>NC_081322.1:0-2400000 GCF_026419965.1 Kogia breviceps
TTTGGTCGGGCACATGTCACTCTCATTTCCCATCACGAAGAAGAATTCACCAGCGGTTCAGCCTGCCACCGCGGATCGACAATAGGGCGTGAAGCCATCCAGCCGTGTTGCGTCCCACTCACAAAAAAGCGACTTGGGAAATGGAGCTCAGGGGCCCTGCACTTCCCAAACCTGCAGAGTTCTAAACGATAACTATCGCCCCAAAATATATTGAGGTCAGGCTACGAAGAGGCGCTGAACGCAAGGCAGAACTGCAGGAAACGGATGTCAACGGGTACATCGGAATGGCCCCGATAGCACATGAAAAGCGCCAGAACGTGGACAATGATGCGGTTGGCCAAAAAGGGCGTATGCGTTTTTTCCTGAATATATTCAGGAAAAAACGCATACGCCCTTTTTGGCCAACCAAGCAACCTGGGAGAGCAAATCAGCACTACAAAGAAATCTCTCGCCCCCCCCCCCCCGGGGCAAAAGGGCCAGGCGAAAAAAGTCTAAAAACCAGAAAGGCAGGACAGCCCACGGAGTCAAGGGAGCCTTGTTAAGCTGATGGGCGGGATGTCAATGGCCAACAGCCAATCTTCACAAGTGTATCCTCTTTCCCAAACCATGTAAAACACAGAACCACAGAGCATAGGGCACTTCCACACATGGGCGTTGACCTTGGGAAAATGAAAAAATCAACCAGACACAGGGACCCCAAAGTTGAGGGCTGCTGTCTTGACAAGAACCTCCACTCCGGTACACGTTTCATATCCCAGGAAAGAGCCAAGTGGACAAAGACGAGTGGACAAGTGGACAAAGACAAGTGGACAAGTGGACAAGTGGTGCTACGTAGGTCCAATAGAGTGTCACTCAGCCATGAAATCCACGTCATGAGGCTGGTAGCAGCATCCTGAGTGGATTTAGGTACGATCATCCTCAGTGAAATAAGTCCCACAAAAAAAGAAACTTATGATATCACTTATCGAGGGAATGTAAAAATCGCTCCCCATGAACGGAATCCCCAAACAGAACAGAGTCACGCTTTTAGAAAACACACTTATGCCTGCTTCAGGGGAAAGGTGAGGTGCGGTGACGCATAAAACTCGAGTTTGAAATGAGCACAGATACCCTTCCGAAAACCGAATATGGAATGGACACGACCTACTCCTTGCTCAATCAACTGGACTCACCAGACCCTGTTCATCGCACAAGTATCTATCCGACTAGTAAGCATCTTAAAAGCTAAGTCTTGATATCTCTGTGTAAGTGCATCAAGTGTGTGTAAAGCGGCCTAAAACCAGCAGGGAAAATCAGCTCAGACCCATTCTGAGGATACATTTCCAACACAAAGAAGAAACAAGCAGGGCAAAACAGAGAGAAATTCTTCCAAAATGCGTTCAGGGACTGGCATGCAACCAGGATTGACCACATCTACAGCCCCAGCGGCAGAAGACATAAGGCTGGACACTCTTGGGGCTGAGACGATTGGTGAGGTTGGGAAAGCAAATGCAGACCCTTGAAAGGAATCCTGCGTGCTCCCCATTCCATGGCTCCCAACTCTCCAGGTTCAACGCAATCTTCCGACAGCGAAAGCACTCATTGGAAACCCAGCGGATGCTACACCGTGGGATCGGGAAAGCTTTCTGAAACTCACCTCAGTTTTCCTCTCCTGGTGCTCGTGTTCTCCATTCAGGCCCCCTTACTAACAATCTCCCCACTTGGAGACTCGGCGCCTTTCCATGCCTCTTTCGTACCGTCTGCAATTTGTCCGCAGGATGAACTGCAAGAGGGGGAACCAATGAGAGACTCGCTGGAGGTGTTTGGTCGGGCACATGTCACTCTCATTTCCCATCACGAAGAAGAATTCACCAGCGGTTCAGCCTGCCACCGCGGATCGACAATAGGGCGTGAAGCCATCCAGCCGTGTTGCGTCCCACTCACAAAAAGCGACTTGGGAAATGGAGCTCAGGGGCCCTGCACTTCCCAAACCTGCAGAGTTCTAAACGATAACTATCGCCCCAAAATATATTGAGGTCAGGCTACGAAGAGGCGCTGAACGCAAGGCAGAACTGCAGGAAACGGATGTCAACGGGTACATCGGAATGGCCCCGATAGCACATGAAAAGCGCCAGAACGTGGACAATGATGCGGTTGGCCAAAAAGGGCGTATGCGTTTTTTCCTGAATATATTCAGGAAAAAACGCATACGCCCTTTTTGGCCAACCAAGCAACCTGGGAGAGCAAATCAGCACTACAAAGAAATCTCTCGCCCCCCCCCCCCGGGGCAAAAGGGCCAGGCGAAAAAAGTCTAAAAACCAGAAAGGCAGGACAGCCCACGGAGTCAAGGGAGCCTTGTTAAGCTGATGGGCGGGATGTCAATGGCCAACAGCCAATCTTCACAAGTGTATCCTCTTTCCCAAACCATGTAAAACACAGAACCACAGAGCATAGGGCACTTCCACACATGGGCGTTGACCTTGGGAAAATCAAAAAATCAACCAGACACAGGGACCCCAAAGTTGAGGGCTGCTGTCTTGACAAGAACCTCCACTCCGGTACACGTTTCATATCCCAGGAAAGAGCCAAGTGGACAAAGACGAGTGGACAAGTGGACAAAGACAAGTGGACAAGTGGACAAGTGGTGCTACGTAGGTCCAATGGAGTGTCACTCAGCCATGAAATCCACGTCATGAGGCTGGTAGCAGCATCCTGAGTGGATTTAGGTACGATCATCCTCAGTGAAATAAGTCCCACAAAAAAAGAAACTTATGATATCACTTATCGAGGGAATGTAAAAATCGCTCCCCATGAACGGAATCCCCAAGCAGAACAGAGTCACGCTTTTAGAAAACACACTTATGCCTGCTTCAGGGGAAAGGTGAGGTGCGGTGACGCATAAAACTCGAGTTTGAAATGAGCACAGATACCCTTCCGAAAACCGAATATGGAATGGACACGACCTACTCCTTGCTCAATCAACTGGACTCACCAGACCCTGTTCATCGCACAAGTATCTATCCGACTAGTAAGCATCTTAAAAGCTAAGTCTTGATATCTCTGTGTAAGTGCATCAAGGGTGTGTAAAGCGGCCTAAAACCAGCAGGGAAAATCAGCTCAGACCCATTCTGAGGATACATTTCCAACACAAAGAAGAAACAAGCAGGGCAAAACAGAGAGAAATTCTTCCAAAATGCGTTCAGGGACTGGCATGCAACCAGGATTGACCACATCTACAGCCCCAGCGGCAGAAGACATAAGGCTGGACACTCTTGGGGCTGAGACGATTGGTGAGGTTGGGAAAGCAAATGCAGACCCTTGAAAGGAATCCTGCGTGCTCCCCATTCCATGGCTCCCAACTCTCCAGGTTCAACGCAATCTTCCGACAGCGAAAGCACTCATTGGAAACCCAGCGGATGCTACACCGTGGGATCGGGAAAGCTTTCTGAAACTCACCTCAGTTTTCCTCTCCTGGTGCTCGTGTTCTCCATTCAGGCCCCCTTACTAACAATCTCCCCACTTGGAGACTCGGCGCCTTTCCATGCCTCTTTCGTACCGTCTGCAATTTGTCCGCAGGATGAACTGCAAGAGGGGGAACCAATGAGAGACTCGCTGGAGGTGTTTGGTCGGGCACATGTCACTCTCATTTCCCATCACGAAGAAGAATTCACCAGCGGTTCAGCCTGCCACCGCGGATCGACAATAGGGCGTGAAGCCATCCAGCCGTGTTGCGTCCCACTCACAAAAAAGCGACTTGGGAAATGGAGCTCAGGGGCCCTGCACTTCCCAAACCTGCAGAGTTCTAAACGATAACTATCGCCCCAAAATATATTGAGGTCAGGCTACGAAGAGGCGCTGAACGCAAGGCAGAACTGCAGGAAACGGATGTCAACGGGTACATCGGAATGGCCCCGATAGCACATGAAAAGCGCCAGAACGTGGACAATGATGCGGTTGGCCAAAAAGGGCGTATGCGTTTTTTCCTGAATATATTCAGGAAAAAACGCATACGCCCTTTTTGGCCAACCAAGCAACCTGGGAGAGCAAATCAGCACTACAAAGAAATCTCTCGCCCCCCCCCCCGGGGCAAAAGGGCCAGGCGAAAAAAGTCTAAAAACCAGAAAGGCAGGACAGGCCACGGAGTCAAGGGAGCCTTGTTAAGCTGATGGGCGGGATGTCAATGGCCAACAGCCAATCTTCACAAGTGTATCCTCTTTCCCAAACCATGTAAAACACAGAACCACAGAGCATAGGGCACTTCCACACATGGGCGTTGACCTTGGGAAAATGAAAAAATCAACCAGACACAGGGACCCCAAAGTTGAGGGCTGCTGTCTTGACAAGAACCTCCACTCCGGTACACGTTTCATATCCCAGGAAAGAGCCAAGTGGACAAAGACGAGTGGACAAGTGGACAAAGACAAGTGGACAAGTGGACAAGTGGTGCTACGTAGGTCCAATGGAGTGTCACTCAGCCATGAAATCCACGTCATGAGGCTGGTAGCAGCATCCTGAGTGGATTTAGGTACGATCATCCTCAGTGAAATAAGTCCCACAAAAAAAGAAACTTATGATATCACTTATCGAGGGAATGTAAAAATCGCTCCCCATGAACGGAATCCCCAAGCAGAACAGAGTCACGCTTTTAGAAAACACACTTATGCCTGCTTCAGGGGAAAGGTGAGGTGCGGTGACGCATAAAACTCGAGTTTGAAATGAGCACAGATACCCTTCCGAAAACCGAATATGGAATGGACACGACCTACTCCTTGCTCAATCAACTGGACTCACCAGACCCTGTTCATCGCACAAGTATCTATCCGACTAGTAAGCATCTTAAAAGCTAAGTCTTGATATCTCTGTGTAAGTGCATCAAGTGTGTGTAAAGCGGCCTAAAACCAGCAGGGAAAATCAGCTCAGACCCATTCTGAGGATACATTTCCAACACAAAGAAGAAACAAGCAGGGCAAAACAGAGAGAAATTCTTCCAAAATGCGTTCAGGGACTGGCATGCAACCAGGATTGACCACATCTACAGCCCCAGCGGCAGAAGACATAAGGCTGGACACTCTTGGGGCTGAGACGATTGGTGAGGTTGGGAAAGCAAATGCAGACCCTTGAAAGGAATCCTGCGTGCTCCCCATTCCATGGCTCCCAACTCTCCAGGTTCAACGCAATCTTCCGACAGCGAAAGCACTCATTGGAAACCCAGCGGATGCTACACCGTGGGATCGGGAAAGCTTTCTGAAACTCACCTCAGTTTTCCTCTCCTGGTGCTCGTGTTCTCCATTCAGGCCCCCTTACTAACAATCTCCCCACTTGGAGACTCGGCGCCTTTCCATGCCTCTTTCGTACCGTCTGCAATTTGTCCGCAGGATGAACTGCAAGAGGGGGAACCAATGAGAGACTCGCTGGAGGTGTTTGGTCGGGCACATGTCACTCTCATTTCCCATCACGAAGAAGAATTCACCAGCGGTTCAGCCTGCCACCGCGGATCGACAATAGGGCGTGAAGCCATCCAGCCGTGTTGCGTCCCACTCACAAAAAAGCGACTTGGGAAATGGAGCTCAGGGGCCCTGCACTTCCCAAACCTGCAGAGTTCTAAACGATAACTATCGCCCCAAAATATATTGAGGTCAGGCTACGAAGAGGCGCTGAACGCAAGGCAGAACTGCAGGAAACGGATGTCAACGGGTACATCGGAATGGCCCCGATAGCACATGAAAAGCGCCAGAACGTGGACAATGATGCGGTTGGCCAAAAAGGGCGTATGCGTTTTTTCCTGAATATATTCAGGAAAAAACGCATACGCCCTTTTTGGCCAACCAAGCAACCTGGGAGAGCAAATCAGCACTACAAAGAAATCTCTCGCCCCCCCCCCCGGGGCAAAAGGGCCAGGCGAAAAAAGTCTAAAAACCAGAAAGGCAGGACAGCCCACGGAGTCAAGGGAGCCTTGTTAAGCTGATGGGCGGGATGTCAATGGCCAACAGCCAATCTTCACAAGTGTATCCTCTTTCCCAAACCATGTAAAACACAGAACCACAGAGCATAGGGCACTTCCACACATGGGCGTTGACCTTGGGAAAATGAAAAAATCAACCAGACACAGGGACCCCAAAGTTGAGGGCTGCTGTCTTGACAAGAACCTCCACTCCGGTACACGTTTCATATCCCAGGAAAGAGCCAAGTGGACAAAGACGAGTGGACAAGTGGACAAAGACAAGTGGACAAGTGGACAAGTGGTGCTACGTAGGTCCAATGGAGTGTCACTCAGCCATGAAATCCACGTCATGAGGCTGGTAGCAGCATCCTGAGTGGATTTAGGTACGATCATCCTCAGTGAAATAAGTCCCACAAAAAAAGAAACTTATGATATCACTTATCGAGGGAATGTAAAAATCGCTCCCCATGAACGGAATCCCCAAACAGAACAGAGTCACGCTTTTAGAAAACACACTTATGCCTGCTTCAGGGGAAAGGTGAGGTGCGGTGACGCATAAAACTCGAGTTTGAAATGAGCACAGATACCCTTCCGAAAACCGAATATGGAATGGACACGACCTACTCCTTGCTCAATCAACTGGACTCACCAGACCCTGTTCATCGCACAAGTATCTATCCGACTAGTAAGCATCTTAAAAGCTAAGTCTTGATATCTCTGTGTAAGTGCATCAAGTGTGTGTAAAGCGGCCTAAAACCAGCAGGGAAAATCAGCTCAGACCCATTCTGAGGATACATTTCCAACACAAAGAAGAAACAAGCAGGGCAAAACAGAGAGAAATTCTTCCAAAATGCGTTCAGGGACTGGCATGCAACCAGGATTGACCACATCTACAGCCCCAGCGGCAGAAGACATAAGGCTGGACACTCTTGGGGCTGAGACGATTGGTGAGGTTGGGAAAGCAAATGCAGACCCTTGAAAGGAATCCTGCGTGCTCCCCATTCCATGGCTCCCAACTCTCCAGGTTCAACGCAATCTTCCGACAGCGAAAGCACTCATTGGAAACCCAGCGGATGCTACACCGTGGGATCGGGAAAGCTATCTGAAACTCACCTCAGTTTTCCTCTCCTGGTGCTCGTGTTCTCCATTCAGGCCCCCTTACTAACAATCTCCCCACTTGGAGACTCGGCGCCTTTCCATGCCTCTTTCGTACCGTCTGCAATTTGTCCGCAGGATGAACTGCAAGAGGGGGAACCAATGAGAGACTCGCTGGAGGTGTTTGGTCGGGCACATGTCACTCTCATTTCCCATCACGAAGAAGAATTCACCAGCGGTTCAGCCTGCCACCGCGGATCGACAATAGGGCGTGAAGCCATCCAGCCGTGTTGCGTCCCACTCACAAAAAAGCGACTTGGGAAATGGAGCTCAGGGGCCCTGCACTTCCCAAACCTGCAGAGTTCTAAACGATAACTATCGCCCCAAAATATATTGAGGTCAGGCTACGAAGAGGCGCTGAACGCAAGGCAGAACTGCAGGAAACGGATGTCAACGGGTACATCGGAATGGCCCCGATAGCACATGAAAAGCGCCAGAACGTGGACAATGATGCGGTTGGCCAAAAAGGGCGAATGCGTTTTTTCCTGAATATATTCAGGAAAAAACGCATACGCCCTTTTTGGCCAACCAAGCAACCTGGGAGAGCAAATCAGCACTACAAAGAAATCTCTCGCCCCCCCCCCCCCGGGGCAAAAGGGCCAGGCGAAAAAAGTCTAAAAACCAGAAAGGCAGGACAGCCCACGGAGTCAAGGGAGCCTTGTTAAGCTGATGGGCGGGATGTCAATGGCCAACAGCCAATCTTCACAAGTGTATCCTCTTTCCCAAACCATGTAAAACACAGAACCACAGAGCATAGGGCACTTCCACACATGGGCGTTGACCTTGGGAAAATCAAAAAATCAACCAGACACAGGGACCCCAAAGTTGAGGGCTGCTGTCTTGACAAGAACCTCCACTCCGGTACACGTTTCATATCCCAGGAAAGAGCCAAGTGGACAAAGACGAGTGGACAAGTGGACAAAGACAAGTGGACAAGTGGACAAGTGGTGCTACGTAGGTCCAATAGAGTGTCACTCAGCCATGAAATCCACGTCATGAGGCTGGTAGCAGCATCCTGAGTGGATTTAGGTACGATCATCCTCAGTGAAATAAGTCCCACAAAAAAAGAAACTTATGATATCACTTATCGAGGGAATGTAAAAATCGCTCCCCATGAACGGAATCCCCAAACAGAACAGAGTCACGCTTTTAGAAAACACACTTATGCCTGCTTCAGGGGAAAGGTGAGGTGCGGTGACGCATAAAACTCGAGTTTGAAATGAGCACAGATACCCTTCCGAAAACCGAATATGGAATGGACACGACCTACTCCTTGCTCAATCAACTGGACTCACCAGACCCTGTTCATCGCACAAGTATCTATCCGACTAGTAAGCATCTTAAAAGCTAAGTCTTGATATCTCTGTGTAAGTGCATCAAGGGTGTGTAAAGCGGCCTAAAACCAGCAGGGAAAATCAGCTCAGACCCATTCTGAGGATACATTTCCAACATAAAGAAGAAACAAGCAGGGCAAAACAGAGAGAAATTCTTCCAAAATGCGTTCAGGGACTGGCATGCAACCAGGATTGACCACATCTACAGCCCCAGCGGCAGAAGACATAAGGCTGGACACTCTTGGGGCTGAGACGATTGGTGAGGTTGGGAAAGCAAATGCAGACCCTTGAAAGGAATCCTGCGTGCTCCCCATTCCATGGCTCCCAACTCTCCAGGTTCAACGCAATCTTCCGACAGCGAAAGCACTCATTGGAAACCCAGCGGATGCTACACCGTGGGATCGGGAAAGCTTTCTGAAACTCACCTCAGTTTTCCTCTCCTGGTGCTCGTGTTCTCCATTCAGGCCCCCTTACTAACAATCTCCCCACTTGGAGACTCGGCGCCTTTCCATGCCTCTTTCGTACCGTCTGCAATTTGTCCGCAGGATGAACTGCAAGAGGGGGAACCAATGAGAGACTCGCTGGAGGTGTTTGGTCGGGCACATGTCACTCTCATTTCCCATCACGAAGAAGAATTCACCAGCGGTTCAGCCTGCCACCGCGGATCGACAATAGGGCGTGAAGCCATCCAGCCGTGTTGCGTCCCACTCACAAAAAAGCGACTTGGGAAATGGAGCTCAGGGGCCCTGCACTTCCCAAACCTGCAGAGTTCTAAACGATAACTATCGCCCCAAAATATATTGAGGCCAGGCTACGAAGAGGCGCTGAACGCAAGGCAGAACTGCAGGAAACG
Source organism: Kogia breviceps (assembly GCF_026419965.1). NCBI lineage: Eukaryota > Metazoa > Chordata > Mammalia > Artiodactyla > Physeteridae > Kogia > Kogia breviceps. The sequence goes on from NC_081322.1 coordinate 9,263, forward strand.
GATGTCAACGGGTACATCGGAATGGCCCCGATAGCACATGAAAAGCGCCAGAACGTGGACAATGATGCGGTTGGCCAAAAAGGGCGTATGCGTTTTTTCCTGAATATATTCAGGAAAAAACGCATACGCCCTTTTTGGCCAACCAAGCAACCTGGGAGAGCAAATCAGCACTACAAAGAAATCTCTCGCCCCCCCCCCCCGGGGCAAAAGGGCCAGGCGAAAAAAGTCTAAAAACCAGAAAGGCAGGACAGCCCACGGAGTCAAGGGAGCCTTGTTAAGCTGATGGGCGGGATGTCAATGGCCAACAGCCAATCTTCACAAGTGTATCCTCTTTCCCAAACCATGTAAAACACAGAACCACAGAGCATAGGGCACTTCCACACATGGGCGTTGACCTTGGGAAAATGAAAAAATCAACCAGACACAGGGACCCCAAAGTTGAGGGCTGCTGTCTTGACAAGAACCTCCACTCCGGTACACGTTTCATATCCCAGGAAAGAGCCAAGTGGACAAAGACGAGTGGACAAGTGGACAAAGACAAGTGGACAAGTGGACAAGTGGTGCTACGTAGGTCCAATGGAGTGTCACTCAGCCATGAAATCCACGTCATGAGGCTGGTAGCAGCATCCTGAGTGGATTTAGGTACGATCATCCTCAGTGAAATAAGTCCCACAAAAAAAGAAACTTATGATATCACTTATCGAGGGAATGTAAAAATCGCTCCCCATGAACGGAATCCCCAAGCAGAACAGAGTCACGCTTTTAGAAAACACACTTATGCCTGCTTCAGGGGAAAGGTGAGGTGCGGTGACGCATAAAACTCGAGTTTGAAATGAGCACAGATACCCTTCCGAAAACCGAATATGGAATGGACACGACCTACTCCTTGCTCAATCAACTGGACTCACCAGACCCTGTTCATCGCACAAGTATCTATCCGACTAGTAAGCATCTTAAAAGCTAAGTCTTGATATCTCTGTGTAAGTGCATCAAGGGTGTGTAAAGCGGCCTAAAACCAGCAGGGAAAATCAGCTCAGACCCATTCTGAGGATACATTTCCAACACAAAGAAGAAACAAGCAGGGCAAAACAGAGAGAAATTCTTCCAAAATGCGTTCAGGGACTGGCATGCAACCAGGATTGACCACATCTACAGCCCCAGCGGCAGAAGACATAAGGCTGGACACTCTTGGGGCTGAGACGATTGGTGAGGTTGGGAAAGCAAATGCAGACCCTTGAAAGGAATCCTGCGTGCTCCCCATTCCATGGCTCCCAACTCTCCAGGTTCAACGCAATCTTCCGACAGCGAAAGCACTCATTGGAAACCCAGCGGATGCTACACCGTGGGATCGGGAAAGCTTTCTGAAACTCACCTCAGTTTTCCTCTCCTGGTGCTCGTGTTCTCCATTCAGGCCCCCTTACTAACAATCTCCCCACTTGGAGACTCGGCGCCTTTCCATGCCTCTTTCGTACCGTCTGCAATTTGTCCGCAGGATGAACTGCAAGAGGGGGAACCAATGAGAGACTCGCTGGAGGTGTTTGGTCGGGCACATGTCACTCTCATTTCCCATCACGAAGAAGAATTCACCAGCGGTTCAGCCTGCAACCGCGGATCGACAATAGGGCGTGAAGCCATCCAGCCGTGTTGCGTCCCACTCACAAAAAAGCGACTTGGGAAATGGAGCTCAGGGGCCCTGCACTTCCCAAACCTGCAGAGTTCTAAACGATAACTATCGCCCCAAAATATATTGAGGTCAGGCTACGAAGAGGCGCTGAACGCAAGGCAGAACTGCAGGAAACGGATGTCAACGGGTACATCGGAATGGCCCCGATAGCACATGAAAAGCGCCAGAACGTGGACAATGATGCGGTTGGCCAAAAAGGGCGTATGCGTTTTTTCCTGAATATATTCAGGAAAAAACGCATACGCCCTTTTTGGCCAACCAAGCAACCTGGGAGAGCAAATCAGCACTACAAAGAAATCTCTCGCCCCCCCCCCCGGGGCAAAAGGGCCAGGCGAAAAAAGTCTAAAAACCAGAAAGGCAGGACAGCCCACGGAGTCAAGGGAGCCTTGTTAAGCTGATGGGCGGGATGTCAATGGCCAACAGCCAATCTTCACAAGTGTATCCTCTTTCCCAAACCATGTAAAACACAGAACCACAGAGCATAGGGCACTTCCACACATGGGCGTTGACCTTGGGAAAATGAAAAAATCAACCAGACACAGGGACCCCAAAGTTGAGGGCTGCTGTCTTGACAAGAACCTCCACTCCGGTACACGTTTCATATCCCAGGAAAGAGCCAAGTGGACAAAGACGAGTGGACAAGTGGACAAAGACAAGTGGACAAGTGGACAAGTGGTGCTACGTAGGTCCAATGGAGTGTCACTCAGCCATGAAATCCACGTCATGAGGCTGGTAGCAGCATCCTGAGTGGATTTAGGTACGATCATCCTCAGTGAAATAAGTCCCACAAAAAAAGAAACTTATGATATCACTTATCGAGGGAATGTAAAAATCGCTCCCCATGAACGGAATCCCCAAGCAGAACAGAGTCACGCTTTTAGAAAACACACTTATGCCTGCTTCAGGGGAAAGGTGAGGTGCGGTGACGCATAAAACTCGAGTTTGAAATGAGCACAGATACCCTTCCGAAAACCGAATATGGAATGGACACGACCTACTCCTTGCTCAATCAACTGGACTCACCAGACCCTGTTCATCGCACAAGTATCTATCCGACTAGTAAGCATCTTAAAAGCTAAGTCTTGATATCTCTGTGTAAGTGCATCAAGGGTGTGTAAAGCGGCCTAAAACCAGCAGGGAAAATCAGCTCAGACCCATTCTGAGGATACATTTCCAACACAAAGAAGAAACAAGCAGGGCAAAACAGAGAGAAATTCTTCCAAAATGCGTTCAGGGACTGGCATGCAACCAGGATTGACCACATCTACAGCCCCAGCGGCAGAAGACATAAGGCTGGACACTCTTGGGGCTGAGACGATTGGTGAGGTTGGGAAAGCAAATGCAGACCCTTGAAAGGAATCCTGCGTGCTCCCCATTCCATGGCTCCCAACTCTCCAGGTTCAACGCAATCTTCCGACAGCGAAAGCACTCATTGGAAACCCAGCGGATGCTACACCGTGGGATCGGGAAAGCTTTCTGAAACTCACCTCAGTTTTCCTCTCCTGGTGCTCGTGTTCTCCATTCAGGCCCCCTTACTAACAATCTCCCCACTTGGAGACTCGGCGCCTTTCCATGCCTCTTTCGTACCGTCTGCAATTTGTCCGCAGGATGAACTGCAAGAGGGGGAACCAATGAGAGACTCGCTGGAGGTGTTTGGTCGGGCACATGTCACTCTCATTTCCCATCACGAAGAAGAATTCACCAGCGGTTCAGCCTGCCACCGCGGATCGACAATAGGGCGTGAAGCCATCCAGCCGTGTTGCGTCCCACTCACAAAAAAGCGACTTGGGAAATGGAGCTCAGGGGCCCTGCACTTCCCAAACCTGCAGAGTTCTAAACGATAACTATCGCCCCAAAATATATTGAGGTCAGGCTACGAAGAGGCGCTGAACGCAAGGCAGAACTGCAGGAAACGGATGTCAACGGGTACATCGGAATGGCCCCGATAGCACATGAAAAGCGCCAGAACGTGGACAATGATGCGGTTGGCCAAAAAGGGCGTATGCGTTTTTTCCTGAATATATTCAGGAAAAAACGCATACGCCCTTTTTGGCCAACCAAGCAACCTGGGAGAGCAAATCAGCACTACAAAGAAATCTCTCGCCCCCCCCCCCCCCCCCGGGGCAAAAGGGCCAGGCGAAAAAAGTCTAAAAACCAGAAAGGCAGGACAGCCCACGGAGTCAAGGGAGCCTTGTTAAGCTGATGGGCGGGATGTCAATGGCCAACAGCCAATCTTCACAAGTGTATCCTCTTTCCCAAACCATGTAAAACACAGAACCACAGAGCATAGGGCACTTCCACACATGGGCGTTGACCTTGGGAAAATGAAAAAATCAACCAGACACAGGGACCCCAAAGTTGAGGGCTGCTGTCTTGACAAGAACCTCCACTCCGGTACACGTTTCATATCCCAGGAAAGAGCCAAGTGGACAAAGACGAGTGGACAAGTGGACAAAGACAAGTGGACAAGTGGACAAGTGGTGCTACGTAGGTCCAATGGAGTGTCACTCAGCCATGAAATCCACGTCATGAGGCTGGTAGCAGCATCCTGAGTGGATTTAGGTACGATCATCCTCAGTGAAATAAGTCCCACAAAAAAAGAAACTTATGATATCACTTATCGAGGGAATGTAAAAATCGCTCCCCATGAACGGAATCCCCAAGCAGAACAGAGTCACGCTTTTAGAAAACACACTTATGCCTGCTTCAGGGGAAAGGTGAGGTGCGGTGACGCATAAAACTCGAGTTTGAAATGAGCACAGATACCCTTCCGAAAACCGAATATGGAATGGACACGACCTACTCCTTGCTCAATCAACTGGACTCACCAGACCCTGTTCATCGCACAAGTATCTATCCGACTAGTAAGCATCTTAAAAGCTAAGTCTTGATATCTCTGTGTAAGTGCATCAAGGGTGTGTAAAGCGGCCTAAAACCAGCAGGGAAAATCAGCTCAGACCCATTCTGAGGATACATTTCCAACACAAAGAAGAAACAAGCAGGGCAAAACAGAGAGAAATTCTTCCAAAATGCGTTCAGGGACTGGCATGCAACCAGGATTGACCACATCTACAGCCCCAGCGGCAGAAGACATAAGGCTGGACACTCTTGGGGCTGAGACGATTGGTGAGGTTGGGAAAGCAAATGCAGACCCTTGAAAGGAATCCTGCGTGCTCCCCATTCCATGGCTCCCAACTCTCCAGGTTCAACGCAATCTTCCGACAGCGAAAGCACTCATTGGAAACCCAGCGGATGCTACACCGTGGGATCGGGAAAGCTTTCTGAAACTCACCTCAGTTTTCCTCTCCTGGTGCTCGTGTTCTCCATTCAGGCCCCCTTACTAACAATCTCCCCACTTGGAGACTCGGCGCCTTTCCATGCCTCTTTCGTACCGTCTGCAATTTGTCCGCAGGATGAACTGCAAGAGGGGGAACCAATGAGAGACTCGCTGGAGGTGTTTGGTCGGGCACATGTCACTCTCATTTCCCATCACGAAGAAGAATTCACCAGCGGTTCAGCCTGCCACCGCGGATCGACAATAGGGCGTGAAGCCATCCAGCCGTGTTGCGTCCCACTCACAAAAAAGCGACTTGGGAAATGGAGCTCAGGGGCCCTGCACTTCCCAAACCTGCAGAGTTCTAAACGATAACTATCGCCCCAAAATATATTGAGGTCAGGCTACGAAGAGGCGCTGAACGCAAGGCAGAACTGCAGGAAACGGATGTCAACGGGTACATCGGAATGGCCCCGATAGCACATGAAAAGCGCCAGAACGTGGACAATGATGCGGTTGGCCAAAAAGGGCGTATGCGTTTTTTCCTGAATATATTCAGGAAAAAACGCATACGCCCTTTTTGGCCAACCAAGCAACCTGGGAGAGCAAATCAGCACTACAAAGAAATCTCTCGCCCCCCCCCCCGGGGCAAAAGGGCCAGGCGAAAAAAGTCTAAAAACCAGAAAGGCAGGACAGCCCACGGAGTCAAGGGAGCCTTGTTAAGCTGATGGGCGGGATGTCAATGGCCAACAGCCAATCTTCACAAGTGTATCCTCTTTCCCAAACCATGTAAAACACAGAACCACAGAGCATAGGGCACTTCCACACATGGGCGTTGACCTTGGGAAAATGAAAAAATCAACCAGACACAGGGACCCCAAAGTTGAGGGCTGCTGTCTTGACAAGAACCTCCACTCCGGTACACGTTTCATATCCCAGGAAAGAGCCAAGTGGACAAAGACGAGTGGACAAGTGGACAAAGACAAGTGGACAAGTGGACAAGTGGTGCTACGTAGGTCCAATGGAGTGTCACTCAGCCATGAAATCCACGTCATGAGGCTGGTAGCAGCATCCTGAGTGGATTTAGGTACGATCATCCTCAGTGAAATAAGTCCCACAAAAAAAGAAACTTATGATATCACTTATCGAGGGAATGTAAAAATCGCTCCCCATGAACGGAATCCCCAAACAGAACAGAGTCACGCTTTTAGAAAACACAATTATGCCTGCTTCAGGGGAAAGGTGAGGTGCGGTGACGCATAAAACTCGAGTTTGAAATGAGCACAGATACCCTTCCGAAAACCGAATATGGAATGGACACGACCTACTCCTTGCTCAATCAACTGGACTCACCAGTCCCTGTTCATCGCACAAGTATCTATCCGACTAGTAAGCATCTTAAAAGCTAAGTCTTGATATCTCTGTGTAAGTGCATCAAGGGTGTGTAAAGCGGCCTAAAACCAGCAGGGAAAATCAGCTCAGACCCATTCTGAGGATACATTTCCAACACAAAGAAGAAACAAGCAGGGCAAAACAGAGAGAAATTCTTCCAAAATGCGTTCAGGGACTGGCATGCAACCAGGATTGACCACATCTACAGCCCCAGCGGCAGAAGACATAAGGCTGGACACTCTTGGGGCTGAGACGATTGGTGAGGTTGGGAAAGCAAATGCAGACCCTTGAAAGGAATCCTGCGTGCTCCCCATTCCATGGCTCCCAACTCTCCAGGTTCAACGCAATCTTCCGACAGCGAAAGCACTCATTGGAAACCCAGCGGATGCTACACCGTGGGATCGGGAAAGCTTTCTGAAACTCACCTCAGTTTTCCTCTCCTGGTGCTCGTGTTCTCCATTCAGGCCCCCTTACTAACAATCTCCCCACTTGGAGACTCGGCGCCTTTCCATGCCTCTTTCGTACCGTCTGCAATTTGTCCGCAGGATGAACTGCAAGAGGGGGAACCAATGAGAGACTCGCTGGAGGTGTTTGGTCGGGCACATGTCACTCTCATTTCCCATCACGAAGAAGAATTCACCAGCGGTTCAGCCTGCCACCGCGGATCGACAATAGGGCGTGAAGCCATCCAGCCGTGTTGCGTCCCACTCACAAAAAAGCGACTTGGGAAATGGAGCTCAGGGGCCCTGCACTTCCCAAACCTGCAGAGTTCTAAACGATAACTATCGCCCCAAAATATATTGAGGTCAGGCTACGAAGAGGCGCTGAACGCAAGGCAGAACTGCAGGAAACGGATGTCAACGGGTACATCGGAATGGCCCCGATAGCACATGAAAAGCGCCAGAACGTGGACAATGATGCGGTTGGCCAAAAAGGGCGTATGCGTTTTTTCCTGAATATATTCAGGAAAAAACGCATACGCCCTTTTTGGCCAACCAAGCAACCTGGGAGAGCAAATCAGCACTACAAAGAAATCTCTCGCCCCCCCCCCCCCCGGGGCAAAAGGGCCAGGCGAAAAAAGTCTAAAAACCAGAAAGGCAGGACAGCCCACGGAGTCAAGGGAGCCTTGTTAAGCTGATGGGCGGGATGTCAATGGCCAACAGCCAATCTTCACAAGTGTATCCTCTTTCCCAAACCATGTAAAACACAGAACCACAGAGCATAGGGCACTTCCACACATGGGCGTTGACCTTGGGAAAATGAAAAAATCAACCAGACACAGGGACCCCAAAGTTGAGGGCTGCTGTCTTGACAAGAACCTCCACTCCGGTACACGTTTCATATCCCAGGAAAGAGCCAAGTGGACAAAGACGAGTGGACAAGTGGACAAAGACAAGTGGACAAGTGGACAAGTGGTGCTACGTAGGTCCAATGGAGTGTCACTCAGCCATGAAATCCACGTCATGAGGCTGGTAGCAGCATCCTGAGTGGATTTAGGTACGATCATCCTCAGTGAAATAAGTCCCACAAAAAAAGAAACTTATGATATCACTTATCGAGGGAATGTAAAAATCGCTCCCCATGAACGGAATCCCCAAACAGAACAGAGTCACGCTTTTAGAAAACACACTTATGCCTGCTTCAGGGGAAAGGTGAGGTGCGGTGACGCATAAAACTCGAGTTTGAAATGAGCACAGATACCCTTCCGAAAACCGAATATGGAATGGACACGACCTACTCCTTGCTCAATCAACTGGACTCACCAGACCCTGTTCATCGCACAAGTATCTATCCGACTAGTAAGCATCTTAAAAGCTAAGTCTTGATATCTCTGTGTAAGTGCATCAAGTGTGTGTAAAGCGGCCTAAAACCAGCAGGGAAAATCAGCTCAGACCCATTCTGAGGATACATTTCCAACACAAAGAAGAAACAAGCAGGGCAAAACAGAGAGAAATTCTTCCAAAATGCGTTCAGGGACTGGCATGCAACCAGGATTGACCACATCTACAGCCCCAGCGGCAGAAGACATAAGGCTGGACACTCTTGGGGCTGAGACGATTGGTGAGGTTGGGAAAGCAAATGCAGACCCTTGAAAGGAATCCTGCGTGCTCCCCATTCCATGGCTCCCAACTCTCCAGGTTCAACGCAATCTTCCGACAGCGAAAGCACTCATTGGAAACCCAGCGGATGCTACACCGTGGGATCGGGAAAGCTTTCTGAAACTCACCTCAGTTTTCCTCTCCTGGTGCTCGTGTTCTCCATTCAGGCCCCCTTACTAACAATCTCCCCACTTGGAGACTCGGCGCCTTTCCATGCCTCTTTCGTACCGTCTGCAATTTGTCCGCAGGATGAACTGCAAGAGGGGGAACCAATGAGAGACTCGCTGGAGGTGTTTGGTCGGGCACATGTCACTCTCATTTCCCATCACGAAGAAGAATTCACCAGCGGTTCAGCCTGCCACCGCGGATCGACAATAGGGCGTGAAGCCATCCAGCCGTGTTGCGTCCCACTCACAAAAAAGCGACTTGGGAAATGGAGCTCAGGGGCCCTGCACTTCCCAAACCTGCAGAGTTCTAAACGATAACTATCGCCCCAAAATATATTGAGGTCAGGCTACGAAGAGGCGCTGAACGCAAGGCAGAACTGCAGGAAACGGATGTCAACGGGTACATCGGAATGGCCCCGATAGCACATGAAAAGCGCCAGAACGTGGACAATGATGCGGTTGGCCAAAAAGGGCGTATGCGTTTTTTCCTGAATATATTCAGGAAAAAACGCATACGCCCTTTTTGGCCAACCAAGCAACCTGGGAGAGCAAATCAGCACTACAAAGAAATCTCTCGCCCCCCCCCCCGGGGCAAAAGGGCCAGGCGAAAAAAGTCTAAAAACCAGAAAGGCAGGACAGCCCACGGAGTCAAGGGAGCCTTGTTAAGCTGATGGGCGGGATGTCAATGGCCAACAGCCAATCTTCACAAGTGTATCCTCTTTCCCAAACCATGTAAAACACAGAACCACAGAGCATAGGGCACTTCCACACATGGGCGTTGACCTTGGGAAAATGAAAAAATCAACCAGACACAGGGACCCCAAAGTTGAGGGCTGCTGTCTTGACAAGAACCTCCACTCCGGTACACGTTTCATATCCCAGGAAAGAGCCAAGTGGACAAAGACGAGTGGACAAGTGGACAAAGACAAGTGGACAAGTGGACAAGTGGTGCTACGTAGGTCCAATGGAGTGTCACTCAGCCATGAAATCCACGTCATGAGGCTGGTAGCAGCATCCTGAGTGGATTTAGGTACGATCATCCTCAGTGAAATAAGTCCCACAAAAAAAGAAACTTATGATATCACTTATCGAGGGAATGTAAAAATCGCTCCCCATGAACGGAATCCCCAAACAGAACAGAGTCACGCTTTTAGAAAACACAATTATGCCTGCTTCAGGGGAAAGGTGAGGTGCGGTGACGCATAAAACTCGAGTTTGAAATGAGCACAGATACCCTTCCGAAAACCGAATATGGAATGGACACGACCTACTCCTTGCTCAATCAACTGGACTCACCAGACCCTGTTCATCGCACAAGTATCTATCCGACTAGTAAGCATCTTAAAAGCTAAGTCTTGATATCTCTGTGTAAGTGCATCAAGGGTGTGTAAAGCGGCCTAAAACCAGCAGGGAAAATCAGCTCAGACCCATTCTGAGGATACATTTCCAACACAAAGAAGAAACAAGCAGGGCAAAACAGAGAGAAATTCTTCCAAAATGCGTTCAGGGACTGGCATGCAACCAGGATTGACCACATCTACAGCCCCAGCGGCAGAAGACATAAGGCTGGACACTCTTGGGGCTGAGACGATTGGTGAGGTTGGGAAAGCAAATGCAGACCCTTGAAAGGAATCCTGCGTGCTCCCCATTCCATGGCTCCCAACTCTCCAGGTTCAACGCAATCTTCCGACAGCGAAAGCACTCATTGGAAACCCAGCGGATGCTACACCGTGGGATCGGGAAAGCTTTCTGAAACTCACCTCAGTTTTCCTCTCCTGGTGCTCGTGTTCTCCATTCAGGCCCCCTTACTAACAATCTCCCCACTTGGAGACTCGGCGCCTTTCCATGCCTCTTTCGTACCGTCTGCAATTTGTCCGCAGGATGAACTGCAAGAGGGGGAACCAATGAGAGACTCGCTGGAGGTGTTTGGTCGGGCACATGTCACTCTCATTTCCCATCACGAAGAAGAATTCACCAGCGGTTCAGCCTGCAACCGCGGATCGACAATAGGGCGTGAAGCCATGCAGCCGTGTTGCGTCCCACTCACAAAAAAGCGACTTGGGAAATGGAGCTCAGGGGCCCTGCACTTCCCAAACCTGCAGAGTTCTAAACGATAACTATCGCCCCAAAATATATTGAGGTCAGGCTACGAAGAGGCGCTGAACGCAAGGCAGAACTGCAGGAAACGGATGTCAACGGGTACATCGGAATGGCCCCGATAGCACATGAAAAGCGCCAGAAAGTGGACAATGATGCGGTTGGCCAAAAAGGGCGTATGCGTTTTTTCCTGAATATATTCAGGAAAAAACGCATACGCCCTTTTTGGCCAACCAAGCAACCTGGGAGAGCAAATCAGCACTACAAAGAAATCTCTCGCCCCCCCCCCCCCCCGGGGCAAAAGGGCCAGGCGAAAAAAGTCTAAAAACCAGAAAGGCAGGACAGCCCACGGAGTCAAGGGAGCCTTGTTAAGCTGATGGGCGGGATGTCAATGGCCAACAGCCAATCTTCACAAGTGTATCCTCTTTCCCAAACCATGTAAAACACAGAACCACAGAGCATAGGGCACTTCCACACATGGGCGTTGACCTTGGGAAAATGAAAAAATCAACCAGACACAGGGACCCCAAAGTTGAGGGCTGCTGTCTTGACAAGAACCTCCACTCCGGTACACGTTTCATATCCCAGGAAAGAGCCAAGTGGAGAAGTGGACAAAGACAAGTGGACAAGTGGACAAGTGGTGCTACGTAGGTCCAATGGAGTGTCACTCAGCCATGAAATCCACGTCATGAGGCTGGTAGCAGCATCCTGAGTGGATTTAGGTACGATCATCCTCAGTGAAATAAGTCCCACAAAAAAAGAAACTTATGATATCACTTATCGAGGGAATGTAAAAATCGCTCCCCATGAACGGAATCCCCAAACAGAACAGAGTCACGCTTTTAGAAAACACACTTATGCCTGCTTCAGGGGAAAGGTGAGGTGCGGTGACGCATAAAACTCGAGTTTGAAATGAGCACAGATACCCTTCCGAAAACCGAATATGGAATGGACACGACCTACTCCTTGCTCAATCAACTGGACTCACCAGACCCTGTTCATCGCACAAGTATCTATCCGACTAGTAAGCATCTTAAAAGCTAAGTCTTGATATCTCTGTGTAAGTGCATCAAGGGTGTGTAAAGCGGCCTAAAACCAGCAGGGAAAATCAGCTCAGACCCATTCTGAGGATACATTTCCAACACAAAGAAGAAACAAGCAGGGCAAAACAGAGAGAAATTCTTCCAAAATGCGTTCAGGGACTGGCATGCAACCAGGATTGACCACATCTACAGCCCCAGCGGCAGAAGACAGAAGGCTGGACACTCTTGGGGCTGAGACGATTGGTGAGGTTGGGAAAGCAAATGCAGACCCTTGAAAGGAATCCTGCGTGCTCCCCATTCCATGGCTCCCAACTCTCCAGGTTCAACGCAATCTTCCGACAGCGAAAGCACTCATTGGAAACCCAGCGGATGCTACACCGTGGGATCGGGAAAGCTTTCTGAAACTCACCTCAGTTTTCCTCTCCTGGTGCTCGTGTTCTCCATTCAGGCCCCCTTACTAACAATCTCCCCACTTGGAGACTCGGCGCCTTTCCATGCCTCTTTCGTACCGTCTGCAATTTGTCCGCAGGATGAACTGCAAGAGGGGGAACCAATGAGAGACTCGCTGGAGGTGTTTGGTCGGGCACATGTCACTCTCATTTCCCATCACGAAGAAGAATTCACCAGCGGTTCAGCCTGCAACCGCGGATCGACAATAGGGCGTGAAGCCATCCAGCCGTGTTGCGTCCCACTCACAAAAAAGCGACTTGGGAAATGGAGCTCAGGGGCCCTGCACTTCCCAAACCTGCAGAGTTCTAAACGATAACTATCGCCCCAAAATATATTGAGGTCAGGCTACGAAGAGGCGCTGAACGCAAGGCAGAACTGCAGGAAACGGATGTCAACGGGTACATCGGAATGGCCCCGATAGCACATGAAAAGCGCCAGAACGTGGACAATGATGCGGTTGGCCAAAAAGGGCGTATGCGTTTTTTCCTGAATATATTCAGGAAAAAACGCATACGCCCTTTTTGGCCAACCAAGCAACCTGGGAGAGCAAATCAGCACTACAAAGAAATCTCTCGCCCCCCCCCCCCCGGGGCAAAAGGGCCAGGCGAAAAAAGTCTAAAAACCAGAAAGGCAGGACAGCCCACGGAGTCAAGGGAGCCTTGTTAAGCTGATGGGCGGGATGTCAATGGCCAACAGCCAATCTTCACAAGTGTATCCTCTTTCCCAAACCATGTAAAACACAGAACCACAGAGCATAGGGCACTTCCACACATGGGCGTTGACCTTGGGAAAATGAAAAAATCAACCAGACACAGGGACCCCAAAGTTGAGGGCTGCTGTCTTGACAAGAACCTCCACTCCGGTACACGTTTCATATCCCAGGAAAGAGCCAAGTGGACAAAGACGAGTGGACAAGTGGACAAAGACAAGTGGACAAGTGGACAAGTGGTGCTACGTAGGTCCAATGGAGTGTCACTCAGCCATGAAATCCACGTCATGAGGCTGGTAGCAGCATCCTGAGTGGATTTAGGTACGATCATCCTCAGTGAAATAAGTCCCACAAAAAAAGAAACTTATGATATCACTTATCGAGGGAATGTAAAAATCGCTCCCCATGAACGGAATCCCCAAACAGAACAGAGTCACGCTTTTAGAAAACACACTTATGCCTGCTTCAGGGGAAAGGTGAGGTGCGGTGACGCATAAAACTCGAGTTTGAAATGAGCACAGATACCCTTCCGAAAACCGAATATGGAATGGACACGACCTACTCCTTGCTCAATCAACTGGACTCACCAGACCCTGTTCATCGCACAAGTATCTATCCGACTAGTAAGCATCTTAAAAGCTAAGTCTTGATATCTCTGTGTAAGTGCATCAAGTGTGTGTAAAGCGGCCTAAAACCAGCAGGGAAAATCAGCTCAGACCCATTCTGAGGATACATTTCCAACACAAAGAAGAAACAAGCAGGGCAAAACAGAGAGAAATTCTTCCAAAATGCGTTCAGGGACTGGCATGCAACCAGGATTGACCACATCTACAGCCCCAGCGGCAGAAGACATAAGGCTGGACACTCTTGGGGCTGAGACGATTGGTGAGGTTGGGAAAGCAAATGCAGACCCTTGAAAGGAATCCTGCGTGCTCCCCATTCCATGGCTCCCAACTCTCCAGGTTCAACGCAATCTTCCGACAGCGAAAGCACTCATTGGAAACCCAGCGGATGCTACACCGTGGGATCGGGAAAGCTTTCTGAAACTCACCTCAGTTTTCCTCTCCTGGTGCTCGTGTTCTCCATTCAGGCCCCCTTACTAACAATCTCCCCACTTGGAGACTCGGCGCCTTTCCATGCCTCTTTCGTACCGTCTGCAATTTGTCCGCAGGATGAACTGCAAGAGGGGGAACCAATGAGAGACTCGCTGGAGGTGTTTGGTCGGGCACATGTCACTCTCATTTCCCATCACGAAGAAGAATTCACCAGCGGTTCAGCCTGCCACCGCGGATCGACAATAGGGCGTGAAGCCATCCAGCCGTGTTGCGTCCCACTCACAAAAAAGCGACTTGGGAAATGGAGCTCAGGGGCCCTGCACTTCCCAAACCTGCAGAGTTCTAAACGATAACTATCGCCCCAAAATATATTGAGGTCAGGCTACGAAGAGGCGCTGAACGCAAGGCAGAACTGCAGGAAACGGATGTCAACGGGTACATCGGAATGGCCCCGATAGCACATGAAAAGCGCCAGAACGTGGACAATGATGTGGTTGGCCAAAAAGGGCGTATGCGTTTTTTCCTGAATATATTCAGGAAAAAACGCATACGCCCTTTTTGGCCAACCAAGCAACCTGGGAGAGCAAATCAGCACTACAAAGAAATCTCTCGCCCCCCCCCCCCCGGGGCAAAAGGGCCAGGCGAAAAAAGTCTAAAAACCAGAAAGGCAGGACAGCCCACGGAGTCAAGGGAGCCTTGTTAAGCTGATGGGCGGGATGTCAATGGCCAACAGCCAATCTTCACAAGTGTATCCTCTTTCCCAAACCATGTAAAACACAGAACCACAGAGCATAGGGCACTTCCACACATGGGCGTTGACCTTGGGAAAATGAAAAAATCAACCAGACACAGGGACCCCAAAGTTGAGGGCTGCTGTCTTGACAAGAACCTCCACTCCGGTACACGTTTCATATCCCAGGAAAGAGCCAAGTGGACAAAGACGAGTGGACAAGTGGACAAAGACAAGTGGACAAGTGGACAAGTGGTGCTACGTAGGTCCAATGGAGTGTCACTCAGCCATGAAATCCACGTCATGAGGCTGGTAGCAGCATCCTGAGTGGATTTAGGTACGATCATCCTCAGTGAAATAAGTCCCACAAAAAAAGAAACTTATGATATCACTTATCGAGGGAATGTAAAAATCGCTCCCCATGAACGGAATCCCCAAACAGAACAGAGTCACGCTTTTAGAAAACACACTTATGCCTGCTTCAGGGGAAAGGTGAGGTGCGGTGACGCATAAAACTCGAGTTTGAAATGAGCACAGATACCCTTCCGAAAACCGAATATGGAATGGACACGACCTACTCCTTGCTCAATCAACTGGACTCACCAGACCCTGTTCATCGCACAAGTATCTATCCGACTAGTAAGCATCTTAAAAGCTAAGTCTTGATATCTCTGTGTAAGTGCATCAAGGGTGTGTAAAGCGGCCTAAAACCAGCAGGGAAAATCAGCTCAGACCCATTCTGAGGATACATTTCCAACACAAAGAAGAAACAAGCAGGGCAAAACAGAGAGAAATTCTTCCAAAATGCGTTCAGGGACTGGCATGCAACCAGGATTGACCACATCTACAGCCCCAGCGGCAGAAGACATAAGGCTGGACACTCTTGGGGCTGAGACGATTGGTGAGGTTGGGAAAGCAAATGCAGACCCTTGAAAGGAATCCTGCGTGCTCCCCATTCCATGGCTCCCAACTCTCCAGGTTCAACGCAATCTTCCGACAGCGAAAGCACTCATTGGAAACCCAGCGGATGCTACACCGTGGGATCGGGAAAGCTTTCTGAAACTCACCTCAGTTTTCCTCTCCTGGTGCTCGTGTTCTCCATTCAGGCCCCCTTACTAACAATCTCCCCACTTGGAGACTCGGCGCCTTTCCATGCCTCTTTCGTACCGTCTGCAATTTGTCCGCAGGATGAACTGCAAGAGGGGGAACCAATGAGAGACTCGCTGGAGGTGTTTGGTCGGGCACATGTCACTCTCATTTCCCATCACGAAGAAGAATTCACCAGCGGTTCAGCCTGCCACCGCGGATCGACAATAGGGCGTGAAGCCATCCAGCCGTGTTGCGTCCCACTCACAAAAAAGCGACTTGGGAAATGGAGCTCAGGGGCCCTGCACTTCCCAAACCTGCAGAGTTCTAAACGATAACTATCGCCCCAAAATATATTGAGGTCAGGCTACGAAGAGGCGCTGAACGCAAGGCAGAACTGCAGGAAACGGATGTCAACGGGTACATCGGAATGGCCCCGATAGCACATGAAAAGCGCCAGAACGTGGACAATGATGCGGTTGGCCAAAAAGGGCGTATGCGTTTTTTCCTGAATATATTCAGGAAAAAACGCATACGCCCTTTTTGGCCAACCAAGCAACCTGGGAGAGCAAATCAGCACTACAAAGAAATCTCTCGCCCCCCCCCCCCGGGGCAAAAGGGCCAGGCGAAAAAAGTCTAAAAACCAGAAAGGCAGGACAGCCCACGGAGTCAAGGGAGCCTTGTTAAGCTGATGGGCGGGATGTCAATGGCCAACAGCCAATCTTCACAAGTGTATCCTCTTTCCCAAACCATGTAAAACACAGAACCACAGAGCATAGGGCACTTCCACACATGGGCGTTGACCTTGGGAAAATGAAAACATCAACCAGACACAGGGACCCCAAAGTTGAGGGCTGCTGTCTTGACAAGAACCTCCACTCCGGTACACGTTTCATATCCCAGGAAAGAGCCAAGTGGACAAAGACGAGTGGACAAGTGGACAAAGACAAGTGGACAAGTGGACAAGTGGTGCTACGTAGGTCCAATGGAGTGTCACTCAGCCATGAAATCCACGTCATGAGGCTGGTAGCAGCATCCTGAGTGGATTTAGGTACGATCATCCTCAGTGAAATAAGTCCCACAAAAAAAGAAACTTATGATATCACTTATCGAGGGAATGTAAAAATCGCTCCCCATGAACGGAATCCCCAAACAGAACAGAGTCACGCTTTTAGAAAACACACTTATGCCTGCTTCAGGGGAAAGGTGAGGTGCGGTGACGCATAAAACTCGAGTTTGAAATGAGCACAGATACCCTTCCGAAAACCGAATATGGAATGGACACGACCTACTCCTTGCTCAATCAACTGGACTCACCAGACCCTGTTCATCGCACAAGTATCTATCCGACTAGTAAGCATCTTAAAAGCTAAGTCTTGATATCTCTGTGTAAGTGCATCAAGGGTGTGTAAAGCGGCCTAAAACCAGCAGGGAAAATCAGCTCAGACCCATTCTGAGGATACATTTCCAACACAAAGAAGAAACAAGCAGGGCAAAACAGAGAGAAATTCTTCCAAAATGCGTTCAGGGACTGGCATGCAACCAGGATTGACCACATCTACAGCCCCAGCGGCAGAAGACATAAGGCTGGACACTCTTGGGGCTGAGACGATTGGTGAGGTTGGGAAAGCAAATGCAGACCCTTGAAAGGAATCCTGCGTGCTCCCCATTCCATGGCTCCCAACTCTCCAGGTTCAACGCAATCTTCCGACAGCGAAAGCACTCATTGGAAACCCAGCGGATGCTACACCGTGGGATCGGGAAAGCTTTCTGAAACTCACCTCAGTTTTCCTCTCCTGGTGCTCGTGTTCTCCATTCAGGCCCCCTTACTAACAATCTCCCCACTTGGAGACTCGGCGCCTTTCCATGCCTCTTTCGTACCGTCTGCAATTTGTCCGCAGGATGAACTGCAAGAGGGGGAACCAATGAGAGACTCGCTGGAGGTGTTTGGTCGGGCACATGTCACTCTCATTTCCCATCACGAAGAAGAATTCACCAGCGGTTCAGCCTGCAACCGCGGATCGACAATAGGGCGTGAAGCCATCCAGCCGTGTTGCGTCCCACTCACAAAAAAGCGACTTGGGAAATGGAGCTCAGGGGCCCTGCACTTCCCAAACCTGCAGAGTTCTAAACGATAACTATCGCCCCAAAATATATTGAGGTCAGGCTACGAAGAGGCGCTGAACGCAAGGCAGAACTGCAGGAAACGGATGTCAACGGGTACATCGGAATGGCCCCGATAGCACATGAAAAGCGCCAGAACGTGGACAATGATGCGGTTGGCCAAAAAGGGCGTATGCGTTTTTTCCTGAATATATTCAGGAAAAAACGCATACGCCCTTTTTGGCCAACCAAGCAACCTGGGAGAGCAAATCAGCACTACAAAGAAATCTCTCGCCCCCCCCCCCGGGGCAAAAGGGCCAGGCGAAAAAAGTCTAAAAACCAGAAAGGCAGGACAGCCCACGGAGTCAAGGGAGCCTTGTTAAGCTGATGGGCGGGATGTCAATGGCCAACAGCCAATCTTCACAAGTGTATCCTCTTTCCCAAACCATGTAAAACACAGAACCACAGAGCATAGGGCACTTCCACACATGGGCATTGACCTTGGGAAAATGAAAAAATCAACCAGACACAGGGACCCCAAAGTTGAGGGCTGCTGTCTTGACAAGAACCTCCACTCCGGTACACGTTTCATATCCCAGGAAAGAGCCAAGTGGACAAAGACGAGTGGACAAGTGGACAAAGACAAGTGGACAAGTGGACAAGTGGTGCTACGTAGGTCCAATGGAGTGTCACTCAGCCATGAAATCCACGTCATGAGGCTGGTAGCAGCATCCTGAGTGGATTTAGGTACGATCATCCTCAGTGAAATAAGTCCCACAAAAAAAGAAACTTATGATATCACTTATCGAGGGAATGTAAAAATCGCTCCCCATGAACGGAATCCCCAAACAGAACAGAGTCACGCTTTTAGAAAACACACTTATGCCTGCTTCAGGGGAAAGGTGAGGTGCGGTGACGCATAAAACTCGAGTTTGAAATGAGCACAGATACCCTTCCGAAAACCGAATATGGAATGGACACGACCTACTCCTTGCTCAATCAACTGGACTCACCAGACCCTGTTCATCGCACAAGTATCTATCCGACTAGTAAGCATCTTAAAAGCTAAGTCTTGATATCTCTGTGTAAGTGCATCAAGGGTGTGTAAAGCGGCCTAAAACCAGCAGGGAAAATCAGCTCAGACCCATTCTGAGGATACATTTCCAACACAAAGAAGAAACAAGCAGGGCAAAACAGAGAGAAATTCTTCCAAAATGCGTTCAGGGACTGGCATGCAACCAGGATTGACCACATCTACAGCCCCAGCGGCAGAAGACATAAGGCTGGACACTCTTGGGGCTGAGACGATTGGTGAGGTTGGGAAAGCAAATGCAGACCCTTGAAAGGAATCCTGCGTGCTCCCCATTCCATGGCTCCCAACTCTCCAGGTTCAACGCAATCTTCCGACAGCGAAAGCACTCATTGGAAACCCAGCGGATGCTACACCGTGGGATCGGGAAAGCTTTCTGAAACTCACCTCAGTTTTCCTCTCCTGGTGCTCGTGTTCTCCATTCAGGCCCCCTTACTAACAATCTCCCCACTTGGAGACTCGGCGCCTTTCCATGCCTCTTTCGTACCGTCTGCAATTTGTCCGCAGGATGAACTGCAAGAGGGGGAACCAATGAGAGACTCGCTGGAGGTGTTTGGTCGGGCACATGTCACTCTCATTTCCCATCACGAAGAAGAATTCACCAGCGGTTCAGCCTGCCACCGCGGATCGACAATAGGGCGTGAAGCCATCCAGCCGTGTTGCGTCCCACTCACAAAAAAGCGACTTGGGAAATGGAGCTCAGGGGCCCTGCACTTCCCAAACCTGCAGAGTTCTAAACGATAACTATCGCCCCAAAATATATTGAGGTCAGGCTACGAAGAGGCGCTGAACGCAAGGCAGAACTGCAGGAAACGGATGTCAACGGGTACATCGGAATGGCCCCGATAGCACATGAAAAGCGCCAGAACGTGGACAATGATGCGGTTGGCCAAAAAGGGCGTATGCGTTTTTTCCTGAATATATTCAGGAAAAAACGCATACGCCCTTTTTGGCCAACCAAGCAACCTGGGAGAGCAAATCAGCACTACAAAGAAATCTCTCGCCCCCCCCCCCGGGGCAAAAGGGCCAGGCGAAAAAAGTCTAAAAACCAGAAAGGCAGGACAGCCCACGGAGTCAAGGGAGCCTTGTTAAGCTGATGGGCGGGATGTCAATGGCCAACAGCCAATCTTCACAAGTGTATCCTCTTTCCCAAACCATGTAAAACACAGAACCACAGAGCATAGGGCACTTCCACACATGGGCGTTGACCTTGGGAAAATGAAAAAATCAACCAGACACAGGGACCCCAAAGTTGAGGGCTGCTGTCTTGACAAGAACCTCCACTCCGGTACACGTTTCATATCCCAGGAAAGAGCCAAGTGGACAAAGACGAGTGGACAAGTGGACAAAGACAAGTGGACAAGTGGACAAGTGGTGCTACGTAGGTCCAATGGAGTGTCACTCAGCCATGAAATCCACGTCATGAGGCTGGTAGCAGCATCCTGAGTGGATTTAGGTACGATCATCCTCAGTGAAATAAGTCCCACAAAAAAAGAAACTTATGATATCACTTATCGAGGGAATGTAAAAATCGCTCCCCATGAACGGAATCCCCAAACAGAACAGAGTCACGCTTTTAGAAAACACACTTATGCCTGCTTCAGGGGAAAGGTGAGGTGCGGTGACGCATAAAACTCGAGTTTGAAATGAGCACAGATACCCTTCCGAAAACCGAATATGGAATGGACACGACCTACTCCTTGCTCAATCAACTGGACTCACCAGACCCTGTTCATCGCACAAGTATCTATCCGACTAGTAAGCATCTTAAAAGCTAAGTCTTGATATCTCTGTGTAAGTGCATCAAGGGTGTGTAAAGCGGCCTAAAACCAGCAGGGAAAATCAGCTCAGACCCATTCTGAGGATACATTTCCAACACAAAGAAGAAACAAGCAGGGCAAAACAGAGAGAAATTCTTCCAAAATGCGTTCAGGGACTGGCATGCAACCAGGATTGACCACATCTACAGCCCCAGCGGCAGAAGACATAAGGCTGGACACTCTTGGGGCTGAGACGATTGGTGAGGTTGGGAAAGCAAATGCAGACCCTTGAAAGGAATCCTGCGTGCTCCCCATTCCATGGCTCCCAACTCTCCAGGTTCAACGCAATCTTCCGACAGCGAAAGCACTCATTGGAAACCCAGCGGATGCTACACCGTGGGATCGGGAAAGCTTTCTGAAACTCACCTCAGTTTTCCTCTCCTGGTGCTCGTGTTCTCCATTCAGGCCCCCTTACTAACAATCTCCCCACTTGGAGACTCGGCGCCTTTCCATGCCTCTTTCGTACCGTCTGCAATTTGTCCGCAGGATGAACTGCAAGAGGGGGAACCAATGAGAGACTCGCTGGAGGTGTTTGGTCGGGCACATGTCACTCTCATTTCCCATCACGAAGAAGAATTCACCAGCGGTTCAGCCTGCCACCCCGGATCGACAATAGGGCGTGAAGCCATCCAGCCGTGTTGCGTCCCACTCACAAAAAAGCGACTTGGGAAATGGAGCTCAGGGGCACTGCACTTCCCAAACCTGCAGAGTTCTAAACGATAACTATCGCCCCAAAATATATTGAGGTCAGGCTACGAAGAGGCGCTGAACGCAAGGCAGAACTGCAGGAAACGGATGTCAACGGGTACATCGGAATGGCCCCGATAGCACATGAAAAGCGCCAGAACGTGGACAATGATGCGGTTGGCCAAAAAGGGCGTATGCGTTTTTTCCTGAATATATTCAGGAAAAAACGCATACGCCCTTTTTGGCCAACCAAGCAACCTGGGAGAGCAAATCAGCACTACAAAGAAATCTCTCGCCCCCCCCCCGGGGCAAAAGGGCCAGGCGAAAAAAGTCTAAAAACCAGAAAGTCAGGACAGGCCACGGAGTCAAGGGAGCCTTGTTAAGCTGATGGGCGGGATGTCAATGGCCAACAGCCAATCTTCACAAGTGTATCCTCTTTCCCAAACCATGTAAAACACAGAACCACAGAGCATAGGGCACTTCCACACATGGGCGTTGACCTTGGGAAAATGAAAAAATCAACCAGACACAGGGACCCCAAAGTTGAGGGCTGCTGTCTTGACAAGAACCTCCACTCCGGTACACGTTTCATATCCCAGGAAAGAGCCAAGTGGAGAAGTGGACAAAGACAAGTGGACAAGTGGACAAGTGGTGCTACGTAGGTCCAATGGAGTGTCACTCAGCCATGAAATCCACGTCATGAGGCTGGTAGCAGCATCCTGAGTGGATTTAGGTACGATCATCCTCAGTGAAATAAGTCCCACAAAAAAAGAAACTTATGATATCACTTATCGAGGGAATGTAAAAATCGCTCCCCATGAACGGAATCCCCAAACAGAACAGAGTCACGCTTTTAGAAAACACACTTATGCCTGCTTCAGGGGAAAGGAGAGGTGGGGTGACGCATAAAACTCGAGTTTGAAATGAGCACAGATACCCTTCCGAAAACCGAATATGGAATGGACACGACCTACTCCTTGCTCAATCAACTGGACTCACCAGACCCTGTTCATCGCACAAGTATCTATCCGACTAGTAAGCATCTTAAAAGCTAAGTCTTAATATCTCTGTGTAAGTGCATCAAGTGTGTGTAAAGCGGCCTAAAACCAGCAGGGAAAATCAGCTCAGACCCATTCTGAGGATACATTTCCAACACAAAGAAGAAACAAGCAGGGCAAAACAGAGAGAAATTCTTCCAAAATGCGTTCAGGGACTGGCATGCAACCAGGATTGACCACATCTACAGCCCCAGCGGCAGAAGACATAAGGCTGGACACTCTTGGGGCTGAGACGATTGGTGAGGTTGGGAAAGCAAATGCAGACCCTTGAAAGGAATCCTGCGTGCTCCCCTTTCCATGGGTTCCAACTCTCCAGGTTCAACGCAATCTTCCGACAGCGAAAGCACTCATTGGAAACCCAGCGGATGCTACACCGTGGGATTGGGAAAGCTTTCTGAAACCCACCTAAGTTTTCATCTCCTGGTGCTCGTGTTCTCCATTCAGGCCCCCTTACTAACAATCTCCCCACTTGGAGACTCGGCGCCTTTCCATGCCTCTTTCGTACCGTCTGCAATTTGTCCGCAGGATGAACTGCAAGAGGGGGAACCAATGAGAGACTCGCTGGAGGTGTTTGGTCGGGAACATGTCACTCTCATTTCCCATCGCGAAGAAGAATTCACCAGAGGCTCAGCCTGCCACCGCGGATCGACAATAGGGCGTGAAGCCATCCAGCCGTGTTGCGTCCCACTCACAAAAAAGCGACTTGGGAAATGGAGCTCAGGGGCACTGCACTTCCCAAACCTGCAGAGTTCTAAACGATAACTATCGCCCCCAAATATATTGAGGTCAGGCTACGAAGAGGCGTTGAACGCAAGGCAGAATTGCAGGAAACGGATGTCACCGGGTACATCGGAATGGCCCCGATAGCACATGAAATGCGCCAGAACGTGGACAATGATGCGGTTGGCCAAAAAGGGCGTATGCGTTTTTTCCTGAATATATTCAGGAAAAAACGCATACGCCCTTTTTGGCCAACCAAGCAACCTGGGAGAGCAAATCAGCACTACAAAGAAATCTCTCGCCCCCCCCCCGGGGCAAAAGGGTCAGGCGAAAAAAGTCTAAAAACCAGAAAGGCAGGACAGCCCACGGAGTCAAGGGAGCCTTGTTAAGCTGATGGGCGGGATGTCAATGGCCAACAGCCAATCTTCACAAGTGTATCCTCTTTCCCAAACCATGTAAAACACAGAACCACAGAGCATAGGGCACTTCCACACATGGGCGTTGACCTTGGGAAAATGAAAAAATCAACCAGACACAGGGACCCCAAAGTTGAGGGCTGCTGTCTTGACAAGAACCTCCACTCCGGTACACGTTTCATATCCCAGGAAAGAGCCAAGTGGAGAAGTGGACAAAGACAAGTGGACAAGTGGACAAGTGGTGCTACGTAGGTCCAATGGAGTGTCACTCAGCCATGAAATCCACGTCATGAGGCTGATAGCAGCATCCTGAGTGGATTTAGGTACGATCATCCTCAGTGAAATCAGTCCCACAAAAAAAGAAACTTATGATATCACTTATCGAGGGAATGTAAAAATCGCTCCCCATGAACTGAATCCCCAAACAGAACAGAGTCACGCTTTTAGAAAACACACTTATGCCTGCTTCAGGGGAAAGGTGAGGTGGGGTGACGCATAAAACTCGAGTTTGAAGTGAGCACAGATACCCTTCCGAAAACCGAATATGGAATGGACACGACCTACTCCTTGCTCAATCAACTGGACTCACCAGACCCTGTTCATCGCACAAGTATCTATCCGACTAGTAAGCATCTTAAAAGCTAAGTCTTGATATCTCTGTGTAAGTGCATCAAGTGTGTGTAAAGCGGCCTAAAACCAGCAGGGAAAATCAGCTCAGACCCATTCTGAGGATACATTTCCAACATAAAGAAGAAACAAGCAGGGCAAAACAGAGAGAAATTCTTCCAAAATGCGTTCAGGGACTGGCATGCAACCAGGATTGACCACATCTACAGCCCCAGCGGCAGAAGACATAAGGCTGGACACTCTTGGGGCTGAGACGATTGGTGAGGTTGGGAAAGCAAATGCAGACCCTTGAAAGGAATCCTGCGTGCTCCCCATTCCATGGGTCCCAACTCTCCAGGTTCAACGCAATCTTCCGACAGCGAAAGCACTCATTGGAAACCCAGCGGATGCTACACCGTGGGATCGGGAAAGCTTTCTGAAACTCACCTCAGTTTTCATCTCCTGGTGCTCGTGTTCTCCATTCAGGCCCCCTTACTAACAATCTCCCCACTTGGAGACTCGGCGCCTTTCCATGCCTCTTTCGTACCGTCTGCAATTTGTCCGCAGGATGAACTGCAAGAGGGGGAACCAATGAGAGACTCGCTGGAGGTGTTTGGTCGGGCACATGTCACTCTCATTTCCCATCGCAAAGAAGAATTCACCAGAGGCTCAGCCTGCAACCGCGGATCGACAATAGGGCGTGAAGCCATCCAGCCGTGTTGCGTCCCACTCACAAAAAAGCGACTTGGGAAATGGAGCTCAGGGGCACTGCACTTCCCAAACCTGCAGAGTTCTAAACGATAACTATCGCCCCAAAATATATTGAGGTCAGGCTACGAAGAGGCGTTGAACGCAAGGCAGAATTGCAGGAAACGGATGTCAACGGGTACATCGGAATGGCCCCGATAGCACATGAAATGCGCCAGAACGTGGACAATGATGCGGTTGGCCAAAAAGGGCGTGACGCATACGCCCTTTTTGGCCAACCAAGCAACCTGGGAGAGCAAATCAGCACTACAAAGAAATCTCTCGCCCCCCCCCCCGGGGCAAAAGGGCCAGGCGAAAAAAGTCTAAAAACCAGAAAGGCAGGACAGCCCACGGAGTCAAGGGAGCCTTGTTAAGCTGATGGGCGGGATGTCAATGGCCAACAGCCAATCTTCACAAGTGTATCCTCTTTCCCAAACCATGTAAAACACAGAACCACAGAGCATAGGGCACTTCCACACATGGGCGTTGACCTTGGGAAAATGAAAAAATCAACCAGACACAGGGACCCCAAAGTTGAGGGCTGCTGTCTTGACAAGAACCTCCACTCCGGTACACGTTTCATATCCCAGGAAAGAGCCAAGTGGACAAAGACGAGTGGACAAGTGGACAAAGACAAGTGGACAAGTGGTGCTACGTAGGTCCAATGGAGTGTCACTCAGCCATGAAATCCACGTCATGAGGCTGGTAGCAGCATCCTGAGTGGATTTAGGTACGATCATCCTCAGTGAAATAAGTCCCACAAAAAAAGAAACTTATGATATCACTTATCGAGGGAATGTAAAAATCGCTCCCCATGAACGGAATCCCCAAACAGAACAGAGTCACGCTTTTAGAAAACACACTTATGCCTGCTTCAGGGGAAAGGTGAGGTGGGGTGACGCATAAAACTCGAGTTTGGAATGAGCACAGATACCCTTCCGAAAACCGAATATGGAATGGACACGACCTACTCCTTGCTCAATCAACTGGACTCACCAGACCCTGTTCATCGCACAAGTATCTATCCGACTAGTAAGCATCTTAAAAGCTAAGTCTTGATATCTCTGTGTAAGTGCATCAAGTGTGTGTAAAGGGGCCTAAAACCAGCAGGGAATATCAGCTCAGACCCATTCTGAGGATACATTTCCAACATAAAGAAGAAACAAGCAGGGCAAAACAGAGAGAAATTCTTCCAAAATGCGTTCAGGGACTGGCATGCAACCAGGATCGACCACATCTACAGCCCCAGCGGCAGAAGACAGAAGGCTGGACACTCTTGGGGCTGAGACGATTGGTGAGGTTGGGAAAGCAAATGCAGACCCTTGAAAGGAATCTTGCGTGCTCCCCATTCCATGGGTCCCAACTCTCCAGGTTCAACGCAATCTTCCGACAGCGAAAGCACTCATTGGAAACCCAGCGGATGCTACACCGTGGGATCGGGAAAGCTTTCTGAAACTCACCTCAGTTTTCATCTCCTGGTGCTCGTGTTCTCCATTCAGGCCCCCTTACTAACAATCTCCCCACTTGGAGACTCGGCGCCTTTCCATGCCTCTTTCGTACCGTCTGCAATTTGTCCGCAGGATGAACTGCAAGAGGGGGAACCAATGAGAGACTCGCTGGAGGTGTTTGGTCGGGCACATGTCACTCTCATTTCCCATCACGAAGAAGAATTCACCAGCGGTTCAGCCTGCCACCCCGGATCGACAATAGGGCGTGAAGCCATCCAGCCGTGTTGCGTCCCACTCACAAAAAAGCGACTTGGGAAATGGAGCTCAGGGGCACTGCACTTCCCAAACCTGCAGAGTTCTAAACGATAACTATCGCCCCAAAATATATTGAGGTCAGGCTACGAAGAGGCGCTGAACGCAAGGCAGAATTGCAGGAAACGGATGTCAACGGGTACATCGGAATGGCCCCGATAGCACATGAAAAGCGCCAGAACGTGGACATTGATGCGGTTGGCCAAAAAGGGCGTATGCGTTTTTTCCTGAGGAAAAAACGCATACGCCCTTTTTGGCCAACCAAGCAACCTGGGAGAGCAAATCAGCACTACAAAGAAATCTCTCGCCCCCCCCCCCCCCGGGGCAAAAGGGTCAGGCGAAAAAAGTCTAAAAACCAGAAAGGCAGGACAGCCCACGGAGTCAAGGGAGCCTTGTTAAGCTGATGGGCGGGATGTCAATGGCCAACAGCCAATCTTCACAAGTGTATCCTCTTTCCCAAACCATGTAAAACACAGAACCACAGAGCATAGGGCACTTCCACACATGGGCGTTGACCTTGGGAAAATGAAAAAATCAACCAGACACAGGGACCCCAAAGTTGAGGGCTGCTGTCTTGACAAGAACCTCCACTCCGGTACACGTTTCATATCCCAGGAAAGAGCCAAGTGGAGAAGTGGACAAAGACAAGTGGACAAGTGGACAAGTGGTGCTACGTAGGTCCAATGGAGTGTCACTCAGCCATGAAATCCACGTCATGAGGCTGGTAGCAGCATCCTGAGTGGATTTAGGTACGATCATCCTCAGTGAAATAAGTCCCACAAAAAAAGAAACTTATGATATCACTTATCGAGGGAATGTAAAAATCGCTCCCCATGAACTGAATCCCCAAACAGAACAGAGTCACGCTTTTAGAAAACACACTTATGCCTGCTTCAGGGGAAAGGTGAGGTGGGGTGACGCATAAAACTCGAGTTTGAAATGCGCACAGATACCCTTCCGAAAACCGAATATGGAATGGACACGACCTACTCCTTGCTCAATCAACTGGACTCACCAGACCCTGTTCATCGCACAAGTATCTATCCGACTAGTAAGCATCTTAAAAGCTAAGTCTTGATATCTCTGTGTAAGTGCATCAAGTGTGTGTAAAGCGGTCTAAAAACAGCAGGGAAAATCAGCTCAGACCCATTCTGAGGATACATTTCCAACACAAAGAAGAAACAAGCAGGGCAAAACAGAGAGAAATTCTTCCAAAATGCGTTCAGGGACTGGCATGCAACCAGGATTGACCACATCTACAGCCCCAGAGGCAGAAGACATAAGGCTGGACACTCTTGGGGCTGAGACGATTGGTGAGGTTGGGACAGCAAATGCAGACCCTTGAAAGGAATCCTGCCTGCTCCCCATTCCATGGGTCCCAACTCTCCAGGTTCAACGCAATCTTCCGACGGCGAAAGCACTCATTGGAAACCCAGAGGATGCTACACCGTGGGATCGGGAAATCTTTCTGAAACTCACCTCAGTTTTCATCTCCTGGTTCTCGTGTTCTCCATTCAGGCCCCCTTACTAAAAATCTCCTCACTTGGGAACTCAGCGCCTTTCCATGCCTCTTTCGTACCGTCTGCAATTTGTCCGCAGGATGCACTGGAAGAGGGGGAACAAATGAGAGACTCGCTGGAGTTGTGTGGTCGGGCACATGTCACTCTCATTTCCCATCGCGAAGAAGAATTCACGAAAGGCTCAGCCTGCCACCCCGGATCGACAATAGGGCGTGAAGCCATCCAGCCGTGTTGCGTCCCACTCACAAAAAAGCGACTTGGGAAATGGAGCTCAGGGGCACTGCACTTCCCAAACCTGCAGAGTTCTAAACGATAACTATCGCCCCCAAATATATTGAGGTCAGGCTACGAAGAGGCGCTGAACGCAAGGCAGAATTGCAGGAAACGGATGTCAACGGGTACATCGGAATGGCCCCTATAGCACATGAAAAGCGCCAGAACGTGGACATTGATGCGGTTGGCCAAAAAGGGCGTATGCGTTTTTTCCTGAATATATTCAGGAAAAAACGCATACGCCCTTTTTGGCCAACCAAGCAACCTGGGAGAGCAAATCAGCACTACAAAGTAATCTCTCGCCCCACCCCCGGGCAAAAGGGCCAGGCGAAAAAGGTCTAAAAACCAGAAAGGCAGGACAGGCCACGGAGTCAAGGGAGCCTTGTTAAGCTGATGGGCGGGATGTCAATGGCCAACAGCCAATCTTCACAAGTGTATCCTCTTTCCCAAAACATGTAAAACACAGAACCACAGAGCATAGGGCACTTCCACACATGGGCGTTGACCTTGGGAAAATGAAAAAATCAACCAGACACAGGGACCCCAAAGTTGAGGGCTGCTGTCTTGACAAGAACCTCCACTCCGGTACACGTTTCATATCCCAGGAAAGAGCCAAGTGGACAAAGACAAGTGGACAAGTGGACAAACACAAGTGGACAAGTGGACAAGTGGTGCTATGTAGGTCCAATGGAGTGTCACTCAGCCATGAAATCCACGTCATGAGGCTGGTAGCAGCATCCTGAGTGGATTTAGGTACGATCATCCTCAGTGAAATAAGTCCCACAAAAAAAGAAACTTATGATATCACTTATCGAGGGAATGTAAAAATCGATCCCCATGAAATGAATCCCCAAACAGAACAGAGTCACGCTTTTAGAAAACACACTTATGCCTGCTTCAGGGGAAAGGTGAGGTGGGGTGACGCATAAAATTCGAGTTTGAAATGAGCACAGATACCCTTCCGAAAACCGAATATGGAATGGACACGACCTACTCCTTGCTCAATCAACTGGACTCACCAGACCCTGTTCATCGCACAAGTATCTATCCGACTAGTAAGCATCTTAAAAGCTAAGTCTTGGGCTTCCCTGGTGGCGCAGTGGTTGGGGGTCCGCCTGCCGGTGCAGGGGACATGGGTTCGTGCCCTGGTCCGGGAGGATCCCACATGCCGCGGAGCGGCTGGGCCCGTGAGCCATGGCCGCTGGGCCTGTGCGTCCGGAGCCTGTGCCCCGCGGCGGGAGAGGCCACAGCGGTGAGGGGCCCGCATACCGCAAAAAAAAAAAAAAAAAAAAAAAAAAAAAAAAAAAAAAAAAAAAGCTAAGTCTTGATATCTCTGTGTAAGTGCATCAAGTGTGTGTAAAGTGGTCTAAAAACAGCAGGGAAAATCAGCTCAGACCCATTCTGAGGATACATTTCCAACACAAAGAAGAAACAAGCAGGGCAAAACAGAGAGAAATTCTTCCAAAATGCGTTCAGGGACTGGCATGCAACCAGGATTGACCACATCTACAGCCCCAGCGGCAGAAGACATAAGGCTGGACACTCTTGGGGCTGAGACGATTGGTGAGGTTGGGAAAGCAAATGCAGACCCTTGAAAGGAATCCTGCGTGCTCCCCATTCCATGGCTCCCAACTCTCCAGGTTCAACGCAATCTTCCGACAGCGAAAGCACTCATTGGAAACCCAGCGGATGCTACACCGTGGGATCGGGAAAGCTTTCTGAAACTCACCTCAGTTTTCATCTCCTGGTGCTCGTGTTCTCCATTCAGGCCCCCTTACTAACAATCTCCCCACTTGGAGACTCAGCGCCTTTCCATGCCTCTTTCGTACCGTCTGCAATTTGTCCGCAGGATGAACTGCAAGAGGGGGAACCAATGAGAGACTCGCTGGAGGTGTGTGCTCAGGCACATGTCACTCTCATTTCCCGTCACGAAGAAGAATTCACCAAAGGTTCAGCCTGCCACCCCGGATCGACAATAGGGCGTGAAGCCATCCAGCCGTGTTGCGTCCCACTCACAAAAAAGAGACTTGGGAAATGGAACTCAGGGGCCCTGCACTTCCCAAACCTGCAGAGTTCTAAACGATAACTATTGCCCCAAAATATATTGAGGTCAGCCTACGAAGAGGCGTTGAACGCAAGGCAGAATTGCCTGAAACATCCCTTTAAAAATCGCTACAGATCAACCGAATTACAATATAGAAGAGAGTTAAATATTTGAAAACACACTGATGCCTGCTTCAGGGCATTGGTGATGTGGGGTGATGCATAAAACAAGAGTTTGAAATTAGCACATAAACCGTTCCATAAACCAAGTAGGTAATCCTCAAGACCTACTTATTGCTCAATGATCTGTACTCAACCCACCCTATTCACCACAGAAGAATATATCTGAGTTGTACAAATATTAAAATGTATTTATTGATATCCCTGTGTAAGTGAATCACGTGAGTGTAAAGCGACATAACCACAGCAGTGAAAATCAGCTAAACCCCATTATAAACATACACATTTTCAGGCAAAACCCATACGCCCTTTTTGGCGAACCAAACAACCACGAAATGCAAATCAGCACTACAAAGTATTCTGACTTCTCATTAGTCAATAGTGCCATTTTGGAAAAGTGTAAAGCAGAAATGCAGCTCAGGCCATGGAGCAAAGGAAGCCTCTTTATCCTGATTGGGGGGATGTAAATAGTCAACGGCCACTCTGGAAAAGTGCATGCTGTTTCCTTAACCTTCCAGAAAAATAGAGCTACAGACCATATGGCTCTTCCAATCTTGGGCGTATATAGTGGTAATACCAAAAGTCGACAGGACACAGGCATCCCTACGTTTAATGCTGCTCTGCTTAAAATGCCTCAACTTGGGTACAACATACATGTCCTTGAAGGAAGAAATGGATAAAGAATTTGTGGTACTTATGTACAATGTAATATTCCTGAGCAATTAAATCAATGAAATAAGGCCAGTTGCAGCAACTCGTGGAGACTCACGTACGATCATTCTAAGTGACGTAAGTCAGACATTAGTAGAGACTTATCATAAGGTATCAATTATACGTGGTATCTAAAAATAGCTACACATGAACTCACTTACAAAACAGAAACCGAGTCACACATAAAGAAAACACATTTATGACTTCTAAAAGAGAAAGGTGTGGTGGGGGTGATGCATAAACCAGGAGGTTGGAATTAGCATAGATACGGTTCCATAAACAAAATACGTAATCAACAGGACCTGCTGAATAGCTCAAGTAGCTGGACTCAGCACACTGCTGTCACTGGAAAAGCGTATATAAGACTGTAAGAATCTGTAAAAGAATTGATTGGTGTCTCTCTTTAAGTGAATCAAGTGGATAGATGTAGTGCAGGAAGAATCATAGTATTGAAAATCAGCTCTACCCCATTATAAAATTAAATTAAAAGAACAAAAAAAGACAGTGAGAGAGAGAGAAATTCTTACAAAATGTGTTCAAGGGCTGTGATGCAACCTGGACTGACCACATCTAGACACACAGCTGGATGGGACCTAAGGCTCTACACTCGTGGGTCTGAGAGGCTTGCTGAGGATGGGACAGCAAATGCAGTACTTTTACAGTAACACTGCCTGGCCCCCATTCCATGGGTCCCATATCTCCAGGTGCAGAGGACCCTTCCTCCAGGTAAAACATGAATGGGACATCCAGAGGATGGTACACCGTCTGTTCGGGAAGAGTGAGGAAGCGGTATCGCTTTGCACCAGTCAGAATGGCCAACCTCACAAAGTGTAAAACCTGAAATGCAGGACAGGGTGTGGATAAAAGGGAACCCTGACAAGCTGATGGTGGGAATGTAAATTGCTAACAGCCACTCTGGAGAAGTGGGTGGTGATTCCTTAAAAATCTAAAAAGCAGAGCTTCAGAGCATATGGCACTTCCACTCCTGGGCCTGTATCTTGGAAAAAATGTAAATTGACAGTACCCAGGCACTCCAAAATTTATGCAGCCCTGTTTACAAGAGCCCCTACTTGGAAGTTACGTAAACGTCCTTGGAAGGAAGACTGGATAAAGAAATTATGGTAGATATGTACAGTGGAATATTACTCAGCCATGAAATGAATGAAATAAGGCCATTTGCAGCCACTCAGAAGGACGTAGATGCATTCATACTATGTGGCATAAATCAGACAATGATAAATATCATATGATATTACTTATCTGTGGAATCTACATATTGATACAAAGGTACTATCTTACAACACAGAAACAGAGTCCCAGGCTTAGAACACAAACTTATGGTTACCAAACTGGAAAGGTGTGTTGGAGGCACAAATCATGAGGTTGGAGTTAGTATATACATATTTACAGAGAGAAAACTTGTCATCAAACTGGATCTGCTGTAGAGCACTTGGAACTCTTCTCAACACCCTTTAGTAACCTCAATGGGAAAATAATTCCAAAGAGAATGTATAGTCATCTCTGTATAAATGAATCATGTTGGTGTATATCAAAAATGAACACAACATGGTAAATCAACTATACCCCATTATAAATTTAAAATTAAATTATAGAAAAGAAAAATGATCACTAAATCCATTTAGTCACGGTGGACGTGCTAGTGTCACATCCTTGGACACAGACACAATTTGATCCCAAGGCTGGACTGTTGTGGGCCTGAGGACCTCGGAAGGATACGCCAGCTAATTCACCCCCCTTGAACATGTAGTACTTGGTCCCCTCTGCATGGGATCACAATCTCCAGATCGAAGTGTGCCCTCATACTACTAAACCAACCCTCTGACACCCAAAGGATGGTGGGCTCTCTGGGCTGCATGACATTTGGAAAATCACCTGGTCTCAACATACCCTGGTGTTTGGGTTCCGACCTTCTGACTCCTTCGTTAGGGTCATCAGACTCTACACGACAGCCCCCTCAACAGGTGACTCTGCAGGGGTTTATGCTTGTTCGGGGGCTGAAGGGGAAGGGGATAGGAGGAATGGGACGGAAGCCCTTACATGTTTGGTCAGGCACATCCCGCTCTAAGTTAAAACCCAGGAACAGGACTTTCCCTACAGCTAAGGTTGTGTCAGTAACCAGAGAGGGACAGGAGAAATCCTGCCACCTTCTCTTTCCCATAACAACAATTCTAAACCTGGACCTTATAGGCACTTCATATTCACAATGCCTGGGAAGCTGTAAGTGACAACAGCCCTCAAAAAATGTCTTGGTGGGCTTCCCTGGTGGGACAGTGGTTGAGAGTCCTCCTACCGATGCAGGGGACATGGGTTCGTGCCCCTGTTCGGGAGGATCCCACACGCCATGGACCAGCTGGGCCCGTGAGCCATGGCCGCTGAATCTGTGCATCCGGAGCCCGTGCATCCTGAGCCTGTGCTCTGCAGTAGCAGAGGCCATGGCAGTGAGAGACCCGTGTACCACACACAAAAAAAATGTCTTGGGGTAGATAATCGAAATAGACTTCAAAACAAGGCAACCTTTCAATAACCCTTTTTCAAGGGGTACATTTTACTCACACTGTTCAAAAAAAAGCACACATGAAGATGCTCACCATTGCTTTATGTCAGACAAATGCAAATCAGATGTACAAAGAAGTATCACCTAGAACCACTCAGAATAGCCATCCTCACAATGTCTAGAAACAAGAAATGCTTCAGAAGGTGTGGAAAAAAGAGAAACCTACTACATATTATTCGTATATTTTAATCTGCTTTGGGTCCCCGTTGCTGCATGCGGCTTTTCTATAGTTGCAGCAAGCGGGGGCTACTCATCGTTGTGGTACGCAGCCTTCTCTTTGCGGTGGCTTCTCTTGTTGTGGAGCACAGGCTCTAGGCACACAGGCTTCAGTAGTTGTGGCACGTGAGCTCAGTAGTTGTGGCTCATGGGCTCTAGAGCGCAGACTCAGTAGTTGTGGCACACAGGCTTAGGTGCTCTGCAGCGTGTGGGATCTTCCTGGGTCAGGGTTCAAACCTGTGTCCCCTGCACTGGTAGGCAGATTCTTAACTACTGTGCCACAAATACTTCACTATTGGTGGCAATGCCAATTGGCAACAGCCACTATGGAGCACAGACTGGAGGTTACCAGAGTAAGGGGAGGCGGGAGGGATAAATTGGGATTGACATATACACACCACTATATATATATATATATATATATTTTTTTTTTTTTTTGCGGTACGCGGGCCTCTCACTGCTGTGGCCTCTCCCGTTGCGGAGCACAGGCTCCGGACGCGCAGGCTCAGCGGCCATGGCTCACGGGCCCGGCCGCTCCACGGCATGTGGGATCTTCCCAGACCAGGACACGAACCCGTGTCCCCTGCATCGGCAGGCGGACTCTCAACCACTGCGCCACCAAGGAAGCCCACCACTATATATTTTAAAAATAACAAATACGGGCCTACTGTATAGCACTTGAGGAACTCTACACAATACTCTGTAATGACCTGTGTGGGAAAGGAATCCAAAAAGGATTGGATATATGTATAACTGCTTCACTCTGCTGTGTAGCAGAAAGTAACACAACATTGTAAATCAACTATACTCCAAAGAAATTGAAATGAAATGAAAGAAAATAAAATAAAATAGAGTTACCAGATGATCCAGCAAGTTTACTCCTGTGTGCATATCTGAAGGAAAGCATAAATCGAAAAGACACATCTTCCCCAATGTTCACTGCAACACTCTTTACAATAGTGAAGACATGGAAGCAACCAAAATGTCCATCAACATACGAATATAGGTAAAGAATATGTGATACATATATATAATGGAATATGACTCAGCCATAAAATAGAAGAAAATAGGGGCTTCCCTGGTGGTGCAGTGGTTGAGAGTCTGCCTGCTGATGCAGGGGACACGGGTTCATGCCCCGGTCTGGGAAGATCCCACATGCCATGGGGCGACTAGGCCCGTGAGCCATGGCCGCCGAACCTGCGCGTCCGGAGCCTGTGTATCCTGAGCCTGTGCTCCGCAATGGGAGAGGCCAAAACAGTGAGAGGCCTGTGTACCGCAAAAGGAAAAAAAAATAGAAGAAAATAATGTCAATTGCAGTAACATGGATGGACCTAGAGATGATTGTACTAAGTGAAGTGAGTCAGACAGAGTAAGACAAATATTGTATGATATCACTTCTAGGTGGAAACTAAAAATTGATACAAATGAACTAACTTACAAAACAGAGGCAGACTCACAGACTTGGAAAACAAACTTATGGTTACCAAAGGGGAAAGGTGGGGGGAGGGGTAAATCAAGAACTTGGGGTAAACATATGAATACTACTCTATATAATATAGGTAAGCAACAAGGACCTACTGTATAGCACAGGCAACTCTACTCAATATTCTGGGAATATCTTTATCAGAAAAGACTCTGAAAAAGAATGAATATATGCATATGTGTAACTGAATCACTTTCTGTGCAGCTGAAATGAACACAACATTGTAAATCAACTATACTCCAATAAAATTTAAATTACAAAATAAAGAAAATCACCTCATTTCAAAAGAAAAAAAGAATTTCCATATATTTTTATGGCTTGATAGCTTACTTTCTTAGTGCTCAATATTATCCCATTCCCAGTATATATTAATACTATATCATTTCATTCACCTATTGGAGGACACCTTAGTTTCATTCACATTTTGGCAATATTGAATTAGGTGCTATAAATATCCATATGCAGGTTTTCATCTGGAAGTATGTTTTAAACTACTTTCAGTTAATATCCATGAGAACACTTGCTGGATTGTACAGTAATGGAATGTTCAATATTATAGCAAGTGTCAATCAGACTACCAAAGTAGCTGCATTATTTTTCATTTCCACCAATAACAAATGTCATTTCCTAATGTTCCACATCCGCTACAGAATTTGTCCTTGTCATTGTACACATTTTAGCCATTCTAAGTGTTACATAGTGGTATGTAATTGTATTTTTAATTTGCTTTTTTATGGCAGCATGTAATCTGGATTATTCTTCTGTATACTTATATGCATGGTGTCTATTTTCTTTGGTGAGGTGCCCATAAAGTATAATGGTCCACATTTTATTTAGGCTGCTTTCATTTTTTTCTAACCAATCTGTACTGTTTTATTTCTTTTTATGCCTTATTGCATTAGTAAGGACTTGGAGTAAAATATGGAAAAGGAGTCATGAAAGGGGACATCCTTGTTTTTACCTGAACTTAGTGACAAAGCTTCATGTTTTTAACCATTAATCATGAGGTAAGATCAAAGTTTCCTGTAGATCTTTATTATCAACTTGAGAAACTTCCAGTCTATTTCTTTAACTAAGAGTTTTTATGAAGAATGGGTTTTAGGCTTTTTCAAAGGTCTTCTGAATCTAGTGATATGTTAATGATTGTCTTTAGGGTGTTGATATGATGAATATAATTATTTGATTTCAGAATGTTGAACAAGCCTTGCATAACTGGGATTATTCCTTCTCATTCATGATATAAAATTCTCTCAAAATATTGTTGGATTTGATTTGTTAATATTTTGTTGACGATTTTTGCATTGATGGTCCTGAGAGATATTGGTCAATTTTCTTTACTATTCATATGTTTCTCTAAGTTTGGATGTTATGGATTTAGTGTGAGACATTAATTTGGGGAGATTCTCAGTCATTTAAAAAAATTCTTTCTGTTCTTTGTTACCTTTATTTTCCTCCTGCTATATCCATTATGTATAGGTCACAGCATTTTCACTGTTTCACAATTATTGATTACTCTGTTCTGCTGATTTCTTTCCTGCCCATTTTTTCTTTTGAGATTTAAAGGTTTCTCTTGATATGTCTTCAAGCTCACAGATATTACTCCTCAGCCAGCCCCTTCACTGCTAAAACAAAATACGAGAGACTTGGTATTTTATAAACAACAGAATATTTTTGTTTTCTCATAATTGCTGAGGCTGAAAAGTTCAAGAACTAGTTACCAGGGGCTTCCCTGGTGGCACAGTGGTTAAGAATCTCCATACCAATAAAGGGGACACAGGTTTGAGCCCTGTCT
Source organism: Kogia breviceps (assembly GCF_026419965.1). Classification (NCBI taxonomy): domain Eukaryota; kingdom Metazoa; phylum Chordata; class Mammalia; order Artiodactyla; family Physeteridae; genus Kogia; species Kogia breviceps. Next base: position 46,849 of record NC_081322.1, read on the forward strand.
GGGAAGATCCCACATGCCATGGAACAACTAAGCCCGTGCACTACAACTACTGAGCCTGCACTCTAGAGCCTGCAAGCAATAACTATTGAGCCTGAATGACACAATTACGAAGCCCATGCACCTAGAGTCCATACTCCACAACAAGAGAAACCACTGCAAGGAGAAACCCGTGCGCCGCAACGATGAGTAACCCCTGTGTGACACAACTAGAGAAACCTTGTGCAGCAACGAAGACCCAATGCAACAAAAAATAAATAAAATTAAATCTTTTGACTTCTGAGATGACTCACTCACATGGTTGTAAGTAAGAGGCCTCAGTTCCTTGACACATGGATCTCTCCTTAGGGCTGCTTGAGTGTCCTCATGACATGGAAGCTGGATTACCCCAGGATGAGTGATCTAGCAGAAACCAAAGCAGAAGCTGCAATGCCTTTGATAAACTTGGAAACTGCACTTTGTCATTTCTGCAATTTCTTATTAGTTAAACAGTGAGCTTTTTTCAAGTGTGAGGAGACACACAGGTAGATGAAGACTGGGAGATAATTAGGGGATAATTAGGGCCATCTTGGAGGCTGGCTACCAAAGTGGCTGACTAGACGAAGACTGAATTTTGTTTTCTTCACGTCTGGGGAGAAAATGGTCAGTGAATCCCATTGGTGGTCTTTGAGATGTACCAAAGCTACCTCTTGCTCTCACCCCCAGCCGTGTGGCTGACAGGATCTTGCTGCTCCGGCCATGTGTCAGGCCTGTGCCTCTGAGGTGAGAGAGCCAAGTTCAGGACATTTATCTACCAGAGACCTCCAGCACCTTATAATATCAAACGATGAAAACTCTCCCAGAGATATCCGTCTCCATGCTGAGACCTGGCTCCAGTCAGAGACCAGCAAGATATGGTGCCGGACATCCCATGCCAAACAACTAGCAAGACAGGAATGCAGGCCCACCCATTAGCAAAGGGGCTGACTAAAATCATAATAAGGCCACAGACACCCCAAAACACACCACCGGATGCAGAATTGCCCACCAGAAGGACAAGATCCAGACATACCCACCAGAACACAGGCACCAGTCCCCTCCACCAGAAAGCCTGCACAACCCACTGAACCAACCTTAGTCACTGGAGGCAGACACCAAAACAATGGGAATTACGAATCTGCAGCCTGCAAAAAGGTGACCCCAAACACAGTCCCCAAAGCCAAATGAGAAGACAGAGAAACACACAGCAGATGAAGGAGCAAGGTAAAAACTCACCGGACCAAACAAATGTAGAGAAAACAGGCAGTCTACCTGAAAAAGAATTCAGAGTAATGATAGTAAAGATGATCCCAAATCTTGGAACTGGAATGGAGAATATACAAGAAACATTTCACAAGGACCTAGAAGAACTAAAGAGCAAACAAACAATGATGAACAACACAATAAATGGAATTTAAAATTCTCAAGAAGGAAACAATAGCAGAATAACTGAGGCAGAAGAATGGATAAATGACCTGGAAGATAAAATAGTGGAAATAACTACTGCAGAGCAGAATAAAGAAAAAAGAATGAAAAGAATTGAGGACAATCTGAGACACTTCTGGGACCACATTAAACACACCAACATTCGAATATCAGGGTCCCAGAAGTAGAAGAGAAAAAGAAAGAGACTGAGAAAATATTTGAAGAGATTTTTGTTGAAAAGTTCCCTAATATGGGAAAGGGAATCATTAATCAAGTCCGGGAAGTGCAGAGAGTCCCATACAAGATAAACCCAAGGAGAAACATGCCAAAACATATATTAATCAAACTATCAAAAATTAAATAACAAAGAAAAAATATTAAAAGCAGCAAGGGAAAAACAACAAATAACATACAAGGGAATCCCCGTAAGGTTAACAGATGATCTTTCAGCAGAAACTCTGCAAGCCAGAAGGGACTGGCAGGACATATTTAAAGTGATGAAAGGGGAAAAGCTACAACCAAGATTACTCGAACCAGCAAAGATCTCATTCAGATTTGACAGAGAAATTAAAATCTTTACAGACAAGCAAAAACTAAGAGAATTTAGCACCACCAAACCAGCTTTACAAGAAATGCTAAAGGAAATTCTCTAGGCAGGAAACACAAGAGAAGGAAAAGACCTACAATAACAAACCCAAGACAATTAAGAAAATGGTCATAAGAACATACATATCAATAATTACCTTAAATGTAAATGGATTAAATGCTCCAACCAAAAGACATAGACTGGCTGAATGGATCCAAAAACATAACTGGTATATATGTGGTCTACAAGAGACCCACTTGAGACCTGGGGACACATGCAGACTGAAAGTTAGGGGATGGAATAAGATAATCCATGCAAATGGAAATCAAAAGAAAGCTAGAGTAGCAATTCTCATATCCGACAAAAAAGACTTTAAAATAAAGACTATTACAGGAAACAAAGAAGGACACTACATATCATCAAGGGATCAATCCAAGAAAAAGATATAACAATTCTATATACTTATGCACCCAACATAGGAGCAACTTAATACATAAGGCAAATGCTAACAGCCATAAAAGGGGAAATCGACAGTAACACAATCATAGTAGGGGACTTTAGCACCCCTCTTTCACCAATGAACAGATCATCCAAAATGAAAATAAATAAAGAAACACAAGCTTTAAAATGATACATTAAACAAGATGGACTTAATTGATACTCACAGGACATTCCATCCAAAAACAACAGAATACACTTTTTCTCAAGGGCTCGTGGAACATTCTCCAGGATAGATCATATCTTGGGTCACAAATCAAGCCTTGGTAAATTTAAGAAAATTGAAATCATTATCAAGTATCTTTTCCAACCACAATGCTATCAGACTAGATATCAATTACAGGAAAAAAAATCTGTAAAAAATACAAACACATGGACGCTAAAAAATACTCTACTTAATAACCAAGGCATCACTGATGAAATCAAAGAGGAAATTTAAAAATACCTAGAAACAAATGACAATGAAAACATGAAGACCCAAAACCTATGGGATGCAGCAAAAGGAGTTCTAAGAGGGAAGTTTATAGCAATAAAATCCTACCTCAAGAAACAAGAAACATCTCAAATAAACAAGCTAACCTTACACCTAAAGCAATTAGAGAAAGAAAGAAAAAAAAAAAACAAAGTCAGCAGAGGAAAGAAATCATAAAGATCATATCAGAAATAAATGAAAAATAAATGAAGGAAACAACAGCAAAGATCAAACAAACTAAAAGCTGGTTCCCTGAGAAGATAGACAAAATTGATAAACCATTAGCCAGACTCATCAAGAAAAGAAGGGACAGGACTCAAATCAATAGAATTACAAATGAAAAAGGAGAAGTAACAACTGACACTGCAGAAATACAAAGGATCATGAGAGATTACTGCAAGCAACTATAGGCCAATAAAATGGACAACCTGGAAGAAATGGACAAATTCTTAGAAAAGCACAGCCTTCCAAGACTGAACCAGGAAGAAATAGAAACTATAAACAAACCAATCCCAAGCACTGAAATTGAGACTGTGATTATAAATATTCCAACAAACAAAAGCCCAGGACCAGATGGCTTCACATGCAAATTCCATCAAACATTTAGAGAAGAGTTAACACCTATCCTTCTCAAACTCTTCCAAAATAGAGCAGAGGGAGGATCTCTCCCAAACTTATTCTATGAGACCACCATCTCCCTGATACCAAAACCAGACAAAGATGTCACAAAGAAAGAAAACTACAGGTCAATATCACTGATTAACATAGATGGAAAAATCCACACCAAAATACTAGCAAACAGAAATCAACAGAGCATTAAAAGGATCATACACCAAGATCAAGTGGGGTTTATCCAAGGGATGCAAGGATTCTTCAATATATGCAAATCAATGTGATACACCATACTAAAAAACTGAAGGATAAAAACCATATGATCATCTCAATAGATGCAGAAAATTCTTCTGACAATATTAAATAACCATTTATGATTTTTTAAAAACCCAAGAAAGTAGGCATAGAGGGAACTTTCCTTAACATAATAAAAGCCATATATGACAAACCCACAGCCAACATCATTCTCAATGGTGAAAAAGTGAAACCATTTCCACCAATATTAGAAGCAAGACAAGGTTGCCCACTCTCACCACTATGATTCAACACACTTCTGGAATTTTTAGCTACAGCAACCAGAGAAGAAAAGGAAATAAAAGGAATCCAAATCAGAAAATAAGAAGTTAAGCTCTCACTGTTTGCAGATGACATGATACTATACATAGAGAATCCTAAAGATGCTACCAGAAACCTACTAGACTTAATCAATCAATCTGGTAAGGTTGCAGCATACAAAATTAACGTACACATATCTCTTTCATTCCTATACACTAAAATGAAAAATCTGAAAGAGAAATTAGGGAAACACTCCCATTTACCACTGCAACAAAAAGAATAAAATACCTAGGAATAAACCTACCTAAGGAGACAAAAGACGTTTACTCAACAAACTATAAGACACTGAGGAAAGAAATCAAAGATGACACAAACAGATAGAGAGATATACCATGTTCTTGGATTGGAAGAATCAACATAGTGAAAATGACTATACTACCCAAAGCAACCTACAGATTCAATGCAATCCATATCAAAGTACCAATGGCATTTTTCAGACAACTGGAACAAAAAAAATTCACAATTTGTATGGAAACACAAAAGACTCTGAACAGCCAAAGCAATCTTGAGAAGAAGAACAGAGCTAGAAAAATCAGGCTCCCTGACGTCAGACAATACTACAAAGCTACAGTAGTCAAGACAGTATGGTAGTGGCACAAAAACAGAAATATAGATCAATGGAACAGGAGAGAAAACCCAGAGATAAACCTATGCACATATGGTCACTTTAGTTTTGATAAAGGAGACAAGAATATACAATGGAGAAATCATGGCCTCTTCAGTAAGTGGTGCTGGGCAAACTGGACATCTACAGGTAAAAGAATGAAATTAGAAGACTCCCTAACACCATACACAAAAATAAATTCAAAATGGATTAAAGACCTAAATGTAAGCCCAGACACTATAAAACTCTTAGAGGAAAAAACATAGGCAGAACACTCTATGACATCAATCACAGCAAGATCCTTTTTGACCCACCTCCTAGAGAAATGGAAATAAAAACAAAAATAAACAAATGAGACCTAATGAGACTTAAAAGCTTTTGCACAACAAAGGAAAACGTAAACAAGATGAAAAGACAACCCTCAGAATGAGAGAAAATATTTTCCAATGAAGCAACTGACAAAGGATTAATCTCCAAACTTTACAAGCAGCCCGTGCAGATCAATATCAAAAAAACAAACAACCCAATCCATAAATGGGCAGAAGACCTAAATAGACATTTCTCCAAAGAAGTTATACAGATTGCCAACAAACACATGAAAGAATGCTCAACATCACTGATCATCAGAGAAATGCAAATCAAAATTACAATGAGGTATCACCACACACAGGTAAGAATGGTCATCATCCAAAAATCTAGAAACAATAAATGCTGCAGAGGTGTGGAGAAAATAGAACCCTCTTGCCCCGTTGGTGGGAGTGTAAATTGATACACCCACTCTCAAGAATAGTATGGAGGTTCTTTAAAAACCTAAAAATAGAACTACCATATGATACAGCAATCCCAGTACTGGGCATACACCTAGAGAATACCATCATTCAAAAAGAGTCATGTTCCATAATGTTCATTGGAGCTCTATTTGCAATAGCCAGCACATGGAAGCAATCTAAGTGTCCATCAACTGATGAATGGATCAAGAAGATGTTGCACATCTTCAATATAAAATGGAATATTACTCAGCCATAAAAAGAAATGTAATTGAGTTATTTGTACTGAGGTGGATGGACCTAGAGTCTGTCATACAGAGTGCAGTAAGTCAGAAAGAGAAAAACAAATACTGTATGCTAACACATATATATGGAATCTAAAAAAAAAAGAAAGAAAATGGTTGGGAAGAACCTAGGGGCAGGACAGGAATAAAGACGCAGACATAGAGAATGGACTTGAGGACATGGGGAGGGGGAAGGGTAAGCCTTGACGAAGTGAGAGAGTGACATGGACTTATATATACTACCAAATGTAAAACAGATAACTAGTAGGAAACAGCTGCATAGCACAGGGAGATCAGCTCAGTACTTTGTGACCACTTAGACGGTGGGATACGGAGGGTGGGAGGGAGACGCAAGAGGGAGGAGATAAGGGGATATATGTATATGTAGAGCTTGTTCACTTTGTTATAAAGCAGAAACTAACACACCACTGTAAAGCAATTATAGTCCAATAAAGATGATAAAAATAAATAAATAATTTATGCCCCCCCCAAATTAAATATTTTTAAATAAATAAATAAATAAGAGCACTCAATAACATGGTAACTCTAAACCTAAGTGTTTTCAGTACTATAGTAACTGTAAACGGATTAATATCTCCTATTAAAGTATAATTTTTATATTATGTGCAACTACATTTTTTTCACAATATACAGGTAAAATAAAAGAATTACATTAGAAAGGAGAAAACATTCCATGTATTTTAAAACAATAAAACAATAAGCATATATCATGCCTATAATAAGAATATAATAAGCATATAATAAGCATATATAATATATAAGCATATAATATCATGCTTATAATAAGCATATAATAAGCATCTTAGATAGTCTTTTTTTGTGTGTGGTAGGCGGGCCTCTTACTGTTGTGGCCTCTCCCGTTGCGGAGCACAGGCTCCGGACGCGCAGGCTCAGCGGCCATGGCTCACGGGCCCAGCCGCTCCATGGCATGTGGGATCCTCCCAGACCAGGGCATGAACCCGTGTCTCAGGCATCGGCAGGCAGACTCGCAACCACTGCGTTACCAGGGAAGCCCAATAAAGTAGTCTTTAAGTTCAGAACAATTTGTCATTATTGTAATTAGCATTATTATCCCAATTTCTTAAAAATATTTCAATACTTTTTCTATTTGAAAAACTGTTTTAATATTGTTTTCTTCACTCTTTTGTGGTCTAATACATGGTAAGTATTTAGTTGCTAAAATTACGTTAAAATATATGTTGGTTTTTTACAGCCAAACAAAACTGAATCAAGAAGAAATAGATAACTTGAACATACTGATCACTAAAAGCAAAATAGAATCTGTAATTTTAAAAAACTCCTTACCAACAAAAGTCCAGGATCAGATGATTTCACAGACAAATTCTACCAAATATACAAAAAAGAACTTACACTAATTCTTCTCAAACTCTTCAAAACGATTGAAGAGTAAGGGATACTTCCAAAGACATTCTATGAAGCCATCATCACCTTGATATCAAAAACAGGTGGGGTGACTTCTCTGGTGGCACAGTGGTTAAGAATCCATCTGCCAATGCAGGGGACATCGGTTCGAGCCCTGGTCTGGGAAGATCCCACATGCCATGGGACAACTAAGCCTGTGTGCCACAACGACTGTGCCTGCACTCTACATCCCATGAGCCACAATTACTGAGATTGATAGCCACAACTGCTGAAGCCTGCACACCTAGAGCCCATGCTCTGCAAAAAAAGAAGCCACCGAAATGAACAGCCTGCACACCACAATGAAGAGTAGCCCCTGCTCACCACAACTAGAGAGAGCCCGTGCACAGCAACGAACACCCAATGCATCCAAAAATAAAGAAAGAAATTGACTAAAACAAACAAACAAAAAACAGATGAGGACTTTTCTGGTGGTCCAGCAGTTAAGATTTCACCTTCCAGTGCAGGGGGTGTGAGTACAATCCCTGGTGGTGGAGCTGAGATCCCACATGCCTCACAAACAACAAACCAAAACAAAACAGTAGCAATATTGGAACAAATTCAATAAAGACTTTCCAAAAAAAAGCACAGAGAAAGACACTATCAAAAAAGAAAATTGCAGGCCAATATCTTCGATAAATTTAGATGCAAAAATTCTCATCTGAATATTAGAAAACTGAATCTGACAACACATAAGAGGATCATACACCATGACCAAATTTGATTCACCCCAGTGTCACAAAGTTGTTTCAACATAGGCAAATCAATCAACATGATACACCCCATCAACAAAGGAAAAAAACAAAAAAAAGATCATCTCAATAGATGCCGAAAAAGCATTTGAAAAACTTCAGTATCCATTCATCATAAAAACACTCACCAAAGTGGGTATAGAGGAAACATATCTCAACATAATAGAAGCTATTTATGACAAGCCCACAGGCAATATAATACTCAATGTTCCTAAGGTGAAAGCCTTCCCGCTAAAATCCGGAACAAGACAAGGATTCCCACTCTCACCTCTTCTCTTCAACATAGTACTGGAAGTCCTAGCCACAACAATCAGACAGAAAAAAGAAAAAACTCTAACCAAATTGGAAGGGAAGAGGTAAATTTGTCATCATTTGCAGATGACATGATAATATATATAAAGGAAATCCTAAAAATTCCACCCAAAACCTACTAGAATTGATAAACAAATATAGCAAAGTAGCAGGATACAAGATTAACATACATAAATTGGTTGCATTTCTTGTTTTTCTTTTTTGTTAATTTATTTTGGCTGCATTGGATCTTCATTGCTGTGCACAGGTTTTTGCTAGTTGTGGCCACTGGGGACTAGTCTTCATTGTGGTGCACAGGCTTCTCATTGCAGTGGCTTCTCTTGTTGCAGAGCATGGGCTCTAGGCATGCGGGCATAAGTAGTTGTGACACACGGGCTCAGTATTTGTGGCTCACGGGCTCTAGTGTGCAGGCTAAGTAGCTGTGGCACACAGGTTTAGTTTCTCCACGGCATGTGAGATCTTCCTGCACCAGGGCTCAAACCCATGTCCCCTGTATTTGCAGGCAGATTCTCAACCATGGAGACACCAGGGAAGTCCCTGGTTGCATTTCTTTACACTAACAATGAAATATCAGAAAGGAAATGTGAACAAACAATCCCTTTTTTAAATGGCATCAAAAAAAATAAAAGACTTACGAATAAAACTCTCATCAAGGAGGTGAAAGATTTATATGCTGAAAACTACAAAACATTAGTAAAGGAAACTGAAGATGATTCAAAGAAATGGAAAGACATCCCATGCTCTTGGATGGGAAGAATTAATACTGTTAAAATGGCTATATTACCCAAAGCAATCTACAGATTTAATGTGATCCCTATCAAAATACCCATGACATTTCCCCCAGAACTAGAATAATCCTAAAATATATCTGGAACCATAAAAAGTCAGAACTGTCAACACAATCCTGAGGAAAAAGAACAAAGCAGGAGGCATAACCCTCCTAAATTTCAGACAATACTACAAAGTTAAAGTAATCAAAGCCGCATGGTATTGCCACAGAAATAGATACATGGATCAATGGAATGGAATAGAGATCCCAGAAATAAACCCACACACCTATGGTCAATTAACCTTCGACAAAGGAGGCAAGAATATACAGTGGAGAAAAGATAGTCTCTTCAGCAAGTGGTGTTTTGAAAGTTGGACAGCCATATGCAAATCAGTGAAGTCAGAACATACCCTCACAGCATACACAAAAATCAACTCCAAACGGCTTATATGCTTAAATATAAGATAAGACACCTTCAAACTCCTAGAAGAGAACATAAGCAAAACATTCTCTGACGTAAATCATACCACAGTTTTCCTAGGTAGTTCTCCCGAGGCAGCAGAAATACAGTGTCACCTACATACAAACTTTCAAGTTGAAAACTTTCAAAGATGCAAACGTCCATTCGCGTGTCAAATCATGTAAGTTAGTTTGTGTATCTGGCATACATTGTCATGTGCATGCATCCTCTATAAGTGGTTGTGCTTTTGTGTGCTTTACAGTACTGTATTATAGAGTACAGTAGTACAGTACCTTTATTTCAAGGCCAAGATGTCTGGAGGCAAGTGTAAAAGCAGTGGTGATGTAGCTGGTACTGTTAAGAAGCGCCAAGCGATAATGATGGAAAGAAAAGTGAAAGTAATTGAGAGAGTGGATCGAGGCAAAAAGATGTTAGACATCGCTCATTCTTATAACATGAATCATTCAATCACTGGCACAAATCTAAAGACCAAGGACAAGATCTTGGAACATGTGAAGTCTGCTGTGCTGACGATGTTGACAAAATATCGAAGAAGCATGGAAAAGTGGTGGAGGAGATGGAGAAACTTCTCAGTGTGCAGATGCAAGACCAACATCAGCGCTGAGTCCTGCTCAGCTTAATGCTGATTCAAGAGAAAGCTAAAGGCCTTTATGAAGACTTGAAGAAACACGGAAAAGAATCAGAGGGCACATCTTTTAATGTCAGCCATGGCTGGTTTCATCGGTTCAAGGCTAGAGCCAAATTTCACAATGTAAAAGTAAGTGGAGAGGCAGCAAGTGCATATAGGGTAGATGTCCAGGAACTTCCGGAAACACTTTAAGAAATGATTGATGATGGTGTGTATTTACCCGACCAGGTTTTTAATGTGTATGAGACACAACTGTACTGGAAGATGCCAGACCAAAATTACATCAGTAAGGAGGAAAAGTTGATGCCGGGCTGTAAAACAGCAAAGGATAGGCTAACTGTTGTTTCGTGGCAATGCTTCTGGTGAATTGAAGCTGAAGCCTCTCTTAGTTTATCATTCAGAGAACCCAAGAACTCTTAAAAACATAGCCAAGGGCTCTCTTCCTGTTGTGTGGAAGCATAACCCTAAATCCTGGATTGCACAGGCCACGTTCCAGGACTGCTTTTACCACCACTTTATCCCAGATGTAGAGAAATATCGCTTGGAGAAGGACATTCCAGCAAAACATTCTTTTGCTGCTCAACAATGCTCTGGGCCATCCCCCATCCACGAATGACTTTCATCTCAACGTCAAAGTAGTGCATCTGCCACCGAATACTACATTGCTCATTCAACCTATGGACCAGGGAGTTAAAGTGACTTTCAAGAAATATTACTTATGTCCCACTTTTTGTCAGGCAGTGAAGGTAAGTGACAAATCAGGAACAACCTAGGGACAACTTTGGAAGGACTATAACATCCACAAGACCATAAAAAACACTGACTTTGCACGGTGTGAGGGTATGGTGGGCACCGTGGATGGAGTTTGGAAGAAACTTTGCCCACAGTTTGTTCGTGATTTTTGTGGATTTGAGAAGGTAGATCAGAAGTCTGAAGAGGTCTTCAGCAACGTAGTGACCCACAGAGAGAAGCTGCAGCTAGATCTGCAAGAGGACGACTTCATTGAACTCCTTGCTGTGCAACATGAGGAGCTTGCTGATGGAATTGGAGGTCCAGAGAAAGGATGAAGAGGGACAGGAGGAAGACGAGGTAACAGAAGAACTGAAGAGATTCACGACACAGAGAATGGCAACGGAATCTTCTTTATTTGAGGAAGCACTGTTCGTTTTTGAGGTATAGGACCCGAACCTAGAATGGTACCCAAAGGTGGCAACCATTCAGAATGCAATCCAGTGCTACGCTACCTTGTCACCTATGATGAGAAAAAAGAAACTACTACCCAGACATCAATGGATCATTTTTTCAAGAGGGTAGATAGAATGAAATCCAGCAAGGAACCAGAACCTCTGCCATCAATGTCAGGCGTGAGTGAAATGGCAGCTTGCCCTCTGTCTCCTACTGCTGATAATCCTCCACCTCTACCTTCTCCCACCTCCTCTGCCTCCTCCAGTCAGTAACTCTTCTTGCCTCTTCCCTCCATGCCAGCCCCAGTATCAAAGCTGTCGTACTGTACTACTGTACTTTTCTACTTACTGTACTATCAGATTAAAAACATTTTCTTTATTTTTGTGTTTGTTTTTTATGTATTGTTTGCATGGAAAGTATTATAAACATATTACGGTACAATACCATAGAGCCGACTGTGTAAGTTGGGTACCTAGGCTAACTTTGTGGGACTTACAAACAAATTGGACTTACAAACGCACTCTTGGAACAGAACTTGTTCATATGGAGGAGACTTACTGTAAAATCAAAAAAGAAACAAGAACTAACCAAACTTATAAGCTGTTGCACAGCAAAGGAAACCATAATCAAAATGAAAATACACCCTATGGACTGGGAGAAAATATTAGCAAATGATGAGACTGACAAGGGCTTAATTTCCAAACTATACAAACAGCTCATACGACTCAACAACAAAATAACAAATAACTCAGTGGAAAAATGGGTAGAAGACCTAAATAAACATTTCTCCAAAGAAGACATAAGTAGAGCCAACAGGCACATGAAAAGATGCTCATCATCACTAATGATTAGAGAAATGCAAATCCAAATTACAATGAGGTATCACTTCACACAGATCAGAATGGCCATCATTAAAAAAATCTACAATTAACAAATGCTGGAGGGGATATGGAGAAAAAGGAACCCTTCTACACTGTTGGTGGCCATGTAAGTAGGTGCACCCACTATGGAAAACGGTATGGAGGTTCCTCAAAAATGCTATAAAGAGAGTTGCCATATGATCTAGCAATCTCACTTGTGGACATATATCCAGACAAAACTATAATTCAAAAAGACACATGAAACCCTATGTTCATAGCAGCACTATTTATAATAGCCAAGACTTGGAAACAACCTAAATGCTCATTGAAAAATGAATGTATAAAGAAGGTGTGGCATACATATACAACAGATATTACTCAGACATAAAAAGAATGAAATAATGGCATTTGCAGCAACATGGATGGACCTAGAGATAATGATACTAAGTGAAGTAAGTCAGAAACAGAAAGACAAGTAGCATATAATATCACTTATATGTGGGATCGAAAACAGGACACAAATGAATATGTCAGTGAAACAGAAACAAACACACAGATACAGAAAACAGAGTTGTGGTTGCCAAGGAGAGAGCGAAGGAAAGATTGGGAGTTTTGGAATAGCAGAAGCAAACTATTCTACATAGGATGGACAACCCACAAAGACCTACTGTATAGCAGAGGAAACTATATTCAATATCCTGTGTTAAACCATAATGGAAAAGAATATATATATTAATTATATGTATATATAATTAATTATAATTAATTAATTATACAGAAATTAATACAACAATGTATAAAGGCTGCAGAGGGGGTGGAGAAAAGGGAACCCTCCTGCACTGTTGGTGGGAATGTAAACTGATACAGTCACTATGGAGAACAGTATGGAGGTTCCTTAAAAGCTAAAAATAGAACTATCATATGACCCAGCAATCCCACTACTGGGCATATACCTGGAGAAAACCATAATTCAAGAAGATACATGGGGCTTCCCTGGTGGCGCAGTGGTTGAGAATCCACCTGCCGATGCAGGGGACACGGCTTCGTGCCCCGGTCCGGGAAGATCCCACATGCCGCAGAGCGGCTGGGCCCGTGAGCCATGGCCGCTGAGCCTGCGCGTCCGGAGCCTGCGCTCTGCAATGGGAGAGGCCACAACAGTGAGAGGCCCGCGTACCACAAAAAAAAAAAAAAAGATACATGTACCACAATGTTCACTGTAGCACTGTTTACAATAGCCAGGATATAGAAGCAACCTAAATGTCCACTGATGGATGAATATATAAAGAAGATGTAGCCCATATATATAATGGAATATTACTCAGCCATAAAAAGGAACAAAATTTAGTTATTTGTAGTGAGGTCGTTGGACCTAGAGTCTGTCATACAGAGTGAAGTAAGTTAGAAAGAGAAAAGCAAATACCATACATGAACACATATATATGGAATGTAGAAAAATGGTACTGACGAACCTAGTGATAGGACAGGACTAGAGGCACAGATGTAGAGAACGGACTTAAGGACACAGGGTGGAAGGGGAGACAGGGACGTAGTGAGAGAGTAGCACTGACATATATACATTACCAAATGTAAAAGAGCTAGTGGTAAGCGGCCACATAGCCAGGGAGATCAGCTCGGTGCTTTATGACCCCCAGAGGGGTGGGATAGGGAGGGTGGAGGGAGGCTCAAGAGGGGGGATAAGGGGAATATACGTATACCTATAGGTGATTCACTTTGTTGTAAAGCACAAAGTAATACAGTGTTAGAAAGCAATTATACTCCAATAAACATGTATTAAAAAACCCACAACATTGTAAATTGACTACACTAGAAAATATTTCTTAAGTGCAAAACATTTTTTGAATGTAAGTTTTATTGTGTGTGTGTACCACAGGTTCAATATATATGAATTATGTCAAATTAATTACATTGTTTTTCAAAATAAAGAATTTTGGATATTCTACATCAGCTTCTCAATATAAACGCAGAAAAACTATATTCTTTTTTTCTAAAGTTCAGAAATAGCCATTTTCCTCATTCGGTATACTATAAACCACTAACTATTTAAAAGGGAATCGAGACCTCTTCCTTGCAAAGGATTATTTCTCCACTCACACAAGTTTAATAGAATGTTCCACAATGAACTGACTTCCCACCTTAGAGACATGAGATTTTTGCATCCTGAAATCCCTTTCTTGCAAAAATGTCCAATTAGCATCCTAGCATTACAGAAAATAAATGCTTTTTTCTGGATCTCAAATTCCATACAACTTTATCAAGACATCACGTATGTTTTTTTACACACACAGACTGTATTTTATTTTTACAACAGATAAATCAACTGACACCAAGCATTGTAAATGGATGACCACAACAAAAGCAACAATGACTGCAATTACCAAACACGAATCACACTCAGCCGATGTCAGAATATTGACATCCAGTCCAGTCATCGCTCCACTCTAACAGTTTCTTTACTTTGCAGTGAAAGACATCATGGATTTTTAAATTATCAGCACTCACCTGAGGTCTTTAAAAATCAACAAAAACATACTTTTGTGATCTCTTTCATTTATTCTGGTTCTAAGTGGTCATTTCTAAACGAAAGTATTTAAGTATGTTAACGTCATCTTATAACATCATATTTCAAATGACTGACTACTGTCTCTCCAAAGATGAAATATCAGGAACTCATAATTAGGGTCTCCAAAGATTTACTGCCTGAGTCTGTATTACCCTTCTGCTGAACTCCACACTGTTCATTATTCTCTGAGAATATTATTTTTCTTGTATGG
Organism: Kogia breviceps; assembly: GCF_026419965.1. Lineage (NCBI taxonomy): Eukaryota > Metazoa > Chordata > Mammalia > Artiodactyla > Physeteridae > Kogia > Kogia breviceps. The sequence goes on from NC_081322.1 coordinate 61,949, forward strand.
CCAGCACACGCTCTTTCATTTCATGAAGTTTCTTCCTACAATTTTATGCTTAGTTTATTTCTGAGAATATGCATTATTTCAGGTTGATATTTATAGACACAAAGAATTCTCTATAATTCCCTGAGAGTTTCAAGAACTCCTTCTTCTTTTATTTTAATACCTAGATTCTGAAGCTCTCCACAAAGCATTACTAAAATTGCTTTTACATAAATATCTACATATTAATCACACATTAATGCATTTACAATTGTATTATGCTTTATTGCTAATTTTGGAGCATATACGTAGCTGTCTTATTTACCACCCTCTTGGAAATCATTTTAATATCTGCACTTAGGACTTGAAAGAGAATTGATAAATAAAAACATGAAGAATATGCAAATACAATTTATATTTTTCTCATAAAATTATCCAGAAAAAAGAAGAGTCCTGATACTCTGCAGGCATGATACTCAAGAATGTGTAGTCGGGCTTCCCTGGTGGCGCAGTGGTTGAGAATCTGCCTGCGGATGCAGGGGGCACGGGTTCGTGCCCCGGTCCGAGAAGATCCCACATGCCGCGGAGCGGCTGGGCCCGTGAGCCATGGCCGCTGGGCCGGTGCGTCCGGAGCCTGTGCTCCGCAACGGGAGAGGCCACAGCAGTGAGAGGCCCGCGTACCACCAAAAAAAAAAAAAAAAGAATGTGTAGTCTTCCGGCAGGAAAACATGCAGTAATCCATGTGGCAGAGTTTACCTGTGACCAGCTGGGGTTAGTGACCTGTGCATTCCTTACATGCAACATATCAGGAGTGGAAAAAGGGAATTTGTCAGTTGTGGCAATCAGTATCATGAAGATTTATAGCAGGTCATGCTCATATATTCAGCACAGGTACAATCAAAAGTTTGCTCAATTCTGGGAGATCTAAGTCCGTATCTGTTACCTCGTCTTTAACGAGGAAATGTCAGAACTGACTTAACAAAAAAAAAAGTGTTTGTTTGTTTTAATTACAGTCACGGTGGGTAAGACATAGCTCAGAACAGCTAATGTGACTTACTGATTCGTTCATCAGGAAATACAGTTTCACCTTTCCTGTTTATTCTCCACATCCTGTAGTAAGTTAAGTTTCAATGAAAGATAAATCTACAGGGTGAAAAGAAAAGAAAACTGACATGTGTTGAAAAGATCATTCTGACAGGTTTGACCACGTATGTCCGTGTTTCTGGCGATGGACACAAGCCAGAGCTCCCGACTCTGACGTTTTCGCTGATGTCATTCCCCTTGATCCTCAATTTGGAAGTGGATAAAAATGTTTTCTATGTTTTCTTCTTTAAGAAATTAAATCAAGAATGCTTTCTAGACATGATCCTCTAAAGATTTTCAGTCAGTGGTCATCAAGAGAAGAAAAGCACAGAATCTCATCCCCACCGAAGAGTGACATTCAGTCAGGCAACAGAATTCTCCCCAGAATCAGAGCTTCATCTTTAACATGCGATCAAAGGTTTTCACAGGTGCTGCCTCACTCTGCAGTCAGCCCTACCATATGGGATTGGCTCTGAGAATCTCACATCAGATGACTGACAAACATGTCATAGGACCCTGATCTGCTACCACATCCTGCCTCGCTTAATGATCTCCTGCAGGGACATTGGAATATTCCAGGATATTTCCTGGAGCCCTCTACTCTATACAGGTACACTTCCAAGTAGAAACAGAAGCTTTGATTTTCACTGGGACCCCTGCTCTGTCCAACCAACCTCTCTAGAAATATGATGTTCTAACCTCTCCTGATTAGAACATTTCAAGGTCTCTCCCTGTGCTAATTTAGTAAAGGTAAAGGAGAAACAAGAAAGAGCAAACTATGCAGGGAGCAATATATAAGATTCCTTTCCTTAATGTATTTATCTGATATACCCAAATATTGAGAAATATAGATTCATTTCAGAATGGTCAAGAAAAGAGGAGGAGGAACCTTTATGCCAACAGTATATATAAAACGGAATCAATATTGCATAAGCTCCAGCCTAAGTTTAGCTACGAGGTACTAACTCTTCTCATAAAGAAGAAAGAGTTCTCCATCACTTGAAGCACACTGAGGCCTCAGACAGCTGGACACTGAGGGTGTAGTCTCCTCACGCGAATTCTGTACCTGCGTCACAGAGCAATGAAACAGTCCCAAAGAATTATTAAGGATGAGGTGGGGAATCGAAAGAAGAAAGATGAATCCATACTCTCCCCTAGCATCTGTTCTGCTGGATATTACCACCACCGTAGCCCAATATGACCTTCCCACTTTTCTCTGGGCCTCCCTACTTTCCACCTCCATCCTCTCAGTATATCTTACCTACACTTGGAAACGACTCTAGTTTTTCCACTGGTCTTTATCAACAAGTAATCCAAATAGCAACTGTGTATATAACTCCTTAGAGACCTCAGGTCTGACTCATTAATACATGACCTTCCAAGTCCAAAGTTTTCCTAATTCCCTTTATTTTTTTTCTAATTTCCATGTACTTACACTCTCAGGACTTCCACTGTTCTCGGGTTCGTGTTCCCTGCAAAATCTGTCAACCTAGACATAGACTTAAGTACCACCCTTTAATTATCTCCTAGGTTATCCAGTTTTTAAAAAAGCCTCAGCAAGCCTTATGGACTTTATTAAAGACTCTTTAAGATAACCCACGGGGGATAGCAGTACACCCACACATATCTATTTAATACACCCTCAGAGTAATGAAGACTCTCAGCTCTTCTCCTTCAACGTATGCAGTGTCTCGCCCATCTGATTACTGTCTGCTGTATCCCAGGTCCACTCCCTTCCCTCGTATTACATTCTTTCCCAATTTTGTATGTTGGTAAAATCAAATAACATAAAATATAACATGTTAATTATTATAAAGTGCAGTGTTCAGTAATATTAAATACATTCATATTATCGGGCGATCAACATCGCCATTTATCTTTCTAATTCTTTTCTACGTTTTAAAACTGTAACTCTATATCTTTTAAACCTAACTTTCCTTTTTGTTCCATAAACACATGAAAAGCATCATTACCCTCCCAGATCTATGGTTTTGACTACACTAAGTACCCCATATAATTGAAATAAGTAGTTGTATTGTTATGACTCACTAAAAGTCACAAAAGTGGCATTTTTGGAAGCTAAATGTCCTCAAGATTCATCCATGTTGTAGCACATTCCTAGATCTTTTCCTTCTTCACACTGAATAATATTGTATTCTATGAGTATACCACACTTTGCTTATCCAGGAACCAGTGAATGAACACGTAGGTTGCTCTCATATTTTAGTTACTCTGATTATTACTGCTCTAAACACTAGAGTACAAATATTTAAGACCCTGATTTCAGTTCCTTTGGGTATACCTCAGAGTAAGATTCCTGGATCATGGAGTAATTCTATTTTTCAATATCTGAAAAACTGCCATACTCTTTTGCAAAGCAGCTGTATCATTCTACATTCCCTCTGACACATCACAATGCTTCCTACTCCCTCACTTCCTCACCAATACTTGTTTTCTGCTTGTGTATGTGTGTGTGTGTGCTTGTGTGTGTATGCATGCACACAAATATATAAACACGCATTTAGTGATATGGAGCATCTATTCAAGTGCTTAGTCGTTTGTACATCTTTTTGAAGAACCATCTATTCAAGTCTTTTATCCATTTTTGAATCAGGGTGTTTGCTTTTTGTTGAGTTGTAGAAGTTCTTGGTATATTCTGAAGAGAAATCTCTTGTCAGATAGATGGCTTTCAAATATTTTCTCCCATCTGTGGGTTGCCATTTTATTCTGTTTACATTTCTTTCATACACATTATTTTTTAATTATGTACTGCAAATTGTTTATTTTTTGTTAGCTGTACATTTGTTGTTCCTTCATTTCATACTGAGGAAGACACTGCCAAATCCAATGTCATGAAGCTCTTGTCTTGTGTCTTCTTCTAAGACTGTTTAGTTTATTAGGTCTTATATTTAGTTTCTTGATACGTTTTCATTATTTTTTGCATATGATGTTAGGTAAGGGGTCCATCTTCCTTATTTTGCACGTTGACAACAAGACTTCTCAGCACCATTTGTTGAAAATACTATCCTTTTTACTTTGAAAAGTCTGGCAACTTGTCAAAAATCATTTGGCCATATATCAGGGTTTATTTCTAGGTGTTCTATTCTATTCTGTTGGTCTTGAATAGAGGAGAAAATAGTATAACCTATCCAGGTTGATGAAGAACATAAAGAAAGACCAGGACTGAGAATTAGGAGGGCAATATAAAACAGCAGGAAGTAAAAGACAGTGTGAGAGAAGATCTTGTATTTGCGAGTTCATGGAAATATGATCATGCTAAAACCAGTAAACACCTCACTTTGAACAATACGGTAAATGTGCTGGCAAGAAACATAACACTTACCCATCTCTGGGAAATATAGTATGGGTATAAAGATAAACTACACACAGATATATGAAAAAGGGAAGGGTTTTCATGGTGTGAGAATATTGTGGGACCTGAAATACAATTTACTTCTGTTCTAGCATTGTCTCTAAAATTTAGCAAAGTGTATATACAAGCAATTCCAATTCTGGTAATGTGTGTTTGACAGGTTTATATATGAACTTCAGCAGACCAGTAAATGTACATTCATAGTAGGACCATTCCCTAAACCAAAAAAACAAAACACAAAAACTGGAAAGACTAGAGTTCACGTTGTCAACACACATACAGATGCAGTGATGGTTTACGGTCCAAAAGCAGAAGGTGAGCATGGGTACAAGAGGTTAATCCCCAGGCTGGGCTGGGGTGCACAGTTTGAGGGTAACACAGGTAGAAAAGGCTTTTGTCCTATCCTTGAGTTTTGAGGTATGGAAATTCACAGGTCACTACCTTCATTTCAAACTGAATGAATGCACTATTCCATTTTTTAAAACAGGCGAAGTAAACATGAGTGATAATAAATTTCAAACTGTCACGAATCAAACAAGATACTAAGAAAAATTAAATAATATGATTTAAGAATGAAGTGGAGAGACTGTCCAAGATGGTAGCATTCAGAAACTCAGAGCTGGATGCCTCTCAGACGCACACCAAAGTCACAATTGTTTACAGAGCAGCAACTGAAGAAAAGAGCGGGACTCACCATGAAAGATGTTTTACAGCTAAAGACATAAGAGGCCCCTCGGCAAGGCAGGAAGGACGGGGCAACATCTCAATAGCATCAAGACCCACACCACCTGGGGGTGGCCCACACATGGGAGAATAATTACAATTTCTGAGGGGCTCCCAGAGAGCAAGGGGTATGAACCCAACATCAGGCTCCCAAGCCCAGGGATCCTGTGCTGGGAAGAAGAGTTCCTAGAAAGTTGGGCTTTGAACACCAGTAGTGCTTATTTTCCAGAGAGCCAGAGGGTTGTGGGAAATAGAGATTCCACTCTTAGAAGATGCTCACAAAATCCCACGTGATCCGAGAATCAGAACAGAAGCAGTCATTTGCAAGGATCCTGCGTTACACCTACCCCCTGATCTTAGAGAGTCTCCCAGAGACGCAAGAGGCATTTACAGCACAGCCTCAGGGACCTGGACACTGGCAGCAGCCATCTGGGGGAGCTCATTCTACCTCGCGGCCACTGGCACCAGCAAGCAAAATTTCAGAATCCTCCCTCTATCTATTTAGCCTCAGGACCTAGCCTTACCCATTTCCACCACACTATACACACAAGCACTAGGGGGCTGCAGGCCAAGCAACTAACTGAGCAGGCGCATAGCCACATCCACCAGCGAACACGATGCCTTCAGACCCTCAGTGCACAGCTGCCCCTGGACATGGGCCCAGCCACCAAAAGCCCAAGGACCAGCCTCCAGACCTCAGTGGACAGGCGCCAGCCCCAGAGTCCCTGACCCCTCTGACCAGTGAGCCTCCTCTGGCCTTGGAATCAGCCTCACTGTCGGCAGGTGATTACTGCCCAGGGACTGGATGGAGCTTTGACCTACACAACCGCAAACCTGCTCCAGCAGTGGGATCGGCCTCGTACACCAACAGGTACACACCGGCCCCAGGAATACCACAGCCCAGCAGCCTGTGTGACCAGAACACTCCCTTGCAGGCCAGAAGCAACCACGGGCTCAGCTGGGTCCTGACCCTGCCCGTCAGAATGCCAACACAAGACTAGGGACAGCCCAGACCCTGCAGAGAGCTGTGTCAGGGACAGTGATCCAACACCAACTCTGCGACTCCTGGGGCCTGCAGCCAGAACTCGGGACCTGGGTCTTCCTCCCAGTCGCCAGCATAGCCCCAGGACCAGGGACTGGGCACTAGCCCTGATACCACCTGCACTGCAATTCTACCCAGAAGTGAACCAGCACTAGATTTGGTGTCTCCCAGAGTTTTTCAGCGAGCTGCCTCACGATTTAGCCTCAGCAAGTAGCACAGACAGCCTCCACACAAGGCAGGGTCTGGCAAACAAGCACTCTGGGGGCAGCCAAGCCTACCAGACCATCCACAGTAGTCAGCCCACCACAACAGAAGAGCCCAAGCAGCCCACATAGGGGGTACACCTAGAACATATAGTTCTAGTGACCAGGGGACAGTGGGTTGCTGGGACACATAAGACCTCTCCTACAAAAAGCCACTTCTCCAAGGTCAGGAAACGAAATGAACTTACTACATACAGAGCAATAAAAACAGCAAGTTAAGAAAAATGAGGTGATACAGAAACACGATCCAAATGAAGGAACAAGATAAGAACTCAGAAGAAGATCTAAGTGAAGTGGAGAGAGCCAATCTCCTCAACAAAGAGTTCAAGGTAATGACTGTAAAGATGATCAAAAAACTCAGAAGAATGGACATCCAGAGCAAGAAGTTAGAATGTTTTTAGAAAGAGTTAGACCATTAAAGAACAACAAAACAGAGATTAGGAATACAGTAACTGAAATGAAAAATACACTAAAAGGAAACTACTGTAGACTAAATGATACAGAGGAATGCATCCGAAAACGGAAGGACAGAGCACGGGCGGTCACTGAGGATGAACGGGAAAACAATAGATTAAAATGCAATGAGGAAAGTTGAACAGACGTGTGACACAACATCAAGTGTACTAATATTTGCATCATACTGGTCCCAGAAGCAAAAAGGTACGAGAAAGCAATGTAGAACATACCTGAAGACATAAGAGCTGAAAAGTTCCATAACCTGGGAAAGAAAACAGACATCCAAGTCCAGTAAACACAGTAAGGCCCAAACAGGATCAAGCCAAGGAGGACCACACCAAGACTCATTGTCATTAATCTGGCAACAAAATAAAGAGAAAAAGACACTAGTAAAAGGAGCAAAGGAAAAGCAACAAGTTACAAACATGGGAACTTGCATCAAGTTATCAGCTGACTTTTCAGGATAACCTCTGCATGCCAGAAGGGAGTGGCATGGTATATTTAAAGTCGTGAAAGGGAAAAGCCTATAACCAAAAATACTCTACCCAGCAAGGCTCTCCTTCAGATTTGGTGGTGAGATCTCAAGTTTTACAGAGAAACAAAACTAAAAGAGCTCAGCATCGTCAAACCAGCGGGATGAGAAATCTGAAAGGGGCTTTTCTAAGTGAAAAAGAAAAGGCCACGACTGAAACATAAAAATTAGGAAAGGAAACTTACTAAAGGAAAAACCTCATTGGATAAGGCAAATATTCAACACAGGTAGTAAATCAACCATGAACACAGCTAATAGGAAGGATGAAAGAAAATACTAATAAAATCATCTATATTCACAATAAGAAGGTAAGGGACACACAAGACAAGTAGATGTAAAATATAAGGTCCAATTCAGTAACTGTGGTGGAGCAGAGTAACAGTGCAGGGTTGTTAGTGTCCACGTGAAATTAAGAGCTCAGCAACTTCAATAATCACACACACGCGCACGCACACACACACACACACACACACACACACATTTAAAAAAACTGAAAGAAATCCAAACATAACATTAAAGATAGTCCTCACATCACAGATGAAGAGAATAAAAGGAGAAGAAAGGAACACTGAAAAAATTAAAGAGGGATTCTAAAAATACCCAAGACAGATGAAAATGAACACACAATGATCCAAAATCTATGGGACACAGCCAACGCAGTTCACAGGGAGAAGTTATAGTGATACAAGCTTATTGTTAGGAAACAAGAAAAACATCAAATAAACAACCTAACATTACACCTGAAGGAATTAGAAAAAGAAGAAGAAAACAAAACTCAAAGCTGTCAGAAAGAAAAAAATTAAGAAAACAATACCATATGCAATCACACCAAAAAGAATAAGATACCTAGGAACAAACACACCTAAGCAGTAAAAGACATGTACTCAGAAATCTATCAGCCGTTGGTGAAAGAAGTTGAAGGCAACAGAAAAAGATGGGGAGAATATAGCATGTGTGTGGATGGCAGAATTAATACTGTGAAAATAAACTTACTACCAAAGACAACCTACAGATTTAATGCAATCCCTATCAGAATACCAAAGCATTTTCACAGAACTTGAAAAAGTAATTTGAAAATTTGTATAGAAACACAAAGACCCCAAATAGCCAAACAATCTTGAGAAAGAACAGAGCTGGAGGCATCACACACCTTGACTTCAGATTAGACTGCAAAGCGACAGTAATCAAAGAGAATCGTACCGGAGCAAAAACAGACACAAAGATCACCGGAATAGAATAGATATCCCAGAAATAAGCCCACACACTTCTATTTAATTGATTTATGATGAAGCAGGAAATATGGAGAAAACACGTCTTTTCAATAAGGGGTACTGGGAAAACTGGTCAGCTACATGGAAAAGAATAAAATTAGATTATTTTAGCACACCATATATAAAATAAATGCAAAACTGAATAAAGACCTAAACGTAGGACCAGAAACCATAAAACCCCTAGAGGAAAATATAGAACATTCTTGAACATAAATGATAGCAACAGTTTTAGGTTCAGTCTACTAAGGCAAATGAAACAAAAGCAAAAATAAACAAGTGGGACTTCACTAAACTTAAAAGATTTTGAATAGCAAAGGAAACCAAAGACAAAATGAAAAGACAAGCTGCTGAAGTAGTGACAATATTTGCACATGATAAGACGTGAACATCAAAAAGATGACCAAGCAAGAGTTCATATCTAAACTACAGAAATGGCACATACAACTCAATATCAAAAAAATACCCAAAATCTTTTTTAAAAAATGAGAAGACCTAAATAGACATTTTTCCAAGGAAAAAATACAGATAGACAGACAGAACTCACAAAGATGCTAAACATAGCTAATTGGCAGTAAAATGCAAATCAAAACTGAGATATATCACCTCAGTCTTGTCAGAATGGCTGTCATCAAAAAGATCACAAATAACAAAGGTTAGTGAGGATGTGGAGAAAGGGAAACACATGTACACTCTTGATGTGGAGGTGAAGTAGTGCAGCTACTGTGGAAAGCAGAATGGAGGTTCCACAAAAAACTAAAAAGAGAACTACCATAATATCCAACAATTTCACTCTTGGGTATATCAGAAGAAAACAAAAACACTATTTCAAAAAAATAACTGCACATCAATATTCGTAACAGTGTTGTTTGCCATAGCCAAGAGATAGAGTCAAACTAAGTGTTCATCACTAGGTTAGGGGATAAAACAGATTTTTTATGATGACTTCAGTCAAACTAAGTGTTCATCACTAGGTTAGGGGATAAAACAGATTTTTTATGATGACTTCAGCAAAAAATGAAATTTTGCCATTTGCAAGAACATGGATGGATTTGGAGGCTATTATGCTTAGTAAAATAGGCCACAGAGAAAACAAGCATGGCATCTAAAAAATTGAATACAACAACAAGAACAAGAAAAAACAGCCTCACAGGTTAAAGAACAGACTAGTGGTTACCAGCAGGGAGAGATAGGGTGGAGGAGCAAAAGAGTGGTAGCAGATTTGGAGGTATAATCACTAGGTATATAATCAATCATCTACAGTGATGTACTGTATAGCATGGGGAATATAGCCACTCTTTTATAGTAAGTATAAGTGGAGAAGAACCTAAACTTTTATGAATCGCTATGTTGTACCTCTGAAACTAATATAATAATGTATATTAACTATAGATCAATAAAATATAAAGTAAGGAACAATAAAAGGGAGACAGATTATTAGATAGAAATCAATTAAATAAACACAAGTTTTGAAAATCAAGGAATTAAAAAACAACATGTAAGACACAACATTGGCATTTGAAGTGTATAATCTATTTATTTAAAAGAAATCATGGGCTTCCCTGGTGGCGCAGTGGTTGAGCATCCACCTGCTCATGCAGAGGACATGGGTTCGTATCCCGGTCCGGGAGGATCCCACGTGCTGCGGAGCGGCTGGGCCCATGAGCCATGGCCGCTGAACCTGCGCGTCTGGAGCCTGTGCTCCGCAACGGGAGAGGCCACAATGGTGAGAGGCCCATGTACCGCAAAAAAATAATAATAAATAAATAAAAATAAATAAAAAATAAAAGAAAGAAAAGAAATCATTTAAGTGGTGAAAAATGGTACCCATTCTCACAATTTTGTATATCTAGGGTAAATTATTATCTACAAAAATATTTTACAAATATTCACTCTAAAAGAAAGAGAAAATTTGGATTAACCCATTTTAGTATACAAATTTAATATCAAAGTCTCCATGTCAAATTGATTTGAATAAGTTCTGTTAGCCACTTCTAGTTTCTTTGTGATGTAAAATCTTTTAAAGCATAAAATCAGCCTTTCTGCATTATTCCATTAGACATACATAGAAGTGAAAAGAAACAAGAAGACAGAACAATCAACCAGGAAGGTGAATTTACTGAGAAACAGCCATTCGTTCTCCCTCCTCCTTTTCTTTTCCTCCTTTTCCAGGTCTCTTTCGGTTCCAATCAAGAGAAGTCTTGAGAGTTCTGAGAATATTTCTTTGAGGGCTTCAAATCACCATACCTACAACTTCTGCCACAACTACACACACACGGGAACAAAAATAAACCTCTGCTATCTACTCATGTAGGAGGGATTCATGCAAAATAAACTCCTACAAGGAGACCAACGGGTGAGTTTTCTACCTGTTCTTTATAATGTCCTTCCATTAGAGTAAATCCCACACATGATGAGGCAGAAGCAGTTATGTGAGCTTTTCCTTGAAGTCAAAACTCTTACATTCATTTCAAGTACCTGGTGATCATAGGGTACAGCCAGGGAAAGTGCCATCCCCCTTGCGGGGGGGTGGCGGTGAATAGGCTCCCACAACCGTGCACTTCCTGATGTACACATTCTGGAGAAACAAAGGGCGGTCACACCGCAGTCAGCCTGTCAGGCTGTCGGGCCACTGCCAACCCGAGCAGCCTGGAAGTGCCCCATCAGTTGCTGAAAGCGAAACTTTGTCCCCCCTGTGAAGCCAGGCAATTTTGGCCAGAGGGTCAGAGGAGACTATTAATCAACTCCTCCTCTCTGCTCAGCTCCTTGGGGTTACAGCAACCCCATCTCCAAGCCCAAATCTGCCCCTGGAGTGCCGAACTGGAAGTGGCAGGTGGGCTGTGCCGGTGCTTCAGCGCCCTCTGGAGGTTGTCTGCTCTAATGGCAACTCTCAGCCCTTCCTCCTCCCCCTTCCCTAGTCCTGGGGGCTGCCTTGGCCTCCTGCAGCTGCTGGCCTGATTTCATTCTTCTTTTTTCTCCAATTACAATTGAAGTGTCCTACAGAGGTATGGAATCTCTTGAAGAAGGAAGATCTTTTAGTCAATACACCTTAACAGTGAGAAGTTGATTTCAAGAATGAACCTGAAATACTATATTTTTCTCCTGATGATTCCAAGGAGAGACAGCTCAAGTTTTCTAAATCATAAGAAAAACCAAGGTAAATATGATCTTCTGAGCCAGAGATGAAAAAACAGTTTTTAGCACCCTCTCCTCATGTCATATGACTGGGATTTAAATCAATCAACTGCCACTGGTTTTTAAATCACATGACCCAACTTTAAATCAATCAGCTGCTTCCCTGTAACTCAGGTGACTTGGCTTTGAACAGTAAGAAATGAAGAGGTATAAAAATGTTCTGAACAATAAATGGAAAAGCAACATTTTAGAAAGTGTTTTTTTTTCTTTTCGAATGGACCATTCATTGGATACGGAATAAAGGATTCTCTTGTGGATTTCTTGAACTGTAAGCATATACAATGTCTCCGTTGGCGTGATTGACTTAGTTTTGGGGGTTTTGTTGTTGTTGTTGTTAACATCCTTATTGGAGTACAATTGCTTTACCATGTTGTGTTAGCTTCTGCTGTATAACAAAGTGAATCAGCTATTCGTATACATATATCGCCATATCCCCGCCCTCTTGTGTCTCCCTCCCACCCTCCCTATCCCACCCCTCTAGGTGGTCACAAAGCACCGAGCTGATCCCCCTGTGCTATAGGCAGCTGCTTTCCACTAGCTATCCACTTCACCTTTGCTAGTGTATATATGTCCATGCCACTCTCTCACTTCATTCCAGCTTACCCTTCCCCCTCCCTGTGTCCTCAAGTCCGTTCTCTACGTCTTTATTCCTCTGCAGCGACTCCTGCTAAGGATGGATACTTCCTTTTATGCTCAGGAATATGCCCTAGTTTAAATATGATTTGAGTTTGATCCTGTGAACCATCAGAACTTCCCACGGGAGATAAATGAGGAGATTCGGGCCTTTATTAGTACGCACGGTGAACACGGGTGTCCTGGCTGTACTTGCCAACCCTCCTCACTTACCCACCTATTTTTATCCACCTTTCTCCCTGTGAGTACCTTTGACCAACCCTGAGCTCAGGCTCCTGACCTATTACAGTGACTTTGTCGTCAGTCTTTCTTTAAAAATGGACAGGTAACAAAATGAATGTAACCTAGAAGCAGCAGCTCAGTAAGGGAAATAAAATCACCAGTAATTATCTAATCACAGCCACAGCCATCCAGGGCTCAGGTCCCATAAGAATGGGACCTTCCTCAATTTGAAGGGCATCCAATCAAATAAGTAAAGGTGTTGCTCACCTCTGCCACTTGGAGGGATTGCTAGGCAGTCTACCCAGTGTATACTAACTGCAAAACACTGTCATGGTTTTGAAATACCTATTTTCCAGGAAAGATTTTTGGGGTGCATGGGGAAGGTTTCTTTTTGACATCAAGCAAAAAATAAATCACCAAGCTCTTTAAGCACAGGGGTTTTTAAGAGGGCAGTAGAAGGAGGGAATGGGCAGAAAAGACGATCTTCTCTGAAGTGAAGGTCGTTTTTCCAAAAGAGTAGGATTTAGTCTCAGTTTAAGGAGAACACTTTTAAGTAGCTGGGGCAGCTCCAAACTGCAGTTTAGGGAATGAGTGCTTCAAAATAACAGGGCTGTAAAAGTCCTGGCAAGGCAGCAAGAGGATGAAGAGTTGGTTTTGCATAGTTTTGAACATAGGAGTAAAGAAGCAGAGGCATCTCTGACTAAAGGGCCCTGAGATCCTATGGCATCAGTGGGTCAGTTGCAGGGGGTGTAGGGGCGATATTTCTCTCTCAACGTCTCCCAGAGCAGCCACCCCTCTCTACCCCACCCCGCTACTCCTTTCACCCTTCCTGCCTCCACTGTTGGGTCCCCAGGGACAGCACTTCTTAAGCTGGAGCGCTCAGGCACCATCTCTGCAGTCTGGATTCTTCCTGGAGCCTGGCACGTTCTGGGACAGGAAGGCAGGTCTGCAAGGGCGCTGGGTTGCAGCCGGACCTGGAGGCCTGGAGGGGAACTGGAGTCATGAAGCCCACCCACGTCCTTGAAGCCGGGGAAGGAACGCATCTTCCTAACAGTACTTCTCAGGTCTCAGCGGGTTCCCCACCCGACGGTGATCCATACTCACTTGAGGCAGCAAGGACTGCCTCTAACTGGCCCCCTCCATTCCGCCTTAAGGGTCCTCGCACATGTGTGAGAGCACAGGCCCCGGATCTATGCACTCGACTGAGGCCAGTGCTGCCGGGGTCCCTCCAGTCCCATCCCCCGGCCCCTCCCTCTGGGACTGTATCTAATAGAAGAGAGAGCACAGAGGAATTGGCTGAATCAAGGGACCCGGGAGCCTGGGTATGAGTTTGAAGACCGAGAATCTAAAGCGCAATTACATATTATTGGAAACTCTTGTGGAGTGTGTAGGGGGTGGTTAGGAGATTGAGAGGCTGAGTCGACCTGGTGAGTCCAGCCCCAGGACACCACAAAGCCCCTCCCCCCTTTCCCTGCCATCAGACAAGGGGTGCCGCAACTCCAGCCGGGACTCTGCACTTCCCCCTCCCTGATTCTCCTCCAGAAGAGCACGTGGCCCCCCTCTGAGGGCAAGGGAAGACAACGGACCAAGTCCCCCTGCACTAAGGCGCTACTGGAGCTCTTCCTGAACAGCAGTGCTGGCTTGAAGCGAACCCGTGCACTGCCAAAATTGGTCTCGTCCTGCAGCTGAGGGACGCAGACTTTAAGTCAGCTGCCCTGGCTTTAAAACAATCAACCCCCCCCCCTTTAAGCCAGGTGACCCGACTTTAAATCACTGTGTGCCCCTCAAGCCTGCAACTTCCAAAGTTGGGAACTTCACTTTGATCCCACACATGGTATGAGGGTGTACTTCATGTACCAGAAGGGTCTAGGTACTCTGGGGTACAGCAAGCAGTGCAGGACGCAGCAGCTCCCAGGCAAAGCTGGTGATGCACAGGGAGAGCAGGCACAGCCAGGCATGCAGAGGTTCCAGGACGGGAGCTGGGGCACAGCCAGCCGCGAGGCTGTGAAAGCAGAGGATCTGAGCCTTCTTGACAAAGGCAAACCCAGAGGATGGATGAGAAACAAAGACCAGATGAAACATGGATTTGAAAATCACATGCTGCTCTTGAAATTGGGGTGGGGGCACCCCAGATTTGAATCCTCTTACTCAACAGTTGCTAGTGTTTTGGCATTTGTCCAATTCCTTATAAAATTTACTGATAATATCTAACCCATAGAATACTGCATTTGTAGTGGTATTGCGTGCTAATGTCTCTATAGTGGAATAATCTTTTCTACGAGAAAAATGTACACTATCCGAATTAAATTAAAACCCCTCTTTATAAAGTACTGTATCTGACTTCCCTGGTGGCGCAGTGGTTAATAATCTGCATGCTAAGGCAGGGGACATGGGTTCGAGCCCTGGTCAGGGAAGATCTCACATGCCGCGGAGTAGCTAAGCCCATGTGCCACAACTACTGAGCCTTCAGGCCACAACTACTGAAGCCCGCACGCCTAGAGCCGATGCTCCACCACAAGCACAGCAAGAGAAGCCACTGCAATGAGAAGCCCACGCACTGCAACAAAAAGTAACCCCTGCTTGCTGCAACTAGAGAAAGCCCATGCATAGCAAAGAAGACCCAACGCAGCCAAAAATAAATAAATAAATAAATAAATATTTTTTTAAAGTACTATATCCTTCTGTACAACTTCTCTGGGAAGAACAGAGAGATGGCGTGGGAGAGTGAGAAAGACCAACATTTAGTGCACATGTCTCATGCAGGTGCTCTGCTGGCTCAGATAGTTTTATCCCCACTTTTACAAAGGAGGAAATAATCTCAGAGAGGTTTGGTAATTTTCCCGAAGCCAAACAGCTATTGAGTGGCAGAACCAGGATCTGAACCAAGTCTGTTACCTTAAAGCCTAAGTCCTCATCACAACAAAACTCAATTCATATTGACATTTATCGAATTACATTGCAACCTGGGGAGTTCTTGGCACAATCCTGAATAAGAGTGAGAAAGAAAGAAATAGCATTGTTCATACAGTCAATCAAAAATTTTGGAGCAGCTACTAGATGCGTGGCCCTTTTCGGGGTTCAGCAGTGATCAAGACAGGAAGAGTCCTGCTTACACAAACCATGTAGTGGGGAGGAAAGACGGGTGCAACTTGGCTGAGGGATTCAACTTGCTGGGCCTCTGTTTTCTCATCTGGAAAACGGGATGGGTGTTCCTCATTTCCTGGGATTGTCCAGCCCTCACATTCTCTGATTCCATAAGAATCATTTGTTTTCCTGTTTCTTTAAAATTCATTCAGGCAATGAGCTGTGATGAATGTTGTCAGCTGCTCCTCAAATCACTCTATTCCCACCCTCTTCCTGTGATCAGGTCTTTCTCCCAACATGACTCACAATCAATCAAGTCACAGAACCTAAGGGGCACCCAGCAGGAAAATTCCAGACCTTGTTTCTCAGGAGCTCTGAGGTCTACCTGCGAGGTAAACTTAACACACCTGGCACAAGGCGGCCATCCCGGGTTTCACATCAACATGATCTCAGGCACAAACCTCCTGGCTTTTCCATTGTGTCTTTAAGTTACTTGTTGAAACAACTGCACAACTATGACAAAGATATAAAATCAGGCATCTTCTGCCCCAGTGCCTGCTCATAAATGATTTTCTGCCACTTTAATGATAAAGATAGAACATTTCAACATTCTGCTGCCCTTATTATTTGTCATTTTTCTTGATATTTCTATTGAATACTCTTTCAATATTTTAACAATGGAACATTTATTTACCTTGTTCCAGACCCAGCCTGTAGTGGTAAAGGTTTTGTTGTTATATTTCTATTATGTTTCCTTTAAAAATCATTATGCTATTTAACTGGATTAAGTCAATTCTACAGGCATTTATCTTATGATATTGATGAAATTAATACATAGAGGGCAGTAGTACAAGTTGATTGTACTCCAGAGCCTCTCTCTATTAGCACAGTTAAGTAAGTATAACTATTATCTATATGTAAACCAAAGTACATGCCAAGTGAGACTCTCCGACGCTTCTTCACTGTCTGCCCCTCAAGCCTGTGAGAAATGGAATATTTCTTGCCACCTCAGTAAACAAAAGATGCCACAGTCATCCTCTCCAATGTGAGCGGGCAGGCCCTGAGGAACTCAGGATATGCAAATACAGGATGCAGGCCCCAGAGAGCTGAGGTGCATATCAAAGGAAGGAATTCGTGAGCCTGACTCCAGCATCTTCGCATACAAAGGAAAGCCCTGCATTGCTCACCTTGGGAGAGCAGGTTCTCCTTAGCTGACAAACACCTTTTCCCGTCCCCCATCACCTGCGCCAGCCCCCCGCCCTGTCCCCTCCCGCCCCCCGGGTGCTTTAGCTCAGGGAGGATGGGGCGCACAGGGCCTTGGCTGAACAAGAGGCCTGGAAGCCTCGGGAGGAACTTTCGCCGCTTTCCCCGCCGTCGGGAGGAGGGTCGCTGACGCTGCGGCCGGACCCTGCGCCTCCCTCGCCCCGTGTCCCCTCAGGACGTTCAGCCGCCCTCTCCCCACGTCCCCTGGGCCCCGCGAGCCAGGCCGAGGGCAGGGCCGGGAGGAGGCGCCGAAGTTCCCCGGGACCAGACCCCAGGCCGCTCGTTCTGCACAGCAGCGGCGGGTGGCCGCGAAACCCTTCCCCTCAGAAGCTGCTCTTGCGCGGCCGCCCGGGCACCAGACCCACTTACCCGGCCCGCCGTCCCCACGACTGTCGCGGCTTCGGCCGCCGGGGCCCCTCCGCAGCCGGCAGCGTCAGTGAGGCCGCCCTCCCCTTGGGCTCCGGGGCAGCTCCGTGACGGCGGAGGGAAGAGACCCCGAGCCGGGAGCTCCAGCTCTGAGGAAACGCGGGCTCCGTTCTGGGCGCTGCGGGTGGGGCCGCTCTGCCTGAGGCCTCCTGGGAGGGAGCGGGGCGCCGGGGGAGGAGCCGCCAGGAGCTCAGGGCCCCGTCGGGGGGCCTGGAGGGGCGGCCTGGCCTGAGGGCCCCGCCCACTGTGGCCACAGCGCAGGCCTTTTTCCTGCAATCCTACACAAAAAGTCAGAAAGATACACACGGTCTACAGTGAATGTTCACAAATGGTGGTTGCTGCTGTGCTTACTATCCTATTAAACGTGGGAAATCCATAACACACTTGAAGTTAGAAGTTAACTATGAATGTTTACCTTTCCTTATTATGTCTCTGCTATTCACAATTGTCGTTAATGAATCAGAGACTGTGGCATCACTAGTTAAAACTGAGCTCGTTAAAAAAATAGAACTCAGGCCCACCGGCCCTACTGTATCAGAATCTGCAATTTTACACTCTCTCCAGTGTATTTGTGGACCCATGAATAGTTGAAAGGTACATTTCTACCTCGACATGTCTTTTCTGTCTGAGAAATACGCACATTTTATCCAGTTTGATATAAATAAAACACTCAAAAATGCATATGTCCGTGTTGAAACCACCATTTTATCATTTTTTTCCAGATAACTATAGTCTCTTTACTGGTTTTATGGATCACATGACATACTCTTTTTTGTAGTTAGAAATAGAGAAAGTTACTTTGTGAAAAAAAAATATATGTATATATATATATATATATATATATATATATATATATATTAGTGGATGATTGAAGACACTCTTCTAAATTAAAACCAGTTCTCTTAATTTGCTCTTTTCTTCTTGCGTCACATTATGAACTCTTCCCGTGGCCACATGTCATGTGTACTTTTAATTTCAGGGACTGCTGACATCCCAGGATGTGCCCATAGATTTCTCTCAAGAGGACTGGGAATGCCTGGACCGAGATCAATGGGAATTGTACAGGGATCTGATGTGATAAAAGTATAGGATCATGCACTCCTTGAGTGAGGACACCTTCCTTCCAGAATTCCTTATCCACCCACAGGGTTTAGAGGCCTTCATTTGTAGAATGTCTCCTGGAATGTTCTGCTTCCTACAATAGGGTTTCAGATTGCAACGATTCAGGAAATATTGGGAGTTTGTGGGTATAATTTATGTTGTTCTTTGCAAACTGCAGCCTCCTTTATAATATACTTTGTAACTGCTTGGGATGTGTCTATATGAACAGTGTACTATATGCTTCTGTTATAGTCCTTACAATATTTTATTCTCTTATTATCTGTAACAATCTTCCATGGATTCTTTGGGCTTAAGGTGTATTAAAAGGGAGACGGCGATTCTGGGACTTCCCTGGTGATGCAGTGGTTAAGACTGCGCCTGCCAATTCAGGGGACACGGGTTCGATCCCTAGTCTGGGAAGATCCCACGTGCAACGGAGCAACTAACCCAGTGGGCCACAACTACTGAGCCTGCGTGCCACAACTACTGAAGCTGGTGCACCTTGAGCCCGTGTGCCATTCATTTTTAGAGAATAAAATCACCTCTGAGTGATTACAATTTAGACCAGCTAGTCAAAATTCTTTATCACCTGTTCTTCTCAAACACTGATCAATGGAACAAGTTTTACTAGGGATAAGAGTGTAATTGTATTCTAGAGTTCATATCGGCAATATGGTTTTTGACCTTGATGCTGGATCACGACATTTCAATGGTATAACTGCTATTAATTGTCTCTTTGTTCAATGATTAAAGTCTCACATGATCTGAGTTCAGACTGGAGCCATCCTGCTTGGTTTCTGTCTATTGCAGATTTCTTCCAGTATGAAAGGACAAGAGCAATACGGCTTACTTTACACAATGTCTTCAAACTAAATGATGACATAATCTACATTCAATTAATTTATACATACCCTACTGTAGAGCAGGGTTTGTTACGGTGGCAGAGCCCGGTAATTATGTAAAACTGAAACTTTTATCTGCACTGGTTCAAGTCCTCTTCCTAAGAATATGTTTATAATCAACACTCTTTCACAAGTTACCCAATTTAATTCACCATAGCATTCCTCATATTAACTAAATGGAAAATCCTAAGCTATATACAAATCCAGAAAGGGCCAAAAATCATCTGCCCACATGGATTATTACAACCCATTGCTGAGGCATTCAAATTACTTATTAAAGACCCACTATGTCCATCAACAGCATCAATTTATATATTATTGCCCCAATGCTAGCCTTAACCCTGGCTCTCACAATATGAATTCCTCTTCCCATATCTTAGCCACTAATTAATATAAATGTAGGCATACTCTTTATATTAGCCATATCACACCTAGCCATTTATTCCATCCTCAGTTCTGGATGAGCTTCACATTCACCATACTCACTCACTGGAGCTCTAGGGACAGTAGCATAGACAATCTCATATGAAGTAATGTAGCAGTTATTCTATTCTCAGTCTTACTGATAAATGGATCATTTACACTTTCAACAGTAATTATTACACAGGAACACCTATGACTATTTTCTTCTGACCCCTACTCAGAATTTTATTATCTCCGCAGTAGCAGAGATTCAATGAAGCCTCACTTGATTCAACAGAAGTAGAATCAAAACCTGTATATGACTTCAATGTAGAAGATGTAGCAGGCCCATTCACCTCTTCCTTGCTAGACAATATGTCAATTTCCTTATAATAAACATTTCCACAACAATCCATTTGTAGGAGCATTCGACAATCCCTAGGTGCCAGAATTATATGCACCCCAAGTCATCATTAAAACACATCTAACAATCTCCTTTCTATGAATTTGAGCATCCTACCCACAATTTTGATATGATCAACGTCTACATCTCGTATAAAAATTTTTTTCTACTAACATTAGCCCGATGTATATGAGAGTTTTCACCACCTGTCATCATACCAGGCAACCCACCACAAACTTAAGAAATATGTCTGACAAAAGAGTTACTGTGATAGAGTAAATTATAGAGGTTTCAATGCTCTTATTCCTGGAATTGAATTCTTCCTAAGAATTTTATATTCTCCATGTTACCACATTACAGCACATGCTATATACTAAGGTTCACTAGGTAAGCTTCAGGCCCATACCCCCAACATGTTGTCGTAGATCCTTCCTGTACTAATAAACTCTCATTGTTTTTACTATCATTCTACTGACCATTATCACAGGAAATATAATTGTATAAGAAGCTCACACTGGTTAATGGTATCCCCATTCTAATAAAAAACACAAACCCATAAGCTACAGAAGCATCCAACAAATATTTCCTAAAACAATCCACCACACCAATACTACTTATAATGGCTAGTATCATTAATCTAATATACTCTGGTCATGGAACACAATGAATAACAAAAATCTTTCATCCAGCAGCATCCACCCTCATGACAATCGCCCTTGTCACAAAAGTAGGACTTTCCCCATTTCACTTCTGAGTGCCTCACGTCACACAAGGCGTCCCATGAACAGCAGGCCTGATGCTATTAATATGACAAAAGTGCACCCCTGTCACTTTTATACCACATGTCACCATCCATCAACCTAAATATACTATTAATCATAGTGATATTATAAATCATAGCTGGAGGCTGAGGGAGATTTAGTCAGACTCACCTGGAAAAAATTAAACCCTCCTCATCAATTGCCCATATAGGATGAATAACAGCCGTTATAAAGTATATTCCGATTATAACAATCCTAAACATACTAATTTATATCATAACAGTACTCTCTTCTTATTATTTATGCCCAGAGCATGGACTACAAGAGTGTCATTATCACACACATGAGGTAAAACACCTCCCATCACAATCCTTTTCCTCACCATTATAGTATCATTAGGACATAGTCCATCACTATCAGGGTTTTTACCCAAATGAATACTTATCCAAGAGATAACGAAAATGACAACATCATTCTACCAACATTAATAGCCATCACAGCAGTGCTCAGCATATATTTCTACTTGCAGCTAACATACTCCACATCACTAACTGTATTCCCTTCATGAAACAACACAAAAACAAAGCACATTGAACATTCAAAGAAATAACCTTCCTATCATTACTAATCATAAAACCCAGACAATTACTCCACATAACACCCATTCCATCCGTGCTGGACTAGGAATTTAGGTTAGTTCAGACCAAGAGCTTTCATAACCCAAAACAAGTAAAATTTACTTAATTTCTAAAAATAAGGATTGAAAGACTTCATCCTACATCAATTGAATGTAAAGCAAACATTGTAGTTAAGCCAAATCTTTACGAGACTGATGAGTTTTAACCCCAGGAAACTTTAGTTAACAGGCAAATCCTCTAGTCAACTGGCTTCAATCTGCTTCTTCTTCATTTGAGAAAGAAAAAAAGAAAAAAGGCAGGAAAATCTCTGGCAGAATTGAAGCTGCTTCTCTGAAATTACAATTCAATTTGTTGATTCACCACAGGGTTTGTGAGAAAGAGGGCTCAATCTCTGTCTTCAGATTTACAGTCGAATGCTAGCTCAGTCATTTTACCTCTGTTCATACACTGTTGATTATTTTCAACAAATCACAAAGATATCGGCATCTTATAATTACTATTTGGTGCTTGAGCTGGAGTAGCAGGCAGCACCTTAAGAATATTAATCCAGGCTGAGCTATGCTAACCTGGAGCGCTACTTGGAGATGCACAAATCTGTAACGTGGTCATAACAGTCCCTGCATTTGTAATAATTTTCTTTATTGTTGTACCCCTTATATTGCAGGGTTTGAAAACTCACTTGGGCCACTAATAACTCGCACACCTGAGGTAGCATTTCCCCGAGTAAACCATGTAAATTTTTGACTACTTCCCCCATCGTTCTTACTCCTACTCATATCACCAATAGTAGAAGCTTGTTCTGGTACCAGTGGACCGTGTATTCAGCTCTAGCCTGCAACCTGGCCCACGCAGGAGCCTCTGTCGACATAACCATTTCCTCCTTACATTTATCAGGTGTCTCCTCAATTCTTGGTGCTATTGCTTTTATTACTATAGTCTTTCATACAAAACCAGCAGTCATACCCCAATACCAAACACCATTATTTGTTTAATCTTCACCAACTATAGCCATATTACTATAATTACCACTCTCAGTCCGAGCAGCCAGAATTGCCATACTCTTAAGAGATAGAAATCTCAACACTACTTTCTCTGACCCTGCAGGAGGAGGCCGAATCCTATACCAACACCTATTTTGATTCTTTGGTCACCCTGAAGTCTGTATTCATGGTCTACCAGGGTTTGTTATAAATTCACACATCATTACACACTATTTAGGACAAAAGGTGCCTTTCAGCTATTTGGGAATAGTATGAGTCATGCCCACTGGCTTTTTAGGATTTCTCTTGTGGGCCCATCATATATTTACCATAGGGAGAGCTGTCCACTCAGGAGCATACTTTGCAAAAGCTACCATAATTGCTTCTATCCCGACAGGAGTGTGCTTTCTCTGGTTGCAGTGAGCAGTAGCGACTCTACGCTGCGGTGCATTGCCTTTTCACTGAAAAGGCTTTCTTTATTGCAGAGCATGGCTTTCACGCTCTAGAGGGCAGGCTCAGTAGTTGTGGCACATGGGCTTTTTGCTCCACGGCAGGTGGAATATTCCCACACGATGGCTCGAACCCGTGTCCCCTGCATTGGCAGGCAAATTCTTAACCACTGCACCACCAGGGAAGTCCCTGGTTAGCAACTGTTCACGGAGGTAATATTATATGACCTCCAATATATTATGAGTTTTAGGCTTTAGTTTTTCTTTTTACAGTAGGAGGTTTCACAGGAATCATCTTAGTGAACTCATCCCCGGACACTATCCTCCAGGATACATACTATGTAGCAGCACACTTCCATGATCTAATGTCCATGGGAGCGGGCTTCACTATTACGGGAGGCTTCCTACACGGATTCCCACTATTCTCAGGTTACACAGTGAACTCAGCATGAGCAAAAAGTCACTTCACGCGTATATTTGTAGTAGTAAATATGACTTCCCGCAGCACTTTCTGGCCTCTCAGGAATGTCATTACTTTAGTCTCACTACTCGGAGGCACACACAACATGAAATATTGTGTCTTTTGGCTCACTCATCTCAATAGCAGCAGTAATGCTAATCATAATCTTCATACTTTGAAAAGCATTTGCATCTAAACAAGAAGGCTAAGCACTAGAAACGGATACTCCTAACCTAGAATTGTTACATAAATGCCCTCCACCATATCCTATGTTTCAAGATCCTACCTATGTAAATATAAAATAAGGAAGGTCTCAAGTCCTTTTCAACCACTTTCAAGCCAACACCATAACAATTATGTCTTTCTCAATAAATGAGATAAAAGTAAAAAGTGATGTAGCTTTGTCAAACTTAAATCAGAGGCTAAAATCCTGTATATCACGAAGGCATATCAATTTCATCTAGGATCTCAAGATATAACATCACCGATTATGGAAGAACATTTACATTCTCATCATCACACATTAATAGTGATTTTTGAAACTAGTTCTCTATATTATTTCTCTAACATTGACAACTAAACTAACTCGTATACATATGTGCATCGTATAGATGCACAGGTAGAGAAAATGTGAACAATTTACCAGCCATTATTGTAATCTTAATTGCTCTATCATCATTGTGAATCCTTTACATGATACATGAAATCAATAACTCTTCCCAAACCATAAAATCGATGGGTCAGTAATGATACTGAAGCTACAAATACACAGATTATGAAGATTTAAATGTTGGCTCCTCTGTAATCCCCACATCAGGGCTAAAACCAGGAGAATAATGACTAATAGAAGTCAACAACCACGGAGTTAGAGATAGTCATTGAATATTAGTTTCATCTGAAATTGTTGTACACTCCTGAGCTGTTCCTTCTCAGGCCTAAAAAGGGCTGCTATCCCAGGACGCCTAAATTAAAGAATCCTAATACCAACAGGACCAGGCCTATGTTGTAGACAAGAGAGCACATTTTCCTGAGTTCAAAGACAGGCCAGAGGGATATGGCTGAGATGAGGGGTGAATCTGGAGCCCATGGGGATGCACTCTCCAAGCTCCAGGATAGGAATGGGCCATTATTGGTTTAATGGACCTCTGGGGTCCCAGGCCACCCACACCACACCCTCCCGAGCAGGATCTTGGCAACATTCCCTGTCAGTGATGAGGCAACCTAGCACTTGTCACGCCCCGATGTTGTGTCCTATGTGGGCACCATGCTGTGGGGACCACACCCACACTCTGCAGGTCCATGCTACAGGGTCCTTCTTGCCTCTAGAGTAGAGACCACCCAGCAAGCAGTTCGCTCCCCAACCAGCAGGAGGAGGGGAGGAGAGCAGGGGCACCAGGGGAATCTCACTCAGACAACAACATACAGGGGTGCCAGCGGGGACAGTGATGATGCAGATGAGGCTCAGACCAACAGATGCGACCAGAGGACACAAAAGGCAGCTGATCAGGTCCTGACTCAACTGCATCCCGGACACCTTTGTCCCTCCTACGCCCCTTCCTCATACATCCCCTCCTTAAATGCAGATTCTTCAGATGCAAACAGGCAGAGCCTCAGACTGAAAGTCAGCTCTTCCAAAATGACCCGTCAGCAAACACTGCAGGATGGCGCTCCAGTGGGGGCCCTGGAGTCCACAACTCAGGGACTGAAGGGGACATCGGTGCCAGGGCCAGTGTGAGGGGATGGGGAGTGAGACTTTCATGGTTGTGGAATGCTGGTTTTGCAAGATGAAAAGTTCTAGGCGTGGTGGTGATGGCTCCACGAGAAAGTGAATAGATCTGATGCCTCAGAAACGTGCACTTAAAATGGTGACGATGGTAAAGGGTATGTGACGTGTGTTTTATTTCACTTAAATTCATAAAATAATGTCTTTTTAAATCAGAGTCCATTTCGACTCCCGTTCATCACAAATGTCGGAGACCCAAACACATTCCCCTACCTTAGGGGCCATCACGGTACCCTCACATGGCACATGGGAGACCGTTCTCACGGGGGCCTAGTCTGTGCTCACCTCACCTCTGTCCAGGGAGACCCAGGCAGTGGTGACCCCCATAGATTAGACATATGATATGCTATGATATTCATATGACACCACCGAACATTGTCACTCAGCAGCACACAGAGCAGCACCCCACTCAAACATGCATGACCTCATATGAATGCGACAAGATTAAGGGAAGAAAAGGAACCACCGGTTAATCAGGGCAACACCCTTAACGCAGAGGTTGGAAATGTCAAAGGGGTAAAGACACACTGCAGGCAAAGAGCACATAGGGGTCTCCCCATACATGTGATCCTGACCCATGCAGATGTGGTGAGACCCATACAGGGCCCGTACCCTATAGCTGGTGTAACACATCCACACTCACCACAGTGACCCCACCTCCCCAGACCCTGCACCTAAAGTCACACGTTCTCTCTCAACACGTGACCCCACCTCCTCAGACCCCTCCACCTGGGTCACATGTCCACAGTCCCAGGGTGAACCGCCCTCTGCAGATGTCCCCAACTGGGGTCACACGTGCACATCCTCCAGGGTGACCTCATCTCCCCAGACCCTGCAACTGGGGTCACATGTCCCCTTGGTCAGGGCACCATGGCTCTGCTGCTTGCTCCCCTAATGTAGAAACAACCTGGGTTCCTGGGACCTCCTGGGATGGGAAAAAGTGTAAGGTGGGTCTCCTGTCCCCACACTTGTCCCACAGAAGTCCTCCTCTTTTCACTTTGGTTCTGTGTGATTTTACCTTTTTTAAAGCTTTCATGCTAGAGTTGAACATATTACTTGGTTCTGGCAGGCGCAGTCTCACTTGTCTCACTTTGTTGAGAAAACTCACAGGACAGCAGAGCTGAAAGCCGAAGGGCAGCTCTGGACGCTGCTGACTAGGGACGGCAGACAGGAAGGAGAGCTCAGCAGCAGCCTCAGCTGTTACCCATCGGCCTTTTGCCCGATCTGCGTGCCCTGCAATCAATTCACCAGCTAAACCTGCCTCCCTTCGCACCATGCACGTGCTGGTAAATTGGAATAATCAGCAGGTAGCCCTCCTGAGGGTTATCCACGAGCCCCAAGGAAGGTGAACCTTGCAGGAATAAAGACTAAGGCCCCGACCATAGCACTGCCCTTGGGAGGACCAGGTCACCACACTCAGAAGAGAGGGTGTTACCTAGACAAGCCCACCTCGGCTCCAGACCCAGACATCTAAGCACTGACTTTCAAATGCAGGCACGGAGCTTCCCAGTACTGAGGCCAGGCCGGCTCTCTTCCCAGCTCTCCATACTCCTAGCGTACACGGAACATGGTCAGGTCTAAATCTTCTTATTATAGACAACACATGGTCAGCTCTAAACATAAACAGTAGACAGCACATGGAGAGGTCTAAATTTACCGTGTAGACAGAACTTGATCATGTTTCAACTAGCTTAGGGCTGAGCTCATAGGAGGTACAGATCACACATATGGGTCTCTCATCTTTGGACACCCACATCAGGAAACTGAACAATATCATTGTCATTAAACATTTCAACAGGCAAAACAGAAATGTTACCAGTGTGTCTGGCCACCTGATGGTCAGGATCCTCATGTGATGCAAGAACTTCTTAGAGTGCAGCCCAGTCTGCGGCCAGGCCAGACAAGAAGTGGCCTGATTCCAGCCTCCCAGGCTTCCAGAAGGAGGCGGCCGCACAGGAGGCCCAGGCAGGACAGTTTTGCATGGTGCGGGCCAGGAGAGCCTGTCTGTCCATTCCACTGGCCGATTCCGGGCGGGGTGCTCAGGGCCGCTGAGAGCCCCGTGCTCAGGCCCTGCTTCCCTGCAGCATGTGCGTGTGCGTGTGTGTGTGTGTGTGTATCTGTGTGTGTGTAGAGGGGGCAGTGGCTGACGGCTCCCACGGCTCCCGTCCCGGGCACCGTGATATCTTCGAGGGGAGGTACGGGGAGAGGTAGGGTCACAGAAGCCATTGGAGAGGAGAACCCACCAAGGAGCTCCTTGCACACTGGCTCGCCCCACCCGGGGACCAGCCTACCCATTGTGGGCCACATGCCACCCCCCAGCCCCGCACCCCCAAAGGCAGGGCGCCTGCTCTTTCAATAGCACAGGGTCTCACATGAAGGAGACTCAGTGGGGAATGTCACCCACTCCCCCACTCCTGATGCTCCGTTTGGGGAGAATGAACCCCCTTGACTGGGCGATGGGACCCTGTGATGAAACATGTGGTGCCCCATCCAAGTCGGGGTCTGGCTGACAGATGGGAACACAGGAGCCACGTGCATGGCCTGGAGGCCAGGCCAACAGGACAAGCACCTCCAGCCTTGGTCTAGCTCTCCAACTGTGACATTGTAGCATTAAGGGACCTGAGGCAGGTGACTGAATGTAATGGGGTCTAAACTGGACCCTGAATGGGGCTTAAAGAACGTGTGAAGGATGTCACTCAGACAGTGACAGTCACTGGAAGACAGACGCTGTGTGAGGACATCCTGCTCCATCCATTTAAATCCCTGCGATCTCTGAACTTTACGTGGCTACGCAGGATTGTTAGAGCAGGTGCGTGCGGACATATCTGGGGCACAATTCAGTCTGCAATCAACTTGCAAGTGGTTGCAGAAAACACACAGGTGTGCGCAAAGGTAGACACAGCACACACACAAACATATGCATGCGCACAGCACAAATATATTCACACACTAGCCTATGAACACACACGCACGCGTGTACCCACGCACACACTAACGTGTGCCGGTGCACATACCTATGCACATGCACAGCACATGTACGCATACAGGCACATGCACACACGTAGCGCACACACAGGGAATAAAGTGAATCCGTAAAGCATTAATTCCTGAAAGCAAGTGAAGCTGACATGTATTTTTCCCTTTTTCTTAGCTTTGATGTTTTTCACAATAAAAACTTTAAGAAGAGTTAATGGCGAATGACTTTTTTTTTTTGCACAGGTGTCGCGGACTCCTCAGAGGCAGTGACCCAGGACTGAGGCCCCCGAGCGTCCTTCTGAGGGTCGTGGCCCCGGTGTCCCTCTCACGGGAGTTGCTGTCAGCCTTGATGGTCGAAGCAGCCATGGTATCGAGATTTCACTGGTAGAAACTATTCCTTTTCTTCCCTGGGAGGAGCAGGTCTCCTTCTACTTTGTTGGGGAGACTCCCTTTTTACTAAACAAAAATGATAAGCTGTAAGTACATATTAAGGTTTAGGTCATATACATGTAAAGAATAATCATAAAGATCAAGGAACAGAACATGATGAGTGGACACCCAGGAGTGCCCTTCCCTCGTCACAGCCTCCTCCCCACCGTGAGGGAGCTGTTCTCCTGATTTTGTGCCAGTGACTTGTCCTCAGAGTTTTCGCCCAGGGACGCATCTCTGCGCAACGCAGCCCAGCTTTGCCTAGTTCCAAAGTCGGTAAATGCGTGTACCGTGCATGCTGCTTTATTGCTCTTGATGGCGCAGCATCGTGTCCATGGGATTCCTTCACCTTGTGAATAGAGATTTTTTAAAAATAATTTTTATAGTTTTACGAACTTTAAACAAAATGTACTCCATTGCTGTGGAATATTCCTTCATAGGAGCGTGCATGGTTCATTTCTGCATCCGCTTGTGATGGCCTTCATGTTCTTTCCAGTTTGGCTCCTGTGGCTGCGGAGTCCATGTCCGTGTGTCCTGGTGAAGTGCCGGTAGGTTTGTGTTCAGCTGGGAGGAGCCCTGCGGGTCTGCGTGCGTGCGCGGACTTCGCTCTCTGAGGCCCGATTGTTTCAGAAGCGGTTGCATCGGCCCGCTGCGTACCAGGCTTTCCATTGCCCCACAGCCTGCTGATATCTGATACTATGTCTTTCATGTCTGCATTCTGGTAGGTGTATGCACAGTATTTTTCTTATGGTTTTAATCCCTCGGTGGTTAGTGAAGTTGTGCATCTAGTAGTATTCATACACTATTTCCTGTTCGTTTTTAAAAAGTTTTTAAAATTGTGGTTCAATACACATAACATAAACTTTAGTATCTTAACCATTTTTAAATGCCATTTCAGGGTCAAGAAGTAATTGGTGCTGTTGTGCAAACCTTACCGCCATCGTCCTCCAGAACTTTCTCATCTTGCAACATTGAAACAGTCCCCATTAAACACGCACTCCCCATGCTCCCTCCCTCAGCCCCTGGCACTCAACATGCTACTTTCTGTCTCTATGTTTCTGACTGCTCTAGGGGCCTCGTGTGAATGGAGCCAGCACTGCGTGTTGTTTTGTGTCTAGCTTACATCACTGAGCATAATGCCCTCGAGGCTCATCCCTGCTGAAGGCTGTGTCAGAATTGCCTTCCTTTTTAGGCTGAACAACATTCCCTTGTATCGATGGACCGTGTTTTTCTTCTCCATTCATCCATTAGTGGACACGTGTAATATCTACATTCATTTCTCATGTCATAATAATTGTGGAATAACGTCAGAAAGTCCTTTGAATCTAAAGTCATCTGCCATTAACTCTTTTCTTAACCTTTTTACTGTGAACAACATCAAAGCTAAGAAAAAGGGAAAATACATGTCAGCTTCACATGTGTTCAGGAATTAATGCTTTACGGATTCACTTTATTCCCTGTGTGTGTGCTACGTGTGTGCATGTGCCTGTTTGCCTACATATGCTGTGCATGTGCATAGGTATGTGCACTGGCACACATTAGTGTGTGCATGGGTACATGCGTGCGTGTGTGTTCATATGCTAGTGTGTGAATATATTTGTGCTGTGCACGTGCGTATGTTTGTGTGTGTGCTGTGTCTACCTGTGCGCACACCTGTGTGTTTTCTGGAACCACTTGCAAGTTGGTTGCAGACTGAATTGTGCCCCAGATATGTCCACACGCATCTGCTCTAACATTCCTGCTTTTCCACATAAAGATCAGAGCTGTCAGGGATTTAAATGGATGAAGCAGGATGTCCTGACACAGGGTCTGTCTTCCAATAACTGTCACTGTCTGAGTGACATCCTTCCCACCTTCTCTAAGTCCCATCCAGGGTCCACCTGAGGCCCCCATTACATTCAGTCACCTGCCCCAGGTCCCCTATAAACTACAATGTCACAGTTGGAGAGCTAGACCAAGGCTGGAGGTGCTCGTCCTGTTGGCCTGGCCTCCAGGCCATGCACGTGGCTCCTGTGTTCCCATCTGTCAGCCAGACCCCGACTTGGATGGGGCACCACATGTTTCATCACAGGGTCCCATCGCCCAGTCAAGGGGGTTCATTCTCCCCAAACTGAGCATTAGGAGTGGGAGGGGTGACATTCCCCACTGAGTCTACTTCATGTGAGACCCTGTGCTGTTGAAAGAGCAGGTGCCCTGCCTTCGGGGGTGGGGGCTGGGGGGGACATTTGGCCCACGAGGGGCTCTCGGGTCCCCGGGTGGGGCCAGCCAGTGTGCAAGCGTTTCCACGGTGGGTTCTCCTCTCCAACGGCTTCTGTGCCCCTACCTCTCCCCATGCCTCCCGTCGAAGACAGCACGGTGCCCGGGACGGGAGCCGTGGGAGCCGTCAGCCACTGCCCCCTCTACACACACACACACACACACACACACACACACACACACACACACGCACATGCACATGCTTCAGGGAGGCAGGACTTGAGCGCGGGGCTCTCAGCAGCCCTGAGCACCCCACCCGGAATCGGCCAGTGGAATGGACAGACAGGCTCTCCTGGCCCGCACCATGCAGAACTGTCCTGCCTGGGCCTCCTGTGCGGCCGCCTCCTTCTGGAAGCCTGGGAGGCTGGAATCAGGCCACTTCTTGTCTGGCCTGGCCGCAGACTGGGCTGCACTCTAAGAAATTCTTGGATCACATGTGGATCCTGACCATCAGGTGGCCAGAGACACTGGTAACATTTCTGTTTTGCCTGTTGAAATGTTTAATGACAATGATATTGTTCAGTTTCCTGATGTGGGTGTCCAAAGATGAGAGACCCATATGTGTGATCTGTACCTCCTATGAGCTCAGCCCTAAGCTAGTTGAAACATGATCAAGTTCTGTCTACACGGTAAATTTAGACCTCTCCATGTGCTGTCTACTGTTTATGTTTAGAGCTGACCATGTGTTGTCTATAATAAGAAGATTTAGACCTGACCATGTTCCGTGTACGCTAGGAGTATGGAGAGCTGGGAAGAGAGCCGGCCTGGCCTCAGTACTGGGAAGCTCCGTGCCTGCATTTGAAAGTCAGTGCTTAGATGTCTGGGTCTGGAGCCGAGGTGGGCTTGTCTAGGTAACACCCTCTCTTCTGAGTGTGGTGACCTGGTCCTCCCAAGGGCAGTGCTATGGTCGGGGCCTTAGTCTTTATTCCTGCAAGGTTCACCTTCCTTGGGGCTCGTGGATAACCCTCAGGAGGGCTACCTGCTGATTATTCCAATTTACCAGCACGTGCATGGTGCGAAGGGAGGCAGGTTTAGCTGGTGAATTGATTGCAGGGCACGCAGATCGGGCAAAAGGCCGATGGGTAACAGCTGAGGCTGCTGCTGAGCTCTCCTTCCTGTCTGCCGTCCCTAGTCAGCAGCGTCCAGAGCTGCCCTTCGGCTTTCAGCTCTGCTGTCCTGTGAGTTTTCTCAACAAAGTGAGACAAGTGAGACTGCGCCTGCCAGAACCAAGTAATATGTTCAACTCTAGCATGAAAGCTTTAAAAAAGGTAAAATCACACAGAACCAAAGTGAAAAGAGGAGGACTTCTGTGGGACAAGTGTGGGGACAGGAGACCCACCTTACACTTTTTCCCATCCCAGGAGGTCCCAGGAACCCAGGTTGTTTCTACATTAGGGGAGCAAGCAGCAGAGCCATGGTGCCCTGACCAAGGGGACATGTGACCCCAGTTGCAGGGTCTGGGGAGATGAGGTCACCCTGGAGGATGTGCACGTGTGACCCCAGTTGGGGACATCTGCAGAGGGCGGTTCACCCTGGGACTGTGGACATGTGACCCAGGTGGAGGGGTCTGAGGAGGTGGGGTCACGTGTTGAGAGAGAACGTGTGACTTTAGGTGCAGGGTCTGGGGAGGTGGGGTCACTGTGGTGAGTGTGGATGTGTTACACCAGCTATAGGGTACGGGCCCTGTATGGGTCTCACCACATCTGCATGGGTCAGGATCACATGTATGGGGAGACCCCTATGTGCTCTTTGCCTGCAGTGTGTCTTTACCCCTTTGACATTTCCAACCTCTGCGTTAAGGGTGTTGCCCTGATTAACCGGTGGTTCCTTTTCTTCCCTTAATCTTGTCGCATTCATATGAGGTCATGCATGTTTGAGTGGGGTGCTGCTCTGTGTGCTGCTGAGTGACAATGTTCGGTGGTGTCATATGAATATCATAGCATATCATATGTCTAATCTATGGGGGTCACCACTGCCTGGGTCTCCCTGGACAGAGGTGAGGTGAGCACAGACTAGGCCCCCGTGAGAACGGTCTCCCATGTGCCATGTGAGGGTACCGTGATGGCCCCTAAGGTAGGGGAATGTGTTTGGGTCTCCGACATTTGTGATGAACGGGAGTCGAAATGGACTCTGATTTAAAAAGACATTATTTTATGAATTTAAGTGAAATAAAACACACGTCACATACCCTTTACCATCGTCACCATTTTAAGTGCACGTTTCTGAGGCATCAGATCTATTCACTTTCTCGTGGAGCCATCACCACCACGCCTAGAACTTTTCATCTTGCAAAACCAGCATTCCACAACCATGAAAGTCTCACTCCCCATCCCCTCACACTGGCCCTGGCACCGATGTCCCCTTCAGTCCCTGAGTTGTGGACTCCAGGGCCCCCACTGGAGCGCCATCCTGCAGTGTTTGCTGACGGGTCATTTTGGAAGAGCTGACTTTCAGTCTGAGGCTCTGCCTGTTTGCATCTGAAGAATCTGCATTTAAGGAGGGGATGTATGAGGAAGGGGCGTAGGAGGGACAAAGGTGTCCGGGATGCAGTTGAGTCAGGACCTGATCAGCTGCCTTTTGTGTCCTCTGGTCGCATCTGTTGGTCTGAGCCTCATCTGCATCATCACTGTCCCCGCTGGCACCCCTGTATGTTGTTGTCTGAGTGAGATTCCCCTGGTGCCCCTGCTCTCCTCCCCTCCTCCTGCTGGTTGGGGAGCGAACTGCTTGCTGGGTGGTCTCTACTCTAGAGGCAAGAAGGACCCTGTAGCATGGACCTGCAGAGTGTGGGTGTGGTCCCCACAGCATGGTGCCCACATAGGACACAACATCGGGGCGTGACAAGTGCTAGGTTGCCTCATCACTGACAGGGAATGTTGCCAAGATCCTGCTCGGGAGGGTGTGGTGTGGGTGGCCTGGGACCCCAGAGGTCCATTAAACCAATAATGGCCCATTCCTATCCTGGAGCTTGGAGAGTGCATCCCCATGGGCTCCAGATTCACCCCTCATCTCAGCCATATCCCTCTGGCCTGTCTTTGAACTCAGGAAAATGTGCTCTCTTGTCTACAACATAGGCCTGGTCCTGTTGGTATTAGGATTCTTTAATTTAGGCGTCCTGGGATAGCAGCCCTTTTTAGGCCTGAGAAGGAACAGCTCAGGAGTGTACAACAATTTCAGATGAAACTAATATTCAATGACTATCTCTAACTCCGTGGTTGTTGACTTCTATTAGTCATTATTCTCCTGGTTTTAGCCCTGATGTGGGGATTACAGAGGAGCCAACATTTAAATCTTCATAATCTGTGTATTTGTAGCTTCAGTATCATTACTGACCCATCGATTTTATGGTTTGGGAAGAGTTATTGATTTCATGTATCATGTAAAGGATTCACAATGATGATAGAGCAATTAAGATTACAATAATGGCTGGTAAATTGTTCACATTTTCTCTACCTGTGCATCTATACGATGCACATATGTATACGAGTTAGTTTAGTTGTCAATGTTAGAGAAATAATATAGAGAACTAGTTTCAAAAATCACTATTAATGTGTGATGATGAGAATGTAAATGTTCTTCCATAATCGGTGATGTTATATCTTGAGATCCTAGATGAAATTGATATGCCTTCGTGATATACAGGATTTTAGCCTCTGATTTAAGTTTGACAAAGCTACATCACTTTTTACTTTTATCTCATTTATTGAGAAAGACATAATTGTTATGGTGTTGGCTTGAAAGTGGTTGAAAAGGACTTGAGACCTTCCTTATTTTATATTTACATAGGTAGGATCTTGAAACATAGGATATGGTGGAGGGCATTTATGTAACAATTCTAGGTTAGGAGTATCCGTTTCTAGTGCTTAGCCTTCTTGTTTAGATGCAAATGCTTTTCAAAGTATGAAGATTATGATTAGCATTACTGCTGCTATTGAGATGAGTGAGCCAAAAGACACAATATTTCATGTTGTGTGTGCCTCCGAGTAGTGAGACTAAAGTAATGACATTCCTGAGAGGCCAGAAAGTGCTGCGGGAAGTCATATTTACTACTACAAATATACGCGTGAAGTGACTTTTTGCTCATGCTGAGTTCACTGTGTAACCTGAGAATAGTGGGAATCCGTGTAGGAAGCCTCCCGTAATAGTGAAGCCCGCTCCCATGGACATTAGATCATGGAAGTGTGCTGCTACATAGTATGTATCCTGGAGGATAGTGTCCGGGGATGAGTTCACTAAGATGATTCCTGTGAAACCTCCTACTGTAAAAAGAAAAACTAAAGCCTAAAACTCATAATATATTGGAGGTCATATAATATTACCTCCGTGAACAGTTGCTAACCAGGGACTTCCCTGGTGGTGCAGTGGTTAAGAATTTGCCTGCCAATGCAGGGGACACGGGTTCGAGCCATCGTGTGGGAATATTCCACCTGCCGTGGAGCAAAAGGCCCATGTGCCACAACTACTGAGCCTGCCCTCTAGAGCGTGAAAGCCATGCTCTGCAATAAAGAAAGCCTTTTCAGTGAAAAGGCAATGCACCGCAGCGTAGAGTCGCAACTGCTCACTGCAACCAGAGAAAGCACACTCCTGTCGGGATAGAAGCAATTATGGTAGCTTTTGCAAAGTATGCTCCTGAGTGGACAGCTCTCCCTATGGTAAATATATGATGGGCCCACAAGAGAAATCCTAAAAAGCCAGTGGGCATGACTCATACTATTCCTAAATAGCTGAAAGGCACCTTTTGTCCTAAATAGTGTGTAATGATGTGTGAATTTATAACAAACCCTGGTAGGCCATGAATACAGACTTCAGGGTGACCAAAGAATCAAAATAGGTGTTGGTATAGGATTCGGCCTCCTCCTGCAGGGTCAGAGACAGTAGTGTTGAGATTTATATCTCTTAAGAGTATGGCAATTCTGGCTGCTCGGACTGAGAGTGGTAATTATAGTAATATGGCTATAGTTGGTGAAGATTAAACAAATAATGGTGTTTGGTATTGGGGTATGACTGCTGGTTTTGTATGAAAGACTATAGTAATAAAAGCAATAGCACCAAGAATTGAGGAGACACCTGATAAATGTAAGGAGGAAATGGTTATGTCGACAGAGGCTCCTGCGTGGGCCAGGTTGCAGGCTAGAGCTGAATACACGGTCCACTGGTACCAGAACAAGCTTCTACTATTGGTGACATGAGTAGGAGTAAGAACGATGGGGGAAGTAGTCAAAAATTTACATGGTTTACTCGGGGAAATGCTACCTCAGGTGTGCGAGTTATTAGTGGCCCAAGTGAGTTTTCAAACCCTGCAATATAAGGGGTACAACAATAAAGAAAATTATTACAAGTGCAGGGACTGTTATGACCACGTTACAGATTTGTGCGTCTCCAAGTAGCGCTCCAGGTTAGCATAGCTCAGCCTGGATTAATATTCTTAAGGTGCTGCCTGCTACTCCAGCTCAAGCACCAAATAGTAATTATAAGATGCCGATATCTTTGTGATTTGTTGAAAATAATCAACAGTGTATGAACAGAGGTAAAATGACTGAGCTAGCATTCGACTGTAAATCTGAAGACAGAGATTGAGCCCTCTTTCTCACAAACCCTGTGGTGAATCAACAAATTGAATTGTAATTTCAGAGAAGCAGCTTCAATTCTGCCAGAGATTTTCCTGCCTTTTTTCCTTTTTTCTTTCTCAAATGAAGAAGAAGCAGATTGAAGCCAGTTGACTAGAGGATTTGCCTGTTAACTAAAGTTTCCTGGGGTTAAAACTCATCAGTCTCGTAAAGATTTGGCTTAACTACAATGTTTGCTTTACATTCAATTGATGTAGGATGAAGTCTTTCAATCCTTATTTTTAGAAATTAAGTAAATTTTACTTGTTTTGGGTTATGAAAGCTCTTGGTCTGAACTAACCTAAATTCCTAGTCCAGCACGGATGGAATGGGTGTTATGTGGAGTAATTGTCTGGGTTTTATGATTGGTAATGATAGGAAGGTTATTTCTTTGAATGTTCAATGTGCTTTGTTTTTGTGTTGTTTCATGAAGAGAATACAGTTAGTGATGTGGAGTATGTTAGCTGCAAGTAGAAATATATGCTGAGCATTGCTGTGATGGCTATTAATGTTGGTAGAATGATGTTGTCATTTTCGTTATCTCTTGGATAAGTATTCATTTGGGTAAAAACCCTGATAGTGATGGACTATGTCCTAATGATACTATAATGGTGAGGAAAAGGATTGTGATGGGAGGTGTTTTACCTCATGTGTGTGATAATGACACTCTTGTAGTCCATGCTCTGGGCATAAATAATAAGAAGAGAGTGTTGTTATGATATAAATTAGTATGTTTAGGATTGTTATAATCGGAATATACTTTATAACGGCTGTTATTCATCCTATATGGGCACTTGATGAGGAGGGTGTAATTTTTTCCAGGTGAGTCTGACTAAATCTCCCTCAGCCTCCAGCTATGATTTATAATATCACTATGATTAATAGTATATTTAGGTTGATGGATGGTGACATGTGGTATAAAACTGACAGGGGTGCACTTTTGTCATATTAATAGCATCAGGCCTGCTGTTCATGGGACGCCTTGTGTGACGTGAGGCACTCAGAAGTGAAATGGGGAAAGTCCTACTTTTGTGACAAGGGCGATTGTCATGAGGGTGGATGCTGCTGGATGAAAGATTTTTGTTATTCATTGTGTTCCATGACCAGAGTATATTAGATTAATGATACTAGCCATTATAAGTAGTATTGGTGTGGTGGATTGTTTTAGGAAATATTTGTTGGATGCTTCTGTAGCTTATGGGTTTGTGTTTTTTATTAGAATGGGGATACCATTAACCAGTGTGAGCTTCGTATACAATTATATTTCCTGTGATAATGGTCAGTAGAATGATAGTAAAAACAATGAGAGTTTATTAGTACAGGAAGGATCTACGACAACATGTTGGGGGTACGGGCCTGAAGCTTACCTAGTGAACCTTAGTATATAGCATGTGCTGTAATGTGGTAACATGGAGAATATAAAATTCTTAGGAAGAATTCAATTCCAGGAATAAGAGCATTGAAACCTCTATAATTTACTCTATCACAGTAACTCTTTTGTCAGACATATTTCTTAAGTTTGTGGTGGGTTGCCTGGTATGATGACAGGTGGTGAAAACTCTCATATACATCGGGCTAATGTTAGTAGAAAAAAAATTTTTATACGAGATGTAGACGTTGATCATATCAAAATTGTGGGTAGGATGCTCAAATTCATAGAAAGGAGATTGTTAGATGTGTTTTAATGATGACTTGGGGTGTATATAATTCTGGCACCTAGGGATTGTCGAATGCTCCTACAAATGGATTGTTGTGGAAATGTTTATTATAAGGAAATTGACATATTGTCTAGCAAGGAAGAGGTGAATGGGCCTGCTACATCTTCTACATTGAAGTCATATACAGGTTTTGATTCTACTTCTGTTGAATCAAGTGGGGCTTCATTGAATTTCTGCTACTGCGGAGATAATAAAATTCTGAGTAGGGGTCAGAAGAAAATAGTCATAGGTGTTCCTGTGTAATAATTACTGTTGAAAGTGTAAATGATCCATTTATCAGTAAGACTGAGGATAGAATAACTGCTACATTACTTCATATGAGATTGTCTATGCTACTGTCCCTAGAGCTCCAGTGAGTGAGTATGTTGAATGTGAAGCTCATCCAGAACTGAGGATGGAATAAATGGCTAGGTGTGATATGGCTAATATAAAGAGTATGCCTACATTTATATTAATTAGTGGCTAAGATATGGGAAGAGGAATTCATGTTGTGAGAGCCAGGGTTAAGGCTAGCATTGGGGCAATAATATATAAATTGATGCTGTTGATGGACATAGTGGTTCTTTAATAAGTAATTTGAATGCCTCAGCAATGGGTTGTAATAATCCATGTGGGCAGAAGATTTTTGGCCCTTTCTGGATTTGTATATAGCTTAGGATTTTCCATTTAGTTAATATGAGGAATGCTATGGTGAATTAAATTGGGTAACTTGTGAAAGAGTGTTGGTTATAAACATATTCTTAGGAAGAGGACTTGAACCAGTGCAGATAAAAGTTTCAGTTTTACATAATTACCGGGCTCTGCCACCGTAACAAACCCTGCTCTACAGTAGGGTATGTATAAATTAATTGAATGTAGATTATGTCATCATTTAGTTTGAAGACATTGTGTAAAGTAAGCCGTATTGCTCTTGTCCTTTCATACTGGAAGAAATCTGCAATAGACAGAAACCAACCAGGATGGGTCCAGTCTGAACTCAGATTATGTGAGACTTTAATCGTGGAACAAAGAGACAATTAATAGCAGTTATACCATTGAAATGTCGTGATCCAGCATCAAGGTCAAAAACCATATTGCCGATATGAACTCTAGAATACAATTACACTCTTATCCCTAGTAAAACTTGTTCCATTGATCAGTGTTTGAGAAGAACAGGTGATAAAGAATTTTGACTAGCTGGTCTAAATTGTAATCACTCAGAGGTGATTTTATTCTCTAAAAATAAATGGCACACGGGCTCAAGGTGCACCAGCTTCAGTAGTTGTGGCACGCAGGCTCAGTAGTTGTGGCCCACTGGGTTAGTTGCTCTGTTTCACGTGGGATCTTCCCAGACTAGGGATCGAACCCGTGTCCCCTGAATTGGCAGGCGCAGTCTTAACCACTGCATCACCAGGGAAGTCCCAGAATCGCCGTCTCCCTTTTAATACACCTTAAGCCCAAAGAATCCATGGAAGATTGTTACAGATAATAAGAGAATAAAATATTGTAAGGACTATAACAGAAGCATATAGTACACTGTTCATATAGACACATCCCAAGCAGTTACAAAGTATATTATAAAGGAGGCTGCAATTTTCAAAGAATAACATAAATTATACCCACAAACTCCCAATATTTCCTGAATCATTGCAATCTGAAACCCTACTGTAGGAAGCAGAACATTCCAGGAGACATTCTACAAATGAAGGACTCTAAACCCTGTGGGTGGATAAGGAATTCTGGAAGGAAGGTATCCTCACTCAAGGAGAGCATGATCCTATACTTTTGTCACATCACATCCCTGTACAATTCCCATTGATCTCGGTCCAGGCATTCCCAGTTCTCTTGAGAGAAATCTATGGGCACATCCTGGGATGTCAGCAGTCCCTGAAATTAAAAGTACACATGACATGTGGCCACGGGAAGAGTTCATAATGTGACGCAAGAAGAAAAGAGCAAATTAAGAGAACTGGTTTTAATTTAGAAGAGTGTCTTCAATCATCCACTAATATATATATATACATATATATTTTTTTTCACAAAGTAACTTTCTCTATTTCTAACTACAAAAAAGAGTATGTCATGTGATCCATAAAACCAGTATAGAGACTATAGTCATCTGGAAAAGAAATGATAAAATGGTGGTTTCAACACGGACATATGCATTTTTAAGTGTTTTATTTATATCAAACTGGATAAAATGTGCGTATTTCTCAGACAGAAAAGACATGTCGAGGTAGAAATGTACCTTTCAACTATTCATGGGTCCACAAGTACACTGGAGAGAGTGTAAAATTGCAGATTCTGATACAGTAGGGCCGGTGGGCCTGAGTTCTATTTTTTTAACGAGCTCATTTTTAACTAGTGATGCCACAGTCTCTGATTCATTAACGACAATTGTGAATAGCAGAGACATAATAAGGAAAGGTAAACATTCATAGTTAACTTCTAACTTCAAGTGTGTTATGGATTTCCCACGTTTAATAGGATAGTAAGCACAGCAGCAACCACCATTTGTGAACATTCACTGTAGACCGTGTGTATCTATCTTTCTGACTTTTTGTGTAGGATTGCAGGGAAAAGGCCTGTGCTGCGGCCACAGTGGGCGGGGCCCTCAGGCCGGGCCGCCCCTCCACGACCCCCGACGGGGCCCTGAGCTCCTGGCGGCTCCTCCCCCGGCGCCCCGCCCCCTCCCAGGATGCCTCGGGGCAGAACGGCCCCACCCACTGCGCCCAGAACGGAGCCCGCGTTTCCTCAGAGCTGGAGCTCCCGGCTCGGGGTCTCTTCCCTCCGCCGTCACGGAGCTGCCCTGGAGCCCGAGGGGAAGGCGGCCTCACTGACGCTGCCGGCTGCGGAGGGGCCCCGGCGGCCGAAGCCGCGACAGTCGTGGGGACGGCGGGCCGGGTAAGTGGGTCTGGTGCCCGGGCGGCCGCGCAAGAGCAGCTTCTGAGGGGAAGGGTTTCGCGGCCACCCGCCGCTGCTGTGCAGAACGAGCAGCCTCGGGGTCTGGTCCCGGGGAACTTTGGCCCCTCCTCTCGGCCCTGCCCTCGGCCTGGCTCGCGGGGCCCGGGGGGCGTGGGGAGAGGGCGGCTGAACGTCCTGAGGGGACACGGGGCGAGGGAGGCGCAGGGTCCGGCCGCAGCGTCAGCGACCCTCCTCCCGACGGCGGGGAAAGCGGCGAAAGTTCCTCCCGAGGCTCCCAGGCCTCTTGTTCAGCCGAGGCCCTGTGCGCCCCTTCCTCCCTGAGCTAAAGCACCGGGGGGAGGGGACAGGGCGGGGGGCTGGCGCAGGTGATGGGGGACGGGAAAAGGTGATTGTCAGCTAAGGAGAGCCTGCTCTCCCAAGGTGAGCAATGCAGGGCTTTCCTTATGCGAAGATGCCGGAGTCAGGCTTACGAATTCCTTCCTTTGATATGCACCTCAGCTCTCTGGGGCCTGCATCCTGTATTTGCATATCCTGAGTTCCTCAGCCTGCCCGCTCACATTGGAGAGGATGACTGTGGCATCTTTTGTTTACTGAGGTGGCAAGAAATATTCCATTTCTCACAGGCTTGAGGGGCAGACAGTGAAGAAGCGTCGGAGAGTCTCACTTGGTATGTACTTTGGTTTACATATAGATAATAGTTATACTTACTTAACTGTGCTAATAGAGGCTCTGGAGTACAATCAACTTGTACTACTGCCCTCTATGTATTAATTTCATCAATATCATAAGATAAATGCCTATAGAATTGACTTAATCCAGTTAAATAGCATAATGATTTTTAAAGGAAACATAATAGAAATATAACAACAAAACCTTTACCACTACAGGCTGGGTCTGGAACAAGGTAAATAAATGTTCCATTGTTAAAATATTGAAAGAGTATTCAATAGAAATATCAAGAAAAATGACAATAAGGGCAGCAGAATGTTGAAATGTTCTATCTTTATCATTAAAGAGGCAGAAAATCATTTATGAGCAGGCACTGGGGCAGAAGATGCCTGATTTTATATGTTTGTCATATTTGTGCAGTTGTTTCAACAAGTAACTTAAAGACACAATGGAAAAGCCAGGAGGTTTGTGCCTGAGATCATGTTGATGTGAAACCCGGGATGGCCGCCTTGTGCCAGGTGAGTTAAGTTTACCTCGCAGGTAGACCCCAGAGCTCCTGAGAAACAAGGGCTGGAATTTTTCTTCTGCGATGAATAGGAGCTGTTGAGTCCAGTTCGTTGAGCAAGGAGTAGGTCTTGTCTATTACATATTTGGTTTTTGGAACGGTATCTGTGCTAATTTCAAACTCTTGTTTTATGAAAACCCCCCCTCACCTTTCCCCTGAAGCAGGCATAAGTGTGTTTTCTAAAAGCGTGACTCTGTTCTGTTTTAATTCAGTTCTTTGTAGCCATGTTTACATTCCCTCTATAAGTGATATGTTTTGATAAATTTCTTTTTCTGTGTGACCTTTTTCACTTTGAATTATCGTACCTAAATCCACTCATTATGCTGCTACTAGCCTTATGACATTGATTTCATGGCTGAGTGATATTCCATTGTACATAAGTTTCACAACTTCTGTATCCATTTTTCTCTTTCCTGGGATATGGAACGGGTACCGAAGTCGAGGTTCTTGTAAACAGAGCAGCCCTAAGCTTTGGGGTGCCTGTGTCTTGTTGATTTTTAGTCTTCCCAAGATATACGCCCATGAGTGGAAGTGCCCTCTGCTCTGTAGCTCTGTTGTTTAGATGTTTTAGGAAACACCATACACTTTTGTAGAGTGTCTGTGGCAATTTTCATCCCGCCCGTCAGCATAACAAGGTTTCCTGTTCTCCATGGCCTGTCCTGCATTTGTGGTTTTTACACTTTTTTCAGATGGCCGTTTTGACCGGGGGGAAGTGAGACTTCTTTGTAGTGCTGATTTGCTCTCCCAGCTTGCTTGGTTGGCCACAACGTGTGTATGCTTTTTTACCTGAATATATTCAGGAAGGAACACATACTCCCTTTTTGGCCAACTGCATCATTGTCCAAGTTCTGCCGCTTTTCATGTGCTTTCAAGGAAACTCCAATCTACCTCTTGAAATCTGTTTCCTGCAATTCTGCCTTGCTTTCAAATCCTCTTCGTTGCCTTAACTCAATGTATTTTTGGATGGTAGTTGTCATTTATCACTGTGCAGGTTTGTGAGTTGCAGTGCCCCTGAGCTCCATGTTTCAACTGGCTTTTTTGTGAGCTGGCCCAGAAAACCACAGCATCGCCTCAGGCCCTATCCTGGTTTCGGGGTGTCAGGCTGAGCCTTTCGTGAATTCTTCTTCGTGATGGGAAATGAGAGTAACATGTGCCCGACCAAACACCTCCAGCGAGTCTCTCATTGGTTCCCCCTTTTCCCGTTCATCCTCGGCACATATTGCAAACTGTTCGAAACAGGAGGTTAAAGGTGCTGATTCTCCAAGTGGGGAGATTGTTTGTAAAGCGGCTGGAATGGTGAA
Source organism: Kogia breviceps (assembly GCF_026419965.1). Lineage (NCBI taxonomy): Eukaryota > Metazoa > Chordata > Mammalia > Artiodactyla > Physeteridae > Kogia > Kogia breviceps. Next base: position 105,788 of record NC_081322.1, read on the forward strand.
CCCGAGCACCAGGAGATGAAAAATGAGGTGCGCTGTCGAAACCTTTCATGATCACACGGTGTATCATCCTCTGGGCTTCCCATGCATCTTTTAGCTGTAGGAAGGTTGCGTTGCACCTGGAGAGTTGGGACCCATGGAATGGGTAGCACACAGTATTACTTTAAAGGGTCTGCATTTGCTCACTCAACCTCACCAGTCCTCTCAGTCCCAAGAGTGTCCAACCTTATGTCTCATCCTGCTGTGTGTCTAGGTGTGCTCAATCCATGTTGCATCATAGCCCCTGAGCAAAAGTTATAAGGGTTTTTATGTCTGTCACTGTCTTTTTCTACTATTGTTATATTGGTTACAGCTGATTTTCAACGCTGTTTGTTGCTGTTCTACATCCACTTGATTCACGTAGAAACAGACATCAATAAATTCTTTTTCAGATTCTTAACAGTCGTATAGAATTTTTTCTGGTGACTTGAGTGTGCTGAGTGCAGTTCTTTGAGGTTCCGTGTAGGCCTTGTCTATTATCAATTTGGTATTTGGAACGGTATCTTTGCTAATTTCAACCTCCTGGATAATGCCTCACCCCTCCCCACCTTTCCCCTTTGGCAGCCTTATGTGTGTTTTCTACATATTTGACTATGTTTCTGTTTTGTAATTTGTTTCATGTGTAGCCATTGTTGATTCTGCCTTTAAGTTATATCTTACGATATGTGTCTTTTTCTTTCTGACTTATGTTACCTAGAATGATCTTACATAACTCCTCCTGAGTTGATGCAACTGGCCTTATTTCATTGATTTCCTGGCTGAGTTATATTCCACTCTACATACGTACCACATCTCTTTTATCCATTTTTTCCTTCCAGGTATATTTAGGTTTTATCCAAGTCGAGGCTCTTTTAAACAGAGAGGCGGTAAACGTTGGGGTGCCTGTATCCTGACGATTTTTGTTTTTCCCAAGATATTCGCCCATGAGTGCAAGTGCCCTATGCTCTGTAGCTCATCTGTTTAGATGTTTTAGTAAACACAGTACACTTCTTCAGTGTGCCCGTTGGCAATTTACATTTCCACTATCAGCCTCACAGGGCTCCCTTCACTCCTCGCCCTGTCCTGCATTTCTGGTGTTTACACTTTATGAGGATGGCTCTTCTGACTGATGCGAAGTGTGATACTTTTTGTAGTATTGATTTGCAATGCCCACCTGTTTGGTTGGCTAAAAAGGGTGTATGCCCTTTTCTTGAATATATTCAGGAAAAAAGCATACGCCCTTTTTGGCTAACTGCACCGTTGGCGATGTTCAGCCCCTTTTTTGTGCTTTCATGATGAGTCCTTTTTACTTCTTCAAATCCCTTTCCTGCCATTCTCCCTTGCTTACAATTCCTTTTCGGTGACTTCCCTCAAGACATTTTTCAATGATAGATATTTTCAACTCTGCAGTTTCGTGAATTTTAGTGATCCTGAGTTCCATTTTTCAACTTGTGTTTTTGGGAACTGGCCACAAAACAGTGGGATTTCCTCAAGCCGTATTCTTTTTCCATGGGCAATCTTAGCCTTTGGTCATTTCGTCTTCCTGATTGGAAATGAGAGTGACATGTGCCTGTCCGAACACCTAGGACTTTTCTCTCATTGTTTCTCATCCTTCCACTTCATCCTCTGGACAAGTTCCAAACTGTGCGCAACAGGAGGTTGAAGGTGCTGACATCCCCAAGTGGGGAGATTGTTAGGAAAGACACTGGAGGGGTGAACCCGACTCCCTGGAGATGAGGAGATGAGATGCCTTTTCCAAACTCTTCCCGATCAAATGGTGTACCACCTTCTGGGTGTCAGAGTCATGTTTTAGCTGTAGGAAGGGTCCCGTGCATGGTAAGAGAACACCAGGGATGTTTCCAAATCAGTGTCTCCCTGAACCCTAAACTGGGGAATTTTACGCTATGGCTACACGTATGTTCATTAAGGGCCTTGGGCAGTAGGCAGAGTCCGAACTTAAGATGATTAAAGTCTTCAGGGTCAGAAGCGCTGACCATCGGCCTCCCTTAGGGTACATTGTATCTGTCATTGATAGATGATGTCAATAAAAATATCTATTCGTTTTCAGATGATTTCCGCTTCTAGGTTATTACAAAATATTGAGTGTAGTTCCCTGTGTTGTACAGTAGTTCTGTGTTGATGATCTATTTTATACATAGCAGTGAGTACGGGTTAATCCCAAACTGTTCATTTATCCCTCCCTGCACCTTTCCCCTTTGGTAATAATAAATTATAAGATTTTATGCTTCTCAGAAATGGGGGAGCTGAAAGAGAGGTATCATTTTCAATGGAAAAGCATTCAAAACGATATTGAAGCTTCAGTCAAGGTTATTCGATGTACATCCTTGGAAAGAAATCACTTCATTTCTCTAATGTTGACCTGACAAATAAGACAAACCCCTTCACTGAACTTGCCTATACTAAAGTGATGGAAATATCAAATGGAAGTGCTGGAAACATCTTATTTTACCCGAGCCTTATACACGGCTCTAGGTTAATTACAGTTCGGCTCACACATCTGTTCATTGAAGTTACAATGTTCTCAATTTCTGTCACTGATCCTGCAGAGTGGGCCCCAACAAGGGTCCCCTGCCCCGTGTCATTGGAGCCAAGAGAACGAGACTGAGTTTGGTTCAGAAGCAAAGGAAACTTTAGATTCTGATCAGAGAACGGGGAGAGGTGAGAGCGTGCGCTCCCCCGAGGGCTGTGGGCGGGGCTGCTGTGTGGGGATCCAGGCAGCATCAGCGGGACGGAAGGGGCGGAGTCTCGAGGGCCGGGTTGGCTGGAGCTCAGGCTCCATGTCGCGGAGTCTGCATGGGGCCCCGCGAGCTGAGGTGTCGGCCCAGCCATTTTGCACCAGGAAATAGGTTCTGAAGTGCCGGGTGTGGGACCTCTGCGTGTGGAAACATAGGAGCTAGTGAAATTAGACAAAGCACAAAGGAATAAACGTTAGACTTTACTTTATTGCCCGGATTCTATTTTTATCTCCCAGGATTTTTTCATGGGCTCTGCCGGTGACAAACCCCTCCTCTGCCTTTTGTCCCATTCCTCATTGTTGGGGCGCTGAGGGTGCAGACCCCGCTTCTGTAACTGCTTCGTGCTGAGTCGGGAGGCCTCATACCCGGGGGGAGGGGCAGAACTTCTCCCCAGCAGCCTCCAGGTGAGGTTGACTGTCCCCAGGGCTCTTCCCTCACTGCTCGTCCGCCTGAGCCCCAGCATTTGAAGTGTTATAGATTCTAATGACCTTTAAGGGTGCAGGGAAGAGATGCGCAGAGACGCTGGGGGGGCCGGTTTTACCGCGCCCACATTTGTTCGGCCACCTGAGGCAGACGGTTTCTGCCAGCCTAGATGCTCTGACCAGTAGTCTGCGCTTTCTTCAATTAGGCCCCTGAATTAACGTACAAACAGCACCAGGTGTCAGAACCCTGCCTGCTCAACTCCCACACAGTCCAGGGCCGGTGGTGATCCAGACCCATGACGGCCACTGAGTCAACGGCCTTTTCAAGTAGCCAGGAGTGCAGCCGGTCTCATCGGCCGCCGCCGTCACCGCGGTGTCTGTAGGCGTTTCTATGGTGACAGCGTTATTTAGGGTTCCCCCGCCAAGCTTATGAGCTCCGCTCTGGGTGCAGTAAGTCCTGCAAGCAGTAGTCTGCTCTTTTGGGGCACGCTCTTGTTGTTTTCTGAGAGAAGATCCACGTCAAGTGATGGTCACACGGGTCATCATGGGGACCCGTTGCCCCCAGTTGTCCCTCTGGAGGTTGGAGTTGGAGGGCTTCCTCACTCGAGGTCAGTGTGTCCACGGAGCGATGCCTGCAACTTCAGGGCATGGTGGGTGGTTAGGATCACCGTGTGCGGTCCTTTCCCCTTAGGAGGGAGTTGGCCTTGCGGGCTGCGGATTCCAGGTTTTTAGATACCCCCAGTATCTTGGCCGGATGGGGCGGCGGGCCAAGCCCTTGGTGACCGTACTTTCTCCTACCTGGAGGGCCTTCTTGCATTGTTCCATTTCAAGAGGTCCCAGTTTTTGCACTAATACTCCAAGGGCGATTCACTTTCTACCCAGAATGTAAAGGTCAAAGGGTTTAGCTAAGTTAGGGAGGTCCAGGGCAAGGGTCTGAATTAACTGCTCTTTCCATTCTTGAAAGACCGCTTCTGGATTCTATTCGAACAGATCATCATCTTTTCCTTTCAATGTTTCCTATAGAGGCCCAGCTATTAGACTGTAGTTAGGGATCCAGATGTAGCAAACCCCGACCTCCCCAGGAACCCTTAAGCTGTCTTCTAGGTTTAGAAGGGGTAAGGCTGCAAATGACTTCTTCCCTTTCCTGGGATGGGCTTCTCCGACCTTCTGTGAGAATGAAGCCCAGGCAGGTCACCTTAGTCTGTGATATTTGAGCCTTTGTCTTGGACACCTTCTATCCTTTATTGGCTAGGTAGTTCAGAGGCCTCCTTCATAGGGCTGGGGATCAGAATGTCGTCTGACATTCTGAAGGAGGGTTCCCTTCTCCAGAGGTAGATCTTTGAGGTTTTAGTTAAGTTTCCCCAAAGGTGGTGCAGGAAGTTTTGAACCCTTGGGGGAGGACGGCCCAGCAGTACTGTCTTCCTTGTATGTTGAGTCCTGTCAGTCACAAGCCAAAATTTCTGTGACCTCTGGGACTAATGGAATACAGAAGAAAGCATCATGTACGTCTCATACAGAATACTATGTCCTGGGGGATGGTACAATGACCAGCAGGGTGTAGGAATTAGGAACTATTGGATGCATATCCTCAGTGGCTTCACTGACTTTCCTGACGTCCTTTACCAGGTACCCAGAAGCCCATGGGTCACTCGTGGTCAGGGCACTCTCAGGAAATGGAGCTCCCCTGTACAGGTACCCAGCAGCCCATGGGGCTCTCGTGGGCAGGTCTCTCCCAGGATATGGAGCTCACCTGGGCAGGTACCCAGCAGACGACGGGGCTCTTGTGGTTCGGCCTCTCCCAGGATTCGGAGCTCCTCTGGACAGGTACGCAGCAGGGCTGGGCACACAGGAACTGAGCACATAGCTCTCATTGCAGAGTACCCCCAGCTCACCTGTCGGTCAGAGCTGACCCAGAGCACCTCAGAGTGGCACTTGGACTAATAAAGAGCAGCTCCGACAGGTCTGTGGCCCTGGGCTTCACTCTGTGCGGCCCTCCTCCGCCTGGTCTTCCAGAGACTTCCACTGCAGCCGGGGCACCAGGCCTCTGTCTCCACCCACCACCCCTCCTCTCCCTGACTCCTGGGTTCCTCTCATTAGGAGAGGGTCTTCTTGAAGTTGTCTCCCACTCATGGGCCAGATAAAATGGTTAGAAAACAAGCCAGGGCTGCAGCCCCTTGTCTATCCTGACCCTCAGGACCTACACGTGTTCCTTGGAACTGACCAGTGCAGCAAGGCCCATTTTATGCAACTGTGAGCCCCTGAGGGGCGAGGAATGGCTGACCTGGGCCGTCTGACCCGGCCGGCCAGTCCTCCCCAGGTGTGCCTGGGCTGAGGTCAATATCAACACTGCTCCAGGCAGCAAGAGCCCCTGCAGCTGTGCCCGACGCCATATTCTCTGCCCCGTCAGCAGTCTCGGGGCTGGGTTGGTGGGAGGGAGTAGGGCCTACGGCTCCGTGTGTGGCCCGGTGCGAGTGGGGCTCTGCTGGACTTTCTGCAGGAGTTGCCGGGCTGCCACCTGCTAAAGAAGAGGATGTGTCACCCATACCTGCCGCTGGAATTTCTCCCCAGGCAGAGGTGAGGAAGGAAGGAAGCAGTGGGGGCCAGACCAGGAGGGGTACCTCAGGCAGGGAAATGGAAAGTTTCCAGAAGAGCGCCCGGGGCCAGGACCATCCTGGCTGGCCTGCAGACCCCAAGTCGGCCTGCGTGCTGTGGCTGGAGTGGCTCCGCGGCCCTTCCTCTAGGCTTTCTAGTCCTTGCACACATTCAGGTGTTTTAGCTGGGAAGGGTGGGAACAGTTCAGCAGCAGCTGGCCTGGGGGTCAGCTCACATTTACTCAGGGACGCCTCGGCACAGTCCCCCAGCTTTGCAATGAGGACGTTCCTTCCGGGGGGTCTGCTGGCTGCATGGGAGATGATTCCCTACCTCTGACCAGCTTCAGAATTGTTTACCACCAGAGCAAGGGTCCTGATAGGGTTTTCCTCTGTATGACTAGTGGCTTCTTTTTTTTTCTTTCTTGCTTCAAGGTAGGTTTTATTCCTCTTCGTGTATTTATAGATATAAGCATGGAAATAATTCATTCATATAAATACATGTTTGGGAAGGAAATAATTTTTTTCTGTTTTACTTTTTAAATTATTTGTTTAATTTTTAAATTTTAGTTTTTATACAGCACCTTCTTATTGGTTATCTATTTTATACATATAAGTGCATATATGTCAATCCCAGTCTCCCAATTCATTCCACCACCACCACCCCACCACTTTCCCCCCTTGGTGTCCATACATTTGTTCTCTACATCTGTGTCTCTATTTCTGCCCTGGTAACTGGTTCATCTGTACCACTTTTCTAGGTTCCATGTATATGCATTAATATACGATATCTGTTTTTCTCTTTCTGACTTACTTCACTCTGGATGACAGTCTCTAGATCCATCTACATCTCTACAAATGATCCAATTTCATTCCTTTTAATGGCTGAGTAATATTCCATTGTATATATGTACCACATCTTTATCCATTCGTCTGTCTATGGGCATTTAGGTTGCTTCCATGACCTGGCTATTGTAAATAGTGCTGCAGTGAACACTGTGGTGAATGTGTCATGTTGAATTATGGTTTTCTCAGGGTATATGCACAGTAGTGGGATTGCTGGGTCGTATGGCAGTTCTAGTTTTAGTTTTTTAAGGAAGCTCCATACTATTCTCCATAGTGGCTGTATCAGTTTACGTTCCCACCAGCAGTGCAAGAGGGTTCCCTTTTCTCCACACCCTCTCCAACATCTGTTGTTTGTAGATTTTCTGATGATGCCCATCCTAACAGGTGTGAGGTGATACCTCATTGTAGTTTTGATTTATATTTCTCTAATAATTAGTGATGTTGATCAGCTTTTCATGTGCTTCTTGGCCATGTGTGTCTTCTTACAAGAAATGTCTACTTAGGTCTTCTGCCCATTTGGGGATTGTGTTGTTTGTTTTTTTACTATTGAGCTGCATGAGCTGTTTATATATATTGGAGATTAATCCTTTCTCCGTTGATTCGTTTGCAAATATTTTCTCCCATTGTGAGGGCTGTCTTTTCGTTTTGTTTGTAGTTTCCTTTCCTTTGCAAAAGCTTTTAAGTTTCATTAGGTCCCATTTGTTTATTTTAGTTTTTTATTCCATTACTCTAGGAGGTGGATCAGAAAAGATCTTGCTGTGATTTATGTGAAACAGTATTCTTCTTATGTTTTCCTGTAAGAGTTTTATAGTGTCTGGTCTTACATTTTGATCTCTAATCCATTTTGAGTTTATTTTTGTGTATGGTGTTAGGGAGTGTTTTAAATTCATTATTTTACATGTAGCTGTCCATTTGTCCCAGCACCACTTATTGAAGAGGCTGTCTTTTCTCCACTGTATATCCTTGCCTCTGTTGTCATATATTAGTGGACCATAGGTGTGTAGGTTTATCTCTGGGCTTTTTTTTTTTTTTCTTTTACATCTTCATTGGAGTATAATTGCTTTACAATTGTATATTAGTTTCTGCTGTATAAAAAAAGTGAATCAGCTATACGAATACATATAACACCATATTCCCTACCTCTTGCACCTCCCTCTCACCCCCTTATCCCACTGCTTTAGGTGGTCACAAAACACCGAGCTGATCTCCCTGTTTTATGTAACTGCTTCCCACTAGCTATCAGTTTTACATTTGGTAGTATATATATGTCCATGCCACTCTCTCATTTTGTCCCAGCTTACCCTTCCCCCTCCCCCTGTACTCAAGTCCTTTCTCTACGTCTGTGTCCTTAATCCTTTCCTGCCCCTAGGTTCTTCATAAACTTTTTTTTTAGATTCCATATATATGTGTTAGCATACGGCATTTGTTTTTCTCTTTCTGACTTACTTCACTCTGTATGACAGACTCTAGATCCATCCACCTCACTACAAATAACTCAATTTCGTTTCTTTTTATGCCTGAGTAGTATTCCATTGTATATATGTACCACCGCTTCTTTATCCATTTATCTGTCAGTGGACACTTAGGTTGCTTCCATGTCCTGGCTATTGTAAATAGAGCTGCAATGCACATTTTGGTACATGACTCTTTGAATTATGGTTTTCTCAAGGTAAATGTCCAGTAGTGGGATTGCTGGGTCGTATGGTAGTTTCGTTTTTAGTTTTTAAGGAACCTCCATACCATTCTCCCTAGTAGCTATATCAGTTTCCATTCCCACCAACAGTGCAAGAGAGTTCCCTTTTCTCCAATAAATGTCTCTCCAGCATTTATTGTTTGTAGATTTTTTGATGATGGCCATTCAGACTGGTGTGAGGTGATACCTCACTATAGTTTTTTTTTTTTTTTTTTTTGTGGTATGCGGGCCTCACTGTTGTGGCCTCTCCCGTTGTGGAGCACAGGCTCCGGACGCTCAGGCTCAGCGGCCATGGCTCACGGGCCCAGCCGCTCCGCGGCATGTGGGATCTTCCCAGACCGGGGCACGAACCCGTGTCCCCTGCATCGGCAGGCGGATTCTCAACCACTGCGCCACCAGGGAAGCCCCTCACTATAGTTTTGATGTGCATTTCTCTAATGATTAGTGATGTTCAGCATCCTTTCATATGTTTGTTGGCAACCTGAATATCTTCTTTGGAGAAATGTCTATTTAGGTCTTCTGCCCATTTTTGGATTAGGTTGTGTGTTTTTGTGATATTGAGCTACATGAGCTGCTTTTTGGACATTAATCCTTTGCCATTTGCTTCATTTGAAAATATTTTCTCCCATTCTGATGGTTGTCTTTTGGTCTTATGTTTTCCTTTGCTGTGCAAAAGATTTTAAGTTTCATTAGGTCCCATTTTTTAATTCTTGTTTTTATTTCCATTTCTCTAGGAGGTGGGTCAAAAAGGATCTTTCTGTGATTTATGTCATAGAGTGTTCTGCTTATGTTTTCCTCTAAGAGTTTTATAATATCTGGTCTTAATTTAGGTCTCTAATCCATTTTGAGTTTATTTTTGTGTATGGTGTTAGGGAGTGTTCTAATTTCATTCCTTTACATGTAGCTGTCCAGTTTTCCCAGCACCACTTACTGAAGACACTGTCTTTTCTCCATTGTATACCCTTGCCTCCATTGTCATAGACTAGTTAACTATAGGTACATGGGTTTATCTCTGTGCTTTCTATCCTGTTCTATTGATCTATATTTCTGTTTTTGTGTCAGTACCATATTGTCTTGATTACTGTAGCTTTGTAGTATAGTCTGAAGTCAGGACGTCTGATTCCTCCAGCTCTGTTTTTTTCCCTCAAGACTGCTTTGGCTATCCGAGGTCTTTTGTGTCTCCCTACAAATTTTAAGACTTTTTGTTCTAGTTCTGTAGAAAATGCCACCAGTAATTTGATAGGGATTGCATTGAATCTGTAGATTGCTTTGGGTAGTATAGTCTTTTTCACAATATTGATTCTTCAGATCCAAGAACATGGTATATGTCTCCATCTGTTTATATCATCTTTGATTTCTTTCATCAGTGTCTTATAGTTTTCTGAGTAGAGGTCTTTTACTTCCTTAGGTAAGTTTATTCCTAGGTATTTTATTCTTTTTGTTGAAATGGTAATGGGATTGTTTCCTTAATTTCTCTTTCTGATCTTTCATTGTCAGTGTATCAGAATGCAAGAGATTTCTGTGCATTAATTTTGTAATCTGTAACTTTACTAAATTCATTGATTAGCTCTAGTAGTTTTCTGGTGGCATCTTTAGGATTCTCTATCTATGGTATCATGTAGTCTGCAAGCAGTGACAATTTTACTTCTTCTTTTCCAATTTGTATTCCCTTTATTTCTTTTTCTTCTCTTATTGCTGCAGCTAGGACTTCCATAACTATGTTGAATAATAGTGGCGAGAGCGGACATCCTCGTCTTTTACCTGATCTTAGAAGAATCAGTTTTTCACCATTGAGAATTATGTTTGCTTTGGGTTTGTCATATATGGCCTTTATTATGTTGAGGTAGTTTCCATCTCTGCCCACACTCTGGAGAGTTTTTATCATAAATGGGTGTTGAATTTTTGCAAAAGCTTTTCCTGCATCTATTGAGATGATCATATGGTTTTTATTCTACACTTTGTTAATATGGTGTATCACATTGATTGATTTGTGTATACTGAAGAATACTTGCATCCCTGGGATAAACCCCACTTGATCATGTTGTATGATCCTTTTAACGTTTGTTCGATTTTGTTTGCTAGTATTTTGTTGAGGATTTTTACATCTATATTCATCAGTGATATTGGTCTATAATTTTCTTTCCTTGTAGTATCTTTGTCTGGTTCTGGTATCAGGGTGATGTTGGCCTCATAGAATGAGTTTGGAGTGTTCCTTCCCCTGCAAATTTTTTGAAGAGTTTGAGAAGGTTGGGTGTTAGCTCTTCTCTAAATGTTTTAATGTTTTAAAACATTAAATGTGATTCCATCTGGTTCTGGGCTTTTGTTTGTTGGAAGATTTTTAATCACAGTTTCAATTTCATTGCTTGTGATAGGTTTGTTCATATTTTCAATTTCTTCCTGGTTCGGTCTTAGAAGGTTATCCCTTTGTAAGAATTTTTCCATTTCTTCCAGGTTGTCCACTTTATTGGCATAGAGTTGCTTGTAGTAGTGTCTTATGATGCTTTGTATTTCTGTGATGTATATTGTAATTTCTCCTTTTTCATTTCTAATTTTATTGATTTGAGTCCTCTTCCTCTTTTTCTTGAGTCTAGTTAAAGGTTTATCATTTTTGTTTATCGTTTCAAAGAACCAGCTTTTAGTTTTATTGATCTTTGCTATTGTTTTCTTTGTTTCTCTTTCATTTATTTCTGCTCTGATCTTTATGATTTCTTTCTTTCTACTAACTTTTGGTTTCATTCTTCTTTCTCTAGTTCCTCTAGGTGTAAGGTTAGATTGTTTATTTGAAATTTTTCTTGTTTCTTGAGGTAGACTTGTATTGCTATAAACTTCCCTCTTAGAACTGCTTTTGCTCCATCCCATAGGTTTTGGATCATCGTGTTTTTGTTGTCATTTGTGTCTAAGTAGTTTTTTATTTCCTGTTTTATTTCTTCAGTGATCTCTTGGTTATTTAGTAATGTATTGTTTAGCCTCCATATGTTTGTGTTTATTACTTTTTTTCCCCTGTAATTGATTTCTAATCTCATAGCATTGTGGTTGGAATAGCTTCTTGATATGACTTCTGTTTCCTTAAATTTACTGAGGCTTTATTTGTGACCCAAGATGTGATCTGTCCTGGAGAATGTTCTGTGTGCAGTTGAGAAGAACGTGTAATCTGCTGTTTTTGGATGGAATGTCCTATAAATATCAATTAGATCTATCTGGTCTACAGTGTCATTTAAGCTTGTGTTTCCTTATCAGTTTTCTGTCTGGATGATCTTCATTGGTGTAAGTGAGGTGTTAAAGTGTCCTGCTATTTTTGTGTTACTGTCAATTTCCTCTTTTATAGCTGTTAACAGTTGCCTTATGTATTGAGGTGCTCCTATGTTGGGTACATATATATTTATAATTGTTATATCTTCTTTGATTGATCCCTTGATCATTCTGTAGTGTCCTTCTTTGTCTCTTGTAACAGTCTTTATTTTAAAGTCTATTTTATGTGATATGAGCATTGCTACTCCCGCTTTCTTTTGATTTTTATTTGCATGGAATATATTTTTCCATCCCCTCACTTTCAGTCTGTATGTGTCCATACGTCTGAAATGGGTCTCTTGTAGACAGCCTATATATGGGTCTTGTTTTTGTATCTATTCAGTGAGCCTGTGTCTTTTGGTTGAAGCATTTAATGAATTCACGTTTAAGGTAATTAACAATATGTATGTTCCTATTACTATTTTCATAATTGTTATGGGTTTGTTTTGGTGGGTCTTTTTCTCTCTTGTGTTTCTCACTTAGAGAAGTTCCTTTCACATTTGTTGTAGAGCTCCTTTTGTGGTGCTGAATCTCTTAGCTTTTACTTGTATGTAAAGCTTTATATTTCTCATTGAATCTGAATGAGATCCTAGCTGGGTGGAGTACTCTTCGTTATAGGTGCTTCCTTTTCATCTCTTTAAATTTTTCATGCCACTCCTTTCTGGCTTGTAGAGTTTCTGCTGAGAAATCATCTGTTAACCTTATGGGAGTTCCCTTGTATGTTACTTGTCATTTTTCCCTTGTTGCTTTCAGTAATTTTTCTTTGTCTCTACTTTTTGTCATTTTGATTGCTGTGTGTCTCGGTGTTTTTCTCCTTTGGTTTATCCTGCCTGGGGCTCTCTGTGCGTACTGGACTTGGGTGGCTATTTCCTTTCCCATGCTAGGGAAGCTTTCGACTATAATCTCTTCAAATATTTTCTCGGGTCCTTTCTCTCTCTCTTCTTCTTCTGGGAACCCTATAATGTGAATGTTGTTGCATTTAATGTTGTCCCAGAGGTCTGTTAGGCTGTCCTCATTTATTTTCATTCTTTTTTCTTTATTCTGTTCCACGGCTGTTATTTCCACCTTTCTGTCTTCCAGGTCACTTATCTGTTCTTCTGCCTCAGTTATTCTGCTATTCCTTCTACTGTATTTTTCATTTCAGTTATTGTATTGTTCATCTCTGTTTGTTCTCTAATTCTTCTAGCTGTTTGTTCTTTAATTCTTCTAGGTATTTGTTAAGCATTTCTTGCATCTTCTTGATCTTTGCCTCCATTCTTTTTCCAAGGTCTTGGATCATCTTCACTATCATTATTCCGAATACTTTTTCTGGAAGGTGGCCTATCTCCACCTCATTTCATTGTTTTTCTGGGGTTTTATCTTGTTCCTTCATCTGGTAAAAAGTCCTCTGCCTTTTCATTTTGTCTGTCTTTCTGTGAATGAGGTTTTCCTTCCACAGGCTGCAGAATTGTAGTTCTTCTTGTTTCTGCTGTCTGCCCTCCAGTGGATGAGTCTATCTTAGATGCTTGTGTAAGCTTCCAGATGGGAGGGACTGGTGGTGGGTAGAGCTGGGTGTTGCTCTGGTGGGCAGAGCTCAATAACACTTTAATCTGCTTGTCTGCTGATGGGTGGGGCTGGGTTCCCTCCCAGTTGCTTGTTTGGCCTGAGGTGACCCAACACTGGAGCCTACCTGGGCTCTTTGGTGGGGCTAATGGTGGTGTCTGGGAGGGCTCATGCCAAGGAGTATTTCCCAGAACTTCTGCTGTCAGTGTCCTTGTCCCTGTGGTGGACCACAGCCACCCCCCATCTCTGCAGGAGACCCTCTAAAACTAGCAGGTAGGTCTGGTCAGTCTCCTACGGGGTCACTGCTCTTTCCCCTGGGTCCTGATGTGCACACTACTTTGTGTGTGCCCTCCAAGAGTGGAGTCTCTATTGAGACTCTGAGTCTCTTAGTGGAGTTGCACAGACTCTGGGTCCTGAGAAGCTTCGATGCTTTGTGGTTCTGCAAATCCTATGGGGGATGGTCCACAGCAGGTGAAGCTAATGCTGTCAGTAGAGGTGGTGAAGCCAAAGATCTGCAGTTCTGACTAGAGGTGCCAATGTACATAAAGGACAGAACCTTCTCATGTGAATGTAGTTCAGGATGTTTAAGATGAATGCAGTCATGTTAATGCCTAACATCTTCTATCCTGTGCCCTCCATCAGGGAGCCCCTTCTCAGTTCCTGAGGCTCCTATAACTCATGTACAGGGGAATGGAGAGTGGGCTCTGTCCAGTCTGAGCCCTGAGTTATGCTGTGTGTATCTTAGGATACTTTGTATTACTGTGGTGTCTGTTGTAATATCATCTCTTTCATTTCTGATTTATTTGGGCCATCTCTTTTGTCTTTTATTCTTTACAGAAGTTTAATTAGTGTTTGATCTAATACCCTTACTCTATGTATACTTTTGCAGTGAGATTTTACTTTTGTTTTCTTGTTACTGACAATAATTAGTGAGACTTCTTTTAAGCTACATTCAACATTGCTTTCAAGGCTGTTTTATTAGTGATGACAGAGCCTTGATGGAAGTCGTGTTCTGGTTGTAAATTAAAATGCAATGTGACAGGGCTTCCCTGCTGGTGCAGTGGTTGAGAGTCCACCTGCTGATGCAGGGGACACGGGTTCGTGCCCCGGTCTGGGAAGATCCCACATGTCGCGGAGTGGCTGGGCCCGTGAGCCATGGCCACTGAGCCTGCGCGTCCCTGTGCTCCGCAACGGGAGAGGCCACAACAGTGAGAGGCCCCCCCCAAAAAAAGAAAAAAATGCAATGTGCCAGCAAAAAGCTCCTTAAGTTTATGTCTCATTAATTCTTGTTTTTTTTTATTTTAATTTTTATTTTTTATCAGAGCAAATTTGATTACAATGTTTTGTTTGTTCTAGGTGTGCAAGATGTGATTCTTTCACACATATACATATGTATTCTTTTTCAGATCCTTTTCCCATGTAGATGATGACACAATGTTGAGTAATCTTCTCTTGGTATTCTGTAGGTCTTTGGTGATTATATATTTCACATGTGTTTCTATCTCCCTGTTAACCCCAATACACTAATGTATCCAATCCTCACACATTTCCATTTGGTGAACCATAAGTTTTTTTAATGAATCTGTGAGTGCCTTTCACTGTAGAAATAGCAGCATTGGTATAAATTTTTGCTAACAAGTATAAGTGATATTATAGGATATGTGTCTTTCACTTTCTGACGTAGTACAATTTGCGTGATTACATCTAGACTCATCTGTGATGCTGCTAATGGCATTGTTTCATTTTTTTCCTTGGCTAATATTCCATCTGTACAGGTCCCTGTTCTTCTTTGTCCACTATTCTGTTGATGGGCTTTTTGGTTGCTTCCATGTCTTCGCTATTGTAATACTGCTGCATTGCAGATCTGCCTGCCCGTGTCTTTTCAATTCTGTCTTCTTATGTTATAGGCCCAGGAGTGTTCCTGCTGTATCATATGGTAGCTCAGTGTTTATCTTTTAAAGGCACCACCATACTGTTTTTATTACTGGCTCTTACCAGGTTACGTCCCAATTAAATTTGAGGTTATGCATTTCTCCACAATCCCTTCAGCATTTATTGTTTGTATTTTTTTTTGCTGATGGTTATTCTGACTGGTGTGAGCTGATACCTCTTTGTGGTTAGATTTGCATGCGTCTCATAATCCCTTGAAATTGAGCTTCAAGGCATGTCTTTTTTTAAATTGTGAATAGAGCTTAACTCTTCAAAAGGTTTTCTTGAAGTATGTGCCACATTTTGAAATTTCTAGGCTATTACTTCCCTCAAGACATTTTGAGGGTAGGTTTCATATTCAGCCCTGCAGTACTTCAGTACTTCATCATATGAAGTGACCATCAGCACAGGTGTGTGTGTTGGGGGGGGGTATGCGGGCCTCTCACTGTTGTGGCCTCTCCCATTGCGGAACACAGCCTCCAGATGCACAGGCCCAGCGGCCATGGCTTACGGGCCCAGCTGCTCCACGGCATGTGGGATCTTCCTGGACTGGGCCACGAACACACGTCCCCTGCATTAGCAGGCAGACTCTCAACCACTGAGCCACCAGGGAAGCCCTCAGCACAGGTTTTAAACCTGCTTTTGCAGGTAACAGCCAGCATGTGGAAGCCTTTCTACATTAGCCACGCTGGTACCAGGGAAACAGACCTTCTTGTCAGTGGCGTTCCTCGGCTACAAGTTAGAGTGG
Organism: Kogia breviceps; assembly: GCF_026419965.1. Taxonomy (NCBI): domain Eukaryota; kingdom Metazoa; phylum Chordata; class Mammalia; order Artiodactyla; family Physeteridae; genus Kogia; species Kogia breviceps. Next base: position 121,615 of record NC_081322.1, read on the forward strand.
AATGTGCCCAGATAAACCCACAAAAGCTTATATCTCCTGACTTATGTTTGTTTTTTAAATTTAATTTATATTTTTTAGTGGAGTAATATTCCATTGTGTACATGGATCACTTCTTCTTTCTGCATTCTTCTTTTGCTGGACATTTTCATTGCTTCCAAGTGTTGGCTATGGTAAATATTGCTGGAGGGCAGGATTGACAGCCTGTGTCTTTTTTATTCTAATACTCTCAGGTGATAAGCCCTGCAGTGTGTGTGCTTGATTGAATGATAGCTCAATGTTTACCTTTTCAAGGCACCTCCATTCTGTTTTCGTTAGTGGCTCTTGCCACGTCCCACTTAGAACGGAGGGTATGCGTTTCACCACAAGCCCTTCAACATTTATTGTTTGCAGAATATTTTTTGCAGAATATATTTTTGCAGAATATATTGTTTGTTGATGACCATTATGACTGGTGTGAGCTGATAAATTTTTGTTATTTGGATTTGCTGGTGATTAATAATGTTCAGCATTTTTCCATGCCCTTTTCTCTTCTTTAAAAAAAAAAGAAAAGATAGAAGTTGTGAGTACAGTATACCTCTTGAAATTGTCTTCTTGGAAGGTTTCCCTCTTTTGAATTTTTTGGTAGATTTTCGACCCAGGGATTTTTTTTTGAGAGCAGGTGTCATTTACAGGCCTGCAATGATTGTGAATATTTAGCACTGGGTTTAAAGCAGCTGTTGTGGGAATCGGCCACAAGGTGGCAGCATTTCTCCATTCCCAAATCTGGTTACTAGGACAGCATACTTTTTCTGGAAGTCGTATTCCTAGGTTGTATATTAGAATGGAATGTTCCACGAAAAAGCCTCTGAAGTTTATGTCTCATTACTTCTTGTTCATTGTTTTAATTGTTTTAATCGGGGTAATGATTAGAATACAGTTTGTCCTAGATGTACACAATCTGGTTGATTTATACATTATATATATCTATTCACGTACAGATCCTTTTCCCATGTAAAGGATTACAGAATGTTCCATAGACCTCCCTTGCTATATGCTTGGTCTTTTTGAAATACGTACTTAATCTGTATTTCTATACGCATGGTAACCCTAATCTTAATTTATCCATACCCCACCTTTCCTTTTAGGTAAGCACAGTTTGTTATTTACGTCTGTGAGTGTCTTTCTCTGTGGAAATACGTTCATTTGTGTCAGTTATTAGATAACGCCTGTAAGTGATATCATAGGATGTATGTCATTTGCTTTCTGCCTTACCTCATGTTCTTTAATTATCTCCAGGTTCATATGTGGTGCCTCAAAGAGCAGTGTTTCATTGTTTCCCACGGCTAATATTCCATTGTGTATATGGACCACTTCTTCTTTATCTATTCACCTGTTGATGCACATTTTGGTTGCTTCACTGTCTTGGCTATTGTGAATAAGGCTGCAGTGCAGCTTTTGCAGCCTGTCTCTTCCTGATTCTGGTCTTCATAGGTGAGAGGCCCAGCCGTGGGCCTGCTGCATTGAATGTTACCTCAATTTTTACTTTTAAACGCAGCTCCTTTATTTTCTCATTATTGGCTGTTACCATTTTACATCTCACCAGCAGCTGGAGGATACACAGTTCTCTAAAACCTCTTCAGCATTTATTGTTTGTAGACTTTTTGCTGATGATCAGTCAGTCGACTGCTGTGAGTTGAAACCTTTTGTAGATTAGATTTGCATGAATCTAATAATTCCTGAGGTTGAGCTTTTATCCATTTTCCATTTTTTACAAACACAGTGAGTGAAACATACCTCTTCATACTATCTTCTTTTTTTAAAAAAAATCTTTATTGGAGTATAACTGTTTTACAATAGTGTGTTAGTTTCTCCTTTACAACAAAATGAATCAGTTATACATATACATATGTTCCCATATCTCTTCCCTCTTGCGTCACCCTCCCTCCCACCCTCCCTATCCCACCCCTCTAGGTGGTCACAAAGCACCTAGCTGATCTCGCTGTGCTATGCGGCAGCTTCCCACTAGTTATCTAATTTGCATTTGGTAGTGTGTATATGTCCATGACACTGTCTCACTTTGTCACAGCTTACCCTTCCCCCTCTCCATATCCTCAAGTCCATGCTCTAGTAGGTCTGTGTTTTATTCCTGTCCTACCACTAATCTCTTCATGACATTTTTTTTCTTAGATTCCATATATATGTGTTAGCATACGGTATTTGTTTTTCTCCTTCTGACTTACTTCACTCTGTATGACAGACTCCAGGTCTATCCACCTCATTATAAATAAGTCAGTTTCATTTCTTTTTAATATTCCATTGTATATATGTGCCACATCTTCTTTATCCATTCATCTGTTGATGGACACTTAGGTTGCTTCCATGTCCTGGCTATCATAAATAGAGCTGGAATGAACATTCTGGTACATGACTCTTTTTGAATTATGGTTTTCTCAGGGTATATGCCCAGTAGTGGGATTGCGGGGTCGTATGGTAGTTCTATTTGTAGTTTTTTAAGGAACCTCCATACTGTTCTCCATAGTGGCTGTATCAATTTACATTCCCACCAGCAGTGCAAGAGGGTTCCCTTTTCTCCACACCCTCTCCAGCATTTATTGTTTCTAGAGTTTTTGATGATGGCCATTCTGACCGATGTGAGGTGATATCTCATTGTAGTTTTGATTTGCATTTCTCTAATGATTAATGATGTTGAGCATTCTTTCATGTGTTTGTTGGCAATCTGTATATCTTCTTTGGAAAAATGTCTATTTAGTTCTTCTGCCCATTTTTGGATTGGGTGGTTTGTTTTTTTGTTATTGAGCTGCATGAGTTGCTTATAAATTTTGGATATTAATCCTTTGTCAGTTGCTTCATTTGCAAATATTTTCTCCCATTCTGAGGGTGTCTTTTGATCTTGTTTATGGTATCCTTTGCTGTGCAAAAGCTATTAAGTTTCATTAGGTCCCATTTGTTTATTTTTGTTTTTATTTCCATTTCTCTAGGAGATGGGTCAAAAAGGATCTTGCTGTGATTTATGTCAGAGTGTTCTGCCTATGTTTTCCTCTAAGAGTTTGATAGTGTCTGGCCTTACATTTAGGTCTTTAACCCATTTTGAGTTTATTTTTGTGTGTGGTGTTAGGGAGTGTTCTAATTTCATACTTTTACCTGTAGCTGTGCAGTTTTCCCAGCACTACTTATTGAACAGGCTGTCTTTTCTCTACTGTATATCCTTCCCTCCTTTATCAAAGATAAGGTGACCATATGTGTGTGGGTTTATCTCTGGGCTTTCTATCCTGTTCCATTGATCTGTATTTCTGTTTTTGTGCCAGTACCATACTGTCTTGATTACTGTAGCCTTGTAGTATAGTCTGAAGTCAGGAAACCGGATTCCTCCAGCTCCATTTTTCGTTCTCAAGATTGCTTTGGCTATTCGGGGTCTTTTGTATTTCCATACAAATTGTGAAATTTTTTGTTCTAGTTCTGTAAAAAATGCCAGTGGTAATGTGATAGGGATAGCATTGAATCTGTACATTGCTTTGGGTAGTAGAGTCATTTTCAAAATGTTGATTCTTCCAATCCAAGAACATGGTATATTTCTCCACCTATTTGTATCATCTTTAATTTCTTTTTTTTTTTTTTTTTTTCTGCTGTACGCGGGCCTCTCACTGTTGTGGCCTCTCCCGTTGTGGAGCACAGGCTCCGGACGCGCAGGCTCAGCGGCTATGGCTCACGGGCCCAACCGCTCCGCGGCATGTGGGATCTTCCTGGACCAGGGCACGAACCCGTGTTCCCTGCATCGGCAGGCGAACTCTCAACCACTGCGCCACCAGGGAAGCCCTCATCTTTAATTTCTTTCATCAGTGTCTTATAGTTTTCTACATACAAGTCTTTTGTCTCCTTAGGTAGGTTTATTCCTAGGTATTTTATTCTTTTTGTTGCAGTGGTAAATGGGAGTGTTTTCTTAATTTCACTCTCAGATTTTTCATCATTAGTGTATAAGAATGCCAGAGATTTCTGTGCATTAATTTTGTATCCTGCTACTTTACCAAATTCATTCATTAGCTCTAGCAGTTTTCTGGTAACATCCTTAGGATTCTCTATGTATAGTATTATGTCATCTGCAAACAGTGACAGCTTTACTTCTTCTTTTCCTATTTGGATTCCTTTTATTTCTTTTTTTTCTCTGATTTCTGTGGCTAGAACTTCCAAAACTATGTTGAATAAGAGTGGTGAGAGTGGGCAACCTTGTCTTGTTCCTGATCTTAGTGGAAATGGTTTCAGTTTTTCACCATTGAGAACAATGCTGGCTGTGGGTTTGTCATATATGGCCTTTATTATGTTGAGGAAAGTTCCCTCTATGCCTACTTTCTGCAGGGTTTTTAAAATAATAAATGGGTGTTGAATTTTGTCAAAAGCTTCCTCTGCATCTATTGAGATGATCATATGGTTTTTCTCCTTCAGTTTGTTGATATGGTGTATGACGTTGATTGATTTGCATATATTGAAGAATCCTTGCATTCCTGGAATAAACCCCACTTGATCATGGTGTATGATCCTTTTAATGTGCTGTTGGATTCTGTTTGCTAGTATTTTGTTGAGGATTTTTGCATCTATGTTCATCAGTGATACTGGCCTGTAGTTTTCTTTCTTTGTGGCGTCTTTGTCTGGTTTTGGTATCAGGGTGATGGTGGCCTCATAGAATGAGTTTGGGAGTGTTCCTCCCTCTGCTGTCTTTTGGAAGAGTTTGAGAAGGATAGGTGTTTAGCTCTTCTCTAAATGTTTGATAGAATTCGCCTGTGAAGCCATCTGGTCCTGGGCTTTTGTTTGTTGGAAAATTTTTAATCACAGTTTCAATTTCAGTGCTTGTGATTGGTCTGTTCATATTTTCTATTTCTTCCTGGTTCAGTCTCGGCAGCTTGTGCATTTCTAAGAATTTGTCCATTTCTTCCAGGTTGTCCATTTTATTGGCATACAGTTGCTTGTAGTAATCTCTTATGATCCTTTGTATTTCTGCAGTGTCAGTTGTTAATCTCCTTCTTCATTTCTAATTCTATTGATTTGAGTCTTCTCCCTATTTTTCTTGATGAGTGTGGCTAATGGTTTATCAATTGTATTTATCTTCTCAAAGAACCAGCTTTTACTTTTATTGATCTTTGCTATTGTTTCCTTCATTTCTTTTTCATTTATTTCTGATCTGATCTTTATGATTTCTTTCCTTCTGCTAAATCTGGGATTTTTTGGTTCTTCTTTCTCTAATTGCTTTAGGTACATAGTTAGGTTGTTTAATGAGATGTTTCCTGTTTCTTAAGGTATGATTGTATTGCTATAAACTTCCCTCTTAGAACTGCTTTTGCTGTATCCCATAGGTTTTGGGTCGTCGTGTCTCCATTGTCATTTGTTTCTAATAATTTTTTGATTTCGTCTTTGATTTCTTCAGTGATCACTTCGTTATTCAGTAGTGTATTGTTTAGCCTCCATGTGTTTGTATTTTTTACAGATCTTTTCCTGTAATTGATATCTAGTCTCATAGTGTTGTGGTCAGAAAAGATACTTGATACGATTTCAATTTTCTTAAATTTATCAAGCCTAGATTTGTGACCCAAGATACGATCTATCCTGGAGAATGTTCTATGAGCACTTGAGAAAAATGTGTATTCTGTTGTTTTGGGATGGAATGTCCTATAAATATCAACTAAGTCCATCTTGTGTAATGTATCATTTAAAGCTTGTGTTTCCTTATTAATTTTCATTTTGGATGATCTGTCCATTGGTGAAAGTGGGGTGTTAAAGTCCCCTACTATGATTGTGTTACTGTCGATTTCCCCTTTTATGGCTGTTAGTATTTGCCTTATGTATTGAGGTGCTCCTATGTTGGGTGCATAAATATTTACAGTTGTTATATCTTCTTCGTGGATCTATCCCTTGATCATTATGTAGTGTCCTTCTTTATCGTTTGTAATCGTCTTTATTTTAAAATCTATTTTGTCTGATATGAGAATTGCTACTCCAGCTTTCTTCTGATTTCCATTTGCATGGAATATCTTTTTCTATCCCCTCACTTTCAGTCTGTATGTGTCCCTAGGTCTGAAGTGGGTCTCTTGTAGACAGCATATATATGCGTCTTGTTTTTGTATCCATTCAGCCAGTCTATGTCGTTTGGTGGGAGCATTTAATCCATTTACATTTAAGGTAATTATCGATATGTATGCTCCTATTCCCATTTACTTAATTGTTTTGGGTTTGTTCTTGTAGGTTTTTTCCTTCTCTTGTATTTCTTGCCTAGAGAAGTTTCCTTTAATGTTTGTTGTAAAGCTGGTTTGGTGGTGCTGAACTCTCTCAGCTTTTGCTTGTCTGTAAAGGTTTTAATTTCTCCATCAAATATGAATGAGATCCTTGCTGGGTAGAGTAATCTTGGTTGTAGGTTTTTTTCCTTCATCACTTTAAATATGTCCTACCACTCCCTTCTGGCTTGTAGAGTTTCTGCTGAAAGATCAGATGTTAACCTTATGGGGATTCCCTTGTGTGTTATTTGTTCTTTTTCCCTTGCTACTTTTAATATGTTTTCTTTGTATTTAATTTTTGACAGTTTGATTATTATGTGTCTTGGTGTGTTTCTCCTTGGCTTCATCCTGTATGGGACTCTCTGTGCTTCCTGGACTTGATTGACTATTTCCTTTCCTATATTAGGGAAGTTTTCAACTATAATCTCTTCAAATATTTTCTCAGTCCCTTTCTTTTTCTCTTCTTCTTCTGGGACCCCTATAACTCGAATGTTGGTGCGTTTAATGTTGTCCCAGAGGTCTCTGAGACTGTCCTCAGTTCTTTTCATTCTTTTTTCTTTATTCTGCTCTGCAGTAGTTATTTCCACTGTTTTATCTTCCAGGTCACTTATCCGTCCTTCTGCCTCAGTTATTCTGCTATTGATACCATCTAGAGTATTTTTCATTTCATTTATTGTGTTGCTCATCGTAGCTTGCTTCCTCTTTATTTCTTCTAGGTCCTTGTTAACTGTTTCTTACAATTTGTCTATTCTATTTCCAAGATTTTGAATCATCTTTACTATCATTATTCTGAATTCTTTTTCAGGTAGACTGCCTATTTCCTCTTCATTTGTTAGGTCTGGTGTGTTTTTATCTTGCTCCTTCATCTGCTGTGTTTTTCTGTCTTCTCATTTTGCTTATCTTACTGTATTTGGGATCTCCTTTTTGCAGGCTGCAGGTTTGTAGTTCCCGTTGTTTTTGGTGGCTGTTCCCAGTGGCTAAGGTTGGTTCAGTGGGTTGAGTAGGTTTCCTGGTTGGGGGGACTAGTGCCTGTGTTCTGGTGGTTGAGGCTGGATCTTGTCTTTCTGGTGGGCAGGTCCACGTCTGGTGGTGTGTTTGGGGATGTTGGTAGCCTTATTATGATTTTAGGCAGCCTCTCTGCTAATGGATGGGGCTGTAGTCCTGTCTTGCTCTTTGTTGGGCATAGGGTGTCCAGCACTGTTCGTTGCTGGTCCTTGAGTGAAGCTGGGTCTTGGTGTTGAGATGGAGATGTCTGGGAGATTTTCACCGTTTGATATTGAATGCTTCTGACCGAAGCCTGAGCCTCAGCTCCCAGCCCCACCCACCCCGGCGGTGAGCAGACAAGCCTCTCAGGCAGGTGAGTGCTGGTCGGCGCCAATCCTTTGCGGAATCTCTCTGCTTTGCCCTCTGCACCCGTTGCTGTGCTCTCCTCTGCGGCTCCGGAGCTTCCCCCTCCGCCACCCGCAGTCTCCGCCCGCGAAGGAGCTCCTAGTGTGTGGGAACCTTTCCTCCTTCACGGCTCCCTCCCACTGGTGCAGGTCCCGTCCCTATTCTTTTGTCTCTGTTTATTTTTTCTTTTGCCCTACCCAGGTATGTGAGGAGTTTCTTGCCTTTTGGGAGGTCTGAGATATTCTGCTAGCGTTCGGTGGGTGTTCTATAGGAGCAGTTCCACGTGTAGATGTATTTCTGATGTATCTGTGAGGGGGAAGGTGATCTCTGCGTCTTACTCTCCCGCCATCTTCTCGTCTCATTCCCATACTATCTTCTTGAAATTTTTGTCTGTTGTGAATTTTTTTGTCTATTCTGTACCTCAGCACATTTTTCAAGGGCACGTGTCCTTTACATACCTGAGTCCTCATGAATGTTAAGTGACCATTAGCTGTGGGTTTAAAGCCGCTCTTGCGGGAAGTGGCTACAAGGCGGCAGCATTTCTACATTTCCACCTCTGGGTTTTGGGGCAACAGAGGCTTCCTGGAAATTGTGTTAGTAGGCTGCAAATTAGAGTGGAATGTGCCAGGGCACACCCCCAAGAGCTTATATCTCCTGACCTCATGTTTGTTTTTTAAATTTAATTTTTATTTATTATCAGAGCAAACTTGATAAGAAGGTTGTGTTTGTTCTAGGTGTACAGAATCTGGTTCATTATATCTATGTATCTATCTATTCATCTTTGGTTCCTTTCCCGTGTAGGTTATTACAGAGTGTTGGAGTCGACCTCTCTTGGTATTCCATAGGTATTTTATGATTATATATTTCATATGTGTTCGTACATGTCTGTTAATCCCTTTATCCTAATTCATCCATTCCTTACACCTTTCCATTTGTTTAAAATAATTTTGTTTTCTTAATCCATGCGTGTCCTCTGGGAATTAAGTTTGTGGGTATCAGAGTGATATCATAGGATATGTCTTTCGGTTTCTTCCTTACTTCAAGTTGGGTGATTATATCTAGGTCCTTTTATGGTGGTACAAATGGCACTGTTTCATTCTTTCCATGGCTAATATTCCATTGTGTACATGGACCACTTCTTCCTTGTGCATTCATCTGTTGATGGACATTTTGGTTGCTTCCACGTCTTGGCTATGGTAAATATTGCTGTAGTGCAGGATTGCCAGCCTGTGTCTTTTTGACTCTGGTGTTATCAGGTGATAGGCCCAGCAGTGGGGCTACCAGGTCATATGGTAGCTCAATTTTTAACTTTGAACGCACCGCCATTCTCTTCTCACTACTGGCTGTTACCAGTTTACGTCCCACCAGCAGCTAGGGGTACACAGTTCTCTAAAACCTTTTCAGCATTCATTGTTTGTAGACTATTTTGCTGATCATCATTCTGATGGCTGTGAGGTGAACGCTTTTGTAGATTGGATTTGCATGGCTTTATTAGTTCCTGATGTTGAGCGTTTTTCCATGCATTTTTTAATCAAAAAGAAAAAGAAAAGACAAAATGTGCATAAAATATGCCTCTTCATATTGTCCTTTTGAAATGTTGACGTCTCTTGAATTTTCTGGTTGATTTACGATCCCAGGATTTTTTTTTTGAGGCCCAGTGTCCTTTACAGTCCTGCAAATGTTTTGAATATTAAATAACAATTAGCCCTTGGTTTAAAGCTGTTGTTGTGTGAAACGGCCACAAGGCGGCAGCATTTCTCCTTTACCAAATCTCGTTACTAGGACAACAGAGCTTAATGGAAGTCGTGTTCTAGGTTTTAAATTAGAATGGAATGTGCCAGGAAAAAGCCCTTTAAGTTTATGTCTCATTGCTTCTTGTATGTATTTTTAATTTAATTTTTATTTTTTATCCCAGCAAATTTGATTACAATGTTTTGTTTGTTCTAGGTGTGCAAGATGTGGTTCTTTCACACATATACATATATCTATTCTTCTTCAGATGCTTTTCCCGTGTAGGTTATGACACAATGTTGAGTAGTCTTCTCTTGGTATTCCGTAGGTCTTTGGTGATTATATATTTCACATGTGTTTGTATATCTCTCTTAACTCCAATATTGCAATGTATCCATTCCTCACACGTTTCCTTCTGGTGATCCATATGTTTGTATAATGAATCTGTGATTGCCTTTCTCTGTGGAAAATCTTCATTGGTATGCATTTCTAGGTAACACCTATAAGTGGCATCATAGGATATGTGTCTTTCACTTTCTCACTTACTACAAGTTGCATGATTACTTCTAGACTCACCTATGGTGCTGCTAATGCCATTGTTTCATTTTTTCCCGAGCTAATATTCCATCTCTACATGTAGCATTTCTTCTTTGTCCACCCATCTGTTGATAGACTTTCTGGTTGCTTCCATATCTTGGCTCTTGTAATGCTATGCAATGCAGATTTGCCTGCCTATGTATTTCCAATTCTGTCTTCTTAGGTTATAAGCTCAGGAATGGGTCTCCTGGATCATATGGTAGCTCAATGTTTACCTTTATAAATCACCTCCATTTTGTTCTCATTAGTGGCTCTTTCCAGGTTACATATCACTTAAAGTCGAGGATATGCATTTCTCCACAACACCTTCAGTATTTATTGTTCATAGTTTTCCTCCTGAGGTTTATTCTGATGGTTGTGAGATGATACCTCTTTCTGGCTGAATGTGCATGTGACTCATAATCTGTTGAAATTGAGCTTTAAGGTGTGGTGTTTTTTTTTTTTTCAAACTGTGATTACAGCTTATTTCTTCAAACTGTTTTCTTAAAGTATGTGTCACATTTTGACATTTTTTTGGCCATTACTTCCCTCAAGGCATTTTGAAGGTAGGTTTCATTTACAGCCCTGCAGTACTTGTTCATATGAAGTAACCATTAGCACAGGTTTTAAAGCTCCTTTTGCAGGTAATGGCCAGAGGGCAGCAGACTTTCTGCGTTCCCCACGCTGGTACTAGGCAAACAGACCTTCCTGCCAGTTGTGTTCTTTGGTTATAAATTAGAGTGGAATGTGCCTGGATAAACCCACAAAACCTGATGTGTCCTTACTTATGTTTGCTTTTTCAATTTAATTTATATTTTCTAGTGGAGTAATATTCCATTGTGTACATGGACCACTTCTTCTTTGTGCATTCCTCTGTTGATGGTTAGTTTCGTCGCTTCCAAGTGTTGGCTATGGTAAATATTGCTGGAGGGCAGGATTGCCAGCCTGTGACTTTTTGATTCTCATTTTCTCAGGTGATAGGCCCAGCAGTGGGTATGCTTGATTGACTGGTAGGTCACTGTTTACGTTTTCAAAGCACCTCCACTGTGTTTTCCTTAGGGGCTCTTACCTCGTCCCCCTTAGAACCAAGGGTACGCATTTCTCCACAATCCCTTCAGCATTTATTGTTTGCAGCATTTTTGCTGATGGCCATTCTGACTGGTGTGAGCTGACAGGTTTTTGTAATTTGGGTTTACATGTGTTTAAAAATTTCTAATATTCATCATTTTTCCACGGCTTTTTCATTTCTATTAAAAAAAGGAAAAAATTGTGAGTACAATATACCTCTTGAAATTGTCTTCCTAGAAGTTTGCCCTCTTTTGAATTTTGTTGTCTATTTTCGACCCCAGTATTTTTTTGGAGGGAAGGTGTCATTTATAGGCCTGCAGGCTTGGTGAATATTTAGTGACCACTGCCACCGGGTTTAAAGCTGCTGTTGTGGAAAACGGCCACAAGAAAGCGGCATTTCTCCATTCCCAAATCTGGGTACTAGGGCAGCAGAGTCTTGCTGGAAGTCCTGTTCCTAGGTTGTAAATTAGATGCAGTGTGCCAGGAGAAACGCCCGTAAGTTCATGTCTCTTTACTTCTTCTTGGTTTTTAAAATTTTTTTAATTGGGCAATGGTTAGAATATTATTTCTCCTAGGTGTACACATTCTGGTTCAAGTGTACAGTATATATGTCCATTCACGTACAGATCCTCTTCCCATGTAAAATATTACAGTGTTCCGTAGATCTCTCTTGCTATATGGTCACTCTTTTTGATATATGTGTATAAAATGTAATTGTATACGTATGGTAACTCTAATCTTAATTTATCCATTCCACACATTGCCTTTTATTTTTTTTTGTTGTTGTTGTTTTTTTTTGTTTGTTTGTGTTTTTTTTTTTGCGGTATGTGGGCCTCTCACTGTTGTGGCCTCTCCCGTTGCGGAGCACAGGCTCCGGACGCGCAGGCCCAGCGGCCATGGCTCACGGGCTTAGTTGCTCCGCGGCATGTGGGATCTTCCCGGACCAGGGCACGAACCCGTGTCTCCTGCATCGGCAGGCGGATTCTCAACCACTGCGCCACCAGGGAAGCCCCACACATTGCCTTTTAGATAAATATAGTTTGGTTTTTAAGTCTGTGAGTATCTTTCTCTGTGGAAATATGTTCATTTGTTTCAGTTATTAGATAACACCTATAAGTGATATCATAGGATATAGGTCTTTTGCTTACCGACTTACCTCATGTTCTGTGGTTATCTCCAGGCTCATCTATGGTGCCTCAAAGAGCAGTGTTTCATTGTTTTCCACGGCTAATATTCCATTGTGTACATGGACCACTTCTTCTTTATCTATTCACCTGTTGATGCACATTTTGGTTGCTTCACTGTCTTGGCTATTGTGAATAAGGCTGCAGTGCAGCTTTTGCAGCCTATGTCTTCTCGATTCTGGGCTTCTCAGGTGAGAGGCCCAGTGGTGCACCTGCTGGATTGAATGGTATCTCAATTTTTATTTTTAAATGCAGCTCCTTTCTGTTCTCATTATTGGCTGTTACCACTTTACATCTCACCAGCAGCCAGAGGGTACAGAGTTCTCTAAAACCCCTTCAGCATTTATTGTTTATAAACATTTTGCTGATGGTTAGTCAACTGGTGTCAGTTGAAACCTTTTGTAGATTAGATTTGCATGAGTCTAATAATTCCTGAGCTTGAGCTTTTATCCATTTTCCTTTTTTAAAAAGAAAGTGACTACAACTTACCTCTTCATACTGGGTTCTTGAAAAATTTGCCTGTTGTGAATTTTTTGTCCATTCCCTACCTCAGCACAATTTTTGAGAGCAGGTGTCCTTTACAGCCCTGAGTCCTTGTGAATGTTAAGTGACCATTAGTTGTGGGTTTAAAACTACTAATGCGGGAAACAACCACAAGGCGGCAGCATTTCTCCATTCCCAAATCTGGTTACCAGGACAGCACAACCTTTCTGGAAGTCCTGTTCCTAGGTTGTAAATTAGAATGGAATGTGCCAGGAAAAAACCCCAGAAGTTTATGTCACATTACTTGTAGTACGTTTTAATTTTTTTAATCGGGGTAATGATTAGAATAGTTTGTCCTAGGTGTATACAATCTGGTTCATGTATACATTATATATATCTATTCATGTACAGATCCTTTTCCCATGTAAAGGATTACAGAATGTTCCGCAGACCTCCCTGCTATATGGTCGGTCTTTGTGATATATGTACTTAATCTGTATTTGTATACGTATGGTAAACCTAATCTTAATTTATCCATTGCAACTGCCTTTCATTTTAGATACACATAAGTCTGTGAGTGTCTTTCTCTGAGGAAATATGTCCATTTTTGTCAATTGTTAGGTAACACCTATAAGTGATACCATAGGATATATATCTTATGCTTTCCTACTTACCTCGTGTTCTGTATCTCTAGGCTCATCTATGGTGCCGCAAAGAGCAGAGTTTCATTGTTTTCAATGGCCAATATTCCACTGTGTACATGGACCACTTCTTCTTTATCCATTCACCTGCTGATAGACATTTTGGTTGCTTCCATATCTTGGCTATTGTGAATAAGGCTGCAGTGCAGCTTTGGTAGCCTGTGTCTTCTCAATTCAGGTCTTCTCAGGTGAGAAGCCCAGTAGTGGGCCTGCTGCATCAAATGGTAGCTCAATTTTTACTTTTAAACGCAGCTCCTTTCTGTTCTCATTATTGGCTGTTACCGCTTTACATCTCACCAGCAGCTAGAGGGTACACAGTTCTCTAAAACCTCTTCAGCATTTATTGTTTCTAGACGTTTTGCTGATGGTCAGTCGACTGGTGTGAGTTGAAACCTTTATGTAGATTAGATTTTGCATGAGTCTAATAATTCCTGAGGTTGAGCTTTATCCATTTTCCTTTCGTTAAAAAGAGAGTGACTGAAACTTACCTCTTCATACTATCTTCTTGAAATTATTGTCTGTTGTGAATTTTTTTTGTCTATTCTGTACCTCAGCACATTTTTCGAGGTCACGTGTGCTTTACATCCCTGCGTCCTTGTGAATGTTAAGTGACCATTAGCTGTGGGTTTAAAGCCGCTCTTGCGGGAAACGGCCACAAGGCGGCAGCATTTCTACATTTCCACCTCTGGGTTTTTGGGCAACAGAGCCTTCCTGGAAATCGTGTTAGTAGGCCGCAAATTAGAGCGGAAAGTGCCAGCACAAGCTCTGAAGATCTTATATCTCCTTCCTGTTTGTTTTTAAAATTTAATTTTAATTAATTATCAGAGCAAATTTGATAAAAATGTTGTGTTTCTCCTAGGTGTTCAGAATCTGGTTCATCTTATCAGTGTATCTGTCTATTCATCTTTGGATCCTTTCCTGGGTAGGTTATTACAGAGTGATGAGTAGACCTCTCTTGGTATTCCTTAGGTATTTTGTGATTATATATTTCATATGTATCAGGACATGTCTGTAAACCCCCATATCCAAATTCATCCATTCCTTACACCTTTCCATTTGGTTAAACATAATTTTGTTTTCTTAATCCATTCTTTTCCTTCTCTTGAAAATAAGCTCATAGGTATCAATTTTTAGGTAACACCTATAAGTGATGTCATAGGATATCTGTCATTCAGTTTCTTTCTTACTTCAAGTTGGGTGATTATCTCTAGGTCCTTATAGGGTGGTGCAAACAGTACTGTTTTACTCTTTTCCATGGTTAATATTCCATTGTGTACATGGACCATTTCTCCTTTGTGCATTTTTCTGTTGATGGACATTTTGGTTTCTTCCAGTTCTTCCCTATGGTAAATGTCCCTGCAGTGCCAGATTGCCAGACTGTGTCTTTTTCATTCTGGTCTGCTCAGGTGATCAGCCCATCAAAGGACCTACCCGATCACATGGTAGCTCAATTTTTAACTACCAACTAGAATGGTGGTGTGTTGAAAGTTAAAAATTGAGCTACCATGTGATCGGGTAGGTCCTTTGATGGGCCGATCACCTGAGAAGATGAAGATCAAAAAGACACAGGTTGGCAATCCTGCACTCCAGCAATATTCACCATAGCCAACACTTGGAAGAAATGAAAATGTCCATCAACAGAGGAATGCAGAAAGAAGTGGTCCATGTACACAATGGAATATTACTCCACTAAAAAATATAAATTAAATTTAAAAAACAAACACAAGTAAGGAGACATATGCTTTGGGGGGTTTATCAGGGCATATTCCACTCTAATTTATAACTGAGGAACACCACTGGCAGGAAGGACTGTTGTCCTAGGTACCAGAGTGGATAACGCAGAAATGCTTCCGCTCTCTGGCCGTTACCTGCAACAGCAGCTTGAAAACCCGTGCTAATGGTCACTTCATATGCACAAGTACTCCAGAGCTGTAAATGAAACCTGCCCTGAAAATGTGTTGACGCAGGTAAAGGCCCAAAAATCTCAAAATGTGGCACATACTTAAAGAAAACAATTCGAAGAAGTAAACTGTAATCACAGTTTGAAAAAAAAAGGACATGCCTTAAAGCTCAATTTCAAGGGAATTATGAGATGCATGCAAATCCAACCACAAAGAGGTATCAATTCATACCAGTCAGAATAACCGTCAGCAAAAAAATTACAAACAATCCATGCTGAAGGGGTTGTGGAGAAATGCATACCCTCAGTTTGAAGTGGGACGTAACCTGGTAAGAGCCACTAATGGGAACAGAATGGAGGTGTCTTTAAAAGGTATACATTGAGCTACTATAGGGTCCAGTAGGCCCACTCCTGGGCCTATAACCTAGGAAGACAGAATTGGAAAGACACAGGCAGGCAAATCTGCACTGCAGCATTATTACAATAGCCAAGACATGGAAGCAACCAAAAAGTCCATCAACACAGATGGGTGGACAAAGAAGAAATGCTACATGTAGAGATGGAATATTAGCTTGGGTAAAAATGAAACATTGCAATTTGCAGCACCATAGATGAGTCTAGAGGTAATCACGCAACTGGTAGTGAGAAAGCGAAAGACACCTATACTATGATATCACTTATAGGTGTTACCTAAAAATTGATACCAATGAAGATACTTCTACAGAGAAAGGCAATCACAGATTCATTCAACCAACTTATGGTTCAACAAATGGAAAGTTGTGAGGATTGGATAATTACGATATTGGGGTTAACAGAGATATACAAACACATGTGAAGTATATAATCACCAAAGACTTATGGAATACCAAGAGAAGACTACTCAACATTGTGTCATAACCTACATGGGAAAAGGATCTGAAGAAGAACACATATATGTATATGTGTAAAAGAACCATATCTTGCACATGTAAACAAGCCAAACATTGTAATCAAATTTGCTGTGATAAAAATAAAAATTAAATTTAAAAAACGAACAAGAAGTAATGAGGTATAAATTTCAGGGGCTTTTTCCTGGCACATTCCATTTTACTTTACAAGCTAGGAACACGACTTCCAGAAATGTTCTGCTGCCCTAGCAACCAGATTTGGGAATGGGTAAATCCTGCCGCCTTGTGGCCGTTTCCCTCAACAGCAGCTTTAAACCCAGTGCAAAAGGTCACTAAATATTCACAATCACTGCAGCCTTGTAAATGATACCTGCCCCCCCCAAAATTACTGGGGTTGAAAATCCACGAAAAAATTCAAAAGAGGGCAACCTTCCAAAAAGAAAATTTCAAGAGGTATATTGTACTCACACACTTTTTCTTTCTTGTGTTAACTAAAAAGAAAAACTCGTGGGAAAATGCTGAATATTAGAATTATTAAAGACATGCAAATCCAAATTACAAAAACCTATCAGCTCACACCAGTCAGAATGGCCATGTGCAAAAATTCTGCAAACAATGAATGCTGAAGGGGTTGTGGACAAACACTACCCTCAGTGCTAAGTGGGACGTGGTAAGAGCCACTAATGGAAACACATAGGAGGTGCTTTGCAGTGTAAACATTGAGCTACCAGTCAATCAAGCATACCCACTGCTGGGCCTATCACCTGAGAGGATGAGAATCAAAAAGTCACAGGCTGGCAATCCTGCACTCCAGCAAAATTTACCAAAGCCAACACTTGGAAGCAATGAAAATGTCCATCAACAGAGGAATGCACAAAGAAGAAGTGGCCCATGTACAAATGGAATATTACTCCACTAAAAAATATAAATTAAATTTTAAAAACAAACAAGGAAGGAGACAAGCTTTGGGGGATTTACCAGGGCATATTCCCTTTAATTTATAACTGAGGAACACCAATGGCAGGAAGGTCTGTTTCCCTAGGTACCAGAGTGGGGAACACAGAAAGGCTGCCACACTTTGGCTGTTACCTGGAAAAGCAGGTTTAAAACCTGTGCTAACAGTCACTTCATATGAACAAGTACTGCAGGGCTGTAATGAAACCTTCCCTCAAAATGTTTTGAGGGAGGCAATCGCCAAAAAATTTCAAAATGTGAGACATACTTTAAGAAAACAATTTGAAGAACTAAACTGTAATCACAGTTTGAAAAAAAGGACATGCCTTAAAGGTCAATTTCAATGGATTATGAGACACATGCAAATTCAACCACAAAGTGGTATCAGCTCACACCAGTCAGAATGACCATCAGCAAGAAAACTACAAACAATAAATGCTGAAGGGGTTGTGGAAAAGTGCATACCCTCAACGTTAAGTGGGACTTAACCTGGTAAGAGCCACTAATGAGAACAGAATGGATGTGTCTTTAAAAGGTAAACAGTGAGCTACCATATGATCCAGCAGGCCCATTCCTGGACCTATAACCTATGAAGCCAGAATTGGAAAGACAGAGGCAGACAAATTTGCATTGCACAGTATTACAGTACCCAAGATATGGAAGTAACCAAAAAGTCCACCAAAGGATGGGTGGACAAAGAAGAAATGCTACACATAGAGATGGAATATTAGCTTCATAAAAAATGATACACAATGCCATTTGCAGCACCATAGATGAGTCTAGAAGTAATCACACAACTTATAGTGAGAAAGTGAAAGACATATCCTATCATATCACTATAGATGTTACCTAAAAATTGATACCAATGAAGATATTTCCACATAGAAAGGCAATCAGAGATTTATTTTTTTAAAAAGTTATGGTTCACCAAATGGAAAGATGTGAGGATTGGATACAGTATGATATTGGGGTGAACAGTAATATACAAACATATGTGAAATACGTAATCACCAAAAACCGATGGCATACCAAGAGAAGACTGCTCAACGCTGTGTCATAACCTACATTGGAAAAGGATCCGAGGAAGAATAGGTATATGTATATGTGTAAAAGAACCACATCTTGCACACCTAGAACAAACAAAACATTTTAATCAAATTTGCTGTGATAAAAATAAAAATTAAATTAAAAATACGAACAAGAAGTAATGAGACATAAACTTAAAGGGCTTTTTCCTGGCACATTCCATTCTAATTTACAAACTAGAACAGGACTTCCATTAAGCCTCTGTTGCCCTGGTAACCAGATTTGGTAAAGGAGAAATGCTGCTGCCTTGTGGCCATTTCACACAACAGCAGCTTTAAACCCAGCGCTAATGGTCACTTAATATTCAAAATATTTGCAGGACTGTAAAGGACAGTGGGCCTCAAAAAAAATCCTGGGGTCATAAATGGACCAGAAAATTCAAGAGACATCAACATTTCAAAAAGACAATATCAAGAGCCATATTTTACTCACATTTTGTCTTTTCTTTCTTTTTGTTTTTCTTTTTGATTACAAAAAATGCATGGAAGAATGCCCAACATCAGGAACTAATAAAACCATGCAAATCCAATCTACAAAAACATTCACCTCACAGCCATCAGAATGATGATCAGCAAAATACTCTACAAACAATGAATGCTGAAAAGGTTTTAGAGAACTGTGTACCCCTAGCTGCTGGTGGGATGTAAACTGGTAACAGCCAGTAGTGAGAAGAGAATGGCGGTGCGTTCAAAGTTAAAAATTGAGCTACCATATGACCTGGTAGCCCCACTTCTGGGCCTATCACCTGAGGACACCAGAGTCAAAAAGACACAGGCTGGCAATCCTGCACTACAGCAACATTTACCATAGCCAAGATTTGGAAGCAACCAAAATGTCCATCAACAGGTGAATGGATAAAGAAGAAATGGTCCACAGAATGGAATATTAGCCATGGAAAACAATGAAACACTGCTCTTTGAGGCACCATAGATGAGCCTAGAGATGATCACAGAACATGAGATTAGTTGGAAAGCAAAAGACATATATCCTATGATATCACTTATAGGTGTTATCTAACAACTGACATAAATGGACATATTTCCACAGGGGAAGACACTCACAGACTTAAAAAACAAAGTATTCATATCTAAAAGGAAAGGTGGTGGCAATGGATAAATTAAGATCAGGTTTACCATACGTATACAAATACAGATTAAGTACATATATCAAAAACACCAAGCATATAGCAAGGGAGGTACAGAACACTGTAATCTTTTACATGGGAAAAGGAGTGGTACATGAATATATATATATATATATATATATATATATATATATATATATGATGTTCAAATGAACCAGATTGTGTACACCTAGGACTAACTATATTCTAATCATTACCCCGATTAAAACAAAACAATGAACAAGAAGTAATGAGAAATAAAGTTCAGGGGCTCTTTCCTGGCACATTTCATTCTAATTTACAATCTAGGAACACGACTTCCAGAAAACCTCTGCAGCCCTAGTAACCAGTTTGGAAATGGAGAAATGCTGCTACCTTGTTGCCCTTTCCCACAACAGCAGCTTTAAACCCAGTGCTAATGGTCACTAAATATTCACAATCATTGCAGGCCTGTAAATGACATCTGCTCTCAAAAAAAAAAAAAAAAAATCCTGGGGTTGAAAATCGACCAAAAAATTCAAAAGAGGGTAACATTCCAAGAAGACAATTTCAAGAGGTATATGGTACTCATGCTTTTTTAAAAAAAAGAAAAGAAAAAGGTGTGGAAAAATGCTGACCATTATTAATTATTAAAGACCAGCAAATAGAAATTACAAAATTTTATCAGCTCACTCCAGTCAGAATGGCCATCAGAAAAGTTCTGCAAACAATAAATGCTGAAGGGCTGTGGAGAAAGGCATACCCTTGGTACTATGTGGGACGTGGTAAGAGCCACTAATGAAAACAGAATGGAGGTGCCTTGAAAAGGTAAACATTGAGCTACCATTCAATCAAGGATACACACTACTGGGCTTCTCACTTGAGAAGATGAGAGTAAGAAAGACATAGGCTGGCAATCCTTCCCTCCAGCAATATTTACCATAGCCAATACTTGGAAGCAATGAAAATGTCCATCAACAGAGGAATGCAGAAAGAAGTGGTCCATATACACAATGGAATATTACTCCAGTAAAAAATATAAATTAAATTTTAAAAACATAAGTAAGGAGACATAAGCTTTTGGGGGTTTATCCGGGCACATTCCACTCTAATTTATAACCGAGGAACACCACTGGCATGAAGGTCTCTTTCCCTAGTTTTAAGAGTGGGGAACGTAGAAATGCTGCTTCCCACTGGCCGTTACCTGCAACAGCAGCTTTAAAACCTGTGTTAATGGTCACTTCATATGCACAAGTACTGGAGGGCTGTCAATGAAACCTGCCCTCAAAATGTCTTGAGGGAGGTACTGGCCAAAATATTTCAAAATGTGGCACATACTTCAAGAAAACAATTTGGGGGAGGAGAGAAAATGGCGGAAGAGTAAGACGTGGAGATCACCTTCCTCCCCACAGATTCATCAGAAATACATCTACATATGGAACTCCTCCCAGAGAACACCCACCAATGGCTGGCAGAAGACCTCAGACCTCCCAGAAGGCAAGAAACTCCCCACGTACCTGGGTAGGGCAAAAAAAGAATAAACGGAGACAAAGAATAGGGACAGGACCTGCACCGCTGAGAGGGAGCCATGAAGGAGGAAAGGTTCCCACACACTAGAAGCCGCTTCACGGGCAGAGACTGCGGGTGGCGGAGGGGGAGCTTTGGAGCCGCGGAGGAGAGCGTAGCAACAGGGTGGGGAGGGCAAAGTAGAGAGATTCCTGCAGAGGATCAGTGCCAACCAGCACTCACCTGCCCAAGAGGCTTGTCTGCTCACCGCCGGGGCGGGCGGGGCTGAGAGCTGAGGCTCGGGCTTCGGAGGTTGGATCCCAGGGAGAGGAGTGGGGTTGGTGACGTGAACACAGCCTGAAGGGGCTAGTGCGCCATGGCTGGCCGGGAGGGAGTCTGGGAGAAGTCTGGAGCTGCCGAAGAGGCAAGAGACTTTTTCTTGCCTCTTTGCTTCCTGGTGCGCGAGGAGAGGGGATTCAGAGCACCGCCTAAACGAGCTCCAGAAATGGGTGTGAGCCTCAGACAGCAGAGTTGGGTGCGGTACGCTAGGGTTACTGCTGCTGCCACCAAGAGGCCTGTGTGTGAGCACAGGTCATTCTCCAAATTGCCCCTTCCGGGAGCCCGTGCAACCCACCACTGCCAGGGTCCCGGGATCCAGGGACAGCTTAAGCGGGAGAATGCATGTCATGCCTCGGGCCAGTGCAGCGTCACGCCGGCCTCTGCCGTCACAGGCTCACCCCGCATCCGTGCCCCTGCCTCCCCCGGGCCTGTGACAGAGCCCTCGAATCAACGGCTCTTTTAACCCCGTCCTGTCTGAGTGAAGGGCAGATGCCCTCGGACGACCTTCACGCATAGGCAGGGCCAAGTCCAAAGCTGAACCCAAGGAGCTGTGCGAACAAAGAGGAGAGGGGGATGTCTCTCCCAGCAGCCTCAGAAGCAGCAGATGAAAACTCCACAATCAACTTGAAGTGCCCTGCATCTGTGGAAAACCCGAATAGACAGGGAAATATCCCAAGTTGAGGAGGTGGACTTTGGGAGCAAGATATACTATTATCTTCCCCTTTTTTTCTTTCTGTGAGTGTGTTTGTGTGTGCTGTTGTGTAAGATTTTGTCTGTATAGCTTTGCTTTCACCATTTGTCCTAGGGTTAGACCAACCCATTTTTTTTAAGAAATTTTTCTTAATAATTATTTATTTTAATAACTATATTTTATCCTACTTTATTTTGTTTTCTTCCTTCTTCCTTCCTTTCTTCCCTCCTTCCTTCCTTCCATCTTTCCTCCCTTCCTTCCTTCCTTCCTCCCTTCTTTCCTCCCTTCCTTCTTTCCTTTCTTCCTCCCTTTCTTTCTCCCTTCTTTCCTCCCTTCCTTCCTCCCTTTCTTCCTCTCTTCCTTCCTTCCTTCCTTCATTTTTTCCTTCCTTTCTTCCTTCCTTCCCTCCCTCCTTCCTTCATTCCTTTCTTTCCTATTTTTTCTCCCTTTTATTTTCAGCCGTGTGGAATAAAGGCTCTTGGCACTCCAGCCAGGCGTCAGGGCTGTGTCTCTGAGGTGGGAGAACCAACCTCAGGACACTGGTCCACAAGAGACCTCCCAGCTCCACGCAATATCAAACGGTGAAAATCTCCCAGAGACCTCCATCTCAACACCAAGACCCAGCTTCACTCAAGGACCAGCAACGAACACTGCTGGACACCCTATGCCCAACAAAGAGCAAGACAGGACTACAGCCCCATCCATTAGCAGAGAGGATGCCTAAAATCATAATAAGGTACCAACATCCCCAAACACACCACCAGACGTGGACCTGCCCACCAGAAAGACAAGATCCAGCCTCAACCACCAGAACACAGGCACTAGTCCCCCCAACCAGGAAACCTACTCAACCCACTGAACCAACCTTAGCCACTGGGAACAGCCACCAAAAACAACGGGAACTACAAACCTGCAGCCTGCAAAAAGGAGATCCCAAATACAGTAAGATAAGCAAAATGAGAAGACAGAAAAACACAGCAGATGAAGGAGCAAGATAAAAACACACCAGACCTAACAAATGAAGAGGAAATAGGCAGTCTACCTGAAAAAGAATTCAGAATAATGATAGTAAAGATGATTCAAAATCTTGGAAATAGAATAGACAAATTGTAAGAAACAGTTAACAAGGACCTAGAAGAAATAAAGAGGAAGCAAGCTACGATGAGCAACACAATAAATGAAATGAAAAATACTCTAGATGGTATCAATAGCAGAATAACTGAGGCAGAAGGACGGATAAGTGACCTGGAAGATAAAACAGTGGAAATAACTACTGCAGAGCAGAATAAAGAAAAAAGAATGAAAAGAACTGAGGACAGTCTCAGAGACCTCTGGGACAACATTAAACGCACCAACATTCGAGTTATAGGGGTCCCAGAAGAAGAAGAGAAAAAGAAAGGGACTGAGAAAATATTTGAAGAGATTATAGTTGAAAACTTCCCTAATATAGGAAAGGAAATAGTCAATCAAGTCCAGGAAGCACAGAGAGTCCCATACAGGATGAAGCCAAGGAGAAACACACCAAGACACATAATAATCAAACTGTCAAAAATTAAATACAAAGAAAACATATTAAAAGTAGCAAGGGAAAAAGAACAAATAACACACAAGGGAATCCCCATAAGGTTAACATCTGATCTTTCAGCAGAAACTCTACAAGCCAGAAGGGAGTGGTAGGACATATTTAAAGTGATGAAGGAAAAAAACCTACAACCAAGATTACTCTACCCAGCAAGGATCTCATTCATATTTGATGGAGAAATTAAAACCTTTACAGACAAGCAAAAGCTGAGAGAGTTCAGCACCACCAAACCAGCTTTACAACAAACATTAAAGGAAACTTCTCTAGGCAAGAAATACAAGAGAAGGAAAAAACCTACAAGAACAAACCCAAAACAATTAAGTAAATGGGAATAGGAGCATACATATCGATAATTACCTTAAATGTAAATGGATTAAATGCTCCCACCAAATGACATAGACTGGCTGAATGGATACAAAAACAAGACGCATATATATGCTGTCTACAAGAGACCCACTTCAGACCTAGGGACACATACAGGCTGAAAGTGAGAGGATGGAAAAAGATATTCTATGCAAATGGAAATCAGAAGAAAGCTGGAGTAGCAATTCTCATATCAGACAAAACAGATTTTAAAATAAAGACTATTACAAAAGATAAAGAAGGACACTACATAATGATCAAGGGATCGATCCATGAAGAAAATATAACAACTGTAAATATTTATGCACCCAACATAGGAGCACCTCAATACATAAGGCAAATACTAACAGCCATAAAAGGGGAAATCGACAGTAACACAGTCATAGTAGGGGACTTTAACACCCCACTTTCACCAATGGACAGATCATCCTAAATGAAAATAAATAGGAAACACAAGCTTTAAATGATACATTACACAAGATAGACTTAATTGATATTTATAGGACATTCCATCCCAAAACAACAGAATACACATTTTTCTCAAGTGCTCATAGAACATTCTCCAGGATAGATCATATCTTGGGTCACAAATCTAGGCTTGATAAATTTAAGAAAATTGAAATCGTATCAAGTATCTTTTCTGACCACAATGCTATGAGACTAGATATCAATTACAGGAAAAGATCTGTAAAAAATACAAACACATGGAGGCTAAACAATACACTACTGAATAACGAAGTGATCACTGAAGAAATCAAAGACGAAATCAAAAAATTATTAGAAACAAATGACAATGGAGACACGACGACCCAAAACCTATGGGATACAGCAAAAGCAGTTCTAAGAGGGAAGTTTATAGCAATACAATCATACCTTAAGAAACAGGAAACATCTCGATTAAACAACCTAACTATGTACCTAAAGCAATTAGAGAAAGAAGAACCAAAAAACCCCAAATTTAGCAGAAGGAAAGAAATCATAAAGATCAGATCAGAAATAAATGAAAAAGAAATGAAGGAAACAATAGCAAAGATCAATAAAAGTAAAAGCTGGTTCTTTGAGAAGATAAATACAATTGATAAACCATTAGCCACACTCATCAAGAAAAATAGGGAGAAGACTCAAATCAATAGAATTAGAAATGAAGAAGGAGATTAACAACTGACACTGCAGAAATACAAAGGATCATAAGAGATTACTACAAGCAACTGTATGCCAATAAAATGGACAACCTGGAAGAAATGGACAAATTCTTAGAAATGCACAAGCTGCCGAGACTGAACCAGGAAGAAATAGAAAATATGAACAGACCAATCACAAGCACTGAAATTGAAACTGTGATTAAAAATTTTCCAACAAACAAAAGCCCAGGACCAGATGGCTTCACAGGCGAATTCTATCAAACATTTATAGAAGAGCTAAACACCTATCCTTCTTAAACTCTTCCAAAAGATAGCAGAGGGAGGAACACTCCCAAACTCATTCTATGAGGCCACCATCACCCTGATACCAAAACCAGACAAAGACGCCACAAAGAAAGAAAACTACAGGCCAGTATCACCGATGAACATAGATGCAAAAATCCTCAACAAAATACTAGCAAACAGAATCCAACAGCACATTAAAAGGATCATACACCATGATCAAGTGGGGTTTATTCCAGGAATGCAAGGATTCTTCAATATATGCAAGTCAATCAACGTCATACACCATATCAACAAACTGAAGAAGAAAAACCATATGATCATCTCAGTAGATGCAGAGAAAGCTTTTGACAAAATTCAACAACCATTTATTATTTCAAAAACGCTGTAGAAAGTAGGCATAGAAGGAACTTTCCTCAACATAATAAAGGCCATATATGACAAACCCACAGCCAGCATTGTTCTCAATGGTGAAAAACTGAAACCATTTCCACTAAGATCAGGAACAAGACAACGTTGCCCACTCTAACCACTCTTATTCAACATAGTTTTGGAAGTTCTAGCCACAGCAATCAGAGAAAAAAAAGAAATAAAAGGAATCCAAATAAGAAAAGAAGTAAAGCTGTTACTGTTTGCAGATGACATGATACTATACATAGAGAAACCTAATGATGTTACCAGAAAAGTACTAGAGCCCTAATCAATGAATTTGGTAAAGTAGCAGGATACAAAATTAATGCACAGAAATCTCTGGCATTCTTATACACTACTGATGAAAAATCTGAGAGAGAAATTAAGAAAACACTCTCATTTACCACTGCAACAAAAAGAATAAAATATCTAGGAATAAACCTACCTAAAGAGACAAAAGACTTGTATGCAGAAAAATATAAGACACTGATGAAAGAAATTAAAGATGATACAAATAGGTGGAGAAATATACCATGTTCTTGGATTGGAAGAATCAACACTGTGAAAATGACTCTACTACCCAAAGCAATGTACAGATTCAATGCTATCCCTATCAAATTACCACTGGCATTTTTTACAGAACTAGAACAAAAAATTTCACAATTTGTATGGAAACACAAAAGACCCCGAATAGCCAAAGCAATCTTGAGAACGAAAAATGGAGCTGGAGGAATCAGGTTTCCTGACGTCAGACTATACTACAAGGCTACAGTAATCAAGACAGTATGGTACTGGCACAAAAACAGAAATACAGATCAATGGAACAGGATAGAAAGCCCAGAGATAAACCCACACACATATGGTCACCTTATCTTTGATAAAGGAGGGAAGGATATAGAGTGGAGAAAAAACAGCCTCTTCAATAAGAGGTGCTCGGAAAACTGCACAGCTACATGTAAAAGTATGAAATTAGAACACTCCCTAACACCACACACAAAAATAAACTCAAAATGGGTTAAAGACCTAAATGTAAGGCCAGACACTATCAAACTCTTAGAGGAAAACATAGGCAGAACACTGACATAAATCACAGCAAGATCCTTTTTGACCCATCTCCTAGAGAAATGGAAATAAAATCAAAAATAAACAAGTGGGACCTAATGAAACTTAATAGCTTTTGCACAGCAAAGGATACCATAAACAAGATCAAAAGACAACCCTCAGAATTGGAGAAAATATTTGCAAATGAAGCAACTGACAAAGGATTAATATCCATAATTTATAAGCAACTCATGCAGCTCAATATCAAAAAAAAAACAACCCAATCCAAAAATGGGCAGAAGAACTAAATAGACATTTCTCCAAAGAAGATATACAGATTGCCAACAAACACATGAAAGAATGCTCAACATCATTAATCATTAGAGAAATGCAAATCAAAACTACAATAAGATATCATCTCACACCGGTCAGATTAGCCATCATCAAAAACTCTACAAACAATAAATGCTGGAGAGGGTGTAGAGAAAAGGGAACCCTCTTGCACTGCTGGTGGGAATGTAAATTGATACGGCCACTATGGAGAACAGTATGGGGGTTCCTTATAAAACTAAAAATAGAACTACCATACGACCCAGCAATCCCACTACTGGGCATATACCCTGAGAAAACCATAATTCAAAAAGATTCATGTACCAAAATGTTCATTGCAGCTCAATTTACGATAGCCAGTACATGGAAGCAACCTAAGTGTCCATCAACAGATGAATGGATAAAGAAGATGTGGCACATATATACAATGGAATATTACTCAGCCATAAAAGGAATTGAAACTGAGTTATTTGTAATGAGGTGGGTAGACTTGGAGTCTGTCATACCGAGTGAAGTAAGTCAGAAGGAGAAA
Source organism: Kogia breviceps (assembly GCF_026419965.1). Taxonomy (NCBI): domain Eukaryota; kingdom Metazoa; phylum Chordata; class Mammalia; order Artiodactyla; family Physeteridae; genus Kogia; species Kogia breviceps. Next base: position 149,152 of record NC_081322.1, read on the forward strand.
AACAAATACCGTATGCTAACACATATATATGGAATCTAAGAAAAAAGAAATGTCATGAAGAGATTAGTGGTAGGACGGGAATAAAACACAGACCTACTAGAGCATGGACTTGATATGGGGAGGGGGAAGGGTAAGCTGTGACGAAGTGAGAGAGTGGCAGGGACATATATACACTACCAAATGTAAATTAGATAGCTAGTGGGAAGCTGCCGCATAGCACAGGGAGATCATCTCTGTGCTTTGTGGCCGCCTAGAGGGGTGGGATAGGGAGGGTGGTAGAGAGGGTGACGCAGGAGGGAGGAGATATGGGAACATATGTTTATGTATAACTGATTCACTTTGTTGTAAAGGAAAAACTAACACTATTGTAAAACAATTATACTCCAATAAATATGTTAAAAAATAAATAAATAAACTACTAATAGAACTACCATACGACCGCACAATCCCACTACTGGGCATATACCCTGAGAAAACCATAATTCAAAAAGAGTCATGTACCAGAATGTTCATTGCAGCTCTATTTACGATAGCCAGGACATGGAAGCAACCTATGTGTCCATCAACAGATGAGTGGATAAAGAAGATGTGGCACATATATACAATGGAATATTACGCAGCCATAAAAAGAAATGAAACTGACTTATTTATAATGAGGTGGACAGACCTGGAGTCTGTCATACAGAGTGAAGTAAATCAGAAGTAGAAAAACAAATACTGTATGCTAACACATATATATGGAATCTAAGAAAAAAAATGTCATGAACAGATTAGTGGTAGGATGGGAATAAAACACAGACCTACTAGAGCATGGACTTGAGGATATGGGGAGGGGGAAGGGTAAGCTGTGATGAAGTGAGAGAGGGTCATGGACATATATACACTATCATATGTAAATTAGATAGCTAGTGGGAAGCTGCCGCATAGCACAGGGAGATCACCTCTGTGCTTTGTGACCACCTAGAGGGGTGGGATAGGGAGGGTGGGAGGAAGGGTGATGCAAGAGGAAAGAGATATGGGAACATATGTATGTGTGTAACTGATTCACTTTGTTGTAAAGCAGAAACTAACACACCATTGTAAAAGTTATACTCCAATAAAGATGTTAAAAAAAATTGAAGAGGGGGCTTCCCTGGTGGCACAGTGGTTGAGGGTCCGCCTGCCGATGCAGGGGACACGGGTTCGTGCCCCGGTCCGGGAGGATCCCACATGCCGCGGAACGTCTGGGTCCGTGAGCCATGGCCGCTGAGCCTGAGCGTCTGGAGCCTGCGCTCCACAGCGGGAGAGGCCCGCATACCGCAAAAAAAAAAAAAATTGAAGAGGTAAGTTCTACTCACAGTTTGAAAAAAGAAAAACATGTCTTAAAGCTCAATTTCAAGGGATTTTGAGATGCATGTAAATCCAACCAAAATGAGGTATCAGCTCACACCAGTCAGAACAACTAGCAGCAAAAAATGTACAAACGATAAATGCTGAAGGGTTTGTGATGAAATGCATACCCTCAACCTTAAGTGGGACATAACCTGGTAAGAGCCACTAATGAAAACAGAATGGTGGTGCCTTAAAAGGTAAACACTGAGCTACTATTAGTTGCAGCAGGCCCACTCTTGGACCTATAACATAAGAAGACAGAACTGGAAAGACACAGACAGGTAAATGTGCACTGCAGCAGTATTAGTATAGCCAAGATATGGAAGTAACCAAAAAATCCATCAAGAGGTGAGCAGACAAAGAACTGGTACATGTACAGATGGAATGTTAGCTAGGGAAAAAATGAAACAGTGCCATTCGCAGCACCATAGATGAGTCTAGAGGTAATCACGCAACTTGTAGTAAGTCAGAAAGTGAAAAATACATAACCAGTAATATCACTTATAGGTGTTAGCAAAATATTGATACCAATGAAGATATTTCCACAGAGATAGGCAATCACAGATTCATTAAACTTTATCATTCACCAAATGGAAATGTGTGAGGACTGGATTCATTAGGATATTGGGCTTAACAGAGATATAGAATCACATGTGAAATATTTAATCACCAGTGACCTACAGAATACCAAGAGAAGCCTACTCAACATTGTGTCATAACCTACACGGGAAAAGGATCTGAAGAAGAATAGTATATGTATATGTGTAAAAGAACCACATCTTGTACACCTAGAACAAACAAAACATTGTAATCAAATTTGCTTTGATAAAAAATAAAAACTAAATTTAAAAAAGATCAAGTAATGAGACATAAACTTAAGGGGCTTTTTGCTGTCACAATGAATTCTAATTTACAACCAGAACAGGACTTCTATTAAGGCTGTGTCATCACTAATAAAGCAGCCTTATAAGCAATGTTTAAGGTAGCTTAATAGAAGTCTCACTAATTATTGATAGCAAAAAGAAAACAAAAGTAAAAATCTCACTGCAAGTATACATACAGTAAGGGTAGTAGATCAAACACTTATTAAGCTTCTGTAAGAATAAAAGACAACAGTAGTATGGTTTTTAAAAAAGAGAGGGCCCAAATATATCAGAAATGAAAGAGATGATGTTACAACAGACACCACAGAAATACAAAGTATCTTAAGATATACACAGCATAACTCGGGGCTCAGACTGGACAGAGCCCACTCTCCATTTCCATGTACGTGACTTACAGGAGCGTCAGGAACTGAGGAGGGGGTCCCTGATGGGAGGGACAAGATAGAAGATGTTAGGCATTAACATGACTGCGTTCATGTTAAATGTGCCTGAACTACATTCACACGAGATGGTTTTGTTTTCTATGTACATCAGCACGTCTATTCGGAACTGCAGATCTTTGGGTTGACTGCCTGTACTGACAGTGTTAGCTTCACCTGCTATGGACTGTCTCCTATAGTATTAGCAGAACCACAAAGCATCAAAGCTTCACAGGACCCAGAGTCTGTGCGACTCCACTCAGTGTCTCAGAGTCTCAACAGAGACTCCACTCTTGGAGGGCACACACAAAGTAGTGTGCACATCAGGACCCAGGGGAAGGAGCAGTGACACCGTAGGAGACTGACCAGACCTACCTGTTAGTTTCAGATGGTCTACTGCAGTGGTGGGGTATGGCTGTAGCTCACCGTGGGGACAACGACACTGGCAGCAGAAGTTCTGGGAAATATTCCTTGGTGTGAGCCCTCCCAGAGTACGCCATTAGCCTCACCAAGAGCAAGGTAGGCTCCAGTACTAGGTCACCCCAGGCCAAACAAGTAACAGGGAGAGAACCCAGCCCCACCCATCAGCAGACAAGCAGATTAATGTTTTATTGAGCTCTGCCCACCAGAGCAACACCCAGCTCTACCCACCACCATTCCCTCCCATCAGGAATCTTGCACAAGCCTCTAAGATAGACTCATCCACCGGAAGGCAGACAGCAGAAGCAAGGAGAACTACAATTCTGCAGCCTGTGGAAGGAAAACCACATTCACAGAAAGACAGACAAAATGAAAAGGCAGAGGACTTTGTACCAGATCAAGGAACCAGATAAAACCCCAGAAAAACAATGAAATGAGGTGGAGATAAGCAACCTTCCAGAAAAAGTATTCAGAATAATGATAGTGAAGATGATCCAAGACCTTGGAAAAAGAATGGAGGCAAAGATTGAGAAGATGCAAGAAATGCTTAACAAAGACCTAGACGAATTAAAGAACAAACAGCTAGAAGAATTAAAGAACAAACAGAGATGAACAATACAATAAATGAAAAATACACTACAGGGATTAATAGCAGAATAACTGGGGCAGAAGAATGGATAACTGACTTCTAAGACAGAAAGTTGGAAATCACAGCTGTGGAGCAGAATAAATAAAAAAGAATGAAAATAAATGAAGACAGCTTAAGAGACTTCTGGGACAACATTAAATGCAACAACATTCGCATTATAGGGTTCCCAGAAGAAGAAGAGAGAAAGGACCCGAGAAAATATTTGAAGAGATTATAGTCGAAAGCATCCATAGCATGGGAAAGGAAATGCCACTCAAGTCCAGGAAGTACAGAGAGTCCCAGGCAGGAGAAACCAAAGGAGAAAAACACCGAGACACATAGCAATCAAAATGACAAAAAGTAGAGACAAAGAAAAATTACTGAAAGCAACAAGGGAAAAATGACAAGTAACATACAAGGGAACTCCCATAAGGTTAACAGCTGATTTCTCGGCAGAAACTCTACAAGCCAGAAAGGAGTGGCATGATAAATTTAAAGTGATGAAAGGGAAGAAACTACAACCAAGAGTACTCCACCCAGCAAGGATCTCATTCAGATCCACTGAGAAATCAAAAGCTTTACAGACAATCAAAAGCTAAGAGAATTCAGCACCACAAAACCAGCTCTACAACAAATGCTAAAGGAACTTCTCTAAGTGGGAAACACAAGAGAAAAGGACCCACCAAAACAAACCCATAACAATTAAGAAAATAGTAATAGGAACATACGTATCGATAATTACCTTAAACGTGAACGGATTAAATGCTCCAACCAAAAGATACAGGTTCGCTGAATGGATACAAAAACAAGACCTATATATATGCTGTCTACAAGAGACCCATTTCAGACCTAGGGACACCTACAGTTGGAAAGTGAGGGGATGGAAAAATATATTCCAATATATTCCATATATAAGCGGGAGTAGCAATACTCATATCAGATAAAATAGACTTTAAAATAGAGAATGTTACCAGAGACAAGAAAGGATACCACAGAATGATCAAGGGAACAATCCAAGAGGAAGATACAACAGTTATAAATATATCTGTACCCAACATAGGAGCACCTCAATATATAAGGCAACTGCTAACAGTTATAAAAGAGGAAATTGACAGTAACACAATAATAACGGGGGACTTTAACACCTCACTTACACCAATGGAGATCATCCAGATAGCAAATTAATAAGGAAACACAAGCTTTAAATGACACAATAGATCAGATAGATTTAATTGATATTTATAGGACATTCCATCCAAAATAGCAGATTATACATTCTTCTCAACTGCACATGGAACATTCTCCAGGACAGATCACATCTTGGGTCACAAATCAAGCATCACTAAATTTAAGAAAACTGAAATCATATCAAGCAGCTGTTCTGACCACAATGGTATGAGATTAGAAATTAATTAGAGGGAAAAAAACATAAAAAACACACACATGGAGTCTAAACAACATGTTACTAAATAGCCAAGAGATGACTGAAGAAATAAAAGAGGAAATCAAAAACTACCTAGAGACAAATGACAACAAAAACACGGTGATTCACAACCTGTGGAATGCAGCAAAAGCAGTTCTAAGAGGGAAGTTTATAGCAATACAAGCCTACCTCAGGAAACAAGAAAAATCTCAAATAAACAATCTAACCTTACACCTAGAGGAACTAGAGAAAGAAGAACAAAACCCAAAGTTAGTAGAAGGAAAGAAATCATAAAGATCAGAGCAGAAATAAATGAAAGAGAAACAAAGAAAACAATAGCAAAGATCAATAAAACTAAAAGCTGGTTCTTTGAGAAGATAAACAAAAATGATAAACCATTAGCCAGACTCAAAAAGAGGAAGAGGACTCAAATCAATAAAATTAGAAATGAAAAAGGAGAAGTTACAACAGACACCACAGAAATACAAAACATCATAAGAGAATACTATAAGCAACTCTATGCCAATAAAATGGACAAATTGGAAGAAATGGACAAATTCTTAGAAAGGGATACCCTTCCAACACTGAACCAGGAAGAAACAGAAAATATGAACGAACCTATCACAAGCAATGAAATTGAAACTGTGATTTAAAAATCTTCCAACAAACAAAAGCCCAGAACCAGATGGCATCACAGGTGAATTCTATCAAACATTTAGAGAAGAGCTAACACCCAACCTTCTCAAACTCTTCAAAAAAATTGCAGGGGGAGGAATACTCCCAAACTCATTCTATGAGGCCACCATCACCCTGATACCAAAACCAGACAAAGACGCCACAAAGAAAGAAAACTACAGGCCAATATCCCTGATGAATATAGATGTAAAAATCCTCAACAAAATACTAGCAAAGAGAATCGAACAACACATTAAAATGATCATACATGATGATCAAGAGGGGTTTATCCCAAGGATGCAAGGATTCTTCAATATACACAAATCAATCAATGTGATACACAATATTAACAAATTGTAGAAAAAAAACATATGATCATCTCAATAGATGAAGGAAAGCTTTTGCGAAAATTCAACACCCCTTTATGATAAAAACTCTCCAGAGTATGGGCATAGCTGGAAACTACCTCAACATAATAAAAGCCATATATGACAAACCCACAACAAACATCTTCTCAATGGTGAAAAACTGAAAGCGTTTCCTCTAAGATCAGGAACAAGACGAGGATGTCCACTCTCGCCACTATTATTGAACATAGTTTTGGAAGTCCTAGCCACGGCAATAAGAGGAGAAAAAGAAATAAAAGGAATACAAACTGGAAAAGAAGAAGTAAAATTGTCACTGTTTGCAGACTACATAATACCATAGATAGAGAATCCTAAAAATGCCACCAGAAAACTACTAGAGCTAATCAATGAATTTAGTAAAGTTGCACAATACAAAATTAATGCACAGAAATCTCTTGCATTCCGATACATGAACAATGAAAGATCAGAAAGAGAGATTAAGGAAACAATCCCATTACCATTGCAACAAAAAGAATAAAATACCTAGGAATAAACCTACCTAAGGAAGTAAAAGACCTCTACTCAGAAAACTATAAGACACTGATGAAAGAAATCAAAGATGATATAAACAGATGGAGACATATACCATGTTCTTGGATTTGAAGAATCAATATTGTGAAAAAGACTATACTACCCAAAGCAATCTACAGATTCAATGCAATCCCTATCAAATTACTGGTGGCATTTTCTACAGAACTAGAACAAAAAAATCTTAAAATATGTAGGGAGACACAAAAGACCTCGGATAGCCAAAGCAGTCTTGAGGGAAAAAAAAAAAAAAAAAAGAGGTGGAGGAATCAGATGTCCTGACTTCAGACTATACTACAAAGCTACAGTAATCAAGACAATATGGTACTGACACAAAAACAGAAATATAGATCAATAGAACAGGATAGAAAGCACAGAGATAAACCCACGTACCTATGGTTAACTAATCTATGACAAAGGAGGCAAGGGTATACAATGGAGCAAAGACAGTGTCTTTAGTAAGTGGTGCTGGGAAAACTGGACAGCTACATGTAAAAGAATGAAATTAGAACACTCCATAACACCATACACAAAAATAAGTCAAGATGGATTAGAGACCTAAATGTAAGACCAGATGCTATAAAACTCTTAGAGGAAAACATAAGCAGAACACTCTATGACATAAATCACAGAAAGATCCTTTTTGGCCCACCTCCTAGAGAAATGGAAATAAAAACAAAAATTAAAAAATGGGACCTAACGAAACTTAAATCTTTTGCACAGCAAAGGAAAACATAAACAAGACGAAAAGACAACCATCAGAATGGGAGAAAATATTTTCAAATGGAGCAAATGGCAAAGGATTAATCGCCAAGAAGCATCTCATGTAGCTCAATATCACAAAAACAAACAACCCAATCCAAAAATGGGCAGAAGACCTAAACAGACATTTCTCCAAAGAAGATATACAGGTTGCCAACAAACACATGAAAGGATGCTGAACATCACTAATCATTAGAGAAATGCACATCAAAACTACAGTGAGGTATCACCTCACACCAGTCAGAATGGCCATCATCAAAAAATCTACAAACAATAAATGCTGGAGAAGCATTTACTGGAGAAAAGGGAACCCTCTTGCACTGTTGGTGGGAATGGAAACTGATATAGCTACTAGGGAGAATGGTATGGAGGTTCCTTAAACACTAAAGATAGAAACACCAAATGACCCAGCAATCCCACTATTGGACATTTACCCTGAGAAAACCATAATTCAAAAAGAGTTATGTCCGGCAATGTTCACTGTAGCGCTATTTACAATAGCTAGGACATGGAAGCAACCTAAGTGTCCATCGACAGATAAATGGATAAAGAAGATGTGGCACATATATGCAATGGAATATTACTCAGCCATAAAAAGAAACGAAAGTGAGTTTTTTGTAGTGAGGTGGATGCATATAGAGTCTGTCCTATAGAGTGAAGTAAGTCAGAAAGAGAAAAACAAATGCCGTATGCTAACACATATATATGGAATCTTAAAAAAAAAGTTTATGAAGAACCTAGGGGCAGGAAAGGATTAAAGACACAGACATAGAGAAAGGACTTGTGGACATGGGGAAGGGGGGAAGTGTAAGCTGGGATAAAGTTAGAGAGTGGCGTGGACATATATACACTACAAAATGTAAAATCAATAGCTATTGGGAAGCAGCTGCATAGCACAGGGAGATCAGCTCGATGCATTGTGACCACGTAAAAAGGTGGGATAGGGAGGGTGAGAGGGAGGTGCAAGAGGGAGGGGGTATGGTGTTATATGTATACGTATACCTGATTCACTTTTTTATACAGCAGAAACTAACACACAATTGTAAAGCAATTATACTCCAATGAAGATGTAAAAGAAAAAAAAAAAAGCCCAGAGATAAACCTACACACCTATGGTCCACTAATATATGACAACAGAGGCAAGGATATACAGTGGAGAAAAGACAGCCTCTTCAATAAGTGGTGCTGGGACAAATGGACAGCTACATGTAAAATAATGAATTAAAAACACTCCCTAACACCATACACAAAAATAAACTCAAAATGGATTAGAGATCAAAATGTAAGACCAGACACTATAAAACTCTTACAGGAAAACATAAGAAGAATACTGTTTCACATAAATCACAGCAAGATCTTTTCTGATCCACCTCCTAGAGTAATGGAATAAAAAACTAAAATAAACAAATGGGACCTAATGAAACTTAAAAGCTTTTGCAAAGGAAAGGAAACTACAAACAAAACGAAAAGACAGCCCTCACAATGGGAGAAAATATTTGCAAACGAATCAACGGAGAAAGGATTAATCTCCAATATATATAAACAGCTCATGCAGCTCAATAGTAAAAAAACAAACAACACAATCCCCAAATGGGCAGAAGACCTAAGTAGACATTTCTTGTAAGAAGACACACATGGCCAAGAAGCACATGAAAAGCTGATCAACATCACTAATTATTAGAGAAATATAAATCAAAACTACAATGAGGTATCACCTCACACCTGTTAGGATGGGCATCATCAGAAAATCTACAAACAACAGATGTTGGAGAGGGTGTGGAGAAAAGGGAACCCTCTTGCACTGCTGGTGGGAACGTAAACTGATACAGCCACTATGGAGAACAGTATGGAGCTTCCTTAAAAAACTAAAACTAGAACTACCATACGACCCAGCAATCCCACTACTGTGCATATACCCTGAGAAAACCATAATTCAACATGACACATTCACCACAGTGTTCACTGCAGCACTATTTACAATAGCCAGGTCATGGAAGCAACCTAAATGCCCATAGACAGACGAATGGATAAAGATGTGGTACATATATACAATGGAATATTACTCAGCCATTAAAAGGAATGAAATTGGATCATTTGTAGAGATGTAGATGGATCTAGAGACTGTCATCCAGAGTGAAGTAAGTCAGAAAGAGAAAAACAGATATCATATATTAATGCATATACATGGAACCTAGAAAAGTGGTACAGATGAACCAGTTACCAGGGCAGAAATAGAGACACAGATGTAGAGAACAAATGTATGGACACCAAGGGGGGAAAGTGGTGGGGTGGTGGTGGTGGAATGAATTGGGAGACTGGGATTGACATATATACACTTATATGTATAAAACAGATAACCAATAAGAAGGTGCTGTATAAAAACTAAAATTTAAAAATTAAACAAATAATTTAAAAAGTAAAACAGAAAAAAATTATTTCCTTCCCAAACATGTATTTATATGAATGAATTATTTCCATGCTTATATCTATAAATACACGAAGAGGAATAAAACCTACCTTGAACCAAGAAAGAAAAAAAAAGAACCCACTAGTTACACAGAGGAAAACCCTATCAGGACCCTTGCTCCGGTGGTAAACAATTCTGAAGTTGGTCAGAGGTAGGGAATCATCTCCCATGCAGCCAGCAGACCCCCCGCAAGGAACGTCCTCACTGCAAAGCTGGGGGACTGTGCCGAGGCGTCCCTGAGTAAACGTGAGCTGACCCCCAGGCCAGCTGCTGCTGAACTGTTCCCACCCTTCCCAGCTAAAACACCTGAATGTGTGCAAGGACTAGAAAGCCTAGAGGAAGGGCCGCGGAGCCACTCCAGCCACAGCACGCAGGCCGACTTGGGGTCTGCAGGCCAGCCAGGATGGTCCTGGCCCCGGGCGCTCTTCTGGAAACTTTCCATTTCCCTGCCTGAGGTACCCCTCCTGGTCTGGCCCCCACTGCTTCCTTCCTTCCTCACCTCTGCCCGGGGAGAAATTCCAGCGGCAGGTATGGGTGACACATCCTCTTCTTTAGCAGGTGGCAGCCCGGCAACTCCTGCAGAAAGTCCAGCAGAGCCCCACTCGCACCGGGCCACGCACGGAGCCGGGGGCCCTACTCCCTCCCACCAGCCCAGCCCCGAGACTGCTGACGGGGCAGAGAATATGGCGTCAGGCACAGCTGCAGGGGCTCTTGCTGCCTGGAGAAGTGTTTATATTGACCTCAGCCCAGGCACACCTGGGGAGGACTGGCCGGCCGGGTCAGACTGCCCAGGTCAGCCACTCCTCGCCCCTCAGGGGCTCACAGTTGCATAAAATGGGCCTTGCTGCACTGGTCAGTTCCAAGGAACACGTGTAGGTCCTGAGGGTCAGGATAGACAAGGGGCTGCAGCCCTGGCTTGTTTTCTAATCATTTTATCTGGCCCATGAGTGGGAGACAACTTCAAGAAGACCCTCTCCTAATGAGAGGAACCCAGGAGTCAGGGAGAGGAGGGGTGGTGGGTGGAGACAGAGGCCTGGTGCCCCGGCTGCAGTGGAAGTCTCTGGAAGACCAGGCGGAGGAGGGCCGCACAGAGTGAAGCCCAGGGCCACAGACCTGTCGGAGCTGCTCTTTATTAGTCCAAGTGCCGCTCTGAGGTGCTCTGGGTCAGCTCTGACCGACAGGTGAGCTGGGGGTACTCTGCAATGAGAGCTATGTGCTCAGTTCCTGTGTGCCCAGCCCTGCTGCGTACCTGTCCAGAGGAGCTCCGAATCCTGGGAGAGGCCGAACCACAAGAGCCCCGTCGTCTGCTGGGTACCTGCCCAGGTGAGCTCCATATCCTGGGAGAGACCTGCCCATGAGAGCCCCATGGGCTGCTGGGTACCTGTACAGGGGAGCTCCATTTCCTGAGAGTGCCCTGACCACGAGTGCCCCATGGGCTTCTGGGTATCTGGTAAAGGACGTCAGGAAAGTCAGTGAAGCCACTGAGGATATGCATCCAATAGTTCCTAATTCCTACACCCTGCTGGTCATTGTACCATCCCCCAGGACATAGTATTCTGTATGAGACTTACATGATGCTTTCTTCTGTATTCCATTAGTCCCAGAGGTAACAGAAATTTTGGCTTGTGACTGGCAGGACTCAACATACAAGGAAGACAGTACTGCTGGGCCGTCCTCCCCCAAGGGTTCAAAACTTCCCGCACCACCTTTGGGGAAACTTAACTAAAACCTCAAAGATCTACCTCTGGAGAAGGGAACCCTCCTTCAATATGCAGACGACATTCTGATCCCCAGCCCTACGAAGGAGGCCTCTGAACTACCTAGCCAATAAAGGATAGAAGGTGTCCAAGACAAAGGCTCAAATATCACAGACTAAGGTGACCTGCCTGGGCTTCATTCTCACAGAAGGTCGGAGAAGCCCATCCCAGGAAAGGGAAGAAGTCATTTGCAGCCTTACCCCTTCTAAACCTAGAAGACAGCTTAAGGGTTCCTAGGGAGGTCGGGGTTTGCTACATCTGGATCCCTAACTACAGTCTAATAGCTGGGCCTCTATAGGAAACATTGAAAGGAAAAGATGATGATCTGTTCGAATAGAATCCAGAAGCGGTCTTTCAAGAATGGAAAGAGCAGTTAATTCAGACCCTTGCCCTGGACCTCCCTAATTTAGCTAAACCCTTTGACCTTTACATTCTGGGTAGAAAGTGAATCGCCCTTGCGAGTATTAGTGCAAAAACTGGGACCTCTTGAAATGGAACAATGCAAGAATGCCCTCCAGGTAGGAGAAAGTACGGTCACCAAGGGCTTGGCCCGCCGCCCCATCCGGCCAAGATACTGGGGGTATCTAAAAACCTGGAATCCGCAGCCCGCAAGGCCAACTCCCTCCTAAGGGGAAAGGACCGCACGCGGTGATCCTAACCACCCACCATGCCCTGAAGTTGCAGGCGTCGCTCCGTGGGCACACTGACCTCGAGTGAGGAAGCCCTCCAACTCCAACCTCCAGAGGGACAACTGGGGGCAACGGGTCCCCATGATGACCCGTGTGACCATCACTTGACGTGGATCTTCTCTCAGAAAACAACAAGAGCGTGCCCCAAAAGAGCAGACTACTGCTTGCAGGACTTACTGCACCCAGAGCGGAGCTCATAAGCTTGGCGGGGGAACCCTAAATAACGCTGTCACCATAGAAACGCCTACAGACACCGCGGTGACGGCGGCGGCCATGAGACCGGCTGCACTCCTGGCTACTTGAAAAGGCCGTTGACTCAGTGGCCGTCATGGGTCTGGATCACCACCGGCCCTGGACTGTGTGGGAGTTGAGCAGGCAGGGTTCTGACACCTGGTGCTGTTTGTACGTTAATTCAGGGGCCTAATTGAAGAAAGCGCAGACTACTGGTCAGAGCATCTAGGCTGGCAGAAACCGTCTGCCTAAGGTGGCCGAACAAATGTGGGCGGGGTAAAACCGGCCCCCCCAGCGTCTCTGCGCATCTCTTTCCTGCACCCTTGAAGGTCATTAGAGTCTATAACACTTCAAATGCTGGGGCTCAGGCGGACGAGCAGTGAGGGAAGAGCCCTGGGGACAGTCAACCTCACCTGGAGGCTGCTGGGGAGAAGTTCTGCCCCTCCCCCCGGGTATGAGGCCTCCCGACTCAGCACGAAGCAGTTACAGAAGCGGGGTCTGCACCCTCAGCGCCCCAACAATGAGGAATGGGACAAAAGGCAGAGGAGGGGTTTGTCACCGGCAGAGCCCATGAAAAAATCCTGGGAGATAAAAATAGAATCCGGGCAATAAAGTAAAGTCTAACGTTTATTCCTTTGTGCTTTGTCTAATTTCACTAGCTCCTATGTTTCCACACGCAGAGGTCCCACACCCGGCACTTCAGAACCTATTTCCTGGTGCAAAATGGCTGGGCCGACACCTCAGCTCGCGGGGCCCCATGCAGACTCCGCGACATGGAGCCTGAGCTCCAGCCAACCCGGCCCTCGAGACTCCGCCCCTTCCGTCCCGCTGATGCTGCCGGGATCCCCACACAGCAGCCCCGCCCACAGCCCTCGGGGGAGCGCACGCTCTCACCTCTCCCTGTTCTCTGATCAGAATCTAAAGTTTCCTTTGCTTCTGAACCAAACTCAGTCTCATTCTCTTGGCTCCAATGACACGGGGCAGGGGACCCTTGTTGGGGCCCACTCTGCAGGATCAGTGACAGAAATTGAGAACATTGTAACCTCAATGAACAGATGTGTGAGCCGAACTGTAATTAACCTAGAGCCGTGTATAAGGCTCGGATAAAATAAGATGTTTCCAGCACTTCCATTTGATATTTCCATCACTTTAGTATAGGCAAGTTCAGTGAAGGGGTTTGTCTTATTTGTCAGGTCAACATTAGAGAAATGAAGTGATTTCTTTCCAAGAATGTACATCGAATAATCTTGACTGAAGCTTCAATATCGTTTTGAATGCTTTTCCATTGAAAATGATACCTCTCTTTCAGCTCCCCCATTTCTGAGAAGCATAAAATCTTATAATTTATTATTACCAAAGGGGAAAGGTGCAGGGAGGGATAAATGAACAGTTTGGGATTAACCCGTACACACTGCTATGTATAAAATAGATCATCAACACAGAACTACTGTACAGCACAGGGAACTACACTCAATATTTTGTAATAACCTAGAAGCGGAAATCATCTGAAAACGAATAGATATTTTTATTGACATCATCTATCAATGACAGATACAATGTACACTAAGGGAGGCCGATGGTCAGCGCTTCTGACCCTGAAGACTTTAATCATCTTAAGTTCGGACTCTGCCTACTGCCCAAGGCCCTTAATGAACATACGTGTAGCCATAGCGTAAAATTCCCCAGTTTAGGGTTCAGGGAGACACTGATTTGGAAAAATTCCTGGTGTTCTCCCTACATGAAAGGAACTCTACCTACAGCTAAAACATGGCTGTGACACCCAGAGGTTGGTACACTGTTTGATCGGGAAGAGTTTGGAAAAGACATTTCATCTCCTCATCTCCTGGTAGTCGAGTTCAATCCTCCTGCCTCTTTTTTTTAATTTTTATTTTTTTGCTGTACGCGGGCCTCTCACTGCTGTGGCCTCCCCCATCGCGGAGCACAGGCCCTGGACGTGCAGGCCCAGTGGTCACGGCCCACGGGCCCAGCCGCTCCGCGGCATGTGGGATCTTCTTGGACCGGGGCACGAACCCACGCTCCCTGAACCGGCAGGCGGACTCCCCACAACTGCGCCACCAGGGAAGCCCCTCCTGCCTCTTTTTTAACATGCTCCCCAATTGCAGAATCAGCGCCTTTACATTCCTGTGTCGTACGGTCTGCAATTCGTCCGGAGGATGAACTGGAAGAGGGGGAACCAATGAGAGACTAGCTGTAGGTGTTTGGACAGGCACATGTCACTCTCATTTCCCATCACGAAGAAGAACTAACCAAAGGCTCAGCCTGACCCCCGGAACCATAATAGGGCGTGAAGCCATCCTGTGGTTTTGCGTCCCGCTCACACAAAAGTTGGAAAATGGAACTCAGGAGCACTGCACTTCACAAACCTGCAGAGTTCTAAATGATAACTATCGTCCAAAAATATACTGAGGTAAGGCAATGAAAAGGATTTGAAAGCAAGGCAGAATTGCGGGAAACAGTTTTCAACAGGTAGATTGTACTGGCCTTTTAAGCACACGAAAAGCGGCAGAACTTGGACAATGATGCAGCTGGCCAAAAAGGTTGTATGCGTTTTTTCCTGAACATATTCAGGAAAAAACGCATACGCCCTTTTCGGCCAACTAAACAAGCTGGCAATGCAAATCAGCACTACAAAAAGTCTGACTTCGCATCCGTCAAAAGGGCGATCCTGAAAAAATGTAAAACACAGAAATTCAGTTGTAGTGAGGTGGATGGACCTCTGTCATACAGAGTGAAGTAAGTCAAAAGGAGAAAAACAAATACCGTATGCTAACACATGTATATGGAATCTAAGAAATAAAATCTCATAAAGAAACTAGGGGTAGGAAGGGAATAAAACACAGACCTACTAGAGCATGGACTTGAGGATATGGGGAGGGGGAAGGGTAAGCTGTGACGATGTGAGAGAGTGGCAGGGACATATACACACTACCAAATGTAAATTAGATAGCTAGTGGGAAGCTGCCGCATAGCACAGGGAGTGCACCTCTGTGCTTTGTGACCACCTAGAGGGGGGATAGGGAGGGTGGGGGGGAGGGAGACACAGGAGGGAAGAGATATGGGAACATGAGTATATGTATAACTGATTCACTTTGTTGTAAACAGAAACTAACCATTGTAAAACAATTATACTCCAATACAGATGTTTAAAAAAACCACAGAAATTCAGGACAGGCCATGGAGAAAAGGGAGCCTTGTTATGCTGATGGGCGGGAGGTAAATTGCCAATGGCCACTCTGGAGAAGTGTATGGTGTTTCATAAAACATCTAAAAAATAGAGCTACAGAGCATATGGCACTTCCACTCATGGGTGTATATCTTGGGAAAACCAAAAATCGACAGGACACAGGCACCCCAAAGTTTAGGGTTGCTCTGTTTACAAGAACCTCGACTTGGGTACACCTTAAATATCCCAGTTAAGAGAAAAATGGATAAAGAAGTTGTGGTACTTATGTGCAATAGACTATTACTCAGCTATTAAATCAATGAAATAAGGCCAGTTGCAGTAACTCTTGGAGACTCAGGTACGATCATTCTAAGTGACATAAGTCAGACATAAAAAGAGACTTATCATAAGGTAACACTTAGAGATGGTATCTAAAAATGGCTACACATGAACTGAATTACAAAACAGAACAGAGTCACACAATTAGAAAACACACTTATGGCTGCTTAAGGGGAAAGGTGAGGTGGGGTGATGCATAAAACAAGAGGTTGAAATTAGCACAGATACCATTCCATAAACAAAATACGTAATCGACAGGACCTACTGTATAGCTCAAGAACTGGACTCAGTACACTGTTGTCACCGGAAAAGGATATATAAGACTGGTAAGAATCTGTAAAAGAATTTATTGATGTCTCTCTTTAAGTGAATCAAGTGGATAGATGTAGAGCAGGAAGAAACACAGTATTGAAAATCAGCTATACCCCATTATAAAATTAAATAACAAGAACAAAAAAAAAGACAGTGAGAGAGAGAGAAATTCTTACAAAATATGTTCAAGGGCTGTGATGCAACCTGGACTGACCACATCTAGACACACAGCTGGATGGGACCTAAGGCTCTACACTCGTGGGTCTGAGAGGCTTGGTGAGGATGGGACAGCAAATGCAGCCCTTTTAGAGTAATGCTGCCTGGTCTCCATTCCATGGGTGTCATATCTCCAGGTGCAGGGGACCCTTCCTACAGCTAAAACATGAATGGGACATCCAGAGGATGGTACACCATTTGTGTGGGAAGAGTTTGGAAAAGCCACCTCATCCTCACTTCTCCTGGTATTCAGGTTCCCCAGCTCCTTTCCTTAGAGTCTCCCCATTTAGGGCAGGCAACACACTCAACAGCCAGTTTTGCACAGCTTACAATTTTCCAGGTGAAGAAGGGGAATGGGGGGATGGAATGAGACACAAGCCCTAGATGTTTGGACAGGCATGTGCCACTCTACTTTCCTAATCTGTAATAAGAATTTCCCTATCCGTCAGGTGCCCAAGTAACCGAAATGGGTCTGCAGAAATCCTACCCCTTTGTGGCTGCTTCCCTAAAGAACAAGTTGAAAACTGGTGCTCAGGGGCACAGGGTTGTAATTGACACCTCTAATGGAGTCATTTCTTGAGCCAGGTATTCGTAAAGGACTTGTAAGCAAGGCAGAATTGCAGGAAAGGGATCTCAAGAGGTAGTTTGCACTCACCATTAAAGCACACGCAAAGCATCTGAACATCGCCAATGATGCAGTTTGCCAAAAAGGCCGTATGCATTATTCCTTAATATAGTCAAGAAAAACCCTTACTCTATTTTTGGCCAACAAAACAGGCGGGCAATGGAAATTAATACTACAAAGAGGTATCACTTAGCACCAGCCAGAAAGGCCAACCTCACAAAGTGTAAAACCTGAAATTCAGGACAGGGCGTGGAGAAAAGGGAACCCTGACAAGCTGATGGTGGGAATGTAAATTGCTAACAGCCACTCTGGACAATTGGATGGTGATTCCTTAAAAATCTAAAAAACAGAGCTTCAGAGCATATGGTGCTTCCATTCCAGGGCCTGTATCATGGAAAAAACGTAAATTGACAGGACCCAGACACTCCCACATTTATGCAGCCCTGTTTACAAGAGCCTCCACTTGGAAGCTACGTAAACGTCCTTGGAAGGAAGACTGGATAAAGAAATTATGGTAGATATGTACAATGGAATATTACTCAGCCATGAAATGAATGAAATAAGGCCATTTGCAGCCACTTGGAAGGACCTAGATACATTCATACTAAGTGTCATATATCAGGCAATGATAAATATCATATGGTATTACTTATCGGTGGAATCTAAACATTGATACAAAGGTACTACCTTACAACACAGAAACAGAGTCCCAGGCTTAGAAAACAAACTTATGGTTACCAAACTGGAAAGGTGTGTTGGAGGCATAAATCATGAGGTTGGAGTTAGTATATACATATTTACAGAGAGAAAACTTGTAATCAACCTGGACCTGCTGTAGAGCACTTGGAACCCTTCTCAACACACTTTTA
Source organism: Kogia breviceps (assembly GCF_026419965.1). Taxonomy (NCBI): domain Eukaryota; kingdom Metazoa; phylum Chordata; class Mammalia; order Artiodactyla; family Physeteridae; genus Kogia; species Kogia breviceps. The sequence goes on from NC_081322.1 coordinate 167,358, forward strand.
GTAACCTCAACGGGAAAATAATTCCAAAGAGAATATATAGTCATCTCTGTATAAATGAATCATGTTGGTGTATATCAAAAATGAACACAACATGGTAAATCAACTATACCCCATTATAAATTTAAAATTAAATTATAGAAAAGAAAACTGATCACTAAATTCATTTAGTCACAGTGGACGTGCTAGTGTCACATCCTTGGACACAGACCCAATTTGGTCCCAAGGCTGGACTGTTGTGGGCCTGAGGACCTCGGGAGGATACGCCAGCTAATTCGCCCCCCTTGAACATGTAGTACCTGGTCCCCTCTGCGTGGGATCACAATCTGCAGATCTAAGTGTGCCCTCATACTACTAATCCAACCCTCTGACACCCAAAGGATGGTGGACTCTCTGGGCTGGATGACATTTGGAAAATCATCTGGTCTCAACATATCCTGGCCTCCCGACTCCTTTGTTAGGGTCATCAGACTCTACACGACAGCCCCCTCAACAGGTGACTGTGCAGGGGTTTATGCTTGTCTGTGGGCTGAAGAGTAAGGGGGAAGAAAGAATGGGATAGAAGCCCTTACATGTTTGGTCAGGCACATTCCACTCTAATTTAAAACCCAGGAACAGGACTTTTCCTACATCTAAGGTTGTGTCAGTAACCAGAGTGAGACAGCAGAAATCCCGCCGCCTTCTCTTTCCCATAACAACAACTCTAAAACTGGACCTTATAGGCACTTCATATTCACAATGCCTGGGGAGCTGTAAATGACAACAGCTCTCAAAAAATGTCTTGGGTTAGGTAATCGAAATAGACTTCAAAACAAGGCAACCTTTCAATAACCCCTTTTTAAGGGGTAAATTTTACTCACACTGTTCAAAAAAAAAAAGCACATATGAAGATGCTCACCATTGCTTTATGTTAGACAAAAGCAAATCAGATGTACAAAGAAGTATCACTTGGAATCACTCAGAATAGCCATCATCACAATGTCTACAAACAACAAATGCTTCAGTGGGTGTGGAAAAAAGAGAAACCTACTACTTATTATTATTATTATTAAGCTGCAATGAGTCTTTGTTGCTGCGCACGGCTTTTCTCTAGTTGCAGCAAGCGGGGGCTACTCATTGTTGTGATACGCAGCCTTCTCTTGGCGGTGGCTTCTCTTGTTGTGAAGCACAGGCTCTAGGCACACAGGCTTCAGTAGTTGTGTCACGTGAGCTCAGTAGTTGTGGCTCATGGGCTCTAGAGGGCAGACTCAATAGTTGTGGCGCACAGGCTTAGTTACTCTGTGGCATGTGGGATCTTCCTGGGCCAGGGCTCGAACCTGTGTCCCCTGCACTGGCAGGCAGAGTCTTAACCACTGCACTACCAATACTACACTATTGGTGGCAATGCCAATTGGTAACAGCCACTATGGGGCACAGAATGGAGGTTACCAGAGTAAGGGGAGGCGGGAGGGATAAATTGGAAATTGGGATTGACATATACACACCACTATATATAAAAGAGATAACAAATAATGGCCTACTGTAAAGCATGGGAGCTCTAGTCAATACTCTGTAATGACCTGTATGGGAAAGAAATCCAAAAAGGATTGGATATATGTATAACTGATTCACTCTCCTGTGCAGCAGAAAGTAACACAACATTGTAAATCAACTATACTCCAAAACAATTGAAATTGAATGAAATGAAATAAAATAAAATAAAATAGAGCTACCAGATGATCCAGCAAGTTCACTCCTGTGCTCATATCTGGAGGAAAGCATAAATCGAAAAGACACATCTTCCCCAATGTTCACTGCAACACTCTTTACAATAGCGAAGACATAGAAGCAACCAAAATGTCCATCAACATATGAATATGGATAAAGAACATATGGTACATATATATAATGGAATATGACTCAGCCATAAAATAGAAGAAAATAATGCCAATTGCAGTAACATGGATGGACCTAGAGATGACTGTACTAAGTAAGTCATACAGAGTAAGACAAATATTGTATGATATCACTTCTAGGTGGAACCTAAAAATTGATACAAATGAACTAACTTACAAAACAGAGGCAGCCTCACAGACTTGGAAAACAAACTTATGGTTACCAAAGGGGAAAGGTGGGGGGTAGGGATAAATCAGGAACTTGGGGTAAACATACAAATACTACTATATATAACATAGATAAGCAACAAGGACCTGCCATACAGCACAGGGAACTCTACTCAATATTCTGGGAATACCTTTATCAGAAAAGAATCTGAAAAAGAATGAATATATGCATATGTGTAACTGAATCACTTTCTGTGCAGCTGAAATGAACACAACATTCTAAATCAACTATACTCCAATAAAATTTAAATTACAAAATAAAGAAAATCACCTCATTTCAAAAGAAAAAAAGAATTCCCATATATTTTTATGGCTTGATAGCTTACTTTCTTAGTGCTCAATATTATCCCATTCCCAGAATATATTAATACTATATCATTTCATTCACCTAATGGAGGACACCTTAGTTTAATTCACATTTTGGCAATATTGAATTAGGTGCTATAAATATCCATATGCAGGTTTTCATCTGGACGTATGTTTTAAACTACTTTCAGTAAATATCCATGAGAACGCTTGCTGGATTGTACAGTAAGGGAATGTTCAATATTATAGCAAGTGTCAATCAGACTACCAAAGTAGTTGTATTATTTTTCATTTCCACCAATAACAAATGACATTTCCTATTGTTCCACATCCCCTACAGAATTTGTTCTTGTCATTGTTCACATTTTAGCCATTCTAAGTGTTACATAGTGGTATGTAATTGTATATTTAATTTGCTTTTACATGGCAGCATGCAATCTGGATTATTCTTCTGTATACTTATATGCATAGTGTCTATTTTCTTTGGTGAGGTGCCCATAAAGTACATTGGTCCACATTTTATTTAGGCTGCTTTCATTTTTTTCTACCCAATCTGTATTTGTTTTATTTATTTTCATGCCTTATTGCATTAGCAAGGACTTGGAGTAAAATATGGAAAAAGAGTCATGAAAGGGGAGATCCTTGCTTTTACCTGAACTTAGTGGAAAATCTTCATGTTTTTGACCATTCATCATGATGTAAGATAAAATTTTCCTGTAGATCTTTGTAATCAACTTGAGAAAGCTCCAGTCTATTTCTTTAACTGAGAGTTTTTATGAAGAATGGGTGTTAGATTTTTTCAAAGGTCTTCTGAATCTACTGATATGCTAATGATTGTCTTTAGGGTATTGATATGATGGATATAATTATCTGATTTTAGAATGTCGAACCAGCCTTGCATACCTGGGATTATTCCCTCTCATTCATGATATAAAATTCTCTCAAAATATTGTTGGATTCAATTTGTTAATATTTTGTTGAGGATTTTTGCATTGATGTTCCTGAGAGATATTGGTCAGTCTTCTTTACTATTCATATGTTCCTCTAAGTTTGGATGTTGTGGTTTTAGTGTCAGACATTCATTTGGGGACATTCTCAGTCATTTTTAAAAAATATTTTCTGGAGATCGGAGAGAAGATGGTGGAAGAGTAAGACACGGAGATCACCTTCCTCCCCACAGATACATCAGAAATACATCTACACTTGGAACTGCTCCTACAGAACACCCACTGAACGCTGGCAGAAGACCTCAGACCTTCCAAAAGGCAAGAAACTCCCCACGTACCTGGGTAGGGCAAAAGAAAAAAGCATAAATAGAGACAAAAGAATAGGGATGGGACCTGCACCAGTGGAAGGGAGCTGTGAAGGAGGAAATGTTTCCACACATTAGAAGCCCCTTCGCAGGCGGAGACTGCGGGTGGCAGAGGGGGGAAGCTTTGGAGCCGTGGAGGAGAGCACAGTAACAGGGGTGCAGAGGGCAAAGCGGAGAGATTCCTGCAGAGGATCAGTGCCGACCAGCACTCACCAGCCCGAGAGGCTTGTCTGCTCACCCACCGGGGTGGGCGGGGGCTGGGAGCTGAGGCTCGGGCTTTTGTCAGATCGCAGGGAGAGGACTGGGGATGGCGGCGTGAACAAAGCCTGAAGGGGGCTAGTGCGCCACAGCTGGCCGGGAGGGAGTCTGGGAGAAGTCTGGAGCTGCTGGAGAGGCAAGAGACCTTTTCTTCCCTCTTTGCTTCCTGGTGCGCGAGGAGAGGGGATTAAGTGCAATGCTTAAAGGAGCTCCAGAGACAGGCGTGGAGCTGCCGAAGAGACAAGAGACTTTTTCTTGCCTCTTTGTTTCCTGGTGCAAGAGGAGAGGGGATTAAGCACCGAGTAAAGGAGCTCCAGAGACAGGCGTGAGCCGTGGCTATCAGCGTAGACCCCAGAGATGGGCGTGGGACACTAAGGCTGCTGCTGCCACCACCAAGAAGCCTGTGTGTGAGCACAGGTCACTCTCCACACCTCCCTTCCCAGGAGCCTGTGCAGCCCGCCACTGCCAGGGTCCCAGGATCCAGGGACAGCTTCCCCGGGAGAACGTGTGGCACGCCTCGTGCTGGTGCAACATCATGCAGGCCTCTGCCCCACAGGCTCGCCCCACATCCGTACCCCTCCCTCCCCCTGGCCTGAGTGAGCCAGAGCCACCGAATCAGCTGGTCCTTTAACCCCGTCCTGTCTGAGCGAAGAGCAGGCGCCCTCAGGTGACATACATGCAGAGGCGGGGCCAAATCCAAAACTGAACCCCAGGAGCTGTGCGAACAAAGAGGAGAGGGGGAGGTCTCTCCCAGCAGCCTGAGAAGCAGCAGATTAAATCTCCACAATCAACTTGAAGTGCCCTGCATCTGTGGAATATCTGAATAGACAGCAAATCATCCCAAGTTGAGGAGGTGGACTTTGGGAGCAAGATATATTATTATTTTTCCCCTTATCCTCTTTTTATGAGTGTGTATGTGTATGCTGCTGTGTGCGATTTTGTCTGTATAGCTTTGCTTTCACCATTTGTCCTAGGGCTCTGACCCAACCATTTCATTTTGTTTTGTTTTGTTTTTCCTTTTAAAATTTCCTTCTTAATAATTATTTTTTGATTTTAATAACTTTATTTTATCCTACTTTATTTTATCTTCCCTTCTCCTTCCTTTCTTCCTGTCTTCCTCCCTTCCTCCCTCCCTCTCTTCCTCTCTTCTTCCCTTTCTTCCTTCCTTTCTTCCTTGTTTTCTGCCTTCCTTTCTTCCTTCCTTCCTTCCATCATTCCTTTCCTTTCTATTTTTTCTCCCTTTTATTCTGAGCCGTGTGGACTAAAGCCTCTTGGTGCTCCAGCCAGGCATCAGGGCTCTGTCTCTGAGGTGGGAGAACCAACTTTAGGACACTGGTCCACAAGAGACCTCCCAGCTCCACGTAATATCAAATGGCAAAAATCTCCCAGAGATCTCCATATCAACACCAAGACCCAGCTTCACTCAACGACCAGCAAGCTACAGTGCTGGACACCCAATGCCCAACAACTAGCAAGACAGGACTACAGCCCCATCCATTAGCAGAGAGGATGCCTAAAATCATAATAAGGCTACCAATACCCCAAAACACACCACCAGATGTCGACCTGCCCACCAGAAAGACAAGATCCAGCCTCATCCACCAGAACACAGGCACTAGTCCTCCCAGCCAGAAACCTACTCAACCCACTGAACCAACCTTAGCCACTGGGAACAGTCACCAAAAACAAGGGGAACTACGAACCTGCAGCCTGCGAAAACAAGACCCCAAACACAGGAAGATAAGCAAAATGAGAAGACAGAAAAACACACAGCAGATGAAGAAGCAAGGTAAAAACCCACCAGACCTAACAAATGAAGAGGAAATAGGCAGTTTACCTGAAGAATAATTCAGAATAATGATAGTAAAGATGATCCAAGATCTTGTAAATAGAATAGAGAAAATGCAAGAAACATTTAACAAGGACCTAGAAGAAATAAAGAGGAAGCAAGCAACAATAACCAACACAATAAATGAAATTAAAAATACTCTAGAAGGGATCAAAAGTAGAATAACTGAGGCAGAAGAACGGATAAGTGACCTGGAAGATAAAACAGTGGAAATAGCTACTGCAGAGCAGAAGAAAGAAAAAAGAATGAAAAGCACTGAGGACAGTCTCAGAGACCTCTGGGACAACATTAAATGCACCAACATTCAAATTATAGGGGTCCCAGAAGAAGAGGACAAAAAGAAAGGGACTGAAAAAATATTTGAAGAGATTATAGTTTAAAACTTCCCTAATATGGGAAAGGAAATAGTTAATCAAGTCCTGGAAGCACAGAGAGTCACATACAGGGTAAATCCAAGGAGAAACACACCAAGACACATAATAATCAAACTGTCAAAAATTAAATACAAAGAAAACATATTAAAAGCTGCAAGGGAAAAACAACAAATAACACACAAGGGAATCCCCATAAGGTTAACATCTGATCTTTCAGCAGAAACTCTGCAAGCCAGAAGGTAGTGGCAGGACATATTTAAAGTGATGAAGGAGAAAAACGTACAACCAAGATTACTCTACACAGCAAGGATCTCATTCATATTTGATGGAGAAATTAAAACCTTTACAGACAAGCAAAAGCTGAGAGAGTTCAGCACCACCAAACCAGCTTTACAACAAATGCTAAAGGAAACTTCTCTAGGCAAGAAATACAAGAGAAAGAAAAGACCTACAAGAACAAACCTGAAACAATTAAGAAAATGGGAATAGGAACATACATATCGATAATTACCTTAAATGTAAATGGATTAAATGCTCCCACCAAAAGACACAGACTGGCTGAATGGATACAAAAACAAGACCCGTATATATGCTGTCTACAAGAGACCCACTTCAGACCTAGGGACACATACAGACTGAAAGTGAGGGGATGGAAAAAGATATTCCATGCAAATGGAAATCAAAAGAAAGCTGGAGTAGCAATTCTCATATTAGACAAAATAGACTTTAAAATAAAGACTATTACAAGAGACCAAGAAGGACACTACATAATGATCAAGGGATCGATCCAAGAAGAAGATATAACAATTGTAAATATTTATGCACCCAACATAGGAGCACCTCCATATATAAGGCAAATACTAACAGCCATAAAAGGGAAATCAACAGTAACACAATCATAGTAGGAGACTTTAGCACCCCACTTCCACAAATGGACAGATCATCCAAAATGAAAATAAATAAGGAAACACAAGCTTTCAATGATACATTACACAAGATGGACTTAGTTGATATTTATAGGACATTCCATCCCAAAACAACAGAATACACATTTTTCTCAAGTGCTCATGGAACATTCTCCAGGATAGATCATATCTTGGGTCACAAATCTAGCCTTGATAAATTTAAGAAAATTGAAATCATATCAAGTATCTTTTCCAACAACAATGCTAGATATCAATTACAGGAAAGACTAGATATCAATTACAGGAAAAGATCAATAAAAAATACAAACACATGGAGGCTAAACAGTACACTACTTAATAACCAAGTGACCACTGAAGAAATCAAAGAGGAAATCAAAAAATACTTAGAAACAAATGACAATGGAGACATGATGACCCAAAGCCTATGGCATGCAGCAAAAGCAGATCTAAGAGGGAAGTTTATAGCAATACAAATCTACCCCAAGAAACAGGAAAAATCTCAAATAAACAACTTAACCTTACACCTGAAGCAATCAGAGAAAGAAGAACCAAAAAACCCCAAAGTTAGCAAAAGGAAAGAAATCATAAAGATCAGATCAGAAATAAATGAAGGCAACAATGCAAAAATCAGTAAAACTAAAAGTTGGTTCTTTGAGAAAATAAACAAAATTGATAAACCGTTAGCCACACTCAGCAGCATTGAAAGGGAGAAGACTCAAATCAACAGTTTCAGAAATGAAAAAGGAGAAGTAACAACTGACACTGCAGAAATACAAAGGACCATGAGAGATTACTACAAGAAACAATATGCCAATAAAATGGACAACCTGGAAGAAATGGACAAATTCTTAGAAAAGCACAACCTTCTGAGACTGAATCAGGAAGAAATAGAAAATATAAACAGACCAATCACAAGCACTGAAATAGAAACTGTGATTAATTATCTTCCAACAGACAAAAGCCCAGGACCAGATGGCTTCACAGGTGAATTCTATCAAACATTTAGAGAAGAGCTAACACCTATCTTTCTCAAACTCTTCCAAAATATAGCAGAGGGAGGAACACTCCCAAACTCGTTCTATGAGGCCACCATCACCCTGATACCAAAACCAGACAAAGACGCCACAAAAAAAGAAAACTACAGGCCAATATCACTGATGAACATCGATATAAAAATCCTCAACAAAATACTAGCAAACAGAATCCAACAGCACATTAAAAGGATCATACACCACGATCAAGTGGGGTTTATCCCAGGAATGCAAGGATTCTTCAATATATGAAAATCAATCAATGTGATACACCATATTAACAAATTGAAGGATTAAAAACTATATGATAATCTCAGTAGATACATAAAAAGCTTTCAACAAATTTCAACACCAATTTATTATAAAAACTCTCCAGAAAGTGGGCATAGAGGGAACCTACCTGAACATAGTAAAGGCCATATAAGACAAATCCACAGCCAACATCATTCTCAATGGTGAAAAACTGAAACCATTTCCTCTAAGCTCAGGAACAAGACAAGGTTGCTCACTGTCACCACTATTATTCAACATAGTTTTGGAAGTCTTAGCCACAGCAATCAGAGAAGAAAAATAAATAAAAGGAATCCAACTCAGAAAAGAAGTAAAACTGTCATCGTTTACAGATGACATGATACTATACATAGTGAATTCTAAAGATGCTACCAGAAAACTACTAGAGCTAATCAATGAATTTGGTAAAGTAGAAAGATACAAAATTAATGCACAGAAATCTCGTGCATTCCTATACACTAATGACAAAAAATCTGAAAGAGAAATTAAGGAAACACTCCCACTCACCACTGCAACAAAAAGAATAAAATACTTAGGAATAAACCTACCTAAGGAGAAAAAAGGCCTGCATGCAGAAAACTATAAGACACTGATGAAAGAAATTAAACACGATACAAACAGATGGAGAGATATACCATGTTCTTGGATTGGAAGAATCAACATTGAGAAAATGACTGTACTACCCAAAGCAATCTTCAGATTCAATGCAATCCCTATCAAACTACTAATGGCATTTTTCACAGAACTAGAACAAAATATTTCACAATTTTATGGAAACATAAAAGACTCCAAATAGCCAAAACAATCTGAGAAAGAAAAACGGAGCTGGAGGAATCAGGCTCCTGGACTTCAAAAATTACTACAAAGCTACACTAGTCAAGACAGAATGGTACTGGCATAAAAACAGAAATACAGATCAATGGAACAGGATAGAAAGCTCAGAGATAAACCCATGCACATATGGTCACCTTATCTTTGATAAAGGAGGAAAGGGTATACAATGGAGAAAAGACAGCCTCTTCAATAAATGGTGCTGGGAAAACTGGACAGCTACATGTAAAAGAATGAAATTAGAACACTTTCTAACACCACACACAAAAATAAACTCAAAATGGATTAAAGACCTAAATGTAAGGCCAGGCACTATAAAATTCTTAGAGGAAAACATAGGCAGAACACTCTATGAGATAAATCACAGCAAGATCCTTTTTGACCCACCTCCTAGAGAAATGGAAAGAAAAACAAAGATAAACAAATGGGTCCTAAAGAACCTTAAAAGCTTTTGCACAGCAAAGGAAACCATAAACAAGATGAAAAGACAACCCTCAGAATGGGAGAAAATATTTGCAAACCAAGCAAGTGACAAAGGATTAATCTCCAAAATATACAAGCAGCTCAGGCAGCTCAATACCAAGAAAAACAACCCAATGCAAAGAAGACCTAAATAGACATTTCTTCAAAGAAGATATACAAATTGCAAACTAACACATGAAAGGATGCTCAACATCACTAATCATTAGAGAAATGAGATTCAAAACTACAATGAGGTATCACCTCACACCAATCAGAATGGCCATCATCAAAACATCTACAAACAATAAATGCTGGAGAGGGTGTGGAGAAAAGGGAACACTCTTGCACTGCTGGTGGGAATGTAAATTGATACAGCTACTATGGAGAACAGTATGGAGGTTCCTTAAAAAACTAAAAATAGATCTACCATACGACCCAGCAATCCCACTACTGGGCATATACCCTGAGAGAACCATAATTCAAAAAGAGTCATGTACCACAATGTTCATTGCAGCTCTATTTACAATAGCCAAGACATGGAAGCAACCTAAGTGTCCATCGACATATGAATGGTAAAGAAGATGTGGCACATATATACAATGGAATATTACTCAGCCATAAAAAGAAATGAAACTGAGTTATTTGTAGTGAGGTGGATGGACCTAGAGTCTGTCATACAAAGTGAATTAAGTCAGAAAGAGAAAAACATATTGTATGCTAACACATACATATGGAATCTAAAAAAACAAAAAAAAAAGGTTTTGATGAACCTAGGGGCAGGACAGGAATAAAGACGCAGAGGTAGAGAATGAACATGAGGACATGGGGAGGGGGAAGTGTAACCTGGGATGAAGTGAGAGAGTAGCTTTCACATATATACACTACCAAATATAAAATAGATAGCTAGTGGGAAGCAGATGCATAGCACAGGGAGATCAGCTCGGTGCTTTGTGACCACCTGGAGGGGTGCGATAGGGAGGGTGGGATAGGGAGGGTGGGAGGGAGATGCAAGAGGGAGGGGATATGGGGATATATGTATATGTATAGCTGATTCACTTTGTTATACAGTAGAAACTAACACAACATTGTAAAGCAGCTACACTCCAAAAAGATGTTTAAAAAAATAACTCATGCTTCCTTAAATCTTAGGTAGATATGGATTTTTGCAGTTTCTAAAGAAATACAAAATATTTGCAAGAGAATAAGAGACTTCGGATGCTAAGATACACAGGAACATCCTTATCTTCTTTCTCCCAAAGAAAATTCCTTGTTTATATTTAACATTTGTGCATCATTTACTGTTATCTGTACTTTACAAAGATGAACTCATTTTGTCCACATTACAACCAAATGAAGTAGGACAGGTATTATTATCATCTTCATTTCCATTTTACAGATGAAGGAACTCAGGCACAGAAAGTTTAAATAACTTGCCCCATGTCATGCAGCCTGCCTGATTCAAATCTAGAATCTGCTCCAGAATCTATACTCTTATCCACTCTGCTATGCTGACTTATTACGTTTTTTTTGTTTGTTTGTTTGTTTTGCGGTACGCGGGCCTCTCACTGTTGCGGCCTCTCCCGTTGCCGGAGCACAGGCTCCGGACATGCAGGCTCAGCGGCCACGGCTCACGGGCCCAGCTGCTCCGCGGCATGTGGGATCCTCCCGGACCGGGGCACGAACCCGCGTCCCCTGCGTCGGCAGGCGGACTCTCAACCACTGCGCCACCAGGGAAGCCCTATTTGGTATTTTAATCATAAAATTTTAAAGCAGTTAATTCACTATCTTCTCTATATAAAGATACACATATGGAAACCTCTCCGTGCGGGTTTGGGATCCTCCAGCAGAAGGTGGGCAGAGATCATTCAAATGATGGTGGACAAAGTGGTCAATGGTTGCTTTGATTCCACCGTCTTACCAAGGCCTGGAAAGTTCTCTCTTGTCTCGGGTCTGAGTGGAGGGTCCCACCTGTTTCCCTGTTCCCTGTTTTATGCCCAGGCTCCCAAATTATTGTTACCTCTTGGATACCAAATAACCCTCCCAAGATCACATATTCATTCATCCATAAACTTCTTTCAGTTGCCCCACTGGTACTTGAGATGAAGAATAATTGAGAACGTCTTCTCGGTGAGTGAAAATATAAGGATGCTACTGGAAATATAATTAAAAATGGGACTGGAAAGCCCTGAAGTTAATTGCAAGTTAATTTAGAATATATCAGATGGACAAAAGACAGAAATTCATCCACTTTTATTGAGCACCAGTGCTAGATATTATGAGAGTACAAATCAAAATGAACATTATTACTACCTTTACATTCCTGGCTCTGTACTAGGTTCTGGGGATATATTAGTGAACAAGATAAACTCAGTTCCTGCTTCACAGAACACACAGGCTTTGGAGAAGGGTGCCAAATTAATGACAGGTGAAGTATAAATTACAAACATTCTGAATCACCTTTCTAGGTTTGATTTTGTCAAATGCTGAGATTCCCTGATCTGGCAGTTATATTCTCAGGAGCTCCTTCTCCAGTCTGACAATTCCTCATCTGAGGACTTTTGGAAGATTACATCATAATGGGCACTAAGTAATTTAATTGTAATCTGTGGAGTCGACATGGCTGGGTAGGGAGAGAGATTCAATAGTTGCACAGGCAGTGTCACGGCGGAGTGCATTGGCGGAGTCTCAGTGTGGAAGGATTCTTTCCACCAAAAGGGCTAGAGACAGAAAGTCAGCCACAGCCAGAGCAGGCTGGGGGGTGAGGGAAGCAAACCCTCCCCTAGAAGTCAACTGACAAAGATTTAGTACATAAACTGTTATTGGAACAAATTGAGAAAAAAAGTTTTTTAAAGACAGAGGCTTTCTGAGCAAAAGGCAGAAATGAATTCAGGACAGGTGGTGAGGACAAGAACCACACAGACACACACGTGTCCAGACTGTCCTGCCACCAAGACAACCCGGCGCCAGGACCCACCTTGCTGTCTTTGTAGATTGTGTCACTTAAGTGTAATGAACATATATTTTCTTCTTAGAGAGAATGAACGATTATTTCTTCCTGTAATCTTCATAAATTTCTATCTATGTTCCTGGAGAATGTGGACCCTTCCCAACAGGAATGAAACAAACTAGATAAGCAGAAGAGATAAGCCTCTTCTTCACCAGAGCTGTGTTCTCTGTTCTCAGCTTCATCCGGCTGCAAGAGGCAAGTGTTTGGAGGGGGACCATCTCATCAAGCAAACATCTTTTCTCTTTACTTTAAGCTCCATTACTTCCTCTCAGGACAGCATCTTGGCTCCAAGGGAAATGGTCGGGGCTGCAGCCTTAAGCCTTGTGTACGGTTAGCATTTCAGGTTCATACTCTTTAAGCAAAGCCCCAATACCTTTTGAAAGACTTCATTCATCTAACGGAGATTTACCGAAATGTGTCTAAGTACGTACAGCCAATGATAAATGAGCCAACCAGTGTGATAGGGCACCTCTAACTGAAGGATATCTCCCTCTGGAGGATCTCAATGCCTTACCGGTGTGGAAAGAAGCCCGTGGCACAGCTACAGACTGATGACTGCGGAAGGCTGATGAAGGAAATGCTTTCGAGGCCTCTGTGTTCAGTGGCCCTGGCAGGCTTTCAGAATTTGGTTAAACACAAGGCAGTGTGAGCCATTAGATTTGCTTCTCTGGGACAATACCGGGAGTTTGGAAAGACGGGTAGGAAGAGAGATCTGAGCAGTGCTCTGTGGTAACCACAGAGCCACTGCCAGAGTCTCGTGCCAAGAATAAAGTTCTGAGATCCCGCCTCAGGCCAGTAAAGAAAGGCTGGTCAAACCCAGCACGAAGGGCCAATGAAATGCACAACCAACAACGGCCAAAAAGCCTCAGGCTTCATGCTGATGGAGCTGGCAGATTTATATTTTAAGAGGCCAACTTTCCCTCACCCCCAGCAAAAATCAGTTGTCCGTAACAGTATCTAGTTAAATTATTGGTGTTGTATCACTGGTCTGGGATTCAGAGTTACATATAGGCAAGGTGTTGGCAAACGGGATGTGTTGAGAGACCACAGGACCTTGAAAGAAAAGGCAATTATGGGTTCAGAAAAAATTTTTATGTCATTTCCATTTGCAAAGAGACACCTGAAGAAAAGATACTTAAAAACAAAGAAACAAACAAAAAAATCCCCTCCATTCCGGTGGACACATGAAGGCTTTATTTAATTCATAGTGTGTAAGAAAGAAATATGGGTAAGGAAATACTTCCTTTCCAACCCCATTGGATATAGAGATAAAGATTTGAGAGGCAAGACCTAAAACCATGGAATTGATTACATAGCCTTTGACTAGCTTAGAGTGTGGGATTCAGAAGACCACTTGGTCTACAGACCCCTAACTAAAAAGTGTCCACGGCTCTCCCAATATAATGCCATCAAATTCCCCTTCAGCCATAACACTGACACTTTGATATCCCAGTAGAAAAGTACAGTTATGAGCGCAAGGTTGTTTCTACCAGCCTGTCCTTTCCTAATGAGCTAGTGCATTACCGTAGGGTTCCACGTGTCTCTTTAGAACAGTGAGTCCCCTAGAACACAAAGAAAAGGAAAAAATTCAATCATGATTTTTGATGCTGTGATTCAAAGTGCTTAGTCCCTCCTTTGAGAGAGCTACAAATATAGGAATAAGTCAAGATTCCCAGGGTATGTCAGCTGGCAATAGAGAAAAGTCATTATATTTTATAACAATTATAAAATCTTGAGAAAACATTATTTTAAAGCTCTTCATCAGGCAATTTCTGACTCCTATCATTCCCAGGATGACCTTGCTTGTCCTAAGCCATACACCTTGCAGTATCCAAGTAATTCAAAGCATTTTTTACTAGTCAAGTAGTAACTGTATTCAACCCGATGAACAAAAAGTAACCCTAAAGTCTGGGAAAGTTCAAAATCCACTGCTTCTTTTCCTGATGCCCAGAAATACAGGTTCTCAGTTCTGTGTCTTTATGAAGGAATAAAGGAAAAGGAAAAATTGCAATAGAAGTTTCACTCTTTTACTTGCATCCTTTCCCAAATTTTAAGGGATTTATCATGGAAATCACAACAAATGAAGGATATTCTGCTCACAGTTGTAAATGATTTTGATAAATCTCATTGTTTTGTTTCTAAAGAGAAAAATGATATCAAAATTTTGTGTGTATATGTGTTCTCTTTCTAAGTTCAAGGCTGGGAAAATATGAATTTAGAGAGGAAACTCAGGACAAAAGGAGGAAAAAACTTCCTTAAAAGAAGCCAGGGTTTCCCTGGTGGCGCAGTGGTTGAGAGTCCGCCTGCCAATGCAGGGGACGCGGGTTCGTGCCCCGGTCCGGGAGGATCCCACGTGCCGCGGAGCGGCTGGGCCCGTGAGCCGTGGCCGCTGAGCCTGCGCGTCCGGCGCCTGTGCTCCGCAACGGGAGAGGCCACGGCAGTGAGAGGCCCGCATACCGCAAAAAAAAAAAAAAAAAAAAGCGAGAAGCAGACTTAAATTGTGTTTGACTTTTCAAAAAAATTTTTCCCCATTACTTCTTTTGTTTGGAGAAAGAAAGTCTTTTAGCAGGGAGAGTACAAATTCTCCCAAGGGAGTTAGAAGCATCCTTCTCTGAGCAAAACCAATAACCGATCCAGAATGTCTTGTTGGAATCACCACCTAAATGTGACCCACACATTAGTTCCTCCTTCTACTGGCAAATCTTCACCTGTATTTTTATTTTATTTCCTAATTGAAGTTGAAAGCATCATTGATGGCCTGGTGTGACTCTAAGAAATGAAGAAATGAGTAGTGAGATTGTAGAAAATAGGAAGAGATTATTTTTCATCATGTTGATCTTTGAAGTTACGTCTACAGGACTCCATAGTTTGGGTTGGTGTGTTAGTTTCTTAGGGCTGCCCAAGCAAAATCCCATAAACTTGGTGGCTTGAAACAACAGAAATTCATTCTCTCACAGTTCTGCAAGCTAGAAGTCTGAAATCAAGATGCCAGCAAGGTTGGTTCCTTCTGGAAGGCTCTGAGGGAGATTCTGTTCCAGACTTCTCTCCTAGCCTATGGTGCTTGTCAGTAATCTTGGCATTCCTTGGGTTGTAGTTGCATCACTCTAAAATCTGCCTCCACTGTCATTCTTACAAGGATGCTAGTCATATTGAATAAGGGCTCTGTCTACTGTGGCATGACTTCATCTTAATTTATACCTTAATTACATGTGCAAAGACTCTATTTCCAAATAAGAGGCTAGGACTTCAACATATGTTTTTGTGGGACATTATTCAATTCACAACAGTCAGAAAAAATTTTTCCTGATTTTAACAAAAATGACTAAGGGGAAAGAAACAATTTTGTGTAAACTATTTTATGGACCTAATCACCCCTAAAAATGTAAACCTTTGACTTAACCTATGAAATTTCAATATCAGAAAGTTACATTTTATATAGAAGGCCAAAACAGATGGGTGGCTTTTAAAAGAAACTCATCAGGTCAGTGCCCTTTGGCCTCATTAAAATAATCCATTTGAGTTGCTACACTTGGGCAATCTCTAGAAATTTCCTGCTTGAAGTTGACTTCTAGCATCAGACTTATCATGTATGATAAGAGACCAAAATTTAGGATGTTGGAGTTTATGCAACTCAGATATTAGAAGCTCAAGGAGGGAATCAAAGCTGGGTATGGGGCTTCCCTGGTGGCGCAGTGGTTGAGAATCCGCCTGCCGATGCAGGGGACACGGGTTCGTGCCCCGGTCCGGGAAGATCCCACGTGCCGCGGAGCGGCTGGGCCCGTGAGCCATGGCCGCTGAGCCTGCGCGTCCGGAGCCTGTGCTCCGCAATGGGAGAGGCCACAACAGTGAGAGGCCCGCGTATCGCCAAAAAAAAAAAAAAAAAAAAAAAAAGCTGGGTATCTACTTTGGAAGTTTCCTACATGACCCACCAAACTTGGAGTGCTTCCGGTGGAATTCCAGAATGAGAATGCTTGGAAAGTCGTTGTTCTGATTTCAGAACAGTAACACGAGAGTTGCTCTAGCAGCAATTACAGTGAAACCGGCTCCATTGGGTGTGGTTCCTGTCATCCTTGGAGGGATCTTGGCCAGAAGTACGTTGCCATGGACATTCAAGTTAAGCCAACCCAAACTTGGAACCAAGCCAGCCAATCAGGCAGCTTTGAGAAAAAGGCAGAGTAGAGACAAATCATCAGGCATTTGTGACTAACTCTTCCATTTTTACCTGTTGAAATTAAATGTATAAAGCCCGTAATTTGGAAACATTATAAATGCTATGAAATCAACAACTATATAGTAATTGCTTTGACTTCCACAATTTTCTGCAACATCTTACAGTGAAAATTTGAAGCATACAACAAAGTTGAAAGAATTTTATGGTGAACATAACCTGGATTCTATCATTAACTCTTCACTACACTTGCTTTCTCATATATCTATCCATTAGTCCAACCTTCTATCTACCTATCAATTTATCTTATTTGTATGCATTTGAAAGTAAATTACAGACATTAGTTCATAACCTCCTAAATACTTCAGCATGCATATCATTAACTGGGGATTTCCACAGCTTAAAAAGCTGTGGAATAGGCCACATAAATCATGAGACATTTATAGCATAGCACCTCCATAATGATAATTTGTTTCATGGTTAAGTGTCCAGATAGCGTTCTCCAAGCACTTGAGTGCATATCTAAAATATAAGGCAAGCATGGTTATAAGGTTTATATTAAGATATTTCATCAACGAAATATTTAAGGGACTACCCTGGAGGTCCAGTGGTTAAGACTTCACCTTCCAATGCAGGAGGTGCAGGTTCGATCCCTGGTTGGGAAGCTAAGATCCCACGTGCCGCGTGGCCAAAATTGTAACAAAATGTAACCAATAAAGATTTAAAAAATGGTCCACATCAAAAAAAATCTTTAAAAAAAAACAAAATATTTAAAAACTCATTGAGACATCTTATTCACAAATATTGGTACTATATCCCTTCCTGGGTGTATATATAAGAACTTGGGTTGGTATTGCTTCAGAATTCAGGCCTCACAAGTTCCCAGCTGTCATACTATAACTACATTGAATGTACTGACTTAAGTCCTCTCCAAAGACCAGAATCATTCTCTCTCTACCAGGGCATCTCTCACACTCTTTCTTCTCCTACAATCCTCTCAAATACAAGTTTAAACTCTAGGTCACACCAATAAAAATTTCATAAAGCATTACCTTCTATTTTATTAATATTTGTCAAACACTATCTTTCCATTAAAAAGCAAGCACTCTTGCCCCCTCTATTCTCATGGGTTGCTGACATTGCAGGGATTGCCTGGATAACATAGCCCTGTTCTGACAGAAGAAGAGTCAAGTAAAACATAGAATTTCATCGATTAATTGGAGACAGAGAACAAGGACGGGGGACATTCATAAACTTAAAAATTGAATGAAGCAATTCCCTCTTTATAAGAAGATCAGTAAAACAGAAATGTTATAGAAAACAAACTTACGGTTACCAAAGGGGAAATGGCAGGGAGGGATAAATTAGGAGTTTGGGGTTAGCAGATACAGACTGCAATATATAATACAAATAAACAACAAGGTCGTCCTATACATAAATATATATCTATATTTTTATTATTATGCTGTACACCAGAAACTAACACATTATAAATCAACTATACTTCAATAAATAAATAAATATTCAAAAATTCAAAAAAAATTCAAAAAGCGATCCCCCCACCCTGCCAAAAAAAGAAAACAGAAATGTTAGAACTCAGGGAAGAGATGACAAAGCAATGGGAGGAGATGAAACAAGAGCTGGTGGAAACCGGCAAAGAACTGGAAAAGAAAAATCATAGAAATAAGACAAAATTGGAGGGAGCACAAATCAAATCAAATAGACGCTGTAAAGTAATCAAAACAGAAAAGAAACTTACTTCTTTAGAAGTTGAAAAGAATTAGAAAGAAAATGAGAAAGAAACAGGCAAAGGGAATCCAACACATTGTTAAAATTACCAAATAAGCAAAGAAAAAAAGACTTAAGCAATATGAGGATTAGAGGGACAGAAACAAAATGATAAACATGATACACCCCCTGCAATAGAGAAACTGTAAATGATATATGTCTGGCAATATAAAAGTGATTTAACTATCACAGAGTGAGATGGGGAGATGGGAAAAAAAAAAGGTGGGAAGCAAAACACAATGATCTGTAATATATCTGAGTCAAAGGATGTCATTTAAGGCTGTAAAATGAAGTAATATAAATACTAGCATACATAAATCATACAAAGATAAATTTTAAAAATTATTTCTTACCCAAATTAGGAGGTGTAGGGCAGCAAGTTGAAGGGAGAACATGAAAATAAGCTTGTTTTATTATTGCACATAGTAAGGAAAAACAGATATTGTCTCTAAAGAAATAAAGGGCTAAGGGTATTACATATGTATAATTACACAAGTAACAACAAAACAAAAACACTAAACTTCCTAAATATCAGATGAATCATTCACAGTATAAAATAAAGATCACAGACTGAAATATATTTTAAAAACTATAAAGGGAATTCCTCGGCAGTCGAGTGGTTAGGACTCTGTGCTTTCACTGCCGAGGGACCAGGTTCAATCCCTGGTCAGGGAACTAAGATCCTGAAAGCCATGCAGCACAGCAAATAAATAAACACTATGAAAACCGCATATATAAGGCTTCCCTGGTGGCGCAGTGATTGAGAATCTGCCTGCTGATGCAGAGGACACGGGTTCAAGCCCTGGTCTGGGAAGATTCCACAGGCCGCGGAGCAACTGGGCCCGTGAGCCACAACTACTGAGCCTGAACGTCTGGAGCCTGTGCTCCGCAACAAGAGAGGCCGCGATAGTGAGAGGCCCGCGCACCGCGATAAAGAGTCACCCCCACTCGCCGCAACTAGAGAAAGCCCTCGCACAGAAACGAAGACCCAACACAGCCATAAATAAGTAAATAAATAAATTTACTTTTAAAAAAAGAAAACCGCATATATTTTAAAAATAACAGAATTAAGACTACATACGTCTTTTAAATCAATAAATATAAATGGACTGAATGCATCTATTAAAAGAAAAAGAATTGCAGACAAGTTCAAAAAGTAAAACACAACTCCAAGCTGTGTGTAAAATACTTATTTAAAACAAAGTGATTCAGAAAGACCGAAAATAAAAGCATGGGAAAAGTTATACCAGATAGATATAAACCAAAAGAAAGCAGGGGTTCCAATCATAAAATCAGAATAGATGGAGTATCAGAAAAATAATATTAAATGAAACAATAAAAGGACATTTTATAATCGTAAAACTTGCAATTAATGGTGACTGTATAACAGCTATAAATATTCACTTGAGCATGAAAAAACATAGCACCAATTTTCATAATTCAGAAAGTAGGAAATACCAGAAAGGTTGACAAAAACATGTTTCTAGTAGAAGTTTAATTTCTCTCTCAGTCCATGAGTGAGAGTGAGAAGTTAGAAGATTTAAATAATGAAATTAATAAGGAAGATAAATTAATAAAAATTCAAAACCCAGAAAACAGAGAATACGTCTCCTTTTCAAGCAGCCATGGTACAGTCAACCAAAATTGACCAGACTAAGCTATGAAGAAAATCTGAATAAGTTCTTTATGATAGTGAGTTTTGTCATCCGAGAAAATGAATGCCTTTCCATTTGTCCAAGTCTTTTTTTTCCTTCAGGAGTATTCGATCATTTACTTCACATAGGTCTTTGCCTAATTATTGATACACTTATTTCCTGATATTTTATCTTACTTGTCACTCTTGTTAATAGACCCATTCCATTAAATTGTTATACTAACTATATATATGGATATATAGAGAAATATATACGTGTGTGTGAATATATATACATTTCTGAATATTAGTGCTATACTATGCTCCTTTACTGAACTGTAGATTTTTCAGCTGATTTTTGTTGCCAAATAACCAGAAACTGCAGTCAACTTCCCAGCAGCCCTGCAGTCCTGAGGGGGGTGGCCGGCAGGGGAATCTGGAGGTTTCTGCAAAGACTCAAAGCGGCCTAAGCCCACTCACCTGCCTTCACTGCTGGAAGAGAACATGATTTCTGCCTTCTTTCCACCTTCCAAATCCTTATAATGTGCATTTTATTCATACAATATAAATTGCACCCATAGGGGCAAAGGGGGTCTAGTAAAAGGACTATTTGGCTTCCAATTCACCTGGTATAGGAGAGGGCATACCAGGGGGTGGGAATGAATGCTGGTTGCCAAAACAAACAAACAAAAGAAGTATCCAGCATGAATATAAAATATATGAAAAGTTTTTAAGATGTCAATAAGATATAGAAAAATGGTGAAAGGATATAAACAGTTTCCCAAAAAGTTGGTATAGGTATGAATAACAGTTCACAGAAAAGGATGCCTATTTAATGCCTCTTAAATATATGAAAAGGATGTCTATACTCACAAGAAGAGAAAAGCAAATTGAATGTATTCCTAGATACCAGTGTCCATTGTTTGGAAACATCATAAAGTCGGTAACACACTGTATTGGTGAGTGTATGAGGAAACAGGAACTCTCCATGTATGTGGTGGGAGAGTGCGATTTGGTATTACCTACCAAAATAACAATTGCACACAAATATTTCACTTCACTTAGAAATTCCACTTCAAGGAACTTATCCTCTAGATATACTTACACATGTGAAATTGAAATAGCAAACACCTGCATACAACCGAGCTGTCCATCAATAGGGGATTGGTTAAATAAATTATGGTACAGTCTTCAACGAATGATTATGTATATTAAAAAATGGAGAAAAACTTTGTGTACCACTTTAAAAATAGTTTCAAGACATTAAGTGACAAAATCAAGGTGCAGAACTTTATGAAGAAAAATCTAACTTGTTTTTAAAAAAGGAAAAATCACATATTATTGCATGGGCTTTTAGATGCTAAAAATTCTGGAGTGGCATATAGGAAACTAACAGTAGTGATTATCTTTTGGAGAGGACAAAAAGAAATGGGCAGATAGAGGATAGAGTGGGAAAGATACTATTGGGATTTATGGTTGAATTATATAAATGTGTTGTCTAGTCAAAAATAAATAAATGATTTTTTTAAATGAAGAAGATTGAAGAAGGAAAAGAACTTGGCAAAAGTTCAGTGGAATGCTATAAAGGCAATATCAAAAGACTTGAGAATAAGCCCCATGAGGAGTGAGTATGATTCAGCCTAGAAAAGGGAAAGCTGAGAGGTGATAGAACAGAACTCGGACATACAAGACGGCTGCTGGCCATTTGTCATCTTCCCTGAAAACACCAAGCTAAAATGGTTTAGCTTGAATATCCAAATTAGACTATGAAAACAGAACTAGGTTATCAAAAGAATATATGGACTTGCTTTCACTAAAGCCAAACAGTCCTTGAAATATAGAGCTCTCAGTTCACTTGCTTAAATACCCTGAACTGGCTTTTGGTCCAACTGCTTTAGAACAGAATACAAAGCCCTTCATAATCCGCACCAGGCTACCTTTTAAACTAGGGCTATCGCCAGACACCTTCTGCATTCCTCCTTTCACATGATATACCCTCACCTCTGGTGTGTTTATAACTTCCTGTTTTTAAAATCTCCTATGCTTTTTCATGCCTCCATGCCCTTCCTGATATTGATCTCACTTTCTGGAATATCCTACTTATCTTCCTAAAGTGCCCCTACTCACTCTTGAGACCCAAGAAGTAACCCCTTTGTGAAACCATTTCGGAGCCCTCCCAAATCATGGCATAATTTGCTGGGCCCTCCTATGCCTTCCCAAGTCAAATGCTCATGTCTCTATTACATTGTTCATGAGGTTACATGATGATGAGTGGAATAGAGGTTTGGTGCCCCACTAAAGTTGGCAGATATCAGATATCATCTTTTTATCCTTAGAAACCAATATGGTGGCCCATGGTTAGCACAGGACCTGGCCTCAAATCATGCTTGCTGTATGGAGAGTGAGGGATTAAAAAAATGTATTTGGGAATAAGGAAATTTAGGCACTCACTCTGTGCTTACATATTTCAAACACTTTGATGGAATGATTACTGGTCTGCTCTCCTAAGTTTACAACTCCAGGAATAGAATCCAAGGCAATCTGTAGGGTGTACTAAACAGATCCTGGGTACACTGGAATATATTCCATTTCAAAAGATGCACAGTGGGTTTGACATCAGTGCAGTTGTACGATGGGGAATATAAATGTGCAAAAACGTGCTCTGAAAGTGAAGCGCCGTCTGTTGTACATGATTACTTGAAAAGAATGATCATTTGGCTGTGTATTTTCTGATAACATGTGTACTTAAAACTTCCAAACTTAATGTACCACTAATTTACTTTAGCATTTTAGTTCTTTTCCTTAAGGAGAAAAAGAAAAAAAAAAAAAAAGTCTACAAATGCTTCTGCCTTGACCTTACCAGCCCCTGTTTCCACATCACCCATCACAAAACAAACAGAAATAGGTCCTCTTTCAGAAGCCTTGGTTTTAAAAATGGGTTTCTTACATGTCAGAAAAATACATTTTAATTTATAAAAAGGTTCCAATCAGCAAATTCAATCTCAGGTTCATATTTTACATCCAAAGTCTTATTCAAACACCCGAGTCCCTGTGTAATCATTTTATTTATCATAATTGAGTAAATTATCCATAATTATCATACATGATCATATAATTTATCAGGAAATTGAATCAAGCAGAACTACCTATGCCTTCCTTCAATACAATTTTATATCGCATCTACACAAAAGAAGTGGAAGCACTCTCCCTTGAATTTAGGCTGAGTTGGGTTGGACTTGCCATTCCATTACTATGGTTGGACAGTGGGCAAGTACTCATCCTCATTAAACCTTTGTTTCCTCCCTTATAAAAGAGGAACAATTGGGCTTCCCTGGTGGCGCAGTGGTTGAGAGTCCACCTGCCGATGCAGGGGACGTGGGTTTGTGCCCCGGTCCTGGAAGATCCCACAGGCCGCAGAGCGGCTGGGCCCGTGAGCCGTGGCCTCTGAGCCTGCGCGTCCGGAGCCTGTGCTCCGCAATGGGAGGGGCCACAACGGTGAGAGGCCCACGTACTGGGAAAAAAAAAAAAAAAAAGAGGAACAATAATAACAACATGCCTTAGAGAGCTTTGAATTAGAAATGTGTTGCATGTAATACCTGGCATATAATAGGTTCTCAATAAGTTTTGGGTTTTTTTCTAAATCATGGTTCCCTGCTAATCAGTATTTTCTTTGCCTTATTGTAGTTTCCTCAGTCTGGAGCACCACTGCCATCCCTCTACCTTACCCTAATCAGGCAAACTCATCTTGGTGCTTAAATACCAGTGTCAATTTCCCTGAAAAAACTTCCTGATTCCTTCCAACTTTTCTAGGCCAAGTTAGTCATCCTTGAATATTCTGCTTACTTCTGCATTACCCTTATTATACACTTATGTATTATTTATTTACTCATCCATCCCCCACTTTAGTGTAAGTTCCTTGGGAAGAGAGATTGTGTCTTGATCTGTGGTATCTTTGTATCTTCTAACACCATGTCTGCATTTAGAAGGGAAATAAAAATGAGCGCTCTTAAAATGCTTTTATTCAGACAGCTAGAATTAAAGACACTGTAGGTGTTAATGAGATTTTGATTAAGAACTCAAGGAGAAATTTCCTATTACGGTAAATATTTAATATGTTCTAAGTCCTGAATTAGTCATTACTCTTCTCAAAAAATAAAGTGGTACTTTTCTTTGTTAATCTAGAAAATTTTAGGGTTTGAATCTAGTGTTTTCTTTGTCATATAAGTAAAATAAAATGGCAACTCTGCCGAAGCAAATTCAAGCACAACATGGACAATGTCCCCAATGTATGTCCATAATGTCCAAAGTCCATAATAATGTCTCAACCTAAAACACAGGGTCTCTCATTTTAACCTTTGCGAGAAAGGTTAAAAAGTTTCAGTGATGAGTGTTCACCAGCTGTTCTATGTATTTAATTCCCTGATGAACTATGTTTCAGGGTGGAGTAATACTGGTTTCAGGACAGGGCAGGAAATATGTAAGAATCCTCAATATTTCCTTCAAATCCCTCTCCACATGGATATGTTTCATCAATTAAGATTAATTTAATTAACAAGATCATTTTTCAAGATGGAAAATACCGCTACTGAAAGTGAAGCAATCATTTGAATGCTATAGTCAAGCACTCAGTTAGAATTAGAACCACACCTTGCTAATTAAGTTGGAGGAATCTTACACAAGGAGTCTGAAAGGCTCAGACACTTAGTCTCTGTACTTTTGGTGCAGGACAGTATATCCAGATTTTGTTATTGTTGGAATCTGCAGAGACACTCTACTTCAAAAGCCAAGAAACCTGGTTTTTCAAACCAAAAGTATGCAGAAATCTAAAATAACTCACAGAGTTTTTAACACAAACAGAGAAAAAGAAAGATTTTTTTTATTTATAAATACCCCTTATTATCTAAGGAAGAAGGATTCCACCATGGGGAGGAGGTGAAAGGGTCTGAGCTCTGTAATATAAACCAGCTTCTCGACAAAGCCTTCATTAAAATGCCAATTTCTCACCAGTGCTTGAGGGAGGGGATTTTTATTGGGGAATGAGGAGACCCTCTGAGTTCTGCTCCCAGACAGTCACGGAGTGAGGACAAAAGCTGTCCCCAGGATCCAGCCACATCTGTCTCACACAATTATTTTAGTCTTTTGGTTTGATACAAAACCCCAAAGTGAGCAACTAATTTCATCACTGACAGAGCTGAAAGAAAAAGATAAACTAACTCCAACCAGCATAGGGGTTATGCATCCTGCAGGAGTTTGCTCCTGGGAACTGATCAAAAACAGTGATGTTATCTGGAGTCAATAATGGAAAAACTCTTTAGAAATCATTGACATCGAGTTTAATGGGCCACGCAGTCACAGTCTCAACTGGAACAGCTCTACCGACAGAGCTGTAAATATTTCCCTTCGAAATCACAACAGTCCGATATAGCATGGCTCTGTAGTAAAATCCTCCCTCCTGGCTGAGGAAATCTGTTGCCGTGGTAACAGGTGAAAGCAGCAAGTGGCAGAAAATCATTTTCCATCCCCAGCACGATGCCTTCCCCTTTCACAAAATAACACCAACACTCAGACAGGCAAAGTAACACAAAAGAAAAGCCCTAACTGTGAACACTCTAGAATGCTCAGATACTATCTCTTCTTTGCTCCACTCCACCCATCTCCCCACCCTACCCCATCACCTGATTCCTACCAAACAATTTTTTTTTTTTTGATTCACCCTTCCGCTTATCACAACTCTCCCTTCTCTTTGGACAGATTTGATAGTGATAGTATCATTCTGTAGTTTTTCACAAACGTTCACAGGCAGCCAGGAGCCAGGACACACCCAGTAACACCCCCAGTTCCCAATTCATCCACCCTCCAAGTCCAAACAAACCCTGCTAGATCCTTACCTGTGAAAGTGAACGCATCCCCTCCCCCTCCAAACTGATCTACCTTCCCAAGTTCCTCATTTCGTATCAAGGTGTGGTCACTTTTCCCTGGTCTCAGATTCATAATTCTGGTGTCACGTTCTACTTCCGATCTTCAGGCCACACCAGCTGCTAAGTTTTTCAGATACTTCTCTGTGGTGTCGCTGGACTTCATCCTTCTTCCGCCCTCCCCAGCAACTTTCCAAATGCGAAACTTCGTGACTTACACTTCGTGCTCACCTCTCTCCTGGCATCATATTCCTTCTCTCGGACCTATTTCCTAACCCTTGTATTATAATGTAGAAGTCCAAAAAGATTTTTCTTTTCTCAGCCTTGAAAAATCAGAGAAATGCTTATAAAGCAAGACGTGTCCGTGTTGAGGAAATGATCTGAATCAGAATCAGCTGCTTTGGGGCAGAAGCTCAGGCTAGAGGGCCTGAAAGTGGGGGGAACTATTATGGGTGAGGGCAAGAATTTGTCTGTTACGCAGCAGAAGAGGAAGGACATGGGAACCAGCGAGATGGCAGAGGCTTTGTACCCCAGGGTCCCCGAAAACTTTAGGGAAGTGATCAAAGTCACAAAATGCCCGATCTTACTTAGATTTGGGTTTTGTTTATTTTGTGGGCTTTCTATGTGTGTGTGGCAATTGGTGAAAGTGCTGTGCTTGTCATCTAGGTTGACATGGCAGGACTTAGGCAGCCACTTTGTCTTCCTGAGACACACAGGGAGCTGAGAGAAAAACGATGAAAATATGAGTAGTAGGAAATTCTCAAAACCATAGAAGGGCTCTGGATTCTCATTTGACATGTTTGACTATCTGAAGGAGACCGTGGGTGATGCCTAGCATACATTTTAGTAAATTTATGTAATTTTATATCCTGCCTTTAGCACTTTCTGGCCCAAGGGAGGGCATAAAAACAAACAAATAAAAATTTTTTAATGTGAATAGGACACTTTATACACATTGTGACTATAACTTTGTAAGAACGATTTATATGAAAAAAATTAAATATACCAAAAGATCAACTGTTTGGTAGTGGAATTATGTATAAATTTTCTCATTTTCAAATGTTCTGTAATATGGTTATATTACTTTTGCTTTACATTTTAAATAAGTAATTATGAAGGCTATATAATAACGTGAGGAACTGTTCATGATAGTGTATTTTTTTTAATAGAATAAAAGTAGTTCTGTGGTATGTCTGCAATAATGTAAAATAAAAATACAATACAGGTATCCTCCACTCTTTGAAAGTTCACTTTACACCACTTCACTTTTACGAAAGGCTTACATTAGCACCTGTTTTCGCTAATGGAAAGAAATCCTACAAGGACTTTGGGTTTTGCGAAGCAAGGTGAAAAGCAACAATAGTGTTCAGCGTTTGCTTTGCAGTGAGCTGTTAGAGGCAGAGTGCACGCTGAGCACACAGAGTGGCGCCGCCAGCTCCTTCCCTGGAACTACACTCAGGTCCTCACCATCCAGTTGCCTTAGCTTTAACTGTGTCTGTGAGCATCGGCGCTTTAATCTCGATTTGTTCTGTGCATCTTTTAGCTAGATGTGTCCTAGGGTAATTGCTTCTTCACTTTATGCCATTTTGATTTACAAAAGGTTTTGTAGGAATGCTCTATTTTGTTTCATTTTTTAAATTAATTCATTAATTTTTGGTCACGTTGGGTCTTCGTTGCCCCGTGCGGGCTTCCCCAATTAGGGCAAGTAGGGGCTACTCTTCGTTGTGGTGCATGGGCTTTTCATTGTGGTGGCTTATCTTGTTGCAGAGCACAGGCTTTAGGCACACGAGCTTCAGGAGTTGTGGCTTGCGGGCTCTAGAGCGCAGGCTCAGCAGTTGTGGCATATGGGTTTAGTTGTTCCACAGCATGTGGGATCTTCCCGGACCAGGGCTCGAACCCGTGTCGCCTGCATTGGCAGGCGGATTCTTAACCACTGAGCCACCAGGGAATCCCCTCTATTTTGGCTATGGAGGAAACCCGTGTATGTAGACAAGGGGTGGAAAGATGTTAAAAATGGTCCCAGTTTGATTGTTATGGGAAGCAGACTCTGAGACAGAGTTGGGTTCAATATGTTTATCAGGGAGCCCTTAGGATCAAGATTTGTGGGAAGGAGGAGGAGGAAGCAGGGAGGGCAGGGAGAAGTGTAGCTGAACTGGTTCCTGGGAGTTGTCCCCTCTGGGCCAGAATCCCTGTCCTGCACGGTCCCCCCGCACTCAATCACTGGATGTGGGCCACTCAGGGAGTGACGGCCTCAGGAGAGGCACTTCTCTGCTGCATGGGCCTCCATCTGAAGGCTGTCTGCTGACAACACTTCTAGCAGCTGAGCCAACAATTTCTTCCTTGAAGGGGGCTCTAAGCCACACCTACACACATATATATGAATTCATATGTACAGCAAACTGATTCAGTTATACACATATATTCATATATACATGTCCATAACTGGGACAAAAATGAAAACATTCTGTATAGGATGGCAGGATTAAATGTCATTCGAAAACATTTTTTGTGTGTAAAAAACCTTTTTAATTTTGCTACGTCAAATTTTTTTTTTTTTTTTTTTTGCGGTATGCGGGCCTCTCACTGTTGTGGCCTCTCCCGTTGCGGAGCACAGGCTCCGGACGCGCAGGCCCAGCGGCCATGGCTCACGGGCTTAGTTGCTCCGCGGCACGTGGGATCTTCCCGGACCAGGGCACGAACCCGTGTCTCCTGCATCGGCAGGCGGATTCTCAACCACTGCGCCACCAGGGAAGCCCTGCTATGTCAAATTTTTATTTCTATAGAATGGGGCTTTTAATAGTAACCATCTCATAGCATTGATGTGAGAATTAAGCAAGATAAGAAGTGTAAAGCGCAAGACCTGGCACAAAGTGCTCGACATTACCATTGTTCTTTGTAACTTTTGCTAAATTATACCCTGCTGAGAGGCTAGTCTTCTCCTTTGCCTTCCTTGTGTCACTAGTCAGGGCCAAACTACCCTTTTTTTGCACCTACCCCTTCTGTTTCTGCTTTCTGGTATTGAAAATGATGTAAGGAGTTTGGGATTAACATACACACACTATATAAAATAGATAATCAACAAGGACCTACTGTAGAGCACAGGGAACTCTACTCAATATCTTGTTATAACCTATAAGGGAAAAGAATCTGAAAAAGAATATATATATACGTATACATATACGAACATATATATATATGTATGTATAACTGAATTACTTTGCTGTGCATATGTATTCATATATATGAATATATATGTATGTATATGTATTTATATATTGTATATTAATATATTGTATGTATTCATATATATGTATACATATGAATATATATGTAGGAATAACTGAATCACTTTGCTGTACACCTGAAACTAACATAACATTGTAAATCAACTATACTTCAGTAAAAATAAATAACTAAATAACATAATTTTCAAAAATTAAAAATAGAAAAAGAAAGTGACGTAAGGACGTGATGCTGGAGTCACGCCAGCCTTCTTATGAGCGCTGGATAACAGGCAAGAGGAAACCAGGCCCACGCTCTAAGGACGGTCAGGCAGAGGAGTAAATAGCCTGGGTCCTTAATGGTGTTGCTGAGATGCCAAGCAAGCCTGAGTTGTCTCACTCAGTAAACCATAAATATCCTCATGATATTTAAGCTACTCATAGCTGGGCTTTATTACTTGCAGCTAAAAACATTTCTAACAAATATTTAGGGCAGTAGGGATAGATGGAAGACTGGGAGGAAAGAAACACATGAGGTTTACAAACTGGCTTGAGTTCTGTGAATATAGGAAATTCATACATAGAACTGCATGATGAGATCCCTTCTGACTGTGTCTGCTTCAGATTAATCCATGGTTTAATTTTCTGAACACCTCCCTGCTCATGACACAAAACAAATTAAGCCCTCCTTTGCCTTTAGGCTATATCGAGCAGGTGTGTGGGGAAAGAAAGGATACTGATGAGATTTTCTGTTATTTGTGGATACCAGTGTGCCCATTAAAAAACAAAGCAGAGACCTGCTTCAGTCAGTACACTGAGATTCCTAGAACTTTAGTAAGAAGACCTGCATTCTGACAACGTCCGACATCACCTATAATTTTAAGCTATTCATCCTCTTTATTATTCAGCGGGCATGATCCCTGTGGAGTTGTGGAAAGACACTTTGATCTCCATCCTTCGGAGAGCTGTGTGAGCATGGCTCAGCTAGTAACTGGCTGTGGACCTAGGGGGAAGAAATTCCGGAGCTAGGAGTTTAACACACTTGCCAGAATTCTCCCAGCAAACAAGGAATGGAGAGAGCAATAGAATTTACTGCTTCCCCAAATTTTATTCTTCTTCCTAACTCTCGAAATGCTGCTGCTGATCAGAGGCAAATTTCAAGCTTTTGTATTGCCATAGGTAAAAGAGACAGCTACAGGAATAAAAACTCCCTGGATGATTAATTTAAATGAATTTCAAAAACTGTAGAGTTTGGAATTGAAACATTATGAAAAATAAGACTGACTTCCTGGGTTGGCTTTTAAGAATAGAGTGGGGCTTCCCTGGTGGCGCAGTGGTTGGGAGTCCGCCTGCCGATGCGGGGGACACGGGTTCGTGCCCCGGTCCGGGAGGATCCCACGTGCCGTGGAGCGGCTGGGCCCGTGAGCCGTGGCCGCTGCGCCTGCGCGTCCGGAGCCTGTGCTCCGCGGCGGGAGAGGCCACAACAGTGAGAGGCCCGCGTACCGCAAAAAAAAAAAAAAAA
Source organism: Kogia breviceps (assembly GCF_026419965.1). Lineage (NCBI taxonomy): Eukaryota > Metazoa > Chordata > Mammalia > Artiodactyla > Physeteridae > Kogia > Kogia breviceps. The sequence goes on from NC_081322.1 coordinate 198,351, forward strand.
AAAAAAAAAGAATAGAGTGAATCCATTTCCAAAGGAGGTGGATGAAATGACCCAAGCCCCAGGTCCACCGATCCCACACACTCATACACACTTAGAAATGTCAGTTATTTAGCAAGATGCTCCCCCATGTTACTGACACACTTTTGGTTAGGCGTATGCCCTAAATTCTGTCTTGTCTTGGCGACTGCCCACTTGTCCCGGTGAAATGATTTCTCTCTGCATGGTTGAGGTCCATGGGATTAGCAGAGAAGCTCCCTGCTCTCCTCCGCTGGGCTGTGCTTCTCTTCCAGCCCTCCACACACCCCAGCCCAGACATCCTGGCACGTCTTTCCAGACCTTTCTTTCAGCTGCTTACATGAGTATGTGTTTGTCTTTGACCCATCAAGCGCTGTGCAATCAAGTCCATACATATAATGTCCATGTGTCCTGACTCAGCTATAAGGATCTGTCTGCTGCTTCTCTCAGCACATCGGGTGAATCCAGAACCCTGAGAGGGGCACTGGAGTAGCTGGTAAGTGCAGCACTACAGAGCCTCACTCTGACCCGAGTGCGTCTAGGAGCAGGCCAGCTTTCAGCTCCTTTGTTCACGCTCCCCTCGGGCCATCTGACCATCAGCAATGCCTCAGCCGTGCTCAGCATCACGTACAAGTTAAGCAAGTACATCCTGCCCTTCAGGGTACCTACAAGGCATGAAATCAGATTAGGTGATGAGAGCAGAGAAAAAGGCCTGTATAAGCACAACCGTGCAAACCCTGAACAGACACATCAAATGCATAATAGACTGTTACTTTTAAACCCCAAGCCAAAGAACTTGGCACAGAAGGGACCGATTTTAATCTGTGAGAAAGAACAATAGTCGGCAAAGTGATCCCCTCTAACTCCTACGTTCCATGAGCTGGTAGCAGAAGTAAAGCTATAGGACACTCCCCCAGATAACAGACTCTTCTCAGAGTTCTCTTTTTGGTCTAAATGTGGGCAGGACAACATCGGGGAGTGTTTCCCCCAGCGTGGGCTGAGAGCCCTTTCCCCCATAAATCACCAGGGCAGATTATTTAAAAACATAACTTTGTAGACTCCATCTCCGAGCCAAATCAGAAGCTCTGGAGGGTGGGGATGCTGGCAGTATGTATTTTAACCAGATCCCCAAATCTGAGACCCACCCACATAGAGAATATGGGGTTTTACCAGCATATCAATGTTTCCCAAATGTGCCTGGAGCCCTGAGGATCTTTTTAAACAGACTCCCAGGCCCCTTCCCTGGAGATGCAGGTTCAGCATGTCTGCGGCAGGGCCCTGGAATCTGTATGCTTAATAAGTGTTCCTGGGCTTCCCTGGTGGCGCAGTGGTTGGGAGTCCGCCTGCCGATGCAGGGGACGCGGGTTCGTGCCCTGGTCCGGGAGGATCCCACGTGCCGCGGAGCGGCTGGGCCCGTGAGCCACGGCCGCTGAGCCTGTGCGTCCGGAGCCTGTGCTCCGCAACGGGAGAGGCCACAGCAGTGAGAGGCCCACGTACCGAAAAAATAAATAAATAAATAAATAAATAAATAAGTGTTCCTAGTGATTCCTCTGGTGGGGCAAGTTTGGGGAACTCTGATAGGAGGCGATTGCAAAGCACATCCCAGTTAAACTATAATAGTAAATCTGCCAGTTATTGCATCCTTACCACTAAACACTGCTGAATGTTTTCCAATGATAGCTCATCTCAAAACGATCTTAGGAGGTAAGTGGTATTCTGACTGCTATTTTATGCAGGAGGAAAATGAGACTTGGCAAAGTAATTTGAGGTCATAGAGCTCGTAAGTACTGAACTCAAGTCCTAGGAATTAAAGGTTCCTGTTCATTCCCAGGGGACCAGCCTTTCTCTCTTTACATACCAGACAAGCACCAGAATGGAGTGTCTTCCTCCTGTACTACACTGGAGAGATTCTCTTCTATGTGGTTTTGCGATGTTTACAATCAGGACTTAGTATTCAAGGTCATAAAATACATTCCTCTTCATTTTGTAAAATGTTTTTCTGACCAAAACATTTTTAAGATTTCATTTTTAAAATTCTTGGTCTGATGCTCAAATTTTATACAAAATTCACTTCTTCATCAGAACACCTGAAGTTTCATACCATCAGTTTCTCCCCCAGTGACCTTGTGGAATTCACCCCTATGTCATAGCGCAGAACTCAGAATTATATATTACTGCCAAGAGGCTAGAATGAACATCACAGAATCTCCCTCTGAGCAGCTTCAACAAAGATGCTTTGGTCTTAGGTGTTCTTGATCTTTTTTTTTTTTCTAACTGTATCTAATGTTCACATGAAAATTCCAGGTCAGGCTGAACTCCTGAGCTTGTAAACTAATTTTGAAATTTGCTGGAGAAAATTTCTAAAAAAAAAAAAAATCTTCAGAAAGCTACTTTCTGTGCATACATATTGCCTGGGGCTGCAGTACATCAAAGAAAGGATTGTGTCATGGTTAGAAAAGGACATGGGGAGGTCTGGGTGAGGTGGGAGTGGGGAGGAGATGAAGTTGGTCTTATCCTAAATTAATGGACATTATATGTCATCTCTCATTCAAATTCAAAGGTGGAAAAAAGAACTTGATGGTGGGCAAGCCAAGCCTGATTTTCAGTGTGGCCACCATCCTAAAGGGTTATTTGGTTCTGGGCAGTCTCTGAGCTCCAGAGCAATGGATCATAAGTATTTCAAATGGGTGGGGAAAACAAATCAGAAACTGTTGTTAAAAAGTAATTGCATTTTTGATATACCATGTTGTTGGATTGGAAAAAATCAGTATTATTAAAATGACCATACTACCCAAGGCAATCCACAGATTCAATGCAATTCCTATTTAAAGCACCAATGGAATTTTTCACAGAACTAGAACAAATTTTTTTTAAATTTGTATGGAAAAACAAAAGACCTTGAATAGCTGAAAGCACCTTGAGAAAGAAGAACAGAGCTGGAAAAATCATGCTCCCTGACTTCAGACTACACTACAAAGTTACAGTAATCAAAACAATATGGTACTGGCACAAAACAGACACATAGAACAGTGGAACAGCATAGAGAGCCCAGAAATGAACCCACACACTTATGGTTAATTAATCTACAACAAAGGATGCAAGAATATACAGTGGAGAAATGGCAGTCTCTTCAATAAGTGGTGCTGGGAAAACTGGACAGTTACATGTAAAAGATGAAATTAGAACATTCTCTAATGCCATATACAAAAAAACTCAAAATGGATTAAAGATCTAAGTATAAGACCAGATACTATAAAACTCCTAGAGAAAAACATAGGCATAACATTCGTTGACGTAAATCTCAGCAGTATTTTTTTCGATTCATCTCCTAGAATAATGGAAAAAATAAACAAATGGAACCTAATTAAACTTAAAAGCTTTTGCACAACAAAGGAAACCATAAACAAAACAAAAAACAACCTATGGGATGGGAGAAACTATTTGCTAACGATGTGACCAACAAGGGATTAGTTTCCAAAATATACTAACAGCTCATACAGCTCAACACCAAAAAAACCCAACAACCTAATCAAAAAATGGGCAGAATACCTAAACAGACATTTCTCCAAAGAAGACAGATGGTCAACAGGCACATGAAAAGATGCTCAACATTGTTAATTATTAGAGAAATGCAAATCAAGACTACAGTGAGGTATCACCACACCCCAATCAGAATGGCCATCATCAAAAAGTCTACAAATAATAAATGCTGGAGAGAGTGTGGAGAAAAGGGAACCCTCCTGCACTGTTGGTGGCAATATAAATTGGTGCAGCCATATGGAAAACAGTATGAAGTTTCCTTAAAAAACTAAAAATAGAGCTACCATATGATCCAGTAACTCCACTCCTGGGCATATATTTGGAAAAGACAAAAGCTCTAATTTTAAAAGATACATACACCCCAACATTCATAGCAGCACTATTTACAATAGCCAAGACATGGAAGCAACATATATATATATAATGGAATATTACTCAGCCATAAAAAAGAATGAAATAATGCCATTTTACATTAGATTAGAGATTATTAGACTAGAGATTATCACACTAAGTGAAGCAAGTCAGAGAAAGACAAATATCATATGATATTACTTATATGTGGAATCTTAAAAAATGTTACAAATTATTTATAAAACAGAATTAGACTCACAGACATAGATAAGAAATTTAAGGTTACCAAAGGGGAAATGGGAAGGGGTGGGATAAATTAGGAGTTTGGGATTAACAATCAACACTACTATATATAAAATGGATAAACAACAAGGACCTACTTTATGGCACAGGGAACTATACTCAACATCTTGTAATAACCTATAAAGGAAAAGAATCTGAAAAAGAATATATATATATAACTGAATCACTTTGTTGTATACCTGAAACTAACACAACATTGTAAATCAACTATATTTCAACAAAAAGTTGTCTGTTTTGAAAACAAGTTTTTAAAAATACTTGAAATATGGGGGAAAAAAGTAATTGCATTTTTGTAATCAGATGAAACAATGGCCTGTTTAGTTATTGGGAATGCTTAAGGCACCACTCAGACCTGACTGCTTCAGTGTCCTGTTTCTGTCTTTGTTTTTCCCTTTAAAGAAAAGTTTAACAGTTTTATTGAAGTATAATTGGCATAGATACACTGCACATATTTAGAGTGTACAATTTGATAAGTTTTGGCATTTGTATACACTGTGAACCATCACCACAATCAACATAATGAACTATGCATAGGTTTCTTTTTGGGTTGTTTCTAGTTTGGAGCCATTAAGAATAAAGCTGCTATGAACATTTGTTTACAAATCTTTGTGATATGTGCTTTTATTTCTCTTAGGTAAATACCTAGCGGAGGTATGGTAGGGTCATTTAATTAATGCAGTCTTCTATTTCTAAGAAACTGCCAAACAGTTTTCCAAAGTGGTGGTACCATTTTGCACTCCCACCAACACTGTTTGAGATATGATATCACTATATGTGGAATCTGAAAGGCACAAATGAACCTATCTACAAAATAGAAACAGACTCACAGACATAGAGGACAGACTTGTGGTTGCCAAGGGGGAGGGGGTTGGGGGAGAGATGGATTGGGAGTTTGGGATTAACAGATGCAAACTATTATATATAGAATGGATAAACAACAAGGTCCTACCATAAAGCACAGGGAACTATATTTAATATCCTGTGATAAACCACAGTGGAAAAGAATATGAAAAAGAATGTACATATATATACACACACGTATATAACTGAATCACTTTGCTGTACAGCAGAAATTAACACAACATTGTAAATCAACTATAATTCAATAAATTTTAAAAAACTACAAAACAAAACTGCTGTGCACAGTAGGACTAAAAAGGCACTTCCTTAACTTGGTAAAATTTGTAAAACTATAGCAAATATCCTATTTAATGGTGAAACATTAGTTTTAAATAATTTAAAATTTATTTTAAAGGAAGAAATAAAACAATCATTCACAGCTAGTGTTCATTATCTAACTCAAACTTGAGAAAACTCGAGAGAAAAACAGACCAATTATTTGAATTACAAATTGAGGGCAGGATAAGACAAATATATATATAAATAGGTTGCATTCCTACACACAAAAATATACATATGCATACAATTTTAAAGCATATCGTATATGATAGAAACAAAATGTAAGGTACTAGAAGTAAATCTAATGAAAATGTGCATATCTTTATGAAGGAAATTATAAACATTTATTGAAAGACATTAAAGAAGTTCTTCGTAAGTGGAGATATATCCCCTTCAAGGATAAGAGTGGATATGATAAGGTTGATTAATCTCCCCCACATAAGCTATAAAGCTTCAGTTATAACCCCAACAGTATTGTTCATGGACTTTGACAACTTTGTCTTAAAATTTATGTAGAAGAGCCAAGAACCAAGAACAGACATGACAATTCTGAAGAACTTCAAGGTGGGTGAGGACCCTCATCCTGGCAGCTATGAAGGTCTTCCTAAAGCTTGAAGAATGAAGCAACATGGTACAGGGAAGGGACAAAGAAACCTACAAACAGAATGGGAAACTCAGGCACTGACATATTCATAGACGAAAACCTGACACGTGACAGAAGTGGCTTTGGAAATCAGAAAGGAAAGGACAGAATAGTCCAGTGTTCTCCACATTTTGTTTTACCAATTACCCACAGTGAGAAATGCATTGAACACTGCAACTCGAACCATACAGTCATGTGTATGTAGGTAAATATATACATAAAACGAAAACAGAAGATTCGAGGAAAATATTTACAATTACTATGTGCAGTGCATTCTGGTATTTTTCTGTTCAGCCCTGTTTTATTTAAAACACACACACACAAAATTGTTGCAACCCATACAGTTGATTCCATAAGTGCCACAGAGTTGGAACCTTCAATTTGAAAAAACTGCACTGTGCAGCAAGGTACTTGATAGAGAGTTCTGTGCAGTGAGCATGCTAGTATGGTTCCCCAGGGGTTGAAGAGGGAGTTGATTTGTAGCGTTTGCCCATAACTGTGGTATAAAAATTCCTGCCGTGGCCCATATGAGCTAGCAATGTGTTTAACAACCAGCTAACGCGATGCCTGAGAATTAACAATGAACTTTCATGAGCTGGTACGAGGTAGCTGCAGCACACTGCTGATTCTAGGGTAACTGGTTACCCATATGAAAGAAATAAATAATCAGACCTGTACACCACACCATATATGAACATTAGTTTCAGGTGAACTAAATACCTGACACATGAAAAACAAAGATGTGCATGTGAAACGTGAAAAGCAAAAGTTAGAAAAGTGCAAAACAAAACCCAGTAGTATGCCTTTTTTAACTCCTGGGTAGGAAAGGATTCTTAAATGATGTGAAAATCAGAAGCCACAAAGGGAAACTTGATACATCTGATTACATTTAAAACAGACATTCCTGAGCATTAAAATTCATCACTTAAAAAGTGAAAACACAAGCCACAGACCAGGATCCAACATTTGCAACTCATACACATTCAGAATTTTATAGGAGTTCTTATAAATCAATAAGAAAAAAAAACCCTATAGAAAAATACACAGAGACACGTGCAATTAATTTCCAGCAGAGACGATCTAAATGGCAGAAGAAAAAGGAAGAGAGGGAAAGAGGAATGGAGGGAAGAAGAAAGAAAAAGCTCAGTCCCACTTGGGTTAGATGTATCAGCTGGGTTCAGACTGGAAAGCAACATTCACACCCAGTCTTTCAATTCAGAGGAAATTTAATTCAGAGATTTTGGAAAACCAAAAGGCGAGGCATCCAGGAGACATAACTGCAGGAACCCCTAGGCTGGAAAGGAAAGGGTAGACATGGTGTTTTCAGAATCCAGGACCTGGGGCTGCCCAGCAGGCCCTGAGTGGAGAGGGGGCCAACCAGCTGAGTCAGAGCCATGGCAGGGGCTGGCAAAGGTGAGCTGGGGCCATGGAGACCCCACTGGAGGCAGAGTGGATGGGGAAAAAGACCTTGGCTTCTCCCGTTTAACCTTCCACCAGTGCTTCACATTAGCTGAATGAAAACGGAAGCCGATGGGCTCCCTCCAGGATAGGAGAAAGGAAAGATCTGAGAGAAAACATGTAAATACCCAACACATCAGGGGATGCACTGAGACCACTCCGTATCCATTAGAACTGGAATATTTCTAAAGTCAAACAATAAAAAGCATTTTAAGCACGTGAATGTGTGAGCAATCGAATACACTGGTAGTGAATGAGGAAACCGACATAACCAATTTTGAAAATAGAGGGGTTTTTTTCTCTAGTAAAATGAAAGGTGCACACATCTGTGACCTAAAAATTCTACTCCTAGGTATAAATTCCAGAGAAAATTCTCACATATATGCACAAGGAGACAAGTACAAGAATATTAACCACTTGGAGATGGTTTCAAAAGTGGAAAGAATTTCAATGTGCATCAGTAGGAGAATTAATTTTTTCATGTTCTATATTCATATAATAATGGAATGCTATATCGCAGTTAAAACAAAGGAACTAGTGCTACATGGATTAACATGGATTTATCCCTCAAACCATGCCATTAAAACAAAGCAAGGGGGGCTTCCCTGGTGGCGCAGTGGTTGAGAATCTGCCTGCTGATGCAGGAGACGCGGGTTCGTGCCCCGGTCCGGGAGTATCCCGCGTGCCGCGGAGCGGCTGGGCCCGTGAGCCGTGGCTGCTGAGCCTGCGCGTCCGGAGCCTGTGCTCCGCAGCGGGAGAGGCCACGGCAGTGAGAGGCCCGCGTACCGCCAAAAAAAAAAAAAAAAAACAAACAAAAAAACAAAGCAAGGGGCAGAAGACCATACACAATATCATTCATATAAAGTTTAAAAACATCAAAGACAATTCGGTATTTTGCACGGGGAGATTGTTTAAGACCACATACAGAGGATAAAGTATAAGAAACGTGCAAGGGAAAGATAAACACAAAATGCAGCACAGTGGTAACCGTGGGAGTGATCTCGAGGAAAATGGCATCATGGCGGGGTCGCTAGGAGTCTTCATCAATATGTAGGTGCTCTGCTTCTCAGGTTAGGTGGGCAACGCTTGCCTGTTCCTGACAGTTTCTCTCCACCTTTTTATATGTCTGAATTATTTGGTTTTTATTAAAAAGATAAGGAAGGACTGGCATCAAATTACTTTATTACTCACCTATCTATATCAATCCTCATATGGGTCAAAACTCTGAAATGTGTTTATAAGAATTCATAACACAAAGCTGGTGTGAGAAACAGAAATGGTTCATAAACTGCCCATTAATTACTCCCTATGTTTTGGGACTTACAAAGAACTTGTGACCTTTCCTCCAAAAAGCTCAGCTCCTTCGTTCCATCAAATATATAAAAACCCAGAACATTTGGAGATAGCATTAGTGGCTAATACGTGTTAAGTATGTCCTCTGCTTCAGGCACCTGTCATCCCCACTATATGTGTGAGAAAAACAGGGCACCAAGAGAGGAAGTCGATTTCCCAAAGCCACCCGGCTAATCGGGGACAGAGCCTTTTCCACTCTTCTGCCCCACCCAGGTCAGCCCTTGTTTTTCTGTCTTACCTCGGAGTAATTTTTAAACCAGGGTAGATGAAATAAGGGTGCTTCTGGCAATCTCTAGACCTGACCATACGTGGAGCTTTCTAATGTCACGGAATAGAAAACAAAATTCAAAGGGCTCTCTGGGGAGAAGCGAGCACTCCTATTGACACTCGTGGTTCTGAGGCCATGCGACAGCTCCCACCAGCGTGACCTTGGGCAAGCTAATCAAAGCAACTGCATTCCAGTCCCGGTTCTACCACTTTCTGACCCGTCACTTAGCTGCTTTAAGCCTCATCCAAAAAAACAGAGTGTTTAATCCCTTCCTCGTTGAGTTTGTCTGAGGGTGCTGAGTGAAAGCGTGTCAGAAGTTCTTGCACCCTGCCCGCTCCGTAACCTGAGATGGTTACCCACGGGGCAGAGCCAGCTGTGTCCATCCCTTCCCAACTGCACATTCAGTCAGTCACCTCATGTTGAAATTGGCCATGTGAGACAGGCTGGGACCTGGGACCCCTTGCTGCAGTGCTTGCACCTGGGCAAACATCTCCCCAAGCAACAAAATACAAAGAAACTATAAGGGACTAAAAACAACTGTGTGCATGTGCAGTTGGGGCATATTATGGACAACAAGATACAAAAAGACCAAAAAAAAAAAAAAAAAAAATCAACTGCTACTTCTGAAGAGCCAGGAACAAAAGCAGGACACTGCGCATGCCCCGTGCACACAGCGCCACCAAAGAAGCGGGTAAAGCATCTAAGCCACTCCTCCGGCCACACCCCTGGACACGGCCCTACCCTCACCTCATACAAGGAAGCAGCTCAGCCCCCGCCTCGGTGCTCAAGCCCGCGAAACTGTGGCTCGTTCTCGCCCCGCCCCCCTGCTGCAGCAGGAACCCCAGTAAAGCCTTGCCTGAATTTCTTGTCTGGCCTCTTATCAATTTCTATTGATTAAGGAGGCTAAGAGGACTGGTCGGTAACAGCAGCAAAATGACTTAAACCACAAAAATGGACAAATTCTACAAATCAGGGCTTTATTTACCTATTTTTCTAAGAGCTGGTTGTAAAACGTTTTACCAGCAACCCCTGCAGGACTGTTGGAATTGGTTTGTCAACGATATAAATATTAGCTATTACTGTTTAAGATTTCATGACCAAGAGGACAAAATGGAGAATGTTCGGGGGTGAAAACAGCCCCCACGAGAACACGGCCCCCCATCTCACAGGACACCTGTGCAGCACACACAGGTAAGGGCTTCCTCTGTGCCCAAGCCGGGATGGTGGGGGTGCCAGGGAAACAGCAGTTTTTCCACAGCTGGTCCAGCACAAAGGGGCCGAGCTCCACAGGCTTCATTACTGAGTGAGCAGGTGGTGTCCGCACGTGTTCCTTTCTAATCTGACCGGCATTGTGCTTTTCCTGAAACCCCAATAAGTACCGGGAACCCTGTACTTGGTTGCCTTTGCCACTTCCTAACTGGGTGGGGGGCGTTCCTAACTGGGTGGGGGAGAACGCCCCTTCTTCTACTGGTTTACTGCACAGAACTCCCATCTCACTGAAGGTTTAGAACAATTAATTCAAGATTTTAAAATATGAAAGTATATACATGAAAATACACCAGACAACATGTGAAAGACAATGAGGAAAATCTAGATGTATAATGATTTCTGTGATCTTTTTTCTCTAAACTGTGCAAGAATGTGGCTATCCTGAGACTTGCCTTCTGACAATTCCTATATGAGTAAAATAGTAACTTGCTCAGAAAGTGAGAAACCCTCAGCATAGCAAACACCTGAATGTATCTTACTAAGAATTTCAGCAGCTTCTCCCTTAGACATGTTTACGAGCCAGAGTTATTTGTACCCAACACAAATAACTGCGTGTCTCAGCATGTTCGAAATGAGAGGAAAGAGAATGTAATGAAGTCAACACAGGCCACCTGCGGTGGTAGGAATGTAAAATGGTACCACCAATTTGGAAAAAAAAAAAAACCTGGCATTTTCGTAAAAGTTTGAAACCATACATTCAAAAGCATGATTATCTAACTAGTATACGTCTCAGCGTTAGATCTAGAAATATACACAGAATAAAATAGGATTTAAAAACGAGTTAAATGTACAGTTACCACATGACTCAGCAATTTCACTTGTAGGTATGCATCCAAGAGAAATGAAAAACTACGTCCACAGAAAGACTTGGGCGTGAATGTTCTGGGGACAGTAGAAGCTTCTCTCGGGGTGACACCCTTCCTAAGAGCTGAGCACTTGCTGGAGGGCTGGGGGCAGTGGCCTGAGGGCCCCTCGGCTTGCTCTCCGGGTGTGGAACCAGTGCCTCATTACCAGGGCACAGTGTGTTTCCCCCCCAAGATGGAGCCTCCCTTCCACGAGTGGGGACTGGGCAGCAGAAGAGAACTTTAACCAGGAAAGAAAACATGTGTTTTTGTATTTCAGGTAGGTGACTCTGGCATTGTGGCAGACAGAACAGGCTTGTGGTTGCCGAGGGGGAGGGAGGGGTGGGGAGTGAAGGAGTTTGGGGTCAGCAGACGCACACCAGTATATACAGAATGGATAAGCAACAAGGTGCTACTGTAGAGCACAGGGAGCTATATTCGATATCCTGGGATAAACCAGAATGGAAAAGAATATGAAAAAGAATGTATATATAACTGAATCACTCTGCTGTAGAGCAGAAATTAACACAACGCTGTAAATCAACTATACTTCAATTAAAAACACACACCAAAAAACCCAAGCAGAAAGACACCGAGACTGGGGCTGGCTGAGGTTTCACTTTTCCTTTTTAACCAATTAGCCGCCATTCTAAATATCGTAGACCAAACAGAGACTGGGTCATCTGCCCAAAGGTGGGAGTCTGCAGCTATCAAGAGACACAGCCCCAAACTAGTTTAGGACAAGTTCATGTGGCAGACAAGGTAGACCACAGAGGAAGCTGTAGCCAAGCCTTCGCCAGCGTAATGGAGTTAAGTATTCTGGAGTGGGAAGCATCTCTCACTCCTCCATCACATTACGGTGAAACTTGAGGGCCCGTAGCGAGCTCTAGACAAAATACAATTATCTTACCTTGGACAAGTTTCTCTGTTCTCTTCATAGACTGTGGTAGGTAGAATGGTCCCCCAAAGACGTCGACACCCTAATGCCTGCAGACTTTGAATATGCTGTATTAAATGGCAAAAGGGACTCTGCAGCTGTAACGCTACAGATTTTAAGATCAGGAGATTATCCAGGACTGTCTGGGCGGGGCCGTCTAATTGCATGAGCCCGTAAAAGCAGTGAACTTTCTCCAGCAGGAGAAAGTTCCAGTTCTCTGGAAGAAAGACTGTAGCAGAAGGGAAATGCAGAAGATCTAAAGCATGAGACGCGGTGGATCTACCAGCGCTGGGGGGAGCCGCGTAGATAGCATGAGAAGGGACATGGGCAGCTATACAAGCAAAGACTGGCCCCCAGCAGACTGCTAGCAAGGAAATGCGGAACTCCAACCTCAAGGAACTGAATTCTACGAACAACCTGAAGGAGCCTGGAAGCTAAACATTCTCCAGCACCTCCTGAGAAGAGTCCAGCCCAGCTGACAAGCCGATTTCAGCCTTGCGAGGTCATCAGCAGAGGACCCAGCTGAGCTCCATTGGGCCCAGACCTCTGAGCCATGGAATAAATGGCTGTTGTTTTAAGCCTCGAAGTTCACGGTAATTTGTCCTTGCAGAAATAGAAAACTCATACAAAACTGACACATAAACACATTTTTTAAAAGGAAATAAGCAGAATTCTCAAGGAAAAGTGACTTTGAGTATAATTCCCTTTTCTTATTGCAAATACAGGACGTAGGAGCCTTGGAGCTCTTTGCTCAAGAATAATAGTTACAATCCATACTCCCTTCTGTGTTCCTCAGTATACGGCTGTGTTAAATGGGAGACTGAGGCTCTATTTAGGGAGTTTCTAAGGACCTCTAGCAACACTGGAATGGAGAATGGATTTCAGTGAGGTCAAGACTGCAATAGGAATAAAAAAATAAAAAACCTGCAATAGGAAGACCAATTGTCAGGCTATTGTGCTGAGGTGACTGAGGGACCACAGGGCAGGGCTAGCTGGTAAGGAGGAGTCAGACTGGAGAGGGAGACACTGATCCCGAATAGTTCTAGAAGGGCTGGCTAGGTGGAAGGTAGTACCAGGAAATCAGAGAATTCACGAGGAGGACCAGACCTGGGAGAGACTGAAACCATGGATTTGCTTAAATCCACTTCAGCTGCCCTCACAAATCAAGGTGGTTTTGCATGTCCTCCAAGCGGCATGGTAGCCTAAACAATAAGATATCTATCTGCCCAAGTTATTTTCCAGGAACCTGGAGTCAGCTTTGTCTAGTGAGGGCTCAGCTGGTTAACACTGGATCGGACCACTGACCCTCCAAACGGGCACACATGAGTGGCCATGCAGGGACCTTCTGACGCCAGAGGGCTGAAGACTCCACCCTCAGCTCGTGCTAAGCGCCTGCACTCCGTAACGTGCAGACGCCTGTAGCTTCATTACGCCTGCAGCTTCATTACGCCTGCGCAGAACAACAATCACCGCCCCCCACCTCCCCCCCGCCTCCCCCCCACCCCCCGCTTTTCCCGGTCACCTTTCTCCACGCTCCCCACGCCTCAGACGGCCCTGCTTCTTCGTTCATTATCCCGTAACTCCCCTGAGCCCCTTGCGGAGCTGAGACTTGTTTCCCCGTCTTCTCACCTGGCTGCCTTTTAAATAAACCCTCTCTTTGCTGCAAACCTTGGCGTCTCAGCGTTTCGTCTTGCTGAGCGTCAGCCAAACATCAACCTGGTTTGGTTACAAGATGGTCACGGCAGAAGCTTAGTTGGGGATCTATTGAATTTGAGGGACTTGTGGAACATGCAGCTGGTAACTGGATATTGAAAACTGAAGCTCAGCTGATTCTCAAAGATGCCAATTTGGGAATTATTAACATATACGTTCAGAAGATGCTCATGGGTTTTCTTTTGCTTTAAAACACAGTAAGAACACCGAGGAAGAGATACAAACAGCGAGTAACCTGGAGGTGATTAGAAATGGGTTTGGAGGGGAGAGGAAAAAAAGAGCGTAGAAAAGATGAGAGAGCTGGCTAAGGTAGAATTAACTGATATATCACTAATAAACTACAAAAAAAGGTGTGCCTGCAAAGTTCATGACCTTAGGGGAGAAGAAAAGAGGTGGTAGGGAGGCAGAGGTAGAAAATGTCCCTGTTAGCCACAGGGGCCACTGCCGCCTCGGGCCTGGGTGAAGGACGATGGGCGGAAGAGGAGCCGCAGGGAAAGAAGACAGTGCGGACCCAGCCACTTGCACCTTGGGTGCTTCCTGGGCTGGGGGTTCGTAATTTGAGGAATGTTAATAGTGTGTTCCTCCTGAGTACACCATTCCTTCAGTGAAGACTTAGCTATTTACAAAATCGTTTACAGGGGAGGAGGAGCCTCCCCACACCCCGATTTCTGTGAAAGCAATGCTGCCATCCCGAATACGACTGAAAAATCTGCCAGCTTACGCATAGCCACCTATGCATCCAACAGGGTGTCCTCATGAAAAGCTCACAATGGCTTTTCTTTTTTCTCTTTAACATCTTTATTGGAGTATAATTGCTTTACAGTGGTGTGTTAGTTTCTGCCGTATAACAAAGTGAATCAGCTATACATATACATGTGTCCCCACATCTCCTCCCTCTTGCGTCTCCCTCCCACCCTCCCCACCCCACCCCTCTAGGTGGTCACAGAGCACCGAGCTGATCTCCCTGTGCTGTGCGGCTGCTTCCCACTAGCTATTTTACCTTGGGAAGTATATACAATGGCTTTTCTTGATACCCTGTGCAGAATCCCAGTCTGTGAAAGCTTTTGAAGGCTGCACACAGCAGCAGGGAGAGAGAATAAGATGCCCACACAGCAGAGCTTAGGAGGGCTCCCTGCTGAACCGCCAGCGGTGAGGCAAGCAGCCAGCCAGGGAAGGTACCATTTAGGACGGAGTGTTCCTCATTTTCCCAGCTGGTCTACATGGGCTCAAAACGAATTTAAATTTAACCTATTCCAAAGCACCAAATGATTGTTCCAGACCATGAGACCAGATGCTATACTTTCATTATCTTTCCTGATGCCTCTAGTTTTGGCTAAGAATCAAAATAGTTGTCAAACTTTCTAAACGCATATTATCCAAAGCTGCGTGTGTGAAGTGTCTCCAGAATCTTTTATTGCTGCTTTTAAAATTCCCCGTAGAGACTAACCCATACTGTTGCACTCAAACACATTTCTACCACAAAGATTAAAAAGTACTTAAGAATATTTTTTATTCTACTCTGTATCAAGGCCATAGCCACACAAAATGTTTGGATCACTTCATAAGTTATAACATTTCATGTTTTCAACAAGGACATAAATGATCATTTCCTGAGTTTACAATGCAATGTAAAATTTAATCTGTATTGCTAATCAGACATCTTACAGCATAGAAATGTGATCAAAATGATCGTTTGCTTTATCATGTCATAAAACACAAGAGCTTATTGTAGAACAGTGATAGTTTAAATGGTGAGGAACTTTGCGATTCATAACAAAGAATCCTGGATATACTTGTTGCCATGATTGACTTTCCAGGACAAATATCAGTAGTAAAATAAGTTATGGTACAAAATAAAGTCAACAAGGTCTCTATAGCGAAGAAACATTTGATTTCATTTAAGAAACTAAAACCTGGATTCTAGTTAACCTATATACAAAAGGTATATAGGTTAAAAAACCCTAAGTAATCACAAATTTAGCTAAAACAGTTGAATGACGGCTCTTCGTTATGCTGTAAAACTATGGATCTCATCTTTGGAAAAGTTCATATCATGCAGCAACCTGAAAAACAAATTAAAAGCACATGTTTCTTAGGGAAGATGTTTAAAAATAAAGAAGATCAGAGTTTACCATTGTAACCATAGTATTTTTTCATTTTCCCCATTTAGCATGTGGTTTCTAAAACACTCCACAATTATCACTTCTAAAAAATTAACAGTAATTCCTTAATATCTAATATCTAGTAAGTGTTCATATTTTCAATTGTCTCATAAATGCCAAAATTTTTTAAAGTTTGCTTGAATCAAGATCCAATTAAATTCTACTCACTGTGATTGGTATATATGTCTTTTGGGTATTTTTTGATCTGCAACATCCCCTCCATCTCCCTCTCTCTCTCTCTGTCCTGCAATTTATTTGTTGACAAAATCAGATTTTTAAGTGTTGAGTCTCCCACGGTTCTCATTTTGCTGCATCCCTGTGGTTTACTTTAATAATATGTTCCTTTTTCCTTTTATCTCCCAAAATTTAATAATTGGGTCGAGAGGCTTAATCAGATACAGGTTCAAGTCTTTTCGACAAGACTACTTCATGACGCTCTTTCATCAGGAGGCACATAATACCGGGTTGCCTCTCTTTTTGGACGCTAAGCACCCCTGGTGATCTACGTACAGACCTACTCGTTTCATTAGGGACCGAAGTTGGTGATATTCTACTCCTAACATTCTTTATTCATTTATCAGCCGAGGAATTCTATACAGAGTAACTTCTGCTCATCTACTACGTGGTTGTCCAGTAGTATAACTCATACAGAAGAGGGAGAATAAATGCTGGTTTTCTTCCTCTTCATCCACAAGTTTTTGAAGTAAGGACTTGATCCCCTAGCATTCTATCATAATTTTCCCCCCCTGAACAGAAGCAGAAATACTGCTTAATGGGCTTCCCTGGTGGCGCAGTGGTTGAGAATCCGCCTGCCGATGCAGGAGACACGGGTTCGTGCCCTGGTCCGGGAAGATCCCACATGCCGCGGAGCAACTAAGCCCGTGAGCCGTGGCCGCTAGGCCTGCGCGTCCCGAGCCTGTGCTCCGCAACGGGAGAGGCCACAACAGTGAGAGGCCCGCATACCGCAAAAAAAAAAAAAAAAAAAAGAAATACTGCTTAAGCATAATTCAACTTGGAGAATACTGTAAATGGAGACTGAACTCTTAAAAGTAGCTCTGTTTAAAATAGTGCTGAAGGGGACGTCCCTGGCGGTCCAGTGGTTAGGACTCCACGTTTCCACTGCAGGGAGCCTGGGTTCGACCCCTGGTTGGGGAATTAAGATCCTGCAAGCCATGTGGCGTGGCCAAAAAAAAAAAGGTGAAAAAAAATAAAATAAAATGCTGCTGAAAATAATAAACATTTGCTTTGTACTCACTCTTTGTAGCCACTGTGCGAAGCATTTCACGTGCATAAATATTATCACGTATTCCCTCGGATAGGTGGGCGCACTAAAGCTGAGAGGGTGCTGGCCCTAGGACGCTTAGCTGATGATTGCAGGGTGACTCTCAGTGGTGGAGCTGGGGTTCCAACCCAAAGTGGCAGCTTCCGGAGCCACCCACACACTCAGACAGGGCGGCACAGGAGTACAAGGGCCAATGCAGCACGCAGGCCAGCCTCTCACTGTCTGGACCCAACCTACCTTTCCGGCCGTACCGCCTTCTTCATAATTAAGATGAAAAATAAAACAGCGAGAGAGAAAATGACCTAGCAAATGTTAGGCTCAGTCATATACCAAACAAGGAAATGCAGGGCATTTCAGGCAGTCATATTTTTAAAGTCATCTAGAAACCCAATAGTGGCTATATCTAACCCAATATTTTAAAGTGTCATTTTAGAGTTAAATAAGATCAAGGTGATTTTTAAATAAGATGGTCACTACCACTGGCTGTTCTTTGTGCGGAGTTCAACTCTTGCTCTTGGCTTATTTATGCTCTAGTCTCTGGTTTCTGTCTTGCTGTTTGGCTTTCTCTCACTGTGTTATTGATGAATGCTCACCCAGCTGCAGAGCATGATGGAAGATCAAAAGCTACAATGAGGTGAACACTGCTTATTATGATATATTTTTTTAAAATTATTATATATTATGAAGCTTTGGTGGAAGAGGAGGTTGAATCTAGTGTCCCCCAAATTATCTGGCACCAGTCTTGTGAAAGCGTGCACACCACCAGCCCCTATCAGAGGCCATCAAGAGCTGGCTGTGTCTGACTTTTGTGCTCACGTCTAACTCTGCGCATAATCCGGGCCTCCGACGGTTCACCTGCACGCAGATTAAACACTTTGTTATTATTTTCTTACGCTGTGACAGAATATTGAAGTGCATGTTATATGAATAGGAAGAAATGAGAGCCACGTCGACTGCTGTTTATAGGAGGTCATCATTTCACGGTGCTGGGATTCTCTCTCCTACCACGTTGCTACTCACTTCATTCCTTGTTCTGTAAATGGCATTGGTCCACAAATGCAGATGAGGACTTTGGACGTGTCTAAACTTCTTTTCAAAAATTCAGAAAGCAGAGCTGGTGAAATGTATCCCCGTTTGCCGTTCCATTCAGAAGTAGGTGCTGAGAGAACAAATTCAAGGTCAAATCTGGAGAAAAGAAACAATTTTTTAAAGTCTATTACATTAAATATATTATGAACATGTTTCTAGTTCAATAACGCATCTTTTTCTCCCCTGGAGAACAAATGAATATATGAAGGTTGACATGCTTGCTAGAAAAGCACTAGAACAGAATGTAAACAAACATTTTGCAAAGACAAACAGGGAAATCCACATTTACTAAAGATAAACTTTTGCTACAGAGAATAATTTGACATTTTCTGTTGAACTCATTAGAAAGAGAGCTCTAAAGGATCTCAGAGAACTCCACATTTTTATTAATAATTCGCTTGTATAAAACACAGGAAAGAGCAACGACCAGTGACATGTGCATCTTCATCTCTGACTCAAACCCCTCCAATGACTCCTTGACCCTGACAACCAACGGCCTATCTGACTTCTCACTGTTACTGTCTTCATGGCTTCAGCCTTGACTTACAGTATCCCTGCGCCACACCCGAAGCCACTGCTATGAATGGCCGTTTGGCTGCACAAACCAGAAACCCGGGATTGATCTGCCTCCCCCTCCACGTCCACATTCTCCCCAATCCTGGCTCCTAAGTCTGCGCTCTGCTCCTCTCAGCCTTCACTGCCACACCCTGCCGGTTCTCTTCCTCCTTCTGTCATGTTTCTACCACACCCCGCTGTTCAGCTTCGTAGCTCAAGCATCATTTCCAGGGAAGCACGGCAGCCCCACCAGTCTGGAGGCCTTTCGGAATTACATGGGTTGTAGGACTGTTTCCCTTTTCCTCTTCTTTATAGCCTTTCTATCAGGCTGTAAATACGTGGCCACCAAGATGATTATTCTGGTAATGTCTGCCTTCCCCATTAGACTGGAAGCTCCGAGAGAGCAGGGACCATGTTTGCTTGGGTCATCGCTGCAGCCCTAGTGGCCAACACACAGGAGGCACCCAAACCCTATGGAGTGAAACACTTCAAAGAAAAGAAAGGGTACAGAATCACAATCAGAAAGGAGCACATCAAGCCAAGTCTCACAAGGGAACAGCAGACCATTTCCTCCCACGGCTCTGTAATCTGCTAAGTGAACTGCTGATGAACAGCCACAGCAAATTCAAAATTCTAAGCTGTACCTGCTCCCTTTGCTCCATTTTCGCAAACACAAGTCGCTCTTATCATTTACAGGAGCATCAGATCGAATGTGTTTCTACATTTTCCACTTGAGTAATACGTTCATCTCAATCTTAAGAAAACGCTGGAGTGAACAATTTCTCTCGTGAGGTGGCCCTGGGAGCCAAACATCAAAACCGAAGCAAGACGTGGCTGGAGCTGTGGTCCTCGCCTGGCTGGGCTGCAGCTGGGTAAACGCTCCCAAGAGCGGACGGGCCAGCACAAGCATAGAGACCAGCTCAGGGAGCCAGCCGGGGCTACAGAACCCGCCCCAGCTCTCACCACACCCAGCTTCTAGGGCTTATAGGTCCATCTGTGGAACAAGGTGGGAAAACTATATGCTCTCTTACAATTCTAATATTCTGATTTTATTTTTAAAGACCCAACAGAGATGTGTTTTATTGCTTGCCTTCAAGGTTCCCATTTCACTTTAGCAGCAATAGGAATCCACGCTCTACAAAACAGTACCCCAAATACTTTCTTTTCACTGACATGTTTTCCTTCCCAGCACGTATCATGAAGATAGCATTACATAATTCTGGAGTGTGATGTTTGTTTGCTGCTCCGGGAGGCCAGAGTCCGTGCCTGCCTTGTTCCTACTGTATCCAGACCCGGCTGGAGGCAAATGTGCAAAAACTACTTGATGAAGGAATAGAGGAATTTATTTAACAAGAAGCCATACTGGTTAAAAATAAACACTATACGCAGAAGAACAAAGCCATATGCTAGCATCTATGAAATTACATATAAAAATGTACGTGAACTTGTAAGGGCATTTCTTCTGGGAAGAAGGTCTATAACCTTTCATCAGATTATCAAAGGGACCCAAAAGCAGCTGTGGAGCCACTATCTTAAGACATTTCTAAGTATACATAGACAACGCAATAAAATATAGCAACTGCCTTGTTAAATTACAAATAAAAGATAGTCTCCTCTGCCTCTATTTCCAATCAGCCTGTCCCTGGAATAAAACTGCTAAGATACATAAATCAATACTGGCGTCCTTTGTCATCTGAATAAAAATCTTAATTTTCCTTTAGTGAGATGCTTTAGAAAGAAAAAAAGAAAAAAAAAGCCTAATCAGTGGCATGCTTTCTGCAGGCATCTACTAAACAGTGAAAACTAACTGTGATCCTTACATAAATGGTATAAATTCCTCATGTATTTTGTATTTATTCACATATTGGTCCCCTGGGTATACCTTTGGGTCTCTCAATGGAAAAAGTGACCAGGTGGCATGGATGCAATTTTCAGGGAATTTGTAAGGAGGCTGCTATCCTGTCTCTCTTCTCCATCATAGCACTGGAAAAGAGCTTTCACTGGAGTGGGAGCAAATCCCAAGGTAAGACTCAAGAATACATGAACTGGGCTTCCCTGGTGGCGCAGTGGTTGAGGGTCCGCCTGCCGATGCGGGGGACGCGGGTTCGTGCCCCGGTCCGGGAAGATCCCACGTGCCGCGGAGCGGCTGGGCCCGTGAGCCATGGCCGCTGAGCCTGCGCGTCCGGAGCCTGTGCTCCGCAACGGGAGAGGCCACGGTAGTGAGAGGCCCACATACCACAAAAAAAAAAAAAAAGAATACATGAATGAAGGATATCTTATACCATATCAGGATACAGATGGTTACTGTGGATTGTTGCTTCTGAATTTTTCTGAAGGGCAACTTACTGTCTGAAGCATTTACAGCCTTGAGGCCTGAGGGGATGCACTGGCAAAGGTCCTGAAACTCCTTTCTGCCCTATGATTTCAGAAGTGCCAGAAAGGACTGGGACTCTTGAAAAGGTTACCTGAAAATAAATTTCGAGAATCCATAAAGTGCAAAGCAACATGAGAGAGAGAAAGAGACAGAGAAAGAGAGAGAGAGAGAGAGGGAGAGGACTGTTTCTGATGAATGCCTATGAGGTCTAAATGTCAATGGAAGTAAACAAGCTTGTCCAAAAAAAATTACTTTAAAGTAGGCTGATAAATGACCGGAGATAAAAAAAAAAAAAAACACCTCGAAATATAAACGTATGCGCTCAGTCTAAAGCATACGCAGAGCGTGAAGTCATTCAACGACGTACTCCCTCCTCCCCCAGGCAGTCAGCGTCCCAGACCCACTCCTTCCTATTTCTTACACATACATATCCCTGCCTTCCCATTTTTACTGCCACAGCTCCAGGTCCGGCCCTTCTATCTCTTGTCTAAGATGCTGCTCCGATAAGCTTACCCTCGTCTACCTGGCACACCCTTGTTATACTAGTTCTCCTAAAAGCCCAGATCCAATCTCGTAACTTCTTTGCTAAAGCTTCAGTGGCTTCTCACTGCCCACAAAGTAGTATTTCAGAGTATTTGGGGTCCCAGCTTTTCCTGGTTTCTCTAGCTAAAGAAAAATACTAGAATCTGCAGAAAAACTTGCTATTTGCTCATGGGAGAAACAGCTCACAAAATAAACAGCTAGGGGTTAAAAACATTTCTCAAAACGAATCTGATTAAACACTTGTGCTCCTTCAAATGTTAGTGGTGGTCCATGAAAACAAAAGGCTAACCTGTCAAATAAGTTTGGGACTACTGGGTTAAAAGAAGTTAAATAAATCTGTTTAGAATTTCTCAAAGCCTTGAATATGCTAAGTTCATATTAAACTTCAGGAAGATAACATAGTATACATTATTTCTCAAACTTATTTAACCATAGAGCCCTTTAGGGGGAACACATGAATATTTCAAGGAACACATTCCAAGAAACACACCCCTGGGACTTCCCTGGTGGCGCAGCGGTTGAGAGCCCGCCTGCCAATGCAGGAGACATGGGTTCGATCCCTGGTCCGGGAAGATCCCACATGCCGCGGAGCGGCTGGGCCCGTGCACCACAACTACTGAGCCTGTGCTCTAGAGCCCGCGAGCCACAAGTGCTGAAGCCCACGTGCCCTAGGGCCTGTGTGCCGCAACTACTGAGCCTGCGTGCTGCAACTACGGAAGCCCACGCGCCTACAGCCCATGCTCCGCGACCAGAGAAGCCACCGCAATGAGACGCCCACGCACCACAATGAAGAGTAGCCTCCGCTCGCTGCAACTAGAGAAAAGGTCACGTGCAGCAACGAAGACCCAATGCAGCCAAAACATAAATAAGTTTTTAAAAAACCCAAAAAACATTGGGAACTGTATTCAATACCTTGTAATAACCTATAATAGAAAATAATCTAAAAAATATATATCTGAATCAGTTTGCTGTTCATCTGAAACTAACACAATATTGTAAATCAACTATACTTCAATAAAAAAAAAAAAAAAAAACCCACCACCACCGCTGGAGGCACATCTGGGAGGACCAGGGCGTGGTAGAGGGTCCAGATGAGGGGCCCACGTATCTGAGTTGCCTCACAGGCTGGGGAAAAGGAAAGGCGTTCAAGCACCTTGTTTAACTTACTTGTGCTTCTGGAATCACTGGATTTTTCTGTCTTCAATGGGGCTTACACATTGCTGGTCCCCAAACTGGCACCAGAATATAGAAAAACTTTACCTTTCGAGAGGCTATTGTCAAAATGGATCAATAGGCCTTGGTACACTTTGACTTAGTGATTCTTCTGGTGAATCTTTACCCTGCCTAGTTAGAGAGGTACAGAAAAATTTGTACTCACTATTTCAAACAGTAGAGGGTTGGTTAAACAAATTGTGGTATGAACTCAATGACCAAGTACAATGCAGCTATTAAAACTCATGGTGTAGCGGGAGTTTTCCCAACTAGCACTGCTGGTAGTCTGGGCAGGAGAATTCTTTGCTGTCCTGGGCTGTCTTGTGCACTGGAGGCTCTTAACAGCATTCTTGTAGGCTCTTAACAGTCTCTACCCACTAGGTGCCAGGGGAGCCCCTTCCATCGGCTGTCAAGATCAAAAACGTGTCGAGACATAACTGTCCCCTAGGGTGTCAGGGTGTCGGGTGGGGGGAGACAGAATCACTCCAGGTCGAGAGCCACAGGTTGAAAGTATTCTATACATAGAATACACACAATTCACTACAAGTGTAGTTATAAAAAGCACAGTCAGTATGGCTACATTATTCAAAAATACAAACCAAAAATAATGTGTGCATTTAAGCGTATAAGTGCGTGCGTGCGTGTATGTATGGGTGTGTCTGTGAGAGAGAGAGGGAGAGAAAGAGAGACGAAGAGAATGGAAAGATACAAACCATAATGTTGTTCCTTGGATGGTAAGATTATGGGTGATCTTTTCCCTTATCTATTTTTTATACAAATCTGTATTAATTTTATAAATGGCAAAAATCAGCAAGTCATCAAATTCTACTATTTATAGAAAAGAATATGCTACTAACTTTACTAAAATAAAGTTACTATCTTCAAACATGACTGCTTTGAAAGGGAAGGAAGATACTTACTATATTTACATATTACAAAATGCCATCCAGAAGTCACTCTCATTGTCAAACCGTCCTGCACCTCAAAAAGAATTCTGCAAAAGCAGAGAACTCGGAGCGGACGCATTCGACTGGGGGAGGGGGGAGTACCAGCGTGTAAGGCTGAGTCCGCCAGGCCTCAGTAGTCGAGACAGAGGTTAAGTGAAATTTAATTTGGATTTCAGTTTACAGAGTAATTAGCTACACCTGCTGCTGTACATATTTACCTTCTCCTGGGGTCAACAGTCCAGTGTAATAAAATATTTGGATAAAATTCAGGCAAGCTAACGTTTTTTTTTTTTTTTTTCTGTTGAAATTTTATGCTTCGTGACATGAAAACTGAATGGACACAGAAACATCCTGAAAGAGTCCAAATGGTCTACCTATTTTCGGCAATTCTGTTAAGTTTAGCAACATGGGAAAATGAAGAGATCCACTCCTTGGACTGCGTGAGACGATAAGCCAACACCATATCCTGTTCCCTGTTACACCCCCCCTACAGGCACCTGGGAGACGCTCACAGGAAATTTATGGGTAAATGAGTGTTACAAATATGGTCATTCTGGGCGAGGCACCCACGTCGGCTATCTCATGGCCTCCAACTCCCAAACAACCCTATGACGGAGATATTGATGTCCCTGTTCGACAGACAGATAAACGGAAGCTCCCTCAGATCAGGTGACTTGCCCGAGCTCACAGGTTAATAAGTTTCCATCATACAATAATGTGTCGAAGAATTTCCTTTGCTAACTATATTATGTGGATAAACTCCGAGGACAAGCACAGCACGCTTGCTGAAAATGAAAAAATTAGATAATACACCAGTCTCAGTATACATTTTTCCTATCCCTCCTTGCTCTGCAAAGGATTGAATGGAAAGCTGTGTCCTAATCCTACAGACAGTAAGGTATTTCATTTGTTTTAACTATAGAATTTATTTTTTTTAATGGTCACAATCCAGTAATAATTTAACCAAGGAGATGAGTCCAAGTTTCACATTCTGCCATCAGAAACTTTATTACTAAAACGAGCAGTGACATAGGAGAGTCAAGATGTAGGAAAGGGTGGTTTAACAGGTAAAAAAAATAAGCCTTAAATGTTAACTAAATGACAGATGTGACCAGTTAAAACTATCTTATATTAAATTTGAACTTTCACTTTCCTTCTATGTAGGGGACTCAACAATTACGCTCTGAATGAACAGCACTACCGACAGCCATCAGTCAACCTGTAAGGCTAGGTTTCTCCTCTATCTGCCTAAAACCGGAGAATATGGAAGGTTCCTGACAAATGTTCCAAAGCCACGTACATACACAAGGCCTCTGTGTTTCCCAGTGAGGGTCTGACCCCGAGTCTCCAGGGGGGCACAGATCATGCGGCGCTGGAAGTCAGTGCCAGGAGAGGGCCCCCAGCAAGCAAGTGCACCTCCAGGAAGTGGAAGGAAAGGGAGGGAGCAGAGAGCGGACAGGAGCGGAGCGGGCAGGTGAGAGCGGGTGGGGGGGGTGGTAAAGGCAGGCCGGGGGCAGAGCACGGCCTTGGGGACACGGCGAGGGGGAAGGGTAAGCTGGGACGAAGGGAGAGAGTGGCACGGACACATATACAACCACCAAACGTAGAATAGCTAGTGGGAAGCAGCCGCATAGCAGAGGGAGATCAGCTCGGTGCTCTGTGACCCCCTAGAGGGGTGGGATAGGGAGGGTGGGAGGGAGACGCAAGAGGGAGGAGATATGGGGACATGTGTATATATATAACTGATTCACTTTGTTGTAAAGCAGAAACTAACACACCATTGTAAAGCAATTACACTCCAATAAAGATGTTAAAAAAATCAACAAAAAACCAAACCAAAACAAAACCACTCTCGCTTCTCCCAGCAAATGGAGCGCCTCACTCACTAAGAGCCAGTCATCCAAAAGTGCAAAAAAGGGGCCTTTCTCATCCTCAATCCTGCAGCCTATGCAATTCCACCAACCCAAATTATGTGGACCCAGCAAGACAAAACAAAACACACAGGGGACGGTGTTAAAGGGCACTTCATGTTCAGAAGCTGTCGACACATGCCTTTTTACTAATTCTTTCTTTTTTTAAAAATTTTTTTAAACTTTTTATCTTATGTTGGAGGATAGTTGATTAACAACGTTGTGTTAGTGTCAGGTGTAAAACAAAGTGATTCAGTTACACATGTACACGTTACTCCTTATGTCGAGTTTAACATCAGTGGAGAGGCTAAGAGTGCAATGTCTGTTTGCTGAGATAATAGTAAATGAATTTTTCTTGTTGAAGCAAGAAAAAAATTCTTGAAGAACACCATGTCCCCAAACGGCCAGAAATACGTTTTTTAAAACACCTAGCTAAAAAAGTGTAGCTATGTCTGCTTAAAGTCTTTTAAATGCTTGTTGAGGAAACAGGAGCTCTAACAGTCAATACAAGAACACATGTATACAGAGGTCCTTCATCATAGCAATCCAAATATCCGAGGCAGGGCTTCACAATTTCCAAGCACTTACACTATCTTCTCTAGTCCTCACAACAGGCTTATGAAGTAAGTAGGAAAGATGTCATTATTCTATTTTGAAAATAAAGGGACAGGCCCACAGAGCTCCGTAATTTTTGAATACAGTTTCAAGCTAGTAAAGGGTAGACTGAAAACCAGAATTCAGGTCTTTAGGCTTTTTGACTCCCGATTCTCCACTTCGAAAATTAGTGAAAAAGACACTTGAAAAATCCAGGAATTTGTATTTCTTTATATTATGCTCTAAATTGCCATGCAACTACTTAAGTATAGTACATATTCTTAGGTTTATGTCTTAAGTACGTAAGAAGAGAAAACACTTCGATGATTAAATTCAGGTCGTCCTTCATTTGTGCAAATTATTTACTAAAAGAGAAAGTGGGGGAGGATGGGAGGCAACAGGGAGGAAAAAACTAGAAGGAACCACGGCGTCACCTTCGTGAGGATGTTCAGAAAATATTCAGAAGAACCTGGAGCCCCTGGGACAGCTGAATTTCTGAGGCCTTTGACTTTTAAAATGTCTAGAACTTTATCTCCACCATACTGTCATAAACATAGATACTTACGTCAGATATTTTGTATGACTTAAGAAGTTCTGCAATTCTTAGAAATAGTTTTTAATGATCACAAAAATGCTTCAGAAATATGACAGCTTGTCCAATTTATTCTTCTTCTGAAAATTTTGTTTTGAATTTCTAACTGTTTTCATATCTCTTTAGGGGAGATGGGGCATATGCGTGGTTAAATTATCTCACTTCCTTGGACTGTGCTAGGGCTCTTTTTTCAATGAAACAAATTTGCCACCTTGCTGTCCTTGCTGCCTCATTTTACCACTGAATTCAGCCTGACTCAGACTTTTTTCTATTACCTATACCAGCATTTCCCAAAGTGTGTACTGAGGACCACTAGTGATATTTAATACGTGTTAATGCAAACGAACAAAAATGAAGAGAATCTTGCTAAACAATGCAGAAGGAATCCCCTTTCTTGCAAAGTCACAGTGGACATTGGCATAGTAAAGGCTCTAAGAAATCCTGTAGTAAAAAAACATGTTTATTTTTGCTTAACCTATCTCACCAGATTTATTTGATCTGTCCCCATTATAACAAGAAAATCTTGAATTACCAAATTGGCTGCACTGGATCATTTTCAATGAAACCTAACTCAGTATAAACAATATAACATAAACATAAAGCCTAGTATATATTTTACTGATACATATTTGATGTCACATTGACCTTATCAAACTATTTCTTTGGGGGAGGGGTACTAACATTACTTAACATTACTCACATTTAGTTTTTTGTGTTTGTTTTTTAAAGAGAATTAGTGATTATTTTTGTTTGAAGGAGTTTCCTGGTCAGTTAAAAACCCCAACCAAAGGAGGCAGGGTGTCAATTGACTGAACCTGTATGAATACTGAAAACCAGAGCTAATACCACTTTTATACCTTTTATCCTTAAATGCTAATTTCTCCAATTGGCTTCTCCAAATTATGTCATCCTCTGTTTTATTGAAGAACATCAGCTTCACTTTCCTTAAAAGAAAAAACAAGAACAACTCAAAAAGTACTACTTGATTACAGAATTTAAAATATGCATGAATGGAAAGTCTAAAAGTGAACTGGCATGAATGTTTTTTTACTGCCAATTAGGTAAGCAAAAATATCAAAAATAAAGGAATCAAGTAAATAAAACAGCTTGGAGTGGAGGAAGAAGAGTGAGAAATGACGACTGAGGGATAACATGTCTGCTGAGGTCCACTAAGTATTTAACGGATTTAGAATACCTTCTGCTAATCTAGCAGTCTTACAAGGGGTAGTAATTGAAGACAAAATGACATACCTGAGACTGCGTATATTAGTCAAAGCATAACTCAGTACTTTAACCATTGGTGTGAAGCCTGTTCCTGCTGCCAATAAAAAGAGATCTTCCAATTCTTGGAACTGGGATATTTTAAAATTGCCCTCGGGATTGCTTACAGAAACATAATCTCCTAAACAACGAAATATACATAAAATCAGGAAACAAAAAACTGAGCCCATTAACCTAGCTGAATTAAGAACACTAGGAGAAACAGGTTTGCATAATTATCAGACTACATCTCAGTTTTTAAGGAATGTAAGGGGTCTTGAGAACACTCATTAGGCTCCCAAGTATGTCATTATACTCAAATTATCATTGTAATCAAATTAATAATGAGATTTCATTATACTCGTTTCCCAATATTATTTTCCCAAATCAACTGGAGGCTCTAACATACAAACTACTGCCAAATATTTAACTACAAATTATCAATAAAGGCCTGATTGCTAAACTAAAACTAGGCACTTCAAAAGCAGAGTCCGGGTATACCTGTCTCGCACAGTATAGGGTGGAAAATACACATTCTCTACTTACATACTCATTCCTAACCACAGTAATAAGCGTAGCAGGAGAGAAAACTGAAATGGAAATGTATTCTAATACCTTATGTTGTTAGTAAACGTGCCAACTTTGCCTCCATCAAGTCTCTGAAAATACCTATCAATTAAAACAAGAGCTGTTCTGCATTTAATTCCCATAAAGACAAAGCAAGATCAGAAACCGTACTTGGGGCATGCTACTTCCAAATTTTCAATCCAAACAGTTGAAGAAACCCTTTTTCTGCTATGCTGTTGGCATAATCGCTATGTACCACTCATATAAGAGAACTGTCTTTAGGACATTTCAGAAATTTTCAATGTAACTTTAAAAATAAAAAATAAAGCTGACCATATTTTAAAAACAATTTCAAATGCTCTGGTTTAATTTTAAATGTTTGGATGCTCATCATCTTTGCCTTCTTTGTCCACGGCAGGATAGTAAGAATGCTGTAGTAACTGATGAGTTACACGGACATTGGAAAGTAACCGAAGCGCCTTTTGCTATAGTTTGAAAGGGACCCTAAGATCAGCGCATCCTCAGGAAGCAGTCAGCTGGTTGCTTCCTAAAGCAGCCTCACAGAATGATATTGACTTGATGACTTCCGTCCACAGTCCAGTCCTTCCGATGTCATAAAATTGATTAGACTCAGGCAAGGACTTGATGCTCACCAAGTTCACGAGAGATTAAAGCACACATGCCAGAACGGCAATGGATTTTTCAGCCTGACTACCAGCATCTAAGTGACCTGAGCATTACGCGCCCCATCCAGGGCATCTCATTCCCAGTATTGGAAGACCAAACATTGGGAACATTTGGAGGGGCAGAACAATCGTTTAAAAGTTGCTTGATGAACATGGAATTGAAACAAAGAAGTGGATAATTTTATAGGGTAGCTCACATAGGCCATAATGAGGCTTCATGAGTTACCACTGCCAGGCCAGTGTACAATCCTCTAAGTTGCACCAGTATCTGTGCCGTGACTAGTTCCCCTAGATGAAGTTGAAAAAACACGGATCTTGCTATTTTGGCTTTCCTTTCCCATGCCCTATGCTGACTCTCCACCTTGCTCTCTGCTACACAATCTCTATGGATAGGTTATAATACCATCAGTTAAGTTTCCACCTGCTACATTACAATCATGTTGTCAGTCCTTCACGAGGTGATATCACCTTCACTAGATCTGTAGGTATTTCAAAACTCTTTAGGTTCACACTTATGTTCAATGTTTTGATTTATGTAACCAAAGATGACTCATCACATCTATTATATGTAGACTGCTGAGCTTAACTTTCAGAGAGCAACAAGTTTTCTCTATTTCCAAATTTTAGTGATCTACTTCACTCGATATTACTGCTAATACTGCCTTAAAAGGAGGGCTTCCCTGGTGGCGCAGTGGTTGAGAATCCGCCTGCCGATGCAGGGGACGCGGGTTCGTGCCCCGGTCCGGGAGGATCCCACCTGTCGCGGAGCGGCTGGGCCCGGGAGCCTGGAGCCACAACAGTGAGAGGCCCGCGTACCGCAAAAGGAAAAAAAAAGTGGGGGGTGGGGAAGAGCTCTTTTACTGTTAGGCAAGAGGCAGTGAAAAGTTGAAGACACAGAAAAAGGAGTAGAAACAGGAAGGGGGGCGGTCTCTAAATATTAGTAGATTTCATTATAGTCCCTTTATTAATTCTTTCAAAGTACTTTTACTGAGAGCCTGTTATGCACTAACTGCCCTGCTGGGTATGGAAAATACAAAGATAAGACATATCTATCCTTAAACTCAAAGTCCTGTAAAGAAGAAATATTATTTATTCTTATCCTAGATCAATGAACAAAGTGTTAGTTGCCGAGGGATTCAGAAGAGGAGGGAGGCTTCATAAAGTAAGTGATACTTTAAAAAAGTATTTTACGAAAGGTACTTGACAGGTAGAGAGAGAGGCATTCTAAAAAACTCAAGCACCTAAGAACGAGGGTGACACACTTCTGGACTAAAACGGATTAAGTCGCCTTCGTGGCCTGCAAAGACTCGCATGCTCTTTCCAGCTTCACCTCTCACTATACAAAATACCTGTGCTACTCAGGTAATGGAGACCCATCCGAGGCATCAAGGCTGCAGAGCAACACGATTAAATCTATCAGCAAGGCCGTATGGATAAAGAACTGGAAAATGCAGATTAATAGAAAGATACCAGTTAGGGGCAACTGAGAGAGACCAATTACAGACTAAGAGAGAAATGATGAAGGCTTGATCTAAGAAGGTGGCAGAAGGGATAGAAAAGAAAGACTAAAAAGTCACTGAGAGGTAGACTCAGACTCTGGGATGGCTCGAGTCTCCAGCCTGGGTCGAGGACGAACAGGTGAGTCAAATGGAAGCAAAAGGACAGGTTGGTGGGACTGAGAGAACACGACTTTGTTTGCAGACATGAGTTTAAGGTATTTGACAGACTCCCACAGGGAAATAACTAAAAGAAAGTGCAACTTGTGATCCAATCCAGAACACAATCTAGGTTAAAAAAATATACACTAACCAATCCGAAGATGATCAAGCTCTGGTGTGAAGAGTCCAGCAGGGTAGATTTTGATCAAAAAGTAGATGTATTTATTGTTGGGAAGAACTGGTTCCTTGAACTCTGAGAACAAGGAATCAGATACAGGTGTATATGGCTTCACAATTTCAGTACCTGGAAAAAGTCACAACAACGAAATTCAAATCTAAAAATCTAAATGAAGATGAAGCATACAAATTTTATGATGCTATCAGTATATATTGAAAACTGTACACTTAACGTGAACTTAATTCTATGCTCTATATGTATGTAGTACATGTATATATAGCCTAAACCTATGTGTGCTGAGATAATTTTATCAAATCAGTAATCTACCCATAATATAAATAATCTGTTTTTATTAAGCATGGCATAAGGTGATGGGGTTTTATGTTAATAAACTTAGACAACCATCTACACCATCAGCATGTACGCTTTGTAACAGGCCACAACAAAAACGGCATTAAAAGTTTACACAGAGGGCTTCCCTGGTGGTGCAGTGGTTGAGAGTCCGCCTGCCGATGCAGGGGACGCGGGTTCGCGCCCCGGTCCGGGAAGATCCCACGTGCCACGGAGCGCCTGGGCCCGTGAGCCGTGGCCGCTGAGCGTGCGCGTCCGGAGCCTGTGCTCCGCGGTGGGAGAGGCCAAAAGTTTACACAGAGATGCAAGAAGGTACTTACATAATAATTTTAATTATACACCAAATTTTTAAAATATTTTATTTTATTTTAAATTTATTTATTTTTGGTCTCACCACACGGCATGCGGGATCTTAGTTCTCCGATCAGGGATCAAACCCATGCCCCCTGAAGTGGAAGCACGCAGTCTTAACCGCTGGACCACCAGGGAAGTCCCCATACACCAAATTTTTACCAATGGATACCAATGGCCAGTGGGGTCATTTGAGTTCCAGGAAGGGAAGAGTTTCACTTTTTACTTTATATATTTCGAACTGTTTTAACAATGTAATATTTTATATATTCCTCTGGTAACTGAAAAGAATGTTAATCCAACTACTTCTAAGACTATAAGAATAAAAAACAGGGTAAAATTAATGAGAAGTCATATTTTAGCTAGCCAAGTTCCAAAGAAAGAGGAGCCACCACATATTGGAAAGAGCAAAATTGTACACATGGTTCCATCACATATACAAAAGTTAATCTCTGTGTAAATTGTAACACATTGGCAATAGCCACACTGGGGAAGAGACCGGCTACTGAATGATAACGTGGCATCGGCGATGATGAAGAGAAAAACTGCACAGTGCCCTCATAATAAACCATCCTCACCAAATCCTGGCTGGTAGTCTGTGAGGCTGATTGCTGGAAAGGCTAGGAGGGTTAGCTCCTGCAGTTCCAGAAGACGGAGAAGATGTTAGACGTCGGTAAGAAAGGTATTGAAAACAAGTAAATGAGGGAATTTCAGGACGAAAATGAGAGAAAAAGAATTTACACAGTAAGGAGTACGTGTACAGAGCTTCTTATACTAGTGGCACATGCAAGGAAATCATTTATAATCATCCACTCACTTTCAGTTCTATAAATTCAACTTCATAAATGACAGACCCGTACGTGGCTAAATAAGAGACGTCAGTGTGTGTTTCTGGCAGTCGTCTTCACGGAAGACCACCTGTGTGTTCCCTCACCTCTTGCCTTTAAGGCTTTGCTAGTAATAAATTACAGTGCTGGTGGCACTGCCTCTGTGACTAGGGATAACTTCTTTGTTCACACAGGGACGCAGCACAGCTATAGTTCCCGCACGTAGGATCGCTGCATCCACAAACCTAGAATCTGGCTATCGCTAAGTCTGGCTGCCCAGAAACGTCTGATTAATAAGCTAAATGGGCGCTTCCTCGAGAGATCAGTACTGATTCCGAACTGCTTACCAAGGAAGAAAATGATTCCGCAAAAGCCTCTGCTTGCCTTACCTGTAATAGTGAGCTTGAAGTAAACATGCTGCCCAGTTGGCACCTCAAGATGTGTGCTTGGTGGCAGCATCAAGCAGAAGAGCTTCGTATCATGAGTCACGTCTTCCTTGGACATTAACTGGCACTTTCTGTAGTACAAACCTAGAAAGTGACGCATCTTCCCTCAGTGATGAATAAATTCAATAAGAAGCACTCTCAGACCTACCGCGCAAAAACACGGGCTCAGCTTTTGCTCCTTAGTGAGCTTGAGTTTCACTAACAGGCCTAGGACATTTAAAAAATTCGTCAGTATTTTGAAAACCTTATAGTGTTAGTTTTTTTTCCATTTTCTTTCCTGTGATATCCATTTTCTAAAACCTGCAAGTACTTCTGTAATTTGAAAAATAAGCTCTATAAAATGAGTATTATTTCCTCATGTCTGTTGTTATAGCATGTTAAAACCATTACAGCCTAAGAAATTAAAGTCTAGTTTATTTCTTCTTAAATTTACTTTTAAAAATAATTCCATCCTTTAAGCCTATAACAGCTACATAATTAAATTGGAGATGTGAAAAATATTTGATAATCAATAAACTCATTCTAAATTCTTTTCTTACAGACGGAAAAGTCCTGAAACTCAAATACTTAAGGTTTAACAATACCAGCACTATTCAATAACTTAGAAATATTTCTTTGATAAAGGCAGGAAAAATATACATTCTTGTGTCTCTGTATCTGTGTATTATACACACACCAACAAAATTCATATGTGTATGAATTATAGAACATTTCAATGGTCAAAACATGATTAAAACAAAAAATAAACTTAGGTTTAAGGGTGTAAAGTTCTGATTATCTGGAAAATTAAGTGAAAAACTGAAGATGCCAAGTTTGTGGTACTAAAATACAAATAAACAAAAGGAATCAAGTGTTTCTATAAATATGGGAAATATCTGAAATTAATACCCTAAGCTCAGGAAATATTATTTGTATACAGAGCAAAATAATACCACTTGGATTGGAAGATCTTGTTACACAAGTTCTGAAAGCATGAATATTTTCACTTGTAAATTTTCTTTTGGATGTAAACAGCATGCCAGAGTAGACTTTGTTTCACAATTTCCTCTCTTTTATAGAACAGCATTTACAGAGATGTCAGGAATTAATCCTAATAAAGCATCTTATTATCCTAATTATGCTCTTTTTTTTAACCTAAAAATATTTAAGTAGGTGCAGAAAGATTTACTCCAGACCTTAGGATGTGAAGGTCCTACATCGAATAATGAACGGTTAGTGGAAAACTAAAATTCACATAGAAGCCTAAGAAATCATTTTGGCCACCGTTTCACCCAGTTCTCTTCTTCCCTTGTCCCTTTTGCTCCCGAAGACCCTGGTCACTAAAGCTCTCCACCTGTCGCCACGGTGGCTCGGTGCGCACATGAACTTAAGAGTGCATCGCCGCCGGAGCAGAGCTTAGACCGGATCACAGCTGAGGGCACCGCCCCAGGGTTACCCGGGAAGGCCTTATCCAGCACTGGACCCACAGAGGAGCAAAGGACCTAGGCTCACCCCCAAGAAGATATGAAGGTTTAAACAATCTCCTTACCCCTTCCTCTAGACCTTCCTGGGACCCACAGTGGTAACAGAATATGAGACCCCCATCTGTATGTCTAAATACGTGAGAGTTACACACCAGACAAATAACTGCTAAATAAAATATGTCCTACGCTGTACCCTGAAATATACTTTCATAATGTCCTAGAAGGCTAGGTTCGAATTCAGGATTCTTGAACTCCTCAGAGTTCCACGCAGGAAGATGGCGGAGGGATGGGAGCTGCACCCCCTTGACTGCCTATGGCTTGACCCCCGTCTTCTCAGCCCCACTGTCTGACCCTGAGTGGAGCCTTGTGCAGGCGTGGACGCCCCAGCCCATATGTTAAGGCTCATCTACTTGCTCTCTCCATAAACAGCCTTGGCCACGTCTTGGATGGAAGAGGATCTGGGGCCATTTGGGCAGGAAATTCTGGGGTTCCAGATACCCGGAGGGCAGTGGTTCGTGAAGGAAAGCGCCTGAACTCCAGGTGGAGAATTCTTCACCTGCACACTCCTCGTCCTGTGCGAGCCGTGCGGCTGGAGGAGAGCCGTTGTGTTTGCCTCCAAGCACGGAGTCCAGGCCAGGTGCCCCTCCTGACGATCTCACCTCTAGCCTTTACCAGAAAGCATTTGCTAGAGTAAGCATGCACCTCCTTGACTATACTTAAAACACAAGGAAACTCTGGGTTCCAGTGACCGACTGGCTTTCCTTGTTAGAGAATTAACACAGTGTTCCTGCTATTTAACACCACTGAGATAATTTCAACATCTTACCGATAAAATAATAAAACTGCCATAATTTCACAAGGTCGTGCTAACAACAGGTTCTAAAAGTCTCACGGAAAATTTAAGAATGTTTTCGTCTTTCAGTTGCACTGAGGAGAGACGTATCCCAGGCATGGACCTGAAAAATGGGGGCAAAGGAGTATAAAGCAGATGCACTGACGACTTCAGTCTGGATAATGCCCGTATCGGAGTGTCAGGTTTTCGGTTTTATAAGCATAATTATACAAGAAAATGAGAAACTGAAAATAAATATGAGATGGTGAAACAAAAACAGAAGACAGAAAACTGTCTGCCCAGAAACCTCACTTCTTTTTCTTTTAATCTTTATTTTTTTACTGAAGTACAGTTGATCTTCAATGTTTCAGGTGTACAGCAAAGTGATTCAGTTATACACACACAGACACACACACACACAACACACACATCCTTTTTCAGGTTCTTTTCCATTATAGGTTAATACAAGATATTGAATATACTTCCCTATGCTATGTAGTAGAGGTCCTTGTTGTTTACGTATTTTATATACAGTGGTGTGTATCTGTTGATCCCACATTAACTTCTTTTAATAACATACATATAATATTGATACATTCAGCATAACACTGAAATGCTGAGGATAATATGATAATTTGGGTATCCTTTTTTCTTCTTGTTGAAAAGAAACTATAGCTTTCCTTCTAAAGAGCAGACTTTCACAGGCTAAAATAAAGACAAAGTTCAGTGGGAAAGAGACGTGAAAGAGAGCACTGGACTGGGAGTCCGTACTGCCTTCAGCCTGTCCTTCAGCTCCTTCCTGCTCCTAGTACACTTTCTGTTTTTCTGGCCATGCTACACGGCATGCGGGACCCGAGTTCCCACACCAGGGATGGAACCTGTGCCCCCTGCAGTGGAAGTGCAGAGTCCTAACCACTGGAATTCCCCCTAGTACACTTTTTTTTTTTTTTTTTTTGCGGTACGCGGGCCTCTCACTGTCGTGGCCTCTCCCGTTGCGGAGCACAGGCTCCGGACACGCAGGTTCAGTGGCCACGGCTCACGGGCCCAGCCGCTCCGTGGCACGTGGGATCCTCCCGGACCGGGGCGCGAACCCGCGTCCCCTGCATCGGCAGGCGGACTCGCAACCACTGCGCCACCAGGGAAGCCCCCTGGTACACTTTTAAAGCACCTATCCACTCTCATTTTCCCTGCTGGAAGCAGGGGCTTACAGAAGTTGAACGGCTTGCCCAAGATCACAGAGTCGCTTGACAAGATGTGGATGGGGCAACAAGTTATGAGAGCTACTCGCCCCAACTCACGGGCCTTGTTCAGAAAGTTTTGGTGCTAAGTTCCTTAGCACCTTCCTCCTTATTTTGACCACATCAGTTCAAGCATAAATGTTTATAGATTATCCCTCCACCCTTTACAACTCCCTACTAACTATTTAATGTCCAAATTAAGGAACCAGTTCAGCAAGTCACCATCCATCCCAGGTACATCTCTTCTTCAACATCCCCAATTCCTACCGTTCTGATCAACCACAGGGTTTCTTAGCACTCTTTATTTACTACTTTCAATTACCTAAATACAGGTGTCCCCCGCTGTTCGAAGTTTCCCTTTACGACACTTATCTTTTATGAAAAATCTACATTACTACCTGCTTCTCCTAACGGAAAGAAATCCAAAGAGGATTTTCACTTTTATGAAAAACGGTGAAAAGGTAAAGTAGCATTCAGCGACTGTTTTGCAGTGAGCTGTTACGGAGGCGGCGTGCACCCCGAGCACAGAGAGCAGCGCCCCAAGCGCCTTCCCCGGGAACTACACCCAGCACCTCAGCCTTAAGCCGTCACAACTTTGGACGGTGCCTGCGAGCATCTGCACTTTGTCTCAGTTTACCTCGTGCATCCGTGAGCTAGATGTGTCCTAGGGTAACTGCTTCTTCCCTTTACACCGTTTCCACTTACGAAAGATTCCACAGGAAGGCTCCACTTTTGGATAGTGGGGAAACCTGTATGATTTACTTACTTCCTAATTTGCAATCTATCTTTACTCATGTCTTCCTCTAAGATCTTCCTGAACCAACATAGGGCAAGCAGTTAGTGGAACTACACACTTAAAAAATGCTCCAATGGAAAATAAATAACTCCAAACATCAATACTAACATCTACAATACTTAAAAATATATTGATATACATACCTAGATATGTCCACGCAGGAAAATCCCACAACCTACAGCCATTCAATTCAATAGACATTCCATTTAGAATCTGAGTTATGTAAGGAGGGAAATCCTATATTACATTAACACCTTGGAAGAGGCTCAGAGCAAGACATGATACTGTTTCTTAGCTCAATTTTATCAGATGCCCGAAAGGGTGAAGCCATATGTTGCTGAGACCACTCGGGTTTCTGGAACCTATTAAGGTTGAATAGAAAGCCTGCACACTTGGGGGGCCTTGCCCTGGGAGACATTTTTCATATGCTGTGGTGATGGGCTGGAGAGTTATTAATGACTGAACGAGATTCTAGTAAAGCGCCGGTTTCTTCTTAGCTGTGTATCATTTGATATAAATGGTTCACGGCCAGAGACCAGGGGCTGGGCTGTGAGAGGACAGAAAATCTATATATTGGCCTCTGCCCCCGGTTCCTGGCACAGGGTTCCTAAAACTCTCATAATATCCTAAGCGATAAGAACACTGGAAGCGTCTCTTGTTCTTTATACAGTAGTTCCCCCTTATCCATGGGGGATACATCCCAAGGCCCCCAGTGGATGCCTGAAACTTCTGGTTTTTTTCCTATATATATGTACATATTATACAGTTGTACTTTATAAATTAGGCACAGTAAGAAATTAACAATAACTGATAATAAAGTAGAACAATTATAACAATATACCATAATCAAAGGTATGTGAATGTGGTCTGTCTCCCTCAAAATATCTTACTGCACAAACTTAATGCCGTTTTCATCTTAACTACGTCTCCACC
Source organism: Kogia breviceps (assembly GCF_026419965.1). Taxonomy (NCBI): domain Eukaryota; kingdom Metazoa; phylum Chordata; class Mammalia; order Artiodactyla; family Physeteridae; genus Kogia; species Kogia breviceps. Next base: position 237,068 of record NC_081322.1, read on the forward strand.
ATGAACCGTGGCAGTAACTTTTGCAGTTTAAAGTACAACAGCAAAACTAGCACGGACTCCTTTTTCCTTCTTCACAATTTCACAGAGAGGATTTGTTCTCATGGTAGATCTCAGCAACCTCATAATTTGATTTTTTTTTTCCTTTCCTTGTTAAGACAAGAACTTTCACCCTTTCACTGAAAGGAAGCGCTTTATGGCTTCTCTTCGGCATACTGGAATTGCCAGCATCACTTCCCTTGCGCTTTGGGGCCACGACTAAGTAAACTAAGGGTGACCCGGACACACGCGCCGCGGTCCCGCGAGAGCTGATCTGATAACGGGGGCGGCTACCGAGCGACAGGCGGGCGCGCCGCGCCGGACAAAGGGACGATCACGCCCCCGGCGGGGCGCCTGGAGATCTCGTCACGCCACTCAGAAGGGCGCACAAGTTCACACTTACGCGTTGTTTATTTCCGGAACTTTTCATTGAATATTCCTGGTCCACGAGTGACTGCGGTAAGTGAAACCTCAGAAAGCAACACCACAAATAAGGGGGGAGCCACTGCATTTGTCTTTGACCCTCATCTCTAACACGGCGTTCCTAGCACCCTTGTAAATTCCTAAGTCATAAGGGAAGCAGGAACATGTCTGTTCTCACGAGGTGACTCGGGGGGGGGGGGGGGCTCCTGGGTGAGCGCCGGGCCCCACAAAGACTCAGCTATGACAGAAGTGTGGAATTTCCGGCCCCACGCCCCACCCTCTGGAGAGGGGAGAGGGGCTGGAAATGAAGTTAATAAGTGATCACGCCTGCGTGAGGAACCTCCACAAAATCCCAAGAGCAGGGGGTTTAAAGGGCTTCCAGGCGGGCAAACACATCCGCACTGGGAGGATGACAGACCTCAGCTCCCCACGGACAGACGTCCCTGTGCTCGGGGCCCTCCCAGACCGTCTCTCACCCTCGGCACCTCTTCCGTCGGGATGTTCATCTGCATATCCTGTATCGTATGCGAGCTACTCTGGCAAATTCATCAAGCCCAGGGAAGGGGTCTTTGGAACCTCCCATCTACAGCCAGTTGGTCCGAAGGGCGGGTGGTAAGCTGCGCTTGCCACTGGCGTCTGACGTGTGTGTGTGTGTGTGTGTTGGGGGACGGGGGAGGGATCATGTGGGACTGAGCCCTTAACCTGTGGGATCCGATGGTGTCTCCAGGTAGACAGTGTCAGAACTGAGTTAACTGGTAAGACACCAGCTGGTACTGCAAGGAACTGCTTGCTGTGGAGAAAAATCTCCATGTATTGGGGACCAGCAGTGTCAGAAGTGAAGCGTTCTGTGTGAACAGTAAAGGAGACACGTAGGAGAGAAGGACAGCAGGCAGGAAGTGAGTTTTCTTCCTACACAGGAAAGAAGAATCTGAGTTTCCCCTTTACAGAATCTGTCCCAGTTCATACAGCAGGGGTCAGCCTAACTTAGCCTCACCGGCTGTCTGTTTCTGCCCAGACAGTGGCCTTGGTGAGCAATGAACCTGCGTGCAGGGTTGCTGTTCAGAACACCTGAGAACAAGCGGAGCCTTCAATAGCTCAGGTGGTAGAGCAGAGGTCTGCAGGGCACTTGAGAACAAACTCTTTTCTCAAGAACTATACAAACAGCTAACATTTTTGACTATGGATAAAATAACTCAAACCCATGAAGTCACTAGAATACCTTCCTATGCTGAAGAAACAACAAAGTTTCAGTTATTATATACTTTTTAAAGTATTATATAATTGCATTTATTTTGCTGTTTTTAAAAATTATGCGACCTTTTCACTAACTTTGGTAAGACTTCGACTTAACCTCTAGTAAGTATAGTTTTATCATCCTCACCCAAACCACTCTTGAATATATGAATAAGAATACGTTCGTAACACAGCTTCGAACACTAGGATGATAAATGTGTATGGGCACACATTTTTCCATATACTGGGGTAAAACCTAATGAAGCAGTATTAGTAAATTGACAATAAAGCATAGATTCCTTTCTGTTTTAACTATTACTGTTAAAAATATACCTAAAGTAGGCCTCCCTGGTGGCACAGGGGTTAGGAATCTGCCTGCCAATGCAGGGGATACGGGTTTGAGCCCTGGTCCAGGAGGAACCCACATGCCGTGGAGCAACTAGGCCCGTGCGCCACAACTACTGAGCCTGCGCTCTAGAGCCCGCGAGCCACAACTACTGAGCCCGCATGCCACAACTACTGAAGCCCGCGCGCCTAGAGCCCGCGCTCCGCTTCAAGAGAAGCCACCGCAATGAGAAGCCCGCGCACCTCAACGAAGAGTGGCGCCCGCCCGCCGCAACTACAGAAAGCCCGCGCGCAGCAAGATACCCAACGCGGCCAAAAATAAATAAATTAAATAGATTTATTTTAAAAGACATTAAAAATTATTTTTTTTAAAAAAAATATATATATATACCTAAAGTGCATTCAGGTCTTTTACTACCTCACCTAGACTGAAGTGAGCTGAATCCTTCTTTCAAAGTGAGGATTTATAGAGTTAAAAATTAGCATTAAGGTACGGGAAAGGAGGCTCTCTCTTCAAGACTAGATGCAATGGGGTCCACATCATTTAGCAAGGTTGTCACGAGATTTGAACATTTCTGTGCTTATCACTTTTCCTCAGTTCCAGAACTAATAATTCAGCCAACATTATACACTGAAGTGCCTGAACTGCTTGAATTCTAAGTTTTTAAACTTCTCGTATTCCACCTTTCAATACAGTAAATAATTTCTTACTCATTTACCGCCTGCCCCGTCTATTCCGTGTTTCTTCATATTCAGGCCATTCCGCTAGAAGTAAGAAGAAGACGGCAAAATACCAAAGCATCTTATAGTTACTGTGCAAAAGCAACAACTTTACACCTGCTGGGCTGAGCAGACAGTTTGAGAGAGCAAAGCACAGTGAAGCTTCTATCTGCTATCCACAATTTTTTCTTCTTCTCCAGCAATTCTGAATGCTTGTTTTAGGCAGCAAAGAAACACGCATGCGCAGGCAAGGAAGGGGAGGGGAGGGGTGAGGGCGGCTCTTTCCACCCCTGCAACAAGAGCTGCGGTTCGCTGTGGCGGCGAACGGCCTGCTTGCAGAATCACAGGCTCCACAGAAAGCTTCCAGTAGGTAACTGCTCACAGAGTGCTGACAAGCACATTTACACCCACAGACAGTACTCCAGTGTGGGTGCACGCACGCACGCGTGGTGTGAGCGGTTAGGAAGCCCTGATCAAAGTCTAGTTCAAACAGTGAGAGACTGCCGTTTTTGTAGCTTAAAAAATAAATACCGGGCTTCCCTGGTGGCGCAGTGGTTGAGAGTCCGCCTGCCGATGCAGGGGACACGGGTTCGTGCCCCGGTCCGGGAGGATCCCACGTGCCGCGGAGCGGCTGGGCCCGTGAGCCGTGGCCGCTGAGCCTGCGCGTCCGGAGCCTGTGCTCCGCAACGGGAGAGGCCACGACAGTGAGAGGCCCGCGTACCGCAAAAATAAATAAATAAATAAATAAATAAATAAATACCAGTGATTCCGTACAGTTCAACTTGAATGATAAAGACAGTTATAGAGTCTCTATATATTTAACCCAGAGGTTTATAAACAGCTGCTGACATATCACAATTATGACACAATTTTTTAAAATCTTGTTTATAATTTTGTGTCCCAATATTCGTTCACTGAGTTGTTTGCTGGCAAATCTGTGTAACTGCCTTTGTCTGGTGATCTAAGTTCCCATCTTAAAGGCAATCACAATTAAAATAAAGTTTCGGTTGGATACAGAAATAGCAATCCAATTATCTATTAGTTTCTGACTCTCAATAGATACAAGTTTGTCAGTCATCTCACACACACACACAACTACTCACTCATAATCTTCATCTTTGGGAAGAAGAAAATAATTGGAAGCGCCCAAGTTACAGATGGTAGTTTGGTTCTAGTCATATAATTTAATTTACTAACTATTACAGCTGGATTAAAGGTAAAAACGAAGTAGTTTCTCTTCTCGCATTATGTTCTTTGCTACATTTGAATCTTTTGTGTAAGTAAATTCTAGATTTGACATGAGAAGGTAGTGCACTAAGTCTTCAACTTACACGCTTATTTTCAAACTTAAATTTTTTTTTTTTTTTTTTGCGGGCCTCTCACTGTTGCGGCCTCTCCCGTTGCGGAGCACAGGCTCCGGACGCCCAGGCTCAGCGACCACGGCTCACGGGCCCAGCCGCTCAGCGGCACGTGGGATCCTCCCAGACCGGGGCACAAACCCGCGTCCCCTGCATCGGCAGGCGGACTCCCAACCACTGTGCCACCAGGGAAGCCCCAAACTTAAATTTTTAAACTAAGAAATTTCAGTAAGAGGAAGCCAGCATGAAAACCTCCTTGAAAACCAAGGAGCCACGTGATAGACTGAACATTTGCAGCTACTGACAGCAAGTTAATCATAATACTCTGATCATGTAAGTATTCAGCTTTGCTAGTGTGGAAAATAACTTATAGCTTTTGTCATGATTTAAGGAAGAGAAAGGACGAAGAAGAAATTATCTATGCTAATTCTGTCAAACAAATTAAAAAAAAAAAATCCCCTAAACTCTGAGTCATTTCCCAAAGTGGAAAATCTAATTCACTGGAAAATACATGCATGGCTCTAATTTCAGACAAGAAAGCTAAAGGAAACTACGGTGGTTCATGATTCAAGCCAAAATTTATGGCAGGGATGAAAGAGTTCATGGAAAGCCTCAGGAAATTATAGAAAAGAATACTTGAGCAATGTTAATTCTATTTCCAAATGGAGGTCAGCCTGGGTTCTCAGTCTCATTTATTTCTAGGACTTAGCTTTTACCTGGTTTGCTATGATTTTCCAATCACGAGAGAGTCAGATAATTTCAGGGCAACCGATTTCACTTTAATAATATCTCTTTGCATTTTCACTGTCTTTTACCTATTGTCTTCTGATCTGCTACCTCACTCAGTTATTCCTCTATGTTCTCTCTCCCTACCTTGTACCACACAGTTGAGACCTCCTGCTCTGGGAAAATGACTGTATTTGAACTTTCCCACATATGGCTTACATTTTCTTCCTCTACCACCTGCAAAAGGTCTGGCACAATAAGTACCCAGTAATGATACCTGGAAAGCCCTTCATAGTTTTTTGGGGGTTTTTTAAAGCCACTTACAAAACATTGCTTGATATTCACCTCCTTCATTCACGGAGAGTCATTTAAGGTCAAATTCATCCACATCTGTTTGTTCACTTAAGGTAACCTTAGAATACATTCAGGTTTGCACTGTGTAACCTGCTCTTACTGGCCTATTTCTTGATACAAGTATTCTTCAGTCTCATGTTTGTGTATGTTCTTTCTTCCGCCTGGGAAGATAATTTCTGATGCCTTTTACTTGTTTCGTACCACAATACCTAAAATAGCCTTCTACACACAGTACGTGCTCAAAATACAGCTGCGTGATACTTTTCTGAAAATTAAAATACTATCCACAAATATATTTTTATAATTTTAAATATTTAAAGATGCTAAACTGAGTACATGCAGTTAGTTTCTTCTAACCCCTCCCTAAAATAACAGCAAAGATGGCTTTTTTTTCTGTGTGTGTGTGGTTGTTCTTTTAAGGCCTAGCCTGCAAGAACAATAAGAACAGAAATTAAGAAGCAACAGGGGGCTTCCCTGGTGGCGCAGTGGTTGAGAATCCGCCTGCCAATGCAGGGGACGCGGGTTCGTGCCCCGGTCCGGGAAGATCCCACATACTGCGGAGCGGCTGGGCCCGTGAGCCGTGGCCGCTGAGCCTGTGCATCCGGAGCCTGTGCTCCGCAACGGGAGAGGCCACAACAGTGAGAGGTACGCGTACCGCAAAAAAAAAAAAAAAAAAAAAAAAAAAGGAACAGAAGTTTGGGAGCTGACAAAGCAAAGAGACGACTGGTAACTGACTCAGCAGACTCGGTAAAGCTAAATCCTAAGCTAGACAAACAAAAAGCCAAGAATCAACGCATCTGTAATATGACATCCCTTTGAGGCTCAGAAATTGGCAGGACCAAGTATCTCTAGAATCAGAGTGAAGGCAGAGCTAAAAGCACTTTCTGGAAGAAAGTTCATTTACGAAGCCGAGATGCCGTTTCCCCCGCGTTCTGAAGTCCTCGCCTACTTCACACGGCCACGTGACTGATTCTCTCCTCTTCTGGCAAAATATCAGAATTTTGCTCTCTCCGTAGAGGGCAAAACAAAGGGTCTCTAGATTGGGTATATGTTATAGGCTGAACTGTGTCCCCCTCAATTTTCAATGTTAAAGTCATAACCCCCAGTGCCCCAGAAAGTGACTATATTTGGAGACAGGGTATTTTAAAAAGTAAGTTAAAATGAGGTCATTATATAACATTATATAACTAAGCCGATGTGACTGAGGTCCTTATAAAAAGAGGCAATAGGGACACAGACAGAGGCAGATGGAAGACCGTGTGAACACAGCCACCTGTAAGCCAAGGAGGGGCCTCAGGAGAAGTCGACCCTGCCAGCACCTTCGTCTCAGACTTTTAGCCGTCAGACTGTGAGAAAATAACATTCTGCTGTTAGGCCACCAAGTCTGTGGTACTTTTTCACAGCAGCCTTAGTAGACTAATATAGTATACTAGGCACAAAAAAAAAAAAAGTAAAGGAAATTAAGTTTACAGATATCCCGGCCTTCTTTTCCCATATAACTTCTGAAATGCTGGATGCGAGGTAGAAGACTGTTTACCCTAGAGACTCTGACAAATTACTGGCATCAGACTTTTCCCGAAGAAACCATCCAGCCACACAGTAAATATTACTGTCAACAAGCCACACCCACATGCACAGAGTTTCCAATCAGCTTTTAGAGTTCCACCCTGAAATACAAGCAGATGGTCAAGGATCAGCAGACATTCAGAGAAAGCATCTAATATGAAAGACAGACCTAAATAAACAAACTGTAGGAACAGAGACTACACAGGGAGACAGAAGGTCTCAAACACTATAATTCTTAAAAAGAGAAGACAGAAAATAAGATGCTAAAACAAAGGAACAAAAATCAAAAGAGTTCTCCAAAGTTAAAAATATGAGAGTAGAAATGAATAACACAACAGCAGAGCTGGAAGACACAGCTGAAGAAATCTCCCAAAAAGTAAAAGAAAAGGACAAAACTGCAAATGAGAGAGAAAAGACAAGATGATTAGAGAACTTGTTAAGAAGGCTTAAAGTAACACTATTTCTAGAAAGTAAGAACAGACCACGGAGGGAAGAAATATCAGTATTCCTCAGGCCTGAGGGTCTTAAGTTTCCATAATGGAAATATTCGCAAAAGAGGATGAACGTTAGGCACAGAAGTTGAAAGCAGACCCCCCATTAAGGTATATCAAACCGTGAAATTTCAAAACTCTTGGAAGAGGCAAATCCTACCAGTTTCCAAAGAGAAAATATGGAGTTCATTCACTTTGTGAAAATTCATCAGGTAGAACACTTGTAATATGCACCTTTGCCTGTAAGTGTTATAGTTAACATAAAAAGCTTTAAAAGGAAGCAAATGAATGGTATCATCCTTTAGGAATAAACTCAGAAACTGGTTTAGGTAAGCAGAGAGACAGTAAACGTGCCTTCTCTAACAGAAAAAAACTAGATGTGCCTACAAGGCAGAAACTTAACTAGTTTGTGCACCTTTTATATATAAAAAAAAGCAAAAAACCTCAAGGAGTGAATGGTTGGACAAGAGTTTGAGTGGGTTTCTACATTTAGGTATCATTACCTAATGACCTTTGTTATGTCTAAACATTAGATAGCAGAGTCAGAAATTTAATTTCTGCTTAGAAAAAAAAAAGGAGGATAACAGACACAATGTCCCTTTTCAACTCCTTAGAGAGATACAAGGACCCTTTGGCTCACTCCAAGTGGCCTTCCGAACTCTGACACAACTGAGCCACTGACACAACATTTTAATTAACCCAGGACTCAAAATAATAGCACAGCCTACCTGTATCTTTCTTTGGAATAAGTGAATTATGATTCTCCAGGGGATGACCAAGGCATTTCCAAGAAGTATTCTCTTTTTTCTTCAGGACAATCTCTATTTTTCTCACATTCTCAACAACTCGCACTGAAAAGAAGATAAATTCCATTTGTATTCATTGATACTAAATATAAGGTTTTACTTTAAAACCAATCTCTCTCAAACAACCCAAATGTCCCAATCACATATGAATGACACTGAGCATTTGTGAGATAAATAAAATTTTGTGTACATGTTCATCAAAATTGTTTATGCCTTAGATGGTGTTAAATCCAGTTTATGTTAGATTCAGATTAACTTCTTTCAAATTAATTTACCAAGGGCCAAACTCATACATAATGCTAGTTTTCATACAAGCTCAAATAGAGCCATGGCAACTAATTAACACATAGCTTTAAAAAAACCAAAAACTTAAATATACAAATTAGCCATTGAATGGATCCACAAAAGCAAATTTAATTTATACTCTTTTAACATTTCTTGGGATCTGAGGGGTTCTTATGAGTGAATTCAGTAAACCAATATTGAGCCTAATAAACATAGAAAAAGCTTCAGGAGAATGAATCCCAATAAAGTGCCTGTCAATCTTTGATAATTAAAAATCTTTTGGATTCTCTTTTTATTTTTGAATGTTTAAAATAGTTTAGAATACATGAGTACAATAATAAAATAAACTTTTGAAATTGATTAAAGTTTATGAATTGCATGTGCTTGTAAAGATCTAATGTATATTTCTTTTTGTCTTTAGAAACAATGTCTTTCCTCACTGTAAACACGTAATTCAGTAGCAACTTAACAACTTTTAAACACAGACTAATCAAATAAATTCAAGTCAATGAGCACTGATCTGAAGCTTAACAAACATAAGAAGTCCTTGACTTTAAAGAGCTTAATTTATACAATTTACAGAACTTACTATGGTATAAAGAAAAGGGAAGGTATAGAAGCAGCGTAAGGTACTGTGACAGTACTTTAAAACAAGAAACCACGTGTCTATATGAATCTAGAATGGAATATTATTCAGCCTTTAAAAAGGAAGGAAATCCTGCCACTTGCAACAACGTATGATAAATCTAGAGGGCATTATATTAAGTGAAATAAATAAGACAGAGAAGACAAATAGTGCATGGTATCATTTATATGTGGAATTTTTTTAAAAAGTCACACTCACAGAAACAGAGAGTAGCAAAATAGTGCCAGGAGTTGGGGCGGGGAGGAGGGGGGAATAGAGAGAGCTTGATAAAAGGGTACAAACTTTTAGCTACAAGATGAATAAGGTCTGAGGATCTAATGTAAAACATGGTGACAACAGTTGATGACACTGTCTTGTATAATTGAAATTTGCTAAGACAACAGAACTTGTGTTCACACGCACACACACACACACACACACAAAGGTAAATATATGAGGTGATGGATGTGTTCATTAATTTGATTGTGTGAATCTCTTCACAGCATATACCTTTATCAAATCATAACATTGTACACTTTAAATCTTTAAATATATTGTAATTTTGTCAATTACATTTCAATAAAGCTAACGAAAAACACAAAAAACAAGAAACCACCATTCTTTGATGAGTCTGCTATTGCTAAACAGCTGTGTAAAATCCACATTGTGCATTTACATGCAGAAATATTCACAATTTAATGTGCTCTGTCAATATTAAATATTTGAATATATACACCTAAGAAAAATTTCTCTGGTCTGGTCAAGTATATTTCTACAAGCTGCATGTCAGGAGTAGGGCCAGAAGGAAGAATGGGGACAGGAATTTATTTTCTAAGGAGAGGAAAAGGACAGGGCAAAAAGACGAGATGAAAAAGGGGAAAGAAAAAAGGCATGGGGGGAACTGAAACCAGAGGGAAGAGAGTACATTTAAACATTAATGTATATGCTTATATAGAAAACATCATGTCCTTGTCTGCAACATGAAAATATACAAATGAATAATAAGACAAATGCTGTCCATCCCCCCATGTGTGTGTGTATACGTACACAGCTAAATTATTTTTGGTAGCTTACCAGAAAAATCTTCCTGAATCTCATGACTTAGGGCTGGAGAAAAAAAAATTTCAGTTAAGATCCAACTTCAGTTCCTATGGTCTACAAGCACCATATAAGATCATTTAAATGGTTCTTTCATGCACCATTTCAAATCTCTCAAACATATCCTGAGAAATCAAAAGAAAGAAACTGAACACAACCAAAATACTGTATTCAATGTTTTGAGACAAATTACTTAAATATGTATCTTCAATGTTTCCATTTCTCTCCCCATTACCGAAGGAGTAAATACTCAATTGCCCACAGGTGGATAACGCAGACTAGTGCAAGAATAGTCCCAGACTGACAATGCTACGAACCAAGGAAGGAGCAAGGCAGGGAGAGACAGCCCGTGAAGCACACATACCCCAGGGTGTGCACGTGCGTGTGTGAATACAGGCCGGGACTGGGTCTAGCTCAGCGCTTCCTTTCTTACCGTTCTCTAAGTTGAATATCCATTCAGTTATTGAAAAAGAAAATTACTGGGCATCTATGCGTGTTACGCACTTTCCAGGTGTCACAGCTGTCACAGTTCGTAGAAGAGAAAAATCCCTGCTCTTACGGAACTTACATTCCAGAAGGGGGTGATGCAAGAAGTACTTTTACAAACACCTGCTCTAAAGTTCACTGTGTTAATACAGTTATGTGGAACTTAAAATTCTGCATTATTTTAGTCCTTCTGGTTTAATATTAGCAACCAGGAGTTTCACATTTTTGACTGTGGAATTTTTGTTTTTTATGTGTGTGCAAGATACAGTTAGCTACAGTGTGAACAGAACTAGCCATAAAGTATTTGAAACATAATCAATGCTGACACAGAGGTCTTCCTTAAAGAAAAATCATGACAGAGCTAATGAATAATGTATACTTTTCTAGACATCTGAGTTTTTGATTAAAACTCTCCCTAAGAGGCAATACATATTAGATCTTATGCTAGCAAAAAATAGGGTAGCATGTATTTCTAGAAGAAATGTTTAAGATTTGAGGTTGATTAATGAATGGGGGGAAAACAAGAAAGAAAAAACATTTATCAACTCCAATCAAATTCAGGACTAAAGGTCCTTCATTAATACGGTAAAGCCATGAGCTGAATCGCGAGTCATCTGAGGCCTGGAGAATTTCAGTCTCCGTTTTGCAAAAGTAAATGAAATGTTCTTTACATAAGAATGTGTGCTTAAAATAGTTTTCTTCTTGCTGTTTTGGTTCGTTTCATTTCTACTTGCGAACTAGAATAACATTACCTTCTTTAAAGGAGAAAAGGATGAACTCCTAGAGTCATTATGGGTGAGAAATGGATTAAGAATCTGCTACCTTGATTCTAGATTTTAGTCCTGATTTCTTTCCCCCGATAGACCTGTAACCTCTCAAAACAGACAGAAGCGAACTGTATGGTAGGTCTCTGCCCATGAAGGGACAGGCAGCTGAGGGGTACAGTATAACCTTGCAGCTGGCAAGAGACAGGCTGATAGAAGAGCTCCTGGTGAAGTCTACTCAGCCAGAGCAGGCGACAGGCAGGCCTCCGGAGATGTATTTGCAGGTACTAAGTTACAGAGTCTTACAAAACTGGGCCAGCAAGTATTTCATATGATTATTGATTTTGATCGCACCTGACTGTTTAAACTTGGGAAAAGTGAGGTTGTACTGCCATTTGCTAGCGCTTTCCTTAGTATAAAGAAATAACAGAAAAAAAAAAAAAAGATCAAAAATGACAAACCAAAATGACAATGGCACATAAAATGTTATAGGTACCGAGACTCTACACCAGTAACTACTATACCTAAAGGAAACAAAAGTTGTTTCCATTAATACGGGAATAAGGTACTTACCAATATGTATAAGATATGAATAATCCTTGATAACTGTTTCTGCTCTAAAGGAATTATCCCGGTGATCAGCTATTACTGAGTCTAAATTGATATCCTTAAATGGAAATCGAAAAGAGAAAGATTAAAAAGTAAACTTTTCACCAAACTCCTATTACTCTACTTGTAAGCTGATCAGTGGACGTTCATATGGTACTTATTTACAGAACCCACAAGCTAAATACACGTTATTCCTGTTTTTTCCTCTCTCACGCAACCCAGTTCTTCTCCTTCAAAGCATATATCACAATTTTAACTGTGCATTTGTCTATGCTTAATGTCCACCTTACACACCTGTCTTTAAGCTCCAAGTGTAAGCAGCACAATATTGCCTTCAGAAGACTGCTCAGCACCAAGTAGGTGCTCAAGTATTTGTTGAATAAATAATTTGGAAAAAAAATTAGAATCAGACAAGAAGCCAAGATATTTGTGTTCATTTTTATCTTTCCACTATTATGTGACACTGCGCAAATAACACAACCTCTTAGGCTCAGCTTATCAAAAAAATAATAATAAATTCACTCACAGATTTTTAGATGTCTCTAACTTCTGCACAGCGTTGGTGCAAGTTATCTTGGTGCCTGTCGTTTACACCATACACGGAACACGTTATTCCACAGAGAAGCCCCCCCACCCCCTTAATCATGCATCCTCTGCGCTTCAATGACGTCACCGACGAAAGCACACAGACCCCACCCTCGCCAGGCCCCGTCCTCTGGCTTCGGGCCTGCTTGGTCAGGAGACAATACCGAGAGGGAGTGGGAGACGGGACAGGAAGTGCCTCTCTGCGCCTCTTGGCTCTTTCAGGCAGAGGCTGGTCACGCCTGCGGAGCCATCAAATCCTGCTGCAGGGGTAGGAGGAACTCGCCAGCTCAGACGTGGCTCTGCTACTACAGAAGGAGCATGAATTCTCAGAAAGTCCTGGCTGCCAGAACTTCTCTTTAAGCCTCCACAGCTCCTCAAGGGTGGGAACCTTGCCAGTTGCTGGAGGACGTGTCTGGAGATGTTGTAGGTGGCCTGCTTACTTATCTGATTTCCCAGCTGGGCTGTAAGCCTGGGGAGAGCTCAGTCTCTATGAATCTGGCCCATCGTTAGGTTCCTGGATTCTACGATGGTGTTGAAAATGAAGCAGGGATTCAATAAATACTTCGTGAACGAACTGACTCCTTAATTTTAATTTTCAGAGGGCATTAACTGAACCCCGTTAGCGGCTTAAGCACACTCGGCTCCAGCGGTACAGCCTCTCCTGTCTCTTGAATTCCAATGGAAGTGCGGGAAATTCGTTTGTATGGTGAAGTTAAACTGGGACTCTCACTGCTGTTATCCATGCTTAAACACAAAAAAACCCACAGAAGAGCACATAAAATATGCTTCTTCCTAGTTTTTTTTTTCTTTTTCTTTTTTTTTGCAGTACGCGGGCCTCTCACCGCTGTGGCCTCTCCCGTTGCGGAGCACGGGCTCCAGACGCGCAGGCTCAGCGGCCACGGCTCACGGGCCCAGCCACTCCGCGGCACGTGGGATCTTCCCGGACCGGGGCACGAACCTGTGTCCCCCGCATCGGCAGGCGGACTCCCAACCGCTGCGCCACCGGGGGAGCCCTTCCTAGTCTATTTTTTCCCTAAGATGCTATGGCGTGGTTGTTAAGAGCATATACCATGGAGCCAGCCTGCCTGGGTTCAAAATGCTAGATCTGCCGCTTACCGTGTGACTTTGGGTAAATCACTTAATTTCTGTTTCCTCATCTGTAAAGTAGGGGTAACGAAAGGATCTACCGCACAGAGTTGATGTAAGTTAATATAAGAAGAGCTCTTAAAAAAGTACACCTGCGCATACCTAACATCTATTATTTACTTTTTTGTTTTTTCTGATCTTAAAAATGTGTTTACCTTCTGTTTAGTATATATGACAATGGTGACTAAGGCATCTGTTTGGAACCAGTCATAGCTGTAAAATATTTTAAAAAGAATAAATAATCATGTGCAGTAACATATATTAAGTCATTAAATATATAATTTTAAAATATATACAATTTTAAAATATAAAATATGACACAATAAATATATGATTTAAAACATACAGTTCAAAATCTACAGTGAGAAATATATATATATATATATATATATATATATATATATATATATATATATACCTAGAGAAATATATTTCTCTAGGTAAAGTTTTTTTCCTAAATAATCAGGGGTGTTACCGTGAAATAATAAAGCAATTATTTCTCAGTTTAAAATACTTATACTTCCACGTATTCCAACTTGGATAAAAACAAACAACATCCTTGACAAGGCACTTTTTCTAAAGGTTACACATCTAAAATTCCTTTTATCAGAGCAATACCACAACACGTTTTCTGAAGAAGCATGACAAAATCTATACGCTTATTACCTTCACTCCTCCCTGTCACAAATATATTATTACTCCTCCAGAAATTAACTCACCAAGGATGCTTAATGGTCAACAGTAAAAACTTAAGGAAAAACTAAGTCTTCGGTTTTGTAATAGCTATTGATCGAACTGATTCTGTTTTTGCACTTTCTACCTGTATACAGGCCCCTAATGTGAAAGCTGGGAGGTATCCTGAGGCCTTTAACTTAAAATTGAATATGAAATAATTTAACAGGTATAGCAAGTAGAGCTGGAAGCTGCTGCTACAGACTCACAACAGGGCGAAAGGTGGTAAGAGAAAGACTACAAATAACACACATAACCCTAAGGGCACCTGAAATATCACGAACAAAAATATACATGGATTGTGTAATTTACTAAGACAGGCGTACAATACATTTTGAAGGATTTCCATTAAAAACTGATAAAGCAAACTAGACACACAAAAAATAGAATAGTTGAATAAATTATGGATATTCTATGATCAACTTCCATCATATGATAGAATACAGACAAAAAATGCTTTTGCAGAATCTTTCATGACATAGGAAATTGATCACAGAATATACTGTAACACCACCTTATCAAAATAGAATAGTATGGAAATAGGTGTGACATGAATAAACTGTGTGGAATAAACCAAATATTAAGAGTCTATATCCAGGGTTGATGGGATTACAACTGATTTTATCACTTTCTTTTGTATTTCTCTGTATTTTCCAAGTTTTCTACCATGAATGTATATTTTATAATCAGAAAAAATAGTTCTGAATAGTTCTTTTTTAAAGTTGTGGTGTTTAAAATGGTTTAAACTTCAGTTATGTCAAAAATTCATATTTATGGAACAGCTCATTCTCCAACAATGCCTGACAAATGAGGCACTACAGTTCTTGTGTCAAAGAAGCATAATTAATATAATAAGCAATAAATCAAACTTAGTGCCATTTTTTTAATGTGTATATTTTGGTGTAGAACTGGTTAAGCTTTAAAAAAGTAAAACAAGAACGCATACCTTGGAGAACTAGGCCCTTCTTTGGCAAGTGGATGTGTCACTTGGCTCTTGGGAAGCATGCCTTCACAAAGAAAAACAAACAAAATAGCTATAGTTCATCTGTGTAGCGTTTTTCTTCCCCCCCCCCCACCTTTTCAGTAACCTTCTTATTGAAATATTATAAAAGGACACAAGGCATAAATGTACTGCTCAATGGATTTTCATAAGTAAAACACACTCCTGTAGCCAGCACCTCCCTTTGCCCCCTTCCACTCAGCACCCCTCCCCCAAGGGTAACCACTACTCTCTTAACATCATGATTAGTTTTTGCCTGCATTTGGCCTTTATAAAAAATGGAACCATAAAATACGTTCTCTTTTGGTCTGGCTTTTTTGGTCCAGCCCTATAGACGTTTCAGTTAATGTCAAATCAGCATGATTAATAGTAAACAATAAATCAGGTCTGGAGCTTTCTGAGATTTTTATCCAGGATGCTGAATGCATCAGTAGTTTGTTCCTTTTTATTACTGAGTATTACTACACTGTATGAACATACCATATACCAGAATCTATTCATTCTCCTGTTGATGGACATTTGGGCAGTTTTTAGCTATTACGTTTAGTGCTGTTATAAATATGTTCTTGTACATGTACCTATACATTCTTAAAGAACACCCATCTACATTTCTGGTAGGTATATAGGACATGGATATGTTTAGCTTTAGTAAATACTGCTAAACACTTTTCCAAAGTGGTCATACCAATTTACACTTTCTACCAGAAGCGTATGGGGGCCCTGTGGCTCCACCACCTTGCTGACACGTGGTATTCTGTCTTTTTGCATTTTAGACATTCTTGTGGATGTGCCCCAGCATCAAATTTTATTTTTTTTATTTTTATTTTTTTAAGATTTAATTTTTAATTAATCTTTGGCTGCGTTGAGTCTTTGTTGCTGTGTGCGGCCTCTCTCTAGTTGCGGTGAGCGGGGGCTACTCTTCGTTGTGGTGCGCGGGCTTCTCATTGCGGTGGCTTCTCTTGTTGCGGAGCACGGGCTATAGGTGCGCGGGCTTCAGTAGTTGTGGCTCACGGGCTTAGTTGCTCCGCGGCATGTGGGATCGTCCCCGACCGGGGCTCGAACCTGTGTCCCCTGCATTGGCAGGCGGACTCTCAACCACTGTGCCACCAGGGAAGCCCGGAGGAGGGAGGATCAGATCATGTAGGGCCTGGCTGGCCTCAGCTTTTCCACTGGGCATTTTTTTTTTTTTTTTTTGGCGGTACGCGGGCCTCTCACTGTTGTGGCCTCTCCCGTTGCGGAGCACAGGCTCCGGACGCGCAGGCTCAGCGGCCACGGCTCACGGGCCCAGCCGCTCCGCGGCACGTGGGATCTTCCCGGACCGGGGCTCGAACCTGTGTCCCCTTGCTTTGGCAGGCGGGCCCCCAACCACTGCGCCACCAGGGAAGCCCTCAACATCGCATTTTCAAGGCTCTGGTTTTCTCATCGTTTTCAAAAACTCTGAGAACACGGAAGCGCTCCAAAGGTACTATCAGTGATACTATCAGACAAAGAACTTCAAGTGTTACATCACAAATTGCATAAAGTAGTCTACAATAAGACAATCTTTTCTAGTTAAAAAAGAAAACGTAATTCATCTGGCAATCCAGCTTGTTAGCTGAATTTCTATAACTTTCTTGTGCAAACAGGGAGAAAAAAAAAAAAACCAATTTTTAAACATACATTAGTAATACGGTTCAGTCAGAGTAGCCCGGTGCATTTCATAAGTGTCATACTAAACTTTTCGGGGAGGTTTAGCGGCAATGTCAGTCATAATTCCAAGTCATACTGAACGGCTGAGGAAGCCAGAGCCGCCGAACCCAGAGGAGGGGAGATTAATAGGCTAGCGGCTCGGCATCTGCATAGACACTGGAAGAGGACCCCGTGCCCGAGGGAGGGACACGTTCAGCCTGGCCTCTGAGGGTGGAACTGCTAGTCACGATGAGTATTCAAGCTGAGGGCAGATGAACACATGTTCAGGGATGTTATAGAAGGGACTATGGTAAGAGTCAGGGCTGTTCGGTGCTTTGTGACCCCCTAGAGGGGTGGGAAAGGGAGGGTGGGAGGGAGACGCACGAGGGAGGGGATATGGGGACATATGTATGCATATGGCTGATTCCCTTTGTTGTACCGCAGAAACTAACAACATTGTAAAGCAGTTATACTCCAATAAAGATGTATATATAAGAAAAATGTAAACAGTAATTACACTCCTGAAAAAAATCTATCCTATGAAATAAAAACATCAATATATAAAGATTTTTAAAAAAGGAGGGCTGCAATAAGGGATCTACAAAGTTCTCTGCCAAATCCTCTAAGCTTAGGCAAGTAAACACACCCTTCGTATAAAAAATATCTAAATACCCCCAATACTTCTGTGAGGCAATATTGTACACAGTCGTGTGAATATGATTCATTTTTTACTATAAATGTATATGACTCACCGTTTAAGAGTTTCTTTTCCTCATGATAGTCTGTACAGTGGTTTAGAAAAAAAGTTAGGTAAGAATATTGTCACATCAGAGAGAAGATCGGTTAGTATTATTGAGTTAAAGGTAACAGCCCTCTGCTTGAAGGGCTTTCTTCCGAGGCCTGAGGAGAGAAATAAGGCTGATAAACAGATGGCCTGTGCTTTAAGTAAGAAATTGCATGTCTGAAGACTGCAGGCCGTTTCTGCAGGCGTTTGTCTCCCATTTCACTGGGCTTTTTCCTCCTTCTTTGGACTTTTGGTTCTAATATCTTGGTTACTTTCTTTAGAAAGCACACAAAGACCCAAGTTTTGTCCTGGTCATCATATTCTAAATTAGTCAAAACTAACCAGAGTTTATTAGATTACACTGTATATATGAAACATACATATTAACCCAAAGAAAGACACCTTATTATCTTTCCTATCTAGGTGAGCAGTTAAAATGATTATTATTACTCCAAATATAAATGGCCAAAATGCTGAAAATATGTTAAGACTCTCACTTGCATATCAGTGCAATCAATCATTAGAGGTAGAAGCCAGAAAAAAATTTAACGGGTGTTTTCTTTCAGGATGGCAGCCAGCTCACAAATCTATATTATATTTTGATCACCACAAGTTTTATAACCATATGTCAAAATAAAACCCTCAGCAGGTTGCCGGAGTTTAAAAAAAAAAACAAAAAGAATGCCAAGCTAACACAAAATATTCAAGTAGTAAACTAAATTGATAGACATTACTTGTTAAGGTGACATCATCTTGTTTTGTAGAAAAAGAAACCAAAGTACGTATATCAAAGCTTCCAAATTTTTTTGTTCTGATTTTCAAACAACCAGAGATCCCATAATTACTACCACCTCATTCACATGCCATAAAATACCCATGATTAAGGAGGTCAGATAACCATTCTTTTTATTTTTCCCTGTTTACCAAAATAAGTTCATAGCTGAAAGGGATCTTAACAACATACACCAAATTATCATCCGCTCCCCTCACTGAAGGCTGAAAATCAGAGGTCAGGACTTGAATGAACCCCACAGCTCTTTAGCAGCAAAGCCAAGATTAAACTTCATCTCCCCTGAAGCTAAGCGCCATTTTTCTTAACATGCCATTGTGAGAGATAATACTTTCTGAAAAGACACAGGACCTAAAAGCCATTTAAATGATGCCTCAAAATGAGCTTTGTTTTTCAACTGCCAGATGAAAATCTAGTCATTAGTTTGCAAGGGATCACTGATGCCCCCGCTTGCTGACTTACTTTCATACAATTTCATCTGTCTTTGCTACTGCAGTCGTGATCATTTGTTTTATCAGTACCTTAGAACAAACAGCAAACTCACAGTAACATAAGTAAATTAAACTTAGTTTCAGTGTACAACATAGCTGGTAGTTTGATGAATCTCATTTATCATGTAAAACAACTGGTTTTTATCTAAGAGGCTCAGATTTTGAAAACCTGTCCCCAGGGAATTTGTTTCTAGGCAAAAAAATATGTCATCTCATACGATTACTTCTTGTCTGCTGTGAATTGATTTGAACCTGCTAGAACTTTATGGATCCTGCTAAGTTATTCATTTTTTTCTGAGTCTTTTTTTCTCTAATACAAGAAGTATCAGTAGGAAGAGAACATCTACCTAAATGATCCAAAGTATCTTTAAAACTCCACTAGTGTACTTTTGCAATGAGTCACAGAAATAAGAGAGGCTATTTTTTTTTTTACTGCCAAGCACATTTACATCAGAGTTACTCTAGGCACATGAGATACTTTCCTCTCTAACAAGAAATCTAACGTTCTGCCTTGATAACTAATTCCATCATTTGGTTGGCTCCATGGCCAAGCAAATTTGCATCTTCTTATAATATTGGTTAGACTGCATTACTCTGATCAGAGCCTCTGCTTTCTGGAAAGGTCAGAGTCCTTTAGAAGGCTGGAGCTGTGATCTACCAGCACTCAACTCTTCTTTGGTAAGAGGGCTGGCGACAATTTTTAATTGTGACCCCAATCTAGTTTACCTCTTCTAAGTGGAGCCAAAGAAGGATCCCCTGGGATAGGGAACGTTAAAAAACAAGCAAGCAAACAAACAAACCCTGTCTTACTAGTACACTCATTCATTTAACAAATACCTGTTGACCATCATCTTAAATAGGAAACCCTTTGGATAAAAAGTTAGGAAAATACGACTATATGTTCAGTTTGCTTACACATGCGTAAAGATGATTTGGAAGGATACACAATAACACGGTTACCTGCATCTCTGCACAGGAGGGAAAAGGGTAGGTGGGAGACAAAGGTATGACCATGGCACTTCTCATTCTGGAATCACGTGAATGTATTACTGAAAAAATTAAATAAACTAAACTGAAAACTTCAATATGGTCTTTTCAATATGATATGAGAAATGTTTTAATAGAGATATATAGAAGGCGGTATGCAAGCACAGGAATAAGGGAGGGCACTGCTACTTGGAATTTGAAAGGACTTCATTGAGGAAATAGTATTTTAGCTACATTTTGAAAATATGTATGCATTTGTCAGGAGGCCCTGAACAAAAACATTCTAGGAAGACAAACGCTGCACTTTTATATCTGAATGTCATATTTATCCGTAGCTACATACCCTATCTTCCTTTCTCACTCCAAAAGACCGATGTCACATAACCATCAGATAGGAGTTCTGTCTTATTACCAGGGATCTTAGGCACAAAATCCAAAGTGTACCATTCCATGTTCCCTTTACTGCTTTGCCTGGCCAGAAGACTCCCTGGTTCTCTACAATGTGTTTAATAACCATTTTCCTCTAGAAATTCTTCCTCATCTCTAAAGAGAACTAACTCTTCATAACACAACTGAGGCCTAATTCTTGGTTTTGTTTCCAAAGTCATAAACTCATTTCTCAAATTCTATAAAATTTAATAATTTATGCATTTCTAAACTATCCTTCTCTTTTACTCCCCTTAATTTATCTTTGTATCTCCAGAATTATCTTCAAATTTTGTACATCTCTCAAACTTCAAGGCTCAGAAGTTTACTCCTTATCCTAGAAGTAGTCTACTAGCAGAATTAAAATAAAGGTTTAATAGTTCAAACACAAAATCTGAAAAATTCCAGGATTACAAAGTTCTAAAAGTACCCGAGTACATAGTTACTTATTCCTGGTCAGTTTTTCTCTCCACGATTCATTTAACTAGTCACAGCAAATACTGCATTTTTAGAAGTTTGTGTTTTCTGTTTGCAAGGCTATACTTGTCATTTTTTATTCAGTTCTCCAATTTATTAGTTATTTTCTACTCTTGTCCTATCCTCAGAGGGATTAACCACTCCTTCCTTATTTGGTATTACCTATACACAAATACACACATGTTCAAAAATCATTTTTCAGGACTTCCCTGGTGGTCCAGTGGCTAAGGTTCCACGCTCCCAACGCAGGGGGCCCGGGTTCGATCCCACACACCACAACTAAAGATCCCGCGTGCTGCAACTAAGACCCGACACGGCCAAATAAATAAATATATTTTTAAAAACAATCATTTCTCTCTGAAAACAAAACAAATACTAACTTAAACCAAACACTGGCCAGTCACACTCATACAGCAAGACCCACTTCCTGCTCAGGCCTGCATCTGCCCCCCGACCAGGGGCTTCTTACCCCCCAGTTTTAATTACCTGTCCCTTAGATCTTCCCGGCAGGAATCGCTCAGACAGCGGGACCTGTAGCACAAAAGCAAAGCAAGGCAGCCTGGCTGAGAGCGCAAATCTGCTCAGCCAGTAAAGTGCACTTCATCATGACACCCGCCCCTTTCTCTCCACTAGCAACTGTCCCGCTTCCCCCATGCTGAGCCTCTGAGCTTGTGTTCTGTCCACCCACCTGAGCCCTAACGGTCCCCGTTTTATCAATGAGGAAACGGTAGCTCCCCGAAGAGGGAACGTTGACTGACTAGACAGAAGCTGACCTGCCAGCAGGCAGCCAGCCCACCCAATCCGTGATGCCTCTAATACCATGATTTTTAAGAATAAAAAACTAATTCATATATGAGGGTTTCTCCATGTCGGCACTAGGAACATCTGGGGCTGGATGATTCCTCGTCGTGGGGGCGTCTCCTGTGCCTTGTAGGGTATTTAGCAGCGCCCCGACCTCTCCGCTACCCACGGGAATGCCGGTAGCATCTAGTCCAGCTGTGACAACCAAACCATCTCCAGACGTTGCCAACTGTCCACCGGGGAGCACACTCGACCCAGGTGAAGAGCCACTGGCATACACCACAGAGAAATAAATTATTTGAAAGAGGATAACTTTAATGAGGTGATTTTCTGCCTTACAAGAGGAAGCACCCAGGATCTCTCTCGATGGTGGGCTTCTCCTATTAAATAACCGTAGCCTTTAAGGAAGGCACATATGCCTACAAGCCTCAGGATCTTCCCTTTTAAACTGAGGGTGTTAGAACAGCTCTAAATCCCTCCTGCACCTCAAAAGTGTTCTCCTGATCTATGGTTCTAAGTGCTTTACAGTCAGCGAGTGCTTGTGAAAACTAAAAACATAAAGTATTAGAAACCACGATAAAACAATGAGAAATTAAGAAGAAACAGTCCTGACACTGGGCTATGCCATTAGAACGTGTGACTATTTTACAGAATGGCCATCACTAAAAACTCTACAAATAACGAATGCTGGAGAGGAGAGGATGTGGGGAAAAGGGGACCCTCCTACACTGTGGGTGGGAATGTAAACTGGTGCAGCCACTGTGGAAAAGAGTATGGAGGTTCCTCAGAGAACTAACAGTAGAGCTACCATATGATCCAGCAATCCCACTCCTGGGCATATATCTGGACAAAACTAATTCAAAAAGATACATGCACCCCCCTATGTCCACAGCAGCACTATTTACAATAGCCAAGACATGGAAACAAGCTAAATATCCATCGAGAGATGAGTGGATAAAGAAGATGTGGCACATATATACAATGGGATATTATTCAGCCATAAAAAAAGAACGAAATAATGCCATTTGCAGCAACATGGATGGACCTAGAGATGATCATACCAAGTGAAGTCAGCCAGAACAAGAAAGACAAATACCATGTGATGTCGCTTATATGTGGACTCTAAAATATGACACAAATGAACCCATCTATGAAACAGAAAAAGACTCGTAGAGAACAGACTGGTGGTTGCCAAGGGGGAGGGGGAGGGGGAGGGATGGAGTGGGAGGTTGGGTTTAGCAGATGGAAGCTTTTATATATAGAACTGGATAAACCACAAGGCCCTACCGTACAGCACAGAGAACTATATTCAATAGCCTATGATAAATCATAATGGAAAAGAATGTGTGTGTGTGTGTATATATATAACTAAATCACTTTTCTGTACAGCAGAAATTAACACAATATTGTAAATCAACTATATTTCAATAAAAAATATATATATAAAGAAAATGTGACTATTTAAAAAATATATTAAAATTTTAAGAGTACATTTATGATCTGGAACAGTGCTGTCCGGAAGAAATACAATGCAAGCCACCAACATAATTTAAAATTTTCCGATAACCACATTAACAATGTACAGAGAAACAGTTAATTAATTTAATTAATTTTAATAATATATTTTCTCTTAATGCAACATATCCAGAGTCTTGTCATTTCAACATGTCATCAATGAAAAGTTATTAGATATTTTACATTCTTCTTTCATTCTAAGTCTTGCAATGCAGGACTTTACGCTTGTAGCACATCTCAATTTGGAGAGTATTTCCATACTCAGTAGCAGCAACATGTGGCCAGTGGCTATAATAATGACCGCAAACGACGAAAAAAAGGGCAAAAAGAACCTCTGTCATCTTCGCCAGAGAATGAAGTGTTCCACATAAATAATCAATAAGTGAAGCTCACCTTTTCAAGCAAAGCTTCTCCCGTTATACATTATTGATATCTTTCTAAAGCTCAATACAAACCACAGTACTTTTTAAACAAAGGATTATAAAAAAACCCACTGATGCTTCTCTTGATAAGGACCCACTAGTATTATGTGTTTTACACTCTGACACTGTTAGCTCTTCTGCGTTCTTCCCAGATACCACTCCTACCCTAGAAGCCAGAAGATAAATGGAAAACTGTCCTCCCAGGACTGCTCAGCTGTGGGGATGCCTACAAAATGCTATTTCTGGCCCCCCCCCCCTGCACTGGAGACTGGCAGGTCACCCCGCCTAAAAGATGGTGTCCAGGATCTCGCGTTGAAAGAAGCCCACATATAACATTTCTCTTCAGTATATCCATCACCCCCCCAACCCCCTATAAATCCTCAGGTCAGCAAGTCTCCACCTACTGTTCCCACTGCGTCTCTGTCTGTTTATACCTCTGTTCCCACTTCATCTAGAGGCTGTAGTTGTGGAGAGAACAGAGTCTCTGGTTTGCTACAGTTTACTGCCTGCCCCCTGTTGTCTCCGTGTAACTGCTGACAGAGAGGCTCCGCTCGTTCTCCAATCTGCCCCAGTTTGGACAATTACACGGCCACCCCATCCAATAGTCTCTATCCTTACGTCTCACGCCAGCAGACTTCAAGGACCCATCTCTGCCTGTAGATGAAAGGCACAGGAGGTGCTGTTAAAACAGCATTCACTTTCATTATCACGCACACTCTTGACACAGGAAGCCTTTCTCTTTAGTTACTCTGTCCCTTTTATATGATCTACTAGTTCTGGTTAGCTTGGAGTTCAGACTATCTTGCTGGATCTTAAGTCTCTACTGTTCCAAAAACCCGATCCATTTACTTGCAGTCAACAACTTTCCTGATTTGTAAAATTCTTGTCTTTGCTTCCTAATGCCTTGCAAGTTCTCTCACATCACTACCTGCTACTGGCCTCATCTTAGCAAAACACTTATAATCTAAAAAGGCTTTATAGTGAAACAGAGATTCATAAACATGTTCTCACATGCCCTGTCAATAATAATGATAATCCTTCCTTTTTCCCAGAAGCAGAGCCACGGGAAGACACATGCTGATAATTATAGGGACACAAAGGAACAGAAAACGTAAGCAGCCTCAGTACCGTAGGAGCAGAGGAGCAAAGGCAGCCACCGCAGCAATCACCACTTCTACTCTTCCCGCCTCCTGTTGCTTCTAATGCATCAGGTGGTTAGCAAACAGCATTCAATCCTCACAATGACTTTGGGATGTTTCATTCTTAGACCCCTTTCACTGCTGAGCAAAAACACTCAGATCTGTTAACTGATGCTGAAGATCAAACAGCTCATGAGTGTAAGTTGAGGCGGAGATGAGATCTGAAGCCATGTTAGTTTCTATGAAACGTGTGCTCTTTCTACGGGTCATGCAGCCTCAGGAACCAATCCCAGGGCCAGAGACAGTGTGGAAAAGGAAACTTTTAATTTATGAATACACAGTCTCTCAGAGTCCGTTTCTCATTCTGGATAAGAAATATGTTTGCACTTCCCTGAACCAGGTGGTGAGAAGGAAAAGGAATATTCGTTACGATTTAGTTCTTCACCATTAGGATTTAGTCAGAAATCCCAGTTTCCTCAACCCTTCTGATTTTGGTTTCATAAATCTGTTGTTTGTGGGGTTTTTTGTTTTGTTTTGTTTTTGCGGTACGCGGGAGCACAGGCTCCGGACGCGCAGGCTCAGCGGCCACGGCTCGCGGGCCCCGCCGCTCCGCGGCACGTGGGATCTTCCCGGACCGGGGCGCGAACCCGCGTCCCCTGCATCGGCAGGCGGACTCCCGACCACTGCGCCACCGGGGCAGCCCATGTTGTTTGTTTTTGTTAGTCATGACTACCTTTATATCATCCTTGTTCCTGAATGACTTTGGGTTGTCAGTTGTTTTCCCTCAGAACTTCCAAGAGACGGCTCTCTCTGTCTCCTACTGATGTCCTAGTGAATTAGCAGTAACAGCTCGTAAATTACACTAGTAAATGAGCTGTCAATTTACTAGTCACTGGTTGGTTAGTAAACCCATCTCTCTCGGGCTGTTGTCTTTGGTGTTCTGCAGTTTCACCATGAATAGTCTATGTGTGGATTTCTTTTTATTTATCTTGGTTGGGGATTTGCTGAACTTGCTGAATCTGAGATTTGTGATTTACCAATTCTGGACAAGTCTCAGCCATTCAGAGGCTGCCTCTTCCTCACTCGCACTACTACTTCCTTCTGGAAATCTGATGAAAGGTGTTAGATCTTATTGCTCTACACTCCGCGTCTCCTGCATATTTTTCTATCATTTTGTTTCTATGCAACACGTTCTGTTCAACGTCTGCTGCTCAGTCTGGCAGCTCACTCAACTCTTCTACTACGTCTAAACTATTCATGCTATGCACTTTTTAATCTCACCAGCTCCATTTTTCATTTCTAGGAGTTCTATCTTTTTTTTCAATTTTACATGATTATTTTAGCAGTCTCTTGCTTTACTCATGTTACCAATTCATTCTTATTTTCCTAATCACTTCAAACATAATTATTTTTATCCATAATTATTTTTATAATTACTTGTATACAAATAATAAAGTCCAAGGGGTGAAATTCTGCTTTTGTTTCTGCTGACTTGCTTCCTCAAGTGTTGTTTAATTTCTCTACTGCACACTAATAACTGGTGATGTGTCCCTGTGGGAATTTTAAGGGTTTTAGGTTGAAAGTTTGTTCCACCATGAAAAACGTGTACATCAATCTGCGTAGCAGGCAGGGAAACCAGTAATGGGAGAGCATTTTATTTCTCGGTTTGAGGTTTCTAACACCACATAGGTGGTGTATATATTTGAATCCCCAACTCCTACGTGGGCAAGGCTGTGGTTACAAATTCCCAAAGGAGATTTCTCTGTCCTCTCCTCCATCACCTCACAAACAAGGTCAAGGCAGACTATCCTGACATCTCCCTTTGTTGTTGCACAGATTTCTTTCCAAGCCTTCCCATTGCACTGATCATATAGACTTCAAGAGTCAAGCCATAGGCAGGGATCTCAGCTCCAACTCCCTGCCTTGACAGACCCAAGATCCGGTCTCCCATTTCCTATGTGACCATTAAAATTCCCACGTGGCTCTACGTTCCAAGTATCTGGTAAGTGCTTTGGGAAAATGGGGGCATCAGAACTAGCTTATCATCCTGGACTGCTGCTTCTGGCACCCCCTTTTCTTAAAAAAAAACATTAAATATCTGGGGACTTCCTCGTGGAATCTGCAAACGGTGTTTGCCGTACTGGATGAAACATTCTGAAGATGATCTGTCTCTCATTTCCAGGGAGGAAGGAAGGAAACCAGCAGAGTCCTCTTATTAATTCCATGTCTCCCACGATGCAGAAGGCTAAGGAGGGGCTGGCGCCCTTTCTGAGCTCACTGAACGGTGTGACAGAGAAGCACGCGGCCTCTCGCACCGGGCTGCGAAAACAAGACACGTCACGTTCAGGGTGAGGTAACATTAGTCCGTCAGAAGTTTTCCTTGAGAACACGGCCCCTGCTGGCAGTGAATAGGTAAACTCAGGAGCGACTAGGAGAAGAAAGGGATTTGTTTACAGAAGTAAACTGGCTTGGAAGAACTGCCAGACGCGAAAGTTCAGACCAGTCTGCTTTCGGTACACACGCAGACCTCGTTTTATTGTGCTTTGCTTGACTGCACTTCACGGATACTGCGTTTTTAACAATCGAAGGTTTGGGGCAACCCTGCATTGAGCAAGTCTACTGGTGCCATTTTTCCAGCCGCATTTGCTCGTTTCACGATTCTAGGGCACGGTTTGGTAATTCTGGCAATGTTTCAAACCTTTTCATCATTGTTGTATTTGTTCTGGTGATCTGTGAGCAGTGATCTGATGTTACCGTTGTAATTATTCTGAGGCACCACAAACTGCACCCAAATAAGGCTGCAAAGTCAATCTATAAATATGTGTGATCTGACTCCCCCATCGACTGGCCATTTCTCCATCTCTCCTCCTCTCCTTGGGCCTCCCTATTCCCTGAGACACAACAATCTGAAATTAGGCCCATTAATATAACCCCACGGTGGCCTCTAAGTGTTCAAGTGAATGGAAGAGTCCCACGACTCTCACTTTAAATCAAAAACTAGAAATGATTAGGCTTAGTGAGGAAGGCGTGTCAAAAGCCAAGACAGTCTGAAAGCTATAGGCCTCTTACACCAAACGGTCGTCGGCCAAAGTGTGAACGCAAAGGGAAAGTTCTTGAAGGAAAGCAAAAGTGCTACTCCAGGAAAGCAGAACAGCCTTACTGCTGACATGGAGAACGTTTTAGTGATCCGGATAGAAGATTAAACCAGCCACGACATTCCCTTCAGCCAAAGCCTAACTCAGAGCAAGACCCTAATCTCCTCAATTCTATGAAGGTCGAGAGAGGAGAGGAAGGTACAGAAGAAAAGTATGAAGCTAGCAGAGGTTGGTTCATGAAGTTTAAGGAGAGAAGCCACCTCTGTAACATAAAAGTTCACAGTGAAGCAGCAAGAGCTGATGTAGAAGCTGTAGCGTGTTATCCAGAAGATCTAGCGAAGATAATTAATGAAGGTGGCTACACTAAACAACAGATTTTCAATGAAGATGAAACAGCCTTCTACTGGAAGGTGATGCCATCTAGGACCTTCATAGCTAGAGAGGAGAAGTCAATGCCTGGCTTCAATGCTTCAGAGGACAGGCTGACTGTCTTGTTGGGGGCTGATGCAGCTGCTGACTTGAAGCTGAAGCCAGGGCTCATTTAACCATTCTGAAAATACTAGGGCCCTTGAGAATTATGCTAAACCCACTCTGCCTGTGCTCTGTAAATGGAATAATAAAGCACAGCCGTTTACCAAATGGTTTACTGAATCTTTTAACCCCACTGTTGCAAACTACTGCTCATAAAAGAAAGATTCCTTTCAAAATATTACTGCTCACTGACAATGCACCTGGTCACCCAGGATGTCTGATGGAGACGTGCAACGAGACGCCTGCTGTTTTCACGCCTGCTGACACGACATCCATTCTGCGCCCCGTGGATCCAGGAGTTATTCAGACTTTCAAGTCTTATTATTTAAAAAATACATTTTGTAAGGCTACAGCTGCCACAGATAGTGACTCCTCTGATGGATCTGGGCAAAGTCAGTTGAAAACCTTCTGGAAAAGAGTCACTGTTCTAGATGCCATCAAGAACGTTCCTGACTCATGGGAACAGGTCAAGATATCAACATTAACAGGAGATTGGAAGAAGCTGATTCTAACCCTCCCGGATGACTTTGAGGGGTTCAAGACTTCAGTGGAGGAGGTAACTGCAGTCACGGTCGAAACAGCAAGAGAACTGGAATTAGAGGTGGAGCCTGAGGATGTGGCTGGCTTGCTGCAATTTCATGATAAAACTTGAACAGATGAGGGGCTGCTTCTTATGGGTGAGCAAAGAAAGTGGCTGCTGAGATGGAATCTACTCCTGGTGCAGATGCTGTCAGGACTCTTGACATGACGACAAAGAATTTAGACTACTGCAGAAACTTAGCTGAAAAAGCAGCAGCAGCGTTTGAGAGGACTGACTGATTCTGAAAGAAGTTCTACTGTGGGTAAAATGCTACCAAACAGGTCTGCACTCTATAGAAAAACCGTCACGAAAGGAAGAATCAATCAACGTGGCAAACGTCACCGCTGTCTTACCTTAAGAAGGTGCCACCCGCCCCGGTTTCAGCAGCCACCACCCCGCTCAGTCAGCAGCCGTCAGCATCAAGGCAAGACCCTCCACCAGCAAAAAGATTACGACTCTCTGAAGGCTCAGATGACGGTTAGCTTTTCTCAGTAACAAAGTGTCTTTAAATTAAGGTATGTACGTTGCTTTTTCAGACATACTGCTATTGCCCATTCAATAGACTGGAGTAGAGGGTAAACATAACTTTTATGTGCACTGGGAAACCAAAAAATTCATGTGACTTGCTTTCTTGCAACATTTGCTTTATAGCAGTGGTCTGGAACTGAACCTGCAATACTTCCGAAGTATGCCTCTATGCATGTACTGCTTATTTTTTTTATAGCAATAGAAAGAAAAAAATCCTTTTTGAGCCTCTGTTACATTCATGCTAATTTACTCACATTAATTCTTAGCCCTATGAATCTGTGTACAGATGAAAAAACTTGAGGCTCAGAGACAGAAACTGCCATCTTTATGGCACAGCCAATAGGCCATGGAGCTAGGGTTCAAATCTAGGTATGCCTGTGCTATTTCTATACAGCCGACACAGGCCTCTAACAAGAAGGCCTTGAAATACAAAACTCACTGAACTAAATAAATAGTAGCAGAGTCAGCTCAAACAAGCCAATGTATTCCTAATTTGGATGTCAAAATCAGGAGCTGTTCAAAAGAAATGACTCCGTTCCACCTACAGTAAAGGACTTAAGCAAAGTACTCCTGCTACTCCAATTGCCTGTCTAAACTTTTCAAAGGGCGCTCTTCCAAAAGAAGCTCGGGAGGAAAGAGATGATCTCCGACACCAAGCTGACTGTAGAGGGGCAGTTTGGAAGGAAAGGGAGAGAATCCGTTTTTTTGTTCGTTTGTTTTGTTTTTTTAACATTATTTATTTATTTGGCTGCAACAGGCCTTAGTTGCAGCACGTGGGATCTTTGTTCCAGTGTGTGGGATCTTTAGTTGCGGCACGCGTGAGGGATCTAGTTCCCGGACCAGGGATCGAACCCAGGCCCCCTGCACTGGGAGCACAGAGTCTTAACTGTTGGACCACCAGGGAAGTCCCAAGCAATCGGTTTTTTTAAAAGTACTTTAAAACCAGTTTTTATGGTAAAGAGTCAAGGAGTGGAAAAGTTCAAGGCAAATGGGAGACAAAGCTGTGAGGGGAAATTTTACTGTATAACTTTTTATATTTTCTGATTTTTGAGTCATGTGAATACAATTACATATTCAAAAAATTAAACTTTAGGAAGCTAGTCTAAAACTCATTTCTAACCAACTGTTCGAGCTACCCTATGTAACAAGAGAATAAAGGACTAATGAAAACTAAGTAAATAAAGTTCTTTCACTTCCATTATGCTTATTCTCCACACTATGAATGTTCTCTCAAAACATGCCAAATTTTTACGGTAAAGTCCTTGTTTCATTCTAAAGAACTAAAGTAAAATCTTTACAGTGGCTAGAACAGGAGGCCAGTGAAATGAGAACAATTTAGTGATTTCTTTAAATCTATTTGCTGAAATCCACCTAAAAGACAGTCCATGTGTCTCACACATCAATGCCAGTTTAGCCCTGGCTCCACGTACCTTTCGGAAAAGCAGGTTTAACGGCCATCCTGCCAACCAGGCATTCCTTCAGCATGGATTCATAGTTGACCCAACGATGAACCTGGTGTAGGAGAAAAATAGCAGAAAAGCAACATGACTCTAACTCCATGAGATGCCCTAATTTTTTTCTGATGAAAACTAAAATATTCTTACACGGCTCTGAAAAACTAAGAAGCAGATTCAATTAGCCAACAAGGGAGAGACAAAAATGGGAGCATATATAATAGGGACTTTAGAACAATGTTCTCAAAGTGTTGTCTACAGACCTCTGGAGGTTCCTGATGCCCTTTCAGATACCCACGAGGTCTCGATTCGTTTCACAATAATACTAAGATGTTATTTGCCTTTTTCGTCGTATTGACATTTGCAGTGATGTTGAAATAGCAATGGTGGGTAAACCAGTTTGCAACTTAGCACAAATCAAGGCAGTGGTCTCAGTCATTACATTGCTTACCACCACAGACCCACGGGGCTGGAGGGAGTTGGCTTCATTTAAGAATATCCTTCAGGAAGTAGAAAAAACAATTTTCTTAAACCTCAACCCTTGGTTACAGGTCTTTTTTATATGCTGTGTGACAAAATGGGAAGTTCTCAAAAACACTTCTGCTGCTAAGTAAGATGCTTGCTGCGAGGAAAAACACTTAGGCAACTGTTTGATTTGCCTATGAAACTGTGTTTTTTCTTGAAAGCCTGTTTATCCATAAAAGAAACAGAATGACCTATAAACTAGTTACTCAGACTTGGGTATCTGATAGACATTTTCTCCTAAATGAACAAAGTGCGACTGTCACTTCAAGGGAAACAACTGACAGTATTCGTTGCCAGAATTACTAGTGGGAATTAAATTTAGACAACCTTTCTGGAGGGCATCTTCTCAATATCTATTAAAAGCCTTAAAACATGCAGCTCTGCCCCTCAGTCATTCAGGAATTTACCTGAGAAAACATTTGCATATACACAAAGATGCAGCGCCAGGATTCTTACTCATCATAGCACTAGTTATGTTAGCAAAATATTGGGAACAATCTAAAAGTCCAATTGTAAAAGACCAGTAAAGGAAAATTGTAATATATTATTCCATAAATGCTATATAATCACTGAATAATCCGGTCGAATAATACTGATACCAGAATCTTTATGTATGTTCCTGAGTAAATAAATATACACTAAAATAGCAAATATGTAAAAAATATATAGGTAATTATAAATGCACACTAATTGATATAAATTGAAATTTTATTTACCACATAGTTATGGAGTCTCCAGTAATGTGTAAAGCACCATCTCTGGGGCTATGGGGTTGGGTAGAATTTTAACAGATAGATGAAGGAGAAGGCTATTCAGAGAGACAAAGGTATGGGGTTTGTCAATCGTGGAACTGGTGGTTTGCTCCAAGCACTTCGGTTCCAAAGCAAGTTGCGTGTTGAGAATATTTACCTTGACGACATTATTTTTAGGCCCTCAAAATGCCAGGCTAATGACTTTGAATTCATTACACTGTCACTGGTGAGCCTCTGAAACTGGTAGAGCAAGGTGCTAAGACGACTGCCTTTAAGAATATGATTCCAGCTGTCATGTTATCTAAATTGGCACTGAAGGTAAAGGTGTCGGGACAGTGTGAAAATATGAGGACTCGAGAGGGTGACGCTGACTTGACCTCAGGCAGTGGGAAGAGAGAAAAGGTGCACTGTTTACACACAGCATCCTAGACTTTCACCCGTGATTAGATGCTGCGGCACATCTGTTACCAAGACTGCTGCCCCTGCCTCAGACGGAAGCTAACTGCCCTTATCGAGTGCCAGCCCCGACTACAAAAGGAGGAAGCTGCCCCTAAAGAAATTTCTAAGCAACGGGTTAGCTCTAACTAGGCCCCAAACGGCAGAAGAGCCAGACTCCAGCGGACCTCGAGCCCCGTTACGCACTCACGGTGCTGCACTGGCTGTGAGTGACACACCCGCCGGCGCCCCGACAGCCGCCGTGACCTACAACCAGAGGGGCCCAGAGGAGGGCTGACAAGGGGCGCTGCCTCAGCTCTGGGCCCGGACCGCAGCCCCGCTCCCGGGTAAGTCACGACTAGTCCCCCGCTCTTCTCTCCATTCCCTGCGGTTTACCTCACCCTCCCTATCTATCTATCTGTGGTGCCCCAGCCCGGGCCAGGCTGGGAAGCCCATCCGCGAACTCGTGCTTGCTTCGCCCTCCTTTGGCCACCGAATACAGCTTGTGCCGTTCCAGTCTCAGCACGGGCTTTGTTTCTGGCTCTACGAACCCCAGCAGAGAAAGCACCTCCCAGGCTGAGACACGGGATCTCGAGCTGGGCCAAGAGCCTGGCCCGGGTCCAGGTGACCACTTCAGTGACACGGCGAGAGAAGGCAAAGGTCAGCCAAGTGGTTTCAAGTTCCCGTTTCCAGAAACAGGGAGCAGTGGAAAGCACAAAGGGAAGAAGACGGGTTAGAGTTATCTGAGGACAACTGCCAACAGGTTTTCAAACCGCCCGTCAGGCAGCTGCAAATACGAAACGAAACGTCAGAAGTGAGATCGAAACTAGAGGCAGAAGTCTGACGATAAAGAGGTGACTTAATAATACTCTGTGTACAACTCAAATACTAGCTATTAAAGACACGAGAAGCTGCATCCCTCTTTCCAGAATTTGATAAAGTTGTTTACCTCTGTGGCGAGTAAAAGTCACAAATAAACGTCACTGCTCTTATTAAAGCCAAGGGGAGCGCAGCAGTCCGGTGACCAAAGTGTGGACAGAGAGTGTGGCCTGACACTTCAGTCATCGAAGGACGATGCAGCCATCAAGCCAGCAGGCCGCCGCAGCCGCCCCCTCCGGTGCGGCCCAAGAGGAATTCAGGATGGAGAAAAGGGGGCACTGGCCCTAGAGAGTTAAGGCGCAGACCAAAGGAACAATTCCACCAAGCCCAGACTCTTGCATCTTCCCATACACAGAAAAGCACTGAAATCATTCACTGACATGCCTGCTTTTTGTGATTAGTAGTAGTGTTTTGATGTTCCACTACGTGTTTTGTCCCAGCAAAAGCTCCTGTATATCTGGAACAGTTTCTCAGAGCTATGTGAGAGG
Organism: Kogia breviceps; assembly: GCF_026419965.1. Classification (NCBI taxonomy): domain Eukaryota; kingdom Metazoa; phylum Chordata; class Mammalia; order Artiodactyla; family Physeteridae; genus Kogia; species Kogia breviceps. The sequence continues at coordinate 271,223 of NC_081322.1, forward strand.
CTGTCTCAGGACTACAGTCCTCAGTAATACCTCAAATAAAACATAATTCTCAACTTTTAGGCTGTGCATTTTTTTTCTGGTCAACAAAAGTATCGTTGAAACTGCTAAAGAATTTAACAATACAGCAGTTCTTGTGACTTCCCCCAAACAAGCTTATTTCGATAAGGTCCATATAATTGCACAACACTAAGACATGTGAACAGGACTGGATGTTACCGGAACGTCTTCTTGTGGAAGGGCGCATTCGGCATCAAGAGGTTACAGGTGCCAGCTAAAAACGGGTACTTGCCGTCTTGCCTCTTCAAGGACTAAACCACTAGCCACTGCAGCTGCTGACCTTCACCACCCCCTGAAAGTGCAGCAGGGTGGAGACCAGGAACGACACACTCTGCACTCTGGGAAAAACTGGCAGAACAGGCCTTCGGAGACTTGGATATTTTCAGGAGACGATTTTATGAGCCCAAATTCCTGCATCCTCTCATATCTAGAAAAGCACTAAGATCATTTAAGGTGACCTCTGCCCCTCGTAACTAGCAGTAAGCATCCGCCAAAGTGTGTGCTTGACTCTACGTACCCCTCTTCACTAAAATCATACAAGACTGACCTCTCCCTCTGCCTCTTGGGAGCAGTTCCTCAGGGCTATCTGAAATGCTGTCTCCCGGGCTACAGCCCTCATTTCGCCCCAAATAAAACTTAACTCACAGCTCTCACACTGTGAATTTTTTGTTCAGTTGACACAGGACAGGTAAAAGTATGGTAGACAAGTTTTCCGGCAAATACTACCAAACTTTCTATTTGGCTTGCACTGCTAGCCAATAACAAATATCAAATGACAACGGGAATTTAAATCAGCGATAAGGACCTCCCAAGGAGAATCCTATTATCACCAATGGGTAAAAGTGACTTTTCTCCAACCCAGGAAAAACATTAACAGCAAATGAGATTCGGTTATTTAAGGAGATGCATGTAAGTACATGAAAGTACAAAACAAATTATATTTCTGGTATCCTGGTCAAAAAATAAATCCTACAGCGGATGAGAAGGTGAGAGGAACAGAAATCAAATTCCACTTGTTCAGGACGCAACTCTAAAAATGACCCACCCTGATTCAGGTGTCTCAGGTGGTAAGAAACCCAGCACTACACCATGGTGAATCATCGCTAAGATACAAAATAAAGCATTTGTGAGACAAAGGCAAATTTCTGTTCTTTTCAAGATAGTTGTTTCAAAATAGCAGTTCAGCCAATTGATAGGCATTATCATATTCTACATGATTTTTAAACAGTGTAAGAGCTAATCATTGTTTTCAATAAGTATAAGGGAGAGAAGTGACTAATTTAAATATCTTTTGACACATACTACAGCATCTCTGCTATCTCTAGGAAAAATACGTCTTCTATTCATTAATGATCTTTCTACATAATATGCAGACGTAGTACAGCGAGACAGGCTGATTATGTAACAATCCCCAAATGAGCAAAGACTAAGAGCAAAGAAGCTAAGGGACTTGTTATCTCCTCTAATGGTCACTGCCTCCTATAAGTCAGTCATCACCATTATCAAAACTGATCAAAACTGAGTAAACAGTTGCCAGCAGAAGAGCAGCAAACACTTAAGAGTAAACTCCCAGACAGGGATCTGAGAGCAACTCTAAACTGTTAGTAAAATAATTCAAAGGCAAGTTAAATGAATCGCTGTTACTTATGAGCATCTTCCCACACTTCAAAATTCGAGCCACGCATCTGAAATGTACGCCCCTCTTTTCTTTCTTTCTGCCACCGCCGCACTGCTGGACCTAAGAGCGCTCGCCCACGGGGAGGGAAGATCACTTCCAGCGCCTTTTACCTGATCAAAAAGGTCAGTGCCGTCTGATCCCGCCGCTCTCATAAGTTCCTCTTCCCCGCCAGGATGATACTCCATATACGGGCTGACATTATAAACAAACCCTGCATCAAATAAGCAGAAATGACACCCTAAGTGAACTTCTTACACAAACTGTACAAATTAGAAATCCAAGTTTCAATACATTTTTCCAAATACATTCCATTGAACAAACCATTCTTTAGAGGTATTAATAATATGAGGGGTCTGGGATTTCACCACACTTGCAAGCTAACAAGTTAGCCTGCCCGTTTCATGGGTCCTGACAGAAAACACGAGACTCCCAGGTTAGAAACAAAGGAGAGCTCAGTACTTACATCAGTAGCGGTAACTAGAATATCAGCATCTGCATGAGCTCCCTGAACCCCAATTCCCACAGAGCTACGTGAAGAGGGCCAGATAACACCCGTAAACTCAATGTGCTTCATGACGGAAGAGCAACCTCGAGCTCAGGAAGCTCGAACCTTTTCTAATGGGCAGTAAATACACCCGGCCCTTTGCTCTGGAGGGAGACCTGATCTCTATTATGCTGAACGGTAAGCACAGATGTCCTCTGCTCTAGAGGGAGACACTAGCTCTACCATCTAAGGTTGTTCACTACACAAACATCCCTGAAAAGACTGCCTAGGACGACGACAGCCGGCACGTCTGCTCGCAAGCTGTGCAGGTGTGCAAAGACCTATAGAGAACTGCCTCCTCACACGCAAGGAAATAATGAAGCACCACATATAGCGTTTGACAGTTCTCTCTGCGCCCACATCCCCCTCTCATATCACCACTGCATCGTCCTCTACGGCCCCGGCAGGAGAATCGGATGAAAAGGAGTGGAGCTGCCCTCCAGCAGTTGATCGACTCAGCAAAGGCTGAGACGGTGACTGGACCACTGAGGCGCGGTCTGCGAAAGCAATCGCAACCCTTTTCTGCGGTTGCCCAAAGAACCAAGATTACTGTTTAGATCTTAATAATCCTTTCACCTCCCCCAATATTTACTTTACCTGTTCATATATTTAACTATGCTTTTATCTTTTAAGAAGAAGGAACAGGGAACAAGAAATACAGGAGAATAGCTCAATGAATAGCCTTCCCAAGGAAGTGAATTCCTTTTTATTCCTTCACTTGCAGTAAACTAGAGAGCAGACAAATCCAGCCCTCAAGAGTGCAAGGAGGGCAACTGGTTTTCTTATATCCACAGGGCTATTCCTTCTTTATGTAATGACTTCCATGAATTTAAATAACCTCAGATCATTTAAAACATTCATCTTATACAATAATCTTGGAAGGAAAGTAGATGAGTTTCAGACTCAAGAAAGGTACTGTAATTTATTTTTCCCCCAGTTTAATTTTGGAAAATAACCAAGCAGTCCAGGTTTCTTTATAAAATTGCTTAAAGGCAATTCACAAAAAGAAGTAAATTCACAAAATCTCTCTTCCAGCCAGCCGTCCTCCAAAAGTCAGGAAAAGAAAACAAAAAAACAAACAACTGGCAGAGTTCCCCTATCTCTCCTTCCCCATTCACCTTTCCCCGCCAAATTTAGAAGGAATTTTTGCTATTGTTTAATGCTCCAAATTCCACAGACCACAAATGTCTGAAGATTAGGATCAGAATTATTCCCAATAGGCTTTTAAAGATAGAGAATGCGTTCCAAACAAAGGAAGTCCAAGCTTTCTCTGCAACCAAACCTTGGCTTGGGTTCTAGAGTTTCTCAGGAACACGAAATCTATAACACCCGATCATCTAACCTTCTGTGATGGAGTCCCATGTATTTCAGCAACCAGTGGAAGGGTGACCAGGCAGCTTAGCAACTACCCCTGATCACCAGAGAAAGCCTGAGACACCCCACGGGTGTTCTCCGCTGCCCGCCAAGCCTTTAGCTCAACCCTTGTGCTCTCGTATCTTCCTTCTGATGGACTAGGATCACTCCGGACCCCAAGAATTTCCCATCCTCTTCAAATGCACAACATCAGGAACGCCGACAAAATCCCTCGCTTTCAGGAAATTAAGACTGTTAGTGTCTCAGCCCAAGAAATGTCAGCTCCAACCACACTTGCCAGTGTCAGTAACTTGCTAATTATGAGACTTTAAACCCAGCCCCAAGATGCAACAGGTTGCATTTCCTCTGGCCCAGAGGCTCGCTATTCCCTCTTTTTCTTCCTCCCCTATCTCCTTCCCTTCTGCCTTTTCAAAAGCATTTCCTAACAACTAAAAATTGCACCTCTGAGTGCAGCCGAAGAAAACAAGAACCTAGCTTTATGCTTTTCCCTGACGCTTTACCGTATTCTATTTGTACGATACATGGCTTTTAAACTTATTTATTTTTGGCTGTGATGGGTCTTCATTTCTGTGCAAGGGCTCTCTCTAGTTGCAGCGAGCGGGGGCCACTCTTCGTCACGGTGTGAGGGCCTCTCACTGTTGTGGCCTCTATTTTTGCGAAGCACAGGCTCCGGACACGCAGGCGCAGCGGCCACGGCTCACGGGCCCAGCCGCTCCGCGGCACGCGGGACCCTCCCGGACCGGGGCGCGAACCCGCGTCCCCTGCATCGGCAGGCGGACTCTCAACCTCTGCGCCACCAGGGAAGCCCCGATACATGGCCTTTAGATACTAATTTCTCACGTGCAAGTTTCCAGCCTCCTATGAGTTCTTACCACCTGATGTTTAGAAACTAATTTTACAACGTTCCAAATTTTGCAGTGATGCAATTAACTTCTTCCTAAAGCTCTAACTGCTCAGGTGTGGCAGATCTGCACAACCGACTGCCCATTAAATGTAGACAAATAGTATTTATGAACCAACAGACGTCATCTCAATTTGATGCTAGGCTATTAATAAATCCTGCAGAACCTAAATGTTAATAATGACATTAAGAACAAAAATGGGCAGGAATGGAGTCGTGAAACATCAATCCTAAATGGTGCAAAACTAGGCTGAGACCAAGATCCTCTGTTCACAGCCCAACTGCTGCTTTTAGATCACTTACATGGATGGCTTTCAGTGGTAGAGGGGGACTTAGGGAGGATACCTACCTACCTACCCATCTATCTATCCCTCCCTTTTTGCTTATATTTTATTTTTTGCAGTTTTTTTTAAACTCTAACCAGGAGTAGATACAAGAAAAGGATTGACTGAGTACTGTGATGAAAAGCAACTTAGTTTCGCAATATGTACATACACCAAATCATAATGTGATACACCATAAGCTTATACCATGTTATAGGTCCATTATATCTCAATGAAACCGGGGGGGAAAAAAGAGGAGAAGCAACTTACTGAAACCAAAATACAGCAGTCCTATTAAGAATATATAATTTAGTGTTTAAATATTGATACATTTCTTTAAAATGCCCTAGCAATATTCAGGGGTATATTTTATAGCTAATTCATCCTAGCAGAGCTGCAGTGCAATTGAAAGCACACAGAACAACAGCTACACTGAGCTCTTTAGGCAATGTACTGGTAGAACCTGTTCTAAGATTTTCACACTAAATTATCTTGTTTCTGTTATATGTCTGGAACTCTGAGTTCTCCAATAAGTTCCTAGAATAAAAATCAGACACATCAAAATTACCAATTCCATCGCAGAATGACAGCCTTAAAGCTGGGAGGATGGGCTTCCCTGGTGGCGCAGTGGTTGGGAGTCCGCCTGCCGATGCAGGGGACACGGGTTCGTGCCCCGGTCCGGGGGGATCCCACGTGCCGCGGGGCGGCTGGGCCCGTGAGCCATGGCCGCTGGGCCTGTGCGTCCGGAGCCTGCGCTCCACAATGGGAGAGGCCACAGCGGTGAGAGGCCCACGTACCACAAAAAAAAAAAAAAAAAAGCTGGGAGGATTCCACAGGCAGTTTTTAGTCTGACCTTGCGCCCAGTACAGGACTCACCTCTCCAGAACGTACAGACAGCACGTGCGCACAGCATACAGGATCACCCAGCTTCTGCTTGGACCCATCCAGTACCAACGTCTAGTTTAAAACTGCCTGTTGAAAAGCTTAGTTCAAGGAGCAATACCATTTCAGGTACAACCTGAAAACTAATGTTGCCATTTTACACGCAAAGAACTCTTCCGTCTTGGCAAATGCTGCCTCTGGTTTTTCATGTATATGTTTATTTGTTGTAATTTAAACCCCAACTGCTACTGATAGAGACTATGGGCATCTTACAGTAATATGTTAACTTTAAGTTTGTGCGCACAAATTTTAAAAACACGCACTAAAACATGTAAAAGAAAAGAAAATATACCAGTTGCCTAGCCCAGCTAACAGTGTTACTATGATGGAGCAACTGAATGTGGTCCTGAAGTTCCCAGCAGCCAAGGCCAAAGGAGATACTAGTCACAGTGGTCTCATTACCTGATCTTAAAAAGTATTAAAAGGGAACAACAAACAAACAAACAAACAGAGACTCATTAGCTCTTTAAAGGCACAAGATGCCCTTCGAGTTTTTGATATTGATATTGCAAAGATCTGAGTCCCTATACAGGGGCCGTGAACCACACAATATATAGTACAATTTAACAACACGCAGAAACATTCTTCAGGCAGCATTCCTCCCATCCTCTCCAGCCTCAGGTAACCACAAGGTACTTTCTGTCTCTAGATTTATATATTTCAGGCATTTCACATAAATGGAATCACACAATTTGTGGTCTCTTGTGTTTGCCTTCTCTCACTTAGTACACTATTTTCAAGGTTCATCCATGGTGTTGCAAGTATCAGGACCTCATTCCTTTTTCCAGCTGAATAATACTTCATGTATGGATGGGCTACATTTTCGTTATCCATCCATCAGCTCGGGGACATACAGGCTGTTTCCACTTTTTCGCTTTTATGAATAATGATGCCATGAACATTTGTGCACATGGCTTTGTGTGGGCATATATTTGTATTTCTGTTGAGTACACACCAAGGAGTGAACTTCCTGGGTCATACAGCAATCTGTGTTTAACCTTTTGAGGACCTGTTTTCCATTCTCTGCAGCAATATGTGAAGGTTCCAATTCCAGACCGCTCTTTCTTTAGTCACTGCTCCAGCTACCTAGAGAGGAGAACCCTTTTGCCACCTGTGGAACCTGAATCACACCTCGTATCTCAGATAACTGAACTCAGAACTGGATTGCAGCATGAACCAAACTATTCTCGACCCCCAGCTCTAGATGACACAGCACAATGGAAGACTCAACTGGACCTATTATATCTATTAATCTAGCTCCCAGACGGGGCTCCCACAATTTTTCAAGTTAGGCAGCCATATGTGTGAACCCTAAGAGCCTACCAATAAGGAGGGAAGGCCATCCCCATGGTTCGGGCCACACACCCACCAACTAGTAATTTTTCACTTTTTCTTTGTTCTATGTTGTCAGTCAGAGAGTTTCAAAGTATGATCCAGGGGCTCCGGCAAAGCTCAAGACTCTTTTGGTGGTCCAAGGCCAAAACTTTTTCATAGCAATACTAAGATGCTGCCTGCCTTTTTAGAAAAATTCTTTCACAAGTGTCTAAGATTAAATGCAGAGGGTGATATGAGAATATGGTTGTTATCTATTAAGCCACACATTAAAGGTATTTGCCAACATGGAAAACAATGTCACTTTCTCACTATGTTTTGTTTTGGTAAATATAGTTATTTTTCATGAAAATATTATTATTTATGATGACATACAAGTGAGTTTATTTTTAAATCCATTTTTAAAATTCTTTCAATTTCTCAATTTTAATTTCTGAAGGGTAAATATCAATAGATATGATCATCATAAATAAAAGTTCTTTGGGGTCCTCAGTAATTTTTAAAGGAGGAAAGGGATCTTTAAACCAAAAAGTTTGAGAACTACTGCTATAAGTAAAAGTGGTATTTTTATAATTAGCTTTTAAAATAATTTGTTTTAAAATTCAAACACAAATGTAACTCCAACGCCCCACAGTACATTAATTCAACAAAAGTTTATTTGATGTCTATCATGTATATACAAAGTGTTAGGCTACTGTACTGCAGTGTTCTTGTTTATTTCACTAATCACCACTGCTCATTTTGTTGGCTCGACAGTAAATGAAGGAAAAGGGAAAGGGTGTGCTCACATATTAATAAAACCATGGCATACTTCACTGTATTCAAATACACAGATCCGCTCTTGCAAGCACTGTGACTACACTGCCATCTTGTGCCCAGTAAAGAAACTGCATATCGTTCTCATTATTTTACGTCTGATGTTTATCTAGTTCTAACAACTGCTGGGAGGAGGGTGTTGAAATACACAACAATGGTTATGGATTTGAATCTTTTCTTTCAATTCTATTAATGTTTGCTTCATGTATTTTGAAGCTTTGTTATCAGGCATAAACAGTCTTCCTAATGACCCTTTCAACATTATAAAATGTCTTTATCTCTAGTAAAAGTCTTTTCTTTGGTAATAGTTTTTTATCTGCTATTAAGATAGCCCAATCTTACTATATTTACTGGGTTTTTTTTTTTTTTTTTGGCCATGCCACGCGCCTTGCGGGATCTTAGTTCCCCGACCAAGGATTGAACCCAGGCCCAGGGCAGGGAAAGCACCAAGTCCTAACCACTGGACCACCAGGGAATTACCTGTATTTATTATTTAGATAGCATACTTTTTCTGACACGTTTTCAACCTGTGTCTTTATATTTAAACTGTATCTCTCACAGATATCACATAGTTAGGTCTTGATACTGATACACACACAGAGAAAATCTCTTATCTTTCAGTTAGAATAACTGGTCCATTTACACTTAAATCAGTTACTGATGGGATTGAATTCAGAGCTACCATCTTATTAGTCTCCCTCCTCAGCCCCAAGTTTTCATTTTTCTTTTTTCTTCCTCCAAGTTTTCTGTTTGTGTCTCTATTCCTCTTTCCCTGACTTCTTTTGGGCTAACCAAATATTTTTTGAAATTTTCACTTCATCTGTTGGCTTTTTAGTATACCTATCTGCATTTTATTTTAAATGACTGTTCTAGGGGTTACAATCTAGATCCCTAAGTTTAACCAGTTTACTTGAGTTAATGTTGTACCCCTTCACACATAATGTAAGAACAACTTACCACCCTCCATCCCTGATACTTTATGTAACCCCACGATACAATGTTATAGTTTTGCTTTGGAAAGTCATGAATCTTTTGAAAGAGGGAAAAAAGTAATCCTGTCTCTTTCCTCACATGTTTACTATTTCCTAAAGATCTGAGTTTCCATCTGGTATCATTACCCTTTAACCTGATGGATTTCCTTTAGAGCTCCTTGTAGTATAGGCCTGCTGATACTAAATGCATAGTTTTTGTTTATCCAAAAAAGTCTTTACTTCACCTGCATCCTTAGAGTATCTTTAATGATACAGAATTCAGAGTTGACGGTGTTACTTTATTCTCCTCAGCAGTCCTTTCTATCGCGTCCAGGTGTCTGTCTTCTGGCTCTTCTCAAGATGTTGTTGCCTTTGGCTTTCAGCCATGTGAATACCATGTGCCCCTATGTGATTTTCTTTGCATTGATCATGTGTGGATTTGCTAAGCTTTGGAATTGACAATTTTATGTCTTTCACCAAATTGGGAAAATTTTTGGCCAATATTTCTTCAAATATTTTTCTGTTCCATCCTGCCATTCCTCTCCTTCTGGAATTCCAAATAAATACATATTAGACATTTTAATTTTATCTCAGAGGTCCCTGAGCCTCCATTCATTTTACTCTGGGTCATTTTCCTCTCTGTTCTACAGATAATTTCTATTAATCTATCTGCAAGTTCACCAAGCTTCCTTTTTGTTAGGTCCAATTTGCTATTAGGCCCGTTTGGTAAAATGTTTTACTTCATATATTGTACTTCTCAGTTCTACATTCCCATTTTTTATAGTCTCCTATTTGTTCATTCATCATGAACAATGATGAGATTTCCTATTTGTTCATTCAATATATATCTATGTTTCTCTACTTCCTTGAGTATTGCTGTAATAGGTGCTTTAAAATCCTTGTGAACTAAATTCAACATCTGGATCACCTCCAGGTCAGTCTCTAATAACTGCCTTTTCTCTTGAGCATGTCTAGAAACTCTGGCTTATATTCTGGCCACTGTGAATAGTATGTTGTAGAAATTCGGGACTCCGTTACATTCCTCCAAAGAGTACTGACTGTTTTAGTAGGCAATTAACTCGGCTGGACTCAAACTCTAAACTCTGTTTCCCCTTTGGGGGAATGAAAACTAAAACCTCTGTTCAATCCTTTTAGCCTCAGTTAGGCTGCCTCGAGTCTGTCCGTATGCAAGATTTAGACAGTTTATATCCCTCTCTGGATCTCTTTTTCTGGATTTTCTTCCTCATTTTTCAGTTAGTACAAATGCCCCAAACTCTGTCATCTAGTTCTTCAACTCAAGACTGGGAGTCTCCAACCGAATTTTATCCACCCTTCACAGTACCAACTTGGGCATGACCTCAAGTCAAATGCCACAGGAAATGGCAAGTCACCCAGCGACAGTTCCGTCTTTTAAATATAGATGACCCTGACCCTCTAGTTTCTGTCTGCTTTTGGTTGCTCACCAGTGTTTTTAGATAGTTGTTTTTTTTTTTTAATATGTTGTCCTCAATTTATAGTCAGTATTTGTTGGAGTTTTAGTCCAAAAGGAGTTAATCAGTTACACCTAAGAGCAGAATTCTGCCTAATATTTTAGAAAACTAGGCAATTATCTTGCTAATTTCAAGAGACAAATGGAAAAGATATTAATGAAAGATAAATGGATTTTATAATGATTTAAAGTAAATGTGGCCTTGGTATTTAAGAATAATATAATAGAATGTAGGCTTGCAAGGTGTTGGATAATAGAGTATCTCAGGACCTTGGGATTAAAACCACACATTTGCCTCTCACATTCCTGCAATCTTCCTAATGACTATACAAAGAATGAATAAGACATAAAACCACAGAGACACAGAAATCAGAAGAGGACATGAGAGCAGTAAAGTTTTGGAAGACTGAAAGCCAAATGATAAGCAATAATTTACTTAGCAGAGTGAAGAAAGGTGAAATAAGGCCTATGTGTAAATTGGAGGGGAACCTATAAAAAAGCCAATATGTGCAGCAGAACCCCCAAAAGGTGCAGTAATCAGTAATCCAGGTAGCTCTGAAAGTGAGGGTGCAGGAGGCAACCAAGTAATAAGCCCCTTTCCCAACCCACAAGAAGTGGAGGTTTACTCTCTAGAGACAAGGAACCAGGGACACATTGCACTCAGGGAAACGGCAATTAGTGGAGGAGGGGCTTGAACTAAAAATGAGAAGTAAAAGTCTACCTGTCAAAACACTTAGATCCACCTCCTACCACCCATCGCAGCAGAACAGTTATTTGCAGATGATTGGAAGACTGTAGCCTAAAAGAAAAGATTTACATACAGTAGGCTGGGAATCCCTGCCACTGCACCCCCCCAATTCATAAAAAAATGTTCTGCCCATACATGTGGAATTTCCATTCAGCCTTCTGGGCCGTCACTCTCACCATGAAGAGGCAGAACATCTGACAAAAGTCTCTAAAATTAAAATTAGTATCTTAAGTACTTATTAATTGTCAAGCTCTGGTGCACAGTTTTAAGAGGAAAAAAAAAAAGACTAGAAATGAGACCAGCGCTACCTCAGAGAAATGAGAACCAGACAGCAACTGTCCTGAATATAACTTAGAGCTTCAAACTGCACCAAACGACTTCAGTGATGGCCAGTCTAATTAACAAAAGACCTAAATGAATCTGGTCTGAATGCCTCGTTTGCCCAGGAAAATTTAAATGGGACATAATGAAGGCCTCCAAGCACTCCAGAAGGTTGACTGGCCATAATTATCAAAGGTCATCTTATCTTACATTATTAGCATCAGGAAAAAGAGCCCTGACATTTAACAGTTTCATTAAGAGGAAACTGACCTGTAAAAGCAAGAAAAATTAACCAACAGTCTGAGCAATGAGTTACACTCTGAGTATTTTGAAAGAAATCCACAAACTTCTCCTAGAAAGAATAACGACCGGACGCGTTTACTATTCTTAAACTGGATTTACAACTTACACCAGTAATAAACAAGACACGGTATCTCTAAAAGATCAGTTTTCCGACTATCCCACTCTTTCCTGTACCCTGGGATCATTTCCCGTCTGCCTGTGCCTTAGGGCTACCAATGACAGCTACCAACACTGAACTGCCTTGCTATTAGTTACCTGGAAAAAAAACCCAAATATGTCCTTATGCTTTGAGTTATTTCCTATTTTCCGAAACAAGCCAGCTGCAAAGATTAATTAAGATGTAATGATGGGGAATTCCCTGGCAGTCCAGTGGTTAGGACTCCATGAGTTCACTGCTGAGGGCCCAGGTTCATTATCTGGTCGGGGAACTAAGATCCTGCAAGCTGAGCGGTATGGCTGGGAAAAGAAAAAAAAAAAAAAGGTGTAATGATGAACTTAAGAAGTAGAAAGCCACAAGAAAAAACTGCTGCCACTCTTAACAAAAAGAAAAAAGCCAGATAATCCAAAAACAGTATGATTTTTTTTGAGGATTTTTTAAATATATAAATTTATTTATTTTGTTTACTTATTTTTGGCTGTGTTGGGTCTTCCTTGCCATGCGCAGACTTTCTCTAGTTGCCGCGAGCGGGGGCTACTCTTGGTTGTGGTGCACGGGCCTCTCACCGCCGTGGCTTCTCTTGTTGCGGAGCACAGGCTCCGGACGCGCAGGCGCAGCGGCCACGGCTCACGGGCCCAGCCGCTCCGCGGCACGTGGGATCTTCCCGGACCGGGGCTCGAACCCGCGTCCCCTGCATCGGCAGGCGGACTCTCAACCACTGCGCCGCCAGGGAAGTCCCAAAACGCTGCAAGTTTCTGAGCCCATCAGTGAGGTGAGGTGGTAGGCAACCAAATATCTACGTTCCACAGGGCGACAAGCCCCTCTGAGGAAATGGGACACATGAACCACTTCACCTTTGACAGGGCACAGGCAAAAGAGATGCTGCTATAAAACAACTGAAATTTTAACAAACTCTTTTAGGGCCCAGTGTGCACTAGTGCCAACTTAGAGCGCTGAGAGGCTCAGACACAAAGGGATTCTGCATCCAGTCAATTCTTTTTTCAGAGGCTTGCACCTCATGAGATGCTCATGGGAAACAGCGCGAGCAGGGCAGACCTGAGAAAGGCCCATAGGTGCTCCAGGTGTGTAGTACCTGCTCCAAGACTTGAGGGTAGAGCAGGAGTACCAAGAAAAGGCCATCTGTACTTCGGAACTGCGGGAGTACAAGGCGGTGATCAGCTACTGCTGAGGAAGCAGCAAGAAATTCACCCACGGTGCAGATCAACCCTGACACACGCAAACGCAGTCTGTTGCCGGGAAGGGATAGTAAAGCCTCCCACCCTCAAGTCCCTGCACTGATATCAGGCAGAGGTTAGCTGCCGCTGGATAGGGCGGGAAACACACATCCTCCTTCACTCCGCACTGACACTAGGCAAATGTACGCTAAACACTAGAGGAGGGACAGAGAGCCCACTCGGGTCGAGATCCTACGCTGATATGAAACGGGAAGGCAGGCACAGTAATTACTCACACCCCATGCCCTCCGCCCTGTCCTCCTCCTCCCCTACTGATGTAAGGCAAAGTTCAGCTGCCACGGGCAAGAGATCTGCCTGCATTCTAAGCCCTGCACTGAGTAAGAGGCAGTGGGAAAGTGACAGGATCACTGAGATAGCTCAGCCCATGGGGCTCAGGTAACGGGACCTGCCTAAGACTGAGGCTGAAACGGGAAAACTGCAAAACCCCTTCTACCACCACAAGTCTTACATCAAACAACAAGTAAGGGCAGTGTGCCCCTGGGAGAGGGGCAAGAACATGGTGAGAGACCCTGTGCAAGTACACAGGGCAAGCTGTCAGCCAAGAAGAGTGGAACGGGGACAAGGAAACAATCCCCCAACACTAAGGCCCCACAGCAAAAACAAGGTAGCAGTAACCTACTGTTGGAGGAATTGGAAGTCAGTGGCGCACCAATGATAATAGTAACAACCACCCCAACCCCAGATCAACTGCTAACTAAGCTGACTCAACCTAACTGCCAGAAACACTGTACCATTTCTTTTTTGCTTTCTCCTTCTGTTAAAGAAAGGCAGACTGCCACATGCAGCAGTTCATGTGGATGTGTGTGGAGGACTGGAAGCTCGACTGCCCTATGTTCTCCTACAGATGACCTTGAGAGCTTGTTTGCAGGTTCTAGTAGGGGAGCGCAGCTACTCATATAGCCTTGATGGAAGAACAGCCCCCCTCTCTCACGCAAGGTCATCCTCCTCCACCAAGCGTGCAGCTTCCAGAGGGACACACATGGAGCGGGGAGGGAGAAAGGGGAGACCCGCCTAGCCGTCCAGAGCAGCCGAATCAACCCTGGTGATCAATGGGGTGACAGATGTCGCAGCCAGATCGCCCTCACATACAAAAGTGTACCACCTCTGAGTATAAACACCTCAAGTTCTACTGTTCATCTATATTCAATATGTAACACACAATCAAAAAATTGTAAGACACATTTTTCAAAATGATAAAACCCACTGTCAACAGAGAAAAACAGCAATACAACCAGACTTAGAGATGGTGCATATGCTGGAACTTATCAGACAGAGACATTAAAATAACTCTAATTAATACATTAAAAGATCTAGTAGAAAATAAGGTTGACACTTCATAAATGGGAAATTTCAGCACAGAGATGAAAGCTATACAGAGAAGCCTAATGAAAACACTAAAAATGAAAAACATGATATCAGAATGAAGAATTCCTCTGATGAGTTTATCAGCAGACTTGACACAATAGAGGAAAAAATAAGTAAACTTATAGAAAAGTCAACAAAAATGATCAAACTAAAACACAAAGAAAAAAAATGAGTGAAAAAACAGAATGGTGCATCTAAGAGCTGTGGGACAATACAGGCTAACGTATATGGAACGGCAATCCCAAAAGAAGAGAGGAAGGAGTAGAAGTATTTGAAGAGATAATGGCCCAAAACTTCCTAAAATTAATTTAGAGAACCCCAAGCAGAAAAAATAAAAGGAAAACCACATCATAGTCAAACTGCTGAAAAGCAAAGTAAAATTTTAAAGGCAGTCAGAGAAGAAAGAAGCCTTACATTCTACAGGAAAACAATTAAGAATGACAACAGGGCTTCCCTGGTGGCACAGTGGTTGGGAGTCCGCCTGCCGATGCAGGGGACGGAGGTTCATGCCCCGGTCTGGGAGGATCCCACGTGCCGCGGAGCGGCTGGGCCCGTGAGCCATGGCTGCTGAGCCTGCGCGTCCGGAGCCTGTGCTCCGCAACGGGAGAGGCCACAGCAGTGAGAGGCCTGCGTACCGCAAAAAAAAAAAGAAAAAAAGAATGAGAACAGAGTTCTCATCTATGCAAACTAGAAGATAGAGTGATATTTTTAAAGCACTGAGGAAAATAAACTGTCAACCTAGAATTTTATACCCATTTATAATGTACCCTCAAAATGAAGGCAAAATGAAGATGTTTTCAGATGAACAAAAGCTGAGAATTCATTGCCAGCAAATCTGTAGTGCAAGAAATGTGAAAGTCAGCTCTTTAAGGGAAATCTGGATCAACACGAAGAAATACCAAGCACTGAAAATGGTAAAAATGTGGGTGATTGTTTTCATTTTCTTAATCCCTTTAAAAGATAAGTGACTGTCTAAAACAAAAATAGTAACATGTGACAGGATTTGTAGCATATGTGGAATGAATAACAATGATAGCACAAGACACTGGAGAAGGAAATGGAAGTATATTCTTACACTGTATGTAAAATGGTATAATATTATTTGAAGGTAGACTGTGATAAATTAAAATTGTATATCATAAACCCTTACAGCAATGACTAAAACAACGATGGCACAAAGGTATAAAGAGTAAGTTAATACTGAAGATAAAATGGGTTCATTAAAATATAATGATGACTGTGTCAACAGTGGGTGAACCGAGCCATGTGACGGGTTTCCAGAGTTCACTGCATCACTTTTGCAACTTGTTTTGAAAGTCTGAAGCTTTTTCAAAATAAAAGGTTTAACTGAAAATATTAATGGCAAAAAACGGCCCTGAAGAAAGCTCCAATATTTACTTAACCTCTACAGTGTGCAAAGTCTGCAAAAGGCAATATGAAGCTGTACAAAGGAAAGAGAACACAGGACCCCATCAGGCTGCAGCGGACATTCTATGAGCCCAAGAGTGAATAATTGGCCATGAGTATATACCAGAAACTGTCCAGAAATAACAAAATTTTTGATTAAGGAATTGATATATTCCTTAACTCCAAGAGCCAATAACCTGGAAACAGCAAAAATGAAAGGCCCTCAACTGGTCACTAATTTGTGAAATCATTAAAATATCCCTACCATATGTGGTTTAAAAGTCCTACATATGATTCAAAGGATATTTACTGAACACTGCCCATGAGCCATGCCCTGTGCTAGATGCTAGGGGAAGGGAGAGGAGCTGCATATTAATACCCCGAAACTCAATTTAAATAAAAAGACAAAAATAGAAGAAATGGCCCAAAAACATTATAGATGTTCTAACAGAGGACATACATCAAGTGCTGAGGAAGAAAGTCCAGGGGAAGAAGCAAAGTCCAAGAGGACCAGAAAAAGAGGAGGAGACTGAAAGGAGGAAGCCGTTGGAAGAAAGAAAGGGAAGAACTGAGGGTGCTTCAACGATGTAGGATAAACGACTACCTGAGGTCACAGAGGAGGCTGGCGAGGACTGATAAGAGCACAGAAAGGGTCAAGCCTTAGAAAAGAGTGTGCCTTAGAGAGAAGGATGCCTTTGGTTTTCCAATACAAGAAACTGAGAAGAGGGCTTCCCTGGTGGCGCAGTGGTTGAGAGTCCGCCTGCCGATGCAGGGGACACGGGTTCGCGCCCCGGTCCGGGAAGATCCCACGTGCCGCGGAGCGGCTGGGCCCGTGAGCCATGGCCGCTGAGCCTGTGCGTCCGGAGCCTGTGCTCCGCAACGGGAGAGGCCACAACAGTGAGAGGCCCGCATACCGCAAAAAAAAAAAAAAAAAAAAGAAACTGAGAAGAAAGAACGCAGGTATCACTAACTTGAAGTTCCTCATATTCACAGTGAACACCTATGTGCTGCACTCGGGCTCTCTCTCACACAATCACACCACCCAGACTTGGCACGTGCTTCTTCCGGAACCCGTAATGTTGTTCCCCTTCCTCTCTGCCTGGTCAATGCCCATTTACCTTTCATCTCTACTCAATCTCCTGGAATCTTCACTCTTACCACAGCAGACCTCTCCTTCACAATACCCCTCAGACTTGAGTAACACTTTGTGTTCCCTGCCAGCTTGTGAATTCCACAAGAGCAGGGGCCAGCTCTGTTTTAAATTTCCATGTCACTCCCCAGAACCTGGTATCATGCATGAAACACAGTAGACCCCAAGAAATACTGATTAAATGAGTGAACCAATATAGAGAAAGAGAAAGATAAAACCTATAGTCTCTATTTTTTATGAATGACAACTACACACAAAGTCACACAGAAAGCAAAAGCTATATTTCATTAAATTATTAAAAATAAAAATTGCCTCAGAAGGCTATCCTGTATGACTGTTAATTAGAAATGCTATTTATTTAGCACAAGGGAAGAGCTACAAGTAATAGGCGCTCCATCGTAATTTCATAATAAATTAGTTCATGAATGGCACTCAAAGAGAGTTACGCGTAAAGGCTAAGCCAGGATCCAATCTAGAGTTGAATATGATAAAACAGGAAGCAATACAGTGTAGTTTAAGCATGACAGCTTAGAATGAGGTTGCCAAGGTTAAAATATTGGCTCTACTCTCATCAGCTATGGCTTTGGCAAGTTACGCTATGCTCTGTAGTGGGCGTTAATGTTTTCCCTACCCAGCGTCCACTCCCCTTCCAGCAACAGCAGCACTTTTTCTTCAAGGAGTCACATCCTCCTCCCAGACTCTTCAGCGCGGACCCTCTCTCTAGGCTACAGGATGAACTTGTGACCTAGGTTTAAGTGACTACGTACACCATTTCCCCCTAAATAGAACTACAATTCCAGCAACGAGAACATGCTCAAAACTGTGCCAATCAGAGCCAGTTCCACGACTTTTCTTTTAGCTATTAGATAAAAGGAAGAGAGCCTGAAAATAACTGGGGTTACAGTTGCTGTGGTCATCTTGCTGCTATGAAGAGTTAGCCCTAAAATGGAGCAAGCCCAGAAGGGAAACTGACAGACGGTGTGAAAGCAGATCCTGAAGACCCCACCTGGGCCCCTGTACCAATCCGCACCTCAAGTCAGCTCCACCTGTAACTTTTTAGCCTTCTGCTTAAACCAAGTTAGGCTGGAGTTTCTGCCACTTACATCCATGAGTCCCCACTAATATACTTTCTCAGCTGCAGTTTCATCATCTGGAAAATGAGGATTCGCTAAGCTTCTGTGCCCTCATCCGTGAAGCAGAATACCTACTTCACAGGTTTGTTGGGAAAAGTAAACGCTTAGCACATAGCACAGAGCTCACACATCATCAACCTGCTAAGATGCTTAAAAACAGAAAACACTTCTTATAAAGACTACTGAGCTATATATGTGATTTTAATTAAAAATCTGAGAATTATGTGACTGGATAGTAAGTCTAAGTGAGCCAAAACCTCTGGTAAAAAGATAATGGCAACAGCTAAAATGTAAATCCGGATATAAATCCCAACACTGAGTTTCCTGCTACCAGGTAATTCAGACATTAACTAAGACTATAACAAGAGTTATTGCAAGCAAATTATCACCACAAAAGTATAGATGCCAATGCTGAAGAAGAGAAATTAGAACAGTCACCTCCCCAGTAACAAGAGTAGAAATCAGTGACTAGAAAATGGACAAGGAACAGAGAAAATCAAAGCCAAAAGTTAAGACTGATGGACTTCTAGTAAGACTGATAAAGAAAAACAACAAAAAAAACCAAAGACTATCAATACTAGGAATGAAAGAGGGTCTATCACTATAGAACCTAAAGACATTACAGAGATAATAAGAGAATGTTATAAACAACTTTATGCCAATATGGTAAATAACGGAGATGAAATTAACAAATACACTGAGAAAGGTAACTTATAAAAACTGACACAAGAAAAAGAGAAAATTTGAATTGCCCTAAAAATTTCTTTAAAATTGAATTTGCAATCAAAAACTTTCTTACAAAGGAAATTTCTCAATGTTGGCTGAAGTCTGTAAACCACTGTCTCGAGCCAGCAAAACACCTGAGAGTGAGATGAGCACCCCTCCTCCCCAGAACACCAGTTTTTTTCCCCTCTAGTGGATTTTTAGTGAACGGAAGGGTGGTACAGAGAGAGGAAGAGTCAAAAAAAGAAAGAAGAGATTGAATAACAATGAAGGAGATAAAGACGGAGTAAAAGTAAAAGAAATCGAATGGTCTCATATGTCAGTAGCACAGAATAAAATCAACAAAGACTAGATTACCTGCATTAATGGTGTATAATAGGCAACCTGAGAACCTACAGATTAGATTAGAAATAGATGAAGAGAGGGAGACAGACCTGAAAAGATGTCGGTTTGTATTTCCTAAACAAGCAAGTGATGGAGGGGAGTTGTTCGAGAATCTGCAAACCGTCAAGAAGCGAGCGAGGAGGCTGCTACACAGAGCAGACGTTGTGCAGAATAGCTGAGCACACCGGAGTAACAATACAGCACTGTTTAGAGGCACTCTACAGCACTGGGATGATACCCTCTATTACACATCAAAGCATTACTTCCTAACTCGAAAAACTGCTCCTAGAGGAAAATTTTCCGATAGAAAAAGCTCCTCAGCTAGAGACAGAAATACTTCGGTTTCTCAAAACAGCATTGAAGCCGGGAGCTAAGGAAACCTGGAGAAAAGAACTTGGTATTAAAAAACGTCAGCTCTCTTCTTGGTGGGTCTGAATCTAACCTTAAAAGTATACAACTTATTTTACTTTATCATTACTGAAGTACAAATAAAAGATAACCTAAAGAACTACAGTCAATTCTCATTCCTCTAGGCAGTTACGTTCTACAAACTCACTTCAAACACTGAATTAGCCAACACTGAACCACTGCTCCTAAGGGAAAATATTAATACAAGGTGAGGTTCCTGCAAGCCTCTGGTCACATTTTTGTCAACCAATCAAAACATGACCTCGTTTAATGTATGTTCTGCTTCACATCTTATTCAATACATACTGTAGATTCATCAATGCTGAATTCACAGCCAACAACACTATGACTCATGGCTGAACAAAGCTCATCTAACAGATATTTTCTGCAGAAGGCACATGACCGCATTCTTGGGAGAGCGCTTCAGCACTCTCCTTGAGGGGCGGGGGGCATGTATACAGTGAAATCACCAACGAAAAGCACAGGATGTGAAAAATGTCGCACTAAAACAACGGCGAAAAAGACACTTGTTACCGTAAGAGAGTTGGAACGAGAAGGCAGAACACTGCCTTATCTGACCTCGGCTAGGAACGTGCGCTCGGGCAGCACCAGTTTTTCACTGCACTGTGCATGTCTGCGAATTACTATGAAAGCACTATGAGTGCTGATTTGGGGGTTACTAATAAATTTTACTGAGTAGGCAGTTTTGAAGCCCAGGAATAATGAGGATTGATGCACTCCCAAAAATTTACACTACTGTCATACGAGTGACAGTAAACTTTAAGATTTTTTTAAAGTTTACTGTAAATGAACCTAGAAATCTAGGAAACGGTAATGGAAAAATAACCATTTCTTGGAATCAATCTGCCAAGATTTTTTAGTTATTGAAACATGAAAAATACAAACCCATTAAAAGTCACTTTTACAATGGTCTCAAGCAGGCCTCTTCAATTTACTAGCATATGACAATCAGCATTAGGAGAAATCAAAGTATGTTCATTTCTAAGTTATAAATGAAATCCATTAAATCCTACTTGGGGAACTGAATTCACTAAATTTTTAACAGCAGAATGGCCAATTTATTTACTGTAGTCAACTTTTTAGAAATATCATTTATTTAAACGGACTGTTATTGAGTATCAGGCCACACTTCCCGTCACCCTAAGATTAAAATGATGCCAAAAAATGATTTCATGACTTCATACGTCATTAACCACACTGACTACATACTACAGTAAAATATACTACAGGAAAAACAAAGTCTGATCTAGGCTCTACAGAGCTCTCACAGATGAGTGATTTAGATTTTTATTCAAACACCTAAATGTTCATGTTCAAAGCTTCACATATTTGTAAATCACCTTCCGTTCTTGAGAGAGAGACAGAGAGAAAGAGCAGTAAAAGAGAAAACTACAACTGCATGAATTAATGGGAAACTCAACAAAATTTTTGAAAAAGCTATCTCTCTCCCATCCAGTCCCTCAATGTCCCAATTAACTCCTATTGCATTATAGGAATCACACCTTACAGAGCAAGGTGAGAATTAAGTGAACAAGTCAGAAACTCCATAAACCTGCCTTTGAGATCATTCCAGACCAATGCCCACATTTTACAGTCAGCTGCCAGCCAAGTGCTCTTTTTACACCATCATTTTTACAAATGTGACTAGATTTGGCACACCTGAACATCAAGCAGAACAGCTATGTACTCAAAAAAAATAATAAAGTCCCCCAAATATTAGCTATAAAAACCCATGCCAAAGTGTATACTTTCTAAAGAGACACCGTGCCTCCCTTGGTCTGATCAAGCTGAAATTTGAACTGATCTAAAAATGGGGCAATTGTTAGAAAATGAAGACTCCAATACTTTAAAAAAAGAAAAAAAATTATACCTTGATACCATGCTTCCCTGTGGTAGAGCTTTGATTAAAACCTGGGTCCAAATATTAGCACTGACCTTCGAAGCTAAATTGGCAGACACTCTCTTTAAGAAGGTATCATTAACATTTTAAACTAGAACAGCTAAGAGGAAAAAGACAATTACATTCAGCCCTGTGCTTTCTTCTACTTTCATAGAGGACTGTGTTAGAAGTTACCGGGAATTTGTCTGTCATCCTACTTTGCTGCCTCTGTCAACATCCTGGTTCACCCATTACCACCTGAACTTCCGTAAGAGCTAAATGCTTTCCTAGTCTCATTTCAATTCACTATGCCCGCCACCAGACTACCTTTTCCCAGGCCTTCTCTGTCCCCACATTCAAGCACCTCCAACAGTTCACACCGCCATCAAAATGAAGAACACATTTCTCAGTTTGGCTTTCAAGGTCCTCCATAATCTGCCCTAACATGCCTTCAGAGTTTTCTTTCTTATAACTCTCCAACAGGCAGCCTAAGCTCCAGAACATACCTCCAGCTTTTCTGTGCCTAGACCCTTGGTTAGCATTTCCCTCCGCTTGGGTGTACTTCCCCCTCCCTTCCGGTTGAAATCCTGTCCACCCTTTCAAGGCTTATCTCTATCACAAAAGCGTCTCTGATTTTCCTAACCCACAAGTCTCCCTCCCTGCAATCTGACATCACTTTCTTTATAGCCCTCGTAGAGCACTTCACTCAGACTTGTCTAGCAGTTATTTATCTTCTCCTCCTAGAGTGGAGGGTCCCAGGGCAGGGCCTAAATCAAATGTTTCTTTATTAAAATTAGAAACCAAACTCTGTCAAGAGGGGAAAAAAAAAAAAGACACATCTTACTTTGCAATTGGTGGGGTGGGGGGAAAGCCTAATTATTAGGAGGGTAGAATACATTCTCCAAAAGAAACTTTAAAAGAATTTATCCTTAAATCAACAACCTTACCGGAAGAGTACCATCCATTCAAATCATTACGGGAGATATGTATTACTTTTCAAACATAGCAAACCCGTCCCTCATCTCCATCAGTACATCAAATGAATAATAAAGTATGACTGTACTGTAACGATGCCTCATTTATCTAATAGCGCTAGGATGCGAAGGGTTCACACGGGAGAGTTTTCTGAAAAAATGGCTTCCTACTGCAGAAACAGCTCAGACACACGCATAGCCTGGAGCAGCTGAGAAACTGGGGGGAGACTGACCTCCACTTCACGCAGGCCAGCAGAAGACACTTGGGCGCAGTGGGGAGGTCACTTTGCACCAGTCACCTGCACCTGGTAAACAGGCGTGCAGCACGGACAGAAAGCAAGGAGGGTACTCACAATCCTACCAGTGGCAGAAGGAGCTTTTTTGTGTCTGGCAGAATCCTCATTCCAAGTTACTGGTCTAGCCACAGTGTATGTCCCTGAGAAAAGCTGGGCATCTGTTCTTCTGCCTCAGAACAAGCTATGTCATCCCCCTCCTGGAAGATTCCATACCCTCTGCCACGGAAGAACATTCCACACTCTAATTATATCTGTTATGGACTGAACTGCGTACCCCCAAATTCATACACGGAAACCCTAACTTGCAACACTTCAGAACATGACCTTACGTGGGCACGGGGTCAATGCGGATGCAATTAGATGAGGTCATATTAGAGAAGGGCTGGCCCCTCCTCCAGTAGGACCCGTGTCCTCATAAAAACAGCAAATTTGGACCCAGACAATCACACAGGAAGAATGCCTCATAAAGATGAAGTCGGAGATCAGAGTGATGCTACCACAAGCCAAGCAACTGCAAAGACTGCCAGCAAACCACCAGAAGAGAGGCGAGAGGCATGGAAGAGATTCTTCTTCAAGCCCAAAGAAGATAGCCTGATCTTAAAGTTTAGCCTCCAGAACTGTGAGAGAAGAAATTTCTGTTGTTTACGCCGCCCAGTTTGTTGAATTCTGTTTGGGCATCCCTAGCAAACTAACAGTGCTACTGGTGTCTTTCCATTTACTATACCACTGATCTACTGTGACCACCACACACCTCTTCAAGTAAGCAAATTTCTTAAGAATGGTAAGTGTTGCACTAGTTCAACAAACACATACTGATGACCTCTATGTGCCAGGCACCAAGGACACAGCAGGGGACTGACATGGTCCCTGCCCTCATACAGGTGACGGTGTCAGCAGGATAACAGACAACAAGCCAAAATTATACAATGATAAAATTACAACTGCGATGACGGCAATAAATGACACACTTCCTTTCTTCTTTACACTGAGCATAGGGGATGTATTGAACCCCGTCTAGATGACTCAAGGACATTGCTGTGGAGACCCAGTGCACAGCTGCAAGCCCTCTACTGTTTCTGCTTCCCTCCCAGATTCCAGGTCGCAGGACACCATGAGATCTACTTCCATCAACGATCATTCTTTCTCTGCTCACTCTCTCCCAGTCTATCCATTTCTAGCTTGGGGCTTCCAATTTGCTGTGGGCTAGAAAAATCAGGTAACTCATATTGCTAACAAGCGTGTATTAAGTAATAAAGAGTGCTGCAAGTGAGAACTAAGGATTTGGCTTTAATGTGGGTTTTCTGATTTACTTTAGATTCTCAGAGACATTTTTTCCTACAGAATTCTGTTACACGGCACAAAGGTGGAACAGTATTCCATATAAACTAGGTGTTACTGAATAATTTTATTACTTTGGTATTAAATTGCCTGGTAAACACTTGTTTTCTTTCAAAGGGAATACAGGACGGGGATGCTATGTGAACAGTGACTTAGGGAAGAAATACTGCCCAAATTCAGACCCAAATTCAGAATCAGAGAATTTATTGCCCAGTGTAAGGCATATTTTTGTTATCTAATTGCAAATCATATCACCAAATAACAGAACCAAGGGGTTGTATAGCATTACAACTGGAAACCCTAGCCAAAGCGTCCTGCGGTACATAATAAATACCACCTACCTCTTATGCATATCCAACAATCATCTTTTTTGTTGTGTTTTTTAAGTTCTTCTTCAGTTACTTCAATTAATCTTCCTTTTAATCCTGTTAGGTCCTTTCCACTTTTGGTCAGTCGAATCCAATCCATAAGACTTCTGCCCTGTTTCAGAGGGACCTCAAAAAGGAAAAGGGAAGAATTCAACGTGGCTTTTCGAGTCGGCCGCTTTCCCTTCACCTTCCTGCTGCTGGCCTTCAGGCCACCTCCTTATCGATCCCCACTCCAAAAGAAAATGCAAATATAACAATTCTAAAAATCTTCTTCAGCTTTAGGAGGTGGTATGAGAATTATAAATGGAACCCTATATAAAGCGCCTGGGCCATGAGGTGGGGCTTAGAAATTCTGGCACACAAATGTCCATCCAAATGGTATCATAGTACAAGGATAGTACTGAACCCAGAGTCAGAAAACACATTTTGGTCCTGGCTCTATCGCTAACATGTTCTAGCCGCTTACCAGTTTGGACCAAAATTTCATTGCCTTAAAAATCAAGGGATTTGATAGAAGAAAACAAAACAACTGGCTAAAGTTGAGTTTCCGGATTTTCAACCTACACAGAATATTAGAGATCACGTGAGATGGTAATATGTTTTCTAAGAATCCACTGAGAAACAAAGGTTATCAAATAATGGAAAAGAATAAAACTGTGGCTCCCATATTCCTTATAACAATGTCTCTAAACTGTCACACTCTAGGGAAGGGGTTGGCAAACTGGCCTGTGCCCGTTTCTGTATAGCCCTTGAGCTGCGAGTAATTTCCGTCCGTGGTGCTGGTGCTGGTGCTGGTGAAGAGACGGAATCCTTACGAGGCCCTCAAAGCCTAAATTATTTATTACCTGGGCTTTGCACAAAACTTTGCTTCCTCCTGCCTAGAGGGCTTAATAACAGGATGTTTGGGATTTTGCGGGTTTTGTTTTTTTTTTTTTTTACTAAATACATTTTCAAAGCTTTTAGATAAGAGGTACAATTAGTGTTTTAACCAGTTAAGACACCCTAGTGGAAATTTTTGAAGACATCTAACCTGTATAACTAGTTTGTAACACAGTACCGGATAACTGTTTAACATAAAAGCGGTCCTATTCAAGGAGGTTTATTGCTATTTGTGTCCCCCCCAAAACAGACTGAAACGCTAGTCCTCAGCGTGACGGGGGCACTAGGAATGGGGCCTCTGGTAGGTGATGAAGTTGTTGGAATTAGTGCCCTGATAAAACAGGCTGTAGAGAGCTCCCTCACCCCTTCCGCCAAGTAAGGACACTAAAGAATGGCTACAAACCAGGAATCGGGGTCTCACCAGACACGGAATTGGCCAGTGCATTGATCTTGGACTTCCCAGTTGCCAGAAGTGTGAGAAATAAGTTTCTGTTGTTTATAAGCCACCTATGATATTCGGTTAGAGCAGCCCGAAAGTACGAAAACACACATCTCTCTTTCCTGAATCATATCTATTTTAGATATTCAGCTGCCCCCCAAATAGCCAAGTAAATAGGTCTGCGGTGCCTTTCCAACTTCACATTCCTTCTTGCCAATCCACACCATCCCACTCTTACCATGGCTACAACTCTCTAGGTCTCCCGGCCTTCACAAATGAAGTAAAGTGTGAGAATCTGTATGGCCTTTCCCATGCCAAACCACTTCTTTCACCATTCCATAATCTTTTGGAAATGCAACTCTACTCCAGGACCCTCCCTCCTTCAGTGGTTCCCCAAATGCCTTACAATAACGTCTCTAAGTGCCCTCTAAGTGGTCTACTAGGCCCTTCATAACCTGGTCATAGTTTACCTCCCTAGCTCCGCGTTTTCACTTCTGCCCCTTCCCATCCTATGCTTTTAGGTAAACGGAAACTGATTCCGCTCTCTCCCCCCGCCAGACATTACTGCCTCCAGAAGCCTTTTCTGACCCCGACTCCTTCAAGGTCATAACAGACTGTTACAGCCCCTACGGTATTTATAACTGCCTCTTTACTAGTCTGTGAAGCCTACTGGGCTAAACTCTTTGACAACAGAGATGTTGGGGCCCAGGGCAGGCCATGCAAGAGGAACACCTTGACCGTCCTCTCTGTCTCCCTGAAAGCAGGAAATAAATCTCCCGTGTGAAAGGTGCCCTCCCTGTACTAGGAGGTAGAAAGACATCCTTCTCACCAGAGATAGGAAACTCAGGGCCAAGAAGGCAGTAAACAAATCTCATTATTTGTTTACTAATTGACCACCCAAGCCCAAACTTTGCTCAAATTCCTTACCAATTCAGTATCCAGACCTAAGTTTCTTTGTCCCATCAGTTCCTCTCAAATGTACTGTCTGTCTAAAAAGTATAAAAGCTGCCTGCTTTGACCACTCCTTAGTGCAATAGGGAAGAATCTATTACAAGTTAATCACTAAAGGGATGTTGCCTATAAGTTTAAATTATACATAATGGCCCATCTCAGGGAACCCAGCTACCTGGGCAATGAGCATTAAGCTAAAATACCTTTGTTTAGCTCACAGGAACCGTCCTGACCAGGCCACCTGCGAATGACTGCAGAGAGGAAGTAATGAACACATCCTCTCTGGAGGCTGATGGGAAACAGGGAATGTTTGACTTTACTCCCTCCCCTTCTAGTATAAAAGAAGCCTGGGGCTTCCCTGGTGGTGCAGTGGTTGAGAGTCCGCCTACGCGTCCGGAGCCTGTGCTCCGCAACGGGAGAGGCCACAACAGTGAGAGGCCCGTGTACCGCCAAAAAAAAGCCACCTGAATTCTAACTCAGGCAAGATGGTTCTTTGGCGGATGAGCCCACCAGCTTCTCCGTTCGCCAGCTTTTCAAATAAAGTCATTATTCCTTGCCCCAGCAATTCGTCTCCCCATTACTGGCCTGTCATGCTGCGGGCAGTAGGAGCTTAGACTCATAACATTAGATCCCATCTCTACAAGGCTTCTGTGCCTGCCAATTAAGTGTGTTTCTTTTTCTCCTGCTAATGTGTCTTGTGTCAATTTTGTAGAAATTTCCCCCTCCCCAACAGAGATCACACCTCCAGCACATGGTAGGGTCTCAATAAATATGGTATTGAGACCCAAATATAGTAGGGTCTCCATGTCTCTGCTTCTTATTTGTAGAAAAAGCTTCAGTCTCCTAGGCCTTCCCAGAGTTCCAAAGAGCAGAATCAAACAGCTAATGACTACAGAAGTGAGAAAATGCAGAAAGCAAGGAAAAGTAGTCAAGCAAGAAAACTACTAAGAGCTTGAACAATAGTCACAGGACTCCTAGTCCCTCCTGAAGAGATACAGATAACAACATGATGCATATACTTGAGTTCTTTTACGCAACCAGGACCCCAAGGGATAGATACTGCTGACCACAAACACGAAGGCCCCAGCCTGGCTGGAACAAGAAGGTTGCGGATTGAGATTTCTAAAATATCACCATGTTACCTCACCACCAACCAAACAGAAGAATGTCCACAAGCTAATCAGGCTCGCTGGACCCTCACCCCAAATGTTGCCTTTGAAAACGCTTGCCTGAAAGCCATCAGGGAGCCTGGGTGTTCTGAGCACTAGCTGCCCGTTCTCCTTGCTTGGTGCCCTGCAAATAAACGCTGCACTTTCCTCCACCACAACCCAGTATCAGGAGATGGCCTTCACTGCATGTCGGGAAAGCGAACTCAAGTTCAGTTCAGCAACAATTTCACAAAGGGGGAAAAAATCGTCTGAGTTTTCTCAGATTTGCCTTTGCCATCACCACCTGGGGAAACGTTTGTCTTTGCCTCTAAGTTTTCTCCTTTAAATGATACTGAGAACATGGCTGGTAGTTTTAATGGAGAAGGGCAGCAACTCTCATATTCTAATCCAGAGATGCTTTCTTTGAAAAGGGTCTACTATTCAGCCAAGCACTTAGCTTAAGGAGAGAAGCAGGTCAAACACCAAGGAGACAAGGACACTCGACTGGATGGATGCACAATATATGCAGCAGTAAGTGAAAAGTCACAGAGTCACATCACATCAAGCCTACTGGGTCCAAGGCAGCATTTCTTAACCAGTTTTCTTTTCTGTGAAATGGAGATAACGAAAGCACCCACTTCATAGGATCATTAGAAAGGTTAAACAAGTTAATACATGTAAAGCACTGAGGTCTTCAGTAAGCACTAAATAAATCTCAGCTTTATTATTATTACAGTTGGGGTTATGGACTTCTGAAAATCGAATGAAAGCTACAGATCCCTGAACCCATAACTGTGATCTAGAGTCAAACTCCAGGTCCATGTGGAGAACACAGAGAAAGTTGGTGAAGTTCCCAAATGATGTCAATGCTAAGGCTCAAGAGTGCAGAAATGAAAAAGGAGTGGCCCGAGTAGGCGGAAGTCTTGAAAACAAAACATGAAGATGTGGTTATTGAATGAGGAACTAACAATCAACAGGAGCAAGCAGCATTCATGTTGCAATGAACACAGGAGACAATTCTATTAAATTCTGCAAATAGAAAACACATTTGTGTTCCACCTGTTGGTAACAGAAGCTACGTGCAACAAAAAGTTAAAGAGTATTATATTAGCTTCAGAGTCAGCAAATGACATCAGTAGCAAAGGCAGTGATAAAACAATCAGGTACCAGAGGAAGAGAGAAAGGCAGTGTGTCTTGGAGAAGTGTCCGTAACCCTAACTGGAGGTTTGTAGACACTTGTTCTCGCTTCTCCAATCTTCCCTAGCTCCCGGAGTCCCCACCCTTGGCGGCATGATCACTGGTCACTGTCGCTGTGCTCAGCCTTTCCTCTCTTCTAGGGAACTCACATCGCTCACAACCCCTTCGGAAAGTGAACAAAAGACCGAAGAGGAGATTATGTTGAAGGAAGGAAGCTAAAACTGAGTCCCTACAATATGGGACGCACAGAGCCTGGCCCTATCATACATCTGAATTTAATTAATGGGAAAAGAGTTGGAAGAAGGGAACTGACAGAACGGGATAGAAAAGAGGCCAGTACGCAAGAGGGAGGGAGATTAGGAGAGTTCGAGGACTGGAAACGGCATGGGATCTGAAAGAGATCGCCAGCAAGGGCGGGAGGGAACGAAAGCTAGAGGTGGGGACAGGAGGTGGGAAAGGGGACGGAAGGAGAGAACGGACTGTGCCGGAGCATGAAACGCTGGCGGGAAGGGAGGGCTGCGGCACGAGACCACCGGAGTCACCCGCTTACCTTGCTACGCCCCCCGGAGGAGACGCGCTGCTGCGAGCTGGGGCCCGGGAAAGACTGGGAAGGGACGTTCAGCATCCTGGACCCTTGGCCCGGGCCCTGCCCGGGGTACGCCGCCCGACGGGTTAGCTCGGCGCGACCCCTCTGGGGTAACACCTCCGGCTCCGGCTCCGAGGCCGGGCAGAGGCCAAGCCCCCGACCCACTTCCGGGGTCGCCCGGGGTGAGGCGCGCCATGACGCAGCACGTCGAGGACGCGAGGGGCGGAGCCAACGAGACCAACTGAGAGTCGGCGGGGGTGGAACCAGGGCAAAGTACGCATGCTCCGTTCGTCCCGCACCCTGAATTTCAGCACCGCAAAGAGGTGACAGCTATTCCGTGGAAAGATTAAAGGGTGAAGCTGTTCCTAAGCCTTGGTGCTGACTGAATCTGAGAATAAATTCTTGGAGACGCCTGTTAACCCAGAACACAAGTGTCTGCCCATTGTTGAAGCACTACCATCACACTGCTTGAAATAGGGAATAAAATAATACAATTAAGGCATTTTGGCTGCTAGGTGAAGAGAACACTTCACCTTTAAGAACTCTCGCTAATGATTAACGAATGAGTCGCAGAGGTTGCTAAAGTCACAAGTTCTTCCTCCTCATCTAACTTCCTCTCTTCCCTGAAAGGTAAAGGGGACTGAGGACTGATGCAGCCCACGTCCCAATGTAGCGCTGAACAGCTAGCCACGTTTAAGAGTCAGATAGGTTTACTTTGGATGCCACCCCTGCAGTAAATGAGCATCGTTGTGCAGGTTACTTTAGTATCTCAATGCCTCATTTCCCATCTGCATAATGGATTTAGGTTTCAGTAAGAATTAAGTGAGACGTCAAGTGCAAATTACCTAGCACAGTGCCTGGCTAATAGTAGGCACTCAATAAATGTCGCTGTGGCTTTTCATACTATTCCACCATATTAGTGACAGCGGCACAAATACTGTGCAGGTAAACACCAGTCCCTAATACTCAAGGTCCAGACTGGTGACCTGGTGGGGTTTTTTTGCATATGTCTTGGGGAAACACACATATCCGGAGAGCAGAACCCAGTGAAATAAGACGTTTTCAGGAAAAGAAATATAGTTCTAAGTAACTCTCCATCCTCCTGCCATTACTAACTTTTCCTGACTCTGAAACATGGTTTGAAGTTGCTCTATTTCAATTGCTTTGTCCTTAAAGTGCCTGGAAATCGATGCTTATATTTCAATTGCTTGCCACTGCAAAGATTGTATTTGAGCTAAGAGAACTTCATGCTCGTAGTTTACTATGTTACCTCTCCCATGCAAAGTGCTCCTGTTTTCTCTTTCATTGAAAGATGATGTATTCTTCTATAAGTCTGTTTTTTTTAAAAAAAAAGCTAATCTCTAAGAATTTCTTATTTCACTTCCTATGTGAACATTTTTACATGAGTATCAGGAGCAGGGAACCACAGCAGCGATGGAAGGTGATGCTGTTGGAGAATGTTTCCTATCTGCCAAATTTCTTAGCTCCCTCGTGGACAGAAATGGAAAAACAATACTATCAAATTCTGGCCTTTTGTCTCCCCTTTTTTAGACTCCATGTAAGTCACATCCATTTACATGTTTTGTTTTAATTCCGGGGATACCTCAATGCAGTGCCATAAGTACTAAACACCCATGCTATTTTACTACTGGATTTGAGGACAGCAGAAGGGTATTAAAGTAAGAATTACTTGACTCATCATTCATTAAAATCCCTACAATTTAATAGCCCTAACATTGATTCCCAATCTCAATATAGACAAGGATTTGCAACATTTTTCACCATCTGCTAGCTAACACATAAAAATAATGTGTAATTGGAAACATAAGAGGATTGTCCTCATTATCTAGTAAGATAATA
Source organism: Kogia breviceps (assembly GCF_026419965.1). Taxonomy (NCBI): domain Eukaryota; kingdom Metazoa; phylum Chordata; class Mammalia; order Artiodactyla; family Physeteridae; genus Kogia; species Kogia breviceps. The sequence continues at coordinate 302,941 of NC_081322.1, forward strand.
TTCATCTGTAACTACAACATTCAGTGGGGATTGGTAGGAAATACCAGATGTTACAAGATTCAGTCTTGAAAATTAAATATTGTCTTTCTTTGAAAAGTTTTATTTTCAAAATTATAACTGAAGATAAATTTGTAATTTGACAAAGAGAACCAAATTATCTTTTATAAGCCCCAAATGTTTATAATACAATCAAGGTTCTGTTATAAATAAAACCTATTTTTAAATTCCAACATTGAATTATAGTGTAGGGATTAAAAAAAGGCCAAACGACCATAGTAATTACTAAATAGTTCATTTTATTAATAATTTATATACAAATAAGTTAATTTAAAAGGATTATGATACATTTGTACACTAATCTAATTTGTACCTATAAGCTTTGAATGTCATCAAAAGTAATCAGATTAATTTTCACAGATCAGCTCCTCAATTTCTTCTTCGCTATCAGAATCTTCATAAAATGAAATTGTGGCTTGAATTGGAAATTTTTTCAGAAGAGCTTCTGCTTCTTGATATAAGTAATCGTAACACTTTGATTTTGGCCAAAATAGTCTGAAAGAAGCAGACAACATAATATGCTTTATTTTTTTCACATTCTTCTACTCATGAAACGTTCAAATTTCAAAATCTCCATATATTTAACAACTGACTTATGCATTTAGATAGTTTAAAATGCTACTATCACAGCTTTCACGGAGTCTACTTGACAAAGTATCAATAACTGGTTAATTACTTTAAATCTTTATCCAAGCTATAAACTGGACCAAACAAATTCACACTAAACCCTTCGTGAGCATAAGATCAATATTTAACTTACTTCAGGCATTATGGATATATGTATTCTTACAAAATACAGAAGAAGGTTTGTCTTCCAATTTGCAAATTCCTTTGGGAAAAAAAATGAATCCTACCATGACATTAAAAATTGTGATGATAGCCAACTTTATAAAGACGTCAAAATATTATGCATCTTACACACAGGCTGAAATTACCTAGTATTTTGCTTGAAACTCAGACTTGGCTCTTAGTTACAGATGGAACCAATTTTTTTTTTTTTTTTGTGGTACGTGGGCCTCTCACTGTTGTGGCCTCTCCCGTTGCGGGGCACAGGCTCCGGACGCGCAGGCTCAGCGGCCATGGCTCACGGGCCCAGCCGCTCCACGGCATGTGGGATCTTCCCGGACCAGGGCACGAACCCGTATCCCCTGCATTGGCAGGCAGATTCTCAACCACTGCGCCACCAGGGAAGCCCAAAAGCAACCTTTTTAAAAGGCTACCTCTGACCCCAACCTCGAGCCCATCTCTCTCCCCTTTCCCCACCCAACTGAATTTTGGAACACCATATTAAGGTGTTGAGAATTAGACTGGTTTTATACAAATAATTTGTATGTAAACGTGATTACCTCAAAACTTCAGATTTCCAACAAATATTAATCTTGCCATCTGATCTTCTATTATTTTTCATCCAAGTAAAATAAAAGAAGAAGGCTGAATCACCAGGTACAGTACACAGTATTTTAGTATACAATAAATAGCCCCACATACCCATGTAACAGACTGATTCTAACGAAGAGAAAGTTACATATGTTCACTATACTCTACTTTAAAAGGCACAAAAGTAGGCCGTGTAGTTTATAAACATTTCTAGCCAAATAGTTGTTTTTTAAGCTTATAAACTGGGTGCCTAAATAAACAACCATCAGTAATTCAGTCATTCAATAAATATTTTAGTGATCTCTTGCGCCAAACATAATTCATAATTCAAAGATGAATAAATCACGGTCCCTACCTTCAGGAAGTTGACAACCGAGTAAAAAGAATCAGAAACACACATTACTACTCAAGATAGGACTTAATAAAAATACAATAAACTTAAGAGAAATACAAAGAAAGTGCTACAGTAGTTCAAAAACGGAAGTGCTTATATAGGAAGCAATTGATTTTCTAATGTGTAAAACTGCCAAACCCAAAGCACGCTGTTTAATTCTTATCACACTCTCTCTCCCCAGGAATCTCTCACTGGCCATGTTTCTTCCAGGGACTTCCTACTTTACTGACTTCTCCCCTGTTCTGAGTGATTCTTCTCAGGCACCTCTGTGGACCTCTCTTTCTCTGTCGACAGGTTAGAGGCTGGCCTTCCCCCACCATTTTATCAGCAGGGATCATCTCTCCTCTCTCACTCCTCCACGTGACCTGACCCACTGCCATGACTTCCCCCATTGTTCACTTACCAAGGGCTCCCAAGTCTGTCTGTATTTCCACCTAAGAACTTGACTTTGGACCACGGACCTGTATATGCTGCTCTCTACTAGAATAGCTATCCGGAGGCACCATAGGCACATTAGATATGACAAATGGAAAATTCGACTCAGCATCTCGCGCCGCAGATCTCCCGTTCCACCAACTTGGGCGTCATCCTGTCTTTTTACTTCTACTTTTCCTACCACATCCAATACGTCATGAGCCTGATCTCCTGTGTCACCTAAGCACTCCCGGCATTCACCCAATCCCATCCTCGCTTCCAACGCCTGAACTGCAATAACTTCCAATTTCACTTTTGGTGTTCTAACTAAAGCTACATACCATGTCCTCAGTGATTTTTCTGAAACATAAATCTGGTCACATTGCTCTTTTGGTTAAAATCCTTTGAGTAATCCCCACCTACAGAATAAAGTCCATGAGCTCCCGATGCCACCTACTGGATGGGGACAAAACTCTTGTATCGAGGTGTACAAGATCTGGCCCCTGGCTTCCCTGGTGAAATGACCACAGCTTCGCACACCCAAAGGCCAGTTCCTTGCTGCTCCCAGAAGGAACCATGCTGTTCTCTTTTTCTATGCTATTTCTTCTGCTCCCACGTTCCCCACCTACCGTCCATCTGGTTGACTTCAAGACTCAGCCAGGTAATCACACCTATGATACACACTTCCCCGACCCTTCTCCACCCCCTCTGACAGAGTCAGGCATAAAATTGGCCAAACTAAACTATTAAAACACTTCCAAAGGGCTGTGATTATTTTTTTCTCTGTCCTTCACAAGTTCTAGCAAAGGGTAGGAAATTAATCAACATGTATCATCTACTATGTGCTATTATAAACATATACACATTCTACCAACATTATATAGCTCTTCTTCTAACAGCTCTCTAAGGCAGGCAAGCTGCAGGATTAACTTTCCACCTGATTAAAAGCTACCAAGAATCTTGCAGGAAGGCTGACTTCCCAGTAGCCAGGAACAGTAAACTAGCTCCTAAATGTTAGGTAAGATAACTTTTGGTCCCTTTGGGGATCCTTAGTCTTTAAGATTTTCATCATATTTCCTTTTTCTCTTACACGTCAAGCTCGATTTGTTCAGTTTTCTGTAAACCATGATTGTGAATACCATTCTCCCTTCTGGTTTGCCAGAGAATAAGAATATACACACTCTGCCTGGTGTGAAGTCAATTTCACTTGAACCCTTTGGCATTAAAAAGAAATTGTTTTGCAGGCACAAGATGTCACCGTTCTACTTTTGCTAATACCGACCACTTTCCCTCTTCATAATATATTTTTTAAGCGTTTACTAAGTGTGCACTGATTAACAGTTCTTTTAGGGGAGAGCGTGAGCTCCTACATTTTCCAGTTCGATGAGTAAAGGACCTCTGGGACGAGGAAGGTAAAGAAACGTTAAAGATATATTTTCCAAAAGAGAAAAACTTCAGGACCAGCTGCTGAGCAGGGCTGGACGAGCCCCCCGCCCCCCGCCCCGGCTCTTCCCCGTGCCTGCGGGAGCAGGCGACCTTCGATGAGGCCTGTCACTCACCTGACTGGGTGTCTGTATCGGGAAAGCTTTCCTGAGGCGTCCGTTATTCCGGGGCCATCTGGCATCTGGGGGGTGTAAGGAAATGGATCGAAGTTAGCACTCACCTTCTAAAAAAACTGCAAACCCTGGCGACCAAGCTCTCCTCTCGTCTGGAGGCAATGTGACCGCGGGGCTCTCAGTAGCCTCGCTCCCGGCCCGATCTGTGCGTGCCAGTAGCTGTGGAGGACGCACTCGTCGCACCAGCACCGACAGGGCCACCGGTATGGCCACCAGCAGGCGCGATCTTAAGCGAGGGGAAGGCCAGGCGCGTGTCCCCCAGGGGCCCGGCGTCCCCGGCGTCGATCGATCAACATTGCCCCCGGCAGGCGCGGCTCACTCACCGCCTCCGCGGCGCGGTGCGGCGCCCCCGCCTCCTTCTCGCCACCGTCTTCCACCCATGGTCTCCAGAAGCCCGCGGATCTGCGAGGTGGGCAGCAGAAGACGCGCAGAGGAGGCGTGAGCCCAGACCCGGGAGAACGGAGCGCACCTGAGCGAGGGCCTGGAGGGTGCGGGGGCGAGAGAGCGGAGCCCGGGAGCTGGGGAGGTGCAGGCGGGAGGGATGGAGCGCGGGAGGCGCAGGGCTGGGCCGGGACGCGGTACCCGGAGTCCGCGCCCCCGCGCCGCGTCTGGCGTTCGGGAGCGGCGCGCAGCTGCAGGCGGCAGCGCGCGCGCTGGCCGCCTGGGGTCTCCGTGGTCTCCGCGGTCTCCATGGGCAGGCGGGCCCCTGGCACCCACCCGGCCCGAGCCCGAAGCCTTATATAGCCCCCGCGGCCCGCTACATCTTTACACGTCCTCTCCCTCTCCTCCCCTCTCTCCTCTGCCGGCCGCGTAAACAAAAAGGCTGCGCGTGAAGGCGCGGCGGCCCGAACCCCGGGGGCGAACGCGTGCAACTCCCAAATGGCCGGGGGAGCGCGTTTGTCAAGCGAGTGTTAATCGCTCTTCCACACTTGTCTGCGGGCGGTGGGAAACAACTTTCGCCCGAGCGGCCAGTTTCCTAGTGAAGAGGCTAGGATGGGTTAAACTTAAGCGATTCTACACTTTTTGTGTATTTCTGCAAGAAAAGGCCGAGTGGCGGGTCTTCACTGCTCGACAGTCTCACGGCTTTTCGCCTTCAGCAAATGCGACTGGTTCTGCGCTGCTTACGAAACGAATATCGGTTTGGGGGGGATTTGTGTGTTTTTTAATGTGTTGACAGACTAGGTTCCTCCATCTGCCTATTATTATTGGAAGATTAAAGATTCACAAGACTTGAATTGTAAAAGACTGAATGTTCCAACCTAGAGGACCAGAGGCTGCAGTCATAGGATTTTGGCATAGAGTTCTCCTCTGTCTTCTCATCTTTGCGATTTTCCCCGACATCTTATCAGTGTCCTCCAAAGATAAGTCTTGAGTGTCATCTATACAGTTCTGTCACTCTTGGCATTTTGTCACTCAGTGATAATTAGCAAGTTCTTTTGTGGGTGTTGGGTATGTGTGGAATAATAATGAAATCCTGGGAAGTTATGATGTGGAATAACTTAGTCAACCTCTCTGTGCCTGTTTCTCTTATTTAAGTTACCCCTAACTTATCACAGAGGTCCATGAATCTTGGTTAAAAAAAAAAAGTTATGCTTCCAAGAAAAGATGATATATAAATGTCATGATTTTTGTCCAAAATGTTTTAAATAATAGAGCTGAACTTCCTCTTGAAAGTTGTAGAGAAAACCCCCAAATGTAGGCTATAATGTCTCTGTTATCCATTCAATTACTGTGTAGGAAAGAAATCCATCTAATTAATACCCAAGGGCCTATAATGATCGGCCTGTCAGGAAGGTGAGAAAGGGTTTGCTTCAGATAGTGAAATCAGTGAGGATAGGTAGCTAATGCACGTCTCAGTGCCCTAGAAGTATTGTTAGGCTAAATAAAATAAAACTTATAGAATGTTTGCTACAGTGCCTGAGACATAGTAAGGTCTCAATAAATTTTGTTATATAAAAAATCTAAACAGTTAACAGATGCTAAGCTCTCTGATGAAATGGTTTATCATATCCATTTTGTAAACATCTTTTAGGGTATCTGTAATGTGCTAAGGTCTGCACTTTGCAGATAAAATTGTGAATAAGATATCCCCCTATTCTCAAGAGGATCGCAGTCATTGCCATCTATGGCCATCACAATGGCCACATGAGCAAAGATTCTTTTAAATTGCCACGTGTAATAACAAAAGCACATTTTAAGCAAAGAAGTACAAGGGGGGGAACTGATAAGTCTGTTTGCTCGTTGCAACCAGGTAAGCCTTCTTAAAGCAAAAGAAACCAAAATTGGGATTTCTAGAAGAATCAGTCAAGAAATAGTGGAGGGCTTCCCTGGTGGCGCAGTGGTTGCGAGTCCGCCTGCCGATGCAGGGGACACACAGGTTCGTGCCCCGGTCCGGGAGGATCCCACGTGCCGCGGAGCGGCTGGGCCCGTGAACCGTGGCCGCTGACCCTGCGCGTCCGGAGCCTGTGCTCCGCAACGGGAGAGGCCACAGCAGTGAGAGGCCCGCGTACCGCAAAAACAAACAAACAAACAAACAAACAAAAAACCACTTTAAATATGACCTTAAAGGACGGATTCCTAACCATACTCAGTCTAGGCTTGAAGAACTAAATACCGCGGTCAGAATGAAGCCTATTTTAGATGTTTCTGATTTTTAAACACATGCATCTTTGGTAGAAAAAGTGATTGCTATAATGCCTATGTTCACTTTAGAATTTGTTTTAAAGCAGACACTGTACTCACACCGGTCTCTGGACAGTTGTAGGTAGCTTTATTGCAGTGCAGTCTCCCTGAGGCTCCCTGTGGACGGATCCTCCATGGCAGGGGTCCCCAACCTTTTTGGCACCAGGGAGCGGTTTCGTGGAAGACAATTTTTCCTCGAGGGGCGGGGAGGATGGGTCAGGTGGTAATGCGATGGGGAACGGCAGATGAAGCTTCGCTCACTCACCAGCACCAGCCGGCGGCCCGGGGGTTGAGGACCCCTGCTCCATGGCGATCAGAGCAAGGTTTTTAGAAAAGACCGTACTGGGTCTGCAGTAAGGACCTTGGCCTCCAAAGCATCGAGTGCAGTGACAAATTATCTGCCAGACCTTTGTCAGCAATGTCTCCTCTACTGCTGATTTGCCAGAACCTAGGACCTCACACTGAGGCCATTAAAAAAGGAGCATCTGAATCACCCTAACTTGAGATGGAACCAAAGAACAAGCCAGTGTACTCAAGCGACCAGGAATTTTATTTTGCATTATTAGGCAGTTAAACACATAAATGTGTTCTAAACCTAACAGTAGGCTGAGGGTCTCTTTTCTTCCCCTTACAGTTGGACCGGCCCTTCTGTGGTCAACATTGTATGCCGATAAAATCCCATTTGAGAGAGTTGACTTTTTTTCTTTTTTTTTTTTTTTTTTTGCGGTACGCGGGCCTCTCACTGCTGTGGCCTCTCCCGTTGCGGAGCACAGGCTCCGGACGCGCAGGCGCAGCGGCCATGGCTCACGGGCCCAGCCGCTCCGTGGCACGTGGGATCTTCCCGGACCGGGGCACGAACCCGCGTCCCCCGCATCGGCAGGCGGACTCTCAACCACTGCGCCACCAGGGAAGCCCGAGAGAGTTGACTTTAATAGAGGTCTTTTTTCAGTGTGATGATCAGATTCTCAGTGAAAGGCGGTGTTTCCAAACTTCAGGCATTTGAGAATCTTCCCAGGTGTAAGATAAAGATAACAGTTGTGGCAAAACCTAAGAAGTGAGCAGGGCAAGTGTGTGTTGTTTTAAACCAAGAGGGCGCTCACAGATGGCTCAGAGAGAGATTTAGCAAGTCTGTGCTAATCACATTCGTACATGGGAATATCTCCGCTGAAAACAGCCAGATTCCATTGTACCCCTTCAGTAACTTGCTCACTGCATTAATAACAATAAAGTATAATAGTTAATGGCCTAAAATATTCCATGCTTTGTATTATAGTTACAGCTGGATGTGTATTATTAAAACCACAATGAGAGCTCATGAGAGGTGGTCCCCAAGGTATATTGAAGTACAAAATATTTGCTGAAGTTTAGCTTGGGACAAATAGAGTATTGTGAGTTCTTGATGGCCTCATTTCTTGACATTTCTAAACTTCTGTGTTAGCCCCAAATAGGTTACTTGCTCATACTTAATAAATTGTATGAAATAAAAATACAATCTATAAAAACAGTATCCATTTGACATAAAAAGAGATTGATTTGTCCCATTGTATAACTATGTTTTACAATGTTTCACCACATCTGACACCTTATGTTAAATATCCATTAACTATACAATTTTAATATCCTATGTTATTACATATCAATGGCCAAAATATGATAAGCACCAAAATTTAATTTTAAATTTTGCTTTCAGAATATAGCATAAAATAGATGATTCAGGAAAGAAAACTAGATTCAATTAAATATCTATTGATCAGACATTGTATGTCAGGAACTGTATTAAGCTCCGAGCATACAGTGTAAAATAAGGCCAACATGTTTTCCAGCGCTCATAGGGCTTATATTCTAGTTGGGAAACAGAAAATAAACAAATGCATGCACAAGGTAATTACAGATATTTGCAAGAGTGCTATAGGCGGAATTAGAAGAGTGATTTAATACAAAGTAGTTGCATGAGGCCTCTTTTAAACAGGGTGGTCAGGGAAGGCCTCTGAAGAGATGACATATAAGCTGAGGCTTGAAGGAAAAATGACAGAGGACTATTTCCTAAATGACCTATAAATCATTCCTGCTATAGCCAGACCATACAGAATCACAGCAGAAAATATCTACCTGCTCTTGTTGGTTCACACTGTTAGTGGAACCAGACAGCTGGTGTGTGGGTTGCTCTAGAAAAGGAAGGACATGTTGAATAGTATTTTCTCTGTATTTGTTTCTGAATTTTATTAATTACTTAGAGAATTACTTGGCTTATGGAATGAAATTTACATTCTTTAGATATATAAGTGTTCTCGGCTTAATGGGGAACCAAATTTTAACTGAAAACATTAGGTGTAAAAGATGTGATACTATAATGTATCAGCAGCGACACATGCATAATAATTTAAGGAAACAAAAATGTAGTAGTATTAAATTTAGTAGAATTGACTTTTTGTTATTATTGAATAAATTATAGACTACAAGCTAAGGATGAACTATCAATAAAAATTTACGAAATTGAGACTCTATCTTTAATGCTGCTAGGCATTCATTAAGCTCTCAATGACAACTGATTAATTAAAAGAAGGAAAACAGGCAACTATGATCTTTATAAAACGTCTCTGAATTTTATCTATTATCTCATAACAGTCTTGGTTACCACAGTGAGACATTTCAGTTGTCATGATTTTGCAGGAACCTACTGGTTCCCTAGTCCATAGCTATTCTCCATCCCCACCCTCCTTCTGGCTAAAAGAACTCCAATTTTGTGCAGATATCAAGGAGTCAAATGATTTGGGAAAAGCTAAGCCCTTGGTCACCCACAAAGGGAGAATCATGATTGGTCTAAGTTAATCACGGTAACCTCCATCCCACTTGCCAGGGATTGGTTTGAGCAGTCATGTGATCCAATGCTGACTGATGATACGTGAAAAGGAGTCAGTGTTATGGTGGCAGGGCGCTTCCAGGAAAAGTCTTTCTTGCTGCCTAAAAGAAAAGCATGGGAATAAGCATGCCACTCCTCCATTTTCTACCTCCTGATCTTGTATAATATTTACCTTTGATGTTAGGATTTGGGGCTCAAAAGAACTGATACGAACCAGGATCCTGAAACTAGCAGGATGGAAGGATGTAAAGATCCTGGGAACATTTTAATGCTGTTGAGGTTATCAAATAATCATCTGTGGAAATAACCAACATCTGGGCTTCTTATATGAAAACGGGAATCTTCTTATTGTAATTTTAGCCTCTTTTAGATGAGCTTTAGTTATTTGCAGCTGTGTGTATCTTCATTCAGTGACTAGTTCTATTCTCAGGTTGTATTTAGTAGATTAACAGAATATATACTCTTTTGTAACCCAGATATACAGTTGACTTGGTATTTCAATACAGACAGGTCAAACTATGCTTCCCAGCAATGGGGGGAATAGTCACCGTGCAATTGCTCCTTTGTAGGTACATTCAAATTGTTAACCATTATCTCATTGATCCTTAAAAAATCTTCACTGTACAGAAAATGCTGTTTAGTAGTTCTCTCTTTTGAAAGATTAAATTGAAATTTTCCAAGCAGGGTATTTTCTAAGGCAGTGGTTCTTAAGTCTTTTAGTCTCGGGACCCCTTTAAACTCTTAAAAATTATTGAGGATAATTATTTCAAAATTAAAAGTTAAAACAAAAATTATTGAGGGCCCCAAAGACCTTGAGTTTGTGTGGATTGTATCTATCAACATTTACTATATTAAAAATCGAAAGTGAGACGATTTTAAACTATATATATATATATATAAATTCCTTTAGAATGACCACTACCTGTTACATATTAATATAAAAATATGCATTTTTATAAAAATAACTATATTTTCCAGAACTAATTTCTTTGGCAAATCTCTTTCATGTCTGACTTAATGAAAAATGATTGGATTCTCACGTCCGCTCTGGATTCAATCTGTTGCAATATGTTGTCTCGGTCAAAGTCCATGAAGAAAATCTGGTCCCAAACAGATACGTTTGGAAAAGAAGGCGTTTTGTGAACCCTTAACTGCGTTGCAGAGATTCCTCAGAAGTCCTGCACACTTCGTGACCCACTGGTCTGTCAGGGTCAGACTGTACCGACAAGGCTTCGGTGACCTGTGTTGTTTTGTGTTCCATCATCATGTACTCACAAGCCGACACGGTAGGTTAGAATGAGATCCAATCCTCTGTCTTTTCGGGGAAATTTCACTCTCCATAATCAGGATAAATGGCTCATCCTATTAACCAGCCACATCGGTCTTAACTTTAAAAAGTATTGAAAGAAAATTCAGGAGACGACTGAGATGAGAAAATAACACCCCCCCGCAAAACACCCCGGGGTTAGGACTTCTACATATGAATTGTCAGAGGACATAAACATTCACTTCATAACATGAAAGGCTTGAAATTCTGTCTTTGAGCTCAGAACCAATTGTGAAATGCTCTATCTGGTAGGCATTAGTGTCCCCCAGTAATTCTGGGATGCTCAAGCGAGGTACATGGCAAGGTGCTTTTTCTGTTTGTCCCCTGAAGTCAGCTGTGGCCTTGTGATCTATGAGTGGAAGTGATATGTCTCATTTCTGAATGGAAGCCTCAAGAATCAATGGGCGCTTTGTCGTGTTCCTTTCCCCCTTGTCTGGATGGAGGAGATTCCATTGGTCTGAATAAGGAAGATATGGCGCAGGACCTCCCACTGACCAGAAGTAAACCTTTGTGGTTTTAAACTAGTAACATTTTGGAGTTGTCTGTTCCTATGATGTAATACAGCCTGTGCTGCCCGATTCACTTTACTTTTTTCTTTTTTTTTTTTTTTGGTACGTGGGCCTCTCACTGTGGCGGCCTCTCCCGTTGCAGAGCGCAGGCTCCGGACACGCAGGCCCAGCGGCCACGGCTCACGGGCTCAGCCGCTCCGCGGCACGTGGGATCCTCCCGGACCGGGACGCGAACTCGCGTCCCCTGCATCGGCGGGCGGACTCTCAACCACTGCGCCACCAGGGAAGCCCTTCACTTTACTTTTTGATCCATTAGTGAAGAATGCCAAGGAAGCAAACAGTATAATCATAACATTCTCTCTAATTTTAACAAGCTGCAAGACCAGATAAGAACTGTATTGCTTTTGACCAAAGGTTTACCGGGAAAGAAATATATTTAATGTGACCTTTGAAGCAAATTATAATAACCAAAACAATACCAAATTGAGATGAATTTCTAATGTTGTAGACAATATTTTGGAGTTGATTTTATTAAAAAACTCTTCATTCATTCTAAAAGTATTCATATGCTAGGCTCTAGAGTGATACATCGATGGAATCCACCCTCATGGAGTAAATTATTCCTGAAAACTTCATAGAAATTATGAGTCTAAGTCAGAATTCTGTTTGATATTTAAGTCTACAGGCATGGAAAAGAACAAAGCAATTTATGGTTTTATAAATGAAGTATCTTAGTTTAGGCTTCTATAGCAAATTGCCACAGACTGGGTGGCTTAGAAAAAATAAGAATTTATTTCTCACAGTTCTGGAGATTAGAAGACCAAGATCAGGGTGCTAGCATGGTCAGTTTCTAATGAGGGCTCTCTTCCTAGCATGTGGACAACTGTCTTCTTGCTGTGTTCTCACATGAAGGAGAGAGCTAGGAATCTCTCTGGGGTCTTTTTTATAAGGACACTAATCCCATTCATGAGAGCCCCACCCTCATGACCTATTCACCTCCCAAAGCCCCACTTCCCAGCAAGATCACACCGGGGTTAGGACTTCACCATATGAATTTTCAGAGGACATACACATTCACTTCATAACATGAAAGTCTTGAAATTCTGTCTTTGAGCACAATGTAATTTTGACGGATGGTTTTTTATAGGTGACCAAGGTAAGTCGTAGGCATATTATAACTATCATTATATAAGTAAAAATGTATTTTAGATAAAGAAACTAAGGCACTGGGAAGTTACTTGTCTAAAATCACCTAGCAGGTAACTGACAGAGCTTTTGTTTGAACCCAAGCAACACAACTCCAGAGATTGTGCTCTATAACCCCTGTGTTATAAAGAATCAAAGATCAGAGCTGACCACTGGAAGTACTCACTAGAAGAATGCACAGGCTGGGTGGCTGGTCTATGAAAAGTAGGTTTCCTTTCCTGAGCTGGGGTCTATGGTCATGGACTCATCATGTTTGCAGAGCAGAGGATTATCAGGAGCAAGGCAGGCCTCAGTCCTAGGAGGGCCTGAAGTTTTACTTCTACGTGATAGCTAAGAAAGGTTATATTAAAATAGACACCTAGCTTACCCTTCCCCCTCCCCGTGTCCTCAAGTCCATTCTCTGCATCTGCATCTTTATTCCTTTCCTGCCCTTAGGTTCTTCATAACCTGGTTTTTTTTTTTTAGATTCCATATATATGTGTTAGCATACGGTATTTAATTTTCTCTTTCTGACTTACTTCACTCTGTATGACAGACTCTAGGTCCATCCACCTCACTACAAATAACTCAATTTCATTTCTTTTTATGGCTGAGTAATATTCCATTGTATACATGTACCCCATCTTCTTTATCCATTCATCTGTCGATGGACACTAAGGTTGCTTCCATGTCCTGGCTATAAGCTGGGACAAAGTGAGAGAGTGGCACGGACTTATACATACTGCCAAATATAAAATAGATAGCTAGTGGGAAGCAGCCGCATAGCACAGGGAGATCAGCTCGGTGCTTTGTGACCACCTAGTGGGGTGGGATAAGGTGGGAGGGAGGGAGATGCAAGAGGGAGGAGCTATGGGGACATATGTATATGTATAGCGGATTCACTTTGTTATAAAGCAGAAACTAACACACCATTGTAAAGCAATTAAACTCCAATAAAGATGTAAAAAAATAAAATAAAATAAAATAGACATCTAGATAGTAAAACTTTTGGAACTTATATGGCAATTGGTTATTTACAGTCTATCTCAAGTTTGTAGAGTGTCAGGCACTTCTTTGTAACAGGTCCATTTAATCCCCCGTCGTTTCAGTATAGAGCCTCCTCACTCATGCTTCAGCTGTGTCTGTTGTCCTCAGATCCAAAACTTGTCACGGTTGACCTTTCCAGCCTTCAGCTGTGGCAGGGCAGAGGTGTCTGCCTGGTGCATGTGCTGGGGAAGGGGGTGTCTGGCTGCTGCCAATCCAGACTTTCAACTAATTCTTCTGCGTTCAGCGTCTCTTTACATTCCCATCTTCAAAGGGACCTGGTGCCTCCCATGCTTGATGCCTCTGGGGTTCTGTAGCATGAATCAGCTTTTCTGTTGTCAGGTTCTTGCTCTCTCCTACTGCTGGTTTAGGTGTCGGCTTTCTTTTGACTGATGAGTCAGTTACTAATCCTCCTTCCACTCCCCTTCTCTTTGCCCTTGAGCATGGCTGCCTTTTATTTGGTTCCTTTACCAACATTTTGAGTAGGGCTGTAGGAGAGAACTGAGATAAATGTGTGTATTCAATCCACATTTCCAGATAGCTCTTTAATTATGTCATTAAAGGTAAATGGGATTGAAACAGAACCACGAACAATCTCTAGGTCAGTATAAATTCAGAAGGATATGCTCTTACTCTGATAAGACGATTACTGACAAGCTGCTGTATGAATGTTAATTTCGGACTGAATGTTAATTTCCTACTGAATGTCAATTCTAACAAGATTGTTCCAGAGCTGGTTTCTATAGACAGTTTAAGTCTATTTAAAAATGTGCCATGATACACAGAATGCATACTCGATGTTGAATCTGGTAGTTTATTACACAAATTAGTGGAGGGTCGCACGATGAGTTCACATTGACTGGGTTTTTTTTTTGGGGGGGGGAGATGGTACTATTTCCACAGCCCGCACACTCTCCACCGTGTCTTCTGTCTCATTCAGTGATCGTTCTGGCTGTGGCTAACTTAAGGAAAAGGGAATTTACTGCAAGATTACTAGGGATTCATAGACGCAAAAGGAGGCTGAAATTCAAGAGAGCGAATGACAGGGAGGAGGAAACTCAGAGGGACTGTCGCCCACACAGAACAGTCAGGTCAGAATGTTGCCGTTGAAGCCGCCACTGTATCAGAATGATTGTCAAAGAGCCCCGTACTTGCTACACCCTCTCAGGATTCAAGGTCTGGGAACGGCCTCTGTCCAACCCAAGCCACTACGAGGGGGTGATATCAAGTTGCTCACAGCCAGGGGAAACTGAACTTGACCCTGCTAGGACCTTCCAGGGCAGGTACAGCCTGCCTCCCAGTGCTGTCCACTCACCCATGAGTGGAACCGAATATCTAGCTCTCTCTGGTCTTTTAGCCTAGTAACGCTATGAAAATAGTATTGCTGTCATGTTGGACTATGACAAGGGCCACTCCTAAGCATGCCAAAATGGGGAACTGGAAGGAAGCTGGTTCCCAACGACTTTGTGGAACTGCCGTGCCTGCCCTGGGCTGCCTATTGCCAAGTTTCTATTAACTGAGAGAGAAATAAACTTTTTGGTTTCAAGAAAAAAGCTGGGAAGGGGTTATTACTCTAATAGATTGAAGTGATCCTAAAACCAAGAATTCAAGCCTAGACAGAATGAAGCAGGCCAAACGACACAGTATTTTTTTTCCAAACAAATTTAATTCTGTTCCAGCCCTAAAGTAGGGGAAGGACCTAAATTTAAAAAAAAAAAAAAAAATTGCTCAAAAACTAAGTCATTAAAAAAAATTAAGCCCCCTCCCTTAGCAATAAATACTGAAATGATATACACACATGAGGCTCAGGAAGGAGGCAAGAACAGGAACCTAGGGGACTCTGTCCCATGACAAGGTCCCAACACTTCTCCCAACTCTACGCTCTTTGCCTAAAACACAGAAGAGCAATGAAAGAGGCAGAGATATACCAGGGACGTGTGTGGCCCCAGAGAGAGCTGGAACATAACGGGAGAGAAAGAAGACACAAAGTGTCTTCGAGGGCAGAGGAAAGGAAAGTCGTCATCTGAAACATCCCCCCAGTTGCAGTTGCATCGCTGGATCTGGCTGGTGCAGCTGCCAAGTGCCCCTGAGCTCTTCTCCTCGCCTCCACGCCCTCTTTAGCACGCCATCCAAGGAAGGTCATTCACACTTAGGTCAGGCAGAGGACAGCTCAGTCGTACTCTTGGCTTTCAGCTTCTAGGAAACGGGAGGTGAGAGCCAGGAGTTCCTGCCCCCAAGAATTCCCCACAGGAGATCGGGGCGCCGGCAGGAAGGGGGTTGTGTATCAGACACCCGCTGGGCCCTGCATCACAGCCCCTGAGCCGCAGCGCTGTTCACAGCTGTGACTTTGGCAGATGACTGTGTGGCCTCACACTGAGAGCCCCTCGCCGCCAGCACACTCTGAGCGTCCTTTGCTGCCTTCTCCCGCCGGGGCCACGGTTCCAGGACCAGGACAGATGGCTCAGCCCTGAAGTCAGGAGGGTGATTTCCTCCTGGGGCCAGCCTCAACCAATGGGTGATGGAGAAATATTGCTCGTGGTCAAACTGTTCTGTAGACAGTCCTATATATACACACACTATCTGTATACTCCTCAGCAGGCCCTGATGGGGTCAAGCCCCAGTTGCCCACCGTGGTGAATAACTTGATAAAATAGCCTGGTAGTAGTTTTTCCTTCTTCCCTGTTGTACACTTTCTGGTTCCTTCCTCTGGCCCCTCAAGATCACATGCCAAATAAACAGCCTGCACACAAGCTTTTGTTTCAGTCTCTGCTCTCAGGGAAGCCAGGCTGAGACACAGCAAGTGCTAAGGAGCCAGAACAAAGCTGGCCTCAGGGATTATATCCATGAAAACAGCAGGCAGCATTTATGTGGGTCCTATTCACTCTAATTTTAAAGATCACAAAAATAATTGTACCGTGTATCCAAGGTGTCGGTAACTGTGGTCCCATCTCAGAGGTCCCCGGTGTGGACAGACCTTGCAATGTACGGTTCAGTACCCCTAGTACAAGCCAGACCTTTTCACCACCCCACTATCTTATTAGGCGTCCAGGATATGACGCCTCTGGGACTCAGCAGCATCCTGAGGTGCAGTGGGGAGGTAGGTAACCAGGCGACAATCACAGGGAACCCCAGAAAAGTCTTTCTTTCTAATATATCCCTCCTACTATACACTCCCTGGGTCTGGCGCCAGTGCCCCCTAAGCGAGGTTCTCTTGGGGACTCAAAGCAAAATCAACTGGTGTTTTAGTCATGACAGTGCTGCACGAACACACGTGCCCCAGAGTTCAGTGGCTTAACACAGCGAAAGTTTATTTCTTACTTTTGCAAAGTCCAGTGCACATACTCCAGCAGTATGTCCTCCAAGTTCTTGCCATCCTGTCGATTCACAGGGTGTACTGAAAGGGAAAGCAGGATCCAGTGTAGAGGATGTCTTACATCCCAGGCCTGGAAGTGGCACGTGCTACTTCCATCCAATCCTCATTGGCCAGAAGCAGTCACCTGGTCCCACCCAGACGCTGTGGGCTGGAGACTGCAGACTCCCAGTGTGCCCCGGAGGGAAACAAAGTGACTTGGTGAGCTAAGGAGTGTCTCTGTCTCCTCTGGCTGGAGGCCCTTGCTCAGTGGCTGCTGGGCCACCGTGGCGGACGACTCAGCTCCTTCCTCAGGCCCATTCTTGTGGCGGCGGGCTTTTCCCCTTCTTGGGCCACTCGCCCCAGTTTAATTCCGTACTGATCATCTCTTGCTCCTCTCGACAGTTTCCCCATCCCCACCACCTCTGGTCCTCTCCATGCCCCATGTTCTTTTACAACAGACTTCAAAGACTTCTTACATCTAGAGCCTAAATCAAAAGCAGCCAAAATAGTCAAATCCGTTTCTCCAAGAGAACAGAAGCCTCAGTCTTTGAACCCTCGCAGGGGTGAGAAATGATTACATTCCATCCCTCTCGATTCGGCAAAGCAAAGGCTGAAAAAGAACAAAGCAGTCCAGTTTTCACCTTCAGGGCGACTGAATACTTGTATTCTGCTCTGGCTCGTTCGTGTCCCCTCTTCTCCATCCGCATCGTCCCCTTCCCCATTCAGGGCCTCACCGTCTCCCACCTGGACCCGTCCAGAGTCTTTGCGTCTATGCTACACAGTCACTGATATCTTCTACCGTGAAACTCTGT
The DNA here is from genome assembly GCF_026419965.1 of Kogia breviceps. Taxonomy (NCBI): domain Eukaryota; kingdom Metazoa; phylum Chordata; class Mammalia; order Artiodactyla; family Physeteridae; genus Kogia; species Kogia breviceps. Next base: position 320,570 of record NC_081322.1, read on the forward strand.
CCAAGTCATTCTACAGAGTAGAAACTTACAATAGTTCTCAATACCCCACAGATGTGCTTGCACTCAACAGCATCATGTACCCATGGTAGGAAGAGCAGCGCGCGCCCTCCCGCCGGGTCAAGGTGTCCACGTCCTAATCCCCAGGACGTGTTTTGGTGAGATGGACTCTGCGGACGTGATGAAGGATCTTGAGATGGGAGATGATCCTGGGTCCTCTGGGTGGTCCCGGGGTCGTCGCAAGCACCTCTGTAAGAGGAAGTCAGAAGGACATCAGTAGTAGGAGACGAGGTGATGGGAGCGAGAGGTCGGAGTGCTGCAGAGAAGGGGCCCTGAGCCGAGGACAGCAGGAGGCCTCTAGGAGCTGCAGGAGCCACCGAATGGACCCTCTCCTGGAGCCCCTAAAAGGAGCCGGCCCTGACACACCTCCATTGTAGCCCCATAAGACTTAGTTTGGACTTCTGGCCGTCGGAAGTGTAAGACAATAAATATGTTGTTTTGAGCCACTAAGCATGTGGTAATTTATTACAGCAGCAATAGGAAACTGTTAGAGTTCCCAAAGCGCCTTCCGTCTTCAGCTTCAACCCCTCCTCCTTCCATCCCCTCCAACCACGGTGTAAAAATCACTGTTTAGGGCTTCCCCGGTGGCGCAGTGGTGGAGAGTCCGCCTGCCGATGCAGGGGACGCGGGTTCGAGCCCCGGTCCGGGAAGATCCCACGTGCCGCGGAGCGGCTGGGCCCGTGAGCCATGGCCGCTGAGCCTGCGCGTCCGGAGCCTGTGCTCCGCAACGGGAGAGGCCACAACAGTGAGAGGCCCGCGTACCGCAAAAAACAAAACAAAAAAAGAATCACTGTTGAAGGTCTGACCGCAAGTTCTAGGGGCTCCAGGCGCCTCAGGAATGTCTGTCTGCCTGCAGTGCTGACTTTACAAGGGGAGGCCTGTGTCCCCCGACGGACGAGTGGTATGTGGGGGTGCTCTGTCTGTGAGAAATAATAGGCACCCCGCTCTGCTCTCTGCACTCCATAATATTTAGTTTGGTACTAGATTGAAGTTTCATTTTCTGCCTTTATTTTTTGGCCATGCTGCAACGGCTTGAGGGATCTTAGTTCCCCGACCGGGGCTCGAACCCGTGCCCCCTGCAGGGGAAGCACGGAGTCCTGACCACTGGAAGGCCAGGGACGTCCCTGAAGTTTAATTTTAAACACAGGATGAATTTTATGAGTGATCACCCAACTTCTTTAACTTCTCAATAACTGTAGTTTCCTCATAAAATGGAACAGTAAAGTATGACCTCTGAGAGATTCGTCAGCTTGACTGGGTTCTTGTCCTAAACCCCTCTGCTGGTTCTCTCTTTACTATTAGCCTTGACAGTGGCGCCCAGGCCTTTTGAATCCACAGCTGGGTATGGACCCTGATCTCCCCACTGGTACCCCTGACCTGGGAGGAACTGGAGATAACGATGTCACAAAATTATATACAAGAAACCTGCTTTTCATCCTGCCTTTGCAGAAAACTTAGCTCTGTCTCAGGGTCTCCTTATGGGAAATGTAAACAAAGACAAAGGTCACATGAATCTCCACTGTGGGTTCAATCCATGGCCTTCCTGAGCGTCTGGCCTTCAACCCGAAGACATCACACTATGTTCGCAGGCTTGCCGCGTTGTCTCGTGGTTAAGCAGCCTTCTGCATAGGCTGGAGGCCTACCTGCAATCCTGGGAACCAGGCTGGCCATGCGCAGCTGTTGGACACTAGCTGTGACCGCTAGGGCCCGCCCGCTCTGCAGTCGGACAGAGCTCCGGGGGTGCAAAGGAAGTCAGCGTTTGCAAAGACCAGCAGACTTGGCCCCAACAGCACCTGCTCCATGAAGACTTCCCAGGTCTCCTCACCCCCCAAGTAGGAATCACTCACCTCCCGCTTCATGCCGGCCCCACTCTGGACACACTGCTGGTCTGGCACCGAACACAGTGACACGTTACCGTAATCACTCGCTCACACCCGTGCCTTTATAATAAACAGCAAGCGGCCCGAGGGAGAAGATCGTGTTTTCTTCATCACTGTGTCCCTCCTTCCCAGCAAGATGCCACAAACCAGTATTGTGGAGGCACTTCATAAATGTCTGATTGAGGAATGAATGAATGGATTTTCTGTGATGCCCTCCGGGGATCTCCGGGACTAAGAGACTGTGAACAATGGGTCTGCGTAACAGCGTCCCTCTATCGTGCTCACCTGAGACGGGTCAGGCGGACGGCTGTGCGCTGCGCTACTGACCGTGCGGGCAGAACGCTCTGAGCCGGGAGGTGGAGTCAGGCAGAGCCTGGCAGCTGCTCCCTCCTGCGGCCTCCGGAGGTATTTGGCCCCTGGGGCTATTTCCTGGAGGAAGAAACCAAGAGCCTACTGGCTGCACAGGCTTTGGGGGCTGTCCTTGGAGTTCTCTATCCTAGGTAAGGGGTCGGCGTGGCCTCTAGGTGTGGCCAGTGGCAACCTGCTCAACAGCTACAAGCAGGAAGCCACCAGTTCAGCAGAGGCCAGGCTGCGAGATGGTGGCCCGCCCCTCTCCTCCCTGCCGGAGCCATGAATAGCTGCGCCCCTGTTCTCTGACTCCAGAAGAGGGTTTGCGAAAAGTCTGTCAGACATCTTCCGCGGTTCTCTCAGGAATCCTGTGCTGTCATTTCTGAGCATAAAGAAGGGCCTATCAGGGCACCTTATTTTGCCCTCGGCTCTTCTGACTAGTGGACGAGAACTATGTCCTCAGCTGTAGGACAGAAGCCTCTTCCCTGAGGAAAAGACATGGAGACTCAAATGCATATTTTGCATTCATTTAGAGCGAAGATGCATAGAAAAGGCCAGAGCCTCATTCACAGTAAGCATAAAAATATATGCACAAGGGTGTACAGAAATAATGAAATGAAGAGATACATTATGCAATACAGCCCCCAAATTTCAGAATACTATAGAGTTTTTAAAAATGGATATCTATTAACACTGATAAATAACTCGATAATACACTTTTAAGTGAAAAAGCGAATGATCTAATTTATGTTTTAAAAAAACACCCTATAGATGTATATGCATGCGTACGTATGTTGTAAAAGCAAATTTCTATAAGAAGTATATAAATAAACTATACTGGTGAGAGGTGGGTGGAAGGTAATTTTCATATTTTTATTCATAATTCTATTTTGTTTAAATTTTTATAACCAGCATCTACTTTTTATTTAAAAACCAAAACTGAAGAAGAAATTAAATTAATAGAAAAAGGAAAATGGGCAAAGAAAATGAACAGTTTTTAAAAGAAAACATACAAAATACATACAAATTACATTTAAACATTACAAAATGTTTAAATGTCTATTTTAACTAGCTTGAAAGAAAAGCAAATTAAAGCAACATTGAGGTGCTATTTTGGGCACATCAAACTACAAACTATTCTTTTTTAATACTAGTAAGTAGTCTGGATGAGAATATGGTGAGATAGATAGTCACATTCTTTTCCACTGGTGGTGGGAGTTTATCAAATGTACTTTGGCATATTAATTCAGAAGAATACAGGCAAAATATATTTGAACCTTAAGAAAGTTTTACTTTTATATTTTTCTCACCAATTCCAATTCTAGAAACTATGCAAAGGAAATAATCAGAGATTTGATAAAAAATTTGTATATCAAAATACTCATTACTGTGTCATTCATAAAACACAAAAAAGTAAAAACCTACACATTCAACAGTAATGAAATTTTTAAAGGATAATATTAAGCAGCAGTTTAAAATCTTGTGCTCAGAGAATATTTAAAGGCATGTTAAAATCTCATTGTATAATTCAGTGAAATCAGGGACAAAACGTATTTAAGGTATGAATTCAATTTGGTAAGCAAACAAATCGAGATATGCATATGTATGCACAAAATCACAGATAAAAGACTAGAAAAAATAGACAAAAGTATTAAAATTTGTTAGAGCTCTGGGTTGCAATTACAGGTGATTTTTATTTCTTTATAATGTACTACATTTTCTGTTTTGTCAGCAACGTTCTTTCTTTCCACTTATAATCAAGAAAAATAGTACATTTAAACTGAAAGAATATCAAAAGTAGAAGGGGAAAACTTCCTAGAGTTCTTTTTGACTAGCATCAGACATATAAACCATTGGCTATGCATATGTGATGTATTCTTAGTGAAATATATTTTAAGACAGAGAAAATTTTAAAAGCCGGTAATGTCTACTTGTAATTTTCCATAAGCTTTTAATGTTGAATATATTGGTTTTATGAATTTGGAATCACATAGTTCAAATAAACATACAGCTACTTTGAAAAGTCCATAAGTATTTTACACCAACCAGGGAATTCACATAGATTCAGCTGGGTTGCACCCACTCAGTACAGCCAGTCATATACATAAAGACCTTGTTACAAAGGATCTGTGGTTTCACGGTCCAACTCCAGCTCTGATTGAGCTCTGCACTGAAACAGGATTTAAGGCATCTGTATTTTGGATGCAGAGGATAAAAGAGCTCACTTTATCTCACCACCCTCTCCAGGAAACAAATGCTCCAGATAGCAGCCTGGCACCAGCAAATGCTCCCCGGTTGCTTCACTAAAGCCTCATCTTTACATACATGTTACTTTTGCTGAGAGGTTTTCTTTTTTTCATATGAGCACAGAGGATTCTTGGGGGAAAAATTGTTTTTAATGACTACCCTTAAAAAGTATTCCTTAAGGGCTTCCCTGGTGGCGTGGTTGAGAGTCCGCCTGCCGATGCAGGGGACGCGGGTTCGTGCCCGGGTCCGGGAGGATCCCACGTGCCGCGGAGCGGCTGGGCCCGTGAGCCGTGGCCGCTGCGCCTGCGCGTCCGGAGCCTGTGCTCCGCAACGGGAGAGGCCCCAACAGTGAGAGGCCCGCGTACCGCAAAAAAAAAAAAAAAAGAAGTATTCCTTAAAAAAATAACTCTATGTACTTTATATGGGTGATATTACAGTCACCATCCTTGATAAGAAAATTCCTGCCAATTTCTTCATCTTTCCTTGGGAAGTCCAGATCATAAGAGAAAAAGTATTCAAGTGAAGCTCGTTATTTTCTGTCCAAAATTGCTCTCTTCCATATTCAAACACATTAAAGAAACCACAATCAAACTCTTTGGAGACAAGGCAGTCTAGTCCAGATTTGATAAACATTTATACTTTGCACTTCGTTTAACGTAAACAGAAAGTGCTGGCCGGAGATCAGCCTGTATGTGCTAATGAAAACAGTCCACATGGTCCAGGTGGTATGTGACAGGCAAGTGTTACCCACACAAGTACCTGGGAAAAGACAATGCTCCCACATAGCAGGGGCAGCAAGCTTTGTCCCATTCAAGTGATTTGTCGCTACTTTAAAGGCACCGATATTCACACTTGGGTTTCTCTAACTAGTCCCAGTGTCTATTTGACTCTCTTTGCTTCTGATTTACAAAGTCATGCCATACTCCAACACCCTCTCACAGAGAGTGAAAGATTATTCAGTATTTGGAATAAAATAGACTGTAACTTGAAATTTTCCCTCATTTAGCTCAGTTTCCATGTACTTGGGCTTTTTCTTTTTTTTCTTTTTTTCTTTTTTTTACCATGGAGTGTTCTTCCTAGAAACTACTATACCAAAGGGACTTTGCAGGAACTCTCATTCCTATTTGTGCATTATTTATCTTAATTTCCAGTTTATGTAATCAATTCCAGAATAATCTGAGGAGGAGGCAGGGTAGCGTCTAACCAGTTGCCAGTGGCCTGTGGCACATGCACACGTGGGCCTGTGTGACACGTCAGCACAGACGCTCTTCTCTGGGGCTGTCGAGTCAGTCCGGGGGTCAGAAGAGCGCGGGTTCCTTACTCGCCTGGCCTATTCCCAAGCTCTTTGAATATGCCGAGTGCTCTGTGAAATACAGTCTGGACTCCGTTCCTATTGGGTTATGGGAGTCTAACTTCTTCATCTTGCGCCTCCTCACTGCAGTGTTGTAGTGGATCCAATAAAATGGCATTTTGCGAAAGAAATCAGGTTTTGGTGCAGCTATGACAGGCCACTTCTTTTTTCTCTAGTAATGAGAAACGAGGTGGAAATACAACTTTCCGGTGACCTTCAGAGGTTCCCCAGAACTTCCACTGTGAACGCTGATTGCCTTGGGCCCCACATGCGGCCACTGGCTCAGTGGCCCACCGCGTGCGGTTATCCTCTAGAACGGCCCCCCGCCCTGCACGTGACCTGCCTCAGCGTTACTTGATTGTCAACCGCGCTGTCCTTGGAAGCTTTTTGTAACCTGGGAGGCCCAGATGCTCTTCAGTTACCCAAGACCATCATTCGCCAGGTTCGTTACCCCCGGTTCCAGACTCTGTCAAAATCGATTTGAGCCTGATTCTGCCAAGACTTTGGACAATATACTAAATTCGCTTACAAAGCCTCCGTTTACAGTTTACCTGCCCAACAGCTGTCAGGTCTAGGATAAGAGTTAACTGAGATAAGGTGTTTAAAATGCTATCACAGAGACATACAAATGGCCAAGAAGCACAGGAAAAGATGCCCTGTATCATTAGTCATTAGGGAGATGCAGATCAAAAACCACAGCAAGACATCACTTCACACCACCTAGGAAGGCTAGAATCAGAAAAAATGAAAAACAGCAAGTGTTGGTGACGATGTGGAAAAATTAGAACCCTTGCATATTGCTGGTGGTGATGGAAAATAGAAACTGAAAAACAGTCTGGCAATTCCTCAATGAGTTAAACTTAGAATTACCATATGACCCAGTAATTCAACACCTGAGTATATGCCCCAAAGAACTGAAAACAGGTGCCCAAATAAAGACTTGAACATAAATATTTAAAGCAGTACTAGTCCCAATAGGCAAAACATAGGAACAACCCAAATGTCCGTCACCTGATGAATGGATAAACAAAATGTGGTATATCCAAAAAGTGGAATATTACTCGGCCACAAAAAAGGAACGAAGTGCTGATACATGCTACAACATGGACGAAATCCTGAAAGTATTATGCTAAGAAAAGGAAGCTAGATCCAAAAGGTTGCATATTAAATGAATCAAGGTATATGAACTACCCAGAACAGGCAAATCCATAGAGACAGAAAGCCCATTAGTAGTTGGCAGGGACTGGTGGGAGGGGAGAATGGGGAGTATAATGGCTACGGGCTTCCATTTGGGGTGAGGAAAATGTTCTGAAACTAGATAATGGTGATGGATGCACAACATTGTGAGTATCGAAATGCTACTAACGATAAATTTTATGTTACCTGTACTTTACCACGTGAAACTTTGTTATCACATAGTAAGCATTCCATAAACATTAGTTATTATTACTAAATAACTTTTGGCTTTTTTGTGCATTCTCAGAACAATATTACTTGATGGTTATTATCTAGCAATATTATGCATTGGGTTTTATTCTACTGTTGTCTAACCGATAGATTTTTTTTCTCTCTCCAGCTAAACTGCATGCACCGTCAGATCGGAATAGGACCTCATCATCTCTCAGTAAGCCATCCCTGTACGCAGACAGAACTTCCTGTGTGAACGGATCTGGGAGATGCTGAACAGCTTATCTGCCCCAAGGTCCTCACCCCACGGGCCCACTCTGAGCTCTCAAATTCCATACGAGAAGGACTCCGATGTGTAAGGCACTGTGTCTCCACCGTTGAACTGCAGGGTTATTACCTGGAAGAGGCCACCCAATGGACCACCAGACCAGAAAGTTTAACATCGTAGCATGAATTAAGTCGGTCACCAAAGAAAACATCTGAGGAAATGAGACTTCGGTGGGGGATGACTGAGGTGACCCTTTGGCCTATTCAGTTGACCTTCAGTGAGTGGTTCTGAACCACCAGGGCCTTGGGAGAAAACAGTACTGCGGAGGAGGGCAGCTGAAAGGGAGGAAAAAAATTTCAGAAGCCATTTTCTCCTAGTTGAGAATTTACCAAGGTCTTGTGTGGTATCCAATGCCGTCACTTCCACCCCAGTAGGGTGGGCACCCAATATGACAACCAAGGGGCTTCTTGGGAATGAAGAAATGAGTGGATGAATGATGTCTGGAATGGGTTTTAAAAGACCTCCTTCCTATACCCCTCTCTTTTATCACCCATACAACTAAAGTAATAATAATAGGAGTTAACATTTAGTTATAGGGCTTATCATGGGCTAAACCATTTATATGATTATTTCATTCAACCTGCCCATCTCTATCTTATGAGATAGTTACTATTATTATCTCCAATTCACACACACACACAAAAGGACACTGACACTTAGAAACGTTAGGCAGTTTGCCCAAGTTATAGCCTCGTGGAGTTGGGTCTCTATCCATCCAGAACCTCCACTCTAACCACTCTGCTGACTATTCTAGTGCACTCTTTCGCTCTTAGTGAGAACGTCAGCATGAGCTAAATGGATGTCAGAGCATGAGTCAGAGACAACAGAAGCAAAAAGCAATCGCGGACACTGTGGGTTGGAGGGCCATTTTGGTCATTTCCCTCTCTGCCCTTGCCAGTCACCCATACCTCCCACCCAAGCCTGGGAGCGGTAATTGTTCATATCAAGGCAAGATCACTGTAGCCCCTATGGGGAGAGCATATCAAGCGCTAATTCCAGGTGCGCTGGCATTCTCCCTTTGCGGAAAACAAACTTAAACAAAAAGGCGTGTTGAAATAATGGATGCAACTTACAACTCTTATTGGCCATTCATTAGGTGATGTTCGTTGCAAGTGCTATGTTTAGCTGGTGTGGAATATCCACAGCCCATTTTGTTTCTTTTATTTTGTCTCAGCATATTTACCAAATGGCCATTCATGAGTTTTAGTAACACATCTGCTATGTCAGCTATATTTACTCAGTGACCTCTCAGGATAGCCCCTGACCAGCAGCTTCAGACAATTCAGATCCCTGGGTTGAATATTTCTTAGCATTGGCACTAACCATGCTTAGTATAAATTGGGCCAGTTCTCCTTACAGTTGTGCAGATTTGTATATCGCATTTATGTGCTTCGAGGTCAACCAAGACTTCGGATCTAACACATCTAGGTGTGGAGTGTCATATAACCAAATCATCTGGCGATATTTGGAATTTTTCACTCTCTGAGTCTATTTAACAATCACTTTTCTTTTCCTATATCTCACTCTCTCCAAGGGCTCAAAATCTCAGCGTGGCTTTTATCTAGAATGGCCGTTGTTTCCTTGACCTGTAGAATTTTCCTTTCACAGCTAAGGAATTGCTAGGCTATAGCGTTTCATCCAGGTAATTGTAAAACCTTTATCTCTTCCATGCCGTGATGCTCTCCAGAGGCAGTGAGCAGGGAATGTTTTAGGATTTAAGCGCAAGAGCTGTGTGACCAGGAGCAGCTGTCCCTTTCTGACTTGAGCAGAGGCACACAGTGGCTGGGGACACGTTACGACCCTGTCCATGCACATGTGGTAACGTGTTACTCCAAACACCCAACCACCCTCTGCTCCCCCCTCACTACACACACAAACCCACATGCTGGCAAATGGCTAAATCGATGCAGCCAGATGGGTAAGTGGCCTGAGAGTTGCTGAGACCATATGATGCAATTAGAGATTTGATTTGATGGAGATGTTAATTACTTTGCATTCAGATAAACACTATAATGTGTCCGGGAGGGAACTGTTATTTGGAGTTGACTCCTGTTTTAGAGCACAGAATGGCAGGAGGCTACTCTGGTTGGTTGCTTTAGGATCTACCCTCTCAACAAGGCTTCCTGAAAAGATAATTAAAGGACTCCCAGCCCAGCTAAGCACGTAATGTTTACATCAAGCAGATAGTACCGACAACAACAACAAAATACTTTTCAATATTTGTATTTTGGTTTCTAAGCTTCTGCAGAAATCCATATACAGCATGTTAAACGTATGTGTCTGTTAGCTCACAGTGTGCGTGTTGAACCTCTCTTACTTACAAAGTAGGTAGCTATCTGGGTAATGATTCAACAATGTTACCTACTGAATGGCTGCTACGTTTTCCAGACTGTGCTGTGTGCTCTGGGAATAAAGATGTTTTTTCTCCCTTCAAGGAAACTACAGTCAAGAGTGAAAATGCAAGAGAGGGAGGGTCAGACTCTAACCAAGAGGGCAACTCAAGAGTCATTTCTTTCTTTTTCCCAGCAGAATTCCAATTTTGTCTGGGTAGCAATGTGTCCTGCCCCAAGTGATGAATTATCTAAGCCAATCATGGTATCCCTTTTCTCCTTTCCCAGACACTCCTTTTGCTATCCTCTCCAACTAGGGTTGACAAATTTGCCATTGATACTTTCTTCCGCTTGGGACACTGAAGTGAGGATGTAATGACTGGAGCTACAGCAGCCATCTTGTGATGGTGAGGTAAAAAGCACAGAGATGAACATCCAACAGGCTGAGAATGGTGAAACCAAAGGGTAGAAAGACATTTATGGGTTGCTGATGAAACTTTGGAAGCAGACAATAAATATCCCTAGGGTTTAAACTTCCATTAACGTGGTCTTCTATGACATATAACTGAAGGCTTTCTAAACTGTTATAACATATATCCATAAACTATTAATCAAGCAATAGATAGTTCTAAAATCTGTGATGTTGACTACTAGAGAAAGGATAATTAAAACAGAAATATTTATCAAACACCTACTATGTGTCAGATATTCTGCTTGATGTCATTAGACATACACATTGGAAAAGCACAACAGACACTACCTCTGCTGCAGTGGAAGACGTAGAATTTGAGCTAGGCCCTGAAGAGTGGTTAGAATTGAGACAGGTAGAAGATAAGAAAGGGGACCTTACCAGGGAAGAAAAGCAACCCAAACAAAGGTAAGGTGGTATGAAAGCTCTTGACTTTCTCCGGAGACAGTAAGTAGGTCTCTGAAAGGAGAGGTGAAGCATTGGAGAGCAAAGAGAAGTCAAGTTGGGTGGGTAGGGCTTGATCACTGAAGGTCATGATAGTCAGACAGAGGAGTTTGGGCCTGATCATCAGGTAATTGGGGAACCACTGAAGGCCAAAGACGGACCATGAAGAAAATGATCGCAAAATTAAATGCAGAGTGGAATGGAGGGGATATTGTTCTGGAATAGACGGGCCAGTTAAAAAACTGTTACAGAAATAATAATATTAATATAACACTACAAGAACAACAGCTAATGTTTATGGAGCATTTGTTATGCGCCAGACTCTCTTCTAAGTGCTCTCCATACAGTAACACATCTAATCCTCAAATGACTCTACGAGATAGGTAAGAACACTTTTACTAAGAAGGACCTGAGGCCCTTAGAGTTTGCCTAACTTGCCAAAAGTAATACTTAAGGCAGAGCAGTCGTACAGTAATTAAGTAGTAATATGGATATGAGGGCTTAGCCTAGGGTGACGTACCAGGGAAAAGAAAAAAGCCAGTCTAGTAAGCTCTGCGATCTTAGCAGCGCCCTTCCTGGCCCCAGAGTCATCAACAGATGCTCGTAAAAGTTCCTTTGCCCTACATCCACACTTCTAGAACCCTTTGTAGGCCTTGCTTCTCAGACTCGCTTGCTCCCTCTTGCAGGTTACATGCTGTAACACCTTCCCATGTTTCTGCTGTTCTCAGTCCTCTCCAATGGACTTTCTGCTTTGACCTGTCGCTGATTCGCGGATCATGAACCCCAAGGGCCCGGTGCTCTGACCGCACAGTGCACGGCCAATCCCCTTCCCATTCCCAGGCCCCAGCTGCCTTCATTCTTAGAGCCCCAGGCCTCCAGCTTGCCCTGCAGGAGGAGCAGGCCGGATGAATATGAGGGGCCTGTATCGAGGAAGAATTGGTCTTCTGAAGGTTGGTTTGTTGACTAATTGAGTGAAAGGATAATGTTCTAGACACCAATATCTCCAGTCTCAAGAGGAGAAGAAGAGTGTTACCGCCCACAAAAGATACGACGTGAAGGAGGTCCATGGTAAGATCAATCTGGATATAAAATGATAGACCTGTAGCCTAATAGTGTCAGGAGGTATCGATATTAGAGGGTTACTGAGCCCAATCCTCTGACGTTGGGTTTGTGTGGAACATTCAGGCAGAAGGGTCCTCGGGACTTAGTAGCTAGGATGAGGCAGCCCAGTATGAAGTCTGAGGCTCAAGACGCTGGTTTGGGAGTCAAAACAGAGTCATGGGAGTGAAAAGTGAACGGAGACTGGGTGGAGCAAGCAGATATCAAGAGAAGAGTCTTAAGGGCTCAGGGGACCAAAGCCCAAGTAGGAGGCATGAAAGTAAATAGGAACCAAAGGACCAAAACTGGAGACTGAGAAAGAATAGAAGAGTAGAGGGGGAAGCTGGACACCAGGGCCAAAGAACTCAAGAAGAGAAGAGAGTTTCTAGGAGTGTTTTACCTGATTCAAAGTCTCAGAGAACTCAAAGTGCAACTGAAAAATATATTTTCTTAGAAGCGTCTCTAAACCTTGAGAGTTAGATCCTGCTTTAAAATCGATATATTTTCAGATTATGCCCATTGATCTGTATCCGTTTCCTTTCTAAAGGACATCTTGGTTGCTTCCAAGTTTTGGCAATTACAGATAAAGCTGCTATAAATATCAATGTGAGATTTTTGTGTGGACGTAAGTTTGCAACTCCTTTGGGTAAATACCAAGGAGCACAGTTGCTGGACCATATGGTAAGAGTATGTTTAGTTTTCTAAGAAACCACTAATCTGTCTTCCAAAACGACTGTACCATTTTGCGATCTCGTGAGCAATGAATGAGACGTCCTGTCGCTCCACATCCTCACCAGCATTTGGTGTTGTCAGTGTTCTGGGTTTTGGACCATTCTAATAGATGTGTAGTGGTATCCCGTTATTGCTTTGATCTGCATTGCCCTCATGATATATGACGTAGAGTATCTTTTCATATACTTACTTGGATATATACATGTTTATATTTTATTTGGTGGGGTATCAATTAAGGTCTTCGGACTTTTTTAGTCTGGTTGTTTGTGTTCTTTTGTTGAGTTTTAAGAGCTCTTCATATACTTTGCATAACAGTTCCTTATCAGATGCATCTTTTACAAATATTTTCTCCATGCCCAGTGGTTCAGAATCTCCAATTTTATCTCATCCCTGCCATAATCTACTATAATTTTTTTTGATGATCGAAAATAATTTTTTCCCTAGAACTATGTTATGCAATATGGTAGCCGCTAGCCACCTGTAGGTATTTTAATTTAAATTAAGTAAAATTAAATAAAAATTTAAATTAAGTTCCTCCATTGCACCAGATATACTTCAAATGCCATGTGTAGCTAGTGGCTACTGCACTGGGCAGCGCAGATATAGAACATTTCTATCATCGCAGATAGTTCCATTGAACAGTTATGTTCTAGATTCAAGGGATTATATTTTTACAGGATAAGAAATGCTACATTTTCGGGCTTCCCTGGTGGCGCAGTGGTTGAGAATCCGCCTGATGATACAGGGGATACGGGTTCGTGCCCCGGTCCGCGAAGATCCCACGTGCTGCGGAGCGGCTGGGCCCGTGAGCCGTGGCCGCTGCGCCTGCGTGTCCGGAGCCTGTGCTCCGCAACGGGAGAGGCCACAACAGTGAGAGGCCCGCGTACCACAAAAAAAAAAAAAAAAAAAAAAAGAAATGCTACATTTTCTATCTGCAGATCATAAAGTCTCTACATAATGCCAGAACAATCTGATACTTCTGTTCTTTTGCTCCTGTCATTAATTAAAATGGATCATTGTTAGACATAGTTAAGGTAATTTGCCACTACTCCCAGATGCTTCTGGCAATTAAGAATGTCTATCAAGTTGCTGTTACCTTTCAGAATTTTTAATTCATATTTCAGGATCTGGATTCCCTATGTATTCCTTGAGTCTGAAGGTCCAGTTGCGGAGGTAAAAGGAGAACCTGAGTTCACTAGGAAATCAAGACTTGGTTCTCATCCTTTTGTCTGACTTGGATATCAGAGCATTTCATAGGCACGGTATGCCTGAGTATAAATAGCCTACAGTCTCTGTGTTAAGTACATACCTAAGAGCCATTGTCTACTAGACCATAGCCTAAGACATGTGGAGCAGATCAAATTAACAAGAGCATTAAATAAATAATTGATGTAGCTTTAACTAAATAACCAAGCATAGTAAATAAATAAACCCTAAATTGGCAGGATGTTCTTGTCTATTCTAAATCCAATCAATGTTGGCTGAATACCAGTCTTCCTGATGCAATTAAAACACAGTAGTGTGCATATGTTGTCCTCTAAATAATATATTTTTTTACAGGAGTGCATGCTATTCCGCCAAGGATGATTCAATGTCATGCTTAGACTATGCAGCACTGTAACTGCAACTTTGATAATTTTGCTGTATTTTGCCTTTCCATCGTAATCGTAACCTATGTTTAACTACTTCAGACCTTTATGATGTTTTCTCCAAAGATATAGAAGAGACATGCATAGGAAGCCTAGGGATAAAGATTCATAAGTTTCATTTTCCTGGTCCTATGCTCATGCCTTTCTCTTTTACACACACACACACACACACACACACACACACACACACACACACACACACACATCCACAGGTGCACTCACACCCTGGAGCTTTAGCTGGGAAGAAAACCTTACAATAAATGCACTTCCAACGTAACAGCAGCTTTTTTCATACTTCCCATTGCATAGACCAGAGAAAAATCTCAGTGTTTCTGCTCTCTTCAGAACTTGGTGAGGATTATAGAGCCATGAGTGTAGGAAGACATTTTCCATCCTTCTTCTCTTAGCCACCTATCTTTCGGAATGCTCAGAAAAGGAGTGTTATGCTTATTTTCTGTTTAAAACTCATCCAGTGTTTCCTGTGAGTCATCAGGCGGAGGAGTAATATGACTCCACCTTATGGCTGAGTAAACACAGAGATCTGATTTCAGGCTAGGGACAAATTTCAAAATGCAAATATAAATCACATAGCTGATCCTTTTTTTCCTCTTCTAAGCAATCCTACAGGCATCCAACAAGAGAGTGAAAATCACACTTCTTACTTGAGTACATGATTCCCCACTTCTCATCACCTTTTTTTGGTTGTTAAAAGCGTTTCTTTCTTGAGTGTTTTTTCTCCCAACTTGGGTCATCTTTATAATTGATTTTTCAAGGTTAAGTAATTTTGATTATTAGTGTCTGGGTAATGAATGAGGGAGTTTCAGGACAAAGCATCAAGGAACACTTCTAAGAAACAGTTTAACACGAGAAGAACTGGGGCAAACCAGAAGACATGCAAAAGAATCCGTATTTCTAACTACGTGGGCATATGCCTCAGAGGTAGGTGACTAGAAACAGGATACAAGGGCAGGAAGAAATGGTGAAAATGTTCTTTGCACCTTCTAAACCCATGAGGTTTTATTTCATTACCTGGTATTTTTCATTCCTGAGAAAGGGGTACAGGTCATAACCTACGGCCACAATGAAGCAAGAACGCTAGAAAAGAGAAACACCTGTCTACTCATTTGGCCATTTGGCCAATTTAGGAACTTTTATGTGAAAGGAAGGAAAGAATGAGACAATTAGAAGGTGGGTAAGAATGGAAACACATACAACTTAGAGGACAGTGGGTGACCTGGAACAGACTTCTTCTTCCAAATCCTGCCATCTCCTGGACGACGTGGAATCAGTGCTGCCCCCTGCTGAACAATTGACTCCGTTTATGACCAAGGATAAGCCACTTGATCTCTCTCTGGACTGCAAATCTCCCTGCCTCATAAATTAAGGATTTGGAGACCCACAGAACTTCAGGGTTTTGTGAATAGATAGAGTATCAGGTCCAATAATAACAATCATTTTACTTCGAGGGCTGAAAGAGAGACTTCCCAGAAGGCGTCTTGATATCCTGGATCGATGACATATACTCAGTGCTCTTGGCTTCTTGCACACACTGTTTCCCACTAACTCGTAATCCACTACTCTGTGCAAGACCTTGTGATGACCCTGATCATCAGAGCAGCTTAAAACAGAGAGCCTGGATCCTCTTCCTGGGCATTTGCTTCTGTGGAACCCTCATAATAACCAATGTGATGAGGTCTATTTGTAGGATAATTTGATCTTTCCTTTTATTATGATCAGCAGGAAATGCTGTTTGGATGTAAAGATTTAGAGACAAACTGAATGTCCTTTAGAGTGAAAGGTAGGATGGGGGAGAGGTGGAGCAAATGCTGGTGCCCGCACACTGGCTGGGCTTCCAGCTGCCGGCGTCTGCACCGAGGACTTTCTCTTGCTCCTGGAGCCCACTTTGCCTCACAGAGGGCAGGCTTGACCCACGGCAGAATCGCTGCCCCTCCCCAGAGCAGCCCTCATTTGATGACTAAAGCAACAACTGATGCGAGTTGATGTGTCAATGTCCCAACTCCCTCACCCTCTTGGGTGCATGGTCTCCACTGGCTTTCAGGGTTTCCCCAGGGAAATTAGACTCCACTCATACAAGGAGATAGCTGGCTTCTTAATGTGCCCTTTATTGGCTGCCTCTTTGCTGTCTCTCTTCTCCACTCTTCTGGTCACATCCTTCTCCTCCCAAACACACTATTTGCTTTTCGAGTCTTATCTCAGTGTCTGCTTCTGTGGGACACCAAAGGAAGATACAAGGTCACTGGAAATTTGACTTATTATGTATTCGTTTTATCTTAAAGGAAGCATTTAAAAAATACCTGTGCCGGGTGTTCTTAAGTACTTCACAGGTTTAAATCTCATCAACCCTTTCAAAACTTTCTGAGTTGAGATACTAAATAAAATTTGTGTATTTGAATTTTCTGCAAGAGTAGAGGATAAATGCTTTCAATCTTTTCTTTCCTTTTTATTTTAAATGAGTTAAACTTTAAAGTGGATAAATCGCTAACAATATTTAGGTTTTTAACTTAGTTGTAAAACTCTATATAATCTGAGATCACCGGGGAGACAAAAATGATATATAATTATCTCATTATTTCACATTGATTCTCAGTTCTAATTCATTTATGCATGGGTTTCTCTTACTAAAACTGAAGTAATGGTAAGAGCTACCACCTACTTTTATGGACTTTTCAGTTTTATTGATATTTTCATAATACAACTCATCTCTATTATTCTGTTTTTATGATAACAAAATGACCTAAAATACATTAAAATGCACTGTGATATAACAGCATAGGATAAAAATGAAGTTTCTTCATGAAGGCATGACATTTAAAATCAGATTGCCTGGGTTTAGATCCTGGTTAATGATACTTTCAAACTGTGTAATCTTGAGCAATTTACTTAACCTTTTTGTGCCTTGGTTTCTCTATCTGTGAAATCAGGGTAATAACTGTTCCAAATATATAAGGTTTCTATGTGGATCAATGAAATTGTAATTTCAGAGCACTTCCAGATGCCAGGCACGTGGTAAGAACTCAATACCTGGCAGCGATTTACTCTCGCTGCTCTCACTCCTCTGTCTGGACCATGTGCGCTCAGTCTCCAGCTCCTCTCAAGAGCATTTTCCTTATTCAGAGCTGGGTTATCCCCTGAGAAAATGTGAACAACTGTGCATCGAAATGCTTCTGTTAGAGGGTAACTGTGTTTTTGTGAGTAAATTGGAGGTTGTCTATCCTTTCCCTTCTTCCCCCATCATTGGTCACAGATTTGACCAAGAAATGAAAGACAGCCACATGATTAAAGGGCAACAAGACATCTTCCTGAAATTAAAGACATCTTTCCTGAGGCTCTGCAGGAATGGCACGGGATGAGAAGAGTTAATTTAGTCAGTCATCTTCCCCCAACTACATACTCTTTTCTTGTAGCTCAGCAGTGACATGGCAACTGGATAATCACCGTCAGACCTCCCCCCTCCTCCTCCCCTCCTCCCCCCTCACTGCTTTGCCATTGTTTTAGACTTTTCCTACTCATTATGTAAGGTGTTGCCTTTCAAATGTGTACCCTTTTGTGAGTCATCTATTGACTTGATTTGTCTGTGTTTTTTAATCTTATGATTCTTTGGCTGGCAGATGGTAGTGTTTGACAGATTTTCTCCTTTTAATGAAGGACCACACAATCAGAGTGTTGTACGTATGGCATCATCTTATAAATCTTAGTGGTTTCCCCCTTATTTCCCCACGTTTCAAGATTTCCCGGAAATGTAATAGGTATTAGGCTTGTAAAATCAATTTAGGCAAACAAGGTTGAACTTGAGGAACATGTATAGAATTTCCCTCAATGTTCTAAAAATAATCCTTTACTTTTTTCATCTGCACATATTAAATAAGTAGCCATTATGTAACCAGCGCTGTCTGAGAATTCAAAGGAGAAGGAGAAAGAGAAGAAGAAGAAAAGGAGAAGAAGGTGGAGGCGACAGGAGGAGGAAGAAGAGCAGACGTTTCTAACCCTTCATAAATTTATAGTCTTTGGGGGGAGATGATACCTAATTAGAGGTCAATAAATAATTATATAGCACAAGTGCATGGTACACTACCAATCCCTGCCCCCCCACGGAGGCTTGGACTCAACTCATAACAGAGTTTCTCCCTTCTCTCAGTCTGTGGGCTGATGCGTTAGACCTCCATAAAGAAATCATTTGTAAAAATTCTGATTCTGGCACTGAATCTCTAGGAGATATGACGAGTCATTATTTCTCCCACATTCCCTTCTCCCTCTTCCCCAAGATACAGACTAGAAGTGAAGTAGAGATCCAGAAAAGAGTGATAGAACTGCACTCTGGAAGATCCATGCTCAAATTCTCCTGCCTGGGCCTGTAACCTTGTCAATCACACAAGTGACAATGTTTCCTCGCTGTTGGGAAATGAATGGGATTAGCCAATGTGATTGTTCTTTATTGCAATGAGGAATGGTGAGTGCCTTTTCAGGAAGATAAATTTCACTAACTGTAATGAGTGGAACAAGTTGTTTCTCTTTGCTATTTTTTTTGGTCACTTTTAGAAACCAGATTCGGGCCTACCGACTGAACTGTCCTCAAATGAAGACATGGAGCTAGTGTGTAGCACAGTGACCTGCCATTTTTGTCACAAAAGAGGCAAGAAAGATAGTCAGAGCGCCACCTCTCCCTGTGAGGCAATAGCCTGGGTGTGCAGAGAACTCTGGGTCCTCGTCCCCCAAAATAGAGGTTCAGATTTGCTTGGGCATTTGGGGGGAAAAAAAAAATCTCACCAACAGAGGACCAAAAACCTGTATGAGTAATGCCAAACTGTTGTATGCTATTGTTCTCAGTAGAGAATAAACAAAGGAATGGTAGAGAAATTAACTGGCCTCAAAGTGTCTTGGAGTCCTCAAACTTCTGCCTCCATCGCTTAACTTAGAAGAACCAAAAATTGGGCCCAGTTCAGAGAAGGGAGTTGTTGCTGATTTAGCCAAGTGATTAAAATAAATGTTGACTGACCTATTTAGGGACACTTTAAAGGAAGATGTGGTTTATGAACTAAACTCTGAAAGATGGGTAAGATTTGAATACTCAAAATACACTATTGGGGTTAAGTTCAAAGCTTATACACAGATGGAATTTATACTGAGAGAGAGTTAAGGAAGCCTTTTCAACGAATTGCCTTGGTGATAGCCTGAGGTTTAAAATGTGACAAAGAGGATCTCATTAAAATTACTCAAAAATTTATATCCTTGAGACCAACGTGGAGTCAGTTGAGGAAGGGTGAGGATGAAGTGAGTTTTGAACATCTCATTTTAAGGTGCTGATGTGACTTTGAAGCAGCCTGTCCTTCAGATGGGTGGAAAAATGAAATTGGAGCAAAGTGAAAGGGTAAGATGGGAATTAGAGATTAAGAGATCACCCCTGTGGAGGTACCAGCTGCAACCGAAAGAGTTGAGGGTTCTCTTTGGAGTTCACAGAGCAATGAGTATGGAGGGCAGATAAAAGGATGGTAGGGATCCCTCTGATGTGGGAGGTGAAGGAAGAGACAAGCCAGAATAGGGCAGAAAAAGAAGACTGCAAGGCTGAAGGACAAATGGGGAACCAAGGAGTCCCCAAAAACTAAAAGGGAAGGGGGAGTTTCAAGGAGCATGTGATAATCGCCTAAAGCGTTATAAGATCAAGTCGAATGGAAACCAAGGAAAAGCTACTGAATGTTATCACGTTTGTGGGAGCAATTTCAGTACTGATAGAGCAAAAAGTCAGAACATGGGGAACTGAAGCAGTGAGAGGATATAAAGAAAGAGGTGACCAGAGGTTGGGCAGAAAAGGAAGGGAAAAGATGAAAGGAAAAGGTGAATTTTAGGGGAAGCTAATGAAGCTTCAGCTTCACTGCCCCTTACTTACAAGGACCCCTTCCAAGGCCCTGGGAGGAATGCTAGCAATGGACCCATACGGTTGGTCGTATGTTTTGTAAATTTTGAAAGAGCAAGATATTTTTACTGCAATTTGTTGTAAGACCATTTTCTTCCCTCTTTAACTTCTCCTCAGTACGGGATGCAAATTAAGGGGAAGTTGAATTGGAGATACATTTAGTTTGGATTTACTGGAATTTATTACAAAGTCACAACTGAGTATAGTTAAAATTACTGCTGGTTGACCAGATATAAGAATAGCTTTCAGAAATAGCTTCTGCCCACACTATGCAACATCAAGACCGAAGGACATCAACAAAAAAATAGGTCAAGTGTTGCCAGTATCCTTTCAAAATGATATTTAAAATTTGTCACTTAGAGAAAACTTGAAATTCCCCCAAATCTTGTAACTCATGTAGGAAAGAAACTTGAAAAAAACTCTTCTAAAATTGGCAACAATTCTACATTTTAACATGCCCTTCCCAAGAACAAGTTATGACCCCTCCAAAAAAGTTCTCCCAGACTAAATAGAATTAAAAACCAAAGTTCCATCAACGTACTAGAAGAAAATCTGAATTATTTTCTTTTTCTCAATAAAGAAAAATGCTATTATAAAATTTGTTGTCATATGAGGAGGCTAACAAAAAGTATGCTGTTTCATCTGGATTTTTAAATCAGTTTTTTAAAAAATGTGTAACTTGTTATGACTTATTTTCTCTTTCCAAATGTATATTTACTTTTAAAACTAATTTTGTATTCTTAAGCTTCGTACCATCTGAACCACAATACCCTCATGATGTACCCAGGTTTTATTGTTTTGTTGTTTTGAGGGTAGAGGGTGGATTTGAAGTGAAATAATAGCCTACTTACTAGCTGTGACAAGCAGTATTTCCTGATTTCATTTTTGTAACAACCATTCAAATTAAATATTATTATACCTGTTGTATAAGTGATGGAACTGAGCTTTAGGTTCCAAGGTCATTCTGCTAGTAAGTGGGAGAGCTGGATTTAAAGGCAGATCAATCCAATTTAAGAACTTATGCCCTTTCCACTATAACTACGAGGTAAACTGGAAATGTGGATAATTAGAACAAAAATGGGGGTTTTAAGCACCATGATTCACTAATAAAATGTAATGTTGACTATTTGCAGAAAATTCTTTTGTTTCTTTTTTCTTTTTTTCCCTACTAATTGATAATTCCCATGCAAATACACAGGCTTCTCATGCCATCTCAAAACAACAGTGTATGCCTCTAATATTTAAATATTCTATGATTCTGGCCACATACCATACTGCAATACACTTATCGGTCTATAATAAATACAACACCATCACACTGATAAAAGCAAATATAGGAATTGCTATTAAGAAACCTCAGAGAAGGAGGCAATAAATGTGTTAATGAAGTCAAAAACTGGAAAACTCGTTAAATATCTTTCATTACAGCAAATGTTTTGTTCATAGTCAATATGAAGTACGCTAATTTGGATTTCCTGGCTTGTTTCCATCTTAGTCAGTAGGCATCTGTCAATTCTCTGAGGCAAGATGTCCACTGGCTGACTCCCAGGTGCTTATGTAACAGGAAGAAAACAGCTCAAGCAGATACATGCCCTTCCCGAATGAGAATTTCTATTGTATGTAATATATTCCCTCCAAGGTCTTCCATTATATTAAATGCTTCCGCCCCACAATGGTACTTTTAGTACTTCATGAGTTTGATATTAGAATAATATTTCATGAAAGTGGATGTGATTATTCTTTGGGGGTTGTTTAGCATTTATAGAAAGGACATGTTAAAAATCTGTGATTACATTTTATTGGTTTATTCAAATGGCAACCAGGAACACCATAGTGTGATATTTTTAATCATGGTTTTATTTTTAGAATCTGAACACACCTAGATGATGGGAAATGGCCTGACAGACAGGCAAGAGCTTTGTAGGAGGTAATTGTTATTGGATTACAACCAATTCTTTCCTGAGATGGACTACATGTGAATTTCTGGGGAACTGAATCATCTTACAATATTTTATGTTTCCTGTGCTAATCTATATAATATCCATTTTTAGCATGAATTTGTCATTAGGGTGTTTCTGAAAGCTTATCAGCTTTTAAAATAATTCATTTCCACTAATATCTTTTACAAGATAGAGATATAACCAAAGTGCTGCTCTGAGAAATGATCTAAATACAGTGTCTATTTGTAGCTGATTAAATGCAGAAACTTGATCTGGGTGTCTATATGGCAAATTCTTCAACTGCTCTTGGCTTATGCCTTAATATAGAATTGTGATGCAGATGATTAAAGCTTTTATAGTAAGCTGAATGTTATATGTCTTGATTTTGATATATTTCATTAGCATAAGGGAGAGGTACCTTACTAATATCATTTTGATGATTTTTAAAAATTTGTTTTCTGTGTATACAAGAAACTAATAAAACTTAGATTATGCTATAGCAGTGTACTTGGTTTGGTGTGAATCCAAATATAGTTTTGACAGTGTTGTTTCCTTTTTTCTCAACTGACTTTGTTCTTGAGTTGAATTTTATTTAAATTGTGATTACACGTTGTCAGGCACTTTTCTGACCAAATCAACTGTTTAGCTTGGTATCAACTAGGTACCCACAGAGCTCATTTTGTGACGTTAGGGACTTTAATAAAACCAAAAAAGAGCAAACTTAAGATATTCACTAGGCTGTAACCCTAGCATTTACATACTGCCCAGAGCCTACCAGCTACTAATAACTATTATTTAAACGAATGACTGAAGGGTGAAGTTATAATTCAACTACATCTACTTGATAATCATGGTGAGGTAAAAGCAAACCCAGAGAACCAATGGAAATATGTGTGTATGGAATGGAGATTAATTTGTAGAATAACGTATGAACCCTGTTTCTTAATTTTTCATCCTTCAGTAGTGTTTTTTAATATTGCATCCTGGAGCGCAGGACGGGGTCTGAAGACACAGCTGAACACAGAAATGTGAGCATTACTAGGAGGACTGAGGAACCTACTAGAAAGTGGAATTTTAAAATAGATCAATATTCTCTTTCTGCCCAGGTAATGTAGCACATAGGTTTAGCTGTGGTCAAAGAGATGGACTTAATCATCTTTCAAGGAAGCTTTCATGTCACTGATTCTTACCCTAGCTTTGCTTCACTTAGCAGAGTATATCTCTTGGATTAATTTTAAGGAAGAACTGGAAATAGTTACTCAGAATCCACAACCATTTTAGTATGGCTTAATTTAAAAAAACCTTAGGCATATAGAGATATTTAAATCCATATATAAATATATTTTTATATTATATAATATAAATTTAATATTAACAATGAAAAAAATGTGAACAATGACTTCCTATGCCAAACTGAAGGATATAGTAAAGATTCTGATACAGTCTATTTGTAACTGCATTTTGTCTTATCAGAAACAAGAAGTGGCTACCTTGCAATTAGGCATTCCTTCCTGTTTTGAGGACCAGAAACCTGCTATCACTTACTGAGTTCTGGTGAGCCAAGAGAATGTAAACATCATAAACAAAAGGTAATGTTTGAAGAATATTCCGCTATGGCCCTTATTTGTCTGAATTATGTGAACAAGTATCGAGCGCTCGGAGTCTTTTGTTTTTGTTGTTTGAAGTACCGTTGATTTAAAATGCCATGTTCGTTTCAGGCGTACAGATTCAGTTGTACATACATATATATATGTTCTTTTTCAGATTCTTTTCTCTTATAGGTTATAACAAAATATTGAGTAGAGTTCCCTGTGCTATACAGTAGGTCCTGGCTGGCTATTTATTTTATATATAGTAGTGCTTATGTGTTAATCCCACTCCTAATTTATTCCCCTTTGCCCTTTCCCCTTTGGTAACCATAAGTTTGGTTTCTTTGTCTGTGGGTCCACTTTTGTTTGTAAATAAGTTCATTTGTATCTTTTTTTTAGACTCCACATAAAAGTGGTATCATATGATATTTGCCTTTGTCTGGTTTACTTCTTTTCGTGTGATCATCCCTAGGTCCATCCGTGTTGTTGCAAATAGCATTATTTCATTTTTTTTTTTTAGGGCTGAGTATTCCATCTTCTTTATCCATTCATCTGTCAATGGACATTTAGGTTGTTTCCATGTGTTGGCTATTGTAAATAGTGCTGCTATGAACATAGGGGTGCATGTGTCTTTTCAAATTAGAGTTTTCTCTGAATCTATGCCCAGGAGTAGGATTGCTGGCTCATATGGCAACTCTATTTTTAGCTTTTTAAGGAACCTCCATACTGTTCTCCATAGTGGCTGCACCAATTTACAATCCCACCAACAGTGTAGGAGGGTTCCTTCCTAGTGCTCAGTTTTAACAGGCTTAAAATGATCTCCTGAGGTGAGGACAGAACTGTGACATAAATGTTAAAGTACCCTAAGTTTGTCACAGATTTTCAAGAACGTTGAAAAATAGTTTTTCTACTTGTGAACAATGCAATTTCATAAATAACATCAACTCATGAACCAACCAACGAAGAAATATTTGGCCAGCCTCCCAAGTTGACAGGTGAGCAAGTGACCTTTCTGGAGGTCCAGACTGCCAGTGGCTTGCCCAGTTTCCCAGCTGGCTGGTGAAAGAGCACAGACTAGAATCAGATCTCTCACCTTTCAGTCCTCTCTGCTTTGCAAAACTGTACAACCTCATACCTGCACTGGTGTTTCCTTTCTTCAAAAACAGACAGAAATAAATATGTGCTATCTTAAAGGTGAATGGACTAGAAATTTCCCATGCTGGGCTGTCTCTGACCCGTGAACATTACGGGCAGAACATGGGTATTTCCCACGATGGCGGGATATTGCCACCTCCTAGAAGAGATCTATTTAGGTTTCTAATTAAATGATTTGACCTGTAAAGGAACAGTTGTGTGCAGCGGCTTTTTAGTAGTTATAATGTGCATAGTGTGCGTAGCGGCTTTTTAGTAGTTATAGTGTGCATAGTGGCTTAGGAAAAACTAATCATAACATCTAGTACAAGGTCAGGTACACAAGCCATGCTCTGTAAATATTTGACTATAAGGCTGTTTAACATCATTTGAAGTGTTCTCGAAGTGAACACAAACACGGTTATGCCACATGATTCACACCTTCTCTCCTGCAGACAAGCGCTTACTGTAGAAATCTATCTTCTGGGTTGTCTTGGGGGAAGTGCTCATTAGAAGGAATGGCATGGGGCTTCCCTGGTGGCGCAGTGGTTGAGAGTCCGCCTGCCGATGCAGGGGACGCGGGTTCGCGCCCCGGTCCGGGAGGATCCCGCGTGCCGCGGAGCGGCTGGGCCCGTGAGCCGTGGCCGCTGAGCCTGTGCGTCCAGAGCCTGTGCTCCGCAACGGGAGAGGCCACGACAGTGAGAGGCCCGCGTATCACAAAAAAAAAAAAAAAAAAAAAGAAGCAATGGCATGAGTTGTACATCTCCCTCCTTGCCCTTTCCAGACCTGTGCTTCAAAAAATTATCCAGTGTTTTTTTTTTATCATGACTATTGTGTCATAGTATATTTTAAACTAATTTCTGCCTCTCCTTGCCATGCCCCACCCTCCCCCAAATGGTGGGAGAGTTGGAAACAGGGCTGTTTGTAATTCAAGTAGACCCCACTAGAGTGCACCATATGATCCAAAAAGCTAATTTAACAAGTTTTTTTTAAGTCTCAGAATGGAATCACAACTCTAATCATCCAGGAACAATTTCTGAACACTCAAGTAAATATGTGCTTTGAAAAATAGTAGCTTGGAAAACTAGTAAGAACAAGACCATAGAATTTATATTTACTACATTTATAACTTCTGCACCATGTGGGTTGGCTCCAGGGAATGCTAATGTTCCATTTTTCAAAGGTAAAAATCATTTTAACATTTCTGTGTCAATAATAAACAAGCACAGACTACTTTCTCGAATGTGACATATGACAGAATCTTACACTAAGAGTTTGACGGGCATCTACTTTATGTTCTGGTAAAATGATGAGAATACAGGTTTTAAAACAAAAGCAGGTGCCAGAAAACCTAGGCGTTGGAACAGAAGATGGTGGAAGGAGAAAGCATCTGATGGAACACAGCATGAAAACTTGGTCTGTGGATATAGATGGTCTTGAACGAGAAGATACATGCTCCTAGAGCCCTTGAGGGAAAAGGGAATGAAAATGAAAAACCCAGCTGTGTGGACGATAGAGGGTTGTGAGCAATGGGCGGGGCCCGGAAGGGGCACAGGCTGGGACCACCCTGGAACACAGGATCATCGTGTGGGCTCCTAGAAACCTGGGGTCACTCTAATTGTTAACAACGACAAGTTGATATTGGGGGATACGTCGGGACAGGAAAAAGGAGAGAGCCATTTGCCATTTGAACTTATAATGCGAGACAAGGACTGGCTGCTATAAAGCCCAACCCAAGAGGTCTTTACATTGCTGGTGCCTCCGTCAAATCACTGAACGGCCGCCCGGGAGGCCAGTCACATGCCTGCAAGCTGCTGCTGGGGGACAGGCAGAGTGTGGTCAAGACACGAAAGGAAATGAAATTAAGTTGGGAAGAACAGCTCCGTGGTCATGTAACTCTGAGAAGTGTTACTGAACACCCCCGATGACTCCATAAAAAATGCTTCTCCAGTTACATAGATTCCACAGGTAAATATTCCAGGTGTGGAAAAAAATAACAAGAATTTACAAAGAGACTCCAAGAAACTGGAAGGATGAACATCAAAAGCATAAGCCAGGGCTTCCCTGGTGGCGCAGCGGTTGGGAGTCCGCCTGCCGATGCAGGGGACACGGGTTCGTGCCCCGGTCCGGGAGGACCCCACGTGCCGCGGAGCGGCTGGGCCCGTGAGCCGTGGCCGCTGAGCCTGCGTGTCCGGAGCCCGTGCTCCGCAACGGGAGAGGCCACAGCAGCGAGAGGCCCACGTACTGCAAAAAAAAAAAAAAAAAAAAAGCATAAGCCAATTTATGGTTACCAAAGGTGAAAGGTGGGCAGAGATAAATTATGAGTTTGGAATTAAAGATACACACTCGTGTATATAAAATAGATAAACAACAAGGACCTACTGTATAGCACAGGGAACTCTATTCAATATCTTGTAATAACCTGAAAAAGAATATATATATATATATATTACTCTAACACAACATTGTAAATCAACTGTACTTTAATTAAAAAATATTTTTTAAATGAAGCAATTTTTAAAAAAAGCATAGGCCATTCAAGAGGAAGTTGTGCAAAGGCAGCAGCCATAAACTCCCCCACAAGTTTCAGGGCTATTGTTATTTAAAAAAATTCTCTTTGAATGGCTAAGCCACGGAATCCACATGTCCAAAAGTAATGACTGATCATCAAATCTTTGTGTTTATTTTTAAGCACCATACAGTATTTCACTGCAAGGGACTTCAGATCAGCCATGTATATAAGAAATAAATAGCCCGGTTTAACTCTTGTAAAGGCAGGAAAGTGGTACAGCACAGCTGTTGAACAGGGTAAAATGGCCAGACGAGTATGGAAATATTGAAACCAAGATTATGGTATGGAAGGAAAACATTTACGATCTGATAACTGAAGGGTATCTCCCTGGATGAGAAGAAAAAGATAATTTAGACAAGAATTTAAATGTTCCAGCAAGATTTAGGAAGGTGCTAATGGAATTGACTGAGAGACCATTGACTTTGTGGTCTACTGAGAAAAGCAATGATTCCACAATGGATGGTGGGAAGTGACAGGGTCAGGGCAGACATCCCAGGCAATGGGCAAAAAATAAACAAACTAACAAAACAACTCAAGGGGCCTTTTGTGTGGGCACATCTGCAGAGAAATCTCGCAGTAGTGCATGCAACAGACTGGTGCTGACCACGTTCACTGGGCTTCCCTGCCCTGGAAAAAACATGAAATTTAGAATCACAGTTGATTCTGAGAATCATTCTGGGTTCCATTCCTTGGGCCTCTATTTTCACAGAATAATTGCCTTTTCGATATTTACTGCATGTTTCACCCAAAGGAGTCCAATTATAATAGCAATTTATGAATAACTGAAGTTGAAATATAAGTCACAAGAACTCTGAGACAAGTTGGGAATTGGAGTGGTTTGTTTCTTAAAAATCAGGAAAAATTTTTCAAAAACTATGATTTTTGTTTCTAGTTAACACTTCTCCAGTCTTAGTCATTTTGCTTGTGCTTTCTTTGCCTGCTTTGACACTTTTTCAGTTAAAATTCTTCATAAACCAACTGAACTCAGTATGAGGCTGTTCAAAAAAACACTTTAAAAAAAACCGTATCAGATCATTCAAAATAAATAAATGTATAAGAGCTATCGGATCATTCTATGAAAGGGAAAGGGGGGAAAGAAAAGAACTACTTGAAATGAATTCTGTTGAAGATATCTATGACATACTGTTGGATGCAGAAAAGAAAACCGCCAACAGTATGTATAGTCTGACCTCCTAATTTAAAAAGAGATATAGAGACATGGATGGACCTAGAGACTGTCATACAGAGTGAAGTAAATCAGAATGGGAAAAACAAATATCGTATATTAACGCATATATGTGGAATCTAGAAAAATGGTACAGATGAACCGGTTTGCAAGGCAGAAATAGAGACACAGATGTAGAGAACAAACGTATGGACACCATGGGGGTAATCGGTGGGGTGTGATGGTGGGATGAATTGGGAGACTGGGAGTGACATATATACACTAATATGTATAAAATAGATAAGTAATAAAAATAAATAAAGTAAAAAATAAATTAAAAGAGATAGACACGAGATAGACAGGTAGGTAGATATGTAGACATGTAGACAGTTTAAAGTATAAAAGGACACAACGAAATTATTTTATATTTAAAAAACATATATAAATGGTATATTTGTGGCCGTTTCTTGTTTCTTCCTTTTACTTATTTGCATTTTCCTAATTTTCTGCAATTACCGTATGTTCCTTTGAAATAAGAAAATAATTTTAACACTTATTTAAAACTAAAATGACCCATTTTCATATAAATGCCCCTGGTATGGTTAAGAATGCCAGAACTGGTGACTTAGTAGACTACTGCTGTATTGGGGGAATTTTTTTTTTCTTTTTTTTAGTGAGTCATGAATGGCAATTTACTCAGAGTGAAGTAAGTCAGAAGGCGAGGGGCAGGCATGAGTGGAGCTCATCACTTTAAGCTCTTCCCTCACCCTATCCAGATCCTCAGAATTACACCAACTCTGGTTAAAAGAGGCCTGTCGGCCTCAGTGTTCCATCAACATGATGTATTGTGTACAGACCCTGCTTGGCGGCCAGGCCTTGCTCCACCTCTGCCTAATTTGTCTTGACAGCTCCCATCCCTCACTTTGCCTAACTATTTTGTTTCTTCAGTCTTAGCTCTAGCCTGGACACCTGCACCTTTGCCTCTGAGGTCACAGCTGGTGTCTTTCTGGCTGCCTCCGCTGTGTTCCAACTGTACATTGCACTTGACATCTCTCTCTTTCTGGAAATTTCTTGAGGGGTCTCTTTCATGTAGCAAAGGATTAGGGGGTACAGCTCCTGGCCTGGCTGACCTGTTAAAACAGCTCAATTCAGGATTCAAGCACATAGTCAGCACCAGGTTAGAGGAAGTGCCAGCTGTAATGAGATTTCTCAGCAGGAGGATGAATCTGGCATGGTGATGGGAAAGTGCAGGGGTGTAATACCAGGTGTGGGCAGTGGTTCCTGGGCAGATCTGTCCATAGGATCAAGGCTCCGGCTTCTAGATTGGGTTTATAGGACAATCACCAATCTTGAGGAAGAACCAAACAAAAGAGAAGCAGAGCCCTGGTACTTATTTTATAGAACTGGTGAACTGAGCAGGTTAATTCAAGAAGGTCTCAGAATTGGGATCAAGGCAGATAGGTGCTCAGGGCTAAGAAGCAGAGCCACAGGAGAGTGCAAATACTGGAGGCCCACTCTCCGAATGCAGATACTACAAGAGGCAAGTTGCAACTCTAAGACGAGGACAAGAGCTTAGGGCTTGAGTACCAAATCTCACCAGAGGGGGAATGAGGCAGAGAGTATTGGCTCAGGAGCGGGGAGAGCTGAAAGAAGCTTGGAGAAACAGTAGGGAGCACACATTGAGACTCCAAAGGCAAAATGGACAAAGGAAAATTAAAGCAGACCAAAATCGGAGAATTCTGGATGACACTGGAAGTTATTCAACCATATGAACTCATGTGAAAATAATTTTTAAGTACCCAAGTAAATTATAAATATGTATTCACTGTAAAAATTCTAAGTTATTACAGGTAAGGTTAAAATCCTTTTTTGAAACCATCCCAACCTGGTCCACACCCCTCTCCTCTCCAGTGATATCCCAAATGTATCACTTTTACTATCCCTCCTGGCTTTGTATGCATTTATGTGCAGATTTTAAGGATAATTATCCCCAAAGAAGAGCTTTCCAAATATGTAGCAATTGGAAAAATGACTAAGAAGAAGTAAGCATTTTGCACCCATGATGAATGGCCTTTGATGAGGCTGTCTTGCTGTTACTTTTCCCGGAAAGCTAACTTCTCATCTTAGCCATGCAGGCTGTGAAGGATCTCCAAAGGCAGCACTAAGTATTTGGGCTATGGCTTCAGACATGAGCAGCGGCCCAAAGATAATGACAAAACAAAGATGTTTGAAAGTATTTCATATTGATGTTAAAACCAATTCAAGTACACATTATTAGAAAAGCCAAAACTGTGTTAACTCCTTGCATTTATGTCATATTTTAATATTGGTTTGCTTTTAAATTACACATGGAAAAAGGGCAGAATAATCTCATTGTTTAGAGTCTTGGAGATCCAAATGCACGTGCCTACATTAAACAGGTCATGGAGTGTTATGCTGTGATGTCATATGATCACTTGCCCCTCCTTTTTGTATGTGCGAGTGCACACACACATGCGCACACCCACACACGCCCCCTGCTACAGCCAGCCAAACTCACTTGAGAATTTCTTGCTGTAAACTTTTAATCATTTAGTTTAAGAATTTGGTTCTTATAAAAAATGCAAATACTTTCTAAGATGAGTAATACAATAAAGCCTTTTCCACCAAAGATGGTGGGAAGGGAGCATGCCAATGCTGGGGGAGAACTAGTGGAAGAAGGGAATGAGCACAGAGTCAGGATATGGGAGCCTCAGAGACAAATGTGACCAACTTCATGATTGGCTTGTGACCAACACTGCATCCTCAGAGTGAGCTTGATAGCTCCTGCAATCCCCCTTAACAAAGAAATGTGCAAATAATTCCATTGGTTTCCCTATGGCTTTTAAGAGCTGGTCTCAAAATAATTTTCTTTCAAAAGGAAATAAAACATGATAATAAGTAAGCGCTGAACAGTTTTGTTTTGTTTTTTTTTTTTGCTGAATGCAGATAGTATTACCAGAATTTCCTGTTTTATAATCCATATCCAAAAAAAGTCCTCGGGTTCCCTTAAGAATTAAAATAGGATTAAACTTCCCTGGTGGTACAGTGGTTAAGAATCTGCCTGCCAACACAGGGGACATGGGTTCGAGCCTTGGTCCAGGAAGATGTCACACGCCACAGAGCAACTAAGCCCGTGCACCACAACTACTGAGCCTGCTCTCTAGAGCCCGTGAGCCACAACTACTGAAGCCAGCATGCCTAGAGCCTGTGCTCCGCAACAAGAGAAACCATCACAATGAGAAGCCTGCGCACCGCAACGACGAGTAGCCCCTGCTCACCTCAACTAGAGAAAGCCTGGACGCAGCAAGGAAGAACCAACGCAGCCAAAAATAAATAATAATAAAATAAAATAAAAAATCTTAAAAACAATAGGATTAAAAAATACCTACTCACTGTGGCTTCCCTGGTGGTGCAGTGGTTGAGAGTCCGCCTGCCAATGCAGGAGACACGGGTTCGTGCCTCGGTCCGGGAAGATCCCACATGCCGCGGAGCAGCTGGGCCCGTGAGCCATGGCCGCTGAGCTTGCGTGTCCGGAGCCTGTGCTCTGCAACGTGAGAGGCCACAACAGTGAGAGGCCCGCATACCGCTAAAAAAGAAAAAAGAAAAAAAAAAAACCTACTCACAGAACTCTTATAAAGCTTTTAAATGTATATAAAAGCTAAGAAGTGAGAATGGGGATATTTTAAGGAGATGGCAATAGGGAATTGGAGAGATAAGTGCAATTCAGCATTTTCATATTTAGTTTCTTAATAAAAACCAACACTTATGTGAGTAAAGATATGGCAAGTTTTTTTCATTTTTTCTTTCATGATTAAATTAATTTAATATGAATCAATTCATTACCTAAGAGTTTACATGTTTGTGTATAATTTAGAGATATTTAAATTTCTCTATGAATTTATTATTTCAAATTAAGGAATTACAGCATATCTTAGTCCAATGCAATAAATATTAACAGTCACTGTGCCAGTAATGAGCCTTGAATGTAAAATATCATTATGAAATTCAGAAAGGACATCCAACTTAAAAAGCATTTAAGGTTATATCTGGCCAAATGAAAATCCTTCAGGGGTATTTGGAAAACATTGCTATACTTGTAGAACCACTAGTAGTAACTATCAGATACAATTTCAGACATTTTGTAAAAAAAAGCCTGATTCCCCCAAATTCTTTAGTTTAAAATCTAAGTAGAGGAATTATGAAGGAGTACATTTTCCACATGTGTTCAGGTGACCCAAATTTTACAGGCACAAAAGTATACATTTATTAGTCACTCAACAATAGACTCCCCTATGTCTCATCTTTCAAATCTCTTTCCCACATACCGATTTTCAACTCCAATACACCTGTGAATATTCTTTTCACAAATCATATATGTCCTTCCACACACTCTTCAACCTGAATGTGACCACATTCCCCTAACCAAAGTCCTCAGTTACCTTAAGAACTAAAATATGATTTAAAAATACCTCTTCACTGTGAGGGGGAGGGGTAAATTAGGAGCTTGGGATGAACATATATACACTACTATATATAAAATAGAAAATAGATAATCAACAAGGACCTACTGTATAGTATAAGAAAATATACTCAATATCTTGTAATAATCTATAATGGAAAAGAATCTGAAATATATATATACATACATATACCTGAATCACTTTGCTGTACACCTGAAACTAACACGACATTGTAAATCAACTATACTGCAATTTAAAAAACACCTCCTCACAGGACTCTTATAAGGATTGAGTTTAAGTAATACAAAGAACCTAATATAAGCCCTTGAACCCTTGAATGTGGCAATGTTGGGTTTTGCTCTGTAACAAACCACCTTAAGTCTTAGTGACTTATACAGCCACCATTTACTCAGCTCACGGTGCTGAAGGTCAGTAATTTGGACTGGGCTCAAGTGGGCCATTACACTGACTTGGGCAGGCTTGGCTAATCTCTACTGGGGTCCCTCCGGCGTCTGCAGCTGGCCTCCCGGTCATATCGCAGTCATTGGGTTCCAAGATAGGCAATTAGAAGCATGCCAAGCCTCGAGGCCAGGTTCAGAACGAATGCGATGTTGACTGTACCACATTCTATTGGCCAAAGCAAGTCACCAGGTCAGTCCATGGTTAACCTCTTGATGGGAGGAGATGCAAAGACTTGTGGCCATTTTTCCTATCCACCACAGCCCTGACTTCATTTCCTTTCCTTTTCCAGTACTCTCGCAGGAGGTCTTCACAATCAAAGTGATGGATTAATTTGAAATTTATTTTCAGTTTTATTTCTTTGAAACAGTACCCATTTCTCCAGGGCATGCTTCCTGCTTTCTCTTCCTTACATTTCTCCTTTTTCTTTTTCCTGAAGTAATATTTAGGCAGAACACTCTGACATAAATCACAGCAAGATCCTTTTTGACCCACCTCCTAGAGGAATAGAAATTAAAATAAACAAATGGGACCTAATGAAACTTAAAAGCTTATGCACAGCAAAGGAAACCATAAACAAGACAAAAAGAAAACCCTCAGAATGGGAGAAAATACTTGCAAATGAATCATCGGACAAAGGATTAAACTAAAAAATTTACAAGCAGCTCATGCAGCTCAATATCAAAAAAAACAAACAACCCAATCCAAAAATGGGCAGAAGACTTAAATAGACATTTCTCCAAAGAAGACATACAGATTGCCAACAAACACATGAAAGGATGCTCAACATCCCTAATCATTAGAGAAATGCAAATCAAAACTACAATGAGGTATCACCTCACACCAGTCAGAATGGCCACCATCAAAAAATCTACAGACAATAAATGCTGGAGAGGGTGTGGAGAAAAGGGAACCTTCCTACACTGTTGGTGGGAATGTAAATTGAAACAGCCACTATGGAGAACAGTATGGAGGTTCCTTAAAAAAATAAAAATAGAACTACCATATGACCCAGCAATCCCATTACTGGGCATATAGCCTGAGAAAACCAAATTCAAAAAGAGTCATGTACCACAGTGTTCACTGCAGCTCTATTTACAATAGCCAGAACATGGAAGCAACCTAAGTGTCCATCGACAGATGAATGGATAAAGAAGATGTGGCACATACATACAATGGAATATTACTCAGCCATAAAAAGAAACGAAATTGAGTTATTTGTAGTGAGGTGGATGGACCTAGAGTCTGTCATACAAAGTGAAGTAAGTCAGAAAGAGAAAAACAAATACCGTATGCTAAGACATATATATAGAATCTAAAATTTTTTTTTAAAAAAACTGGTTCTGAAGAACCTAGGGGCAGGACAGGAATAAAGACACATACGTAGAGAATGGACTTGAAGACACAGGGAGGGGGAAGGGTAAGCTGGGACGAAGTGAGAGAGTGGCAGGGACATATATACACTAACAAATGTAAAATAGATAGCTAGTGGGAAGCAGCCGCATAGCACAGGGAGATCAGCTCGGTGCTTTGTGACCAGCTAGAGGGGTGGGATAGGGAGGGTGGGAGGGAGATGCAAGAGGGAGTGGATATGGGGAAATACATATATGTATAGCTGATTCACTTTGTTATACAGCAGAAACTAACAGAACATTATAAAGCAATTATACTCCAATAAAGATGTTAAAAATAAATAAATAAAATATGACATAAATAAACTTATCTACGAAACAGAAACACTTTGCTGTACACCAGAAACTAACACAACATTGTAAATCAACTATACTTCGATAAAATAAAGCAGGCAACAGGTATCAACCTGAGCTAAACCAGGTGACTCTAGTCCATAACAAACACGATGGTAAATACCCTCTATACTGATTTTTATGACTTCCTCTTTCAGCACTAAGAATGGCCTTAGGTGAAGCTCATTGTATTTTTAAAAATCTAAATATTAATTTTACCAACACCTAAGCTGGTTTTTTGTCAAATATGCTTTAGCATACTAATGAATGTTATCAAACAATTATACTTAACAGATCAACTCATTTACTTGTTCAGTGTTTATTTTCAGTTAATGTTACCTGTCAGATCCTAGCACACAGTAGTTGCTCAAAAAATTACCTTTTGAATATGACAGGTTTGTAAGTTTACATTTCTGCACAAATAAATGAGTGAGGAGAGCTCTATTAAGATTTTATCATCATCATCACAGTAAGCCCTGTGGGGATCCATGGGAATAAGGATATTTCACAACTCCAGTCGTCAAAATCCTATACACCAAAGCCTTTTCTCCTACATTTTATGATCGGAACCTTGGGCTCAATACGGGTACCAATCTGTGCCTTTAAACAGACATGAGATTTGGAGGTGTGGCCTGAGAAAAAAATTTTATTGAAGTATAGTTAATTTCCAATGTTGTGTTAGTGTCAAGTGTACAGCAAAGTGATTCAGTTATACATATATACATATATATATGTCTATTCTTTTTCAGATTCTTTTCCATTATAGGTTATTACAGGATACTGAGTATAGTTCCCTGGTCTGAGAAAATTTTATCCTTATGCAAAAATAAGGATATCTTCTTCTTCTTGTGGAGGTTAGAATTTGCCTATATTAATGCAAAACTATCCATGAATATCGTTCTTAAATGTTACCATAGAACAATACTTTGCCAACCCAATGGGCATCTTCTTCTCTTCAATAACATACCTACTTATCAAACATGAGGTTCTTACATTTTATTAATGTCCTGATGAACTTTATCACAAGAGAGATCAGGTATTCCAATGCAATATGGAGCTAATTTAGAGGGAAATCATTATTTTTCTTCATTGCATGAGGCTACCCCTTCTCAGAAAAGATCTGGAAACAGAATCCATGCTGTACACACACACACACACACACACACACACACACACACACAAGCATTGCCCACAGCCTAATATAATCACATCTGAGATATGCACTTCATTTGAAAAACTTTCCATGTTTCTCCTTATGATAGCATTTGGTTGTGTTCCAAACACTAAGTCAAGTCCAACTATGTACCTTCCCACAGGTTCTTGAGAGGTGCTAATGTTCTGTTGCCAGGTTAATAAAACGTAGGCCACCTAATTGAGCCTTTTACTAAATAAGCAAGTATATTCAAAACAAAATCATTTGTTAGGTAATATCATAGCTGGTGTCTTTACTGGGAAGGAAGTGGAAAAACACCAATGAAAGCCATAAGCCCACAGTCTCATGAAATTTCTCAGTTTATGCATTTTAAAAACTCATATGTCAGAGACATGCTATTTCAAGTCTTCTTATAAGGAGGACTTGGAGTCTCCCTGCCTGTGGCCATCAGTTTGTCCCTTTAAGGAAAGGCCACGGCAGATGGCAGAGGTCTTCAGAGACTTCATAGTCTCATAAATTTTGGTGTCTTTGTTAGAGAGTAGATAAGATACTTCTTATCGAATAAGTATGGACATTGAATAAGTCTGGACAAGCCCTGGGGAATTACCACCTGTGTTTAAATCACGGACCAGCTGCTGAATAGATATGCCATCTTGAACAAATCACTCAACACCTCAGGGCATCCATTTCCTCATCTGTAAAATGGTAATAATAATTTGTACATTCCTCAGAAGATTATTGAAAGGATTAAAGGAACTAAGAGTAGTAAAGTGCTTTACAGGAGTGCCTGGCATAGTAAGTGTTTAATAAATATTAGACATTGTTAATATCAGACATACCCAACAGAGAGGGCAAACAGTTGGCCTATGTACTGCCACATCCTGTGACAAGGGCACACTTTTCTATTGAACCCAGACAGAAGCTCAGAACCCTTCTAAACATGGTGCCCCAACCGGGCGCTACCCTATCACCCAGGTAAAACCTACATCACAAGGAATGGACAGCTAGAAATAGGGCTCACTCAAGAGCACACCCCAGAAACTCATTACAAAAATAGTATGTTCAGGCATGTGTGGTGGTTTTCCCGCTGTGGGAGGTGAGTTGCCTGACAGAAGGAGAGAAGGCAGGCTCCATTTGGCAGGTCTGACATGTGCAACTCCCATTTCAATGGGAGATCCACGTGCACACGTTTAAACCTTGACAGCGGTGGCGTAAAACACCTCCCCCGAATAAGTCTGCAACTCATATTCCACAGGGTTTCTGCCTCTAAAATGATCCCCTGCGCTTTGCATCCTCCATTCCTTTCATTACACAAATCTGATTTCAAATCAGATGCGGAAAAACAGGCACCGGGCTTTGTACCCAGGGCCTTAAGCAAGTCAGGACAGGAATTCCCTGGTGGTTCAGTGGTTAGGACTTGCTGCTTTCACTGCTGCATGCCTGGGTTCCAAGCTGCACGGTGCGGCTAAAAAATCAAAATCAAAAACAAGTCAGCATACAAGTCTTTTGTCTCCTTAGGTAGCTTTATTCCTAGATATTTTATTCTTTTTGTTGCAATGGTAAATGGGAGTGTTTCCTTAACTTCTCTTTCAGATTTTTCATCATTAGTGTATAAGAATGCCAGAGATTTCTGTGCATTAATTTTGTATCCTGTTACTTTACCAAATTCTTGATTAGCTCTAGTTTTCTGGTAGGATCCTTAGGATTCTCTATGTATAGTATCATGTCATCTGCAAACAGTGACAGCT
This sequence comes from Kogia breviceps, assembly GCF_026419965.1. NCBI lineage: Eukaryota > Metazoa > Chordata > Mammalia > Artiodactyla > Physeteridae > Kogia > Kogia breviceps. Next base: position 358,822 of record NC_081322.1, read on the forward strand.
TTACTACTTCTTTTCCTATTTGGATTCCTTTTATTTCTTTTTTTTCTCTGATTGCTGTGGCTAGAACTTCCAAAACTAGGTTGAATAAGAGTGGTGAGAGTGGGCAAGCTTGTCTTGTTCCTGATCTTAGTGGAAATGGTTTCAGTTTTTCACCATTGAGAACGATGCTGGCTGTGGGTTTGTCATATATGGCCTTTATTATGTTGAGGAAAGTTCCCTCTATGCCTACTTTCTGCAGGGTTTTTATCATAAATGGGTGTTGAATTTTGTCAAAAGCTTTCTCTGCATCTATTGAGATGATCATATGGTTTTTCTCCTTCAGTTTGTTGATATGGTGTATCACGTTGATTGATTTGCATATATTGAAGAATCCTTGCATTCCTGGAATAAACCCCACTTGATCATGGTGTATGATCCTTTTAGTGTGCTGTTGGATTCTGTTTGCTAGTATTTTGACTATAAGACACTGATGAAAGAAATTAAAGATGATACAAATAGGTGGAGAAATGTACCATGTTCTTGGATTGGAAGAATCAACATTGTGAAAATGACTGTATTACCCAAAGCACTCTACAGATTCAATGCAATCCCTATCAAATTACCACTGGCATTTTTCACAGAACTAGAACAAAAAATTTCACAATTTGTATGGAAACACAAAAGACCCCGAATAGCCAAAGCAATATTGAGAACAAAAAATGGAGCTGGAGGAATCAGGCTCCCTAACTTCAGACTATACTACAAGGCCACAGTAATCAAGACAGTATGGTACTGGCACAAAAACAGAAATATAGATCAATGGAACAGGATAGAAAGCCCAGAGATAAACCCACACACATATGGTCACCTTATTTTTGATAATGGAGGAAGAATATACAATGGAGAAAAGACAGCCTCTTCACTAAGTGGTGCTGGGAAAACTGCACAGCTACATGTAAAAGTATGAAATTAGAACACTCCCTAACACCACACACAAAAATAAACTCAAAATGGATTAAAGACCTAAAAGTAAGGCCAGACACTATCAAACTCTTAGAGGAAAACATAGGCAGAACATCTATGACATAAATCACAGCAAGTTCCTTTTTGACCCATCTCCTAGAGAAATGGAAATAAAAACAAAAATAAACAAATGGGATCTAATGAAACTTAAAAGCTTTTGCACAGCAAAGGATACCATAAACAAGACCAAAAGACAACCCTCAGAATGGGAGAAAATATTTGCAAATGAAGCAACTGACAAAGGATTAATATCCAAAATTTATAAGCAACTCATGCAGCTCAATAACAAAAAAACAAACAACCCAATCCAAAAATGGGCAGAAGAACTAAATAGACATTTCTCCAAAGAAGATATACAGATCACCAACAAACACATGAAAGAATGCTCAACATCATTAATCATTAGAGAAATGCAAATCAAAACTACAATGAGATATCATCTCACACCGGTCAGATTGGCCATCATCAAAAACTCTAGAAATAATAAATGCTGGAGAGCGTGTAGAGAAAAGGGAACCCTCTTGCACTGCTGGTGGGAATGTAAATTGATACAGCCACCATGGAGAACAGTATGGGGGTTCCTTATAAAACTAAAAATAGAACTACCATACGACCCAGCAATCCCACTACTGGGCATATACCCTGAGAAAACCATAATTCAAAAAGATTCATGTACCAAAATGTTCATTGCAGCTCAATTTATGATAGCCAGGACATGGAAACAACCTAAGTGTCCATAAACAGATGAATGGATAAAGAAGATGTGACACATATATACAATGGAATATTACTCAGCCATAAAAAGAAATGAAATTGAGTTATTTGTAATGAGGTGGATAGACCTGGAGTCTGTCATACAGAGTGAAGTAAGTCAGGAGGAGAAAAACAAATACCGTATGCTAACACATATATATGGAATCTAAGAAAAAAAAATGTCATGAAGAGATTAGTGGTAGGACGGGAATAAAACACAGACCTACTAGAGCATGGACTTGAGGACACAGGGAGGGGGAAGGGTAAGCTGTAACGAAGTGAGAGAGTGGCAGGGACATATACACACTACCAAATGTAAATTAGATAGCTAGTGGGAAGCTGCCGCATAGCACAGGGAGTTCACCTCTGTGCTTTGTGACCACCTAGAGGGGTGGGATAGGGAGGGTGGGAAGGAGGGTGATGCAAGAGGGAAGAGATATGGGAACATATGTATATGTATAACTGATTCATTTTGTTGTAAAGGAGAAACTAACACACTATTGTAAAACAGTTATACTCAAATAAAGATATTTTTTAAAAAAAGAAGTCAGGAAGGCCTCAGGAGAATTAGGGGCTACCCAGAAGAGAGCAGAAGCCCAGACTGGTGAAATATAGTTATCAGCTGAAGTTCCTTTAGCATTTATCGATACTTTGTAAGAGTAATAGGGTTATGCATGAGTAGTGGAGACATTCGTGTGATGTGGTTCTTTATCTTTGAGAACAAAGCTTTAATAGGTGAGAAAGAGCCATAGGCAAGCAATTATAATACATTTTACTAAAAACATGATAGGTTGGATGTTGGACTAATTTTCAAATCGATACAAAGAGAAAAGGATTCAGTGTGTTTTCCAGAATCACCTAAGAGGTTAGTGTCAGGGCTGAAGCTGGAGATAAATGCTTCTGCCTCCCAGCTGACTGCCCTGGCTTCAACAAGACCTAATAATCATCGAATACCTTGGATTTACATTTATGCTATCTTATGCTGCAAACACAAATCACTCTACGTAAATTATCTCACTTTTCATAAGACAACTGTGCCCCTCCTTCCTGCTTTGGTTTGCTGGGTCATGAGTTCTGTATATAATATTGATGTACAGTAACTGCTCTGGTAAAGCATCAGCTTTGTTAGCGGGAAGGAGAAGCAGTAGGGTTAACCAAGAGTGTCTGGAAGGAGAAATTATACGCTTTAAGAATGGCTAATCGATACACAATTTCTGCCACCTAATGGTTTTTCAGTTATTTGCATGTCTGGCGTCAATGCTTTACACCTGCGTGTGAGGAGGACAAATGATGGAAATGAACAAATGCTCAGGGAACAGCCTGATAGTTCAGCAATATAAGGAACTATGACACAGGAAACGAATGTTATGTTTCCTTGAATATGACAAAAGGAATGTTTACAATTAGCACTGAATTTTAAAAATTTTACTGGGGTCTAGTTGAATTACAATGTTGTATTAATTTCTGCTGTACAGCAAAGTGAGTCTGTTATACATATATGTTCTTTTTCATATAGTTTTCCATTATACCTTATGACAGGATACTGAGTATAGTTCCCTGTGCTATACAGTAGGGTCTTGTTGTTTATTCATCCTATATATAATAGTTTGTGTCTAGCACTGAATTTTTGAGGTGTGGTAACACACTTTCAAAATGCCTATATTATCTCACATAGAAGCAAGGAATAGAGGGGATAAAAATCAATACACTAACTGATTGAGCTACACCATAGTGAGTACTGGTTCTAAAATCAAAGTGCTTTCTATAGAAGAGCCGTCAGGGGAAAAGTTAAAATTAGAATAGCTGTTTGAGGACTGAGCAAGAGAGAGAAATGTGCAGGTAGATTCAAAATATTTGAATAAAGTTCAAGGTGGGAAGCCTTTGACCGTGTTTTCCAATAGAAATCTAAAAACATCTTAACAGAAGTTCTTGAATCCTCTTTATTATACATGGGGGGGGGGCGTGCTAAATCAATGAATTGAATGATGGGAAAGAAATAAACACATTCTTTAACTTGAAGGAAGAGTCATCTTAGGGAAAGGAAGCACTGGAAATCTCAAGTAAGGGGAATAATTTCTTATTTCCTTGTTTCTGGTGAAGATGCATTCTATCTGTGAAAACTGATTTACTCACTGATAAAAAATATCCTTTCTCTTCTCTAGGACCACAAACAACTACATTTTTGTTTTGTTCCTCCTCTCACATCATTAAGGATTTTGACATGGTATATTATTACATACCAAATGGAATATAGTGCACCAAGTAGAATCATCACTCAAGACAAACAAATACTACCCGCACATTGTGGTTTAGGAGAAAACACAAAAAAAGCATGTTATTAAATATTCAGCAGATTTCCTCACTTCTCTTTGTCAGGCACTAAGTACAGCATTGGAGGATACTCAGAGCATAAAGTTGGTGTGTTTACCCTAATAACACACCTGTTCTCTAAATAGAGCTGGCTTCTATTTAAGGAGAGACCAAACTGAAGTCATATCCTGCTATAAATTCCTTGTTTCTTTGAGTTGTGTTACAGTGAGTGCATTTGCTACTGCAAGCAAATGATATCAAGTCCAAGAAGGTGAGAGCCGGTGCATTAACTCTATTTGGTCAGATTAGTAATTCATATTGCTCAAAATGTTAATTGGTAAAAGCATAAGTCTGCAAATATTCTGATTTCTTTTTTGAGGCCAACACTTTGCATTCTGTGAACTCAGAGCTCTTTATTTTTGGAGAACTGAGTTCTAGCCTCAGCTTTGCTGCTAATTAGCTATGATAAGTTTACCGGTCAGGTCACTACGTTTACCGTCACCCAGTTTCCTAACCTGTAAATGGAGATATTTTATGAGATGGTTCCTAAAATCTTTCCTACTTCTGAAATTCTCACTCAGTTCATGAAATTATAACACACACATACTCTCAGCGTTTCTGTGACTACATAAATAATAATCAAATGTTAGTAAGTTAGGGATATTTGCAGATCTTGTAGGACATGCAAATCAACAAGTAAATCATGATTTGGGACTGGGCCTGTGTCAAATTTTTAAAGGCCTGTCAGTTTCAGGAGAAAATAAATTTTGACTAGATTCAAAGACTACAATGATGTTTTAACATTAACTCATGATGTGGTTTGTTGAGTAGTTGAATTTCATCTGGTCCTATGGAGGTTTTCTAGTTGAGTCTCTAAAGGACAAGTTTCTTGTCATTAAAATCAGAAGAACTGCTGTGTCTATTGAAAACTTGTTTTTCTAAAATTTCTCAGGGTTTTCTTCGAATTCCCTCTGTTAGACCTAGGAAAAGAATAAATCGTTTTGGAAGTTAGGGTCTTTATATGGAGCCAGGAAGAATCTAAAAAAGAGGGGATAAATACATACGTATAACTGATTCACTTTGCTGTATATCTGAAATTAACACAGCATTGTAAATCAACTATACTCCAACAGAAATTTAAAAAAATAAATAAATGGAGCGAGAAGGAGGAACTAGTAACAGTGACAGTGTCACTTCTCCCGGAACTGGTTAAAGCATGTAACAGAAACAATGTACTATTTCTTATATTTATTGAATAAAGTTCTCTAGTCCGTGTTTTGAAATGATAAACTTTATTTTTTTAGAGCAGTTTTAGGTTCACAGTGAAACTGAGTGAAAAATACAGAGAATTCCCACATACTCCATGCCCCCAACACACACAGCCTTCCCAACTACCAACATCCCATACGTGAGTAATGTGTTTGTTACATTTGATGAACCTGCATTGGCATATCATTGACACCCAAAGTCCATAGCTTACATTAGGGCTCATTCTTGGTATTGTACAACCTATGGGTTTTGAGAAACACATTCCCACCATTGCAGGATCATACGGAATAGTTTCATTGCACTAAAAATCCCCTGTGCTGCCTATTCTTTCATCCCTCCCCACTAACCCTTGGCAACCACTAATCTTTATACTGTCTTTGTAGTTTTGCCTTTTCCAGAATATAGTTGGAATCATATAGTACATACATTTTCAGGTTGGCTTCTTTCAATTAGTAATATGCATTTAAGTTTCCTCCATGTCTTTTCATGGCTTAATAACTCATATCTTCTTAAAGCTGAATAATATCCATTGTCCGGATGTACCACAGTTTATCCATTCACCTATTGAAGGACACCTTGGCTTCTTCCAAGTTTTGGCAATTATGAACAAAGCTACTGTAAACATCCATGTGTAGATTTTTGTGTGGATATAAGATTTCAATTCATTTGGGTAAACACCAAGGAGTGCAATTACTGTATCTTAAGAGTATGTCTAGTTTTGTAAGAAACTTCTAAACGGTCTTTCAAAGTGATTGCAACATTTCACAATCTCACAAGCAATGAGTGAGAGTTTCTGTTGCTCCACATCCTCACCAGCACTTGTCAGTATTTTGGATTTTCGTCATTCTAATACATGTGTAGTGGTATCTCAATGTTGTGTTAATCTGTATTTCCCTAATGACATACGTTGTTGAGTATCTTTTCATATGATTACTTGCCATCTGTATATCTTCTTTGGTGAGATGTCTGTTCAAGTCTTTTGATCATTTTTTTACTCAGCTTTTTCATTTCGTTTTTCATTTTCTTATTGTTGAGTTTTAAGAGTTCTTTGTATATTTTGGATAGCAGTTCTTTATCAGATGTGTTGTTTGCAAATATTTTCTCCCAGTCTATGGGTTGTTTTCTCATTCTCTTGATATTGTTTTGCACAGAGCAGAAGTTTTTAATTTAATGAATTCTAGCTTATCAATTTTTCTTTCATGGAACGTGCCTTTGGTGTATATAAAAAGTTATCGCCATACCCAAGTCATCTACATTTTCTCCTAGTTAACTTCTAGAAGTTTTATAGTTTTGCACTTTACATTTAGGTCCATGATCTATTTTGAGTTAATTTTTGTGAAGGATGTAAGTTCTGTGTGTACACTTAGTTTTTTGCTGGTGGCTGTCCAGTTGTTCCAGCACCATTTGTTGAAAAGACCATCTTCGTTCCATTACATTGCCTTTTTCAAAGGTCAGTTGACTATATATATGTGGGCCTATTTCTGGGCTCTGTCTTCTGTACCATTTATCTATTTGTCCATAGTTTTGCCAGTACCACACTGTCTTGTTTACTATAGCTTTATAGTACATTTTGAAGTCAGATAATATTAGTCCTTGAATTTTGGTGTTCTTCTTCATTCTTTTTTGCCACTCTATATAACATTAGAATCAGTTTTTTGATAATTACAAAATAATTTACTGGGATTTTGATTGGATTGCGTTGAATCTGTAGATCAAGTTGGGAAGGACTGACATCTTGACAATATTGAGTCTTCTTATCCATAAATATGGAATATCTTTCCATTTATTTAGTTCTTCAATATCTTTCATCAGAGTCTTGTCATTTTCCTTATATACTTCTTGCACATATTTTGTTAGATTTATTCCAATGTATTTGGGGGAGGTTAATGTACATGGTAATGTGTTTTTTGTTTGTTTGTTTGTTTTTTGCGGTACGTGGGCCTCTCACTATTGTGGCCTCTCCCGTTGCAGAGCACAGGCTCCGGACACGCAGGCTCAGCAGCCATGGCTCACGGGCCCAGCCGCTCTGTGGCATGTGGGATCTTCCCGGACCAGGGCACGAACCCGTGTCCCCTGCATCGGCAGGCGGAGTCTCAACCACTGCGCCACCAGGGAAGCCCAGTAATGTGTTTTTAATTTAAAATTCCACTCATTCGTTGCTTCTATGTAGGGAAGCAATTGACTTTTGTATATTAACACTGTGTCCTGCAATCTTGCTATACTCACTTATTAGTTTTAGTTTCAAGAGTTTTTGGTCATTTTTTTCAGATTTTCTACATAGATGATCATGTCATCTGCAAACAAGCCAGTTTTATTTGTTCTCTCCCAATCTGTATACCTTTTCTTTTCTTTTCTTGTCTTAATATGTTAGCTAAGACTTCCAGTAACATGTTGAAAAGCAGTGGTGAGAGGGAATATACTTTCCTTGTTTCTGATCTTAGCAGAAAAGCTTTGTGTGTCTCACTATAAAGTATGATGTTGGCTATAGAGGGTTGTTTGTTTGTAGATTTTCTTTATGAAGTTGAGAAAGTTCCCTTCCATTCCTAGTTTACTGAGAATGTTTATCTTGGTGTTGGATTTTGTCAAATGCTTTTTCTGCATCTATTGATACAATGATGTGATATTTTTTCTTTAGCCTGTTAATGTGGTGAATTACATTAAGTCATTCTTGAATGTTTAACCAGGCTTACTTACCTGAGATAAATCCCACTTGGTGTATAATTCTTTATATACATTTTTGGATTTGACTTGCTAATATTTTGTTGAGGATTTTTGCATCTATGTTCATGAGAGATGTTGATCTGTAGTTTTCTTATAGCATTTTTGTCTCATTTTTTGTATTAGGGTAATGCTGGCCTCATAGAATGGGTTAGGAAGTATCCTCTTTTATCTTATCGTCTGGAAGAATTCACCAGCGAACACATATATGACTGGTGCTTTCTGTTTTAGAAGGTTATTAATTATTGGTTCAATTTCTTTAATAGATATAGGTCTATTCAGATTATCTATTTCTTCTTGTGTGAGTTTTGACAGATTGTGTCTTTCAAAAAATTAGTCAATTTCATCTAGGTTATCAAATTTATGGGCATACAGTTGTTCATAATATTCCTTTATTACCCTTTTAATGTCCATGGGATCTGTAGTGATGTTCCCTTGTCCTAGTCAGTTTTTTTTTTTTTTTTTTTTTTTTTTTTGTGGTATGCGGGCCTCTCACTGTTGTGGCCTCTCCCATTGCGGAGCGCAGGCTCCGGACACACAGGCTCAGCGGCCACGGCTCACGGGCCCAGCCGCCCCACGGCATGTGGGATCCTCCCGGACCGGGGCACGAACCCGTGTCCCCTGCATCGGCAGGTGGACTCTCAACCACTGTGCCACCAGGGAAGCCCCCCTAGTCAGTTTTTAAATAAGTGATTGAAACATTTCTTGTACCTCTCAAAAGAGATCAAGTAATTGTTTTTGATTTTTATTTATTTTTAATTTTATATGGCACATGACTGATTAGGATTTAGAAATTAATGGCATTTGGTACAAAAATGGGTCCTCTACTTACACTTTCTATAAGAAAGAATAGCATATATAATTTGGTTTCTGTACATTAGCCATAAACTACTTAATAAAGAATAATATAGCTAAAACGCTCCTGTAGAAAAGAATGTATCCCCTTAATGTGTTTCTTTGTTAATAAAATAAACTATGTATTTAAAAAATATATTGAATTTCCAGCATCTTACAGAATGGGAGAAAATATTTGCAAATCATATATTTGATAAGGGGTAAATATCCAAAATATACAAAGAACCTTACAACTCAATAAGAAAAAAATATACAATTAAAAAATGTGCAAAGGAACTCAACAGACATTTTTCCAAAGAAGACGCACAAATGAAACACAGGTACATGAAAAGGTATTCAACATCACTAATCATCAGGAAAATGCAAATCAAAACCACAATAGATATCAATTCACACCTAATTAAAAAGGTAATCATTAAGAAGACAAGAGATAACAAGTATTGGAGAAGATATGGAGAGAAGGGAATCCTTGTGCACTATTGGTGGGAATTTACATTGGTACAGCCACTATGAAAAACAGTATGAAGATTCCTCAAAAAATTAAAAATAGAACTACCATACGATCCAGCAACTCCACTTCTGGTTATATATTCAAAGGAAATGAAAACAGGATATCAAAGAGATATATGCACTCCCATGTTCACAGCAACATTATTCACAATGGCCAACATTTGGAAACAACCTAAGTGTTCATCAACAGATGAAAAGGTAAAGAAGATGCAATGTATAATGATATACGAGTATTATTCAGCCATGAAATCCTGCCATTTGGGACAACATGGATGGGCCCTGAGGGCATTATACTAAGTGAAATAAGCTAGACAGAAAGACAAATACTGCATGGTATCACTTATTTGTGGAATCTTTTTTTTAAAAAAAGTCAAACTCATAGAAACAGAGTAGAAATTTGTTGTCAGGGGCTGGGAGGTGGGGGAAACAGGGGAATTCAGTAAAAGGGTACAAACTTTCAGCTATAAGATGAATAAGTCCTGAGGATCTAATGTAAGACGTGCTGACTACAGTTGATAACACTGTATTGTATAATTGAAATTTGCTAAGAGAGTGAAACTTAAATGTTCTTACCCCCCCAAAAAAACAAAGAGATAGCTATGTGAGACGATGATGTGTTCACTAGGTGGTGTAAATTCTTTCACAATGTGTATGTATATGAAATCACCAGGATGAACACTTTAAATATCTTATAATATTTTTGTCAATTACACCTCAGTAAAGCTGAAAAACAATATATATGGAATTCCCCAAAGGATCTGTTAGATTTTGCATGGCACACCCATCATTCTAGTTAGCATTTTTCCAGCTTCTGCTTTTCATAAGGAAATAATTCAAGAATTAAATGTGAGTCTTCCTCTCATTTAACAAGTCGAAAAACACCCTTCTTGGAAATTTTGGTCCTCTCCATACAAACATTCTTTAGGGACTTTTTTCCCCCAAGATAATCTCTCAATGGCAGCTTATCACATAGCTAATGAATGAGTTTGTGCCAACATCTAATATTTTATCATAAATTCTTAATTATTTCCTTAAAATATTAGTCATTTTTCCAACTACAAGCAAATCACTCTTCTATCAGTTGTTGGAGTTTAACATAATCATATTAATTCTTGTTTTACCAACTAGTACCTGAAAATGTTTTGAAAGTCTTTGTAAGACATACTTTCAACATATTCCTTTAAATAAATCCATAAAGTAGTTAAAAAAAGAGTTCTATTTCTTGGCATTATGGCATTAGGTCATAATGTCAATTTTGCAACAATAAAGCAATTGTTCAGACACAGAATTAGAAAAAAATAATCTTTGTCTTTCATTTATTATTTTACAGATTTTCTCTGAAAGCATTTATATTTAATCCTTGCGCATTTAAAAAACATTTAGTAATCAATTTCCTAAAGCCAAAAATATTTCTTGACTGCATTTATTTTTTGCTATTGAAGTTCTGCTGTTATGAATTACATCTGAAGTTCAGTAGATTGTTGAACACTTTTACCTTCCTGAATTTATTACATGTTAGCACCAGGGATTTACAGTGTTCCCTCAAACCTCTGTTCATCTGTATACAATTCACAATGACAATGCAACAGAGCAGTGACCAGGGTGAGCCCACAGAAGAAGAAAAGAGTGGAGATCAGACCCCCCCAGGGCCTGGGCTTGTGGAAGGAGGAGGGGTTTCTTAGATCCTTTCTGGTGTGGAGTAAATCCTGAAGCAAGCAGAAAAGCCTAGGGAAAAGGGAAGTTGGCGGTCTAAACAAGTCTTGTTTCCTCTTTTCCTTTCTTTCCCTCCTATAATTCTGGCCACCAATTCCAATGTGTGGGAGTTTTTCCCACACCACCAAGCAATTCTCTGACACCAGCTGGGTGTCCTACAATTCAACTCAATTCTGACACTATCCACCTGGAAATAGCGTCAGATCCCACAGGTTGAGGGCTCAGTCCCTCAAAACTGCCCCACCCAACCCGGCTCACCACTTCAGTCCATGTTGTCACCGGTGCCTCTGACCAACCAACCATAGATCAGAGGTCCCAATGACCCCTCCTTTGATTAACTTGCTAGAGTGGATCACAGACCCAGAGAACTATTTTACTTACTAGATTACCAGTTTCTTATAAAAGGATATAACTCAGGAAGAGCCAGATGGAAGATAAGTAGGGCAAGGTACGGGGAAAGGGCACAGAGATTCCACGCCTTCTCCAAGCATGCCACTCTCCTTGAATCTACGAGTATTCACCAACCTGGCACTCTTCGAACCCCTTCCTTCTGGGTTTTTATGGAGGCTTCATTACTCAGGCATGATGGATTAAATCATTAGCCACTGGGGACTGATTTCATCTGAAGTTCCTTTCCCCTCCCCCAGAAGTCAGGGGTGTGGGACGGAGGTTCTAACCCTCTTTTCACAGGCTGGGTTCTCCTGGCAACCAGCACCCCCCATCCTTAGGTGCAGTCCAGAAGTTGCCTCACTAACACAGCAAAAGACACTTTTATTGCTCTCATCACTTAGAAAATTCCAAGGGTTTTAGGAGCTCTGTGCCCAAAATACAATGAAGACCAAATATATATTTATTAAAAATCACAGTGTCACGCCTCCTTTCCACTCCTATTCTCTCCTCTCTCCCTGTTTCAGTTTAGACTCTTTTATTTACAAGGAGCAGAAATTCATTCAGATTCATTCCCATAAAGATTTAATGTTACAATACAGCAGACACCAGAAGTAAGAGGAACCACAGAAGTCTGTCTGTCTGCCTCCCCCTCTCTCTGGCTGTATGACTTCTCTCTCATACATCTGTTTTTTGTGCATCTGTTCTGTTTGCACCCCTCTATTAACTGACTTCTCATTACTATTCATTTGTGCTTCCACCACACCCATTTCTTGACTCTACATCATGCCTTCAGCTCCAGTTTCCTTTCCTAATGCACTCAGTTTCTCATTCCCCAACTCTGAAGCCCCAAGAAATGAATCTGACTGGCTCAGCCATACCATTGAGGGTTCTAATCCCCTGGGGCTGAGGAATAGGATCCCGTGGTGCAGAGGGGCCATGAGCCAGGAAGGCAGTGATCAACTCTCTAGTATAATCTTCTTTTAACTTCCTCTCGTTGTGTCTTTATTTTTTTCAAGGAGTTGCTGAATACTCATGATGTGCGCATTACCGTTGTAGGCAACGGGGTTTGAAAGACTCAGTCTCTGCTTTCAAGAAGCTATGTGTCCATGAGGAGAGAAAAGCAAGCTAGCAACAGCTGTCAGGTATCGTCATAACAGCTTTAGTAAATGATGCTAACGGAGCACTCGGAAAGGGCACCCCAGCACATGGGGAGTCCAGGGAGTTCCTCAGGTGAGATGATGCCTGAGCTAATTTGAAGAGAATAAGTAGGAGTGATAGGAGTGGGAGGTTGGTGAAGATGAGAACACAGGGGATTCCCAGTAGAGGGAGCCATTTGTGCAAAGGCACTGGGGTCAGTGACACACTGTAAACTCCTGGAGCTGCAAGTGGTTTGGTGGTCCTGGGCACCCGGCAGGAGTCAGACTAAAGAGGTAGGCAGGGGCCACACAGTGAAGTGTCTTGTGGGTCCTGAGTCTGGAAGACAATGGACCATGGAAGAATTTTTAATTCAGTAGTAGTACAATCAGATATGTATTTTATAAAGATATGTCTGCTAGCAACATGGGCAGTGGATTGCACTACTGGAACCTGGGAAACAAGTTAGAAGGTCACTCTTAAGCTTCGAGATAGGAAATGATGTGAGGGCCAGAATTAAGGAACACGGACAGGGGTGGAAAAGAAGAGAAGGATTTAGAAAACAGAATCAACACATACACACAAAGGATCTAAAAGAAAAAGGGGTCGGGGGTCTGGCAGGTTTACCTCCCCAAATACTCTCCAAACCCACTAACTCTCTAACCCACTAGTCAAACGCCCAGGTCTTTCTTCCACGTCTGACCATTGGTTCCCACAGCAGGTGAGAAGAGGCAGGGAGAGAATAAGGTTCCTATTTAACATCGAGGAAGAGCTATTTTAAGATCTCTCCAACCCCCTTTACAAAACCTTACCTACTTTCATCCCTCAAGCCCCTTTTCCGTCAGCTCTCTCTGCCTTCTAGCCCTTTCTTCCACGCTGTCTTTTCCTACCTTGGCTGCTCTACTCTCCCCACTTCCTTTGACTGATACTGACCAGAAATTCCTCACTCATCTAGTCAGTCAACATTTACTCACTTCCTGCTGTGGTCAGAGAGGAGAGAGTGGTCAGAGAGCAAAAGATCGGAGCAGTTTATGAGTGCACAGGGATAAGCGAAAAATGAACATCAGCAAGGCGCGCATGAACTCCATGTGGTCCCAGACTTTTACTGGACCTCATGCTTTAGAAACCAGAGGAGTGTTGCTATAGGTTTCCATCTCTTACTATCTGTGGTCAATAACAAGGGTAGAGACAAATATTCTTTGGGACTACCTCCTTTGGAGACCCCTCTGGCCTGTCTCACTTGCATCATCTCCTCCATCTGCAATAAATAAAATTACCGTTCAGGGCTGATAAACATGCAACTTCCTCAGAATCATTTGCAGTCTCCCCCCACCCCCAGAAAACCGGTTACTGTATTCTTCAAGCACAACTTGGTGTTCAGCCATGACTCCCTGCCAACAGACTTCTTGTCTCTAAAATGAACGAGGGAGAGAAAGACGGGGGGTGGGGGTGGGGGGGCAGAGTTGAGCCTTTGTTTTGAGTTTTGTCCTAGGATGGCTTCAAGGGACACGTGCAACACCGGGATCCAGCTATACCCCTCTGAGTCCTAAGGCATTTCACCTCCAAAGTCTGAGCAAAGTATGTCTGGTTTATTTCTGGAAAGGAAGCGAAGCTGTGTGTGACTTCAGGTCACCCAGTGAGGAAGGCACACAAGGATGGCAGAGCATGCCATCCTCTGCTGCAGTGACTGACAAGCAGGGCAGTGTATCTATACATCTAAGGGACTAATGAAAGCTTCAAGGTTCCACTGAGGCGCAGTGGGAACAATTTAACAGCGCAGCAACGGAGACACATAGTATCTGACAGAAAATTCCAGAGGGTGATCTCAGGGCCTGGGGTTTTCTGTTTGGGCTGAAGCAATTCATAGACTACCAAGGAGGCAAAGTTGCAAATCTTGCCCTAGAGGTCAGGACACCGACATGAAATTGCACATGGAATTCTTGCAGCCAATCACAGTGGCCTCCCCTAGACACCTGGTAAACAATCTCTGTCTTGGCTGCTACGTCAGGGCAATAGTCGGTGGCCAAGGACAGCTACAAAAAGGCTTTCTGCAGTTTTACTTAGGTTGCCTTCTGCCTCCAACTTCCAGAAGATCGGATGTTTCCCCTGAAGAGACTGTGCCCTTGGACCATGAGCTCTCAGGCTCTCCCGTTGTGCTCTCCGCCTGCTGTTCAGTGAGCGCTATAGAATACGCAGTCAGCTCAGTCCACAGAAGGCAGGTGGTGACAGCTGCATGAATTTGTAGCACTGCATTCCTTTTGACATAAGTTGACACCTGTGATGGCATTTTAAGGTAGTTTTTGGAGGCCCTCTCCTAATTCACTTGTACAACTACCTTCCTCGCAAACCAGAGCTACTTTTCCCAGCTTCCTTGGTTAATGAGAAAGTGAAATCCCTACTCTCTGAGCTACAGTTTCACCTGTTTCCAGGTCACACCCACTTCATTGCTTGAACCCACTCGAACTGTAACTTAATTTGCTTATAAAATATTCACTAATTATATATCCCTGGGTCGGAAACTCAGCGTCGTCCATGGTGTAACCACTTCTTCCTGTTCTAAAACCTCCTCTAAAAGCTCGCGTGTTTTCCTGCAAGTTTTCCAATGGTGCTTTTCCACCTCTTAGGGTCCCCTCGGTCCCCATGCAGCCCCCTCTCCACGTACGACGCCTGGTCTCTGCTTTCCCCTCAGCCATACAGGAAGCGCCACCTTAGCACCTCTTCAGACTGACTTCGTTGGTTTATCCTCTGCCCATTTGAATTGTTTTACTATCTAGTCTTCCTTTGATT
Organism: Kogia breviceps; assembly: GCF_026419965.1. Classification (NCBI taxonomy): domain Eukaryota; kingdom Metazoa; phylum Chordata; class Mammalia; order Artiodactyla; family Physeteridae; genus Kogia; species Kogia breviceps. Next base: position 374,263 of record NC_081322.1, read on the forward strand.
TTGGTGGGAGGTGGGAATTTGTTTTGCACCATGTACTTAGGCTGTATTGACAGAAGAGATGGGAATCAGGGAGGTCAAAGGAGATGAAATATAAGGATAGAAGGTCAAAGCTGTCAGGGGGAGAGTGATGACATTTTCTGGTAAACCTGGGCAAATCTACTCATTTACTCTCTACTCCTCCCCTAAGCGGGGCTGCAGCCGCCTCCGTCTGAAACACAGCTCTCACGGCTCAAGAGCCGTGCCATCTCGTTTGTTTAATTGCAATGCTTATTTTTTACCAATACCCAGCAGCCTGTTACTGAGGGCACATTTTTAGAAAACTAACAAATAAGCAAATACATCCTTAGATCACAGACACAGCTATCCAAATCTGTACAAAAGGGAACGTGCACTTATCACACCTACACGTGTACTGGTTTGTTTGTTTTTTCCTATTTCATCGACTTCAAGGCATTTTCTGGAGAGATGACACATGATTTCTAGTTTTTTAAACCATAACTAAAACTGCCTTCTTGGGTATTTATTTACGTGAATACTTTCTGAAAATCTTCTGTAATTATATTCAACTCTTCTTTCATGCTTTAAAATGGCTTTATCACAGAGCAAATAAGCAAATAAAATTACGTGGGCACAGGCAGGCTAGAGAGTAATTAGAAAACTATAGTGGTAACCCAGCAGCACTTTCATTTGGGAAGTGCCCAGATGGCTTCCTTGCTGAATTCTTCTCACATGTAAGGAAAAAAACATTACTAATTTATCCAAACTTCTTAAGAATATAGAAAAACAGGAAACATTTCCCCATTTGTTTGTGATCCCAGCACAACCCAGATAATAAAACCTACAAGGACATCTTAAGAAGAGTAAATTAGAGCCCAATCTAGCTCATGAACACAGATGCAAGAAATCTTTTAAATAAGTGGTTGAATATCCAGATGGGAAAAAAATGAACCTTGACCCTTAACTCACACTCATTTCAAATAGATTATAGATTTACATGTGAAAACTTTTAAAATAATAAATCTGGGAGAAGAAAACATGGAATATTTAATAGCCATGAGGTAGGTAGGCAAAGAATTCTTAAACAGGACACAAAACATTTCTAATCATAAAGAGCAAGGATGATAAATTAGACTTCATTAAATTAAGAAATTGTCCTTATCACAGGACAACAAAGCAAATGAAATGGCAGTTCACAAAGGAGTTTTTCCATACATATATCCAACACAGCACTTGTATCCAAAATGTGTAAAGAACTACTATAGCTCAATAAGGAAAAGGCAGCCAATATAATTTTTAAATGAAGAAAATCTTGAACAGGCACTTCCTGAAAGAGGATAACTAATAATGGAAAAGAATCTGAAAAAGAACTATATATATATATATATATATATCACTTTGCTGTACACACATTGAAATTATACTTCAATTTAAGAAATGGTTAATAAACAAGCAAAACGAAACAAAACAAAAAAAGGGCTTCCCTAAACATCCAATAAGAATTTGAACAAAGCTCTCAATATCAATAGCCAGTAGGGAAGTGTAAGTTAAAGTGACAATGAAATATCGTGACACAGCTGCCAGAATGGCTAAATTTTTTTTTAATGATACAGTAGGTCAGAGAGGGTGGGAAACAACTGAAACTCTCAGGCACTGCTGTTTGGAACAACTGTTTTGGAAAGTCTATTGGCAAGATCTACTAAAATGAAACATGCAATATCTCTGTGACTCAGCAATTCTACATATCTACTCCAAAGAAATGAGTACACATGTTTACTCTAAGACACAGATCAGAATTGTCATAGCACTATTAGGTATAATAGCCCCCAACTAGAAACAATGTAACTGCCTATCAACAGTTAATGGATGAATAATTTATGACATGTTTATACTATGGAAGGTTTTACAGCAGTAATAAAGGATGAACTACTGGCATGCAATGACAAGGATACTTTCACAGAAATAGTGCTAAACTTAAAAAGCTGGTACAAAAGTGTACATTCTGTATTCTTCCATTTTACAAAGTTCAAAGGAAGGCAAAACTAATGTATGATGATAGAATTTTCTTTTTAAAAGGTTCCTGAATGATTCTAATGTGCATCTAGGTTTGAGAACTACTTACATGCCAGGGAGGTAACTGAGGTCCCAGGAAGTGAGGAGACTTGGCTGGGTTTTCTTGATTCCCAGCTTTGTTTTACGTGTATGAACAATACTGCCGCCTCCATTATGGAATAATGACCCCACCAGAACTTGACTCTATGTGCAACACATGGATCCCAGATCCTAAGCTGTTTTTACTGTCCTCAACAAACTCACTCAGTGTAGATTGATTCCATGTGCTGCCTGAGAGATGGCTTTCATTCAGGAGTGAGTGAACATTTCTGATTCTTTTTCCACAAAAACCTTTTTAGATAATTTCTGTTGTTTTATTTTTATTGAAGTACAGTTGATTTACAATGTTGTGTTAGTTTCAGGTGTGCAGCATAGTGACTCAGTTATATATATATACATATATATTCTTTTTCAGGTTCTTTTCCCTTATAGGTTATTACACGCCATTGAGTATATAGAGTTCCCTGTGCTCTACCGTAGGTCCTTGTTGGTTACCTGTTAATTTCTGTTATTTTTAAATGGCAAGAACATACGAGTATCCATAAACAGGAAGGAAGCAGACGCAGTACGTCTTTCTCTCAGGTGTCACTTTACATCTCTATCTGATACTAGTTAAACCAATGTTGCTATATCCGTGTTCAGCTTCTTTTTCTTTTGGCTTTTTGTTCACTCTTTAGTGAACTGAAATATAGTTGATGTACAATATCATGTTAGTTTCAGGCGTACTACATAATGATTTGACATTTGCATCCATTATGAAACGATCACCATAATAAGTCTAGTAACTATCTGTCCTCATACAAAATTATTACAATATTATCGACCGTATCCCTTATGCTGCATATTACACCCTGTGACTTATTTATCGTATAACTGGAGGTTTGTACCTCTTTCTGTTTATTTTAAAACTCATTTAGCAAGACTCTGAAAGGCTTAGGAAAGGGAGAATTTCAATCTCTACAGGGGAATTGAGAAGCAGTTTTGGGGCTATTAAAAAATACTTATTATGTATATTCGGCGCCTTAATTCTACGTGACAAAATGATAAAGGCAGAAAAACGCTCATATTCTCTGCTTTTGGCATTAGCAGCACTGAATGCATTCAGATTAATAAAAGTCAAGCGCTGCCAATATAAACGAAAGAGCTGTGTTATCACTTTGCACCCTTAGTTATTAGCAATCATGACAGCTCAAGGAAAGTCAACTGACATCTATTTATGAAAGGATTTGAACAGTCGCAGCTGAAATTCACAAATGCAGATGCAGATAACTGCTGGAAAACCGCAAGAAATGGTAGGAAAGAAAAACTATGGAGGAGAGTGAGCAACCATACTCAGCTTTGGGGAAACAAGTAGGATTAATGGAGGTAACTCCTCATTTTTTTACTCTTCTGAAATCTTTATTCTCTTCTAAATTTCTCCTTCTCCTCTTCCTCCTCCTCCTCCTTCTTCTTCGTCTTCCAGAGCGTTGCAACCTATACAAAATGCTCCGTGGGGCTTGAAATGTGTCTCCTTAATAGTTTATCTGAATCTCAACTTATTTTTTCTATTGGTGAGAACACTGGTTCTTAACCTGTAGCTTTTCTTTATCTCCAAGTATATCAATGGTGTTAAGTAATACCCATCGGGCGCCATTTTCTTCACAGCTACCATTTCCTCATACTTCTCAACGCTCCTGGTAAGTCACACCTGTTTGCGGGTTCCCTTCCACCCACCAGTCAACCATCCTAATCCTCGGCCAGAGCCAAGGGCTCTCTGCTCCACCTGCTTCCAGTATTGCAGTCCTCGTTCCCGGCTGGGCAGCGAGTCATTCGGCTCCAAAGCCCCATCCTATTATCTGTGTTCTTGGACCCCTGCTGGTACTGTCTCAGGTTGGCTTCTCTTGACGGAACAATCAACACACGTGTAAAGGAGGGGCTGACGCAGATTGGGCGTATAGGGAAATGTCAGACTGTGATACAGGATGACAAAGCCTCAGCCAAGGCCCCAAGGAGCTAGAGCACATCCTGTTCATCATGTGGTGCCCACTGAACCCTTATTCGCCCGCCCACACCGGTCACTGTACCTGGGGCTCTGGGAAGGGCTTGCCTGGAGGGAGGGGTCTGTCGGCTGCTGAGGCAAACCCGGCACTGAGTCCCTCCTGGAAGGGGGATTGTTTCCATCACAGAGATGCATGAGGACAGAATGCAGATTAGGTCAGGTCTGAAAAGGATCCAATCCTCCAAAATGACCCCAGATTTCACTTGAAAGACTATAGGTTTCATTCAGGTCTGATCTTAATTTACAGCCCAGAGTGTGGGCCAAGACGTCTCCATTTACTTTGGGAAATACTCCCAAATCTCACTGGCCTAAATACTTGGTACAGTGTAAGGTCACTCAGAGGGCTTTTTAAAATGTGCTTTTGAAAGAGATTTCTAGTTTGGTTTTCAAGAAAGACTGTGTATGAAAAAAAGTTGTGGAGGGAAATGATATAACTTTAAAAGAGATTTAATGTCAGCAGGGGGAAAAGGATTAGGGAAAAAGGGAACTCATGGTATCTCACTGAAGTACGTTTGATCTTAGGCCCTGCTTTAGATATTAATTTCTGAGCTAATGAGGCTCCGCCAGACTCTTGGGATCTAGGAACCATTTTCCAAAAACATCTTTAGCTTTATCCTATCTCCCTGAATCCAGACCAGGATCCTATAAATCTGTAATTTAAATTCTGTCCTGGCCATGTAAAAGGTTTAACCACTACGTTAAATCCAGTAGACAATTTAAAAATCCTAATTTAGGGGCATTAATCCCTTTCTCTCTTGAGAGTGTTCCACGTTTGGCCTCATCGCAAGCTGTTACCACCAAGCTTTCCCTCCTTGAAACAGCTCCCATTAACCAGCAGAGCAGCCTAAAGAAGAAAAATGTCCACCAAGCAGAGCATGGATGTTCTCTCAGGACGCCAGAGCTTTGCTGGGAACTAATTTGAAACCAGTTTCCCATACATTAGGCTTCACAAGGTCACACTGCACTTTTGGCATCTGACCGATAAGGGTACTTCCAGTAACAGTTTCAAGAACAGGAGTGCTAGAATGCTAAACCATTGTGTTTGATTGTCTTACCAACTGTCAAATCAAATTCCTTTGTTTCTCTGGTGGTCAATAAGAATTGTATCAGATATTTTGTGTGTGTGTGGGTGTGATTTTTAAAATTGAGGTATAACTGACATACAACATTATATTAGCTTCAGGTGTACAACATAATGATTCAATAGTTGTATATATCGTGAAACGATCATCACAGTAAGTGTAGTTAACATCCATCACCATCCACAGTTACAGAACATGTTTTTCTTGTGATGAGACCTTTTCAGATCTATTCTCTTAGCACTGCTCAAGTACGCCAATACATCATTATTAACTACAGTTGCCATGGTACATTACATCCCCATAGCTTATTTATTTCATAACTGGAAGTTTTTCCTCAAAAATATTTCTTGAAATAAAAACAAAAAATACCTTAGTATTATAAATTTGGAGCTTGTGTCATTGATCAATAATCCACATACTATGGGTTGATCCTGTCAATGATGTAAAAATAGAGCATCCACCTTACTGTCGGATTCACATTTCATTCAAGAAAGGTATGGAGGGCTTCTCTGGTGGCGCAGTGGTTGAGAATCCGCCTGCCGATGCAGGGGATGCGGGTTCGTGCCCCGGTCCGGGAAGATCCCACGTGCCGCGGAGCAACTAAGCCTGTGAGCCATGGCCGCTGAGCCTGCGCGTCCGGAGCCCGTGCTCCGCAACGGGAGAGGCCACAACAGTGAAAGGCCTGCGTACCGCAAAAAAAAAAAAAAAAAAAAAAAAGGAAAGGTATGGAGAGTTCATTGGGGTCTATGTGTGGCGATGAAAATAAATATTCTACTTCAGTACTAAAGGGATTCTTGGAACTCTTCCCTTTGTTCAATTAACTTTATTAGGTGCAATGTTTCCACTTATTAAATTCATACCACCCCAAACTGTCTTCAAACCAAGCAAGGTTAACATTTTGTTCTCAGCCCTTCAGAGTAAGTGACAGTATCCAAGTTCTTCTCACTTTCTCCTATTGCTTTTTCTCCCTCCTTTTTCCTCCTCAACCAGAGTGTGTAAGTTCCTCCAGAGCAAAACAAAAAAACAAAAAAAAAACAACAAGCCTTGTTTTCTATCGCCTTCATTGCCTGGCACGAGTCCAGTAGATAAAACAGTCCCCAGTGCCTGGACAAGTGGGACTATTAAATGTAATTTTACAGTTTGGTGGGGTTGAAGCTATAGCACGTATCAGCCTGACGGGCCTGTGTAATTAGTTCCTGTGAGAAGTCAGGAGAAGGAGGCGATGTCAATAAACTAGAACTCAGTCAGCAAAAGCGACCCACGTCAGCATGTCATTCCCCTTCCTCCTCCTCCACTGTCACCGTTCAGCCGTCTTTTCCACACTGATGGTCAGCATCTGGCAGTCATCTCTTCCCACCTCTGCCCTCCGGCCAAAGGACTCAGCTTGATCAAATTGTCAGCGGGGAGAGAATGAAGGAACGGCCCTTTACAGCACAACTAGCCCCGAGTCCCACACCTCTGTAGGAATCACCTTCATAGTGATGGATGAAACCACAGGCCTCTGAAGCTGCTGGGGGCCTCAGAGTTCTCCAGAAGCCTGCTGCTAAAAATAAGTGTTAGATAGAAATGCAGACTCTCAAGCCCTGCTCCCTTCCTACTGAACAAGAATCGGAGGTTTAACAACATCCCCAAGTCATCTGCATACACAATAAAGTCTGAAAAGCACTAGAATATTCTTCATTATGTGTACCAGACAACTGAGCCCGGGAGAAGCTAGGTATCTAAATAAAATGCATCAGGAGAGATTTGCAGATCAATTCATTCACTGATCCTGGAGAAACAATAACAGGAAAATGTACAACACATTACTAAACACAGGGCTTTGGCTCCTTACACAAGATTTTACCATCAACTGAACGAGAAATCCAATTGCATGACAATACTTCAGAGTGTATCACAGCAGTTCATTAATATTTCTAAGCACCATCATAAGGACTATACAGTAAATACTTGCATTAAATTAAAAATTGTTTTTTTGTTTTGTTTTTTAACTTTTTATTTTATACTGGAGTATAGCCAATGAACAATGTTGTGATAGTTTCGGGTGCACAGCCATACATATACATGTATCCATTCTCCCCCCAAATCCCCTCCCTTCCAGGCTGCCACATAACACTGAGCAGAGTTCCCTGTTCTATACAATAGGTCCTTGTTGGTTATCCATTTAAAATATAACCGTGTTTATTTGTTTGTTTGTTGCTTTGTTTTGTTTTTACCTGAGCTGGGTCATACAAATGCTAAAAGGCAGTTCTCTGTCGTTAGGCAAGATTTTTGTAATTTCTAGGATTCCTAAAGCTGTTACTCCCTTCATCCTTGATTTTTCTACCTGGTCTATTATTTCACCTCCAGCCACGTGCGGATCCCTATTTTTTAATTACTTGTTACTAAAAGGTAATATATGCCCTACATGGAGAATACAAGAGAATATCTCAAAGACTAGAAATTACCTAGAGTTCCAACCCAAGAGTAACACAGTTAACATGTGAAATGTATTTTCTTCATAGGTTGGTATGTTGATTTATTTTAAATTAAGACAAAGCGTATTATCAGGTTATTACCTGGAACGTAATCAAAACTACATATAGGAGACCTTCAAGATGGCGGAGGAGTAAGACGCGGAGATCACGTTCCTCCCCACAAACACATCAGAAATACATCTACACGTGGAACAACTCCTATAGAACACCCGCTGAACGCTAGCAGAAGACCTCAGACCTCCCAAAAGGCAAGAAACTCCCCCACATACCTGGGTAGGGCAAGAGAGAAAAGAATAAACAGAGACAAAAGAATAGGGACGGGACCTGCACCAGTGGGAGGGAGCCGTGAAGGAGGAAAGGTTCCCACACACTAGGAGCCCCTTCACGGGCAGAGACTGCGGTGGTGGAGTGGGGGAAAGCTTCGGAGCCACGGAGGAGAGCTTAGCAATGGGGTGCGGAGGGCAAAGCGGAGAGATTCCCACACAGAGGATCGGCGCCGACCGGCACTCACCAGCCCGGAGGCTTGTCTGCTCACCGCCAGGGCGGGCGGGGCTGGGAGCTGAGCCTTAGGCTTCGGTCGGAAGCCGGGAGAGGACTGGGGTTGGTGGCGCGAACACGGCCTGAAGGGGTTAGTGCGCCACGGCTGGCCGGGAGGGAGTCCTGGAGAAGTCTGGAGCTGCCGAAGAGGCAAGAGACCTTTTCTTACCTCTTTGTTTCCTGGGGCGCGAGGAGACGGGATTAAGCGCGCCGCCTAAACGAGCTCCAGAGACGGGCGCGAGCCGCGGCTATCAGCGCGGATCCCAGAGACGGGCATGAGACGCTAAGGCTGCTGCTGCCGCCACCAAGAAGCCTGTGTGCAAGCCCAGGTCACTCTCCACACCTCCCCTCCCGGGAGCCGGTGCAGCCCGCCACCGCTGGGGTCCCGGGATCCACGGACAGCTTCCCCGGGAGAACGCACGGCGCACCTCAGGCTGGTGCAACGTCACGCCGGCTTCTGCCGCCGCAGGCTCACCACGCATGCGTGCCCCACCCTCCCCCTGGCCTGAGTGAGCCAGAGCCCCCGTATCAGTGGCTCCTTTAACCCCATCCTGTCTGAGCGAAGAGCAGACGCCCTCGGGCGACCTACACGCAGAGGCTGGGCCAAGTCCAAAGCTGAGCCCTGGGAGCTGTGCAAACAAAGGAGAGAAAGGGAAATCTCTCCCAGAAGCCTCAGGAGCAGCGGATTAAATCTCCACAAACAACTTGATGTACCTGCGTCTCTGGAATACCTGAATAGAAAACGAATCATCCCAAATTGAGGAGGTGGACTTTGGGAGCAACAATGTATATATTTTTTTCCTTTTTCTCTTTTTGTCAGTGTGTATGTGTATGCTTCTGTGTGTGATTTTGTCTGTATAGCTTTGCTATATTACCATTTGTCCTAGGGTTCTGTCGTTTTTTGTTTTTTTTTTTTAAACTATAGTTTTTAGTGCTTGTTACCATTGGTGGATTTGTTTTTTGGTTTGGTTGCTCTCTTCTTTCTTTTTTCTATTACTTTTTTATTTCTAATAATTATTTTTTATTTTAATAACTTTGTTTTATTTTATTTTACTTTTTTTTTCTGTCTTTCTTTCTTTTCTCCCATATATCCTGAGCCATGTGGATGACGAGGTCTTGGTGCTCCAGCTGGGTGTCAGGCCTGTGCCTCTGAGGTGGGAGAACCAAGTTCAGTACATTGGTCCACCAGAGACCTCCCAGCTCCACGTAATATCAAACGGCAAAAATCTCCCAGAGATCTCCATCTCAACGCCAAGACCCAGCTCCACTCAACAACCAGCAAGCTACAGTGCTGCACACCCTATGCCAAACAACTAGCAAGACAGGAACACAGCCACACCCATTAGCAGAGAGGCTGCCTAAAATCATAATAAGGTCCAAGACACCCCAAAACACACCACCAGACGTGGACCTGCCCACCAGAAAGACAAGATCCAGCCTCATCCACCAGAACAGAGGCACTAGTCCCCTCCACCAGGAAGCCTATACAACCCACTGAACCAACCTTAGCCACTGGGGACAGCCACCAAAAACAACGGGAACTACGAACCTGCAGCCTGCAAAAAGGAGACCCCAAACACAGTAAGATAAGCAAAATGACAAAGCAGAGAAACACAGAGCAGATGAAGGAGCAAGGTAAAAACCCACCAGACCAAACAAATGAGGAGGAAATAGGCAGTCTACCTGAAAAATAATTCAGAATAATGATAGGAAAGATGATTCAAAATCTTGGAAATAGAATGGAGAAAATACAAGAAACGTTTAACAAGGACCTAGAAGAACTAAAGAGCAAACAAATATTGATGAAAAACACAGTAAATGAAATTAACAATTCTCTAGAAGGAATCAGTAGCAGAATAACTGAGGCAAAATAAGGGATAAGTGACCTGGAAGATAAAATAGTGGAAATAACTACTGCAGAGCAGAATAAAGAAAAAAGAATGAAAAGAATTCAGGACAGTCTCAGAGATCTCTGGGACAACATTAAACTCACCAACATTCGAATTATAGGGGTCCCAGAAGAAGAGGACAAAAAGAAAGGCACTGAGAAAATATTTGAAGAGATTATAGTTTAAAACTTCCCTAATATGGAAAAGGAAAATAGTTAATCAAGTCCAGGAAGCACACAGTGTCCCATACAGGATAAATCCAAGGACAAACACGCCAAGACACATATTAATCAAACTATTGAAAATTAAATACAAAGAAAAAATATTAAACGCAGTAAGGGAAAAACAACAAATAACATACAAGGGAATCCCCATAATGATAACAGCTGATCTTTCAGCAGAAACTCTACAGGCCAGAAGGGAGTGGTAGGACATATTTAAAGTGATGAAAGGGAAAAACCTACAACCAAGATTACCCAGCAAGGATCTCATTCAGATTTGACAGAGAAATTAAAACCTATACAGACAAGTGAAAGCTAAGAGAATTCAGCACCACCAAACCAGGTTTACAACAAATGCTAAAGGAACTTCTCTAGGCAGGAAACACAAGATAAGGACCTACAATAACAAACCCAAAACAATTAAGAAAGTGGTAATAGGAACATACATATCGATAATCACCTTAAATGTAAATGGATTAAATGCTCCAACCAAAAGACACAGACTGGCTGAATTGATACAAAAACAAGATCCATATATATGCTGTCTACAAGAGACCCACTTCAGACCTAGGGACACATACAGACTGAAAGTGAGGGGATGGAAAAAGATATTCCATGCAAATAGAAATCAAAAAGCTGGAGTAGCAATTCTCATATCGAAAATAGACTTTAAAATAAACACTACATAATGATCAAGGGATCGATCCAATAAGAAGATATAACAATTGTAAATATTTATGTACCCAAAATAGGGGCACCTCAATACATAAGGCAAATGCTAACAGCCATAAAAGAGGAAATCGACAGTAACACAGTCATAGTAGGGGACTTTAACAACCCACTTTCACCAATGGACAGATCATCCAAAATGAAAATAAAAAAGGAAACACAATCTTTAAATGATACATTAAACAAGATGGACTTAATTGATACTCATAGGGCATTCCATCCAAAAACAACAGAATACACTTTCTTCTCAAGTTCTCATGGAACATTCTCCAGTATAGATTATATCTTGGGTCACAAATCAAGCCTTGGTAAATTTAAGAAAATTGAAATCGTATCAAGTATCTTTTCCGACCACAACACTGTGAGATAGATATCAATTACTGGAAAATATCTGTAACAAATAGAAACACATGGAGGCTAAACAATACACTATTTAATAACCAAGAGATCACTGAGGAAATCAAAAAATACCTAGAAACAAATGACAATGAAAACACAATGGCCCAAAACCTATGGGATGTGGCAAAAGCAGTTCTAAGAGGGAAGTTTATAGCAATACAATCCTACCTTGAATCAAGAAACATCTCAAATAAGCAACTTAACCTTACACCTAAAGCAATTAGAGAAAGAAGAACAAAAAACACCCAAAGTTAGCAAAAGGAAAGAAATCATAAAGATCAGATCAGAAATAAATGAAAAAGAAATGAAGGAAACAATAGCAAAGACCAATAAAACTAAAAGCTGGTTCTTTGAGAAGATAAACAAAATTGATAAACCACTAGCCAGACTCATCAAGAAAAAAAGGGAGAAGACTCAAATCAATAGAATTAGAAATGAAAAAGAAAAGTAACAACTGACACTGCAGAAATACAGAGGATCATGAGAGATTACTACAAGCAACTCTATGCCAATAAAATGGACAACCTGGAAGAAATGGACAAATTCTTAGAAAAGCACAACTTTCTGAGACTGAACCAGGAATAAATAGAAAATATAAACAGACCAATTACAAGCACTGAAATTGAAACTGTGATTAAAAACCTTCCAAAAAACAAAAGCCAGGACCAGATGGCTTCACAGGCGAATTCTATCAAACATTTAGAGAAGAGCTAACACTTATGCTTCTCAAACTCTTCCAAAATATAGCAGAGGGAGGAACACTCCCAAACTCATTCTATGCGGCCACCATCATCCTGATACCAAAACCAGACAAAGATGTCACAAAGAAAGAAAACTACAGGCCAATATCACTGATGAACATCGATATAAAAATCCTCAACAAAATACTAGCAAACAGAATCCAACAGCATATTAAAAGGATCATATACCATGACCAAGTAGGGTTTATTCCAGGAATGCAAGGATTCTTCAATATATGCAAATCAGTCAATGTGATACACCATATTAAGATATTGAAGAATAAAAACCATATGTTCATCTCAATAGGTGCAGAAAAAGCTTTTGACAAAATTCAACACCCATTTATGATAAAAACCCTCCAGAAAGTGGGCATAGAGGGAACTCATTTCAACATAATAAAGGCCATATATGACAAACCCACAGCCAACATCATTCTCTATGGTGAAAAACTGAAACCATTTCCACTAAGATTAGGAACAAGGCAAGGTTGCCTGCTCTCACCACTATTATTCAACACTGTTTTGGAAGTTTTAGCCACAGCAATCAGAGAATAAAAAGAAATAAAAGGAATCCAAATCAGAAAAGAAGAAGTAAAACTGTCACTGTTTGCAGATGACGTGATACTATACATAGAGAATCCTAAAGACTACCAGAAAACTACTAGAGCTAATCAATGAATTTGGTAAAGTTGCAGGATACAAAATTAATGCACAGAAATCTCTTGCATTCCTATACACTAATGATGAAAAATCTGAAAGAGAAATTAAGGAAACACTCCCATTTACCACTGCAACCAAAAGAATAAAATACCTAGGAATAAACCTACCTAGGAAAACAAAACACCTCTATGCAGAAAACTATAAGATACTGATGAAAGAAATTAAACACGATACAAACAGATGGAGAGATATACCATGTTCTTGGATTGGAAGAATCAACATTGTGAAAATGACTATACTACCTAAAGCAATCTACAGATTCAGTGCAATCTCTATCAAACTACCACTGGCATTTTTCACAGAACTAGAACAAAAAATTTTTCAATTTGTATGGAGACACAAAAGACCCTGAATAGCCAAAGCAATCTTGAGAAAGAAAAATGGAGCTGGAGGAATCAGGCTCCTGGAATTCAGACTCTACTACAAAGCTGCAGTAATCAAGACAGCCTGGTACTGGCACAAAACAGAAATATAGATCAATGGAACAGGATAGAAAGCCCAGAGATAAACCCAAATGCCTATGGTCAACTTATCTATGATACAGGAGGCAATGATATACAGTGGAGAAAAGACAGCCTCTTCAATAAGTGGTGCTGGGAAAACTAGACAGCTACATGTAAAAGAATGAAATTAGAACACTCCCTAACACTATACACACAAAAAAATTCAAAATGGATTAAAGACCTAAATGTAAAGCCAGACACTATAAAACTCTTAGAGGCAAACATAGGCAGAACACTCTATGAGATAAATCACAGCAAGACCCTTTTTGACCCACCTCATAGAGAAATGGAAATAAAAACAAAAATAAACAAATGAGACCTAATGAAACTTAAAAGCCTTCGTACAACAAAAGAAACCATAAACAAGACGAAAAGACAACGTTCAGAATGGGAGAAAATATTGGCAAACGAAGCAACTAACAAAGGATTAACCTACAAAATTTACAAGCAGCTCGTGCAGCTCAATATCAAAAAAACAAACGACCCAATCAAAAAATGGGCAGAAGAACTAAATAGACATTTCTCCAAAGAAGATATACAGATTGCCAACAAACACATGAAAAAATGCCTAACATCATTAATTAGAGAAATGCAAATCAAAACTACAATTGGATATCACCTCACACCAGTCAGAATGGCCATCATCAAAAAATCTACAAACAATAAATGCTGGAGAGGGTGTGGAGAAAAGGGAACCCTCTTGCACTGTTGGTGGGAATGTAAACTGATACAGCCACTATGGAGAACAGTATGGAGGTTCCTCAAAAAACTAAAAATAGAACTACCATACGACCCAGCAATCCCCCTACTGGGCATATACCCTGAGAAAACCATAATTCAAAGAGTCATGTACCACAATGTTCATTGCAGCACTATTTACAATCTCCAGGACATGGAAGCAACCTAAGTGTCCATCGACAAATGAATGGTAAAGAAGATGTGGCACATATATACAATGGAATATTGCTCAGTCATAAAAAGAAACGAAATTGAGTTATGTGAAGTAAGTCAGAAAGAGAAAAACAAATACCAGATGCTAACACATATATATGGAATCTAAAAAAAAAAAAAAAAAAGGTTATGAAGAACCTAGGACAGGAATAAAGAGGCAGACCTACTAGGGAATGGACTTGAGGACACAGGGAGGGGTAGGGTAAGCTGGGACGAAGTGAGAGAGTGGTAAGGACTTATATACACTACCAAATGTAAAATAGCTAGTGGGAAGCAGCCACATAGCACAGGGAGATCAGCTCAGTGCTTTGTGACCATCTAGAGGGGTGGGATAGGGAGGGTGGGATAGGGAGGGTGGGAGGGCGGGAGTCACAAGAGGGAAGAGATATGGGGATATATGTATAGCTGTTTCACTTTGTTATACAGCAGAAACTAACACACCATTGTAAAGCAATTATACTCCAATAAAGATGTTAAATAAATAAATAAATAAAAGCCACCTTGGAGGCTTCCTACCTCCCCCAAAAAACTTCATATAATCATACTCTATAGTCATAAAGTAATAAGATCCTTCATAATCATAACCTTAATGATTACATAATAGTTTATTGGACACCATAATTTACTTAACCATTCTTTTATTACCAGACACTTAAATTATTGGCAATTTTTACTTTTCAGATAAAGAGGTGAAAATCATCATTGTGAATAAGATTTTGTTCACGCTTTGGCATAGAATCATTACAAAACTCTTGATACAGACTGCAAAACTGATTACCAATTCTTTACAAGACTGATCATCTCATCAGAACCTCACAGATGCTTAAGGTATTTATTAATTTGATTGGGGAAGATCAAATTTCATAGTGTGAACAGAAAATTTTAAATTTGTATTGTATTGGGTAGGCCAAAAATTTCATTTCAATTTTTCCATAAGATCTTATGGTAAAAGCCCAACGAAATTTTTGGCCAACCCAATATTTCTTCTTTGGTGAATAACTCATTTTTTCCAATGTTCACTTATCTACTGACATTCATAGCATTTTTCTCACTGATCTGTATGTGATAGTTATAGATATTGTCTTTATTTGAATCTATGTTGCAAATTTTTTATTGTAGCTATTTTAATGTATAGAATTTTTTAAACGAAATTTTATATAGCCAAATCTATATTTTGCTTACTATGTCTTTTGTTTGCTACTAGGCTTAGGAAATATTCTCCTGCTCAGAGATACACTATTTATTTCTATTATTGTCTAGTTACATTCTGTCTTGACTTTTAGATTCAACAGTTTATTCCATCTGGAACTGATTTTGGTGTGTGTTATGAGATGAGAATATAAAGGAATTTTTCCAAATTATGAACCACTTGTTTCAATATAATTTATGGAATCTTTTTCTTTTCTACTCAATTATTATACCACACACATGTGTAATATGCATAATTATTTAATATTTTAAAAATATACTATTGTCTGTTCTGAGCTATATATTCTTGAGTGGGAAACATTAGTTTTACTATTGTGACTTTATGGTATGTTCACATACATGACTGACAACTCTTTTCTTGAAGTTTTTCTAAGTTTTTCTATATATTTTCCTGTATTCTCAATATAGGATTTTAATTGTTAATTTCTAATATTCTATTATGGTGAGAGGATTTGGTGGATGTTGCAGTAATTTTTTGAAATTTACTGGAATTCCTTTTTGCCTTGTAAAGGGTCAATTTTGTGCCTCCCTCCCATAGTGGCTGTATCAATTTACATTCCCACCAGCAGTGCAGGAGGGTTCCCTTTTCTCCACACCCTCTCCAGCACTTATTTTTTGTAGATTTTTTTGATGATGGCCTTTCTTACTGGTATGTGGTGATACCTCATTGTGGTTTTGATTTACATTTCTCTAATGATTAGTGATGTTGAGCATCCTTTCTCATTTTGGTGGTGATCTGTATATCTTCTTTGGAGAGATGTCTGTTTAGGTCTTCTGCCCATTTTTGGATTGGGTTGTTTGTTTTTTTTGATATTGAGCTGCATGAGCTGCTTGTATATTTTGGAGATCAATCGTTTGTCAGTTGCTTCATTTGCACATATTTTCTCCCATTCTGAGGGTTGTCTTTTTGTCTTGTTTATGGTTTCCTTTGATGTACAAAAGCTTTTAAGTTTCATTAGGTCCCATTTGTATATTTTTACTTTTATTTCCATTTCACTAAGAGGTGGGTCAAAAAAGATCTTGCTGTGATTTATGTCATAGAATGCTCTGCCTGTGTTTTCCTCTAAGAGTCAAAACAGTTCTTGATCAACATTGCTAACTTAAGATTCCTAGAATGTATCCAGTACGTAGGAACATTCAGACTTGAGGTGATATTTCTCCTCATTCCCTACAAGGTGTCTTCTATCAATTAATACCACTCGTTATTTGTTTTTTACTGTGAAAGGATGCTATCAGCAGTGCTTCAGGTTCTGTAAGGACATGAGTCCATTTCTTTCCCTGGGATTGCTAGCTGTTTTGATAATTTAGAGCTACATCTTCTTGGACTCGTTTCCTACAGTCATCTGTTTCCTTTTTCAAGGACAATGTCAAGGCCCAAGGCCAGAAACACATGGCCATAAGCCAAGAACATAAGTGCTCTATAAGCTAGAGCAGCAGAGGTTGTTGATGGAAGAGATGTGTGGGTGTCAGTGTGTGTGTATTTGTGCATATTGAGGACACCTGTTTATAAGTCTCCGGAGAAAAGAATTGTTTCTCATAATTGTCAAGCTCTACTTCCCCTCTGTTGCATATTGTTGATTATAAAGTATTTGTTCTGGATACTAATTATCTGGTGTGGGGTGGGGGGAACTCTAGCAATCCAAGAAATAAATATACCATTATGTTCATATTTAATCCATTTAAATTTGACTGTTTATTTATTTAGCATTGGGAACTTCCAAATGTTTTTGAGTACCAGCATGTCATGCTTGAACCTAATTAACTCTTTTCATTTTAATTTACTTATGTCATGTCTGATATCTTCAAAAGAAATGTTACTTGGCCTACCATTCACCAAGGAAAAATAGATTTAAAATATAGATAGTTTGTTCTGAGATTTGCCGATAAAACATTTACAAAATGGAATAATTTCTGAACTGCTGACAAACAATATATTCCTATATTTGATATATATGTGTACATAAATAATGCTTTCTTTCCAAATAAAAATCCTAAACAAATATCGTATATTAACACATATATGTGGAATCTAGAAAAATGGTACAGATGAACCAGTTTGCAAGGCAGAAATAGAGACACAGATGTAGAGAACAAACATATGGACAGCAAGGGAGGAAAGTGGGGGTGGGGGGATGAACTGGGAGATTGGGATTGACATATATACACGAATATGTTTAAAATAGGTAACTAAGAAGAACCTGCTGTACAGCACAGGGAACTCCACTTCGCTGTACAGTGGAAACTAATACAACATTGTAAAACAACTATACCCCAATTTTTAAAAAAATCTGGGGCAAAAAAATAACAAAGGAAAGTTTAGTACCTCATAAATTAAAAAAAAAATCCTAAACAGTATCAAAATCTCAAGATCTACAAAATTCCTGTTGACAACAATAACAACAATGAAAACCAAATCAAAAC
The DNA here is from genome assembly GCF_026419965.1 of Kogia breviceps. Classification (NCBI taxonomy): domain Eukaryota; kingdom Metazoa; phylum Chordata; class Mammalia; order Artiodactyla; family Physeteridae; genus Kogia; species Kogia breviceps. Next base: position 392,288 of record NC_081322.1, read on the forward strand.
AAAACAAAATCTCATTAGATCGGAAGGACTAAACCAAATTGTCTTGAAATAAAATGTGTGCTACGTGGGTCATCTCTTTAGGAACCACAAAATCAATTTCCCATAAGGTAAAATAGTTTCAATCAAGAATTTTTTTCTTTTTCAAAAAATTTATTTATTTATATTTATGTTTGCCTGCGTTGAGCTTTCACTGCTGTGTGCAGGCTTTCTCTAGTTGCAGCGAATGGGAGCTACTCTTTGTCACGGTGCACGGGCTTCTCATTGCAGTGGCTTATCTTGTTGCAGAGTGCGGGCTCTAGGTGCATGGGCTTCAGTAGTTGTGGCACACAGGCTCAGTAGTTGTGGCTCGTGCGTTCTAGAGCTCAGGCTCAGTAGTTGTGGTGCACGGGCTTAGGTGCTCCGCGGTATGTGGGATCTTCCTGGACCAGGGCATGAACCTGTGTCCCCTGCATTGGCAGGCTGGTTCTTAACCACTGTGCCACCAGGGAAGTCCCCAATCAAGCATTTTTAATTAAACTAGTTTACAACAGAATCCCATTACCCTAATTAAAGGACTAAACATTGTATTTATAGACACTTCTTAATAACTTAAAAATAGATACCAACAATTACACTTAAAATTCCACATTAAAACAAAAATCCTAAGATCCAGTAGATTAAAGTGAGTTATTATAAGTAGGAACTTCTGAAATGTTGGTCGTTCCTTGCTGATTACACCATGCAACTCTTTCAAGCGTCATGAGAAGACAAACCAAGATTTAGAACAGTCCTTTGGCTGAATTATGTCCTTGTAATTTGCCACACATCACTCAAGTGAAACAAAAAGCCTTGAATTATTACAATAATAATCTGAATCTTTGACTTCAAGAAATGAATTCTGTCTTATGAAAATCATTAAAGCAAAAAGCAATAAATATGTTATAATATTTTTGAGACTAGGTCTTTAATAATCAACCACAGAAAATTCCCAGTTCAGAAACCAGCTTTTCAATACCCGCTGCTATATTTAAAATGGATAACCAATAAGGACCTCCTGTATAGCCCAGGGAACTCTGCTCAATGTTATGTGGCAGCCTGGATGGAAGGGGAGTTCAGGGGAGAATGGGTACATGTCTATGTATGGGTGAGTCACTTTGCTGTGCACCTGAAGCTATCACAACATTGTTCATTGGCTATATTTTAATATAAAATTAAATTAAAAAAAAAATAAACCAGCTTTTCAAGAATAAAAAGAATCCACTTTAAAATATATTTTAAGTGTATCTTTCATTCTCAAAAACTAGAAAATATGTGAGTCCATAGCTATTGCTCTAGGTTCTGCAATGTTCCTTCAACATTCCTTCCGAGGATTTAAATGGATTTAATTTTTAATGGAATGAAATTTAATAAAACTGTTCTTCATTGCAAAATGCCAGTAATTGGAATTGCTACTGTAACACACGCTTTCAGCTTTTCATCCACCTTTTCAGTCCTGAAGGATTTGATAGTAGCACCTTTTTCAAGTCACCCCTTTCATCCTTAAATATCAACTTTCTTCATTTCAACTCATTCTAACATCTTACCCAGCTCTTTCTCATTCCTAATCATAGCAGCCCAGTTAATTGTAAACATGATACAAAAGAGAAGTAACAAGTAGGTTCTGCAGATTCAGGAAAGCATGCCAAGTGGTGGATTTCTTCGGAGGACAATTTGAGTTATTGACTTCCAAACTCTCACCTCCTCTGTAATATCCCCCTCAGATTGTATACATCATCTAGCTAACCAGTCTAATTCCAAGGAATTCATTATCTTTCATGGCTGACCATTTTGTTTTGAACAGTACTAAAGTAACTATCCAAAGAGACTCCTGGATTTACATAAAGAAAGTCTATTCTGTCTTCTCCAGGACAGCACCTAACATTTTTGAACAAACCTATGACATCTACCTACCCCCAAGTTAACTTCCCCTGTGTTAAGCATTGGCACATTCTTCAATTCCATTCCCTCACCCTTTCTTATCTGAGTATACGCCAGTTTGCCTGTATCTCTCTTACAATGTGGCTTCCAGAACAAAATAAGTTTCAGACAGTCTGATCAGCAACAACTAAGATGGGGTTGCCACATACCTATTGTAAATTCTATTCTTGTGGTTTAGCTCATCAATACGGAATTTGCTTTTGGGGGAATGATATCAAACTGTTGTTTCTTTTTGAATTCATAGTTAAAGTCTCTGGGCCTTTTTATCTGATGTGTTGTCAAGCTGGTCTCTTTAATACAATGTTTATATTTTTGGACCTATATGAAGACATTTTCATTGTTTTCTTTTGCACTAAAATTAACCTGCAAAAATAGAAACAGAAAAATACTTAAATAGCCACAGTTCCACTAATCTAAACATATCAAATCAACCATTTAAATTTTTCCCTTAAGTTTTTCCTCTATGCTTAGTAGTACTCCTATCATACATACCATTTTGGTATTTCATTTTACATTATGTTGTATGTTTCCATATTTCTAATACATGGATTCCAAGATTTCTATTTAAATCTTCTGCAGAATTTTCCATTCAGTTAATATACCATGATTTCATTAAGCATTTCCAGTTATTATTATAAATAGTCCTACTTACTTCCCAGGATTTTAAGGTTAGATGAACTCCTCTATGAATCTACAGTAAAATGGTCAAACTGCTTCCAAAATGGAAGGAAATGCATGTGCTAGGCTTCCCCTAACTCTGTAGGAATGACCATCCCGAGGAATACTCTTGAAGTATTTAGGATGTCTTCGTTTCCCTCAAAGTAACGGATGGATGTTACAGATATTGGGTTTAACTTCTTAATTAGAAAATGAAGAGCAGTTATTATCCTTTTCTACCTTATGCCAAATTCCCTAGCAGTGTCATGGAGGCATCTGTTTAACCTGGCCTCACTTTACCTTTCCTACTCTCCTCTCTTCCTCCAGGCACAGTTAATAACCTCTACCTGTGTGTTCCAATAGCCTTTTGTATGTGTGTCTGAGTAAGATATACAACTCATCACATTGTTTCATAATTGAACTCTACATCTTTGTCTGTTACCTAGACTGAGATTTTCAAGGGAAGGATGAGGTCTTCATTTTTCTATCACCAGTATGTACAAGTGTACCTGGCATAAAGAGTAAGTGTTTTGTGAAGGAACAGAGAAACATACCCATTCCATCCTGTCTGCAATGGTATTACCATTATAATGGTACCTGTTTTTTTCTTAAGACACATCCCATTGATTATTATTAATGTTGAGTATTTTTCCATGCTTATTCAATCGTTGAATCATCTGTTGTGTGATTGTCTATGTTCTATGCCCATTTATGTGTTGGGATAGGCCTTTCTATTGCCATCATCAATCTGAATGTTCATTTTCATTTAGCAAATGCTTATATCACATTTATTATTTGCCAAGTGTTGTTCTAAGTGTTTGGGAAATATTAACGCATTTAATCCTTGCAAAAACCCTTTGAGATAGGTGCTAATAGAGGCATAGAGAAATTAACTCACTTGCCCAAAGTCACACAGCTAGTAAAGGGTAGAGCTGGGATTTGAAACCAGAGACTTCAGAGTCCAGGGTCCTAATCCCTATATTATGCTATCCCTATTCATATTTTAAAATTAAATTTTGTAATATTTAATTTTCTAAAATTAAATTTTGTAATATTGATTATTGTAATATAATCCATAAACTAGTCTGCGGTTGTGCTATTTATTTTAGCTACTCTATTTGCAGTTGTACTAACATTCTGAAAATAACTTCAGGGTCCAGAGCTATCCAGACCCAAACTGGATTACAGTCTGGAGCCCCGCTCCCTCAAATCGGTTGGTTGTTTTTCACGTTGATTTGCCTAGCCTGGCACCTGACACCCCAAAGTGGACCCCAGGCAGCCTCACACACTGATCCTTCCCTCCCCCTGCCCCATGTGCAGTCCTGATTGTGAAGATGTTATCTTGGTTTCCAGAATTTAATTCACTTTCCCTGCTAAGACTGAGACTCGTTTATCCATAGAACTGACTTTCTCCATAGCCTTTAAAAAAAAATATATATATATATATATATATATATATATATACATAGGGCTTCTCTGGTGGCGCAGTGGTTAAGAATCTGCCTGCCAATGCAGGGGACACGGGTTCGAGCCCTGGTCTGGGAAGGTCCCATATGCCGCGGAGCAACTGGGCCCGTGAGCCACAACTACTGAGCCTGCGCGTCTGGAGCCTGTGCTCTGCAACGGGAGAGGCCCGCGCACCGCGATGAAGAGTGGCCCCCGCTCGCCGCAACGAGAGAAAGCCCTCGCACAGAAACGGAGACCCAACACAGCCAAAAATAAATAAATTAATTAATTAAAAAAAAAACCATACAGCCATTGTAGGTAAACTGGCATAATATTTAAAAATATATATATAAATTTATTTATTTATTTTATTTGTTGGGTCTTCGTTGCTGTGCACGGGTTTTCTCTAGCTGCGGTGAGCGGGGGCTGCTCTTCGTTGCGGCGCACAGGCTTCTCATTGCGGTGGCTTTTTGCCAGCCTCCCCTGCTGGGAATTTCGCTGCTGCTCAACTGGACTTCCTGCTCACCACATTCCAGCCACCTAAACACTAGGAGGCAGGCTGCCCCTTCCACTGAGAACCCCCCCACCGGCTCGTCCCAACTATCAGACAGAACCCTGTGTCAGAGAGTAAAGCGTTTCCGTCGAGACTAAAGCCACCTCCCCTTTTGGGTGTCATGATCTTAAACTGCTACTTATGCCCACAGAGAGCATAGAGTCTCTTAGAGTGTGAATGCAGACCCCCGGCCTCCAAAGCGCAGCACAGGCACAAGCCAGACTCCACCCACAGCCACCCCACACCTCAGCATCCTCTGCCAGTTCTTGGCTTATTTCCCATCAGCCACCGCCCCTCTGTAGGGATTCCAGCTATCCTCACCGCACTGAGAGAACCTGTTGGTCTTCTTTACATTTTGTTCTCTTATTTCAAAGCTTAGAAAGTTGCCAAGCCTTGCAAGACATTGGGACCGAAAGGGGAGTGTCAGGCTCTTCCTTTAAAGTTTCATCTCATTCATTTGATTCATTAATCCACATTTCAGCATTCTTCTGAATATGAATTCTGTTTCTAATATGTTCACATCAGCACATTTATTATCTGAAACTTGTTAAGAAGTGTCTCTTGTATTTCATGCCACTTACTCTCATCATATACAAGACCACTCACATATACGCAGGGTCACCTGTCTCATTTGAACACCTAAGGATCCACACAGGTGTACTGTAATCCAGTCTACATTTCTCTCTCCTGTCTATCATGTTGCCAGAAGAGACTGCAAAATGCCATCCTGAAATCCAGGTAGATTGTTTACACAGATTTGCCTGATAAAACAATGTATTTGTGTTAAGGAAGGAAAAGATGTCCCTAGGGATTTTGTGATATGTGTTTGATTTTTTTATCTTAATTGTATTTCTCTTCCATATTCAGAAGTTGCATAGTTGATGTGGGATATCCCTAAATGGCTATGAACTTCATTCCAACCTAACAGTCCCTGCAGCTTTCAGAAATAAGGCTATCTACTACTAAGGTAACTTGTGTCATATTCTCTCAAAGTTCCCCTAAGTCTGATAATTTTTCTCAGGAGAACCATAAATATTTCAGAAAGTAGAAGTGACAGGTACTTACTGGGTTCATCAGATATTTCTTGATCACTAGATTTGAATAAAATAGCTTTCCAGTAAGTATTATAAATAGACAGCTGATTTCTTTACAGTCATCAAGAAATAGTAGGAATTATTTTGAGAACAATACAATGTAGTCCTTTTATAAAAAATAATTTTGTTGCTTTCACAATTGAGCTATTTCCATTGTTTATAAAGATAGAACTCTTCCCATTTTATCTCAGGTGGCTTCTGTCTTCATACAAAAGACCCTCACCACTTCTAGTCCATCATTTCATTAACCTATTTAAAGTTGATTTCAAGGGACACAGAGTTCACTTGAAGCACAAAGTTCCAGACACCTTTAACTAACAGTTCAGTGTCCTAATCACTTAACAAAATTCAACTTCTGTCTCAGATGTTGTTTTGTATTACAAAATGATTTTTCAATGGCTCATTTATAAGAAAGTTGTTTCACAGCCGTGATCTTAAAATTTGGAATGAAAGTCCTAAAATGATTGCATGTAAAAAAATTCCATCCTGTCCAATGTTAACCATAATAGAAATGAAAGCCTTATGAAATTCTTAACATTTTCTCATTGCTCTGGGTATTTTCTTAGCTGAATGCATGTACACATGTAATTTTAAATTAGTGCTTTCTCTTAGCAAGTTCTCATATATTTTTTAGTGTCCCAGAGCTAAAATTGTTAGTTTAATGCCTCACCATTCTGAAAAGAAAGTCTAATATAGATTCTATTTTTACGCTTATGTGGTCCTGACTTTTGGTAATCTCTCATTCCAGAGAACAAGAATGAAAAGAATGAACATTTTGTAATTAGGAAATTCAGTAAATACCCTCAATGAATACTAGAAAGTATAAAATGAAAAAGCTACTACTAGTTTTGATTCCTTAAATGCAGTATTGTGGTTTTCTTTGTTTTTTCAGTGATTTACTGGTAACACCAAGTGAGCAACTGTTTCCCATATGAAAGGCATCCTTTAACATGTCATCCAAAGTAACAGGTTCAAAACCTAATCTCTCTGCTTTAACTATCAAGTACTATTTTGTTTGTAAGTTTTGTGTAGTATGTGGAATCCTAACCATTTTCCTTCAAAATCCAATCATAAAAATAAACAAGCAGCATATACGACTACCTCTGAGGTCACATATACTTGAGCTCAGTTTTGTAATGCTTATAAATGGGCAATTAACACCTTTGCATACTTAAGCTAAAGAGCTAGCTTAATTGTGATGTTAATCACCTATCTTTTGTCCTAATCCATTTTATTTTAATGTAGGCATCAAGCAAAGAAATAAAATGAGAACCTGTAGTCAAAAAGATATCTGTGGATACTTGGAAAACATTAATGCCTTCATTTATATGTATTACAGGGTAAGGCATGCAATGGAAAATGTTAATTCCGATGTTGTGATGAGTCAGTTTTGCTCTGTGGCAATACAAATAACTGAATAAAGCAAATTTGTCCTTTGCTGTATGCTGACAGGATTACCACGTGTTCGTACACCATAATTAGTGACAGTCCACACTCTCAGGAATCTTAAAGTGTGGAAAGCAAATGGAAAAAGAGTATTATCTAACGCACCAACAATTCAAATGCACATGTGATAAAATGGCTGCTTTTAGTACAGCATGCATGGAATGAGGTCTTCAGAATTTGTCAGTAGCAGGTGTTGGATATATAAATATACATCCAGAACTGTACGTCTGGCCTCTCTCTGTTTCCCCTTCTCTGTTACTTCTCTTGGTTAAGCCACTGACCTTACGGCTTATGCGAGAATAACTTACCAGAAGTGTCTGTCACGTTCTTCAGATGAGAATAACAAATGTGTATTATTTTTTGCTACCATCTAATCCACTTACAGTACCTCTTTTAAGATGGACGAATTCTGAAATAGATGGCTTTTTCAGCTGTAAGAGCTCCATCTAATTGATTACGTTGAACATAGAATTTATTGCCTAGTGTACAATCTTCTAATTAAAAGCTCTATGGAAAAAATACATTGTGTGCAGCATACGTGTAACAAATTTACTTACTGACTCCTGAAGGTCATCATCTGCTCTTAAAGGAGAGATTTTGCGAAGTTTGAGAAATGACATTTATTTAGTCAAATGTTCAGTCTTCTAGCTTCCAAGACCAACTTTAAGTCCCTGATATGGTGTTATAGTTCAAGGTAACTGACCAGGCACTTAGGGGCAAGTTGTTACTCTTGGATTTCTTCAACTCTCTAAGGGACATGATTCACCTTGCCTATAATTGATATATATTCCAGTTAGTGGCTTCCCTTTCTGATTTCAGACCTTAGCCAAATATGCAATCCAAAGGCTTACAAAATGCTTGCCCCATGGACATAGACTAGATAATCAAATAGATATTGCCGCATTTGGTTCATTTTGAAGAACTGGAACATCGCTTTATAATCCGTCCTGCTATCCTACATGCTTAGAGATAGATGAGACTCATTTCAATAAATTTTGATTAACCAGCTCAAGCTAGGTTGCTAGCGCCCCAGAGCAAGATTAGAACTACTTGTTTACTGCACGTGCGACATCTAGGCTAGAGTCTGGCACCTAGCAGGATGTCAGGAAAGGTATCTGGTTTGTCTACTAGGTGAAACTGACGGACTGGCCAGTTGTAGTTACGACTGAACCACTCAGCAATCCCATCATTAGAGGTTCTTCCAAGACTAATGAGAATCATCATTGGCCTAAAAAAGGCAAAATCCAAGGGTTCCACCTGAGATTCCACCTCAGATAGAAGAGAAACCATATGACTTGCTCATGCCTTTAACTGGTTTCTGAATGGTCCAGTCTCCTGCTAATGATACGCTAAGTCAGACCAGAACCTCTGGTTCTAACAAAATTACTTGTCCTGTATTGACCTGTACAAACATGGCTGGTAACTAACCTCATAAATTAAAAAGATCTCCACAAGCTCAACAATAACACTATTTTGTGATCATCAAAATGATATTTTATAGAAAATAAATAGAAAAATACTTTTATAGAAAAATACTTTTTTCATAGAAAAAATACTTTTTATAGAAAAATACTTTTATCTATATAGAAGAATACTTTTATAGAAAAATACTTTTATTTCAACTCACAGGAAAATTAAGATATCATATGATCACAGTCATTTTTTTTTTTAATGATTAGAAAACTATATCAGAAGGAAAGACACCAAAATAACAAGTGATCATCTCTGGGTGGTAGGATTATTGGTGAGTATTTTCTTATTTCTTCTTTCCCATATCGTCCAAATTTTCCACAATAAACAGGTACATATGTGTAATTCTAAAACTTTTATGTTTAAACAGTTACCAAATTCCTATTCATGTTTCCCTTATTTCATTTCCAGATAACTGTTCAGTTCACCTCTGCAGCTTAATCAAGACCTATATTTTCACAAATGGCTGGGATAAGAACATAATTTTATTTGAATGAATGTTTGTCAATGCTTTTCTGCAAACAGAAAGAAAGGCCTGAGCTAGAACTTGTTGTCACACACAAAAAAATGAATGCCACGTAGAAATGTCAATCTATCTGTTATTCCTTTTTAAAAGAAAGGCGTATGGGTATGTCATCTGTATTCTGTTTCCCCATGCTAACCTGAATTCACGGTGAACAGTAACTAAAACCTAGTGTGGTGTGCCTGGCGAAGAATCATAAGGATTGCTTTTATTATTATTTTTAGAAAAGGAATTTCCATCTGAGGTTGCTGAAAGTTTCAGTTCCTAGAGTTGAAAATATCAGTTAAGTTTGGTAACAAATTCCCTTTGTTTTGGGAAATTCACCAGGAAGAAACTTTTAGTTACACATAAAATTACCTCCAGTCAGGACTTCCCTGGTGGCGCAGTGGTTGAGAGTCCGCCTGCTGTTGCGGGGGACGCGGGTTCGTTCCTCGGTCCGGGAGGATCCCACGTGCCACGGAGCGGCTGGGCCCGTGAGCCATGGCCGCTGAGCCTGCGCGTCCGGAGCCTGTGCTCCGCAACAATGAGAGCACCACGTGCTACAAAAAAGTTTTCTACATTGTTTTCAGTTCTACCTAATTCCTGATACTTTCCTTCCTGATACTTTCCTCTCTGGCTTCACTAGGAGATTGTCATTCCATTCTTGTACGTCTCTTAATGTTAGAAAGTTCTTTCTTTTACCCTCCTCTCCTCCAAGCTAACATTCCCCTGCTATCTGTATGGAGAGAATTGTGCCCTCTACTGCAAAGGACACATCAAATTGCTTCAGAAAATAAGACAGGATAAGTCAGCCTTACATTCCTGACGGGCTATCGGAGGAGTCCATAAATGATCCAAATCCTGTTATCAGGCTCAGCACACTTCGGAGGCAAGCGGCCTGAATCGCTTCTCAGGATCCTGTATGCGCATTATGGCTCCTACTGCATGGTTTTCACGAAAACAGTCTTGTTTACCACCTCCAGGAGAGTCTGGCCCTGACCTGGAGCCAAGGTAAACAGCGGCCAGTGACTAAGAGCCGCTGAGCCAGGGGAAGCATCCGGACTCCTTGTTCACGTTGTTGACCAGACCGGCTCCTCATACTTCTTGAAGAGCTGAGGCAGCCTCCTTCATTATCGTCCACCGACACCTGGGAGCCGTTCCTCTGCATCACCTGTCAGGTGGGGGCCGGAACGGTCTCAGTTTCTCCACCGTATCCTCAAACTAGGTAGCCGGGAGAGTCCTACAAGCTGCTATTAACTGGGGGTGGGAGGCATGCGGGGAAGTTGCTTTCTCCTTCAGGGCTTTACGGATGAGACAGGGGCGGTCATGGGTCTGTAGGGACCCTCCGTGCTGCTCTTGGCTTCTTGTCTCGGGCACAGTGGCTTCCCTCACAACGCCGAGTCCATCCCCTTAAGGGCCTAAGGCGGGGATCCAAATAATCAGAGTGCAGTTCCCCAATGGGAGTTCCGGGACTGGGCCAAGACACAGAGGCCAGTGACCTCTTAGCAGCTCAACATTAGGAGAAATTCAAGTCCAAGCTGAGGGCCAAGGCAGGTGAACTAAGAACCAGAAGGCATGGTGGGCAGGATGGCCGACTGGGAGGTGAGCCGGCGAGAGGGCAGAGGAGAACAGGGAGGCTGAGACCGATGCGCGCAGAGCAGCTTGGTGGGAGAGAGTGCAGCTCGGAGCCCCCTTGGCTTGGACCATTGCACCACAAGTCTTTTTTTTTTTTTTTTTTTTTTTTTTTTTGCGGTACACGGGCCTCTCACGGTTGTGGCCTCTCCCGTTGCGGAGCACAGGCTCCGGACGCGCAGGCTCAGCGGCCACGGCTCACGGGCCCAGCCGCTCCGCGGCACGTGGGATCCTCCCGGACCGGGGCACGAACCCGCGTCCCCTGCGTCGGCAGGCGGACTCCCAACCACTGCGCCACCAAGGAAGCCCCACAAGTCTTTAAAATGAATGATTGCACCTGGCATTAATTATCCAATTGGGGGGGTAGTGACTGAATCTGTGAGCCTCTGAGGGCTTTCTAAGGCCCCTCAGGCACAGACGGCCAGAAGTGAGCCCTCCTCCCCAGAACACAAGGACGGCTGCCGCAGGAACACGTAACCCAAGGATGTACCTCCTTCTGGAGGCTGGGACGAGCGCTGGTGCCTCCTAGTGAGGGACTGTCACTGCTTCCCGCTCTGTGAAGCCTGGAGCTCCGCTTCTGCAGGTGTAAGGAGACTTCCTGCGTGGAAAGAGCCTGGTGTTCGTGTGTCACCCCAATAGTACGCGTTCTTTTCTCTTTCGAGACCCACTCATTCATCGCACACTCATTTTCCTTTCCCTCCGGCCCTCACCTCCACTTCCTGATAATTTTTTTTCTCTATCTTTATGCTTTCCTTCTTGACTTGTTTCTTTCATCTTGTCAAGATGCATTTTATTCCTCCTAATGAGTGGAAGGATACTAGTCTGAATATAGAGTACAAATAACCCCAAGCCCAGACGCAGGCCAGCCCACACTCAGAGGACGCCTGTACCCTCACCTCCACGGCCCCATGCTTCCTGAATCCCAGTCTCTGGGGATGGGCTCGAGCCCTCTCCTGGGAAGCAAAACCAGCAGGTGAGTCTTGAGAAACCCTTGCATCGATGCCGCCTACCTCTAGGGCAGGGACTCTGTCCTTTTCATCTTTGTCAACTCGGTCCCCCCCAGAATAGTGTTTAATAAAAAGTAGGTGCTCAGTAACTTCTTGTTGAAAGAAGAACTAAACTACTGGCCAAATTGAATAAATAATGAAGTATCAGCCCTGGGCGAAACAGTAAAAATATATTCAGTTTTTCAGCCTGTCATATTTATCAAATTTTGTCTGTCATCCCAAAGCACCAACACCTTCCATTACACCCTTGACCTCAGTGATCCTAATAAAAGGTTCCATTGAGTCCTTATCCCACAAACCAAACATGTTGATTCCGTAATTTGCTTTTCAAAAATTTTACTAAAACGTAATTGCTCATTTTCTCTTCATCTAGGGTCTCTGTGCCTTTTATGATGACAGCTCCCTACTATGATAAATAAATATGTATATTTGGTCATTGTAGAAGGTAAAAGAGTTTCCTAAGAGCATTCTCCTCTCCTATTAGGTCTTGTGGATTCATTTGAATAGTGTTTTCAGAAAACATGGGTGTGCAATGTCTTTGCCCTGATCCCCTGGTGAGACCCAGATAACAGAGGCTGCAGGCTTCCTGGGAGGAAACCTCAGCAAAAAAAATTGGGAAAATTTATTGGATAAAATAAAGTATTTGATTTGTAGCACCTGCTATAAATAAGAAAATGGCCTTTGCAACTTTTGTTGTTGTTTTTTTGAAAGACGCCTACTACTATGGTTATTCTCAATATTTCTCATATATTTAAAACTAAGCATGCATTTCATGTTATGGTTTATAAAGTAAATTTTAAGCTGGAAAGAAAAATCTTTTACTTTTGACAAAAATGACTCTTAAAATCTTATTAATTGCAAAGTGAATTTTTATCTTTTGTTTTAGCCATCAAAGAATTTTTAATATGGTTTATATTTTTTAAATTCTATAAATATATGATATTTTTATATAGGCCTGAATACTGCATCACTTTTTCCAACAGGGCAAAAAAAGTGTGTTTTTAAAACTATAAACCCATCTAAATCAATATGAACTAAAATTTATCCTTGACGAAGATGACTGTGAAATAAGAATAAGTGAGCCAGGTTACTAAAATTCAAAAGGTAGGCCAAAAAATAAGATAATAATGAAATTAGAAAGCTGCTAACATGTTGAGACAGAAGTTTGGGATCACCAATGGATCCCAGTGGAAAGAACAATCAAGAAAGCTTATGGTCATGAAAAGATGCTCAACACCATTAATCATCAGGGAAATGCAAATCAAAACCACAACGAGATATCACCCACACATGTCAGAATGGCTATCATCAAAAAGAACAAATGCTGGTGAGGAGGTGGAGAAAAGGAAATCCTCATGCACTGTTGGTGGGAATGTAAACTTGTGCAGCCACTGTGGAAAACAGTATGGAGATTTCTCAAAAAACTAAAAATAGAACTACAATATGACCCAGCAATTCCACTCCTGGGTATATATCCAAAAAAAAAAAAAAAAAAAAAACATGCAAAAACACTAATTCAAAAAGATACAAGTACCCCAAAGTTCATAGCACCATTATTTACAATTGCCAAGATATGAAAGCAACCTAAAATGTCTATCAACAGATGAGTGGATAAAGAAAATGTGGCATGCATATATATATATATATATATATATATATATATATATAAAGGAATACTACTCAGCCATAAAAAAGAATGAAATTTTTCTATTTGCAACAACATGAATGGACATGAAGGGTATTATGCTAAGTGAAATAAGTCAGACAGAAAGACAAATACTATATGATATCACTTATATGTGGAATCTAAAAAAATACAACAAACTAGTGACTGTAACAAAAGAGAAATGGACTCACAGATAAAGAGAGCAAACTGGTGTTTACCAACGGGGAGAGGGAAGAGGGGAGGGGCAATATAGGGGTGGGGATTAAGAAGTATAAACTACTATGTATAAAATAAATAAGCTACAAGGACATACTGTACAACAGGAGGAATATAGCCAATATTTTATAATAACTATAAATGGAGTATAACCTTTATAAATTGTGGGGGACTTCCCTGGTGGTCCAGTGGGTCAAAGACTCCATGCTCCCAATGCAGTGGGCCCGGGATCGATCCCTGGTTGGAGAACTAGATCCTGAATGCATGCTGCAGCTAAGAATTCTGCATGCTGCAACTAAAGATCCTTCATGCCACAATGGAGATCCCACATGCCGCAACTAAGCCCTGGTGCAGCCAAAATAAATAAATAAATAATTTCAAAAGTTAAAAAATAAATAAAAATTGTGAATCACTATGTTGTACACCTGAAACTGACATAACATTGTACAACAACTATACCTTAATAAAAACAAGAGAGAGCTTATGGAATTCATTTCTCGAACCTTCATTAAAAAAAGAGATTTTCCCTAGTGTGGAATGACTTACATGGATTGTTATCAGAAGGCAAGAGGATGTACTAGATAAACATTTGAGTATCTTTGACCCAACAGACCTTTCTTCCTATTCATGTGGTCCTGGTATTTCAAACTAGATCGTTCACTTATTTTTTTTCTGTAATATAGAGCATGGACATATATACACTACCAAATGTAAAATAGATAGCTAGGGGGAAGCAGCCGCACAGCACGGGGAGATCAGCTCGGTGCTTTCTGATGACCTAGAGGGGTGGGATAGGGAGGATGGGAGGAAAGCTCAAGACAGAGGGGATATGGAGATACACGTATGCACAGAGCTGATTCACTTTGTTGTACAGCAGAAACTAACACAACACTGTAAAGCAATTATACTCCAGTAAAGATGTTAAAAAAAAGCACAACATACATTTTAAATTTAGTGTCCACGCTTTGGTGATATTCAACTAAATTTAAATCAATAAATTATTTTACTTGCAGTTAGACCACATGAAGTCTGGTTCTTCTGAGCATGGTTTGAGGGGTTCGGTTTCTGACCCTGTGACAGTGTTGGTGGACACTGGTTCATTTTCTTCTTCTTTTTTAACCCAATAGGAATTAAATATAATGGAGCTACATTGAACAGAATGGTCTGTACTTACAGTTTTATTTTTTTCAGGCTCCCATAGAAATAACTCCTAAGAGAAAGGCAGCATCCAACAATAAAAAGACTAGGAAAATGGACTCCTGGTTCACATATAGGAAACATACACATCATTCAAGACCGCATGTGTTCAATACACATAAAAAAATATAAGTCTTTTATCTTATTAAGGAAAAAAGAAAATAACTTAGCAGAAATGTACACCTGACTGTTTCCATGACAAGCATGGTGCATGCTCTCTTCTAGTCACTAGCTCAGCTCTGAATAAGTAGGACTTGCAAGGGCTGAGGCGGGGCCGCCCTGGAGACGCACTACAATCCTTGTCACACGATGTTCTGTTGCCACAGAGTCCGCAAGCAGTTGCGGACTGTAAACGGACTGTAAAATGCACTAATGCAGAAGTGTGTGTAGGGCATTATAGGAATGTGGAGGCTGAGTGTGCAGCTCAGCTTGTGAAGGCACAGGGGCAGGGGCTGAGGCTCTCAGGTGTCCTGCTTATACACATCCTGCTGCGGATTTGGACTTAATCCCGAAGTTAATGAGGCTTCTTTAGAGAGTTTGACATGGAAGGGTCAGATCAGAGCGCTCTTCTAGAAAAATCACTGTGGTGACCACGTAGAAGACAGATTCGAGAGCAGTGAGGGTGGGAAACAGGGAGATGAGTTAAGAGGCTCTCCGGGAGAGAAATGGCGATGACCTGAGATACGACAGAGCCAGCCAGGCAGGGAACGGTGTGAAGAAGGGGAAGTGTTCAGGAAGCATTAGGAAACCGGCAGACAGCCTGTGGGGAACAAGGGAAAGGAAGGCATCCAAAATGGAGTCAGCTGCTCTGCTTTGGACAGCTGGTTTCCTTTGGGTCAGTGGTCTTCTGGAGACACCAGCTTGGGAGGAGAGATGGTGAGGTCAGTTTTCCATGTCACTACTGGTGCTTGAAAATGTCTTTGTACAACCGAGCCTCAAAACCTATTTCTGTGTCAGTCAGGGTAAGTTAGATGATATTGTAAAGACAAATCACCCAAGGTTTTAGCGACTTAAATACAGTAAAGGTGAATGACTCCTCTAGGCTATATATCCGTCGTGGGTCAGCTGGGAGCGCCATGTTACCCCAGTGCAGGGACCCGCCCACAGACTAGCTGCCATCTGAAGCACTGCCTGGTGCTGTGGCAAACAGAAGGGAAAAGATGGCCAAGTGTGCAGTCACTTTTAAAAGGTTCCTGCCAGAATTGACATATCCTGTAGCTACTCAGTTCACGAGCCAGAGAAGGTCCCATGGCCACACCCAACTTCAGAAGGGCAGGAAAGGGCATCCGTACCACATGCCTGGAACCCAGGGGCTGGGGGAGAGTGAAATGTTTGGAGAAGAGCAGTAATGGTGACACTTTCTAGTCTATAACCGTTATCGAAGAAGACTCATTGCCAGTTATATGCGGATCCATGAGAAGAATAGACCCTAAAGGGGTTGTCTCTAGACCTTAATGGTCTTTCAGTCTCGACCATTTGGTTTAATAGTATATTTAGTTCATTCAGACAAAGAATACTTTCCATTTTTATTTGCCCACTGTGTGATCTGGGCAAATCTCTTTCTCCCTAGCCCAACAACAGGAATCCCGCCTCGTTTCAAGCTGGCTTTATTCATTCAACAAACATTGACCATCTACCACATGCCAGGCGCTAGGGATATAGGAATGAACAAGGCAGGCATCAGATAACATCCCTATCATAGGACTTAAGGTCTATCAGGAAAAATAGAAATTAAATAATCACACAAACAATTATTTACTTATTGTTGCAAGGAGAACTGAGAAGGCAAATATAACGTGCAATGAAAATCTAAGAACGGGGGACAGTTCGGAGGGTGAGGGCATCAGCTGGCTGGAAAGTGGGTCAGGTAAAAGTCCAGTCCACGGAGTGGTTACGGGCAGAGAGAAATGCTTGTAGGAAAGCCATTGGTATTCGAGAGGGAACTGAAATAAATCCAGCATGGCTGGGGCATAGTAAGCAGTAGAAAGAGGCAGGGGGCTGGAGTTGAGACAGGAATGAGATCACAGAGGTTGTCATAGAACAAATTAAGGAGATGGCACATTACACTAAGAGCAGTAGGAAATGATTGAAGTTTTAGGCAGGGGAATGACATCATCCTCATACAGACATATGAGGGCTGCTCAAAAGGAAATTTACAAGAGGAATTAATGTGTTGGACACCATAGTGGCTCATTCATCTTCTTCAAGTCTTTTTTTTTTTTTTGGCCATGCCACACTGGATCTTAGTTCCCCCACCAGGGATCAAACCCGCACCCCCTGCACTGGAAGCGTGGAGTCCTAACCACTGGACCGCCAGGGAAGTCCCATCTTCCTCAAGTCTTTACTTATATGTCCCTCCTCCATGAACCTGCCACCTTTGACCACCCTTTCTAAGATTATAGCCCCATCTTCCCACATTAGCCTCCAGATACCACTTGTTCTTTCTCTTTTTCCATTGCACTTGTCCCTTTCTAACATTTTGATAATTTACTTATTTATTAGTTTATTTGCCGTCTTCTCTTCTAGAATGTAAGCTCCACTGGGACAAGGATTTTTTTTCCTAGAAAGTGCCCGCCACATGGATTCTCAACAGATATTTGTTGAGTTAATGGCATATCACATTATTATTTAAAGCTATATTGTAAGATGGCATATCTACCAGTGTTTATGCTTCAATATACTTTGTTTAAAATAACTGTTTCCTAACTAGGCAAAGCATGGATGGTAATTTGATTCTTAAAAATGAAAACTGCTGCTGCAGCAGAACTACCTCATCTCCTTACTCAAGTGTATGGAAAAATGTTTTTAGTTGATCAAATATCAAAACACTGAGCAAATTTTAGGAAGAAAAGATTATGAAACATGGTCAGGAATCATGAGTCACTGGGACAGCTTAGCTATTTTACAATGTTGCTACATATAACAATCAAAATATTCTGCTGTGCTGACTATAGTATTTTCACAACACAGGGGTGATTAACCCTTTAAAGCTACTTTTGAAACACGATTGTAGCCTTAGTTGAAGCTGTTTTAAAGACTAATGTGCAGTTGGCAAATTATAGCTTATGACAATGTCTAGAATTCCTTGGAGAAAAGCCAGTTGAGTTGCAAAAAGGGCTGGGAATTCTCCCTTTAATTTTCCTGTGTATCTGACCTCATATAATCAGAGGGATCTGAAGAGTTTCCAAGCTTATTTCGCCAATAAAATTTTCCAGGAAAAATCATTTCCATTGTCAATGTCATTACTACCCATGATTTCCCATTCATTCATTTATTAAACTCATTTACTGAACATCATTAAATGAATATTTAATGAACATCATTACATTTTTTGGCACCATGATAGATATTGGTCCATTCATTTATTAGCGCACTCATCAAATATTTATCTGTATTGAGGAGGGACACAGATTTTAAGAGGTAAAATGGGACAATTGTATAGTCAGGAAATTATTTGTAAAAAAAAATAAGAAGGCTTAGGTAAATAGAGGAAGATATATTTAACTTTTATTTTAAAAAACACATTCAGTTAGCTCCAGTTTTAAAAGTTATTTTGGCCAAAAGCAAGACAATGAGATTATAATTGGAAATCTTCTTTGCATTAAACATATATAGATATGTTAAACCAAATATAAACACCAAAAATAATTGTATTACTTCATTTATATGTCTAGCACTATAAAGAAATATGATTGCATATTATTGTCTACTTTCTAAACCACTTGAAGACAGCTTTCACATGAAACTGTAGTGCAAGATAATAAGACTAAAACAAGGCAGAGTTCTCACTGAGCTTGGTTTCTTGCCCCTGCACCCATTTTTGGAAATGGGGTTCTTTTATTCATCCTTGCAGAATGAGTGTTATTCCAAGTCTGAGTCAGTGGGTAGTATTAAAGAATGACTTTTAATCCCTGCTCTAGAATATCTCTTTCTGGCACTCCTGCCCCTGCCCTTGACCTGCTAACTGGGTTCTGCTTCCTCATAACACACTTGCCTGGATAACTAGGTATTGCCTGCTTGGTCCTAGGCTCACCAAGGTTAATGAACACTGAGCATTTTCTGGCATGTTGAATGTTACCCTAATATGTGCAATTTGGTCATAGACACCTGCACCTCAAACACTAGAGATGAGCTGAGATTCATATCCTTTTTTTTTTCATCCTTCTGTACCTAGATCAGCCTAAATAAAGCATCCAAATATATGCTTTCAACAACAATTAAAGCAATCTATTCTACATAAACTTGCTCATAGTTAATAAAAATCGACATAGCTTGTGCCAGAATATTCTTTCACACATGTAAGAAAACCATTCATTCCACTAGCCCGAGATATCCCTCAAGATTATGAAGGTGGGTTGTGTTATTTTATTTCTCAAATAATTCTGCTATTTGCTATTCTTGAAGTTTCCATGTAGGAAGGAATTTCCTGGCCATGGAATAAGCACATCTCTACTGACCTGATCTCAGTCAAGCCTCTGGAAGGTACCCCTACCACAATTAAGACCTTTCATCAGGGCTTCCCTGGTGGCGCAGTGGTTGAGAATCCGCCTGCCGATGCAGGGGACACGGGTTCGTGCCCTGGTCCGGGAAGATCCCACATGCCGCGGAGCAACTAAGCCCGTGAGGCATGGCCGCTAGGCCTGCGCTTCCGGAGCCTGTGTTCCGCAATGGGAGAGGCCACAACAGTGAGAGGCCCGCATACCGCAAAAAAAAAAAAAAAAAAAAAAAAAAAAAAGACCTTTCATCTACTCTGTGGAGTCAGAGGTCACAGGGCAGTGTTTGAAGACAGATACTTTGGTTTCCTGAATCAAGAAGGCCAAGATGAAGATGGCAAAGTTCAGAATCGGTGAGTTATCAAGCTCCAGAGGTATGGGTCTAACTTTCCAGATGACAGTAACGCCTAAACCTATCATAAATGTCATCCAGCCTTTGAGATGGTCACTAGGGAGAACAAAGGGGCAACAGAGACTCTGCAGCAATGAGTTCCCTGACTGTGGACAGACCCCTGACATTAAGTGAGTCTGCTACACGCAGCTGTGTGAAATAGGCAGATGCACGAGGACTTGGAAATGCCTGCACCATTGCCAGCTGAAGATCAGACAACTGCAACTAGAGAAAGCACCAGATGTGTTTTAAGGGCTTATTATGACTAGTTAGTGGCAAGGCTGTGGGCTATGAGGGGATTATAGCCCGTGAAAGATGATGTACTTAGGTGAATATAATCACCATTAAGGGTTTATAAGCAAGAGATTGTGTATCGGAGGCAGGTCTCAAACAGAAGCAGCCACACGAACCATGACTATAGTTGGAAATTCATCAACAATACTTATATACATAGTTCAGAAGGGGCTATGGCTCCCTGATAAGGACTGATTGGTGATGATAATCAATAATATCTCCAAATGCAAAGGACAGCAACCAGCAACAAACCACACAGCTACCAAATAATGTCCCTCACTGGACAGCACCAAGCTAAGGGCTAAAGCCCCCAACAAAACTTCAAAGACCAAACAATAGTATGTGTCACCCGAAAGAAATGTATACCTTCAAAATTTTGTTGCTGACTAATGAGAAATATTTTGAGGTCCCTAGGTAACAAAGCTACATAAATACTAAGTTTATTGACTTATTTATTTGATTCCTATTTTATTGCCTATGCCCGTGAAATGGAAGCTCTAGGGTTTTCTTGTATGTCAATGTTCACTCTTTCTTATCAGCAACATCCTGAGTGAACTTGACGGGGGCTGTAGAATAAAGTCAGTAACAATGGAAACAAATTGGCTGTCTCTCCACATCTAGTAGATATAAAAGATGCACCACTGACACTGATTCAGGTGTCATTAAATCAAATGCACATCTCTGGTGATACCCATGTAGAAGCATCTGAAACAGAGACCTAACAAGCCTCCAAGTCTACGAGTGATGAACGCTGATGCCGGAGAATTTCAAGTTTTGTTCTTATGAATACATCTAAAATCATTCACAATAATAGAATGAATCCAGTTTTAAGTTGAATAAGACAAAAATTCAAAGGTTAAGATATACACTGATCAAGTCAATAATGGCCATAAATTTGGGGAAACACAACAATCAACTCATTCTTTTTTTTATTAATTTTTATTGGCATACAGTTGATTTACAATGTTGTGTTAGTTTCGGGTATGCAGCAAAGTGGATCCATTATACATATACATATATCCAAAGAGCTGGCACTCTGGCATGATTTTTTTTACCTGTCTTCCTCCTTAAAAGTGAAAATGTGATCCTCCATTGAGAAGTTCTCCAAACTAACACTTTTTTAAAAAGGAAATTATATATTTTGTTTCATCATACTTGTATTTGGAGTTTAATTTGGGAACTTTCTAACATGAGGCTATCATAAGTATTTGAATAAACTATAAATGTAGAGACTTCTAATTTTCTAAACCTCGCATGACGGTCCTCTGTCCTATGTAATGGCACCCACACGCCTGAAGCATAAGCCCCTGGACAAAGGAAAGCACCTGAGGCAAGTAGAAACAAAATTCAATATCGTTAAATGCCTCACGCGCTAGAAAGAGTAAGGCCTCACTTGTGCCAGCCAAAATTAGTTTAAACAGTAACACAGCAGTCATTCTCATCTGGTTATACTGAACATCAAAGAGCCTAAACTTTCCATTTCTCTTTAATGTTCTCTTTACTAGAGAAACAGTAGTGGATGACTGATATAATTATAGTTGATAATTATACAATTATAATTATAGCTGATCTCTGTAGTTACTTTTGCATGAGAACTTTTGAAACTGACCGGCAATGTGTGCATGTTCCAGTTACACAATTTGAGGGAGGGTCAGAGCCTTGGGTCTTTTCCTAGGGCACTGCTGTGTTCCTGCATCTGGACAAAGACAAATGCACAGCCTTCTATAATACCCAATATCAAAGACAGCCTGAGTCACTCACCCTAAGCAGCTCAGAATATAAACTGTAGACAAATACAAACAACAACTGAAAATACAGAAGGTAAAATAATGAGAAGAAAACTTAAAGAAATACACAGTGGGAGGTGAGGCCCACTGGCTCAGCCCTCACAGGCTTTTAAGTTAGAAGTTTATTTAGGGAACTTCCATCTCCAGACAAACTTTTCTGCTTAATCCTCTCCTTTTTCAAAGAAAAATCTTCTCACCCCCAAGAATTCCCTTGAAATCATGTCTTTAGATTGGAAAAAAATAGAAAACAATTGCTGTTCAGAACAGCATTACTGTACAATGACTGTATATGCAAGTGTTTTCTTCTCTAGTTTACTGAGAATAATAGAAGCTCAGTTCAACCTATGATGATATTTGAAATAATCTGGTTTCATGTCTCAGGAGCTAGGTAAATTCTTGTTTATTTTCTCACTTTAGAAATGATACTAGTTGAATAGTGTATTTATCAGAGAACTGTATAAATTTGAATTTTAGTTCCAAATTAATAAAATAAAATAATAAAAATATAATGTAACATGACCATATATTAATCCATGAACAATTCTGAGTACTATTACTCAGAATCCATTACTCCATGAACTATTTTGAGTACTATTAATCACATTTATTCGGCTTTTTTTTTTTTTTTTTTTTTTTTTTTTTTGCAGTACGCGGGCCTCTCACTGCTGTGGCCTCTCCCATTACGGATCACAAGCTCCAGACGCGCAGGCTCAGCAGCCATGGCTCACGGGCCTAGCCATTCTGCGGCATGTGGGATCTTCCCGGACTGGGGCACGAACCCCTGTCCCCCGCATCGGCAGGCAGACTCTCAACCACTGCGTCACCAGGGAAGCCCCTATTGGGCTTTTAATGTGCGTCATACACTGTACTATGGGCTTTATATGCCATTGTCTCATTTGGTGGTAATAACAATTTTTTCAGGTGGATGTTATGATCATGCCCATTTAACAGATGAGGAAACTAAGCCTTAAAGACTACAGAATTTGCCCAGTCATACAGCGAATAAGGGCCAATGCAAGAGATTCAAACCAATACTATAACCTAAGATATTAGCTGCTACACTTCCCAGCCCATAAATTTCTAAAAAGGACTTTGCTGACTAAAAAGCTAATTAATATTATGACATGAGAGTCTACTGTAATACTATCATATCTTTATCAGAAGCAATGAGTACAGTGGAAAGAACACTGGATTGGAAGTTGGACGTGTGGGGTTTAGGATTTGTTATGCCATTATTTCACTGTGTGATAGAGGGAAAGTCACTTAAACTCTCAAGTCTTAAATGTCTTTATTTGTAAACATAAGAGACTAACAGAGAATTTGGGAAAGATTTGCAGATCATGTGCAACTCGATTTGGGGTCTTGAAGGATGAGTAGGAGTTTACCTAGTATGTGAGAGAGACTATTCCAACCAGAGGAAATGGTGCACTGTGTTATTTTAATTTATGCTCAAGCAATTTTTTGCTAATTTTGGGGGTATTTCCCCATGAGACCTAAGTGAATCACTTAACCTCATACTCTGAGAGCATAGGTTTCTCTCTATAGGTCCTTCACAAGGGTTTACTTCTGTGTGTCACTGTGGTAGTTGGTCCCCAAATGAACCTTCCAGTAACAGTCTCTTCCCCTTGAATCTGGGCTGTCTGTGTCGCTTGCTTTTTTTTTTTTTTTTTTTTTTGTGGTACGCGGGCCTCTCACTGTTGTGGCCTCTCCCGTTGTGGAGCACAGGCTCCGGATGCGCAGGCTCAGAGGCCATGGCTCACGGGCCCAGCTGCTCCACAGCACGTGGGATCTTCCCGGACCGGGGCACAAACCCGTGTCCCCTGCATCGGCAGGCGGATTCTCAACCACTGCGCCACCAGGGAAGCCCTGTCTCTTGCTTTTGATCAATAGAATATAAGAGAACTGATGCCGCATGACCTTGGAGTCAGGTCACAAGAAAACTTATAGCTTCCACCTAGGTTTCCTGGAGCACTCACCTTGGGATGTTTCCTCTTGGAAGCCAGCCAGCATGTAAGAAATGTGACTACCTTGGACCACTTTCCCATGAGGAGCCCAAGCCACATAAAGATAACTTGTGTTGGTGCTCTGGTAGAAGCCTCAGATGAGCTCTCAGTGAGTGGCCAGTGTCAAGTGCCAGGCACGAGAGTGAATAAGCCATCTTGGACAGCCCAGCGGGGACTTCCGATGACCACAGCCCTAGCTGTCATCTGATTGCAACCACATGAAAGACTTCAAAGCAGAACTACCCAGCAGAGCCCTGTTAATTTACAGAACTGTGAAAGAGAATAAGAAATTGCTTTTTTAAGCCAAAGATTGTTGTACAACAGTAAGTAATTGGAACAGCCACATAAGATTTAAAACAGCGAAGCAAAATGAAAACACCATATTTAAATTATTCTAATTGTTATCATACATTAAAATGTACATATTCCTTCAAATATGCGTATTGTCATGGAATTCATTCCTAGACTGATTATGAAGCAGAACCAACTTAATAAATATGTTTGTCTTGTCTTGGAATACACTGTCTCTTCACTTCCATTTTTAAATAAGTTGAACGGTTTCATGGATGAAATGTTATATTTCCTGAGATGATCTAGTTGTTTGACTCTCAATCTTACTGATAGTTCATGCAACCTCCTGTTTTCTTGCTATGTTAGAATGCTCATCAGTTTCATGGTCTCTTTCATTTGCCATCTTATAAAAGAGAAGTGAGACTTCCCTGGCGGCACAGTGGTTAGGAATCTGCCTGCCAATGCAGGGGACATGGGTTCGAGCCCTGGTCTGGGAAGGTCCCACATGCCGTGGAGCGACTAAGGCCATGCGCCACAACTACTGAGCCTGAGCTCTAGAGCCTGCGAGCCACAACTACTGAGCCCATGTGCCACAACTACTGAAGCCTGCGCGCCTAGAGAGCATGCTCCGCAACAAGAGAAGCCACCTCAATGAGAAGCCCACACACCACAATGAAATCCCAATGCAGCCAAAGATTAATTAATTAAAAAATCATTTAGAAGAGAAGCAATCTTTTCGTCTCTGTATAGTACAAGTGCATTCAGGATATCAAAATTTGCTTTTTGTTGTCGGTTGCTTTTGAGTTTGGACAGACATGTCACATTTTTATGTGGAGGTGGATATATTCCAATATAGTTATATTTGCACCTCATGTGTTTTTTTCTGCTTTGTCAGAAAAGCATCCCTGGAATAAAATCTCTCTACAGTTTTACCTGAAGAATGACATTAAGTTTTTAGAGAAAAATGCAAATTCCACTTCCACCTCAGGTCATTGCCTGAGGCAATCAGATTGTCTTTAGCTTTAGTTCTGTTTCTTGTACTCACTGTACCTTACTCTTGTGTCTTAAAGACATTTGCCCTCACATGTTGGTGTAAATTGTCGATCTACATGTAATTATTGTTGGTTTGTTTTTCTTTATTAAATCTGATACTCAGAGAAAATATGTATTAAATCAGAGAAACAGAAAAGAATGTATATGGTGACATATATGTAGATTGGTTCAGAAAAAAATAAGTGCAATGTATTTTTTAAAAACATGTTTTGGATAGCTATGTATTTAACTTTTTTCTGACCACTGAGAGAGATCAAAAAACCCTTCCATTTTTAAAAATATTGAATGTCAATACTTATTCTTGCTTCAGATTTGTTGAATATTACTTATTATGTCCTTGGGCTTTCAGAGGGAATATATTGACAAGGAATCCTTTTTCTTTCTCTCAATGTATTTCTTTTAGTCAATTTTCTTTCCTTCAACTTTCATGGCTGAAATTTCTAAGTTTTTCTGGATATAAGAACATGGCATTTCTTAATCTTTGCCACTGGAAATATGCTACTATTTTCAAAGCTTAGGAAGATTTTCTTCCAAAACAACCAATTACATTTCAAAAGTTGGTTTTGCCCTTGATACGATTCACTAATTTGTATATGATACTTCCATTGTAGGGAGATTTTCAAACATTTTTCTGCTACCACCCATGACAGAAGGATGTTCATGTGTGGGATACTCTCCCATGTATAGTAACAGAGACACGATTAGCATACTGAAGACAGACTGTGGCTTTCCATACTTCCCATGCCACGTGTACATAATTTACTGTATGTAATATTACACTATTATAGGATTACAATGAATCCACTCCAATTTATTTTTGAAAAGTATATCACTCACAGATTGTATTATTTTAACCATTACTGGAATCATGTTACTTGTTCATAATCTCTTAACTAATAGCACTGTATATGACCCAACATCACTTTTGGACTATGGGAGAACCAGTATTCTACACTATTTCCTTATTTCATGACAATTGTATCATTTATTGGCATAATGTTCATAACAATCTCTTATCCTTTGAGCATCCATGAGACCTATCCTCTCTTTCATTACTATCATTGAAAATTTGTGTTATCGCTCTTTTTCCTTTCTGGCTAGGGAGCTTATCTGTTTTATTGATCATTTCAAACAAACAGTTTTTGGTTTCATTGAATTTCTCTATTCTTTGTCTATTTTCACTTTCATTGATTTTTACTTTTATCTTTATTATTTCTTTCCTTCTGCTCATACTGAGTTTCATTTCTTCTTTTTCTCATTTGTTAGTTGTTTCTCATTCTTTAAAGTATCTTAATGGTATAAATTTCCCTCTAATTTCTGCTTTACCTGCATCCCACAAGTTTTGATATATAGCTTTTTCATTATCATTTAGTTCAAAGTAATTTCTAAATTTCCTATGGGAAAGTTAGACCATGGGTTGTTGGGAATGTATTGTTTAATTACCAAACATGTAGGGATTTCCAGATATCTATTTGTTATTAATTTTTAGTTAAATTCCACAGTAGTAAGATAATGCAGTTTGTATAAAAGTAATCCTTTTAAATTTATGAAACTAGCTTTATGGTCCAGAATGTGGTCTATCCTGATAACTATTCCATGCGCACTTGAAAAGAATGTATTCCACTGTCATTGGGTGGAGTCCTTTATAATTGTCAATTAGGTCAAATTGATTGATATGGTTATTTCAAGTCATCTGTAATCTTTCTGTCCACCTGTGCTATCAATAGAAGAGGGTTGAAATCCTGAAGTATAATTGTGGATTTGCCTATTTCTCCTTTCAATGCTATTCGTTTTTGCTTCAGCCCATTTTGAAACTCTTCTCAATATATATACAGGTAGGATTCTTACATATGCTTGAGGAATTTTTATCTTTATGAAATGTGCCTCTTTAACACTCCTAATATTCCTTATTGTGTAGTCTGTCCTGTCTGATAACATTGCCACTCCAGCTCTTTTTATCAGATTTATTGAGGTTTAATTTACATACAATAAATTCACCAATTTTAAGTGTACAATTTGATAAGTTTTGAGAAAGATATGCAGTTGTGTAACTATCATCACAATCATGATATCCAACTTTTCCATCACTCCAGGGAAGTTTCCTTCTGTTCCTTTGCAGTCAATCTCTTCCCCCATCCCTGGCAGCTGACATGCTTTGTTTCTATAGTTTTGCCTTTTTTAGAATGTTATATGAAGAGAATCACAGCTATAAGTAGCATTTGAAGTGGGGCTTCTTTGATGTAGAATAATACATTTGAGATTCATCTATGTTGTTAGTTCCTTCCTCGTTATTGCTTAGTAATATTCCATTTTGTTTATCCATTTACTGCTAGAATAATACTCTTCCAGTTCGGAGCCACTATATAAATCTATTACAAAATGGGAGGACAAGGTTTTGAATGGAAGTGTGTTTTTATATATTTCTTTTGTTTAAATATCTAGGTGTGGTATTGCTAGATATGGTAAGACTAGCATTCGAATCCTTACAAAGATAGTCTTGGGCTGCCTTTCTTTGGTTGTGAAGCTTCCGATTAATGCTAGAATCAGTCCCAACAGTTACAAAATCATGATTCATACTCAACACTGTACCAGGTGAAAGAGAGTACACAACAAAACCTTGATATCTATAGGTAGACATTTTAAAGCCTCCAGGCCTAATAGAGGCCACCTGTAGCCAGGAAACATGGCAAGAAAATTCACAAATGAAGTTCTGATCTTGATTGTACCGTGAGAATTTAAAAGATTTTTTTAGGTTAAGGTAAATAACAGTCTTTGAAAATGTCAGCACGTGAAACTTTTAGCATAGCCAAATCCCTGTTTAGAAATCCACGTATACAATTCAAATACACTTAAGACATTCAAACACTACTTGGCAAAAATTACTTAGGGGTACAAAGAGCTTTCCTTGCACACCTAAATGATCACTGCGCGTATGATCTGGGACTCGATTGACGGTTTTGTCAATTACTCGTCCTTGTGGTAGACTTCAGTATGCGTTTCAGACCAAAGTGGCTAGAATTAACTGCCCACCCCAGATCCCAACTAAAACTGAGACAAGTAGAGGAGCTCCAAGGAGTTGAGGGCGCACAGGTAACGGGCGCGGTTGCCCAGCAGAATCTGACATTTTAAATCGCCCTGCCCATCAGGGCCTCTGCTGCCTTTGACGGGCGGGCGAGTCAGAGGTAGGGGAGAGCTGGCTGGGCTTTGGCAGGCAGCGCGGGACGACGCCCCAGCCGCGGCCTTCACGGCGCTTAACTCCAGGAGCCCACTTGCACATCTGCGCCAACGCCCCCGGCGCATCCCGCAGTCGGCCGGCAGGTGTGCGTGGTGCGCGCGGTGCGCGCGCACGCAGTGCGTGCTGGGTGCGGGTCCCGCGAGCCGAGAGGCGGTTGGGCGCCTGACGGAGGGTGGCTGGCTGGTGAGTGTTCTCCTCCTCGCCTCCCCGCCTCCTCTCCTCGCGCCTGCCGGGGATGCTCGCGCGCGGCGCCCCCTTGCCTGTAGGCTCGCGGCCCCGGGGGGCGGCGTGTGTGAGTAGCTGGGAGGGGGCCGCGAGGCGCTGCGTGGCGAGCTCGCCCGGGTTTGTCCGCCGCCGTCACCTGACTCGTCGGAGCAGCCACAGCTGAGGTGGGGGCGGGGATGGGGACGCAGCGCGGAGGGCTGGAGAGACACGGCGGCGGGCGGGTGCGGCTGGCTCCTGGGGCCACGGGCGGCGGGCGCAGGGACCGCGGAGCTGAGGGCGGGGGCCGGGCCAGGGCCGGAGGCGGCGCGCAGCGGACACCGGGTCCGCTCGCGGCCGCTCACACCCACCCGACGCGACTTCCCTCGGCGGCCCGGGCTCCGCTTATCCTGCGGCTGGCGGCGCCGCTCCTGGGGCGGGGTGAGTACCGCCGCCCAGGCTCGGCCCCCTCCCCGTGCTTGGGCCGCGCGGGGCTCGGGAGAGGATAATCCTAGGGCGCGGAGAAGGACAGCGGCCGGGTGACAGCTCCGCGGCGCGCTCGAGGGCGGGCGGGGGGCTGGGCTGTCTGCCCGTCTCCGCTCCGCTGTCAGGAAGGGCGAGGCGCTGCGAGACTCCGGCGCCTCCGCGGAGCCCTGGGGCGGCCCCTACAGTGGAGATTTGGGGGCGAAGGGAGGGGGTCCGGGCGGAGGGCCTCGGCGGGGCTTTGGAGATCGCGGCGAGGAAGCAAGGGGAGGCGGGAGCGTAATATGGCGCAACACTAGGATAATCTCTGCCGCGACCGAGGGAGGACGAGCCGGTTGCTGCAGCAGCGCGAGGAGGAGGAGGGAGGCGGCCAGGGCTTGGGTATACGATCCATCCTCCGAAGCCTGCGGGCTGCTAGGAGGAGACGCTGCGGCTGGGAGGCGAGAGGTGGGCACACGGCGGGCGCGGCGCCCAGGGCATAACCCCGACGCACGCGGGACCTGGTCTGGCACCCGAGATAGCGTGCAGGGGAAGTGCTGATGGACTGGGGGGCGCGGAAGGGTGAGGCGGGCAGCATCCGGGGAGAGGGGAGCGGGGGGGGGGGGGGTCGGTCGGGGACATTGTCACGATGCTGGCACCGGACTCGCGCTAGTCTCGCTCAAGATCTCCTAGACCGCGTCGTTCGAGCGGGGCTTAGCGCGGTGCTGGCTCCGGGAAGGTGGTACCAGGGCGGGGACGGAGAAGAGAGCCGCCATGCGGCTGGAGGAGGCAAGGCCTGGGTGCTCGGAGGGTCGGGACTGCGGCTTAAAGCAGGACCATCTCCCCCTTTTTCCCGCAGAAGAGGAGGCGGTAGACGCGGCCGGAGAAGATGTCGGGCCAAACGCTCACGGATCGGATCGCCGCCGCTCAGTACAGCGTGACAGGCTCCGCTGTAGCCAGAGCGGTGTGCAAAGCTACCACTCATGAAGTGATGGGCCCCAAGAAGAAGCACCTGGACTGTAAGCATCTCTTTATATAAGTGGGACATGCGCACGGCCGAGGCGCAGTGGATACGGGCGGCGCGGCCTGGGCTTTTGGTCGGTAATGCTGCAGCCTTCCGACCTACCAGCGGGGCTGGCCCTGAGCTCGAAATCTCCCACCGTGGAGGTGTCGCCTTGGGTCGGCCCTGAAACCTTGTGTTTGAGCCATTATTTTCTCCTGTTGACCTCCAAGGTTTTGCTGGAGAAAAAAAAAAATTATATATATATATGTATAGATTAATAATTTAAGATACCGAGAAATTGTAAATTCAGGGTTAGGCGCTTTTCACCTCTTTCCCCCCCCTTTCTCCACCCCCCCTTTTCCAGTCCACGTTAGGGGAAATCAGGGGTTACACAGTCGTAACAATGGTAACCCCAAAAATGGATTCATGGAAGGTCAAATGTATCACCCTAGTTGTTTCCTAAATACATTTGGGGTAGTTTTTTAAAAGAGTGTCATCTTTTCGGTGCTGCTGCTGAGATTTGGTGCTTGAGTGTGTGTTGTATGTCACCACACCAAACTGAAATAAATTCAAGCCCTTGACTGAGGAAATTGCACATCACAGATAATGGAGATTTCATTTTACCCATCCCGGCACACTTCTTTGTCCCATTCTCGGGAGCTGCTGGGCAGCATAGCCGTGCGGTGGACACGAAATGGATGTGCTTTCCCAGCCTTAGAGATGGTGCAATTTTAGATGAAAACATTCAACTTATAATTTTTTTAAAGTATTGGTTTTTTTGATGGGAAAAGGCTTTAATCTAGTTTGGAATCTATATATTTCTGAAGTAAACATTTCATTTGCTTAACATAGTAAATGTTTAGTTATTGAAGGGCAAATGGGGACACTTAGAAAAAGGCTTTCACCTGCTTTGAGTAGTGAGGCTCCTTATAAGTAAGGCTACATCAGAATATATTCTGTAGTTGCTGTTCAGTCTTTTGGGACCTGCTTAGGATCTGTCCTGCCATGGTGTTCGTCGGTAAAGGTCAGTGCTGGCATGAAAGACACAGGCAGGTCTAGCCATACCCATTTTCCATCTGGCTTCCTTTGCCCACTTTCTGGTTTTCGTATGCTTGAGCCCTTCCCCAGTGTCTGCCCTGTGCAGCTGAGAAAATGGCACCACTGTTAGAATTGACTCTGGTCCTGTTACCTGTTTAAGCAAAGCTTGATGAAGCTTACAGCTGGATATACTATCCAGCTATATATATATATATATATATATATATATATATATATATATATATATATATATATATATATACTGGGTTCTCCAGTCTTGCGAACCTGTTATCTCATAAAATTGAATAATTTTGCTACTAGAAGCTTGCCTGAGGGGGAAAACACCATTACTCTTTTCCTGAGGGAATTTTCAACAAAATGTGTTGATTATGGTATCGTGTGTTATACATGCAGTACAGGGTGAGAGAGGTGGCCAGGGCCCCTAACAGAAGTGGAAATTATAAATTCATGACCAGCTCGTTTTGCTGCAGTGTGCTGAATCATTTAGCCATCTTTGATCAGTTTCCCCAACTCTGGAAGTATGATTCATGTTTTAAAGGTAGGTGTAGGTGTAGCAAATCCTCATAATAAAAAAACTATAGGTTATGGATTCGCTCAATGATTTGAAAATGATAGATCGATATATTGATACATTTCAGAGAACACTTACAGGTTTGAGCATTTCATTAAACGTGATTCAGATAAAGACTGACTTTTCCATATCTAGATAGTCACCTTAATCTTTAGATCTTGAAAAGTCTTTTATAAATTTTACAGGTGGGAGGTTTTTCAGTATCTCCCGCATATGTTAGTGAGTGAAGTGATTCTGAAGATGTGGAACATAGGGGGAAGATTCCTTATTTAAGGAAAGCAGCGGAAGTAGGAACTGGTATTGAGTTAAGAACACGGGACAATCGTAAGAGCTAAACATTTATTGAGCAGTTACTATATGCTGGGCACTGAGCTTTACATTATTAATTTATCATCACTTAAAAGGTTTGGGGAAGGTAATTAACTTTCATACTTTTTAACCCCTGCACTTAACTGCCATCTGTGGTTTATTTAGTAATAATCTCTATTGAGAGAGGGGGGAAAAAGGGAACCAGATGAGCCTGAATGGTCTAATCTTCAAAATACCTATCCTGTTTGCATGGCTTTGTGTGAAATTGAGCATCACAGCCCCACATACTTATTGTAGTTTCTGTGATATGCATGCAAAAATGTTGATTCTGTCATTTATAAAGTGAGCAAAAGCCAAGTACTGAGGAGTATTGGTCTTTCTTTTTAACATTTTACTTTTCCAATAAGACATGAAATAAATTATCTTCACTTAAAGCCAACCTTAGGGTAGAATTTGGAAAGATAGGTATCAAGTTACTGATATGTCCTATTTTAAGAAAACATGATATGGAAAGTCTGAACATATAAATAATGTTGTATGTATATGTACTGCAAGAGGGGATCTTTGCATAGAATTCTTTGTAATGTTCCTTTAAATAACAGTAGACTACTTTAGTAATTTATTCACAGGTGTTCCAATAACACACCAGTTTTAAAAGTGAGTTACACCAGTTATTAAAACATGCAAACATATAACTAAGTTTCACTATAGGCACTGAAATAATCTTGTTTATTTAGTTTTGAAAATATTAAATACTAGTTAGGAGGAAAAGAGTGCAAAATGTAGAGTTGGGGATTTGAAACCAAAAATGTTTTGTTTTTTTAAAAATTTCTCTTTTAAGTTTATTTTCAGTATTCATAATGAAGAGCTTCCTGTTTTCTAGCTGGTATATAGGTCTTTTTTTTTTTTTTTACATCTTTATTGGAGTATAATTACTTTACAAAGGTGTGTTAGTTTCTGCTGTATAACAAAGTGAATCAGCCATACATATATCCCCATTTGTTCTCCCTCTTGCATCTCCCTCCCACCCTCCCTATCCCACCCCTCTAAGTGGTAACAAAGCACCGAGCTCATCTCCCTGTGCTGCTTTCCACTAGCTATCTATTTTACATTTGGTAGTGTATATATGTCAGTGCTACTCTCTCACTTTGTCCCAACTAACCCTTCCCCCTCCCTGTGTCCTCAAGTCCATTCTCTACATCTGCGTCTTTATTTCTGTCCTGCCCCTAGGATCATCAGAACCAGTTTTTTTTAGATTCCATATATATGTGTTAGCATATGGTATTTGTTTTTCTCTTTCTGACTTAGTTCACTCTGTATGGCAGACTCTAGGTCCATCCACCTCACTACAAATAACTCAATTTTGTTTCTTTTTATGGCTGAGTAATATTCCATCATATATATGTGCCACATCTTCTTTATCCATTCACCTGTTGATGGACACTTAGGTTGCTTCCATGTCCTGGCTATTGTAAACAGTGCTGCAATGAACGTTGTGGTACATGACTCTTTTTGAGCTATAGTTTTCTCAGGGTACATGTCCAGTAGTGGGATTGCTGGGTCATATGGTAGTTTATTTTTAGTTTTTAAGGAACTTCCATACTGTTCTCCGTAGTGGCTGTATCAGTTTACATTCCCACCAAGAGTGCAAGAGAGTTCCCTTTTCTCCACACCCTCTCCAGCATTTATTGTCTGTAGATTTTTTGATGATGGCCATTCTGATGGGTGTGAGGTGATACCTCATTGTGGTTTTGATTTGCATTTCTCTGATGATTAGTGATGTTGAGCATCCTTTAATGTGTATGTTGGCAATCTGTATATCTTCTTTGGAGAAATGTCTGTTTAGGTCTTCTGCCCATTTTTGGATTGGGTTGTTTGGTTTTTTGATATTGAGCTGTATGAGCTGCTTGTATATTTTGGAGATTAATCCTTTGTCATTTGCTTCGTTTGCAAATATTTTCTCCCATTCTGAGGGTTGTCTTTTCATCTTGTTTATGGTTTCCGTTGCTGTGTAAATGAAACCAAAAATGTTTTAATTAGTTTGATTTGTATATAACTTTGTAGTTTGGAGTTCAGATTAGAAGGTTGTAAGAATAGAGTTTATGGCTCTGTGATTTTCTTTTTTAAAAGACACTGGGTTGGGCTTCCCTGGTGGCGTGGTGGTTGGGAGTCTGCCTGCCGATGCGGGGGGCGCGGGTTCGTGCCCCGGTCCGGGAGGATCCCACGTGCTGCGGAGCGGCTGGGCCTGTGAGCCGTGGCTGCTGGGCCTGCGGGTCCGGAGCCTGTGCTCTGCAACGGGAGAGGCCACGACAGTGAGAGGCCCGCATACCGCAAAAAAAAAAAAAAAAAAAAAAAAAAAAAAAAAAAAGACGCTTGGTTAATTGAATGGGCTTAGAATCTTTATGAAATGTGTACTTAATATTATTTAAAGTACTGGTTTAGAAAATAATTTTTTTCTCTTTGGGTTGATAGGCCACAGAAATTATTGTTAACTATGGTAATTTATAAAATGATGCTTAATGATATATGATTTATACATTTGAAGAAATGATTTGTTAACATCTGGAGGCAGAATTACATATAGTAAGAAGGTAGAGAGGTAAGCAAACTCTAGACATATATTCTCATATATTTTGTCCTTCTTTTCACTCATAGTATGTTTCTTGGAGGAAAAAAAAAATGTATTCAGAAAAGCTTGACCGTAATCAGCAGTTATAGATGAAATTTAAGGACCATGATTAACCTTAATAATTTAAATAAGGATTATATATTTTAAGGTACTTTTGGATTATGTAAAACTTTTACTCTATACTATAATAAGATTGCCCTTTGCACATGAAAATTAAACACCTAACCAACGTTAGTTTAACATTAGTTTTTCTGGACCCATCTGTACATCCTCACTTTCTTTCCCTTTAACATTTTGTACCTATTTGATAGCACATGAAACATCCAGACTTGTCAAGCATTCACCTTCTTGACTGTGTTACATTACAAAATGTAAACTGTTTTACATTTCCATTGTTTTTCCTTTTCTGTCTTGTAGTTGATGGCCTAAGTGGATAGCCCAGGTCAAATAATAAAGTTAACAGGATCCAGTAGGGCACCCAGTGCTTTCCCAAGTGCTGCCTCAGGGTTAAAGAACAGCAACAAAATGGAGTTGGCCCAGAGTAACACCTGCAGGGAGAATTTGGGAAGTTTTACAGCCCTTGTATAAGATTCATTTTGGTTAATTGCTCTTATGAACAGTTTCTATGTATGCTATACTTTTAAAATGCCCTATTTAAGATTGTCAAAATTCCAAACTTAGACATTACTATCGACATCAAACCAAACCTTATGAAAAGCCAAATTGCTTATCAGTAATCCTACTTTTTTCCATTCTAAACCTCTTGTGAGTTTTTAATAAGGAGCTTACCCTACATAATAAGCAAGTAATTCAAGTTCTCAATCTTATGTTTGAGAGATATTGGTATTTTATAAGTGATTCTTTCCCTCCCAAATTAAGAAAAAATAAGATTGTATTTCTTTTTTAAAAAAATCAGACTATCTTTATTGGATACCTTTTTTAAAAAAATACATTTATTTATTTATTTTTGGCTGCGTTGGGTCTTTGTTGATGCTTGCAGGCTTTCTCTAGTTGCAGCAAGTGGGGGCTACTCTTCGTTGTGGTACGTGGGCTTCTCGTTGCGGTGGCTTCTCTTGTTGCGGAGCACAGGCTCTAGGTGTGCCAGGCTTCAGTAGTTGTGGTTTGTGGGCTCTAGGCGTGCAAGCTCAGCGCTCTAGGCTCACGGGCTTAGTTGCTCCGCGGCATGTGGGATCTTCCTGGACCAGGGCTCGAAACCGTGTGCGCTGCATTGGCAGGTGGATTCTTAACCACTGCGCCACCAGGGAAGTCCAAGATTGTATTTCTTATAAGAACATCTGGTAAAGGGAATGGGAGGTAAAAGACTATGTTTTGATTCGAGACAAATATTGGCAAATGACCACAAAATTCCTACTGCTTTTACTTTATTTATAAAATATCTGCTAACAAGAAATTTTGAGTAAACATAGAATGAAAATTTAAACCTAAAAATTTATTTGCTTTACATAAGCTTCTTTAGGATACAGTATATAAAATATATTTCAATTTATAGAAGTGCTATTTGCACACTGATTCAGTTGATACCATATCTATCTTTGTGATAACTTATAGAGCTTTCTGTAAGGCTAGTATCAAAAATGTAAGCTTCGTTTATTGAGTAAAATTAAGTTGGAACAGTGTATAAAAGTTTACTGAGCACTAGGGTAACCTTCAATACGAGAAGTGTACTAACTTGCTGTAAATATATTTTACTTTGACTCCAGTTCTCATTTAGCCATTTGTTATTGGCTAAAGAAACCCTCTAATTTTCTATACCGAGGCATACTCTGTTCCTCCTCCTTGATTTCACTGGAAGCCTCAGCCCGTGTGGAGATGGTTTAGAACAGTCTGTGTTATTTTTTAGGTAGTCAAGAAGAGATGAGGGAAATAGACCTCTGAAAAACATTCAAGCTGCATATCCTTTATACCTTAAATCTGAAGGGGTCCGATCTGTGTGGTCCTGTGACATTCTCAGGTAATGTTCAGCATCCCAGGAGGGGAGAAAAGAGATCTTGTGAAGTTTAGGGGTTAGCAGGATTAGGAAAGGAAGAGTGGCAAAGAGTCTTAGGTATATCTTTGGGTCACTTTAGATTTTTTTTTTTCCCCATTTGAGATCAGTGTGGTTAGTGGGTACTTTCTTAGAAGTAGTATAAAATTGGTAACTCAAATCAATTTTTTTAGAAGTTACTCTAGTGACTTAAAAGATTGTACACATGGAAAAAGATGTAAAACTATGTACGTAGTACGTAAATTCATATCTTAATTGCAGTATTAGCTTGATGCATTTTAGATTAAAATCTGGATTTTTCATACATTGCCATATTAGTTTTAACGTATAACAAATGGCTCCTGAAGTCTTATTTGAAATTTAATCTGTGCACTTAGTTGCGATGGATCTTTCCCTTAGTTTTTTGCAAGTAAATATGCTTTAAATAGCTTACCTCTTCAAATCGATTGATCCTGGGCTAGGGTGTTCTTTGGAGCTTATCTTGGTTTCAGTAACTTGGTAAAGAAGGTCAGAAGTGGCATATAACCGTGTCCCCTGAGGGCCAAGGTTGTTTGAGTTGTATTTTAGGTGACTCAACTCCTGAGCCAGCAACTCCTGAGAGAACCTTCAGTATAATCTTAGTGCAGTTAAATAATTTGAAAAGCCACATTTCTTGCCATTAAAAATATTTATTCTTCAGTTTTGCTTTGTAAAACTCCTTTCTCTTTACAGAGGAATATATTGTTTGCTTGTAAGGGGCATGTTGACTATCTGTTTTTTCTTAGGTGTTTATGTAACATGGAAGTTTATCTTTCGTTCCTCACAAAGGGGAGAATAGTTGAATGGCATACTCATTGTCAATTGCATGGTGACCTATAAGTGCAAAATGATGGTGTCTTACGTGGAGCAGTTGGGTGAAAGCACAAACCAGAGCGAGAATTGTACCCCGGAGCCCACAGCCCTTCTCTAGCTGTTCTCCTGCCCTCTCTTCGATTGTCCCAAGTGTGTGAGGACCCCCCTGTCCCCACTCCCTGCCCTCCCATGTGTACATAAGTTTTCTCTATTATGCGTCTTTAAGAAGGGTCGAGAGTCTTCTAAAAGGTTCTGTGATGTGCCATTCCTGGCTGCCAAGGAGAGAGGAGCTAGATCTCTGCTTTCTGTGGTTTTGCTTTGTGGCCTCACCATTTGATTATTCTCCTAGGGTTAGCACTTTTATTTTAAGATATAACTCTCCTCCTTTCTGCAGCAGTTATTCTCTCTGTCATCCGTATCTTCAGCCTCTCTCTCTAGCTCTCTTATGAAATTTTCGAGTATCTCCATTGAAAACAAGCAAACAAAACCTCCTACACACAGCTCTCCTTGGACTCTATGACCTCTTCTAGCAACCTTTCTTTCACAGCCGTGCTTCTTTTTTTTTTTTTTTCCTCGTGGTACGCGGGCCTCTCACTGCCGTGGCCTCTCCCGTTGCGGAGCGCAGGCTCCGGACGCGCAGGCTCAGCGGCCATGGCTCACGGGCCCAACCGCTCCGCGGCACGTGGGATCTTCCCGGACCGGGGCTCGAACCCGCGTCCCCCGCATCGGCAGGCGGACTCCCAACCACTGCGCCACCAGGGAAGCCCAGCCGTGCTTCTTGAAAGAGACACGATTCCAAAGAAAACAAGCACAGCTCTGGCTTACTTTGCATATTCTGTGTCTTTGGCTTAATCCACGCATGAAATATTAGAAGCTTTGTGAGGTGCCAGGTGTTGCCCACCCAGTTGCCCAGGCCACTGACCTGAGGGTTTTCCCTCCTCTCTCAGATTCAGTGAGTGATCAATGCTTTTAAAACTCTCTGACCACTCCTTTAGCTGTCTTCTGCCTGGTTTTTTTTTTTTTTTCAGTACACAGTCCTCTCACTGCTGTGGCCTCTCCCGTTGCGGAGCACAGGCTCCGGACGCGCAGGCCCAGCGGCCGAGGCTCACGGGCCCAGCCGCTCCGCGGCACGTGGGATCTTCCCGGACCGGGGCGCGAACCCGCGTCCGCTGCATCGGCAGGCGGACTCGCAACCGCTGCGCCACCAGGGAAGCCCCTTCTGCTTGGTTTTGATCAGTAATAAGCCTCATCTGTAAAATGATTAGTAATAGTATCTACCTCATATTTGTTGAGGAGTAAGAGAGAGAGTACGTGTTAGAAACCCAGTCCAGAGCTTGACACACACACCTGCAATGAACGTCAGTTATTACTACCACTACTGTAGTTAACCATTACTAGTACAGTTGCTGTTGTTGCCACGACTACCACCGTTACTGCTACTTCCACCACTGTCACAACTGATGCCTGATCCTTACTGATTTGCCCTTACTGTGCTTGTTTCCTGTCTCCTTTCAGTTGCTTCAGGTTTTACTTTAATTCTAACTTTCCCCTTCTTTAGTTGGGAAGCTGTACGTACTATTGCAGTTCTTTTAGTGAGTGCCCTTCAGAATTTAGTATGCATTCTTAAAGTCCCAAGTCGATCAGTATCTCTTTTTTTTTTTCCTACCAAAGAAAAGAAATTTAGAAACTTTTATTTTTTTGCCACGAAGTGTGTTTTATTGTCATTAATCATACAAACAATTTTCTGTAATAACCCCAGAGCAAACCAGAGAAATTGGCAGAGTCCTATTAGAGGATTCCCTCAGAGACCCACAGGCCGGTGGCGCTGGCACAGAGTGCCCGGCTTCACAGTGCAGCTCGTTGCCCGCGTCCAGCTTGCAGGCGGCTCTTCCTCCACATCACGACCGGGGTCTCCAAGATGGTGGAGGCGGGAATCCTCCAGGGGCCCAGAAAGTCTCCCTTCGCTTGCTGGGTGTTCTTCTCCTGTATCGCCGTCTGCTTCAGCTTGGCCTCATCCAAGCTCACGATCTCTCTCATGTCCAGCTTGTCTGTTGTCTTCTTAGAACAGCCTTAGAAGTTCCACTGCAAGCCCTGCGGTCCCTGTGTTCCCACTTGCGTCACTGCAGCAAGAGACGAAATTGAGACGTTTTGAATTCCAGTCACCCACTTTTTACTTGTATGCTATTATTGTCCAGGGTTTTAGTCCACCATTGTTTTGACCCCCAAAGCCAGACATTATTACTTCATACAGGCAGTGTTCATTTAGCTGAATCCACCTTTCCTTCTTTTCTTACCATTCTTTGATCATGCCTAGGATTTCCTTGAACTATATCTTTTTGAAGCTCTTTCAGTGAGGCTGTTTAGTAGTAAACTCTGTTTTTGTCTAAAAAAACAATCTTTATTTTACCCACATTGCTGAAGGATAGTTTATCTGGATATACAATTTTAGATTGAGTTATTTTCCCTTTAAAGATAATATTTGACTTCCATTGTTTCTCTTAAGAAGTCATCTATTAGACTACCAGCCTTTAGGTAATCTCTGTTTTTGTGGTTGCTTTTAAAATCTTGTGTCTTCTCTATCTCTACTGTATGTGTGTTTAGATGTAATTTTCTTTTTTATTTACCCTATTTGGAGCTTTATGGGTTTCCAGAATTTCAGAATTCATGTCTCTCATTAGTTCTGGAAAATTCTCCATCTTTGATTGTTGCCTGCACCCATTCTCTTCCTTCTCTCCTTCAAACATGATTATGTATATGCTGGACCTTCTCATTACACCTTTATATCTATAAATATGCCTTTCATAGTTTCTAACACTTTCTTTACTGTTTGGCATGCTTTGTTTTTCAGATATCTTCCAGTTCATTAATTCTTTCTTTAACTGTGTCTTGTCTGCTTTTACTCATTCTTAGTTTCTAATTTTATTCATTTATATTTTTCATTTTAGGAGTTTTTCAAAATTGCCCTGTTTGGGGATAACATATATTTCTTGCTCACATTTTTGAATTCCTCTTTCATTTCTTTACCATTTTGAACACAACTCATTTTATATTCTGTATCTTATAGATCTATTACATGAAGCTCTGTTTCTGCTGTTGTTTTTGCCTAACCCTCAGTCATCGTTTATTTCCTTGTGTGTTCTATACTTTTGGACTGTGAGATCACGTTGGCTAGGACTTCATCTTTGGGAATCCTGGAAAGCCTAAGATCACCTAGAGAGGATTTGTGTTTGCTTCTGCAGGGTCCCACAAGTGCTACCATCCTGGGAGCACCTTAAGTTGATTTGTGCTCTTGGAACTTCCCATCTAGTGCAAGACCAGGTCCATAGTCCTTTTCCATAATTTGAAAATCCAGAAAGCTCAGAAGAATGAAATTCTTTTTGTAAATCATCTGGTGGCAAAACCTGATCAGATATAGCTGTTGTACTACCTACCGTGAAGGTTCATATATTGAGCTACAGAAATGTTGTCATATTATGGTGTGTTGTCCACATTCTACTAGGTTACTTAGTATATGGTATATGCACCACATTACTTTTGTAAAATCTGGGAAACCCTAAATTCTGAAACATGTATCCGCTCTAAGGGTCTTGGATGGAGGAATGTGAGTCTGTAATATAAATTTGAATCACAGACTCGGGCAAGGTTGAAAAGCTATGTTTACAAAATGCCCCAGAGATTTTTTTTCCCCCTGACATCTACCAAGAACGTAGGGTGAGTGAATTGTTTTCCTCTGGTCTTCCTTTGCTTGAAGGTGTTCTTTATTGGTTTTTTTCCTCCTGATTTTAGTAAGGGGGTAACTCTTTGAGGATCCCAGCTCTATAAGGAGGTCTTCGTTCCAATCAGCCATCTTGCTTAGTCCCAACGCCTTGTCTTCTATTCTCCACAGGGCTGTTAAAAGCTAAGCCTCTGGCTGCTCAGACCAACACGTGGCCTCAGGGAAGCCTTCTCTTTCGTATCAGTTTACCATGTGGTTTTCTGCATCTTCTTTCATTTCTGGCCCTGGGGATTGCTTTTATTTCTTCATGAGTACAGCCAAATGGGTAGAAGTTGCCTGTCTAATCTAAATTATCAGGTATTGCTTTTTCCTTGATAGTCCACCTATATGCTAGAAATGGATCCACCCTCTTCTCCCCAGACTCTGTCCTCCCACTCCTTTTACACACCCCTTTCCACGCACCCCAGAGCAGCTCTGACATTCATCAGCTTCACTATACTGTGCATTATGTGGGGGCCTTTGTACACGCTGCTTCTATGTTTTAATATATATTTTAAAATCTCATGTCTGAAACCTAGCTTCACTCATTCCTTTTCAGTAGGTCGATGGCACCCAGTGCTTCTGTCCCTGTCATCTCATCTCGCTCATGGAGCTGTGGTGAGTTTGGTGGCTTCCTCTGACCTGCTGTTTTGTGAGGCTGCCTTATCTCTAACACCAAACATAGCATGGTAGCAGGTTTAGGTAAACATTTGCTGAGTGGTTTTTTATTACACCTTTCCTAAATTTTAGGCCCTTTTTTTTTCTTACTGTTTAAAGATTTTACTGTTTTATTTAAAGATTTTACTTTCGCTTACTAACCTTTCAGACGGGCATGGACTTAAATGGATCCAGTTTCTCTCAAGTTTATGAAAGCAATAGAAGTATGATACTGAAGGAAAACAAACAAAGGAAACATTAAATTGCTTAATGTGCATAGTTAATGTGCATTTCGTGACCGTCTTTTGACACTTGCATTCTTTGACATGGCAGAAATTTAATTTGGGGAAAATTATAGCCTTGATTTGCAAAACTTTTTGGTTGTGGAGTTAAAGTATATGTATTTCTTTTGGTGCATATCACTAATGATTAGATAGGAGATGATTGGGTATTAATATCAGAAAATTCTTCACCAACATGTTGTGTGTGCACATGCATTTGCTTTGGGTTTTTTTGAGCTGGATACAGTTGGGTAGCAGTGTTCTTCAATAGCCGTTTTATAATTTATAACTGCCGACATTATGAATGGTAAGGGTATTTGTGGAAGAAAAGCATTATTTCAAAAGTAGCTACATGTTGTTAATTTTCACTGAAATGATATCATTCACCAGGTGTACAGTGATATGATATTACCATTAACGACTTGAGGGTTTCCGAAAAACAGTGAGGAGAGGAGACAAGCTTAACCTAAAGCTTTGGATTCTCTTGCCTTTGTAAAAAGAACAGTGAATATCAACATTTAATTTAGCTTTTAATGATCTGTTTGGAGAAATTATAAATTACTTTTAGTATTGAGGCTTTTAGTAGCTTATTAAGCACAATCCCATCATTTGTTCATTTAACAAATATCTGGGTGTTTACTAAATGCCGGGAATTATTCCAGGAGGCAGGGCTACTATGGTGAACAAGATACATACAGCTCTTGGCATCAGAGAGCTTGCAACTTACTAGTGTTGACAGAAAACGCAAAAACTACTTACAGGTGGTTCTAAAAGGTTTAGCGGGGGGAGGTGAAGACATGCATGGGAACGCATTGAAGACGAACTGGTATTTCAGCACAGCCTTGAAGAACGATCATGACTTACCTGGGTGAGGGGTGGACAAGGGCCGCCGCACACCCTTATCTTGAAAGAGGCTTAGAGCAAGCGAGGCAGGTTTTAGGAACTGAAAGAAGTTAAGGGCTGCTGGAAGACTGAGGTTAAGAATGCTGTGAGAGGAAACCTGAGTTGTGGGCAGTAGCAGATCTGGAGGGCCTTCTAGGCTGCAGAGGATATTAGAAGTCGTCCAACTTTTTCATTTTTATAGATGAGGAAGCTGAGTCCCAAAGAGGCAAAGATCACACGTTCTGTATGTGTTAACACTGAATATTTCTTGGGACGTCCCTGGCGGTCCAGCGGTCAGGACTCCGCACTTCCACTGCAGGGGGCATGGGTTCGATCCCTGGTCAGGGAACTAAGATCCCACATGGCGTGCAGC
The DNA here is from genome assembly GCF_026419965.1 of Kogia breviceps. Taxonomy (NCBI): domain Eukaryota; kingdom Metazoa; phylum Chordata; class Mammalia; order Artiodactyla; family Physeteridae; genus Kogia; species Kogia breviceps. The sequence continues at coordinate 435,694 of NC_081322.1, forward strand.
ACGGCCAAAAAAAAAAAAAAAAAAAAAACCATACTGAATACTTCTTAGCTATCTGCCTTCAGCAGGTGCACCAATGGGTCATTGCTTTGTTCACCTAGTTCTGGTGGCTGTGCCCATGGCAGGTAATACTCTCCACGTGGGGTCATGTGGGAAATGTAAAATATATGTAAATATTAAGCATACACACACATGCACGCACACTTTAACAGCGTTGAATTCAAATTCACCATAAATGTGCGCGTAAGCCCGGGCACTTCTGACACAGGACAACCGCGCACGTGTCCCTGGTCAGGGTTCCAGGCCTCTTCCTGCCAGCCTGAACCTTTCTTACCTTTCTCCTCTCCTCGTCTTTTGCTTGGTGCTTGGGTCCTGGTGCTGGCACCAGAGAGTGCTCTCTGTGCCGCTGGTGACGGTGAAGACCGTAAAGACGACAGCTGTGTAATTTAGTTGAAAGTCTTCTAAAACTATGTATTAAAACAAACTTTAAGGCCATTTAGTTTGGTCTTCTTATTGTGGTGACATAATTTGTAACATTCCTTAACTATCACCACTGAAATAATAGAATTGCTAACTATGAAAACTCCAAAACAAAATACCGAAAATAATCCCCGTCCAAAACACCATATATGTTAAGTATATCTAAGTACGTTCATGCCATACTTCACTGGGTTGGTCTGTTAACACCAAAGAAAAACATGACAGCTATTAAAATTTAGGTTAAGAAAATATCCGGGGCTTCCCTGGTGGCGCAGTGGTTGAGAATCCGCCTGCCGGACGCGGGTTCGTGCCCCGGTCCGGGAAGATCCCACATGCTGCGGGGTGGCTGGGCCCGTGAGCCATGGCCGCTGAGCCTGCATGTCCGGCGCCTGTGCTTCGCTACGGGAGAGGCCACAACAGTGAGAGGCCCGCATACCACAAAAAAAAAAAAAAAAAAAGAAAATATCCGAGTGAAGAATGTTACCTTTCTCCTGTCCTTTCCCAAGCCGATTGCTTTCACATCGCCATCCTTTGTAATTTTTTCCTCAAGGTAAATATTAAAAAGATATAAGAAAATATCCTATTGGTTCTTCCTTAATAGAATTTTTTAAAACTTTCTATAATCTCACTATCAGCTTGATTAGCATCAAATTGTACAGCTTACAAACCATCATCTAGCTAAACACTTCAGTTAGACCGTGGCTTAATGAAGTTTTGTTATTTTTGTCTCCCTATCACAACAGAGCGGCAGCGTGTTCATGTTTTTCCGGTCTCTTCCTTAAATACTGTAACATTGAAGATTCTGGTTTTGGCTCCCCGTGAACGAGCATGATTGTGCTCATGACAGTTTCCATGGAAGACTGCTTTGAGCCTCGCTGATGGACAGGCTGCACCAAATGTTTTTAACACTTGAATCTCCTCTTCACCGTGTGGTTCTCTAGTTGTTCATTTTTTCCCACAAGAGTTCTCATCGTGGTTCCAAAGGAGTCATTTAATTTTTTTCTCTAGTTGTTCATTTTTTCCCACAAGAGTTCTCATCGTGGTTCCAAAGGAGTCATTTTAATTTTTAGTTGTAGAACATTTATTGTAGTTTTTGAAGAGCAGTGTGCTGCACTAGCATTACTATGTCAAGGGTCTGTTCTGTATGTGTGTGTGTATATATATCGGTAGAATAGAGATTTGACTTTGGTCCTTCTTGTGGATTGTGCTAATCGTTTCCTGCGGTGATGCTGTGAATTCAGCAAGAAATGTTTCTTCAGTTGAGCTCAGCATTACTTTCTCAGGTGGAAGAAGAAGAGTGTGAATTGGGCGCTCAGTTGGTGGGAGTGTAAATTGGTACAAACTTTGGGGAGGGCACATTGGCGGTACTAGGCGAAACTCTTGAAAACAGCAATTTGACTGTTGTAAGTTGGTCTCCGATAAATAATTGGAAAAATAGAGAAAAGTATGCATTTAAGGGTATTTGTTGCAGCAGTGCATACAGGAATACAAAATAATACACCTAAATACTTGATTTAAAAAGGATGGTGTGTGCCAACAATAAGATACTGAGCGACCTTGAAAAATGAATTTGTTAAAGTATATTTGACATGGAAGGACAGTTTATGAGATACGATTCGGTTTTCATTTTTTTTAGAAAGTATGTATATATGCCCGTAGTACTTATTTTGGTAGAATATATGCCAAAACGTTGTCTGTGGATGGAAAGATTTTTACTTTCTGCTTCATACCCATATGCATCCCGACTGTTTTGAACGTGAGTCACAAGAATATCGATCAAGCTTATTTTGGCAAGCAGCTTCACCAAAAGAAAGGGACTCTCTTCCTAGAGCTAAAGTTTTAGAAAATCTTAGGGAAGAACTTTTTTAACATCTTCATTGGAGTATCATTGCTTTCCAATGGTGTGTTAGTTTCTGCTGTATAACAGAGTGAGTCAGCTATACGTATACATACGTCCCCATATCCCCTCCCTCTTGCGTCTCCCTCCCACCCTCCCTATCCCACCCCTCTAGGTGGTCGCAAAGCACCGAGCTCATCTCCTTGGGGAAGAACTTTGATTTGCTTTGCTCAGGTCCTGGTTGGCCTGTGAGAGTATGTGGCATGATACTAACGATTACGGGTCCAACCAGAACTACTTAGTTGGGAACCCCAAGAGTTAGTGGCTTGTATTTCTTGCTTGCATCACAATTTGCTACAGATTAGTTCGTTCCATCTAGGTGATTTCATCACCTAGGGTTTCAGAGTCCACCGCTGGATTCTATGCATCTGTGTGGTGGAAGAGGAAGACAGAAAGGGGAGTATTGCAGGGGAAGATTGAGGGCCAGGCCTAGACATCATTTCTGTGTATCTTCCATTGACAGGAATTCAGTGGCCTCACCAAAATGTAGGAGAAGGTAGGAAATGAGGTCTAGCTGTGATTCCAGGGGTAGAAGGAAATGAGATGGGAACACGCAATTGTTGACTCCACCATGCCTGTGGAAAAAGAAATTGGATTATGGCTTGTCGCCGATATCTTAAAAACACTTATTTTATGCCACTGAGATCTCCAGCGGTTTGACTTCTATAGTCGTGTCATTCATATCTAGCAATAAGCTAGTTGCTGTTAATGTTTTTTTTCAGTGAGGCCAGATAATTCTGGAAATGGACGACTAATGGCTGGTCAGTAGACTTCGTGCGTATTCCTCCCTCCTTGGCAGACACTGCACATTGATGCTGGCGCTCTTCAAAGCGTTGACTCAGCCTCCACATGCCATACGTATACAGTGTTTTGGATTTCTACTGTCAATCATAGTTGACATTTAAGATGAAACAGGTTTGCTGTGACTTGTCTAGGTAATTTATCTATGTTAGATACTGAGGCATACTGCTCTCTGGATTTATCTAGACGCCCAGAATTGACATGCAGCTTGGCTGGTTCCTAGCTCGGGGTTCATCTGCCAGGGATCTTGTCTTTAAAAATAAAGCTAGTAATAGAGTGATTTGTGTGGTTAAGCCATGGGGAGAATTTCTTCCTGGCTCCATTTAACAGCAAAAAGCTATTGTTCTTGATTTTATATTTTGTGTAACAGAGACAGTTATAGCTTTTGTGAGATAGGGAAAGGATGTTTTGAATTTTTGCATAAAATCTAAACTTTCTCTAGGTAGGCATCAAGTCTGATATTAACCCATTGCCTTAAAATATAAGTTATGCAAAAGCATATTAGAATTTTAGTACGAAAGAATTGTCTTTGAGCTGCTGCTTAGGTACCTACATGGATATGGTTTCTTTTTTAATGTAAGTTGATTCTTGATTCACTTCTTTGATGTATAATGTATTAGCAGTCTGTCTTTCCCTGTAAGATCTAAGTGAAGAAAACTAAAGGAGGCCCCTAGGGCCGAAGGGGCTGAGTGTTGTGACTGGCACCTGTACAGGATCAATTGCTGTTTTCCTCACAAACCTCCTGAAGTTGATATTGGGGGGTTTGGGAAACTCACCTGAAGTCCCCCGGCCAAGGAAGGGAGGAGCCAGGGGTTCTAACTGCAAGACTTAAGGATTTTATTTTCCTTTGTGTCCTGTTTTTTGCCTCTTGCCTGTGTCTCTAGTTATCACAAGTCACAATAATCCAGACAAAACCAAACCAATTAAGATACCGTATGATTGTTGTAGGGAGGAAAGACCAGGGTGAGCTCTGGAGGCAGTTCATTAGCTAATTAGCTTGAGGGGCAAAAGCCCTGCGAAGGTCCTCTTCTGCCTAATGGGAAAGAAGTGGAGGGGTGGTTTCAAATGACGGCCCTTAGCCCAGTCTCACCTCTCATCAGTTGCGTCTTTTGATGCTTTGCTACTGAAGCCTTTATTGGAACAGACTTGCTAATTAAGGACTTCGGGCAGTGCTGGGAGGTACAGGAGGAGTAGTGATTTGTGAAGAGGACCTAGGGTAATTCCAGGCTCTGTTGCTCTCTGGCTGTGATCTTGGCCAGATGAATTTCATTTCTTTGGGCCTCAATCTCCTCTTTTCCAAGGCATCATGGGGTTATGGTAATATTTAAAAGAATAGATTTGTTAAAAAACATCAATAACAACAATAAACTTCAACCCTAAATGAGTCTACAAATTATTGTTATTAGAGGAATAAGCCTTGTGGGCCCCAACAGTTAGCGTCCTAGGAACCTTTCACATACGACGTGCAGCAATGAATGTACAAAAAGAGCCCAGCCTCGGCTGCTCTCTGCATATCTTTGGCATCTGCTTGAGAGATGATAGTTTATTCCTAGAAGATAAGAAAAGAGAATTGGGCAATTAAACCCTCACTGTATGGTTTTCATGATCTTGTTTTTATTCTGTTGACAGATGTTAGTACTAATTATCAAAATACAGGTGTAACTTATGTTTGATTAAAATCATCCACTGAAATAGGTTGACTTGATGCTATAGGTTTAAACTTTGCAGTTTTAGATATTAAGCTTTTCAAATATAGTCTTTTAGTAAAAGAGGGTTATTGCTTTAAGAAAGATAATGGTCGTTTCTCACTGAAATGTTTAATAAGACATGTAGGCAGTGATAAGACTGAAAAATGTGGAGTGACTATTGTTGGGTCTGGATTCTTCATGGTTAGCATTTTGTACTATTTTTGGTTTATATTTGAACACATGAATAGAAATGGAGAGATACTAAATATATTGTTTTGCATTGAACAGTAATGAATTGAGGAAAGATTTTTTAAATATTTAGAAAAAAATTTTGAACTGATAGCAAAACTGATTTTTTTAACATCTTTATTGGAGTATAATTGGTTTACAATGGTGTGTTAGTTTCTGCTTTACAACAGAGTGAATCAGTTAAACATATACACATGTCCCCATGTCTCTTCCCTCTTGCGTCTCCCTCCCTCCCACCCTCCCTATCTCACCCCTCTAGGTGGTCACAAAGCACAGAGCTGATCTCCCTGTGCTATGTGGCTGCTTCCCACTAGCTATCCACCCTACATTTGGTACTGATTTAAAAGTGAGGTCAGTTTCATGGTGAATCTCAATTTATATTGTATGTACTAATAATATTACATTTGAAGGATTTGACAATTTTTAGTACTAATAGAAAGGTAAACAAGAAGTAGTAGAACCATATAACAAGATGTAGTCAATAAATAATGTTAAGGATACTGATGTTCATTGTTTGTATTGAAGACATTTTGAAAAAATATTAGCAGGATAATTGAATCATTTAAAATTTTACATATGAGAATTTAGTCCTTATAGCTAACAGTAAGCTGTGTAGTTGTGGTTAGGAATTCATAACATTTAATAAACTAATTGATCAGGTGCAATATAACTTTAGGGAGGTTATAGTATGTAGACCTTGTCAAAATCTTAGGTCATAATTATGAGGTATTTTATTTTTAAACTTTTTTTTTGTTTTTTGTTATATATTTCTAAAAATGTCTAAACTTGGCCAGCCTCTGTTAAGAGTGTGAAAAGGGGAAGCATTTGTCTTGACTCGGGAGTACCATTTTTTGAATTAAAATTTTAATTTAAAAAACCCAGGAATTAATTATCAGTAGTAGAATATTGGAGTTGGAAAGGATAGGAAATGGAATATTAGCAATGTCTGTACCATAGTACGACTCACTATGTATATCAAGTCTTGGTTATTTTATATAAAACTGTGTTATATGGTAGCTTAAATGATTTTCTTTATATTATGTGATAGTTCTTAGAAAAATTAATGCCTTGCCCATTCTAATCTAATAATTAGTTTTGGACTGTTAGTTAATATAGGAACCAAACGAATACTGCCCATCTCATCTTTCTTACAGTGCATGGCAGAAGAGATAAAACTGAAGGGTATTAGGGAATGAGATGGAAAAGCAGAAATTGTCAAAGTCGTAAGACTTATCTGTTTTCAGCTAAAGATTCACTGTTTCTGTTTCCAGACTTATTCCTATGAAAACACCTTCTCTTTCCTTTCATGTATGTCAGTCAGTTTGGGTATAACCAACCAAACAGAACAACTTGTTCAGTGTATCTATTGCTTTAGCAGATAATTGAGTATTTTATTTCTAATGTGTAACTGAGCTGAACTGTGTTTTCCTGGACCTACAAACCTTCTTTCAACAAGTGCTTCCTAACTAACTTTGAGATCTTAAAATATGTTCTAGTCTCTTTTGAGTTATACAGCAAAAGAAGGGTGTAATGAGATCACAATTCTCATCAAAAACTGTGCTAAAAGAGAGCTACTTCAGAAATGTGTGCCATTTGTCTTAATCACAGTATGATTTATTCCTCACAGAGAGATTTGTTCATCAGAGTAGTATTAAGAAGTACTTCCTGGAAAACATTTAAATACTCAAGTTAAGTTATTGTTCTCTGTCCCTAATCATTAGGAAAACCTTCAATATGTGATGTTCCCTTTTATCCTTATGTTCAAGAAAATTTACCTGAGTATTTTTTTTATACTCATCATGAATGCAAAGAAAACTTTAATTGTTCAAAAATAGGGTGGAGTAGAAAGAAGCTGTTAAGATTAATAAAAGTTTTTTAACATATAAAATGAAATTAAATGATGAGAAATGGAAAGGAAGTAAAAGGAAAAAATGAAGATAATGATTGTAAACCACTTAAGATAAAATTTTATACCGTGAAGAAAAGAGAGTTAAATGACAGAATGTGTAAGCTAGAAAAGAAAGAAAGGTGAGGCAGCTGACATGAAGAAGTGGGAGGTCTGATGACAAATATTTGACATAGATTAATAGAAAATTAAAGATGTGATATTTATAGCCATACTCTTTTGAGGATTGATGTCAAAAATTGTTTTCAAAAAAAAAATTTTAACATCTTTATTGGAGTATAATTGCTTTACAGTGTTGTGTTTCTGCTGTACAACAAAGTGAATCAGCTATATGTATACATACATCCCCATATCCCCTCCCTCTTGCGCCTCCCCCCCCATTTGAGGCCTCATTCTTTTTGGTCCTCTTTCTTTTCTTTCTGTCTTTTTTTGGGGGGTGGGGGGCGGGGCGCCACGCTGCTTGACATGTGGGATCTTAGTTCCCTGACCCGGGAGCGAAGGCATGCCGTGCCCCTGCAGTGGAAGCACGGGGTCTTAACCACTGGACCACCAGGGAAGTCCCTGGTCCTCTTTCTTGATCTTTAGATGACAAGAGAGTACTTAGATGACAGAGTAAAGAGAGTACCATCATACTGAAATTGGGTTAATATTTACCAGATTTAAAAAATATTTATCCCAGAGTTATTTGAAAGTTTCCATTTTTTAGTGCTTGTTTTGTGTATACTTTTTCTTATAATCTACCGTTTTTTTTAAGCCATTCTTTGTATGAGCACAATGTATTAAGATTCATTTATCATTGCTATGTTCAACAAATGTTTCCTGAAGACCATAGAATATTCTGCTAGGTGTTGGCTTTCTGGCTCTTATGGTTTTGTAATTTGGCAGGAGAGCCAAAGTAGAATTTTGAATTTTGAGGACTTAATTGGATGATTGTTTGAAAGCTGTGCTTTGTAGTTGCATAGGCTTGTTATAAAGACTTCAATATATTCAAATACAAAGCATGGCTGATAGTTCAGTTACCATGAAGGCTGATCTGTCATCAAGCTGTCTTGGCCTCCCACCCGCTTCCCTTTCTCTGGGTGGTCCTAAATGTCTTTGTCCCTAATGTTGCAGGTGGGATGGGGGAGGATGTCCTAAGCCCTACTCTGAACCTTGGTGGGTGGCTCCTCTGAAGGTGAAAGATCTTGAATAAGAAGTACCTTTGCTACCTCTGAGCACCACTTCGTTTCATTGGGGAGGCTGAGTTTAGCAGAGACTTTTCCATGAACCTACTGCTTAGGGAGATGCTGTGAAAAAAAACAGATAAGACACAGCCGCCTCTATTGAGATCCTCACAGGTTAAACATGTGAACAGACCAATAATGATATACCATTATAAGTGACATAGTGAAGGAATAACCAATGTACTGTGAGAGCACAGAGGAGGGATGGCCAGTTTTGCCGGAAGAGAGTCAGGAAAGGCTTTTCTGAAGTGGTGGTATGTTTGGCTGCATGGGAGACACATAGGAGTTTGCAAAGAACAAAGAAGTGTGACTAGGCACAAAATATTTAGTGTGCAGTGAAAAGGAAAGAGAAGTAGGGTGGGGCTGTGTAGTAAAGAATCAGAAGGGCCAGCCCTAAGTCTTATTTTATAAAGCAGTGAAAAGCCAATGCAGAGTTTTAAACAGCAGAGTTCCGTTATGAGATGTAGTTTCTAGGAATATGCATCTGGTTATGGAGGAGATGGCTGCATGAGGAAGAGTGGAGACCAGTGGAAACACTGGAGCGAGTCAAGTGCGAATGAAGGTCTGGGCAGGGAAATTGGGAAGGGGATAAAACGGAGAGGCTACATTTCAAAGGGAAGGAAAGACCAGAGACCAGAGAAACCTAAGCTTTCAAGCTGGCTAACCGTGGAGGCAAAATTAATGAGTCTGCAAACACCTAGAGACTCTTAACACTCAGCACGTCCAAGACTGACCTGTTTATTGCCCCCCAAACCCGTTTCATCTCATATCAGTCATCTGAGTCTCAGCTGACAGCAGCTTCATCCATTCTGTTGGTTAAGTCACTGAGGTCATTCTCGACTCCTTTCTTTCTCTCCTCCCCTGTATTCGGAAAACCTGTTGCCTCTGCCTGTCTGCACACTTGTGTTTATCCAGCCACCTGTCACCACCTCCTCTGCCCGTCTGAGCCACCGTCATCTCTTACCGGGCTCACTGCAGCAGCTGCCTCATTCTGCAGCTCAAGTGACCCTTTTCAGTGTCGTTCCAGTTACGGCACTGCTCTGCGCAAAACCTCCATTCCACTCCCCCCCAGATTTAAACCCTGATAAATCCATTACAGTCTACGCCCTGTCATTGTTAATTAAATACCTCTGTGGCCAGTAGCTCTTTTTTTTTTTTTTTTTTTTTTGGCCATGCCACATGGCATGTGAGATTTTAGTTCGCCAGCCAGGGATCGAACCCACACCCCCCTGCACTGGAAGCACGGAGTCTTAACCACTGGAGAAGTCCTGGGACTAGTAGCTCTTAAAAAAGAAAATGGTGAATTTTATTATGAGTTATGTAACTCATAATAATTCTGTAACTATGACCAGCTTATCCAGAAAAATACTCAAAGTAATAAAAATAGCACGTAACTAAGGAGCCACCTTACACCTGAGAGACTTCATCTAATTTTGTCTGTTTTGCAGGCCTGGTATAGGAAGAACGCAGATTAGAATCATAAGAAAAAAATCAGAGCTGACTATAGGAGATGAAGGAAGACTAGACTTGGGCAATTGAGATAAAGGCAGAGTGCATTCCAAGTATTAGTGAATAGGTCTGCTGTCCGCCAGGTCCTGTTCTGGATGCTTGCAGGTACATCAGTGAACCAGACAGATGACGATGCTTCCCTTGTAGAGTTTATATTTGAGGTCAGACAGTCAAAATAAACAGAAGCAAATGGAGTTAGATGTTAAAGACAAAAAAAATGGTCTAGAAAAAAAGAGATATGGGAGCACAGATGCAGGACTTCATTGGGTGGGGCCTTGAGTGTGAAATAAAAATGACTGGATTTTATTTGTAGGTAATAGGCCATTGAAATTGTTTAGAGCAAGAGAACAGTCAGCTCAGAGAGATGTTTTTGAGAACCTCAGTCTTGTCGAATGTAGAAAGGGTTGCAGGGAGGGGAATCTACTTGATAGGATTGTTTCAGAAGACCAGGTTCTGAAGGGTTGGTAGGCAGTGTTTACAAGGAAATTGGAAGGAGTGGACAGAATAAAAGACATGCGCAGCACTTAGTGTGGTGATCAGGAAAAGGAAAGAGTCCGAGATTGCAGTGCTTCCAGGCCTTGTTTTGCCCCCCAGAATGGTTGAATAAGAAGTTAAGCAGTGTGTGATCATCTTTAATTTACTAAAGTTAGGGGTGGTCCCTCTTGGTGTTGAATCTCACTTTAATTCTTTTTAATCACAACGAGATGAATGTTTTTGGATAGGGAAAATCAATTTATGATTACCTAGATTCTCTACTCTTTGTCTGTGCCAGGCAACGCGTTAGGCGTGGCTCCTCCTCCTTCGGCCCTCTGCCAGAAATGAGACGTCTCCCTGGGGGGAAGGAGGCCTGAACCGCCAAGCTGGGGCACCCGCTGTGCTTGGGGAAGGCGCAGAGGGGTTTCAACAGTCACGTTCCAAGGGCACAACCCGGCAACTGTGTCCATGTGGGCTGTGTTCTCACCCTTATTGTATCTTTCTCTGATGCATAACTGTTGGGTCCGTGGCACCCAATCATAATTTTTCCCTTGTTTACACACTGAGGGACAAGTTTGGCTCCTTCTTCTAACAAGAAATTAGAGCAGCAAACAAGTATGATCTTTAAAGAAAATTTTAACAAGGTCTGTGTGGATATTTCTTGTCCTCCTCCCTTTCTTTTGGTCACGTGTCGGTTATCTTCTGGGAAGGAGGCACAGATCTTGTTGCAACTCATTGTAACAATAGTCATCGTGGTTTTCCCCATCTCTTCGTTTGAGAAAGAGGAGTCATCATATAGTGGCTCGAGGGTTTCTTGTGATGAATGTCAATGTGATACTAGTTTCTGATTTTCTTAATTAATGGATAGAGCTCCAAGAATTGGAGTTACTACTGCAGGTTTTTTGGGATAAGGAGAAAAGGAACATTTATTACGGTTCTCTCCAAAGAGTTGTATTGCATATCCACTGTGTTTCAGGGATTTTGCTGGTGAAGCAGAGCTCACATCCTAGTAAAGCATGCAGATGTGCAAATTATCCTGCATGATATTGTGAGCTGAGCCCGAAAGGTGGGTCCAGAGTGCCATGGGAAGGACTGTGTTTGGTGAGGCCCAAAGAAGTTCACAAAGAAAGCATTGTGTGAGCACCCAGGCTGCGCGGGAGCCCTTGAGCGGACAAGTGGAAGAAGAGAATGCCAGGCCAGGGGGCAGGACGTGCAAAAGCACGTGGGTGTGCAAGAGCTTCGGGGTCCTGTTTGGAGGCAGGCTGTGTGTGGGAAGAAGTAGCGGCACATGATGGAAGTTGGGCAGCTGGACGCCTGTGTTAGTCTTTCTCAACCCGGGTAGCTCACCTGAACCACAGAACATAGAGCATGATTTAAGTGACTCCTTCCTCAGTTCTCCCAGTGATGGTCTATAACTAATCTATTCCAGATGCACGCCAGAGATGTTAACTTGTTACGTACAGTGGCTGCTCTAGGGCATTGGGGAGCCCAGGTTGAAAAGGACAGTATTATATGAAACTGTTCATTTTATCCGTAGGATGACATCACATTTGTATTTAGAAGTATGCTTTTGAGAGCTGATTAAAAATAAAGCGAGAAAAGGACACGGAAACGAGTTAGGAGGTGATTGTGAGAGTGATCCCAGTGGAAGATAATAAGATGATTGAGCAGAGCAGAGAAAGAGTTTCAGAGATACGTAGGACGTAGGATCTGTATGACTCAGTAATTAAATACAAAAGACAGGAGAGAAGACAAGGGTGGCGCTGATTTAGAAAGCTGAGGTGCCTTGTGGATGGCAGCACTGTCATCTGGGCAAGGCTAGGTAGGTTTGAAGAGAAGGTAATGATTTCTGTCTTGCCGGTCCATTTCAGATTATCCAGGTCTAGTAGAAGTATAGGCATGGGAGCGAGTGCTTAATAAGAGAGTCTTGATGAGAAAAGAAAAGTGATCTTTGGGACATCCAATATTTAAGGGACTGGAGGAAGAAGAAGGGCCAGTAATGGAGACTGAGAAGGAAAAGCAGAGATAAGAAAAGGACTAGAAAGGGGTGGTTCCCCCAAATCATAGGAAATGTGACTTTAAAAACTAAAATTTGGGGGAAGAAATTATTCAATGGCACACGAAATGGAATAGGACGGGAACTAGAGGGTGTCCATTGGTTTTGGCAGTTGAGGGGTCCCTGCTGGCCCCGGAGCAGATTCGGTAGCATGGTGAGGATGGTTGTCATGTTGTAGGGACTCCTGTGACAGAGTTCTCATGGATTCCAGACACTTGAGTGAAGAAATGGAGGGAGAGAGAGAAGGTGTGAGTTCAAGAAATCTAGAGTATAATAACACAGGGTCAGGAGAGGGATTTCTTGTTTCTTCGCCCTCCAAAATGGGCTATGTTGACCTGTTTTTAGAAGATACAGAGGAGCGGGTATGATGGAAAGAATAAAGATATAGACAGAGTGACAGAGAGGCCTGGGGGAATGAGAACGCAGACTGAGGTGTGGCCTTAAGAAGGAGGGGAGGACTCGTCTTTCTCCAAGGTCGAGGAGAGAAAGCAGTAGAGTATCAGACCACCAAATGGAAGGGAGGTCCAGAGGGTGTCAGCAGGATTCTAGGGAGCTCTTGTTACCCTGTGACTTAAAAGAACATTCTCGTGTGCCGGTTGCCCCCCCCCCCCACTTCTGTGACTTGATCATGGGAGCCCCGTGACCCACAGAGCTGGAAGTTTAAACTCTGCATTTCCACTGGTTTTGAGTCCAGGATTCTGGCCTCCACTCCCCGTTTCAGAACATTTCGGGAGGAACGGTAGAGCATGTTTAGGCATCTTCGGGCATGTTTAGTCATCTTCGGGCATGTTTAGTCATCTTCGGGCATGTTTAGTCATCTTCAGTACAAGGTATTGTGTGCAGAGTTGATTGCCGCTTAATGGATAACCCTCTAATCTACCTCTCAACCCTTGCTCTGCAATACAGAATTGCTCCTCAAAGTAGCTACCCTTCATTTACCTGCGTTCTCTACTATTCTTCACTTCCAACGAGTGCAATTCTGTTTCTTTCCTCATCTGTTCTTCCTTTGATGTTTTCTAACTTTTTCTTTTGCCTCTGAGCTGGCTAGTAGTCTTTGTCATATTGTAAACTATAGGTGAATCTGAAGTGGACTTTTGTAGATACTAAGACCTATTGTTTGTCTTTATCTTGGGGATCTAAATAAATGGGAGAAAAGAGCCAAAGAGAAGCATAGGAGGCCGACATCTTTTGGGGGCCGCTGGGTCTTTGAAAATCTGGAAGGCAATATATTTTCCCACGGGGTCTGAAAAGGTGGAAAACCTCGTCAGAGACAGAGACCGCTCTTGGAGAAAATGAACATGTGAGTCAGTAGTGCCTGAGGACCTTGAGGTAAAGGGACAGCCGGAGTAGAAGAGTTCAGCAGGATTTTGTGGGAACATAGCACTGTTACAGAAAGAAATGATTATGTTGAATTATATGAAGTTGCTGGTGGTGTCAAACCAATTTTTCATTGACAAAAGTGGTAATTTTGATATAGCTCAACTGAATGTGTTGCTGATTCTAAGGACACTTGTAAACTTTAAAATCGTAACAATCATAACCCTTTCGGAAGCTGGGAACTGCTGTCCTTGGTTATGTGTGAGAGTTCCTTTTCTATAAGTCTTCTTTGCTTACAGCAGTACATGCCCTCCATGTATATTCAGTTCTTATAGACTGCTACCCATGCAGTGCGGTCCTTTGCCCACAACCGCAACTGGAGAGGATACTGGTCCCAGGCTGGGGCAGCTTCCCTGGGGACCTAATCTAGCCTGACTTCAGCTCCTGAGATCTCCAGGTTCTGACTCTAGACAAGCAGTTCTTACTAAGGGGCAGTTTTGCCCCAATGGGGAAGCTTAACAATGTCTGGAGATGCGTTTTGGGGGGCGGGAGGATGCTACTGGCATCTTGTGGCAGAGGCCAAGGATGCTGCTAAGTGTCCTCCAATGTGCAGGACAGCCCCCATAAGCAAGAATTTTTCTGGCCCCAAATGCAAATAGTGCCAAGGCTAAGAACCTTCATCTAGACTGAGCCACCAGGGAACTTAAGAAAACACACACAAATCATATTTCTTCGTGCTGAGCATGAAAAGTGTGTAAGGAGATGGGTAGAACTTGGCAGAATAAAGTTTGGAGACTATAATAGAGCAAAACCAATGGCTTAACGATCCTAGATTTCTGAGGCTGCTTGTCTGCAGAGTGTACTCAGCGCTTAGACAACAGACAGTTTTGAAGAGGAGTTGGGATCTGGGGTCTCAGGAGTCGACTAACTGGTTTGGCTCTCTGCTGCTACCACCTGTTATATCTGAATTTCTGATCATCTTTCATTTTTCCCTACAGTTACGCATCAGTACATGAAGTCTCAACAGCTTCTCTTCCGTGTCTCAAGAGCAAATGTAAAGCCTGTTTTTGGCTTTTCCTTTACTCCCGCCCTTTATCCCCTAGGGATTAAGGATATATATGAAGGAGAGGCCTAAATTTTCATTTCGCTTAAACATTCTTTTTCTCTTTTACTGCAGGAAAGTGATATTACGTATACGTGTTTTTATATAATATATTTATGTGTTGATATATATAATATTTATGTATTAAATAATCCATAAAATAAATATGTATAAAGAACTAGAGTTGTATTCCTTAGTATTTCAGACCGAAAATAGACTTGGGTTTTTTTGACATTTCCTTGTAGGAAGTTCTGTAGAGGATTGTGAAAAATAAGCACAAATATGACTTTGGGTAAGCCAAGGAGATGGGATAGTGCTGGGAGGTGTTACCAAGGATCCTTGTGTTGTGGAGGAACAGGAGTGGAAAGCACAGAACACCCAGGCCCGTACGAGCCTTGGAGGGAGGGCTAAGAATTTGGGAGAGGGCTTCCCGGTGGCGCAGTGATTGAGAGTCTGCCTGCCGATGCAGGGGACGCGAGTTCGAGCCCTGGTCTGGGAAGATCCCACATGCTGCGGAGTGGCTAAGCCCGTGCGCCACAACTATTGAGCCTGCGCTCTAGAGCCCGTGTGCCACAACTACTGAAGCCCGCGCGCCTAGAGCCCGTGCTCCGCAACAAGAGAAGCCACCGCAATGAGAAGCCCGCGCACTGCAATGAAGAGTAGCCCCCGCTCACCGCAACTAGAGAAAGCCCGCACGCAGCAACGAAGACCCAGTGCAGCCAAAAATAAATAAATAAAATAAATAAATTTATATTTAAAAAAAGAACTTGGGAGAAACCCTGAGATTAGGCTGTAGATACAGCAAAGGAGGAAAGTTCTAAATATCTACAGCAGGAGTTGTCATTTCTGGATACTATTTATTTTTAGGAAACATAAGCTTCACATATGTGAGTGGGGAGCTTGATTGGAATCAGAAAACTGATGCCTTATTTCTGCTGCTCGAGTCCTAACTGTGCAACGCTGCTTTTCTCTGTGGCTCGAGAGCACTCTAAAAGGAGGTGTTGAATATAAAGGGTTAACCGAGGTTGGAATGGCTGTTCTTTTCTGAGGATGGAATAAGAAGTGATGGGCTGTGGTTAGCGCATGAAAGACTTAGGTTAGACATTTAAAAAGACGTGCAGGGTTGATCAGTGTTGAGATACAGTAACTTACTAACACGGCAAATTCTTCTCCAGACACCCCTAAAATGTTGTTTGGGGATAACTTAAATATAAGCCCCTTAAGCTTTTAATTTTAGTCCAAGTCTCTGTGAAAAACAAAAACAAAACTTAAGGTCATCATGTAAATAGGGCATGAGTTAATTTACCTGACACACTTGAAGACTAGACGTAGGTAGATCATCATGTGGCAGTAGCAGGAACTCAGAAACCCAAGCTGCACATATCTTCTGAAATCTCCCTGGCAACGAAGTCAGCAAAGGCCATCCTTCCAGCAATTACTGCCAGCTTAAAGAACTGGCTAGAGATTCTTTGTGGATTGCCCAGAACACCATGATCTTCTGTTTCAGTGGTTCTGTTACAAATGTCATCTCCTACCTCTGTGATACTGTCTCCTTTTTTGGTATCCTTTAAAAATTCTGTTCATATAAATTGTCATCTGGTTCTTAAGGCACAGAGTTCTTTTGGGAACCCTATGATAATGTATAGAAAACGATTGGAAGAGGATAACATATGAAAGCAATGTAGTGTTACGGCTAGTGGAAGTATGTGTTTATTTCTCCCTCAAGGTTACAGTGTTAATGCCAGAACTGTGTACAGATCCTAAAGGACAAAAATGTAACCTTCCAAGTTTTGTCCTAATAATTTTCTACTACCCTAGAGTTAACTGAGGGTGCACTATTTGATACATGGACTGCTTACCTGCCCCCTACCCCCCAATCCCAAGCAACAGTGGTTCGTGGCCCTGGATCCAGAGTCATGCAGGCAGGCAGGTGGGCACTAGTCCATCAATGACGTGATTCTGCCAAACTCCACTAAGAAAGCACGGAGCGCTCCCCCTTGATCTCTGTAAACTCGAAGGTGTTTATTCTTTTATTTCCTGCGCCATTCGTCCTTGTTAACTGCACTTAACAGCTGAGGGACATCACTTACCCTTGCTGTCTCCACCTTTGCTGCCGTTCACGTAGCTCTCAACGCCTCCCCACTGAGCCCGCACTAGGTCACTTCGTTTCACGCTCAGCCCTGCCTAGACGTGCCAGTACTCCCCCTCAGCTTCTTTGCTTTCGGGGTGTCCATGCAGTGTCCGACCACCTCCTTCATATTTTTGTTCTCCTTACTGTCTGTGCTACCTTTGAACTTCTATATGCAAAATTTATATTTTATAAAATTACTTCACATCCGTTAGGTCTTTCTGCGTGGCACACAGAAACTCTCTTTCTCCTTCCCGAAATATTCTTTCAGTTGTACCCTCTATCCTAGTTCCTGTATCCAGCTCACCTGAAACAGAACTTCTGTGCAAAAAGCGCTTACCTCTCAAGGGAAGACATTAAGGGGTTGTTGAACACTCTGTAAAAGCTCAGAAGCAACATGGTTTCGAGGAGCAGTGAGTGAGGTGCTCAAAGGACGTTAGAGCCGGAAGGCACGGGAGAAGTCATGGGCCTGGTTCCTTTTGTTGTGTTATGTCTTGTGTAGGTTGTGTCACTTAGGTTGCTTTCAGCTGCAAGTAACAGAATACCCTAAGAAAGGAATTGACAAGATTGTTCACCATCTTCCTTAACAAGGAGTCTGGAGAGGAGCCAGTTCCTGGGTTTGATTAGGAGCCCTGAAGCATCACCACTGAACCAGATGCTATCCATAGTTCCCCTTGCTATCCTCAGCTTGTTGGTGAAGCCTGTACTTCTGTGTCACGATGACCATGATGTCACAGGCATACACAACTACGTCCACTGAGAGAGAGGAGACTTGTTTCCGCTCTGTTAACTGTACAGCTCTGCTCATTCCAAAGGGAAACGTTTTCCCAGGCGATCCAGCAGACTGCCACTACAACTACAGGGGAAGCAGGGATGGCATTTGTAGGCTTTCTGATGGGCGTGTGGATTCTGCTGGTGTAGAAGAAGAGAGAAGGAACCAGCTATTGGTGCGGCAACCATTCATGCCTGCCATTCATACTGAACCCAAGAAGAGGAGCTTCTGAACCATTTGCATCATTACCTTTTTGCATTGCCCAGATTGGACGGATTAGTTTCTGTTTACAGATGTTTGAGCTCTCTGATGTTGTTAACTAGCAGGAAGGAAGGGAGAGAGGAAGAAAGAAAAAAGAAATTTAGAAGAACTATAATTAATAAATTTTCATATAAGTTCACGTGGCAAATACTCTGAGATATTATGCCGTATCAGCAACTCTTTTTTTTTAGTAACTCTTAAAACCTGCATATTAGGGCTTCTCTGGTGGTGCAGTGGTTGAGAGTCCGCCTGCCGATGCAGGGGACGCGGGTTCGCGCCCCAGTCCGGGAAGATCCCACGTGCCGCGGAGCGGCTGGGCCCGTGGGCCACGGTCGCTGAGCCTGCGCCTCCGGAGCCTCTGCTCCGCAACGGGAGAGGCCACAGCAGTGAGAGGCCTGCGTACCACACAAAAAAAAAACCCAAAAAACAACCCTGCATATTAGTGTGTCACTGGACTTTGGTCTATAAACTTCTCATTTTCTTTTTGGGGGCTCAAGTTTAGATGATTGTAAGATAAAATAATGACCAATCTTTGTACCCTTTTCTAGCATTCAGTCAAAGGAAAATTGCTTTCTTAGTGGAGTTTGACAGAATCATGTAATTGAACTTAGGAAGAGATTTTTTAAAAATTGAAGTATAGGTGATTTACCTATACTTTACAATATTGTATTAGTTTCAGGTGTATAGCAAAGCGATTGTTATTTTTATTAGATTATATTCCCTTACAGGTTATTACAAGATAATATAATTCCCTGTGCTATATAGTAAATCCTTGTTGCTTATCTATTTTATGTATAATAGTTTGCATCTGTTAATCCCATACTCCTAATTTGTCCCTCGCTCCCTCCCTCGCTCTCCCCTTTGGTAACCATAAGTTTGTTTTCTGTGTCTGCTAATCTGTTTCTGTTTTGTATATAGATATATTTGTATTGTTTTTAGATTTCACATATAAGTAATACCGTATAATATTTGTCAGTTTCTGTCTGACTTACTTCACTCAGTATAATATTCTCTAGGTCCATCCATGTTGCTGCAAATGGAAATAATTCATTCTTTTTTATGACTGAGTAATATTCCACTGTATATATATACCACATCTTCTTAAGTCAGTCATCTGTTGGTGGGTACTTGGGTTGCTTCCTTGTCTTGGCTGTTTTAAGTAGTGCTGCTGTTGCGGTTCATGTATCTTTTTAAATTAGAGTTTTTGTTTTTTCCAGATATATACCCAGGAGTGGGATTGCTGGGTCATATGGTAATTCTATTTTTAGTTTTTTGAGGAACCTCCATACTCTTCCCCATGGTGGCTGTATCAATTTAAATTCCCACCAACAGTGCAAGAGAATTCTCTTTCCTCCACACCCTCTCCAGCATTCATTAATTGTAGACTTTTGGATGATGGCCATTCTGACCAGTGGGAGGTGATACCTCATTGTGGTTTTGATTTGCCTTTCTCTGATAATAAAAGATGTTGAGCATCTTTTCATGTGCCTTTTGGTCATCTATATGTCTTCTTTGGCAAAATGTCTATTTAAGTCTTCGGCCCATTTTCTTATTGGGTTGTTTATTTTTTTGATATGGAGCTATAGGAGCTGTTTGTATGTTTTGGATACTAACCCCTTGTTGGTCACATTGTTTGCAAATATTTTCTCCCATTCTGTAGGTTATCTTTTCATTTTGTTGATGGTTTCCTTTACTGTGCAAAAACTTTTAAGTTTGATTAGGTCTCATTTGTTTATTTTTGCTTTTATTTCATTTGCCTTGGGAAGCTGATCTAAGAAAATATTGCTACGATTTATGTCTGAGAATGTTTTGCCTGTGTTCTCTTCTAAGAGTTTTATGGTGTCCTCTTATACTTAGGTCTTTAAACCATTTTGAGTTTTTTTGTTTGTTTGTTTTGTTTTTTTTTTTAGTATGGGTGTGAGGGAGTGTTCTAATTTCATTGATTTATATGTAGCTGTCCAGCGTTTAGGGAGAGATTTTTAAGTGGAATAGAAGATGCCTTTCTAAATGTAGGCTGCTGATAGAAGTACATGTAACAGTGAAATAAAAAGTAACTCTTCCTTTCTAATTTGGTGATTCAGTTATGTCCAGTAGGAGTTACAGAAAGAAATAGCCTCTAATACCTATCAATTTTATCATGAAAATATCTTAAATTGAGGCAGATAATGCTAAGCCAGTCACGACCATCTCATTTACTAAGTTTCTTTTGTATGTCAGGGCCTGTGTTAGGTACAGAGGGTCCAAAGATATAGAGATGGCCTCATTCCTACCTATTGGACCTTGAGCTCCAATGAGGCAGAGAACTATGTAAACAAGCAATTACAATTCCAGGTACTACAGACTACAGTAGAGACGTGTAAAAGTAAGGGTTAGCACAAATGACAGGGTCTGTCCTATAAGGTAGTTCATATTATCCTCATTTCTAGGTGAGAAAAACAGAGCCACAGAGTAGTCAAATTAACTTGTCCATAAACAGCTGAGTCAGGTTGTGAACTGGATCTCTGGCCCCAAGTCCAGTGTCCTCCGGCCTACTCTGCGTGGAAAGGAAAATCAGGTCTCTCTTCCCCTTGAGGGCAGTGTCAGAAAAAACCTCATGGAGGTTATAGTATTTGAGATTGGCCTTGCGAGATGAGATCTCAGTAGGGTGAGGACAGAGACATTCTAAGCAATGAGAACAGCATGAAAGGCTTCAGTGCTATATTGTTGGTACACAGTTTGTAGCAGAGAAAAAAATTAGGAAGGTAGCTGAGCCTTCTAATGAAGGCCTTATAGTCAGGGTTGAGGTATTTACTTAATTCAGTGGACAGCAAGAGGATCCAGTGGGATTTGAGCAGGTGACTGCTATACCCAGAAGGGTACACTTAGGCAATTATTTTTCCGCAAATAAATCTAGTTGGGCTGGAGGTGATCCAGAGAATAGGCTAAAGAGCAGTCCAAGCAAGAGGTAACGAGGGCCCTGTCACGTGGCTCCCTTTTCACGTGGCTCAGGTCGATGAGAGTCTCCCGTAGTCACGGAACAAGAAGCAGGTGATCACAAATTTGAGATCTGTTCAGGTTTGTTGCTATTTTCTTGTCTTAGTGAACAATTATTTACAACGCCTAAAAGTTCAAGATTTTTTCCCACTCCCATTTATTTCTTTTATTCTCTTGATTATATTATCTTGCCTCAGAGAGATTTTTCTAAGACATTTTTAATAGCTTAAAACTACTGAAAATAGAGACTGACTTTGTGACAAGATAGAGTAGCAGGGTCTGTATTTACCCTCCTGCCTGAAACAGCTGAGAAACTGGACAAAGCATATGAAATAACTCTTTTCAATATGTTGGACATAAGCCAATAAATGACAGTGACGCCTGAGAGACAGGGAATAAACAAGGTTAACTCTAGGACTGTCGAAGCTCATTGCCATGAGAGCGTCTCCGTGCCATAGCACAGGGTGCTGGACCCCAGCTAGATCCTAGTCGTCTCCTGAATGGTGGAGGGTGGAGCTGGTTCTTTGAGAATATTGACACCGTTAAATGCCTTTACCCAGGCTGATCAGAAAAGAAGAAAGATGTAAATGACCAATATCAGGTAATTAAGAGAGGGGGGTGACGTCACTACTGATTCTGTAGCTGTTAAAAAGACAATAAGGGAATACTGCTAATGAGTTGATGCCAATAAATTCAACAACTTATATGAAAATGACAAATCTGTTAAAGTCACAAACTACCCAGGCTCATTCAAAAATAAATTTAAAACCTGAAAAACCCTGTATCTATTAAAGAAATTGAGTTTATGGTTAAAAACCTAGTAAAGAAAACTCCAGGCCAAGATGACTTAATTGGTGAATTCTGTCTATAAAAGAAACAATCCCAAACTCTTTCTAGAAGAATACACAGACTCTTCCGGAAAATTGAAAACGAGAGAACACTTCTCTGCTTATTCCATGAGGACAGCATTACCACAAAGATGTTACAAGAAAAGAAAAGCTATAGACCAATATCCCCCATGAACAAAGATGTAAAGATTCTGAACTTCCCTGTGGCACAGTGGTTAGGAATCCGCCGGCCAATGCAGGGGATATGGGTTCGATCCCTGGTCCGGGAGGATCCCACATGCCGTGGAGCAACTAAACCTGTATGCCACAACTACTGAGCCTGCTCTATATAGCCCACGAGCCACAACGACTGAGCCCGTGTGCCACAACT
The DNA here is from genome assembly GCF_026419965.1 of Kogia breviceps. NCBI lineage: Eukaryota > Metazoa > Chordata > Mammalia > Artiodactyla > Physeteridae > Kogia > Kogia breviceps. Next base: position 457,745 of record NC_081322.1, read on the forward strand.
ACTGAAGCCCGCGTGCCTAGAGCCCATGCTCCGCCACAAGAGAAGCCACCGCAATGAGAAGCCCGTGCACCACAACGAAGAGTAGCCCCCATTCGCTGCAACTAGAGAAAGGCTGCGCACAGCAGTGAAGACACAACGCGGCCAAAACCAAAAATTTTAGCAAATCAAATCCGTGATAAAATATCATGACCAAAGGGGTTTATCCCAGGAATGCAAAGTTGGTTTAACATTTGAAAATCAGTCAATGTAATTCACCATAATAACAGACTGAAAAGGGAAAGTGATTATGATCAGTATTTGACAGAAGTCCAATGTTCATTCATGAGAAAAAAATCTCAGCAAACTAGGAATAGAAGGGAACTTTCTTAACCTGTCATAGGACATCTATGAAAAACCCACAGCTAACATTATACTTACTAGTAAAAGGTTGAATGCTTTCCCTCTAAAACCAGGAAGAAAGACAGAGATATCTTCTCTTACCATTTCTGTTCATATTGCACTGGAGATTCTAGCCATTGCCATCAAGTTTTAAAAAAAAAAAAAGGAAAAGGTGTTGAAATTGCAAAGAAGTAAAAACTGACTTTTATCACAGATCACATGATCATCTATGCAGAAAATGTGATGGAATCTACCAAAAAGAACTATTAAGTGACTGTAGCAAACTGTAGGATACAAAGTCAATAATACAGAATAAGTTGTATTTCTCAATATTGGCTATGAACTATTAGAAATTGAAATGGAAAATAGTACCATTTACCATATCAAATAATGTGAAATACTTACAAATGCATCTGACAAAATATGTATGAGACTTGTATACTGAAAACTGCAAAAGAAATGCATCTGACAAAATATGTATGAGACTTGTATACTGAAAACTGCGAAACATTGCTAAGAGAAATTAAAGCAGATTTAAATAAATTGAGAGACAAACCATGTACATGGATTGGCATACTCAGTATCGTTAAGATGCCAGTTCCCCCTCAATTGATCTATAGATTCAACATAATCTAAATCAGAATCCCAACAGACATTTTTGTTAAAGTTGATCAGCTCCGTCTAAAACTCATATGGAAATACAAAGGATCTGAAAAGAGCTAAAACAACTTTAGAAAAGAACAAAGTTGGAAGAGTAACTTTACCTGATTTCAATGAATTATTATAAATTTATAGTAATCAAGATAATGTGATATTAATATAAAGTTGGACAAATAGATCAATAGAACAAAATAAAGAGTCCTTTAATAGGCCCAAAGATATATGATCAAAATTTATTTTTAGCACAGGTACAAAGGCAATTAATTCAGTGGGGAAAGAATAGTTTTTTCAACAAATGGTGCCAGAACAATTTGATATCCATCTGCAAAAAAAAAAAAAAAAAATCATATATCCATACCTCACACCATTTATAAAAGCTAACAATGTATTATAGACCTAAACGTGCAATCCTAAAATTATAAAACTTCTAGAAGAAACATAGAAAATATGTGTGATCTTTACTTAAGCAAAGATTTCTCATATATGACACCAAAAGCATAATCCATGAAAGACAAAAACCTGATAAATAGGACTTAATCATAATTTCTGTTCTTTGAAAGACACTGTTAAGGGAATGAAAAAGAAAGCCACAGACTGGAGAGAATATTTACAAACTGTGTGTTTGAGAGAGGACTTTATCCAGAATCACTCAGTGATAAGAAAACAAACAATCCAATAAAAATGGGCAAAGAATATATACCCATGGCAAGTAAACTAATGAAAAGCACATGAAAAACATGTTCAACATCATTGGTCATCAGGGAAATGCAAAGAAAAACCATCACGAGATACCACACTACACCTGTTAGAATGGTAAAAAAAATAAGTAAACTGAAACACTCATGTACTGCCAGTAGGAATGTAACACGATACAATCATTTTGGAAGTATCGATAGTTTGCCAGTTTCTTAAATATTTACTTCCAAATGACTTAAACATTTCACTCCTGGGCAATTACCCAAGGGAAATTAAAGCATATGTCCATACAAATACTTGTACGCAAATGTTTATAGCAGCTTTACTTGTAATAACCGAAAACTGGAGTTGCCTCAGATGTCCATCAACAGATGAATGGATAGACAGTTTTGGTATGTCCATATAAGGCAATACACCTCAGCTATATAAAGCAATGAACTGTTGATACATGCAGCAGTTCGTTGAGTTTCAAAATAATCATGCTGAGTGAAAGAATCCAGACCTCCGCCCACCCCCGCCCAAAGAAAAAAGTGTGATTTTCTTTACAGACAATTTAGAAAATACAAACGAATGTATATTTACTGAAAACAAATTGGTGGTTGCTGAGGAACAGCAGGGAAGCAGATGGGGAGGGATAGGAAGGAGGATTTTATAAACAGCATTGAGGAAACCTTTGGGGTGATGGATATGCTCATTATCTTGATTTTGGTGATAGCTTTATAGGTGCCTGTGTTAGTCAAAACTTATCAAATAGTATGCTTTAAATATATTCAGTTTTGTGAATCTCAGTTATACTTCAGTAAAACGATTTCTAAACTACCAGAGTGCCACCACATCTGTCTTCCCAAGTTCAACTAAGACTTTGAATTCTAGGGAATTCAAATGTGATAAATATTTAACATTTAGATTCTCATGATTTTCAAGAGTTTTTTTCAGCATGTTTATGTCTTTGTTCACTTTTTTGAAGTTCTTTACATGAAAGCCCTGTATTTCATGAAGAAGTAGAGCAGTATAAATGCATACAAACTACTGGTGAGAATATAAATTGGTGCAATCACTATGTAACAACACCTCTAATGTAAAATATGTGCGTACTCTACAACATAGCAGTTCTCTTTCTTGGAATGGACCGAGAATAGCAGCTCTCAAACTGGTCTCACTGTCACCTTTGCACTCTTAAATTATTGAGGAATTAAAAGAGCTTTTGTTTATGTTATGTGAGTTATATGTTTAGATATTTACTCAGAAATCAAAACTGATAACATTTAGAAAGATTTTTCATTTTTAAATAACCATAATAAACATACTGACAGGTTAACACAAATAATACTTTTAGGGAGAATAATGGTTTTCCAAAACAAAAAAACAAGTGAGAAGAGTGGTATTGTTTTATATTTTTTAATATATTTATATCTAATATCTTGCTCAATCGAAGATGGACACTCATATCTGTTTTTGTATTTAATCTTTTGGGATATACTGTCTTACTTGAAGTGTATGAGGAAAATCTGGCCTCACACAGATATACAGTTGGAAAAGGAAGAAACTTTGCAGATAATTGTGGGTAGTCTTCTTTGATACTACGCCGTAACTCTCTAAGTGATAGTTTTTTAAATTTAAGTTGCAGTGTTGAATCTGAAACCACATCAGTGAATTTTTTGTACTCTGTTGCGTTAAAATCCATTGGCATTTGTCGGTCTGTACTTTGAATGGATTGATCATATTATTTGTAATATTTTGCACTAGTTTGGAAAATATTGGCTCAAGTGAGTTATTCACATCTCCCAGATGTTGACACATTTCATTATTTAATAGCAACAAATGATACTCATTAATATCACCAACAGTCTTATCAGAAAAGTCTGGAAGACCTAGAAAGCTGTCAAGCTTGCCATGGCAGACATAAATTTTCTGAAATTCTAATTTTTACTTGAAAGACTGAATTTTATCAATGGCAGCCAGTAATGCCATTCATTTCTTTGAAGTGACAGGTTCACTTTCTTTATTTTCGAGAGATAACTGTTAAATACCAAGTCTGAATCATGATGGTTTGAAATCTGTCAGTCATTCTTTCAAGTCAAACAGTGGTCTGTGGAAAAAGTGGTTAGTTCACTTGCAATTCAAGCACACGATTGCTTTTCCTTGAGATAGACGTTGCTCTTTGTTAGACATCAGAAGTGCCTTATGCAGCTTCCCATTTAGGGACAGGACAGGAAACAGTTTCTATAAGAGGTCAACAAGTATATACGTTAGGCATTGTGGACCCTGGAATTGAGTTTAAGTTGAGTGTTGTAACGATTCAGCTACATCAGTGCAGTGTGAAAGCAGCCTTAGACAATATGTAAACAAAAGGATGTGACTGTGTACCAATAAAACTTTATTTACAAAAACAGGGAGCAGACTAGGTTTGCACAGCAAACTGTAGTTTGCCAACCCTGACATACAGTATTAAAAAGATGAGTACATTAAGGTTAAGAGTTAATAAAATTAATAACTTACTGCTTCACCAAGGACCTGCTTCTCAGTAGCATTGATATGTCATCATTCTTCTATCTGAATGATAGCTGCTCTTGAGCATTTATCAAGAGGACCCATGCTTACTGCTCTTCGTTGTGTAACCCTCCTCTCTGATGCTGTTCTCAGCCCTGGATTCTAGAGTTTATCCTGCCTTGAGAACGTCCCATAAATTATCTCTACCCTCTTTTCAAACTCAGCTCTTTTTGACTTCTCCTTCTTGATCTCAAACGTGCTTACATGTGTCCCGTCTTTAAATGATAAAAGCCTTCCTTTGACCCTCTCCTCCACTCACACCCAGTCTGTGCTTGGGCTCTATTTCCTTTGCATGGCAGCAGTCTCCTAGTCATACATTTTGTTCTTAGGGTTCTCTTTGCTAGGATTTTTGTAATGTTTGATACCACTGATCCCTGATTGCTTCTTGAAATTTTTGAAGCTCTCTTTTTTTTTTTTTTTTTTTTTGCTGTACGTGGGCCTCTCACTGTCGTGGCCTGTCCCATTGCGGAGCACAGGCTCCGGACGCGCAGGCTCAGTGGCCACGGCTCACGGGCCCAACCGCTCTGAGGCACGTGGGATCTTCCCGGACCGGGGCACGAACCCGCGTCCCCTGCATCGGCGGGCGGACTCTCAACCACTGCGCCACCGGGGAAGCCCTGAAGCTCTCTTCTTAATTGGCTCCAAAATTTAATTTTCCTGGGCTTCTATTTACCATTCTGATGGTTCTTTCACCCAGTTTTCTTCCATTCATCTCTTAAATGTTGGTCTTTCTTGGTTTTGCTTCTTATTTATAACAGATAATTTTCATTGTTCTTTGTATGATCCTTGGGTTACCTCTTCTACTTTCATGATTTCAGCTCCCACGTCTTTGCTGGTGACTCCCAAAGTTGTATCTAGACTAAGCGTTTCTCCTGAGCTTTAGAACATGCTTCCAGTCCCCTATCAGACATCTCAATTTGGAGCTCCAACAGCTACTTCATATGTATCATGTCTAAAATAGTTTATATCTCTTTTGAAACCCACTTTCCTCCTTATTTCAGTAAAAAGCATTTACTGGGCCCCAAACTAGAAATCTGGAATTACTTAAGATTCCTTTTCGCTTCACCTCTAATATCTATGTACTCACCTGCAAATCCCCATAGCTGTACCTCCTAAATTTCTTTCTGCTACATTCATTATCTCCCTGTCTTCACTGCCTTTTCGTGAGTTCAGCCTCCTCTCTCTGGCTCTCAGCTGGGCTTTCTAATGTACCCTTGTCCTGTCTTCTAGTTTATCTTTCCAGGCAAAGGTGATTCTTCCTTATCTGCTTCTTCTTACCTTGCTGATATTATTTAGTAGTCACTGGGTAATGTGGTTGCCTGTAAAAGCAAAATCTTATTGATACTTTTCTGCTAAAAGACTCCCAGGGGCTCCCCTTGGTCCAAAGGGTGAAGTTGAAACTCTTTAATGAGATCTCTCACTGGCCATCTCCTGGCTGTTTAGTTAAGTTTCTCCCCTCCGTCTGCCCACATATACCCAGCCCCCAGACCACCACAGTTCTCCAGGGACACATCCATCACCTCTTACGGCTGCACTCTTTGCACATTTGCTAAAAATGTCCTCACTCCCCTCCCATGTCACAGTCGATTTAAGGGTCCCACTCCACTCTTTCCTCCCCATGGAGTCTTTCCTAATACCCCACTATACTCTCACAGTGCACTGCATGGATAACAGCATTTACAGACATTTATTTTGGGTGCCTACTTTGTTCAGATCATTTGCAATCCTTATAATAACCCTGAAAGGTAGTAATTATTACTCCCATTTTAAAGATGAGGGCCCGAGTCCAAGATATATAATATTAAATTATTTGTCTGAAGTTAACACATCTAGATGGGGACTGAGCTAGGCTCTGGACCTGGGCTCTTTTCTGTTCTATCAGTCTGTATCTCTTTACTCTTCTAGGGATGTCTTTACTATCTGAACATGTATTCATCTCCTCTGATCAGCAGTACATTTCCACATCACCAGTTCAATAAATAAAGGAATAGAAGAATTTGTGACTGACACACAGTTTCAGGTATGAAGCAGTCCCATGATATAATCTCAGAAAACAGTGTTAGAGCTTAGTGATTTGTCTTTTTCAAAGAACTGTTTATTTAGATCTTGGGTAAAGTATTTTGGTTCTTGTACATTTTGGTCAACAAATATTTACTGTGTGCAGTGTTCTCCGAAGCCCTCCCAGGAAACAGACATGGGTATGATTGTTTCTATCCTCAGAGAGCTTTGGTATGGTAGGAATTTATGACAGACACACAGCTGATGTGGACAGGCAATAAGAATAAAGTGCCTCAGGTTTTTAAGCAGAGGAAGGTCACATGAGACTGCATTCAAATGGGACCAGGAAAGATTTCCTGATGGATGAGTAGAATTCCAATAAAGGGAGATATTTATTTTAAACTTCCCATCTTCCTATTCAGGGGATAGGAAGTTTAAAATAAATATAAAGTAAGAAAGAAGTCTGGTTTGGTCCATTTATAATTCAGATCAATTATTGATACCCTTTAGTCTTGGAGTTAAGAGCAGTGATGGAGTATCGATTTTAAAAATTCGATTTATTGTACGATAAACAAATGCATAAAACAAATGTGGAGCTTAATGATTAATGAGTGTGGATTTTTTAAAAAAATTTATTTATTTATGGCTGTGTTGGCTCTTCATTTCTGAGCGAGGGCAGCTTTCTCTAGTTGTGGCAAGTGGGGGCCACTCTTCATCTCGGTGCGCGGGCTTCTCACTATCGCGGCCTCTCGTTGCGGAGCACAGGCTCGAGACGTGCAGGCGCAGTTGCTGTGGCTCACGGGCCCAGCCTCTCGGCGGCATGTGGGATCCTCCCAGAGCAGGGCTCGAACCCGTGTCCCCTGCATCGGCAGGCGGACTCTCAACCACTGCGCCACCAGGGAAGCCCGATGAGTGTGGATTTTAAGTAAGGAACAGGGCGGGTTTGTCTTTGCATTTGTTACATGGGATTTCCTAGGCACTGGGTATCACGTGCGGTCCTCTGCAGGACGGATGTGGCCTCTAAGAGATTTCCCACAGTTTTCTTGTCCTGACAAGGCCATCTTGTCTGTTGAAGTAATTTTCTTAAGTCCACACTGCGCCAGGGTGGCTTTGCTTCTGTTCCTTAGGACATGGTCTTCGGTTGCCTCAGCTAACGTTTTGACAGTGGTCACTTTCTCTGAATTCTCGGCAGCCCCTCTTGGACACTATAGACATTTTGTTCTCCGGAGGTACACCTGGAATAGTAGCTAATACGTAGATGTGGATGGTGAATGTGTTACAAAGATTTACGCTCTTATAAACTCAGGTCAAATCATAGTAATTTAATAGATTTACGCTCTTATAAACTCAGGTCAAATCATAGTAATTTAATGCCTGCATGATGTTCTATGAAAGCTTCGGTGAGCATGGTGGAATTCTTTCTTCTTTTACTGTTCCCTCTCATTCTGCCACTTACGTGACAAGTGTGTTATTAGCACCCATCAAAATTAAAATCCAAGTGAAGTAGGCTTTTCGATATAGTATTTCAAAAACTACACTTACGTTACTGCCTTCAGATGGTGTATAGCAGGGGTCCCCAGCCCCCCTGGGCCGCACAGCAGGAGGTGAGCGGCAGGCAAGCGCGTGAAGCTTCATCTGTATTTACAGCCGCTCCCCATCACCTGCATTACCGCCTGAGCTCCACGTCCCGTCAGATCAGCGGCGGCATTAGATTCTCGTAGGAGCGTGAGCCCTACTGTGAACTGCACACGCGAGGGATCTAGGTTGCACGCTCCTTATGAGAATCTAATGCCTGATGATCTGAGGTGGAGCTGAGGCGCTGAGGCTGGCGCGGGGGAGCGGCTGCAAATCCAGATGATCCTTAGCAGAGAGCTCTGACTGCACGGAGACCATCATCAATCAGTTGCTTGCAGACTCATATCAAAACCCGATCACTGAGTGGCAAGTGAAAACAAGCTCAGGGCTCCCACTGATGCTGCATGATGGTGAGTTGTATAATTATTTCATTATATATTACAATTAATAATAATAGAAATAAAGTGCACAATAAATATAATGCGCTTGAATCATCCTGAAACTACCCCTCCGCCCAGTCTGTGGAAAAAACTGTCTTGTATGAAACCGGTCCCTGATGCCACAAAGGTTGGGGACCGCTGGTGTATAGAATAAGTGTCCGCATGTTTGAGACATTGTGCTACGAGTGATAACAAAAAAGATTAACATAAAGTTTAGCTTTCCTGGGAGTTTGTAATTTTAAAAAATGACAGTGGTACCGGAAAACGGATAAAATTCAGAAGAAGATACAGAAGAGAATTCAATAGAAAAAAATAAGCCCAAGAAAAAATAAATTCTTTGGGTAAATGTATTTATATGTCCATGTGTGAAAATATGACATTTAATTTTCTTTGAAGGAAAGATATTCATTTTTTTATACAGCAGGTTCTTATTAGTCATCCATTTTATACACATCAGTGTATACATGTCCATCCCAATCTCCCAATTCATCACAGCACCACCACCACCACCCCTGCCACCTTCCCCCCTTGGTGTCCATACGTTTGTTCTCTACGTCTGTGCCTCAGTTTCTGCCCTGCAAACCGGTTCATCTGTACCATTTTTCTAGGTTCCACATGTATGTGTTCCGTAAATATACGATATTTGTTTTCCTCTTTCTGGCTTACTTCACTCTGTATGACAGTCTCTAGATTCATCCCCATCTCTACAAATGACCCAATTTCGTTCCTCTTTATGGCTGAGTAATATTCCATTTTATGTACCACATCTTCTTTATCCATTCGTCTGTCTATGGGCATTTAGCTTGCTTCCATGACCTGGCTATCGTAAATAGTGCTGCAACGAACATTGGGATGCATGTGTCTTTTTTAATTATAGTTTTCTCTGGGTATATGCCCAGTAATGGGATTGCTGGGTCATATGGTAATTCTATGTTTAGTTTCTTAAGGAACCTCCATACTGTTCACCATAGTGGCTGTATCAATTTACATTCCCATCAACAGTGCAAGAGGGTTCCCTTTTCTCCATACCCTCTCCAGCATTTGTTGTTTGTAGATTTTCTGATGATGCCCGTTCTAACTTCTGTGGGGTGATACCTCATTGTACTTTTGATTTGCATTTCTCTAAAATTAGTGATGTTGAGCAGCATTTCATGTGCTTCTTGGCCATCTGTATGTCCTCTGTGCAAAAACGTCTATGTAGGTCTTCTCCCCATTTATGGATCGGTTTGTTTCTTTTTTTAATATTGAGCTGCATGAGCTGTTTACATATTTTGGAGATTAATCCTTTGTCCGTTGATTCGTTTGCAAATATTTTCTCCCATTCTGAGAGTTGTCTTTTCGTCTTGTTTGTAGTTTCTTTTGCTTTGCAAAAGCTTTGAAGTTTCATTAGGTCCCATTTGTTTATTTTTGTTTTTATTTCCATTACTCTAGGAGGTAGGTCAAAAAAGATCTTGCTGTGATTTATGTCAAAGAGTGTTCTTCCTTTGTTTTCCTCTAAGAGTTTGATAGTGTCTGGCCTTACATTTAGGTCTTTAATCCATTTTGAGTTTATTTTTGTGTATGGTGTTAGGGAGTGTTCTAATTTCATTCTTTTACATGTAGCTGTCTAGTTTTCCCAGCACCACTTATTGAAGAGGCTGTCTTTTCTCCACTGTATATTGTTGCCTCCTTTATCATAGATAAGTTGACCATAGGCGTTTGGGTTTATCTCTGGGCTTTCTATCCTGTTCCATTGATCGATATTTCTGTTTTTGTGCCAGTACCATATGGTCTTGATTACTGTAGCTTTGTAGTATAGTCTGAAGCCAGGGAGCCTGATTCCTCCAGCTCCGTTTTTTTCCCTCAAATCTGCTTTGGCTATTCGGGGTCTTTTGTGTCGCCATACAAATTTTAAGATTTTTTGTTCTAGTTCCGTAAAAAATGCCATTGGTAATTTGATAGGATTTGCATTGAATCTGTAGATTGCTTTGGGTAGTATAGTCATTTTCACAATATTGATTCTTCCAATCCAAGAACATGGTATATCTCTCCGTTTGTATCATCTTTAATTTCTTTCATCAGTGTCTTATAGTTTTCTGCATACAGAAAACTTTTGTCTTTTGTCTCCCTAGGTAGGTTTATTCCTAGGTATTTTATTCTTTTTGTTGCCATGGTAAATGGGAGTGTTTCTTTAATTTCCCTTTCAGATTTTTTATCATTAGTGTATAGGAATGCAAGAGATATCTGTGCATTAATTTTGTATCCTGCAACTTTACCAAATTCATTGATTAGCTTTAGTAGTTTTCTGGTGGCATCTTTAGGATTCTCTATGTATAGTATCATGTCATCTGCAAACAGTGACAGTTTTACTCCTTCTTTTCCTATTTGTATTCCTTTTATTTCTTTTTGTTCTCTGATTGCCATGGCTAGGACTTCCAAAACTGTGTTGAATAATAGTGGTGAGAGTGGACATCCTTGTCTTGTTCCTGATCTTAGAGGAAATGGTTTTGGTTTTTCACCATTGAGAATGATGTTTGCTGTAGGTTTGTCGTATATGGCCTTTATTATGTTGAGGTAGGTTCCCTCTATGCCCACTTTCTGGAGAGTTTTTATCATAACGGGTGTTGAATTTTGTCAGAAGCCTTTTCTGCATCTATTGAGATGATCATATGGTTTTTATTCTTCAATTTGTTAATATGGTGTATCACACTGATTTGCATATATTGAAGAATCCTTGCATCCCTGGGAAAAATCCCACTTGATCATGGTGTATGATCTTTTTAATATGTTGTTGGATTCTGTTTGCTAGTATTTTGTTGAGGATTTTTGCATCTATATTTATGAGTGATATTGGTCTCTAATTTGCTTTTTTTGTAGTATCTTTGTCTGGTTTTGGTATCAGGGTGATGGTGCCCTCATAGAATGAGTTTGGGAGTGTTGCTGCCTCTGCAAATTTTTGGAAGAGTTTGAGAAGGATGGGTGTTAGCTCTTCTCTAAATATTTGATAGAATTCACCTGTGAAGCCATCTGGTCTTGGACTTTTGTTTGTTGGAAGATTTTTAATCACAGTTGCAATTTCATTACTTGTGATTGGTCTGTTCATATTTTCTGTTTCTTCCTAGTTCAGTCTTGGAAGGTTATACCTTTCTAAGAATGTGTCTATTTCTTCCAGGTTGTCCATTTTATTGGCATAGAGTTGCTTGTAGTAGTCTCTTAGGATGCTTTGTATTTCTGCGGGGTCTGTTGTTACTTCTCCTTTTTCATTTCTAATTTTATTGATTTCAGTCCTCTCCCTCTTTTTCTTGATGAGGCTGACTAATGGTTTATCAATTTTGTTTATCTTCTCAAAGAACCAGCTTTTAGTTTTATTGATCTTTGCTATTGTTTTCTTTGTTTCTATTTCATTTATTTCTGCTCTGATCTGATTTCTTTCCTTCTACTAACTTTGAGTTTTGTTTGTTCTTCTTTCTCTAGTTCCTTTAGGTGTAAGGTTAAATTGTTTATTTGAGATTTTTCTTGTTTCTTGAGGCAAGCTTGTATTGCTATAAACTTCCCTCTTAGAACTCCTTTTGCTGCATCCCATAGGTTTTGGATCATCGTGTTTTCATTGTCATTTGTCTCTAGGTATTTTTTGATTTCCTCTTTGATTTCTTCAGTGATCTCTTGGTTATTTAGTAACGTATTGTTTAGCCTCCATGTGTTTGTGTTTTTTTCCCTGTGATTGATTTCTCGTCTCATAGCGTTGTGGTCAGAAAAGATGCTTGATATGATTTCAATTTTTAAAAATTTACTGAGGATTGATTTGGGACCCAAGATGTGATCTATCCTGGAGAATGTTCCGTGTGCACTTGAGAAGAAAGTGTAATCTGCTGTTTTGGGATGGAATGTCCTATAAATATCAATTAAATCTATCTGGTCTATTGTGTCATTTAAAGCTTGTGTTTCTTTATTAATTTTCTGTTTGGATGATCTGTCCATTGGTGTAAGTGAGTGTTAAAGACCCCCACTATTATTGTGTTACTGTCAATTTCCTCTTTTATAGCTGTTAGTTGCCTTATGTATGGAGGTGCTCCTATATTGGGTGCATGTATGTTTATAATTATTATATCTTCTTCCTGGATTGATCCCTTGATCATTATGTAGTGTCCTTCCTTGTGTCTTGTAACATTCTTTATTTTAAAGTATATTTTATCTGATATGAGTATTGCTACTCCAGCTTTCTTTTGATTTCCATTTGCATGGAATATCATTTTCCATCCCCTCACTTTCAGTCTGTATGTGTCTCCAGGTCTGAAGTGAGTCTCTTGTAGATAACGTATATATGGGTCTTGTTTTTCTCTCCATTTAGCCAGTCTGTGTCTTTTGGTTGGGGCATTTAATCCATTTACATTCAAGGTTATTATCGATATGTATGTTCCTATGACCATTTTCGTAATTGTTTTGGGTTTGTTTTTGTAGGTCCTTGTCTTCCCTTGTGTTTCCCACTTAGAGAAGTTCCTTTAGCATTTGTTGTAGAGCTTGTTTGATGGTTCTGAATTCTCTTAGCTTTTGTGTATCTGTAAAGCTTTTGATTTCTGCATCGAATCTGAATGAGATCCTTGCTGGGTAGAGTAATCTTGGTTGTAGGTTCTTCCCTTTCATCACTTTAAATATATCATGGCACTCCCTTCTGGCTTGTAGAGTTTCCCCTGGGAAATCAGCTGTTAACCTTATGGCAGTTCCCTTGTATGTTATTTTTCGTTTTTCCCTTGCTGCTTTCAGTAATTTTTCTTTGTCTTTAATTTTTGCCAATTTGATTACTATGTGTCTCGGCATGTTTCTACTTGGGTTTTTCCTATATGGGACTTTCTGCACTTCCTGGACTTGGGTGGCTATTTCCTTTCCCATGTTAAGGAAGTTTTCAACTGTAATCTCTTCAAATATTTTCTCTGGTCCTTTCTCTCTCTCTTCTCCTTCTGGGACCCCTATAATGCGAATGTTGTTTCGTTTAATGTTGTCCCAGAGGTCTCTTAGGCTGTCTTCATTTCTTTTCATTCTTTTTTCTTTATTCTCTTCTGCAGCAGTGAATTCCACCATTCTGTCTTCCAGGTCACTTATCTGTTCTTCTGCCTCAGTTATTCTGCTATTGATTCCTTCTAGTGTATTTTTCATTTCAGTTATTGTATTGTTCATCTCTGTTTATTTTTTAATTCTTCTAGGTCTTTGTTAAATATTTCTTACATCTTCTCGATCTTTGCCTCCATTCTTTTTCCCAGGTCCTGGATCATCTTCACTATCATTATTCTGAATTCTTTTTCTGGAAGATTGCCTATCTCCACTTCATTTAGTTGGTTTTTTTTGGAGTTTTTCTTGTTCCTTCATCTGGTACATAGCCCTCTGCCTTTTCATCTTGTCTATCTTTCTGTGAATATGGTTTTTGTTCCACAGGCTGCAGGATTGTAGTTCTTCTTGCTTCTGCTGTCTGCCCTCTGGTGGATGAGGCTATCTAAGAGGCTTGTGCAAGTTTCCTGATGGGAGGGACTGGTGGTGGATAGACCTGGCTCTTGTTCTGGTGGGCAGAGCTCAGTAAAACTTTAATCAGCTGACTGCTGATGGGTGGGGCTGAGTTTCCCTCCCTGTTGGTTGTTTGGCCTGAGGCGACCCAACACTGGAGCCTACCCGGCTCTTTGGTGGGGCTAATGGCAGACTCTGGGAAGAGCTCACGCCAAGGAGTACTTCCCAGAACTTCTGCTGCCAGTGTCCTTGTCCTCACAGTGAGCCACAGCTACCCCCCTGCCTCTGCAGGAGACCCTCCAACACTAGCAGGTAGGTCTGGTTCGGTCTCCCCTGGGGTCACTGCTCCTTACCCTGGGTCCCGATGTGCACACTACTTTGTGTGTGCCCTCCAGGAGTGGATTCTCTGTTTCCCCCTGTCCTGTTAGAGTCCTGTAATCAAATCCCACTAGCCTTCACGTTGGGAAGCCCAACTTGGGGTCAGAACCTTGACTCCAGTGGGTGGACTTCTGTGGTATAAGTGTTCTCCAGTTTGTGAGTCACTCACCTAGCCGTTATGGGATTTGATTTTATTGTGATTGCGCCCCTCCTACCATCTCATTGTGACTTCTCAGTTGTCTTTGGATGGGGGGTATCTTTTTTGGTGAGTTCCAGTGTCTTCCTGTTGATGACTTTTCAGCAGTTAGTTTTGATTCCCATGCTCTCGCTAGAGGGAGTGAGAGCACATCGTTCTACACCATCTTGAACCAATCTCTCTGACATTTAATTTTTGAAAATCTTTTTCGCTGTTGTCAATGCAATTTTGGACTCATAAACTCAAGAGGTTTTAATGTTTAAAATTTGAAATGGAAATTTTTAATGCAATCATTAGTGTCATTGACTGAAATGTTCTATTTTCATAGATTTGATCCAGGCTACCAATGAGACCAACGTTAATATTCCTCAGATGGCGGACACGCTCTTTGAGCGGGCAACAAACAGTAGCTGGGTGGTTGTATTTAAAGCTTTAGTCACTACGCATCATCTCATGGTGCATGGAAATGAGGTAAACCATGTAAACCTAACTTTTCTTTTTTTGGCAGTGGGGGGAGGTTGGTGATGACTTAATTTTCTTAAGCTTTTACTAATTAGGAGAAAAATAAGAGGAAGTATGTGGTTCATAGTCATCTGGAGTACAATTTTAATCTACTGCTTAGCTGTTTTTCAGAAATATGTTGTTAGAGATTTTGTTAGAGATATCAAAGTGTTAAATCTGTATATACCATGTAAATGTATTAATGGACAAAAATATTAGGAGAAAGGAACAACAAAATTATTTTCCTATTGGGAAGTAATTCTTTGTGCCTCTGTGTGAAAATTGCTTTCATAAAAATGTTTAATTTTGGAAAATATTGACTAAACTAAAAATTAGCCATTTTATATGGGATACTTACCAAATCCTATTAAATTGCAGTGTTTCTGTTATATAGAGAAATGAAAAATCACACAATTTTAATTCTATTTCAGTGAGTATGATCAGTTTTTATTCCCCCTCAGAGAAAGCCCACAGACTAGGAAACTATACTGAGTAAAAAAGATCACAATGAGAATTTATATTTTTAGAAAATTCCCTTTAGTATCAGAATTTGTTAAAAGTAGTGATTTCAGAATATTGATGTTTAGTTCTGACTTTTGTTTTTCAGAGATTTATTCAGTATTTGGCCTCTAGAAATACACTATTCAATCTCAGCAATTTTTTGGACAAAAGTGGATCCCATGGTGAGAATATTATGTTTTATAATTTTCTTGCTAATGTTTTTGATGCAGAATTTTTTGATTTTTGAAGTGAGGTTATTAATTAAAAATCAATGTTAACGGATAGCTCCATTGGATATACAAGAAAAAAATGTAAATGTAACTCTATAGTTACTTTATATTAGCTTTAAAATATTTAATTGTTATGTAACTCAGCATATGAATTATACATTAATTCTATTTCTTGTCTTTTTCAGTGTTTACCTTAAAAAGTAACAGTGGGTATGTTAGATCCACAGTTGTTTGTTAATGAAGGTATAAGAGGCAATGAAATGAAAAAGTACTTTCCCAATTAAACATAATCCAGTTTTAAATGGTTTTTTTTGTAAATTAATAGAATTTGTACTGCAGTCATTTGTTCATTCGGCATATTTACTGGTTGTCTATTGCGTATAAGGCAAGCACACCAAGCAAGTGGATAGTTCTCAGATAGCTACATGAATTAAACCTGAAACAGTGAACAAAACTGCAAGGAAAAACCAGAAAAGACATTCTGTACAAAGATGTTAGCATATCTAAATTGAATAGTCTTGGAATGTCTCATGCCAGAAGTATTTTTGCCTGAAGTAGGATTTTAAATGAGGTCTGTCTGGTACACTTATTGACCTCATCTTAGAATTATTTACATTTGAGGAGTTTAAAAAAAAAATTGGAACTAGCAAAGCACAGTTGAAGGTATTTTATTAATTAGTTTTATCTCCTCTGCCCCTCCCCCCAGGTTATGATATGTCTACGTTCATAAGGCGCTATAGTAGATATTTGAATGAAAAGGCTTTCTCTTACAGACAGATGGCATTTGATTTTGCCAGAGTGAAGAAAGGGTATGTTTTTTCTTTCTCATATTTCTTTGAGCAGAAGAAGTCTTTGAGACATACTTGATTTATCTTAACTAAGTTAATTGCCAACTAGTTTTGATCATGAAGACCCAGGTTATAATAACGTTAAAAAAAAAAAAAAACACCTCAATTAATAATATTATGCAAGTTAGCCTGGTGGTTGCAACGTTACTTATTTATATTTTCGTGCAGAAAATCTGATTTGCTGCTCGGAGTTGACATGGCACGACATTTTATTTTGTTAAAATCAACTCAAGATTCTTGAACAGTTATATACCTTCAAATAATTTTAAATGGAGAGAATTTAAACAAGTTTCATTTAAAAGAACATGGCTGTAGTCGACAATAGATATTTCAGTGTGTTTTGATTGAGGTGAAACGGAACTGTATGTATGTGTGGAGATCTGTCACAGATCTGGAGAACAGATAATACTGTCCTACTGTTACACATGCACACACACAAACACATGAAAACACACCATATCTGAACTAATTATTAATACTAACCATTGATTAGGAAAATCTCATTGATACAGACTCCTTGCATGTTGAATTCATAATTGCTATTTATTTCCCTCTAAATAGATGTTTGAAGTTAATCAAAAGTGTTCAGCTATAAATCTGTGCAAATCTTGTATCCATTCCTAATTTGAAATAATGGCGACATATTGTACAAAGTTTAATATTTTAGTCTCAAGAATTCACACAGAGAGATGTAGCTCTGTTTTCTGGTAGCTGACCTAAACTTAGCTTTGAATTACTTTTTTTTTATCATGGTAGTGAAAAATGTAAACTTGCCTATTCAAAATAAACTAGTTTCTGTGGGTGAACATTTTATAAAGTGAAAGTCCGACTTCATCCTCATCTCATTAGAGATGATTCTAGTTCCTGTGCCTTCCTCTGACTTCTTGCACGGCCCTGGGCAGCCGTGGCTGATGTGCTGAGCTGGATTGTGACCTCTCCACAATATGTCCACAGCCTTCTCAGAAACTTCTGCACCGCTGAGTGGCCGCATAAGGCTGCTTTGGAATGCTCTCCCTACCGTTGAGGCGGGAGAGACCGAAAGCTGCCATTATCAGCGCAGTCACGTCACCTGGGCATTTTCCTCAGCTCTTTCACTCCTGCTGCCTCTTGACCGTCGCTAGAGACAGGGGCTCCCCAAGAGGCCCGTGGGTGGGCGCAGGCTTCAGTGCCCCCTACGATGCACCCTTCAGGGCTAACCTCCAGTCACGTTCTCTACGGCTGGTTAATAAACTCAGCTCTTTTTGACCAAACTGCCAGTCAGAATGCCTTTTTCTTCACTTGATGGTTAATAGTAGGAATTCTGCTCCCAGCCCGACAGGTTTTGAAGATTTGCAAGACATGTTTTCTCTCTCTCTCTCTCAAAAACAAACAAACTGGGGTTTAGGAAACCTAGATGTTTAATACTAGTATTTCTGTTATAGATTTAGAAAAATCCATTCATAAGTTCAGCTGGGCTCTTTTATCCAGACATTGCTTTCTTCCTGAGGGCAGTGCGTAGAAAGCGTGGCCTGTGTGGTTAAGGAACGCAAGTGAGTAAGGAGTACAGAGAAGGGGCCCAACCAAAGCCTCTTCACATCTCAGAATCATCCCAGGAGGTTAACGAGGAAGTAGGAGGAAAACACTTTGGAACAATGCATGTGGTCTCAAATTTTCCACATACAAGTAAGTGTTACCTTTCTGGTTTTTTTTTCAACTTTAGGGCTGACGGTGTCATGAGGACAGTGGCCCCTGAGAAACTACTGAAGAGCATGCCCGTCCTGCAGGGGCAGATTGACGCCCTGCTGGAATTTGACGTACGTGTCTCGCCAGAAAATGCTTCTCACACAGTCGTGCTGTCTTTCATTTGAAGTTGGGCTACAGATAAAGAACTCCCTCAGGAAACAGATTTAGGTCTCCCTCATACAGTTGAATTAGATGGACACTTAGTTTAGGCTGTCAGTGAGGGGCAGAGGATTTTGGTTGTAGGTGGTCAGAGACGTTTACAGGCGTTTACTTCCTTCACGGAAAACTACGGGTGGTGCATTCCCGGGTCGCCGTGTTCAGAGCAGGAGGGTGGCCTCCTGTTGTGTTTAGCAAAATAAAGTAGCTGCGAAACGTACGTTCAGACAGCTGAATACCCCAGCCTGCTACTAGAAGAAACTCTTTTATACAGTCTGTTTAAATGGCACCGTCCATGGAAGAGAATTATTTTTGTTTTGTCATGGTCCCTCTTCCTGCTAGTACCAACGTGGCTTGTCTCTTAAAACCAAACCTGTGTCTTGACTGTGATGGTGGATACACTAACTTACACGTGCGATAAGATGGTACAGAACTAAACGTACACACGACAGGTAAAGCGGGAAATCTGAGTAAGATGGGTGGATTGTATTGATATCAGTATCCTGGTTGTGATACTGTACTATAATTTTGCAAGATTTTACCTCTGGGAGAAACGGGTAAGTAGTACATGGGAGTCTGTACTTTTTACAGTTTGATGTGGATTTGCAGTTACTTCAAACTAAAAATTTTAATTAATGAAACACCTGATTTGTGAAAATAAAATGTTCTGCCATGTAGGAAGCTTCTTAACTCACATTGTTATCTTTCCTCTGTTTGGGTGGTTGCCTAAAACAAGGATTTTCCTCAAATATTAGTAACTAAAATCTCTGGTAAGATGATGGTTTTGTCTATCCTAGTCACAACACCCAACACCTGTGAAATTGCATTTAAAGCCCCAAACCATCTTACTGTTTTTTGACAGATTTTACAGTAAGGACGTCACCAGGTATATATGGAATTGCTTCTCTTAACTTTTTTTCTTATTATTCATTTTTCTTTGCTCTCCTTACCCTTCATGTTGGTACTGTCTTACTTAAAGGAGAAAAGAAGTCAGAAATGGAAAAAGAGCGGAGCATGAGGGGTTGTGAGCAAGGACTGGGAAATGGAGAGAAATTCTTCTTTGTGCGAGTGATTAGAGTATTTGGTGGCTGGGTGAATACTGTGAGTCTGCAGAATTATTTTAGGGGTAGCCGGCTAAGGGATGTTTTCCCTGTGCTAGGCTTCCTCTCTGAGTCACTGCAGGCCCCTGGAGCCTGAACCCTTCCACAGAGATCATTACCCAGGGGAAGGAGAAGAATGTAATGTGGCACAGTAAAAGCAGCAAGAGTCCAGGTGTTCAAAAGTTGGATTTGATTTATCTGTGGATCATTAATCACATAGAATGTGTATAATGTGTATACACGTTATATGTGTAGAATGTGTAGAATGTGTACACGTGTCTTATAATTGATAGGACTAACTTCACTGGCTTAAATTGAAGCAAAAAACTAGGCAATCCAGTGTTTGATATTGGTGGTGTTCCTCAAGGAGTTACGCAGCATTGGGGGAATGTGAATGCCTTTCTTAGTGATCATTTGAGACTTCTTAACATGCTCTGAGAAAAATTGTCTTTTGATGATCTGCAGTTAACTTACGAAATTTTCATCTGTTTCTAGGTACATCCAAATGAACTAACAAATGGTGTCATAAATGCTGCATTTATGCTTCTTTTCAAGGACCTTATCAAACTTTTTGCTTGCTACAACGATGGAGTTATTAATTTACTTGGTAGGTAGAAAGACTGAATGGTGTCTGTGAAGAGAGACTGTGTCAGAATGCAAAGACGTGGGTGCTGCGGACATAAAAGTCTAAGTACACGGCTCATTCAGGTCACATGTCTGTGTGTGTGCTTATGTCGAGATTACGTTCAGGGAATGGAAAGCATTCTAGCTATTTTCAGCAGAAAGAGATTTCACACAGGGATTTTGATGCTTACAAAATTTTGGAATGACCGAGGGAGCAGGTTCTAGGCTTTGCCTCTTGGAATAAGTCCCATAACGATACATACCTGCTCCACTGTGCTGACAACTACCTCTGATGCCTCCCCTGGAGGTGCTCCTATTTTGATGTAGTTCCATACATCTCACTATCTTTCATTCTCCATAAAGTGAAAATCAGACAGATACACTGCTTGACGTTTGACCTACAGTAAAAGATTTCTTTCCGCTGGCAAGGTCACCCCTTTCTGGGATATAATGATTCAGCAAACCACTTCCACCTAGTGCCAGTCTGAGAAAACATCCAAGCTTGAATTATTTTTTTCCCTCTGTCAGCTGGTCATAGGGATCTCCCCAGAGGCCATGGGCATGATTGGAGGGAGAAGTAGCCGTCCAGAAGATGTAGGTGAGCTGGGAGTGTGAGCCTCCTGTTCCTACAACCTACATGGGTTTTCAGGCACTGCTTGAGGCGGATCGCTTATATTACTACCTCCATTTGATGATGGAGTATATTCTTGCACCTGTCTGGCTTTATGGTTTGGTGTATAACATGTCGCTTGAGATCTTGCGATCACTTGGTATTCTCTGGTCAGAACTTCCGTCTCTAGAAGCAAGCCTAGAGCCATTTTTCCAAAGGAGATCAGTTACCGTCTGAAACAGAAATGGCCCTGCTCCAAAGCGGGAGAGGCTTCTATTGTATTTTCCTTTTGGCGTGTGCCAGAGTCGTCCTGCAGCATTTGGATCTGCTGTAGACACTTGCAGCGCCTTTAGCTCTGCAGGAACGAAGGCCCGAGTGGCCCCAGGTTGGAGCAATTGCAGAGTCTTCCTTGATCTGGGCCCTGCTTCCATCTGACACCGTACACCGATACTGCATTTAGAGCAGCACATACACACGTTGTCTCTGTTACCTCCAAAACCAAGAAAAGCTCAGCAACACTATCGCCTGCATTTTCGTTACAGGCAGTGCAAGGTGAAGCAGTGTCTTTCAGATGGAGGGGACCTTTGGACCTGCAGAAACTTCATTGATGTAGCAGGTCCCTGGGCTTTCATAGATTCTCTCTCCTTCCCTTTGACCTGCCTGTGAGACTTAGTAGGCACCTAGCATACCTGAAATTCTTTCCCACCAGCCACAGTCAACCTGATGTCATCAAATGATATCCAGTGGCATTATGACAACCAGTGAGGTTAATATATTCGAAATAAGACAGTGACCATGTACTGGCATCCCTGCCAGATGAAAGAAAACGACTTCTGATGGGCTGTGTTTACTGGGGTAGATAGAAAAGAACTTGCTAGCTTGATAGATGCTTATCACATGTCAGCAACTGTGCTGATTTTATGTTGGAAAGGAGGACACATCTGGATCTCTGCAAGTGAGAACCATCACCTGATTAAGTTTCTAGTAACCTACAGTTCATCTCTAAGATTCGCTCATCTTTTGCACAAACCGGGTATGCAAGTTACCTGGGAATATGATGGAATTGCTACCCTGTATCTTTGTAGAGATCATGAAACCAAGGTGGGGATCCTGCTGCCTTTAAAGTATTTCTGTGTATTTCAAAGTATTTCCTCTGTGTATTCAGGAAACTGGGGAAATAACCACTGATGGTTTCCTCCATCCATTGGATCTAATTTTTTTTTTTACTCTCCTAATCCCCAGAAAGCCTCCACTCAGATTGGTAGAAAATGTAGTGACATTTTGGATCCACAGAGACTAGCATCGGCTTAGAGTCTATGTCCCTGAAAATTCGGGGCACGTCCCCTTTCGCATGTGCGTAGTCTCTCTGGTAAATGTCCCTTTGCAGAAGGGTAGGAATAGATGCTTTTGGCTGTTTCAAGGCTCTTTCTTACTCGATTATCTGGAGGGCTTTTCATTTTTTTTATTTTTATTTATTTTTTTTTTTTGCGGTACGCGGGCCTCTCCCCGCTGTGGCCTCTCCCGTTGCGGAGCACAGGCTCCGGACGCGCAGGCGCAGCGGCCACGGCTCACGGGCCCAGCCGCTCCGCGGCACGTGGGATCCTCCCGGACCGGGGCACGAACCCGCGTCCCCTGCATCGGCAGGCGGGCTCTCAACCACTGCGCCACCAGGGAAGCCCTGGAGGGCTTTTTAAAATTGAGGTTGCTGGATACTAACTCAGAGTGTCTAATTCAGTAGGTCTGGGGTAGGGCCTGAGAATTGGCACATCTAGTGAGGGCCTGGATGGTGCTGGGTCTGGGGGACGACAGTTCGGGAACAACTGTGTTAGATCCACTTCTGGATGTTCAGGCCAGCATTTTTTTTTTAACATCTTTTTGGGAGTATCATTGCTTTACAATGGTGTGTTAGTTTCTGCTGTATAACAGAGTGAATCAGCTCTACATATACATATATCCCCATATCTCCTCCCTCTTGCGTTTCCCTCCCACCCTCCCTATCCCACCCCTCTAGGTGGTCACAAACCACTGAGCTGATCTCCCTGTGCCATGCGGCTGCTTCCCACTAGCTATCTGTTTTACCTTTGGTAGTGTATATATGTCCATGCCACTCTCTCACTTCGTCCCAGCTTACCCTTCCCCCTCCCCGTGTCCTCAAGTCCATTCTCTACATCTGCGTCTTTATTCCTGTCCTGCCCCTAGGTTCTTCATAATCTTTTTTTCTTTTTCTGTTTAGATGCCATATATATGTGTTAGCACACGGTATTTGTTTTTCTCTTTCTGACTTACTTCACTCTGTAGGACAGACTCTAGGTCCATCCACCTCACTACAGATAACTCAATTTCGTTTCTTTTTATGGCTGAGTAATATTCCATTGTATATATGTACCACATCTTCGTTATCCATTCATCGGTCTATGGACACTTAGGTTGCCTCCACGTCCTGGCTGTACCGGCCAGCATTTTCAATCGGTGCTTCTTGGCATGTTCACCCACATTGATGAATTACCAGTGACATCACAAAGACGAACGTAATGGTCCTTTTTTACTGCTCAGAGCCTTTAGAATTTATTTGAATTCTCTAGATTTCATCAATTAGGATTGCCCAATTCAGGAGGAAAAAAATACAGGACATCTTGTTCAATTTGTATTCAGATCAACATGAGTAACTTTTTTAGTATTAGTAAGTCCCATGGAATATCTGGGACCTACTTACACTAAAACTTATTTTTGACAATTTAAATTTAACTCAGTGTCTTGTGTTTTATCTGGCATCCCGACTGCCAACATGAATTTGCACAGTCTTGTACTTCTTTTAGCATGCATGTTGTTTTCCTCTTGAGCCAGGCTTTGTACTTGTCTCCTGAGGACGTGCGGGATTGCTGGGTCCTAAATCTCATTCTAGGTATTGAGGCAGTTGCCAAGGGGAAGGGAGTGAGAAGTAGAGGGACGGAGCACGAGGAGAATTTTTATTCCCTCGTGGAAGGTGGGTTGATTACAGGATCTCCAAGCAACGCAGGACCAGCCTCTTCAGACTGAGAAAGGAAAGCTTATTCCAGCAAGGGTAGCTCGTTTTGGTTTGAATCTACCCAAGTACTATCCTTTCCAGCTTTCTTTTTCAATAAGAGTCCTAACTTTCACCAAGGAGACCATGCTGAAGCTGGACGTTTAACTTGCCCACATACATTATAATTCAGCAACTCACAAGATTCGACTTCTCTGACGTTAGCGACGACAGCCCTGTGTCTGTAAGGATAAGATTATTTTAGGGCAGCTTGGAGCACCACAGTCTGACTGGAGCCTTGGGCCAGTCATTTTAAAGCCTGTGTTGCCATTTTCCTTTTTAAGCTCTCCAGTGGAGTCGGGAGCGGCCGTCCACCCCACAGTTCCATCTGCCTTGTTCTCATCATGGTCTACCCCGCAGCAGCGTGTCCTGATAAGCTTCATTCTAGGTGCTTATTTCAGAAAACCACAGGTCATGATTTAAGCAATTATTTTGCTCCCGGGCAGCATAGATTCCGAGAACCCACTCTCCACTAGTTGCAGGTGGCCATCACTGCCTTCAGATTCGTGCAGGTTACATATCTAATCCCGGATCCCTCCCTCTGACATTTTTGAGGGTCTGATTCTTACAGCCTCTTCAGCCACCAAGTACTGTGTCTATGCAAGAAACAGAAACCACTCGACGTATTTGAAGTAGGAAGGGATTCAAAACAAGGGGTTAGGTCCTCATTTAATTATGGGAAGCCTACAGGAACTGGTTCTGGTCTCGGCCTCCTGAGATGCTCCTAAAGTAACCAGCTCTTGTGCTCTAGGGGAGCTACTGCTTCTGAGGCCACTACTTGAAAGTGTGCTGACACAACCTCGGCCGCCTTCTGACACGAGGGAGCTGGAGAATGGACACTTGAAGCAGCTGTAATCCAGGGAGTCGGAAGTCAGGTCAAGTGGCTGTGACTGTGACAGTTGTTCCCTGAAGCCCAGGAAAGCCGGAGGGTGACAGTGAAATGCTGTGAAAGATAGCTCACCCTCCGAGGATCTTATCACTTGCCATAGGAAACAGCTGTTCAGGTCCAGGAAGCCCGTACCTGCTGTTCACTTGCCATAAGAAACAGTTGCTCGGGTGCAGGAGGCCCGTACCTGCTGCTGCCTCAGTTTCCCCTTCCAAATCGCCCACAGGTCTGTCTAATGTGCAGAACTAAACTTGCATCCGGATCGCTGGCTCCTCATGAGTCTAGAAAGAGATAGAATGGAATCGGGTGGGCCAGTCACCAACATCAAATACAGCGCCCTGGGGGGGGTTTGCCTTTCCTGGGGAGAGATTCCTGCCCGTGGTGTGCAGCTCAAAACCACATCACCTTTATTTCAGGTGAGGGAGTTTGGGGGCAAGCCCAGTAAGACAGACTTTTCCATTCGCCTTTGCTGGCTGATCTTCTTTACAACTCATAAATGTGAGCTTTTGCTGAAGTTCATGTCCAGCCATCTGCTGTTTTGCTTTCTCTGTGTATTCTTCACTGGCAAACTTACTGTTTCCGTTATGAGGAGTCTCACATCTATCCTTTCAGCCCTTCCCTTCCTCCTGAGCTTCAGTTTTGCAGGTCTGCTTACTTGTCGACACTTAAATTTAAATATTGTGTTCTTACCTCAAACTTTGAGTTGCCCACTGACTAAAATCTGTGCCAGTCAGAAATGAAGCTCTGTTGTTTCATTCTCATCTTCTCTCCCCAGCGTACCCCCGCTTCATCTCCAGTTCTGCTTCGTGAACATTGGACTCAATGCCTTTACCATTGATTTAGCAATTAAGAGATGTCAAGTCATGGGACTCTCCTCTGTTATTGTCTTGAACACTCCTTAAATGCTGCTCTGCTTCGCTTTATGTTGACTTTACAGATGGAGTAGATTAAGCATGCATTTTCTCCTTATGCTAAAATAATAAACATTCAGTGTATATTTTTTATTTCATTTAATTTGAAAAAGAGAGTCTCTTGCCTAAGATTAGGAGCAGAAAAGGAGAAGAGTCATACCTTTTCATGTTAGAGACCTAACCTTTCAAAAGGGGTAGTTGCACATTCTGGCCTCGTGACACTGTGGCGTTGAGTGGCCTTCATTCAGCACTGTCAACTTGCTCTTGTAAAAGTAACACTCTAGAAGAGAAGTATACGCAGTATCCCAAGTGTTTTGAGACAGGTCTGTTTTTTGTTTGTTTCCTAGCTAAGCTCTAGGAATTAACTTTATAAATATATCATGGGTGAGTCTTAGTCAAGGACTTCATGACCAGTTCTGTACATCTAATGTTGGACTCAACAGAGCTGCAAATCTTAGCAAACATTTTATTACTGTAATGAAACTGACGCATGAATAAGAAGATGTTTCCCTTACTGACTACTGGTCGTTAGTAATAGCCTACATGCAAGGCCTCAGTTTGTTTTACAGGGATGAGATACCTTTTCATCTGGTTCTTTTCCTCAGACAGTTATTCTGCAAAAGTCAGTACTAATATGACAAGGGAATTTATCAGCACTTTATAAAGATTCACGTTACAAGTGTCAATATTTGATCATTTCAGATACTGAAAATCAACATGTGTTATCTTTATTGTGAAAGAAAGAGACTCATTTCTGGGTGACGCATCCCCTCTGTTAAAAGTGTTCATTTCTCTGGTCTCTTAAGCCGGTGAGGGAACTTTACAGCTTTGCATTGCTCAGTACATGTTGCTTTTCTGTGTCATTACCACTGTTTCAGCAACACTTATGAGATTATAACCTAAAACCATCATTATTGAAACTCTTTTGTTGCTGATTCCTAAATTACCACAAAAGATACAAACGACTTAAAAAGCATCCAGAGGAGACAAAAAAACACTGCTTAATATTTTGATGCGTTGGTTCTAAGAGGAGATTGAGATTATTCAGTTTGATTTCTCTTTTTGTGTTATCACTGAAGATCTGATTCAAAGAAATAAACTTACAGTAAAGAAGAGTAATTTAGACACTTGGAAGAAGTTGTTTATGTGAAGATTGTTTAAAAAGAAAGAAAGGTGTGTTTTACCAGAATAAGTCCTAATTTTCAAAGGTTTAAACTGAAAAGGTTTGTTCCCCTAATAACACCATATTTCTGTCTCTAGCTTAGAAGACAGGGTGGGTGGACAAAGAAAGTATCCTTAAATTTGGCCATCTTTTAAGAGACCCACTTTCCTCTCAAATCCTAACAACTAGAAAACATTATGTGTTTGTTTTCTTGATCTTTTTGCTTCCCTCGAATACCCTGCAGGGGAGGTCTGTGTTAAAAGTAACATTACCAAAAGACTGTCATTGTGTAATTATATATTATTAAACCTTTCTTGAGAAAATTAAAAATACTTTTGAGGTAGTAAAATTACATGCCGAATGAAATCCAGAACTTTCAAATGTGAGAGAGTGTAAAAATAGCATATGTTTAACCATGTGCAAATATGAAATAATGAAGATACTGAGCCATCAGTTATGATCCGGGGCTGCCAGGGAGCTGTTGTAGACACCGGCCGACTGTGTCTCCATCCACGATGTCAATAATTTTTGACTGAATGAATGGATGAATGACTGGCTAGGGAAAGCACTGTTAAAACGCTAGTTTTCTTCAAAACATGTATGGAGAAAATACACTCTCATACTACAGTTATAATTCATGACTGAATTCTAGTCTCGGGAGGCAGAAGAGAGCAGCAAAAGGACCCTTTGTTTTTCTGTCTAGAAAGCTAAAAGTTGAGAAAGAGGATACGATTATAGACTAGAAAGGATGCAACTCCACTATTTTGTAACAAAAAGACATAATGTTTGAAAGAAATAGTTGATGACCAGTAAAAGCAAGTATCACTTACATGGAGTGTAGACAACAATTTAAAGAATTCTTTAATTCAGGGAAGTTTATAGATTATTGCTTTATAATATATAGATTATTGCTTTATAGTGAACTGGTAAGAAAATAAGGATGCTGTAGGGTGCAGTTTTAACTTTTGAGATTGTTATCAGCAAGAATTTGATGCTGTTTTCTGAAACAGAATATTACGATATATGTATCATGAAGTATACCTGTTGTGACAATTAATATATTCTTCTACTTTAACTGTATTTTCATTATTTAAATTGTTTGATGTGAGACACCTTAGAACATAACACCTTTCGTAAACTACTCAGACCTCCCTTGTTTAGGTGTTTTTTAATATTTCCCATAAGTGTTAGTGCCAAGTGTTTTGATTCAAACATTAAAGTTGTTAAGTAATAGTATCAGTGTAAGCTTAGAAGAAGATTGAATATAATACACTTTTCGAAATGCTTGTCTATCTCTTCCAGAAAAGTTTTTTGAAATGAAGAAAGGACAATGTAAAGATGCTCTAGAAATTTACAAACGATTTCTAACTAGGATGACGCGAGTGTCTGAATTTCTCAAAGTTGCAGAGGTGAGTGATAGTAACACATGTATGTGGAGTAAACAGTAGGGTTCATAATCCAGCATGACAATGTGTCACAGAGTCACAGGTTATTAGGGTTGGAAGTGGCCTTGGAAGACATTCCATCCTGATTCTCACCCAGAGCGGGGCTCTACACTCTTGCATTTCAATCAGAAGATCATCCTGTGTCCAAATAAAAGTTTCATGGGTGATGGACTCACAGCTTTGCAAGGCGGTTCGTCCCTCCGTCTCACCTCATGGCTGCCCTTGATTGTAAGAAAGTGCTTCCTTTGTATTGAACTGTAGAAGAAAGCCCTTAGCAAAGTCTGTCCATTGTTCTTGGTGTGTAAACGAGAAGCCCTGACTTTTCTTACTTTGTCAAAATGATTTCAATACAAGGAGAAAAGAAAACAAAGTATAATTAATTTTATAAAGTTTATAAATTGTGTCTTAAGGATGTCTCTTTATACGTAGTCACAGTAACCGTACAGTTGTTCTTCCTGAGGTTATCTGTAAATTGGTGTCTTCTCTTATGAAATCCAATGATTGACTCATAGTGGAAATTATGACATTTTATTACATTCCTTTGTCAGGGTGACAGATGGGTTCTTATCGTGCTTGTCAGCTAACTGATTGCTAGGGCTGACTGAAGTGTTTTGTGGGAAGGGTTCTGAAGCTCACCAGCAAAGCATAGAATGCTGTGGACGTGGGACATTCATGCCATGTTTTTGCTGTTTTCGCCATTTTCAGAATATAGCACAAGAACAGGCATTTTATACACATAGTTTCAAAAGCACTCTAGTCCAAGCATTATTCTTCAAATGTCGTTTATTCACAGGAGTGATAATTGTCACATTTAAATTCCAAGACTAAAATAATCTTGCAAAATACTGTCTCTTGAGCTTAGATCCATACAGTTTATAATCAGAATTTGTTAAAAAAAATCAATATGGGAAACAAAAGGTAAAGATTAGCTTCATAAATTACATATACATTAAAGCATGTTCATGTATGTTTCCATGGGTTTATTGATGTTGGTGGCCTTTAAGGAAGGATAGAATTGCTGGAAACTTTTGCTGCTACACAAGTTTTATTTTTTGTGTTTGATATGATTTTCCCATGGTTCAACTGTAATTATCAATGTAATCTAGCAAAATTTGCCTAATTTCTTTCTGTGAGAAGATCAATTATACCTAAACCCCCAGGGCAGAAGATTATTTCACTGTTGGATTAATTCCTGATGCACGTGCTTCCCAGTTTTCCCATCTGATGTTGTGTATATCGAAAGAGTAAAGAGCTGGACGTGTTACAATTTGGGGTCAATATTTCTCTAATCAGCATAGTAAGGCTGGGCTCAAGGTCTCCCTGAGAAAAAGGGTGCTTATATATCAGCTCCTTCTATTCTTACATGTAAAATTTTACTTTGTGTCTCTTGATAACCTCGTGACATCACAGGCCCATTTCAGGCTGCTGAGAAGGAGGTATACAGAAATTAGATGTCATTTTGAGAGTTTGTCTTTAAGCAACATAATAATAAATATTTTAATTTTATTCAAACATTATGAGTAAGACTTTTTATAGAATGGATACTAATTTACAAAATTATTTTTAATAGAATAAAAATCGCAATGGGTTAACTATTAGTGTTTTCTTTCACATTTAAATCGCATTGTTCATAATTTAAACGCTAACTGTTTGGATACCAGTGTTGAATGGTTTGGTTATGATTGGTAAATACAGAAAATTTTCAACAAATATACAAAGCTTCTCTTTTCTACCAAGCAGTGCTTGTGTGGTGTACATATGTATGGACTCCTACCCAATAAGCTACCCTGTTGTTAATACCATTTGCCTGAAGAATATGTACATGACTTGCAAGAATGTTGTTTTTAAAATACAACTCTATACATAGGCTACATGGCAAATGTTAACATTAAGTTTCCCATCGTATTAAAAGAAATGTGGAGTAATTGAATAATTCCTGTGGGTATGTTCAAATTTTGCAGAGGAATTGCTTGAAGTACAGAAAACTTCCTGTGCTTTGAATTCTTATACTGAAGTCTCCTAAAGCAGACAACTGAAACTTTGTAAAATGGTTATTTTACAAGTAATAGGCGTGTCTGCTAAACGCACTTACCTTTTATAGAACTAAATTATTCTTAGTTTGCTATTCCAAGGTAAATACCAACTCAGAGGAGTTACACCTCCCAGAATACTTGCAGACAGAAAGTGATGAGATTTCTGTAATACAGTCACACTTCATCTCCATCCTCCGACTTCATTGTGGTTCAGAAGTTCAGGACAGTAAGAATAGCAATGTAAAGGAAGCTTTCCTTTAACAGAGTTACCCACTTAATAGAATCGCATCACCTTTTAAGGAGGTGATTCCAATATTAGGGACCCATAATGCTTTAGTTTAAAAAACACTGACTTCGTTCATATTCATATTTATTTTAATGGATCATCTCAAGAGGTGTTGAAATATGGAAATAAATAGAATGAAGTTGCCTTAATTTATAATTTCCATACTTGGAAACAATGTGAGTTTAGGGCAGACATAAGACAGCCCCCAGCAAAGAAGTATCATCCCCAAATGTCAATAGGGCCAAGGCTGAGAAACGCTGCTTTATTTTTTATATTTTTTAACATCTTTATTGGAGTGTAATTGCTTTACAACGGTGTGTTAGTTTCTGCTTTACAACAAAGTGAATCAGCTATACATATACATATATCCCCATATCTCTTCCCTGTTGTGTCTCCCTACGCTGCTTTAGATATAGAAAAGGCAAAGGAAAGAAGTTAGCTCAGCATTTGACACACAAATGGACTCGCCCCTCTCCAGTTTGCCTTATTGTCTTTCAGGAGCCGACACTTAGGCTTCCTGTATTTGCTTCCACATTTCCATCAGCATAATGAAGCACTTAGTTTCTCACAGAGAGACTTGGCTTAACCCGCTTTGCTTCTTTAAGCCTCAATTTCATCATTTATATAGAATGAGAGAAGGAAGTTATGATTTGTATTTTTCCCCCGCTTTTTATTTTGAATAATTGTCAAACCCACAAAAGAGTTGATAAGCTTGCATAGTCAATGCCTGTGTACTCTCTTCATTGATTCACCTTTATTAATATATTCCCATATTTGCAGTCTTGATAGCACTTTCTTTTTCTGCCCCTCCCTCCCTCCCTCTCTTCTTTCCCCAAGCTACCAAAATTTAAAATTCACATTGCTTTTAGCTAGTAATTCCACTTCTACAAATGTGTCCTACAGATGTGTCCACACAGGTGCTAAGTGATGTGTGCAGCATTGCTTGCAATGGCAAGGGATTGCAGGCAACTTAAATGTTCATTAATAGGTGACTTGTTAAATAAATGATAAGACAAGGAAGCTGTTTAAAAATGAGGAAATTCTGTGTATTAATACGGATATAGTTCCAAGATGTGTTGTTAAATGAAAAGTATAATCCCAGTGTCTATAATACACTATTATCGTATAATAATGTGGGAAATAACTATGTATTTATGGTTTTACTATTTCCTTGGATATGCATAAAGAAACTCTGGAAGGATACATCTTGGATGTCACAGTGGTTCTCTCTGTGTGAGGAAGGGTGGAAACTATACCCTGAACAAGTTATTAAAATTCAGTGAACATTCCCTGTCCAGAGGACTGACTGGGCATAATTAACAATTTAATTTTTGTTGCAGTGTTTAAAAAAAATTTTAGTTGCCATTAACCATGGAGGAAACCTTTTACAGTTCAGTTTCCTAAGTTCTTTTTTCGGGTTCTAGCAAAATCCTGTACATTTGTTATATCTATACTGCCAAAAATCATTGCTCTTATATTGAGTGGAAAACTCCACAAAAAGCACATATTCAAAGTGAGATTGATATATATAATAATTATTATTTTATACCAAGATTGAGCTGTGGTTTTAACTAATTCTATAGGTGATCTAAGAAATTAATTTTTAAAAACCTATTAAGTAACTTTTTTTTAATCCGCAGCAAGTTGGCATCGATAAAGGCGACATTCCTGACCTCACACAGGTAAGTGATTCTCTGAGTGAAAAATGTAGTATGCATGAAATTATTAATCCATAGTTCACCATAAATGGTCTTACCTAGGGCAGAGGCTTGTTTTTTGTGTGTGGGGGGGTTTTTTTTGTGGTACGCGGGCGTCTCACTGTTGTGGCCTCTCCCGTTGCGGAGCACAGGCTCCGGACGCGCAGGCGCAGCGGCCACGGCTCACAGGCCCAGCCGCTCCGCGGCATGTGGGATCTTCCCGGACCGGGGCACGAACCCGTGTCTCCTGCATCGGCAGGCGGACTCTCCACCACTGCGCCACCAGGGAAGCCCAGGGCAGAGGCCTGTAAGCATTTAATGCATTTTTGAATGTAGGCCAACCATCTTTCTTGGAAATCATTCTAACTTACTATTTCTTTTGTAGCTATTAAATATATTTCTGGAGATAATATGAATATTGTCCTACTCTTATAAAATTGTTTCCTCTTTAAAGGCAGCGGTATTTAATTATTGAGCTCCTTTTTTCATTCTTAAACTTGAATCAAAAGGAGGCCTTGAAAAATGTTTAAACAGTGTCTTATCCATGAAGCATGACTCTTCGTAGGCGTGTAATCAGAACATTGGAACTGTTCTCCCTGCTGCTTCTCCTAGTTTTCAACATGTCCCAGGGATGGAGGAGGGGCACGAATAGCGAGAACACTGATGTTGTAGTTCTGCTAATCATTGCACTGATTTTTGTGTCCCCTGTGAAGGGGAGGAATTTCTATGTACAAAAGAACCTTTTTTGAAAAAGTCGTAGTGGTAGATGAGTGATTTTTCTGGGGACTATCTAGGAAGCAAAAACAATAGTAGAGCTTCCTTATCAGTCCTTTTATCTGTTAAGAGGGTACATTGTACGGCCCCTTGGATGTAGAATCAAGATCATTCACATGTGCAGAATTACTGTAGGACCTTTCTCATAATTGGCAGGAACTATTTTTGTTTAATCAACTTGTCATTCTGCTATGGTAAATTTCTGTTCCAAACATGTTCTTTAACTAGAAATAGATGATAGGAGAGAGTTAAGAACTGCTACCATATATACCAGTAATGAATATATGAGTTTTCTGTCTTTGCAAATAAAAATAAGTTATTGTAATTGAAGAAAATTGTCATAATGAAAGGTTACCCATTTTTAATAGTATCAAAATGTGTTTAATAATTTATTATCGTTATTATCCCTTAAAATGTTTCTGTATTTAAATGTTAACCTTAAATTTTTATTAAAAATTAGGGAAACCCAAAGTAATGGTCTCTGTATTTACATTATTAAAATACCAATTAAGTACCAAGAATTCTTCATAAATAAAATTCACAGAACAATTCAGAAAATGATGGCATTGTATTTTTTTATTTAAAAGTTGCGGGAAAGTGCCTTCTAATAGACAGAATATTAATATAAAATATTTTTGCTACTATGAGAAGATAGTGTTCTTTGATCAGGTGCATACCTAAATAAGATATTGGTATCCTCCTGGATATGGCTAAAAATTGTGTGCATAAAATACTATTAAAATTTCTTTCTTAGATTATAATCTAATAGATTTATTAATTTTGTACCACTGTAATAAAAAGCAAAGAAAATCACTGTGCTTTCATTTTAAATTATTTAATTATTTACATTATTAATGTTAACATTTACATTGAAGTTTTAAAAAGTACCCCAAATACACGTTAACCTAAAAAATGTAGATATTTAAATATGTAACTCAATGAATATCTTTTAGAAATGGTAAATCATCTTTATTTCAACTGTATAGACTGCTCTCACCATGGAACAGAAGTAAAACTAGTCATGTTGTTAGAGAGGCTGGCAGGTTAAGAAGAAAATAGGTCCTCATTTATCTCAGTTTGGGCAGAGTCTGAAGGGAGATAAAGGTTTAAAAGGATACTTAAATACCTCTCTGTTTTTAAAATTAGAAAATTATAGCATATCATTGACAGATTTACATACTTGGCTTTAATTTTTAATGATACTGTTATATTCATTACAGTCTATATAATCTCTCAAGAAGTCCAGAGGCGTAATATTTTATGTAATGATGTATGTTCTGTGTTATTATAATTTGGGGAACAGAGACCCATCTTTAAAGAAGATAAAATCTTACTCTGGGTCTAGTAGAAAGCGATTCTGTGGTAGAGATTCATTAGACACTGGTAACATTCTATCCTCTGCTTTTGTTATGACTTTAAGAGCCACATAGACATTTTGAAATTATCTCCTTATAAAAAAAATCCTCTAGTTCATTTCTCCAGTGTATATTTAAATCTCAATTCAAAAGTTTTGTGTGCTTCTGAAATTTCTTAAGAAATTACTTAATTGTGTTTTCTGTTGGGTTCATGAGCAGCAGAGCTAAACACACTCCCAGATTTTTGTTTAGAACGCTTCCACAGGTCTAATTGGAGGCTTGTCATTGAGCTGGGCCTTTAGACCCACTGTGACAGTTTGGTCAGACAGAAGCTGGAATGTGAGCTGTTCTAGGGTTCGTCCTTCAGATAGTGTTAGACAAGAGCTAATCTGGAGATGCCAGATTAGAAATGCCAGGTAGTGTGGACTCTGTTTGAGACCTGTGAGATTGGGTTCTACTCTCTGCCAGGCTTCTCTGTGGCTGCCATGGCCACTGAATCTGGCCGTGGTGATGAACAAAAATAGCCAGCAAGGAAGACGATTAAAGAGATGATGGGGGCCAGAAGGGCTACCTATTGACTGGGAGTAGGGAAAGGCTGCTCCTCACTGAGAAAGGATTAGAATTCCTCTTGCAGCAAGATGAAACAGAGGGATTGAATGGATGTCTTTCTGGTTAGAGAATGTACAGTAAATACCAGTGTGGTCGTCTGTAGCCCTTTTTAAATTGTGCATATAATATCCACATAACAGCATTTTAAATGATTTATAAATACCAATGAAAAACATTTTTAAACACTCAGAAGTACTGTATTGAATAAGAAGTCATTATGATATCAGAACTGAAATATTCCTCCTCAGCACTTTCCAGTGGTTTCTTAGATCTAATAATCAAAAAATTTGAATGACATTTTGGTTGCTTTTTATTTCCATTTGTTTTTAATGATGCTTTAGGATCTAAAGCATCTGAATTGTAGATGGATACTTCCTTTTTGATCCTGTACTCAAAATCAGCTATGAATTTGTTTCAGGAAAAGGATTTTCAAAATATTATTTCCTGTTTGGTGTGTGTGCGTGTGTTCCGAATTTAATGTATCTCCATTTATGAAAAACATCTTAGGTTTTGATGTCAGGAATTCTGGTTGATCTGAAAACTACTGGTAAAGAAAAGTCTCCTTTTAAAGACTGTACCACTGATGAATCGGTAACCATGATATATCACTGTTGTCTGTTAGCTTTCACAAGCTGCCTCTTGTTCTTTGGGTTGGTATTTTCACCTGATTGGTCTATTGACCTCAGCATTATTTAAAACAAGCAACTAAAGGTACTGCTAGTTATACTAAAGTTCCTTTTACAACAGCAGAGGCATTCTCAAAGTTTTGCCCCTCGGAAATTTGAAACAGTTTTCATTTTTGTCTGCTGCGTGCCAGGATGTGCTCAGTGCCGTAGATAGAGCTCAGAAGGCCAATATCCCTACAGTCAATGAACTTTACTATCAAAGTAGTTTTTTTCCCTCCAAAAATGTTTGAGGAGTTTATTTCTGTTAGATTTCACATGTCCTAATAAGAGATATAAATAATGAAGCATTTTTAAACTTCTAAGCTAAAATGCTCCAAACTTAATTTTATGTGCAATGCATTGCAAAATAACACCTCTTAAAGACAAAGTCAGTTTTGTAGTCTGTGTTCATGGTCACATTTCTCTCAACTATTGTGATTTTGGTGACTACTACTTTATTTTTAATTTTTTTCTTAAATTATTAAGAAACTTTACAGAAAGAATGAAATTGCAAACTATCATCCTAGTTTTGGGGGGTTTTTTGTTTTCCATATTTAAGAAACTATATAGGAAAAAATACTACTTCTTTTGTTATTCCATATTCTTCTCTATTTTATAACTATAAATAGCATTTCTTAAACAGGTTTAGCACAGAATCACATTTCTTTTACATTGCATTTAATATTCAGAGGACCTCAGTCTTCCAGCTGGAGAGAGGTTCTATGGCTTGATATATTTTTCCTTACTGTGATCCCAATGGAAAGAATGGAAACTGAAAAGGTTCAAGTTATATGCCCGGGCCTCCTAGCTTCCATTATTATGACAATTATAATTACTACTATTATGACAATTATAATGGAAGTTATCAGGTATGAATTCATCTAAAAATTGTTAAGCCATTTCTGTCTTCTTCCTTTTAAAGTTACCGTACACATTCTGTTTATTAAGCGAGCACATCTTAGTAGTTTACAATTTTTCTATAGAGCAAAATTTCCTTTATCTCTTAAAAATTCATTCATTAAAACTTAGAAGTATACCCCTAGTTGTAGTTTACTGGAATTTGCTAAGTCAACTTTTACCTGAGCCATATTAAGAATTCTAATTTTTATAACTTTCAAAATTTATTATATCTCCTAAAAGTCATTTTTTCTACTCTATAGTAATTACCTTTTTATATGATGTTCACAGGGCTGTCCCTTTCTACCCTACCTTTGTCACTTTGATCAAGTTAATATTTTTGTTCACTTACTAATTTATATTTATAAATTTATGTGTGGCTCACTTAGTAATTTACACCTACAATAATCTCACATAATTATATATATAATAATGTTATTGTTAAGGCAGTATATGAGTCTTTTAGTGAAATGAAAATGAATATTAAATGTACTAAACAATTTTAATAAGAACTTTATTTTCATTTGTCATAGGTGCACTGTAAAATGTACAGGTATACTATTTTAGCAGTTAGCATAGTTACTTTAAAATCCCTCAAAATTAATTTTATATTAATTTTAAGAATAATTGTCAAAATTAAATGTATCTATAAATGTTATGCCAGTCTTTGAATGCCTATGCTGCTGTTAAAGTCTAACTTGGGTTAACATTATTCGAGAAAGGTGAAGTTAAATTTCTAATGCTTGAGGAATAGATGGGGTGGAATATTTATATGAACCTCTTATTTCTTCTCCTAATATACAGCAAAATGCCATCACTTTATATTGCCTAAAATATGATAAAAATGTTCAGGTACTTCTTAATAAAAGAGGTGAAATATATTAAATTTGCCGAAACACAGTAGTCTGTTATAACATTAATATTTGTTAAAGTTACTTTATTATGTATATAAATTAAATAACTCAATAATAAGAAAATCTTAATTGTGGTTGACTATTAAAGTATTTTTTTCCCCACAACTCTCACTTACCCTCTCTTTTTTAATAAAGTAGTAATTTTCCCTAATATTTCAGTCAAATATGGATAAGTGAGATTTTACTGTATTTTCATATTTCTGTAAATTTGTATTTGGGCACTTATATTTTTGACGGATACAAATACCTTTACTTTTTTCACTGTGGTCTTACGGAAACATACGGTGAACTTGATTTAATTGAGTTTACTACATTTAAGTAATATCTTAGTAAAAGTCTGTCCAATGTCATTTCTACACCGAAACCACACTGTAACACTGTTTGTTATGCAGTGAAGTTAAGTATATATATGATGGGCCTGTTTGAGATTCTGTGGAATTTAACTATCTAAGTACCAAAAGACCCTGCAATGAAATTATCTCCCATATGTATTAGGGTGTCCAGACCTGCACTATACAAAGTTACAGTGATGTTCCAGTGTATTTATTTTGAACGAAAGCAATGCAGACATTTATTTTTTACTTTCTTATTGTAGGCTCCCAGCAGTCTTATGGAGACCCTTGAACAGCATCTAAATACATTAGAAGGAAAGAAACCTGGAAACAAGTACGCATTAGTTGTATATTCTAAATAAGATGAAAAATACTAGAGTCATTCTTTATACAGTGAGATTTATCATGGTACTACCGTTTTAGGGTATGCTTTATTGTAATTATCCTGAGTTCCCTCAAAACCCCTACCCTTCCCATTAACTTACAACATCGTGACCCCATTATAGGCAATCTATCTGCAGGCTAATTCAGCAAACTAGTAGCTTGTACCTGTGTTGGCTGGACTTGCTGATTTATTTATTATTTTGCCCTCAGAAGGGACTCACAATCCTCAGGAAAAGAATTGCTCACGCTAAAAATTGAGGCTGTCATCATTGGGAACCCAATTTCCCAAGCAGCCTTGAACACTCTGTTATGTTACCAACCCTACTGTGAAAAATCAGAGCCTTCAGGAATGGCTTTCTGGACTTCAGACTCTCCCCAGGTGGACCCTTCGGCATGGCATGCTGCTGACACTTGACTCAGTTATCTTTCTAGACAGAGTAGCAGTTGAGCAGTGATAAGTGTAGTTTTAGTAGATTTTCAACCTCTCTGTTTGGACACTTAGATTTTTGACCATTTTTCCTGACTGCATGCCAAAAAAGTCCAGGTTCCATTTTTGTCTTCTCTCCAGCCGGGGTCGTACTTGTCGCTTCACAAGACCTGGTACTTTCCCGTCTTTGTGCCTCGCTCAGAGTGGAATTCTGCTAATCTTGGGTGCCTCCCCTCCTTGTCTCTGCGTGCGCGTGCTTTTACACATCCTGGGAGGGCCATCTCATGAGGGCTTCCTTAATCATGCACCACACTGTTTTATGACTCCCCTCCCCACCTCCCCTGCTCCGATATGTGGTTTAAATGGATTTTCTGATTCTTAAGGTCAGGGACTATTTTATACTTCATTATCTCCACCTACAAACATACTGTAGCTCTCTCTACAGCGTCAGCTTGAAATCTGTTTTTGTTGGTATCCCCGCTTTATGTTGATTCTGTTTAGACCGACAGCAGAAATTGGTAGAGACAACCGGTGAAATGCTCATTGCAGGGCTGTAGGCTGATCGTGGATTTTACCTGTGATACAGCTATCAAAATGCACCTCCTTTCTGCTGCTTCTCTCTGGGCATTCTCCCAGAATCTAGACTCTTGTGTCTTGAGTCGCTCTTTTGCCTGTTGTTTAGCTAAGGGTGATTTTTGTCATCTCATCCAAGTTAGTATAAAAATTATTGCATGTCTTAAGTTTTCGATGGTAAACAACGGAGTAGGGCTCTCTCAGGCTGTGATGGCAGAGCTATTTGGAATGATGGATGACAGGACCTCTCAGGGGCTCTGTCAAGGTTGTACCATTGTCCAAGGTCTGTGCCCACTTCAGTGTGGCCATGGACGATCAGACTTGTGTGGGTAGATTGATGTCAACTGAAAAGACTTGCGAGTATATTAAGTCACCAAAGAGGGTGCCCGCTTCCAGTAGTTGCTGCCTCCTCCACCCCTCGTGTCTGGGAGGCCAAATGAGTCGCCTAGGATTTAAGCCAAAGGAGGCAGGAAGCCTGAGAAATGTCCCTCTTCCTGTGGCAGATGGATCCCTTTAGCTGAGGAAATATGCATATGCCAGAGTTAGAGCCTCTCCCTTGGGCAATGCAGGATGCGCATAGGTGCAAGTCAACTTCTCCGCCCTCTTCCCCCCTCAGGTCCCCGCACCGGGCACAGGTCCAACCTCTTCCCTCCTGAAATCTGCCAGGGCTGCAGTCCTGTGAGAAGCCGCTTCCTAGAGTGGATCTCATCAGCCCTAACTTCAGCTCTAAAGCCGCTCCCTTGTGGCAGCTGCCAACTATTTTTGAACTATTTAGCTATGGACACTTGGTTACCTTTCTAAGAGTAGCAAAATAAGAACTTAATGATCTTCTGTTTTGAATTACCTTGTACTGAGTGTAATTTTCCTCTCTCCTTTAAAATCATTTTATGCTTGTCAGATTTCTTTTCTGAATTGGCTGAGACCACCTATGAACTTGTCTTTTGCTTATTCCCCATTTTTAAAATAAGTGAACTATAGTAGTTAACTATTTTCTTCTTTGTATGTTTGTGCTTACCTGGGACCTTAAGTGAAGGGTGAGTACTGCATTGAGTGACTTTTTTTGCATTTGGTTATTCCTAAAAATGCAAAAAACACTCTTAAAATTCCACATTTGGTATTTAGAACATTGAAAACTGATTTCTGTCCATTTTACACATCTGTGTTTTTTCACTATACTTTTAAAATTTTCTCTTAAGGTGGCTCGCATAAATGGTTTTATTTTGGTCTTCTTTGATCAAGACTAACAGACTCTCTTAGTTGTGTATTCAGATAGCCCTCTTAGATTTTAGAAATCAAAGGCTTTTTCACTTGTTTAGTAAACAAAAGATTTCCCTATGGCACATGCCAGAAGTGCCAAAAGACAATGCTATTAAGAAAATTAATTACTTAAACGGGTTTCTTTGTCTTCTGGTAGCAGTATAAAACTATTCTAACCTCTAAGTCAAGTAGGTGCATAAAATGAAGCATTTTCAAATGTCTGCTAAAAAATATGTAGGCCTTTTTATATTTAGTGCCTTATCTCCACCGATACTCGTTTTTGAAATTCTATGCAATACTGTGTGATATGCCTTTGTATATTGTCTGTTTCTGTAATTCCACAGAACAAAAGAGAGAAATTGATTTTATTTTATATGTGGGTTTACTAAGTGTTGCGGGTGCAAGAAACTCAAGTTTATTGTAATCAAAATTATTTGGAAGAGATAGGTTTTTCACATCTGTGTTTTGTTTGTCTTTCTGGCTAGCTTTTTTGACCAAAAACTGTGTAGGGATTAGTGTGTGAATAAGAAATAAAATTTCTTCTTTTGATAGTTTACCATTAACACATGGGAAGTGAAAACCCTAGCATTTTCTGTGTTCATCATAGAAACCCATGGATTTGTTTGTAACATGTTACAGGATCTATGGGTCATTCATTCTCTTCTAAAATTACATTTGTGCTTTATTTTCCCCCAACAGGGTTCACCATGTACTAAATTTCTCTAGCTGAAGTTATTGAAATAAGTATCGGGCTTTAAATAATGTCATTATATTTAAAAGATTGCAGCGTTTTCTTTTATAAAGTGCGAAGAGCCCCAGTGAGTGGTAGGGTAGAAAGTCAGCTGAGGAACAGGTAAAAAGGAGCAATTTGTGTGTTGTATAGGGAGGAACAAATGTGCTGGGCTCCCCTGTGTTTTTGTCAGGACAGGCTGGAATGTGAAACGTGCACAGACAGACTTGGACTGGAGCCTGAAATCCACCATTAAAGAATGATGAGACTTCGGCGAGTTATTTACCTCTCTGAGCCTCAGAACCCTCAGACTTTAATCAGTGTTGAGTGATGCTTTTTAAAGCTGTGGCCCCAATGGGAGCACCTCTGTTTCTACCTTTTTGATGAAATCATGGCAAAACCTGGATCTGGTCCATGGGAACAGAAGTCATACATCCTGACAGTTTAGTTTCATACAAAATAATTTTTAAGACGTTTGCTTAATTTATTTTTAAGATGTTTGGTTAGTTTATTTTGGTTAATATGTTTATCTTATATAAAACAATGAGATAGGTTTGCTTCCTTCAAAAAAATTGGCATCTAGTGGAGAAGACAGACGAATAAGATACAGTGCTTTGAATGGGATTATAGTGGGAGACAGGAGATTTTTTTTGCTGAATCCATGGGGTAGCTACGAGTGTCATCTCGTAGTAGCACTCATGCAAGAGCTTGACAAAGTGATTCTTGTGCCAATTATCATATTTTGTACTTAGGTTTGAGCATGATATTCTCTAGTAGTAGGTAGAGAAATTCTGTCATTTTTACTATATATTTTGCTACAGAGTATAGAATATGTTAGAAACTTTTATGTATTCGTTTGGAAATACAGTTCAAAAAGGTCTCGTTCATCCTCAGTTCTCTTTTCTGTATTAATATTGCTCACTGTGTCAGTACCACTAAGAATTGGTTCATGAAAATCTCTTGAGAGAGAAACCAATTAATTTCAATTAACTCACTCTTAGAAACTGACCACGTCAGATGGCTTCTATGTTTTCTTTGCAGAGTTAAGGCTATTATTTTCTTGGATTTTTATTTAGACTTAACTCCCGTCCTTTCCCCAAATGTAAAGAGAAAAAAATGGTAGGAGTGGAGGAATTATTAACCAAAAACTCATTAGGGAATTTTCAACCTCAGTACTAGATTTTTAGGTTCCTCAGTTTCTGAGATATAGAGAATACTGTGATTCCATTTATTTCAGTAGACCCTTGGTGAGCAATATAGAGAAGCATATATCCTTTTCTTCATAGGATATGTTACTCTGAAGATAGCCTAACTACACATAACCTAATCAAGTGTAACCCTTATGCTTCTATCTTCCTTATATCACAGAAATCTCTGTTAGCCCTTGCTTTCATGTTCATTTTAAGTGAAAACTAAATTTAGACAGGAAGTGGCAGGCTTGTGTTTGCAAATGAAGTTGAACGTAAGAGGTATTAATCTGGCGTATAATATTGTTAAATTTCTTTTGCTATATCCAGTGAAACAAAAATTCATGATATTGTACAAAACTCCAGTTACTAAAT
This sequence comes from Kogia breviceps, assembly GCF_026419965.1. Classification (NCBI taxonomy): domain Eukaryota; kingdom Metazoa; phylum Chordata; class Mammalia; order Artiodactyla; family Physeteridae; genus Kogia; species Kogia breviceps. Next base: position 500,340 of record NC_081322.1, read on the forward strand.
CTCTGCTGATTTTATTTTACTCCTGGCACGTGTGATATTTTCTCTGTAGATAAGTAGAAGGGCATCTCTGCCATCCTCTGAGACCTTGACGATAGTCTTCTTCTTGAAATGTCTTTTTTTCTTCATTTTGTTTCCTTACTAATTTATTTTCCACCAACTCAGGTTAGTAAAACCTAAGCTGTTTAGGCAGTCGTCTCTGAAGCGTTTTGCTGGAAATGAAATATATAATCAATATTACCAGCAATCTAACTGAAAAAAAAAATGTATTTCTTCCTGATTTTCCCTCACTCCCTTAGACACAAGCATTGAGGTTACTCTTCTTTTTCCAGCTCCCAAGTTCTCACAGGATAATGGGAATATTTCTCATAGATAGTTTTCATTACAGCCATGAAAAAAACCAGACAATCTCTAGGATTATGCACAGTGTGTCTCAGCTCAGTATGGAAGCTGAGACACACATCAGGCACAGGGCTTGTAGGGATCTTTTTTAAAATTCTAGTGTTCCTTTTATGTATCACAGTTATGACTAAATGAATCACAATGTGCTTTAACCTTAATGGGTTTTCTAACTTTTAAAAATAAACTGGACGGTTTTTTAAAAATTCTGTAAAGCACTATTTTTCCCAAGTCTTGGCAAATTTTTTAAAATTCCAGTTTGAACAGTTTATTTTTGATGGATGTAGGCAATAAAGATCAACTCAAATAATTAAATGAGTTGCTAGAGATACCAAAACAAAGATTTTGAATTTAAGAATTTCTAATACTAGAAATTAAGTGGATGGGAGACATTGGAAGCAGATGTCGTAATTGAGTAAAAGATAAAATATATTTAAAAAATAGTTTATCCATTACTAAAAAAGTCTGTATATAAACAAGTAAATGCTTGACCAAGCATCAAACTTAAGTGCTTCTACAAGTGTATTCATGTATATCCAGTTTTAATTCTTTTTGGTTGCCTTTTAGATCTGGTGCTCCCTCTCCATTAAGTAAGGTAAGTTTGTTTTTTGTTCTGTTTTGACCATTTTAACAACTTTTGATTGTACAGTTCAGTGGCGTTAAGTGCATTCACGTTGTTGGGCAGCCGTCTCTATCATCTGTTTGGAGAACATTTGTCATCTTCCCCAACTGAAACTCTGTACCCTTTAAACACTAGCTCCCCGTCCCCCTCTCCGACCCCTCTCACCCCCAGCTCCTGGCAGGCACCATTCTACTTTCTGTCTCTGTGAATTTGATTACTCTAGGTACCTCAAATAAGTGGAACTGTCCTTCAGTATCTGTCCTTTTGTGACTGGCATATTTTACGTAGCCTAGTATCTTCAACGTTTATCCATGTTGTAGCATATGTCAGAAATTTCCTTTCTTTTTAAGTCTGAATACTATTCTATTCTATGTGTGTACCACATTTTGTTCATCCATCCATCCATCCATTAATGATCACTTGGGTCACTTCTGCCTTTTGGCTATTGTGAATAATGCTCCTTTGAACATGGTGTACAAGTATCTGTTCAAGTCCCTGTTTGCGGTTCTTTTGGGTCTACACCCAGAGGTGGAATTGCTGAATCATATGGTAATTTTATTTTTAATTTCTTGAGGAAAGGTAAGTTTTTATGTATTCCCCTTTATATTAGTTTCTTAGTCATATAGCAGTGTCATATAGCAATGTCTACTTAGCCCTCTATCTGGACTAAATTTTTCTTTAAGTAGATGAAATTTTCATACATTTATATTACAACTGAAAACAAATGTCTCAGTGTGAACGTCTTACTAGGTACAAAGCACTTTCACGTACTCTGAATCACAGCCCTGTGAGATAAATAAGGCACATAACATTGTGCCTGCTTTGATGGTAGAGAAACCAGCTGTCGTTGGGTATCCTTACAAGCATGCCTTTTAGACAGTCTACCGTAATAACTGTCACATCTCCTTCACCTCCCTCTCTCCTTTAGCATCCTGAAGGACAGGATTAGGGTTGTTAGTGACAAGACTATTTACTTCTATAGGTCAGTAGTTCACATTTGCCATTGTGTTTTTCACATTGCCATTTTCACTGCAAAAATGTGATAAATGTGCTCTTTCCTCTTTGCCAAATTTCTGTTACGTAACTGCTGTTCTTACAGACAAGAAGGTTGGCATTGTGACTGCACCGGGTACCCCAGACACCCTTTACTGTGTCAATACCTGGCCGGCTGCCCAGGAGACCCGCAGGGAGCTCCAACAATCAAACAAACAAAGAAACAAACAACCTAAGCTCCCTGGTGATTCTGCTACAGAGCCAGGTTTAAAATCATTATGTCACATGGGAGACGATGACGGTGTGGGAAGATGCAGAGTTAGCATCTCCCCACAGCTAGGGAGCCTGCTGGCCGCTGGTGGGGGACTCTGATGCCCAAGGAGATTGGAGGAACCCCAAAGTGAACCGGTAGGACATAGGGGGACTGAGTGGGGAGGAGAAGTGGCCACCAGACAAGATCAGTGCCCCTGAGGCTGGGGAGATCAGGAGAGGCAGGCAGGAGGGGCCATCCAGGAGGAGCGGGAGAGGAACCGAGGGCGATTGCCCTGTCCACTGGGGCCACGGGAGCCTCTGACCTCCCAGGGTGGTCCCCTACAATCCAAAGCCCCCTCCAGGCCACATGGGTTCTGGGAGCATAGGATGGAGGCTGGGGAGATTGGGAGAAGCAGGTCGGAGGGGCCCTGTGGGAGGAGCAGGAGAGGAGCAGAGGGTGATTGCCCCACCCACTTGGGTATGGGGAGCCTGCTGAGCTCCCAGGCCGGTCCCCTCCCCACCAAGGCCCACCCCTCCCTGCCAGCCGCATTGGTCCTGGTGGCATATGGCCCTCTGGGAGTAGCAGGAGAGGAGAGGAGGGCGTTTGCCCCACCCACTTGAGCCCAGGAAGCTTGCTGGGCTCCCAGGTGAGGTCCCCCGCCCTCTGAGACCAGGGGTGGGGGGCATGCCTGGGCCCCTTCTGTTCCTTGAGCCTAAGCCCCACCCCCAACAGTCCCCAGGGCCTTTTCCAGCCCTGTGGGTCCTGAGCACTGGCCCCACCCATTGCCCAAACCTCGCCCTTGCTTACTCCCTGCCCTCCACAGCCAAAGCCTTTCCCCCCATTTTTTGTTTTCTTTTCCCTCCTCCTCTTTTTTACTATTGTGGTACTGATGTACCTTCCGGTTGATTCATCTGTATTTTATTTTTATATTCTTTCTAACATATCTGTTAGTTTCCTAGTCTAATTTTATTTTTTACTTTGTTATTCGTTTTTTTTGTTTGGGGGTGTTTTTTTTTTTGCTACCCCACATGACTTGTAGAATCTTGGTTCATGAGCCTGGGGTTGGGCTGAAGTTCGTGCAGTGGGAGCTCTGAGTCCGAACTACTGGACTAACAGAGAACCTCAGACCCCAGGGAATATTCATTGCAGTGAGGTCTCACGGAGTTCCTCATCTCAGCACTGAGAACCAGCTCTGCCCAACAACCTACAAACTCCAGTGTTGGAAGCCTCAGACCAAACAACCAGTAAGACAGTAACACAATCCCACTCAAAAAAAAAAAACGCAAAAAACTATGTCACAGATGAAGGAGCAAGGTAAAAACCTACAAGACCAAATAAATGCAAAGGAAATAGGCAATCTACCTGAAAAAGAATTCAGAGTAATGATAGTAAAAATGATCCAGAATCTTGAAAATAGAATGGAGGCAAGGATTGAGAAAATACAAGAAATGTTTAACAAAGATCTAGAAGAACTAAAGAACAAACAAACAGAGATGAACAACACAATAACTGAAAAGGAAAATACACTAGAAGGAATCAATAACAGAATAACTGAGGCAGAAGAATGAATAAGTGAGCTGGAAGACAAAATGGTGGAAATAACTGCCAAGGGGCAGAATAAAGAAGAATGAAAAGAATTGAAGACCTCTCAGACAACACTAAACGCACCAACATTCGAATTACAGGGGTCCCAGAAGAAGAAGAGAAAAAGAAAGGGTCTGAGAAAATATTTGAAGAGATTATAGTTGAAGACTTCCCTAACATGGGAAAGGAAATAGTCACCCAAGTCCCGGAAGCACAGAGAGTCCCATACAGGATAAACCCTAGAAAAAACACACCAAGACACATATTAATCAAACGAACAAAAATTAAATTCAAAGAAAAAATATTAAAAGCAGCAAGTGAAAAACAAAAATAAAATACAAAGGAATCTCCATAAGGTTATCAGCTGATTTTTCAACAGAAACTCTGCAGGCCAGAAGGGAGCGGCAGGATATACTTAAGTGATGAAAGAGAAAAATCTGTAACCAAGATTACTCTACCCAGCAAGGATCTCCTTCACATTCAGTGGAGAAGCCCAAAGCTTTTCAGACAAGTAAAAGCTAAGAGAATTCAGCACCACCAAACCAGCTTTACAACAAATGCTAAAGAAACTTCTCTAAGCGGGAAACACAAGAGAAGGAAAAGATGCACAAAAACAAACCCAAAACAACTAAGAAAATGGTAATAGGAACATACATATTGATAATAACCCTGGATGTAAATGGATTAAATGCCCCAACCAAAAGACACAGACTGGCTGAATGGATAGAGAAACAAGACCCATATATATGCTGTCTACAAGAGACCCACTTCAGACATAGGGACACATACAGACTGAAAGTGAAGGGATGGAAAAAGATATTCCATGCAGTAGAAATCTAAAGAAAACTGGAGTGACAATACTCATACCAGATAAAATAGACTTTAAAGACTGTTACAAGAGATAAGGACGGACACTACATAATGATCAAAGTATCAATCCAGGAAGAAGATGTAACAATTATAAATGTTTCTGCACCCAACAAAGGAACACCTCAGTACATAAGGCAAATGCTAACAACCATGAAAGGACAAATCAACAGTAACACTATGATAGTAGGGGACTTTAACACCCCACTTACAACAATGGACAGATCATCCAAACAGAAAATAAATAAAGAACTACAGCTTTAAATGACACAATAGACCAGATAGATCTAATTGATATGTATAGAACATTCCACCCCAAAGTGGCAGAATACACTTTCTTCTCAAGTGCACATGGACCATTCTCCAAGATAGATCACATCTTGGGTCACAAATCAAGCCTTGGAAAATTTAAGAAAATTGAAATTATATCAGGCATCTTTGCTGACCACAATGCTATGAGATTGGAAATCAGTTACAGGAAAAAAAACTGTAAAAAACACAAATACATGGAGGCTAAACAGTGTGCTACTAAATAACCAAGAGATCACTGAAGAACTCAAAGAAGAAATTTAAAAATACATAGAAACAAATGACAGCTAAAACATGAAGGCCTGAAACCTATGGGATGTAACAAAAGCATTTCTAAGAGGGAAGTTTATAGCAATTCAATCTCAACTCCAGAAACAAGAAAAATCTCAAATAAACAATTTAACCCTACACTTAAAACAACTAGCAAAAGAAGAACAAAGAAAACCCAAAGTCAGTACTAGGAAAGAAATCATAAAGATCAGAGCAGAAATAAATGACATAGAAACAAAACAGTAACAAAGATCAATAAAACTAAAAACTGGTTCTTTGAGAAGATAAACAAAATTGCTAAACCCTTAGCCAGACTCATCAAGAAAAAAAGGGAGAGGATGCAAATCAATAAAATTAGAAATGAAAAGGAGAAATCACAACTGACACTGCAGAAATACAAAGGATTATAAGAGACTACTACAAACAACTATATGCCAGTAAAATGGACAACCACAGAGAAATGGACAAATTCTTGGAAAGGTAAAATTTTCCAAGACTGAACCAGGAAGAATTCGAAAATATAAACAGATCTATCACAAGTAATGAAGTTGAAACAGTAATTAAAAATCTTCCATCAAACAAAAGTCCAGGACCGGATGGCTCCACAGGTGACTTCTAGCAAACATTTAGAGAAGAGCTAAAACCCATCCTTCTCAAACTCTTCCAAAAAATTGCAGAGAGAGAAATACTCCCAAATGGATTCTATGAAGCCACCATCATGCTGATAGCAAAACCAGAAGAGATCACAAAAAATGAAAATTATAGACCAACATCACTGATGCACATATATGCAAAAATCCTGAACAAAATCCTAGCAAGTGGAATCGAACAACACATTAAAAGGATCATACACCATGATCAAGTGGGATTTATCCCAGGGATGCAAGCATTCTTCAATATATGTAAATCAATCAATGTGAAACACCACATTAACAAATTAAGGAATAAAAACCATATGATCATTTCAATAGATGCAGAAGAAGCTTTTGACAAAATTCAACACCCATTTATGATATTAAAAAAAAAACTCTCCAGAAAATAGACATAAAGGGAACCTACCTCAACGTAATAAAGGCCATATATGACAAACCCACAGCAAGCATCATACTCAATGGTGAAAAACTGAAAGCATTTCCACTAAGATTAGGAACAAGACAAGGATGTCCACTCTCACCACTTTTATTCAACATAGTTTTGGAAGTCCTAGCCACAGCAATCAGAGAAGAAAAAGCAATAAAGGGAATACAAATTGGAAAAGAAGAAGTAAAACTGTCACTGTTTGCCAGTGACATGATACTATACATAGAAAATCCTAAAGATGCCACCAGAAAACTACTAGAACAAATCAGTGAATTTGGTGTGGTTGCAGGATAGAAACAATGCACAGAAATCTCTTGCATTCCTATACACCAACAACAAAAAATCAGAAAGAGAAATTAAGGAAACACTCCCATTTACCATTGCAACAAAAAGAATAAAATACCTAGGAATAAATCTGCCTAAGGATGTGAAATACTTGTACTCAGAAAACTATAAAACACTGATGAAAGAAATCAAAAATGACATAAACAGATGGAGAAATATACCATGTTCATGGATTGGAAGAATCAATATTGTGAAAATGACCATACTACCCAAAGCAATCTACAGATTCAGTGCAATCCCTAGCAAGCTACCAATGGCATTCCTCACAGAATTAGAACAGAAAATTTTACAATTCATATGGAAACACAAAAGACCTGGAATAGCTAAAGCAATCTTGAGAAAGAAAGAGAGAGTTGGAGGAATCAGGCTCCCCAACTTCAAACTGTACCATAGAGATACAGTAATCAAGACAGTATGGTGCTGGTGCAAAAACAGAAATATAGATTAATGGTACAGGATAGAATGCCCAGAGATAAACCCACGACCTATGGTCAACTAATCTATGACAAAGGAGGCAAGGATATACAATGGAGAAAAGACAGTCTCTTCAATAAGTGGTGCTGGGAAAATGGAAAGCTACACGTAAAAGAATGAAATTAGAGCACTCCCTAACACCATACATAAAAACAAACTTCAAATGGATTAAAAACTTAAATGTAAGACCAGACACTCTAAAACTCTTAGAGGAAAACATAGGAAAAAGCGTTCTTTGAGATAAACCATAGCAAGATCTTTTTTGACCCATCTCCTAGAGGAACAGAAATAAAAACAAAAATAAGCAAATGGGACTTCATTAAACTTAAAAGCTTTTGCACAGCAAAGGAAACAAGACAAAAAGACAACCCTCAGAATGGGAGAAAAGATTTGCAAATGAAACAACAGACAAAGGATTAATCTCCAAAATACACAAATAGCACATGGAGCTCAAAATCAAAAAAACAAACAATCCAGTTAGAAAAGTGGGTGGAAGTACACCATGACCAAGTGGGGTTTATCCCAGGAATGCAAAGATTTTTCAATATATGCAAATCAATCAATGTGATAAACCATATTAACAAATTGAAGGAGAAAAACCATATGATCATCTCAATAGATGACGAGAAAGGTTTCAACAAAATTCAGCACCCATTTATGATAAAAACTCTCCAGAAAGTAGGCATAGAGGGAACTTACCTCAACATAATAAAGCCCATATATGACAAACCCACAGCCAACATCATCCTCAATGGTGAAAAATTGAAACCATTTCCACTAAGCTCAGGAACAAGACAAAGTTGCCCACTCTCACCACTCTTGTTCAACATAGTTTTGGAAGTTTTAGCCACAGCAGTCAGAGAAGAAAAAAGAAATAAAAGGAATCCAAATCAGAAAAGAAGTAAAGCTGTCACTGTTTGTGGATGACATGATACTATACATAGAGAATCCTAAAGAATTACCAGAAAACTACTAGAGCTAATCAATGAATTTGATAAAGTAGCAGGATACAAAATTAATGTGCAGAAATCTCTTGCTTTCCTATACCCTAATAATGAAAAATCTGAAAGTGAAATTAAGAAAACACTCCCATTTACCATTGCAACAAAAAGAATAAAATACCTGGAAATAAACCTACCTAAGGAGGCAAAAGACCTGTATGCAGAAAACTATAAGACACTGATGAAAGAAATTAAAGATGATACAAATAGATGGAGAGATATACCGTGTTCTTGAATTGGAAGAATCAATATTGTGAAAATGATTATACTACCTAAAGCAATCTACAGATTCAATGCAATCCCTATCAAACTACCACTGGTGTTTTTCACAGAACTAGAACAAAAAATTTCACAATTTGTATGGAAACACAAAGGACCCTGAATAGCCAAAGCAATCTTGAGAAAGAAAAACAGAGCTGGACGAATCAGGCTCCCTGACTTCAGACTATACTACAAAGCTACAGTAATCAAGACAGTATGGTAGTGGCACATAAACAAATATAGATCAATGAAACAAGGTAGAAAGCCCAGAGATAAACCCACACACATATGGTCACCTTATCTTTGATAAAGGAGGCAAGAATATACAGTGGAGAAGAGACAGCCTCTTCAATAAATGGTTTTGGGAAAACTGGACAGCTACATGTAAAAGAATGAAATTAGAAGACTCCCTAACACCATAAACAAAAATAAACTCAAAATGGATTAAAGACCTAAATGTAAGGCCAGACACTATCAAACTCTTAGAGGAAAACATAGGGAGAATACTCTGACATAAATCACAGCAAGATCCTTTTTGACCCACCTCCTGGAGGAACAGAAATAAAAACAAAAATAAACAAATGGGACCTAATGAAACTTAAAAGCTTTTGCACAGTGAAGGAAACCATAAACAAGGCGAAAAGACAACCCTCAGAATGAGAGAAAATATTTGCAAATGAAACAGCTGACAAAGGAATAATCTCCAAAGTTTACAAGCAGCTCCTGCAGCTCAATATCAAAAAAACAAACAACCCAATCCAAAAATGGGCAGAAGACCTAAATAGACATTTCTCCAAAGAAGATATACAGATTGCCAACAAATGCATGAAAGAATGCTCAACATCATTACTCATTAGAGAAATGCACATCAAGACTACAGTGATATATCATCTCACACCGGTCAGAATGGCCATCATCAAAAAATCTACAAACAATAAATGCTGGAGAGGGTGTGGAGAAAAGGGAACCCTCTTGCTCTGTTGGTAGGAATGTAAATTGGTACAACCACTATGGAGAAGAGTATGCAGGTTCCTTAAAAAACTACAAATAGAACTACCATATGACCCAGCAATCCCCCTACTGGGCATATACCCTGAGAAAACCATAATTCAAAAAGAGTCATGTACCACAATGTTTATTTCAGCTCTATTTACAATAGCCAGGACATGGAAGCAACCTAAGTGTCCATCAACAGATGAATGGATAAAGAAGATGTGGCACATATATACAATGGAATATTACTCAGCCATAAAAAGAAACGAAGTTGAGTTATTTGTAGTGAGGTGGATGGACCTAGAGTCTGTCATACTGAATGAAGTAAGTCAGAAAGAGAAAAGCAAATATCTTATGCTAACACATATATATGGTATTTTAAAAAAAAAGGTCGTGAAGAACCTAGGGGCAAGATGGGAATAAAGATGCAGACCTACTAGAGAATGGACTCGAGTACATGGGGAGGGGGAAAGGTAAACTGGGACAAAGTGAGAGAGTGGCATGGACATATATACACTACCAAATATAAAATCGATAGCTAGTGGGAAGCAGCCACATAGCACAGGGAGATCAGCTTGGTGCTTTGTGACCACCTAAAGGGGTGGGATAAGGAGGGTGGGAGGGAGGGAGATGCAAGAGAGAAGAGATATAGAGATATATGTATATATGTAACTGATTTACTTTGTTATAAAGCAGAAACTAACACACCATTGTAAAGCAATTATACTCCAATAAAGATGTTAAAAAAAAAAATGGGTGGAAGACCTAAATAGACATTTCACCAAGGAAAACATACAGTTGGCCAAGAGGCACATGAAAAGATGCTCAGCACCACGAATTATTAGAAAAATGCAAATCAAAACTACAATGAGGTATCACCTCATGCTGGTCAGAATGGCCATTTTCAAAAAATCTAGAAACCATAAATGCTGGAAAGGGTGTAGTGAAAAGGGAACCCTCCTGCACTGTTGGTGGGAATGTCAGTTGATATAACCATTATGGAAAACAGTGTGGAGGTTCCTTAAAAAACTGAAAATAGAACTGCCATATGACCCAGCAATCCCAGTACTGGGCCTATACCCTGAGAAAACCATGATTCAAAAAGCGTCATGTACCACAATGTTCATTGCAGCACTGTTTACAATAGCCAGGACATGGAAGCAACCTAAATGTCCGTCGGGAGATGAATGGATAAAGAAGATATGGCACATATATACAATGGAATATTACTCAGCCAGAAAGAAAAGAAATTGAGTTATTTGTAGTCAGGTGGATGGACCTAGAGTCTGTCATACAGAGTGATGTAAGTCAGAAAGAGAGAAATACCATATGCTAATGCATATGTATGGAATCTTAAAAAAAATGGTACTGATGAACCTAGTTTCAGGGCAGGAATAAAGAGGTAGACCTAGAGAATGGACTTGAGGATGTGGGGTGGGAGGGCGAAGCTGGGGCGAAGTGAGAGTACCATCAACATATGTACACTACCAAATGTAAAATAGTTGGCTGGTGGGAAGCAGCAGCATAGCACAGGGAGATCGGTTCGGTACCTAGAGGGGTAAGATAGGGAGGGTGGGAGGGAAGCTCAAGAGGGAGCGGACGTGGGGACATGTTTATGCATATGGCCAATTTGCTTTGTTGTGCAACAGAAACTAACACAGTATTGTGAAGCAGTTTTATTCCAATAAAGATCTATTAAAAGAAAAAGGAATAAAATCATTATGTGTGTGGAAGAATTCCACCATACGACTGCTGAGTAGAGTACGGTAAAATTCTGGAATCCTTTGGGATGGTCTGTTTCTGAGTTTTGGCCAAATTGAATTTTGACTTTTTCTTTTTGTAGTAACAGGATTATTTTGGTTCTGTTTTCATACCTCCCGCATCTCTTCAGAGCTTATTATTACAAGGCAGTTTTTAATGAGCCTTTGAAGACCTTCATTTCTGCATTTATATTGGTAGATTCATTGCTGTCATTACGTTCTCCTTGGTGTTTCATAAACATCACTTTCTAAGGTGTTTACATGTATTGGTTTATTTTTATAAATTTATTTTATTATTTATTTTATTTTTGGCTGTGTTGGGTCTTAATTGCTGTGTGTTGGCTTTCTCTAGTTGTGGCAAGCAGGGGCTACTCTTCGTTGAGGTGAGCGGGCTTCTCACTGCAATGGCTTCTCTTGTTGCCGAGCACAGGCTCTAGGCACGTGGTCTTCAGTAGTTGTGGCGCGTGGGCTTCAGCAGTTGTGGTGCGTGGGCTCTAGAGCGCAGGCTCAGTAGTTGTGGCAAACCAGCCTAGTTGCTCCATGGCATGTGGGGTCTTCCTGGACCAGGGCTTGAACCCATGTCCCCTGCATTGGCAGGTGGATTCTTAACCACTGCGCCAACCAGGGAAGCCCACATATATTTGTTTAAAAAAAAACCCACTAATTTATTTCAGAGTTGTCAGTGTCCACGATGGATGACATGCAAATTAATGTTAGTCCTGTCTATCCCCTTGATAATCTTTCACATTCCATTTGGAAATTTTAAATTTTTGGTGAAGAGCAAAGCTTGAGTTCACCCTTTCTGAGCAACAGCATCCATACTGCTTATGGGTTTGTCTTTCTTGAGGTGCTGAGCACTTGGCACTTGTGTATCTTTGGATTTTGAGTTCTTGATTAGTTATATTCTTGGACAAACAGCTATTAAACAGATACTATTTAAGTCTAGAAACTCCTATACATTTCTTATCTCCTCAGTCCTTTTTCTTAAATTATTCTTTTTCAAACTTCCTCTAAGTTTGGTCTACTTGAAATTAGATGTCCTGTTACAGCAGTGTCTAATGGCCCTTGCTTGACCTTGGTCTTTGTGCATATTGCTTGCTGTTAGGTCTCGTATCCACTTATAGAACTAAGTATTGGTGGATTGGTTTGAGATTGCTATTAATCTTTCTCTTGTGAATACAAGCAAATTAAATATACCAAATAGAGTTAGGATAGTTACTAAGCAAACTTTTTTTTTGATATATTAGCTGACTATTAAGTCCTCTTCTTAAACCAGCCCAGGACAATAAATGTTAGGTTTTATGTCACGTTTTTAGTTTTATCTGTTTCATATCAGTGATGGGCTATCCTCAAGCTGTCAGTGACTTGAATCTTGTTTGGGAATTGTTCTCTGCCATCTGTGAACTATTTTGTAAGTTACATTTCTAGATTTTAAAGGCATCTGAGAAAACTTTACATGAAATCTGTTTAGGATGAAGAAAAGAAAAGAATGGCCTTGGTTTCACAGCAGTCATTACAATTAATTTTTTTTCCGTTTTTGGCAGCTAGCAAGATCTTTCCCACTTATTTAATGTTTAGAAAATATGTTTGGCTTTGATTTTATTTTATTTTTTTTATTGAAGTGTATTCATTTGCAATGTTGTGATAGTTTCTGATGTTCAGCAAAGTGATTCACCCCTTATATATATGTATATGTGTATGTGTGTGTATATTCTTTTTCAGATTGTTTTCCATTATAAGTTATTACAAGTTACTGAATAAATTTCCCTGTGCTACACAGTAGGACCTTGTTGTTTATCTATTTTATATATAGTAGTGTGTATCTGTTAATCCCAAACTCCTAATTTATTGTTTGGCTTTGGTTGTAAATACATGCATAGAAGTCATTGCAACATTAGGCCAAATATTTTTTTTTCATAATTTTATATAAATTACATATAATTTTTAAAACTTGAAACATGTTTTGTCCAGTATTGATTATTTATTATAATTCTCAATTTCAAATTTTCTTGAGTTTTTTCTCCCACAAGGAGCAGCCAGAAAATTGCTGGGAATGGCATGGGTCTGAAAATTGGAGGTCCTCTTGTCTTATGTCCTGTAGATTCAAATTTGACCAGAGTGTGCTTTGCATCTTCCCTTTCAGTCTTCTCCAGCCACAACTGTTACATCGCCTAATTCTACACCAGCTAAAACTATTGACACATCCCCTCCAGTTGATTTGTTTGCAACTGCATCTGCGGCTGTACCAGTCAGGTTAGTTCATGAGAATGCAGCGAACCATTTATTAATATTGTTTGGTTTTCATTTTATTTTTGTGTACCAAACCCAAATGACTTCACAAAATGAAACGTAGTCCTAGTAAATGTGTGATATTTTGGGTTATTTTCAGGTACATAGACTAAGTTCTTCTCTACTTCATACAGTTACTTAGGCTTGTACCTCTCAAAGTGTAAGAAAAGGAAAAAAATTACCAATAATTCTCTTACCTTTAATATTTGGAGTACGTTTCCTTTTGTCACAGCCCTCATAACCAGCATTTCAGATGCTACCCAGTGGACATAACATGTTTAAAATTCCCCCTTATTTTGAGGCATTTAGATTTTCCCTTTTAATTTCTGCTCTGTGATTTGCTGAGTGACCCATTGCTTGAGGTATAATTTAACTCTGCAAGAGTTGGCAAGCGATGGCCCATAAATGAAATCTAGCCCACTATCTTTTTCTGTAAATAATTTTTTATTGGAACAAAAGCATGTTCATTTGCTTACATGCTGCCTATGTCTTATTTCACTCTGCACTGGCAGAGTCGAATAGCAATAGAGACTGTCTGGCTCGCAAACCTAAAATTTTTAGTATCTGGCCCTTTACAAAAGTTGTTTGCCAACTCTCGGTATAGAGGAACATATGCTTTACTGCTGTACTTTACAAAATATTATTCTCTTACTGGATTTAAAATAGCCAAAATCTGTGATGTTTTCTGCATAAGTCTTTATTTAAAAAGCATCTTTACATTTTAAAATTTCAGAATCTGATTTTAAAATCATATTTTCCTTTCAGCGCTTCTAAACCATCTAGTGATCTCCTGGACCTGCAGCCAGACTTCTCCTCTGCAGGGGCGGCAGCAGCCACGACACCAGCACCACCACCACCTTCAGGAGGCGCCACTGCGTGGGGGGGTGAGTGAAACCAGGCAACCATGCCATTCTTCTATTTAGTTGTTTTTATTCAGGCTGTAATTGTTATACTTACCTTCTGATTATCCAAAATGGTGCTAGAAACTCAGGGAGAAGATGTTAAGAATGACATTGATTGATTGATTGAAATATATATTGGGAGAGCGAGACAAAGACAGAAAAAGTACCCATAATACAGTTAAAATATTCAAGTAATCATGTAGTTTTTTAGTTTAAAACCTGGAACAATGGGAGTATTTTTTCTTTGCTGTTCTCAAATTCTGATTATTTTTAGTAATTGCTCCCTAGAGATGCAGGCCTTAGAAGATTGGGTGTTCCCATGAACTTATGAAACTCAGAGGCAGCATTTCGAATTTGGTTTGTTCAGATATGGTCTCCTTCATGGATTCTTTTAGACCTTAACTGGTTTTATTCACATTGTATTTGACTTCATGCAGTTGAAATCTGGGATAGATTCTTCTTGGTGCCAGAAAATATCCGTACTAAACTAATTAAGAGGAATCACACCTAAGTGCTTGATTTCCATTTTATTCATGGATCTTGGGGAAAAAAATTAAGGTTTTATATGTTTTTATATTAAACATATTTAATACCAATATAAAAATTAAGTTAATTACTGCTAAATTCTCAAAGCTTCACAGAGTTGGTGTTAAATATCTTACTCAACTACATCAAACTGTCAAAATAAAAAATTGTTTAAGTTTGAAAATGGCTCCTAGGAACAACACAGAGGGAAACAACACAGAGGGACTGACACAGGAGGTGTCCCATCGTATCTCCCCATAGGAACAATACTTTGGCAGCCACCCACAGATAAAAGTGCCTTTGTGGGAGCTTTGGGATCCAGGTAAAAGGTTGCAAAGCCCAAGTGGAGCCCAAGACCAAGAACAGTTGATTTGAGAAGGCAAGCCTACTCTCAGGTGGGAGGCTCGCCAACGCTGGTCCTGGCAGCAGACCTGGAAACACTGCCATGCCCCTGTGGGCTCACTACAGTCCTGTTTGGCCATGACCTGCCACCAGTAACATCTGCCAAGGGACCAAGGAGGAGTGTACACATCCATGCGTTGGGTAACAGGCCTCCTGTCCTTGGTCTCAACTGGGGACCCTGAAACTGCCTGTGACCCAGCTCCAGCCTCTCTCAGTCATGGTCCAGGAGCAGTCCTACCCACCCAGGGACCTTGTGGGAGACACACTCATCCATGCCCCTATGGGCAGGCCTATAGATCTTGGTCTCAACTGTGAACCTTAAAGCAACCTTCTGACTTCATTTAGCCCCACTTAGCTGCAGTCCAGGGCTAGTCTGGCCTAGCTGGAGACTCAGCAGGAGCTACACCCAAACACGTACCTGGTAACAAGCCCACCATCTCTGAACCCAGCTGCACATCCTGAAGTGGACCCTTGTCCCAGCTCCAGCCCTACTAACCAAGGTCGTGAAGGCAGTCCTGTCCACTCAGGGACCAGGAGGCAGGATCTATACCCACCCAAGCCCCTGGTAACAGGCTCACTAACATGGGAACTACAGCAGACCCAGAAGCAGCCACATGACCCAGCCCCAACCCCACTCAGCTGCAGTCCCGGAGGCAGTATCATCAGCCCAGGGACCTAACAGGAGAAGGCCTTTACCTGCCAAAACCATGTTTAAAAAGAGGTGTTTGCTCCTTCAGATGCACAGACACCAACACAAGGCTACACAGAATACAAAGAATGAGGCAAACACACATGTCACTGCCAAAGGACACTAATAAATCTCTAATAACTTACCCTAAAGAAATGGAGATCTATACATAGCCTGATAATGAATTCAAAATAATTATCTTAAAGAAACTCAATGAAATACAAGAGAACACAAATAGGCAACAAAATTAAGTCAAGAAAACTATACATGAACAAAATAAGAAAATAGAAACCATAAAAGAGAACAAAACAGAAATTCTGAACGAAACAGAATACTATGAACTGAAAAGAAAAACTCAGTAAAGAGCTTACTTGATCAGAGTAAAGAGTCAACAAACTCAAAGATAG
This sequence comes from Kogia breviceps, assembly GCF_026419965.1. Classification (NCBI taxonomy): domain Eukaryota; kingdom Metazoa; phylum Chordata; class Mammalia; order Artiodactyla; family Physeteridae; genus Kogia; species Kogia breviceps. Next base: position 516,761 of record NC_081322.1, read on the forward strand.
AGCATTAGAAAATAGCCAATTAAGGGAACAAAAAGGAAAAAAGTGATGCATACAGGACCTATGGGATGCCATAAAATGAATTAATATATGCATTAGGGGAGTCCCAGAGAGAGAAGAAAGTGAGAAAAAGAAGAAAGCTTATTTAAAGAGATAATGGCTAAAATCTTCATAAATCATGGGAGGGATATGGACATTTAAACTCATGAAGTTCAAAAGTCTCCAAGCAACATCAATCCAAAGAATATTACCTGAGACACAGTATGTAATCAGGTTGTCAGAAGTCAAAGACGAAGAGAAACTTTTGAAAACAACAAGAGAAAAGCACCTCCTCACATACAAGGGAACCCTGATAAAGCTATCAGCATATTTCTCAGCAGAAACCTTGCAGGCCAGGAGTAAGTAGCATGATATATTAAAAGTCCTGAAAGAAAAAAACTGCCAACCAAGAATACTATACCTGGCAAAGTTGTTCTTCAGAAGTGAAGGAGAGAAAAAGACATTACCTGACTAACAAAATCTGAAAGAATTCATCACCACTAGACCTGTCTTACAGGAAATACTAAAGGGATTTCTTTAAGATAAAACAAAAGGATGCTAAATAACAATGAGAAAATGTGTGAAAACACAACCCTTGAACAACATGAGTTTGAACTGTGAGAGTCCACTTATACACAGACTTTTTTTCCACTAAATATGTAATACACAACTAAACAATACATGGTTCATTGAATCTGCAGAACTGTGGATATGGAGGACCAACTGTAAATGTATAGGTGGATTTTTGACTGCATGGAAGGTTGGCTCCTGTAACCCCTTTGCTGTTCAAGGGTCAACTGTATCAAACTCACTGGTAAAGGTAAATTTGTAGTCAAGTTCAGAATACTCTAATACTGTAAATGTGGTAGGTAAATCAGTTTTAACCCTGGTATGAAAGTTAAAAGACAAGATAATTTAAAATAACTAAAGCTACAATAATTTGCTACTACATACACAGTGTAAAAAGATGTAGAGTGGAAAATACATGGAGAGTGGAGAAAGGTAAAAGTGTCCATACTTTTTGTATGTGATTGAAGTTAAGTTGTTATCAGCTTAAAATAGACTGTTAAAACTATAAGAGGGCTTCCCTGGTGGTACAGTGGTTGAGAGTCCGCCTGCCGATGCAGGGTACATGTGTTCCTGCCCCGATCTGGGAAAATCCCACATGCCGCGGAGCGGCTGGGCCCGTGGGCCATGGCCGCTGAGTCTGTGCCTCTGGAGCCTGCGCTCCACGACAGGAGAGGCAACGACAGTGAGAGGCCCGTGTACCACAAAAAAACAAAAACAAAACAACTGTAAGATGTTTTATGTAAGCCCCATGGTAAACACAAATTAAGAAAACCTCTACTAGATACTAAAAATAAAGAGAAAGGAATCAAAGCGTACCACTGAGGAAAATCATCAAGTTACAAAGGAAGAGAGGAAGAAAAGAACAAAGGAACTACAGAATGATCAGAAAACAGTAAACAAAATGACAATAGTAAGTCCTTACCTTTAAATACTGTAAATTTAAATTGATTAAATTCTCCTATCAAATAATAGAGTAGTTCAGTGGATGTTTAAAAAAAAAACAATATCCAACAATCTAGTGCCTACAAGAGACTCTTTTTAACTTTAAGGACATACATAGGCAAGGTGAAGGGATGGGAAAAGATTTTCAGTCAAAATCTATCACAAGAAACAAAGAAAATCACTATATAATGATAAAATCAATTCATCAAGAGGGTATAAACATCAAAATACCTAAATATATAAAGCAAATATTAACAGAACTGCGGGGAGAAATAGATAACCATACAGTAATAGTGGGGGGCTTCAATATGCCAATTTCAACAATAGATAGATCATCCAGACAGAAAATCAGTACGAAAATAGCAGACTTGAATAACAGTTTACCCCAAATGGACCTAATAGGCATAAACAGAAAATTTCATCCACCACAGCAGAATATACATTCTCCTCAGGTGCACACAGAACATTCTCCAGGGTAGATCATATGTTGGGACACTAAAAATTTCTTAACAAATTAAAGATTGAAGTCATATCAAGTATCATTTCTGACCTTCAGCGGTATGAAACTACAAATTAGTAACAGAAGGAAATTTTGAAAATTCACAAATACGTGGAGATTAAATAACATACAGCCAACCAATGGGTCAAAGAAGAAATCAAAAAGAAATTGAAAAGAATCTTGAGACAAAGGAAAATGGAAACACAACATATCAAAACTTACATGATTCTGCAAAAGCAGTTCTAAGAGGGACATTTATAGTGCTAAATGCCTCCATTAAGAAAAAGAAATATCTCAAATAAACAATCTAGCTTTACATCTCACAGAACTAGATAAAGAGCAAACTTAGCCAAAAGATAGCAGAAGGGAAAACGTAATAAAGATTAGAGCAGAAATAAATGAAATAGAGACTAGAAAGACAATAGAAAAGATCAACAAAGCTAAGGGTTGGTTTTCTGAAAAGATAATCAAAATTTCTTGCAGCTAGACTAACCAAGAAAAGAAGAGCAACAACTCAAAAATAAAATTGTAAATGAAAGAAGAAACATTATAGCTGATACCATAAAAATACAAAGAATCATAAGAGACTACTGTGAGCAATTTATGCCATAATTGGGTAACGTAAAAGAAATGTATAAATTCCTAGAAAGATACAACTGACCAAGACAGAATCATGAAGAAATAGAAAATCTGAACAGACCCATATGAAATAAGGAAATTGAAGCGGTAATTAAAAACCTCCCAACAAAGAAAAACCCATGACTATATAGCTTAATGGGTGAATTCTACCAAACATTTAAACAGGAATTAATGCCAGTCCTACTCAAACTCTTCCCAAAAAATTTAAAAGGAGGGAATACTTCCAAACTTATTTTTTGAAGCTAGTTTTACCCTCATTCCAAAGCCACATACAGATACTACAAAAACATAGCTGCAAGAATCCTTCACGAAATATTAGAAAACTGAATTCAGCAGCAAGTTAAAAGGGTCGTACACCATGATCAAGTAGGATTTATCCCTGGGATGCAAGGATGGTTCAACATATGCAAGTGATACACACCACATTACAGAATAAAGGATAAAAATCATATGATCATCTCAATAGATGCAGATAAAGCACTTAACAAAATTTAACAACGTTTCATGATAAAAACTCTCAACAAATTAGGTAAAGAAGGAGTGTATCTCAACATAATAAAGGTCATATATGACAAATCCACAGCTAACATGATACTTAATGATGAAAAGCTGTAACCTTTTCTCTAAGATTAGGAACAAGACAAGGATGCCTACTCTCTCCACTTCTACTCAACATAGTACTGGAAGGCTAAACGAGCAGTTAGTCAAGAAAAAGAAATAAAATGCATCCAAATAGGAAAAGAAGAAATAAAATTGTCTCTGCAGATGACATAATCTTATACGTAGAAACCCAAAAGACTCCACCAAAAAACTGTTAGAACTAATAAACGAATTCAGTAAAGTTTGGGATATACAATTTATGTACAAAAATCAACTGCATTTCTATACACTAACAACAAACTATCTGAAAAAGAAATGAGGAAAACAATCCCATTTAGAGCAACATCAAAAAGAATAAAATACTTAGGAATAAATTTAACCAAGGAGGTAAAAAGCCTGTACACTGACAACTATAAGACATTGATGAAAGAAATTGAAGATACAAATAAATGGAAAGATATCCTGTGTTCATGGATTAGAAGAATTAATATTGTTAAAATGTCCATACTACCCAAAGTTATCTACAGATTCATTGCAATCCCTAGAAAAATTGTAATGGCATTTTCCCATTAATAGAAAAAAAATTGTGTCTTCATACAAACCACAAAAGACACCAAATAGCCAAAGAAATCTTGAGAAAGAAAAATAAGTCTGGAGGCATCAAACTTCCTGAAATCAACCTATATTTCAAAGCTATAGTAACCAAAATGGGATGGTACTGTCATGAAAACAGAAACCTCAACCAACAGAACAAGAGAATAGAGAGCCCAGAAATAAACCCATGCATATTCAGTTAGCTAACCTTTGACAAGGATGCCAAGAATACACAACAGGGAACAGTCTCTTTAATAAATGGTGTTGGGAAAACTAGATATCTTTGTGCAAAAGAATAAAATTGGAACCTTATCTTACATCATACACAAAAATTAACTCAAATGGATTAAAGACTTAAATACAAGATCTGAAACCATAAAACTTCTTGAAGAAAACATAGGGAAAAAACTCCTAGACATTGATCTTAGCAGTGAATTTTTTGATTTGCCACCAAAAACACAGGCAACAAAAGCAAAAATAAGCAAGTAAGACTACATTCAAACTAAAAAACTACTACACAACAAAGGAAACAACAAAATAAAAGTGCAGCCTGTGGAATGGGAGAAAATATTTGTAAAAAAAAAACCTAAATAACTTGATTTTAAATGGGCAGAGGACATAGACATTTTCCAAACAAGATATGCAAATGGCCAACAAGTATATGAAAAGGTGTTCACTGTCATTAATCATTAGGAAAATGCAAATCAAAACCACAGAGATAGCACCCCACACTTGTTAGGATAACTGTTATCAAAAACACAGAGATAACAAGTGTTTGGTGAGGGAGAAAAGGGAACCATTATTCATTGTTGCTGGGGATGTAAATTGGTGCAGCCATTATGGTTTTTTTTAAAATTTATTTTTATTAAAAATTTTTTTATTGGATTATAATTGCTTTACAATATTGTGTTAGTTGCTGCTATACAACATAGCGAATCAGCTATATGTATACATATATCCCCATATCCCCTCCCTCTTGTGTCTCCCTCCCACCCTCCCTATCCTACCCATCTAGGTGGTCACAAAGCATCGAGCTGATCTCCCTGTGCTATGCAGCTGCTTCCCACTAACCATCCATTACGTTTGGGAGTGTATATATGTCAGTGCTACTCTCTCACTTCATCCCTACTTCCCCTTCCCCCCGCTGAGTCCTCAAGTCCGTTCCTTACGTCTGCGTCTTTATTCCTGCCCTGCCACTAGGTTCGTCAGTACCATTTTTTTAGATTCCATATATGTGCTTTAGCATATGGTATATTTTCTCTTTCTGACTTACTTCCCTCTGTATGACAGACTCTGGATCCATCCACCTCGTTACAGATAATTCAATTTCGTTCCTTTTTATGGCTGAGTAATATTGCATTGTATTATACCACATCTTCTTTATCCATTCATCTGTCAATGGACATTTAGGTTTGTTCCATGTCTTGGCTATTGTAAATAGTGCTGCAATGAACATTGTGGTACATGTATCTTTTTGAATTATGGTTTTCTCAGGGTATATGCCAGTATGTGCCCAGTGGGATTGCTGGGTCATATGGTAATTCTATTTTTAGTTTAGTTTTTTTTTTTCTTTTTGTGGTATGCGGGCCTCACTGTTGTGGCCTCTCACGTTGCAGAGCACAGGCTCCGGACACGCAAGCTCAGCGGCCATGGCTCACGGGCCCAGCTCCTCCGCGGTATGTGGGATCCTCCCGGACCGGGGCATGAACCCGTGTCCCCTGCATCGGCAGGCGGACTCTCAACCACTGCACCACCAGGGAAGCCCTGTTTTTAGTTTTTTAAGGAACCTACATACTGTTCTCCATAAATGGCAGTGCAGCCATCATGGAAAAAATACAGAGGTTCCTCAAAAAATTGAAAATAGAACTGTCACATGATTCACCAGTCTCACTTCTGAATGGATGGAGATCTGCACCCCCATGTTCATTACAGCATTATCCACAATAGCCAAGATATAAAAATAACCTAAGTGTCTGTCAACAGACAAAAGGATTTAAAAAAAGCACAGTGTATATATTCAATAGAATATTATTTAGTCCTTTAAAAAGAAAGAAGTCCTCCTATTTGTTATAGTATGGATGAACATGAAGGACATTATGCTAAGTGAATAACCCAGGTACAGAAAGACAAATATGTATGATCTCACTTCTGTGTGAAATCTAACTTCATAGATGCATAAAGTAGAAAGGTGGTTGCCAGGGACTGGTGGTGGGTGACGGAGGGCAGGGCATGGAATGGGAAGACGGTCAAAGGGTACAAAGGGTCAGTTGTAAGATGAGTAAGTTTTGGAATATGGTAACCATACAGTATGGTTACCATATCTAATAATACTGTATCGTGTACTTAAAATTTGCTAAGAGAGTGAATCTTAAGTATTTGCACTACAAAAATACAGTAACTATGTGAGATGAAAGATGTGTTAATTTGATTGTGGTAATCTTTTCATAATGTATATGTTTATCAAATCATCACATTGTGCATCTTAAATAGATACAATTTTTATATGTCGCTTATACCTCCATAAGCCTGAAGGGGGGGGGTGGGGAGAAACAGCACTGGTAAAAGACATTAACTGGCTGATGAGGAAACTGGTAAGATGATAAAGCTGGCTCAAAGAGCGTTTTGAGGAACTGGGTATTTATAGACATTTGAAAGGAAATGTTAAAATAAGATGGCTAGGTTAAGTACAAAACTGGTTAATGTTGGGGCTTCCCTGGTGGCGCGGTGGTTGAGAGTCCACCTGCTGATGCAGGGGACGCGGGTTCGTGCCCCGGTCCGGGAAGATCCCACATGCCGCGGAGCGGCTGGGCCCGTGAGCCATGGCCGCTGAGCCTGCACGTCCGGAGCCTGTGCTCCGCAATGGGAGAGGCCACAGCAGTGAGAGGCCCGCGTACCACCAAAAAAAAACAAAAACAAAAAAACTGGTTAATGTCCAGTAGAGCAGTAAAAATCATGTCTTGAGGTTATCTTTTCTCCCAGACAGAGCATCACTAGCAGACAAGAACTGTAACTCAGTATATCATTTCAGAATCAGAGTCCTTAATTAACAATTAAATTGCAGCATCAAATGAAGATACATTTCCACAAGTAATTAAATAATCCTTGGGTGAGTTTGGTAAACACTGGCAATATAACATCAACACTACTTGTTATAATATCTTGGTTTTATTTCCAAGTTTTTGTGGTAACAAAATAAACAAAAATAACTACTTGTGAAACTAAGTTGCTAACTATGTTTACAAGCATTTAAATATTGATGCTTTTCCATTTAAATACTTAAAACTTCTCCTTTGTTGAAATGTTCAACTCCTAAGCCTATAGCTATCAGTTTTTTAATAAAAGTTTTCTTTCAACTACACTTAACTTTATTAAATTTCAATTGGTAAAGGAAAATGTTTTTGTTGAAGAGATTTTATAAGGGCCTTCTGGTTTTCATGTTTTTTCATTCTGAGCTTCATCTTTCAGAAATGTTTGATTATTTCAGTTTACTAATAATTTTCATTGCCACAGTATCTTATACAGTGTATCATGTTTTCCTATTTATTTAAGAATGCTTCAAATCCATATCCTTAAATCAGGCTTTCTCTGTCATAAAATTCATATAAATGACTTCCATAGACCTTTTTTTGTGTGTGTGTGGTACGCGGGCCTCTCACTGTTGCGGCCTCTCCCGTTGCGGAGTGCAGGCTCCGGACGCGCAGGCTCAGCGGCCACGGCTCACGGGCCCAGCTGCTCCGCGGCACGTGGGATCTTCCCGGACCGGGGCACGAACCCGCGTCCCCTGCATCGGCAGGCGGACTCCCAACCACTGCGCCACCAGGGAAGCCCCATAGAACTTTTATAATTTAAAATTTAGTATAAATTTGTAGGGTTATACAGAATTTTTTTTCAGTATTATATGAATGTGTTAACTCTAATTCTCTCAACTAATTAAATCTGTAGATTGTTCACACTAATTTTTAGTACTTATTAAACATTTAGTTGTTCAGTGATTTAGAACTTTAATGAATAAACAGTGAAATTGTAAACTGTCTCCTTTCACTGTATTCTCCAGTATCAAACTGAAGAGAAATTGTGTCCTTTTTGTTTGCTTGGTTGGTTTGGCACCAAAATAATAATAAATGAAAAAGAAAAACCCTTGGTGAAATCTTTTTAAATTGCATTGTAACATTTTTATTTATATTCATCTTCAAGTACTTTTTGCTAAGACACATAATATTATAAGGAATAAGTTATAATAACCAACTTTATTATAACACATTTCAGTCTTTACTTGTTAGGAATAAATAGCTATTGATGATTGAAACATTGAGGTGTCAGTGGATATAGAAGCAAGCAGATTAGTGTGGTTTTAACCAGGGCTATGCAATGTGGACCTGCAGTTTGTGCCTTGCCCAAAGGCAGGGCGAGAGGCCTGAAATCCAGTCTGCTTTCTGCTAGCCAAGCTGTGGGCTTTTTTCGTCCTTGAGGAAGAAGTGCTTTTCCTGTTCCAACTTCCTGGCCCAACAGGAGCACTTTTTTATAATTAGTACAAAACGCATTATAGTGTATCAGAATATTGGCTTAGGGCCTGATGGTTAGCATTAGTCTTTTGTCTCAACAAAATATTTATAGCTCCTTTCAAAGCAGTAGAAAAGTCAGCTGGGGAGAAAAATACTAATAAGTAAATTCTCTCATTCCTAAGCAAAACAGTAAAAATTATAAGCCTTAAGAAATTCAAGTATGGAATTCCCTGGTGGTCCAGAGGTTAGGACTCAGTGCTTTCACTGCCAGGGCCCGGGTTCAGTCCCTGATCGGGGAAAATAAGATCCCACAAGCCCGTGCACAAGGCCAAAAAATTAAAAAATAAAATGTGTATCTTATTTTTAAAGATTCAAGTAAATTAGTGAAATATGAAATTGATAAATGTTACCTCCAGTTTACATTTATCCTATAGATGCCCAGTCGTATTTGAAGAGGATGCTAAATTGTTACCAATATGTTTTGGCTCATTTGACTAAGCAAAAAATTAAATACATAAGACCACTTTCTCAGTCTTGTTTTTTTTTGCGGTTCGCGGGCCTCTCACTGCTGTGGGCTTTCCCGTTGCGGAGCACAGGCTCCAGACGCGCAGGCTCAGCGGCCATGGCTCACAGGCCCAGTCGCTCCGCGGCATGTGGGATCTTCCCGGACCGGGGCACGAACCCGCGTCCCCTGCATCAGCAGGCGGACTCTCAACCACTGTGCCACCAGGGTATCCCTCAGTCTTGTTTGATACGATCAAGCCACTTCACTGTTATTGTAGTTTATTTGAATTTTGTGTAACTAGATGGTAAAATGCAAACTCTAAAACTCTTTAGACCTCTTTGGATGTTCTTATCCAACCATAGTGATAGTAAGAGGATTTCATTGTCAAATGACTGTGGCCACATCAGTTGTTTATAGATTTCTCTTGGGGGTTCTGGGTACGGATGAATATTGCCATTTTAGGGGACATATTATAAAGGATAGTATTTCTTGTCATTGGTGTAAACCAAATTTTAGCAAATTCATATTTTAGTAAATTTAATTTAAATAGTGCGTATTCCGGGCTTCCCTGGTGGCGCAGTGGTTGAGAATCCGCCTGCTGATGCGGGGGAAGAGGGTTCGCGCCCCGGTCTGGGAGGATACCACGTGCCGCGGAGCGGCTGGGCCCGTGAGCCGTGGCTGCTGAGCCTACGCGTCCGGAGCCTGTGCTCCGCAGCGGGAGAGGCCGCGACAGTGAGAGGCCCGCGTACTGCAAAAAATAATAATAATAATAAATAAATAGAAAGCCAAGTGTAATCCCACTGTTGGTCACTAAGTCTGAACCTCCCAATGGAATGCTGATCTCAGAAGGGCTGAAAAGTTTTGATGTTGTATAATCTCTCACATTCTTCTTAAAAATAATTTTCGTATGTTGTCACATAATGTTTATACATATAGAGATTATATTTTGAACTGAAAAACACCTGGTAATGTGAAACTTATGAAGAAGAAAATAGTTTAGGTTAGAGTTTCTTTTTTCTAACCCCTAAACTTGCATTCAGCTTAGTATGTTCCACAGTCAAACTATAGCCATTATAAGGCCTCTATTCGTGCTCTGGTATGACACATCAAATAAAGAGGATCAATAAAATTTAATTAACTATGGTGTCTTCAGAATTGACAATTACAGTATAATGAAATCAACCAAAGCAGATGAAATGGTAAATCTGATAAGAAATCAATTGAGTTTGTCAAAGTTGTTTAGACCTAACTTAAGGTAAGTCTCTTGACCTCCCTTGCTCTCAGTTTTCCCATCTATGAAGTTGGAAAGTTGATCTAGAGGATCTCTAAGGTCCATTGCAGCTCAAAAGTTCCATGATAATAATAGGTAATACATTTATTTTTTAAATTTCAAATGGTCCAGAAAGGTACATAAAGCTAAAACTTCTTCAGTTAGTGCCTCACGCTGCTAGGACATTGGTGTGGTTGAAAGTTTCAGCTTTATCTCTTATTTCTTCATATGCTGACCCATGGACATCAATAGACCTCTTGGGAGAGGGTGAGTAAAACTTTATTTGTAAACTTCTGTTTCGAGAGACTTCCATATCTTAATGACTGTCCTCACTTGGATCATTTGGAGCCTGGTATATCTTTTGTCCTGTCCTTTTCTTCTCTTCCACTGGTTCTCTGTCTCTGGTGCGACATAGATTCTCTGGCTGCACTTTCCTCTGTTCCCTCCGAAGCACAGATTTCAGATCCGTTCGCACCAGAACCTACTCCTCCTGCTACAACTGCTGAAATTGCAACTACTTCAGCCTCTGCCTCAACTACTACAGCTGTCGCTGCTGTCACTGCTGTCACTGCTGAAGTGGATCTCTTTGGAGGTTAGTCACTCACATCACGTTTCTCTCATTTTCCTTCCAGGATTGCTGAAATTACCATAGCATTAAAGCATTTAAAATCTCTTAATGGTAGAACATGGCAGATAGATAGAACGTGATGGAACATGCATGGCAGAGTGTTTAAGTACTTTTAAAATGTTTATTCATATATATTTGTCTTTGCTCAATTTGTCAACTTCATATTCATTTAATTTTAGTGATTATAGAGCAAAGGTTGCAAATGCTTTGGACCTATTCAATTTTCTACTTTGTGCAAAGTTAGGATTTAAGTTGCTGTTAGAACTCTTGTCCCTTATTTGCTCCAGCCCTACAGTATCTATAAGAGTGGTACCAGATCTTTCTATCATATTTAGAATTGGCTTTTTGGAATTTTTTTAGATTGGAACTAGCTGAGAGAAAAAAATGTTTGGGGAATATGGGAGGACAAATCCTGGCCTAAGTTATTTTTTAAGATTTAGGACAAAAAAAATCACCTAAGTGGAGTTCAGATCTAGAGGTCTGTGAAGAGAGTTTATGGATATGTCCATTTTTGCAACTTTTTAAGCTAGTTCTGTCCAAGCAAAAACTTGGATCATCTTTGGCTTCAGAACTTTGAGAGATCGTTGGAGTCGGCACTTGCAACGCTGATTGAAAACAGGTTCACATCAGACTTTGAAATGATTGTCTGAAAATAGTTTTTCCATGCAGATGTAAATTCTGACACAGAGTTGATATACAGCTGTAAGCTTGAGTCGAATATCCTACACTCTGTCAAAATAGTATGCCTGGGCCTGATGAGCCATCTGAAACCAGTTTATTTACACCTTCCCATTTCGAGTGGTACGAATGCCCAAACCTGGAGACGTGCTCATTTCACATGTGTGCACTGAACGGTGTTTATAGTCTTCATAGTTTTGTGATTCTTCGTTACAGCATAACATCTTTCCCAGGGCATTTGGAGACTATGGTAAAGAAATTGGAGGAAGCAAATGCTAGGGGGTGGGGGCAGGAGAGATGTGGCAGGCTCTGGCGGGGTGGACGTATTCCCCTGGGAGCGTACGCTCACACACTGTCACACGCCCCTGTGCCACGGGCCATGCCCCAGTCTCTGAGGCTTGCCAACGTTGTCTAAGACAAGGAGTACTCAACGGGACACAGCATCGTTGCCTCTGTTTCGTGCGAGGAATTTGCTTCTGCCTTGCTGCACTGCCGTTCTCTTGCTCTTCCAAATCTGTTATAGGAGAAATCCGGGTTTTTTGTTTGTTTTTTAAAGTAGGAGGAGGCATTTGCATACTCTTGAATAATGTATTATGAGGAGTCATCCACTAGAGAAAGTTAGTTTTTCAGTTATGCCTCTGTAACTTCTGAGACCAGAAATTAAAGTATTCGCTTAAATTTATAAAACCAACTTCTTCACCCCATCCTTCCTACCGCCATTATTGGTCTCGAGTATGGATGGTTTCTCATAGGCTGATGTTAAGAGAAAAATTCAAGGAAAATATGGACAGGTTGGATAACAATTTTGTACGTAAGCATTTCTATTCCTTTAGCTATTTAGAGTTTTGTTTTTCAGTCCATTTTAAGGAGCTTAATTGCCTATAAGAAATCAGTCAGCTCCATCTTGCTTCTCTCATGGTCCTGCCTAAGATATTTCTTGGAAATATTCTTTGTGCCATTATGCTGTTTGTGTTAATCATTTATTACTGCTTTGACGACAGTCATCAAGCAGAAGAAACTGTATGTTTGAAAATACTTTTGTGATGTCAGTCTTTCTACCCTGCAATACAAATTTAAAAGGTCAGTACTGTAGAAAATCATATAATTTAATGCCAAAGAATGGAGGCCCTCCTTTAATTTCACCAATATCCTTTCTAGTCATCTGGCTGGAGGATAAGTAAAGATGAGTACATCTGCAAATCTCATCACAATTATTTTTACTAATCTTTATAGTTCTGTAAACTGTCTCCCGGCCTCTGATAGCTATAAAATCTCTATCTTTTATGTTCAGAAATCTATATGTGTCACTGTCTGTCTTGTAGTTTTCAGTGATACTCCCTGATTTCTTTCGTGTTCTTTATGGATTTATAAGGAATCATTTAGAGGTAAGATTTTAAATTAAAACTTAAAACTAAAATCTCTTTGGTCGTGTTGTGTGGCCATTTTTTAAAAATTTTGTATCTCTAAAATGGGCAAGTGGTAGAACTTTTGAATAATAAGAGCACCAGTTATTTCATTTATATGACTTTAAAATATGCCCCTTTGAGGTTTTATGTAGCATATATAGCAGTATTAAGTAGATTTTTTTAGAAATAAGCTTAATGAATTTTAATTTTTGAATAATGGCTAATTATTTAATTTCAGGAATATGAAATACTGAAATGTTAAATTTTTCTATGTGTTCTAGTCTTGTATTTTAATTATAAATTTGAAAAATACAGAGTGTCTGTTATTTTTTTTTTTTTTTTTTTTTTTTTTGTGGTACGCGGGCCTCTCACTGTTGTGGCCTCTCCCGTTGCGGGGCACAGGCTCCGGACGCGCAGGCTCAGCGGCCATGGCTCACGGGCCCAGCCGCTCCGCAGCATGTGGGATCTTCCCGGACCGGGGCACGAACCCGTATCCCCTGCATCGGCAGGCGGATTCTCAACCACTGCGCCACCAGGGAAGCCCTGAGTGTCTGTTATTTTAAAATACTCAGATTGATACCCACATAACGTTTTAGTCGTTTCAATGTAAGTCATTAAAAAAAAAATTTTTAGGAACATTATATTTACTAAATGCTTATTTTTTTAAAGGGAACTTTTAAGAAATGAAATCTGCCTTCTGCCTTCTGTGGTCAGGCACAACAGGACTTCAAGACAGTGTTATGCTTTAAAAATTTAGTAAAACTTACAGATATTGATAAAGCACAAAGTCCTTAAAGCATTCTGTTTTTCACTGATGTAAACTCTACTAACAGCAGCACGTTGGTTTGTAACAATACAGTTTTTCCTAAGCAGTGCAATGCTAAGTTGATGATAACTCCTCTGCATGTTCACCAGGGCACCCTTTCAGTCAACGGTGTTAATTTGTGAGCAAGCCTCCATGATGGCAGGCTGTGAGCACAGAACCAAGTGGCTGGAAAACCAAAGAACTTGCCTCCCAAACCTGACTGCATTTGCACAAACTGGTTAACAAACCAAGTTAATCAATCTTCCTTAAAACCAATACTTAAATATAAGCACTTACAACTAGATTTCATGTAAGAGTCTTATAATCTGGGACCTTTGGGGAAGAAAATGAACTGGAGTGGTGACCCTTTGGCTCAAGACGCTGAGAATGATTGAAACCTTTGTGCCGAGTATGTGATTTAAAGATGGTGTGTGTGCCTGGAGAAGACAATAGCAGTAAGAAATTTTTACAAAGGTAGTCAGTCACATGATAAAAAATGAGGGAGAAAAGTCTTCCTAGACTGCCAGAAGGAAGAGAAGGCTAGTCTGCAGCAGTGCCAGAGACTGGTTTGCTGGGTAAGGCTGGACTGAGTCCATAGCAGTAGAGAAGCAGGAACATGCATTTCCTGGAAGTAGCACTGGTTGGTAATTGGCAGAATGTAGACCTGAACTGCAAATGGGTAACCAGGGAAAGAGAACTAGATTGGAGATTGCTTTAGCTTTCAGTGCTGGAAGGATAACGCTGCCATCGATGATGAAAGAAAGCTGGGTAGCTAAGAAGTTTTGCTGTTCTTTTAAACAAAATCAAAATTAGATTATTGTCTCGGACAGTCCCGGGCGGGGGTGGGGAGGTGTCTAGTGGGCTCAGCTGTACGGTTGTCTCTCAGGGTCCCTTTCGTGGCTACAGTCAGACAGCGGCTGTGGGGCTGGGATCACCCAGTCTCGCTTGCTCACACCTCCATCCGATGGGCTGGGAAGGCTTAGCAGCTGGGGCTCCTTTGCTTAAGAGAAGTGTTGACAGTTGATGAGTTAAGTTTACAGTGTTTCGTTTCAGAGAAGCATTAAAAGGAGATGTCTTGCCGACCCGGGGATGGAGGGACACCACACCTCTCCTAAAGATATAGCTACAAATATGGGTTTCACCGACGTATACAGAAATGAAAATTAAGGAGGCCAGCCTGTGAATATTTGTTTGAACTCTAGCACTGATATAACTGGTGCTTATTCCACCCTGCGAGGCGGGAACAGGATAGTAGAATGTGGCACAGTTCATAACGGTAGAGGGGTCTACAGCCAAACCCTGACTCCGCCACTTGCCGGACCTTGGTCACATCCTCAGACTTTACAAGTTTCTGTTCTCTTATCTACAGAGTGGAGATGATAAAACCTATATCACAAGAAAGTTGTAGGAATTAAATTTAATAACGCAAATAAAATATTTACACAGCGACTGGCACATAAATAGTGACTGCTATTACTGTTTCTATTACTTCCAACGGCATTGCCCTCAGTTCCAAATTTTCTAAGAATGAAGAGAAAGAAAACAGACCTGACCCGTGGCAAAATATTTTCAGCCCTCCCAACCTCCTCTCAGACTTCTCTTGTGGTCTTCGGCCGCAGCTGTTAGTGCTTTCAAGTTGCTCTAAGCCCTGTGTGATAGTATCCTTAACGTGCCATCTGAGGAGGTATGTCTGTCCTATCCCCTGGTGTCTTTTTCCTACTCCATTATTATTATTCAGCCTCTCCCCTGACTGACCTCTACTCAGAACAGATGTATGTTCCCTCAGTGTAGCTGTGGGAAGCAGCCTAATCAAGCTGCAACATGTGATTGTCCCACTGGCCCTTCTACGGATATTTGTGTTTTTGTTAAAGGACCTTTTAACTCAAGCGAGTCTCTAATGTTTGTTAAGGCCGGGCTTCAGGACATTACCGTAATGTGCCTCATACTCGCATCAGTTTGGAACACGCTGGGTGAACCTGAGAAACAAGTGTCTCGACTGCAGGGCTTCAAGCCTACAGCCCAATATACCACATAAATCTCTGAGAAAGTGGGTGTACTGTGTAGCATTTTCCAAGTGTGTTTGACGAATTCTTTTCAATGGCTAGAGGAACAGCGTTCTAGGGAACACTGGTAGATATTGCAGAAGGCGGTATTTTAGGATGGGAAATCTAGCAGGTCAGTGGCAGGTTCTTGTTGGTCCCTACCTTCCAGAAATTTCTTCTAGGCAAGGCATATTTATGATGGCTTCATTCCTTCTGTACTTTGGAACTAAAGGGTTTCTCTGAAAGCTCTAGGATTTTTTTTTTTTTTACCGTAATTAACATGGTGTGCTGACAGAAGCGCATTGGGAATCATTTGTACACATCAGCCATTAATAAATTGGACATTTATAAATGGAGGTTGCCTGCATGTTAATGGATCTCCTGTATATTATTATAATCTGCCATAGATACACACTTGTAGTCTTAAAACATGAAACTACATTTTTAATCTGTTGAAAATGGATCATTGTCCACATAACTGGAGCAATGCAGCATTTGAAAACAACTATAAATTTAAGTCAAATTAAAGGCATTATGGTATCATCCCCTGATTTTTTTTCTTTAGTTCTTTAAAACAAATCCTTGGTTGTGTCTGAAAATGTTTTTCAGGGATAGTGAAGATTTAACTTTTATGAACATTTAGTATACCTTTCATGTTTACAGTGTACTTTTGTCTGTAGTAGGCTATAAAGGAACATGTAAACTAAAATTGTTCACATCATCATCATATATTTAATTTTATCGGGCTTAAAGAAGATATCCGTGTTTGCTAGAAACCACTAGTCAGAGACATCATAGTAACATAGTATATAAATGTTACCTGGACATGAAAGATCAATGTCTTAAATTGCATAACAAAGTTATTTTTGTGTTTCATTTTTCACATCCATTGCTTTCTAGTGATACATAAAACATGCTTCTCAGAGCCCTTATACAATGAGAATCTTGTTACCTTTTGGATCCTCACAGGCCTCAGCAGGATCAACACTGTACCACTTGCATGTGACCAACCTGAAGGGGGCGTCAAGAGTCATTGTCTTGTGACCGCCAACAGTGCATGGGCCATAAAAATGCGTTTCAAGCGATTCATGCTGTATAAGGGATCCTTCTTTGCAATTTAACTTGGTTCTTTTACTACATTTTTCTTCTCTTTTTATCCCTTTCATTTCTGTTGTTTTAAAACCTGCACCCAAGATGCCTTTGCAGCTTCTCCCGGGGAGGCCCCTGCAGCATCCGAAGGGGCCACTGCGCCAGCACCCCCGACCCCTGTAGCCGCGGCGCTTGATGCGTGTTCAGGAAACGGTGGGTTTCCAGTCCTGAGCCCGTCTGTTGTCGTTCTGTCCTGATGTGAAACTCCCGTAGCTAGACTTGGCCCTATGTGTTTCTAATTTTGCTTTCTTCTGAGTATAAAGTATCAACTCATCGTAACGGGATAAAGAATGCGGGTACTTAAAAACATTAAGAAAACGAAGGGCATCTTTATCAAAATTGACAATTTCTCAAGATTGACAATTTTTGTCAGTGCAAGTATGCTCTCTTAATGTTTTGTTTGTTTGTTTGTTTCCCTCTAATACTGTGTTGTACTCTTTTGTAACACTGAGTTCCAATATGTAGGCATGTTTTCACGAATTTTCCAATTTAACAAATTGACCAGATTAAAGTAAGGATTTGAATAACCATCTCTGATCCTAGACTGTAGGCTAATCTGACAATACTCTGAAGTGTTTCCATTTCTGAACTTCGTGGTACCTACTACATTTTCTTTTCTCTTTAGAAGAACATCCTAATGACTGACCCCTGCTAGTAGGGTAGTAGCTCAAAGCAGGCCGCCTAATGCCTAGCTCGCATGTGCATATCTGTGCCAGGTGTCCCGTACCTATAGTTTTGACGCCTCTCTGTTGTCCGTTTCCTTACTGACGCTGTATGTGTCTCCACTTTCCTTTCCCCAAGACCCCTTTGCCCCGTCGGAAGGTAGTGCAGAGGCTGCACCCGAGCTGGACCTCTTTGCAATGAAGCCACCTGAGACCAGTGTTCCTGTAGTTACCCCTACAGCTAGCACAGCCCCTCCGGTTCCCGCCAGCACTCCTTCTCCTGCTCCCGCCGTTGCAGCTGCCGCCGCTGCCACTACTGCTGCCACCACGGCTGCCGCCACCACCACCGCCACCACCTCCGCCGCCGCCACCACCACCGCTCCTCCTGCTCTAGATATCTTTGGTGGTAATTTTTTTGTGTCATTGTCGGTGAACTCTTTCCACCTGGTGCATTGAATTCTGGTCCTCGTGATGTACTGCATCCGCACCTCTGTCTGCATGGTGACTGTGTCATTAAATGGTTCTCCAGCAACCATTTGCAGCCCGTTTCAGAACCCTCCAGAGTGCTCATGCACAACTGGAAAGTGTTGCTGTTTCAGGCGGGTTTGTCCAGTTGAGTAAAGGCATGTGTGTTCTTGGTCTTAGATTTATTTGAGTCTGCTCCCGAAGTCGCCCCCGCGCCTAAGCCAGATGCTGCTCCTAGCATAGACCTGTTTGGGACAGGTAAAGCCAACTCCCCCCCTTTCTTTGCACTCCTTTGCCTAGATGTTTTCATGACTAAGCCCTTTGTCCTCACCTGTGATGATGCACTTGTTAGACTTGTGACTTTGATTTCAGCTCTCTACTTACCTCTGCTTGGTTTTGGTTTGTTTCACTTTTGGAAGATGCTTTCTCCTCTCCACCACAAGGGGCCTCTCCCGTGCCTGAGAGCTCTCTCACTGCTGACCTCCTATCCGGTGAGTGCGTTTGCCAAGGTGAAGCCTTCCGAGATGTCTTGTGGGCGTCACATGTGGAGAGGCAGATGCGAAAACCCGCGGGTTCGTCTTGAGTTCTTTTACACTCAAAACTCACTTTACAATAAAAAAAGTCTCATTTTGTGTCCATCCCCAACTGATGAGGGTAAATATTTCAAATCTACTGTCGATTGAAAAGAGAAAACCTCTTTTTCACACTAAAACCTCTGACCTCAGGAGTCAAAAGTTTTATTTTCTTCTGGAAAGTATGTATTTTTAAGTCTGTTGCCTTTTCCTTAACTGTTGAGATTGTCTGCAGTCCTCGGGCTATTCAACATGAAATCTCAAGAAGCCGTTTGTAGAGAGGCTCATGGTTTTGTTTTCCTTTGGGTGACATGCACTTTGTCCTGTTCTGTGCTTTGCTACAGTGGATACATTTGTAGCACCATCTCCTGCAACCACTGCCTCGCCAGCAAAGGTGGATTCTTCGGGTGTGATAGACCTTTTTGGGGGTGCGTATCTCTCCTCCTTCAACACTCACAGAATCTTTTTTTCCCTCGGAATAGTTTTTAGATCTTCTATTTCATGATACTTTGTCTTTTTTATTTCAACTATGTGAAGTTATTTCCATCTTTTAAATGTAAACTTTTGTTAAGATCTTTTCCATTCGTCATCATCTACATGCTCTTCAGTTCATCATATTTTTTAGTGCATGTCCTAACAAAAGCAGATCATTTTTCATTTGAAGTCTTTTCATTTGAAGTCTTTGTGTTTTTAACTTTTTGTTCGTCCTAATGTAGAATCAGCTGATTGGAATTTCCTTTTACTGCTCTTCCTTAGTGATCCTGATCTGTTGGCTAAATCAACATTTCTAAGCTCTTAAAAGCAATATAAACATAGATAATTCAGAATTGAAAAGACATAAGCCAGTCAGAACTGAAAGCATACGTTCTAGATGTCATACATTATTCTATAGGGTTTATTTATGTTGCGTTTAATGTTTCTAAATCCTCCCAGAGAACTGGAAGGTGTTTCACTGATTTAAATGCATTTTCCTTTTCCTGTGTGTTATCAGAAGACAGGCACATATACTGAATTAACTCTTGAACTACTCATTTGGATGATACATTCGAAGTCTTCTGTTAGCAGTAAATTTATAGGGAAAAGTCCACGTTTGAAGTGATTTCTTCATGAATGTCTATAAATGTGTATGCTATGGGGTAAAATACCATCCTTAGCAAATTAAACCCACACTGAGTACCTATAGTACATTGACACATCGTGGCGTACAAAGATGTCACAGTCTGTGACTTTCAGGAGCTCAAAACTTGAGCAAATAAACACTGAAATTTAATATATAGGTACAAGTAGGGCTGCTGCTGTTTGAATTAAGTTTGTTAAATTTTATTTAATAGAGTTCTAAGTGGGAAGATTCTTTCGTTTTACCTTTGGGCAAAAATTTTAAAAACTTTGATCCTGTTTGGATAGGAATTAGAATTTACGGAATTTAGTCCCAAAGTTTTATTCTTAAAAAAAAAAAAAAAAGAAAAGAAAAGAAAAGAAAAAGAATTCTCCTACTCTTACAAAGAGATGTTAATTCTTAAGTAGATCAGAACTCATCTTTTGAGAGAACAAACTGGTCAGAGCGTCAGTCAGTCCACTGAGTCATTTGACACATCGGCAGGAGACAAGCTTACCTCACAGAGTGTCATGTCTGTGCATTTCTCGGGAAACCACTTCCCTTACTTACCGTACTTACTGTTTACACTCTTTTACTTTTTTGCTGCATAATGGATAATGGGTAGATGCATTTGGAAGTAGTGCTTCTGAACCCCAACCTGCATCTCAGGCTGCTTCTAGCTCGTCAGCATCGGCAGACCTACTAGCTGGTAATTAATTACATTAACATAAGATGGTGTTTGGTTAAAGTTAAGTTTGGGTATATTTGTATAAGTAACAGATATTGTATAAATTTCAAGGTGCATGTGTTCTTTCCCTTTTGAGACATGAAATTGAAAAGCAAGACATTGTGTAATAGAAGGTTGATTATTTCCCAGCATTTGGTGAAATTGGTCTTAAAATCACAGCTGTACACAAGCCACCCCTGTGGCTCCTTGGGTGCTCTTAACATGCACTACTTTCAGTTAGCACATTCCTGTTTTGTTGATTAAGGAGGTAATGTGCTTATGTAGCAATTTTTATCTTGTATTGCCCATGCCCACCTTTTTTTTTTTTAAGGAATCTGTGGGGAAAAGTACCGTGGTCTTTGATATGAGAAGCTGTTACAGAGTTTCACCATTGGGTTGCAGCCGCTGCTGCCTACATGTCACTGTAAAATAACTGATCATTCTCCTATCTGAAAACCCCTGGAGTGATCCCAGTTCAACAGGGCCATCGTGTGAAGTAGATTGGCACCAGGTGCCGAGGATTAGTGCTCATTGCCAGGATGGGGTAGATAGAATAACAGGAAACATTTCAACGACTCAAAGACAATAAAAGCCAACTGATAGGTTTCCTTGGGACCAAATCAAAGTGTGCTTAATGATAGCTGGACCCAGACATTATTGTTGTTACAAGCAAAGCATTTGCCAGTTGTCAGGCCACAGTAGTAGGTTTCAGGTTCAAGTTCTCAGTCAACAGCGTCTCAGCAGACGCTGCTGGTTTACCTTGCTCTGACTCGACTTAGAAGGGTACATAGCAGGAGGTACGGCAGTGGCGTCGCCGAGGCCACAGACACTCAGATGCAGCTTTGATGCCCCTCCCCTGTCCTCACAAGGGATGCATTTTGTCACAAGGGGCTGACGAGAGTGTGGCTCACATCCGCACAAGGAAGTCACCAGTGTCTGTAGTCTCTCAGCTTCAATTCCCTGCTACCCAGGTAGCCCTTGATAGGGTGAGAGACTAGTTCTCGTCTTTTTAGTTTCATGAACGATCCCGACAGCAGGAACAGCAGACCAAGGGACGTTCATTCTTGGATTAGTGATGGCCAGCGACCTTCATTAAAGGACCCTCATCAGCTTTCCCAGTTGTAGGAAGTTTGACACAAGGTCCAGGGTCTGGAGGTGTCATCACAGCCCCGCTGTTACCCTTTCCTTCTGTCTGTCATTCAGACAGGTTGTTGAACAGTCTTTCCCAGGGGCGGTAGCATTTCTTTTGCCTCTTTCCCATTCTCTCCAAACTACCCTGGTTAAACATGACACTCTTGTTTTCTGAATCCACTTCAAACCAGTAACTGCCAACCGACATTTTCCTGAAGGGTGAAGAGCTAGGGTTCCACTGTGATGTCACTGTGGGCTTTGGAAGCTACAAGTACAAGAGGCAGTGCACTTAACACAGACCACAGCTGGTTACTTGGGGAAAAACATACTACCTTGCCTGGCTTTTCTCCTGACCTAGGTAGTCTTCATAACAGCTTCAGATTCGTCACAGTAACTTTGAAGCTCTTACTAAACCAGTAAACTTAATCCACGTTTTCAAGGTTCAGCAAAAGGATTTTAACGGGCCACAGAAATAGCATACTTGGGGGAAATGACCTTGTCAGTGTTTACATGAGGTTGCTAATTATAAACCTTTTGCTCGGAAGTTACAATTAAGCTTCAGGTAGCACATGAAATCAAATGTTCTGGCTTTTTGCAAAATTCTAAGAAGCCCGTCTTTCTCTCTGGGTAGCCCCCATCCTGCCACAGACCCCAGCAAGGGGTTGGAAGCCTGCCAGACGGAAGCCTGGCCGAGTGATCAGACACCGCTGACCACATCCAGCGCTGCAAACCCATGTTGTCTTCTCCGGTGTCCCCAGTTTCTTTGGGCTCTCTGTGCTCCCAGGGCTAGAACCTGAGACACCGTGTTTCCAAAAGAGCCAGGTACACTGGAAACAGGAGCAGAGAGGCCAGTGGGGAAAGCCACTGTTCCCTTCCAGTGCCAAGTCAGACGTCAGTGACAGAGCTGAGAGATTTGATCCTGGGAGATGAGATGGATCTCAAATACACCTGCAACGAGCAGGAAGGGTTCTGTCACCTGCTGCTGAGTCGAAGAGCAGGTAGCTGAGCCTCCACTGCTCAGCTTGGTACATGGATGGGTCCCAGGGGGGAAGTGCACAGAAAATGCAAGTCAGGTCCCTTCACCAGAAGCAAGCTTAGGTTACTCAACTGTGTTGTCCACCCAGAAATCTTAGTAAAATGGGGTAGAAAAGAGGAGAAATCGGTGCTGAAAGTGACAGTGTCATTTACATAGGTGTTGGTTTTTGTTTTTGCTTTTAAAATTTATTTTATTTATTTATTTATGGCCGTGTTGTGTCTTCGTTGCCGCGCATGGGCTTTCTCTGGTTGTGGCGAGCGGGGGCCACTCTTCGTTGCGGTGCACGGGCCTCTCATTGAGGTGGCCTCTCTCATGGTGGAGCATGGGTTCCAGGCGCGTGGGCTTTAGCACTTGTGGCTCGCGGGCTCAGCAGTTGTGGCTCGCGGGCTCCAGAGCACAGGCTCACCAGTTGTGGCGCACGGGCCCAGCTTCTCCGCGGCACGTGGGATCCTCCCGGACCAGGGATCGAACCCGCGTCCCCTGAGTTGGCAGGCGGATTCTTGACCACTGTGCCACCAGGGAAGCCCTATATAGGTGTTGTTGACTGTGCCCTTCCCCCCTTTTCCACCACATCTTCTTGTGTGATTATTTCAGTGATGGAAAAGGTATTTTTGTGTACATGTTTTTCTCTATTTTTTTCCTATTTAAATTAATTAACTTTTTAATGTAAATAGGTATAAATGGGTTTTAATGTCTAGTTTGCTTTCCAAATATTTCTTGAAATTGAGTTTGTACATTTCTGTGTCTGATTTACTTGGCATGGGCCAATATCCTGATGTACGAAAGTTTCACCTAATATCCTGATATAGGAAATTTTAAATTACTTCTAATTTCTCCAGATCTTAAAATATTCGGGCCGGTTTTTCATACTTCTGTTTTGCTTATAGAAAAACATTTTTCACGCTTGCTCAAGTAACAAAATAGCAAGAAGCCATGTTTTCAGTGAATAATATCATGGACCATTAATATAATTCTATCTTATGAACCAGAAGCAACTTTCCTAGCCAAAAAGTGAATAAACACAAACCCTGCAAATATATACAATATAAAGTCACAGTCATATTTATATAGGTAATCTAGATGACAGTGGCTATTCTGAGTTTTCACATTGCGTAGACAGCTTTATTTGATGAATATCAGTGACAGGACAAATATTCGGGGCCCTGTGTTACAGTAATTTGCAGTGAAGCTTAGCTCTTGGGTTATACCTGTGTGTGTGTTTCTGTGGAGACAGATCAGCTAAGTCCACTGGCTATTGAAATAAAGAGGAACATTATTTTAAAAGATAAATGAACCTAATCGTGGATAACAAAGAAGTCCACAACTACCATCAGGTTCAAAGTAGGAATTTGAATTTTAAAAAAGAGAGAGAGTGAGAGAAGGTTGTATTATGTGAGTCTCTAGAATCTTGTATTATTGGCTTTCAGTAATAAGACGATTGTGAAAGAGTAAAAAAGGAAAATAATACACAGACACAGTAGTGGGAGGTTTAGACTGTCCAGAATGTCATGTCCGTTGCTGGACTGGGAGGAGATCTCACCTTGTGCTTGACTGAGGTTAGATTTTTTTGAGGGAATAAATATGCATGTAAATAACAAGGGAAATGCAGTAAAGATGTAGTGTAGATGTAGTGTAAATTTTTAAAATGATTTTTAGAGATTTTAAACCAAAAATTAAGAATCATCTCAAAATTGGGGAGAAAGCTTTATCAAAACTTGGTTTGGAATTTAAAACTAGAAAATAAAGGCTAAGTGGATAATCTCTTAAAAATGGGCTTATTGAGCTTCCCTGGTGGCGCAGTGGTTGACAGTCTGTCTGTCGATGCAGGGGACGTGGGTTCGTGCCCCGGTCCGGGAAGATCCCACGTGCCGCGGAGCGGCTGGGCCCGTGAGCCGTGGCCGCTGAGCCTGCGCATCTGGAGCCTGCGCTCCGCAACGGGAGAGGCCACAACAGTGAGAGGCCCGCGTACCGCAAAAAAAAAATAAAATAAAAAAATAAAGGAGCTTATCTCCCAGAAAAACTTGTTATTCTTCTTCATTTTATTTATTTCTAGAACTGTCAAATAATACCAATTCCACAACTGAACTATGGATAAAATATCATCTTAGTCACCTTCTACTCCTTGAGTAAAAATTTCAAGTTCTGTTTGGTACACCCAGTGTGGTGACACTAGAGAAAATTCTAGAAAAGGCAACTGCTGTGGCCAAGGAGAACAGACTAACAGAATAAGTGTCTCCAAGTCATCGAGATACTGGTGGGATACAGGTATTACCCGTATCTCAGTCGGAGTCTGGCTGGACCCTTGAGAGTTAAGTTTATAAGAAATAGAAGGAAATATTATTTCACACAGTGAAGAGTAAAGTTGTCAAATTCCCCTTATGAGGTACCAGCTGAAAATACAGATGTTTGAAAGCTAGAGGCAGATTCCTGGATGACAGTGTAAAATGGGTTTTTAAGGGAGGTTAGGTATGTTGAAGGATATGCCTAACTTCCAAGGTTGACATCAAACAGGAAAACCGTGTTCTTCCATAAGAGACCATTCTGGGGCAGCTGTGCCATAATCTGTACTAGCGCAGGGCTGTGCCTCTTCCTATCTTTAATTCCAAAGGCAGGGAAGAAAAGGGGCCTGCCCTGTGAGGTCCTTCATAGTTTTGCGTTCTCTGCTAACCACGTGACACAGCTGGCTTTTTTTTTTTTTTTTTTTTAGCAGAGCCACAGAAGTCCTTGAACTGATTTAAAATATAATCAGTGTGGAAATAATAACTAACCATTTCCACTAAATGGGAAGGTCTATAGAGGACCAATTCTTTTATCCTCTCTGGGGGTCAGAAACAGAAGATTGTCAGACAAAAGGTTCTCAGGGTATTATTCCTAGAAATATTGACTGTCTCAGATTGATCTCAGTAAATGGAATTTAATAACTGACTTTACTACTGAGAATAATGGAAATGACAGTGTCTTTAACATACTAGAGCAGGTGTGAGAGTGGGGGAGTACGTGTGAGGGTGTGGTTATCTACCGATAGACCCAAGTGATATGTAGACAGACTGTCAGTTTTGATATGTCTGCATTAATAAAACTTCATTAAGTGTGTAGGCCGTTCCCCTGTGGGAAGATACATTCATAAGACTAATCATCTGTGATAAAAGGCAGTGTGTCTGTAGCTGGTGATTCAGTTGTAGGACAGTTCAAACACGTCTGCAGGACATCCGGAAGCCTAGTGATTATTACTCTATTTTCAATTCCACAAAGCGCCTTTCTTAACATAATTCAGAACCCTAGAGAAAGAAAGAGTCGTGGTTAGGTTTCTCTTGTTACTTACCTCTATTCCAGGGCTCTGACACTCTTCACTTAACAGGAGGAGTTCCCCAAACACCGTAATTAATGTCCATAATTCTCCTGCTTAGCTCTTCGTTAAGAGTATAGCAACAGATTCTTCTTCCTTAACATAATCAGTTGGTTGTTCTATATCACTTAGCTTTTCAATTAGTGCAGGTTTGTGAGGGCCCCTGCTTCATAAGAACTGAGTATAATGGGGGAAAGTCATCTTTCTAGATCTCTGTCGAGTTTATACATGTATCAGAAGGGGACAAGTCTGGCGTTACTCCTGGCTGTCCGAGAAAGACGCCAAGTAGTGTTGTGGTGAAGAACCAAGGCTCTGGAAGATTCCTGTGTGGAATCCTGGCTCTGCACTTGCCATCCTGTGACCTTGGGCAGATTATTTAATCTCTCTGGCCTCAGTTTCCTCATCTGTGAAACTTCCTACGGTTGTTGTGAGGCTTAAATGAGCTAATGTATGTTTTAGGTTGAAAAATATGAAATTGCTGTTTTGTAGGATCAGAATAGTCAAATATTGGCGATTTCTGTGGTTCGGATAGTTCACCCTAAAAATAATGCTCAGAACAGTGCCTGGCGCTTGGTGAGCCTTATGCCAGTTTTGGCTTTACCATCACTTTCTTAGAGAAAGCAGTAATTTTTTCCCCATTGAATAGTGTCATTTATTCACCTGTGGGAATGATCTGTTTACCTTATGAAACTGAACAGCCCTAAGCAGTTGAGCCCTGAGTAAATGCACGTGTTTTTCTATTTCTGAATTGTGGGTAGGAGTGTTCACTTCTCTTTGCATCTTTTCTAACTGTGGAAAAATAGGATTGAATCAGATGATCCTAAGGCCCTTTCCAACACTAACATGCTGTGATTCTAGAATAAATTGTCTCTTCTTGAACAAGTTTTAAGAAACGGAGAGTCAAGTACAGTTGTTTCCACATTCACCTGTAACAGAGAGAACCACACCCTAGAACAATTGCCTAGATTTCCTGCAGCCATATTCCAAATTGTGTGGGATGTCTCCAAAAAGCCAGCATTAACACAGCCACCAATTTCCCTAAAACCAGAACAGTCATATCTTCAAACGTAATTACATCGAACCCATCTTTGCTTCATAATGATATTAGTTCTTAAAGATCTGGGGAATGTCTTATCTTCATTTAGGAAGGTTACGTGATCCCTAAGTCACTCAAAGAGTGCTAAAACCACTGAAAGCAGTCCCCATGAATTTTAAAAGACCAACTTCGAATAGGTAACAGTTTTCCAAATTGCAATTGTTCGTAAACATATGAAAAACTTAGGCATGGAAAGGCTAAACCCATGTCACTATCCATTGCCAGGGACAGCATGACTTTCTGGTTAGAAAATAGTAACTGGAGAATGTCAATGGAAGTCATTTTCAAACTTATAATTGATTATTATGAATTGTAAGCTGAAGGATATTGGTAAGCATTCTTTATGTTTTTTGGCAAGCAGTTTGTGAAGAAAAGATATGGCTAGATGAGAAAGGAATATATATATGTATATATATACACATATATGTATATGTGTGTATATGTATACATATATAGTGTGTGTGTGTATATACATATATATGTATGTGTATGTATGTGTATATATATATATATATATATATAGCCAAACTGAGTGTAAAAAAGACTTCTGGTAGTAATACATTTTTGATACTAGAACATCATCTAATGTCTTATTAGGAAATCACTTTCTTCACAGGCTGCATAATTTTGTACAGAAGCGAAACAGAGTGAGCTCTGCTTCTGTCTGTTGATTGAGAGCAGTAATTTACTTCCAGACTTCAAAAGAGAAATATCTAATTTGAGGTTTGGTTACCTTACAGTAGTAGTCTTTGATTTTTCCTCACCTTTTTTTTTTTTTTTTTTTTTTCCGGTATGCGGGCCTCTCACTGTTGTGGTCTCTCCCGTTGCGGAGCACAGGCTCCGGACGCGCAGGCCTAGCGGCCATGGCTCACGGGCTTAGTTGCTCCGCGGCATGTGGGATCTTCCCGGACCAGGGCACGAACCCGTGTCCCCTGCATCGGCAGGCGGATTCTCAACCACTGCGCCACCAGGGAAGCCCTTTCCTCACCTTTTAAATTCAAAAGTTGCCCTTCATTCAGTCAGTGTAATTCAGTGCTTTAGGCATTTTGTTGAATATTAGTGGAAAAGGTGAAAACAAGAGGAAACGCTTCCTGACACCAAGAAGCCATTGCTAGGCTGGGGTGGAGAGATGTGCCAGGCGCTGAGGACACAGAGGCAGGGCACACAACCCACGTGCACCGGCGGGGGAAGGGGCGGGGCGCGTTGTGGCTGGTAGCAGTAGCAGAGGCCATGTAAGGTGAGGGAGCCCTCCCAGAGTTGGCATTTGACTCACTGTGGTGCATTATGGCTGCAACTGAGCTTGCAGGGACGGGGAAGGGCCCAGAGGCAGATGAGCTTGTTTGCCCTGCAGAGGAACCTGCATTGTAAGAATCTGAACGTTAAGGGGAGCCAGTGAAGGATTTTAGAGAAGTAACTTGGTCAGCGTTTTCCACTCAGAAATATCCCTCTGGCTGCGCTGCAGAGGCTAGAAAGGAGGAGGTTCGGGTTAGAAGCAGAAAGCCCCCTCGGGTTGTGCTGGGTGACCCTGAACTTGTCGGTAGCAGCAGTGGGACTGGAACATACATGAAATATATTAAGGAGGGTTTGATGGCAGGGTACATGCATATTCTTCTGATTTCCCTTTTATTATTATATTGAGCCAGTGTGTACAACTAAGCATTTTCTAGCTACCTGGTTTTGTGATTTGAAGAGACAAAATTTAAATACGATGAAAATAATTATCTGAAGTTTAACCCTAGTGAGACCTTCTTAGATTTATGTACTCCATTATAACAGTAGATTAGATTGCTGCAGGTTCTTTTAACAAGGGTATACAGTCTTGTGTGCTCTCTTATTTCCAGTTAAATTTAATCTCTCATTAATACATGACAGATTTCAAGATACTTGAGAAACTTTTTAAAAACTAACTTCCCAGGTTTCAGTACCTTCTCATCCATATGCATTCAATTCCTTTTTGGTCTTCTATGACTTTTTCTGACTCTGTTTTAATGACCTGTACTTATCTTTAGTTGTTTCTGCTTATATTTTTCTGGATCTATTTTTTTCCCAGGATTTGGGGGTTCTTTCATGGCCCCTTCTCCATCACCAGTGACTCCTGCCCAGAGTAACCTGCTACAGCCCAATTTTGAGGCAGCTTTTGGAACCACGCCTTCAACTTCTAGCAGCAGCTCCTTTGATCCGTCAGGTGAGGCAGTGATTTTCAAACAACGCTTTTTATTTGTTCTGATTATAAAATACACCACTGAAGGTTAGCGTGATATCAGGAAATTTATAAGCGAATATTGAGTGATGATGACCTTGTTTTAAAACTGTTCAATAAATCCCTCATTCTGTAATTTAAATATTTTCTGTACATTTTGCTAGCTTTAAAGAGTAACCCGCAGTCCCCTTCTGTGTTTGTTTTTAACTTTTAGCAGAAATGTAACTTAACGTGCACACGCATCTGTGTGCATGAGCTTACATGCACATGGTTTCGAGAAGGTTAAGGGAAAACAAATACTTTTGCTAAATCCTTGTGCGGTATCTCAGTGTGTGGACACTCCCACTACTGTTGCTTACACCCTCTGAAGCTTGCCTGGCCCATGGTTTTATGAAGTTGACACAAACAGTATTCTTTGCCTGCCTTTAACCTTTCATCCTGCTGTCATTTTGTCTGTATTCTCTTCCATTCTACTCTTCCCATGCTGGGTCCTTACTACAAATTTTCAATTGGTGAGTTTTTGGCAAACAAATGTGTTTCAGAAACACCCTCAATAGATCCCCTGCTTGACAATTTGGTTGCTTCCTTTGCCAGTGCCTAGTTGAATGCTGTCGTTTTTTTCAATTTAGAATTATTGTAGAGTGGTGTGTATGGTAAATATGCATAGTTTTTTGATAAAAAATTAACAACCATAAAATTTTTGACATAGTTACCAGCAATAACTTTTGTGCACATCGTCTGAGCCTGCATCTTGAATGGTCTTTCTGTATTCCAGGAACGAAACAAGTGATCACTTGTTATATGCTGATCAGGAACCATCCATAATGGCATGATTCCTGGTATTTAAAATAGTGTTCACTGTAGCTATGCCCTTAAAGTTAGGACCAAAAGTGAACACTGTAATGAGCGAAGAAAATCAAATTTCTTACTTCTACAATACGGTCACCTGTTTCTCAGAGGCGTATTACTAGGTACCGACCATTAGATCAGGTTTTATTCCAGCACTGATTTCGTAGAAACCAGGAGACTCGGCCTTCCTTTCTCGTTTAAGAATTGTTATCCAAGTAAGCATTGTAAATACTACACGCTGAGGGCCTATATGAAGCGAGCATTAAAATAAAGGCGTGACATATATTATCTATGTTCGTTTTCACAACAAACCCATGTAGTAGTGGTCCTCTCCCCACTTTCAAAGGACAAAACTAAAGCTCAGTCACTTTCTCAGAGTCACACGTCAGTGAGGCATGCAGCTGACTTTGAGCCCAATTCTGATTCCAAAGGCTACGCTCTTTCCTGTACATTATACAGATTTTCTTTTCCGTCTTCACGTTCATTAGTATTTCCATACGTTATGAGTAGACATATGCAGAGATGTTCTTTTTTGGTGTCATAGTCGTTAAAAGTGTGAATGAAATGCCTTCTTTTATAAGATTGTAAATACATTCACTGGTTTCCATAGTTTTTCAAAAGGCAGTGTCCCTTTAATTTCGCATATGGGTTTTTTGCAGTTATTCTGAACCTGGTCTATTTGATTTCCAGTGTTTGATGGTCTAGGTGATCTTCTGATGCCAACCATGGCACCAGCCGGGCAGCCTGCACCCATCTCAGTGGTACCTCCCAGTTCTGCGGTGGCGGCAAGCAAAGCTCTTGGGAGTGATCTTGACTCATCTCTTGCCAGCCTAGTAGGCAGTGAGTAATGTAGTTTTCTTTAACAGAATCATGTGTGAGTTTTTTCCCCTATCTGTTCGTATGTACTGTTTCTGGATTCACTTACAGGCGAGTGTGTCAAGGAGCGGACAGAAATTCTTAGTGCTTTACCCAGTACGGTTCCTTGGAAGATACACAGTCACTATGCCGTTGTCTCCCAAGCAATAGCCAGGACGCTTTTAATCTAAACTACCGAAGGTGTAATTAGAGAGCATATACAAGTATGAAACCAAGTGTATTATGTTTAAGAAGTACTTAATTTTTTATTTCTCTTGGAAATGACATGGAGTAGCGTAAATGCAGTATATTTACCAACTGAGTATCCAAGTTCGTTTCAGTTACTCATTGAACAAATATTTATTGAGCACCAGGAAGTGTTCCAGGCTCTAGAGATAAATCATGAACAAAACAGGTATGAATTTATATTCGTAAGGTGCTTAGAAGGGCAGAGACAGACATTAAGTATTTTCAAATAAATAAATTTTCTAGTGCCTTGGAGGACAAAAACAGAACACGCAAAGAGGGATTGTGAGTCCTACAGAGTGGGAGTTAGAGTAGGTCTCACTGAGAAGGTAAAATTTGAGCAAAGATTTGAAGGTAAGGGAATGAACCATATGAATATTTGAAGGAGAATATCTGCAGGCAAAAGAGAGAGCCAGTGCAAAAGCACTGGGGCAGAAGATTGCCTGGCATATTCAAGGAGTAACAACGAGACTAGTGGCTAGAGCTGGGTAAGTGAAGGAGAGAGGGTCCTAGGAGATGAGGACAGCCATTATAAAGATTCCCATTTTTTAAAAAACTCTGAATTTAATTTTTTTATTAAGGTGAATAGGTTTACCATCGCAGATACCTTTCATTTTACTCAAGGCTATGTCAAAAATTTAGCAGATCCCTGAGACAGACCTTTTTTCCTATGCATTATCCTGTGGACATACTTTTTTTTTTTTCTCATTCATCGTCCTTGGTCTGGACATTCATGAAAATGCTTTGATGACACCCACGGAGAGGTTATTTGAATATTTCTTCCTACTTTAAAATTTTATCTTACTGATGGATAGTCTGCAGTAGTAACTGCTTTTACTGAATAGTATAATGTACTGTCTAGATGTTCCTTCAGAAATAAAGACTTTATACCTCCAGGGCTGAAAGTGCCACTAGCACACATCCCTCAGGTGGCAACCACCTTTAAAATTATCTCAGCTGAAGCAAGCAGACCCACTTGAGAAATAGCCAGACAATCTGGATAAAGAAGCACAAATTCGAAGTAGTCACATTTTGCAATATCAAAACTTCTACAAAGCTACAGTCTTCAGGACAAATGGTATTGGCTTAAGGATAGAAAGATAGACCAATAGAACGAATAAAGATCTCAGAAATAAACCTCACATACATTGTCAGACAATTTTTTCAAGGATTCCAGGACCATTCAAAGTGGGAAAGGACAATCTTTTCAAAAAATATGCTTAGATAACTGGATAGCCACATGCAAATGAATGAAGTTGGGCCTCTTCCTTATACCATCCACAAAAATCAATTCAAAATGAATCAAAGATCTAAATGTAAGAGATAAATCTGTAAAACTCCTAGGGAAAAAAACTAATTACAAGTCTTTATGACCTTAAATGAGGCATTGCCTTCTGAGATATAATACTGAAAATACAAGCAATCAAAGAAAAAATAAATTAATAAAAATTCATCAAAATTAAAAACTTTTGTACTACAAATTGATACCATCCAGAAAGTGGAAAAACAACCCATAGAATGGGAGAAAATATTCCCGTATATCTCATAAGGGACTTGTATCCATAATATATAAAGAACTCTTACAATTCAATAATAAAAAGTAAAACAACTTAATTTAAAAATCAGAAAAGGATGTGAATAGATATTTCTCCCAAAAAAAAGCACAGGTGGCCAGTAAGTATGTGAAAAGATGTTGAACGTCATTAACCATCAGAGAAATGCAAATCAAAACCACAACGACAGGCCACTTCACACTCACTAGGAAGGCTATCATCAAAAAGATAATAACAAATATTGGCTAGGATGTAGAGAAATTGAATTCACACAGTGCTGGTAGGGATGTAAAATGATGCAGCCTCTTTGGAGAACAGGTCTACAGTCCTCCAAAAGTTAATCATAGTTTCCATGCGGCACAGCAATTTCACTCCTAGCTATACAGCCAAGAGAATTGAGAACATATGTCCACATGACTTGTACACAGGTATTCACAGAAGCAATTTTTATAACAGCCAACAAGTGGGAACAACCCAGAAGTCCATCAGCTGCTGAACGGATAAACAAAATGTGGTACATTCATAAAATAATCAGCCATAAAAAGAAGATGAACCTTGAAAATATTTTGCTAGGTGAAAGAAGCCAGATACAAAAAGCCACATATTATGTGATTACATTTATATGAAATGTCCCAAACAGGGGAATCTTTAGAAGCAGAATGTACGTTAGTAGTGGTCAGAGTGACCGCTAATGGGGATGGGGGTTTCTTTGGGGTGATGAAAGTGTTTTGAAATTAGAGTGTGTTAATGATTTCACCACCTTGTGAACATACTCTTTAACAGTATGAATTTTACGACATGTGAATTGTCTCAGGTTTTTTAGGAGTCTCATCTGACCGTACACCCATTAGAATGACTAAACTTTTTCAAAGAAGAGAAGAGCTGACAATACTCTGTGCTCACTAAGGGTGTGGAGCCTCTGGAATTCTCACACTTTGCTGGTGGGCATACAAGATGGTGTTGCCATGGAGATCAGTTTCCCAGTTTCTTATAGTGAAACCTATACTTAATATGACTCAGTAGATACATCCTAGAGAAATGAAAACATATGTTCTCACAAAAATTTGTCCATGTATCTTTATAGGAGTATTATTTTTA
Organism: Kogia breviceps; assembly: GCF_026419965.1. Taxonomy (NCBI): domain Eukaryota; kingdom Metazoa; phylum Chordata; class Mammalia; order Artiodactyla; family Physeteridae; genus Kogia; species Kogia breviceps. Next base: position 550,558 of record NC_081322.1, read on the forward strand.
AATGCCAGAAACAACGGAAATGTCTTTCACTGGGTAAATGTATAAACAAACTGTGGTAAACCCCTTCATTAGAATACTACTTAGAAATGAAAAGGAATGAACTATTGATGTACACAAGAGCACAGGTGAATCTAAAATACATTATGCTAAGGGAGAGAAGCCAGACACACAAAAAGTATACACTGGTGATGCCACTTATACAGTTTACTTTTGTGATGGCAGAACTATGGGGCATATATCAGTGATTGCCAGGGTTAGGAGTGAGGGGAAGTCTGCGTTGCAAAGAGAGAGTAGTTTTGAGTGATTAAATTGCTGTGAATCCTGGTTGTGGCGGTGACTACGTGAACCCGTGTGTTTGTCAAACTTTATAGAAATGTACAACCCCCCCCCCGAAGAGCCCCACTGAATTGCACTATAAGTATTTTATTAATGAAAATATATTCCAAAACTGAAAAAAATTTTATCTTCATACTCCTTGTCAATATTGCAGCTTTGCTTTTTTTTACAGAAATTGACAAGCTGAATCTAAGATTTGTATGGAAATGAAAGGAAGCCAGAATAAGCCAAAACATTTTGAATAAAGAAGAATCATTTTGAAAGACTCACACTTCGTGATTTCAAAACTTAACTACAAAGCTACAGTAATTAAGACGAGTGGTACTGCATAGGAATAGGCATATACATCAGTGGAATAGAATGACAGTCTACAAATAAGCTTACACATCTATGGTCAGCTGAGTTTCAACAAAGGTGCCAGGACAGTTCAATGGGAAAAGAGGAAAAGAATCACCTTTTCAACAAACAGTGCTAGGACAAGTGGATATCCACATGTAAAAGGATGAAGTTAGACTTTTTATTTACCCCAAAGTAATTAATTCCAAATGAATCTAGAACTAAGTGTAGGAGTCAAAATGATGAAACTTTTAGAAGAAAATTTATGAGTAAATCTTTATGACCTTGGATTAGATAATGTTCCTAGATATGACAGCACAGTAGAAAATAAAAGATAAATAGGACTGCATCAGAATTAAAAACTTTTGTGCTACCCAAGATAACCATCAAGACCCTGAAATATCCAGAATAAGTAAAGAACTCTTATAACTCAATAATGAAAAGACAACCCAATTTTTAAATGGTCAAGTGATTTCAAAAAGACATTTCTCCAAAGAATATATACCCGTGGCCAATGTACACATGAAAAGAGGCTCAACATCAGTCATCTGTGAAATGCATATCAAAACCACAGTGGAATATCACTTCACACCCATTGGGATGGCTATAATAAAAAAGACAGATCCTAGCCAGGCTTGATAAGGATGTGGAAAAATTAAAACCCTCTACCATGGCTGGTGAGAATGTACCACTGGGCAGCTGCTATGGGAAGCAGTTTGGCAGTTTCTGGAAGTGTTAAGCATAGAGTTACCATTAGGCAGGGGTGCCTAGAAAGCTCTTCCCAAGATCTCTGCTCGGCTTCGCGTAAGCTTCACCCCTGCGGGTCCTTCCTTGAACGCCCTATTTAATCCCGCCTGGCCCTCACTCTCAGCCTACCCCACCAGCTCCTCCTTGCCCTGCTTTCCATTTTCCGTAGGCTTGCCGTGTCACCTTCCAGCAGCCTGTAGACTCTTTTATTACTTCATTGTTTTATCAGCTAGCTCACCCCATCAGAACGCGAGTTCCTCTGGGGTTGGGCTCTCCGCTTTTGGAACTAACCTACCCCAACTGCTTAGAACAGTGCCTAGCATATGTAGGGTTCAATAAATATGTGCTGAAATAATAAATGAATTGAGATTAGAGCAGAATGATTAAGCCCGCTGGGTCAGGAGTCCCCAAGGCCACCCACACATTTGCAGATCCACTAGAAGGACTCAAGGGAGGCAGAGCGTAGTTGCACTTACAGCTAAGGTTTCTCACGGCCGCGTAGTAAGGACACACAGCTGGACCGTCAGGGGAACAGACACAGGCAGAGTCCAGAAGAACCCACACGTGGGCTTCCTTATGCTCTCTCTTCCCCTTGAGGGGAAGAACGCACAAAAATGCAGCAACCCATAGGACGTTCCTGCCCGGGAAAGCCCTTTAGGGGCTCGGCACCCGAGGTTTTTATTGGATGCGGATCCTGTAGGCGCTCTGCCTAGCATGTACCAAGATACCAGTCTCGTGGAAGGAAAGCAGATTTTCAGCATACGCCTTGCTTGTACGGTTTAGATACAGTGATCCACGCTTATCATTAGGAAAACTTTTATCTCAGTGTAGAGAGCAATTTATATTAGCCAGGTCCCCAGCCACACGGGCCTTCCTAAGACGGCGGTCTCAAGCCCGCTACGTTCACTCTTTTCTGGACACCAGTTGACATTAAAATATGATCCTTAAGAATAACGTGAAGTGAAAGAAAATGTTAGACTTGAGAATATGTTTCCTAACATGGTTTCTCCTTTGTAAAACTAAATGCAGTCATTTGTAGGCAAAGTATGGACTTTTTCTACACCTCTGATTCTTTGATCTTTTAAATGTCATATCATTTAAGCTGAGTATAGAGGTTTAAATTGTTTTTTCTTCTATCCATTTATAGATCTTGGAATTTCTGGTACCACGTCCAAAAAGTAAGTGTTTTTGAAATTGTCTGGGTTTCTTATGAAAAGTGTATCTGTACTCATTTGAGACTATCAAACATTGCGCTCATTGGAGTAATTACTCATTCCCAGGCTAGGTAACTGCAAAATTGGCTTTTATTTCATTCCCAGTTTTTGTTTTTGTTGTTATTCTATCGGAACCTCCAAACTGTTGGCTCTGCAGTGAGAAGGAATAATCAATTTCAGCCTCCATATTGTCACTAAGTATATCTAGAAACATTTGGGAATTGTGGTTTGAATACTTTAGTAGCTTTAAATTGTACATTTATTATAATATTCCTAGCTAACATTGATTTTAAAAGAAGTCTCATAGGGGTCAGTTTTAGGGAAGAGAAGTAAAAATGACAAACAATGTACACTTTTTTTAGATGCATATTTCAACGTCTCTGAAATCGGGATGCATTTAACAATAGATGTAATCTTGCGATCACTTGAAGACAGGATGTAGTCATGACATAGTTATGTGAAACCTTCTTTTGAACCCTGTAAGATCCAGAAAGTGCCTTAATGGATTCATCTTCAATTCAACAAAGGATATACAGTATTTATGATATATTTATTTGGCATTTTTTTATATCCAATTCAGTTGAATTTTGTGGCACATTTTTCCATTAGAAGTGACAGGAGATTCTTGTTATCCCTGAGGTCTAAACTCTAACTGATTTTTTTGTCAAATGCTGTTAAGGTCTCCTAGAGGAGATATGGTAAGACTCCTCTATCTGTTTTAACCTGTTCTCTTTATTACCGCTTGACCCAAACAGGCTGCTTCTGACCCCAGATAAAAGTATTTAGGGAGCCACACACCATTCTTTTCTGATTGTGTGTTTGTCTCTTTGTTTGTTTTGCATGCTTGATTTTAGGGGAGATCTTCAGTGGAATGCTGGAGAGAAGAAGTTGACTGGGGGAGCCAACTGGCAGCCAAAAGTAGCCCCTGCCACCTGGTCAGCAGGTGTCCCACCCAGTGCGCCCTTGGTATGTAGTCCCCAGAGGCCAGGACAGTGCGGGCACTTTGCCAGTTTCCAGCTGTATAGAGCAGGGTCCATGTTGCTGAATTTTGCTACTGACATTGTACTTTTTCACCCACATTAGGAGCAAGATGCCATATTTACCAAAATGCAAATGTCATTGACCTTAATAAAGATTATGACCTATCTTTTTATTTTAATTATTTCAAAATAGTATTTATATTTCTTCAGATATTAGTCCTTTATATGTACGATTATGGAAATGATTCTTCAAAACATGTAATATCATTGATCGTTACCTGTGTTTTACCACATTTCTTGCCCAAATTTCCTGATGGCCATAAGAAGTAATGAAAACTTTTTTTCTTACCAGAAAGATTGGGCAGTTTTTCTACTGTGTAAGTGAACTTTCATTTTAAAACCCTATGGATTCTTCTCACCATTTTTTCAATTTGAAACCACTTTCACCATCTTTTCTATAAAGTTTAAATAGGTTTCATTTCTGTATATTAAACTTGTATCAGTATATTAATGCCACCATTCACTCTGTGAAAGAGCATATCACTGGAAATAAAGACTTAATTATTACTTAGTGCGATTTGCCACCACAAAAAGTACATTTCCAGAATAGCAAAATTTACTATTTTTCTATATATGCCCCATATTTAGCAGAACTAGGCTAGCTAGCTACTGCTTCCCCAGCTCACCCGTAGTTTTTCACCTTTGCTTACACCTTCACCTAATTCACCCATCTCCAAGGTTTTCTTGATGCCAACCTCTCCTTGTTGCCTGAATTAATTCCTAACCATCAACCGCCAACCCCAGCCAAACAAGTATGCGTGAAAGTGAATTAATATGAATTAGAATATAAACATTTTAGATAGTCTCCATTAAAAATGATGTGTTCCAGAAATGTATTTAAATATCTGAGTTTTTGAATTTAGAACACATTTCCTTTTTTTTTTTAACTTTTTATTTTATATTGGAGTACAGTTGATTAACAGTGTTGTGTTAATTTCAGGTGTACAGCAAAGTGATTCAGTTATACATATCGATGCATCTGTTCTTTTTCAAATTCTTCTCTCATTTAAGTTGTTACATAATATTGAGCAGAGTTCCCTATGCTATACAGTAGGTCCTTGTTGGTTCTCCATTTTAAATTTAGTAATGTGTACAAGACCACATTTTCTTTTAAACAATTTTATAAATAGTAGTGTTTTTACACATAGTTTCGTAGCCATTTTATAAATAAAAAGAAGCTCAAATCAATCTGAAAAAGGCCTTTTGAATCAAAATTTACCACTAAACAGCACTAATAGTATTAATTGAACTACAGTTTATACTGTAGTTTCTATAGGAAAATACATTCTGTGCTCAGACTTGGTTCTCAAAACCCACTTCCTCCGCACTCCACCCCCTGGTGTTTGTAAGAGAGCAGGAAATTCAGGGGCTGGTATTCCCTGCCTTTGGTGAGTTCAAAGTCTGGAAGAACTTAATTTTAAGAAGTGACTTCTAAACGATAACAATGAGAAGATTGCCTATTATATATGGATATTTACCTCTTCAAATCTTTCTTTTCATTGTTTAAAAACAGTGCTTAAGAGGGCCAGTTTGGTATTTAGCTATCAATAGAGTTCCCTTTTAATTTTTATAAAGGATACTTAGTAGGAAGCTACCAGTCTCTTAAACTGAGCTATGCCCAGGATAACCGTATAATTTATCCCCCAAACTAGGGCTCTTTAAGGGTGAAAGGGAGCATAATTACTACCTTGGGACCCCAAGCATGTGCCTGGTACCTGGTGGCCCACATAGATGCTGAGACCATAAGCGGGTAGCACTCTGGGCCTAGGCAGCTGCACTCCATTCTGTTTTTCTAATTGACATAAAGTTGATTTGCACTGTTGTGTTAATTTCTGCTGTGCAGCAAAGTGACTCAGTTATACACGTATATGTATATATATTTTTTCATATTCTTTTCCATTACGGTTTATTATGGGATATTGAATATAGTTCCTTGTGCTCTACAGTAAGACCTTGTTGTTGATCCATTCTCTATATAATAGTTTGCATCTGCTGACCCCAAACTCCCAGTCCATCCCTCGGCTGCACTCTGTTCTTAAATACAAAAACATTGTTGGGGGTAAAGGGAGAGAGATTCAATAAATGTAAATAACATCCCTAAAGAGAGAGAAAGCTTCTTTAGAACGGATCTTATAAATCTGTTGATACTGCATATTGCAATGAAAGCTCACAATTTATATTATCATCACCAAATTAAAAGAACTAATTTTTCTATTCTGTTCTATGCAAAATTAAAGAGACCTTATCTGCAGTCCTAAGAAGTTTTTATACTTAGTAGTGTTGCCCTTATCAGCAGGATAAAGCTGTTTAATGTTTTTTAACAGGTTAGTTTCACAACAGTCATGGAGGGAAGGGGGCTGAGAATACCGGCATCTGGCAGATCAGCTGTAGGTTTAAAAATTTAAAAAAGGTTGGAGCCAGAGGTGAGGATGGAAAGTAAGACAAGAAAGAAAAGTCTCAGGTAGAGTCCACACAGCTGGGGATAATTGTGAACAAACACACCAAGACACTGGTTGCCCGGGTTTGTATGTGGGGCAGTTTGCTAAGCAGTGAGGCCATTACCCTAGAAGGGGAACAAGGGAGAAGTCCTTTAAAAACGGTATTGAATTGGAGACCTTCCTTGGCCATCACCTCCCCTGAGATGAAGATTTTCATCATACAAGGTTCAGAATTCATCAGATACTTAATTAACAACTCTCGCTTCTTCAGGCCCTCAAGGCTGCCAGTTATCTGATTGTCAGGCACCATCCCTGAGACCGAGATTAATGTTCTTATATTTTTAAACCCCAGAACTCCTTATTTTTGTTTATGAAGCACAAAACTTTACATTGTTCATAATGAAACTCCAGAAACTTAAAGACAGTAAGTAGGCTTTAGCATAAAGTGTCCACAGCAGCTGTGGAAAGAGAAATTAGAACAACAGAAATAATTTATTAGGAGGGCAGAGTTACATGTAGTCCTCTTTCTTTTGTTTATTTTCTTTAACATTTTAGGTAATAATATGAAGGCTGTCCTATGCAGTTACTTCATCATTATTAACCCTCACTTAGTTGTATAAAAATTCACTGCCATTTACTCCATTTACTGCAGAGCTCTTCTTCCTGAGCAAAGCTGTAGCCTTGCTTTTACTTGGTGGTGCAGCTCTAAAGTTTTTCAGACCGTAGAACGCAAGTTATGTCTACAAACCTTGAACAGGACTGGCATATCATCATGGCCATCGAGAGGGTTACTCATTCCTAGTTCTGAGCACACCAGACCTGTTACGTTTCCATCAGACAGACCAGGAAGGTACTTGCAACTCAGAAATATGTGCATTTTGCAGGAGGCCACAGAATCTACAATTCTCCCCCTAAAAACAACTAATCTTTATATGCCTATAGGTGAAAGATTTTGTTGGGTGCTGAAAAAGAAAACAACTTTTAAAACCTTAGGATAAATAATACAGAGGGAGTAAATTATTAAGAGTTAATCTACCGTTTGAGCAAGATGACAAACGTAGACTCCCTTTAAATTTTTTGACCCATTTGTCTGATCAGGATTATCTGCAGGTTCATTTTATTTTGGTAGCTTTTTCCTTTCCCCGTCTTAAGCCCTAATGGTACACTTCTTGTAAATACAGTTATTATTGTATGGTACAATTCTGATAAAATATGCACTTCTGGGTCTGCTGAATAGCCTACCACCTAACCTGTTGAAATGATGAGTAGAGTGAATCTGAAGTATAATACTTCGCTTGTAGGGGAGGAAAAATAACTTTCCATCCATCCTTCTGAATTCTTAGTAGAGACTCCTGTACTAAAAGACGTATGAACGAGAAAAACAGAAGTTTATTAACACGTATGCCTCATATATACAGAGAGATACCCAGAGAAAAAAACATGAGTAACTCCCCAAGGTGGCCCAAGCCACCGGCTTAAATATACCATCTTCCGCTAAAGACAAAAGAGAGAATGATGTGGGGAGGTTACTAGGAAAAGGAGGGTCAACAAAGGTAAGATTTGTTATGTAGATTTAAGTCAGTGACTTCTCCATGGATAAGATTCTCTTGTGATTGGTACAGAGAAGGAGACACCCTTACAAGTGGAGATTTCCTTTATAAATCTCAGTGTCCCTTAATTTCTACTGTTTTCAGAGTTTCTCCTGCTATTCTTCAAAATAATCAACTCAAAAATCATCCTTATGCCAAAGAAGCATATGGTGGTGGGGTGGGTTTTTCTGCTACCCTTCGGATTTTCTTTCATTTAAAAATTTTTTGAGATAAATTTATGTAACATTAAATTCACCATTTTCATAACTTTAAATCGTATAATTCAGTGATTTTTTTAGTATATTTTTGATGTTGTAAAACCATCCCCATTCTCTAATTCCAGAATATCTCCATCACCCCAAAAAGGAACACAGTCTTTCCCAATTTTCCCCTTCCCTATCCCATGACATCCAAAAATTTACTGTTTCTATGGATTTGCCTATTCTGGATTTTTAATACAAACAGAATCATATACTTTGGAGCCTTTTGTGCCTGGTTTTTTGGCTTCTTTCACTTAGCATAATGTTTTCAAGGTTGATCCGTGTGGTGGCATGTATCCGTACTTCATTTTTGTATTGCTGACTATTCTATTGTTTGGATATACCACATTTTATTTATTCATTCATTCATGGATGGAAATTTATGTTGTTTCCACTTTCGGCTATTACGAAAGATGATTCTGTTATTTGTATACAAGTTTGGTAAGAATATATATATATATATGTATGTCCTCAGTTCTCTTGGGAATACACCTAGGAATGGAATTGCCAGGACCTGTGTGACTCCGTTGAGCTTTTTGAGGCACTGCCAAACTTTTTCACAGCAGCTGCATCATCTTAAGTTTCCACCAGCAATGCATAGGGTTTCAATTATGGTTTTCATGTGCATTTCCTTAATGACTGATGATATTGAGAATCTTTTCATGTGCTATTGGCCATTTGTATATCCTTTTTCAGAGAAATGTTTGTTCATGTCCTTCGCCCATTTTATAATTGGGTTGTCTCTTTATTGTTGAGTTCTAAGAGATCTTTATTATTCTGGGTACCAGATACATAATTCGCAAATATTTTCTCCCATTCTGTGAGTTGTCTTTCTTGGTAGTATCTTTTAACGCACAAAGTTTTTGATTCAGATAAGCTCCAGTTTGTCTATTTTTATTGTTATTGCTGTTGCTTTTGGTGTCATATTTAAGAAACCATTGCCTAATCCAAAGTCTTAAGGATTTACACCCAGATTTCCTTCTAAGAGTTGTATAGTTTTATCTGTTACATTAGGTTTTTGACCTATTTTAGGCTCATTTTCATATGTGGTCCAAATTCTTTGTGTTGCATGTGGAAATCTAGTTAATCCCAGAACCATGTGTTGAAAAGACTGGTTTTTCTTCATTTATTGGTCTTGGCATTCTTCTCAAAAAGCAATTGACCATAGATATATAGATTTCTTTCCAGACTCTCTATTCTGTTGTATTGACCTCTATGTCTGTTCTTATGCCAGTACCAAAGTGTTTTGATCAGTGTAGCTTAGTAGTAAGTTTTGAAAACAGAAAGTATGAGTCCTTCAAATTTGTTCTTGTTTTATGAGATTGTTTTGGCTATTCTGGGTCCCTTGCATATCCATGTAAATTTTAGGTTCAGATTGTCCATTTTTCCAGAAGAAGCAGTTGAAGTTTTTATAGGGTTTGCACTGAATCTGTAAAGCAAATTGAGAAATATTGCCATCTTAACAACATTGTCTTCCAGTCCATGAACAGAGGACATCTTTTTATTTATCTGAGTCTTCTTTAATTTCTTTAACAATGTTTTATAGTTGTCAGTGTACAAGTCTTATACTCTCTGTTAAATTTATATCTAAGTGTGTTATTTTCAATGCTGTTGTAAATTAATTTTTTTATAATTGCATATTTTATTGTTCATTGCTAGTGTAAGGTGAATGTCACGTTGATTTTTGTATATTTATTTTGTATCCTGTGACTGTGCTGAACTTGTTTATTAACTCTGATAGTTTTTGTGTGTGTGGATTCTTTTTTTTTTTTTTTTTTTTTACGGTATGCGGGCCTCTCACTGCTGTGGCCTCTCCCATTGCGGAGCACAGGCTCCGGACGCGCAGGCTCAGCGGCCATGGCTATGGGCCTAGCTGCTCCGCGGTATGTGGGATCTTCCCGGACTGGGGCACGAACCTGTATCCCCTGCATCGGCAGGTGGACTCTCAACCACTACGCCACCAGGGAAGCCCTGTCTGTGTGTGGATTCTTTAGGATTTTCAATATATAATAAGCTCATATCATCTACAAATAGAGATAGTTTTATTTCTTCCTTTCTTTCTGGATGCTATTTCTTTCTTTTTCTTACCTAATTGCGCTGACTAGACTTTCCAGTACATCTTTGTCTTGTTCTTAGGGAGAAAGCTTTCAGTCATTCAACATTAAGTACGATGTTAGCCATGAATTATTTGCAGATGCCCTTTATCAGGTTAAGGAATTACCCTTCTGTTCTTATTTTATTTAGTGTTGTTTTGTTCATGAAAGGATGTTGGATTTCATCAAATGCTTTTTCTGTATCTACTGAGATGATCTTTTTTCTTATATTCTATTAATATGACATATTACATTGATTGAGCCTACCTTGCATTCCTGGGATAAATCTCACTTGGTTTTGGTGTGTAATTCTTTTAATATGCTGCTGGATGTGGTATGCTAGTATTTTGTTGAGAATTTTTGTATCAATGTTTGTAAAGGATTTGGTCTGTAGTTTTCTTGTGATATCCTTGTCTGGCTTTGGTATCACAGTAATACTGGAATCAAAGAATAATTAGAAAATGTTCCCCTTCTTTTTTTTTTTTTTTTTTTGAGAACTTGAGAAGGATTGAAATTAGTTCTCCTTTATAAATGTAATAGAACTGACCAGTGAAGCCATCTGGTTTTGGGCTTTTCTGTGATAGAAGGTTTTTGATTACTGACTCAGTCTCTTTACTTGCTATACAACTATTTAGATTTTTCTATTTCTTCGTGAGTCAGTTTTCATAGTTTATGTCTTTCGAGGAATTTGACCATTTCATCTAGATTATCTAATGTTTTAGCATGTAATTTCTGATAATATTTCCTCATAATTTTTTATTTCTGCAAGGTTGGTAGTAATATCTCCACTTCCTTTCCTGATATTGGTCATGTAAGTTTCTCTCTCTTCCTTGGTTTGTCTACCTGAAAGTTTGTTAATTTTATTGATCTCTTCAGAGAACCAACTTTAGGTTTCTTCTATTTCCTCTTTTGTTTTCCCATTCTCTATTTCACTTTTCTCTGATCTAATCATTATTATTTCCTTTCTCTGCTCACTTTGGAATTGGTTCTTCTTTTTTGCAGTTCCTTCTGGTAGAAGTTTAGGTTATTGATTTGAGATCTTTCTCCTGCATATGGGCTATATGTTCTTGTTTCTTTGCATGCCTCATAATTTTTTGTTGAAACCTGGACACTTTGAATATTATAATATGGCAGCTTTGGAAATCATGTTCTACTCCCTCCCCAAGGTTTTTGTTGCTACTTTTTTTGTTGTTTTGCTACCTTGGTTTGGGGGAGGGAGTTTTTGTTTGTTTGTTTGTTTTGTCCTTATAGCTAAGTGGTCAGCTAATGATCAGACAGATACTACTTAAACTCCTGGAACCAAAAATATCTCCCAGTCTTTGCAGAGGGGCTCTGAGTATGTATTAGGCATGACTTCAGACTCAACCAGGCAGTTTGCAACTCTGCCTTAGCGATCACTGCTGCTTTCTTAAAGCCTCAAAGTCAACCCAGAGGCATCTCACATCTTTCCTGAGCATATGCACAGCCCTGGGCATCTGCATGGCTATCTAAATTCCCAGGAGAAGGTCTGGATTTTTCAAACCCTTAATACTCAAAGCATCTCATTCTCCAGCCTTTCCTTTTGAGCTTTTCGTTTAGTCTGCTGTTTTTGCTGACTGATATCCATTGCCTGATACAGCAACAACTGAAAAATTTGCCTTTAAGTATTTTCCACAAATGTCTTCAGGTAACAACTTTAGCACTAGATGGGTCCCCAGTTTGGCAAGATAAAGACAAGCCTTTTGAGCCAGTGTTTCCAGGGAGCCACGTATACACGAGACAAGACAAAGCAAATAATTAAAATATATTCTGCTCCTCGTGGTACTATTACTGGGACTGTGTGCTGTTATTTTCAAAGCTACAGCTGAACTGGAGAACAGTGGCTGGAACTCTAGGGTAAGTTAAAATGCCCCAAAACTCAATGTTCTTACCAAGATTCAGCTGATTTTTTTTTTTTTTTTTTGATTAAGTACTTTCTAGGCTGCTGCAAACTTTTAGTTAGTTTCCAGAGTTCCAAAAAAGTTGATTTTGACCATTTTTGCCTGTTTTTCCATTGCTTTTATGCCTAGGGGCCCTCTTAGAGTTCCTTATTCCACCATTTTTGCTGATATCACTATACTTTTTGAATTAGGATTTTGCTCTGATGGTTAACTTAAATTTAAGAGATTGCAGCAGGGTTAATTTTATGCATAAGGGAGATATTAGGAGTTTTGATGTGTGACTGAAAACTATCAAACCTGTGCCTGAAATGGGATATATGTATGATATTATGTGCAGTCCTCTAAACGCTTCCTAAAACTTAGAATTAATTTTGGTCTTTGTGCAAATGTACAACAGTCAAAAGTCAGAGAGAAGCAAATATAACACAGAAAAGAATAATATAAAAATGGGAGGGGAAATGGAAACCAAGCATTAAAAATGTAAATGAAAGCATTCTTTAAATTTCTAATTCAGTGCCTATTGGAGGATATAATGATAGGAAAAGACAAGCTTAGAAAAATTTGACTTGTTTACAGTGAGGGTGGTATAAGGAGATAGAGACGAAGCCCAGTGCTTGAGTGTAAGCTGAGCCCTAATAAGTGAACCCATAATAGCACCACAACAGTGAACATCAAGTTAGTAACCTTCTTCATATCACTGGCGTGGTGCTAGTGCCTTTTTTTTTTAAATTTAAAACTGAAATTTGAGATTTCTTTACATCTTTATACATACTTAAGGGCATGCATTTTAAAATTGTATTCTGTCATTTTAAAACCAAATTATATTGGTTCTTTTTGTTTGTTGTTGTTGTTGTGTGTGTGTGTGTGTGTGTGTGTGTGTGTGTGTGTGTTGTTTCGTTTTTATAGCAAGGAGCTGTACCTCCAACCAGTTCAGTTCCTCCTGTTGCTGGGGCCCCATCTGTCGGACAACCTGGAGCAGGATTTGGAATGGTGAGTGATGACCGGTGCTAAAACTTGTAATTAATACTTCTACGGCTTTCACCAAATCCCATATTAACTATAGAATATAATTCTCCCCAAAACGCAATGAAGTAAAAAGTTAAGTCATCTGCTTTAGACATTAAGTAGTCTACAGAGGGCATGATTGAGTCCTTATAAGACACTTAAATTCTGCCATCAAAATAATTTTTATAATACACTGTTATGTCATTTTTGGAGTACTATTTATCAAACATATTTTCAGCTCAATCATCAAAATCCACTTTTAATCACTATACTAGGACTTTTCACTTACCACCTCTATCACTAGCAAATTTTAGAGCCATTTTCCATAAAGAAACAAGTTTTCATCTCTTCAAGAACTGTGCTTCCAGAAGATGGATAAACAGCAACAAAGACTGGGTGGGGTGAGGGTGCTGTGTGGCCGGCCAGGCTCCCTACCGCACCTCAGTGCTTCTCTGCCGTCTGCCAACCTCACAGCACCCATTGTTCAAAATTACAAATTATACTCTCTCACAGACCTGGATTCCTCAGGGGATACGGGGATATATGTATACGTGTAGCTGATTCACTCTGTTCTACTGCAGAAACTAACACACCATTGTAAAGCAATGATACGCCAATAAAGATGTTTAAAAAAAAAAAAAGGAAAGAAAAATTTTCAGGAAGGTATTAAAGACGTCAAGGTCAGGGCATTGCCAGAGTAGATTCCACTTGTGCTGTGAACCGCTCTGCTTTTCAGCCTCCTGCTGGGACAGGCATGCCCCTGATGCCTCAGCAGCCTGTCACGTTTGCACAGCCCATGAGGAGGCCACCCTTTGGAGCCGCAGCTGTACCCGGCACACAGGTCAGTTTTTAAGCGTCCCACAAAAGAATGACATGACTTTATAAATGTAACACTGTCATGTGACAGACCGTTTAAAAATGTTTTTACCTGATACAGTCTTCATACCTGTTGCTTCAGAAGTAAAGGGAACATGGAAGAGAGATGAGCAATAGTGTGACATCTGGAGGAAAACGATGGAAATAACTAACTGTCCTCAAGTCCGTCCATTCCTCTCCTACTTAATTCAGAGTGGTTCATGAGAACTACCAGGTGTTTAAAGTATCCAGGCATTAGTCCAGAAAAAATGAGCAGCTCTGATCCATACTCTTATTATGTGTTCCCAAAGTTAGCCAAAGGAACGTGAGGGACACAGTCCTCCAGATTGCCAAGTTTGCCCAAGACTAGTAACGCAAACTGCAAAGCCTGAGGGAGCAAGCAGTTCCCACAAGGCTGCCCTCACATCAGACCCTTCGGGTCCCAAGGGCCACCCTCACTTCCAGCTGCCTACAAATTTGAGGGTTCCCAGGACCATCCTCAGATTAGACAGTTTTCTAGAATGACTCACAGAACTCAGGAGAGCACTAACTTTATGATGACCGTTTTCGTGTAGTAAAAAGATGCAAATCAGATCCAGGCAAAAGAAGAGATGCATAAGGCAAAGTCTGGGAGGGGCCCACACGTGAGGCTTCTCTGTCCTCAGGGATGCATTACCCACCTGGCATCAACGTGTGAGGATACGCAAGCCGTACTGCCAACCCAGGAAGCTTACCTGAGCTTCAGCGTGCAGAGTCTTTATTGAGGTTTCGTTAGATGGGAATGACTGACTGAGTTCAACCACATGGGAAATAATTCAGTCTCCAGCCCTCCTCCCTCCCTGAAGGTCAGGCTCATATCCTGTGGCCCAAAGACTTAACTCTGTAATCACATGGGTGGTCTTTCTGGCATGGCTAGCCCTCCACCCCGAGTCATCTTGTTAGCATAAATGATCAGGTGTGGTTCCAGACACCCACCCTGCATAATAAAGACATTTCTATCACCCAGGACGTTTCCAAGGGTTGAGAGGTTACCTACCAGGGTCCAGGACAAAGGGCACGCCTCTCTTTAGATGAGGCTAAATTTCTTACTGCACAATGTGCTACTTTCCCTTATGAAGGTGCTAAAATATATGCACTTGGTTGAACTGTTGTGCTGCCAATGGTGATGCTGATACTGATGAGCCGCTCTCTCTTCATCGCTCTCGTAAACGGCCTGGCCAGAGTGAAGGTGTACGTAGAGCCAAAGCGGTCGGTGTGAGAGATTGATTTACATGGAGGCAGGACACTGTAACTACTAGCACCGTGCCGAGCAATCCAAAACACAAAGCTCAAATGTATTTTAAGGACATCGGTAAATAGTTTCACTTCTGTAATGTTTTTAATTTACCACACGGGTATTTATATTGTTTCAGCCAAGGAATCCTACTGTGAACTTTCTGAGTGTACTTTAATCCCCTTTGCTTCCTTGAATCATTTCTAAATTCATTTTCTACCTGTTCCCCAAATATGCTTTCAGCTTCTTTACTTTAACCCTCAAAAGCCATAATGACTAGGACAGAGAATGGTGGGTGTCCAGAGAGATGAATTTACAGTGTAAGAGACTCTAGCCTTCAAGGCCATAGCCAAAGCACTGGCTTCATGAGAGATCTTCTGTTCTGCTCTCATACTAATGAACGCTGCCTAAAGTTGTTCGGGGGGAGTGGGGTGGTAGTGAGGTGGAATAGGTGTAATAGTTGGTTTTAAATTTAATCTGGATATATTTAAATTCTAGGAAGGATCTCATTTATTGGGAATGTCTCCTTGATGGTTAAATGTATCCATGACTATCTACCACCTTTTTGAAAAAAAGGAAGGATGTTCCTATTTTTATGAGATTTTTAAAAGTCATTGTATTTGGTGCGCTGAAAGCTTTAGAAATAAATTAATATAATTTTATTATTTAAGGTAGTTTTTCTGTGTGATACCAGTGTTACAGAGCGTCAGTTTGTTTACTTAATTCAAAGAAGGAAAATGAGAAATAGATGATATGATGAAAACACAGTGTTTTCATCATTTAATTGAATTTATGGTAATTTAGGAAACGGTATGCCACACTTACTCAATTTCTAGATTGTATTTCCTATATCAGAGAGGAAGCATAGCTGATTATATGCTAGATGCGGAAGTTAGCACGAGTTGGTAGCTTTAGAAAACGAAACAGTTTTTCATTACTGATACGTGGACTGTTCCCCTGCTGCTCAGTTGGTTAGTATCACGATGTTGTCATATCACCTAACCGTTAATTATAGACCAGTCCTTGAGTTTCTTATCTTCCAAACAACTTTGACCCTTACCCCGGTCTTTCTATGAAATACGATCCCAGTTTTAAAAATGGAAATTTGACTGATAGATAACTACAGTCAGTCAATAGTTCATGGACATAGGAACAAATCTGAAACTTCTTACCTCTGGAGCTTTGTTTATGGAACCAATGAAAACATACGTCCGTGCCCTACAATCCCAGGTCTCTGAGGTTTCCATCACGTCCTAAGCGTAGGAGGAAATTACTTAGACTCGAAGGATACATGTCAGTTATTGCTCTGTGCAAATTCCATGACCTTTTTCAAGGCCTTGTACCCTAACAATCCTGCAAAAGCCTGTTCCTGGCACCTATGTCTGTCACACGATGAAATAATTTAGGTATTCGCTAAACAGAAACAAGGCAAGAAAATGTTTTGTTGCTTTCGCTGCAGGCTTAGTGTCATTCTTCTCTATAGTCTGTAAAAATTAGTCCTCTCTACGAGCTGGATAGGCAAGATTGGAATTAGCGGCATTCATAACTAGGAGACTGTTTGCTCATCTGAAACTAACAGTGCCCCCAAACTTGACAGGTTTTCCCTTAAAATACTTTACATGAAATCCTAGTATATTTAGCTGATATTTTAAAGTAATTTCTTAAGTAACTTTCTGCAAGCTGTTTTCTTCCCATTTTTCCTTCAAACTCACTCTCACTCTAAGAGAAGTCATTTATATTCCTTTATTAGTTTAGTGGTACTAATGACTCAAAGTAAAATGCTTTGAATAGAGAAATTGTTTGGGTTTTGGTTTTTTTTTTTTTACTGTACATTCATAATAGCTTTAATGTGACTAGTTTTTCACATCTTCCCTAACTAATACCCATATTGTTCTACCAGAGTCCTCAAATTTTACTTTGGCAAAATTTGATGTCAAAGAATTTCAAGAAAGCCAATATCCTTTGAAGTGTGTTTTGTAAATCCAAAATCTAAAACAACACTGTGACTGAGTAGAACAAAGTAGATTTTGTAAACTTTTAGCCGTCTAATCTTCTGCATGTTTGTTTTCTGTGGTATGTGCTCGGCCTAATGCTTATCTATCTCTCTGTTTGCTTTCTGTTTCCACTATCTTGGGCTGGCTTTTCCCCCTTAGCTTTCTCCAAGCCCTACACCTGCCACTCAGAGTCCCAAGAAACCTCCAGCAAAGGACCCATTAGCGGATCTTAACATCAAGGATTTCTTGTAAACAATTTAAGGTATCTAATATTGAGCTTTTCCTGTGGGCTTGCAATAATGACCTATGCTATGCTTAGCTATTTTATTAGGTATAATATTTGTACTTCTGTGTTTTTAATACATGTATACAATAATAATTTGAATGTTTATGCTTTTTAATCAATATTGAAAGCTATCTTTGTCAATGATTTTTTTAAATCTTAATTTATAAAACTAAGAGGGAGAGAAACCTCCCAGATTGTCCTTACCCTGGAAAGCACAAAGAATATACTGATAAAGCAAAAAGTTGCCCAAGCTACTACATAAATTAGAAAATTACCACTTCATTCCATGATGACTGGAATTTATAGAAAGGTAACAGTTATCATACTTCATTGAGAAATTGTCTAAGAATATATTTGGCCACAATAATTGTAATTTTATTTTGCTTATTCTTATGTGGCCTCATCAAATAAAGCTTAGATTATTATCCTTGTATTTCTGCATTCAAGCAAAATTTTAAATTTCTGACATTCTCGTTTTAAATTTCTAATGTAATTTTTGAAATT
Source organism: Kogia breviceps (assembly GCF_026419965.1). Classification (NCBI taxonomy): domain Eukaryota; kingdom Metazoa; phylum Chordata; class Mammalia; order Artiodactyla; family Physeteridae; genus Kogia; species Kogia breviceps. The sequence goes on from NC_081322.1 coordinate 568,447, forward strand.
ACATTATGACTAATCGTGGACTTACAGAAGAAAACTGATGAAGGAAAAGGGTTTACCACTAACCCAACCCCAGCACCTAACACAGTGGGTCGGTTCTCAAGAAATACTTGCTGAATGTGGATGAACAGTGGTAATGATGCTGTTCATTTACATCGTATTTTTCGTACTTGCCGGTCATTAACCCTTTGACCGTCTCTGTAGAAGGTCAGACCCTGCGAGATAAACTAGTCAGACACTTTTGCCTCCATTTCACAGCTAAAGCAACTAACTGTTCCTTGGCATTGAGTGATTTACCCAAGGTCACGCTGGAAGAGCAGTAAGAGTGTCGAAGCTTTGGGACCCCCCGTCCAGTGTTATTTTTATCGTATATCTACTGCCTATATTTTTTTAAACTTTCTCAAATGCCTGCTAAGATTTTTGTGGATTCCTGCCTTCCGAGTTTTTTCTTCATACAAAATTAATAAATAATTCAGCATTTTAAGGCCTTGGCATCTCAGCCAAGTAATTCTCCTTGTGCCCAACTTTTCTGTCCCACTCTGGTTTGGATTGGGCTGAGGTAAGCATCACGTAGGCATAAGTAAGACAACGAGCACTTACTTCTTAGCAGCTGAAGTTTCAGGAATGACCAAGGACACTGCAGGGAGCAGCCTTTCTTCCTCCTTTTATTCAGTAATATTGCCGTCAGTCTATGCAGGAACTCTGATAAGGACCTGAGACAGTCCCTGCCCTCAGAGATTCACAGTCAAAAGAGGGACAGATACAGACTATGTTATGAAGAAGAGTTACCTCCATGGCTAAGCCTGAAGACCCCAGGGAAGTTTTCCTGGCAGAGATGTTGAAGCGTGGGAGATAGCCAGGCTGACTAGTGGGGGGTGGCATAAGTGAAAGCTTTGAATCGCCAGGGATATCTCCCCTCTATTCTGTTCTGTCACTTGTGCAACTGTTTAGTGGCTCCTTGAAAACCCTAACTGAAAAGGACCAAAAAAAAAAAAAAACCAGGGAGTCCCTGCCCTTCCCCCTTTTTTTCACTGCCCTTTTTTTAAGGTTAGCTGTTCTTAATTGGTACTGAATGTCCTGCTAAGGTTTCTAAGTATCCAAATTTCAAAATCTTGCCGATAGAATTTTCTTATCTAAAAATGAAGCTATACATTGAAAGTTTTTTTTCTCCCCCTGGATGAAATTTTAAGCTTGTTTTAAGGAATTGTGAAAAGTATATAAATGTGACTTCGGTAACACGAAAACCTTTGGTGTAAAGATTTTCATCGTAACGGCGAAGTAAAATTGCAAGGAAGGTAAAATCTTTGAGGAGTACGTAGTATTGTTTTCTAATTCTAGTGCTTTTTATCTTTACAGCTGCAATTTTTGTGACTGAATAGGAAAAAAAATAATGAGTTTGGACACTTCAAATAAGACATGCTCAGAGTTTCAAAGGGAGCCGCCAGTACCAATCCCAATGCTTATACATAACTCCTCTTCCAAAATGTGTAGCACAGCTGTGAGAGTGAACATTAGGAACGTGTACTACCTTAGCTGTTATCCCTACTCGCAAAATTGTAGTGTATATATGGGTTCTTTGTGTGTTGTACGATGTAAACCACGAATGGATGTTTCTACTGCCTTTAGTGCTTTTCCGGACCTCACCCATGGATGGATGTTGCAGCTGTTGGGTGGTGAGCCATTTGGAAAGACGTGTCTGTGTTTTTGAAGGTTTCAATGTATATATAACTTTTGGACAAACCTAAACTCTCCCCATAAATTCTCTTTTCTTCTGTATGTACGTTACAAACATAGTGTGATGATACCAGATAGTAAGGAAAACACTCTTAAATATACAGAACTTTTTTCGGTGTGGAGTACACTTTTCCAATCACAGGAACTTCAGCTGTTGTGGGAAATGTTTATTTTTGTGGCACTGTATATGTTAAGAACTTTTATTTTAAAAAAATATAAAGGTTAATGTCCATAACAAATATTTCTCCTCGAAGCTACCTTATCAAGAATGAAAATCATGTGGGAAGAATTCCATATTCAATCACTGCTATATGAAAAGATATATTTTAATTATATTTCACAGGTTTCGCATCTAAATTGACCTATTTGTTCATTTTTGATTCAATGCACCGAAAAGTGAAGGGTCCATTTCCGTCATGTCCGTGAAAATGCAGTTAGAAATGTGCTCTTCAAGTGATTATAAAGGCACCCCAAGGTATAACTGTAATTTAAAGACTACTGCAAATATTTTTATTTTCTTGTGGGTTTTATGTACATCTGTTAATTTAGTATTTCTTTATGTATTCTGTAGAGTAGTGTTTTTCCATCCCTCAACTGAGCTCAAAGTAGGTTTTGTTGTACCATTGTGATTAGAATTTAAACTAAATCAGAGAATTGTATCCTTTACTGTACATATTGTATTCTTTAATTTTTAAGTTGTCATGTTGTCTGTGCTGATGGCTTGGCTTAAGATTTCGATGCATAAATGAGGTCACTGTTGATCAGTGTTGCTAGTGGCTTGGCAGTTCTTCGTTAAAGCATATTGGGTTGGAAAGGTGTTTGCCTTTTTATCAAATTATTCAATAGCTGTATGGTACCATTTAAAAGTGGTTGTATCTGAATTTACTGTGGGGATAACATACTGTAATGGGGAAAAATTACCTAAAACCAATTTCAAAATGGCTTTTCTTTGTATTTCAGTTTAAAAACCCAGTGCATGTATGCCCTCTGAGATGCAATAAACACCTTGAACAAAGAAAATGCAAACATAATCTTTCTCTCTTTGATTATTTCTTAGGGGAAAAAGTCTGTTTCAGATGACACACATATCATATATAAAATATTGCAAATGCTAAAACAGTTAGGATGAGAAATGCGGTCTGTGCCAACATAGTTTTGATTATTTTCCAATAAAGTAAAAACAAGGATAAAAAGAACAATTTTGGGCTGCCCTGGTGGCGCAGTGGTTGAGAGTCCGCCTGCCGATGCAGGGGACGCGGGTTCGTGCCCCGGTCCGGGAAGATCCCACGTGCCGCGGAGCGGCTGGGCCCGTGAGCCGTGGCCGCTGAGCCTGCGCGTCCGGAGCCTGTGCTCCGCAGCGGGAGAGGCCACAACGGTGAGAGGCCCGCGTACCGCAAAAAAAGAAAAAACAATTTTAATCAGCTGTCATTAAACTTGGGACTCCGTGGCTACTGCCAAATACACTGAAATTCCATATTCCAAAAAAGAGAAGGATGAGCTTTCTTTTAAAATATGCAGTTAAATTCTTATAATAGTTTTGCAAGAATTCTCTGTGGAAGTTGAAGAATTGTATGATTTTAGGTAATAGTTGACAGTACTCACACACTTGCATGCACAGGTACTCGACACAAAGTCTAGATTAGCTGATTTAGTAAAATTGGATGACTTGATGCCTATAACTAGATTGTTACAGTGTCTCAAAAAGTAGTCCAATCAGATAGAAGCACATTTCTATTTCTAAAATTGTCTTTCCCTTAGTTACCTAGGATTTGTATCTGGCGAACTAACTTTCAGAAGCTAGTATCTGATTATGTAATGTGACTTTTATAGATTACATTTTGATCATATGTTACTTGGCAGGCATATTGTAATAAAAATGTGTTTCAGATTGTAAATAATTTTCCGCTTAATACTGCATTTTTAATATGCGTTTTTCCCTCCATTGAATGACCCGTGTGGTATAAATGCTTAATAGGTGACGCTACAACAGCGCTATTTTTAAATGGGATGCTGGAACCTTGCTGTGGTGAGGTTCTTGACGTCCCTGGGTGGGGAACTGTCTTATAGATGAGATGCCGGATCAGGTCCTCTGCTCGGACGGTTTCTCTCTCTGGAGAACTTCCAACACAGGTGCATTTTCCCCGTGGTGTTCTTCCTCGTGGTGCGCGTGCCTCTCCTGCCTCTCCTGGGCCCTCCGCGCGTACACACGTAGGCACACTATTCAGGGTGTGGCCGCGCCACTGCTCACGCGAGAGGTCACTTTGCGGGCCAGCGCAGGGCCCTGTGCCTTAATTCCCTCCCCCAAGCCCATGAGTACAGCTAAATCCTACTCGCCCAGCATGGCTCCCCACCGTCCTCTTCTCAGAGCCCAACTTTCCTCAGCCTTGATGGCACTTACCATACTGTGTTATAATCGGCTGGGAAGGTGGCTTCCGCCCTGGCCATTTGGGAGCCTCAAAGGCAGGAAACGCCTCCTCTTGCTCAGACCCTCAGCAGCTAGCACTTCAGTAGGTGTGTGTCTGAAGGATGAACACAGTACATTCGTTCTTTTTTTTTTTTTAACTTTTATTGGCGTCTAGTTGATTTACAATGTTGTGTTAGTTTCTGCTGTACAGCAAAGTGGATCAGTTATACATACACATATGTCCACTCTTTTTAAGATTCTTCTGTGTAGGCCATTACGGAGTATTGAGCGGAGTGCCCTGTGCTCTACGGTAGGTCCTTATTAATTAACCTATTTTACATATAGTACTATGTATATGTCTTAGAGGTCTTTTCACTTACTTGGATACTGCTGGGCTGTTGTATTTCTGATGACTAAAGAATAACTCTCATACAGTGCAGTTATTGTCAGATGTTACTAGAGTTTGAATAGCTCTCCCAGCTCATTGCAATGGAAGCATTAACACCAATTGAAAACCCATGTTGAGTTGAAGGTTTGAATTACTTTATGGTGTAATGATTACAAGTGGTTCTCTCAGTACTAAAGTGTCTCCTGTGTTCTCTGTTTTTCATGTTATTTGCTGCGCAGCATGGCGCAAAAAAAAAAAAAAAAGGAAGGATGGACGGTTTTCACTTATCATTTTGTATCTTCCTGTATGGTTTGCATTTTCATCTATACACATGTATTACTTTTGGTTTTTTAAATGTAAAAAAGGATTGTATCTGGATTGTAGGGTTATGGGCATTTTAGTTCCTTCTTTGTATTCCTCCGGTGTCAAAAATTAAAATATGTAAAATAATTTCTTAAAGGAGGTAAAGGAGAATAAAAGGGTATTGTTAAAGGGTTAAAAAAGAATAAAAACCAAAGACTTCTGGGGAGAAGTCATGGGGTTCAGAAGAGGAAGAAAGGAGTGGACGTGAAAAATATACATGAGAACGTGATTCACAGAAAGATAAAATGTGCAAAGCCCTCTGTCTGCCTCCTAAATAGATACACCTTTAACAATAGATCTCCAAATTTTTGAAGTTAGAAAAAGGGCATGGTCTTGTAGCAGTAACGACAGTGTTTCTTGTATGGAAGTAGTTGATGAAACTCAAAACGTGTGTTGCCTTAGTTGAAAAGTCACGTTGGTCTATACTTTTGAGGCAGCAGGCTTTGTGGTAGTTTGTTATTCATCCTCTTGGACTGTAAGAAAACTTCAGTTTCTCAGAGCCTTGCTGACAGCACATTTCACTACTGGATACATCATTCGGGTCTCCTGTATGAGGGAGCAAGGTTTCATGACTTAGTGGTATGGTCATTAACCTTAGCTAAACTCTCAGAGCTGCAGCACTAAGTCACCAAGTTCATTTCCACTTATGACATGCCTCGTCAAACAATTCTGAAAGAGGAATCCATGCTGTAATTGATTCCATAATTAGGTATTCTGTATCTGATCGCAGAACAGAGATTTTCAAACTCTTTGTCTCAGAACTGAATTTGAACTTTTCTTTCGCCGTACCGCGCGTCATGTGGGATCTTAGTTCCCTAATCAGGGATCAAACCTGTGCCCCTGGCAGTGGAAACACAGAGTCCTAACCAATGGACTGCCAGGGAATTCCCTGAAATTTACTGAGGACCTCCAAAAGCTTTGTTTATATGGGTCATGTCTGTCAATACTTAGTATGTTAGAAATTAAAACTGAGAAAATTTTAAATTTTTGTTTAATTCATTTTTAAAAATATTAAAACTATTCTATATTAACATCAATAAAATATTTTTAAGAAAAATTCCAATTTAAAAAAATTTAGAAGAGTGGCATTGTTTTGCTATCTTTAATCTCTTTAATGTTAGACTTAACAGAAAACAGCTACATTCTTATATCTGCTTCTGCATTCAATCTGTTGTCATATCCCATGTCATGCGGTCACTGGGAAATATCACCATGAGTGCAGTTGTGAGAAAATGAGCATCCTAGTATTATTATGAAAACAGTCTTCACCTCACAGTATTGTTATAAAAATAACTTTAACCTCACAGACCCTTCAAAAGGGTCTCAGATCCTCAGGAGTCCCCAGACCACACTTGGAGAACCACTTCTTTAGATCTGAAAGAACTGTTCTCATGTTCTTTGAAAGAGAGAAAACGTTTACTAGTTAACAGATTGCATCATTTTCTGTGTGTGTGAACAGAATAACCCTACCACCACCATGTGTTTTGTTCAGTGTCTGAACAAATGCCCTCCTCCACCAACCCCACATTACTTTTTAAGCAACTTTGAGACATGTACAGGAATGGGAATTCTGCGTAGACTTCTGCGAAGACTCCACGGAAGGCATCCCTGCTCAACCACCCACTGTTACCTTAGGCAAGTTACATAAGTTCTCTAAATTTGTTTTCTTGTCCGTGGAAAGGAGAAAATTTCTATCTGTGTACTTACTCTTCAATGAGATAAGGCATGGAAAATGCTTGGCACAGAGATAGTGCCCAATAAATACTACTGTTGTTACTTTTAGAACTATTCTGGCTGTTTTTGCTATAGATTTTGTCATTTGTCTATGATTGTAAGAACACTAAAGGGTGGAGAAGGTGGAAGTATAAAAAGTAGTCAGTAATAGGAATATTCCTTAATAAAGTACAATCACCAGAAGTACTAAACGTGTTTTAAAGTTTCATCAACGTAAGTGCGTGTTCCACATATAAATACAGCTCACAATTCAACACCGAGCTGGAGGATGAGATATCTGAGCAGGGTACAAACAACATCTGCCACCGAGTTCAACTGGATTCTCTGGAGCCTCTTCCTGGGCACAGTTTCCAGTGTCTAATGACACTTTTTAAGAACATAGATGAAAGATACCGATATGAAAGATGCTTGGGGCCCATAATAGAATTGTTGCCATTTGGCCAAAAGTGTTTCTACTTGGAGATCAGATATCTTTAAAAAATACGCTTTAATAGTGATTTTTTAAAAAATAGGAGAAATATTTAATGAGTATTTGACAGAGATGGAAGGTAAAAATATCCAGAATGGACATAGTATGTGCAGGTTGCAACACTGAGGACTGGAGGAAGGAGGTAATTTTGAACAGAAGCCTACAGCAGCAAGAGACTGTAGCCTAGGACAGAACCCAGGCCTGCAGACAGCAGACCACAGGTGAGTAGGACCTAGAAGGGCCCCCTTCCAACAAGGGGAGGGGGAGACAGTCTTCTTTTAGTGATCATGTTCTCTGCTGTTAACCCACTCTTTAATGCTAAATTCATCTCCAGATACCCAAACAGCCCGTGGTTCATCTCTTCTTCAGAGTAGGGAACATCTTTGGGGTAAGTCAACTAATTTTGTAATGAATAATTGTCTTTGTAAAACCTAAACAGGAAGTTAAAACTTACAGCCTGAAGTGACTTACAAATCTGTGCCAAGGAAATTTGGAGTTATTTTTTAAATCACCTGCTAGTTTGGATCCCATAGCTTTTGGCAGTCTATTGAAAACAGGACATGCAGTTGTGACCATGTGTGTAATATTTTAGATGTAAATTTGGGGCCAGATTTTTTTTAAAAAATCTGTCTCCTCACAGGGAAAAAAAAAAAAAAAATATATATATATATATATATATATATGGCTTCAGAGCTACACTAAAAGGAACATTTAGTTTAGAACAGAGACAAAGGTGTTCCTGTTTGATTGGGTTCAGAACAAACTATAGTTACATAACTGGCTAGTTGGTGATGTGTTAACTAATGGGTTAGTTCACTGTAAAAACCACATAATGTTTATAACTTGTTGCTTTCTTTATGTCTAGGTGTTATCAAACTTATTGGTAAATATTCTAAAAAAATGTTTAACAAACATGTCTAAGAGTGAACCCGTTATCTGTTTACCTCAAGCCTGGTTTTTCTGTCTAGGTTGGTGGTCTCACTGTCTACCTAGTCTCCCCAACCAGCAAGTTAGTGTGACATTACAGCCTCAGTTCTCCTCCCCTATATTCAGTGAGTCACTAAGTACACTGAACATTCTGCTCTCAGAAGGTCTTACAAGTTGCCCACTTGTGCCATTTCTATGGCCACTTTCTTAGGACAGTAGCTCTTTACTGGGCTCTTTGCCTCTAGTCTAATCCCCACCCAAAGTCACCTCAATTCAGCCTACATGGGTGGCCAGGTTTCCCTTTCAAAATTCTCCTCTGATGACATGACTTTTCCCTGACCTCAAAACCTGCATGTAAAGGTTGAAGTCCAAGCTCTCTAGCATGGCATTCAAGTCAAACGTCTATTCAAGGCTAGAAGTCTAGTTTGGAGCCTCATTTCCTGCCATTCCTCGCCACTAGCAGGAGCTAACCTCTCATGGCAGCAACCCCCAACACTGCGTCCTAAACACACAGGACAGTGTCACACTTCCGTACCTTTGCACAGGCTGTTTCATCCCATGTGGGTGCCCTCCACTCCCCCAAGTTCCCACTGATAGGCTGGCAAACTTCAACGCATCCTTCAAAACCCAACTGAGGTATCACCTCCTCTAGGAAACCTTTCTTTTCATCACATCTGCCCACCCCGATAGAGCTGATCCTTCTCAAATGTGTTCCTTCAGCACCTTGTACTTGCTTCACCTTTTTCACACTAGTTTGTAAACATGTGTCTGACTTCCTTACTATATTATGAGGTTTTTGAAGAAGGGTAGAATCTAGTACTTAACTCTGTATCCTATGTGCCTAAGATTGGACTCAACAAATGTTCATTGGACTATAGTGATTTGATCTAACCTACAGTATAAAGCAGATGGTGAATAAAAAAGAAAAAATTATCTCATTTCCAGGAAACAAGTAAAATTGGATTTTGTCCCTGATTGTAAAATGATTGCCTGTGTCCAGGAGTTTTGTAAATTTGACTCATTTCTTACCATCATAAAACAGAATTTGACAATGTTATTGTTAAAATGTGTTTCTGCTTTATAAAAACACTGAAAAGAATACCATCTATGTGTCTGATAGTTTTACCACCACTTTCCTTACCAAAGTACTTAAGATAGTTTACAGGAAAAAATATAAAGATGGGTAAAACTGAGAAACCATTTTATTGGGGAGAAAAAGACAAACATAATTGTGCACAGAAGGAAAGTGTAGGAGCTGGAGGAACAATTAATTTAGGGAAGATAGGTTTTCATGGTGGTTCCCAAATCAAGCTAAATTATGAACATCATAATCCTTGGAGAGCTTTATCAAATATAGATTTCTGGGCCTCACTCTTAGGGGCTGCCAGGTAGATCTCAGTGGGGCCCTGGAAACAATCTTTCTAAAATAATTCCCTAGGTCATTCTGATGAGCAACCAACTTTGGAAACCACTGAAATATCATAAATCTGGTGGACTCACAGGGTGTAGCTCTATTTGAACGTTATAGATAATTCCAGCAAAAGAGAAATTTCTAAAGTCTTCAAAATAGGAAAGCCACGGAGAGTATTTTGTCTCATCTAGTCTAAAAATTGAGACATGTAGTTCCTAGTCATAAAAAGGTGGTCCCTATGGCATTATAATACATTAGCTTCCACCAAAAACCAAGCTTTCGTTTGGCGGCTATGTGCAGGAAAGATGCTGGACCAATGAATGCCCAGGACATCTGTCCATGGAGCCACATCAGCCATGTACCATCTACGGGAAGTGGCACCACTGCCCATTGGGTGGGTACAATGGCGTTGCTTATTTTCCCAGGCCACAAAGAGAGCCTTTTAAAGTAAATGTTCCGAGTACAGTGGCAGAATACTAAATTTGGTTCTGTCTTAGAAATAACACGCTTTTATCTTTAGGCAGTTGCTTGATAAAGTGGTAGTTTTGTTTGGCAGTAGAATCTTGGCACCAAGCCCACTCTGATTTTTAAGAGAAAAAGAGAATTAAACGGCACTTTTGTAGGTATTGTAAAGAAAAACGGTTGAAAAGTTTAAAAGGTGCATCTTCTAATATTGTTAGCCGCAATTTTTTCCAACAACTGATCAACTTAAAGGAGTTTTGAGGGGAAAAAAATGAATGTGTCCTCTCAGATCTCTGTACTGTATACTAGTCTGTTCTTTTCTCCTATACGCTGAGATCGATGTTGTTTTGTGATCTGGGGTCTGGGTCAGTAGCTGTAGTTTAAATCCTAAGGAACGCAAAAATTGCAGTTTTTACTCCTGTCAATTAAGAGAAGAACAGAGCGAGCGTGCTTAGAACAGAAAGGGACTTCTCATTTTCCAGAAGCCTCAGGCATCTAAGGATTACTCTTGGAAAGCCCCTGGAGGGCCTATCTAGCTGAGAAGAGAGTAGTTCCTCAATAGGCAGTTCTTTGAAAAACCTTGTGTTGTTGGCTAAACCCCAGGAAGCTGGAGGTTTAAGAGTAACAGTGGTGGGAAGGGGAAATTGACAGTTTCAGAGAACAAGAGTTGCAACACCCCAATCCTCCCCAAACGTACACCAGCACACACTCACACTCACACTAGTTTTTCAGCGATGATTGACTGCTGATCTCTCTGCCTTTAGGAACTTCCAACCTTTCTTTCAATTGTAGGAGGTAATTTCTATCATTTTATAATACTAATGACAATTATCAGCATATTATATTTGGTGACCATTTACTTCACTCAGGGCAGTCTACTAGGATTAGACAATTAAAGCTGTTGTATTCCACGTCCCGAATTTTCTCCAATACACCAGAGTCGCTGTACCTGTGTGATGTGTTTGCTTTGAAACTGGGTGCAGCTGTATGGCTAATTCTCAACTTTCAAGACACTCATTAACAGTCAAAATCACAAATATTTTAATGGTTAAGGATTTGGGGGTATAATAAAACATCTGGGAAAGATTTTTTTCTTGACTTTCGAGATTAGAATTTCATTTGGTACAGAAGCAAGTCGATTCTGTAGACCACTGATGTTTCTCTTCTTTTAACGAAGCTTTAAAAAATGTATGTTAAGCTTTTTTATGAAAAGTGTTCTGTAACACCTTACAAAACTCATACTGAACATAACTAAATTTTATATCAATTATTCAGCCAGCATTGTGAACATAACATACATTGGTAGGCTTTCACAAGCTAGTATGGGTCGCATAGCTACTAGCACCGAAACTCAATAGCTCTAAACAACTGTAATTTTGTAGTTTTTAATGACTCGTTTTTGTTGTTGTTGTTTAGTAGTTTAGTAGTTTGTCTACATCTTCTCTCTCAGGCTGTCACTTTTGGGGACTGATCTAGACTTGCCTTGACAGCTGCTTTCAAGTATAGTTTAGGAAATGAGATAACCAAACTTGTTAAGATTATTTCCAGAGTAAAAGTAATTTCCTATCATCCATTTCGGTTATCAGAGAATAACAGTTGGGGCTTAATATTTTTGTTATATTTTGGATACTTGTACTGACCAGCAAAGGAAACTGGGTAAACGAGATGATAACCGTATGGTAGATTACAAATCACTGATGAAGTTGAATGTAAAATACAGAGACGAGTAAAAAAAAAAATGAATAGTAGTCATGCTGAGCAAAAGGCTAAAGGAACTTTCCAAACTCATCTGTATTCACTTGTGTGAACAGTTTCCAGAGTTTTGCTCTTATCTGTGCCACACGTGTGAGAGTATATACTATACACATTTCAGTATATGAATGCATGCACAGAGGATTTCAAAAGCATAAATGTAAGTTTTACCACTAGTAAAACATTTACAAATATAGACTAAAATGTGATCATATTGTCTCGGTTTGGTAAAACCACACTGGAAGGCAATAATGGATCATATGGTCACAGTGACTGCAATCTGGATTAAAGTAGACATTCTAAGCAGACTAATTTTCCCCAGAGCTTGAGAAAAGTGAATGAATTTTAACATGTTTTTGGAAATTTTAAAATATTACTGAAACGAAAGACTTCAGAGGCAAGTTGTGAAGCAGAGATTATCTGATTAAATATTTACATGGCATGGGGGAAGGGGAAGCTGGGACAAAGTGAGAGAGTGGCATCGACATATATACACTACCAAATGTAAAATGGATGACTAGTGGGGAGCAGCCGCATAGCACAGGGAGATCAGCTTTATGCTTTGTGACCACCTAGAGGGGTGGGATAGGGAGGGTGGGAGGGAGACACAAGAGGGAGGAGATATGGGGATGTATGTATAAGTATAGCTGACTCACTTTGTTGTACAACAGAAACCAACACAACATTGTAAAGCAATTATACTCCAGTAAAGATGTTTAAAAAAATATTTACACGGCAGAGCAGGGGATGAGGCATAACTACAGGACCCTGGCACTCCTCAGTTTGAAGGCATTTTTATCAGAAATACCCAAACCAGTAGGGAACATGGCAAGTGTCTGATTCCTATGCTATGCTACAATATTCTGATATTAAAATTCTCATTACAAATAAACGGCCCCATTATTTGAACATGTGCTGTTTACAATATGTGGTTAAGATAATGCCTCTAGTATAATATTTTGGAGCCTTATCATGCAGCATGGAGCAGATAATGCCCTGAAAGAGTAAGCCTCAAGGAATACTGGGTGTTATTTTTAAGCATGTATTTATCACCTCCTCTGTGCCAGGTATAAGCACTTGAGATAATGATCATGAAAGTGAGAAGGAGATTGGTTGGCCTGGGCTTCCATTCATACCCCATTGCCTCGTTCCCCTGCTGACTGCTTTATTTTATGAGTTCCCTGGGCCTGGCCCAAGTTGCAACTTGTGGTTTTAGAATAGACACTTGTTATGGACTGAGTGTTTGAGTCCCCCCCAAATTCATGTGTTGAAGCCCTATGTAGCCCCGATACAATAGTATTGGGCGATGGGGCCTTAGGGGGGTAATTAGGGTTAGATGAGGTCATGAGGGTGGGGCCCTCATGCTGGGATTAGTGCCCTTGTAAGAAGAGACACCAAAGAGCTTGTTCTCTCCCTCCCTCCCTTCCTCCCTCCCTCCCTCTCTCTCTCTCTCTCTCTCTCTCTCTCTGAGAGCACACAAAGAAGAGGTCATGTGTGCACAAGCAAGATGGCAGCCACCTACAAGCCAAGATCACAGGCCTCAGAATGAAACCTACCTTGCCGGACTTCCCAGCCTCCAGAACTGTGAGAAATAATTTTCTGTTGTTTAAGCCACCTGGTCTTTGGTATTTTGTTATGGCATCCCAAGCTGATTAAGAATTACCTGGACTGTGGGTAAAGCAAACTAGCCTAGACTGGGATCACAAGTTATTTTGGCCACCATGCTCTAGACAGTTTCACTAACTGGATCAAACTGCCAGCTATTAAATACAGAAAGGAGTAGACAGGGAATTGCCCTCCTAGACTTTATTTAGAAAAAAAAACCATCTGAGGGTGATTTTTTCCCCCTTAGTTGAATGGCAAATCAATAAAGAATTGTGAATCTGCCTATACACTGACCCCATATAATGACAACATGATTTCACCACCAATTAGACCAAATATCCTAAATATCTCTGAACTTTATGATTTGGCCATAGAAGAAAGCTAGAAAAATCAGTTTATTAAAAAGATTGTTTTGGGTTGTTTATTAATTGAAGATTTAAAAACATCTCCAGTTTTTATAAAAATCAGTTCAAAAATACTTTTAAGCCTCGGCAGATACTTTTTAAAATCAGTAGGGCTTCCTTGGTGGCGCAGTGGTTAAGAATCTGCCTGCCAGTGCAGGGGACACGGGTTCAAGCCCTGGTCTGGGAAGATCCCACATGCCGCGGAGGAACTAAGCCTGTGTGCCACAGCTAATGAGCCTGCGCTCTAGAGCCCGCGTGCCACAACTACTGAAGCCCGCACACCTACAGCCTGTACTCCACAACAAGAGAAGCCACCGCAATGAGAAGCCCGTACACCACAATGAAGAGTAGCCCCTGCTCACCACAACTAGAGAAAGCCTGCACGCAGCAACAAAGACCCAATGCAGCCAAAAATAAATAAATAACATAAATTTATAAAAGAAAATTAATAAATAAAATCAGTAGCCAAAATACATGTTATAAGAAAACCGCATTAAATAATGATGATGCTATTTCCAGGCTATTTATAGTTATAGATCCACATCCTTATAATGCCCAGTGCTTGGTTCAATTGCTTTATCCCAATATTCTTAATTAATGATCACAGTTCATTTTTTTTTTTTTTTTTTTTTTTTTTTGCGGTACGCGGGCTTCTCACTGTTGTGGCCTCTCCTGTTGCGGAGCACAGGCTCCGGACGCGCAGGCTCAGCGGCCATGGCTCACGGGCCCAGCTGCTCCGCGGCATGTGGGATCTTCCCAGACCGGGGCACAAACCCGTGTCCCCTACATCGGCAGGCGGTCTCTCAACCACTGTGCCACTAGGGAAGCCCCACAGTTCATTTTTGATGAGAGTAAACCTTTGATTTAGTAGTATAAGGCCAAAGAATTATGAGTAATTGAAATTGTCAACATTGGGATAAAATGCAAGATAAACACTATACAATTTTTACAGTATGTAGCAAACTGACCTAACAATTTAAAGCAATAAGTTATATTCCTGAATTAATTTTAATTACTAAACAATATTTAAGTAGTGAAAAGATTTTTCTTATTACTGGACAATCCCTCAAATGGAATGCTATAGAGGAAAATTAAAATCTAAATTATGGAGTTAAAGTATATAATCTTTATGGTCTCTTCTAACCCTGGGATTCTAGAAAATAAGAATTTCGAAGAATTCTTTGATCTACAAACAAAAAGCATAATGATTTAACGAAGCTGAAAAAACAAAAAGGTAATGATTTGTGCACAACTCTGATCTTGGGCATACATATATTTAAATCTTTTTCAAAGTGGATATTTGGGATTTAACTAGAAGCATTATCAAAAAAGGAAAAATGTCTCTTCTGCCCACACAGTTATTGATTTAAGGAAGAAAAAACATAAATAAAATGAAATATATTGTTTGGGTAAAGAAAAAAACATAATTCTAAGTTTCAGTTGTTTTATAAATACTTCTTTGAATTTACCCATTGATAAGTCTTTCTAAGCAATAAGTCAGTATCATCCTTTACACACAGTAGACAACATATGTGTGTGTGGGTATATTTGTTTAGCTAAGAGGATTCAAATTAATTTTCTGTTTCAAATCCGATAAGCATAACAGAAGAAGTATCTGAAGTAAAACTTTCTGAGTAATGTAGTACATTTTAGTGGTCCCAAATAGGTCATATGAGATCCATGATTCTCTCGGGAAAGAGAAGAAAATGAGAGAATCAAACCTCTGCAAATAAAATGAGCTAAAATTTTATATTTTTGAAAAGTATATTATACAGTGATTTTAAGGAAATCATGTATATTCAGAACTTAACCTTAAGAACCAAACTGTTGACAGTAAGCACCATAAATTCCTCCAAACTGACTCAAACCCAGGACTTATTTTCTAAGAAACTAAGATGAAGGATGCATGTGTGTTGGCAAGAGTGCAAGTGTGCAAAATTCACCTTGGAACATTTGTAGTCGCAGTGATCATGTAGATGTTTCTCCAAAAAAGATTTGATCAAAGATTTTGAGACAATAGCCCTATTCCACTACAACCAGTGACAAAATACTTCCCAGCAAAATGTGCTTAGAATTAAGTAGAATCATTTTTTTAAATAAACAGTTAATACTTGCTAAAACCTTGCATGTAAAACATATATACAAATACAGTAAGAGTTATGGTTGATTTATTTTTAAAATTTTTATTGAATGATTTTTAACAGATTCACATTATAAAAGAATATAACTTGTGCTAAATTTCAGCTATTTTCAACACCATTTAGAAAATCACTTTTTAACATAATCATGTATTCCTCTGCATACTAGTCAAGGGTATAACTTCCCCTTATTATGGAAAATAATAACAAGTAAAAGAAATTGGAACTCAGGCAGAATCCATGACTTGGGTGTGTCCCAAGAGAAGAGTATGTACCCTAGACACTACCAGCAAGAGCAGCCCAGAAATAAGGTCTGCAACTCCTGAATTTTATAGTGCACTCAATTACAAATCACTGAAACCCTTTAAACATAATGGCCTGGACTAAACCACTTGTACAACCATTCAGCAAATATCTGATCGTTCTAGAAATATGTATTGGGTGTCTACTCTGTGTTTTGCCCTAGGGCAGCCACTGGGCTCTGTCTGCTGAGGCTGCCATGATGGCCCAAGTGTGTTGCACCACCTTGGTCCCTAATGAAAACGATCAGAACTTTCTTTTTAAAATCATATTCATAAATTATACTCATTTTGTTAAAAGGACATATCCAAAATCGCTTATCCGAGAGTTCACCAAAATAATATATGTCTATGGCCCTATTAAGAAAAGCGAACTTTGTCAAGGGGAAGAAAGGCTTTCTCTTCAAAAAGACGATAGAATTCCTTGTCTCAAACTCTAACACCTCATTCATAGGAGACTGTGTAGCTGTATAAAATGATGTGACCTTCAACACCTGATCATTAACTTTGGAACTGTCTTCCTACGCATACTTGAAAAGTCCATGTTTTGAATACTAGTTAAATAAAAACTTGAGGTCTTAAAATGTCTCAGTTTCCCTGTTTTTAAATTAGATTTATTTCATAGAACAAAGTAGTTCTCCCATAAATAATAACACTTCAGTTGGTTTTTTTTTAAAGCAGTAAAACAGTTAACAGTTTTGTTTATAAAGCTTGCTCTTCACTGTAATTCTTTAAAAAACAGAAAGAAAAAAAAACCCTAAAGTTTCTCAGACTCAGTGGAAAACACAATATAAACATGGAGGGCATGAGCTGAATGGGTCTACGTCAGAGTAGTACCAACTGTGTTATAAGTGTCTCAACCTTGATTCTAGTTGTGTTACTGTCCACCTCTGTATATGCAGTTTCACATTTAGTACATGACCAGCACCCTATTAGCCTCTTCTTAGAGTAGGACCCTGAGAGGAAGTCCATTGAGAAATCACATATTATTTACGATACCAGCTTGAAATTTTAAAGAGTGTCTAATCTTTAACAAGGCAGAAAGAAACAAACATTTTCCCACCAATGAAACGTATCACCATGTAAAGAATATATACTTGGCATTGAAGTGTCCATCTAATTGCAAGATGTGTACCTACACCTTTTTAAAGTGTATGAAAAGCTCCTAATTTTGAAAAAACACCCATGTTGAAGTACCATTGACAGGGCTCAAGTCCAAGGAAAACCTGTGAAGTGATCTTCACTAGAGGAATCAGAACTCGTTTTCTCTGCGATGGAGGCCATCCGCAGCCTCGTTTCGGGTATCCGTTAGCCGTAGGTGCACCTGGCATCCTCCCCGTGCATCCAGAGGCAGACCTGGGCGTACTTGAGGGGCGTGATGCGCACGGCCACGTTGTAGTCCTTCTGAACACCGTTTATGTCCACCCACTGGTGGCCGGAATAGACCGCGATGATTTTGCGTCTCCATCGCTTTTTGTCTGGATCCTTCAGACGCAGGTAGACCCCAGAGCCAGTGGAGCCCGACTCGGCATCGCAGTATTGATAGAGAAGATCGTTGGATTCATCGGACACACTGCAAAACCGGTAGACTAACTGATCGGCCCTGTCGTGATCAAATCCTGAGAAGTGGATCATGCCGCCTGGCAGCTTCTTGATGGTGGGACTGATTCCCAGCTCCATGTATTTCTTTCTGTGAGCACGCTTCAGCTCCAGAAGGGCGTAGTCATAGTCCAAGGCCGCGTCTCCCCTCCCTCCCCTAGCCCAGCCTTTGGGGATGTGGGTGTTCTTGACCCGGGTCCACTGGAAGGAGGGCATCCCGTCAGCAGCTCTCTGACCCCGAGCAGATTGCTTTCTCCTTCTTCCGGCCTTGCCTCTCTCCTTCGGATTCTCTCTGCTACCCTCTCTTCCATCACCGCCCCTTGCTTCCCTCCTGCTCCTCCTAGAACTTCTGTGTTTCTTGCCGCTGCCTTTATTTCTCATCTTCAGCAGCCCTACCCTGAGCTTCTTGCTGCCTTTGATGTAGTCGTTTCCATCGTGGACACAATGGGCGGCTGTTAGGACGTGGTTGGGGGAGATGAGGATCCCACTGCAGCCCGTGGAGAGCTTCACGGCCGTATTGAAAGGGAAATTGGTCAAGAATCTCTTGTCCAAGATGCTGAACCTGCTGTCAGTGCCGTACACCTGTCTCTTTCTCCTCACAGGTGCTCCCTGTGCAGTGAGATTTTCATGTGGCTCGGGGACCCAGCCTTGAACTTTCACTCTGGTCAAGGTGCGGGTGCCGTTCTCAAAGACGGTCTCATATGAGAGAGACTCTTCCAGGTCAGCAAGGTTGGGAGCCGGGAGTTCTTTCTGGCATTCGATGCCACACGCTTGATTTAACACCAGCTTACCCTCTGCTTCAAAGGTGGGGCTGGTGAGATGGAAGGTCCTCTCACTGACAAGCCGGGGTATTTTTCTCAAGTGCCACATAAAATCCCGTTCCATTTCAGATCCATCGAGGAGAGTCCACCCAAGGGTGAAAAGTATCAACCAAACTAGCGTCGTTTCCATTTTGTTCTTCTGTGTTGTCCTTTAAAATAGAAAGAGAAGCTTTATAATGGTTTCTTTTAAAATATGTTACTTATCATTCATTTAGGTCTTGGGTCCTAAAGGTAGCTTCACCACAAATAGGAGCCCATATTTCCACTGTACGTAGATTTTACTGAGATTAGACCAACACCCTAGTAAGTAGGCTCATACAGACGTCCGAAATCAGTAAATTGTTCTCACTCAGACTTCCCTCCACCAGCCCTAATCCCCATGCATCCCACCCCCACCTGCCGTCTCCCCCTCCTTCTCCCCTCTTTCAACCCAACACATGGGAGAATAAGGAGGGCTGGCAAACTGGGGTCCTCTGTTGCACAAGCCACACCATCTTCCTGCCAAGGTGTCCTACAACCTTATCTCCAAATGATGTAGAAATAAAGATAACAGCAGATGTCTGGCCCTTGCCCTGAACTCCGCTTCTTAATAAAAGCAGGGATCATAAATTCGTCATCTCTAGAATGTAAATGTCTAGCACAGAGCTCAAAAAAAGCATTCACTGGAATACAGTGAATTTCCCTTAATCACGGCTTGCAGACCAAGCTGATTGATGGGGCAATTAAAATCATAGGATAATATTCTAAAATACTCAGTAGAGCTTTTAGAAGTAAATAAATGGGCTCCTCTGCTATTGACCTGCTTTGATTTTTACAAGCAGAACCCCTAATCATAAAAAGAAAATACACAGCACAGGCCCTTTTATCCGAAAATAAGAAAAACGTACCCGGTACGTTTTTTAAACAAAGTTGTGCTTGGAACTACCACCTAAGCAACGCACCACACA
This sequence comes from Kogia breviceps, assembly GCF_026419965.1. Lineage (NCBI taxonomy): Eukaryota > Metazoa > Chordata > Mammalia > Artiodactyla > Physeteridae > Kogia > Kogia breviceps. The sequence continues at coordinate 587,901 of NC_081322.1, forward strand.
AAAATACTTTATAGTGGCATCTTACTTTATATTAAAATTGTAAGAATTTATGGAGCACAGGCGATGGGTATGAATTTGCTGCTTGGGGGAACATGATCATGATGAAACAGAGTCCCTTTCATCCTGGGTCTCTCTGAAAACTGTTTAAATTGTATAATACCTCTTCTATTGTTTACATCTTCTTGCCTTCATTTCCTGCTTCTCTAGGTTCACTGGTATGTCAGTCTCTTCCTAGAACTGATGTTTGTCAGTTGTTGCTTGGTGAGAGTGAGGGAGAGAAGCGCTCTTTGGAGCAGCAATTTGGAAATTCGTAAGCTATGTTCCAAGTTGTTTTTAACTAAGAGTTAAAATATCCAGGCTTAGCAAATGATCTGCACTGTGTATAAAGCAGAGGCAGTTCAAGGTTAGATTATTCTTACAATACCTTCACGCTCAAGGCTTTCTCATAAGCTTTCTTTGCTTATCAAAGAAAAGAAAGCTAATAAAGAATGTCAGGAATGGCCCACAAAGCAGGGTACACCCATAAGATCCTGGCAGCTGGCAGGAAAAGCAAAAGTTGTCTCTGATTCAGAGCCGAATATGGGCATCTCTTGACACAACAGAGTTCCTTTCGCCATATACAAGTACAGAATTTTATTAACAAACTAATAACATTCTTTTGATAAAACAAAAACATATACGACATTAACCTCTTTGTTATTGAAACATGATCTATTCATCAAAACATGACAATTAATTTGAATAATCATACATTGGAACACGTTAAGCAAGTTTAGAATAATCTTTACCATGACCTGTCATCAGCAAAATTACGTAGAAGTTTTGCAATTTCCATTTTTTTCCATTTGCTCACAGTTGAATGCTAAGTAATGGTGATTCTGGTTAATATTAGTATTGTTTTCTGAATAGCTTGTAGTTTATTTTGGAGACGGGGCATTCTTCTGTAGACTGATGGATATTGTCCAAAAAATCAGTAAACAAAGTACTTGAGAAAAAAATCCACACTCATGTCACAATATTTTCTAATCATTACCATGGCAAATTTGACCTTACACAAAGCAGTAATTATATCAGGAATGATTTTGTTGAACCACTTAGTATTTTCTTTTGTTGCCTTTTATGCAATTTTCATAATGAGTATTTCATCCATTTTATTTAATTGGATTGGAATGACAAAGGCTAACCACTCAGTTAAACTCTACTGAGACCTTGAAATTGTATGTTTAACTGGGTCGTTCCCAAGATGAAAAGTTATGCCTTTCTAAAAACAAAAAAAGCTAAGATCAGAGTTATTTGCTGCCTCTTAGTTTATCAACAGGCCGTAATAGATGATTTTAAAAAGATGTATACATATCTTTTTATCTACTTGATTCTGAGCAAAATTTCAACCAAGGGAGTTTTTTGATGTGGGAAACAAAAGTTTTAAAAATCGATTTTTTTGTTTAGCCCTATGTGATAACAGCTGTTCATTATGTACTTAATATATGATTACAGCAAAGACTGAGAATCAGCCAATTACCCACATTAAAAAATACACAGGATCACTTTGTATATTTTAACACTTGGTAATAATGATCTGTGCAGTAATAAATGTGTGAAAGGCACTCCTAGGCAAAAGAGAGAACGTCAAAATCATGGTGTTGTGGTATTGCTTCCACAGTTAGGTTTTGGTTTTCGGATTTGGGTTTGTTTTCTTTTTTTCCAGTGTTGTTTAATTTAGTCTTGCAAATTTTTAGCTAGTTAGGATTTAGATAGACAGAATGCAAATATTAAATTATAACAGACCAGATGGTATTTTACTATACAAATAATTGACCTAGAATATAAATCTCAAATTTAGAAGTTCCTTTATTCTTTACCAAATAAAACATGTGCCCAGGGCTTCCCTGGTGGCGCAAGTGGTTGAGAGTCCGCCTGCCAATGCAGGGGACGCGGGTTCGTGCCCCGGTCCGGGAGGATCCCACATGCCGCGGAGCGGCTGGGCCCGTGAGCCATGGCCGCTGGGCCTGCACGTCCGGAGCCTGTGCTCCGCAATGGGAGAGGCCACAGCAGTGAGAGGCCCGCGTACCGCAAAAAAAAAAAAAAAAAAAAAAAAAAAACATGTGCCCAGTGCATTAATTCTGTAGTCAGACTTTTAAGAAAGTCCCATGTAATGGTTAGTTTTATGTGTCAACTTGAGTGGGCCACAGGGTGCCCAGATATTTGGTCAAATATTATTCTGGGTCTGTCTGGGAGGGTGTCTCTGGATGATATTAACATTCGAATTGGTAGACTGAGTAAAGCAGATTGCTCTCCCTAATGTGGGTGGGTCTCATCCACTCAGCTGAAGACCTACATAGAGCAAAAAGGCTGGCCCTCCTGCGAGTAATGGGGAACTCCTGCCTGACTGCTTTGAGCAGGGAAATTGGGTTTTTTCCTGCCTTTGGATTCAAAATGAATTTTGAATAAGATTTTGTTAGTAAGATTCTGTACTTGTGAGTGGCCAAATAAACTCTGTCACATCAAGGGATTCCCAGCTTGTAGCCCCCAAATCAGCAGTGTCAGCATCCCCTAGGAACTTGGTAAAAATGCTAATTCTCAGGGCCCAACCCAGACCTACTGTTCAAAACTCTCCAGGAGGGGTGTGGGTTCCCAGCTAGGCATGTTGTACACAGCCCTCCTGGCAATTCTTATACTCAGTACAATTTCAGAACCACTGCAGCAGCCAAGGTCCTGGTGTAGCAGCTTAAGCCCCTCCCAGAAGGTGGACTTTGCAGGGATGATTGCTTAACCAGGTTTCAAAGGACCTCTGCTTCATCTCTGTGTACAAAAGAAATTTTTTCTAAACTTTGCTCTTTTATTATGTTAGCAACTGTTAATCTTGAATGGTTCCGCCTTTAACAGAAAAAAAAAAAAAAACCATACTTTTACATAAGTGGTTTAATAATACTTCTGCAGAGATTCAAATTCAGTAGGCTTGTATGTAACACCTCTGATGCTACAGATGCTACAGATGCTACAAGAGTGTTAGCTGGCCAGCCCTGTCTGGTGCCCTTTGAGGGACTCGGCCGCAATGCAGCACAGGAATAAAAGCCATGCCAACATCTATCCTTGGGCACGGGAAGGGCAGAGCCTTCTCATATGACCTCAGAATCACAGTAATAAAGGACATGGATTTAGTAAGCCTGTCTAATTTGGCCTGTAATTTCAAATTGGACAAATGTCTCAGGACACTTTCTTTTGGGAAATCTAAGTTTGCCTTGTGGTACAACGTCAATGTAACGTAAATGACAGCCCTTGCTGATAGAGCAAGCCATGGTTCGGTGGATACATCTATAGACGCCTGTCATCCAGAAAGCACTAACTAAAGAGACACGGTCCCAGCTGGTGGAGCAGTCATAGTGTTTTGAAAGCTTTAATGGCCCGTGTCTTCCCTCATTCTCCTCCTTTTTCCTGTCTTGCATGATAATTGTGACCTTCCCTGTCACTTTCCAGACGGCTTGGATTTGGGGCTTCCAATTCCAATTTTGGTTAATGAAAGTGAGCTTGCGGTCACGGCTCTCACCGCGAGTCAATGTACACATAGTTGATTATGGGTTGGACCATGGAGACGAGTGGAAGGGAAGAGAATTGAGGAGGAAGCGAGCACACCAGGATTTATTGATGAATTCTTACTGATGAAGTAGATATTAGTCCACATTTCTACCTGGTCTATACTATTAACAGAAATGACCACCCATAACTACAAGAGATAACTTACTCTTGCTTTTGTTTGGTTGCTTGCTTACGCTTTCTTAGAAATGTGAATGCTGATAGTACTTAGAATATTTGGGTATCTCTACCAGCATAGTGGTTACAAGGGCAGACCAAGGAGTAAGAAGACTTGGGTTCAGTCTCATCTTTACCACTTATTAGGCAACTGAATATGGGTAGTTTATCAAGTTCAATTAAGTTTCCATTTCCTCATCTGGAAAGTGAAGATAATAGTAACGTCAACTTCATAACGTGATTGTGAGAATTCAATAAGTTGATATATGCAAAGAATTACCACTGAGCCCAGAGCATAGACACAATCAATAATCAGTTCTTTTATAGTTATTATTCTACCGTAATGGGTGAATTAATATCACTTTAAAACAATTCATTATATAAGGCAAAGTTATAGCACTTTTAGTTTTCTAGAAAGTCAATTTTACACTCAAATATTTTTATTTCAGGATAGTTTCTGACACACTCTCAAACTCCATTTTTCTTTGTTTTGTTTTTTGTTCAAGGACAGCTTCACTTTCGACACTTCCCAAATGAATGCTTTCCTAATTACTCATTTCTCTGAATATCTGTGGCTTTGTAATATGTTTTTCTCATTGCTATTAAACATTACCCAGCCACAGAACACTTGAATTGCATTTCCCGTGTCTTATGTTCAGCCTGAATCTACCCTAAGAATTCTGGAACTGCAACAGGCCCTCAGCCTAAAAAGAAACAGTCAGTGTCAGAATAATTACTCTAAGGGAGCTATTTACAGTGAAAGAAAAACCTGACTTTTTGTTTGTTTGTTTGTTTTTTTGCGGTACGCGGGCCTCTCACTGTTGTGGCGTCTCCCGTTGCGGAGCACAGGCTCCGGACGCACAGGCTCAGCGGCCATGGCTCACGGGCTTAGTTGCTCCGCGGCATGTGGGATCTTCCCGGACCAGGGCACGAACCCATGTCTCCTGCATTGGCAGGCGGATTCTCAACCACTGCGCCACCAGGGAAGCCCTAAAAACCTGACTTTTTGAGTGAGTCATCTAGAGTATAGAATTTTACTATGGCATGAGATAATTACATTCTCGGGCTCAGTTTCCCTTTTTTTTTTTTTTTTTTTTTTGGTTTGTCACCCTTTAAAGTTTATATTTTAACTTATGTCAGGCACACGAAAGAAAGATTAGATGATCTTGCTATGTTAAATGTTTTGAATGAACTATTTTTTCTTGTAAATGAACATGAGCTGATTTTCCATCCAGAATCTGCACCAGGTGATAGAGTCACACTTACTTGGGCCATTCTTTTCACCTGGTCCCTTGCAATGGACGGTGAAATAGCTGCCCAAGTTCCTGTGTATAGTATGCTGCCTTGGAACATGATTTTGCATTACTCTGTCAGACACTTTCTGGGGGGCTGATATGGGTCAGGGACCACTCAGATCAATGACCTCATAGGGCCAACACCAACTTCTACCTTAATGTAGATTAGGACACAGAAGTGACTGCATAACCACTGTTGACAACTTGCCTGTCCTTTATGTGGCCATTCATGATCCCAGCTCCTCGCCTCTCCCAGCATCACTGCCTGCACTTCCACACGCGCACGAATGTGAAAACATGTCCCAGCTATCTCCCTCCTCCACTTTCATCCTCCACCTGCTCGCTCAAGACTGACACACAACAGGTAGACATCGCGGTCCGGACCACATACTCTCTTTATCTGCGGAGAGAAGTGCTGGCTTAGGCAAAAGGCCAGGGCAGGAGAGGAGGAGCCTTACCAGTGAGAGCAGACAGGTGGAAAGCGAGCATTAAATGGGTCGGGATTTGGAGAACACTTGTCAAACTTTGAGTCGCTCTTGCAAATTGGGGGCAGATGCAGAGGAGAACAGGTATTTTATAAAGTTCAGTTCCCAGCGCACTTGAAGCCCCCAGTGAATGTCAGTCGCTAACTGGAGCGCTGAAATGGAGGCAACATTTGGGCTAAAAAGTGTGGGATCAGTACGACGAGAAAGTAATAGTGTTAGTGATGTGACCAAGAGAGACAGTGAGACCTGGGGTGTTTCGATAACGGTGGTGTCCGTGGGCTTTGAAGCCAAACCACCTGGAGTCCACTTGCGGTATGAGTCTGTGAAGGTCACTTAATCTCTCCAAACGTTACTTTCTACGTTTGTTCAACAGGGATAATGTTTTGGAGTATTTTTGTGAGACACTAGTATGATATATTTATAAATACAGTGCCCAGAGCACAGCAGGCCCTCAGCAAATGGCAGCAATTATTATTAGAAGTATCCAAGAATAGGGGTCAAAACCTACGTAGGTATTTATAAGGGATTTCATGCAGCTCTGACTGCTGTGGACGTCATTCGCTGTGGTACGCCAAGTACGGGCAGATCTCGTTTCATTGTGCTTCACTGCACTTCACAGATCATGTGTTTTCTACAAACAGAAGGTCTGTGGCAACTCTTCGTTGAGCAAGTCTGCCAGCGCCATTCTTCCAAGAGCATTTGCTCACTCCGTGTCTCTGTGTCGCATTTTGGTAATCCCTTTTCATTATTATTATATTTGTTACGGTGATCTGCGATAGGTGATCTAGGTGATCTTTGAGGTTATTATTGTAATTTTTTCGGGGGGGCCCACAATCCACACCCATACAAGAGGGTGGACTTAAGTACTGTGTGCGTTCTGACTGCAGCTCTCCCCATCTCTCTCCCTCTCATTGGGCCTCCCTGTTCCCTGAGACATAACAGTATTGAAAGTAGGCCAATTAATAACCCTACGGTGGCCTCTAAGTATTCAAGCGAAAGGAGGAGTTGCACGTCTCTCACTTTAAATCAAAAGCTAGAAATGAAGAAGGCATGCGGAGAGCCGAGATGGGCTGAAAGCTAGGCTTCTGCACCAGTCAGCCAAGTTGTGAATGCAAAGAAGTTCTTGAGGGAAAGTAAAGGAGCTACTCCAGTGAACACACAAATGACAAGAAAGCAAAAGAGCCTTATTACTGACAATGGAGAAGGTTTCAATGGTCTGGATAGAAGATCAAACCAGCCACATATTCTTTTAGGCCAAAGCCTAATTCAGAGCAAGGCCCTAACTCACTTCAATTCTCTGAAGGTTGAGAGAGGTGAGGAGGATGCAGAAGAAAACTCTGAAGCCAACAGGGGCTGGTCCATGAGGTTTAAGGAAAGACGCCGTCTTCATAACATAAAAGTGCCAGGTGACGCAGCAAGTGCTGATGTAGAAGCTGCAGCAAGTTCTCCAGAAGGTCTAGCTAAGAGAATTCATGAAGGTGGCTACAGTAAACAACAGATTTCCAATGTAGATAAAACAGCCTTCTATTGGAAGAAGATGCTATTGGACTTTCACAACTAGAAAGAAATCAGTGCCTGGCTTCAGAGCTTCAAGAGACAGGCAGAGCCTCTTGTTATGTGCTCATGCAGCTGGAGACTTGCAGCTGAAGCTAATGCTCATTTACCATCCTGAAAGTTCTATAGCCCTTAAGGATTATGCTAAATCTCCTCTGCCTGTGCTCTAGCAATGGAACAACAAAACCTGGAGAACAGTACATTTCTTTACAACACAATTTACTGAATATTTCAAGCCCACTGTTGAGACCTACTGCTCAGAAAAAAAGATTCCTTTCAAAATATGACTGCTCACTGATTTGGAATTTTGAGAACTGTAACTTATATTTTCTTTTTTTTAAAAATTTTTTTTTGGCTGCGCCGGTAATTAGTTGTGCAGGATCTTTCGTTGCGGCGTGCTGGCTTCTCTCTAGTTGAGGCTGGTGGGCTCAGTAGTTGTGGCTCGCGGGCTTAGCTGACCCGCCACGTGTGGGATCTTAGTTACCCACCCAAGGATCTAACCTGCGTCGCCTGCATTGGAAGGCGGATTCTTACCCACTGGACCGCCAGGGAAGTCCCTATATTTTCTTTGATAATACACAAATTTTGGAGATGAGCTGATTCTAAGTAACTGAATCTAATTAAAACGGACTCTTAACCCAGAAAAAAAAAAAAATTACTGCTCACTGACAATGCACCTGCTGACCCAAGAGCTCTGAGGGAGACCTACAGTGAGATTCATGTGCTTTTCCTGCCTGCTGACACAACATCTGTTCTGCAGTCCATGGATCAGGAGTCATTTTGACTTGCAAGTCTTATTATTTAAGAAACACATTTCGTGGGCTTCCCTGGTGGCGCAGTGGTTGAGAATCCGCCCGCCGATGCAGGGGACGCGGGTTCGCGCCCCGGTCCGGGAAGATCCCACGTGCCGCGGAGCGGCTGGGCCCGTGAGCCACGACCGCTGAGCCTGCGCGTCCGGAGCCTGTGCTCCGCGAAGGGAGAGGCCACGGCAGTAAGAGGCCCGCGTACCGAAAAAATAAATAAATAAAATTTTAAAAAAAGAAAAATACGGGACTTCCCTGGTGGCGCAGTGGTTGAGAGTCCGCCTGCCTACGCAAGAGACACGGGTTCGTGCCCCGGTCCAGGAGGATCCCACATACAGCGGAGCGGCTGGGCCCGTGAGCCATGGCCGCTGAGCCTGCGCGTCCGGAGCCTGTGCTCCGCAAAGGGAGAGGCCACAACAGTGAGAGGCCCGCGTACAGCAAAAAAAAAAAAAAAAAAAAAAAAAAAGAAAAATACATTTCGTAAAGCTACAGCTGCCACGGATAGTAATTCTTCTGATGGATCTGGGCAAAGTTAGTTGAAAATTTTTGGAAAGAAGACACTATCGTAGAAGCCATGAAGAACATTCATGAGTCATAGAGGTCAGAATATTAACATTAACGTGAGTGTGGAAGAAGTTGATTCTCATGGATGACTTTGAGGGGTTCAAGACTCCAGTAGAGGAAGTAACTGCAGGTGTCATGGAAACAGCATGAGAACTAGAATTAGAGGTGGAGCCTGAAGAGGTGACTGAATTACTGCAGTCTCATGATAACACTATAATAGACGAGGAGTTGCTTCTTATGGTGAGCAAAGAACGTAGTTTCTTGAGATGGAATCTACTCCTGGGGAGGATGCTGTGACGATTGCTGACATGACAACAGAAGACTTAGAACGTCACATAAACTTAGTTGATAAAGCAGCTCAAGAAAGAAGTTCCGCGGGGGAAATGCTATCAAACAGCACTGCATGCTACAGAGACATCGTTCCTAAAGGAAGAGTCCATCGAAGCAGCAAACTTCATTAGTGTCTTAATATTAAGAAACTGCCACGGCCGCCCCAGTCTTCAGCAGCCCCTGCCTTGCTCAGTCAGCAGCCATCAGCATCGAGGCAAGACCCTCCACCAGCAAAACGGTCGTGACTTGCTGAAGCTCAGATGATGGTTAGCATTTTTTTAGCAACAGAGTGTGTTCGATTGCTGTATACATTGTTGTTTAGACATAATGCTATCGCACAGTTAGTAGAGACTACAGTAACTTTTGTATGCACTGGGAACCCCCCCCCCAATCACGTGACACTTTACTGCAGGAGTCGCTTTATTGCAGTGGTCTGGCAATGAAGCCACAGTACTTCCAAGTTATGCCTGTAACACATCCTAACCCCCAGATGAGGGTGTGACTCTGACCCATCCTAATGTGTCGCACGTGACTATGTTGCTGACTTGGTGAAAGAGACTTTGCAAACGCGATTTAGCTAAGGGTCGCGCGATGAGGAGATCAGCTCGGGTTACCCAGGTGAGCCCAATGGAATCACGGGGCTCCTTCTGAGAAGGAGGGGGGAGGGTCAAGAACGTGAAGGATCTGTGAAGATGGAGGCAGAGGTCAGAGTCAGGCACGAGCTACAAAACGTGGGTGGCCTCTAGAACCTGAAAAGGTAAGGAGACATTCTCTGCTGGAACTTGCAGGGGAACAGGGAACCTTGCTGACCCTCCCTGGACTTCTGGCCTCCAGAACTACAGGATACTGTGTTAAGTCACGAAGGTTTTGCTAATTTGTTACAGCTGCAATAGCAATGTACTTAGAAAGGTAAAAACCTAGTTTTAAAAACTGTCTGCCCTGGATGTTTGGAAAGAAAGAAGTAGTGGGGAGTGATATAAGGGGAAAAGAACGATTGGTTCAGAGACTTAAACATAAATGAAAATGTTCATTTTTAGGAAAATTATACAGACACACAACTTTAGAGCTAAAATCAGAAGATCGTGACAAAACATTCCGGTAGCATGCAGCAGTATCGCCAGGGAGAATCAAGACTTGGAACAGGATAGATAAATTTGTTTATTCGACAAATACAGTGCTTACAGAGCTGTGCACCATTTCATAAGCCTCTTTCAATGCTTATGAAACTCTGTGATAAGTCCTCCTTAGCCACTGAGTTGGACTAGAAAATTTCTAAGATCTCTTTTAGCTCTAAAGTCCTAGATTAAATCACAAATGAAAAAAACACAAGTTAATTTACTCTTCACTGAGCCTCAAGCCGCTTCCATTCCTAGTCCCGGGTGAGGGGAGGGGTTGGGGGGAGGTGGGTAGGAACTTGCCTGCTATCCCTATTTCTACCACTAGATGGCGAAGCTAGCCTGGTGATCGCCAATCTAAGATCCCACACTTAGGATGGTTTACGAGGTACAAAATCGAATTTATTTTAAAAGCATGTAGGATTCATGGGAGGGAGAGAAGCCTAACTAATAATATACCAGATGGTTATCACATGGAATTGATCACGTTTAGAAAACCCACCTCCAGGCCACAGAGCCCAACCGGATGAGCTCAGGGCTGATAATGCTGTCTACAGCCAGACGATTTTCTGGCAGGTGGTGCCAGCACACTTCCACTATGACCTCCAGCGCTGCTAAATAGTCCCCCAAATGTGCTGTAGTTCATTTCAACAGTAAGAAAAATCTTCAGCCTGTCAAATATTTCCCATGTCTATCAAATACTTAATAATTCACTTCCAAAGGGTAAGCTCTCCACTGATTCTATGCTGAAAATAAATGGCAAGGAAGTTCACTGACAGTGTGCCAATTGCTGTGCAAAATATCGTACCATAGCACTATCTTCAAGTTTAGTTTCAGGAATGAGACAGAGTAATGTCTGCTTGAAAAGTTTAGCAGTAGTGGGGGGAAAGGAGGATGCTAAAGTTACACCGTTGATTACTTTACAGTAACCTACAACTTCTGTTTCTCATCATAATAAAAAAATAAAACTTCCCTTTGTTTTTTAAGCTAGTTTTCCAGGACCTGTATATTTCGATTTGTGCAATGGATATGCTGTGTGTAGATCAAATTTGGGGTGAATGGCACTGAGGGAGCCCCAAGGGAACCCTCTGCTGGCTCTCTCATCCACTGACATAGGAAATGCCCGGCGTATGGCTCCTGACTTATTTTTTATCTGGCAAGTGGGCCTCTGAAAGCGAAGAATATCTGGAACTGTATTAGGTTTGCTACTCTTCAGGCTTTAAAGCATCTTACGATCACTGTGTTTCTAGCTAAGCAAACATCTGTTAAAGCTTGTGAAGCTTTTGAAAAAAAATTTAGTTAAGCAAAGTCATAAAATAATAACGTTCATACTTAACTTTGCTGTTTCCAGTCTCTCATCTCAGATTTCTCATGTGCAGAGTTAACCCAGGAGAGGTAGCTTCAGCCACCAAAATTCTGAGTCTGATCCTGCTGTTAAAATGCAATGTGCTTTGCCTTGGATAGTTGAGCATTGGGCAGAGAAAGGTAAGTAATGAACTCAACAGGGGAAATGAACTCACATTAGCAATCGAGTGATTTAACATAACATGCACATTCTATGTGCCAAGCACTAGGCTAAACAATCTCACGTTTGAAAACACGAAAACGATGCTTAAAAGTATGCAGGTTTCCGAGCTGTCTGGAGGAAAAACAGGAAGAGTATCCACATCCAACCTCTTCTCACGTTAAAGGAGCTCTTCTAGTTATTTCCTAATAAACATAAAATTCCATATGACGCTCACACACTACTTTCAAGCCTAGATATCTTATCTGGCTGGAATTTTAACCTTCTCTCTTCTAAATTATATACCAGATCCTAAGCATAATTCTCCAAGCAGCAAAATAGGACTTTTATAACTCTCTGTGGAGACAAATGCACTTGGGATAAAATGAGAATTTCAGAAGTGAGAAGAGTTAATAGAAGGGAACAAAACACCTAGACAGGATATGCAGCTTCTTTCGAATCAATGACAGTGTAAAAAGGTCAGAGGAATCAGGCAGGAAGTGTTTCTACAACTTTTCAAAAACTTTTATGATAGAAAATTTCCAAAGTAGAGGGAAAGCTAGAAAGTAGAAAATTACAACCCCCCATGCCCGTCATCACGCGGCAACAATTACCAATATTTTGACAATCTTGTCTCACTCAGTTGTCTTCCCCCACCTTTTTTTTTTCGAGAGTATTTTAAAGCAAGTCCAAGACTTTTCAATTTCATCTTCTCACTTAAAAAATGTTTTCCGCTGTGTGTGTGGGGGGGGGGGCGGGTACACGGGCCTCTCACTGTTGTGGCCTCTCCCGTTGCGGAGCGCAGACTCAGCGGTCATGGCTCACGGGCCCAGCCGCTCCGCGGCACGTGGGATCCTCCCGGACCGGGGCACGAACCCGCGTCCCCTGCATCGGCAGGCGGACTCTCAACCACTGCGCCACCGGGGAAGCCCTTACTGTATACTTTTAAGGTGAATTATGCATAAAAGTCTGTGCAAACTGCAACATACATTGCAGTAACATTCTCAAACAATCCTAGTATATTTCAGCACTAAGTTATATAAAATACATCTTTATAAAAGCACAGAATTTTTTTGAAGTTTAAGTTATACTCACTGAAACAGGCAGCCAGGCTCACCTTTTAGTACTAAAATAAGGTTTTTATCAGTCTAAATTATTGCTTAGTCCTATGGAGCCACCAGAAACCTGTGACAAGGAAAAATCAAGTCCTATTTCTTAAGGAAACGTGCCCTAAAAATTCAGCTGTCACTAAATTAGTCTTTCTGAAGATTTTCAACTGAGGCATCGTCCATATAACTGTTAACTGATGCTACCCATGGCTTGGTTTGTCAGGATCCAAAATTTGCTGACCTGTGCGGCCCGGTTGATGAGACAGAGAGAGATCCCTAGCTTTCATAGGAACTCTGCCAAAGAGGCTTTCAAGGAGACGAGGCTTTCCAGGAATGCGTTTTACACCTTTTTCAATGGCATCTGTGAATAATCATAAAAATAAAGAGGGTCCCCTCTGGTAGTGCTTAAGTGGAAAGAATTCCATTTATATTCCAATGCAAACAATTTTACTGTTAATATTAAACGGTGCAGAGGCCGACACAAAGAATTGCCTATTTGGAAGGGTAGCTCCTTTGATGACTTAAAACTGCTACGTTTGATCCCTATCTTTAGAGCCGTTCAAAGAAGCTCTCCCCGGGTGGGTCCTGCCTTTCTCGGGGGAAAGTTCCAGGTTCTAGGGTCTCGCCGTGTCCGGGGTGGTGGTGGGGGGGCGGGCGCTGCTCCATCCTTACCTGCGAAGCTTGCTCGGTCCCGGGGGCGCTGCCCTGCTCGAGTCAAAGTGCCGCCGAGGCGGTCACCGACGCTGGCGAGGCAGGAGGGCAGGGGTGCAGCTGCCTCGAGCCTCGGGACACGCCGGAGTCAGAGCCCGGGCGCCCGGCCACCGCCCGCCCGCCCGCGCCGCCGGGAGCTCGCCGCAGAGACTGCGGGGAGGCGGGGGGCGAGCTGAGCGCCGCGTCGCGGAGGTGGGAGGGGAAAGGGGGCGGGGACCGGGGCGGCCGCGGGAGAGGGGGGGTGTCGGAGGAGGGGAGATCTGGGGAGGGTTTGCAAGGAGGGGCGGGCCGGGCAGGGCAGCCCTTCACCCCAGCGCCTCTGCCCGCAGCATTAGGAAAACCTCCTGAGTGGCTTCACAAGAGATGTCTGTCCCCGCGCTAGCGTGCGTCCCTTAAATAAGGTCAAGAAGAAACTCCCAAGCGTGTGCTTGGAGGGATTGGGGGGTGGTGGTGGTTCGGGACTGCTTCTGGGAGTCCCAGTCCCCCGGCTCTTAGACCCCAGCGTCTAGAAGCACCAGGGCCGTTTCCCCAACCCCATCGCAAGCCCGTCTCCGCCCGGGACGCGCTCTCCACAAGGCAAATCCCGCGTCTCAGGCTCCCGCAGGCGCCCGCATCCCAACTGAGGACCTGCGACCGGCCTTGGGCTGGGATCTGGGCCGCCCTGTGGGCGTTGTGTGCGGCCTCCAGGGGGAGCGCGTGAGTTTCTAGCGCCTGTCCCGAGGCTAGCAGGCTTTCTCTGCTTCGGACGAGCATCCTTTAAGATGTTTGCCCGCCTCAGGCCCACCAAAATTCTAATCACATCCTTTCTTACTCTCTTTATTCTCCTCCTTAGGAGACGTGCTCCTGTGGGGTGGGTGCTGCGTCAACGAAGGGGACTTCATTTATTCAACATCTACTGATCTTCTTACTGGGTGGCAGGTCTGGAGCAAGACGGCACTGATAGAAAAATGAGTTCAGAAACTTGGTGCTGGCCCTCAAGGAAGGAAAATCAAATAAGTGCACAAATATTTATAACACAAGGTCTTAGCATGTCCCATAAGACTTGGCTCAGTAGTGGTTTATTGCATTTCTCAAGTTTTTATTTTTTATTTATTTATTTATTTATTTATTTTAAGCAATGAGATTAGAACATACATACAATTTTGTTTCCTGTTTTTCCACTTAGCATTTTCATTTAGGCGCTTACCCATATAATTAAAATCTATTAATAAATTTTATCTGGTATAAAGCAGTTAGTTCTGAAGCTCTCAGTCTCACCAGTTAGATCATAACCTTCAAATGCCATCTTTGAATCACCACCCTCTACCACAAGGGCTGGCATATAACGGCTGCTGATTATGTGCCGAACTTTCAAAGTTTGCTGGTGAAATGGAGTGTGGGGAACTGAGAGAGGAAGCCCAGAGCTCGGAATGGTTAGTCCCGTCTGACACTGAGTAGCTGTTCCCTGGGCCTCCGCCTCTTCATCAGCGAATTGAGAAGATTGCACTGGACTGTTGTCTCACACATTTTGGGGGATTCTAGCACTGCATAAATCCAGGAGGATTTAGTGTGGACACAGGTCTGATTCCTCTAATTCCGTCAGCACCCCCATTGGCATCACATAAAGCCAACTTCAGTACTCTCACATTTTCAGGGGCCCCTTCCTGAGCCTTTGGCCCCAAGCCATCTTTTTTCCCCCAGTTTTACTGAGATGTAATTGACGTGTAATACTGTGTAAATTTAAGACGTACAATGTGATGATTTGTTACACATATAGCGAAATGTTTACCACACAAGGTTATTAATACATCCTTTACTTCACATAATTACCATTTTTAGTTGTTTTTATGGGGACAACATGAAAGCTTTACGTTCAGAGTAACTTTCACAATACAATATTGTTAACTATAGTCACCAAGCTGTGCATTAGACCCCTGAAACTTATTCCTTTTTTTTAACATCTTTATTTGAGTATAACTGTTTTACAATAGTGTGTTAGTTTCTCCTTTACAACAAAATGAATCAGTTGTACATATACATATGTTCCCATATCTCTTCCCTCTTGCATCACCCTCCCTCCCACCCTCCCTATCCCACCCCTCTAGGTGGTCACAAAGCACAGAGGTGATCTCCCTGTGCTATGCTGCAGCTTCCCACTAGCTATCTAATTTACATTTGGTAGTGTATATATGTCCCTGCCACTCTCACATCGTCACCACTTACCCTTACCCCTCCCCATATCCTCAAGTCCATGCTCTAGTAGGTCTGTGTTTTATTCCTGTCCTACCACTAATCTCTTCATGACATTTTTTTTCTTAGATTCCATATATATGTGTTAGCATACGGTATTTGTTTTTCTCCTTCTGACTTACTTCACTCTGTATGACAGACTCCAGGTCTATCCACCTCATTACAAATAACTCAGTTTCATTTCTTTTTATGGCTGAGTAATATTCCATTGTATATATGTGCCACATCTTCGTTATCCATTCATCTGTTGATGGACACTTAGGTTGCTTCCATGTCCTGGCTATTGTAAATAGCTGCAATGAACATTTTGGTACATGACTCTTTTTGAATTATGGTTTTCTCAGGGTATATGCCCAGTAGTGGGATTGCTGGGTCATATGGTAGTTCTATTTGTAGTTTTTTAAGGAACCTCCATACTGTTCTCCATAGTGGCTGTATCAATTTACATTCCCACCAACAGTGCAAGAGTGTTCCCTTTTCTCCACACCCTCTCCAGCATTTATTGTTTCTAGAGTTTTTGATGATGGCCAATCTGACTGGTGTGAGATGATATCTCATTGTAGTTTTGATTTGCATTTCTCTGATGATTAATGATGTTGAGCATTCTTTCATGTGTTTGTTGGCAATCTGTATATCTTCTTTGGAGAAATGTCTAGTTCTTCTGCCTATTTTTGGATTGGGTTGTTTGTTTTTTTGTTATTGAGCTGCCTGAGTTGCTTATAAATTTTGGATATTAATCCTTTGTCAGTTGCTTCATTTGCAAATATTTTCTCCCATTCTGAGGGCTGTCTCTTGGTCTTGTTTATGGTATCCTTTGCTGTGCAAAAGCTTTTAAGTTTCATTAGATCCCATTTGTTTATTTTTGTTTTTATTTCCATTTCTCTAGGAGATGGGTCAAAAAGGATCTTGCTGTGGTTTATGTCATAGAGTGTTCTGCCTATGTTTTCCTCTAAGAGTTTGATAGTGTCTGGCCTTACATTTAGGTCTTTAACCCATTTTGAGTTTATTTTTGTGTGTGGTGTTAGGGAGTGTTCTAATTTCATACTTTTACATGTAGCTGTGCAGTTTTCCCAGCACCAGTTATTGAAGAGGCTGTTTTTTCTCCACTGTATATCCTTCCCTCCTTTTCAAAGATAAGGTGACCATATGTGTGTGGGTTTATCTCTGGGTTTTCTATCCTGTTCCATTGATCTATATTTCTGTTTTTGTGCCAGTACCATACTGTCTTGATTACTGTGGCCTTGTAGTATAGTCTGATGTCAGGGAGCCTGATTCCTCCAGCTCCATTTTTCGTTCTCAAGATTGCTTTGGCTATTCGGGGTCTTTTGTGTTTCCATACAAATTGTGAATTTTTTTGTTCTAGTTCTGTAAAAAATGCCAGTGGTAATTTGATAGGGATTGCATTGAATCTGTAGATTGCTTTGGGTAATAGAGTCATTTTCACAATGTTGATTCTTCCAATCCAAGAACATGGTATATCTCTCCACCTATTTGTATCATCTTTAATTTCTTTCATCAGTGTCTTATAGTTTTCTGCATACAAGTCTTTTGTCTCCTTAGGTAGGTTTATTCCTAGATATTTTATTCTTTTTGTTGCAATGGTAAATGGGAGTGTTTTCTTAATTTCACTCTCAGATTTTTCATCATTAGTGTATAAGAATGCCAGAGATTTCTGTGCACTAATTTTGTATCCTGCTACTTTACCAAATTCATTGATTAGCTCTAGTAGTTTTCTGGTAGCATCCTTAGTATTCTCTATGTATAGTATCATGTCATCTGCAAACAGTGACAGCTTTACTTCTACTTTTCCTATTTGGATTCCTTTTATTTCTTTATTTTCTCTGATTGTTGTGGCTAGAACTTCCAAAACTAGGTTGAATAAGAGTGGTGAGAGTGGGCAACCTTGTCTTGTTCCTGATCTTAGTGGAAATGGTTTCAGTTTTTCACCATTGAGAACAACCTGGCTGTGGGTTTGTCATATATGGCCTTTATTATGTTGAGGAAAGTTCCCTCTATGCCTACTTTCTGCAGGGTTTTTATCATAAATGGGTGTTGAATTTTGTCAAAAGCTTTCCTGCATCTATTGAGATGATCATATGGTTTTTCTTCTTCAGTTTGTTGATATGGTGTAGCACGTTGATTGATTTGCATATATTGAAGAATCCTTGCATTCCTGGAATAAACCCCACTTGATCGTGGTGTATGATCCTTTTAATGTGCTGTTGGATTCTGTTTGCTAGTAGTTTGTTGAGGATTTTTGCATCTATGTTCATCAGTGATATTGGCCTGTAGTTTTCTTTCTTTGTGACATCTTTGTCTGGTTTTGGTATCAGGGTGATGGTGGTCTCATAGAATGAGTTTGGGAGTGTTCCTCCCTCTGCTATCTTTTGGAAGAGTTTGAGAAGGATAGGTGTTAGCTCTTCTCTAAATGTTTGATAGAATTCGCCTGTGAAGCCATCTGGTCCTGGGCTTCAGTTTGTTGGAAGATTTTTAATCACAGTTTCAATTTCAGTGCTTGTGATTGGTCTGTTCATATTTTCTATTTCTTCCTGGTTCAGTCTCGGCAGCTTGTGCATTTCTAAGAATTTGTCCATTTCTTCCAGGTTGTCCATTTTATTGGCATACAGTTGCTTGTAGTAATCTCTAATAATCCTTTGTATTTCTGCAGTGTCAGTTGTTACATCTCCTTTTTCATTTCTAATTCTATTGATTTGAGTCTTCTCCCTTTTATTCTTGATGAGTCTGGCTAATGGTTTATCAATTTTATTTATCTTCTCAAAGAACCAGCTTTTACTTTTATTGATCTTTGCTATTGTTTCCTTCATTTCTTTTTCATTTATTTCTGATCTGATCTTTATGATTTCTTTCCTTCTGCTAAATTTGTGGGGTTTTTTTTCTTCCTTCTCTAATTGCTTTAGGTGCAAAGTTAGGTTGTTTATTTGAGATGTTTCCTGTTTCTTAAGGTATGATTGTATTGCTATAAACTTCCCTCTTAGAACTGCTTTTGCTGTATCCCATAGGTTTTGGGTCATCATGTCTCCATTGTCATTTGTTTCTAAGTACTTTTTGATTTCCTCTTTGATTTCTTCAGTGATCACTTCATTATTAAGTAGTGTATTCTTTAGCCTCCATGTGTTTGTATTTTTTACAGATCTTTTCCTGTAATTGATATCTAGTCTCATAGTGTTGTGGTCAGAAAAGATACCTGATACGATTTCAATTTTCTTAAATTTGCCAAGGCTAGGTTTGTGACCCAAGATATGATCTATCCTGGAGAATGTTCCATGAGCACTTGAGAAAAATGTGTATTCTGTTGTTTTTGGGTGGAATGTCCTATAAATATCAAGTAAATCCATCTTTTGCAATGTATCATTTAAAGCTTGTGTTTCCTTATTTATTTTCATTTTGGATGATCTGTCCATTGGTGACAGTGGGGTGTTAAAGTCCCCTACTATGATTGTGTTACTGTCGATTTCCCCTTTTATGGCTGTTAGTATTTGCCTTATGTATTGAGGTGCTCCTACGTTGGGTGCATAAATATTTACAATTGTTATATCTTCTTCATGGATCGATCCCTTGATCATTATGTAGTGTCCTTCTTTGTCTCTTGTAATAGTTTTTATTTTAAAGTCTATTTTGTCTGATATGAGAACTGCTACTCCAGCTTTCTTCTGATTTCCATTTGCATGGAATATCTTTTTCCATCCCCTCACTTTCAGCCTGTAAGTGTCCCTAGGTCTGAAGTGGGTCTCTTGTAGACAGCATATATATGGGTCCTGTTTTTGTATCCATTCAGCCACTCTGTGTCTTTTGGTGGGAGCATTTAATCCATTTACATTTAAAGAAATTATTGATATGTATGTTCCTATTATCATTTACTTAATTGTTTTGGGTTGTTCTTGTAGGTCTTTTCCTTCTCTTGTGTTTCTTGCTTAGAGAAGTTCCTTTAGCATTTGTTGTAAAGCTGGTTTGGTGGTGCTGAACTCTCTCAGCTTTTGCTTGTCTGTAAAGGTTTTAATTTCTCCATCAAATCTGAATGAGATCCTTGCTGGGTAGAGTAATCTTGGTTGTAGGTTTTTTTCCTCCATCACTTTAAATATGTCCTGCCACTCCCTTCTGGCTTGTAGAGTTTCTGCTGAAAGATCAGATGTTAACCTTATGGGGATTCCCTTGTGTGTTATTTTCTCTTGCAGCTTTTAATATGTTTTCTTTTTATTTAATTTTTGACAGTTTGATTATTATGTGTCTTGGTGTGTTTATCCTTGGGTTTATCCTGTATGGGACTCTCTGTGCTTCATGGACTTGATTGACTATTTCCTTTCCTATATTAGGGAAGTTTTCAACTATAATCTCTTCAAATATTTTCTCCGTCCCTTTCTTTTTCTCTTCTTCTTCTGGGACCCCTATAATTCGAATGTTGGTGCGTTTAATGTTGTCCCAGAGGTCTCTGAGACTGTCCTCAGTTCTTTTCATTCTTTTTTCTTTCTTCTGCTCTGCAGTAGTTATTTCCACTGTTTTATCTTGCAGGTCACTTATCCGTCCTTCTGCCTCAGTTATTCTGCTATTGATCCCATCTAGAGTATTTTTCATTTCATTTATTGTGTTGCTCATCATTACTTGCTTCCTCTTTATTTCTTCTAGGTCCTTGTTAACTGTTTCTTGCAATTTGTCTATTCTATTTCCAAGATTTTGAATCATCTTTCCTATCATTATTCTGAATTCTTGTTCAGGTAGACTGGCTATTACCTCTTCATTTGTTAGGTCTGGTGTGTTTTTATCTTGCTCCTTCATCTGCTGTGTGTTTTTCTGTCTTCTCAGTTTGCTTATCTTACTGTGTTTGGGGTCTCCTTTTTGTAGGCTGCAGGTTTGTAGTTCCCTCTGGTTTTGGTGGCTGTCCCCAGTGGCTGAGGTTGGTTCAGTGGGTTGAGCAGGTTTCCTGGCTGGGGGGACTAGTGCCTCTGTTCTGGTGGATGAGGCTGGATCTTGTCTTTCTGGTAAGCAGGTCCACGTCTGGTGGTGGGTATCGGGATGTTGGTAGCCTTATTATGATTTTAGGCAGCCTCTCTGCTAGTGGATGGGGCTGTAGACCTGTCTTGCTCTTTGTTGGGCATAGGGTGTCCAGCACTGTTCGTTGCTGGTCCTTGAGTGAAACTGGGTCTTTGTGTTGAGATGGAGGTCTCTGGGAGATTTTCGCCGTTTGATATTAGGTGGAGCTGGGAGGTCTCTTGTGGACCAGTGTCCTGAGGTTGGTTCTCCCACCTCAGAGACACAGCCTTGTCACCTGGCTGGAGTGCCAAGAGCCTTTAATCCACACGGCTCAAAATAAAAGGGAGAAAAAAATAGAAAGGAAAGAAGGGAAGGAAGGAAGGAAGGAGGAAAGGAAGGGAGGGAGGAAGGAAGAAAGGAAGGAAGGGAGGAAGGAAGGAAGGAGGGAAGTAGGAAAGAAAGGAGGGAAGAAAGGAAGAAAGAGAGAAGACAAAATAAAGTAGGATAAAATCGTTATTAAAATAAAAAATAATTATTAAGAAAAATTTCTATTAAAGAAAACAAACAAACAAACAAAAAAACAGGTCGGTCTAACCCTAGGGCAAATGTTGAAAGCAAAGCTATACAGACAAAATCTCACACAGCCGCACCCACATACACACTCACAAAAAGAAAAAAGGGGAAAATAATAGTATATCTTGCTCCCAAAGTCCACCTCCTCAACTTGTAATATTTCGTTGTCTATTCAGGTTTTCCACAGATGCAGGGCACTTCAAGTTGACTGTGGAGCTTTAACCCGCTGCTTCTGAGGCTGCTGGGAGAGACCTCCCCATCTCTTTGTTCACACAGCTCCTGGGGTTCAGCTTTGGACTTGGCCCCGCCTCTGCGCGTAGGTCGTCCGAGGGCGTCTGCCCTTCGCTCAGACAGGACGGGGTTAAAGGAGCAGTTGATTCGTGGTCTCTGGCTCACTCAGGCCAGGGGGAGGGAGGGGCACGCATGCGTGGTGAGCCCGCGGCGGCAGAGGCCGGCGTGACGCTGCACCGGCCCGAGGCGCGCCGTGCGTTCTCCCGGGGAAGCTGTCCCTGAATCCCGGGACCCTGGTGGTGGCGGGCTGCACCGGCTCCCGGGAGGGGCGGTGTGGAGAGTGACCTGGGCTCGCACACAGGCTTCTTGGTGGCGGCAGCAGCGGCCTTAGCGTCCCACACCCGTCTCTACTGTCCGTGCCGACAGCCGCGGCTCGCGCCCGTTTCTGGAGCTCCTTTACGCGGTGCCCTTAATCCCCTTTCCTCGCGCCCCAGGAAGCGAAGAGGCAAGAAAAAGTCTCTTGCCTCTTCGGCAGCTCCAGACTTCTCCCGGACTCCCTCCCGGCCAGCCGTGGCGCACTAACCCCTTCAGGCCGTGTTCGCGCCGCCAACCCCAGTTCTTTCTGCTTCCGACCGAAGCCCGAGCCTCAGCTCCCAGCCCCGCCCGTCCCGGCGGTGAGCAGACAAGCCTCTCGGGCAGGTGAGTGCTGGTCGGCACCGATCCTCTGCGGGAATCTCTGCGCTTTGCCCTCCGCACCCCGTGGCTGCGCTCTCCTCCGTGGCTCCGAAGCTTCCCCTCCACCCCCCGCAGTCTCCGCCCGTGAAGGGGCTTCTAGTGTGTGGAAACCTTTCCTCCTTCACGGCTCCCTCCCACTGGTGCAGGTCCCGTCCCTATTCTTTTGTCTCTTTATTCTTTTTTCTCTTGCCCTACCCAGGTACGTGGGGGAGTTTCTTGCCTTTTGGGAGGTCTGAGGTCTTCTGCCAGCGTTCGGTGGGTGTTCTGTAGGAGCAGTTCCACGTGTAGAGGTATTTCTGATGTCTGTGTGAGGAGGAAGGTGATCCCCGCGTCTTACTCTTCCGCCATCTTCTCGCTCTGAGGAAAAGGCCCTTATTCATCTTATAACTGAAAGTTTGTGCCCTTTGACCAACTTCTCCCCATTTCCCGCATCTCTCACCGCATTGAGTATTCTTGGCTCTCTTTTCAAATACTGGTTGACTATATATATGTTGGTTTATTTCAGGTTCTTGATTCTGTTCCATTGGTATATGCATCTGTTTTTGATGTATAGATATTTAACTAGATTGGTTAACTTTATTTCTAAGTATTTTATTATTTTGGATGTTATTGTAAATGGGATTTTAAAAAAATTTTGTTTTCAGAGAGTTCATTGTTTGTGTATAGAAACACAACAGATTTATGTAGGTTGATTTTGTATCCTGAAACTTTAAGATAGTTTATTAGGTCTAAGGGTTTTTTGAAGTCTGGAATTTGCTCTGTACTGTATACTACTCTATACAAGATAATGTCATCAACAAACAGAGACAATTTTACTTCTTCCTTTCTGATTCAGATGTCCTTTTTTTTTCTTGTGCCTAATTACCCTAGCTAAGACTTCCAGTAGTATTATGAACAAGAGTGGTAACAGCCTTTATTATTTATTACTGTGGGCCTTTATGATGTCGAGGTATGTTCCTTCTGTACCCAATTTTTTGAGAGTTTTTATCATGGAAGGATGTTGAATTTTGTTAAGTGCTTTTTCTTCATCTATTGAAGTGATCGAATGATTATTATCTTTCTATTAATGTAGTGTATCACATTTATTGATTTGCATATGTTGAACCATCCTTGCCTTCCAGGGATAAACTCACTTGATCGTGATGTATGATCCTTTTAATGTGCTTTTGAACTCAGTTTATAAATATTTTATTGAGCATTTTTACATCTATATTCGTTAAGGACATTTACCTGTAGTTTTCTTGTGATATCCTTATCTGACTTTGGCATCAGTGTAATGCTAGCCTTGTAAAATGAGTTTAGGGGTGTTCTCTCTTCTTCAGTTTTTCTGAAGAGTTTGAAAAGAATTGGCATTAATTTTTAACGTGTTTGGCAAAATTCACCTGTGAAGCCATCTGGTCCTAGGCTTTTCATTGTTGGGAGGGATTGAAATGCTGATCCAGTCTCCTTACTTGTTATTGGTCTGTTCAGATTTTCTATTTCTTCATGATTCAGACTTGGTAGGTTGTATATTTCTAGGAATTTATCCATTTCCTCTGGGTTGTCCAATTTGTTGGCATATAACTGTTCATAATACTCTCTTATGATCCTTTGTATTTCTGTGGTATCAGTTGTAATGTCTCCTTTTTCACTTCTGATTTTATTTAGTTGAGTCTTCTCTCTTTTTTCTTGGTAAGTCTAGCTAAAAGTTTGTCAGTTTTGTTTATCTTTTCAAAAAACCAACCTTAGTTTGATTAAAATTTTCTATTTTTTTCTAGTCTCTATTTCATTTATTTCTACTTTGTTATTTTGTTCTTTCTACTAATTTTGGGCTCAGTTTGTTCTCATTTTTATAGTTCCTTGAGGTATAAAGTTAAGTTTGCTTGAGAGCGTTCTTTTTTCTAAATGTAGGGATTTATTGCTATAAACATTCCTCTTAGCACTGCTTTTGCTGGATCCCATAGGTTCGGGTATGTTGAGTTCTTATTTTCATTTGCTTCAATATACTTTTTGACTTCTCTTTTAATTTCATCTTTGATCTATTTGTTGTTCAGGAGTGTGTTGTTTAATTTCCACATATTTGTAAATTTTCTAATTTTCCTCCTGTTATTGATTATCTCCCCGCCACATGTTTTTGATGTCACAATATACATTTTTATATTATGTATCCATTAACAAATTACTGTAGCTATAAGTTATCTTTAGTTCTTTTGTCTTTCAACCTTTATACTAGACCTAAGTTGTTAACACGTCACCCTATTATAGTATTAGAGTATTCTGAATCTGGCAGTTCAGATGAGTGTTGTTTATTTTTGCATGTTGTCATGTTTCTAGTTGACAGTCTTTCATTTCAACATTTCTTGTAAGGCAGTTCTAGTGTTAATGAACTCTCTCAGTTTTTGTTTGTTTGCAAAAGTCTGTGTCTTGCGTTCACTTCTCAAGGACAATTGTGTTGAGTATTCTTGGTTGGCAGTTTCTTTCTTTTAGCACTTAGACTATCATCCCATTCTCTCCTGCTCCACAAAGTCTCTGCTAAGAAATCTGCTGGGAGCCAAGTGCAGAGGTTTGCACTGGTGCCAGCCCCAGGGGGGCATATGGTAGCTCATTGGCTCAGGCCATTGGGGTCCACAGAATTGACTTGGTGAGCACTTCAAGAGGTCTTAAAAGGCTGCACGGGGTCTTAAGAGGTTGTTTCGTTCCCCAGCATCACCTCCAGGTCCAGCAGCCAGGGACCAGGGCAAGTACGGGTAGTGGCCAGAGCCAGTGATACACACACACTTGGCTGTGGAGGACCAGCTGTAGGCACCTGTGTAGTGGCAGGGGGTGTTGGTTGCAAATGTACACATAGTGGTGGGGGCCAAGGCAGGCAGCAAGGGCCGGGGCCAATTACTGGTGCACCGGCAGCTGCGGAGGCCCTGGCTATCGGCGTGAGTGACTGTGGCTGCTGGCTCTTGTCGTGGGCACACGGCAGTAGAGGGTGGTGATGGAGGTTGGGCCCGGAGCATGCAGGTGCACTGGCTGCCTGTGAGCACAGTGCAAGCGTGTGATGGAAAGACGAGGCCAGATCTGGGCCCACGAGCAGCTGCAGGGGCTCTGACTTCGGGCATGCTTTTCCGTGTCTCACCGTCTCCTCCCGCTGCATGTGCATGACAGTGAAGTCTGGTGATGGGTTGCATGCAGATGCACAGCTAGAGGGGCTAGCCTTGAGCACGCACACAGCGGCAGTGGTCGGTCTCTGGGATCTAGGCTGGTGTCTTGTATTCTGGCAGCCAGAGAGGCCTGCAGTGGCTGTCGGTGTGGCTCCGGGGCTCTGGCAGGATTTGCGGGGTGAGGAGCAGGGAGAGACTCAGGTAGCTGGTGTCAGCAAACACGAACACCTGTGGGACGACAGCCAGTGAAACCTGCAGGAGGTCCACGGTGGCTGTGCTGGCGGTTGGTTACTTCGGTGGTGAAGACTGTTGGGTTTATCAGCAAAGCGGGTCACCGAGAGCCAGGATCACGCCCACCGGGTGGCTGCCACTGGTAGCCCCTGCTTTTCTCCCTCGTTCCTAGCCATCTCTATTTGTTTCAGCTCTGTGTTCCCTGGGCAGGGTGAAACCAAAGCAGAACCTTCATGGGGTGATCCGAAGGGCTGGGGAAAATGGTAGCTGCCCTCATTCTTCCTTCCCCTATGAGGGCAACTCTCTCTAGCTTGGCTGTTCCCCTCCTTGTGCTGAGCGCTGCCACCTTGTATGTGTGTGCATGTGGAGGAAGCAACAAAGCAGACAAAATGAAGCTGTCTTCCTTCCCTTTTGGGGTGGTTATTCTTAGGGGTTTTGTTCCACTGTTTTGCTGTTCCATTTTCTTAAGTGGACTCCAGAGCTCCTCCAGATCTGTTTTTGTTCACTGATATCTGTCTAATTGCTGCTCTTTGTGTGGGTGCAGAGGCTGGAGCCTCCTGTGCTGCCATCTTGGTGACGTGACTCCCCCATCTACCCCAAGCCCCCTTGTACTCTATTTCTGGATCTGATCAAGGCTGTCTTAGCATCAACTGGAAACTTTTAAAAAATTAATTAACCAGTTCATTAATTAATTTCTAGCTTTACCTCGGCTGGCCTTTATGTGTGATAAACACTACTTCTCTGCCTTCAGGATTCTGGCTTCTCTTTATCGGAATTTCTTCTCCTGGCTTCATCCAGTCCCTCAGGTTTTCTGTAGCCCTGGGTGAGCAATTCAGACGCCTATACCCAACTATCTCACACAAAGGTCCTTTGCCAACCCCTCAAGTTCCCCGTTCTGGTCCTGTTATAATGATCCTTCAATTTTCCAATGCTCGTCAACCAGTTTTCTTTGTGAGACTGAACACTTCATACAATAGGAGTGACTCCTACCATTTTAGAAAATGCATTGTAGGGGATGCTGTTGTCAGTTTAAAATAAAACATGAATAATGAAGTTTCTAGGCTTCTTTCCCCAACATTCCTAGGCTTGGTCTTTTAGTGTTGTGACTATCATGACCAGAGATTTTATCCAATTACTTTCAATACAGCCCAAGCCCTCCCTTAATGCAGGAGTAGAATTCAAAATTACCTACCCTTTGGGGGTAGGTAATTATGTGAGGCCTCTAGGTTATGGGCTCATTGGTATACCCCTCCAAAAATGGACCAAGAGTCCTGGCCACATCTCTTGTCACATTTCAGGTCATTAGGGATATTGTGACTTTGGGAGAAGTCGTGGCCATGATTAAGGCTGTATCACTTAACTTTTTCTTTTTTTTCCTAAACATGATTTCCCAAGGGACTCAGATCATAGTAGAAGAGCTCCCTTTCTGAGGCTAAATCTTATTTGTCATGGAAATGTACTTGGAAAGTTTTAGCCATGGAAAGACAGGAAGAGGAGATGTTTCATGGTTTATTTATGGTCAGATCTAAGCGACGATGACTCAGCCTTGTAGAAGGGGAATGACTTGCTGTGGCTGGAATCACCCCTGTTAACTTTTAACCCCAAAGTTTGATCAAAACCTTTTACTTGTTAGGGAGTACGGTTATGGATCTTTGTGTTTAAAACCCAGGGCCTCTTGACTAACAAGACAGAGAAAATTAAGCCAATGTGATGATAAGAAAAGTTAGAACGTAAGGTGACGCTTACCCTCGGATTAGATTTAGTCTGAAAGGAGCCACCTATGATCAGCTAATTTGAGGATCGGCTTCTGGCTCTCCACAAACTTACAGAATCCTTGACTTTCTCCGTCTTTCTCTGGGGCCCGAGGAGAAGCCATGATGTATTCCCAAAAGAAATCTGGCCGTTGTGTGCCCAGGTGTAGCTGTCCTCCATTTGGACCTGGTCTCTCTGATAAGTGGTGTTGGTGTCTCCCCGCTGTGCGCCCGCACTGGACCCGGATACTTGTCACACTCTTCTGGGATTATTTGTTCCCACGTCTGTCTCTCAGACTGGGCTGTGAGAACCTCAGGAGCAGCAAGACTTCTCTACGTCTGGCACCAAGTAGAGTACCCAGAACTTTGATATTCAGTGTTAACTGAGAAAACGAAAAGTTCTCCAAAGGGGACCAGAATTGAGAGATTCTCTCCCGCTGTCATGGGTGAGTTAGAGAGAGTAGAGAAGGTTACCAGAAGAAACCAGACTTTCCGCAGAAATAACTAAGACTTAACCTAGAACCATCACAAATAAGTATAAATTTTAAAAAACGAAGAGGACCTGGACTCCAGGGAATGCAGCTAGGATACAAACACGGGACCCCAACCAGAAAGTCTCCCAGAGACAGGATTTCATAGGGCCTGGCTGGCAAATAGAGAACCTTGTAAAGCTGAATTTATAGGAAAGTAGATTGAGGCTAATGGAACAGAACCACTTATATACTCCAAGCTTGGAAGCTCATGATACCTTTTTGTCTATTATTATTACTTTCTCTTTTGGTTCTGGAAATAGTGATAAATACTACAGGACATGAGCAAGGCTTCAGTAAAGATCTTTAACAGGGTCAAAATGATCCTGGGCAAACTGTACTTTCTAACATGTATCCAATCAGGAAGAATAAAGACTGTTCTCTGAATGTGGCACTGAGACCATCTCGGGCTCGTAACAACACTACCCTCGGTGGAAGTGTTTTGGGGTTTGACTAAAGCTGGGAGCTGAACACTGCCACTTATTAGCTCTGTGATTCTGTCAAGCCGTTTAACCTCTCTCTGCCTATGTTCCCTATTTGAAAATTTGGCATGACAAAAATTTGCCTGGAAGAGTGGTTCTGAGGCATAATAGATGTGAAGATGTACGTGAATGTCCTTAGCTGTGACCTGGTCCATGATAGGTGCTCAGTAAATAGATTCCAACTCCACGGATCCAGAGACGTGGTCCCGGAATAGAGTAGAGTGGGTGACAAATGGCAGAGGTCATGACCTCACTCCCAGGTGTGACCGGAAGCTGATTTCCGTGCCTCCGTGTGACCCCCAGGTAAGAGACCCAGAGACCTCTAATGACAGCTTCTTCTCTCTGTTATGCTTTCCCTTCTGTTCTCATTGTACCCCACCTCTGACTAGAGGCAAAGCATCAGTTAGGTCAAACAGCCTTCATAACATTGAGGTCACCTGGTAGAGGCTGAAACAGACAGGGAATGATGCCCAGGCGGTGGAGTGAAGGGTATGAAGGGAGGAGCAGTGAGAGATGGAAATAACGCACCAAGACTGAACCACCTTTGATCTTAGGCCCCATGTTTCAGATTGCAGAAGTTTAGGTAGAGCCAGTAAATTGGAAGGTTACTGTGAAAATCCTGGTTCCTAGGATTTTTCTGTGAAAAAATTAGAAGATCACACAAGTCAAGTTCACATTCCCTCGTGGCAAGAGTCTGTTGGAGCCCAGTAGGAGCCAACAAATGAAGTGGCCCAGCGTTTATTGAACTTGACGGTTGCTTCCACTCCTTATTATCTGCCCTGTATCCAGTCTGAATACTGGTTTCCATTTGTTATCTCAATGCATGGCTGTTTCTCTTAGCTAACTGTACTATTTACACGGTAGGGAGCTACCAGAGAAGATAAGATCAGTTAGAGTGTTAGAAAGATAATCTTGGAAGCTGAAGGATTTGTTACTGTGAGAGGGAGATAAAGTGAAAGAGAAGGATTAAAGATCAAAAGTAGAAAGATCAGCTTAGGGACTACAATAGTTTGCACTAAACATCAAGAACATTCCAACTGGGCAGTGGCCCTGGAGGTGGGGAGAGGATAGATTCCAGAGATAGGTTGGGGGTAAAATTGAGGGAGCTGGTGACTGGACATGGAGGGTGAATGAAGGAAAGGGAGAATTTCAGGGCTCAAAATAAGTCAAGGCTATGCACAGGGGTCTTTATTACAGCAGTTTTTGTTTAGTGGCAGAAAAATAGAAACCAGGTGGGTGCCCATCAAAGGAAAATCGTTGAAGATAACCGTGGTATGTCCATGCTCTGGGACGCTGTACTGCCACTGTCAGGAATAAGTCAGATCCAAACCAGCTGCCATGCAGGGATTTCCTCCGAGTGTATTTAGGTAAAATGCACTGAAGTACATTTATGAGATGATTCCATTAATGAAAAAGCAACAACCCCCTAACCTACGTATGTATGTATATGCAGAGAGGTGTGTATTCATTCGTATATATGTACGTGTGTATTGTGTGTTTGATGATGATCATATGAACAAAGGAAAAAGGATAGGAATCATGATATTAATAGAATGTGGGAGTAAGTGGACGATGAAGGAAGTAGGAGAAAACCAAAAAAAAAAAAAAAAAAAGAAACCAACTATATTATAAAATGTGATCTTTGGGTTTTTAAAGAATGCATATTTTATTTTTGTCGAATTGCGTATGTGTGTGTAACCATTGAAAAGGTGCATGAAATGGTTACATGGGGTTTGAGGGATTCCAGTTGATTTCAATTTCTTAGAGTTACAGATTATTTATAAAATTGGTATAAACTCCCCACAATATGTGAACCTAAAACTGCTTAACAAATGAAGTTTATTAATTTTGTAAAAACCCACAAGAGATCTCTTTTCATTGTAGACAAGCACAAATCGAGGTATGTTTTTCAATCATCTCAATATTCCTCTCATTTTATATTTAAATCGTGCCGTGGCTATTTACCAGCTGGGTTAACTCTGGCAATTTACTTAATCTCTTCCTCTCCGCCTAATTTTTCTTATTTGAAAAAGGGGAAGGATCATCTTAACCCTGAAATGTTCTTGCTGGGATCAAACGAAAGAATATCCATAAAGTGCCTGGCCCCTGGGAGGCTCTCCTTAGATGACAGCTACTATTTTTAGTACTTTTAGAGAATACTTTACCCTACCCTGCTCACAGTGTGAGATGATTGATAGTTTCAGCCATGGCCTTCAGTTCCTCCTGAACCTCCACTGATACTTTTCCATCCAGTTCCAGTGATAATGCTCCCCTCCTTTTCTTTAGACTTTAATCAGTTACTTGAGGCTAAGGAAGGGATTCTGGGCCACTGGCCAGTGAGCAGGCAACAGGGCTCAGTTTCTTTCTCATCCTATTTTTAGCTGATCAGACTTCTTAGTTCAAAACTTACCATCAAATTTAAGTCATTTTCAAGCCCCCTGATCATGTTTAACAAGTAAAAGCCTTTCAGGGGCACGTTTTTGCAAGTTTGGCAAGTTTTATTTTTGCAAATTTTGCTCACAATGTAAAGGAAAAGATGAAACGAAGGTGGGATTTAGGTGTGATAGCATTACTAAGTGCTAGGTAAGATTTGCAGAGCCACCGCCCCTCCCAGCCCCATCAGAATATAATAGCAATTATTTGAACTTTGGATACAAATAGGATCAAATGGATTTAGAGGAATTAAAATCACCTTATATTTGCATATTTGTTTAGTGTCTCCACTCCTGGAGAAACAAGAAATACTGAGATATTTCAGGTAAAGCTGTACTGTGTCGGCATTGAAGTTGCTTAAGTTGTTTCTGATTTATTTTTAGCTAAGAAATTCCATATAAGTCTGGATAAAACTTAACCATTCAATTTGCCATGTTGTCTGTTTTATTTCTAAAATAAATCATTGATATAGGGAAAATGTGTAGATAAGTGTATAAATGCAAATCCCAATCAGTTGAAAATTTCCCTCAAAGTTTGGTTGATTCCACATAAAACCTTAGAGCAAGTCTGTCCTAGCCCCAGAGCTTTTCAAAAGGAACTACAGGGGCCCTTTTATAATGAGGAGTTAGACTTTGGGCATTTCTTGAATTCCTTGGGGGTTTTCTTCATATTTTATTTGTATGAGAATTTTATTTCTTTCTTAATAGAATTTCCTCTTTTTTGGTCTCTCAATTACACTTTCATCTTCTTCTTCAAACAGCAGATTACTTTAAATATTTTAGAAAGTAAACCTTCAGATGTGGCCATTTCTGGGTAAAAATTCTATTCCATTTGATTTGCCATG
The DNA here is from genome assembly GCF_026419965.1 of Kogia breviceps. Taxonomy (NCBI): domain Eukaryota; kingdom Metazoa; phylum Chordata; class Mammalia; order Artiodactyla; family Physeteridae; genus Kogia; species Kogia breviceps. The sequence continues at coordinate 619,271 of NC_081322.1, forward strand.
ATTAATAGAAAAACAGAAACCAACAATTACTGTTTATAATGCCTTAGGCCTTGTTCTAAACAGGGTTTCTCAACCTCGGCACTACTGAAATTTCGGACAGGATGATTCTTTGTTGTTGAGGGCCGTCCTGTACTTTGAATACCGTTAAACAGCATCCCTGGCCTCTACCCACTTGATGCCAGTAGCACACCTCCACCCTCCCTCCACCCCCTGTGATAACCACAGTGTCTCTAGACGTTGTCAAATGTCCTCTGAGGGGCAGAATCACCCCAGTTAAGTACCCCCCACTGTTGCAGACACTTTCACATGGGTCATTACTCTTTACAACAGAGACTCCGAGAGTTTACGTTATTTTCCAAAGGTCACATATTAGGGTAGTGAGTGGGGTCCTGGGATTCCAGTTTCAGCTGGTATAATCCCACAGTTCCTCTTCTTTTAGAGGTCATGCTGGGAAAAAAGAACAGAAAAGAAAAAGGAGACATCTGGCTTAGCTTCAAGATTTCTTAAAGCATGAAAATTATTCTGAGTGCTATTCTCTAATAATTTCGATATCCTCAAACCTTACTCTCATCCCCAGGATGTGCTTTTAGCCGCCACCAACCCCCAGCCCTCCCTCCCAACAAGTATCTCATTTTTCCCTGAGAGATGGAAGTTGTCTAACGTGAGTTTTTTCCAGCTTTTTTCTCTTCATCTCAAAAGTCTTCCAACACCTAACCCATCCTTTACCATCCTTCTTTCTAAGCCCAACCCCTCTACCTGTGCTCTTGATCACACCCCCTCCCTTCTCTCTAACCGTGCTTCACGAATGATCCCTACTACAAATGATCCCTGTGACAAGTCTTCAGCTCTTCCCTAGGCCTGAGCACATGCTTCTCCCTTTGTGTTGGTTACTTTTAAGTGTCAGCTTGAGTAGACCATGCATGGTACCTAGTTATTTGGTCAAATATTATTCTAGATATTTCTGTGAAGATATTTTTTAGTTGTGATTAAAAAGCAGTAGACTTTGAGTAAAGCAGATTATACTCCATTAGGGGGGTGGCCCTCCAATCAGTCGAAGGTTGGCCTCTCTGGAAGACAAATTTTATTTTTTAAAGGAGTCTGTCAGTGGATTGTAATGGTTATGCCTCAGGAGGTCTTGTCTCTATCATTTGCTTTTTCTGTTCCAGTGAAGTATGTTGTTAATCAGACTTCTTTGAAGGTGAAATTCTTAGGACTGAAACTACAACTCTTGTCTGGGTCTTCAGTCTACCAGCCTACCCTGAAGATTTTGGACTTGCCAAGCCTCCATAATCACAGAAGCCAATTCCTTAAAGTAAGTCTTTCTCCCTGTATATACAAATAGAAATTTGTTCTATTTCTCTGTAGAACCCTAATATACCCTCCTTCCCTAAAACACCTTTTCCCTGAAGCTGCCTTGCATCTAAGCTCACTCACATGCCCCTTCTCTAAAAAGTCAACTCTACCATCCTCTCTCCTTTTGCTGGCTGCTCTTACAGTCTGCATAAGGAGATGCTTGAAATAGTGGGACTTCTGCACTGAGAAACAAGGACCTTATCTATTTCATGGTTACATTTCCAAAATATGTCTAGCACAATAACTGGAATAGTGTGGGTACTTGAGCTTATTCATTTGAAATGTCAAATCCTTTCTCTAAGTAAGGCTGAAACACAACTGAGAAAAATGTAACAATAAACATTTCCTTTGATATTTCTGGACTAAGATGTTTAAATTTGAACTCTGTTTATTAAAAACATTCTTGCTGGGTAATTTAGTCCTCTTTTCTCTTAAAAAATGTTTTTCAGAGTTGCAGTAAAAGAGCAACCCAAATGCATAACAAGATCAAAGAAATCATTCCCTACATCCCAGTAGTGATGAACAGACATGTGGTGAGTGGCAGGTGGACACTGTTCTATTTTACCACAAGTTTAACCCCTTTGTTTCTGTCCATGGTATCTAGAATGTCCTTATAGACATTCTAGAACATTAGGAAAATTTTGAATTAATTATTAAACTAGATTTTTTTTAAGTCAATAAGAAAAAAAAAGCAACAGGGTCAGAGAAGGAGTATTATTGCTGTTAGTGAAAAACAGTTATATCGGTTGAAGTTTTGACCTTTAGGCTGAAAATGAGAAAGTGGGTTTTAAAACAGGAACGTATTCTTAGGGAATAAGAAGGAGCTTTTAAAAATTCAGTGGGAATTAACCACTGATTTTTAAAAAAAATTTTAGCAACACTCATGGCATTCTAAATTGAAAAGAGAAAAAATATTATTAACAAAAACACCATAAAAATCAAACCACTTCTGCTTTTATATTTGTTTTATTTCTACTGTTCTTGACCATTTTGATTTATAATTTTTCCAACAATGTATTATAAATCTTTCAAACAAATCACTCTATCCATCTTATTTTTGGTTTAAATACATTTCAAAGAAAGTTGCAGACATCAGTATACTTCACTACAACCAAATGGGATTTGTTCCAGGTATGCCAGGCTAGTTCAACATTCAAAAAATCAAATAATGTAATACATCACATCAACAGATTAAAGAAGAAAAATCATATAATCATATCAATAGATGCTGAAAAACGTTTGACAAATTCAACATCCATTCATGATCAAAGCTCTCAGCAAACTAGGAATGCAGAGGAACTTCCTTAACTTGATAAAGAACATCTATAAAAGAAAAACCTATAGCGAGGACCATACTTAATGATGAGAAACTAAATGCTTTCCCCCTAAAATTGGGAACAAGGATGTCTCCTCTCCTATTTAACATCATACTAGAAGTCCTAGCTAATGCAATGAGACAAGAAAATAAATAAAGTATACAGAATGGAAAGAAAGAAATGAAACAGTCTTTGTTTCCAGATGGTATGAATGTCTATGTAGAAAATACCAAAGAATCAATCAAAAAAACTGCTGGAGCTAATAAGCAATTACAGCAAAGTTGCAGGATACAAGATTACTTTCCTATATGCCAGCAATGAACAATTGGAATTTGAAATTATAAAAACACTATTTACATTAGCCTCAAAAAAATTTTTAAGAGATATTTAGGTAAAAATTTAACAAAATATATTTAAGATCTATATGACAGAAACTACGAAATGCTGGTGAAAGAAATAAAAGAATATCTAAATAAATGGAGAGACAGTCCATGTTCGTGGATAGGAAGACTCAATATCACCAAGGTGTTAGTTCTTCTCAACTTAATTTATGGATTCCACACATTCTCAGTCAAATCCTGGAAAATTCCTTTGTAGATATCAACAAACTGATTCAAAAGTTTATATGGAAAGGCAAAAGACCCATAAGAGCCAATACGACACTGAAGAGGAACCAAGTCAGGGGACTGACATTACCTGGATGAAGACAGTGAGGTATTGGTGAAATAATAGATAAACTGATCAGTAGAACAGAATAGAGATTCCAGAAATAGATCCACACAAATATAGTAACTGATCTTTGACATGGGAACAAAAGGAATTCAGCGGAGAAAGGATAATCTTTTCAACAAGTGATGCTGGAACTACTGGATATCCACATGCAAATCATCATCGTCATCATCATCATCTAGCCACAGACCTTACACTCATCCCAAAATTAATTCAAAATGGATTATAGATGTAAAAATGCAAAATTATGAAATTTCTAGAAGATAAAAATGAGAAAATCTAGGTGACCTTGGGTTTGGTGATGAGTTTTAGATACACATCAAAAGTGTGATCAGTGAAAGGAAAACTTGATAAGTTGGATTCCATTAAAATTTAAAACATCTGCTCTGTGAAGGACACCATTAAGAGAATGAAACGACAAGCCACAAACAGGGAGAAAATATTTGCAAAACACATCTGATAAAGGGCTGGTATCCAAAATATGCAAAGAACTCTTAAAACTCAGTAATAACGAGACAGCCAATTAAAACGTGGGCAAACAATTTAGACAGACATTTCACCAAAGAATACATACAGTTGGCAGATAAGCATATGAGAAGATGCTCAATATCATATATCCTTAGAAAATGACAAGTTAAAGAATCCCCTGGCAGTCCAGTGGTTAGGACTCGGCACTTTCACTGCCATGGACTGGGGTTCGATCCCTGGTCAGGGAGCTAAGATCCTGCAAGTAGTGTGGCATAGCTAAAAAAAAAGAAAAAAGAAAAAGAAAATTACAAGTTAAAATAACCACTACACACCTATTAGAATGGCTAAAACCCAAAACGCTGACAACAACAAATGCTGGTGAGGATGCGGAGCAACAGGAACTCTCAGTCATCGCTGGTGGGAATGCAAAATGTTGTAGCTACCTTGGGAGAGAGTTTGGCAATTTTTTACAAAGATAAACATAGGCTCCATAAATCCAGTCATGTTGCTCCTAGGAATTTACCTAAATGAGTAGAAAACATATGTCCACCCAAAAATCTGCACATGAGTGTTTATAGCAGCTTTATTCGTGATTGCCGAAACTTGGAAGCAGCCAAGGTGTCCTTCAATAGGTGAATGGATAAACAAACTGTTATACATCCAAACAATGGAATATTATTCAACAATAAAGAGAAATGATCTATTAAACCATGAAAAGACACAAAGAAACCTTTAGTGCGTATTGCTTTTGAAAGAAACTAATTTGAAAAGGCTACATATGGTATGTTATGGACTAATTGTGTCCCCCCAGAATTTAAATGTTGGAGCTCTAACCCCCAATTTGACTGTATTTGGAGATAGGGCATTTGGGGAGGTAATTAAGGTTAAATGAAGTCATAAGTGTGGGGCCCTAATTGGATAGGACTGTTGTCCTTAAAAGAGAGGAAAAGACACCAGCACACTCTCTCTTTCTCCGCCCACACACAGACACGAGGCCATGTGAGGACACAGCAAGATGGAGATCATCAACAAGCCAGGAGGAGAGATCTCACCAAACACCAACCCTGATGGCACCTTGATATTGGCCTTCTGGCCCCCAGAACTGTGAGAAAAACATCTGCTGTTTAAGCCACCCAGTTTGTGTTATCTTCTTATGGCAGCCCGAATAGAGAAATACATGGTATGATTCCAAATATCAGCTGTCTGAAATAGGCAAGACTATAGAGACAATAAAAAAACCAGTGATTGCCAGAGGTTCAGGAAAAGGGAGGGAGATTTGAATAGGTAAAGTTCAGGGCATTTCTGGGACCATGAAACTATTCTATGTGATACTGTAATGATGGATACATGAGCTTATTCATTTGTCAAAACCCATGGAACATACAGCACAGAGAATGAGCCCCAATGTAAACTATGGACTTTAATAATAATGTACATTATTTAATAATAACGTATCAATATTGGTTCACCAATGTTAAATGCACCACACTAATGCAAGATGTTAATAATGGGTGAGACTCTATGCATGAGTTATTAATACTTTCTCTGTACTTTTTCTATAAACCTACTCTAAAAAATAAAGTTTATTAAGACTTTTAAAAATTAATATTCTAAATGTTAAAAATTAGCATCATGGATAACTACCAGTTTTTTCTTCACAGTTATGTGTACTTTAACATAGTACCTATATTATCCAGTTGTCTGTCATGTTCTTGAAAGTATTTTTCTGGTTTGCTGTTGACATTTTAAAGTTAAGGGGTTTCTTTCTTTGTTTGTTTTACAGAAGACTAGCCCCACGTCAACTAAGAATGTAGCCTACTGGTGACCTAAAGATGACAAGGTTGGTCTGCTTTTTAAAGAAAAATAGGGCTTCCCTGGTGGCGCAGTGGTTGAGAGTCCGCCTGCCGATGCAGGGGACACGGGTTCGTGCCCCGGTCCGGGAAGATCCCACATGCCGCTGAGCGGCTGAGCCCGTGAGCCATGGCCGCTGAGCCTGCGCGTCCAGAGCCTGTGCTCCGCAATGGGAGAGGCCACAACAGTGAGAGGCCCGCAAAAAAACAAAACAAAACAAAAAAAAAAACAAACAAAAAAAAGAAAAATAATATTCACCTCGAATACTTGAAAACACTGCATATTTAGTTATTTTCACATCTGCCATTAGTCTACCATGTGAAGAAGGTGAAGAAGAGGAGAGAAGTCAGAGTCATCCAGATCCCCGTAGGAAGTAGTTGCACTTCACCAAGATGGGGCAAGCCTGCCTGCCAGCTAGGACCTTGCTTGAAGTGATGGTGGTTGCCAGGAACCATATATGCCCCAAATCTCACACACCCCTTTTTCCAGAGGCATTAAAGAAGGATTCTGAATTTGTTTGTACTGAGTATCTACGAAACCTAAAGCATACATTACCCCTTCTAAGTAACTTCTCAGGACCACTCACCTTTTACTGCCCCCCTCCCCTCCTACTCTTCTTCTGCTATTTTTTACCCCTGGTCCTACATTCCTATGTTCCAGCTTTCAATATCTGCTCTGCTCTCTCCACTTCCTTTCTTCTTCCTTCTGGTACATTCTGTATCATTTTCTCCAATATATCTTTCAGTTTATTTTATGTCATTTATTGTTAAAACCACCTATTAATGTTTTGTTTTGTTTTTTAAAATTCTTTTATTTCAGAGAATTTCAAAGTTCTCCAAACATACACATATACAAAATAGAAGAGTAAAATGACTGCTCATGGCCCCGTTCCCCTGCTTCAATAATTGTCTTTTTTCAATTATACTCCCATATTTTCTCTACAACTAAGTATAATTTGAAGCAAATCTGATATCCTTTTTCAAGACTGCTTTATTTATTAATTTTTATAATTTTTATTTATTTTATAATAAATAAAAGCAAGACTGCTTTTATTTATTTATTTTTATAATTTTTATTTATTTATTTTTATTATTTATATATATTTTTATATATATATATATATATATATATCTCCACTCTTTTTTAGATTCATTTCCATATAGGCCATTACAGAGTACTGAGTAGAGTTCCCTGTGCTATACAGTAGGTCCTTATTACTTATCTATTTTGTATATAGTAGGGTGTATATGTCAATCCCAATCTCCCAATTTATCCCTCTCCCCACTTACCCCCTGGTAACCATAAGTTTGTTTTCTACATCTGTAACTCTATTTCTGTTTTGTAGATAAGTTCATTTGTACCCTTTTTTTAGATTCCACATATGAGCGATATCATATGATATGTCTTTTTCTGACTTACTTCACTCAGTATGACTCTAAGTCCATCCATGTTGCTGCAAATGGCATTATTTCAATTTTTTATGGCTGTGTAATATTCAGTTGTATATATGGACCACATCTTCTTTATCCCTTCATCTGTTGATGGACATTTAGGTTGCTTCCATGTCCTGGCTATTGTAAATAGTGCTGCAGTGAACATTGTGGTACACGTCTCTTTTTGAATTATGGTTTTCTCTGGGTATGTACCCAGTAGTGGGATTGCTGGATCGTATGGTAGCTCTATATTTAGTTTTTTAAGGAACCTCCATACTGTTCTCCATGGTGGCTGTACCAATTTGCATTCCCACCAACAATGACGGAGGGTTGGCTTTTCTGCCCACAGCATCGCCTCACACCAGTCAGAATGGCCATCATCAAAACATCTACAAACAATAAATGCTAGAGAGGGTGTCAAGACTGCTTTTAAACACATGGCTATCTCTCCTTGATAGGCATTCCCTGGCCCCTGCTTGTTTGTTCACCCTCTAGGGGTTTTTATCAGAGCCTTAGGGTACAGTGAGAAAAGATCGGGAAAGTGTAGCATACCAGGGGCAGGGAGAAGAAGCTGACACTAGAGGTCTCGAAGCTTTTGCCTGTCCTGGGAGTCATGTGGCACAGTGATCAGTTTGTAATTAGAGTGTAGTAGTGACCTCTGTCATATGTCACCTGTTTTATTCGGCTCCTGGGACCACTCCTCTGGGCCCATGGCTTGTGGCTCAAGAAATTGATGCTCTGAGTCTCTTTATTGTATTTGTGTTGAAGTACTTTCAAGACAGACCTCAAATAATTCCTTCAGACACATTTCTGAGGAATATGAGCTCACAAGGAAACAAGGCATATGAGCAAGATCCAGGAGACCCAGACCCACAGAGATTGCAGACATTGGAATTATTGGACATAACATTTTAAATAAGTTTGTTTACTATGTTTAAAGGAATAAAAGAGGGCATTGAAAATATGTGTAAGGATCAAGAGATTCATTTGTAAAAGACCAAGCAGATTTGAAAAAAGAACCAAATAGAATTTTTTTTGAAATGAGACTGATAAGTGAAATTAAAAACTCTATGGATATTGTCATGGATGAGATAGTCATGCCAGAAACATTGAACCTATATGTGATTAAACCTGTAATTCCAACTATCAGTTTACAGGTGCGAGAGGAACTAAACCACAGACAAGCAATTGGCAAAATCCAAATTGTAGAAAATTCCACAGGACAAACAACTCATTAAAAAAAAATAGATTGCAAGGAGAAGAAAATATGGAGAAGAACCTCTTGATTCAATAGCAACATAAAAGACATATTTACGGGCTTCCCTGATGGTGCAGTGGTTGAGAATCCGCCTGCCGATGCAGGGGACACAGGTTCGTGCCCCGGTCTGGGAAGATCCCACATGCCGTGGAGCGGCTGGGCCCGTGAGCCAAGGCCGCTGAGCCTGCGCGTCCAGAGCCTGTGCTCTGCAACGGGAGAGGCCACAACAGTGAGAGGCCCGCGTATCACACACACACACACACAAAAAAATTTTTTTTTTAAAAAGACATATTTACCAATTGCAATATTCATAGTTTGCTTGATTCAAACAACTTGTAAAAAATATGACATTTAGGATACAATTGGAAATTTGAATAGTTACTGGATGTTGAGCCTACCCAAGGATAATAAACGGTTATTGTTAATTCGGGGTGTGATCATGGTATAGTGACTTCGTGTAAAAACAGGAGTTACTCTCTTTTATAGATACATACGGAAATACTTATGGGTTTCTGTTTTACTTGCATTGTGAACAGAGAATTAGCGTGATCAGTCATTCTTGTTCACCTAAGACTCCCAGTTTTAGCACTTAACCCTTTAGTCCCAGGCAAACCGGGATGATTGGTCACTCTACTCTAATGTCAGTTCTTTAAAATGGGTTGAGTTATCAAATTATGGTTAGATTATCCCTGTTAATTGTTTTGTTTCTTTGGATATTCTTGAAATGAGTTAAAATCTGATACTTTTAATACGACTTGTTGGCGATTTTATCATTATAATTCTGTTAAGTTTTGCTACACATATTTTGAGGCTCTATTTGAGATACATCGAAGTTTATAAATGTTCTGTCTTCTTGAATCCTTTAATTTCCGTATAGTCCTCCTTTTGATCCCTATTAATGCATTTAATTCTAAATTTTATCTTATTATATTAGTATTGCTACATCAGCTTTCTTTGGTTACTACTTGCTGGGTATATCTATTTCCATACTTTTATTTTCAACCTTTCTGGGTGATATTCTGGTAATTTTGTCTCCTATATGTAGCATATACCAAGATTTTTTTTCATTTTAATTTTTTTATTGAAGTACAGTTGACTTACAATGTTGTGTTAATTTCTGCTTTACAGCAAAGTGATTCAGTTTTATATATATATATATATTCTTTTTCAAATTCTTTTCCATTATGGTTTATTACAGGACATTGAATATAGTTCCTTGTGCTATACAGTAGGATCTAGTTGTTTATCTATTTTATGTATAGTAGTTTGTATCTGCTAATCCCAAACTCCTAATTTATCCCTCCTCCACTGCCTTTCCCTTTTGGTAACCATAAATTTGTTTTCTATATCTGTGAGTCTGTTTCTGTTTCATAGAAAAGTTCATTTGTATCATATTTTAGATTCCACATATAAGTGATATCACATGGTATTTGTCTTTCTCTTTCTGATTTACTTCACTTAGTATGATAAGTGAAGTAAACCATCCATGTTGCTGCAAATGGCATTATTTCCTTCTTTTTTAAGGCTGAGTAATATTCCATTGTATAGATGTACCACATCTTCATCCATTCATCTGTCGATGGATATTTAGGTTGTTTCCACGTCTTGGCTATTGTAAATAGTGCTTCTGTGAACACTGGAGTGTATGTATCTTTTCAAATTATAGTTTTGTCTGGATTTATGCTCAGGAGTGGGATTGCAGGATCATATGGCAACTCTATTTTTAATTCTTTAAGGAACCTCCATACTGTTTTCCATAGTGGCTGCACCAATTTGCATTCCCACCAACAGTGTAAGAGGGTTCCCTTTTCTCCATACCCTCTCCGGCATTTGTTATTTGTAGACTTTTTAATGATGGTCACTCTGACCAGTTTGAAGTGATACCGCATTGTAGTTTTGATTTGCATTTCTTTAATAATTACTGATGCTGAACATCTTTTCATGTGCCTACTGGCCATCTGTATGTCTTCTTTGGAGAAATGAAGATTATTTTTTTAAAGTGATATGATAATCTCTATCTTTTGATAGGTGAAGATAGTTCATTGAAATATATTAGAATTTTTCTTATTTCTACTATCTTAGTTTGGGTTTTCTGTTTAACCTCCTCTTTATCTATTTCCTTTTTCCTCTTCCTGTGTTCTCATTAAATGATAAACTTTTCTATATACCCTTTACATCCTCAGAGATTTTGTAAATTAAGGATTGTTTTTCTATTATGAATTTTGGTTTTATTTTTTAGTAGTTACCCTGAGCACAGCATGCCTTTGGCTTCAGCAGGACTCTCACTCTTAAATGTCCTGCTTCTTTTCTGGTTCTTGGAAATGTTTATATTCTGTTGAGCCTGATTATGTCTTTGTCAGCCTCTCTTATTTGTGTTTTACATAAATTTCTGTGTAGAAATCATTGCTATCTTTTAGAAGTAAATATTGGCCTTCAAAGCATTAACTTATTATTAACAACCTTGAGCAGAATTCAGCCATTCAAGCTACTCATTTCTTACATACAAGTTAAAGATCCTTTATTTTTCTTTCTCTTTTTGTATTTTAGATAACTCATTGTAAAAATTTAACAAATTTATACAGTTTATAGAATATTTTTAACATATCACATATTCAAAATGCAAAGTTACTTATTAAGGTATAATTTGTACAGAGTAAAATATACAAATCTTGAAAACACAACTTGATAAAATTTTACATATTTATAGATCTGTGTAACCACCACCAATCAAGATGTAGAACATGTCTGCCTCCCCCAAAAAGTTCCTGTGGTATCTTCCCAGACAAAACCAGCCTCTGAGGTAACCATTATGCTAACTTCTATCACTGTGGAAAAGCTTTGCCTATCCTAAAACTTCATATAAATGGAATCCTGCACTATATACTCCTTTGTATCTAGCTTCTTTTGCTCTCAATATCTATTTCAGTTTCATCCTTATTGTTGTATATATCAGTGCATTCTTTTTTATTGTTGTGTAGCATTCCCTTGTATTAATAACATACCATGACTTATTCATTTGTTTCTCTTATGATGAATACTTGGATGGTTCCTAATTTTTGACTATTATAAGTTAATATGCTATGAAGAGTCTAGCATAAGTCTTTTTGTGGACGTAGCTGTGCCATAGAAAAGACACTTGTTTAACTTTGAATAGAAACAGCCAAAGAGCAACGTATGAGAGTCTCAGTGACTCCACATCTTGCCAGCACTAGAAACTGTCACTCTTTAATTGTAGAATTACAGAGGGTGTGTAGAACTATCTCTTGTTTTAAATTTGCATTTCCCTGATAAGTAATGTTGTTGAATAATTTTCTTATGCTCGTTGACTATTTAGATATTTTATTTTGTAAATTATCTCCTAAATCTTTTGCCTCTTTAAAAATTAGGTTGTATGCTCTGTTATTATTGAACTGTAAGAGTCCTTCATATATTCTGGATACAAGTCCTTTGTCAGATATATGTTTTTCCAGGCTCTGGAGTGCCTTTTCACTTCCTAAAGAGTATATTTTGATAAGCAGATTTTTAGATTCTGATGATGACCAATTTATCAATTAAAAATTTTTATGGTCAGTGCTGTTTGTTCCGTTTTAAAAATCTTTATCTATCTCAAGGTAGCTTTAGCTTTCAAATTTACACTTGGTCTACCCAGAATTGATTTTTGTGTATGGTGAGAGATAGCATCAAATATTTTTTTTTCTGTAGGAATATCCAGTTGCTCTAGCAGCATTTATTAATAAGACCATCCTTCCGCTTTGAAATGCATGAGTGTCATTGTTGTAAATCAAGTGACCAAATATATATGTGTTTATTTCTGAACTCGCTCTTTAGATCTATTAATCTCTTTGTCTATCTTTTTGCCAATACCTCACTATCTTAATTACCAAGACTTAGAGTAAGTTTAAAATCTGTTAGTATATAGGTCTTCCAACTTGGTTCCTTTTTTCTTTTTTTTTAAAAATAGTTTTGGCTAGTCTATGTCCTTTGCATTTCCCAATAAATTATAGATCAGATGATTGATCGCTATGCACAAAAAATTAAGCCTTCTGGGATTTTCATTGGAATAGCATTAAATTTATAGATCAATTTAGGGATAATTGATATCTTAATAATATCAAGCCTGTGGTATACCTCTCCATTTATTTAGGTCTTCTTTAATTTTTCAGAGCACTGTTTGATAGTTTTTAGCTTGTACATCTTGCACACTTTTTGTTAATTTACTTTCCTTTTCTAGTTTCTTGAAGTGGAAGCTCAACTCCTTGATTTTAAAACTTTCTTCTTTTCCATCATATGTGTTTAAACATATAAATTTCATACTAAGCATTGCTTTACTTACATCTCAAAATTTTGCTAATTTGTGTTATTATTATTTGTTCAAAATAGTTTCTAATTTACCTTGTGATTTCTTCTTTGATCAATAGATAATTTAGAAATGTGTTGCTTTATTTCCAAATATTTGGATGATTTCTAATTATTTTTTGTTACTGATTTCTAATTTAATTCCATTGTCTTTGCAAAACATATTTTGTATGACTTTGGTCCTTTGAAATTTATTGAGACTTGCTTTATAGCCCAGAATATGGTCTATTTTTGTGAATGATCTATTGTACCTAAATAGTATGTGTTCTTTTTTTCTTTTTCATGGTTGTTGGCTATAATATTCTTTAAATGCTTTATTAATGTCAGATTAGGTCAGATTATTCATCTTATATATTGTGACTGATTTTTGTCTGCCTGTTCTATCAATTACAGAGAGATATGTTCTCAAATATCCATTTCTAATTATGGATTTATCTATTTATCATTTTATTTCTTTCCATTTTTACTTCCTATTTTGAATGTATGCTATCAGGCATATACACATTAAGGATTATTATATCTTCCTATTGAATTGACCCTTTTATCATTATTAAATGCCCCTCTTTTTACTTGGGAATACTTTCTGCCTTAAAGTCTACTTTGTCTGATATTAGAGCCAGAGCTATAATTTTTATAAATATAAACTTAATTGTTAAGCTTTTTGTGGTTAGTGTTTCCATCTAATATGGTATTCCTATTTCTAATAATTTACTTTCAAATGTTCTGTGTCATAATATTTAAAGTTTGTGTCTTATAAGAATATTCTTGGGTCTGTTTTTTTTAGTCAGTCTAATAATATCTGCCTTTTAGTTGGGATGTTTAGTCCTTTCACATTTAATGTAATTACTGACATGGATTTAAGTCTGTCATCTCAGTATTTGTTTTTGCTCTTCCTTTAATGGATTTTTTTTGGATTAATCAAAATTTTCCCTCCTATTTTATCTACCTTCTTATACTAACTGGAGATGTTTTGATGATGTAGGGAATAAATTACTAACTCAAAAACCTTGTGCACCAAAATTCACATAGTCACAGTTCTTACCTTTATACTTTTACATTGTGGTTATTATTTTTTTTCTGTGTGAAATGATTTGGTCTCCTATTATAAGGTATATGTGAGTGGTGCATATGTGTAGGGGTGTGGGGGGGAGGTATGTGTTATGCATATGTGAATGTGTTGCATATGTGAGCATGTGTACAAATATGTATGCTTGCACATGTGTCTGCATGTATAGTGTGCCATGTGTGTGTTGCCTTTAAATCCTAAATATCTAGGTGATGAATTTTAAGAGCACATTTCATAATTTAATGGTATCACTTCATTAATTTCTGACTACAATGAAGTAATTCATTAAATGACAACAGCCTGGTCTCTCAGAATAAATGGTTCTGCCAAGATGTTTTAGCTTGTAAGCCAGAATTTAACTCAAGTATTTGAAGAAAAAGGTTGTGCATTCATCAGATCTCTCAAGGGGCAGATATGAATGATGTCCTAATGTAATTCAGTATGTATTTCCATAAAATCCTACAATAAAATTCATGAAACATAGTAAGATATCATGTCAGACACTTGTAGCATTGGAGAAACATGTGCTGTATTGGTTTCATGTCAGCTTTCTTTTTTTGACTGATTTCTTAAGGAAATACCTTCCTCTCCCTCTGGTAATATGCTTGAACTTTGTTTGGAAAGCTTCAGGGGAAGGGAGGTTTGGGGCAGACTGCCTAGAGAACTTATTTCCCTTGGTGATTGATATGATCCAGGCTTACAGCATGTAGGTATGATGCAAGTCTGTGCAAGTGTGGAGATTATGTTTAACAAAGGGTTTTCTTGGTGAAGGGGTAAAACTGAACTCTGGGAAATTTTGAGAAATAATTCTGTGAGGTAAAATTGTAACTAAGGTCTCTTTGATGTGGCTAAGTTCTTCTCTATTAGCAGTAATTATATTAATTTCTTTTACCTTGATTTCGGTACTGTGAGAAAGACAAAAAACAGAAGTCATCCATTACATGAATTCACACGTTTTAAGCACTTGTAATCCTGCCAGGCACCATGGGTAATCTAAAATGAAAAAGTCTGGGTTACTGCTTAAGGAAGACACAGTCAAGTAGAGGGAGCTATAATATGAACACAAATAACCATAGGATAAGGTAGAAAGTGACATGCACCTGAAATTTGAAAAACAGAGGCTGGGATTGATCAAAGAATGGCTAATGAAGGAGGGGACATTTGAGTTGGGCCCTAAAAAATGGCTAGAAATTTGATAGCCACTGATGAAGTGAACAGTGTTTTTAGGGCTAAGACACATGGTCAAATGTACAGGGATGGGTTTAGGGGAAAAGGAACAATTCTGTTTTGTTGGTATATAAAGTACATAGGAAAGCAGTAATAGATAATTAAGAAAAGATAAGATAGACTATGCCGAGGAGACTGTTAAAGGTTATTATCATTGTTACTAAACAATTAACTTTTTATTATTCCCCTCACTATGTGTTAAAAATAGGACCAGCTGCTGTGTAGACATGCAGAAGAAGGAAACATGGTCTCTGTGTGGATAGAAAATAAAATACAGTTCAGTTCCTCCAATTTTGAATTGTCTACACTCTTTTCGACATTACAAACATTCTGGTTTTTAAAATGCTTTGTTTATATTAATATTTACTTATGTTTATATTTAATTATATTAAACTTATACTTACTGTCATTTATATTGGCATTAACTGGAAAGCTGGTTCAAATAGCAAAATAGTTTTCCATTGACCTGCTGCTCATGGTTACTTTCATCAGTACCACCTGCCCATCGTCCCTGTTACTTATTGAGCTTTTGTCAGCCAAGGGCATGGAGATTTCCAGAACATTTGTTCTCTTTCCTTAAATTTGAAGCATGCAGAACTTCAAAAATACTAGCCAGTCTTTAACAGTAATCATCTAGGATATGTATGACCACTACTTAATAATTCCCCAGACATTGACCTTCTATTCTATGTTCTCCCTAGTTCTAGTCTGTGGTAGGTGGAATATAGAATCTCATTTTTTAAAACTTATATTTATTTACCAATTACCAATAAGACTGAACATCTTTTCCTATATTTATTTTACATTCAAATTTCTTATTCCATGAAATGACCCTCTGTCCTGCCCTTTGATTTCTCTATTAAAACACTTGTCTTTTTTGTTTGTTTGTTTTGTTACCTTTTTTTATTTTTAGAATTTTATTTATATTTTTATACAGCAGGTTCTTATTAGTTATCCATTTTATACATATTAGTGTATATATGTCAATCCCAATCTCTCAATTCATCACACAACCACCGCTCCCCTGCCCCAAAACTTTTCCCCCTTGGCATCCATACGTTTGTTGTCTATATCTGTATCTCTATTTCTGCCCTGCAAACCGGTTCATCTGTACCGTTTGTCTAGGTTTCACATATATGCGTTCATATACGATATTTGTTTTTCTCTTTCTAACTTACTTCTCTCTGTGTGACAGATTCTAGGTCCATCCACCTCACTACAAATAAATCTAATTTTGTTCATTTTTATGGCTGAGAAATAGTCCGTGGTATATATGTGCCACATCTTCTTTATCCATTCATCTGTCGATGGACACTTAGGTAGCTTCCATGTCTTAGCTATTGTAAATAGTGCAGCAATGAACATGTGGTACATGACTCTTTTAGAATTATGGTTTTCTCAGGGTATATGCGCAGTAGTGGGATTGCTGGGTCATATAGCAGTTCTATTATTAGTTTTTTAAGGAACCACCATACTGTTCTCCATAGTGGCTGTATCAATTTACATTCCCACCATCAGTGCAAGAGGGTTCCCTTTTCTCCACACCCTCTCCAGCATTTATTGTTTGTAGATTTTTTTATGATGGCAATTCTGACTGGTGTAAAATGATACCTCATTGTAGTTTTGACTTGCATTTTTCTAATAATTAGTGATGTTGAGCAGCTTTTCATGTGCTTCTTGGCCATCTGTATGTCTTCTTTGGAGAAATGTCTATTTAGGTCTTCTGCCCATTTTTGGATGGGGTTGTTTGTTTTTTTAATATTGAGCTGCATGAGCTATTTATATATTTTGGAAATTAATCCTTTGTCCATTGATTCATTTTCAAATACTTTCTCCTATTCTGAGGGTTGTCTTTTTGTCTTGTTTGTAGTTTCCTTTGCTGTGCAAAAGCTTTTAAGTTTCATTAGGTCCCATTTGTTTATTTTTATTTTTATTTCCATTACACTAGGAAGTGGATCAGAAAAGATCTTGCTGTGATTTATGTCAGAGTGTTGTTCTTATGTTTTCCTCTAAGAGTTTTATAGTGTCTGGTATTACATTTAGTTCTCTAATCCATTTTGAATTTATTTTTGTGTATGGTGTTAAGGAGTGTTCTAATTTCATTCTTTTACATGTAGCTGTCCAGTTTTCCCAGCACCACTTATTGAAGAGACTGTCTTTTCTCCATTGTATATCCTTGCCTCTTTTGTCATAGATTAGTTGACCATAGGTGCATGGGTTTATCTCTGGGCTTTCTATCCTGTTCCATTGATCTATATTTCTGTTTTTGTGCCAGTACCACATTGTCTTGATTACTATAGCTTTGTAGCATAGTCTGAAGTCAGGGAGCCTTATTCCTCCAGTTCCATTTTTTTTCCCCTCAAGACTGCATTGGCTATTCGGGGTCTTTTGTGTCTCCACACAAATTTTAAGATTTTTTTCTTCTGATTATGTAAAAAATGTCATTGGTAACTTGCTAAGGATTGCATTGAATCTGTGGATTTCTTTGGGTAGTATAGTCATTTTCACAATATTGATTCTTCCAATCCAAGAACATGGTGTATCTCTCCATCTGTTGGTATCCTCTTTAATTTCTTTTATCAGTGTCTTATAGTTCTCTGCATACAGGTCTTTTGTCTCCCTAGGTAGGTTTATTCCTAGGTATGTTTTTCTTTTTGTGGCAATGGTAAATGGGAGTGTTTCCTTAATTTCTCTTTCAGATTTTTCATCATTAGTGTATAGGAATGCAAGAGATTTCTCTGTGTTAATTTTGTATCCTGCAACTTTACCAAATTCATTGATTAGGTGTAGTAGTTTTCTGGTGGCATTTTTAGGATTTTGTATGTGCAGTATCATGTCATCTGCAAACAGTGACACTTTTACTCCTTCTTTTCCAGTTTGCATTCCTTTTATTTCTTTTTCTTCTCTGATTGCCATGGCTGGGACTTCCAAAATTATGTTGACTAATAGTGGTGAGAGTGGGTATCCTTGTCTTGTTCCTGATCTTAGAGGAAATGCTTTCAGTTTTTCACCATTGAGAATGATATTTGCTGTGAGTTTGTCATATATGGCCTTTATTATGTTGAGGTAGGATCCCTCTATGCCCACTTTCTGGAGAGTTTTTATCATAAATGGATGTTGGATTTTGTCAAAACCTTTTTCTGCATCTATCGAGATGAACATATGGTTTTTACTCTTCAATTTGTTAATATGGTGTATCATACTGGTTGATATGCATATATTGAAGAATCCTTGCATCTCTGAGATAAATCCCACTTGATCATGGTGCATGACCCTTTTAATATGTTGTTGGATTCTGTTTGCTAGTATTTTGTTGAGGATTTTTGCATCTATATTCATGAGTGATATTGGTCTGTAACTTTCTTTTTTTGTAGTATCTTTGTCTGGTTTTGCTATCAGGGTGATGGTGGCCTCACAGAATGAGTTTGGGAGTGTTCCTTCCTCTGCAATTCTTTGGAAGAGTTTGAGAAGGATGGGTGTTAGCTCTTCCCTAGATGTTTGATAGAATTCACCTGTGAAGCCATCTGGTCCTGGACTTTTGTCTGTTGGAAGATTTTAAATCACAGTTTCAATTTCATTACTTGTGATTGGTCTGTTCATATTTTCTGTTTCTTCCTAGTTCAGTCTTGGAAGGTTATACCTTTCTAAGAATTTGTCCATTTCTTCCAGATTGTCTATTTTATTGGCATAGTGTTACTTGTAGTAGTCTCTTAGGATGCTTTGTATTTCTGTGGTGTCTGTTGTCACTTCTCCTTTTTCATTTCTAACTTTATTGATTTGAGTCCTCTCCCTCTTCTTCTTGTTGAGTCTGGCTAATGGTTTATCAATTTTGTTTATCTTCTCAAAGAACCAGCTTTTAGTTTTATTGATCTTTGCTATTGTTTTCTTTGTTTCTATTTCATTTATTTCTCTTCTGATCTTTATGATTTCTTTCCTTCTACTAACTTTGGGTTTTGTTTGTTATCCTTTCTCTAGTTCCTTTAGGTGTAAGGTTAGAATGTTTGAGATTTTTCTTGTTTCTTGAGGTAGGCTTGTATTGTTATAAACTTCCCTCTTAGAACTGCTTTTGCTGCATCCCATAGGTTTTGGATCATCGTGTTTTCATAGTCGTTTGTCTCTAGGTATTTTTTGATTTCCTCTTTGATTTCTTCAGTGATCTCTTGCTTATTTAGTAACGTATTGTTTAGCCTCCATGTGTTTATGGTTTTTACATTTTTTTCCCTGTAATTGATTTCTAATCTCATAGCCTTGTGGTCAGAAAAGATGCTTGATATGATTCCAGTTTTCTTAAATTTACTGAGGCTTGATTTGTGACCCAAGATGTGATCTATCCTGGAGAATGTTCCGTGTGCAGTGCACTTGAGAAGAAAGTGTACTCTTTTGTTTTTGGATGGAATGTCCTATAAATATCAATTAAATCTATGTGGGCTATTGTGTCATTTAAAGCTTCTGTTTCCTTACTTATTTTCATTTTGGATGATCTGTCCATTGATGTAAGTGAGGTGTTAAAGTCCCCTCTATTATGGTATTACTGTCGATTTCATCTTTTACAGCTGTTAGCAGTTGCCTTGTGTATTGAGGTGCTCCTATGTTGGGTGCATATATATTTATAATTGTTATATCTTCTTGTTGGATTGATCCCTTGAGCACTGTGTAGTGTCCTTCTTTGTCTCTTGTAACATTCTTTATTTTAAAGTCTATTTTATCTGATATGAGTATTGCTACTCCAGCTTTCTTTTGATTTCCATTTGCATGGAATATCTTTTTCCATCCCCTCACTTTCAGTCTGTATGTGTCCCTAGGTCTGAAGTGGGTCTCTTGTAGACAGCATATATATGGGTCTTGTTTTTGTATCCATTCAGCAAGCCTGTGTCTTTTGGTTGGAGCATTTAACCCATTTACATTTAAAGTAATTATCAATATGTATGTTCCTATTACCATTTTCTTAATTGTTATAGGTTTGTTTTTGTAGGTCCTTTTCTTCTCTTGTGTTTCCCACTTAGAGAAGTTCCTTTAGCATGGGTTGTACAGCTTGTTTGGTAGTGCTGAATTCTCTTAGCTTTTGATTATCTGTAAAGCTTTTGATTTCTCCGTCAAGTCTGAATGAGATCCTCGCCAGCTACAGTAATCTTGGTTGTAGGTTCTTCCCTTTCATCACTTTAAATATATCATGCCACTCCCTTCTGGCTTGTAGAGTTTCTCCTGAGAAATCAGCTGTTAACTTTATGGGAGTTCCCTTGTGTGTTGTTTTGTCTTTTTTCCTTTGTTGCTTTCAATAATTTTTCTTTGTCTTTAATTTTTGTCAATTTGATTACTGTGTCTTGGCATGTTTCTCCTTGAGTTTATCCTGTCTGGGACTCTCTGCACTTCCTGGAGTTGGGTGGCTATTTCCCTTCCCATGTTAGGGAAGTTTTTGACTCTTCAAATATTTTCTCTGGTCCTTTCTCTCTCTCTTCTCCTTCTGGGACCCATATAATGCGAATATTGTTGTGTTTAATGTTGTCCCAGAGGTTCCTTAGGCTGTCTTCATTTCTTTTCAGTCTTTTTTCTTTACTCTGTTCTGTGGCAGTGAATTCCACCATTCTGTCTTCCAGGTCACTTATCCATTCTTCTGCCTCATTTATTCTGCTATTGATTCCTTCTAGTGTATTTGTCATTTCAGTTATTATATTGTCCATCTCTGTTTGTTCTTTAATTCTTCTACGTGGGGACTTCCCTGGTGGCTCAGTGGTTAGGAATCCACCTGCCAATGCAGAGGACACGGGTTCGGGCCCTGGTCTGGGAAGATCCCACATGCCACAGGGGCGACTAGGCCCATGCGCCACAACTGCTGGGCCTGCGCTCTGCAGCCCATGAGCCACAACTACCGAGCCCGCAGGCCACAACTACTGAAGCCTGCACATCTAGAGCCCACCCACTGCAATGAAGAGTAGCCCCCGCTCTTGGCAACTAGAGAAAGCCCATGCGCAGCAACGAAGACCCAACAGAGCCAAAAATAAATAAATAAATAAAAATTTAAAATAATTTCTTCTAGGTGTTTGCTCTTTAGTTCTTCTAGGTCTTTGTTAAACATTTCTTGCATCTTCTCGATCTTTGCCTCCATTCTTTTTCCGAGGTCCTGGATCATCTTCACTATCATTATTCTGAATTCTTTTCCTGGAAGGTTGCCTATCTCCACTTCATTTAGTTGTTTTTCTGGGGTTTTATCTTGTTCCTTCATCTGGTACCTAGCCCTCTGCCTTTTCATCTTGTCTATCTTTCTGTGAATGTGTTTTTTGTTCCACAGGCTGCAGGATTGTTGTTCTTCTTGCTTCTGCTGTCTGCCCTCTGGTGGATGAGGCTGTCTAAGAGGCTAGTGCAAGTTTCCTGATGGGAGGGACTGGTGGTGGGTAGAGCTGGGTGTTGCTGGTTGGCAGAGCTCAGTAAAACTTTAATCTGCTTGTCTGCTGATGGGTGGGGCTGGGTTTCTTCCCTGTTGGTTGTTTGGCCTGAGGCGACCCAACACTGGAACCTACCTGGCTCTTTGGTGGGGCTAATGGTGGACTCTGGGAGGGCTCACGCCAAGGAGTACTTCTCAGAACTTCTGCTGCCAGTGTCCTTGTCCTCACGGTGAGACACAGCCACCCCCCTGCGTCTGCAGGAGACCCTCCAACACTAGCAGGTAAGTCTGTTTCAGTCTCCCCTGGGGTCACTGCTCCTTCCCTGGGTCCCGACGTGCACACTACTTTGGCTGTGCCCTCCAAGTGTGTAGTCCCTTTTTCCCCTGTGCTGTTGAAGTCCTGCAGTCAAATCCCGCTAGCCTTCGAAGTCTGATTCTCTAGGAATTCCTCTTCCCATTGCCGGACCCCCAGGTTGGGAAGCCTGACGTGGGGCTCAGAACCTTCACTCTAGTGGGTGGACTTCTGTGGTATAAGTGTTCTCCAGTCTGTGAGTCACCCACCCAGCGGTTATGGATTTGATTTTATTGTGATTGTGCCCCTCTTACTGTCTCTTTGTGGCTTCTCCTTTGTCTTTGGATGTGGGGTATCTTTTTTGGTGAGTTTAAATGTTGTCCTCTTGATGAATGTTCAGCAGTTAGTTGTGATTCCAGTGCTCTTGCAAGAGGGAGTGAGCGCGCATCCTTCTACTCCGCCATCTTGAACCAATCTGCAAAACATTTGTCTTTTTAAAAAATTGATCTGTAGGACTATTTACATGTTTTAAATACTAATCCTTTATCAGGTATATGCCTTATAATAAATGCAGTCATTTTGAGGTTTGTCTTCATTCAATTTATGGTATCTGTTGATGTACAGAAGTTTTAAATCTTAATTTAGCCTAGTTTATGAATCTTATCCTTAATGATATGTAGTTGTAAAATCTTGGCGAAAATCATCCTTTCCAAATCCAAGATCATAAAGATATTTTCCTATATTTTCTTCTTAAAATTTTAAAGTTTTTCTGTTCACATTTACATCTTTTATTCACCTGAAATCTGTTTTGGGGAATGATATGAAGCAGAGATTGCAATTTAGTTGTTCAGTATGGACAACCAGCTCTTCCCGCATTCTGTCCCCAGGAATTGGTAGTTCCTCTGTTAGATAACAAGCTTCCATATATGTGGATCTATTTATATACTGTTCATCAGTCTGGTTGCTCTCTCCCTGTGCTAACCTACTCTGTCATAAACCACACTGTCCTAATTATAATAGCTTCAAGATATAAGATACATGATTTATTTTTAATTTTTAAATTTTTTATTGAACTTTGGTTGATTTATAATATTGTGTTAGTTTCTGGTGTGCAGCAAAGTGATTCAGTTATATATATATATTTTTTTCTTTTTCATTATGGTTTATTATAGGATATTGAATATAGCTCCCTATGCTATACAGTAGGACCTTGTTGTTTATCTATTTTATATAGAGGAGTGTACATCTGCTAATCCAAAACTCCTAATTTGTCCCTTCCCAACCTGCTTTCCCCTTTGGTAATCATAAGTTTTTCTTCTATATCTGTGAGTCTGTTTCTGTTCTGTAAATAAGGTCATTTGTATCGTAGTTTAGATTCCACATATAAGTGATATCATATAATACCTGTCTTTCTCTTTCTGACTTCATTAAGTATAATAATTTCTAGGTCAATCCATGTTGCTGCAAATGGCATTATTTCATTCTTTTTCATGGCTGAGTAGTATTCCAGTATATATAATGCTATCTATCTATCTATCTATGTATATCCCATCTTCTTTATCCATTCACTCATCAATGGACATTTAGGTTGCTTCCATGTCCTGAATATTGTAAATAGTGCTGCTATGAACACTGAGCTGCATGTATCTTTTCAAATGACAGTTTTCTCTTAACATACAAGATGCATGATATTTTTTAAAGTGAGTCTTTTTTGTTCTCCCTAAAAATTATTTTGGCAATTCCTGGCCCTTTGCTCATTCACATGGACTTTAGGGTAATATGGTTTAACTTTCATCAAAAGTAAAAGCCCATTGGGAGAACTGATGTCTTCATGTTATTGAGACTTCCCATGCAAGAACATTTATTTCTTTAGTAGCTTTCAACAAGTTTTTCATCTTTCTATTATAGATGTCTTACACACTTGTCAAAGATTTATTTGTAGATAACTTACACGTTTTGTTGCTGTTATAAATGATATCTTTAAATGTTATATTTTTGAACTATTTGTTGTTGATTTGGGGGATGCAGTTGGTTTGCATAATCATTTATCTATTGGTTCCTTTGGATATTTTTATGTAGAAAAGCATATAAGTTGAAAATAATGATGGTTTTATGACTTTTTTCTCATCTTTATATCTCTCTTAGTTACATAACAGCTATATATTATATGTGTATATTACTATGTATAATATAGTATATGTATACAAATATGTAGTATACAATATATGGTATAGTATGCCTATATATATGGTATGACTATAGCAATATTAAATAATAATATACTAATTATATATATTATATATAATTATATATACAGACACTATAAGTAGAAAAGGGCTAACTTGTAAAGGGCTAACTGTGTTTATTTTTAGTGGGAAGTCCAGGAGCTGGTTTAAGTAACTATATTCAATAATTTACTATTAGAATTAGACCTGTAAATGCATTTCAATATTTGCCTGAAATAAAATTGAATATGCTGTTTATCAGGTTCCATTAACTTAGGCTCTGCACTTCAAGTCAGTTTTCCAGAAATGGTAATAAGTTTGTATTGACCCAGTACAACTTTGCCACTAAGTGTTCCTGAGGACCAAAGACATAGTATTAGTTACTAAGTATAAAAGTGTAATGCAGGGGGCTTCCCTGGTGGCGCAGTGGTTGAGAGTCCGCCTGCCGATGCAGGAGACACGGGTTCGTGCCCCGGTCCGGGAGGATCCCACGTGCCGCGGAGCGGCTGGGCCCGTGAGCCGTGGCCGCTGGCCCTGCGCGTCCGGAGCCTGTGCTCCGCAACGGGAGAGGCCACAGCAGTGAGAGGCCTGTGTAACGCAAAAAAAAAAAAAAAAGTATAATGCAAAGATCTGGCTGCAGATCCCCCAAATCAGCGGATTCAAAGCATGGACATTATTAAGGGCATACACATCATGTGCCTTCACACATTTCACATTAAAATAAAATGTTAAGGCATGCTTTTCAAAAATTATTTTTAACTGCCTTTATTGACCAACTGCTTTTCCCAAGCACGTCAGAAAAATCATTCGCTTCTACTGCTGACCAGGGCTACATTGGGGTCATAACTAGTACACTATTGATTGACGTGAAGTCTAAGCCGCAGACAAAACTCCAGTCTTCAACGTTGTCTCTCTTGTTTGCTTAGCTCAGCAGCCAGCCACCGACACGTATAGAGGAGCTTTGTGCGAGCCCCAGTTATCAAAAGGCTGTGCTTTCATCCACACCATTAATTTCTGAAGCCAGAAGACAGCATGGTGAGTGCGCTGACAAACACTGCTACAGAGAATCCCAGACAAATAATCCTCGGAAAGATCAGCTCCTCTAGGACTGAACGCATCTTCATTTCTTGACCTGGGCACCTGTAGGGTGTGTCAAGTATAGTACGAGGGTAAATGCCAATAGTGCTTTAGAGGTAGACACTACCTTTCGTCACAGAAGTTCACATTTTTCGTTAGATGCTTTCCTTTGTCCTGACAGCACTGCAATGGGATACGTAGTCACTGATTCATGTTTTCACTTTCAAAGAGGGACACCACACACAAAAGGAGCCCACTTATTTATTTACTTATTTACTTATTTATTTATTTACTCAGAGTTTCCTACGATTCCACCAGTCCGAGTCTTACTTAATCTCCTCCACCAGGCACACATATTCAGAAAGTTCTAGTGCCGTCAGGCTCGCCAGGCCCTGCTTGTGACCCTCCACCTGTTTGCTGTCTGCTGCTGTCTCTCTGGGGATGATGTTAAACAGCTGTTGGCAACTTTATCTCCTCCAGTGTTCTCGCTCCCGCTTAATCCAAACGGGACAGAGGTAGGGAGTGGAGAGAGCAGCACTTCGGCTAAAACCTCATGGCCCCGACTGCTGACTAGTACAACTTTGCAATGTTTCCAGAGGCTACCTTGTGTTCTGAGCACCACAAGGACACGTGCAGTAAACTGACGAAAAGGACTCTTTGAGCTCTAGCTAGAATGGACAAGTTATATGTTACAGGGGCTTCTATGAATTATGTTCATTAAGGTTTTCTCTGTGACTGGTTCCGTGGGATTGTCTAAATGAAAATGACTCGGGCGTAGAGCAGACATAATTAGGAGGGAGAGGAGGTGCTGAGAACTTTCTAAATCGGTGTGAAGACAGTGCTAGAACAAAAGACTAAGAGCTGGGAGGAACACTGGAATTCATCCAGTCTAGATGCTCGTTTTCCAGATTAAGTAACAGCAAACAGGTTTCTCATCAGGAAGACCACTGGCGTTTGGGCAGGACAGTTCTTTGCTCTGAAGGACCATCCCACACAGTGCAGGAGGTTTAGTATCCCTGGCACCTGCCCGCTAAATGCCACGAAGCGCCAGTCACCATGACAACCACAATTCCCAGTGGGCCCTCCCAGAGGGAGGGGTACCCTCGCTGTTGAAAACCTCCGAGCCAAATTGCTCAGAGACAACCAGGAAACCCGTGCTAACACAACTGACTCACTGACAGCACTTCTGAGACTTTAACGTGTGTGAGAATCAAAGAGGGATCTTGTTAAACATGCAGACTCTGACTCACGAGGTCTGGGATGGAGAGTGAGATTCTGCATTTCTAACCAGCTTGCAGGTGATGCCAAGACTGTGAGTTTGCAGATCCCACTTCGAGTAATAAGGATACAAATGAGAGGACGTCTGAACTCTCTTGGTGTCCTTACCAGTTCATTTACCACCCACAGTTGTGGCTTTGGAATTCCACAAATGGCACCTGCTCTCTGTACAAGCTTCTCAGGAGATCGGCTCTAGCTTTGTCTTGGGGACTCTGCGTCTGATTCTTCTCCTGGGTGACCTGATGGCAGACTCTGCCTTTACCTCTCTGCACAGCAGGCTTCAGACTATTTTTTTGTTTGTTTCCAGAGCCTGATTTTATGCAAGTCCCTCTCTTGGAGTCTCATACCCTCACCTGTCCAGCTGCAGCTCCTGGAAGCCCAGCTGAGACCAAAACCAAGGCGCCCGCTTGCTAGCTGAGCTGGCAAAGGTAGGTGGGTTCTGGGAGAGCCTAGGAACTGTCTTTTGTCTCTGTGAAGGTTTAAGTGGTGTCTCAGAGGTAATAATCCTTGAGACAATGGAGGATACTGGAAACAGTTCTGGGAGTCCTGGGAAATGGAGGTATCCCCCTCGAAGTGTCTTTGGCAGGCCAAGCACTGGCTCTTGTTTCTATATGGGAGCTGTACTTTCTGAAATTCAGGCCTCCAACCTGCATTCTGTAACCCTGCATTGTCACAGCAAGGGCCCAAACGGGGAGTCTGGAAATTTTAGAGAATTACAGACAATTTAGACCATTTCCCAAGTGTTGGTTTCTCATCCTCAACTTTGAGTTTCGGAACACTGACCATAAAAACAGCTTTGGAAAACTGGATATGTACATGCAAAAGAATGAAGTTGGGCCCTACTTACACCATAGACAAAATTTAACTCAAAATTCATCAAAGACCTAAACATTAGAGCAAAAACTATAAAACTCTTACAAGAAAACCAAGGGGGAAAACTTCATGACAGTGGATTTGGCGATTATTTCTTGGAAGTAACACCAAAGACAGACCCCCCCCCAAAAAAAAAGTAAAAATAGATAAATTGGACTACATCAAAATTTAAAATTTCTATGTACCAAAGGACTCCCAACATGGAATAGAAGAAAATATTTGAAAATCATATATCTGATAAGGGGTCAGCATCTAGAATATGTAAAGAACTCCTACAACGCAACAACAAAGAAACGAACAACTCAGTTTAAAAATGGGCGAAGGACTTGAATAGATACATCTCAAAAGAAGACACATAAATGGACAAAAAGCACATGGAAAGATGCTCACCATAACTTATTAGGGAATTGCAAGTCAAAACCACAATGAGATGCCACCTTATACCCATTAGGATGGCTACTGTATTAGTTTGTTATGGCTGCCGTAACAAAAGACCACAGGCTGGGTGGCTTAAACAGTAGAACTCTCTTTTCTCACAGTTCTGGAGGCTGGAAGTCCCAAGGTGTTGCCAGGTTTGGTTTCTTGCGAGGCCTCTCTCCGTGGCTTGCAGATGGCAGCCTTGCACTCTGTCCTCAC
This sequence comes from Kogia breviceps, assembly GCF_026419965.1. Lineage (NCBI taxonomy): Eukaryota > Metazoa > Chordata > Mammalia > Artiodactyla > Physeteridae > Kogia > Kogia breviceps. The sequence continues at coordinate 647,088 of NC_081322.1, forward strand.
CCGCACTTTTCTCTGTGTACGCACATCTTTGGTTTTTCTCTGGATACCCTAATCTCCTTTTCTTACGAAGACACTAGGCGGATTGGATTCAGGCTCACCCTACTGGCTTCATTTTAATTTACCTCATAAAGGCCCTATCTCAAAATATGGTTACATTCAGATAATCATATTGGGACTTCAACATACGAATTTTGAGGGCACGTAATTCAGCCCATAACTGCTGTTTTCAGAAAAACAGGTGTTGGCGAGGGTGTGGAAAGATTAGACCTCTTGTGCATTGTTGGAAGAAATGTAAAGTGGTGCAGCCACTGTGGAAAGCGGTAGAATGGTCTCCAAAAACTTAAAAATAAAATTACCTTATGATCCAGCAATTCCGCTTTGGGGTATATACCCAAAAGAATTGAAAGCAGGGTCTTGCAGAGATTTTTGTACACACATGTTCATAGTAGCATTATTTACAATAACCAAAACGTGGACATAACACAGGTGTCCGTTGAGGGATGGATGGATAAACGAAATGTGGTATATATGTACAAAGGAGCATTGTTCAGCCATAAAGAGGAAAGAAATGCTGACATGTGTTATAACATGGATGAACCTTGAGGACATTATGCTAAGTGAAATAAGCCAGTCACAAAAAGACAAATAGTGTATGAGTCTACTTATATATCACAGTCAAATTCATAGAGACAGAAAGTAGAATGGTGGGTGCCAGGGGTGGTGGTGGATGGGAGGGCGGGGAGATGAGCGGGGAATTGTTGTTTAATGGGTACAGAGTCTCAGATCTGCAAAAGCTGAAAGAGTTTTGGAGGTTGGTTTTACGATAATACGAATGGATGTAACACCACACTACTGAACTGTATACTTAAAAATGGTTAAGATGGTAAAGTTTATGTTATATATATTTTGCTGAAATTGAAAGTAGATAAAACAAAATAAACAAATAAAAATATCTATGGAGGTGAGAGAGGAGGAAAGCCATGAGAAAATGGGCAGGGAGTTGGATAAATGAATGAACTAACAGGAGCAAGTGGAAATTTTTAAGCTCTTATAAAACTGTTTCATTACTAAATGGGGGATGATTTAAACTACTGAATTTTGCTGATATAAACATAGCTGTTAAGAAATCTGCTGCAAAGGCAGGAACGAACACTGAAAGTCTTGATCCCTTCCCCAGGCTTTGCTCCTGAGGCCATGCTACACAGTGCTTAGAAGCAGACAGTGCACTGCAAGGGCAGTGAAAAGAAGCGTCCCTAGGGGTTCAGGGGCCCTCTAGCTATGGCTGCACATCTACAGTGTTCTCTTTAGGCACTGCTGGTGCGGGAGCCTAAAGCACTTTGCCAGTAAATTAGTGATGAGAACAGCATAAAGATGTCAGCTTACGCAAAAATAAAAATAAAATAAAGGTAAAAGGCAGAGGTTTAGGCTTCCCTGGTGGCGCAGTGGTTGAGAATCCGCCTGCCGATGCGGGGGACACGGGTTCGTGCCCCGGTCTGGGAAGATCCCACATGCCGCGGAGCGGCTGGGCCCGTGAGCCGTGGTCACTGACCCTGCGCATCCGGAGCCTATGCTCCGCAACGGGAGAGGCCGCAATAGTGAGAGGCCCGCGTACCTAAAAAAAAAAAAAAAAAAAAAAAATGTCAGCTTGCGAGCCATTGAAGCAAATTGAAAAATCTGGAAAGATGGTTACACTGGTGGTAGCTGTTAAAGCACAAAGTCATGCCTCTGATGCTAACCTTATGTTACCTAACATACAAACATCTTTGACAGCCACCAGAAACCAAAAGTCATCGCTTGTGTAGAGCAGCAGGGAAGTGGGAAGCACAAGACCCTTAAAAATATTTTTTTAATGTTTTGAACGGACTGATTTTCCATTTGGATTTTGCTGATGTCTCTGCCCTCTGCCATTTGCTCGTAAGATTTTACAGATACTCTGTAATCTTCTGCAAAGAAGTAAGATAGTATGTAATGTACGTTAATTATATATTATTAACTTTTAAGTTAATCAACTTTTATAAATAGATAAGTAATGGTTTTTCTGACTGATAAAGTTATTTTTTATAATATACACAATAAATGTTAGCATTTATGAAGAGTCTAAAACAGATGACAAAGCTCAGAATGAAGGGAAGAGAAATTCAGTAAACACTTCAGTTCCTACTACACTCAGAGTTGTTACTATGTGTTTTTGCTTAAAGCAGTTATTCCCATTGTTTTAAAAGTTCTTTATGACCTTAGTGTTAGGAAAGATTAATCCCATTTAGCAGAATAAAATTTTTATATAAAATGTAAAATCCAGTTTCGAGCACTGATTATTTTATTTTTTTTGAGCACTGGTTTTGAAGAGACACAAATGTACTTGAGCACGTACAGATAACAGTATCTACAATGGAAGGGTCTAGAATCATTTTATGTGCTAAATGATTAACAAAGCTAGCAATACTAACTTAGAGAAAATTTGAGAGACAAATGTTCATGTTAAAATACTTGAAGAGTTATTGGGTAAAAGATAAATTATATTTCTATGACATCAAAGGTAGAAATATGGCTGCTGGATAGAAATGAGACTAGAGAAACATTTTGGCTATTATAAAGATAAAAGTTCCTATAGCTAGTAGGAATTTTTTAAGTCACATACTAAGGTCTACAAAATGTAATTTTTTTCCCTAAGTCTAACAGATTTTATCTCAAGTCCCCAGTGCAGGAAAAAGAAAAATTCATTTCAAGACAAATTAGATCAGTTCAAGATTCCTCAGAAAGGGAGCCTTTTTCTTCCTGCAAATGCACCAAGCTGTGCGCCAGAGCACAGAGATTGGTCAGCGAGTCACAGCTGGCCACTCACAAACCGTAGATGACGGGTCCTTGGGGGATGGGGCAGTGGTGGCTCCAGCTCCGCGCGGCTTTCTCTAGTTGCAGCGAGCGGGGGGCTACTCTTCGTTGCGGTGCGCGGGCTTCTCACTGCGGTGGCTTCTCGTTGCGGAGCACGGGCTCTAGGCGCGTGGACTTAAGTAGTTGTGGCACGTGGGCTCGGTAGTTGTGGTGCACGGTCTTAGTTGCTCCACGGCAGGTGGGATCTTCCCGGACCAGGGCTCAGACCCGTGTCCCCTGCATCGGCAGGTGGATTCTTAACCACTGTGCCACCAGGGAAGTCCCTTTCTAACTTTATTCAGGTGGTCCCCGCCCCCCAGCTTTATTGAGGAATAACTGACATGCAGCACTGTATAGGTTTAAGGTGTACAACATAATGATTTGACTCACATACACCATGAAATGATTGCAGTAGGTTTAGTGAGCATCCATTGTCTCATTTAGATACAGCATAAAAGAAATAGAAATTGTTTTCGTTGTGATGAGAACTTTTAGGATTTCCTCTCTTAACAACTTTCATTTATAATGTACAGCAGAGGTATTGTCTTGATCATGTGGTACATGATACCCCTAGTACTTATAACTGGAAGTTTGTATGTTTTTGTTTGTTTGTTTTGCGGTACGCGGGCCTCTCCCCACTGTGGCCTCTCCTGTTGCGGAGCACAGGCTCCGGACGCGCAGGCGCAGCGGCCACGGCTCACGGGCCCAGCCGCTCCGCGGCATGTGGGATCCTCCCGGACCGGGGCACGAACCCGCGTCCCCTGCATCGGCAGGCGGACTCTCAACCACTGCGCCACCAGGGAAGCCCTGGAAGTTTGCATGTTTTGACCACCATGATCTAGTTCACTTTCCCTCCACTCCCCCTTCTCTCGTGGCCACAGATCTGATCTCTTTTTCTATGAGTTTGTTTATTTTTGAAGTATAATTGACTTACAACAGATACATATTTTAATTGCATTTTATAGATGATGAAAGTGAGGCTTACGAGATAAACATCACCAATATCACAGCTTTAAAGAAGCAGAACTGGGCTCTGAAACTCTGCCTCATCCAAAGCTTGTAAGTTAATATTTTTGGTTCTACTCTGTGCCCCCAACTGCTGTATGTATTAGGAATAAATCAGCTTTAAACCACTATGCTCCCTTAGAACAGACTGTGTCAGAGAACTGAAAATTCTTGATCACCTGAGACATTCAGGCAAGAATAGAAGGCTTTCAGCTGAGATCGTTTCTATTGGACAGTAATCTGTAGCATTCATTTCAAATCAAAGAACCATTAAAGCTTGAAGGAAGGGCTTCCCTGGTGGCGCAGTGGTTGAGAGTCCGCCTGTCGATGCGGGGGACATGGGTTCGCGCCCCGGTCCGGGAGGATCCCACGTGCCGCGGAGCGGCTGGGCCCGTGAGCCGTGGCCGCTGAGCCTGCGCGTCCGGAGCCGGAGAGGGTGCAACAGTGAGAGGCCCGCGTACCGAAAAAAAAAAAAAAAAAAAGCTTGAAGGAAATAATCATTTAATCCAACCACCCATGACTCAGAAACATAATTTTCCTCACAATTCCATAAAATGCTTATCAGACTTTGGGTGCCTAGTAATATTTATGAAACTGCATTAGTACTAAGACTGCCACAGAAACCGGGTATGGTTATACTTTGGCTGAGCACAAAGCCAATGAAAAAGACACCTCTCCAAATGAACAGCTCCAATGTCTGAACAGTGCTGGCTGAATTCTAGAGTTGCTTGACCTGTTGTAGGTAATATTCAATCTCATAAAAAGGAGAATTTTCCAGAGTATAAGAGCCATGGAGATTGGGCGTAAGCAAACCATGGCCAAACTGCCTACTGATTGCGACAGGCCCAGCCTGACACGCTTTGGGGGTGTGCCATGAGACTTGCTTCAGTTACACAGTAATCATAAATGGCTTGATGTGTCATAGCTTCACATGAGCCCTAGGAGCAATTCTACTCCACCCTCCTATCTCCAGAAGTGAGTGACAGCTAAGAGTCCCTGCATTTACTACAGTTGTTGCAGAACAAGGCAGGCACGCTCCGGGAGATGACTGATACTTCTGCCGTCTGCCTTTATACTAGCGAGTGTACTTTTTCTATTACGGGCATATGGAGTACTAACTGATTTGAGAAATTGACAAATACTTTTGAAGATTATAACACCATAAAACATAAAACATAATGGCAGGGTCTCTCTCCCTGGCCCCATGATATTTATAAGTGTGACTAAGGGCCCATTTGAAAATACAGCATGTAAAATGCACATATGTAATGCATCATAACAGCTACCATTAAATGTGATAAATAACATAGATAACTATATTCCCCTCATCTGCCCATTTGCCTAAAATGTTGCCATTTTTGTGTTCTGTGTTCCTTGACTCCTAAAGGTGATGTGTGTAAATATGGTTTATGTGTTGGTGACTCCCCACTGGACAGCTTGAACTTGAACCCTTTCCTGAATTCTAGATTTATACATGCAGGGTCACCTCCCCAAACCTATTTTCCCCTACAAAGATCCCTCAGGCCATAAATCAGTGTCTCCCTTTCCCTCCATCGAATCCATTCCCAAGTCAGTTCCCCTTTCAAATATATCCTGTGGGGCTTCCCTGGCGGCGCAGTGGTTGGGAGTCCGCCTGCCGATGCAGGGGACGCGGGTTCGTGCCCCGGTCCGGGAGGATCCCACGTGCCGCGGAGCGGCTGGGCCCGTGAGCCATGGCCGCTGGGGCTGCGCGTCCGGAGCCTGCGCTCCTTAACAGGAGAGGCCACAACAGTGAGAGGCCCGCGTACCACCAAAAAACAAAAAACAAAAACAAAAAAATATATATATACATATCCTGTGTCTGTTCATCTCTATTCAGTCTGTTCATCTCTTCAGTCTTTTCCTTTCTGCTGCTACCACCCTAGTACAAGCTTCCATCACATTTTCTCCAGATTTTTCTAATACATTCAAAGCTGCTCTCCTGTTTTCACTCTTGTCCGCTACCCTTCTTTTTACACAAACAACCAAAGTGATTAAAGATAGATAGATAGATCGTTAGATAGGCAGATGATAGCTAGAGATTGTCTACTTTTTCTCACCAGCATTTTAGGCTCTTCAAGGTGACGCTATTCCCTGTCTATCTATCTATGATGTTCTCACTCCCCTGCTTAAAATCCTTCCTGAGTTTCCACTTCACTTAGAATAAAGCCCTAAGTCCTCACCACTGCCTCTAAGGCCCCATGTGACCTGGCTCTCCTCCACATCTCAGCCCACTCCCTGCTAATTCACTGTGCTTCGGGGACTCCTTTCTGTTCTGTCAACTCACCAAAACTATTTCCACATCAAGGCATTTGCCCATGTGCCCTCTGACCAGAATGCTCTTCCCCCAGATCTTTGTATGCCCTCAGGATCATTTAGACTCCAACTCACATGCCTGTTCAGAGAGGTCCCCTGAGCTCTACACCTAAAGCAGAGACCTCCCGGCCCGTCACACTCTATCACATCACCCTGCTCGGACTAACTTACAGTAATTTTTTATGAAATGTTCTAACATCTTATTTCCTTACTCACTTATTGTCTGTCTCCTGCCATTAGAATGTGAGCCCCCAAAGGCAGAGATCTATTTGTCTCATTCACCACTGTATCCTCCGGGCCTAGAACAGTGCCTAGAACGTGGTGGGCAAACAATGAGTATTTGTTGAATGATTTGGCTTCTCCTTAGAGCACAACGTGTGTTTCAATGGGCTGGGGTACCGAGTCCATTTGCTTACTTACAATAAAAAATGCAACCCAGAGACAGAGATAGCAGAGGACGCGTCGTTTGCTTTTCTAATAAACTCCTTTCTCAGCATCACAGTCCACTACTATGAATTAAATTTCTGTCTCTTGGGCATTAGTGATGATAGACATCTCAATTTCATTGAGACTGACTCTTGCTTTTCACAGAAAGCATAAGTCTGGACAATTAGGTATTTTAGAAATAGTGAAAAGTCAGCAACTTCCATTTTATTCTTCAAGGCCTCTTCTTGACTAGGCTTCACCCTTTGCGTCTAAGAAATGTAACTTTTAGCACAAATGGTTTTATCCGTCCCTCACACTAAGAGACTTGAACAAACACTAACATAATTTCTATTGGCTCGGGGCTGCGTTCCTAGGAGGACAACCCCACTCCCCTTCGGATGCCATGCCTGGGAAAACTCGATGCTGCCTAAAGAATTTATTGTTTGTTCTAGCAAAAACCTGACAATACGCCCCTGACCTCACTTTTCTTAGAGCATTGACTTTAGAAGACATGCCGTTGTAAATCCTTTCTCTGTCTCTTTGAGATTGTATCTTCTACAACCCAGGAATGTCTTTGTCAAGGATCTGGGAGCCATCCCTTTATTTTGTAAATTTTTTTAAAATTAAAAAAAAAATTTCCCTATTGGCTTTTTTTTTAAAACATCTTTATTGGAGTATAACTGTTTTACAATGGTGTGTTAGTTTCTGCTTTCCAACAAAGTGAATCAGTTATACATATACATGTGTTCCCATATCTCCCTCCCTCCCACCCTCCCTATCCCTCCCCTCTAGGTGGTCACAAAGCACCCAGCTGACCTCCCTGTGCCGTGCGGCTGCTTCCCACTAGCGATCTGTTTTACGTTTGGCAATGGAATATTACTCAGCCATAAAAAGAAATGAAACTGAGTTATTTGTAATGAGGTGGATGGACCGGGGAGCCATGCCTTTAAAAAGCAATCCTCAAACCCAGGGTGCTTGTCTCCCAGACCCCGTGGGAGAACAGGAGCCCACCTTCCATAGATGCCAGTCTGCAGACACAGATGGCCTAATCCCATTGACCACGCCCCCCTAATGTCCTTCAGTGATTCTCCTTTAGCACCTCCAGCATTTAAAAAGCCTCATGCCCTTTGTTTTGCTGAGTTTAGTTCAGTTCTATCGTGAAGTCTCTCTCCCCTACTGCAGGAGCTCAAGTGAAATCTTTCTTGCTACTTCTAACCAGAGTCTGGTGAACAATTTCTCTTTAACATCATGAACTAGCTCGTTATTCTGTGTGGTATATTTGGCTCTGTTTTAGTGTGGATGGCTTCTCACAGGTTGTGTGCTTCGTCTCGCCAGCATCTTACGCTCCTCAAGGTGATGCTATGCCTCAGGGATGGTTATAAACACCGTCTTCACTGGCCTGGGAGATGGACTCAAGGGAGAAACTAGTGATGAATTTCTATCTGAAAACAGGAAAATGATCGAGCTACGCCCTGAAGCAATGCCCATCTAAATTCAAGCCACTCTACATTCCTTGTATTATGTCACTTGGGTCTTGCCGTCTTGAATAACTGTGGGGACTTTAAGTTCAGCAGACAGTTCGATATGGGGTCTGTTGCTCAGGAGAGAAATTTGGGCTTGGAGACACAGAGCTGAAGCAATGAACCTTCAGCTATAAACTGAGTAGATAAAGATTACTCAGCAAGAATGGGTTGACTGAGAAGAGGGCCAATGACAGAACCTCGCAGGAAATACCAATATTTTCAGAAAGGGTGGAGGACTGTGTTTCCCAACTTGAAAAGAACAGAAATGTATTGTCTTACAGTTCTGGAGGCTTTAAGTCCAAAATCAAGGTGTCAGCAGGGCCACGTTCCTTTTGGAACATGTAAGGGAGATCTTTCCTTACCTCTTTCTTGCTTCTGGTAGTTTGCCAGCAGTTCTTGGCTTTTTTTTTTTTGGCTTGAAACTGCATAACTTGGCTATCTGCCTTCATCATTATAGGTTCTTCCTGTGTATCTCTATGTCTTCATATGATCATCTTTTTGTAAGGACACCAGTCAGATTAGGGCTCCACCCTACTGCAGTATGACCTCATCTTAACTAATTATATCTGCAATGGCTCTATTTCCAAATAATATCATATTCTGAGGAAATGGTGGTTAGGACAACAATGTGTCTTTTTGTGGAGGGAGAAGGAGTTCAGTCCCTAATAATAACTTCTTTACATACCATAACTATAATAAGAAAATAAAATTAAACGTAGTAGGAATGCTACATATTGAATTTGCAAAATATTTAATATCAGATTTTGTTTGAAATGGATATATTTTCCTTCTAATTATATATGATCTCTTCCATTTTTTTTTTTTCTCTTCCAAATCCCTATGAATGAAGCCACGGGCAGTAGAATATACAACATGGCTTGGATACACAGCACAGCAGGGCGTAGATAATGAGGTCATTTTCCCCACGTCTTGGGGAAAAGAATGAAATGTATTTCTTTATGAACACTATTTTAAAAATATAAACTCACAGCATTCTCCAGGAGCCAGAGCCCAAGAGTTCCCACTGGGGGTCCATCATCCATTAGAAGCAGTCTCTAGGGGAGGGATATGGCGTGCCTCCATGGCCGGGAGAGGCTGCAGCAGCCCCTGCCTTTGCTGGGAATGTGAGGCAGCGACAAGCAGCAACGAGGGAACAGGTCGGGTGGCAGCAGTTTGGGGCAGATCCTCAGCACCTTCGTCACAAATACCCGGTAGGATCCAACCGGTGGCCTCGCCAGCGGGGCCAGAGAGGTGGAGGGAGGCTTTTCCTCCACGGAGGCAGAGAATTTGCTCGAAGGGGAAGAGGCGGGGGTGACGAGGAGTGGGGGAGGGCATGGGGGCCCACAGAGTCCGCAATCTTGGCGACTCAGCCGGACCGTAGCCACGGCGTCAGGAGCAGGTTAAACGTGGCCACTGCCAGCAGGGGGATGCGGACCCCAGTCACTGACAGGTTTGGCAAGTTTAGGTTCATATCCGCTGCAGAGTGTTTCTCTCCCAACTTGGCATCACAGGGGCTTTCAGAGCTGGAGTAGCCCTGGTTGGAGGTGCTTTCGTTGCTGCTCCAGGCCAGGGGCCCTGCCGCCCTTGGAATCCGTGGTGCTCCTGCGCAGCACAGTTCTGTTGGAATGGACATGGTGGCTCTGTGACTTGCGGCACTTTGGCTTGAGAATCAAAATCAGTGAAGAGGTAGATGGAGGTGCTGCTGGATTTCGGGCCTGTCGGCTGGCACGGGGTAGGATCAGGGCTCTGGATAATACACGCCATTTAGTCTTAAAACAGACATGGTCTCTTTCCTCTGCTCAGGGAATTTGATCCTTATATTCTTGATTATTACCAATGGTGAGAAATGTTCATGCAAATAGGTAATAAAAATTTTTATAACCACTCAAAAATGTATCATGGTTAAAATTATATTGTACATAAAGAATCCATTGGCTCTTCCTTTTTTAAAAAATATTATTACTTTATTTTTATTTATTTATTTTCTTTTGGCCGCGTTGGGTCTTCATTGCCGCGCACGAGCTTTCTCTCGTTGCGGCAGGCGGGGGCTGCTCTTTGTTGCAGTGCGTGCTCTCGTTGCAGTGGCTTCTCTTGCTGCAGAGCACGGGCTCTAGGCGTGCGGGCTGCAGTAGTTGCGGTTCACGGGCTCTAGAGCGCAGGCTCAGTAGTTGTGGTGCACGGGCTTAGTTGCTCTGCGGCATGTGGGATCTTCCCGGACCAGGGATTGAATCCGTGTCCCCTGGGTTGGCAGGTGGATTCTTAACCACTGCGCTACCAGGGAAGTCCCGGCCCTTCCTTTTTTTTTTTTTTTTTAATTTCATTGACAAATGTAATAGTAAATTTCATGAAAATGAATTTTGAATCCAGTCAAATTTTCTCTTTTTTAATTGAAGTATGGTTGATTTACAATGTTGTGTTAGTTTCAGGTATACAGCAAAGGGATTAAGTTATGTACACATATATATCTATTTTTTTCAGATTCTTTTCTCTTATAGGTTATTTTACAATATTGAGTATAGTTCCCTGTTCTATACATTAGGTCTTCGTTGATTATTTCTTTTATATACAGTAGTGTGTATATGTTAATCCCAAACTCTCAATTTATCCCTCCCCCTACCTTTCCCCTTTGGTAATCATAAGTTTGTTTTCTATGTCTGTGAGTCTATTTCTGTTTTATATATAAGTTCATTTGTATCATTCTTTTTATTTATTTTTATTTTTTTATTTTAATTTTATTTTTTTGTGGTACACGGGCCTCTCACTGCTGCGGCCTCTCCCGTCGTGGAGCACAGGCTCCGGACGCACAGGCTCAGCGGCCACGGCTCACGGGCCCACGTGGGATCTTCCCGGACCGGGGCTCGAACCCGCGTCCCCTGCATCGGCAGGCGGACTCCCAACCACTGCGCCACCAGGGAGGCCCTGTATCATTTTTTTTAGATTCCACTTACAAGTGATATCATAACGATGTTTGTCTTTCTCTGTCTGGCTTACTTCACTTAGTATGAGAATCTCTAGGTCCATCCATGTTGCTGCAAATGGCATTATTTCATTCTTTTTCACGGCTGAGTAATATCCCACCGTATATATGTACCGCATCTTCTTTACGCATTAGTCTGCCGATGGACAGTTGCGTCGCTTCCATGCCTTGGCTCCCGTAAATAGCGCTGCAATGAACATTGGGGTGCATGTATCTTTTCAAATTATGGTTTTCTCTGGCTGCGGGCCCGCGAGCGGGACCCCCAGTCAAATTTCCTCTTGATGAACAAGCCTGCCTAGTGAGGATGGTCACCCTGCAGCTACCTCGGAGACTACGAAAAGTGGAGTCGGCACTCATACACCCGAAGCCTGAACTTGCTCCTCTGATTGCTGCGCCCGGAAGAAGGAAGCCCTCCCTACCCGGCTTCCCCACCACTGCCAGCTATCACTTGAGCTGTGCACTCCCCTCTTTGGGCTGCTGAAGTGGATCTGCCACTTGGCCTTGAAAGCGAGCTCCGTGTTGCTGGGAAGGAGAGAGGCGCACTTTCAGATCCATTCTTCTTAGTGGCCTTCAGAGGATAACAGAATAAAAGTGGTTTTAATGACGGCCATCCGCTAGGAGGCTCTGTACTTCCGGGCACCGTCTGGGTAAAGCAATCAGTATCTCTTTGCTTTTTCTGCCTGTTGGAAAGCTCTGAGGTAGAGGAAGTTAAGTCCTTAAGTGGGCAACTAGTTAAGCCAGAGAAAAAACAAAGGAGTGTGGAGTCCCAGAAACCGAGGAGGGTGTAGCCCACCAAGTCAAGTGCTGATGACACTCTTGGAAGCTAAGGACTGGAAGGTTTCCACAGAGAGGCCGTGGGGCTACTATACTACCCCTTGGAGGGAGTCGTCTCAGTCCGTGATCGGAGCCCAAGCGTGAACTGCCACGGGTTACAGAGGACGGCAGTGAGAAGTGGGGCTGGTAGAGGCAGGCATCTCCTCTACAGGCTCTGCTTACCGCTCAGTGTCTCTAAGCTTCCTAGTTGGTTTTGTTTCGTTTCTGTAAAGTGCGCAAACATTACAACCCATTCCCACAGGATTGTTGGGAGGTTTGAAAGAATTAACATGAAAGCTTTCTGAAAATTATAAAGCACCAGAAATGTGTATCTCTACATTAGCAGCTATCTTTAGTTCTAATGAAAGTTCGTGATTCCTCTATGCCGACCCCTATTCCCACCTCCACCCCCCAAAGCCATCTCTTTTCAAATCTAGCTTTCTTTTTTTTTTTTTTTTTTAAGGGTGGTGGGCTTCCCTGGGGGCACAGTGGTTTAGAATCCGCCTGCCGATGCAGGGGACGCGGGTTCGAGTCCTGCTCTGGGAAGATCCCACATGCCAAGGAGCCGCTAATCCTGTGAGCCACACCTACTGAGCCCACAGGCCACAACTGCTGAAGCCCGTGCCTAGAGCCCGTGCTCCACAACAAGAGAAGCCACTGCAATGAGAAGCCCGTGCACCGCAATGAAGACCCGATACAGCCAAAAATAAAAACAAATTAATTAATTAATTTTTTTTTTTTAAAAAGGTGGTGAGGGCTTCCCTGGTGGCGCAGTGGTTGAGAGTCCGCCTGCCGATGCAGGGGATGCGGGTTCGTGCCCCAGTCCGGGAGGATCCCACGTGCCGCGGAGCGGCTGGGCCCGTGAGCCGTGGCCGCTGAGCCTGCGCGTCCGGAGCCTGCGCTCCGCAACGGGAGAGGCCACAACAGTGAGAGGCCCGCGTACCGCAAAAAAAAAAAAGAAAGAAAGAAAAAAAAAGTGGTGGTGAACCAGGAGCAACAGCTGGGTGGGGTCAACATTTCCTGACCCTCCTTTGGTGCCCAGGTGGTAATGGAAGGACATGCCCTGGGGTGTCGTGAAGAAAGGAAAGGAAATCCCTTCAAAGAGCCGTCTCTCTGCAAACTACTGGATTTACTCTCTGAAAAGGAAGAGTTTTTGTATTAATAGTGATTCAGCTTTGGCAAAATGCTGAGAAGAAGCTAACAGACATGATGATTAACTCCTTGAAATGTGCAGAGAATATAAACTGAAAGAAGGGCTGGGAGTGTAGATTTGGGCTAGAGGCGGCCTTGGCTGGGCCTGAAAATCCTAATGGAAACAGGTCACTGGAGGGACCCACCTGAGAAGCCAGCCCCACCATTCCAGGCCTAGGTGGGGCTTACACCGATGTTCAGCTAGAGAAAGAGTATGTTCCAGAAGAAACTATTCCTAGATCAGAAAGCTTGGCTTCCTTTCCCGTCGTGTTTTCATGGTACAGCAGTTAAGCTGGGTAACAGGTCTGTGTAGCGTTGAAGCAGTATCAGGCATAGCTACATGTAAGTGTAATTCTGTACCCTTCAATCCTGGAATTGTATTTACCTTTGCACTCGAACCATTTCAGCTTGTGCACGTAACTGATTGCCTAGGTAGGCCATTCAACAGGGGGTTGACCTTAGGAAAAGAATATCAAAACTAGTTTCAGTATAAACTAAGACAGTAGTTTGAATGACTATTTTCATTTTCTGAAAACTTCCTTCAGAGCAAAATTGCACCAAAGTTAAACAGGCAAGGAAGACTTTATTCAAAGCTATTGAGTTAGGGAAGAACTAACTCTGAATGTCAGAACTAACTCTGAACCCAGCTTCACTGGAGAAGGGTAGGTTTTTTAAGGGTTGGGGGAGCTAGAGAATGTTAGGGAAAGTCACAGGTCATCTGTGTTTGCTAAGTGGCTTTATCCAAAGGAAAAATAAACTCCTCATACCTTTACGACAGGAGGTAGTTTTGCAACTTGGAGGAAGGTACCCACTGAATTTAGGCTCCTACACTCCCAGGGAACTGGGAGGTAAGAGGTGCTGTCTCCTTTGATGATTACATTTTAAAGAGATAGCTCCCAGGTCATGGAGAAAGATATTCCTGGATTGTGAAACTGGCAAGAGAGTTTTTAAAGGGCATCTCAAAGGGACAGAGAATAATGTACAAGTTTTCCAAAGACAGTGGTCTAAGAAAAGGGTTAAGGAGATGTTAAAGCCACCCTAGTCCCTGGTCACATGATAAATGATCATTGAGCAAAAATTATGTCACTATTAAATCTAATCGCTCAATGGTACATCAACTCCACTTTTGTTTTCTTCAGTAAAATTGCCATCTGTTCTCACTGTCGCAAGCCTCCAGTTAGCCGTGTCCAGTAGAACAATCTGCAATGATGGAAATGTTCTGCACTGTCCAACTCAGTAGCCACTAGCTACATGTGGCTGCTGAGCACTTGAAATGTGGTTAGTGTGACCATGGAGTTGAATGTTCAATTTTAACTGATTTAAATTTAAATAACCACACGTGGCTAGTGGCTGCCATATTGGGCAATGTAGCCTCCAAATCTATCTCACCCTCATTTTATCAGCAGAAAACAATGCTATCGAATGTAACATCTACGACTGTATCATTCTTCAAGGAAGAATTATCAGTGGAGTATAGGGATACTTATACTGGCTTTGCAGGATGCTGGTAAGAGTGAAGCCAGGTACTGTGTGTAAAAGTGCCCAGCACAATGCTTAGTGTAAACTGGGTACCCAACAACCTCAGTTTCCTTTTCAGTGCCCTTCAGGGAGCACGTAATGAATCGCGGCAGGGCCTCCCCCGTTTAGAACATAGTGGTACGGCCCTGATCGTGTGGGCGTTACAGGAGCAGGTGTGTGATTGTTCGCCACCGTTACAAGGCACAGATGCGCTTGCTGTTTGGTGATCTACAAGATGTCACTTAATCTTGGAACCAATCTCCTCTTTTTATTGCCTCAAATAAAAATGCCAAAGCTTAAAATTAGAAATTGCAAGCATTTGTTCTTGTCTTTCTGAAATACCGTATGCACATATATATGGAATCTAAAAAAAAAAAAAAAATGGTTCTGAAGAACCTAGGGGCAGGACAGGAATAAAGACGTAGACGTAGAGAGTGGACTTGAGGACACAGGGAAGGGGAAGGGGAAGCCGGGACGAAGTGAGAGAGTGGCATGGACATAGATACACTACCCAGTGTAAAATAGCTAGCTAGTGGGAAGCAGCCGCATAGCACAGGGGGATCAGCTCGGTGCTCTGTGACCACCTAGAGGGGTGGGATAGGGAGGGTGGGAGGGAGGGA
Organism: Kogia breviceps; assembly: GCF_026419965.1. NCBI lineage: Eukaryota > Metazoa > Chordata > Mammalia > Artiodactyla > Physeteridae > Kogia > Kogia breviceps. The sequence goes on from NC_081322.1 coordinate 662,363, forward strand.
GACGCAAGAGGGAAGAGATATGGGGACACATGTATATGTATAACTGATTCACTTTGTTATAAAGCAGAAACTTACACACCATTGTAAAGCAATTACACTCCAATAAAGATGTTTTTAAAAAGTGCTAAATTCCTTAACTTGAAAAAAAAAAAGAAATTGCAAGCATTTGAGTTACTCTCAAGACATTTAATATTATCTATTATTGCATAATGTTATTGATGCACTCTTTTCTCAGAGGAATTAAAGCAAACAAAAGCTAGAAAAATACTATATCAGAACATCCATACTCTGAAGATTCCTCTGGTGTAAAAACGTGATTTTTATATATTATATGTTTTTAAAAGAACTTATCTCTTATATGGAGAGTGAGTTATATAATTAACAATGTGGGATACACAGAGGAGGAAAGGAGTAGCATATATAATGGGGGAAAGAGAATGCTTTTGGCAAATCTTGGCATACTGCAGTTAGCCTTAGTCTGAAGTGAGGATGCCCTAGACCCCGCCATCAGGGACTCCACATTATGAAGCTGTGGTCACACAGCTGGTTTCTCCCACGTACTATGTTCTCGCACCTGTGTCTGAGTTGGCTTTTTCTCCACTGTTAATTACTGTCGTGTATTCTCACTTGTTTTCAATGGTTCCATCTTAATTTTCTCTTGGGAACGGTATGGTGATAAGTGGCCTCAAGAGGTGGTAAAATTTTTATAACTTGACCAGGGTGTTTATATGAAAGGTAATTATTTTGAATGACTTACCCTTACTCTTTTTAATTCAAGACTGGAGTGTTGTATTCAACAAAAAGTAGAATAGTGGAACCCCTTTCTCAGATCCCATCACATTGCCACTTAAGAATAAATGAATTGCAGCAGTTTATTTCATATTTGGTTTGAATAGGGAGGTGTCATATACTGCCTTTTTATTCTGAATCATATGCCAAGAAGATATGACCCATTTCTCAACAGCTAAAAATGTGTACTGCAAGCAAAATGTTCTTAAAACAACTCAGATTTACACAGTGTAGAAATGATAAGGTTATAACTTGTTAACAAATAATATTAAAGCAGATCTCAATAATCCAGTTAAGATATTTAGTGTATACAATTTTAACTTACACTTTTCAGGGTCATGTCTATAGTGTATTGTAAGACACAAGCATTCAACTATGTTTCCTTTGCCAGAAGTTGAACATATAATACAAAGCAAGGAAGGAAACTAATATTTGCTAGACAACTTCTATATGCCAGGTGCACATATGAAAAGGACTTTTAAAGTCCAGTTTTGTAAATCCATTTTTAGTTCTCATCTACCTGACCTCTCTCCTCTACTGAATTCACTTGACTTTTTCACTTTCAACCGTTGCATGATTCCTTTGGATACCACAAGTCACCTTTATGTTGGAATGATTGACTAAACAGGCCAATATTCTATATTCTGCAAATACATTATAACTTGCGTTCACTCAATTTTTTGTATCAGTTAAGAAGCATGTTAATTTCACATGAATAGCTGCTGAAATCACCATAGCCTTTTAAGAAAATTAACTAGGAATATCCTTATCTACAAGCATTAAAAAGCTAAACCAAAAAGAATGAGCAAAAAATTGGGAGGTTGGGAAGTGCTTAAGATTTCTGAAAAAGATCTTTCACAAAGTTAGTCACTTATGATCTTTCTAGAGGCCATGATTTATTGTTTTATCTCTGCATCATAACTAATCTCTTTTCAGAATATCTTTTGTCCACAAATCCAAAAGTAACTCCTTTCAAACACCTGAGGCAAACATTTCTGATTAATGAAATATTCATCAGACATTGACACCTTAAAAAACTTCAGTACTTGATTTAAAAAAAATGATTCTGAATATATTCAAGGTATAAGGTAAGAGTATCAGCTAATCCTATTAATGCTAATACTGTAATAGGTAGACTAATTCTTTCCAAGAATGTCTCCTGGGACATTACCAATGTCTGTTTCCTTTTTTCCATTGTTTGACTCCTTTTCAGAGTTCATTATATAAGCTCTGCTTAGACATTCACCCTGAACAATTTATGAGATTACTACACAGTTTTCTTACTTTACTGAAAACTTTCCATTTTATAGTTTCAAAGATTTGGGTTTTTTTTCCTAAGGAAATATCACATTTGAAACACAAATATATTTCACGTTCCACACCATCCAGCTAGCGATAAAGGATAATGTCTCAGTAATTGTGTAAATTCACATTCTTGGGTTCCAAGCAACACTTTTAGAAAAGGTTAACTTTCTCTTTTGTTATTTCCAAAAGAAAGAAATCCTGTTGTAGAATAATTTTCCGTCATGAATTACATCTTGGAATCAGACTCTTACAGTTGGATCTAATCCAATATCCCACCCAATAAAAGAATCCGTTATTTAGTATAACTTAGCACCCTGATGGATGGTCATCTAACCTTGACTTAAAGTCCACCAGTGATGGGAAACTCATCATAAAAACCTTGTTCTGTTTATGGTATAGTATAAAGCCCACTGGTTTTGCAAACCGACAGGCTGGATTACAGTCCCAGTTCTAGCAACATGAGGTGGGTCAAAGTTACTTACCTTCTCTGAGCCTTGTCTTCTTTGCCTATTTCTGGCATATAAGTGCTCAAAAAATAGCTAACGACAAACTATGAAGACAAAACTGGTTAATGTAAAGTATGCTCAGTGATTGATCCCACAGAAAAAAAATTTTTTCTCTTCTGTTAAGCCCAAATCTGCTTCTGTGTAAATTAATTCATTCAATAAATATTTATAGGGACACTGTTCAAGCTACAGTATCTAACTGTGAACAAAGCTGAAGGGACCTTATTCTCAGGGAAATTATATTCTAGTGGGAAGAAATGGACAGACAAAAATTGAATGAACTAAGTTTACAGGGAAAAAATTAAATAATAGATAATGATACCTGTTATACTGAAAATTAAAATAGGGTTACATACGTGGTACTGGGTGGCTACATCAGGCAAGGTGTTGCTGAGGAAGTGTCACTTAAGCTGAAATCTGAATGACAATTCTTCTACTCCTTGTCCTAATTATGCTTTCTGGAACAGGCAGCTCACTTGTCTTCCATTAGATTTTTCTTCTCCAAGCTGAATATCACCAGTCCCTCCAACTATTCCTTATATAACATGATTTCAACAAAAAATTTCAACTGGGAAGACTCCGATTTTATCAACGTTGTCTTTAAATGTGCCCTTAGAATGAAAACAATATTCCAGATGTAGCCCAAACGACATGGAATACAGCGACAGCATCTCTTCCCTTCACGTGGATTCTGTACTTCACTCCTGGGACATAAACCTGCATTATCTCTTTTTGTAGTGACTGTAGCCAATACTAAGTTGTCATCAACTAGAAAGACTTGGTCCTTCCCATAGAAACTCCCCTCTGGACACCATGTGCCCTTCCTATGCTACATAGTTGCTTCTGCACTAGAGCTCTGCGGTTTACTTTTGCTATCTTGTTAGTTTCAATCTAATTCTTCCCGCCTCTCGGTTTTTGCTTGTTTGTTGTCGGATTTTTTTTTTAATTTAATTTAATTTAATTTTAATTTTATTTTTTTTCGGTACACGGGCCTCTCACTGTTGTGGCCTCTCCCGTTGCGGAGCACAGGCTCCGGACGTGCAGGCTCAGCGGCCACGGCTCACGGGCCCAGCCGCTCCGCGGCACGTGGGATCCTCCCGGACCGGGGCACGAACCCGCGTCCCCTGCATCGGCAGGCGGACTCAACCACTGCGCCACCAGGGAAGCCCTGTTGTCGGATTTTTTTCACTGAGGTATAGTTGATGTACAATATTGTGGAGAGGTTTTGAATCTTAATTCTCTATTATCTTAGCTATGCTTCCAATCTCCATGTCATTCATAAATTTAGTTAATATGTTGCTAGGCCTATAAAATGGGCATCCAGCAAACACAAAAAAATTTCAGAGCCATTCTAATTTGTTCAAGAAATATAATTTGGGGCTTCCCTGGTGGCACAGTGGTTGAGAGTCCGCCTGCAGATGCAGGGGACACGGGTTCGTGCCCCGGTCCGGGAAGATCCCACATGCCGCAGAGCGGCTGGGCCTGTGCGTCCGGAGCCTGTGCTGTGCAACGGGAGAGGCCACAACAGTGAGAGGCCCGCGTTCCACAAAAAAAAAAAAAAAAAGAAAAGAAATATAATTTGCCCGTGAGAAAGAAAAGTCACGTCACAATGGATGATTTCCTCCATCATCCATGTTTTCTAAATTATCTATATTAGGCATGAACTATTATAATTTAAAGACATTATAAAAAATATATTTTACATTACCTTTTTAAAAGGTATGCCTGCTACAGTTTCATCTAAAAAGTTGAAGAGTGTTAAAGAAAAAAGACAATGACAGAGCACCATGTCATTCTATTAGAGAGTTCTCTCCTGGTTAATACAGGGCTGTTAATTTATTATTAGGACTGTTAATATAAACCCAAGTCTTCCTGGGCCATAGTAACATATTACTAATTGTATTAATACAGTAAGGTAGCAACAAAATGAGGAAGCAGGCCTCTGATTCCATGTCCTCATATCTGTCATATTCGCAAAAAAACCGAGATTATCTGGTGGAATTCCTACTTCTTAGATTAAAAGTAATTTTCTCAAGAATTCATGGAAATAATGATTAACTGTTTGAATCAAACAAAAAATAATGTTCTTTTGTGCTATAATGTATACTTCAAAAACTAAACAAAAGAGTTTAGAAGTAAAACTTTGAAACTTGGCATAAAATGAATACTTGCGGGACCAAGAATGCATTTCTGAGTGTGGGAAAGCCTTCGCCTTTGACAAAAATTTAGAATAAAAAAATATTTTGCTGGGTGTGGGCAGAGAATTCATCCTTATTCAGAGAGAAATGGTTACATGATTTTAATAATTGTTTTGATACAGTATACACATTGACCTTGAGAAGTTCAGTTTGATTTGAATTTTTATCTATCCCTTTATTTCCCTGAAGACCTGACACTTGAATCTGATTCCTGTTTTAGAAATTTAATATGTGCCTTGTTTCTAATACTTGCCAGCGAAGCAGACACGATCAGTTCATTGCCTTAAAAACATTATCCTCTTTTCTCCATTTCCCAGCCCACTTGCTGATCTCAGGGCAAGAGCTTAGATGGAACATGACGGGTGGAGCTGTGCCATTGGCTCGGGTCAGGAAAGGGGAAGAGGACTGAGATGAAGAACGTTTTTTGGTTAATAAAACACAGCAATGTGTTTCTAACCAGTTGCCCTAGAAAGAAAGCATATGGTCTTGATGAAGACGTTTCTTATATCATAACAGATCTCATATCAGCGACATTCATTGATTTTGACTAAAACCTAAGGGAGGAAAAATGTCAGTCATTCTGCGTCTTACTACTTAAAATAGAAGTTAGGGGCTTCCCTGGTGGCGCAGTGGTTGAGAGTCCGCCTGCCGATGCAGGGGACACGGGTTCGTGCCCCGGTCCGGGAGGATCCCACGTGCTGCGGAGCGGCTGGGCCCGTGAGCCGTGGCCGCTGAGCCTGCGCGTCCGGAGCCTGTGCTCCGCAACGGGAGGGGCCACAGCAGTGAGAGGCCCGTGTACTGCAAAAAAAAAAAAAAAGTTAGAGAAAGTCCTGGGGCATGCGCAATCCCTCTGTCTCTTCAAGTGCAGGTCAACAAACATTTCTTGAACTACCGTGCCCCAAGCAGTAGGCATTCAAAGATTAATGAAATGTATGTCTTGCTCTCAAAGAGCTCGTAGTCAAGCAGCAAAGAGATACACTTAAACAGACTTGACTTGGAGGTAAGCACAATAAAAGTATGCCCAGATTACTGTCTGATCCCAGAAGGGATTCCTAGAGGGGATTTCTAGAGGAAGTGATCCCTCTAAGCCCATAATATAAACTTCTCAGAGAAGCATGTCCATCTCTGTTTCTCCAGCATCTGGCCCAATACCCAGCCCATAGCGAGTGCTGCATAAATATTCGCTGGACTGAACTGAGTGTATTTTACTGATGTTAAAAAGTTTTATGAAAGATCAGAAGGGCTGATTTACAGTGAACTGTATATTTCCATGAAAGGTTGAAAGAATTCAGGAAAAACCTGCTTATTTTCTCCTCAACGCTTCTCACACCAAATATTGTATCCATTACTGTTTATTGTCTTCTGCCCCCTTACCCTCCAGAATGTGAACTCCCTGAGGATGGGACTTGTATTTCTATTGCCTAGAACTGTGGCTGGCATCTAGTAGATACTCAATAAATATTTGCTGAGTGAATATGGAGCTCAACACTAGTTACACTGATGAAATGGACAGTTTAAAAGAAAATGCAATAAATTTTGCTTTTCTTTTTTTTGTGTTTATATGAAGCAAATTCATGAGACTCTGTATGAGAATTCAGTGCCTAAATTCTTGTTGCCTTGGACAATGGTTCTTGTTCTTTTGAGACGCTCATGAATGCTATTAACTCCTTTTACAGAAAATGCACAAACACATCAAGTTTTGACATCTATAAATATACAAAAATATCTGGTTGAGAGCTCTTGACCTAGTGAGAAGGGGAAGTTTTTAAAAAGAATTGACTAGACTGTTTTATGGATTTGTTTATTTTTTGGAAACAATTGTAATGTCCACCTATCATGGCCCTTTATCTTAATTTATTTGTAAAATGAGAGTTATGAAGGACAGATGTGTCAAACAAGCCATATTCCATGATATTATCTAGCTCGATACTGAAGCATATTTTGGAAAAATATATTACTTATTTCATTTTGACTCGCTTTAATTTTGTTTAGTCAAAAAAGTGGTTTTGATATATCGAATGTTCAGCTATAGCATTAATCAGTGAAAACTAGGCAATTATCTTTAAACGCCTATAAGAATTTTCTCCGTCCCCCCCATTTAAAAAATCTTAAAGTACAAAATAGACCACATTTTATTAAAATAAAACCCACTAACCCTTGGAAATTGTTATCCAAAAGAGTTGCGATCTGAAAAAGCTCTGGAATTATAAAGAATTTCCCATATCAGGTGTGGTAGGCAGTCTCTAAAACGGCTCCCAAGGACACCTACCTCCTGGTATTCACACGCTTTGTGCAATCTCCTCTCCCTGAGTGTAGACAACCTAGTGATTTGCTTCTAAAGAATCGAATAGGGCTAAAGCGATGGATGTCGCTCCTGAAATGTGGAAGCTCCTGCTGTGCGTGCTCGCTCTCTCTCTCTCTCTCTCTCTCTATCTCCCTCTCTCTCCCTCTCTCCCCGGTTCTTCTTGCTTCTTTTAATGGAGTGGTCGCCCTGCCCTGTGCGGAGCCCCACGCAGCCAGCAAGGCCAACCGGAAACTGGATCCTGCTAACATTCACCTCAGTGAGCTTGGAATCTGATCCCCCCTGGTCGAGTTTCGAGGTGAAAGCAGCCCTGGCCATCACCTTGACGCAGCCTGGAGAGAGACCCCGAACCAGAGCATCAAGCTAAGCTGCCTTCAGATTCCTGCCCCATAAAAACTGTGAGATAAAAATGTTATTTTAGATCATTCCGTTTTTTGGTAACTTCTTGCACATTAATAGACAACAAAATACATCAAGAACTACCTTATCTACTGTCAGGAAGATGCTGATGTTGTAACTAAAATGTTAAAATGGCCTTTAGGGCAGATGTCAATAAATCAATAGTATTTCACAGTAAGGGGAGTGTATTTCCAGCAGAACTATCCTTACTAAGATCTTAGTTCACTCATTTTTAAAAAATTATCTAATTTTATGGTTCTCCAACAACATTTTATCCCGGCTAAGTTTTGTTTGTAGCATTTAACTTGTTTCATTTTAATAAGTTGAATGGGTAGAAATATTAGCAACCTATTAGAAAACTAATAGATTTAATTTTTGATGGAGTTTTAAAAACATTTATTTTCTTTGAAGTATAGTTGATTTATTAATACAATGTGTTTCTGGTGTACAGCAAAGTGATTCCTATATATATATATATATATATATATATATATATATATATATATTCTTTTTCCATCATGGTATATTACAAGATATTGCATACAGTTCCCTGTGCTCTACAGTAGGACCTTGTTGTTTATTCATTCTCTATATATTAGTTTGCATCTGCTGATCCCAAACTCCCAATCCATCTCTCGCCCACCCAGCCTCCTCCTTGGCAACCACAGGTCTGTTCTCTATGTCTGTGAGTCTGTTTCTGTTTCATTGATAAGTTTATTTGTGTCATATTTTAGATTCCACACATAAATGATATCCAATGATATTTGTCTTTCTCTGTCTGACATTTCCACTTAGTAGGATAATCTCTAGTTCTATCCATATTTCAGCAAATGACATTATTTCATTCTTTTTCATGGCTGAGTAGTATTCCATTGTATACAAGTACCACATCTTTATCCATTCATCTGTTGATGGACATTTAGGTTGTTTCCAAGTTTTGGCTATTGTAAACATAGGGGTGCAGGTATCTTTCCAAATTATGGTTTTATCCAGATATATGCCCAGGAGTGGGATTGCTGGGTCATATGGCAATTCTATTTTTAGTTTTTTTCAGGAAGCTCCATACTGTAAAACTAATTCATTTCATAGTTTCATTAAGTGACTGTATAGAAATAAGGAGATACCTGAAAAAAACATGTAACTATTATGTTTATAAATAAATTTATATTTATTGATGGTTTTGAAATAATTGGAGTGTGGTAAATATTTATGTATAAATTTCTAAAAGGAACCTCTCTAAGGAGATTTCAAGCTTAGGCTGGGTTTATTAAGTACTCTACTTCCTGTAAGAATATTATAGGTCATAAAGATTGTCAGGAGGAGAACTGGGAAACACAAAGAACATAAATTCAAGTAAAATGTATCACTAAGGGAAGAAATAGCTCTTTCCTCTGAGTTTGATGAAGGTTTTAAAGCAGGTAAGTTTGAAAAATATTGTAAGGCTGTATCTTCCTTAAGATGTGGGAGCTAGGAGTAGGGCATATGAAAAAGTGGGATCTTTAGGTACAAGAGGTACAAGAAAATTAAAATACTGTGCTGCTCTCTGCTGCTCTTTAAATGTTCAGAAACTACTATAAGGCTTCAAATTTATAGGACTTTGTTCTTATGCCCTTTTACTTTTGCTATGTACAGATCTATTATGAAGAATATATACAGATTGGACGAAGATATTGTGATTAAAAAACTATTTTATTCTCATGAGATAGATTTAATGTCTCTCCAACAGATATTATCAGGAAAATTGCAAGCAAAACTATATATAACAAAGTCCAGTTGACTTAATGTTTGTATTTTCTCCTACTATGTATCAGTTTCCCTATAGACAAGGGCTAAAAAGTCAAGTACGAATCAACTCTGGGACGTGACCTGTACAACTTTCAGTCATTCATTCTCTGACAAACGTAGAGCAGTTTCTGAACTTAATTCCAAAACTTGAAGGCATTTTGGTATACTCCTTTTAACAGTGATTTGTATCATTTTGCTCTAACTTGGCCTGTGTTCCAGAAGTTTCCTCCATTTTTCTGCTCAGCATAGACTTTTCAGTTTTTGCTCCCTGTTTTTTTTTTTGTTTTTTTTTTTTCCTATTGCATCAGGACTGGTTTAGTAAAGCATAAAGAAAGGCAAGGTAAGGGCTGAAGAGGGAGAGTGGAGAATTATTTGTTGTTTTTGTGCAGGTCTGGCTCACCTGATAGAACTTGATTCCTGCCTTGCTGTTATTCTCCACCACAGGAAGACAATGGTAAGGGCCTAATGGCCTCGGATCTTTCCAAAGCCTAGTTTCACTGCATGAGGGAGCAGGAGAGGAAAGTGCTCTCAGGATCCGCCTTTTAACCTCAATTAGCCACAGATGATAAACAGGCTCTCGGGGGCAGGGCGAAACACAGGGAAGGTGACTGGTTGCTTCCTCCAACTTTTTCGGCGTATGGTTCCAGCAAAGAATACCGATCCCCCAAATCTGAATAAGCACAGGGCTGGAAAGGCACTATTACATCTAAGGTTTATAGCCCTCCCCGCACCCCTACCTTTCCCCTTTAAGCCTGGTTATTTTCAGAACCCCATAGTGACTTGTGACTTAATAACTCTCCTGCCGAATCTGTATGATTTTTTTTCTCCTGCCCCCAAATTCCCAATTTTCCTTCAGAAATTAGATCATGTCTTTAGGAAAATGATTCGGTCCTGCTGTTTCCACTGTAGCAAAATTTATTTTAGTACTCCACAGTTCCACCCCGGCCTACGTGCTTTCTCCCGAGTCTCTTCATGTGTCATGAATGAACCTCTTGTATAACTGCCCCGAGAACACCCTTTCATGCACATTTCCTCCCTCTCCCATAAACCGGGAGGTCTGGAGCTCTGCCACGGTATTAGAGCTTCAGCTTAGGACTAGATGTGAGATGCCAGGTTTCTGGTGACATTACAGATCGAGAGTCGGTGCCTAGGGCTGGCTTAGCTGCATTTCTGGCCGTCACCGGATGGTAACCACTAGCTACAGCCCGCGAGCTTCAAGTTAACAAGGTCGATGTGTGTTGAGTTGATCTCCAAAAACACAGAATATTCTGTCTCTTAAAATTCAAGTTAAATAAGGCAACCCAATAAGGCTAGCCCTTTTATGGGTGTGATTTTTTTGATTCGTTATTTTTTTATAACATCTGTTTGAGCTCTACAGGCGAATAGTTTAACACGTGGTCAGAAATGAACGGCAATTTCCAAGCGCTTACTCGCTATTCATTAAAAGGAGAAATTTAAGTAGTTTTTTTGGGAAACATTTCTTGTGATCGAAAGACTTTATTTGGAATTCAGTCATATTTAATGTGTATTTTCTCTAACTTTAACATCAAGTTTTTCAAAACATGAAGCAGAAACTAAGAAGTAAAAAAGCCACATAATATTGTCATTTGCAGAACTGCTATTAGCATCATGTTATGTTTGGAAGTCAATTATTTGTTAACTAAATTCCATGATAATCTGTTATTTGGGTGAGTCTGCATTAAATGGTAAATTCAATGTATAGTGTTATGAAAAATGGTTACGTTTCTACACAGTTTTTTAACCTTAAATTTTAATCTTTTTTTTTTTTTTTTTTTGGTTTGTTTTTAGTCCAGCTTTTTCAAAGTTAGAAGAGTAGGGTGCATGCGCACAGGTGTTTGGCAGAGGAGGGTATTATGAAATGTATCCTCCCTGTCTCAGAGTTGCGTTATGGGGTTGGCGTCAGTGCCTCCTTGGAAAGCAGAGGTTGTCGAGTATCCGGACCGTAAAGCAGCATATGCCAAATTGTCATCTTAAATTACTTTCGGAACAAAAGAAAAAAATCGAGATTCCTAAAATTTTACAGTATATTGGGTTTTTTTTTAGTTTTTTTTTTTTACATCTTTATTGGAGTATAAGTGCTTTACAATGGTGTGTTAGTTTCTGCTTTACAATTATCGACACCCCCGGGTATGTTCCAAGTTTTAAAGTTTTGGTTTTTTCTGAATGTAAAAATAATTATACAAACTTCAAACATTACAGAACTGTAAAATACAACAAGCCATCAACAGTTTGGGAGCAGATTTTTCCCAATTAAAATAAGAGAAAGCTCCATTCGGGATTCAGTGTTCAGTATTACTTTTAATATGGTATTCTTACTAAAACTAAACCAACACGTAGTTCCAACAGGCCCAGATGTCTTTGGTTCCTAATATATAATTCTTTCACTGCTCCTTGTAAACAGTCTATGAAACTAGACTAATTTAGTAACCTCCTAACTATTTAAGATAATTAAGGTATTGTAAAATACTGCATTATGGTTAATTTAATATTCTGGCACTAATATATATATTTTCTGTGTATTGTCATTTTTCAAAGTATTAAAAGAAAATATACCTCATTAAATCAGATTGAAAACAATTTAGAAAGCACTCTGAAATCTTGTAATATTCAGAATCATCATCGGTGACTCCCAAACCTGGTACACTGAAGATGTGGTAAAGGTTGGGGGTCTGTATCTAAACTGAATTATAGTTTGCCCTCTAGGCTGCTTTTCTAGAATACGTGTTTCTTGTTTCCTTATGCACATTTTATATTGGTGTGAATACTTAGTGTCAAGTGTACTGCCCACTGCGTATTTCAGATGAACTAGTATCTAAAAAACATGATGGGAACGAGCGTTTTAATAGATCTCTTCACACTCCTATGTGGCAGGAAGTATTTTCCAAATGGCTGCAACAAATCTCCTACCACACAAGCTCTTCTTACAGTGTGGCTTTGGCACCCCTCCCATTGAGACAGGCTTTTGTGACTGGATCAAGAGAGTATGGAAAAGTGACAATCTGTGACTTCTAAGCCTGGGTAATCAAAAGGAAAAGCACTTTTTCTACCCTGTTCCCTGGAATACTTGTTCTGGAAGCCTTCAGCCTCCAAGTAAGCAGTTTGACTGCTCTGAGGCTGCCGTGCTGTGAGAGACCCCATGGAGAGAGCCTGAGAGTACCTGAGGTGGGGGGGTGGGGAGAGAGAGGGGGGGGGAGGGGGAGGGGGAGGGGGAGGGGGAGAGAGGTGCCTGGACAGCCTCCAGCTACTCTAAGCTACCCCCTTTTCACTGGTTGTTTAACTGCAACCACGTGAGAGATGCTGGGCTGGTACTATCCCGCTGAGGCTTCCCAAATTCTCACGTGCAGAAACCATGAGAGAGAATGAAGTTGTTATTATTGTTTTAAGCCACTAAATGTGGGGGTAATATGTTACATACCAAGAGACAAATGGAATGCCCTACAAGCTTTTCCAAATTTCTCATAACATAATTTCCCTGCTTCCCATAGAATCCGAGTAGCTCTACCACTCCTCAATCTAGGGAAGAGGTTTGGACCAGTGCGGGTACAACGGCCAGTGAGAGTGGTCAGCCGTAGCATGCACTTCATAAAAAATCGACCGGGATAGAGAAATGATGTGTCACGGAAGCTGTTCTGTGGTGGTATCTTGCAAAAACTAACAAATCAGGGGAACTTCCAGGGATTCAACTCTATTATGAAGCTCCTTCATCTCCAAATTTAAAAACACGAAATTTAAACAAAAACAAGTGATTTCAAATAATATTTACTTTGTTACGAGAGTAAAAAATACAAGAAGAATCTAGTACATTAGATAAGCCTACAGAAGTAATACTCAACTCTTGTCAAGTCACTTCATTCTGCTTTCTAATGCCAAAATGTCTCAGTGCTGAAATTCTAACTAAAACTCATATCCTTAGGACACTCCAGTTTCTTCTAGTTTCTTTTTAAAAGTTCAAACTAGGTATATAGAGTAGTGTGCTTGGTTTACTCCTCATGTTGGTTTTCGTTTGATAAATATTCATATAGTGCCTATCACTAGTCAGGCTAAATCATCTGAGGAAACAAGGGGAGGTAAGTAAGTTAACAAGGGCACACAAGTTGGAGATGGCAAAGCTGGAACAGAAGCCCAGGAATTCTGGTTCCAGACTCTATATTCTAACCTACTACTTAATCACCAGGGAAATGCAAATCAAAACCATAATGAGATATCACCTCATACCTGTTTGAAAGGCAGTTATCAAAAAGACAACAAATAACAAGTGTCGGTGAGGGTGTGCAGAAAAGAGAACGCTCGGGCACTGTCAAGAGGAGGGAAATTGGTGCAGTCACTGTGGAAAACAGCATGGAGGTTCCTCCAAAAATCAAAAATAAAACTACCATATGCTCCAGCAATTCCACGTCGTGCTATTTATCTGAAGGGAACAAAACACCATCTCAAAAGCATACATGCACTCCACACTCACTGCAGCATTATTTACAATAGCTAAGGTACGGAAACAACCTGATTGTTCATGGCTGGATGAATAGATAAAGAAAGTGTGATCTATATATATACCACATTATATATATATATACAATGGAATTATTCAGCCATAAAAAAGGAAGGCAGTCTTGCTGTTTGCAACAAACTGGATGGACCTTAAGAGCATGGTACTAAGTGAAGTGGGTCAGACAGAGAAAGACAAATAATGTATGATCTGACTTATACGTGGAATCTTAAAAAAAAAAAAAAAACAAACGAGCTCATAGATACAGAGAACAGATTGGTGGTTGCCAGAGGAGGGAGGTGGGAGAGGTGGGAGAAATGGGTGAAGTGTTTTCATTTTTTGTTTTAGTTTAAATAAATTGAATTTAAAAAATCATACCAACGAATGACAGAGTTGCTATACTAAAAAGCACTTGGAAGCAATAATACAGATTTATTCATGACAGTGGTGGGGGTTGGTTTTTATCTAGATTAATTGATAAAAAGCAAATGTAAGGAAGTAGTAAAATTTCGATTCCATGAAATTGAGTAGCAAAAATATTGAACTGGATCTTTTTCATAATAGATGTAACTTTAGGTTTTAAATAACACAAGACATGCTATTAATGAATGGATACTTTATTGACAGTAGATATAATTGTACAGGATGATAAAACATTATACAGTTGTACAATCCAAATGAGTATTCCTTAGAGAACAGCCTCGACCAAATTTATGCAATTCTATAGGAATATAGTAAACGTGAATTTTTCAAGAACGATTTGAAAACTGAGGATTATTTGAAAGGCTATTGTGCCAACCATTGCAGCAATGAATTTTCTGTCTCCAATTCTGATGGTTCATTAATTATTTCCAGAAAAATCTTTTGCCAAAGATGAAGGGATCTATTCCCTTTATGCAGCAGTCTTTAAGGAGACGGTCAAATAAAAAAATATACATGTGAAAGAAATGTGTGTATAAATAAATAGATCATGAAATAAGTTAGAAAAGTGGTTTATGTGGCATTTTGGAACATGGAAGTGTTGGGTTTCACAGAAAGGACCAAAAGATATAAAACCTCCACTGCCATGGAGTTGACACGTTAGTGGTCATGGTACTGAGATGACAAACAAATAATAAGTGAATTGCATTCTATATTTAAATATAAAAAAGTTATATAGAGAAAAATTGAGTAAGGAAGAACCCTAGAGAGTAAGGAAGGTGGGTGAAGGAAGAATAGCGATTGCTGTATTCCGTGGAATGCTTGCTTGGTGAAGGCCCCAGATGAAAAATGACATTTGGGCAAAGACCTGAAGGGATTGAGGGAGCCATGTAGATATTTGAGGGACAAGTGCTCCAGAGAATGAACAGCAAGAGCAAAGGTCATGAGGTAGGAATGTGCTTATCCTATTTGGGGAAAAGTAAGGCAGTCACAGTCAGAATAGCAGGAGATGGGGGAGGAAAATAAAGGTAACAAAGCCACAGAGATCAAGGGACTGGGGCAGTTCCTATGGGGCCTTGTAGGCCATGTAATGACTTTGAGTTCTATCATGAGTGAGGTGGGTGCCATTGGAGAATTTTGAGCAGAGGACTTAAATTTAGAACTAGTCCTTATTTTTAATTTTAGTATAAAAATTGGAACTATATTTTGCATTTGGAAATATTTCTGTGATTTTTTTTTAAGGCACAGGTTGTATGAATGTCCTTTATTTATGCAGTGAGATAAAACAATGATTATTTCAAACCAGATGTGACTGTAATTGATTCTGCCTTTTAAAGAAAGTGACACAGTTCATATCTTTCGAGAAATAAATCTTTATATCGCTCTTCTATTCTCCCAGGGTATACTGAAAGCGAATTCTACTCATGGAGTACTGATTTGGAACTTGTCAGACATTTTATGCAGAAATATGTTTTAAAAACTTCAGGGAAGTACTCTTTTATTCTTTGTATGATATTTCAGCCATTATGTGTTAATGGGCTTTTAAAGGCTACTGTGGAAGCATTTGTTGTATTATTTCTATGAAAAAAATGCAGTATGATTGACTTACATATGAACTTTAGGAACACAATTCATTACCAATATGGAAACTGCCTACACAAACAGGCAGAAACAGGTAGGTAATGTTAATGATCAACCTTCAGTAGATCAAATAGTCTTAAATTTTTCAAATGGGGAAAAGAAATTTATTTGATTTTAATTTAAATATAAAACTCAATTTCATTATGAAAAAACTTTTAAGTACGTTTGTGGCAACTTGGTTATGCGCACCTACTACTTAAACTGTAAATTTTGTAAAACCTAAGTACAGAAAGAGCACTTCCGATAAAAATTTGGCGTCAAAATTGAGATGCACGGTGTGTATAAAATACACATTAGATTTCAAACACTTAGTACAAAGGAAAAAAGTAAAACATCTCATTAGTAATTTTTATGTTGATAATATGTTGACATACAAATATTTTGGATCTAGTCTTAGGTTAAATAAAATATATGATTTAAATGAATTTCACCTGTTTCTTTTACTTTTTAAAAAACTTGGCTACTTGGAAAACTTTACATATGTGGGTCATGTTTCATTTCTGTTGGATAGCAATACTCTAGACCAGTGGGCCTCAAAATGTGGTCACTTGACTATCCCCAACAGCACCACCTGGGAACTTGTTAGAAGTGCAAATCATGGAGCTCCACCTCCAACTGACTGAATCAGAGACTCTGGGGGGGGCTCCCTGCTTTAATGAGACCCACAACTGATTCTGATGCAAGCAAGAGTGTAAGAACCATTCGTCTAGACCAGGGCTCCAGAATTCTAATTTGGCTGCAAATTAGAATCATCTGGGGACCTTGGGCCTACAATCCAGGTACTAAAGCTACCACCAAGACCAATGAAATCAACAACCTTGGGTCCAGTCAAGAGTGTTTTTAAAGGTCTCCAGGAGATTCTAATATGGGCGAAAGATTGAAAACCACTGGCCATGATCCATGATTTTTAAACTGTGCTCTTCAGAGGGGCTGTAGCTGGCTGGACCACGTTCTCCTTTCAGCTTCCGATGTGTCTCCTCGGTTTCCTGTCCTGCTCATCCCGGAAAGGCAACCGCTGTGGTGATTTTCCTGGTGGATGGAGAGATACAGGGCTTGGATGGGCCAGAAGGCTTTACAGGTATCAGAAGTTCACATTTCAAATACATCTACCTACATGCGTGAGTTATGCCTGTTACATTAAATGGCTATATTATTGGGCTTTCACCAGATTCACAAGAGGTTAAACCTGGGATCAAACAGACAGCAGAAAATGTAAAAGCTTTGATAGAGCAGCGGTGAAGGAGAGTATTCCTTTTGACATTATTATTTTGGGTAGTTTTTTTAGGGAGGAGCTTTATCTTTGTGCACCGCTGTTACCACTCAGCAGTCACTGGCGGGCAGCACTGCAGTCAGCTGCTGGCTTCCGCTGGGGGCTTGGATGCCACGGGGTTCTATCAGTGGTGCTAATAGAGATATTTCTATTCTCCAGTACCATGGAGATTACTCCCCTTAAGGTGCCCTAATGGTCGGTTTTCTTGCTGGAGAAAAGCTAAAAACACGGGTAAATCCAGTCAATGTAACTTTCAAAAGCCAGTTCATGTCACCAGAAAATGATGGATATCAAGCAATTCATTGGTAAACCCCCACCTCCAGTTGACTGACATTAAGAGGCCTTGTGGAAAAGTACCCAGCACCACTGTAGTAGAGTATAAACTTTTTCCAGTGCCCCATCTTGAAACTTCCAATGTTTGCAGTGTTAAAATGTTTTGCAAATACATACCATGACACTGACGAAATAATGTCTCCTCATGGGAAGTTTATGATCTTTTCCGTTTCTATACATGTATACTATGATCCAGACTCTATACTAGTGTTGAAATAGGTGAAACGGCTAGCTTCTTTTTCCCAAATGTAATTCAGCCAAATACTGCAAGCAGGTTTTTTATTACATCATTTGAAAATTATTAGCATGCTTAATGAAAACTTGTTCAGGTATAAAGGAACAGTTAAGATATAAATGATTTATGCATGTTCTGACTTAGTCTATAGATTTATTCCCAAATGATGAAGTCACCATGCAGCATCTGTATTTTTGTATGTTTTCATCTATATTTAATGATTGTAATATATACGAAGAATGAGGTGGTATTACATTATTCCTAGTAGTAGAGGTAATGCTCTTAAGGGTTAATAGAGAGAAATACTGCTTCGTTTGAAAAAAAAAAAAAAAAGATGTGTTCTGTAGGGCTCTAGACATTCTGTAGGGTCTTCTAGAGGATGGGGCTTTTGCATAAACTCTTGCTTAAAGAACAGACTAAAATAAGGGTGCATCTCTGTAAAACATTCTAAAGAAATGACCCATGTACCCATTTCACCTGTTACTCTAATACTCAGATACCAATGACTTTATAGCTTGGTTCATCAGGGATTCCTTCGAGCCAGGTAAAGCCAGGATATGTCACCCCAAATTATGAGGACCAGAGGAATCTGCAAACAAATATTATTCCATTAATTTCTTCCCACGTATTTATCTTCCTAGAGTTTGGCGCCCTTGGAAGCCTACAACTGCTTTCCTTTGTCCTGTCACTTCTCTACCAATTTACTGTTCTTTGTCGAAGATGCTGCACAGATCACAGTTCGGAGCTACTTTTTGGAGCCACTCTTTGTTTTCGGTTTCTCCTGGGTGATGTGCACTGCGTGTGTCAGTGAAGGAACTGTTTTTCTTTTGTTAATGTGTTATCTTCTGAGCGGCCCAGCTGACAACCTAAAATGGGTAGAGGTAAAGGGTTTCCTCCCCGCGATTAGTGCTCCTTCGTCTTGCAGCCTCACTGCAGTAGGCAGGCAAAAAGTCAACTCTCGCCAAGGTTGCCGATGACCCTGGGGCCGGCCACCCCAGGATTCAGCTGCCTACTTCTGGTTCTGAACTTTTAAGGTTGGCCACTCTCGGAGGCCTTGTCCTCTCGAATATATTGGACACTGGGATTCTCAAATTAGAACCCCCAAAGGTCAAAGGGCTTTCCTTCATACAGAAACACACCAAGAACCAGGCGTGTTAAGATTTTTAACTAAAAAAAAAAAAAAAAAAAAATTGGAACTGATTTTACTCAGCAATAATGTTTTCGTGTGAAGAAATACAAAATCATTTACTTAATATCACAAACCATCATACAGCTACAGCTTTTTTCTATTAGATTTTTTTCTCATGAAAGTTACATTTGAAATGTTGCATGTGCTATTATTACGTATTTCCTGAATGTTCTCTGCTTGAAATCGCAATGACCTTGGATGGGAATGCTACAATCATATCTAAGTCTGGTTAGGGCTCATCGTGCATTAAACTTGGGCAAGAAAGATCTGACTTTGACCTAGTATTCTCACTGCACATCAGAAACTAGATCCTAGTTCGTTTGGGAATCACACCCATTCTTAACTTGGTCACTTGTGTATAGAGTGACTGTAGTTTCTCACAAGGGAAATTATAGCAGAAGTTGTTTCTAATGTGTTTGGTTTTTTAAATGTGTTTTTTGTAATAAAACCTAAACCTACAAATCTTTAAAAAGGATGTTAAAAGTTGGTGCTCTAGCTAACAATTACGTGGGAAAATAGGTTCTTCCCAGTACCCCTGCAACTGCACGTGGGTTTACAAAAGGACTCCCCCAGCTAGGCCTTATCCTAGCATTCAGGAGGACTGAAGGTCTTCTCATGAGAGAAATAAACGTGGAAGGGCGATGTGAACTTTAGCTGCACTAGCAGGATTTTGTAATCCCTCTGTAAGGATGGCTTGGGGGAAGAGCCCACACACTCTTGTGGGGGCTACTCCCTATATTTATTTATTTATTTTTAATTTTATATTTTTACTCCCTATATTTACATCAGCCTTTCTATCTGTAAATATTATATCACAGAACTAAGGATAGACAGGTAATGTGTCGAAATTTATGTAATAAAGAGCTGTATTATAATGAGGTTCTGTTGTACTAACATTTTTTGTTTCTTCTTCAGCATCTTGTGTTTCGTTTCCGGGCCTGTTGTTAAACTGGTCTTGTCGCCAATAAAACACGCTAATTGTAATGTACCTCAGTTAATTCAAGAGAGTGAGTTTTGTAAGGTATACCTTCTTCTCAGATGCTGTTGGGTTAATTATTGATGGATTATAGAATTCACAGAGAAAAGTGTTACTGGAATGCAAGGAATCTTGAAAGAACTGTGTGATGCAAATAAAATGTTCTCTATTAAAGCAACTGATTCTAGATAATTTAAAGGCTAGCCCTAAGAAGCTTCTGGATGGCCAAAAAACAAGACCGTAACAAATCTTTCTGATAAGGAAAAGCAACATAATTAGAAATGAAACACTTTGGTTGAATGTCTAGTTTATGGATATATAAAATCAAACGCACAATCCCAAACACTACTTTCTGTAAAATCATTAGGTACGAACAGGGCAGAAACAAGCGATCCTATTAACTGAAAAGGAAATTGGGGCACAGGAAGCTTTCAGGGTGTGCTGTGTCAGACACTCCTTCTGGCTGGGATCTGACGGCTCCGACGTTCCTTGAAACTTCAAGTATAAAATATCAATAATAATGGAATTCCAGCGCTGGGAGATCATTTATTCCGACCTTCTCGTTTTACCAAAGAAGACACTGAAGCCCTTAAAGATCGAGTTACCCACCATTATTCAGAGAGAGAGGTTCGTAAACATCTCGGCTTCTAGAACTCTTGGGAACAATATATACAAGATAAATGTGACTGTCCAGTGGGCTCTAACGTTTGCACCTTGTCTTTTATATTAATGGCATTAAAATAAAATTCTCAGCGATGATGTACAGAGACGCCTGCGGCGTCGCGGCCCGCATTTTCCTCCCTTGCCTTTCTCCCAGTTCTACCCGGGCCTGTTCTTTCTGGGTCAAGGTTGGTTTCCTCTGAACCCCGGCCCTGGCTGCCATCTGGAACTGTGCACAGCGCGTTTGGAAGAGCCTGACAGGAGGGGAGAGATGAAGTGTCGTTCGCATCAGTCGGTTAAGGCCTTTTGCAAACAGCCCCCGGCCCCCCGCTCTGTCTCCGGGCAGCCGTTCTCTCTGCCCGAGGCTCTCCGTTTCCCACCCCATCTCCCCTCCCCGCGGGGTGCGGCTGCGGGGCCGGCCGCCTCGGCCAGGGGAGATGGTGCCCACGGGCCGGGCGGGGGGAACCTGACCTCGCTCCCCATTTGGGTCTCCGGAGCAAGGAGGGCGCTGCGGGCGCCACACCGAGCCGCCTCCCGCGCGGGGATGGGCTGGGGCGGTTGCGCCTCTAAAGCGATGGCGAGCGGGGACCCTGGGCGTGGAAGGGAGCGGCACCGCCCGGGCCTCGCCCTTCCTCCTCCTCCTCCTCCTTGCACGCCGCTCGCCTCTTCTCCAGCCATGACTCAGCGCTTCTCGCAGGCTGCCGGGCTGGGGACACGGGCTCCTCGCCGGCCCCTCCCGCCGCGTCCACCCCCTCTCTCACACCCACGCCCGCCCTCGGCCGCCGGCCCTTCCCCAGCGCCGCCGCCGCCGCCGCCGCAGTCAGCTCGGGCGTCCCGGCAGCATCAGCCGCCCGACCCGGCCGCAGCCGACCCCGCGCGCCGCCCGCCATGCAGCCCCAAGCCCCCGGCCGCCGACACGCCCCGCAGCGCGGCTACGCCGTGACCCGGAGCCCCCATCTCAACAAGGTACGCCCGCTCGCCCGCCCCCGCTCGGTCTCGGTCAAGGTCACGGGCAGGCCCCCCGGCGGCGCAGCGGACGCCGCTTAGCCCTTCCGCCCGCGCCCCCGGGGTGCCGCCCCGCCGGAGCGCCCCCCGAGAGCCTGGGCGCGGGCCGAACGGAGGGGCCGCCCGTGGGGGGTCGGTCCCCGGGAGCGTGATGGGAAGGGGCGTTGTGGCTCCGCGCCCGGGCATCCTGGTCGGGGAACGGAGGAGACGTAACTTGTTTAAATACCGCCCGGCTTCTCCGAAAGCGGGAGCCGAGGCGAAGAAAGTAGTGGCGGCGAAGTGCGTGAGCGGGGCGCGTGCCTGCGAAGGTAGCAGGTGGGCGGCCAGCCCGGCCTCGCTGTGCCACGTGCGTGCGGGGCGCACTCAGGGTGCCCAGCCCTGGAGGCTGCCGTGCAGCGGGGTGGCCCGAGGGGCCCAGCTCGGACCGGAGCGCGTTCTGCGTGGGGTCACGTGAGCCACCGGAGAGTCAAGGCCTCCCGGTTTCTGGAGGGACGCGGTTGAGAGGCTGGCAGTTCGCGGTGAGTGGCTTCTGCCTCGGGGCCCCGGCGCGGCCCGGCGCAGAATCCCCGCCCCAGACGCGGGACTGTGGGTAAAGCCGTTCCCGTGTCGTTGAACCTGGCCTTCTGGAAATTTTTGTCTTTAAGACTTCTCCTCTTTTTTATGAAAAGGGGAATACGGTGCAAGAGACCCTTTTTCAGATCTTCCTAACATTTCATTTTTCTTCACTGGCAATGTAAACACCTGTGATTTCTCTCAAATGAAAAACACCTCGGAGTGTATCAATTAGCCGACGAGATACTTAGCAGTCACGTTTATTTTATTTATTTTATCGCCAGGATTTGTCTCTGGATTGTTCCTTTGTTTAAGGATGTGCTTTTTGACATTTCCTTTAGTACATGGAGAATGCCATCAGGCGGCACAGAGGCCTGCTGGGTCATTTGGGGCCTCGCTACCAGACGCTTTTTTTCATCTAGAACTGGACCGCCGCGTCCCCCTCCCCCAACCTGGTGCCGGTGATTTGTTAATCATTATTAATGGCTTGAAGACTTGTGATTTCTTTGACTTAACAAACTATAGCTCCTGTGAGTTCTTTTTGATTTTGCTGATGACAGGCAACTGCTACTTATCTATGATTATTCAGTATTCCTGGTCATAAAGCATTATGAAATTTTAAATATTTCCTACCTATTTTTTCCTCAGTGATTTTAATTGCTAGTTTGATTGTATTCTTCCTTTTTATTATTCTGCAGGTTGGGGCCTATTTTCAGTAGGAAAAAAAAGGGAAAATTTGATGTGACAAAACAATTTATGAGTTTCAGGTGTACCTGCCTGCTGTAATTTATGACCAAATGATGGGTTGCCCCTTAAAGAGAACCGCGCGAGTGGTATAACCTGTTTGAATTTCCTCCAGTCAGGGCCCAGGGTGTGGGTTTCAAGGGGTTGATGGAATAGGCAATTCCTGAGCAAGAGCCATTATGCCTTTACTGTTTACATGAAGAATTTAATAAGAGTCCAGTACCACAGTGTTCACTGCAGCACAATTTACAATAGCCGGGACATGGAAGCAACCTAAGTGTCCGTCATCGGATGAATGGGTAAAGAAGTGGCACATACATACAATGGAATATTACTCAGCCATAAAAAGAAACAAAATTGAGTTATTTGTAGTGAGGTGGATGGACCTAGAGTCTGTCATACAGAGTGAAGCAACTGAGAAAGAGAAAAACAAATACCGTAGGCTTACACATATATATGGAATCTAAAAAAAAAAAAAGTGGTTCTCATGAACCTAGGGGCAGGACAAGAATAAAGACACAGACATAGAGAATGGACTTGAGGACACGGGGAGGGGGAAGGGTAAGCTGGGATGAAGTGAGAGAGTGGCATGGGCATATAGACACTACCAAATGTAAAATAGATAGCTAGTGGGAAACAGCTGCATGGCACAGGGAGATCAGCTGGGTGCTTTGCAACCACCTAGAGGGGTGGGAAGGAGGGAGGGGATATGGGGATATATGTACGCATATAGCTGATCACTTTGTTACACAACATAAACTAACACAACACTGTAAAGCAATTATGCTCCAGTAAAGATGTTAAAAAAAGAACAGAATTTATGCTCTTGAAATCCTTTTCACTCCTGTTCATGAGTAAGGGTTAATTTCCACTTAAGAATAATAATATCACAGAGATCTTCCATCAAGGGCATTAAGGTGTGGTATTTAATGTGTTAAGAACACGTGTTTTGACTTTGTAACTGAACTTCATTGTCTGCATGGTATCAAATTGGATCTAAAATCCAGGTGGCCAGCTTTGGAGTGATTAATGGAATAAGCGTTACTCTTCTTTTTCAGTCCTAAGACAGTTCTGTGGTACCTCATGGAAGTCACAGAACATTCTCATATGTACCACTGAAACTATAGTTGTGGGATCTTCTTGATGGGTGCTGCTCTGAAGACCTCTGGGCCTTTAAGTTTTCCAGTAGCCCAGAAATTTTTCTTGATTTTTGTGGTAACCTTGGCTGCAAAAAAACTCTGGTAGATCTAGCCCCCTATAACCCACCAGCCTGTCGTCTGGCTACACTAAGCCTTCTTCAGCCACTGTCGCACACACCTTCATCACCTTACCTTTGGGTAACTGGGACAGTTTTCCTGGTTTTATTTTCAGTATTATAGTCTGTCCTACATGTAGGTGTGAAAGAAATATCTTCATCAGTTAGCATTTTCTTCATGTTGCTCTTCTGTTATCCAAGTGTTTTTCGTATGATATTATTTCCTGTTACTTTGAATGTAAAATCAATCTGTCGGTCAGGTCTACCGTCTTCTCCACATTTATCTCATTAGGTCCCCAATTTAGCTTTCCACTTAAAATATATTTGCTGAATGTCTTACTTAGTACTTGCCTTTTTGTCTGTGCGTAATTCCTACAATGAAAATGTCATTAGTTGATTTAGTAATGATCTCTTTGGGGAAAACTTTCCTAATTATCTTAGTCCTGTTAACATTACTTAACACCTCTGTTTTTTATGTATTCAGTTGTAACATGTCGTTTGGTATTTACTGCATTGTATTTTTTCTTATTTGATTTAGATTGTCGTAGGATTCATAATCCTTAGTACAGAATTTTGCTCACTTAACATTAAATAAATGTTTATTTAATGAAGAAATGAGCCATGTTAAAACATGCTTTTCTTTTGGTCTTCTAAACAGAACTCAGCTTTTAAAGCAGGTGGCTTTTAAAGTGGTAGTTTGAGTGTTATTCTAAGACATTTCTCCTCTTAAATGTAATTTCTTGTAAGTAAATTCACATTGAAGTCTAAAGCTCAGTTGACTCCGTATACCATTGTATTGTATAATGGCATGTAGTCAGAAAAGGTGGAATTTGGTTTAAGCCTGACCATGCCCTGAAATTTTAATTATTTGCCGGATAAGCTTTGGGAGGTGCTTAATCTTGGTACAAATTGAGGTAAACAGTAGATGTGATCTGAATTAAAAAATAAAGAATGTAAAGGAATTCCCTGGCAGTCCAGTGGTTAGGACTCTGTGCTTTCAGTGCCGAGAGCCCGGGTTCAGTCCCTCGTCCCTCATTGGGGAACTAAGATCCCCCAAGCTGTGTGGCACAGCCAATAATAATAATAATAATAATAATAAAATAAAATAAAGAATTTTAAAAACCTTAGAGAAATAGAATCTTTCTTCATTGGTAATAATTCATGTCTGGTTCTTACTGTTTGTATACTCAAGTATACAACATTGCAGGTAGGATTTCATCATAGCATTTGGAGAAGCATTTCTACCTCCCACTTACGAGATTCAGTATGTTTCTGTTCACAGCCCAAATTACTTTTGAGGTGCTTATCTTTGTCTGTGTTATATAAGCTCATCCAATTTAATGTTTAATGTTTATAATTTTCAAGGATACTATCTGATTTAGATGAGTTGCGTTTCAAATTTTTTCTGAGGAATTTTCAACAATAGACATTAATAATGTTTCATAAATCACTCTTCAAAATTAAAATTCTACGTGCAAAAATAATCATACTTATTTTTTTATTTCTCGACTTATTAGTTTGCTTTATTTGCCTGTGCAATGGTAGAAAACACTCATTGATACTTTAATCATAATTAAGTTGTGTTTACATGGTTTCTGTATCTTTAAGATGAAATGATAATGTGACCTACAAGTAAATCTCTCAAAGATACCACTGGTCAACGTTTTAGGCAGTTAGATCCGGTTTAAGATGGTGATGGTGATTTATCTAAGTCAGTTTTGGTGAGCTTATTAACTTTTAAATGTGAGAAGTGAGCTTCTGGGCAAGTGCTTTTGTAGATGTTTGTCTTGATATGTCAAGACCTAATGAGCTGAATGTGTTGTAGGGAAAAAAGAGAGAAACAAGGCTGCTGCCTATGAAGGAAAGTTACTTTAAACCCCCTCTTTTTCTTCAGTGTAAACTATACCAGACTGAATCATTCAGAAAGTTTTCACCTAGTACAGTTCTCTGGAGTTGCCTCCGCAATATGATAAGCCGATATATTATTTAACGTGGAATCCCACTGATGTGAAGCCCCTTGTTACGAAGGGTTCAGCCTTACACCTCCATATTTGTCTGTTGCCTTGGTAATGCAGGATAGTACCAAAGCAAACAGTGCAGTGCTCGAATGAGTAGAAAGGTGAAGTTGACTTGAGACGTGGTGATGTGGAGTACAGAAAATGTTGAAGCGAGGAAGAGGTTGGAGATTTTTCATTTTGTATTCTGATGTCCTTCAAACTTCCGGGCAGGTGTGGAAAATGCGAAATAATGGAATGAACCCTGTAAGACTTTGTGTCTAGAAGAAATGAGTCCAAGTCCCAATTCTTTTCATTAGCAGTTGTGAGAGTTTGATTGCGATTTTCTTAACTGGCTTCAGTTATTGTCTTTATAAAGTAGAATGATGATTTCATTTATCTCTTTCAAATTTTAACAAATATTCAGAATCCACTATATGCTAGGTAATATTCTGGGTGCAGGGGATATAGCAATGAATAAGATTCCTGCTTTGAATGTACTTACATTTCCATTTGAAATATGATTTCTGTTTTACCTCTTCCCTCAGATATTAAAGAGTGCATATTCGTTTTTTCTGGCATGTATTGTAAACCAGGTTTTTTATTACTACAGCTAATTATTGATACATGATATTTTTTTTTTTTTTTTTTTTTTTTTTGCGGTATGCGGGCCTCTCACTGTTGTGGCCTCTCCCGTTGCGGAGCACAGGCTCCGGACGCACAGGCTCAGCGGCCATGGCTCACGGGCTTAGTTGCTCCGCGGCATGTGGGATCTTCCCGGACCAGGGCACGAACCCGTGTCTCCTGCATCCGCAGGCGGATTCTCAACCACTGCGCCACCAGGGAAGCCCTGATACATGATATTTTTATAGAGAGAGTCTGAACTCATAGCTGAACGGTTATGAAGTACTTATTTTTTAATGTACTTTTGACCCCCTTCTCTCTTGAATTTTTGATTTAACACCTCAAACATGATCGTGTGACCTATTAAATTTATGAGTGTCATAGTCAAATATAAAACTCTACTTTCTCTCTGGGAGACACAGATGGACATTTTACTCTCAGATTCATCTAAGTGAGTCTGACTGACGTCGCACGTCCTTTGCAGTCTTTCATAGATTTTCACAGAATGCCAGGTGTAGGTTAAAAAATGTCTTTGAGAAGAAAAAGACCAAGGAAAGCTTTCTGCTTCTCAGTACTCTGCTGAAAGTGTGTGAAGGCTTGGAAGTGGGAAAGAAAGGTAGAGGCGTGCCCTGGGGAGTGTTCCAATTGCTGAGGTGAGAGCAGTGAAATGCAAAGATACGAAATTTAAAAGTTCCAGTGGTGGGAAACCAGCCTTGAATCGATTTGACTTTGGAAGTAATCAGTTGCGCCGACAAAACAAGCATACGGACCGTTTTCCAATGGCTTTCAAAACTGTCAGGCGCAAATACTGTTACCGACTCCAAGTGGCCTGATTTGGTCTATTCATTACATCATTATTCATTTTATGTTACCCAGCAAACTTGTTGATAGCGTGTGGACCCAGAACTGATCAGCGGACATGTTACAGTTCAGTAGGACCAAGCTGGGAGTGTTTCTAAGCTAAATTATTAAGAAATTTTCTTAGACATGGGGCCCAAGTATAAAGTGTGGTTGTTTGTCTTCTTAAAGCGTTATTTAAAATATTTTATGGCTTATATATTGATTTTTACCTGTCTGTAGCTTCGTGTGTGTCATACAGTACACTTTAAGACAAAGGATTAGTGTTGCCTTAAATGAATTTGGAAAATTTAAAACATCAATATTTTTCCTCAGGCCCTGAAGATATATCTAAGTGAGCCATCAACTAAACTGGCTTCAGATACTTGAGGCCTTTGAGATTAAAGACAGGGGAGAGACACTATGCCTTTACATTTCCGTAGTTTAATCTGGTAGTTTGGGAAGTCAATATAGTAACTGATAATGTTCTCTAAAACATGGAAATGTAACTATTAGAGTTTCTATGCTTATAAACAAACCCTAGACCTAAAACACTCATTTTTTTTTTTTTTTTGCGGTACGCGGGCCTCTCACTGTTGCGGCCTCTCCCGTTGCGGAGCACAGGCTCCGGACGCGCAGGCGCAGCGGCCACGGCTCACGGGCCCAGCCGCTCCGCGGCACGTGGGATCCTCCCGGACCGGGACACGAACCCGTGTCTCCTGCATCGGCAGGCGGATTCTCAACCACTGTGCCACCAGGGAAGCCCTCATTTTTTTTTTAAATAAGTAATGGTTGAGTAAGAACATCAGCAAAAGTACTTACATGTTCATAGGAACATGGTTCTATGAATTACGTCGGGAATACATTATGAGTATTCCTGCAGTAGTTAAATTCTAAACTGTCTCACTAAGTCCTCACCATCTGGAGACTGAAGGAGGCCTATGACTCCATTAAAATATTAAGGCTGGGCCCCTTAAGCTTGCAATGTATTAAAATACATTTAAAACACCTATTCAGAGTCCTCTAAGGTAGTAAAAAATTTTTTTATTGTGAGACAGTGTATATATACATACATAATATATGTGTAAACACATTGTTATGGGCTGAATTGTGTCCTCTCCCAAAATCGTATGTTGAAGTTCTAACCCCAGCCTCTCTGTATTTAACCATATTTGGAGGTAAGGTCTTTAAAGAGGTAATTAAATTGAAATCAGGTCTTTAGGGTGGGCCCTAATCCAGTATGACTGATGTCCTTATAAGAAGAGGAGATGAGGACACAGACACAGGAAAGTCAGTGTGAAGACGGTGGGAGAAGACAGGCATGTATATACGTCAATGAGAGAAGCCTCGGAATATAAGCAGCCCTGCCCAGAGACATCTTGATTGTGCGAAAATGAATTTTGTTGGTTTAGCCACCCAGTGTGGGACTTGGTTATGGCACCTTTAGCATACTAACACATTTATGTAATTGAAGCAAAATTTTATAATACAGTACTTGCTGTGTATAGCACACTCTAGTACTATCCCATTTCAGTTTTAAAAAAATGTTGGTTGTGATTCATTAATGAATGACAATCCATTTAATCCATTTTAAAATCTGAGTTAAAAAGAAAATCTGCTCTATTGCTTAAGTAGTGCATTTATGTGCCTGGGAGGATGACTGCAGAGGGACTTTCTCTTCCGTGTCTTAGTGTTGTATGTGAAGTTCGAGTTTGTCTTGGCAGTACTGGCCCAGCCTCCTTTGGTTTTTCCATCTACCTGTCCATATTGACGTATGTCTTAAACCAATAATCTTGAAACTATGAGAATGTTCTTGTAACTAATATTGGCAGGTCTGCTTAGTAAGCCAGACAGCGTCCTTACTTATGTACCCAGAGCCAATAAGAAATTGAAACTTGGTTAGTGAGCATTTTTATGGGCCTTTAAACTTTTTACTTATTCAAAATCTTGCTTATATTAAATTTTACCTATGTTAACTATATCATAATAATATGACAGAATTGAGAGCAAACAAATTCGTCATTATGAATAAATATGAATGAAGATTAACTCTAATAAAATTATTTTCAGATTGTTTCACAAAGCAGAGGCAAGCTATGCTGAATATAAGAGATACATTGAGAACAAAATGTTACAGAAAGGCTAAAAATAAAGATATGAGAAAGTGCAAACAGCAAGAAATCAGGGTCATCCTGACATCAGACAATGTAGACATCATGTCAAAAAGCATTAAATGGGGCTTCCCTGGTGGCGCAGTGATTGAGAGTCCGCCTGCTGATGCAGGGGACACGGGTTCGTGCACCGGTCCGGGAAGATCCCACATGCCGGGGAGAGGCTGGGCCCGTGAGCCGTGGCCGCTGAGCCTGTGCGTCTGGAGCCTGTGCTCTGCAATGGGAGAGGCCACAAACAGTGAGAGGCCTGCGTACCGCGAAAAAAAAAAGAAAAAGCATTAAATGATCAGGACTTCCCTGGTTGGGCAGTCATTAAGAATCCGCCTGCCAATGCAGGGGTCCCGGGTTCAAGCCCTGGTCTGGGAAGATCCCACATGCTGCAGAGCAACTAAGCCCGTGCACCACAACTACTGAGCCTGCATTCAAAAGCCCACGAGCCACAACTACTGAGCCTATGTGCCACAACTACGGAAGCCCACGTGCCTAGAGCCAGTGCTCCACAAGAGAAGCCACCGCAATGTGAAGCTTGCTCACCACAATGAAGAGTAGCCCCTGCTCACCTCAATTAGAGAAAGCCTGCATGCAGCAATGAAGACCCAACGCAGCCAGGAATAAATAAGTAAATAAATAAATTTATTTAAAAAAAGAAAGAGCATTAAATGAGACAAAATACATAATGCTGAAAGGTACGATTCTGAATGAAGTTATACATGTAATGAATGTCTATGCACCAGATAACACAGCAGGTACCTTCATAAAAAAGACAGTATAGGACATGCAAAGAGAAATAAAAAAGATACTAACACTAGAAAACTTCAACAAATCTCTCTCAGTGCAGGACACATCATAGGGGGCAAAAACTGTTTCCGTACAGTAATTTCTACCTCAAATTTCTCAGGAAATTTACGTTTTTCCAAATCATGAGAATATTCAGTTGAGAAATTGGGAAAATGAGAAAGCTTAGTAAATAATAGAGATATTACTGATGAGAAAGACCCAATGACAAAAGGAAGAGCTGGAAATTGTACTTGTAGAGTCAGAGGTGAAGGTTGACATTTCATGGATCTTCACAGCAGTAATGATCTAATCAGTCAGTTTTGCTTGTAGCCGTTGCCAGTTTCTGACAGTATCTGTCTTTTAGTTTCTGTGTTTAGACCATTCACGCTTCATGTAATTATTAATGTTTGGATTTCTGTCCAGCATTTTATTATTAGATGTCTGTTCCCTCTGTTTTTTATTCTTCTGTTTCTCCTTTCCTGCTTTCTTGTGTATTATTTGAATATTTTAATTATTCCCTTGTAATTTCTCTATTGAGTTTTTTTAAAAAATAAATTTATTTATTTTTGGCTGTGTTGCGTCTTCATTGCTGTGTGTGGACTTTCTCTAGTTGTGGCTTGTGGGCTCTAGAGCGCAGGCTCAGTAGTTGTGGCGCACGGGCTTAGTTGCTCTGCAGCATGTGGGATCTTCCCAGACCAGGGCTCGAACCTGTGTCCCTTGCATTGGCAGGCAGATTCTTAACCACTGTGCCACCAGCGAAGTCCTCTATTGAATTTTTGACAATATCTCTTTGTACAGTCTTTTTTATTAGTTGCTATGGAAATTATGATATACATAACTTTTCACAATCTACTTAAAATGAACATTTTGCCACTTAATTGGAGTGTAGAAATCTTACCATCATATAGGTCTCACTGTGTTCCTCTGTTTATGTTATAGGTGTTATATGTTTTACATCCACTTACATCTTCATATGTGTATTACATAGTATTTTAAAAATTGAGATTTGATTGGCAATTGATATAGTTTCAGATATAAAACATAATGATTCAATATTTGTATATATTGTGAAATGATCACAGTAGGTCTAGTTAACATCCATCATTGTACGTACTTGCAAAAATTTTTTTCTTGTGATGAGAACTTTTAAGATCTACTCTCTTAGCGTCCCAATGTGCAATACAGTGTTATTAACCACAGTTAACTTGCTGTACATTACATCCCTAGGACTTATTTATTTTATAGCTGGAAATTTGTACCTTTTGACCCCCTTCACCTGTTTTGCCCATTCCTTATTCCCTACCTCTGGCAACCACCAATCTGTTTTCTGTATCTATGAGCTTGTCTCTCTTTTTTTTTGTTTGTTTTGTTTTTTGATTTCACATATAAGTGAGATCATACAGTATTTGTCTTTCTCTGTCTGCCTCACTTCACTTTAGCATAATGCCCTCAAGGTCCATCCAGTTTACTGCAAATGGCAAGATTTCTTTCTTTTTTATGGCTGAATAATATTCACTTGTAAATATTTACACCACGCTTTCTCTTTTTTTTTTTTTTTTTGTGGTACGCGGGCCTCTCACTGTTGTGGCCTCTCCCGTTGTGGAGCACAGGCTCCGGACGCGCAGGCTCAGTGGCCATGGCTCACGGGCCCAGCCGCTCCGCGGCACGTGGGATCTTCCCGGACCGGGGCATGAGTCCGCGTCCCCTGCATCGGCAGGTGGACTCGCAACCACTGCACCACCAGGGAAGCCCTACCACGCTTTCTTTATCCATTCATCCATTTATGGACACTTCGGTTGTTTCCCTATCTTGGCTATCGTAAATAATGCCACAGTGAACATGGGATGCGTATATTCTTTTGAGTTAGTGTTTTGTGTTCTTTAGATAAATACCAAGAAGTGGAGTTTCTGCATACGGTAGCTGTATTTTTAAATTGGAGAAGAACCTCCATACTGTTTTCCATAGTGGCTGCACCAATTTCACTTGTACTAACAGTGCACGAGGATTCACTTTTTTCCACATCCCTGCTGACACTTGTTGTTTCTTGTCTTTTTGATGATAGCCATTCTAACAGGTGTGAGGTGATACCTCCTTGTGGTTTTGATTTTCATTTTCCTGATGACTAGTGATATTGAGCATCTTCTCATGTGCCTGTTGGTCATCTGTCTGTCTTCTTTGGAAAAATGTCTACTCAGATCTTCTGCCTTTTTTTTTTTTTTTTTTAAATCAGATTCTCTTGTTTTTTTGCTCTGTTTTGTATGAAAAAAATTTTGATGTGATAATTCAATGTAATGTTTATAACTTTTGATTTTAATTGTGATACAAGTTTTAAAGAGTTTAAGAGGGAAAGGATAATCTATTATAGTTACTGAGATATGTACTGTTTCTGTTAGTCTTTTATTCCTGATATTTCAAGTTTTCCTTAGGTATCATTTCCCTTCCACTTAAAGGATTTCCTTTAGCATTTCTTTTAGAGCATTTTGCTGGAGACCAGTTTTCCTCTTTTTCCTTCCTCTGAGAATACCTTTATTTCATTTTCATTTCTGAAGGATATTTTCTTTTTTCTTTTGAATTTTATTTTTTTATACAGCAGGTTCTTATTAGTCATCCATTTTATACACATCAGTGTATACATGTCAATCCCAATCTCCCAATTCATCCCACCACCACCACCCCCCACCACCACTTTCCCCGTTGGTGTCCATACGTTTGTCTCTACATCTGTATCTCACTTTCTGCCCTGTAAACTGTTTCATCTGTACCATTTTTCTAGGTTCCACATATATGCGTTCATATATGATATTTGTTTTTCTCTTTCTGACCTACTTCACTCTGAATGACAGTCTCTAGATCCATCCAGGTGACTACAAATGACCCAATTTCGTTGGTTTTTATGGCTGAGTAATATTCCATTGTATATATGTACCACATCTTCTTTATCCACTTGTCTGTCGATGGGAATTTAGGTTGCTTCCATGACCTAGCTAGTGTAAATAGTGCTGCAGTGAACATTGGGGTGCATGTGTCCTTTTGAATTATGGATTTCTCTGGGTATATGCCCAGTAGTGGGATTGCTGGATCATATGGTAATTCTATTTTTAGTTTTTTAAGGAACCTCCGTACTGTCCTCCACAGTGGTTGTAACAATTTACATTCCCACCAACAGTGCAGGAGGGTTCCCATTTCTCCACACCCTCGCCAGCATTTGTTGTTTGTACATTTTCTGATGATGCCCATTCTAACTGGTGTGAGGTGATACTTCATTGTAGTTTGGACTTGAATTTCTTTAATAATTAGTGATGTTGAGCAGCTTTTCATGTGCTTCTTGGCTGTCTGTATGTCTTCTTTGGAGAAATGTCTAGTTAGGTCTTCTGCCCATGTTTGGTTGGGGTTGTTTGTTTTCTTAATATTGAGCTGCCTGAGCTGCTTATATATTTTGAGATTAATCCTTTGTCCACTGATTCATTTGCAAATATTTTCTCCCATTCTGAGGGTTGTCTTTTTGTCTTGTTTGTAGTTTCCTTTGCTGTGAAAAAAAACTTTTAAGTTTCATTAGGTCCCATTTGTTTATTTTTGTTTTTATTTCCATTACTCTAGGAGGTGGATCGAAAAAGATCTTGCTGTGATTTATGTCAAAGAGTGTTCTTCCTATGTTTTCCCCTAAGAGTTTCATAGTGTCTGGTCTTACATTTAGATCTCTAATCCATTTTGAGTTTATTTTTGTGTGTGGTGTTAGGGAGTATTCTAATTTCATTCTTTTACATGTACCTGTCCAGTTTTCCCAGAACCACTTATTGAAGAGACTGTCTTTTCTCCATTGTATACCCTTGCCTCCTTTGGCATAGATTAGTTGACCATAGGTGCATGGGTTTATCTCTGGGCTTTCTATCCTGTTCCATTGATCTATATTTCTGTTTTTGTGCCAGTACCATGTTGTCTTGATTACTATAGCTTTGTAGTGTAGTCTGAAGTCAGGGAGTCAGATTCCTCCAGCTCTGTTTTTTCTCCTAAAGACTGCATTGGCTATTCGGGTTCTTTTGTGTCTCCATACAAATTTTAAGATTTTTTGTTCTAGTTCCGTAAAAAATGCCATTGGTAATTTGATAGGGATTGCACTGAATCAGTAGATTGCTTTGGGTAGTATAATCACTTTCACAATATTGATTCTTCCAATCCAAGAACATGGTCTATCTCTCCATCTGTTGGTATCCTCTTTAATTTCTTTCATCAGTGTCTTACAGTTTTCTGCATACAGGTCTTTTGTCTCCCTAGGTAGGTTTATTCCTAGGTATGTTATTCTTTTTGTGGCAGTGGTAAATGGGAGTGTTCCCTTAATTTCTCTTTCAGATTTTTCATCATTAGTGTATAGGAATGCAAGAGATTTCTGTGCATTAATTTTGTATCCTGCAACTTTACCATATTCATTGATTAGGTCTAGTAGTTTTCTGGTGGCATCTTTAGGATTCTCTGTGTGTGGTAGCATGTCATCTACAAACAGTGACAGTTTTACTTCTTCTTTTCCAATTTGTATTCCTTTTATTTCTTTTTCTTCTCTGATTGCCGTGGCTAGGACTTCCAAAACTATGTTGAATAATAGTGGTGAGAGTGGACATCCTTATCTTGTTCCTTATCTTAGAGAAAATGCTTTCTGTTTTTCACCATTGAGAATGATGTTTGTCAATTTGTTAATATAGTGTATCACATTGATTGAATTGCATATACTGAGGAATCCTTGCATCCCTGAGATAAATCCCACTTGATCATGGTGCATGATCCTTTTAATGTGTTGTTGGATTCTGTTTGCTAGTATTTTGTTGAGGATTTTTGCATCTATATTCATGAGTGATATTGTTCTGTAATTTTCTTTTTTTGTAGTATCTTTGTCTGGTTTTGGTATCAGGGTGATGGTGGCCTCATAGAATGAGTTTGGGAGTGTTCCTTCCTCTGCAATTTTTTGGAAGAGTTTGAGAAGAATGGGTATTAGCTCTACTCTAAATGTTTGATAGAATTCACCTGTGAAGCCTCTGGTCCTGGACTTTGTTTGTTGGAAGATTTTTATCACAGTTTCAATTTCATTACTTGTGATTGGTCTGTTCATATTTTCTATTTCTTCCTGGGTCAATCTTGGAAGGTTACACCTTTCTAAGAATGTGTCCATTTCTTCCAGGTTGTCCATTTTATTGGCATAGAGTTGCTTGTAGGAGTCTCTTAGAATGCTTTGTATTTCTGCGTGTCTGTTGTAGCTACTCCTTTTCCATTTCTAGTTTTATTGATTTGAGTCCTCTCCCTCTTTTTTTTTGATGAGTCTGGCTAATGGTTTATCAATTTTGTTTATCTTCTCAAAGAACCAGCTTTTAGTTTTATTGATCTTTGCTATTGTTTTCTTTGTTTCTATTTCATTTATTTCTCTTCTGATCTTTATGATTTCTTTCCTTCTACTAACTTTGGGTTTTGTTTTTTCTTGTTTCTCAAGTTCCTTAGGTGTAAGGTTAGATTGTGAATTTGATATGTTTGTTGTTTCTTGAGGTAGGCTTGTATTGCTATAAACTTCCCTCTTAGAACTGCTTTTGCTGCATCCCATAGGTTTTGGATCATTGTGTTTTCATTGTCATTTGTCTGTAGGTATTTTTTTATTTCCTCTTTGATTTCCTCTGTGATCTCTTGGTTATTTAGTAACGTATTGTTTAGCCTCCATGTGTTTGTGTTTTTTACATTTTTTTCCCTGTAATTGATTTCTAATCTCATAGTGTTGTGGTCAGAAAAGATGCTTGATATGATTTCAATTTTCTTAAATTTACTGAGGCTTGATTTGTGACCAAAGATGTGATCTACCCTGTCGAATGTTCCCTGTGTTCTTGAGAAGAAAATGTAATCTGCTGTTTTTGGATGGGATGTCCTATAAATATCAATTAAATCTATCTGGTCTGTTGTGTCATTTAAAGCTTGTGTTTCCTTATTAATTTTCTGTTTGGATGATCTGTCCATTGGTGTAAGTGAGGTGTTATGAAGTCCCCCACTATTATTGTGTTACTGTTGATTTCATCTTTTACAGCTGTTAGCAGTTGCCTTATGTATTGAGGTGCTCCTATGTTGGATGCATATAGATTTATAATTGTTATATCTTCCTATTGGATTGATCCCTTGATCGTTATGTTGTATCCTTCCTTGTCTCTTGTAACATGCTTTATTTTAAAGTCTATTCTATCTGATATGAGTATTGCTACGCCAGCTTTCTTTTGATTTCCATTTGCATGGAATATCTTTTTCCATCCCCTCACTTCCAGTCTGC
The DNA here is from genome assembly GCF_026419965.1 of Kogia breviceps. Taxonomy (NCBI): domain Eukaryota; kingdom Metazoa; phylum Chordata; class Mammalia; order Artiodactyla; family Physeteridae; genus Kogia; species Kogia breviceps. Next base: position 699,123 of record NC_081322.1, read on the forward strand.
ATGTGTACCTAGGTCTGAAGTGGGTCTTTTGTAGATAGCATATATATGGGTCTTGTTTTTGTATGCATTCAGTGAGCCTGTGTCTTTTGGTTGGAGTATTTAATCCATTCAAATTTAAGGTAATTATCGATATGTATGTTCCTATGACCATTTTCTCAGTTGTTTTGGGTTTGCTTTTTTTTTTTTGCCATACGCAGGCCTGTCACTGTTGTGGCCTCTCCCCATTGTGGAGCACAGGCTCCAGGCACAGGCTCAGTGGCCATGGCTCATGGGCCTAGCTGCTCCATGGCACGTGGGATCTTCCTGGACAGTGGCATGAACCCGTTTCCCCTGCATCAGCAGGCGAACTCCCAAACACTGCGTCTTGGGTTTGTTTTTGCAGGTCCTTTTCTTCTCTTGTGTTTCCCACTTAGGGAAGTTCCTTTAGCATTTGTTGTAGAGCTGGTTTGGTGGTGCAGAATTCTCTTAGCTTTTGCTTTTCTGTAGAGCTTTTGATTTCTCCATCGAATCTGAATGAGACCTTTGCCGGGTAGAGTAATCTTGGTTGTAGGTTCTTCCCTTTCATCACGTTAAATATGTCATGCCACTCCCTTCTGCCTTGTAGAGTTTCTGCTGAGAAATCAGCTGTTAACCTTATGGGAGGTTATGTATGTTATTTGTATGTTATTTGTCATTTTTCCCTTGCTGCTTTCAATAATTTTTCTTTGTCTTTAATTTTTGCCAGTTTGATTACTTTGTGTCTCAGCATGTTTCTCCTTGGGTTTATCCTGTGTGGGACTCCCTGCACTTTCTGGAGTTGGGTGGCTATTTTCTTTCCCATGTTAGGGAAGTTTTCCACTATAATCTCTTCAAATATTTTCTCAGGTCCTTTCTCTTTCTCTTCTCCTTCTGAGCCCCTATAATGTGAATTTTGTTGCGTGTAATGTTGTCCCAGAGGTCTCTTAGGCCGTCTTCATTTCTTTTCATTCTTTTTTCTTTATTTTGTTCCACAGCAGGGAATTCCACCATTCTGTCTTCCAGGTCACTTATCCGTTCTTCTGCCTCAGTTATTCTGCTATTGATTCCTTCTTGTGCAGTTTTAATTTCAGTTGTATTGTTCATCTCTGTTTGTTTGTTCTTTAATTCTTCTAGATCTTTGTTAAACATTTCTTGCATCTTCTCGATCTTTGCCTCCATTCTTTTTCCCGAGGTCCTGGATCATGTTCACTATCATTTGGAATTCTTTTTCTGGTAGGTTGCCTATCTCTGCTTCATTTAGTTGTTTTTCTGGGGTTTTATCTTGTTCCTTCATCTGGTGCATAGCCCTTGGCCTTTTCATTTTGTCTATCTTTCTGTGAATGTGGTTTTTGTTCCACAGGCTGCAGGATTGTAGTTCTTCTTGCTTCTGCTGTCTTCCCTCTGGTGGATGAGGCTATCTAAGAGGCTTGTGCAAGTTTCCTGATGGGAGGGACTGGTGGTGGGTAGAACTGACTGTTGCGCTGGTGGGCAGAGCTCAGTAAAACTTTAATCTGCTTGACTGCTGTTGGGTGGGGCTGGGTTCCCTCCTTGTTGGTTGTTTGGCCTGAGGCGACCCAGCACTGGAGCCTACCCAGCTCTTTGGTGGGGCTAATGGCTGACCCTGGGAGGGCTCCCACCAAGGAGTACTTCCCAGAACTTCTGCTGTCAGTGTCCGTGTCCCCATGGTGAGCCACAGCCATCCCCCGCCTCTGCAGGAGACCCTCCAACAGTAGCAGGTAGGTCTGGTTCAGTCTCCTGTGGGGTCACTGCTCCTTCCCCTGGGTCCCCATGCGCACACTGCTTTGTGTGCGCCTTTCAAGAGTGCAGTCTCTGTTTCCCCCAGTCCTGTCAAAGTCCTGCAGTCAAATCCTACTAGCCTTCAAAATCTGATTCTCTAGGAATTCCTCCTCCCGTTGCTGGGCCCCCAGGTTGGGAAGCCTGACGTGGGGCTCAGAACCTTCACTCCAGTGGGTGGACTTCTGTGGTATAAGTGTTCTCCAGTCTGTGAGTCACCCACCCAGCAGTTATGGGATTTGATTTTATTGTGATTGTGCCCCTCCTACCATCTCATTGTGGCTTCTCCTTTGTCTTTGGATGTGGGGTGTCTTTTTTGGTGAGTTCCAGTGTCTTCCTGTCGAGGCTTGTTCAGCAGTTAGTTGTGTTTCCAGTGCTCCCGCAAGAGGGAGTGAGCGCACACCCTTCTACTCTGCCATCTTGAACCGATTCTAGGTTGACAGTTGTTTTCCTTCAACACTTTAATAATGCCATTTCTCTTCCTCTTGGTCTCTCTTATTTCTGATGAGAAATCTGCAGTCATTTGAAAAGTCAAGTGTATGTGATGTCATTTTTCTTTGGCTCATTTAAAGATGTTTTCTTTATTTTTTAGTTTTCAGCAACTTGAATATAATTTTTCTGGGTTTGCATTTCTTTATCTTCTTGGGGTTTGCTGAGCTTCTTGAGTTTTTCAGTTTATGTCTTCTGCTAAAATTGATAAGTTTTTAGCCATTATTTCTCCAAGTGTTTTTTTCTTTTTCCTCTGCTTTTGGATTCTGTTGAAATAAATGTTAGCCCTTTTGGTATTGTCTCACAGGTCCCTGAGGCTCTGATTTTTTTTTCAGTCTTTTTTTTCTTTTTTCTTTTCAGATGGTTAATTTTTAATTATCTATCTTTAAGTTAATGGAGTCTCTGCTCTTATACCTCGTTTCTGTTCTTGAGCCCATCCAATGAATATTTTATTTCAGTTATTGTATTTTTCAGTTCTAAAATTTCCATTTGGTTTTTTATAGCTTTTCTTTATTGGCTAAGACTTTTTATCTTTCTATTTGTTTCAAATGTTTGGCCCTTATGGTTTGTGGCATAGTTGCAATAACATTGTAAGTCTTCATGTGATAATTCCATTGTATGTGTCATCTTAGGACTGGCGTTTGTTGATTTTTTTTTCCTTTGAGAATTAACACTTTCCTGTTTCTTTATATGCTGAGTACTTTTTGCATGTATTCTGGATATTTGCATATTAAGAGAGTCTAGTAAATCCTCAAGGGAATGCTGTTCTTTTTAGTTTTTTGCAGCCACTCAACCTGGTTAGGTCAGTTTGAAAGTTGGACTCACCTTCTATGTGTTGTGGTTCCAGTATCAATTATGTTTTCAAAGCCTACTTTGTAGTTCTGCTTGGATCTGTTCATCATGTATACTGCTTAGTGGCCAGCGTAGGATCTATGCGGTGGTTTACTCTATAGTTTAGTTAGGTCCTTTGTTATGCTGTTTAAGATCAGATCTATACATGCATAGCTTAGAGGTGACCTCAGGAGTTTAAATACAACTTTATGAAATTATTTTCTTGAGTTTCCTTTTCTCTGTGATCTTTGTGATCCTTTTTGTCTTCTTGAGGTCCCCCCTTTCCAGCCCAGTAGCCAGAAAACTGGGCCTTTAGTTTCCCCGCTCTGCTGTGTTTCCTTCAGGTGCATTTGTATCTGGGGCCAAGTTTTACTGGAAGACAGAGAAAAATGCAACAGACATTTGACCCATGATCTTGGGACCATTGCTCCTTTGGTTAAAAAGAATGATTTTCCTTCCTCAGAATTTTAGACATCTGCAGTGGCTCCTGTCACCCACTATGGGATTGCCTGGGGGTTGGGACTGGAGAGAATGGAAAATAATAGTGAATTTCCCTCCTCTGTGGCTTTTGTAATAGTACCCTTTTCTGATTCTTGGACCAGAAAGAGAAATCTTCTGTTGGCACTCTTTTTGCCTGCACTCAGTTGCATTCCCAGCTTTTGTACTGCTTTTTGAGTCAAGGCCAGTTGCTTACAGAGGGATATGAAAAAAAAAAGTCAGGTCATACTGGAGGGCAAACTCCAAGAAATGTCACTTATGCTTTGGTGGTACCTTGGATTCTGGTCTTCTTCCCCAGTTCTTCTCCTACCATATACTCTTCAGAGTTTTCACATGGCTGCTCAGTGCATTGTATGCAAGGTCTATAGTTGGATTTAGTGGGAGAGACAAGAAAAAGTATGCTTATAGCATCTTGCACAGGACCAGAACCCTTAGATTGTTATTTTAAAGGTGTGAATGTGTGAAACTAAGTCTAACTTGATTTTAAGTTTCAGGGGAAAAAAAAAATCGGGGAATCAGCTCTCAAATGTTTATTCACATTTTCTTTTGCCCATTTTACTGAGGACATATTTTCTACAGCCAAATAAATATTAGTAATAAAGGTTATTCTGTGGAAAATGGTTCATTTCTAGGTAGAGTTCTGTGGAAATATTTCTGTATTCTAAGGATTTAGAAAGATGATTGGTTTTCTTTTTCTTTTTACATCTATATAGTACTTCACTTCTGTTCTTCTTCATGTTATGATGAAAAAAATACTACAGAAATTACAAGATTCAAAGTGCCTTGGTGGAGGTGGGTTGCAGAGTGGTTATGCTGGTTTGTATTACAGCTTCATCTTTCAACATAGTTGCTCATAGGTCCTGGAATATAGTTAAGTATTCTGCAAAAAAAAATGTTTATTTCTGCAAAAAAAAAAAAAAGTTTATTGAAGGGATAAATGAGGGATCATTCTGGAACTCATTCTTATAGCTCTGTTCTACCTTTCAGAAGTGGCGGTAACCTCTCCACAGGTCACATGCCACTTGAGGGATGTTTATGCTGTTGGGTGCGTGTTGGAGAATCTCTTCCCTTTAGTGAGTATAAGGATGGCCAGTGTATCGTTTAGAATTAGACTTTGCTACATATAACAAACAAACAACAACAAAACGGCAGTGACTCACTTGAGACCTAGCTTATTTCTCTTTCACCCAGGAAGGAACTGAGAGGTAGACAGTCTGGGGCTGTTTGGTGGGTGCACAGAACCATCAGGGACGCTGCTGCTCTACTGTCTTCAGGAGCACTTCTTGGTCCTAACCAACTATAGGTTTGTAGACGTCATATACTCTTTGCAGGCTGGCCGCTGGAAGAAATGAGAGGGACGCAAGAAGGCCTCCTTTCCCGCGGAGTCAGCTTTCTTTAAGGAGCCTTTCCCGCCGTGCACACAACACTTCTGCTTCCATATCGTCGCCGAGCGCCTCCCCACGTCACCGCGTCTCACTCCAGGGGAGTCCGGAATGGTAGTTTTCCACCGGACACATGACCGCACTACATAATATTAGGATCTTCTTGCTGGGGAGAAAAGGGGGAACAGATGTTACAGTAGGCGACTAACTGGCCCTCTCTGCCCAAGACAGAGCTGCCAGACACGTAAGGATAGCGATTTAACCAATGTAAATAAGAAATACGATCATCTTGCTCTGGGAGAATGCGATACATGGTTCTTAATATGTTTTAATATCCTTACAGGTTCACTGTATACAAATAAATATACAACAATAGGACAAGTTTGTTTCCCTCCCGTTTCTGTGCCCTGGCTAGCTTGTTTTCCCTTCCTGGAGGCAACTGCTGCTTCTGGTGACCGGGGCTTCCATTATAGACTAGAAATATTCTGCAAAGTGTGTTTTTAAATATTGTTTGAAGTTGATTTTCGCATGTTAAGTTGTCATTGATGTGGGGTACGAACCCCTTCGCGTGGTGGTTCACAGAGAACGGGCGCGGCTGGGACGACGGGTGTGCGTCAGACGGGGTCGCGGAAAACAGGGAGTCGCGGTCCCCGGCTGCATCCTTTGTTCGTTGCCTGGAGCTCCGAAACCGGTTCTGAAGCGTGGCTTTTTCTTTCTTCGCTGAGCCACCTTGCGTATCGGGATTCCTCAGCGTAGGAGCCACACATACTGCCTGGTGAGTGCTGACAGCTCCCTGGTGGCATTTTCATGAAACTCACCAGGAGGACAACAGCGACAGCTAGACCTAAGGTTTACAACTTGACCTAGTCAACAGGGCTTGCCTCTTTCATCCTTCTTCCCGCAGCTGATGTCTCCTTCTCTCTGCTCTCTCCAAGAAGCCACGCTTTTCTGCATCGGGGTTTGCGCCCCTGTTTCCCGCGTTGCCACTTGCAGCGTTTCAGCTGCCCAACCCGTCCTCTTCTCCTTGACCTTAGATCTCAGTTGACCCTCACTGCTCAGTGAGCTCTTCCTTTGTCACCCTCTAGATGAACTCGGATCTTAAGTTTTGCCTTTTCTTTCCCCTGTACTTATCACATTGTTGTTTTAGAGTTATTTGTGTAGCTGTTGCTAGAATATCCTGTTAAGCTCTCTGAACTGCAAACTTCGTGAAGCTTTGAACCACATTTAGCATGTCGGTGTTCCATTGGTTTAGTGCCTGTAAGCATTCACTCAACAAATCCTTGCCGAAAAGTATTTGGTGAGCGCGATGATTAATTTTGTATCAACGTGACTGGGCCACTGGGTGCCCAGATGTTTGGTCAGATAGTATCTGGGGTGTGTCTAGGAGGGTGTCTCTGGATGAGATCAACATTTGATTGGTAGACTGAGTGAAGCACACTTCCCTCCCTCATGTGGGTGGGCCTCATTCAATCAGTTGAAGACCTGGATAAAACAAAAGGGCTGACCCTCCCGTGAGCATGAGGGAACCCCTCTTGCTGGACAGCCTACAGGCTGAGACATCAGTTTTTTCCTACCTTTGGACCTGAACTGAATCTTTGGCTCTTCCTGGGTCTTGAACCTACTGGCCTTCACACTAGAACCATACTATTGGCACTCCTGGTTTCTCCAGCCGTTGAACTTGGACTAGACCTACACCGTGGGCTCTCCGAGTCTCCAGCCTGCCGAGTTCAGATCTGGAGACTTGTCGGCTTCCATAATTGCAACGCCTTCTAGTAAATTTCTCCCTCTGTATGATGTGTATTCATACACCCTACTGGCTCTGTTTCTCTGGAGAACCCTGATCAATACAGTGAGCTTCACAATCTTCCATAAAATAACTCTGAGGGCTTCCCTGGTGGCGCAGTGGTTGAGAATCCGCCTGCCGATGCAGGAGACACGGGTTCGTGCCCTGGTCCGGGAAGATCCCACGTGCCGCGGAGCAACTAAGCCCGTGAGCCATGGCCGCTAGGCCTGCGCGTCCGGAGCCTGTGCTCTGCAACGGGAGAGGCCACAACAGTGAGAGGCCCGCATACCGCAAAAAAAACAAACAAACAAACAAACAAAAAAACTCTGAGAGGAGACAAAATGTTTCGGACAATCTCAACTGTGGATCTGAAGTAAGAAAGCCATCTTGTGGTATTTCTGGGAATATCATGTGAATTATACATCCCTTAGGACAGTGAAGCATAATTCTCTGCAATAGTTCTTAACATATTTTTTGCCAAAGTCCCCTTTGGAAATTTGGTGAAGTCTGTGACTCCTTAAATCACTGGTTTAAATAAGTAGTGTTTTAAATAAATAGTGTTACAAAAGAAACCAATTATATTGAAATATAGATATCAGAATATTGAAAAAATAAATGTGGGGTATTATAAGATATATTCCTCTTTCTCAGAGACTTAAATAGCAAGACAATATATTTAAATAGGGCAATTTAAAATAAAATTTTATTTTGTAAAGAGGTCAGTATGAAGGTCATTGATATGACTAGACTGTATGCCTGTTCGTTATAAAACAACCATATTTTGGGTCTAAAACTACTGTAATTTCAAAGTGATGATAAACATAAATGATATTTCAAGATATATGCCACAGATGTAATGTGATATGAAAATATTTGTTATTTCTATTTATGACATAATCACAGGAACTACTACTATTTCTCTTGTCTTATCCCTTCTTTTATAGTGGAAGGAAACACTGAATTTCATACAGTTAGTGAGAAAAGATGTCCACATTTAAAGATTCCTGAATTATACCCACTGATTCCTTGAGGGTCCGTGATTATTAGGTCCTTGGACCTTAGGTTCAGATCCTTTGGTAGGGATCTAAATTGGATCTTCACAAAAAGTACTGACAGGGTCTCTAAAAACTGATTCTTAAATTCAGCAGTTTTCTGACAATACCAAGAATGTGAAGAATAAAAGTATTTACTTAGCTCTTGTATATTCATGGTTTTGTTTTAAAAGTTATTATTAGTAACTCACGCATTTTTATCAATATAACACTTTATAATTCACATAGGATGCAAAAATATCTGGTCTCATTTTATCCTCTCAACAGCCAGACGAGACACACATAACATGCACTTATACTGTGTGTTCCATATGTTTGATTACTCCTATTTAGTAGATGCAAAAGTTGAGGAGAGTCTGCATTTAACCCCAAGCACTTTAAGTACCTGCTCAAAATCATAGTGTTAAATAATATCTACTTGTGAATCAGACTTGGGTCTAAATCCAGATAGTATGCTTTATAGACTTATATTGCCATGAATTCATATTTGCTAGTGAATTATGTATGTAAATTTAAAGTATATGGATTAATGGAACCTATAATATTTTCAAAATGTACTAGACAGCTGCCTACAACAAAGAATTATCTAGCCCAAAATGTCACTAGTGCTGAGGTTGAGAAACCCTTGTTTAGATGAAGGTACTTAAAAAAAAATCCCAACAAACTCTAGCACTTAGGCTGACAGGTAGAAATGTCTTTTTGTCATACCAGGTTGATCTTGCATGCCTGGTTCAAAGTCGTTTTAAAAAGCTGATACAGGGCTTCCCTGGTGGCGCAGTGGTTGAGAGTCCGCCTGCCGATGCGGGGGACGCGGGTTCGTGCCCCGGTCCGGGAGGATCCCACGTGCCGCGGAGCGGCTGGGCCCGTGAGCAGTGGCCGCTGAGCCTGCGCGTCCGGAGCCTGTGCTCCGCAACGGGAGAGGCCACAGCGGTGAGAGGCCCGCGTACCGCAAAAAAAAAAAAAAAAAAAAAAAAAAAAACAAACTGATACAAGTGGATTAATTTAATTAAATAATCTAATGTATGTGTGGAAAGCGCAATTGTTATTTGAGAGATTTCAAATCATGAGCACTCTGTATTAGTGCACATATTAAAAAAATTTTAGTTTGAATTTTTTTTTTTTTTTTTTTGCGGTACGCGGGCCTCTCCCTGTCGTGGCCTCTCCCGCTGCGGAGCACAGGCTCCGGACGCGCAGGCGCAGCGGCCATGGCTCTCGGGCCCAGCCGCTCCGCGGCACGTGGGATCCTCCCGGACCGGGGCGCGAACGCGCGTCCCCTGCATCGGCAGGCGGACTCCCAACCACTGCGCCACCAGGGAAGCCCTTTAGTTTGAATTTGAATTAGAATTAGAATTAGGTGTGTTGGTTATTCAAAATAGAGCTGCAGAGAACTGAACGGCATGAAAGTGAAAAGTTGTTTCAGATCCATATATTTATTTATCCATTCGTTTATTTAAAATTGATTGAGGCACTGCTCCATCCTGATGTTGGATTAGGTGCTGTCATACAGACATGAATAGCATAGTGCCTGTCCTTCAGGAGCACCTGGAACTTTGGGTGAAATATTACTTAAACAGAAATAATGAAACGTGGGAAGTTCCATGATAAAAGTGCGTGGTGCTGTACGAGAACATTGGAGGACACCTCCCTAACCCAGAGAGAAGGAGGAAGGCCACCGTTCAGGAATCGGCAAAGGTCATTTACAAATTCATGTGTAATTTAATTAGTAACTCAGTGTATTCAATTGCTGTCTACTTTGAGGCTGTAGATTCTTCTACGACCTCAAAAGAGGGAGGAAACCATATGAAGGCACAATAGACAGTTATCTTGTGGTCCTGATCTTTCTGGCTCACTGTCTTGAATATTCGCTTTACATGTTATCATAGGCATATTTAGAGGGTTTTGTCTGAGTCACATGTATAATATATTTGTTAGAATAGCGTAAATGTCCATGTGATTACTTGAGACTCTTCTGGCGACGGGTATTACCCATTTGGTTTGGATTATTCATTTACATTTCAATCCGTGATCTTAGACTTGGTTTTATCATTTGTGTACATTGGTAGTTTCAATAGTTTATTAAGCATTACCAGTCTGCTTACTTAACAGGGACTTTTCTCTACTGTGAAATTTGCCTTAAAACTTCTTTGAGAACAATAGAACTCCATCCTGCTGAAAGGATTTTGAAACCTTATTAATGATTTTAAGACTTACGTTTGGAAAATGTAGTGTTGACGTAGATGGTTAACCATTTCTCAGCCTTATAAGGAATCTATGAAGTTCAGACTTTTAAGTAAGAAATACTTGCACTAATTAAACATCTCATCTGATATTTTAAAAATCTTTTTGCTCTCTTAGGTAGAGATGTTCTTTCTTTTTTAAAATCGGGCAAACATCACTTAAACTACAATGTAGTTATAGTTGCTTATATCCTATAATACCTAGATGAAATAAGTTCGGGGTGTTGCACAGTTATGATATTTTCTTACAAGTTTTAGGGTATGTAGGGCCAAGTGTATTTTAGATATATTTTTATGATCATTACTTATATCAGTTTAAATTACTTTTTAAAGATATCTGTAAGAATTACTTGCTATGTAATAAAACCAAATATTTTGCTTAAAGATGTTAATCTATTATTGATTTTAAATAATTGATTTTTCTGTCTCTTGAAGGAGACTGTTACCAGAGAACTTGATTGCACAGCTGAATGCATTCAAAATAATCATATGATTATTTTTCTGATGTAAACTTTACCTTGGAAATGTATATTCCATCTGGCTGATGGTTTTTTTTGAAGAAATGAGATTGTATACCACCAGGAAAATTTTTAAAGTTATTATCTATGTTGTCAATTAGAATTTAAAAAAAAATCAATTTCAAAGAACAATTTTTGGCAGTCTGGAAGGCTTGGGGGAAGGAACCATTCAGAAGGATGTGTCCAGGGCAAAGGTCCAGTATCTTCTCATTCTATAGATATGAAATATGGACATAAACGATGTTAAAACATTTGAAATTATTATATTTAAAACTAAAGCTCAATTTGATCTCTCTATTTCAGAACAATAAATAATAAAAATGTAAAGGTCTCTCCTTTTGTACTCTTTACATATAAATAATTTCTCCCCCAAATTACTGTCAACAATATTCTAAAACATTTTTTCATAAGACCTTTCAGGACAGATATGCCGTATTATCTGTAATGTCACATTTATCAAATCTGTATCTAGTTCAGCCAAAATCATAAATTATGAAAAAAATATGGTAAAGAAATCGAAGACAAATTAGCTTTTAAAAAAGGTATTTTAAAATTTGGAATGTGAAATACATCCATAATTTGCTAAGCAAACCTTCAGTCATTTTAATTATATTCTTTTCAAATAAGGAGCAAATTAGCTGCTGAATTGATTTTTTTATAGAACCTAATAAAATTTAGCACAGTGAAATTCACTCTTTCTGGTGTATACTTCTCTTAGTTTTGACAAGTGTATGATGTTGTGTAACCAGCGCCACAATCAAGAAAAGTTCCACCACCTCGAGAATATTCCGTTGTGCTACCCCTTTGTAGTTAACTCTTCTCTCCACTCCCCGACCCGAGAACTGATCTTTTTAATCCTTATAATTTTGCTGCTTCCAGAATGTCAAATGAATGAAACCATGCAGTACGTAACCTTTTGAGTCTAGCTTCTTTCATTACCATAATGCATTTGCAGTTCATCTCTGTTTCCTGTTTCAGTAGTTTTTCTTTTTTACTACTGAGTAATATTCTCGTATACCAATGTAGCTTAGTTGTTTCAGGTTTTTTGCGATTATTACTTTCCACTCTCTTTTCTACTCCTTTAAACCTTCTTTCTTCACTTTTCTGCTTTGTCTTCTCCAAAACGTACAATAGCAACTGTATAGTTATAGCAAATCAATAATTGATTAATGATTTATTAATGATTAATGTGTTAATCCAACACATTTTTTGTTGATCACCTACAAAGTGATGGGTATTATTCTGGACACTAGGGATTCACTGGTTGAATAAAACATACAAACATCTCTGCCCTAACGTGATTATGGCTTCAAACATTAAAATTAATGAATTCTGTTATCATAATGCATTACCATACATGTAGAGATTATCCTAAAGATTTTTGTGATTTAGGTAATGTTTTCCTTTCTGCCATTCAGCTTGATTATTTTTAGTCATTCTACAGGGAAAAAAGAAAAACTACTGAAGTTAGCTGGAAACATTAAAGACTGTTAGTGTGGAATATAGATCCTATTTGTTCTGTTTTTATGGCAGTAGTTTCTAATAAATTACTCAGGACAAAGCTGCTTTCTCAGTTATGTTTGCTCTATGCAAGCATGGTTTCTAATATAAGTCTCCTGTTATGCCAGGAATTTTGTTTTCATTTTTGCTCGAGAGTCTCAGTTTTCTCAAGAAGATATACATAGATTAATGAGTAGAGTCTAGAAGAATAGTTGTCCTGTTTGTTGCCCTCAGCAGTGAAACAACATACCATTCTGCTGTCTAGGGATCTAGTCCAAAAGGTTTTTTAAGGAGGAAGGAAAGTAAAAGAAAGAAAAAGAGAAAAACAGGGTTGAACCTCGAGTGTATGAGAACACTTTTAGGTAATTAGAATTATAGGTGATCTGGAAACCTAATATATGTATAACCAAGCTTTTCAACTACATAAAAGACTTAGTAGACGTCATTTGAAAGTTAGAACCTGCATGTGTACTTTGGATACACTGTCCCTTGTTGGATAGGCCCTGCAGGAGAACCCTAAGGTAAAAATTCTTTGAAACAGGTATATGTTACCTCAACTTCTTAATAAGGAGAATGTATTAAGCTAGGCTGTCACTGTCAAGTTTTAGACGTAACTGACCTGTTTATAAATTTCTGAAAAATATATTAATATGTCTCTGTTAGTGTGAAAAAATGCAATAGAGAGCCGGGATTATGACATTGTTCAAAATTCAACTTATTGTTTCTCTGAATACTTTTTGGGAAGCTGCGGGTTGGTAGGAATCACATTGATGTGTCATTCTTAAAACTGCCGTATATGTTTAAAAATTTTCAGGGGTTTTAAGATTTAAGTTGACATATTCATTGATTTTTTAAAAATTCACAAAGAGTAGTAATAGGGTATGAATCCAGTCATAGGACTTTAACTCTTTAACTTGGCCCAGTTCTTCAGATTTCTAAGCCCTAGTGGTTTGTTTATTTTTAAGAGTTGAATTGGTACTTTAGTGCGTGTTGGAAAATTTGGCTAACAGCCTGTGGGAGTTTGTAGTTACTAAACATCAAAGAATATAGCAAGAGATATCCGGGTGGCGTTATCATTTACATGGCATAAGGTATGGTAAACCTGTTAGACTGAGGAATTGTTTCAGACAAAACATTGGAAAATTTATGTAAAAAGACTGGCTAATGACACCAGTAAATGAGTTAATGCCATTATAAAGTGAAAGAACGAGCACGTTAGTACTTCTGAAAATGAGCCGTATTCTCAGAATATCAATATTTTGATTATTATTTTTACAGGCAGATTTTCCAGGGCATAACATTCAAAAGTTTGCTGCTTCTTCACATATATTCATATGTCTTTGAGACTTTAACTTCAGCCCAGCTTTTCTCCCATTTTTAATTTCCAAGTTTTCATTTCAAGCTAGAGAAAAGTCTGTGGTCTTCTTTTTCAAATACATTACTGTATATAATTCTGCTTCATTTCTAGGAAGCAGACATTTTACATTATATCTTTCTATTTTAAAGTATTTTACTTTATGTCCTTATAAAAAGTTTTGCTTTATATCTATAACAAGTTGTATCTTTAGCAGGTGAAGTATGCCTTCCATTTTGTAGATTCCTTTTTCACAAAAACTTTAAATTTTAAATGGTTACTTTAAATTTTAAATGTAACTTTACCAGCCTCGATAGGCTAATCAGTTTCCTGAGGAGCAGTTTTAATGTTTTTAAAATTTTAATGTAAGTCTCTAAAATATTGAAAACTTTCTATTTTATTTATCTTGCACATTACTGAGGTCTCATCGTGTCAGTTACTGTTCTGAGCCCTAGGGATAAAGCAGTGGAAAAAAAAAACAGACAAAATTCCCTGACCTCGTGGAGTTTGCATTCTGGTGGGGACACAAACCACAAATGAAAAAGAAAATGGCATGGAAGGGCTCTAGCAACACCGCAGTGTCTCCTGGTGTGGACGGGGACTCCAGCCTGTGCTGGTCCGCTGTGCTCCGGGCATCTGGGAGGTGGTGACGGCACCAGGCACGGCTGGACACGCAGGTTTATCCTCTCGGAGGGGGACCATCCTGCCGCCGTCCACGTGTATTAGAACTCCAGATGGCCCCCGGCTGGGCATGCAATGGGGCTTTTGTGGTGAAGGAATGGCTGCTGGTGGAGCAAAGCATCTTGGAAACGGGCACCAGCCATGCCAACAGCACGGGGAGCAAACCCGCCCATCATGACGACGGGGCCAGACCCAAAGCAGTCAGTCTAATCGAAGAAGCCCTCTTGGGCTTCAGTATCTCCAGGGAGACCCTAATCTTCCAGATCAACGGCTACTGGGTTTATCTGCTGTTACTTCCCCTCGTATTATATCCTGGCCAGTCTCCTAGGTCCATTCTGGGTTTTTGTATGCACTCATCAGTTCCATTTTGTTTGCTTGTTTTTGAGCCTCATAGTTTGTAATGCTGTTGTTTTGTACAGTAGTGTAAACAGATGATGTAGGTATAATAATAAGGCTCGAATGGGCTTACTGGGTGAGTCTGGAAAGGCTTTAGAGAGGAGGGAGCATTTGAGGTATGGTTTGAAAGGAGAGAAGCAGGGAAGGAAGACATTCTTGACTGTGGTATAGTGCAAGAAGAAAGGGCTGTGGCATGTCCAGGCAATGGTGAGAAGTTTTGTGTAAGCAGGAGTGTATAATTAGTGGGAGATAGCTTCGGAGAGGAGTGTTGGAAAAGGTACCTCGGAATCATAGATAAGGCGTTTCGTCTCCTGACCTATTTTATACATAGAAACACAGCAAGGGACTTCCCTGGTGGTCCAGGGGTTAAGAATCGGTCTTGCAATGCAGGGGCCACTGGTTTGATCCTTGGTCAGGGAACTAAGATCACACATGTCGCAGGGCAACTAAACCTGTGTGCCGCAACTACTGAGCCCATGCGCTCTGCAGCCCGCACGCCACATCTAGAGAGGAGCCCGTGCACTGCAACAAAGAGCCCGCACGCCACAACGAAAGATCCCGTGTGCCACAACGAACGATCCCGTGTGCTGCAACTAATATCTGATGCAACCAACCAATAAATAAATAAATAAATAAATAAAAGAAAAAGAAACACAGCAGGTCGTAGGTGACCTACTCATGTCCATCATTTAAAAACCTTTTGTAATAACTACTATTCATTTTTAAATCTAATGATACTAATACTGATAATTATATCTTCTTCCATTTGCGTGGCTTCAGATAATTTCCTCCTATCCGTTGCCTGATTTTATCCTAACATTATCTAAGTGACACGGATCTGAAAATACTATCCTAATATTTAAAGGTGAGCAAAGTGAGGTGTGGAGAGATTACATGGTCTGCTCAGTCACGTGGCCACGCTTGGAGGGATGCCAGATCTTCTGGATTTTCAATTCCATATACTTGTTGGGTTTATTTGGTTTGTAGGTATGCGTTTTGTCCTTTTCCCCCCTTGAATTACCGTGTTTTCCTTTTCTCCGTAGGACTTGGCTTTTACCCTGGAAGAGAGACAGCAACTGAACATTCATGGATTGTTGCCACCTTGCTTCATCAGCCAGGATATCCAGCTCCTTAGAGTAATCAAGAATTTCGAGCATCTGAACTCTGATTTTGACAGGTAACATGTTCCTGAAGGTGATTTTTGTATGTCTCATAGGCAACTGTCTAGTTTATTTTTTATCAGATGAGAAAGTTTAAATATTTAGTGCTTTGGAAAGAGTAGCCAACTTTGAGGAGGATTTGCCTGTAAATACAGTGATGTTTTGTAAAAAATTTACCCTCTGTAGGAACAACTGAACAAATTAAAATTTTCTAAGCTATATCCTCAGAAAGACAACTTTTCTCTTGTGATAAAGTTGTTGCTATGTGAATTACCAGGAAATGCCATTCCAAACTAGGTGAAAGTGCACTTTTTCATCTTGCAAGTGTGGTTCCCACACTTTTGTGAATTTCGGTCACTTACTTTGTTTAGAACCCAGTTTCCATGTTTGTACAAAGATAAAGGTAACAAAGATAAAGGTACCCTTGGGAATTAGCTAGCAGTAAGTTGAAATTCTGGCTGTATTTCACTAGAGCAAACCACTCCGCCCACTGCCATGACCACTGCATGTGCCTTGCCCTCTGTTTTGATGCTGCCTTTTCATATTAAGGTGTTAGACCCACCTACACCTCAGTTTTTCCATGTGTGGGTTGAAGAGAATAATAGTTATTTGAAAATATTGTCGTGAAGGTTAGAAGAGAGAGCTAACCCAGTACCTCGTAAGTCTTCGTATTAGTCAGGGTTCTGCAGAGAAATAGAACAGATAGGATATATGTGTGTGTGTGTGTGTGTGTGTGTGTGTGTGTGCGCGCGCGCGTGTGTGTGTACACATACAGGTAATGAGAGGGAGCGAGAGAGAGGGAGGGGTTTATTCATTGATTGATTTTGATTTCAAAGAATTGGCTCAAGTGATTATGGAGGCTTGGTCAGTCCTAAATCTCCAGTGGAGCCCCAGGGAAGAGTTGCAGTTCAAGTCCAAAGGCAGTCTGCTGGTGGAATTCTTTTTTTGCTCTGGCATTGGAGGGAAGTCCGGTCTTTGTTCTATTAAGGTTTTCAATGGATTGGATGAGGCTCACACACATTATAGAGGGTAATCTGCTTTATTCAAAGTACGCCAATTTAAATGTGAATCTCATACAAAAACTGCCCTCACAGAAACATCCAGAATAGTGGACCAAATATCTGGGTGCTGTCTCCTAGCCAAGTTGACACATAAAATTAACCACTCCTTTTCAACTTGGCACCCATGCACGTCTCCTTGAAACAAACTGAATCTCTGCACAAAGACAATAAAAAGTCCTACCTCTGCCTAACGTGATAGAACTATCCCAGGTACAACCGAAAACACACCAACTCTTTCCCCAGAAGAGGATGTAAAGCCCTTGGTGATATTTACCTTTCTCCTTGATATCTCTTGACTTTAATACTATGATGTAAAGTTAACTATACAGCTGACCCTTGGGGACTTCCCTGGTGGCACAGTGGTTAAGAATCCAGCTGCCAATGCAGGGGACATGGGTTCAAACCCTGGTCTGGGAAGATCCCACATGCCTCAGAGCAGCTAAGCCCGTGCACCACAACTACTGAGCCTGAGCTCTAGAGCCCGCGAGCCACAACTACTGAGCCCACGTGCCACAACTCCTGAAGCCCGAGCGCCTAGAGCCCGTGCTCCGCAACAAGAGAAGCCACCGCAATGAGAAGCCCGCGCACCGCCACGAAGAGTAGCCCCCGCTCGCCGCAGCTGGAGAGAGCCTGCATGCAGCGATGGAAAAAAGACCGAATGCAGCCAAAAATAAATATAAATAAATAAATATATTTTTAAAAAGTACAGTTGACCCTTGAACAACCTGGGTTTGAACTGTGCATGTCCACTTATGTGTGGATTTTTTTGGTAAATACATCCTACGGTACTACATAATCTGTAGCTGATTGAATCAAATGAGGAACTACAGATATGGAGGGCCAAATCTAAGGTTCTATGTGGATTTTTGACTGTGTGTCACCCCAATCTCCACGTTGTTCGGGGTCAGCTGTATTTAAATACTATGATATAAACTCAGTACATCTTAGGTTACACGATAAAGGGATAAGAGAGGGAAAAATTATCTTTGTCTACAGATATTTGTATATATATATATTACGAATATATATATATATATTTATCTGCACATACACGCAAACATATTCATAACAAAGTAAGGAAGAATACACATGGTAATTACAGTCCTCATTTCTGTAACTGGTCACGTGATCAGAGCTGGTATTTATGACTACCTTCTGCCCTCACCCATCTCACGCTTCCTTTGCCTTCAGCCAGTCTTGACTCCTTACCTGGTAGAGTGAGCCAGAGCTTTAACTCCGGAGCGTCTGGGCTGTTAGTGGTCCTGTCTGAATTGGGTTGCTGTAGTTTCCCGTTGACTTTAATCACGGGGACCCCCAGTGGGTCTCCTGTATTCCACACACCCTCTTCCTTACCTCCATTATGGAGCGGGAGCCCGATTTCCCCTTGAAGTCAGGATTGGTCACTGCAGCCAGCACAGTAACTCCCTTCTCCGCCTGTTAGTTCGGAGGCACGCGGTGCCCCAAGTGGCCAGTGGCGGTCTTAACTTGCAGCCCAGTGGAATCATTGTCTCCTGGTGGAAACATTCCTCCCTTTAGAATGAGCGCTTCTAGGCCAGTGGAGCGTAACGTCACAGGGACAGGAAGCAGGAATTTTGCTGGCGGGTCGCTGGGGGATGGTGGTGAGTGGTGCCACCTCCATTTGCACCCCTGTGATTCTGTGCATGCTGGCCGTGGGAGAAATAGAACCATATAATAGATGCGGATTCCGAGCGTGTATAATATAACCTCCTGGAGCATCACGCCCCAGCTTCACAAGGTGTTGCCACCTAGCTGGTGCTGTAACTGAGTCTTCCGAAGGCCATTCCACCATTCTGTCAAGCCAGCTGCTTCGGGATGGTGGGGACATGGTAAGACCAGTGGATTCCAACGAGCTGGGGCCCGTTGCCTCACTTCATTTGCTGTGGAGTGAATTCCTTGATCAGGAGTCATGCTGGGTGGAATTCAGTGGATGAGGCGTTTTGTAAGTCCATGGAGGGTGGCTTTGGCAGAAGCACTGTGTGCAGGGAAGGTAAGTCTTCGTACAGAGTAAGCGTCTCTTCCAGTAAGAACCCGTGCCGTTCCTTCCGTGATGGAAGCTGTCCAGTGAATCAACCTGCCACCAGGTAGCTTGCTGATCACGCCATGGGATGGCAGCATATCGGGGGCTCAGTGTCGGTCCCTGCTGCTGGCGGATGGGACTCTCAGCGGTGTCTGTGGCCAGGTCCGCCTTGGTGCGTGGAAGTCCCTGTTGCTGAGCCCGTGGGTACCCTCCGTCCCTGCCATGGCCACTTCTTTTATGAGCAGGCTCAGTAGTTGTGGCGCACGGGCTTAGTTGCTCCGCGGCATGTGGGATCTTCCCGGACCAGGGCTCGAACCCGTGTCCCCTGCATCGGCAGGCGGATTTTTAACCCCTGTGCCACCAGGGAAGTCCCTCAGCACTGATATTAACATTTTGAATGACACTAGCTCAGGTTTATGGTACTTCATTTTTTGAGATGATTAGGAATGCTTCCAAAGTCTTTTGATCAGATGTTTTCTCTGTGACTTACTGTATACTTTGTTGAGAAATGTTTAGTTAGATTTCTAACAGCTATTTCAGAACTTTGTTGGAACCCAGATCTAATTATGTCCAATTTCCACAGGTATCTTCTCTTAATGGATCTTCAAGATAGAAATGAAAAGCTCTTTTATAGAGTGCTAACGTCTGACATTGAGAAATTCATGCCTATCGTTTATACGCCCACTGTGGGTCTGGCTTGCCAACAGTATAGTTTAGCATTTCGGAAGCCAAGGTATGTAAACTCTTAAGTACAATTTGTGTCTTTCTTTATTTTTTTGGTAAAGTGTTTGCAATAATTAAAAAGAATTATGGAATGGAATTGAAGTTTGGAAAAATCTAAAACAAACTTCATTTAAAAGAATATTTAAAAATACAGTGTTTTATTTCTGATTTAAGATCATGGGAAAGTTTTTTTTTTTTTTGCGGTACGCGGGCCTCTCACCGCCGTGGCCTCTCCCGTTGCGGAGCACAGGCTCCGGACGCGCAGGCGCAGCGGCCACGGCTCACAGTCCCAGCTGCTCCGCGGCACGTGGGATCTTCCCGGACCGGGGCACGAACCCGTGTCCCCTGCATCGGCAGGCGGACTCTCAACCACTGAGTCACCAGGGAAGCCCATGGGAAAGTATTTTTTTATAAACCAATTTATGTTTCCTTTTACAGATAATAAATGAGCTTTTTTTTTGTTTTTGGGAAAAAAGTAATTGATCATAACTAAGCTTGGCTCTGAGATGGTAATTACCACTATTATGTTTACATTTTACAAGTTAAAACAGAGATTCCCAATTTTCCTGAAAATAAGGAGTATATTGTTTCCTAAATTCAGAGTTGGCATTAAACTGGCTCTTCTGTTGATTTCTTTTAAATGAAATTGTCATCACCTTTAAAGATGTGTAAAATATATAATATAGTTTTTCTAAAACCATAGCTTTATTTATTATATCACTTTAAATACTTTTGTAGCAAGAAACAATTGAAATAAATATCAGTGCTTTTAACAGCAGCAACAATAAAAGCTTGAGTTGACTGTATTTGTGCTGCTTATAGTTCTGAATTTAAAGATAAAAAAGAAATGTTTATAAGTTTATACCACAAAAAAAGCCTATTGAAAATACTGTCATTGAAATGAGTATTTTTGAGGTAAGATCTGAAAGTTAGATTGAATATGTAGATTTCTTGAAGGTATATTGATGTAGTGATAAGATTTTGCACACTTGTACCACATTACCTTTTGTATAAAGAAAAGAATTAGCCACATTATCCCTTGTATAAAGAGAAGAATTATACGTAGATGGTCTGTTAAATTACACTAATAGCACGTATCTATGTTGCATTTATATATTGGCTATGTTAACAGTGAATACATTTTTTTCATAGAAAAACAAGAGTTAGAATTTAGCTGGTAATTGTATTATGACAGGTAATGCTTTTTTGAGTATATCAGTATTTTTAATCTTACAAATAATACCTATTCATTATTGAAAGAATGAGAAAATGCATATATACAGAAGGAAGAAATATTTTAAAAATATGCAATGTCATCATAGCAAAAATTCCGATACATACAAATACATACTGTTTTCCTTATAGAAGGGATCATACTGTATAAACTGTTCTTTACTGTTTCTCTGAGTGACATCATAAAATATATCTGTCTGTCCATGTCTATAAAATATATTTCTACATAAAGAAAGACTCTTAATAAAAGTGTAAGTGTATATACATCTTAGCTGTTTTAAAATGTAATTTAAGCATATTTATTGAAATTCAAAGTTTTCTATGAGATCCTGAGAAGTGCTAAGCTCAAAGTATTTGGGTTGAAGTTGACATAGAAATCCCAAGAGCAACAGTTATTTTTTTGAGCACTTACTAGGTACTAGGTTTTCTAAGGGCTTGGGACACATTGCTATATATATAAATCTAAAAGCAGAAGAGACAGGGAAACAAAAAGTAATCGTCTAGAGTGTTGGGAGGCAGTAAGTGTTACGGGGAAAGAAAGAGCTGAGCAGGGAAAGGGGGAGGCGGAGTGTCCTGTGCTTTGGGGGAGGGGCAGTAGCTGTTTGACATAGAGTGGACATTGTAGGTTTCATTGGAAGATGATACTGGAGGGGGCGAGGGGGAGATACAAGGGGAAACGTGTCCCAGGCAGGAGGGATGGTCAGTGCCAAGGCCCTAAGTGGGCAAATGCCTGGAGAGCAGGAGTCGCATAGAGACAGGGTGGAGCGAGCGAGGGCTGAGGCGTAGATGAGGTCACAGACGTAGGATAAATAAGAGGGTACAGAACCTATAGCTTCTTGTCGGCTATTGTGAAGAACACTGGCTTTTACCGTTAGTTAAATGGGTAGAAGAATCGGGTAGCAGGCTATCGCGGTAAACCTAGTGAGTGATATCAGTGCCTCAGATCAGGAGGGTAGCCGTGGAGTTAGGGGTAAGAGTTCAGTTTCTGGATAAAGATAAAGTCCCGAGGACTTCCTGTTGGAGCGCAGGCTTCCTAGAGCAGTGGTTAAAAGTATGGGCTCTGGAGTAGATGGCCTATTTTCACTTGCTGGTTTTGCCGCTTGTTCGAGTGTTGAGTAAATTAGTTAACCTCTCTGTGCTTCAGTTTCCTCCTCTGTAACGTGGGGATAGTACTACAGCCCAACATCCTTTATCTACATTTTTTAAATCCCCAACTTTGAAAACCAAAACATAAAAAAAAAAAAAAAAAAATCTCATTTGGGATCAAACCTGATCTATCTATCGGAGCCCATCCGGTGGCAAAATTTGAACTGAATTTATATGGGGATATTTATAGGATTTATGTGACTTAGCGTCATTTCTTTTCCTTTAGAAGTATTAGTGTATTTAATTATGGGGAGCTTTGTCGGAAATAATCGGATAGGTATGTAGATAGATGGATAGATAGGTAGATAGATAAGAAGGAAGGAGAGGAGAGGGAGAGGAAAGAGGAGAGATGGGGCGAGATGTAGCAGGGCGTTCGTAGCAAAATGCTCACACATGTTGATTCTAGGTGACGTTTGCATGGTATTAGTCTATCAACTTTTCTGCAATGTTTGAAACTTAAGTAAAGGGATACTTTACTAACAGAGAGAAAGTGAAATTTCCACAAGTGTTTCTAAATGATCTCTTTAATGGCACTTTTCTGTCATGTTGATTTTTAATGTGTATATTTTGTTAAACTTTTGGCGATTTTGAAGTTCTTTTTTATTGAAATAATATCTGACGTGCAATGCTATGTCATCAGGGAGGACGTCTGTGGTTGTGACATGCCTCCTGTTTGTCGGCCGCCAGCCAGGGTGTGTGGGTCCTAGTAGACCCGGCTCTCCACCTCTTTTCCCATCTCACTGTGGCTCCTTCTTTGTGTATCTTCATCGTTGCGGATAATCTTTTCTGCTCGTCTTCAGGTTGTTTTCATAGATAGTTGCTCTGTAAGTGGTTGTTATTTTGGTGTGCCTGTGAAGGAGGTGGGTTTAATATCCTCCTACTCCATCATCTTGATCCTGCCCCCCACCCCTTAATTCTTTAGTAGAATAATTCTCATGGGTTCTCCCATGATTATAAAAAAAAAAAAAGAAACCTGTTTGAAAACGTGTTATGTGACATATATCTAAATATTATATTTAATTAGAAAGGAAATTGTGATTGTGTTCGAATAATGATGGATCTTTCAGGCATCAGTTAGCATCTAGACTATTTTTGTTTAAGCCAAAATTGACAGATGTCTTTTCAACCTTTCCTACTGCAGCAGTAGGTATTCAAAGACATTTAGAAACCAAACAGAAGGATTATACCTCTTATTATATTGACTTTGTGGGTTTGGTGGTAGCAATTAGGAACATAATTAGTGAAAGTTAAGGGTTAATAGTACAAGTACTGAGCTTAGTACATACAGTTGCAAATAGGTATATCTTTTGATCTTATACTTTTTAATATATCTTAATGACATGATACTTTCCTATGGCTAGATATTTATTTTTCATTTTGAATATGGCATTAAAATCTGGCTAGGCATCCAAAAATAAATTCTTATGTGAATAACTCTACTTGTAACATTTTTTTCTTGAGGTATGATGCTGGAATATTCATTTGTTGGTGTTGTGTGGAATTTCTTTTCTGTTTGGCATAGATACATTGTGTGAGTTTTTTCAACATGTGGTGGATAATGATTTTTAAGAATGTTGTTGAGTTTGCTTAGATTGTCTTGTTCCCGTTCCATTCAATTCTTGCAGAATTTTTGGTATTTGGTAGTGCGTTATGCTTATGTCAACACATCTAATTGTGGCTAATTTGTAGATGATAGAGGTGTGATTGTTGGAAGCTAAAGACAATTCTTTTTTATATTTTTGCAGAATGCTGATCCTACTGTGTTACTTAAATTACTTGTATTCTGTGAAACTGTTCTTAAAGAAAAGTTTTGTGCAAATTGATAATGCAGGTTTATGTAAAGGACAGCTAAAGCAGATTTATGTAATTTCTTTGGAAATATTTCTGCCTGCTGTATTTTACACTGCATTTTCCAAGAATCATCTCCTTCTCCTATAAGTTCTTATTAGCTACATTACCACTTCACCATGCCTTTGGCAGTTAATCACGTTCCTATTTTTGGTATTTTGAATGTTCTATCGGCTACTCTTGGTCTCTTTTCTTTTTAAATTTAATTTATTTCAGTTTTTAAATTGAGGTATAATCGACATATTAGTTCCATGTATATAATGTAACGATTCGATATTTGTACATATTGTGAAATTATCACAAGTCTAGTGAACATCCATCCCCATACCTAGTTACAAAAGAACTTTTTTCTCGTGATGAGAACTATTAAGATATACTCTCTGAGCAGCTTTCAGGTATGTAAAGCAGTATTATTAATTATAATTTCCATGCTGTATATTACATCCCCAGGACTTATTTATTTTACAGCGAGAAGTTTGTAACTTTTGGCCTTCACTCCCTTCTCCCTGTCCCCCTCCCCCTACTTCTGGCAACTAACAGTCTGTTCCATCTACAAGCTCAGTTTTTCTTTCCCCTCTTGGTTTCTTTTGTTGTCATTTTACCATTCATTTAGTTACAACTGGATTGTAAGCATCTAGAGAGAAAGGATCATATTTTAGAATTTATTCCCGTACTTCCCATGCAGTTTTAAGCTTAGTGTCTGGTTGGTGCTGAATGAATGTATGTTGTTGGCTACCTCACAGAGATAGTAACTTAGTATTCCTCTATTCATCCACTCGCGAAGAAAAACATAAAGTATTGGTATGATCTTTGTATCTCCTACGCGGGCCTCTCACTGTCGTGGCCTCTCCCGTTGCGGAGCACAGGCTCCGGACGCGCAGGCGCAGCGGCCACGGCTCACGGGCCCAGCCGCTTCGCGGCACGTGGGATCTTCCCGGACCGGGGCACGAACCCGTGTCCCCTGCATCGGCAGGGGGATTCTCAACCACTGCGCCACCAGGGAAGCCCTCTCCTACTGTTTTAAGCTTACTGTTTTAACAGGTAAATTCTCCTAAATAATAGATCCGAAAGAAATTAGCTTCATTCCAAGGAATCAGGTTGTGAGGAAGTCAAGTTCTGATTAAATATGGACCATACAACTTTAAACACATAATAACTACACTCCTTTCAACTACTCATCTCTATATACAGTACATCCCTGATGCAATTTTGGCAAAAAGGGTGGGCTAATACAACAGTTTGTTGGTGATAGGTTTTTTAAAAAAGCACTTCCAAAGTCTGTTCTGACTAGCGCTGGTTTGCCAGCGCTTAGGCGAAAAAGAACCATTCAGTGCTCAGTTTAATTGGAGAACCAGAGTTAACTAAAATTAAACAGGATGCTTTATTGCAAAATTTCTCAGAATAATATGTATTTTGAAAGTTTTTTGGTCGAGGAGAGTTAGATTTAATATAGATGATAATATAGTTAACATAATTTTGGCACAAAGTACTTTTTCCCAAGTAGTGGTTATTACAACTGGTACCATTATAACCTGCGTTTCTGGATGATTAAAGGGAAGATGGGGCCATTCACTGAGTTTCAAAATAATTGAATATGTGTATGAGAGATATAGAAAGTTCTTTCGGGGATCTGTTGAGTGGTCTTTTTTTCCTCAGGCGTTTTATTTTATTTTATTCTTTTTTTTTTTTTTTTTTTTTTTTTTTTGCGGTACGCGGGCCTCTCACTGTTGTGGCCTCTCCCGCTGCGGAGCACAGGCTCCGGATGCGCAGGCTCAGCGGCCACGGCTCACGGGCCCAGCCGCTCCGCGGCACGTGGGATCTTCCCGGACCGGGGCACGAACCCATGTCCCCTGCATCGGCAGGCGGACTCTCAACCACCGCGCCACCAGGGAAGCCCTATTTTATTCTTTATTGAAGTATAAAGAATAAAATAACACACTGATTTACAGTATGTTAGTTTATATGCAGAAATATATATATACATATATATTCTTTTTCATATTCTTTGCCATTATGGTTTATTACAGGATATTGAATATAGTTCCCTGTGTTGTACAGTAGGACCTTGTTTATTTTACATACAGTGGTTTGTGTTTGTTAATCCAAACTCCTAATTTACCCCTCCCCCCCCTTCCCCTTTGGTAACCATAAGTTTGTTCTCTATGTCTGTGAGTCTGTTTCTGTTTTGTAAATAAGTTCCTTTGTATCATATTAGATTCCACATATAAGTGATATCATATTACATTTGTCTTTCTCTTTCTGACTTATTTTCCTTAGTACGATAATCTCTAGGTCCATCCATGTGGCTGCAGATGGCATTATTTCCTTCTTTGTTATGGCCGAGTGATATTGCATTGTATATATATATATACACACACCACATTTTCTTTATCCATTCATCTGTCGATGGACATTTAGGTTGCTTCATGTCCTGACTATTGTAAACAGTACTTCTGTGAACGTTGGCCTGCAGGTATCTTTTAGAATTATAGTTTTGTCCGGATATAAGCCCAGGGGTGGGATTACAGGATCATATGGCAACTCTATTTTTAAGTTTGTTAAGGAACCTCCATACTGTTCTCCATAGTGGCTGCACCAATTTACATTCCCACCAACAGTGCAGGAGGCTTCCCTTTGTCTCCAGCAGTTATTGTTTTACATTTTAATGATGGCTGTTCTGAACAGTGTGAGGTGATAACCTCATTGTAGTTTCAATTTGCATTTCTCTAATAATCAGTGAAGTTGAGCATCTCTTCTTGTGCCTGTTGGCCATCTGTAGGGACATGTTGACTTTTAAATGTCTTTGGGACTTCCAAATTGAGGGGGGCATCTAATAGGCAATTAAATGTGTGGACCTGGAACTTAATGTATTTGAGGATCCTAGTATTTTAACTCACACATTATATATGCTACATAAAAGGTACATGTTTTGATTTTGGCAATGATGAAGATTATTAACAAGACTAATTGTCAAAGAGAATCAATAAGATCAAAAGATCAATTTGCTTATTTTTTTCCCAGAAAATTCTTAGAAAAATGCATGGAAGGAAATACTAAGATGAACCAAAACAAAATACTAAGATCGTTTTTCTACATTTATTTTTTATTTGTATACATATTTCCTTTGGAATTCCAAAAAGGACTTGAAGTACAGTATTTGTTACTTAAATTGTGAGGACCAAGCTTTATTACCTCATGTGCAATTTCATATGAGAATGTCTACCTAGTAATATAGAGATGGTCATAAACATGACCATGATTAGACCATGATTATTGTAATGGAAATATATAGTTTCTCCAGAAGGGCCAAAAGTTCAGAAAATTTTGTAGTCTTATAGGGTGAGGGTGTCGGTTTTAATTGATATTGGGTTTATGAAAGAGCAGTAAGAAAAAAGCTTAAAAGGAATAAATGTAAAAAGAAACCTTCCCAAAGCTAATACTCCTTTAACCCAAGAATGTTTTCATTATATGCTGCAGATTATAATTAGAATAGCTATCAAATGAATGGTTAATAGGATGAACACTTTCATATTGTATCCTGTTTTATAAATGTTCACGTTTTCAATGTATCCGGTTTTCTTAAACAATCTTTTTTTATATGTACTATACAGGTATATGATGGAGATTTTACTTTATTAAGCTATAAGTATTTCAATAACTCAGTAATTAATTATAAATAAGGACAGTTTAAGTTGCTTATGGAAAAGAAACATGATTTCACAGCCAGTTTTTTTTTTTTTAACATCTTTATTGGAGTATAACTGTTTTACAATGGTTTGTTAGTTTTTCCTTTACAACAAAGTGAATCAGTTATACATATACATATGTTCCCATATCTCTTCCCTCTTGCATCACCCTCCCTCCCACCCTCCCTATCCCACCTCTCTAGGTGGTCACAAAGCACAGAGGTGATCTCCCTGTGCTATGCGGCAGCTTCCCACTAGCTATCTGTTTTACATTTGCTAGTGTATATGTGTCCATGGCACTCTCTCACTTCGTCACAGCTTACCCTTCCCCCTCCCCATATCCTCAAGTCCATGCTCTAGTAGGTCTGTGTTTTATTCCCGTCCTATCACTGATCTCTTCATGACATTTTTTTTTCTTAGATTCCATATATATGTGTTAGCATACGGTATTTGTTTTTCTCCTTCTGACTTCACTCTGTATGACAGACTCCAGGTCTATCCACCTCATTACAAATAACTCAGTTTCATTTCTTTTTATGGCTGAGTAATATTCCATTGTATATATGTGCCACATCTTCCTTATCCATTCATCTGTTGATGGACACTTAGGTTGCTTCCATGTCCTGGCTATCGTAAATAGAGCTGCAATGAACATTTTGGTACATGACTCTTTTTGAATTATGGTTTTCTCAGGGTATATGCCCAGTAGTGGGATTGCTGGGTCATATGGTAGTTCTATATGTATTTTTTTAAGGAACCTCCATACTGTTCTCCATAGTGGCTGTATCAATTGACATTCCCACCAGCAGTGCAAGAGTGTTCCCTTTTCTCCACACCCTCTCCAGCATTTATTATTTCTAGAGTTTTTGATGATGGCCAATCTGACCGGTGTGAGATGTATCTCATTGTAGTTTTGATTTGCATTTCTCTAATGATTAATGAGGTTGAGCATCCTTTCATGTGTTTGTTGGCAATCTGTATATCTTCTTTGGAGAAATGTCTATTTAGTTCTTCTGCCCACTTTTGGATTGGGTTGTTTGTTTTTTTGTTATTGCGCTGCCTGAGTTGCTTATAAATTTTGGATATTAATCCTTTGTCAGTTGCTTCATTTGAAAATATTTTCTCCCATTCTGAGGGTTGTCTTTTGGTCTTGTTTAGGGTTTCCTTTGTTGTGCAAAAGCTTTTAAGTTTCATTAGGTCCCATTTGTTTATTTTTGTTTTTATTTCCATTACTCTAGGGGGTGGGTCAAAAAGGATCTTGCTGTGATTTATATCATAGAGTGTTCTGCCTATGTTTTCCTCTAAGAGTTTGATAGTGTCTGGCCTTACATTTGGTCTTTAACCCATTTTGAGTTTATTTTTGTGTGTGGTGTTAGGGATTGTTCTAATTTCATACTTTTACATGTAGCTGTCCAGTTTTCCCAGCACCACTTAGTGAAGAGGCTGTCTTTTCTCCACTGTATATCCTTCCCTCCTTTATCAAAGATAAGGTGACCATATGTGTGTGGGTTTATCTCTGGGCTTTCTATCCTGTTCCATTGATCTGTATTTCTGTTTTTGTACCAGTACCATACTGTCTTGATTACTGTGGCCTTGTAGTATAGTCTGAAGTCAGGGAGCCTGATTCCTCCAGCTGCATTTTTCATTCTCAAGATTGCTTTGGCTATTTGGGGTCTTTTGTGTTTCCATACAAATTGTGAAATATTTTGTTCTAGTTCTGTAAAAAATGCCAGTGGTAATTTGATAGGGATTGCATTGAATCTGTAGATTGCTTTGGGTAGTAGAGTCATTTTCACAATGTTGATTCTTCCAATCCAAGAACATGGTATATTTCTCCACCTATTTGTATCATTAAGTTCTTTCACCAGTGTCTTATAGTTTTCTGCATACAAGTCTTTTGTCTCCTTAGGTAGTTTTATTCCTAGATATTTTATTCTTTTTGTTGCAGTGGGAAATGGGAGTGTTTTCTTAATTTCACTCTCTGTGAGTTAGATGTTTAACCCGTAAAGCTGTGGTGCTTTGAATAGTTTTATCCTTTGTGATGTGGTCCTTTGTGATCCATTGTGATGTAAACTGCCAAGTGATCCAGTGCCCAGAGTATCTCTTGCTTTCCTAGGTCATCTCACTTTGAGAGCTAAGGGGGCTTCTGGGAAGAGGTCAGAGGAGGTCCTAAACCTCTAAGTAGTCCTGGATACAGAGCTGCCCAGATGCACCAGGACTATTTTTTATTGAATTTGTCTTTCTTCGATTAAGCCACTTTAGAATCTTTAGAAATATTTAGGAGACTTTTGAGAACAGGGAATATTTTTGGTTGATAGCTCTGGTTAGTTTGTAATTTTTATTTTTTATTTTACTGGAATTTTCTGTTTCTACAATTTTATTGTGTTAGAATCTCTAGAAATTGAAATAGTTGGTGTTTAAGAGAGCAGCTAATTTTTTAATGCTTCTAGAAAGGTTATCATTTAAATAGTAGATATTAATAAGCTTTTCACCCTTTATCCATGGTAATAAGCCTTTGATTTGGATTTATACTTATTCCAAAATATTCTTTTGTTCATTTCTTTCTTTTCCCGTGACATCGGCCTGATATTTGCATATACTCCCCCCCCTTTTTAAAAAAAAACCAACAACACTACATGGTGGAATTTTTTTTTTTCAAAAGTATGAAACAAGTTATTGGAATATTTGGACTAGTGCAAGTCTCTTAACTGTTACCTCAGTTGATTTTTTTAGAGATAATTATTTGCAAAAAGTTGATTTTCATTTATTATGGAGATTTAGAGGATGATGATTTGTTGAACTACTAATTAATTCAAATTGACTATTTTTTTCTGAACAGACTAAATGTCATATTTATGAAAATGTATATGTGATTTGTGCTAAATAGGAGTGAGGTAGAGTAGCCTATATCTTAAGTTCTGGCAATACAGTATGTGCCCAGACGTAGTTTAAAATACCAAACTATATTCTTTCTTAAGTATTGCCTTAATTAGGAAAAATCTGGAGAATGGAAGAAATGTAGGCATGATTCAAAGAGTGTTCTTTCACGTCAGGATCTAAGGATTGTCTAAGCGTTTGCATAGACATATAAATCTCTTGCAAGGCAGTAAAACTTAGCTTTTACTGTAAAAGACCCTTAAAAAGTGTCAAGTAACAGTTCATTGAGTCTCCATATTCAGCTAGAGACTTTAAGTGTGGAAAACTTGAATGGAAATTTAAGTTTAGGATCCAAAAATAACCTTGCTGCAGGCTGTGTGGTACACCCAGGTGTTTTAAGTTTACACATAGCATATGGAGAATTATGAAAAATTGCCAAGTTTTATCTCAGGTAGTCTTTATGAAAGTGTATTAATTTGGGCATTATTATGTTTTTAAGAAGGATTATAAATATCAGTCTTCATTACTAAAAATAAAGAATTTTTTTAAAAGGAGGCAATGAATGGGTCTTTACATCACCTTCCCAGATCACATCTGGAATACTGAGTTTAGTTTTGGATTCCATATTTTTGAAGGGACATTGGCAAACTGCGATATACCCAGAGAAGAGCGACCAAAGCAGTGATAGTTATTGAAAACTTGTAATGTGAGAAAGAGTTGGTGGAAATAGAAATGTGAAGCCTAAAAGATAAGACTCGAAAGGGACATAGTTAGGTCTTCAATTATTTGCAAGATTTTCATGTGAAAAAAGAGTATACTTGCATGGGATAGCCTCAAAAGGTAGAAGTGAAATTAGTAGATAGAAGTTATTACAGTGATGCAGATTTACAGTCAGTGTAGATGAAGCTTTTCTGATAATTTATCTGACATTGGAATAGACTTTCCTTATTCTCCATCATTGGAAATAGTCATGTGGTTAGATAATCAGTGGTCATACGCATTATAAGTGAGATTCTTGCATTGGGTGTGATTGTAAAATAGTTGAACTCTAAGGTCACTTTTAACTAGAAAATTCCGTGAATTTTTAAAAGATCAGCCTACAGAAGAATAATTCCAGGTATTTGGAGCACCCCACAACTCACTCACATCATTTCAAATAACCTTGCTTTCTAATTCAGAAAGGTTTTAGCGGCAACTTTAAATCACAATTGTAGGATTTATTAAAAATAATAGATTTTCCAATAAGAAGGATTGTGAACAGATTTCAAGTGATTTGATGACACATCTCATCAAAATTCGTACCCCTTCCCCCAGACAAACACACAAGCACATGTCAGTTTACACAGCTGTATCCTGGTTATAGTGTTGCTGTTTCAACATTTCTCCGGTTTGAATGGATAAAAAGTTTCATGTTGACATTTTCTCATTTGAAGTAATTACATTCTTCTCATCTGAATTTTAAACATATCTTTGTAGTTTTTTTCAGACTTTGTTTTTCTGTATATGCTTTTAAACTGTTGTTTATTTTTATATATTTTCCTTAACTTAGTTACAGTTTTAGCTTGTAGAGAAATTATTAGGAAGAATTTTCCCAGAGGCAGTGCTTCGTCCCTCCCCCCTGACCCCTGCCCTCCCAATCAGTAGTTGAAGAGAAATAGCCAGGCTAGAGTTTGCTTTTATTCTTTCCACCAAATTTCCTTTGTGCTTCTTAGGTATGCTTCTGAAAATTCAAAGGTCTGTTTTTATGACAAAGTGCTCTGTAGTTAATATCGTCTAAGAATTATTTTATATACCTTTAAAAAATGTTGGTTATTTTATACATAGGTAATTTTATAGTCTCAATTTTAACTGTTTGAAGTAAAGTCATAATTGCAGTTGTCAATTTGAGCTCCTTACTGTATATTTTATAATAATATTTTATATTCACTGTAGTAAAATTTATAAAATATTTGATAGAATTACAAATTATGTAATTATCTACTTAAAATAAATCATGAAAGTTATTGAATTTCCTTTCTTTCTAAGCAAGGAAAATTTTCATTTATCAATATAAATTCTAGTCTTACAATGATTGGCGGCTGAATGAATGACATTTATAATAATTTGGAGGGTATCATATTTTACACATTTTACAAAAGTAGTGCTGCTTTTTGAAGTAAAACATTTCACTACGAAATGAGGTAATTTATTTTAAAAGTTGAAAATGGTATGTTATTTCCCTAATGGAAGAAGTTAATTTTTATTGACAACGTGCCAAATAAATACCATCTGTTTGATGAATTCAGTATTACCTTAGGATTCTTTCCAGTGTTTTCTGCTGTGGAAAGTACGTTGGATTTTAACTATCAGAACAACACCTGTTAATTTATGCTTAATTAATTGGCATGCTCATACTAGTTTTAAAATGAATAAAGGAGAGCTTATCTCAAATTGTTTTTATGTACATTTTCAGTTCACATGTATTTGGAAACAGTAGTAGAGTGTTAATGGAGTATGTGGAGATGGAGTCATTAACGTTTACTAGTTGTTGGTTTTCAAAATCTATGTATTTTATGATTTAATACAGTCATTCCAAGGAAACTCAGTATTACCAGGTTGTTAAGTACTCATTTTTCTACTTTGTACTCCTCTGTATTAGAGTTCTCCAGAGAAAGAGAATCAGTAATCTGTGTGTGTGTGTGTGTGTGTGTGTGTGTGTGTGTGTGTGTGTGTGTGTGTGTGTGCGCGCGCGCGCGCGTGTGAGAGATTTATTTTAAGAGATTGGCTCACCCGGTTGTGGAGGCTGGCCAGTCCCAAATCCTCAGGGTAGAGGCTGCCAGGCTGGAAACCCAGGGAAGAGTGGATGCCGCAGTTCACTCCAAAAGTTGTCTGCTGGCAGAGTTCCCTCTCCCTTGGGGAAGGTCATGTAAGTCTTTTCTAGTAAGCTCTTCAAAGATTGGATGAGGCCCATCCACATAATGGAAGGTAATCTGTTTTATTTAAAGTCTACTGATTTAAATGTTAATCTCATCTAAAAATTACCTTTACAGAAACATCTAGACTAATGTTTGGCCAACTATCAGGATACCATGCCTAGCCAAGTTGAGAGACATAAAATTTTTTTTTTTTAATTTTATTTATTTTTGGCTGCGTGGGGTCTTCATTGCTGTGCACGGACTTTCTCTAGTTGCAGTGACCGGGGTCTACTCTTTGTCACAGTGCACGGGCTTCTCATCGCGGTGGCTTCTCTTGTTGCGGAGCACGGGCTCTAGGCACACGGGCTCAGTAGTTGTGGCACGCGGGCTCAGTAGTTGTGGCTCGCAGGCTCTAGAGCGCAGGCTCGGTAGCTGTGGTGCATGGGCTTAGTTGCTCCGCGACATGTGGAATCTTCCCAGACCAGGGCTCGAACCCGTGTCCCCTGCATTGGCAGGCGGATTCTCAACCACTGCGCCACCAGGGAAGTCCCGACACAAAATTAACCATGACATCCTCCTAGACTCATGTTGAGTCGTCTTCTTGCATTGATTAGGTTCTATCTTGGATCTGAGTTGTTGAGAGAAGCTACACTCAACATGTAGCTTCTTGGGCTTTTCCTCATTGACTAGTATGTGTTCTGATTTTCAGAAGCTAAAATTATATGTTGTGTTGTTAATTAAGATTTGTCTCCCAAATAATGGAGTGTTTACATATAAAGAATTTCATCTATTGCTTTCTAGAAGACTTAATTCTAATAGATACTCCTTCGGAATATTGTTCAAATATGGTTTCACTTTAAGAAATTTCTAACACTAATTGATTTAATGACAATAATTTAACATTTAAACCTAGTTTTAGAAATTGTCAAATAACCCTGTTGATCACTCAGTTGTTGTGGAAGGTCCCTGCTTTTTCTTCCCAACTCTGCCACTTCTTCACGATCTTTTTGTTGATTCTCTGTGTTCATGATTTCTTCTCTCCTTCCTTTCTTTTATTGAGTGTCCACTACATGCCAGACACTTTACTAATCTGACTATTGGTAAATGAAGTATTTCCTGCCTTTGTGGAATTTATAAGTACAGGCCTACCTTGGAGATGTTGCAGGTTTGGTTCCAGACCAGCACAGTAAAGCGAATATCACAATAAAGTGAGTCACACATTGTTTCTGGTTCCCCAGTGCATATAAAAGTTAAGTTTACACTGTACTGTAGTCTGTTAAATTGTGCAGTGGCATTTTGTCTGCAAAACCAATGTACATGACTTAATTTAAAAGTACTGGGCTTCCCTGGTGGCGCAGTGGTTGGGAGTCTGCCTGCCGACGCAGGGGACGTGGGTTCGTGCCCCGGTCCGGGAGGATCCCACGTGCTGCGGAGCGGCTGGGCCCGTGAGCCGTGGCCGCTGAGCCTGCGCGTCCGGAGCCTGTGCTCCGCAACGGGAGAGGCCACAGCAGTGAGAGGCCCACGTACCGCAAAAGCAAAAAAAACAAAACAAAAAAAAGTACTTTACTGCCAAAAAATTCTAACCATCCTCTGAGCCTTCAGTGAGTTGTCTTTTTGCAAGACTAGCATCAAAGATCACTGATCACAGATCACTGTAACAAATATGGAAAGGTTTGAAATATTAGGAGAATTACCAACGTATGACACAGAGACAGAAGTGAGCACATGCCATTGGAAAAATGGTGCTGATAGACTTGCTCAACGAAGAGCTGCCACAAACCTTCAATGTGTGAAAAAAAAAAAAACAAAAAAACCCACAACATCTGTGAAATGCAATAAAATGAGGCATGCCTTTAATATTCAGGGGAGCAACAAAAGACCGTGAGTACAGCTTGGGTTATGAAGGAAATGAACAGAGGAGAGTGATTTCTTTTCATCGTGTAGCCAGGGATGTGTCTCTGAGAAGATAATATTTAAGCTGACACCTGAGGGATGAGGAGTTAGCTTGTGAAAACCAGAAAAAAAAAAAATCATTTGAGGCGAAGGAAATAACATGTTCAAAAGGTCTGGAAGTGGGGAGGATGGCATGAGACGAGGTTTGAGATAGTCAGGAGTCACATGCAGGTCTTGCGGGTCATGGTAGAGTCTCATTGTTATTCTTAATCCATTTGGGGAGCCATTGAGGTATTTGAAGCAGAGGAATGATGGCATCCAATTAAAGTTATAAAAGATTATTCTGGCTGTTAATGTGGTTAAAAGATTGGAAATGAGGGGCTGGAATGGAAATAGGAGGCCCAGTAAGAAGACTGTTGTGATATGGGTCCCCCTTGCATCAATCCTGTTGTCTTTGGGTGGACTTGATCCCCTTAGGATATGGAGTGAGGAAGTCAAGGAAGGCTGTAGTAAGCTAACACAGTTGCCAATAGCAGTAACCAACTCACACGGGAATAACTCTACAGTCTCTTAGTCCTGGAGCGGTGGCTGTAGGTGAGGTGACGTGGATATACGACACCCTAGTGTCTTTTCACTGACCCTGAAAACGTTAGCAGAGATACGAAGAGCTGCTGTCCATAAGAATTTCTCAAGCTTGCAGACTTAGTACGGTTAATTTTATTTATAACCCAAGTCCATTCTCCTGCGATCTTGTCCTCTGTGCACTGCATAAGTCCATCCTTTCTTCCGCCTCAAGGAAGAGCCAAGTAGACCACGTTTAACACTGCCCCTACATCCTATTCATTTCCTTTCCGTGCCCCTAGTTTTTCCCTTCAAATGTTGTCAACGAGGGAACTGCGCCTGCACAGCTCAGCGTCAGCTGCATCTCCTGCTCTACCGGCTTGGAGCTCCAGCTGTGTTCCTGGCTCTTCTCACCCTTACGGTTGCAAGAATGTAAACACTGCCTGATCCTCCTTATCTCGTATATCCCTCTCCATTTCCCCTAGGAATTCATTGGCTTAACATCTTATTTCCATAAACTAAACCTAATCCGCTTCTGCTCTTCAATACATTTCCTTCTTAATCTGTACAACTTAAGTGCAATGATCCGCTCCACCCACTAAAATGTCAGCGCGCCCCACTGTTTTCTTCTGGGTCCGATTTTCTTTTTCTTCTGTTCCTCCCCAGCCTACCGTTCCAGTCCCCCAGGTTTCTTCACGTTGGGGGCTGCGGCACCGTGCACTCAGTCACCTCAGCCAGACACCTCGGGGATGTTCAGGAGTTTAAGCCCCTTCTTTTCCCTCTGGCGCCTTGTCAGTTTTACCTCGTGCCCGTCTGTTGAGTCTCTCTCATCCATTCTATCCCATCGCCACTCTTTTAGATTAGGCCCTTCTCATTTCAAGAGAGAGTGAGTTTTCAAAAAAGGATGCCTAATGAAGTCCCTTTTCTGACTAAAATCCACCGAGGACTCCTCATTTCCCCCATCCTAAAAATCCAAACTTCTTCGCATGGCCTTCAGGCATTTTTGTAATCTGGCTCCTTTGTCTACCTCTCTGTCCTCATGGTTACCCCCTTCCTCCACTTCACACCCAGCTCTCCACCCCAGATTGAGTGCCCCCCCCAAACCCCGGGTGCTTTCACAGTCTGTATCACACTGACATATAGTAACTGACTTTCTTTTCTGTCTATCTGACTGTTTTTTCTCTAGGGTAGCAATTCTGTATCCTTCACCTCTACCCCAGAACCTAGGTGAACTACCACAGTCTTTGTTCAGTTCTTGATGGGCTATAGAGCATGGTTAAACATTGCCAGACTAGTATGAGCTTTGGATCTAAAGAGGCTTGATATAAATCTCTTTATTGCTTGTTATTGACTGTGTGGTTTCTTGGGTCTGTAACGTACATTCTCTGATATTTAGTTTCCTCATCTGTAAAATGAGTATTGTTAATATATTAAAATAAGATGATCTTTCTTAAACCTATCTTTTGACAGGAGATGTACAGCAGAAGTTAAAAACTAGCTTATCTGAAGTTCAGATGTTACAGTTCTCAAATATCAAATTCTGAACTTTTGAGGTGGAAATTTCTTTGTCTAAGTATTGAAATTAGTTTAGCACTGACAACAGTGGTTATCATTGAAACAGTTAAGATGTTGTAGAATGTACTTATTTAGTACAATATAAGAATGGAAAAAAGATGGCTTTCATGTGACTCATCAAGTCAAACTACATTTTTAGTATTAGAAGATTTCAAAAAAACGGTATGCAAATATAAACTATGTATTATACGTATAACTAATGAAGATATTTCTAAGGCACTAGCAAATCAAGACTTGTAAAAAAATTACTGAAAACGTGTTTGTAAGTATTCATTGAACACAAAGGAACTTTATACATTATTCTGCTTCCTGACCAGTATGTTATATTTGGTATAACTGTTTCTGAAAACAGATGGAAAGTGTTAAACACAAGCAATAATTTAAACTGTGTTAAGTTTTTCAAAGAAGCCCTCACCCAGAAAAAAATCTAGTAGTAGGGGGGAGTTCTTCTTTCACATGAGAAGATGAGCTCATTAATTTTTCCAGTAAGACAAACAAGATACTGACGTTGCATACTTTTTTTTTGCAGAGATTATTTTTACACCAAATTTAGCTTCTAATTTATTATCTTGTAGTTATAAGACATTCCTAACATGTGACTTAAAGTCTTGGACATGGTAATGTGGTTTCTTTTTCCTTTATTACCCTTCATTATTTCTCATGTAACAAAGTAGAGCACAAAGTTCACTAAATAATATGAAAAGTTGTACTAATGAAATACACTTTCTTAGTCATATAAATAAGGAAGTAATTTGAACACAGTGTTTATCAAAGTATGTAACGCTAACATGAACAATTCGAAAGGGTGTATATAGATGTAGAACAGCTTTCTTCTTGCTTTTATTTAGAAAGAGATACATGCGCCACCCCCAAACCCCCCAAATGAAAACAAAATACTAAACAATCTCAGAGGACAATCGTCATTCCTTACACAGAGAAAACCATCAGTGACTATGGTGAGAAGAATTCCTTGTGGTTGGAAAACAGGGATAAATTGCATGAAGTCTCATTTATGTATTAAGCTGCTTGAGTCAGTTTAAGAAAACTTTCACGTATGAAGGATCTCTATTGTGCAAGTGTCTGCTGACTGCCACCTTGAGCTTGCATAAAACCTTCCCTCCACTCGTGTGCCCCACTTAATAGACAAATAATTACTGAGTAGAGACTATACCTCCCAGTTTGATACTTTAACAGTACAGCAAACTGTGCTCAGTGAAGTTTAGTTTTGATTTATTCAGCCTGGTTCACAGGCATTCATAATTTAATGTTACATTCTGTCTTTCCTAGGGTCCCTATGAGAAAGAAATGCCAAATAGAGAAGGTTCTTCTCTATCTTTTATTAAAACTTCTTTTGGAAAGAAAGTCGGATATATTGTTCAGTGTCCTTTATATAGAGACTCATTTGA
The DNA here is from genome assembly GCF_026419965.1 of Kogia breviceps. Lineage (NCBI taxonomy): Eukaryota > Metazoa > Chordata > Mammalia > Artiodactyla > Physeteridae > Kogia > Kogia breviceps. The sequence continues at coordinate 737,736 of NC_081322.1, forward strand.
TAAGTTCCTCTCGAAATTGAAGAACTGCCTTTTTTTCTTTCCCAGATGCAGTAGTATGTTTCTTTATGTTAGGTTTGAGAACTAACTCCATTTTCACTCTTGGACTTTGGCTGTATTTTGTGCTCAATTGCAGTGGTTTTCTTTAGATCACCTCCTGTTTCCTGTCTCCATCCTGCCCCATACACCACCCAAATTGTATTAATTCTCTTCAGTGAGTATGTCTTGCAAACCCAGATTTTAGATAGTCATTAGCCCTGGATTTCTTCCCAGGCTACGTGCAAAGCCCGTGTCCTCTTAAAAAAAAAAAAAAAAAAGTCTCTTATTAGAATTTTACATCTTCTTCCCCGTCCAGGGTGAGACGGCTTCCTGCACCCCAGAGAAAACAGAGTAAAGCCTGCCGGTCCTCTGGGTCCCTGTGTTTCCTGTCATTTTTCTATGATTTGAATAATTTCATGGTTTCCCTGAATCTATAACTTGTATTGTTTACTGACTCAAACCTTTATTAATGTAATGAAAACATCAATTTATCTAGTCTAGTTTTTATTTTTTTTTTTTTTTTTGCGGTACGCGGGCCTCTCACTGTTGTGGCCTCTCTTGTTGCGGAGCACAGGCTCCGGACGCGCAGGCTCAGTAGTTGTGGCGCACGGGCCTGGTTGTTCCGCGGCACGTGGGATCTTCCCGGACCGGGGCACGAACCCGTGTCCCCTGCATTGGCAGGCGGACTCTCAACCACTGCGCCACCAGGGAAGCCCTAGTCTAGTTTTATTTTAGTTTTAAAGAAAAAAAAAAAAAAAAAAAGAACAGAAGCTAAAACCATCATTTCAGTCTTTGTTTTGTTCTAATGCTTTCTAAACACCAATCCCTTTGTTTTCCCAGCCATGAACATGTGACATAGTTGTTAATTAGCAAGATCTTGAGATCCATAAGGCTTCATACATTTTCTTTCAAGTGATTCTTCACCGACCTGTTGCCTCTCCGTTTTAAACTAATTTGTTAGTTAAATATTTGGGAGCTTAAAAGATTATATTCTTTTGATTGACAATATGCTGCTAAACATTAGGATAAAGTTAAATATTTCTGATAACCATATTCTCAAGTTTACAATTCAGTGCTTGAGAGTAACTCTGATAATTTCATCAATGCCAAATGATTTTCTTTCCCCTTTCGGAAGAGACGTTCTTGACAGAAACTTCATTTCATTTCTGTTACTTCATGTCATATTTATAAATGTGCCAACGTATAACTACACCATTGAGAGAATTCTGTAGCTGTTCACAATGTATGGGAAACACAAATCCTTAATTTAATGAGAACAGTCTAGAAATAGTAAAAAAAAAATAAGTTTCAAAACTCATGTTTCATCTTAAATACAGTGAAAAGTGTATTTCTTGGATTCTAAAATCATTGCCGGTTCTTTATTGAAGTACATGTATTCTTGGCATGCCACTCAACTGATTTGTTTAAGAATTTTGCTCAGTTCTGCAGCCAGTCACATTCAGGAGTAAATGTTAAATATAACATTGAACTTTTGCATCATTTAGGAAATTAAGATGGCACGTCTGTCAACACCAGTGAACACTCAAGATTATGTTTGTTACTGTAGATCAGTGATCATCATACTGTTTTGCTTGTAAACTCTTCAAGAGAATTTTGAAGAACTTCACCCTTCTTAACATCTAAAAAGTATCATCATAAGTCTGAATGGTTGCAAGGAATGTAGTGCCTATATTAAATTCTGGTGTTGGACTTTTAGAAAAAATTAGGTAAGAAATATATGTAAATAATAAAAAATAAATTAACTTTGCTAGACATACTGTTCAAACTTTCTACATATTTAGTGAAAGATAAAAATACATGTTGTTAAAAACGAATTCGTATGGTGGATAATAACTTTACCTTTTAGATGAAGCTGTAGAAAAATATGCAACATTCCATAAAATAAAATAATGGGATTAACTGTAATAGGAAGAAATATGTCATAAATTCGATAAAATTATAATGTCTAAATGATAGACCTTTCATTTAAATGGAATCATATTACATTTTAATCTGCAGGTTTCATCCAGTATATCTAGAACTGTTTAATACTTTTGAAAAAAAAAATCATACGTGGGGCACCTAACCAGACAGAAATGGAATTAGGCACAACCCCCTAAAAGAAGTAGCCTGAGAACCCTATTATAAATCAAGTTAATGCTGTTTAACTTTATCCTTTAATTTCCCCCGAAGTCTTACTGATATAATAATAATATAGCTTATGCTTTTTGAAAGCATATTTCTCACGTATGCTTGACTTAAAGGAAATCTGACAGATTTCCTGTGATAGTGTAGATTTGAATTTGCAGAGGGTTGGTCGAAATGTGAGGGGAAATGGACATTATTTGGTTTATAGAGTAGGATTGGGGGGATCAGTTCCTTACGCCCCAGCAGAGGCAGCCCCCCCTGTAAAATTCTTTACAAAAGTTGAGACCGAATCCGGCCTCTGTACCCCGACACCGAATTAAATCTCAGAGACAGAGTTTTGGGTGACGTAGGAAAGAACAGCTTTATTGCTTTGCCAGGCAAAGGGGGCCTCAGCGGGCTCCTGCCCTCAACACTGTGTGTCCCGACCGGAGTTTTGTTTTGTTTTCTGTACGCGGGCCTCTCACTGTCGTGGCCTCTCCCGTTGCGGAGCACAGGCTCCGGACGCGCAGGCTCAGCGGCCACGGCTCACGGGCCCAGCCGCTCCGCGGCACGTGGGATCTTCCCGGACCGGGGCTCAAACCCGCGTCCCCTGCATTGGCAGGCGGACTCTCAACCATTACACCAGCGGGGAAGCCCCGCGAGGGGTTTTATAGTGCTGGTTCACAGGGGGCGTCATCAGCTCGTGGACATTCTTCTGATTGGTTGGTGGTGAGGTAAGTGGGAGTCAACATCGTCAACCTTCTGGTTCCAACCGGTCTGGGGTCTACGCGCTGGTGGGGAGCGAACTGTTAACTTCTCCCACCTGCTGGAGGTTGCAGTATCTGCAAAACAGCTCAAAGGTATTGCTATGTATCTCCCTCGAGGGGGAACCAGGACCCTGCCCCAAGGCTGCACTACAGTTTCTTGACTGTTTCTCCCTTGTCCTGCATCCCCTCCCTTCCCTAATTAGCAGTTGTTTGAACTGGTCCGTTGGAACTCAGGGTAAGTCGTGGAGGCTGAATGAAGCTTGTTTCCTGTAATGAAAGAAATGGGGGACACAGGAAGGCTTTTGTGCCCAGGAGCCCCACAGGGCCCTGCTCTGTATCAAAGTGGCTTCACATCAAAGGCATTTGCTTGAACTGTATTTGGCAGGGTACCAAGTCTGCCCATGTGGCTTATATTTTTCTACTGATGGAAGTTTCTTTCTCTGAAAAGGGGGGGAAGAAAAGACTGCCTAGAGACAATACCTGTTTACAACATTTTTTTCTTTTAGATTAATAAAGTCTTATTTTTATGATTCTCAGCATATGCATATGGAACTCGGTTAGTTTTCTTCAGTATTAGGAAAGGAAATGGGACTCGGTGGGTGAATAGTTTTGATCACTAGCTTTGATTTTGCATAATCTCCTCTGCAATAATACAGACTTCCAAAGGAACGATTAGCAAAAGGAAAGACTTCTGGATAAAGGCCCAGAGTCAAGGCTGTGGGATTACTTTATTAGCCATTTGAAAAGAACCTGAAAGCAAAGCTTCATCTAAGAAGCTCTTGCTATCCAAGAATGCTGTTTATCAGAGAAATGAGAATGAAAGAATTAGGATAAACTTTAGTCAGTTTATAGCAACAACAGCATGATTAATGAAAGTTGTTACATTCACGTGGAGATTCTCTTAAGATTTTGGACATGGGATCATGAGCCTGAGTGGGTAAATTTCATGCAAGTATTGGGACAAATCTTAGTGGTCTGAGTAATGTGTTATACATGGAGAAGTAATTGAATTCTTCTGTATTCTTGTTTTCACTGCTGTTTCTTGTCCTTAGTGCCTTTGCCTTCTTGCATAGAAAGAAGCGGCGTTATTCTAGGGCACTTCCATCATCGAGCGTCTTTATTATTTCCGCTCTTGAATGCCATTGCATAGTCAGTTTATATTGGCCTTGGATGTGACTCTCATTCCATAGACATCAAGTAACTGAAGGATTTTTGTCCTTCCATTGCCAATAAATGTTCGATAGGATGTATGCATTTTCCTATTACAGTGAGAAGAAAAGTGCTTTTTTTCCCCCCCCCTTTCCTTCATTGCTGTTTTTTGTAATTTTGGAAGGAAACCTGAGATACCAGCTGAGATGTGAGACTAAGTAATTTTTCTGTTGTGATAGAATTTGCTAATTCAAACAGAATGAAGCAGATGGGTGCTTGGCAAGTAATTGGTCCTAACACAATTGTTTTTTGTGTGTAGAAATCTACCATTCTATGACTGTTTCTCCATGTTTGTCTAGTCTCATTTTCGTTTCTGCCTCATAGCTCTGGATATTTTTAAATTTTCCTCACTATCACGTCATATTTAAAGGATTTTACACTATCTTATCAGATACTTTTGGTGTCTTTGCTACTGCTTTCTTTACTGAAAGGGAGTTTAGAAGAAGAAAATATCACATAAGGGATTAAATACAAGGTAGGTAAGGTTGCCTTTCTTTTTCCTTGCAAAGTTAAATTGCAGAATTTGTTGTACCTTTTCTTCTCACCATACAGTATCTTGGAATAATAGTAGTACAGACCGAGAAAGACCTGGATATGTCAGCTACTTTATTTCCTTAATTTCTAATATCACAGAAAACCTTAAACACACCTTCTTAAGATCTTTCGAAACCTAACCATTTGAATATTTAACAGCCTTTACAAATGCAAACCTGAATCACTTGTATTTTATCTAAGTTTTTATTCTTTTTTTTTTTTTTTTTTTTTTTGCGGTACTTGGGCCTCTCACCGTCGTGGCCCCTCCCGCTGCGGAGCACAGGCTCCGGACGCGCAGGCCCAGCGGCCATGGGTCACGGGCCCAGCCGCTCCGCGGCATGCGGGATCCTCCTGGACCGGGGCACGAACCCGCATCCCCTGCCTCAGCAGGCGGACTCCCAACCACTGCGCCACCAGGGAAGCCCTAAGTTTTTATTCTTAATTGAGATTTTAAAAATACGGATTCTGGGGGCTTCCCTGGTGGCGCAGTGGTTCAGAGTCTGCCTGCCGATGCGGGGGACGCGGGTTCGTGCCCCGGTCCGGGAAGATCCCACGTGCCGCGGAGCGGCTGGGTCCGTGAGCCGTGGCCGCTGAGCCTGCGCGTCCGGAGCCTGTGCTCCGCAACGGGAGAGGCCACGACGGTGAGAGGCCCGCGTACCGCAAAAAAAAAAGGATTCTTATATGCTTTGTAAGAATGCTATAAATATTTTAAAACTGTTATCTTTTTCTCTTTATGTCTTCTCCACTGCATCCTTTGAAAACTTTTCCTTTAGAGGTTTCCTTTTAAAACATTGAACCGTCTTTGCTGTCCTTTTAAGATCCTTTAAAAAGTTCTCTATAATCACTTTAAATCTTATTAATTTGATTGCAAATATATAGGAATTTTGTTATAATGACTGCCAGGTTTTGATATAAGAAAGAACATACTCCTTCCTCTCAAATTATCGTAAAAAAATTGTTTTCTGTGGCTTTCATTTCTAATAGTAGTAGATATTCTTGCTCTTTCCTGATAATGACATTTTGCAATAAATGAGAACATCCTTTCTGAGGCTATTAAGAATTGAACTTCTTTTTTCATTGAGCGAGCGTTCAACATAGGGTATGTTTGTCTTATTTCTATAAGCTATAGGTAATTAAATGTAAGTTCAAAATATTTATATTGCCTAAATAATAGAGAATAGATAATCTACATTTTATGAAATGACGAAAACAGTGTCATCTATACAAGGAGCAGCAGCCATCTGTATAAAGGGAGCTGCCAGTTCAGATCCGTTGGCATGGCCTGTGTAGAAGAACCTATCGTATTCTTTAAAATATTTTTATTCACAATGAATTTGTAATGATCACGATATTATGAATTTGTACTGATGGATGGAACAAAAGGAAAAGTAGTCCATTTGTTACGCTTGATGAAACATTCTTAAAAATTATCACCAATTGTGGTAAAAATACATACTTGTACCATTAATAATAATCAACATTTTTCATCTTAGGAAATAGAGGGGTCATTTTTCTACCATTCATTCAAAAATGGAAGATATTATCTCCAGCTTAGGAACAAAAATATTTTCTTTATGTGATGGCAGTCTTTGTATTTACATAAAAGGGGAAAATGAGGTCATTGACCTGTTGGAAAAACTAAGGAATTGCTTTAAAATAATCTAACCAGCCAAAATCCTCTAAATTAAGGATATTTTTTAAAGCATGAAACAAACATATCTCAGTTCACTTCAGTAGATACTTAGAGTGTATACATGTTTGAATGTGTTTGACGTAGTTTGGTGTCAGGCATAGAAATGAAAGTTCCTATGACATGTTCTGTTCGGTCTCCTGACAGTTGGATAGGTTTGTGATTTCCCACTCATCATCCCTCTTTTTTCTTGTAATGACCCACATGATCTGATTCTTTTTTAAAAAATTAATTAATTTATTTATTTTTGGCTATGTTGGGTCTTCATCGCTACACGCAGGCTTCTAATTGCGGTGGCTTCTCTTGTGGAGCATGGGCTCTACGTGCACGGGCTTCAGTACTTGTGGCTCGCGGGCTCTAGAGCGCAGGCACAGTAGTTGTGGCGCGCGGGCTTAGTTGCTCCGCGGCGTGTGGGATCTTCCCGGACCAGGGCTTGAACCCGTGTCCCCTGCATTGGCAGGCGGATTCATAACCACTGCGCCACCAGGGAAGCCCTACTCAACCTGATTCTTTTTTTTTTTTTTTTTTTTTTTTGTGGTACGCGGGCCTCTCACTGTTGTAGCCTCTCCCTTTGCGGGGCACAGGCTCCGGACGCACAGGCTCAGCGGCCATGGCTCACGGGCCCAGCCGCTCCGCGGCATGTGGGATCTTCCCAGACGGGGGCACGAACCCGTATCCCCTGCATCGGCAGGCGGACTCTCAACCACTGCGCCACCAGGGAAGCCCTCAACCTGATTCTTAACGATTCTGAAACTACCAGGAAAAGTGGTGGTGGGGGGGGAGTCACAGGAGAAAATTCTATAAAGCATATATCTGTGTTTATTTTTTTTTAAGTCTATTTTCTCTGGAAGAAGAGTTTCTCCATTCAAATTTTCTGTAGTTCTGCTGGTAGCTATATATATATTGCAGAAGAAAAAAAAAGTTGGAAAGTTCTTTCTATTGCAGTCTCAAGATTAGAAAAGACAGTGTTGTAGATGCAGAGACTCTTGAGACACAGCTTACTAGTATCGTTCTAGACCAAATCTTCTTTCTTATTTGTAAGTTAGTGAGACGGGAAGAGTTAACTGACTGGTCTAGAGTTGCGTAGCTGTGACTAAAACTCCTCTTCCTACCCAGTGCCCTTCTATAGTAGGAAGCCAAAAAGTACGAGATTGTCCACTCATTATATGGTCATGAGTGTCAGTTATATAAACTTATGTCCTAAACTGTGAGATCAACATATGAAACTTTATTGTATTTTAATTCATTATAAAATAATATTTAAGTAACTCCTTTGGACTTGGAGGACAAACTACAACAAAAATTGGAAATGTATAAAGGCCAGAAAAGTAATAGAATTAATAATTAACTCTTATTAATGCACAGCACATGAAAATAGTGAATTAGGGAACCAAGCTTATTAATATATCTGTGCAAATCATTAAAATAAGCTTTTCATATCATAGTTCTGCCACTTGAAAGATTTATTCCCTGGCAAGTAGAGAGTGTCAAGCCAAGAGGAATCTCACAGAAAGGCCCATTAGTTCCCAAAAGGTCGTCACATGATCCATATCTCTACACCCTCCCATCCACTCTGTCTCTACCTCTCATAACTCTCAGACCTTCTTGTTAGGCAGTTGATTTACTTCCCCTGTATTCAACTCTCCTGCTTTGATCGTTAGTCCATGGCTCTTCTCTTCCGTCGTGAAGTACGTTGAGCTATGTGTTCAGGTTGGCTCCAGACCCCTTACCTGTGAGTAGGAAACCCTGCACATAGCCTGGTCACCTGGGCTCTACCTCATGTACTCTCTTGCTGGTCAGCTGGCTGTAGACGCAGATGGTTTATAGTATAGGATAACCCTTTATACTAGTGGTTAGAAGGAGTTTACATCTCATAGTAAGATGGAAGGACCGCTGCTCTAGGTGTCACGAGATCAGAGTTTTTGTTCCACCTCTGCTGCTAAGTAGCTGGCGAAGCTTGAAAAAAAATCACTTATCTGCCTTCTGCTCACAGAGAAATGTATTTTCATTTACTTCACTTTTCTCTGAAAGATGGGAAATAAAATAATATCTTGAAAAAAGTCAAAATGTAGGAAAATTACAAAGACTAATTATAGATAGCCATGTATCCATCATGTAGAGTTGACATTTTGTTAACACTGTATCACATTTGATTTTTGAAAAACTTAGTGGTAACATTGTAGGCGCCTTTGGCCTCCAACCTTACTCCCGTTACCTTCACCCATCCTGAAGGCAGTTGTTTATTCATTGCCCACTAACGGCCTGAAATAAAATATCATAAAATATCCATAATATGGCATTGGATTAGATGAACAGTAAGTTATAATAATGTAGTTGTTATTATTTCTTAACTATGCTGCAAAAAAGGAATTTTTTTTTCCCCCAAATGTATGGTTCTTTTTTCTGCCCAGATGTTCCTGTTTCTCACATAGTATCTGAGGACATTACCACACTGTATCTGCATTCTTTTAAAAGAATACTGCCTGTGCTTCTTCTTGGAATTCTAAAAATTGAATTGTAATAGCTAGCATCTTACCACCATTTGGAAGAATATTACCAATCTTAGTACTGAGTCACTTTTAATTTCTGGAAACTACAGACATCTCTGCTAAATAATGCTGTGCATTGGTAATTGGGTCACAGAAGTGACAACAGAGCTAGCTATTCAGCTATACGTGGGTAGTCCTCTTGTATTTTCCATGGTGTCTAGCCCTGTGTCATGTCTTTCATAAAATAAATATGAATCTATGATAAAATGATGGAATGAGCATCTCAATTTTACTTTTTGCGGTAGTACGCGGGCCTCTCGCTGTTGTGGCCTCTCCCGTTGCGGAGCACAGGCTCCGGACGCGCAGGCTCAGAGGCCACGGCTCACGGGCCCAGCCGCTCCGCGGCATGTGGGATCTTCCCGGACCGGGGCACGAACCCGCGTCCCCTGCATCGGCAGGCGGACTCTCAACCACTGCGCCACCAGGGAAGCCCTTACTTTTTAATATACACACTATTTACATTAGGGTTGTATTGCTGTGTAACAAGTTAATACAAACTTAGCTGCTTAAGACAACATCTGTTTATTAGCTTGCAGTTCTGAAGGTCAGAATTCTGGCATGGGATGCTTGAGTCTATGTTTAGGGTATCACCAGGCTAAAATCACGGGATCGGCCAGACTGAGTACTTATCCAGGGGCTTACAGAAAAATCTGCTCCCAAGCTTCTTATTCTTGGCAGAATTCAGTTCCTTGTGATTGTAGGACTGAGGTCTCTGTTTCCTTGCCGGCTGTTAGCCAGGGACGGCTCTCAGCTGCTGGAAGTAGCTCTTATTCTTTGCCACTTGGCATCCTCGAAGTTTGAAGCAGCGCTTGGAGTCTTTCTCACTCTGAACCTTTGACTTCCCCTCCTGTGACCAGCTGGACAAATTCTCTGCCTTTAAAGAGTACAAGCCCACCCAGATGACCTTGCTACCTGAGGCCCCAACCGTGCTATCCATCTGTCACCTAATCAGAGTAAAATCCGTCACGTGCACAGTGCTGGGATGATTCAGGATGTAAACACCAGGGAGGTGGGAAATCTTGGGAACATCTTAGAAATCTGCCCACCACACTAATTGTCACTCCTCAGGAGGATTGAGACTAAAAATAGAGCGTTAAACATTTTCTGCAATAAACAAAACGAATTCACAAGATTATCATTGCAGAGCAAAATCAAATAGTTACCCAAAGAAAAATGTCATGCATGTTAGTAATATTAGCATGTGGGGAAAAAAACACCTCAAAACCTTACTTTTGGAAGTAGATGACCAGAGGAAGTTGGAAATCTACCCTTCTCTTCTAATCTCAATTACAAAGTTTTTTACTTGTTTAATAAATCGGTGTTTAGTAACAAGGATGTCACCTTCCACTGGCCCCTGACCTTTCCACTGGGTCCCTCCCAACCTATAGACTCTGTCTCTTGCTACGTTTATTTCTAAGCTAAACCAGAATGAAGCCCGAGACACTCAAACCACCTTATTTACCTTTCTTCCAAAGCTGACGTGATCTTATGCTTTGTGATTCTTCCTCAGACCCAGTGGCTCTGAAGCTGGCAGTGGGTTCTCTCGTTATTTCTTAAGTCTTTTGCTGTCATTAAAATCTGTTGTCCCCATGTTAACACTAAGATCTCAAATTGCTGATCGCTTAGCCACAGGTGCTCCAAGTCCTACAACTGGGCATTGACTGTGGCTCTTGCTATACTTTCCCAGGGGCTTTCCCCATAGATTGCGATTTCTTCGGTCTGGTCCTTGGCCTTGTCATTTTCAGAAGACTCCTGAAATTATATACATCGACGACGTAGCACCTGGGTGTTCTCCAGCCCAGATCCTGTGCTGTACTGCTTTCCCCACCGTTGGGTTAGCTAGTGCCAGAATCATATCTGAACTACCTTCCCCCTTTCTTCTTACTTACATTCTGTCGCTTCTTTTTTTTTTTTTTTTCTGTGAGAAATGTAGAATTCCTGACTTCAAGAGTTCATAATCTAATAGGACAGACATATAAGAAAGTGAAAAATTATATGACAATATGATGAGTTATATTACAGAAAAGCAGCAAGAGTCTGTGGGATTACAGAGACATTCCAGCTCAGCTTGAATGTCGGTCAGGAAATATTTCCAAGAGGAGGTAACACTTGCCCTGTCTCTGATAAGCAATTAGGAGGGAGCGTAGCAGAGAAGAGCAGTGGGGGGCATTGGAGGGAGGCCTAAAGGAGTCCTTTAAAGACCATCCAGAGTTGGAAACTAGATCGTTCTCAGGCTGAACTAGTTGAGCAAATGCCAAGAGCAAAGGAAGCAACCAAAAATGGGAGATAACGCCAAAAGATGAGATATTCAGCAGAAGCTGAGGCAAAGTGAACCTTGAAAGCGAGTCCAAGGGTGGGGACAGAGCAGGGTCCAGAGGCCTTCACTATGCATGAGAGTGAACAAAAGAACTGTTTCGGAGCCTGGAGAGTGCCAGCATTTAAGGGTTAAGCAGAAACAGGAGACTGTGAAACAGACCAGGAAGAGGGCAGAGAGTGATAGCGGGAGGACAGACTGGGCTTGAGGACAGAGATACTGACGCCTTATTCACTGATGAATAGTGAACAATGGAAGGAAGTTTCTAGGTGGAGAGCTGGAAGCTGGAAGTCTCTACTTCGTCTTCCGAGTGAAAAATGGTGTGGTGTGTGAATCTAATGAGAGCGTCGAAGGGTGGGGATGGGGGAAGGGGGAGAAAGGAAGTAGCTCTCATGGACAATCTCAGAATAACCAATAGAAGGTCGTCGAGGGAGTCTCGCTGAGTTGTGAGGGCCTGGCTGACCATGGAGAGGCCATGAGGTTTTGGCGGCTGTAACACACCCAGCTGAGTGCCCGTCTGAAGCAGCGTTCCACAGTAGGGCTTGAGGAAAAGAGAAGGCAAGTGGATTGATTGAGATTTGGAGGTTTTCTGCAAGGGTGTGATGGGAAGAGAAAAAAGTCAAGGGAGTTAAGAATGATTGGCAGAACAGATAAAAATCTAGCTGAATAAAGAAGGAAGTTCAATCAGGATGGGCTGCTCATGTGGAGGAAAAAACATGAAAGCAGGTACCAAAAGACAGGAGACATTAATAGGGTCAAAATGTAGTTATATCAGAAGTGTGATATTCGGAAAAGTACGATGCAGGTTAGATCCTCACATCACAGACTATAGTGACATTTCCGATAGATTTAAAGAACTGGATCAAACCTAGAAAAAAAAAATATAGGAACAGGATTGATGAGGGAGGACTTTGTGTACTTAAAAAGAAATGTAGGAAATCTGAAAGGAGAAAAATCAATTCGTTTTACTATAAATAAATGGAAAACAACAACAAACAAGTGAAAGGTGCGAAATTAAGAAACGAATTTGTACAAGTATGATAAGCGAAGCGATACAAATCCGCCGTCTGTAAAGATGGGATCTGGGTTGATTTTTTTCCCCAGTAGCTGTGGATAATCACCGCTTCTTTTTGCACGCCTAGCACCAGTTTTTTTTTGTGTTCCTCAAAGATAACAGCAGCAGTCGGTCTGCACCCTCTCTCCGTCTCACGCTCGTCCTGTCTCTGATTGAAAGGGCCGGGAGCCCAGCATGGGGTGTTGGAGCCTGGGCGGGTCGAGAACACCTGTGTAGGAGGGCAGCCTGGCTCAGGGGTGAGAGCCAGTCAAGGGGAAGGGAGGGTCTGGGTAGGAGCGCGGTCGAGCGCCAGGCGTCAGAGCCCCAGCGGGGCAGAGAGGGCATCCGTGTGGGAGGGCTGCCTACTTCAGAGCCTGGAACCTTAGCGGACGTAAGTGGGGTGCGACACAGCGAGAGGGGACAAGATTGGTTTCACACAGGCAGACCGATCAAATAAGGAAGTATATTAAGCACGACGGGAGGTAGGTTTCCCGCTCTAGGAGAAAGTTGTTACAAATGTGAACAGGGGAGAATGGTAGGAGGAGCCCTGTGTTGTTGGTGGAATTGGAGGTATTGGTGTGAGTGTATGCTTTTCAACGTACAGATAGATGAATGGATAGTTATAGAAATAAATAGGTACGCAGAAAATGGTGTATATAGGTGTGTACATACCCGCATGTGTGTACACATGTAGAGTACGTGTGCACACTCATATATTCTCTAGCTCTGCCCATTGAGTCAGCTTGGAAGCCGCAACACCCCAGTGACAAGCGCAGCCAGCCCTCAGATCTCAGTGCTGCTCTCTGCCAAAAGCGACCCGACGCCTTAGAGAAATTGCTGGTCCCAGGGCTGGGCCAGGGTAAGCAAAAGATGAGCTTGCAACCTCTTATACGAGAAAGCAAGGAGGTGCTTAAAGCATGATGGGGATGTGTGGAAAGGACATAGAAGCCAGCTTGAAGAGGCTCCCTCTGGCCAAATCTGGGACATTGTAAGCACTCAATAAATAATGTTTGCAGCAGATTAGAACGTACTGAGTAAAATAACAAACGCAAGCCCACATTGATATGAATAAATTTAGAGTTGAGTGGAGAAATAGGGTATTTACAGAGTTTTGAAGAATCTTCCCGTAAAATGCTTGTTAACTACAAAGGGAAAAAAGAGGGTGTTTGCAGTGAGGAAGCCTGGAAGGCGCCACATTAATCAAGCGATCAAAGTGAACATCGTCAGTAATGGGAGGAGGCGGGAACAGCGCGGCCGCATAAGATGCAAGGAGAAGAAGCCAGCGTCACTTCCGGGACCTTCCTGCAAAAGATGTTATAGTCTCAATCGAATCATGAGGAATCACCACCCAAATCCAGACTGAAGGACAGTCTACAAAAACACTGACTTATAACTTCAAAAGTATTAAGGTCATGGAAGTCAAGGAAAGACTGAGGAAATGTTCTAGGTTGAACAGGACCAGGAAACATGACAACTAATTACAGCGCAGGATTTTGAGCTAGGCTCGTGTGTTATGAAGGACGAATGGTGAAATGTGAAAGGTGTCTGAAGATTATATGATAGTAATGTATCAGAATTAATTTTCTGATTATAATTATAACTATGTAGGAGAATATTTTTGTTTGTAATGCACTCAGTTATTTGGTAATGATGAGGCATCATGCTGGCTACTTAGCTCTTAAATAGTTCAGGAAAGAACAATTCTTTTTTTTTTTTTAAAGGGGGGGTTCTTTTTTAAAAATTATTTTTGGCTGCGTTGGGTGTTCGTTGCTACGCTCAGGCTTTCTCTAGTTGCGGCGAGCGGGGGCTACTCTTTGTTGTGGTGCACGGGCTTCTCTTGTTGCGGAGCGTGGGCTCTAGGCGCGTGGGCTTCAGTAGTTGTGGCGCACGGGCTTAGTTGCTCCGCGGCGTGTGGGATCTTCCCGGACCAGGGCTCAAACCCGTGTCCCCTGCATTGGCAGGTGGATTCTTAACCACTGCACCACGAGGGAAGTCCCGAAAAAACAAATCTTTGTAATACACTTGGAGAATTCTTTTAAGCGTTTACTGAAGGATAGAATAATATTGAGCCATGCCTTTAAAAAAAATTTTTATTGACATATAGTTGATTTACAATGTCGTGTTAATATCTCCTTTACAGTAAAGTGATTCAGTTATATGTAGATACATTCTTTTTCATATTCTTTTCCATTATGATTTGTCACAGGATATTGAATGTAGTTCCCTGTGCTCTACAGTAGGACCTTGTTGTGTATCTGTTCTATATATAGTAGTTTGCATCTGCTGATCCCAAACTCCCAATCCATCTCTCCCCCACCCAGCCTCCTCCTTGGCAACCACAGGTCTGTTCTCTGTGTCTGTGAGTCTGTTTCTGTTTCATAGATATGTTCATTTGTGTTGCATTTTAGATTCCACATATAAGTGATATCATATGGTATTTGTCTTTCTCTTTCTGACTTATTTTGCTTAGTATGATAATCTCTAGGTCCATCCATGTTGCTGCAAATGGCATTATTTCATTCTTTTTTATGGCTGACTAATATCCCACTGTATATATGTACCACATCTTCTCTATCCTTTCATCTGTCGATGGCCATTTAGGTTGTTTCCATGTCTTGGCTATTGTAAATAGTGCTGGTGTGAACATAGGGGTGCATGTGTCTTTTTGAATTATAGTTTTGTCTGAATATATGCCCAGGAGTGGGATTGCTGGATCATATGGCAGCTCTATTTTTAGTTTTTTGAAGACCCTCCGTAGTGTTTTCCATAGTGGCTGCACCAATTTACATTCCCACCAACAGTGTAGGAGGGTTCGCTTTTCTCCACACCCTCTCCAGCATTTGTTATTTGTAGACTTTATAATGATGGCCATTCTGAGTGAGGTGAGGTGGTACCTCATTATAGTTTTGATTTGCATTTCTCTAATGATTAGTGATGATGTACATCTTTTCATGTACTTTTTGGGCATCTGTATGTCTTCTTGATACATGCCCTCTTAACATTTCCTCCATTGACTTCCCCTGACTTTACAAACACTGGTTGTCTTACCTGTTGGATTGTTTTTTTTCTTGTGGACTCTTCTTAGTCATCCTATTCTTCTAGTATAGGTACTAATTTGTAATGTTTTCTCCTTGACCTTCTCTTCTTTCTCCATTAGTAATTTCTTCCATTCCTTTCAACTCTAAGCATATGGCTCTTAACTCTGCATCTTTATCCTAGGTTTCTCCTGATCTAGGTTTCTCCTGACTTCCATTTTACCTGAACTTAGCTTTCTTTAGTACGTCTTTTCTCATCAGCCCAGACCTGCTGGTATAACTCAACTTTAGGTTAACTCCTGGAGCTCACTAATGCATACTCAAATTTTGTGAAAAATATGGGGTTTAATTTTCTTCAGCTTCTGCAAGAGAGGATTATTATTGAAAACTGTAGAATGATTGCCTTCTCCACTGGGTTAGGAGAGAGTCATGAACCCATTTCCATAAGAAAATATACTGTCTAGTTACAATAGAAAGTTGCATGTTAGAAAATGAACTCTATTTTGATATGAAATAAATTTCATTAGAGATGTTATGTGAGACAACATGAAGTAAGAATATTATCTAACAAATCTGTTTTGAGAGTGGAATATATACAGTGGCAGAGGTTATGAGAAAAGTTTGAACTGCGTATATGAGAAAATGATCCAATTTTAAAATTATCTCAGTTCTAACATGAAATAGACACAAAAGTATGAGTATTTTAATTGGCATGTTTAATATACTTTGAATAAAGATTAAATATTTTAAACAAATTGATCAACAAGGAATTGGACCAAGAAAAGGTTTTTACTGTAATCCCAATCATTTAAAAATATCATTCATAAATAACTTTCTTGTCTAAACTTTTCATTTTATAAATATGTATATATTTAAATATGTTCAGATTAATGTTTCATATCCAGTTTTATACCAGGAAGCATGAGTCATTTCTGTGCTGAAACACTTTTGGATATCTCATTAGATTTCTGATCAAGGAGACGTTCCAGGAAGTTTTAGAAATTATTCTATCAAAATGCTTGACTTTGGTGGAACATTACAGATTCTTCATTTCATTGAGCTGTCTCCAAGAGTAAGCACTTTTGTACAAATGAATCTGCTGAATGCAAGACATTACAGGTGTCCAAATGGCTCTCCCACTGAAGTTGTACTCATATATTTGTTTAATTAACTTTGGCATTTAATTGATGCAAATTTGAGTAAATTCATTGTCCGTCTTGTTTAAAAAGAATGATACTATTTCCTGAGACCAGTGTTACTTGGAAAACCTTGGCTAACTCACAAGTTCCCAAGGAACATTATTTAATGGTATATTGCCAAGAACATCTTAGATAATTCAACAAAATTGCCTTCTTTAAAAAGTCCAACCATATTTCATTTAAATTTGACAGTTATTTATTGAGACCTTTAATGTTGATTGCATAGTTGGGTATGACAGGGATCCAAAAGAAATATATAACTTATAAAGAGCTTATAGTCATTTTGGAGAAACAAAATAACTTCACATGAAACAGCAAAAAATAAACAGGAAAGGATACAATTTAGTGCCAACTTGGTAAATTAATGTTTTTGTTGAATCAGACAGTCATCGGTAATCTGCCTGTGGTACTTACTCGCATAATATAATTTTTGGTTACTTATTAAGTCATAATAAGTCTGGGTTTACTTCATGCCTTCTGTACTTAAAACCTGTTTTTGAATACGGAAGGCTTATTTTTTCAGCACTGAAGTCAGCACATATTGTTGGACACATACTACGTGCCAGCAAACTTACAGGCATTGGGCTTACAAATGTGAGCAAAATAGTCACTGTACTTAGGAACTTGCTGCTTTGTGTGTATATGTGTCCTGGGGGGCGGTGGCAGGGAGGAGACAGACAGCCAACGTATGAGAAAATAGTTAAGGGGATTTCAGATGCTTTATACGTACAACAAAACTGGTGAAAATATTAGGGTGGAGGTGCTTGGACTGCTGTTCTCAGAGAAGGCCTGTCTGAGGAGCTCAGGTTTGAGTCGAGGCCTGAATGGTGAGAGGGATGAGGCGTGTAGTTAGATTTACAGTTGGGAGCTCAAAGGAGTGGTCTCGATTGAAGATAGAAGTTTGAAGATCTTCATTGTGGACAGGACACTGAAAGGCACGTCAGTCACAGGTGGGACATCCAGTAGGGTGAGAGTTGAGAGCTGACCTTTGACTTGATCAGATGTCAGTCAGCAGTGACTTTGGGAAGAGTTGTTTTTGTGGAGAAGGGAGGAGGAAAGGCCTAATTAACAGGGTGAAGAGAGAATGGGAGGTAAGGATATAAAGACAGTAAGAATACACAAGTCTTTGAAGCGTTTTGCTGTGAAGGAGAGAGAGTAGAAGGGTGGTGGCCGTCAGCAGTGCTTTCGGCTGTACATCTGTCCTGTGTGGTGCCCTGCATTTGAGTCGTATTTAACGATACCGAGGCAAAACTTTTAAGTGAGGTCAAGACACCTACAAATTTCTTCTTTTAATTTTTAAAGTTGCTTGTTAATAAGCTTTCACAGGCAATGCAGGGCTGTCGGAGAGCTGTGTTAAAGACTGAGAGTTAAAGTTGAGAGTCTGAAGAACAGAGTTGCAAACAACTGAGACCACAAATCGAAGAATCAGGTGAAACCAAACTCTGCCAGCGGGGGAGTTTGCAGCAAAGTAAGGGTTTATTGCAGGGCGCCACGCAAGGAGGCGGGAGAAAGACAAAGCCTGGTCTTCGAGTTGTGGGTGTTTCTAAAGGGGGAGGACTTAGTGGGCTGGGCTTTTCATCATTGTCTTGTGACATTTCTTTTTTTTTTTTTTTTTTTTTTTTTCAGTATGCGGGCTTCTCACTGCTGTGGCCTCTCCCGTTGCGGAGCACAGGCTCCGGACGTGCAGGCTCAGCGGCCACGGCTCACGGGCCCGGCCGCTCTGCAGCATGTGGGATCTCCCCGGACCGGGTCACGAACCCGTGTCCCCTGCCTCGGCAGGCGGACTCTCAACCGCTGCGCCACCGGGGAAGCCCCCTTGTGACATCTCTTAATTGTAGTTTTGGGAGTGAGGATGCTTCTGGTTTAGGGTTCTCTGGCCAGGTGGTCCGTGGCTTGGAGGTCTCTTAGCTCGTCTTGCCCTGGAGAAACAGTTTGTATTGTGTTTGTATGTTAATAATGGTATCTATGATAACAGTTTTAGTACATCAACTGTGTTATCAACAGCATGACTTTTAGCACCTGACTGGTTGAGTGGTGTTCAGTTAGCACAGGATTGAGGTTCGAGGGGACAAGAAAAGAATAAAGTTTTGGCTAGAGAGATCAGTCATAAACTCGGTAAGGGAACTTGGTTTTGGGGGGGGGAGGGGCTCGGTTTCAGGGTCTCCCAGGTAACTTCCACGTGAAAGGGCTGCTCAGCGCGTGTCTGTCACTGCGGTCCTCCCCTTAGGGGTCTTGTCCTCACACTGTGAATACGTAGTAGTGGAATATACACTGAAAATGCTTATGCACATATGCTTCATGCTGTTTTTCAAAGCGCTTTTACGTGTATTATCTTATTTAATGAAGACCGTGGATAAATCTACGTGTGGAAATGATAATGCTACTTAAATTCTCTGTGTATAAAAATAGTGAATATTTATTTAATTAAAAAGTATTTAAGAATATGGGGCTTCCCTGGTGGCGCAGTGGTTGAGAGTCCGCCTGCCGATGCAGGGGACGCGGGTTCGTGCCCCGGTCCGGGAGGATCCCACGTGCTGCGGAGCGGCTGGGCCCGTGAGCCATGGCCGCTGCGCCTGCGCGTCCGGAGCCTGTGCTCCGCAACGGGAGAGGCCACAACAGTGAGAGGCCCGCGTACCGCAAAAAAAAAAAAAAAAAAAAAGAATATGTAATATAAGAATGAAGCTACCTTTATTGTAGATGTTGATATATCGTTTAAAATAATTTCTCCCTTACTTATAAGATTCTTGCCCCATATGTGTTTAAGGAAATAATTTTCACTAGTTTGATAAAAATGGAGATATATTACATGGATTTGAAAATTTAGAAAAACAGTTCGTGATAGTCTGACAAGTCTGAAGTAAATTGAAATTACTCCTTTTTTTTTTTTCCTGTCAGAGGTCTCTTTATTAGTATCCATGATCGAGGCCATATTGCGTCTGTTCTTAATGCGTGGCCAGAAGATGTCGTCAAGGTAAGTTAGTTATCACGTTTTCCCACGGTGGCACATATGTTCTTTTTCCTGCCCCGTAACAGGCTGACACTTTTCACCATACTAGGTAGCATTCACCAGCTTTTCTATTTATATCCCTTTGATTTTTGCATAGTGGATTAATTTTATTCTGATACCATTTGGATTCTAAGTTTCACCATTATTTCCATCAGATTTCTTGGTATTTCTTCATTCGTTGTAAGTTGTGATAAGTGTTGAAAAAATGTTGAAGTGGTGTCTGAATTTCTTTGAGCAAACTCCTTTTTCTTTTGTGTTTACTCATCCACTAAGAGGAATCAAGGTAGGCAAAAATCTTAATCCATTTCCTTTATCGTGGTGACCTGAAGTATCTGACCTGACTCCCCTCTGGGAGTGAGCTACTGAAAATAGAATAATAATAGTATCTGCCATTTGGTAGCTTTCTGAGTGAGCCACTTTACCTGGATTAACTCATGTAGTATCATGATAATTCCATGAGGAAAGGAAGGCACAGGTGAGTTCCATAGAAGTGCGTGGTGGTGGTGGGAATTGAATGCAGGTGTCTCAAGTTGCCTTTTCCAAAACAGCCTAACATATTGACCCTTTTCACTGAGACGTGGAAAATTTGACAAAGATCAACTTTATGGAATATGCAAAAATAATTTTTACCCACTTCTGGGTAAAATGTATATATGTATTTTTAAGTTAGTTAAAAGTATATATATGCATGTACATATTTACTTTTAAGGCAGGTCTTTAAGAGCTGCATAATATAGGTGAACAGAAAACTAAATGAAAAGCCCTCAAACTTTTAAAATATACGTTCTGCATTATAGTGTGGTAGAAAAACACTGCACTACGAGTTAACACACTTGGGTCCTGGTTCTTTGATATTAATGAGGTGAATCACCGTAGGCGAATTATTTCAGTTCTCTTATCTTCGGTTTCCTAATCTGTAAGAGGGACAGACTGAATGTACTCCAAATTCCCCTTTGCTTCTAAAATGCTATGACTCTGTACCTTAGTCCTCATGATAATAATAGTACTAATATCTATAATTTTTTTGAGAATTCGTAATGTACCAGGTAACGTGGTAAGTTCTTTGTTTATCATGATTTCATTGTATTGAATCATAGATTTATTCAATTAATTAATGTGTTTGATTGTTTACTATGTACTGAATGCTGTGCTAGATGTTGGTGTACAGTAGTGAGCACAGCAGAAGCTTTAATTCATCCGTTTATCTAAGGTCAGATAACCGACATTTTTTCTAGGCTCCATGGATATGACAAATGTAGCAATTTGTAGAAAATCTAATAAATTGTGTTTCACAAAATTGGTTTTGCTTAAATTCATGTAATGGGCATGAATCACAGAATAAAGATGATAGATGCATTAATTTCAATAAAGATAACAAAGTACTTAGCATTAAAATCTCCACATGATTAAAATGTATGCTTTGTAGATATTCAAGATGATTAGAAATAAACTAAACAAAATTCATTGTCTAGTGGTACTCTACCATCACGTAAGAGTAGTAATAGACTGTGCTTGGCATACTTCAAAGATGGTAGAACAATATCCAGTGTTACAGGAGTTAAAGAGGATGGATCAACATCGTTGTGAAATTAGGATAAACGTAAACTAAAGATCAGAGCACCGAGGACTCCTGAGCAATGATTTAACCATGGACTCTCCCCTAATGGTACTCAAAGTGGATGTGACTAGTTTCAAAGCTGTTCTAAGGTTCACTTGAGTTCCCAGTTTGAGCTGTTATTTACCTGTACTCTGCCCACTTACTCCTCCTGATTGAAGACTGAGTTATTTGAGTTGTTTGAATCTTTATGGGCATACCTTGTCTTCTTCTTTCAGCAACCAAACAGTCATATATATGTGTTTAAAAAATACATTTAAAATGCATATATCAAACTTATTTATCCTCCCCAGTCTTCCACACTTAATGATCATATAAAATCTTTTCCATGTATATTTAATGTATGCTTTTTGACAGCTTAGTGTTTCATTGCATAAATATTAACTTCAGAAACAGAGAGTAGCAACTATGCCCCGGAATTTGCAAACATCTGTTAATAGATACTTTTTCTTTTTCTTTGAGGCGATTGTGGTGACTGATGGAGAGCGTATTCTTGGCCTGGGAGACCTTGGCTGTAATGGGATGGGCATCCCCGTGGGTAAGCTGGCTCTGTACACAGCTTGTGGAGGGATGAATCCTCAACAGTGTCTCCCTGTCATGCTGGACGTGGGAACAGAAAATGAGGTAAACAATTTAAGTCTATAACACAGCTATAAACCTTAAAAAATAGTACCATTGGGCTTCCCTGGTGGCGCAGAGGTTGAGAGTCCGCCTGCCGATGCAGGGGACGTGGGTTCGTGCCCCGGTCCGGGAAGATCCCACGAGCCGCGGAGCGGCTGGGCCCGTGAGCCATGGCCGCTGCGCCTGCGCGTCCGGAGCCTGTGCTCTGCAACGGGAGAGGCCACAGCGGTGAGAGGCCCGCGTGCCGCCAAAAAAAAAAAAAAAAAAAAAAAAGTACCGTATTTCTGCATTTTGAGGTTATTTCAGGAACTTAATGAAATTCATCTTTTTTGTTTGGTTCTTTCTCTCTCCTCAAACCCATCCCCCAACTCTTATAAAGAAAGTATTCTTTTGCTTTTCCTTTCCCCTTCCCCTTTTCTGTAATGTGACTAATTTTTTAGCAGCTTCTTTTAGTGTTTTAGTATCCTTTGATGAGCACTTACACCATTTTTCTATAGAGTATATGTTTTACCTTAGGATATCTTCATTACTTTAAAAAAATAATTATTTTTATACTAGGCAGGAACTATTCCCAAAGAATTTATTAAGTTTAGTCAGTCTGAAATCTTGTTCTAAAAATCTATATTGAGTCTGTGGTAGATGATTTGGGGTTTAGCATTTCTCGTTCCTGCGTTGATATTTTAGAATCTTAAAGTTATATATCAAGTAGTACATATTTTTGCTCATCTGTAATTGCTAATATTTGGATTAGTTGTGAGTGATAGATACTATAAATTAAAGGTAGAATTTTATGAAATAGAAATGAAAAATAATGGTCAGTTAAGATAGACTTTTAAAAGTTGCATGTAAATATCAGACCTAGATCTTTATCATGTTGAGGTATATTCTCTCTGTACCCACTTTTTGATAGTTTTTATCATAAATGGATGTTGAATTTTGTTAAAAGTCTTTTGGGCATCTGTTGAGATGATCATATGATTTCTTTTTTAAAAAATAAATTTTATTTATTTCTTTATTTATGCCTGCGTTGGGTCTTCATTGCTGTGCATGGGCTTCCTCTAGTTGCAGCGAAGTGGGGGCTACTCTTCATTGCAGTGTGAGGGCTTCTCCTTGTGGTGCCTTCTCGTTGTGGAGCACGGGCTCTAGGCCTGCAGGCTTCAGTAGCTGTGGCACACAGGCTCAGTAGTTGTGGCGCATGGCCTTAGTTGCTCTGTGGCATGGGATCTTCCCGGACCAGGGCTTGAACCCGTGTCCCCTGCATTGGCAGGCGGATTCCTAACCACTGTGCCACCAGGGAAGTCCTGATCATATGATTTTTTTATTGTTCAATTTGTTAATGTGGTATCTCACATTAATGTGTTACATCACATTGATTTGCAGATATTGAAGCATACTTGCATTCCTGGGATAAATCCCACTTGATCATGGTGTTTGATCCTTTTAATGTATCGTTGAATTTGTTTTGCTAATATTTAGTTTAGGATTTTTGCTTCTATGTTCATCAGTGATATTGGCCTGTAATTTTCTTTTTGTGTGTGTGACATCCTTGTCTGATTTTTATATCAGGGTGATAGTGGCCTTGTAGAATGAGCTTGGAAGCATTCATTTCTTCTCAAATTTTTGGAATAGTTTGAGATGGATAGGTGTTATCTCTTCTTTAAATGTTTTATAGAATTTTCCTGTGAAGGCTTATGGTCCTGGACTTTCGTTTGTTGGGAGTTTTATTTTTATTACTATTGATTTAATTTCATTACTTGTAATAAGTCTTTTCGTATTTTATATTTCTTCCTGATTCAGTTTTTGGGAGCCGTAAATTTCTAGGAATTTATCCATTTCTAATAGGTTGTCCATTTTACTGGCATGTGATTGTTCTTGTAATCTCTTATGATCCCTTTTATTTCCGTGGTGTCTGTTGTAACTTCTCATCTTTCATTTCTGATTTTCTATATTTGGGCCCTTTCTCTTTTTTTCTTGATGAGTCTGGGTAAAGGTTTATTAATTTTGTTTATCTTAGGACCTTACCTTTATCAAAGGACCTTATTTTCATTGGTCTTTTCTATTTTTTTTTAGTCTCAGTTTCATTTATTTCTGCTCTGATATTTATGATTTCTTTTCTTCTACTAACTTTGGGTTTTGTTCTTTCTTCTTTCTATAGTTCCTTGAGGTGTAAGTTTCGATGGTTTATTTGAGATTTTTCTTGTTTCCTAAGGTAGGCATATATAGCTGTAAACTTTCCTCTTAGAAATGCTTTTGCTGGGTACCATAGGGTTTCTTTTTTATTTTTGTTTTAATCGAGTTGATTTACAATATTATATAAGTTTCAGGTGTCCAGCATAGTAATTCACAGTTTTTAAAGGTTATATCACATTTACAGTTATTATAAAATATTGGCTATAGACCCTGTGTTGTACAATATGTCCTTGTAGCTTATTTATTTTATACATAGTAATTTTGAACTCCTAAGCTCCTACCCCTCTCTTGTCCCTCACCCCTTCTCTCTCCTCACTGATAACCACTAGTTTGTTCTCTATATCTATGATTCTGTTTCTTTTATATTCACTAGTTTGTTTTATTTTTGAGATTCCACATATAAATGATATACAGTATTTGTCTTTCTCTGTCAAACTTATTTCACTTAACATAATACCCTCCAAGTCCGTCCATGTTGTTATAAAAGGCAAAAGTTCATTCTTCTTATGGCTGAGTAGTATTCCATTGTGTGTATATATATATATATATATATATATATATATATATATATATATGCCACATCTTTATCCATTCATCTGTTGATGGATACTTAGGTTGCTTCCATATTGTGGCAATCCTAAATAATGCTGCTATGAACATTGGGGTGCATGTATTTTTTCAAATTAGTGTTTTTGTTTTCTTCGGATATATACCCAGGAGTGGAATTGCTGGGTCATTTGGTAGTTTTGTTTTTAGTCTTTTGAGAAACCTCCATAGTGTTTTCCACAGTGGCTGCACCAATTTACACTCCACCAAAAGTGTATGAAGGTTCCCTCTTCTCTGCATACTCACCAACATTTGTTGTTTGTGGTCTTTTCGATGATAGCCATTCTGACAAGTGTGAAGTGATATCCCATTATGGCTTTAATTTGCATTTCTCTTATGATTAGTGGTGATAAGCATCTTTTCATGTGTCTGTTGTCCATCTCTATGTCTTCTTTGGAAAAATGTATAGTCATTTCTTCTGCCCATTTTTTAATTGGGTTATTTTTTTAATATGAGCTCTGTATATATTTTGGATTTAACCATTTATTGGTTATATCATTTGCAAATATTTTCTTCCATTCATTAGGTTGTTTTTTTGTTTTGTTGATGGTTTTCTTTTCTGAGCAAAAGCTTTTAAGTTTAATTAGGTCCCATTTGTTTATTTTTGATTTTGTTTCCTTTAGGAGACAAACTCAAAAAAATCTTGCTGTAATTTTTGTCAAAGGGTGTTCCACCTACATTTTCTTTTAGGAGTTTTATGGTTTCTGGTGTTAACATTTAGGTCTTGAATCCATTTTGATTTTAGTTTTGTGCATGATATTAGAGAATGTTCTAATTTCATTCATGTACATGTAGCTGTTCAGTTTTCCCAGCACCACTTATGGAACAGACTGTCTTTTCTCCATTTCATATTCTTGCCTCCTTTGTCATAGATTAATTGACCACAAGTGTGTGGGTTTATTTCTGAGCTCTCTATTCTGTTCCATTGATTTATACATCTGTTTTTGTGCCAGTATCATACTGTTTTGATTATTGTAGCTTTTAATATAATCTGAGGTCAGGGAGCCTGATTCATCCAGCTCTGTTCTTTCTCAAGGTTGTGTTGGCTATTTGAGGTCTTTTGTGTTTCCATACAAATTTTAAAAATTATTTATTCTAGGTCTGTGAAAAATACCCTTGGGATTGCATTGAATCTATACACTGCCTTGGGTAGTATGGTCATTTTAACAATATTAATTTTTCCAATCCATGAATATGTTGTATCTTTCCATCTGTTTGTGTCATCTTCAATTTCTTTCATCAGTGTCTGATAGCTTTCTGAGTACAGGTCTTTTACCTCCTTTGGTAGGTTTATTCCTAGGTATTTTATTCTTTTTGATGTGATGGTAAATGGAATTGTTTCCTTAATTTCTCTTTATGATCTTTTGTTGTTAGTGTATGGGAATGCAAGAGATTTCTGTGTATTAGTTTTGTATCCTGCAACTTTACCAAATTCATTGATGAGGTCTAGTAATTTTCTGGTAGCACCTTTAGGATTTTCTATGTATAGTATTATGTCATCTGCAAACAGTGACAGTTTTACTTCTTCATTTCCAATTTGGATTCCTTTTATTTATTTTTCTTCTGTGATTCCTATGGCTAAAACTTCCAAACCTATGTTGAATAAAAGTGGTGACAGTGGACATCCTTGTCTAGTTCCTGATCTTAAGAGGGAATGCTTTCAGCTTTTCACCACTGAGAATGATGTTAGCTGAGGGTTTGTCATGTATGACCTTTATTATGCTGAGGTAGGTTCCCTGTATGCCCATTTTTGGAGAGGTTTTTTTTTTTTTTTTTTTTTTTTTTTCGGTTTTTGTGGTATGCGGACCTCTCACTGTTGTGGCCTTTCCCGTTGCGGAGCACAGGCTCCGGACGCACAGGCTCAGCAGCCATGGCTCACGGGCCCAGCCGCTCCGTGGCATGTGGGATCTTCCCGGACCAGAGCATGAACCCGTGTCCCCTGCATCGGCAGGCGGATTCTCAACCACTGCGCCACCAGGGAAGCCCAAGAGGTTTTTTTTTTTTTTTATCATAAATAGGTGTCGAATTTTGTCAAAAGCTTTTTCTGCATCTATTAAGATGATTATGTGGTCTTTATTCTTCAGTTTGGTAATGTGATGTATCACACTGATTGATTTGTGAATATTGAAGAATCCTTGCATCCCTGGGATAAATCCCACTTGATCATGGTGTATGATCCGTTTACTGTACTGTTGTGTTTGGTTTGATAGCATTTTGTTGAGGATTTTTGCTTCTATGTTCATCAGTGACATTGGCCTGTAATTTTCTTTTTTGTGATGTCTTCATCTGATTTTGGTATCAGGCTGATGCTGGCCTTGTAGACGGAGTTTGGAAGTGTGCCTTCCTCTGTAGTTTTTTGGAATAGTTTGAGAAGGAATGGTGTTCAGTCTTTTCTAAATGTTTGGTAGAATTCATCGTTGAAGCCATTTGATCTTGTTGGGAGTTTTAAAATTACTGATTCAATTTCATTACTGGTAATGAATAAGAAAGGTCTGTTTACATTTTCTACTTCTTCCTGGTTTAGTCTTGGGAGATTGTACATTTCTAGGAATTTGTTCATTTCTTCTAGGTTGTCCATTTTATTTGTTTGTCATAGTCTCTTGTGATCCTCTCTATTTCTGCAGTGTTGGTTGTAATTTCTCTGTTTTCATTTCTGATTTTATTGATTTGGGCCTTCTCCCTTTTTTTTTCTTGAGGAGTCTGGCTAAAGGTTTATCAATTTTGTTTATCTTTTCAAAGAACCAGTTCTTAGTTTCATTGATCTTTTCTTTCTTTATTTCTTTTTTTAAGTTTCTATTTTATTTATTCTGCTCTGACCTTTATGATTTCTTTCCTTCTACTAACTTTGAGTTTTGTTTGTCCTTTTCTAGCTCCTTTGGGTGTAAGCTTGGGTGTTTGTTTGAGATTTTTCTTGTTTCCTGAGGGAAGCTTATATCATTATAAACTTCCATCTGAGAACTGCTTTTCTGCATCCCATAGATTTTGGATCATTGTGTTTTCATTTTCATTTGTCTTCAGGTATTTTCTGGTTTCTTTTTTGATTTCTTCAGTGATCCATTGGTTGTTTAGTAGCATACTGTTTAGCCTCCACGCGTTTGTGGTTTTTGCTCTTTTTTTCCTTGTGGTTGATTCCTGGTCTCATAGCATTGTGGTTAGAAAATATGCTTGATATGATTTCAGTTTTTAAAAATTTGCTGAGCCTTGTTTTGTGGCCTAACATGTGATCTGTCCTGAGAATGTTCCGTGTGCACTTGAAAAGAATGTGTATTATGCTGTTTTGGGATGGAATGTTTTATAAATCTATTAAGTCCATCTGGTCTAATGTGTCATTTAAGGCCAGTGTTTCCTTCTTGTTCTTCTGTGTAGATGATATGTCCATTAATGTAAGTGGGGTGTTAAAGTGCCTTTCCATTATTGTATTACTGTCACTTTCTCCCTTTATGTTGTTAACACTTGCTTTATGTATTTAAGTGACCCTATGTTGGGTCATATATATTTTTAATTGTTATATATTCATCTTTGATTGATCCCTTTATCATTGTGTAATGTGCTTTGTGTTTTGTTATAGTCTTTAAGTCTATTTTGTCTTATATAATTGTTGCTATCCAAGCTTTTTCACAGAATTCTTTTTTCATCCCATCCCTTACAGTCTGTCTGTTTTTCTATCTGTAGTGAATCTGTTTTAGGCAGCATATATATAGTTCTTTTTAAAAAAATCTATTCAGCCACTTTATGTCTTTGATTGGAGCATTTAATTCATTTACCTTGACAGTAATTATTGATAGGTATATACTTATTGGCATTTTAAAATGCCAATGCTTTTTGGTTGTTTTTGTAGTTTTTCTCTCTTCCTTTTTTTTTTCTCTTATGATTTGATTAGTATCTTTAATGTTAAGTTTGGATTCCTTTCTCTTTATTTTTCATGTATCTATTATAGTTTTTTTGTTTGTGGTTATATGAGGTTCATATATAGCAACCTTACATATAGGTGTCTGTTTTAAGTTGATGATCTCTTAAGTTTGAATGCATTCTAACAGCCCTACATTTTTACTCATCCCTTCCCCCACCATTTATGTCTGATGTCATATTTTACATCTTTTTGTTTTGTGTATTCCTTAACTACTTACGTTAGATATAGATGATTTTACTACTTTTTTCTTTTAACCTTTCTGCTAGCTGTATAAGTAGTTGGTCCATTACCTTTACTGTATGTTTGCCTTGACCAGTGAGATTTTTCTTTTTGTAATTTCCATATTTCTAGTTGTGGCTTTTTCTTTTTCACTTAGAGAAGTCCCTTTAAGATTCTTTTGTATAGCCGGTTTAGTGTTGCTGAACTCTTTTATCTTGTGCTTGTCTGTAAAGCTTTTTATCACTCCTTCAAATCTGGATGGTAACCTTGCTGGGTAGAGTATTCTTGGTTGTAGGGTTTTTCCTTTCAACACTTTGAATGTATTGTGCCACTCCCTCTGACCTGTAAAGTTTCTACTGAAAAGTCAGCTCATAGTCTTATGGGAGTTCCCTTGTACGTAAGAAGTTGCTTTTCTCTAGCTGCTTTTAGGATTCTCTCTTTATCTTTAATTTTTGCCATTTTAATTATAATGTGTCTTGGTGTGGACCTCTTTGGGTTCATCTCCTTTGGGACTCTCTGTGCTTCTTGGACGTGGATGTCTGTTTTCTTCCCAAGGTTAGGATAGGTTTCAGCTATTATTTCGCCAAATAAATTCTCTGCCCCTTTCTCTCTCTTCTTTTGGGACCTCTATAATGTGAATGTTAGTATGCTTCATGTTGTTGCAGAGATCTCTTAATCTATCCTTATTTTTTACAATTCTGTTTCCTTTTTTCTGTTCATCTTGGTTAATTTCCACTACTCTCTCTTCCCGTTCACCAATCCATTGCTCTTTATCGTGTAATCTGCCGTTGATTCCTTTAGTGTATTTTTATTCCAGTTATTGTATTCTTCAACTCTGTTTGGTTCTTCTTTATATTTTTATATTTTCTAACTGTTGAAATTCTCACTGTATTCATCCATTTTTCTACCAAATTTGGTGAGCATATTTATGATCATCACCTTGAACTATTTATTGGATATATTGCTTATCTCCATTTTATTTAGTTCTTTTTTTGAGGTTATGGCTTATTCCTTCATTTGGAACAAATTCTTCTGTTTCCTTGTTTTGCCTAATTCTTGTGTTTTTTTTCAATGTGGTAGGTAGACTGGTTACGTTTCCCAGTGTTGGAGAAGTGGCCTTATGTAGATGTCCTGTGGGGCCCAGTAGCACTCTCCTCTCTGGTTACCAGAGCCAAATGTTCCAGGGGTACGCCCTGTGTGGGCTGTGTGCATCCTTCTGTTTTGGCACGGCCAACTACTATGGGCATTCTGGTAGGCAGGACTGGTTTCCGCCTTGGTTGACCGTGAGGCTGTGCCTCCTGAGGTGGCTGTGCACCAACTGGACGGGAGGGTAGGCTTCCTGTGTGTTTGGCTGTGTGACCCAGGGTGGCGTGGGACTGCTGCCAGTTTGCTGGTGGGTGAGGCTGGGTCCCTGCATGGCTCTTTGTGCAGCTGGGGAGCCTGGGACCATTACTGGCCTGCTGGAGTATGGGGCCTGGACCCTGGTGCTAATAGGCTAGAGGGAAGATTTCAGAATGGTGCTTTGCTAGAGCCGGTATTATCATAGTAGAATGAGCTCCTCAAAATGGCTGCTGCCACTACTTCTTTCCCCTAGGGCAATCCCAGTTGCTTCCTATAACTTTAGGTGGCTCTCTAAGATCAGCAGGCGTGTTGGACCCAGGCCCCTACCCCTGTGCTGGAATTTGGAGTGTGTGAGATTTTGCTTATACTTTTTAGCAGCCAAGTCTCTGTTTCCTACAGTCCTCCAGCTCTCCCAAAGAGAAGCCCCACTGGTTTTCAAAGCCAGATATTCTGGGGGCTCATCTTCCCAGTGCAGGACTCCTGGGCTGGGGAGTCTGACATGGGCTCAGACCCCTCGCTCCTTGGGGAGAACCTCTGATTGTGATATCCCTCCTGTTTGTGGGTGGCTGACCTAAGAGTGTGGGTCCTGACTCTCTATGTCATCTCTGCCTCCCACCCATCTCATTGTGATCTCTTCTTTATGTCTTTACTTGTGGAAAATCATTTTGGTTAGTCTTCAGGCCTTTCTCTTAGATACTTGTTCTGTAAGGAGTTGTTATTTTGTTGTGTCTGTGGGCGGAGGTAAGTTTAGGGTCTTCCTACTCCCCCATCTTGGCCACCTCTCGACATTTTATTCTCTTCATGCTTGCACTGCTACTTTACTGAGAAGACAAAAAGAAAACTTAATTCACTGAAATATGACAGAATGATGGGTTTGTGTGACATGTAATGTAGTTTCTATGTTGCCACTCTGTATTCCACTTTCACATGTGAAAAACCCCTTGTAGTCAAAATATCCTGTAGTCATAATTTTTATTCTCATTCCTTTTGTGAATCT
The DNA here is from genome assembly GCF_026419965.1 of Kogia breviceps. Classification (NCBI taxonomy): domain Eukaryota; kingdom Metazoa; phylum Chordata; class Mammalia; order Artiodactyla; family Physeteridae; genus Kogia; species Kogia breviceps. Next base: position 768,756 of record NC_081322.1, read on the forward strand.
CTGTCCAGTTGTTTTTTGTTTGTTTGTTTGATTTTTGTGGTACGTGGGCCTCTCACTGTTGTGGCCTCTCCCGTTGAGGAGCACAGGCTCCGGACACGCAGGCTCAGTGGCCATGGCTCATGGGCCCAGCGGCTCCATGGCACGTGGGATCTTCCCGGACCGGGGCACGAACCCACGTCCCCTGCATCGGCAGGCGGACTCTCAACCACTGAGCCACCAGGGAAGCCCATCTGTCCAGTTTTAACACTTCATAATAAAAATACAAAAGCAATTGCTAACAACAGTTAGTTTCTTAGCCAGAATAACTTAGCAAAGTTTCATGAAGGCTAGATCCCTTTTTTATAAATTACAAATATTTTCCTCTTTTATCATAAATACCTATATTGAGTAGTAATGAAAGTAGAAAAGCAATTAGCAGCTGATTGATAAGACAGTCCTCACTTGCTTTTAAATCACACTTGCCTGCCTTCTTCAATCTCTGCAGCTTACAACTAAAAGAAATTTAAAGAACAAAGACACTGGAAATGAGCCACAGAAGTACTTGCCTAAAAAATACTCTTATTCTTTAAGTTAATAATGCAAAACATTTATTTAGGTAGGATGTTTGTGTTTTCATCTTACCTTTCATCTATTATTTCATAGTCCCCATTTTCTTTAATTTACTTGTGAAGCAGTTCTATATAAAAGTTATCTTTTAACTGAAGTAAATTGTCTTTGTCTCTCAAGAGCATTCCATACTTTATTTCTTTTTTTTTTCCTGTTGTTGCCAAATCTTTTCATAGAAGTTATGTTTATCATTTATCTTTTCTTAAGTAAGTGACCAATATCAAAGCTTGATATTTTACTAAAGATGTGAGTAAATGTTCCTTTTGCCCCCTCCAGTCTTAAAAACTGCTACATACATCACACGGTGTATGTTTGCTTGGGCTGCTGTAACAGTACCATAAGCTGGGTGGCTTAGCCAATAGAAATTTATTTTTTCACCGTTCTGAAGGCTGGAAGTCCATGATCAAGGTGTCAACGGAGTCAGTTTCTTCTAAGCTCTCTCTCCTTGGCTCGTCTTCCTTCAGTGGTATTTTGTCTCTGTGCATCCGTGTCCTAATTTTTTCTTAGAAGAGCACCAGTTATGTTGGATTAGGGCCCACCCTAGTGACCCCATTTAATTTAATGACCTTTTTAAAGACCTGTCTGCAAATACAGTCATATTCTGAAATACTGGGATTAGGACTTGCACATATGAATTTTGGAGGGGCACAGTTGAGCCCGTAACACATGGTCGGTCTTCAAGAGGGCACGGGCAGTATGAGTCGGAGAATACGGTCTCCACACAGTCAGTCTCTGTTTATTAAACTGCTGCTCTGGGTCTCAGCTTTTCTGATTCTAGCTTTATGTTTAGTCTGGCCTTCAGTTCATGTGTACAGTGTATCTAGATCTGGAATCCTTACTGGAACTTAAAGTCACAAAGTTGAAGCCCCTTCCCATTGAGGAGGTTCCCCCTTTTGTTCTAGAAAGTACTCTTCATGTTTGGCCTGAAGCAGCTGTGTTGGGGGAGAAACTGAACAAAAGAAGAACCTTACAGAGTTTTCTGCCCTACGAACCTGCCATGTATCTTTCAGCACTTGGACAGAAGTCATTGTTGGTACTAGAGTGTGACTGGTACTAGGTTTCTATTGCTACCATGACAAATTACTACAAACTTAGTGGCTTAAAATAGCACAAATATATTACCTTACAGTTCTATGGGTCACAAGCCTGACACAAGTCTGAACAGGCTAAAATCATAAAAGATGTCAGCTGGGCTGTGTTCCACACTCTTGTCTTTTCCAGCTTCTAGAGAAATGCCTCCAGTCCTTGGTTCATGGTCCCCTTTACCTGTTTTCAAAGCCAGCAGCGTAGTGTCTCTCTGACCCTGTTTCTATCATCCCATTTCTTTCTCTGACTACAGCCAGAAAAAGTTTTTCGCCTTTAAGGACTCACCTTTAATCACACCTGCAAAGTTTCCTATGCCACAAAAGCTGATGTATTTATAGGTTTGTGGGGAGGAGCGTGTCGTTATTCTGCCTGCCACGTGGTCCTAGCTAGGCTGTCAGCATTTCTCCCTCAACCCCCCTCACTTTTTATCTTTGTCCTTTCATATTATGGGGATTACTTGCCATTTCAGGCGAGGGATCCCGCCTTTGAATGAGTACTAACCTTTGTATTGTATAGTAAAGCCAGAGGAGAGCAGATAATCCCTCAGTTCCCAGTTTGCCAGCTTGGTGTGTATTGTCACATGCTTACTTTTTCATCGTCTCCTCTTACCTCACCCTCTCTAAATTAGGATTATATCAAGGATTTATTCATCTGTTTTCTGAGGCACGACACCAGTGCCTTGGGAAAGAGAATGGGGTCTACAGTTTGGTTTTGTATGCGCTGTAAGTCTCAGGAACTCCTTGAAGTTTGTGATATATTTCAGAAATACCCATTATATAAACGAAAATAGAAAAAAAATTGACCTGAGACAGGAACTTTCGGGGAAGTAGAATAATTTGATTTTAACTTAATAATTTAAGGTTGAAACGAGTGGTTCTCAACACACGTTCCATGAACGAAACCAGTTCAGAATTACTGGGGGCATGTGTTAAAAATGCAAAATCCTGGGCTCCACTCCAGACTTACTGAACCACAGTCAAATTTTAATCATTTTTATTTCCACTGCTTGTTAACGTTCATGCCAGCTCGTATGCATGCTGACATTGTACGTATTGCTTGAGACTCTTGGCTGAGCATTGGCAGTTAGATTGCTTAATCATACTGATGACATGAACCAGCAAAGCAGCAAAAAGTTGATATTATTTCTTTACAGAATTTGGATTTTCATTTGCAAATAATGAGTAAATAGCAGCATAGAGTATGACTATCTGTATATTATAAATATAATTTAAAAATAAATGCTGAAATGGGAAATATTCATAACATTTATGGCAGATAAAGATTTAAAATGGTCTTAGTATTCAAAGAACAGTTTCAATTCAATGAGAAAATGTTAACTGTGAAATATTCAAATTGCCTAAGGACCCATGGTCACAGATAATTTAAAAATGAAGAAATGAAAATGGTCAGTAAACTTATGAAAAATGTTTAATGATATTAGAAAAGAAATATAAATGAATACTACCTGATAACATTATATTTAAGTATATTTATATATTTTTAACTCTACTATATATTTTATTTATTATATATTTTATTTATTATATATTTTATTTATTATATATTTTACATGTATACTTCAAATATACACACACACACACACACACACATATGTGGAAAGATAATACTGTTCCTTTGGTTGCAACAAAATAAACATATTTATTATATGTCACTGGGGGGTGGGGGATTGTTAATTTGTTCATCCTCTCTAGAAGGGCAGAGTTCCAATACAGATCACACGTTTTTAAAATATTCATCTAGTGAGTGATGTGAAAACTTGCCACAATATATTCCTATGTGAAAAGGAGTTATAAAACAGTCTATGATATTGTCCCCAATTTGGACAGATCATATTATACATGCATAGATGTGAAGAAAATGACATAGAAGAATGTGCATCAAGGGGCTAGTGGTGGGGTAGTTCTGAATGGGTAGAGCTTATTGGTTTTCTTTGTTTTTGATTTTACATTTCAGCGCTCTCAAATTTGCTGATAGGAAATACTACTTTTTGTAATGATTTCTTAAAACTTTAGAATATTGAGAAAATATTTTTTATTTCTCAGAAACTTTAGACTGGAATGGTAGAAATGAGAGATATGATCAAGGTAAAAGTTGATAGTGATTACTATTAACTTCAAATAAAAATTCCCAAGGTTCCAGAGTTGAGACAGTGCTAAGAAGTATGATAATTAATTTTACCAAATTATACCCTCCTTATCTCCTTTGTGAAACTCTCTTATGTTTCCATATGCTTTTGTCCTTTACTCTCTTTCATAGCCTAAGTGTTTTCCTTCTCACATGCTTCTAAGTCTTTGTAAGTCTTCAGTGACAACAAACGCATTGCATGTGACACCTCTTGTTAAATAAGGTCTAATCTTTTTAAAGTGTTTGCTTAATACCAAGTCTTTCATTTATTTCCCAACAAAGATCTATTAAGTTTTTACTCTTGGCTGTGAGAAGTTTTTAATCCAATGAATTAATGTCACTTCTGTGCCAGGCTGCTTGGTCTGTGGTGCCATTATCACAACGGGGTAATCTTGTTAAATTGCTTTTTGTAGATGTTATTTTTTTGTCAGCCAAATCTCCAAGAATGCACTCATTATTAAAGCCTTAATTATCAGGAAATTTTTAAAAAACAATAATTTTTGACAGAGACATTATGACTGGAAGAATTTTATAACTTCCTGATTTAATTCAAAAGCTTTGTCTTGTTCATAAACCTTCATAATTGACTCTTCACTGTAGCAGACTTCTTTATGATATACTTTAATTACTAGCATGGGAAAGAATGAGAGAAAAGAGAAGGGGGAAAATGTAACATCTTTTCTCAATTGTGTTCTTTTTCTAATTCACATTTTAGAAGTCCAACTATATCCCAGACATGGAGAAAGTATTTTAATTCTGGCAGCCATTAGTAGCTCATTGGCACTTCAACATCAACTGTTCAGAAGCCTGCCAGTAGATTGTTTAAAGTTTTTAGGCCTCAAGGAACAGCTGGGCTTTACAACAGTACTCAGTTTCAGATTTTACATTTCCTGTGAAATACATTTATATGATTTGATATGTTAACTTCCAGCTAGCCAGAAAGCCTTAACTCACTGTTGTGCAGTACATTGTAAGTGGGACGACCACATTCTGTATTGGCCAAGCCAAGGCACTTTCACAATGAGAGAGGATACTATTAGTAATTGCACTAGGACAGGACGTGTAAACTGGGCTATAGTTTCTGTTGTCTCCAAGCAAATTCCAACATAGGCAATTCAAATGGTTTAACCTTCTTAACAACATAACCACACCTCAAAACCATATCATTTATCTATAAACCACCTCCAAACCTAGTGACTTAGAATAATTACTGTTTTATGAATGTTCGTGATTCCCTGGAATGGCTAGGGAGGCTGGGATGCTTGGGACAGCTTAGCCTTTCTCCATAGAGATTCTCACCCTTCACACATTGTTCACATTCCACATGTAAAATATGCTCATCTCCGTCCTAGGTTTCCAAAAATGTCATCCCAGGAAAAACAGCAGGCCCACAGTTCAGGATTCTGTCATCTAAATCAGGTCTAGATGCAAATGAAGATCCTCATGTTTTGCTCCTCGATGTGGCTCCTCCTATATGTTCCCACATACCAAGCATACAATGGGGAGGCAGGGACAGAACGGCCACAGTCAACACTCCCTTTCAGAATGGCAGGAACAGGAGTCATATGGCTCTAAGTGGTTCATAGCAATTCTGAATTGCCAATGGACGTATGTTACCAGACCACCTACTTGAGGAGCAGGGAATGTTCTTTGAATAGGCCCAGTTCTTCTTCTTCAGAGTGGTTCTGTAGTTCATTGTTCTCCTAGGCTTTTGGCTCTTCTGTCTGGGCTCTTGGCTCTGTCCTCTGAGATAGTCTTCCTTTTCCATAAGAAATGGCCCCGTTGCATCAGAATGGCTCTCTCAGTCTGCTTCCTGCCTGTGGAAAGTGGAGGATCCAATGAAGTATTTTCGTTTTGAAGTGTCTGTGGGTCAATTAATCCAAGTAGTACAGCACCTTTAAAAATTTCTTTTTGGCTTTCTGTGTATCAGATTATAGTCTACTACATTAGATAAAGGCCCTACTCACAATTCTTTTCAAAATAGGCCTTCTCCCTATTCTTGGTTGACATATCAGAGTGCTGTGGTACCAGTTCCACTGAACAAGGCAAAATGGTCTCCTAGGCTCCACTTTAAATCAATCAGAAGCTTTCAAAAGAGTTATTACAACCACACACTTAATTTGATCTTTGACCCACAGGCCTTATTTTACTTTGGAAATCTTTTACAGGCAAGTCTTGTGTCCTCTATATTCTGTTTAAATTTTGCCCACAAGCTGAACATTTCCTTCTTTAGTTCATGTCCATGTTAACCTTAGCACACAGCCAGTTTATGCATTCAGCATTCTGCCTGGAAATCTTTTTAGTCAGATTCACAAGTTCGTTAGGTACATTTTTCTCTATTCTAGGTTACTGAAGGTAGCAGTGTTGTCAGTTGTTTCACTATTATGTCAAACATTGCCATTTTTCCCAGGCTGTCAAAAGTTTGTCTTTGTAATTTCTTTCAGCAGTATTTTGTGATTTCCAGTATATAGGCCTTCCACATGTTTTGTTAAATTTGTCCCTATGAATTTTATGTTCTGGAATGCTATTGTAAGTGGAGTTGTGTATTTTATTTCATTTTCAACTATTCATTGCTAGTATATAGATATACATTTGATTTGTGTAAATTGACCTTATATCCTACAATCATGTTTAATTCATGTATTATTTCTAGTGAATTTTTTGATAGATTCCTTAGCATTTCCCATGTACATGGTCATGTGTGTACAAATAGAAACAGTTTACTTCTTCCTTTCCAATCCTTATTCCTGTTTTTTTTCTTTTTCTTGCCTTATTTTAATGGCTAGGATCTCTAGTATGCATAGTGTTGAATAGAAGTGATGAGACTAGATATCCTTGTCTTGTTTCCAATTTTAGGGGAATAGCATTCAGTCTTTCACTGTTAAATATGTTGTTAGTTGTGGGTTTTTCACAGATGCCCTGTATTAGGTTGAAGAATTTCCTTTCTATTCCTAGTTTACTGGGAGCTTTTGTTATAAGTGTGTGCATATTACTGTATATAAATTATACCTCAATTAACTGATTTCATTAAAAAATTACCTATTCTAAAGCTTAAACAGAGTAGTGTTGCCTGATCTATCTATCTATATCTATATATGTATATCAGTTTTAGAAGAAAATCTAAGAAAGGAATTGCTATCTTTCCATTTCCTAAGCTAATATGATACTTCAAATCTCAGTATTATTTTTCTTTGTGATGAACTTTGCCTTTTGAATTTTACACAACTGAGAGATTTTAATACCTTTTGCTTTCCTCTAGAATAAGACATAAGAATAACAATAAAAACATAAGGATGTTTTAAATGTTTAGTAATTATATTTCATATTCTTATTTATAAGCACTATATTATATATAATACTAAATAATAACTCTTTAGGTTAATTCTGAATCAGTATAGCTAGATTTTATTTCCATTTCTATCCTTTTTGTACAGATGAGAAAACTGAGGTTCACTCAGAAAGAGTAAATGACTTACCTTTAGTTATTTCTATACTTATGGTAACTTTTTTTTACAAATAGGAGTTACTTAAAGATCCATTGTACATTGGACTACGGCAGAGAAGAGTGAGAGGTCCTGAATATGATGATTTTTTGGATGAATTCATGGAGGCAGTTTCTTCCAAGTACGTATAATCTTTATTTTATCTATTTTAAGTTAAATTTCAAAAACTTAAAGATAACCTGACATAATAAACTATAAAAATATCCAAGTATGGTGCAGTATGTTTAATAACTAGAAGTGATTGGAATGAAATATATATATCTCCTCATAACTATTGTTGGCCAAATGATAATCTCATGTGTCTCCCCCCCCCCGAAAGTTGTCTCTGTTTCTATCCCCGAAGATTCTTTTTTCTTACAAGCATCTTCAGATCCTGTTGTTTGGGAGGCATGATTATGGTGAATGAGGCAGTGGCTAGTGACTAAATTACCTGAGCAAGCCTTTTCATGATTATTGGCAGTCTGTACTTTGTTTCTGGCTGCTGATAAAACCTGGTCTTCCATCATCTTTGTGGGTGAATCTGAGTCTTGTGGTAGGAGAAGCAGAGGAAGAAGTGAGCATGAGTTAGTACAACCCACAGGGTCCAGAATAGAGCAAGATCCATGAATCTCTGATTAAATCGACTGTATTTGGTTAAGATGCAGTACAATATTTCACCTGGTCTAGGTAGCATTTAATTGTGGACCCAGGGCTACTGTAAAATTTTCCGGTTTTTTTCCTTCAAGGTGTAGAGACTTCTGCTATAATTTAGTAATATGTTCTGAGAGAATTTTGTCACACTAACAGTCATCCCATTTGTTTCTGTATAGCCACAGAAACCATGTACTATTTAAAAACATATACGTTGCTTTGGTTTTTCATAGAAATGAACTCATCACTAGAATCAACTGTAACTATAGACATACGTCTCGTTTTTTTTTTATTATAAGGTTTAATTTTAAGCAGTTGAATTCAACAGCAGAAAATGCTTTCATCAGCTTGCACAGTACTTAGAATGTTTTGAATCTCTTATTACCCAAGATTTTGTGCAGAGTATATTTGCCAATTAGTATGGACTACTTTTTAAAGACCCACACCTGATTTATTTATTGTTATTATTTATTAACTTAAACTTATAATAAACTACACTTACTCATAGAAATAGTTGAGAAACTCTACAGTTTAAGTTCAAGATTTCATGGTACAGTTAATTGATAGTAGTTTTTCATGTTTAATTTTAAATTCCTTACCCTGTAAAATTTATGTAAGTTTTTGAAGTTATGTGTAACTTTGTAGGTAGCAACATTAATCAAGAGATTGTATAGAGAATACTGCAAGGCTATATGAAAGAAAAGGAAATTCTCAACATATTTGTTTTATTGTCTGTGTAAATAAAATCTATCTTTATATAGATAACTTAAATATACTTACAAAGGAGCTGTTAAAACAAGTTATGAACTTAGCATGTATGGCCTATATACTTAAATGCTGTTGAAATAAAAAGAGAATATTTCCGTAATCAGTGAAGAGCTTTCCAGATGAAAAGCTAATTTTGAATAAGCTGTGTCAATCTAGAATCAGAAAAGCTGTTTTTTGGTTTTTTTTTTTTAAATGTCGAATTGAGAGGTTACCTAGGACCTGTAATAAGGAAATGGGGTTTGACAAGAGTCAACAATAATTTAAAATGCAGAGACCACCTGTAAATCAGGAATTATACTTCTGGGCTCTTCCCAGAGAAAAATCCCACGGACTTTTCAAAGACACTTCCTGGCAGGACACTACTTAGGGAAAAGTTTTCTAGAAGTGAAACCTAGCACTACCAGATTAAATTGGGGAGTAGTCCTGAAGATAAGCCCAAGATTATTTAAAAAGGAAACGTAACTTACATTCAAGGTGGAAAATGCCTGTTACAAGTTGGCTTAGCCAGGAATCTGGTTCTGAGCTGGAGTTATTAAGGAGTGTTCCAAAGGGGAAATCAACCCCTTTGGAGGGGGAGGGGACAGAAAAAGAAGTGGATAAAAGAGAAGTTGAGCTGCAACGTCGACCGGCCAACAGCCTTGGGACCACCCCTGCATGCTCTTTAGACCCTTAAGGAAAACTAATTTCCATTCCCCACTCCCCAAGCAACATTACGTTGGTTTTCTTTACCGTCTTGTCAGGGATGGGATGGGGCAGTTGCCCGTTCTTCCTCTTGGCTTTCTCTGCAATTATATATCTTACCTCATAGGCCACAGATTTGATACGGGTGTTGTGGCAGTCGCCAAGTATATGTATGTCCTGGTTCCACATCTGGGGACTGTGGAAGTCACCACCGCCTGGGTCTGTGGTCCCAATGGATCCAGTATGAACTAGACCTTGGCCAGGGCACCATTAATTAGGGGCCTCCATACGCGTCTAACGTGGAGGGACAGCATATTGATGCTTCAGGTCTCCTGGTATCAGTGTCAACTCCGTGCCCTCAAAACGCTTGGGTGTTCCCTGTCCCCAGTGCACAGTGGCTTGGATAAAGGGCTGTAGGTACGTTTGGGGAAGGACTGGGGGAATTATTATCTTGTATTCTTGCCATGGTGCTGCGAGATCCTCCCTTCTGTAGACTAGGCTGCTTCTTCCATCAGTGAGTCCAAAAATCAGCCAAGGTTTGGAAACTGAGCATGTGAGTGTGGCCTCCTTGGGGCAGCTACCCTCGGCTTCGCAGTCACATCCGTCTTGGATTTCTTTTCAATGTGCCGGTTGGATAGTAGCCTCGTTAGCTTCTTATTGTGTCTCTAGGGATGCCGTACTCTGTGAACCAGGTCCGTAACTGTGGGTCAGGACCCCCTGCACACCAACCTTGCCACTCTCAGGATAATTGTACCTACCTGGCTTCTGGTGGCTTCCGGTCCTCACCTGGTTCTAGTATCCCCATTGCTGTTGATGAGCCTGGTTCCATAAAAACCTTTCCTCTGTCACTTCTGACCTTCAGAAGAGAGCCGCCACGCAGAACCTGGTAATGTAGATGTCTTCTCACCAGTACATTCCTCGTGGCTTTGGTAAGTGGTGTGTTTTCGGGGCCTTCCCAGGGAACGTCCCCATCCAGTGGGGTTCTGGCCTCATGTAGCACGTGCACCCCAGCATGCGCTCTCTGAGCCTGTGCTCCCCTCTTCTGCCATCTGCCCCAGCATTCTTAGCATTACATGAGCTATTACTTTGCCCCTGTTTTTAGGAGCCATCCTAGCGGCCGGTTTGTACCGTCTCCTGAGATTCTTGCCTGTTGTAAATCTTGCATCTCAGCACAGTGCCCTCAAATCAATAAACTCTCCCTTATCTCATCTTAAATTCCAGCCCCTTTGATTAAACGCCCTCAGAATTTAATCTTAGATGTACTCTCCTTTGCTAATGTAAGTTTGCTGGATCTCGCAGTGCCTTTCTCAGATAGCCTCTTTCTTTTTCCTTTCTCAGGCCTCTGACGTCCCAGATGGGTTATGTTGTGATATAACCCTAGTTATATAGGCCAGAGTTTCTGGAGAGGAGGTGAGAGTGGACAGATGGGGGGTTCCAGAGGCACAGGTTGTCTTATGGGAGAGAAGCCTCTACCTACATCATCCCCCAAAAAGAAGGGGCAGGCCACTTTTGTGGGTTCAGAAAGTTCTGGGGAATCTGGGAATTCAGGATTTGGGGAGGCATCAAACGAGACATCTCATCCCACGTGGCAGGATCCTGTTCTTTTCCAGTCAGGATCCTGACTTCGTACATCTTCTGTGCCTGGAAGTTAGGGATTTTTGGACTACTCTTGACGATTAATCCCTGTTCCTGGTCATTACCTTTCTTTGCCCAAAAGCTGCAAGATCTGAGAGCATTTTTGTATCTACCAGAGAGTTCCTCTGGCTTTCATGTTGGTGGTTACTTGCCCTTAGCTTTTTTTTTTTTTTTCTTCAAATTTGCAAATGCATTCTTTTTTTAAAAAATTTTTATCGGAGAATAGTTGATTTATAATGTTGTGTTAGTTTCAGGTGTACAGCAAAGTACATCAGTTATACATATATTGCCCTTAGCTTTTTATATTCTTTTTCAGTTGTCCTCCTAGTTTTTATTTCTCCTATGTTTCTCAAACATCATTCTAGCTAAACTGTTCCCCTTCTGCTGGTATACCATCCCAACCTACCTCTGGTGAGAGCTTTAACCGGTGGACAGCCACCTCGTGCCAGGGGGGTTCTCTGTGTCCCCTGGGGTTACGCTCCTCTTTGCCAGCCGGGCAGCTAGTGACCTAGCTCCAAAGACCCATCTTATCACCTGCTTTCTCAGACCACTCTTGGTACCATCTGTCACAGACTAGGTTACCTGGGAAACATATTTGGAAACGACCTTTACTCTTCAGAGGTTTCTAAGCAGTGCCCTAGAGATCCACCCCTGTGGAAGGGGGTACACAGGGAGCAGGAATGGGCGCAGGATAAAACTGAGCTGGGATGCAGCACAAGACGCTTTCTTCTGGCCCCTGGGGGAACTCTGGAGCTACAGTGGCTTTTCAGAACTGTCCCCCGTTGGGCTGAGATAGCCAAGCCTTTCTGTTCCTACATCAGTTAGCCATTGGATGGGTGTCACCCTGAGAAGAACGTGACCTCTGGTGTACTGCTGTCTGTAGCGGAGGCAACCCCTGGGGAAGAGTGGGGGAGCTGAGAGCCATGACACAGTGATATTTAGATTAAGATGAAAACTGAGCAGAAAAAAATTGTACGGTTTGTAATAAAGGCAGGTGCTAGAATCTGTAGGGTGGACCATATTTCTGATACCCTGTTATAAGTCAGATGATAGACAGATGCTAGCCTCTGCATAATATTTTTGCTTTGGAAACACTGGCCACTGGAACAAACCATTGAGTTGCGCCAGGCAACTGTGCTCTAACAGAAGCTACATCTCTCCAGTAAGAATGTCGTGTCAGGGCTTCCCTGGTGGCTCAGTGGTTGAGAGTCCGCCTGTCGATGCAGGGGACGCGGGTTCGTGCCCCGGTCCGGGAGGATCCCACGTGCCGCGGAGCGGCTGGGCCCGTGAGCCGTGGCCGCTGAGCCTGCGCGTCCGGAGCCTGTGCTCCGCAACGGGAGGGGCCACAACAGTGAGAGGCCCGCGTACCACAAAAAAAAAAAAAAAAAAAAAGAATGTCGTGTCAATCTGTTTTTTCTTTCTCATTGTTTTGATTCATTCATCCATTTGTTGAAAGCCAGGCACTCTGGTGCTGGGGATATGGGGCTGAATCGGACAAAAATAATCCCTGCCTTTCACATAGCGTCTCTACTAGAGGAGACAGAGGATAGACAAGAAAATAAGCAAATAATAAGCAAATGAAAGAATGAAATTTATAGTGAATGCAATGAAAGAAACAGGAAATTGGACTGAGAATAATAGTAAGTGACTTAATTTATATAAATCAGATGAGTGTTATAGATACCAGTTACCTCTTCTATGAAGTCCGTTGTCAAAGTCATGATACTTTTTAGTCATAGTACTTTTGTTGAAAATTAATATGAGCTCTTTGATTATAGTTAGGTAAATTCATTAACAGTGGAAAACTGAATTCAGAAAGTATTGACTGATTAGCCTGGATACTAAGTAGCAGCTCCAATGGAGTACCACAGGTCTGTTTCTCTAGTATTTGCCTTTTCAACGATTTTTATCAGTTGGTCCTAGTAATTCTACATCTGAGAATATAGGTTAAGAAAATAATCCCGAATAAGAAATAATCTCTATGCCCAGATATGTTCACTGAACATTCTGATTACATGATTTTCTTCCCTCTGCTTCCAGAATAGCACACCCTCCTCGCTTTCCTTCTAACTCGCTTCCCTTGGCTCCTTCACACTCCCCTTAGCTTCTTTCTTTTCATTCCCTTGACCTCTGTACTTTACCGTACTCCAGGGCTGGGGGCTTTCCTCATTACTGTTTATCCCCACCCTCTCGGTGACCTCGTCTGGTCATTCATCTTGATGTCTGTGACTCCAGAATCTGTGTTTGGAGTCTGTCCCTCTCCTCTGAACTCCAGGACCGCAGTCCGCTTCCTCCTTGATAGAGATCTGCACTAGGAGCAGCTTCTGGGAGCAAATCGGGAACTGGACTCCTGACCTCCCCCCCCCGCTCCCCCCCCCCCCTCCCCCGCTCCTGCTGCAGTGTTTCCCACTCAGCACATGACAGCCCGTTCTTCCTGTTCCTGAGATGAAAATCATTGGCGTCTTCACCCTGTACCATGCTACTCGCAAAACACGTGAGCTTTTTTATTTTATTATTATTATTATTTTTTGCGGTATGCAGGCCTCTCACCGCTGTGGCCTCTCCCGTTGCGGAGCACAGGCTCCGGACGCGCAGGCGCAGCGGCCACGGCTCACGGGCTTAGTTGCTCCGCGGCATGTGGGATCTTCCCGGACCAGGGCACGAACCCGTGTCTCCTGCATCGGCAGGCGGACTCTCAACCACTGCGCCGCCAGGGAAGCCCACGCGTGAGCTTTAAGCTTCAGAATGTATCCAGAAACTGGCCGTTTCTCGTGGTCTGTGTTATTGCTTCCCCGCTCGGACCCTCTTCTCCCTGATTGTGGGTAACAGTCTGCTGACTAGTTCGACTGGTGCCTCCCTTGTTGCCCTTCAGTCTGTTCTCAGCACAGAAGCTAAAATGATTGTACGTTAGGTAATTTATCTGCTCGAAACCCTGCAAGGGCTTATCATTTCACGCAGAATAAAAATAAGCGCTTGCCGTAGCAAAAAAGTCCCTGAACCATCTGACTCCTTGTTTGCTATTTCTCTCATTAGAGCCAGGCACGCTACTGCCTCAAGGCTTGTCCTTTCTTCTCCCACCCTCACCTTGCCCAGTTTTCCACACGGCTAGCACCCTCCTCCTTTAAAGAGACATTGAAAATTCCTCAAGGGAGTTAGTTCCCTGTCAGTCCAGTGGTTAGAACTTTCACTGCCAGGGGCCTGGGTTTGATCCATGGTCAGGGAACTGAGATCCCATGGCGTGGCAAAAAAAAAATTAAAAAAAATACAATTTTCCTCAAATATCTCTTTCCCAATGAGGTCTTCCTTGAGCAGGTTATTTACAGTTTTACCCCCAACTCATTTTTCTTCTTCTCTGCATTTATCAGTATCTGACATACGTATATTTACTTATATTCTGCCTACATCCTTATACTGTAAGTTTCATGAGAGCGGGAGTTTACTCTTTCTTTCGCTACCATATTCCTGGTTTCTGAAATATTATCCAGCGTGTGATAAGTACTCAGTAAATATTTGTCAGATGAATGATTGAGTTTGATTTGTGTTGTTTATATAGCTTAAAATGATAGGTATGAATGTTAGAACTCAGGTATTTTAAATAATTCCTTCTTTTCCTGCGATTTGATTTCAGGAAATATTAAAGCTCTCATAAGCCTTACATAACTGCCAAGTATATATTAAAATCACTACTTGTAGGCACTCCTTAACTATTTGTGTTTGTTTCTGTGCTGGTATTTCTTATAGTAGCCTTTGTTTTCCAGAAGCAGTTGCCTCTGAAAGTTAATAAGAAAAGTAGTGACAGCTTTAGCTTTGCTGTCTAAAATTCTTTCTATCAGAATTTCATTGATAGTTATGAACTAAATGAGAAAACAGGCAGTACCTCAAGTGAGCTTTAAAAAGCTAGTATTGGGCTTCCCTGGTGGCGCAGTGGTTGAGAGTCCGCCTGCTGATGCGGGGGACACGGGTTGGTGCCCCGGTCCGGGAAGATCCCACATGCCGCGGAGCGGCTGGGCCCGTGAGCATGGCCTCTGAGCCTGCGCGTCCGGAGCCCGTGCTCCGCAACGGGAGAGGCCACAACAGTGAGAGGCCCGCATACCGCAAAAAAAAAAAAAAAAAAAAAAAAAAAGCTAGTATTAAATTTTTTAATGAAAGTAATAGAAACTATTCAGCAGTGACTGTACTTAATCTTTTTTTCCTTTTCCTCTTTAAAGGATTAAAATTAAAAATCCCTTGGAAGCACTAAGAATGGCAACAAGGGTGATTATTATAGTTAGACCTCAACCTTGGCTACCATCCCAAATTTTATTATGCTGTGTCACATAACGCTTAAGATAATAATTTTAGTTTGAAGCCATTCCATCTACCATTTGCCACAAGGTGTGGTAACGGTGTTTTCATAAAACGACGCTATCTTTACTGATTCAGCATTGAACTGAAGCCTTGACTCTGCGCCTGAGACAGACCAGACTACTTAGAGAAGTTATTAATCGGGTCAGAGTTCTCAAAGGTCACATATCAGATTTCAAAGGTCTAAGGTGTATAGCCCCCCTGATTATCGTGGCCAGATTTACTAGATATATTTTTATTATTATTATAATGTCCTCTCTTTCTAAAGATGCCATCCGATATGTAAGTTAAGGAGCTCTTCATCCTTACACGGGGCTGCAGTTCAATAATTTCTCCACCATTCTACGTTAAATCTTTGGCTGCCCCGTAGGGAAGGGGCCTTTTTATTGTCCTGTTGTTGTTCTTTCCGCCATTGCGGCTGCAGTTGATTTCCCGGCTGACTCTCTGTGCCGCCTTCTTTCACCCATTCCAGTCATTACCTTTTATGCCTGGTCCTTTTTTTGGGAAAATGGGTATATTTATAGCTTAGATGATTTTATCTATAAACCTGTGAGTCCCTTTGGATTCCACCTGTCACTCGGGGCAGCATAATTTACTTTGGTTCTCATAAGAAATTTAATAAAAACATATGACTCTATGGGACACCATGGCTGTTCTTCCTTGTGGCCCAAAGGTGATATGAACCATTTGAAAAAAAGATCAAGTGGAAAGAATGTCTGTCAATATGAGAGAAATCAGCAACCATGTTACTAAGGAACGTGACTCAAATCTAATTTATGACTAGATTTTTTTTTCCACTTTTCCATCCAAAGAAAGATCAGATTCACACTTTAACTATAGCCATATTTTTCTTGGAATGCCAGCTATTTCTGTTTATAACTTTCTCTTTACTTTTTTTTTCGAGTGAATGAAAAAGATAGGTCATGTAAGTATTAAAAATCTATAGGTATGCGTTGTGTGTGTGTGTGTCTGTGAGTATAAATACATTTATATTCCCTAAAAGATTTAAAGGTGGATATATACTTCAGGGCCTCTCACTGTCGTGGCCTCTCCCGTTGCGGAGCACAGGCTCCGGACGCACAGGCTCAGCGGCCACGGCTCACGGGCCCAGCCGCTCCGCGGCACGTGGGATCCTCCCGGACCGGGGCGCGAACCCGCGTCCCCTGCATCGGCAGGCGGACTCTCAACCACTGCACCACCGGGAAAGCCCTGTACTTCAGTATTTTAACGTTAGTTTTGCACCTTTTCCCGTATTCCAGTCCAGCCTTGGTGGAGCCAGTTTGACTTGGAGGAGCAAGTGAAATTCATCATCTCTTTCTGAGCATAGTTTACAACTCTTTTCTTTCAGATGCTTTTCTTTCCTCATCCTAGTTTATTCTAATCATTAATTCTAATTGTATTAATTCCAGCATTCCTTTAATATGGGTGTAAATTTTTTACCCTGATTTTATTCTGTTTGTATGAGTTTTATGTATGTATTACTTTATTATGCCCTGTTTTCCTTACTTGAATGTGAGTTTTGTCAGAAAAAGAACCTTATTATCAAGAGATCACTTTATTTCTCACTGTCCCACGTTATGCTGTACTGCATAGTGAGGATAAAATAACTCCCATTGAAAGCATTACTTAAACGTTGAAGCTAACCGTCCCGCAACTCCTGTGGCGCATATCCGAAGGAAAGGTGATTTCCTGACATAAACTGGAGAATCATACAATTTTCCAAATAAAGTGGCTCTGCCTGTCGTAAACTAAAGGTTTGAATTTTAATTACAGAGAGACATTTATGTTTTAGATTTTAAATTTTCTCTAAAGAAGAAAAGTATTTTAATAAATTCCTGTTGTATCCGTTACTACCTGTCTTTTTCTCTTTGAATCAGCAAACATTGAGATCTATATAGAGGAATCCCTTAATATTTTATCTGAGTTTATTAAAGCTAAATTATTGTATTTATTAAAGATAATCATTCTGGTTTGACAATTTGTATACCATGCTTCCTCTTTTTCTTCTTTGCCTATTCTCCTGACTTTCAGTTAGCTAAGTGAAGCCCAATTTCTTAAAAGCTTGTGTTTCTTGTTGTTTTCTGTCTATATTACCATATGTAATAAATTAGAAAAAATGAATGCATATATCTGCTCATTGGCAGTATTAAAACAGGAGACTCACTGTAGATTTCCTTAGCTGTACTCATAGATTAATCTAAAAACAAAAGCAAAAAACCACTACCGGTAGCGATGCCTTTTGGGTCAAAATAAGGTCCTTTGTTATAACCTTCTTTCCTGCCTTCCTTAGTTTATATGTATTTATAAACAAAGATAAAGCACGTGTGCACGTATGAAAGCAGTTTAGTTTTTATTTTTAGAAACTATCTGGGTTTGATGGGGAAATAGTGTAACTGTATTTGAACGAGAGAGAGATAGTTTTATTACTGGAAATTAAAGATGCTGAAAGGAAAAGAGGAATTAAGGAAGCGAAGTCAGAAAGTTGGTTGGGGTAAGGTCAGAAATTAAAGGGACTTCTTTGTTCTCTCGGAAATGTGGGATCTAATTTGCAGTCAGTGTCGTATCGGGACCTAATGTTATTGCTGGTGGTCAGAACATTTCAGTTAGTAGAAGCCCGAGCCCCTGTGATGGCCCGTCCTGACCGCCCTGGCTTCCTCTCTGCCACTCTGCCCTGCCTTCCCTGGCGTTGGACTCTCAGGGTATATTCCCACTTTGCTCTTGCTCTTCGCTTTCTCTGAAATCTGCTCCCTCCTCTACCCTGAAATCTACTTGGTTAACTTGGTTGTTCAGTATTTGCTGAAATCTTACCTTCTTCTGAGGCTTATCCTGATTCCCCAGATGATACTGAAACAGCCCCACCCACCTCTCACCACCCCTGGCTCTCCTGACACACTTGCTTTGCTCGACTTTTTCTTATGATATAACTTTACATTATTTACAGAGATGATATCATTGTATATACTGCATTTATTACATCTTCTTGCTTATTGTGTGTCTCACGCATTAGAATGTATGTTCCCCAAGGACAGGGGTCTAGTTTGTTCCTTTTCTGAGCAAGTTCCTATATCGATGCCTGGCACAGAACAGATATACGGTAAATACTTGTTGAACTGAACTGAACGACACTCAAAGGGAGGCCACACGAGAGAATATGGGTGAATTGGCACAAATCCCTTCTGTTACTAGAAAATTAAATTGTAAACATGCCTTACTTTGGATGAGCTACTAACATCATTTTCCTGTGGAAGGAGAGCTATAAAGATGTCCTGAGCGGTGAAGACCTGATTTTCGCAGGTCTCATGAATAGACTGTTTCTGGAGGGACTAAAAATAAGTGCTGAAGTTGGTATGATACATAAAATAATAACTACATTTAATGTAAGCTGGTAGTAGATACTTTTTGAGCTGATAGCTTTCCAAGTTCTGTTATTTAAAGCTGTAACAAAATTTGTGTAAAATTTGCCCTAATCGAGACATAAGAACAAAATAATCATTCATGTTGCCGAGATGATGACATTCTGACTCACTCAATTTTCCATCACTTGACTGTTACTTTTACTTCACAAGTCACAGAGCAAGCCAGAATTACCATAGCATGCCACAATTTTGATTTCGCCATGATGTAGTGATTAATTCTTCAGACTGTTTTTCTTTGTGGTATCCACAGATGGTGACTCATTTATTTTTCATATCTTCAGTCCACATAATACCACGTCCTGCAGTATATGTGTAAAGACTGCCACATTGGCGAATAGGAAACAAAATAAGCAGCTGTTAAATTTATTCTTAGCCAATATGGTGAGATAGGGACTGTAGAAATTCAAATGGAAAAAAGACAATCATTCTGAGCACAAGTTGGAGTGGGGTCGCCTGGGATAGGTTCACAGTCCGTTTCTTCAGAGGCCTCACAGGATGAATTTCTTATTTCGGTGAGTTCACCGTAGTTTGGATCTGACTCGCAGCTCAGGAAGTTTAGAGACCCGACTACAAAGTCCACATCTCAGGAACATGTGATATGTAAAACCTTGGCTTTGAAAAGTGCATGGGCTGATGCACTTTAGTATATAGATTTCTGTCTTAAGTGAGAGGGTGGATTATAATTAAACATTCTCTGAAGTGTTCCAACTTTAGGATTTTATTAAAGTACTAAAGAAGCTGTATATTGGTTCACAATTCAGGGCTGATCTGTAGCCTAAAACTTAGTGAGTCAGTTGAAAATGTTGATCACATCGTATAATTTTTTTTTTTTTTTTTTTTGCGGTATGCGGGCCTCTCACTGTTGTGGCCTCTCCCGTTGCGGAGCACAGGCTCCGGACGCACAGGCCTAGTGGCCACGGCTCACGGGCTTAGTTGCTCCGCGGCATGTGGGATCTTCCCGGACCAGGGCACGAACCCGTGTCTCCTGCATCGGCAGGCGGATTCTCAACCACTGCGCCACCAGGGAAGCCCCACATCGTATAATTATACTTGACCCAGAGGAATAAACTCATTCAATGTTTTAAACTACTTTGTTTTGCATAAACTTTAGCTTTTCCTTGCTGCCCCAAGATTATTTTAGCAGGAGCTCAAGAGACAGTTGTCAAAGGGATTCGTTCAAGAGAGAAAAAATTCACAAAAGGTTTTTTATTTGCATTGCATTGTTTTCTCTATGCTGCCTATTAAATCGTATAGTCAGCTTCAAAGCAAGTTCATGATAAGAATTACTTTCACAATAAAAAATGGTACAGAGAACTAAAACCTGTTGAATTGGGCTTCCCTGGTGGCGCAGGGGTTGAGAGTCCGCCTGCTGATGCAGGGGACGCGGGTTCGTGTCCCGGTCCGGGAAGATCCCACATGACGCGGAGCGGCTGGGCCCGTGAGCCGTGGCCGCTGCGCCTGCGCGTCCGGAGCCTGTGCTCCGCAACGGGAGAGGCCACAGCAGTGAGAGGCCCGCGTACCGCAACAAAACAAACAAACAAAAAAACCTGTTGAATTAACTGTGTGAAGATTAAAAATGAGACTTGGGCTTACATGAGCCATTTATGCTAATCAGCTAGACCAGCTCTTGACTTTCTCTCTCTCTCTGTTTTTAAAACATCTGTATCGGCACCATCTGATTATACCCTGAAGAAGAGACAAATAATTCCTTCTTGAGTAATTCGTTATATCCCATCCGATTATATCCCAAAGCAGAGACAAATAATTTCCTCTTTTTGAGTATCTTCTTTGACCCCCCCCACCACAGTGTTTACCTGTGCATTTAACTCAAGGACAGGTCCATTACTAAATCTGACATTTCCTCTCTTACGTCCTTGATCCATGCCCTGACTCCCATTTATATCACCATAAGCCACCTTCCCTAGACCTTGACCACTTTCTATCTTTCTCACCGTACAGAACCCTCTGGTGACTTGGGTGTCATAGTAATAAGTCTTCATGCACTTACCTTTACCCCTTTATTAACCCTTTTCACCCTCCACATATAAATCCCTTTCTGATGTGGGCCTCGCACTTGGTCTTTCTCTCTTGCCACCTGCCACCCTCCGTGTATCCTCTGTACAATTCACGAAGGGCTAGTTTTAGCTGCCTGTACGTGTACCTCTCTGTCACACCTCTGCCTTTGTACATAATGCTCCTTCTTGCCTCAGTGCTTTTGATTATTTAATTCTTGGCTTGTCTTTTATAAATCAGCTTAAATCTGTAGACTATCCCAGTCTAGCTAATAGAGGCTTCCTAGATGGTTCCTTATCCTAATGGCATGTATCACACTGAGTTTGTAATTACGTTTATTCATCTGAGTTAACATTAAGTCTTGGAAACACTGGAGGTCAAGGACTGGGTCTTTTTTTCTTTTCCTTTATAATACTTGTCGTAATACGTAAGAAGTGCTCAAAAAATGGTTATTGAATGAGGGCTGAGGTGAAATCTTACACCTCAGAGATGTTGTATCTGAAGATTGTATATAACTTTAAGGAAAAGTATATTGGATGATGACCTGAAATTTGTTCTGAATTCCATAAAGAAATAGTGTTTGCACTCCCTATGGCTTTATAGTGTCAAACTAACAACTCTCTATAGATGAGCAAAACACCCATAGAGTGATTTATATTTGTTCAGTGTTTCTGGACACACTTTAGTATTTTATATGCATTTCAAAGGTAAAAGGATTTTTACGCATAGGAGGTAAAAGTTTAGCCTTATTTATATCCCATACCTCTTATGATTTAACCTGCAAGCATTTATGTTGTTTTCTGGTTACAAATGGCTAAGGATATAAACAACTTATGATTCTAACACATTTTTAGTTTTACTAACTAAACTCTAGATTACTCTACATTTGGATTCCTCCAGATCTATAGTAGAATTTACAACTGTTGAAAATCATGTGTGCACAGGGAGTATATAAAGGGATGCTACAAGTTAATGCAAGAGAATAATTAAAACACTTAGTTCATTTTAATGGTATTTGTGATAAAAGTGACCCTGGAGAATTTGTATGGTAGAGACAGACTTTGTTTTTTGTTTGTTTTCTGTTCTTTTTAAAATTGCTTTGAAAGGTTTCACACTCCAGATTTTCTACTACAATTCTTTATATTTTGGGGGGGCGGGGCACGCTGTGCAGGATCTTAGTTCCCCAACCAGGGACTGAACCTGGGCCCTGGCAGTGAAAGCCCCAAGTCCTAGCCACTGGACCACCAGGGAATTCCCTAGAGATGGTCTTTGGAAATACCTAGAATGAGGGCAAGTGCAGTGAAACAACTGACCCAGCAGCAGGCCCGGTATGATAGCCCCTTCCTCTCTCTTATCTCAGCCCCCGCCCCAGCCCACATATATCCAGGGTGGATTTTCCAGGCAAAATTCATTTCTGTTCAGTTTATTTTAGAAAACATTTCTTGTCCAGGTTAAAATGCTAGGCACTAAATCTTCGCTTTCAGCAAAACATACCTAAATAAAATGTTGCCCATAAGAAGTTGTTAGTGTTTGAGTCTCTTCATATGAAGTATCTAAAGTAGTCAAAATCATAGGAACAGAAAGTGAAAGGGTGGATGCCAAGGGCTGGGGAAAGAGGAGAGGAGGAATTAGTGTCTAAAGCTTATAGCGTTTGAGTTTTGCAAGATTAAAAAGTTTCTAGAGATCTGTTGCATAGCACTGTAAGTATACTTAACTTACTGAACTGTTCACTTAAAAAAGGTTAAGATAGTAAATTAATGTTAGGTGTTTTTTACCACAATAAAAAAGAGAAATTGTTAGTAAAGTTTTTATAGATGAAAAATGTAAATGAAAAAGCTTTTTAAAGATTAGTAAAATATCATTTAGTGTTAGAGACTAAAATATTTTATTATTTTTATGGTAAATGAAATTTACAGTCCACGTAAAGTGCTTGGAATAGTAAAAGCTCAATAATGTAATTGAATACAGTACCTTTCACTTTTCAATTCAATTTGATGCAATTTTATGTTAATTCATTTAAAACCGCTTTTTAAATTTATTTATTTTTGGCTGTGTTGGGTCTTCGTTGCTGCACGAGGGCTTTCTCTAGTCGCGGCGAGCTGGGGGCCACTCTTCATCGCGGTGCGCGGGCCTCTCACTGTCGCAGCCTCTCTTGTTGCGGAGCACAAGCTCCAGACGCGCAGGCTCAGTAGTTGTGGCTCACGGGCCTAGTTGCTCCGCGGCATGTGGGATCCTCCCAGACCAGGGCTCGAACCCGTGTCCCCTGCATTGGCAGGCAGACTCTCAACCACTGCGCCACCAGGGAAGCCCCTAAACTGCTTTTAATGACAGGATACTGGCATTCTAACTCAAAATGATCTATTTCTGATAAAGGGCTATGTATATAGACAGAGAGAACACCTTGAGGCTAAAAGGAAACTTTTAATATAAATACACATTTTTCGGGATAGTTTATGCTTTGTAAATTTCCCCGGAATAGCTACTCTGCTCCTCTGTTTATCACTTGTTTGTATTTTTCTCCTAAATGTTACAAAATACAAAAGAATTTGCTTTTAATATACCTTTTACATACTACTGAACACTCAAAAGTATTAGGTATTAAAAGGCATATTTTGAAATTAACACATTATAAATCAGCTATACTCCAATAAAAATTGTTTTTAAAAGGCACATTTTCTTCTAACTTAGAAATGATCAGAAGGTAACTTGATTTGAAAGCATCATTTGTTTTCTTGATATTTAAAACTATCTATTTAAATATAAGAATGAATACTTTAAAAATTTATTTATTTATTAATTTTATTGCTGGCTGTGTCGGGTCTTATTTGCAGCATGCAGGATCCTCTTTATCATGCGGGATCTTGCGTTGAGGCGTGCGGGCTTCTCTCTAGCTGTGTTGTGCGGGCTCCAGAGGGCATGAGCTCTGTCGTTTGCAGCACATGGGCTCTCTAGTTTAGGCGCACGGACTTAGTTGCCCCATGGCATGAGGGATCTTAGTTTCCCAACCAGGGATCGAACCTGTGTCCCCTGCATTGGAAGGTGGATTCTTAACCACTGAACCACTAGGGAAGTCCCAAGAATGAATACTTTTTTTTTTTTTAAACATCTTTAATGGAGTATAATTGCTTTACAATGGTGTGTTTAGTTTCTGCCTTACAACAAAGTGAATCAGTTATACATATACATATGTTCCCATATCTCTTCCCTCTTGCGTCTCCCACCCTCCCTATCCCACCCCTCTAGGTGGTCACAAAGCACCCAGCTGATCTCCCTGTGCCATGCGGCTGCTTCCCACTAGCTATCCACCCTATGTTTGGTAGTGTATATATGTCCCTGCCACTCTCTCACTTCGTCACAGCTTACCCTTCCCCCTCCCCATATCCTCAAATCCATGCTCTAGTAGGTATATGTTTTATTCCCATCCTACCCCTAGCCTCTTCATGACATTTTTTTTCTTAGATTCCATATATATGTGTTAGCATATGGTGTTTGTTTTTCTCCTTCTGACTTATTTCACTCTGTATGACAGACTCCAGGTCCATCCACCTCACTACAAATAACTCAGTTTCATTTCTTTTTATGGCTGAGTAATATTCCATTGTATATATGTGCCACATCTTCTTAATCCATTCATCTCTTGATGGACACTTAGGTTGTTTCCATGTCCTGGCTATTGTAAATAGAGCTGCAATCAACATTGTGGTACATGATGCTTTCTAAGAATTTGTCCATTTCTTCCAGGTTGTCCATTTTATTGGCATAGAGTTGCTTGTAGTAGTCTCTTAGGATGCTTTGTATTTCTGCAGTGTCTGTTGTAACTTCTCCTTTTTCATTTCTAATTTCATTGATTTGAGTCCTCTCCCTCATTTTCTTGATGAGTCCGGTGTTTATCAATTTTGTTTATCTGCTCAAGGAAGCAGCTTTTAGTTTTATTGATCTTTGCTATTGTTTTCTTTGTTTCTATTTCATTTATTTTTCCTCTGATCTTTATGATTTCTTTCCTTATGTTAACTTTGTGTTTTGTTTGTTCTTCTTTCTCTAGTTCCTTTAGGTGTAAGGTTAGATTGTTTATTTGAGATTTTTCTTGTTTCTTGAGGTAGGCTTGTATAGCTATAAAGTTTCATCTTAGAACTGCTTTTGCTGCATCCCATAGGTTTTGGATCATCGTGTTTTCATTGTCATTTGTCTCTAGGTGTTTTTTGATTTCCTCTTTGATTTCTTCAGTGATGTCTTGGTTATTTAGTAACATATTGTTTAGCCTCCATGTGTTTATATTTTTTATGTTTTTTTCCCTGTAATTGATTTCTAATCTCATAACGTTGTGGTCAGAAAAGATGATTGATACGATTTCAATTTTCTTAAATTTACTGAGGCTTGATTTGTGACCTAAGATGTGATCTGTCCTGGAGACTGTTCCATGAGCATTTGAGAGGAAAGTGTAAGCTGCTGTTTTTGGGTGGAATATCCTATAAATATCAGTTAAATCTATCTGGTCTATTGTGTCATTTAAAGCTTCTGTTTCCTTATTAATTTTCTGTTTGGATGATCTGTCCATTGGTGTAAGTGAGTGTTAAAGTGCCCCACTATTGTTGTGTTAATGTCGATTTCCTCTTTTATAGCTGTTAGCAGTTGCCTTATGTATTGAGGTGCTCTTATGTTGGGTGCATATATATTTATAATTGTTATATCTTCTAGTTGGATTGATCCCTTGAGCACTGTGTAGTGTCCTTCCTTGTCTCTTGTAACATTCTTTATTTTAAAGTCTATTTTATCTGGTATGAGTATTGCTACTCCAGCTTTCTTCTGATTTCCATTTGCATGGAATATCTTTTTCCATCCCCTCACTTTCAGTCTGTATGTGTCCCTAGGTCTGAAGTGGGTCTCTTGTAGACAGCGTATATATGGATCTTGTTTTTGTATTCATTCAGCAAGCCTGTGTCTTTTGGTTGGAGCATTTAATCCTTTCGCGTTTAAGGTAATTATCGAACATATATCGATATGTATGTTCCTATTCCCATTTTCTTAATTGTTTTGGGTTTGTTTTTGTAGATCCTTTTCTTCTCTTGTGTTTCCCACTTAGAGAAGTTCCTTTAGCATTTGTTGTAGAGTTGGTTGGTGGTGCTGAATTCTCTTAGCTTTTGCTTGTCTGTAAAGCTTTTGATTTCTCCATCGAATCTGAATGAGATCCTTGCTGGGTAGAGTAATCTTGGTTGTAGGTTCTTCCTTTTCATCACTTTAAGTATATCATACCACTCCCTTCTGGCTTGTAGAGTTTCTGCTGGGAAATCAGCTGTTAACCTTATGGGAGTTTCCTTGTATGTTATTTTTCGTTTTTCCCTTGCTGCTTTCAGTAATTTTTCTTTGTCTTTAATTTTTGCCAGTTTGATTACTATGTGTCTTGGCGTGTTTCTCCTTGGGTTTATCCTGTAGGGGACTCACTGCGCTTCCTGGACTCGGGTGGCTATTTCCTTTCCCATGTTAGGGAAGTTTTTGACTATAATCTCTTCAAATATTTTCTCGGGTCCTTTCTCTCTCTCTTTTCCTTCTGGGACCCCTATAGTGCGAATGTTGTTGCGTTTAATGTTGTCCCAGAGGTCTCTTAGGCTGTCTTCATTTCTTTTCATTCTTTTTTCTTTATTCTGTTCTGCAGCAGTGAATTCCACCATTCTGTCTTCCAGGTCACTTATCTGTTCTTCTGCCTCAGTTATTCTGCTGTTGATTCTTTAGTGTAGTTTTCATTTCAATTATTGTATTGTTCATCTCTGTTTGTTCTTTAATTCTTCTAGGTCTCTGTTAACCATTTCTGGCATCTTCTCGACCTTTGCCTGCATTCTTTTTCCGAGGTCCTGGATCATCTTCACTATCATTATTCTGAATTCTTTTTCTGGAAGATTGCCTATCTCCACTTCATTCAGTTGTTTTTCTGGGGTTTTATCTTGTTCCTTCATCTGGCACATAGCCCTCTGCGTTTTCATCTTGTCTATCTTTCTGTGAATGTGGTTTTTGTTCCACAGGCTGCAGGATTGTAGTTCTTCTTGCTTCTGCTGTCTGCCCTCTGGTGGATGAGGCTATCTAAGAGGTTTGTGCAAGTTTCCTGATGGGAGGGACTGGTGGTGGGTAGAGCTGACTGTTGCTCTGGTGGGCAGAGCTCAGTAAAACTTTAATCTGCTTGACTGCTGTTGGGTGGGGCTGGGTTCCCTCCCTGTTGGTTGTTTGGCCTGAGGCGACCCAACACTGGAGCCTACCCGGGTTCTTTGGTGGGGCTAATGGCAGACTCTGGGAGGCCTCCCGCCAAGGAGGACTTCCCAGAACTTCTGTTGCCAGTGTCCTTGTCCCCAGGGTGAGCCACAGCCACCCTCCGCCTCTGCAGGAGACCCTCCCACACTAGCAGGTAGGTCTGGTTCAGTATCCTATGGGGTCACTCCTCCTTCCCCTGGGTCCCTATGTGCACACTAGTTTGTGTGTGCCCTCCAAGAGTGGAGTCTCTGTTTCCCCCAGTCCTGTCGAAGTCCTGCCATCAAATCCCACTAGCCTTCAAAATCTGATTCTCTAGGAATTCCTCCTCCATTTGCCAGACCCCCAGGTTGGGAAGCCTGACGTGGGGCTCAGAACCTTCACTCCAGTGGGTGGACTTCTGTGGTATAAGTGTTCTCCAGTCTGTGAGTCACCCACCCAGCAGTTACGGGATTTGATTTTACTGTGATTGTGCCCCTCCTACCATCTCATTGCGGCTTCTCCGTTGTCTTTGGATGTGGGGTGTCTTTTTTGGTGAGTTCCAGTGTCTTCCTGTCGATGATTGCCCAGCAGCTAGTTGTGATTCTGATGTTCTCGCAGGAGGGAGTGAGAGCACGTCCTTCTGCTCTGCCATCCAGTGTCTGTTGCACACTGCTTGAATATTCTTTTCTTTTTCTCTGTTTGCATTTCAGTTTGGAAGTTTCTGTTGACACTTTTTCATGCTCATGAATTCTTTCCTCCTGCATATCTAGTTTACTGATGAGCCCATCAAATGCAATCTTTATGATTTTGATTTCAAGCATTTCTTTTGACCCTTTCTTCAAGTTTCCATCTTTCCACTTACATTACCCATATGTCCTTGCATGTTGTCTGCTTTTTCTATTAGACTCGTTAGCATTATTAACTATAGTTGTTTTAGGTTCCTGGTCTGATTATTCCAAAATCCCTATCACAGCTGAATCTCATTCTGATGCTTGCTTTGCATTTTTTACCTTTTATCATGCCTTGTAATTTTTTATTGAAAGCTGAACATGTTTGGGCTCTAGTTGGAGGGTTTCTCCTTTCCTTCTGTTCCCGGTAGGCTGGGGTTCTCTGTGTCTGCTGGGTTGTAGCTCCAGTTTTCAGGGCAGCAGGATTAGTCTAAGAAGAGTTATTAATTTTGAGTTTGTTCAGCTTTTTTCTTGTAATGACTGAAGTGCCGACTTTCAAGCTGTTTGCATGTCAGACTGGAAACCTTGACCCCAGATTCAGAAGCCTGGGAGCAGATGGCAGGAGGTCCAAGAAGAAAAGGAAGCTTTCGGGAGCACTAAGTTAAAATTCTAAATCTTATTTTTGTTTTCAGTTTTAGTTTGACAGTCCAGACTATGATCTTGCCTCATCATGTCCTGTATGAATCCTTTCTCCTTGTATTACCTTAAATTCCATAGTCTTCTAACTTTTCTGCCACAAGCCCAGCTGAGCCTTTGCTAACATACTGTGAGCATTGGTTTTCAGGTGTATTTTCTGCTAATGTAGAATGACTGGTTGATGCTGATTAAAGTGTGGGAGGTAGGCCTCTTGGGAGATTTATACTCAGATTCCAAAAACCATTGAATTTCACCCAATGTTTTAAAAATTGTAGTAGTTAAGTGGTAGGCATTACACATCTTGGCTCTTACAGTTAGTGAATATAAGAATATAAATATTCTTTCTACAAAAGACAATGTAAATGGCTGGGCTTATTGTAATTATTTAATTCACAAAATATATTAAAAGCTATATTTGAGAGAATGTTTATTGCTATATTTTCATCTAAAGGAATTCATCTCTTAAGTATTTCTTTGATATGGGATTCAGTTTATTTAAAAACAGATGACTCCCTGTCTTAGGACTTAATGCACTGGAATTCCTTCTAAAATTCCTTACTTTCTTAACTGTTTGTTGTAGAGCTAAAGAATAAGCATGTAAGTTAGACATTTTTAGAATTAGTTTCTTTCCGGTGGCAGTTTGTTAATAGATATCTGCTAATAGGTAGAACTTTTTGCAGGTAATAAATTAATAAAAATGTACTTTCCATCCTTCTTTCTATTTAATTTAACTGTGGACATGAACACTTATCAGTACCATAAGAGAAATCAAAATGGAAATTTATAAAGTCAGGTAATATGCATAAAACACTTTATGTTCTTTTCCATATTTCAGTGTTAGCAGAGCACTGAGAAACACCAATATTTGAGTATTATTAGCACAGTAGAGGAAAGGAGACAGATGCTGGAAAGGTAGCAGTGAGGCTAAGAATAAGCATTACAGGAAAGAGGGGTTAATAGGGCCAAACACAGCAGTGAATCAAGCAAGGTAAGGATTGAAATTTTTCCACTGAAAATTTCCCTTTTTGTAAATTATAAAAATAGGACACTTGACATGAAGGGATTAGCAGGCACTTAACCAAATGAGGTCACTAGGGCACACATGGGAGTATAGTTAGAAAGCTTTGGCAGAATAAGACTTAACTGAAGCAGCAGAGATGGTATCATATCACTTTCATTCCATAACACAGAACATGAAGTGGATTCTTGTCAGCAGGCATAATTTTTCTTCCAAAAGTCATAGTTGATTTTACCTGATTTGGCACTGTAAAATCAATCATCTGAATATTTTAGGATAATTGAGTAGAAGGCAAAATCAAGCTTGCTTTATTTATTTATTTATTTATTTATTTATTTATTTATTTATTTATTTATTTATTTATTTATTTTGCGGTACACTAGCCTCTCACTGCTGTGGTCTCTCCCGTTGCGGAGCACAGACAGGCTCCAGACGTGCAGGCTCAGCGGCCATGGCTCATGTGTCCAGCCGCTCTGCGGCATTTGGGATCCTCCCAGACCGGGGCATGAACCCGTATCACCTGCATAGGCAGGTGGACTCTCAACCATTACGCCACCAGGGAAGCCCAAGCTTTTTTTTTTTACCTCTATCTTTTTTAGATAAAAAATGCTTCATCATGGAAGGCAAACTTTTTTGCAGTCATAGAATGTTGTTTTTGATTGTAGAATAAGACAACTTTTAGAATTTTTGTTGAAAATATAAGTTTTGATTTGAGATGCTTGATTGTTTCATGGCTTTTAAAATATTTTGTTAAAAATTGGTAACAATGGAAAACTTGAAGAGCAGTCTTTAAACCAAGGTTCTTATGAATCCAAGCTAGAAAAAAAATAGCATTCCCATATAATGTATTTAGTCACTGTTTGTATTTAACTGTGGTTTTGCAAAAGATTAGCTCATAAAAACATTAAAACTTTCTTACTTTATATCTTAAAAGAGATCATTTGAAACTCATTTTAGAAATGAATATTGCAGCTTTATATCTTATCTTTTGCCTTTATTCTGAGGAGCTATTAGTTGCTTTTATAGAATTAGTCTACATCTAAAGACTAATTCTGTAAACAGGTAAATATCAATATAAACTATAGATATGTAAAATTATTTGCATATAGATATAGATATGCTAAATATACACCTGCGAAACCTGCCAATAGGGACTGATTCTGTAAATGGTCCTCAGTTTTAGAGAAAAGCTTCACCTTGACTTTAGTTGTATGAATCGAATCCTTGGATTTAGGGAGCTGGCTAGAGTAAGTAGCTGACAGCTTTTCTTTTCCAGTTACCCCTGAAAGCTAATTCCCCTATACCCTACAGCTTCCCCTATACATGGAACCACAGGAATATTTGAAAGCCTAATATGTAAGTCTCTCCAACTTTAATCCTGATAACCTTTGTTCCACGTTCTTTTATTTCAGATTGTTTTTAAAAATCGTCATATTCTTCTGTATTCTATACTAGAATATTGTGTTTAGATACAGTTAAAGTATGTTATCACAAATTATCTTCTGTAACATTTGAAATTGATAACATTTTAAAATTTGACACAGCAATGTGAAGTTTAAGGTAGTGCCAGGGAAAAATCCTTCTCTTTGTTAGGATTTCATGGCAATGTTCAGACTTCTTCTATGCCATTGTTTCAAGAAGTATCAAAGATACTTCATATTCATAACTCCAGGGTCCTTTTAGTCCACCTGATGAGTTGGTTTAAGGATGTCCATGTTTTTAAATGTTGTCCTTACTGCCTGTATTCTGATTATGAAGTTGAATTTTTTTACTTAAAGTTATAACCTCCGGTATGCTAACATTCCATGGTGTCTTTACATTTGCTTGGTATGTGGAGAATTTGGAATGTCCCATAGTTGATACTTTGCTTACAGCCAGCACTGCTCTGAATCTGTTTTCTCTTTTATTGAAAAATGTCTTCTTAACTTGGGGTTTGAAAATAGAAATGTTACCCTTTTTTCCAGATCCCACAGAATCCACGAAATGTTATTGTTGTCAGCTTATGGGAAAGCTAAGTGACTAATCCAGCTCACATGAGCAAGAAGAGCAGGGGCTTCTCTACTCCACATACGCCGGTGATTTAAGCATTGCCGGCTTTCAGAAAACCAGTTGCAGCCTCCGTTTGACTCAGTTGCACTCACATCCTCCTTTCTTCCCCTAAACTGCCGTCTGCCTCTTTTCTCTTCTGATTCGGTAGAGTCACCCCTGGGAAAAGAAAACCTGGTGCATTCATGAAACTGTGTCGATAAATTGTCAGTTGATTTACTTCCTTTAACAATTTTTATCCCTTTTGAATTTTGTGGAGCTTGTGTGAAGTTTCTTACTATTTAAGAAGCCTAGCTTGGAAAAGAGTTAGAGCTATACCAAGAAATAATTTTGAAATAGGAATTTCCACCAATCACGTGCCCATTCCTTCTTAGGACCTTCTTATTTTGTATTACCAGAAAGTACAAGGTCCTTTCCTGAAATTTTGTGTGGGGTCGCTTGTTAGATTTTTTTTTTTAAGAATTTCTTAGCCTAGCCGCAACCCTTCCTTCATTTGAAATCACCTTGTTTGGATTTTGAAAATTTTCCCTCCACAAAATGGCACCCTTATTCTTTTTACTAGAACAATAATGAACTCTTACGTGTTTTGATCTTTATTATAAACTGTTGAACACCTTGGAAACTTTCTTATCCTATTTTAAGAGTTGCATGTGTAGGTCCTTCAGTATTCTTTTCAACTCTTTTTGGGCCATGAAGAGGTATTTTTTAGTTAAATAAGAATGATAAATTTACATATTGAGATTATGCATCTTCTGCTCAGAGATCATTAGTTTATAATAGTATGTTAACGTTCTGAGAACTCAAGTGCTGAGTGAAGAGACCTATTTTGTTTTACCTAGTGTTTCTCAAAACCCTAGTGCAAGAATCGCTATTTTTGCAAACTTGGTCTTAACATACTGTAGCACAAGGTTCTGAGAAGCCCAGTTTCTCAGATGTTCCTAATCGTTAAAGTAGTGATCACTTTCGCAGAAGAAAGTGTAACGGTTAAATGAGATTTCGTCCTGCATAAAGATCAAGCTTTTATTTTATTTTGAGGGGATTTTAGGGAGAAGAGGATTTTGATCACTCACCTGGAAATCTGGAACCTAATCTGTTCTGGAGTTTAGCTAACAAGTACAATAAGAAATGAAGAGTGGTGATTTAGAAGATAAGTTATAGTATGTAAGAGCAGATATAGCCTGGTTAAAAGTATATTTTAATAGTACATATGTCTTAGAAAACGCGATAGGAATTTATCATGCAGATCGATCAAAGTATGGTAATATCACTCATTTCACTGACAAGATAGTGCATATCTTTTTCTACCACTTGCTCTAGCATTGTTTTTCGATGCGTTATCTTGGTCTTTCGTTCCATTGGATGGGTGAAGTATGGGATATATGATCTATTTGCACAAATGTATTACAGAGGTCAGTAGGCCCAGACTTCTGGGTATATGTTTCATCCAGGGTTTTGGAACAATACAGGTTTATTTTTCTTGCTCTGGAGAAATACAGAATTTTGGAATGTGACAGAAAAAATATTTCAAAAAGTTAATGGAGACTTTTATTTTTACAAGCATTTACTTATTCAGAAGTTTATATTTGGCCAAACTCCTAGACTTAAAACCGAAGATAGGGAATAGAATCTCATTACAATAAATGTTTGACTGGGTCATTCTTAAAGACATAATGTTCCTCCAAATTCTTATTCTCCTGGTCTCTGAGGACAAGAGTGAAGGAAGAATGCATTAGTTACTACACTTCTTTCCCGATCTTTCTTCATAGATAGATATCATTTTGACCTTTAATTATTGTAAATTTTAGAAAATTATCGATGAAAAAGGGGGAACTGCTGCATATTTCTGGGAAAATAATTTTAGGGGGAAAAAAGCCCATCTAAAAAAGAATACCAGCTATGTTTTGACCTCTGCATTATCTTGGAAACAATTTATGATATTGTTTAACTGATTCTTAGTATCTCCCCTTAAGTAAACTAATATGACACTCTGAAGATATGTGGACTATGAAATCCAAATATATGATTCTCTCTTATTATAGAGAAGACAATTGATCAAAGCATCCTAAGAATGTTTCTCAAGTTTTACAGTTTGTATTCTTTAATGTTACTAGTCTGTGTATTTTATTATAAGCAACAACAACAAAAAATCGAAACACAAATGGTAGAGGAACAAGTTTTAGAATATAGATTAATCATTGACAAAGAGAATCGGGCTGGAACTATTTATCATCAGTGAGTATTTTATTTGAGATGACCCTACCTTTACCCACGTGTTAGAATAACACCTATATAAATATACACACATATCTAAGGAAAGGACCAGTAAATTGTTCCCAGATCGTTGTTTACTAAATCGTGGTTTCATATATCCCCGAGCCTAATCACAGCTCTTGTGATAAATAAGGAAATCACACTTGGTGAACAAAAACTAACATTTAGTGAATGCTTATTGTGGGTCAGAGATTGTTCCACCCGAGGGCTTATTTTAATTTAATCACACCTATGAGGTAAGTACTATTATTATTCCCATTTTGAAGATGAGGAAGCTGAGGTGTAGGGAAATTAAATAACCTGTCCAATGTCCAGAGGTACTAAGATGTAGAGCTGGGATATAAATTCAAGCCATTTAATTCAGCAGAGGCTTGAGCTCTGATCTACTCCATCAAGATATCAGTTTGAGCTTTCCATAATGCAGTTCCTGAAACGGAGTTGAAATATGAGGACTATATTGGGAGTAATGCCTGTGAAACTGGGAGGGAGAAGGATTGAGTAGGGAAAGCCTTCAGACCAGTGCACATCTGGGAAGCAGAACGGGGCAGAGAGCGCTCGGACTGTAATATGTATCTGACAGAGTCTCAGCCAGCGCGGTGGGGGCTGCAGAGCAGAGATTGCTTGTTCACTGAGTTCCGCGTTGAGTGGAGATGGCCAGCCCCCAGTCCTCCTGCTGTGCTCTGCCATTGGCTGGGGACTCCTCGGGAAGGGCGTGGCCTGGACGGAATGCTGCGGCCCATCTTAGAGCCGCGCTGGAGACAGTTAGCCGAGTGCGCTCCTAGGCAAGTTCTTTCTTGAAAGGCAATCCGAGCAGCACGTTTCCATGGTTGCCCGGCATCATCCTGTCACCTCACAGATACCAAATGCCGTTCCACATCCATTAGACGGGCGGAAGTGTTGAAATCTGACAGTGCCACACGCTCGGGAGGCCGTAGACGAATATGTCTACTGCTTGCAGGAGTGTACATTCATGCAACACTTTGGCAACAGAATATCGATCATCTGATCATGACCTACTGCACAGCACTCGCACCCCAGAGAAACTCCTTCGCGAGGAGACGCGTACAGCAATGGTCACAGCAGCAGCATTGGTAGCGGTGATACATTGGAACCAATCTAAATGTCCATCAACAAGGGGATCGATCATTTGTGCTCTATATACATATATATATATATATATACACACACACACACACACATAGAGAGAGAGTTTGCAATATTGTACACAATGGAATGAACCAGTGCTTCGTATGTCCACCTGAATATATCTAAGAACCAGATAATTAAGGAAAAAATCACAAAAGGAGACTTTTTAATTCAGCCTGAGCTCTTAATCAAGGCACCCATACTGTCATTTCATAAGGATCAGATACGCTTCAACATCCATCAGATTCATATATCGTTAGCCATGTACATGAAGTTTAAAAGCAATGTCATGTTTGCTTTTGGATACTATACATTTGTAGTAAAGGTTTAGCATGCCCGGGAAAGATAAACATCAAACGGAGGCGAGGGGTTACCTGAGGGAAAGTAGGATCAAGGAGGGGCCGCAGGGAGTTTCAGGTGATGTGTGACCTTTTTGTGCTCTGACGTAAACACGGCATAATGTTCATATTTCACAGAATTATGTAGTGGAACACATGGATGTTAGTGAATGTTCTCTAATGCTTTTCTCTGCGGTTAAAATGTTTTGTTAATAGACAGGTGGGTATTAAGTAGTGAAACCGTAGGTGTGCATCTAAAACTTACTTTCCCATGCAGGCATCCTATCTACAGATCCAAATAAAATAATCCATTCAAGGAAGATCAATGCCATTTCACTGAAATCCTTTGTTAAAAAGTTTTATGACATAAAAACATAAATCCTTTTTTGTTTGGTTTTTTTTTTTTGCGGTACGCGGGCCTCTCACCGCTGTGGCCTCTCCTGTTGCGGAGCACAGGCTCCGGACGCGCAGGCTCAGCGGCCACGGCTCACGGGCCCAGCCGCTCCACGGCACGTGGGATCCTCCCGGACCGGGGCACGAACCCGCGACCCCTGCATATGCAGGCGGACTCTAAACCACTGCGCTGCCAGGGAAGCCCCATAAATCTATTTTTAAAAAAATCTTTGCCTGGCAGGCTTTTTATAGAAATTAATAAAATGGCTCGAAATGTTTATGGAAATATAAAGGACCTAGAATAGCTAAAAACAATTTTGAAAAAAAAGAATAAAGTTGGAGGACTTATACTCCTTGATTCTAAGACTTAAGCTACAGTAAACCAAGATAGTGTGTTATTGGTATAAGACAGTACAACAATAAAGCAGAATAGATCAGTGGAAAAGAATGTGAAAATCCAGAGACAGACCCATGTGCAGATCGTTAGTTGATTCTAGATAAAGGACCAAAGTAATTCACTGGGGATAGGACAGTCCTTTCGAGAAATAGTCTTGGAAAAATTAGATATCCATAGGAAAAAAACGAATCTCAACCCTTATCTCATACTGACCCCATAAGAATGAACTCAAAGTGGGTCATAGACCTAGATGTAAAGCTAAAGCTACAAAACTTTTAAAAGAAAATATAGGAGAAAATCTTGGTGCCTTTGGGTTTGGCAGATATTTTTTATAGAAAGCACAAGTCATAAAAGAAAAAGGTTTTAAATTGACCTTAAAATTGAAACTGATGCTCTTGCAAAGATGCTGTTCAGGAAATGACAGAGCAAGCCACAGAGAGGGGACAAGAGTTCTAATACATACACATGATGAATGCCTTCTATCCAGAATAGATTTTAAAAAAACCGAAACCAAAGCTCTTACAGCTCAAGATAAAGAACTCAGTTTTTAAAATTGGGCTGAAGATTTGAAACAAGACTTCGCAGTGATCATTAAGCACATGTAAGCTCCTTAGTCATCGGGGAAATGCAAATTAAAATCAAGTGAGGTGCCATTACATACCCATTAGACGGCTAGAGTTTAAAAGTCTGATGACAGCAAGTGTTGGTGAGCACGTCCAACAACGGGCACTCTTACACATTGTTGGTGGGAGTGTAAAATGGCACTGCCACTGTGGGCAGCTGTTCAGCAGTTACATTTTGAGGCTAAATGAAAACTTTAAACTATTCATGGCAGCTTTATTTGTAAGGTCTCCAAACTGCGGTCAACCCAAATGTCCGGATGTCATAATATACCCCTATTGTGGCATCGCCGTATAATGGAATAGTATGAAGGAATAGAGGGAACTACCAATTTATGCAGAAACATGGATGAATCTCCAAAAATCAAGCTGAGCAAGAGAAACCAAATACGAAAGATGTCTTGTATATTATTCCACTTGTATGGAATCTGGAAAAGACAAAACTAATCTATAGCAATAGAAAGTAGATCATGGTTGTCTGGCGCCATTGTTGGGCTGAGGATTGAGTAGAGTCGGCTACAAGGGAGCTTTCGGGACTGTTTGAATATTCCATATCTTACTTGTAGAGATGGTTTGATGGGTATACAGTTACCAAACGAATCAAATTTTACATCTAAAATGGGTGCTTTTTATCCTATGTCATTAAAGTTGATTTTAAAGAAAAAGTCTTAGTCTGACATAAAACTGTTATAGTACCTCATTTATTGAAGTGACTTTATAGATTTTGTTATTTATTTTTCCGTACTTAGATTTTCCAGTCACTTTCAGTACTTTCCTCCTTTCTAAAGAATGTTCTACCTTTTGGCAGTTTCATTGCATAGTAGAAAACCTAAAGGAGTGTGAAAAACAAAAAAGAAGAATGCAACATTTGAATTGGTCAGTTTTAAGGCTGTTTCAGTGAGGAGGGTGTTGAAACTGTTGGTTTATTATAAAAGGTTATCAAGTATCATGTATCTGTGTTACTGTTCTCCAAATATTCTACAGTGGGTTATCAATGGTGAAGTGGAACGCGTATATACAATATTTATGTGTATATTTAAAAAGAACGAAGATATGAGAAATTGATTCAGTGTTCTCTTGACTTTATCAGTCTACTGTTGCTCAGAAGTAAGAATGGAATTCTAATACTCTTACACGTGTGAACTGTAATTGTCTTTTTTCAGAGCATTTGTGTTTCTTGCACATCTATGAAAAACGGGTGCGTTGAAATACTCCTAAGTGGATGATGTGAAATTTATACATCTTGCCATGTATGCCTACCTCATTAGCAGTCATAGTTTTATTCAGAAATCTCTTATCAGAGAGGCTACAACTGTTCTCCATCTGGACTGCACCGAGAGCAAAATTATCAGAGTTTTATTTCCTCACTTTCCACTAATCAGATTGGTAAAAGTCACACTTTTTCAAAACCTGAATACTTCGCATAGTAATAGGTGGTTTGTGTTGTTAATGACCTCTGTTGAGTATATTTTTTCAATTCTTTTTATTGATTCAGAACTGCAAAAGGAGTTCTCAGAAAGGTAGTGGAAAAACTGAGAATTTGACCCCAAAGACTCAGTTTTTGCAGAGGCAGAACTCAAATGCAGGTAGTTAGATTCTAAGACCATGAGATAATTAGCTTCACTTTAAGTGTTGCTTTTCAGTAAGTACTGTTTTAGGCACAGAAATACTTTGCCTTGGCTTGTATTTCTCAGTGATACCAGAATAAAATTATTATTTTACAAATGATAAGTTATCATGCTTCCATATATCCTTGTCCAAAATCAGGTTTTGGAAATACGTCAGTTTGGCAGAGAAAGAGTTGCATTCTTGAAAACTTAGACTGAAATATGTGGACTTGTTAATTCAAAATAGAGTCAGAATCATTTAAAAGTGACTTAATGCAAAAGGAAGTCAAAACAATTCTTCGAACTATGTCAGGTTTTGTCCCTAAGAATTGTTCAGAATTAAGTAGGGACTCTGCAATAGAATTCTAATTTTAGTGTACTAGATTAAATCACTTCAACTAATTATTGAGCCATTTTAAGGGGAAAAGAAGGCATTGACATACAGGTAAATGTACCCATACAGGTGCCAATAGAAACAATCTTAAAGCAGTTTGGGCTTAAAAGACCTTCAGGACCAATGGAACGTATGATGAGCTTAGTTCATGAGGTCCCCAGTATGTGGGAAGAAAAGAGCTTATTAATAAAGCCGGGAACATGATATTTTTGGCATTTTTATGAGTATTAGGCAATAATACTTCCATAAGAAATACTCTTAATATGGAAATGTAAATAGACGTAACTTCAGGACACATTACTGGTAGGTGGGTTCTGATTATGGAAAATGGTTAGTGTTCAAACTTTGACATTAGTCCTGGCGATTGTGCCAGAGAGGCCCGGTTTCTAATTTACATTGGATTTGTGCCTTCAGCTATTTCCAAATGTAGAGTTGTCAGATTTTTCTTGAATAATATACATAGATTTCTCTTATTCAATGGCATGAGAATGGATATCATCTTTCAAAGTTTTTATTTTAACTAGTGGTACTTGCAAAGTCCTTTTTCATTTTTACAATGATTTTGAGGTTTCACTATAGAGTAGCGTGATTGATTTTTTGTTTTTTTTTAAAGATAGATGCGAATGAGTGTTACCTCTTTCTAGGTAAATACCCTGGAACTCTGTACAGTGATTACTGCTGACGTTCATAGTACTTCTGGAATGCCTCTTTGAATATTGTGTTTAGAACCTATAGCAATTCTTTTAAATACCACAATGATGGCATTTAAAGAAAAATCCTTTGAGACTGATAGTGATTCTTGAGAACAGTCAGAACGAGAATATTGATCCAAGTCAGTATTTGGATCTAGTTCTTGTTCTCAACATATTTCTTCAGATTTTTTTTTTTTTTTTTTTTTTTTACTGCTAGTTAAGAAAGAGGGAAGAAAATTACCTACAAGATAGAACTATACAGTAATAGAACTGATTTTAAAGTCACTTTGAAAGTAGTTGAGCAGTTTGCAGCGTTGTTGGATAAATAAATAGTCTGAAAGTGGACCCTCTAAAGGATAGTATTTATATTCACTTGAATATATAAATTCTGACAGATGTCTCTGGAAATATTCTGTATTTTATAGTCTGAAATAAGATATTTTCCTACATCAAAAAAGTCTCCTGGTATCGTAAGTGGCTGTTGTTGGTTGGGGTTCCTGGCTTTTCTCTTAGGTGACAGTACTCACTAGTGTCTGCTCCTGTAATCCAGTCTCCAAGGACCTTTCTAGCTTGAAAGTTTTATGGCTCTGAAAATCTGCAGCAAAATCACATACAATTCTCTCCCCAAACCTGATCCCTAGTGTTTTGTGGAAGTTGTTGGCTTTTAAAAGTAAACAGTTTGATCTCGTCTAAATTGGGAAGGAGACACAGAGAGATGTAGTGATTCAAACTGCAGAAGTAAGTGACATGGTTGAGGTTGGGGCTAAGGTGTTTACTGGAACATGCATTTGAGGAGCCTTTTAATTCTCTATAGTAAGTTTGCAGATGGAGTTTATAAAAGCATTTTCTGAATTTCCGCCGCCTTTATGTGAAGGCATTCTGGGCATGGGAAACGGTGCAGAGTAGAAATGGAGGATGAAAACACAAATGGCATATCGAAACAGAGGTCCGTGCATTAGAGCCAAAGCCGCCCTTAGGATTTGAGCCTGTACTGGTGCTGCCTGAACTCATAGACACCGGGATGCAACCTACCCCCTGCCATAAAATCACCTCCTGGCATTCCACCTTTGCAGCCCATCACGTGGCCTCTGGACATAATTCTTAGAAAGCCTTACTTACTACGTATTATTGTTATACTTGGTCTCCCGTTATAATGTAAAAATAACATCTCATTTGAAAACTTTCCACTCTGCCTTCGGAAACCTGTTCCTTAATAAAGCCTCCCTAACTTCCTCCCTGGATGGTCCCTTTACCTTCTTGCTTTCCTAAAACATGGCTCTCATTTAAGGCCTCCACTGTTCCTGCAGTGCTTTCGAAGAGCGACGCTTGTTGTTAAAACACAGTGTTTTAGGCTTGGGAGGTGAGATCAGCGCCTTCTCCCCTCTGTCCTTTCAGACTATTAGTCCTTCATCCTTTTTTAAAAAACAAATAAATAAATTTATTTATTTTTGGCTGCACTGGGTCTTCATGGCTGCGCGCGGGCTTTCTCTAGTTGCGGCGAGTGGGAGCTACTCTTCTTCGCGGTGCGCGGGCTTCTCACTGCGGTGGCTTCTCATTGTTGTGGAGCATGGGCTGTAGGCGCGCGGGCTTCAGTAGTTGTGGCGCAGGGGCTCAGTAGTCGTGGCTCGCGGGCTCTAGAGTGCAGGCTCAGTAGTTGTGGCGCACGGGCTTAGTTGCTCCGCGGCATGTGGGTCTGCGGCTCCCGGACCAGGGCTCGAGCCCGTGTCCCCTGCATTGGCACGCGGATTCTGAACCACTGCGCCACCAGGGGAGTCCAGTCCTTCCTCCTTATGTAAGCCCCTCACCCTGGCATCTTTGGGGTTTATGCCAATTAGGTTTATCTTATCTCTGTCTTCTCCCAGTTTCCTAACTACCCTCCTCTAATTGTTACCTGTTTTCAAAGCCTTGCTCTCAGCCCACTTTCATTTCCATGTGGATGATGTGTTTTGTTGGCCTTTCTTGTTCTTAGGATCTTCATTTCTTTTTTTTTTTTTTTTTTTTTTTTGCGGTACGCGGGCCTCTCTGTGTTGTGGTCTCTCCCGTTGCGGAGCACAGGCTCCGGACGCGCAGGCTCAGCGGCCGTGGCTCACGGGCCCAGCCGCTCCGCGGCACGTGGGATCTTCCCGGACCAGGGCACGAACCCGTGTCCCCTGCATCGGCAGGCAGATTCTCAACCACTGCGCCACCAGGGA
This sequence comes from Kogia breviceps, assembly GCF_026419965.1. Lineage (NCBI taxonomy): Eukaryota > Metazoa > Chordata > Mammalia > Artiodactyla > Physeteridae > Kogia > Kogia breviceps. Next base: position 810,277 of record NC_081322.1, read on the forward strand.
AGCCCAGGATCTTCATTTCTAATGGCCTTTGGCCCATTCCACTTTAGACACCCTCTCATGGCCACCTCATGGGCCTCATCTTCACAGGCAGCTGCTCAAACTCTGACATACTGAAGTCACACACCTTAATTTCTCACGGCAGCTTCCTCTGCTTGCATGTCGCTGAGGTAGCTCCAAAGCAGAACTCATGATCTTCTTGACCAAACCAGCTTCTTCTCCTGAGATGTCCTATTTTTTTTTTTTTTTTTTAAATATACTCCATCCTCTACCAAGTGGCCCAGGCTAGAAACTTGGAATTCATCCTTGATATCTTCTCTCTCATCATCTACTCCTCTTCACTTAATATAGTCCCTTCTGTCTCCTGAATATTTCTCGAATCCGCCCACTTCTCCCCCGTCCCCTTTCTCATTCCAGGTGCAGGCCTGGGGTTTTGCGGCAGCCTCCTAAGGAAACTTCCTGCAGCTGGTCCTCCCCCTCTCTAACCCATTCTTTACCCTGACCACACAGAGTTCGTCTAAAATGCAGAGTGATCATGTCACACTCCTGTTTAATATCCTATTTTTAGGATCAGATACAAACCCCTCAACACAGGTTAGACGGCCTGCGTAATCTTGCCCTACTCACCTCTCTAGCCTTAGTTCTTGTCTCTTCCCCTTCAAACCCTGTGATTCAATCGTATTTAATTTATTTCAGTTCTTGAAATATGCCAGAAGTTCAAGTTCTTGAAATACGCCAGAATAAATATGACTTTTTGAACCCTGGGCCTTTGAGCACGTTCCCTGCTTCTCACAAATTCTTTCCCTTTCTCTTAACTTGACAAGCTCCTACTCATCCTTCAGGCTCTAGGTTCCTCTAGAAAACCTTTGTTAATTCTCTTAATTCTGGGTAGGTGCCCCTGCTCTGTTTTGGAATCCTGAATTTCCTGTTACAGCACTTACCTCCCTGCATTATAATCTCCTACTTACTGTATCCGCCCCAAGACTACAGACTCTGTGAAGGCAGGAATGTGTCAACAGCACCGAGAACAAACCCTGACCTCTAGTAGGTGCTCAGTATATTATTTGAGAAATGAATAAATAAGGGAAGAAAGGGAGAATACGGTTTCTTTTTGAGAATAGGGGGAGATAAGTGTATAAGAGCTCTCATTACACAAGACCTGCTTTAAAATAGGATGAAAGGGCTTCCCTGGTGGCGCAGTGGTTGGGAGTCCGCCTGCCGATGCAGGGGACGCGGGTTCGTGCCCTGGTCCGGGAGGATCCCACGTGCCGCAGAGCGGCTGGGCCCGTGAGCCGTGGCCGCTGAGCCTGCGCGTCCGGAGCCTGTGCTCCGCAACGGGAGAGGCCACAACAGTGAGAGGCCTGCATACCGCAAAAAAAAAAAAAAAAAAAACAACAAAAAACAGGATGAAGAAATTTTTTACTGTGTAAACTGCTTTCGGTGGGGAAGTAAGCACAAGCAAGGAGACTGACTGGGAGATTGCAGTGCTGTTGCAGTGATGTGGTCCAGAGAGCCTGAACTTGAATGGAGGCACTTGGAATAGAAAGCTTAACAATTACTGTGAAAGGTGTCATCATTAGAAGGCATAACAGAACTTGACCACTAGGGTATAAGGTAGGAGGCAAAATAGAAATTGATTACAGTATTTTGGCATTGGTGGAAATAGGAAGAGTTTGGATAATAAGTTTTGTAAGGAAAAAAGTTCAGAATTTCTAGGAGTTTTCTATTCACATATTAAATTAAAATCATACGAAATAGAAATTTTAGTTATAAATGCAGTTTCAGAATTTGTTGAATTTGAAGGAACTTAAATTTTAACAAACTGCTGTCTCTTTTGAGAAGTAGATGACAACCAAAGAAAATGGTTTCATTTTGTTTATGTTTCATTGTGTGTCCTTGGTGTAAAAAAGTGAATTTTTTGATACTATAAATACTTTTGATACTATAAATAACTGAGTAAGAATGGTTAACAATATATTAAAATATTATCTTATAAACATGTATTCCTCATTTAAAAAAGATTCATAATATAATATGTCTCCACATCTTTCTTACTATCCTTTTGGCTACATAGAGTTGGAGTTTCTTTGAAAGATTAGCGACAGAGATTACAGATTTAGAAGTTATTCATCTAAAGATGATTACTGAATCCCTAAGAATAGGTGAACTTGATAAGGGAAGATTATAGTAGGAAAAGAAGGAAAGAAAGGATGATGACTGCTGAATGTTTATAATTTCCAGTGTCACAGGGAATAATTAAGAGGTGTCAGCAAAATATAGCAGAAAGAATGATAAGAGAAATGAAAGGTAAATCTAAGTGTTAGACAATAACACAGAAGTAGAGTTGTAGGAACTGGAGCCATATTACAGTGGGTTAACAAATGAGTGAACCCATTTCTGTTCTTAATTCTTACCGACAAGGAAGAATTAAACTTGAGTGGTTCTTGACCAAAGAGAACTTCAGTCCATTTCAAATTACTTATCCTGGCATTCAAGACTATTCATAGTCTGAAAGTCAGTGGCCAGTACTGATCTTCTGAAGTTCCTCAAACTCTTGTCCTCAGGGCCCTCGAGCACAAACTCTGAGGCCTCTGTGGGTGTTTTCCCCACCTCACTCTTTTCCCCATTGGAATCCTCCTACCAAGGACCCTGGTTAAGCCTCAGCCTGTTCCTGTTGTAACACATTATCGCTCAGGTCCCCACCAGACGTAAAATGCTCTGGGTCTTGAATGCTGCATAATGCCATGTATGTCATACATACTAAAAAAACAAATTTTATTAAATCAGAATATGCTTGGTCGACCTGATTACAGTGAATTCTTGATAGTTTATAATCAAAGAAAGACTAATGTTTTCGCCAACATCTGTCCATTTACTTTCTGTTATAAAAATACCTAGTATACAGAATACATACAAATGCTGTCTTGGTAGTTTTATGATAAAATTATAACTCCCTTAGTTTATCATTACAGTCCTTTTCTTTCTAAACACGCTGTCCATTTCATCGATGGCACCATTGGTGCTCTGTGGAAGCCGGTATGCAAAGCTGTCAAAACCATGGACCCTGTGGTTCAGTCCAGGTCCTACAGCTTATTAGCAGTATGAGCTCAACCATGGCCCTGATCTCTCTGAGCTCCAGTTTCTTCATCCATAAAGTGGGTAATGACTGCCTTCCTCACTGGGTTGCTGAGAGTTAAAGGAGGTAATCCCTGGGAAGTGTGGAGCCCTGTGCCTGGCGCTTAGAAAGTGCCGTCACTGTGATTAGGGTTCTGTCTAATTTAACAATGCCAAGAGAGAAAGTTCTCTGCAGTGTTTACATGCTAATTTTATGGGTGGTATTTCTGTTAGCTTCTAAAACCATTTACACCCACTCTTTTATGGGATATTTTGATCATAAAATAGTAGGTTCTTTTCATAGTCATGCAGAATCCAATTGGCTAACGTCCTTGGGTTCCACTGCTTATAATTTCATAGCTACAAGGCTATGAAATTATATTATAATTTCATAGTGACAAGGCTGGTTCAATCTGGAGCAAAATATCCCTTCCATGGCTTTCTTTTATTATATGATGCAAGATGCTTGTATCACAAAATGAATTCAGGCTGCCTCTCTATATCTTTAGGACTCAGAGTTAATTACCAAGTAGAGAAGATTCATGAAATGAAAACTGATAGCCAGTATTCTCCAGGGGATTATTCTAAAATATCCTTTTGTAAAGGATGAGGTATCTTGTGCACCCTTTTACTACCTATGCCTATGCCCAGACTTCACTTAGAAAACATTATAAATTTATAGCCTGACCACATCCTATCCTAAACACTGAAGGCAAGCCGTATTGTGAGGATTTCATTTTAACCACAGAGAAAGTGTAACCAGCCCCAAACCGCAGGACCGAGTAAGTAGTAGGTCCAGGAATAGAACTGAGAAGGCTCTCATTCCTCCTCACATCCTGTAGCCACAAGGTTCTGCTGCTTTGGTACATAATAACAGATCATCTGGTGCTGCTGGACCACAGTACATGACACATCAGGAGCAAACCATTGGACGCTGTCTGAAAACACGCAGCCTTTACTTTCTAAAGGACTGCTTAGAAACCAGAGAGGTGCGGAAGGAGCCGTGACAAGCACCAGATGATTCTTGACTGATATTTGTGTTTCGGCTAATCAGTTGCTACCACAAAGTTTGCCTCTCTGCTAAGGTTGTTTAAAAAAGAAAAAGGTAATGATTTATAACCATGGAGATGCTTTTACCCATTCTTTTTTTTTTTTTTTTTTTTTTTTTTGCGATACGCGGGCCTCTCACCGTTGTGGCCTCTCCCGCTGCAGAGCACAGGCTCTGGACGCGCAGGCTCAGTGGCCACGGCTCACGGGCCCAGCTGCTCCGCGGCACGTGGGATCTTCCCGGACCGGGGCACGGACACCCAACCACTGCGCCACCAGGGAAGCCCTTACCCATTCTTAATGTTTGAGCTATTTTAAATCAAGATAGCTAAAGAATTTCCTAGAATGGCATCGTGTGTATGAGAAGCATAAACATTTTATGTTCCTTTCAAGAATTGACCCACTCCCCATTTTACTTTAAAAGTTTTGCTTCTTTGCCTTTAGTTGATTTCCAGAGCGCTGACATGGTTTTGTTGAAGTACTTGTCCTGCTGTATTGTTGCTGTGCGGGGAAGAAATTTGCCAGCCTCCTCACTGTGTTGTGCCGGAAGTATAGCTTACTTATGCTTATTATTTTATATGGATACAAATTCCTTGGTTTTACTTATGTTTTGTTTTGTTATATCACAGACTTTTTTTTTCTGGAATTATTTCCTTTCTCTCTGAAATACACCCATTAGTAAAAGTCCTTTAGTAAAAGTCTTGGCTTTTATTTATCTAAAGGTGACTTTGTTTCAACCGTACTCTTGAAGAATAGCTTTGCTAGATATACTATTCTTGAATGATATTTATTTTCTCTTAGGCTTTGGAAGGTATTATTTCACTGTTTATGGCTTCTATTGTTACCATTAAGTAATAGAAAATATCTAGTGATTATAGAGTACTTAGTGCCAATCTTTACGCATTGAACATTGGCACTTATCGTTTCATTTAATCCTGATAATATACTTATGATAATATGCCATTGTTATTCTTATTTATTCTGATGGAGAAACAGAGGCACAGTGACAGAATTTCATCCTAGGGTCTCTGACTCTAGACCCCATGTTTCGTTTTGTTTTGTTTTTTAACTGAGGTATAATTAACATATAACATTATTTTAGTTTAAGGAGTACAGCGTAATGATTCAGTATTTGTATACATTGCGAAATGATCACCACAGTAAGTCTAGTTAACATCCATCACCATACATAGTTATAAAAAAGTTTTTAATCTTTCAAGATCTACTCTCTTAGCAAATTTCAAATATGTATTATAATATTATTAGCTATAGTCACCATTTTGTATATTATATTCCCAGGACTTATTTACTTTACACCTTGACGTTTGTAGCCTTTGATCACCTTCATCCATTTCACCCACCCCCCCACCCCCATCTCTGGCAACCACCAAAAAGTTCTCTGTATCTATGAACTTTTTTTTTTCTTCTTGTTTGTTTGTTTTTAGATTCCATATATATGTGAGAGCATATCGTATTTGTCTTTCTCTGTCTTACTTATTTCACCTAACGTAATGCCCTCAAGGTCCTTCCATGTTGTTATAAGTGGCAAGATTTCATTTATTTTTTGTGCCCACATAATCTTCCATTGTGTATATATGCCATATTTATCCATTCATCCATTGATGGACACTTAGGTTGTTTCCATATCTTGGCTATTGTAAATAATGCTGCTGTGAACATGGGGGTGCAGATATATTTTTGAATTAATATTTTCATTTTCTTCAAAGAAGTACCCAGAAGCGGAATTGCTGGATCATACAGTAGTTCTATTTTTCACTTTTTTTGAGGAACCTCCATACTGGTTTCCATAGAGGCTGCACCAATTTACATTCCCACCAACAGTGCACGAGGGTTCCTTTTTTTCCACATCCTTGCCAACACTTGTTATTTTTATCTTTTTGATAAGAGCCATTCTAACAGATATGAGGTGATATCTCATTGTGGTTTTGATTTGCATTTCTGTTGATTAGCGATGATTAGCGATTTTGAGCATCTTTTCATGTACCTATTGGCCATCTGTATGTCTTCTTTGAAAAATGTCTGTTCAGATCTTCTGCCCATTTTTTAATCGGAGGGTTTTGGTTTTTTACTATTGAGTAGAGTCTGTTTTTAAACTGCTAACACAGCCAAGCAAATACTTAAAAAAGAAGAATGAGAGTTAAATAATATTACTAAATATTAAAGTCACTTAAAAACTATAGTAGTTAAAATAGAGGCATTTTTCAGTGGATAGAGAGATTAGTAGATTAATCATTACTATTATAGGCTATCATTACCGAGCAGTACCAACATGCTGTGCCTGTTTTCTCATCTATAAGATGAGAATAATAATAGTGCCTGCCTCATGGTTGTGAAGAATAAGTGAGTGTACACACACACACACGTGTACACACACATATTATTAAAGGTTAAAAAGTATTTGTTGTCATTAGCCATAGTAGAATAAAAGAGAAAAGCACAGAAAACTGACTCTACTATGTATGAGAATATAGTATCTGATTACAGGTGATGAGGGGAAAAGATAGGCTATTACGTAGATGGTGCTGGCATAGTTGAGTGAATTATATAGAAGTCAGAAATTTTTATCTATATTTGAAAAAAATCTACATCCAAACAGTGAAAAATAATTCCAGCTGTAGAGGTTAATCATTTTCTAAATCCATGCTATCACTAGAGGAAATTTTTTATTAATAGTTAAATAAACGTGTGTGGAGAAGATTGTAATAAACATACCTTCAAGGGCAGAAGCTATAAATAAGAAGATGGAAAGATCTGACTACATAAAAATTTAGAATTCCTTTTGTAAAAACAAATAGGAATGCTGTGTAGATGATTAATGACACAGTATGCTAAAGTAGGGAAGCCACATGCACCATATATAACAGGAGGTTAATATTCTTAATATGTGAAGAACTCTTATGAAATAATAAAGAAAAGACCATAACAATAGGAAAACAAACCAAAGACCATATAATCTTCCAGGAAGAATTACAAATGACCAATGGACATAGAAAAAGATGCTAAGGTTCATGAGTAATCAAAAAAAAAAAAAAATTCAGGAAACAGCCTTCACCTTGAATTTTACAGTGATTTAAAAAGATAGACCTTCAGAGACATAATAATAATATGTAAATAACTGCAATGGAAGAAAAACATGATTTACAAAGTATTTTGTTGGATCAGAAGAAAGAGAACTCATCTACATTGTGATATCAGAATGTGGTAGTGTGAGACTGTCTTTGAAGTATAGGCATAATATTAACAAGAAGTGAAAAATGAGGGAAAGTTTGTCTGCCTCTCTTTTGAGAGGTTTGGCAGTAGGTGGAAAGAGAGATAAGTAACCTTAGCTTTGGCTTTGTCATGGTCAAGAGACATGGTTTTAAAATCAGGGAGTCCTGAGGCCCCTTGGAGACGGGAAGGAACCAGTAGAGAAGGAGAAATTGAAGCGGTTAGTGTAGAGAGGTAGAGTTGAGGCAGTAAGGTCTGTAGAGAGATTAGAAACAAGGAAGCAAGAATACATCTCGGAAGTGGAAGAAGAAAAGAAGTAAAAGCACACATTTTTAAATGTGGAGGGGAGCTGAGAAAGTGAAGATTGTTCTCTCTGGATGGCATTCATCTCAGTGAAGTAGTGGCTGGTAAGAGATGGAATGCTTGTGGGACAAGAGGAATAAAAAATGGTTTGCAGAAGCTGCTCTGGGATCATGCTGTGGACCAGTAAGCAATAGAAAACAAATACTGCAGGACTTGATTGAGGTCCTAGCTGAGACTCCATAGCATGGACTCGTGTGCTATCTAAGTGGAATGAAGGAGAGCAAGGGGCCAGGGGCGCCTAGTGTTGCTGAAAACTCGGTGTCTGTGCACCAGTGGCGAATCGAGGAAAGAATAGCTTTATTGCTTTGCCAGGCAAAGGGGGACACAGAGCGCTCATGACCCTCAAAAACTATGTGTCCCAACCTAGGAGGATTTGATGAGGAATTTTATAGCAATGGTTCAAGGGTTGGGTTGCTGATAAAGATCAGAGTGTGTGCAGGGCCTGCACTCCTTTAATCTGGTCTCATGTCCTCTCTTGATGAGCTTCTCTGGTTTCTTTAATCTGGCCTCAGGTAGTCTTCTCTGGAATGAAGGATGCTAACATCTTTTGTTGGTTGGGGGTTTTAGTTCTGTAAAGAGTTTAAAGATATTGTCATGTGTATCCCTTGAGGGGGAACAAGGACCCTGCCCCAAGCCTGCACTATTGTTTCTTGGCTGCTCCTCCCTTGTCTCTGCCTGCCCTCCCTTCCCTGATTAGCAGCTGTTTGGACCTTGCCCTTTGGAACTCAGGGAAGGTCATGGAGGCTGATGGCTATCCCATACAAGAATAGGGAGGGCAGAATCGGGGGACAGAAAGTCTTCTATGCCCAGGAGCCCCACAGGGTCCTGCTCCATTTCACTAGGGGGACGGCCAGTGCATGGCTGGAGTAACTGTCTTTGGCATACAGAGGTGAAGCTAGGAAGAATGAACTCGGAGGAAAGGAAGGACCAAATGAAGAGTGGGTAGTGTGCTGGGGAAGGAGTTGGTGGAAGAGAGGGAAGACAGGACTAGGGGCAGAGAAGGAGAGCATTAGAGAATTTAAGATATTGGCAGTAGAACTTTTAGACCATTAACTTCTTATTAATTCATATTTTATTAGTCTTTTTGCTCATATGGGAATTTTCTAATGCTGCTTGTTTGAATTAAAATGTTACTTCTTTTAAAGGCCTAAAGGACTACTGTAGAAAGTCTTCTGAACAAATAATTAACATTTCCAAAATGACTTTGATAGAAAAGAAAAGAGGAAAGTATACGGGAAAGAATTTTAAAATGCTGATGGAAAAAATAGCAGTTTCATAGGAATTTGTTTTCTTAGGTAACTGTAGAAAATATTTTCAAAGGAGGGGCAAATAAATATGAATAAAAATTATAAGAGTATCTGTGATTTACATGATTTAAATTCCTGTTTGTATTTGGGAATTCAACCAAAAAAAGAGAAATATGTTAACGTCTTATAGTACTAAATGAGTTTTTTGAAAAATCTTGGTTTGACTAGGCTGACCTTTTTACCTCTGTTTAATGGAAACTATTGACATTGAAAACATCTATGACCTAGTTAGTGCCAACTCTTTAAAAAATAACATGAAACGAACTTGATTTTGTTTCTTGCTAAATAATAGAGAAATTCTAGAATAAAAGTCATGTCTATTTAAATAATAGAAAGATTATACTTTTTTTGAACTAGTATGAAAAATGCAAAACACTAGAACTTCTGGAATTTGGGCAAATAAAGGGAAATACCTAGTCTGATGCAGTTCGTTCAAAGCAACTGATAGTCATAGTATTCGGCAGTACAGATTATTAAGCGACCAATTATTCTTATTGAATGAAATAAATTTTTGCTTACATATTATATTCACTTGATCTTCTCTTTACTGAAGTAGTACTATCTGAAAGAGTTTTAAGTCTCTCAGGAACCTTTTGATCTAGTTGATGGGACGTCTACATGCTAGTAGTTTTAGACCCCTCGTAAGTGGTATAGAAAATATTTGCCGATTCAAGAGTGATGGTGATTTGCAATGGCAGTGCCTTAATAAAGTCATGGGAAGGAGAGGGACATGGCGTGTTTGAGAGAGGAGAGAAGTGGTTCAGTGGGGAAGGGACTTACCCTGGCATATAGGGAGAGATAAGGCAATTGAAAAGCAAACATGTGATGATAGATCCTTGAGTTTAAGGAACTTGAGCGTCATCATCAGAGCGATCCACTCTGTGAATTTTGAGCAAGGGAGTAACTGGCGGAAGTTGTTGTTTACAAAACTTTGGTGGCTCTATGTCGTATGTTTGAGGGAGACAAGGAGAAGCAGAGACCAGTAGACTTTTTGCAGTCCTAGCAGGAGCAAGACTAATTTCTTTGGCTGTGATAATATTTAAATAGTAGAAATGATAGGAAATGGTAATTAACTGAATACGATAGGTTAAAAAGGAAATAGTAAAATAATTGCTTCAGTCGTTTGGTCTCTGAGACGTGGAAATGTATGCTTCCACCAAAGGAAAAAAATTGTTGAAGTTGGGAGTCAAGAGCCTACTTGACTTTGGAAATGTTCTGTGAAGATGATTGAGTTTCAGTAAGCAATTTAGGTTGGAAATGCAGAATAGATAATCTATAAGAAGGTGTTGGTTTAAGTCTTGAGGAGACAGACTTCACCATAAAGAGGTAGGGCCATCATAAATGTTAAACAACCAAACCTGTGCGTAGCAGCTTTCTATTAACTGTTGGTTTGCAACAAAACGTAGCCCCTAAAGACTAGTCAGTCTTTTCACTAGTTTATTATTCTGATTAAATTTTACAAAACTTTTCTCTTACAGAGCTCCTTCTTTTTAGTTTTAGAACTCAGCGTTGTTCAAAGGTATATACTTAAAGGTATATATAATAACCTACAGGGTAACAGAAAGGACTCAATCATAAACTTAAAGCTCTACCACATCACCAGGCAGACTTGAGTGCAGATCTCCCCTCCCCAGCTTACCTGGTGCCCAAGGCAATCCTCATCTATAAAACTGTACCCTGAGATCAAGTGAGAAAATATCTGTAAATTACATTCATCCAACAAATATTTGCTGAGCACTTATAGGTATTATGGAAATGTAATGAGTTTAATTTTGGACTTTTCAACTTGAGGTACGTTCAAGTGAAATTATCCAGCTGGTCATGAGATTTACAAGTCTGGAGTTCACAGGAGTAGGGTAGAAACATACCTTTGGGAGTCACTGTATATAATTGGTGATTAAAACTATGAGTAGGATTGACATTCTGTCAGGACGGACGGACGTGCACACACGCACGTGCGCACACACACACACACACACACACACCATGTAGCAGACCAAGGACAGAGTCATGGGAAACACCAATGTTTAAGTGCTAAGAACTCCCTAAGGGAGAAAGAAGAAGAAATGATCAGTATTTTAGGAGAAGGCACAGAAAAGCGTGATATCACAGAAGCCTAGGGAATAGAGTTTCAAGGAAAAAAGATAAACAGAATTAGTGGCAATGCAGCAAAGAGCTCTGGTAAATTAGGGGTGGGAAACAGTGTTTCTTGGATGTTTAGTTCGGAAACATTCTAATTTTAGAGCAGCAATTTTAGCAGAGTCGTGAGGACAGAAGGTCAATGACAGGGGATGGAGAAATCATGTAAACTGTGAACTAATATTTCATATACATTACATGGAAAGGATAGGAAGAGCATGGGATCGAGAAAGAACTTTCTCCCTCTCATGAGAAGCTCCAAGTCAGTTATCAAAAAAGAGGAAGGAACTTGTCCGGAAGAAGGAGTTGTGAGTAGGAGAGAGGGAGCTAATTAAGACGGATGTGGTGGGAAGGTGGGCAGCGGTGAGTTACCTTAAGCAGCAAGAGGAACACCTCGTTGACTGATGCCTGCAGGGTGGCACGAAAGATAGAGATGGGGGGCGCGGTGCGAGGAGAATAGTTGAGGGAGATCACACATCGCGCCCTCACTATGCCAGCAAGTAGGAGACAGGTGAAGAGGTCAAGATTTAAGAGGATTGGGGAAGATCAGGAATAGCCCTTGGGTGCAGTAGCAGTGGAAGCTGATCAAGGACAAAGAAAAGGAAGCATAAATCTGGCAGCAGTGTGAGTCTAGCCAAGGTTGGAGACCATACGTCTCCAAATCACCTAGCAAGGATGGCCATGGCAGTAAGGCTTTCTCTGGTAACTCTCAGATACTTGGAGTATCAATGGTGTTAATTGCCCTTGTCTGGGATGTACAGGCCATAGACGATCATAAGAATAAAGGGTCAAACCAGTGAGTTAATTTCAGGAATAAAAATCTGTGCTGTATACTTCAAAGCTCAAAGCTTTTCAGTGTTTGGTCATGGCTATAGAACAAACACCAGAATCCTAGGCTAGAATTTTTAAGGTTTCCGACATAAAACTCTGACCTTGTCTTTCACTACACCCTTACATGTACCAAACACGACATTTTGGCCAAATGGGGCTTCTTGCAGTTTTTTGAATGATTTTTTTTCTCTCCTCACTTTCACTTCAGTTACTTTGCTTCTGCTGTTTACTCAGCTTGAAGAACCTTACATCTCTACTTTTGAAATCATGAGGTGATTAAAACTCAGTTCATTTGTTACCTGGTTTGTAACCCCAGTCAGGAGTGATATCTGGCTTCTCAACATCTGTTATCCCTTGTTTGTACCACTTTTATGTTACTTTTCATGCACTTTTCATTTATTTCAAAATAATTTCTACTAACTTTTAAATTACTTGACTGCAGGGTACCATATTTTTGTCATCTTTGTGGTATTTCACAGTGCCAATGCAATGTTTTTTTCTGTAGTAAGCAAGTAGTAAATATTTACTGAAAAGACATTGTATTATATATTTATACTAAGCAAGATAGGACCTTTAAAAGAAAATAATGTTTTGCCTTTTCTGTAGTCTAATTTTCAAGGTTTATTTTTAACTGTTATTTCATTAACCTCTTCTAATGTGAATATTTTGTCCCATAGGTATGGCATGAATTGCCTTATTCAGTTTGAAGATTTTGCCAATATAAATGCATTTCGGCTCCTGAAGAAGTATCAAAACCAGTATTGCACATTCAATGATGATATTCAAGGTAATCAGATTTTCACTGCATGTGGATCAAGAACAACATGTCCTGATATTAGTTTGTAATTTCATAATGATTCAGATTTTTTTCAGTAAATTTGCACTAGATACCGATTCAATGCCATGGATTATGCTTGATGATTTCACACATTATTTCTCAATTAATTTTACGTATTTGAGAAAAGTATTCTGTGACTTTAGAATGTACCATATTACGCATGAGCTAGAGAACAGGTGCCCTGAAGTCGGATAACATCCCCAGAGATTATGGCTAAACAAAGAATAAAATGTATGAAAATATATTATTCATTGTTTAAAGTGAAGACTGTATATTTTTCTCTCTACAGCCTTCATCTCAGTCAGTTTTCTAAGCTTTCTAAGCTTAGAGATCAGTCACAGTTTCTAAGCTTTACCCCAGCAGAAGCTGCCTTTGTATACAGTGTGTACCACTGTACACACTGTTTCCTGTTTGTCTTTGATTGATTGTAGATGCTTGGCTACCTGCTTTTGTCTAAGTTACTTCTTTTGTTTCTCACTAAGCCTTTTTCTGCAGCTCTGTCTAGATCCAGCCCCCCCACCAACCCACCTCCCCAAATCCGAAACCTTCCAATGAGAATCTTACTCTTCCTGTCTCATGAAGGGCAGGTAGAATAAAAGCACAGGCAGAGATCCAAGGGAGGAAGACCGTAGTAAGTTCTGGCAACCTGAAGGAAGGTCAGAAGTGGCTTCCATTTCACCCATCGCAGCGAACGGTTTTCAGTGTGGACCTTACTTGGATTCTCAACAGCGTTTAACCTTGTTGACCCCACTGTCTTCCTTGAAACACTCTCTTCCATCAGCGTCCGTGTCACATGCCCCTGCTGACTTGCTTCCTACCTCTTTGAGTTTTCACCCTTTTTTAAAAATCCAGGTTCATTCTTCTCTGACTAGCTATTAAATGCCAGAACACTGCAACAGTCAGTCCCAGGTCCTTTTCTCTTTGTTCTATTATATCTTAGGGACATACTGCAAGGCCACCCATCCCACTAGCAGATTTATATATATTTATATATATTTATATATTTATATATTTGAATTCCGGGTCCATATACCCATCTGATTATTTAAAATTTCCCCTGGGATGTCTCAAAGTTATCTCATACTCAACCTCCCCACCGTCAAACGCTTATTTCCCCACCAACCTCAACCTTCCTCGTGTGTTCTCCTTCTCCGTGAATTCCTGATGTCTCTCTCGTCTTCATCTCTCCCTGCCAAATACACTCCATCGCTCATCCTCCTGATTTTCTGTTGTAAAAGTCTGTCTCTTCTACAGATTCCTCTCCATTAACCTAAGGTAAGTTACCATCATCTCTCCTAAGTAATGGGCATTTTCTAAGAAATCCGTCCACATTTACTGTCGCTTCCCCTTCTTAGGTGTTCTCTCCATAGTATGACTACAGTTTGCCAGATGTAGACCTAGGGGCTGAGAATTTTGTGACAAGCCAAAGTTTTCTTTTTGCCGTAGATATCTAGTCATATCATCCATTCCATAAAATACTTTAATGGTTTTCCATTGCACTTAAGGTGAAAGATGAAAGTCATAAATATGGTCCAAAATGCATGGTCTGATCCCTACCTGTCTCTCCAACCTCATTTTTTTTGCCATTCTAGCCATCACCGTCTTTTTCAGGTCCAAACATAAGCCAGACTTCTTCCCGTCACAGGGTCTATTCAAATGCTGATCCATCCTCCTAGAATACTCTTCCCTCCCCTCTTCAGATCTCTTCTCAATCATGGCATTCCTCAGGAAAATCTTCCAGATCCTTGTGCTTTGTCAGGTCTACCTATCATAGGCTTGCATAGCCCTACTTATTTTTCCCTTGTTGAACTTATCACAGAAAGAGTTCTGTATATTTATGTAATTAAAAAAATTAATATCTCCCTCCCCACTAAACTTTAAGCTCTGTGAAGGACAAGAATATGTCTGTTTTGTTCATCACCTTGTCATTAATACAGTGCCCAGCCCATAGAAGGTACTGAATGTTAATGGAATGAATGACTGTAACACGTCCAAAGCAGGAGTTAGCAAACTGCAGCCTGTGGGCCAAATCCAGCCCACTGTCTGTTTTTGTAAAGTTTTCTTGCCACACAGCCATGCCCGTTTGTCTATGTATTATTTATGATTGCTTTTGTAAGTCTGGGGCAGACATCATGTGACCACAAACCCTAAAATACTTACTATCTGGCCGTGTACAGAAAGAGTTTGCCAACGTCTGCTCTAAAAAGAGTTGGTGAGAGTCGAACTAAGGAGTTAGGTTGGCTAAGGTAGGTGTGCATTTTGGAGAGACCCCTTTCACTGTTTTCAGTGTAGAGACTAGATTCATTGGGAGAAAACTTAAAGGCTGTTGCTGTAGTCCAAGTGCATGGTGATGGTCCCTGGTCCTGGGAAAATGCCAGTCAAGACTAAGAAGTAGACAGATGATTAGTTGTTGATGTTGAGGGTGAGGCAATAGCCAGGGATAGAGCCTAGGTGTTTGCCTTGAAGAACTGGTAGAGTGTGAAGGCAGTAACTGAGAAGGAGAAAATGAGAGGCATTATAACATATAGATGTTAAGAACTCTGGGGTCAGACTGACTTGCTTTGCTCCTTCTTCATTATCTGTGGACTTTGATCAATTGACTTCACATCTCTGAGTTTTAATTTCTCATCTATGGCAGGAAGTTATATAATAGCTTCTATTTTTTTCTTTGGAAATGAGAGGATTAGAAGTTTTTTTTTTTAAACTTTTTTTTTTTTTTGGTGGTACGCGGGCCTCTCACTGTTGTGGCCTCTCCCATTGTGGAGCACAGGCTCCGGACGTGCAGGCTCAGCGGCCCAGCCGCTCCGCGGCATGTGGGATCTTCCCGGACCGGGGCACGAACCCGTGTCCCCTGCATCGGCAGGTGGACTCTCAACCACTGCGCCACCAGGGAAGCCCAGGATTAGAAGTTTGATGAGGGTAAAGGGAATTTGAAAGAACTGCTGTAGAGGACTAGAGAGCCATCTGACCATGAAGCACAAAAGGATTCAGTAGTGGGTGCTGGGGGTCCATTGAAGTTGAAAACCACAAACATACCATGACCCCAGGCTGAGCAGCTTGAGTACAAGAGCTTAGGAGTAGGCAAGGCCGGGATGGTCAGTTGGGTTTATCTATGCTGGGTATTTTACTGTATTTGTGCAGAGAAAGGACAACGGGATAAGAGTTAAGGTTAAAGTATGACCATAGCACTAAGCTGGATAGAGAAGGAAGTGAAGATATAAGGATGGGTAGATAGGGCCAAAGGGCTAGATTCCCATGAAATTAAACCATAGGTATAATGGGGATAATTGAGTAAAGAACTGGAAAGGTAGGAGATTGCGACCATGATGAGTGAGGTATTCTAATGTAGTTCTTCCAAGAAGGATTAGTTCTGAGAGATGAACCAAGAAGAAACTTAGGAGGAATGTAGCCAAAGTGGAGTAAGATGAATGCCATTGGGAATGAGGTGGTCAAAGAAAAGCTTAAATGTAAAATGAGGATGATAATATTTCTCTCGTAGAGTTTATATTGTGGACAAAAGAGTGATTTGTGAAAATACTCTATCAACTGAAATATACTTTATAATTTTAAAAATTGACTATGCTTTAGTTCTTTAGTATAACATAGCTATATTTACCTATAGTGTATTTAAAGATAGTGAGTCTCTTTTTACATTTTGAGGCACACTAACGTAATTGGTCTACTCTTTATTTTCCTAAAATCCTTCGTGATGTTAATTACATTATTACTTTATTGCCATCTTCATGACAAAGATCCTTACGTTATTTCAACTTCATTTTCTTCTTTTTGTATTCATTTGTTTGAGTGTTTATTTATAAGAAGTGAATATGTGGAGGATTTCAGAAAGGAAATGAAGACAGTCTAATTTTAATGTGCTATAACCCTAACTTGAAGATATAATATATAATGATAGAGTTCCTTTGATGCTTCAGACATAGGCTTTGTAGATCGGTGTCTGTAAGTCACTTATCAGTTCATTTTGTAGTAGTCTATAAAGTAGCCACCAGTTAACTGTTGAACAAAACTGTCCTGTCCTTTCTTTAATAGTCTATATCTTTTGATTTTGTGGGTCTCATAGAAATGTCTGTATAGACGTTAAAGACCGGTATTGCATAATTTTGAATCATTTTACGGAATAAATAGGTATCAGAGTTCAGTTTAGGGAAAAGAATGCTAAATACAAATCATCAAACGAAATGAGCAGTTAGGAATTAGGGTCAGCATTTCTGTCAACTGTGGCCAAGAATTTAGGGGTTAAGGCTTGGGCTGCATCAGAATTAAAGTCAGGAGCACAGGAAATCTGAGGCAGATGCCAGGCCAAGCCAAGAGCACTGCATGTGGAGCTGCCCTGAGAATCCACAGCAGAACATTTCTGCCAGCAGATCACCCCTGTGGAGCATTAAATAACTAGTTCTCACCTCAGCTAATCTGCCTAAAATATAATCTGCACACACACAGTCTACATATTTCCACATTTTAGCGTCCTACTGCCTTAGCCAACAGAAAGTTACGTTTGAGAAAAACGGGTCTAAACTCTGACTAGACAAAACTTTAGGCAAGTTATTGGGGTTCTGACTAGAAATGACCAAACTATTTTGTGCTTTCTGCATACCAAAATAGTGTCCTTAGTGACACATCTTCCCCATATGTTTCTATTTTACCTTTTTAACCTTATGTTTTTACTATTTTGCCCACATATGTCATACTTTCCTCACTGTGGGGATAGAAATTGCATTCTAGTGCCAACAAAAATAATTACGTAACTATTACAGCCTTACCATGTAAATAAATGCTTTTATACTGAACCTTTGGGGGAACATATTTTCTTTATCTTTTTTTTTTTTAAACAGATGTGTTATATAAATTTATTAGCATTTTATGAAAAGTATTTGATTTTTAAAAATACTTAAATTCTATTATATTAATGATGTAAAATAATCTTAAATGATAGAGATTTTGGTTCAAAATTTATTTAGACCTTAATGCATTCTAATTATAAATTATTGCTAACTAGAAAAAGTGTGCAAATTAGCTATTAAGAAATGGAAATTACGGGACTTCTGGCGGTCCAGTGGTTAAGACTTCACCTTCCAATGCAGGGGTGTGCGGGTTCTATCCCACATGCCTTGCGACCAAAAACCCAAAACATAAAACAGAAGCAATATTGTAACAAATGCAATAAAGACTTTAAAAATGGTCCACATTTTAAAAAAAATCTTAAAAGAAAGGAAAAAGAAATGGAGATTTAACAATATAATCTGGAGACCATCAGAATTCAACAAATTCAGATCAAAAGAATAAGGTCTCATCCTTTGGTCATTTGAAATCAGCTGCAAAAAGAGATTTTTCTTCCCATAATACCCTCTCTGGAATAGCTATTCTCGAACTTGACATTCTAAGTATTTTACATAGAAATTTTTGCCATGATGAACTAGCTTGTTAGGATTTTAAAAAATAAGGTAAATGTAGTCTAATCTTACACCAAATGCTTTGATAATTGAAAAGATCAAAATCAGACATGGTAGAACAGACAGTTCACAAATGAAGGAATACTATTGGCCTGAAAACATATTTTAAAGTTTAACCACACCAAGTTTTTAAAAGCTTATTAAACAGGAGATGACAAACTCATTTTCTGTATCAAGCTGGCAAAGATTTTTATTGTAATCCCAACTGTTAATGATGCTTTAAGAAAATGAACACTCCTGTACAGTGATGTTGGGAATATAAATTGGTACAACTCTTGGGGTGGCAATACGTGTCACAAATCTTAATATTATGCAGACTTTGTTCCAAGAATTCTGTTTTTAGAAATGTATCCTCTGCAGACGAAGGTGTGCAAAACAAATATACAAGGATATTTAGCTAGTTTAAATATTTATTTATTTATTTTCAAAATGAGATGTTATTGACATATAACACTGTATTAATTTTAGGTGTACAACTTAATGGTTTGATACATGAATGTATTGCTAAATGATCACCACAATAAGTTAACATCCATCACCACACATAGTTACAAATTCTTCTTTTCTTGTGATAAGAACTTTGAAGATCTACTCTTGTGCCAACTTTCAACGTACAATATAGTATTATTAACTTAGTCACCATGCTGTACATTACACCCCCAGAACTTATTTATCTTCTAACTGGAAGTCTGTGCCTTTTGACTCTCTGTACGCATTTTGTACAACTGCCACCAGTCTGTTCCCTGTATCTATGTGTTTGTTTTTTGTTTTAGATTCCACGTGTGTAAGGGAGATACAGTGTTTGTCTTTCTCTGTCTGACTTGTTTCACTTTGCATCATTCCTTCAAGGTTCATCCCTGTTCTCACAAAAGATAGAATTTCTTTCCTTTTAGTGGTTGAATAATATTCATATATATATCTACTTGACATTTTCTTTACCCATTCATTTGTCATTGCACAATTGGGTTGTTTCCACGTCTTGGCAATTGTAAATAATGCTGCAGTGAACATAGGGGTGCATGTATCTTTTCAAGACGGTGATTCCGTTTCCTGCAGAGAAATACCCAGAAGTGGAATTGCTGGGTCATATGGTAATTCTAGTTTTAATTTTTTGAGGAACCTCCATACTGTTTTCCATTGAGGCTGCACCAATTTACATTCCCACCAACAGTGCACCAGGGTTCTTTTTTTCTACACCCTTGACAACATGTGTTATTTTTCTGTCTTTTTTTTTTTAATACCAGAAATTAAGTTTATTCAGGAAGAGCAGAGGAATTGCAATTTGGGAAATGCATCCTGTAGCAAATTACAGGAGGGTCCCTTGTCTTTTTGGTAATAGCCATTCAAACAGGTGTGAGGTAATATCCCATTCTGGTTTTGAATGGCATTTCCCTGTTGGTTAGTGAGGTCTTGCCCATTTGTATGTCTTCTCTGGAAAAATGTCTATTCAGATAAAGATATTTATTGTTTTTTTTTTTGCGGTATGCGGGCCTCTCACTGTTGTGGCCTCTCCCGTTGCGGAGCACAGGCTCTGGACGCGCAGGCTCAAAGGCCATGGCTCACGGGCCCAGCCGCTCCGCGGCACGTGGGATCTTCCCGGACCGGGGCACGAACCCGCGTCCCCTGCATTGGCAGGCGGACTCCCAACCACTGCGCCACCAGGGAAGCCCTGACGTTATGTTTAATGGCAAAAATCAGAAAGCCTCTAAATACCCAAAGATACAGGTTTGGTTAAATAAATTATCACAGGTTCATCCTATAGGATATTATAACTATAGAAAATAATATTTTAAAATATATTATTGATATGGTAAGATAGTCACAAAATATTTTTAAGTGATAAAAATACGGTAAATAAGTATGTTAATATAATAAGCATGGCATGAGATTTTGTTTAAATTAATTTTTATTGGCGTCTAGTTGATTTACAATGTTGTGTTCGTTTCAGATGTACAGCAAAATGAATCACTTATACATAGACATATATCCACTCTTTTTTAGATTCTATTCCCATGAAATATTTTTCTATAAATTAAAATTTTCTTGAATTTGCATATATCAGGTAGAGAAAGAACTTGTAAGAATGTACATCAGAATGTTGAAAATTACTGTACCTAGACAATGGGGTTATAGGTGACTTATTTATTATTATATTATTTATTATTCCTGCCAGTATCAACTTTCTGCCAGTATTCTTCAAGCCAAGTAGGGAAAGAGTAAACTTTCATTTATTCTTCTTATTTTGAGTATGGTACCCTTGCACCGTTATCCCTGGACCCTTACAATTAGGTCTGGTGCCTTACAGCCTGGAGACCCTCTTTAGAAAATAAACCTCTAGTTTCTTTGTAAACCTCCAGGGTGTGGGAGAGTCAACCGTGTGCCGACAGGAGAGGGAAACGGATCTGGGTTCAGCCAACTTCTTAGCAGATTTTTGAGCAGCTTCCTGTGTGTAGCCCCTCTTTTATCCCCACTTCCAGAGGTGCTTGGTGCCTCCTGCACTCGGGCCCTTTGAGAGTTCTGCTGTGTCGGGGCCACTGCTTCGTAGCATCCCCCACGGCGGGCCGTGAATTCAGCTTGCTCACGTCTACGAAGTCAGTTGCCATTTGCCCGTCTGCCTTCCAGCTTCTAAAATTGTCTTGCTGTCCTCTTCTGCTGGTCTCTTTGATTTTTTTAAGATCTTCTTTCTGTTGTTTTAGTAGCGTTTGTTGCGGGAAAGGAAAACTAACTTATATGTTCAGCCCTGATTTTTCACAGCCATCCCTGCCTCCCTGGCTCTGCACTTGCTCTTCTTGCACAGCGTATTCTCTTGCCTGAGGTCCTGGACCTCTCATAGTCGCCCCCAGGACCGGGGTGGGGACCCTGGACCTCTCACAGTCACCCCCAGGACCGGGGTAGGGACCCCGGACCTCTCACCGTCACCCCCAGGACCGGGGTAGGGACCCTGGACCTCTCACCATCACCCCCAGGACCAGGGAGGGGGCCCCGGACCTCTCACCGTCACCCCCAGGTCCGGGCTAGGGACCTTGGACCTCTCACAGTCACCCCCAGGACCGGGCTAGGGACCCTGGACCTCTCACCATCACCCCCAGGACCGGGGAGGGGACCCCGGACCTCTCACCGTCACCCCCAGGACCTGGCTAGGGACCTTGGACCTCTCACCGTCACCCCCAGGACCGGGGTAGGGACCCTGGACCTCTCACCGTCACCCCCAGGACCGGTGAGGGGACCCCGGACCTCTCACAGTCACCCCCAGGACCGGGGTAGGGACCTTGGACCTCTCACCGTCACCCCCAGGACCGGGGTAGGAACCCTGGACCTCTCACCGTCACCCCCAGGACCGGTGAGGGGACCCCGGACCTCTCACAGTCACCCCCAGGACCGGAGTAGGGACCTTGGACCTCTCACTGTCACCCCCAGGACCGGGGTAGGGACCCCGGACCTCTCACCGTCTGCCCCAGGACCGGGGTGGGGACCCTGGACCTCTCACCGTCACCCCCAGGACTGGGGTAGGGACCCTGGACCTCTCACCGTCACCCCCAGCACCGGGGTAGGGACCCTGGACCTCTCACCGTCACCCCCAGGACCGGGGAGGGGACCCCGGACCTCTCACCGTCACCCCCAGGACCGGGGAGGGGACCCCGGACCTCTCACAGTCACCCCCAGGACCGGGGTAGGGACCCCGGACCTCTCACCGTCACTCTCAGGACTGGGGAGGGGACCCTAAATGCCTCAGTCTGTGCTTAAACACATTTATTCATCCTTCTCCTGCTTCTAGTTCTTGTAATTCACCTGATTTATTTATTTACTAAAGCGCTGTAATAATTTGATTATACATAAGTCTTCTTTACTAGTTTTATTTAGTAAGTCTAATCAGGTTTAACAAGTGAATTGCATTAGTAGAAGTGATTCTTTGATAAAAAGTAAGACTGATATTTAATAACCACAGCAAAGGGACAGCATAACTGGTGACTTAATGTTAAAGTTGTAATGTACACAAAGACGAGTAGAAGTTTCTAAACTTTTAAGGTTGACTCTTTAGTATCTCGCCAACAATGTTAAATATTAAGTACTCTTTAGAAGTGATAGTACAAAGATAAACTTTAACCTGTCTTTCATTTCCTAAAAGTTTAGTTTTCAATCTCAGAGCAGAAGCTACTTTGGCACAATTTAATGTGGAGACTCACATTTTTATGTAATATCAACTTGCCACATTTACTCCCTTGATTGCAGTGAAATTTAAATCAAGGCGGTATCAGGCGGTAGGACCAGGTCATGCAGAAGAATCATGTTCAAGTTCACCTTTTGGTAGTGCTAAATATTTTTAATTTTGTTAATTAATTCTGTAAAGAGAAGTTTACATGTTTCATTATGTCCTCAGGAAATATTAGAAAATATACTTTAAAAAAATTTATTTATTTTATTTATTTATTTTTGGCTGCGTTGGGTCTTCATTGCTGTGAGCAGGTTTTCTTTAGTTGCAGTGAGTGGGGGCTTCTCTTGTTGCCGAGCACGGGCTCTAGGTGCACGGGCTTCAGTAGTTGTGGCACATGGGCTCCATAGTTGTGGCACGTGGGCTCTAGAGTGCAAGCTCAGTAGTTGTGGCACATGGGCTTAGTTGCTCCGCGGCATGTGGGATCTTCCCGGCCCAGGGCTCGAACCCGTGTCCCCTGCATTGGCAGGTGGATTCTTAACCACTGCACCACCAGGGAATCCCCATAAAATATACTTTTAAATATAAGGCTCTGATATCCAGTGTAGATAGAGGCTTATTTTGCCTTATTTGGGGTAATATGTCTGAACTTAAAACATACTGAATTTTAGTGCAGATAATGTAGCATAACCATATAAAAATGTCACACATTATAGCTAGTATCTTTTGCAATATTTTATTCTGTCTATCCTTAAATGCCCACTTCTATTTAAAAATCGAAACAATAGTACAAACACAGTGATTGTTGATGATACTTCAACTTTGACTCAACTGGTTAAATCTTGAGGTGCTGGTAGAATCTGCAGAGACCCTTAAAGTTACAGAATCTCAGAGTTGGAAGGGAGCTTAGAGTCCCTTAAATCCAAACTTCTGGCCAATAATGTAGAGACAGCTTGAGATGCTCTTTGTGAATAAGTGTTCATCTAGTGGCTGGATAGCTGTACCTCTCTAATTATAATTCTCTTTTCATCTGCTTAACAACTCTAGTCAATCTATCTTGATGTATGAGGCAAATACCATTCTAAACCTGCCATGGTATCTTTCTTACGTAGATCAGCCTTATTTTTACACAGACTTTCATCGTAAATAATATATAGAAGAGTGGCCTTTGTGTGATGTGTGACTTACTGCAATTCCTAATGTGTTGCATGGAGGCTCAGAGTTGCAAGCATTTTATATTTGTGTTCCTAAATAAAAAACAAGCAAGAGACACACAGCTCTTCAATAATTAATCATTTATTGTGATCTTATTTGTGACTACCAAATTCTATGAGAAAGAAGCAAATAATCAAAAGGTTCAAAAGAACAGATCTGGGCTTCCCTGGTGGCGCAGTGGTTGAGAATCCGCCTGCCTATGCAGGGGACACGGGTTCGTGCCCCGGTCCGGGAAGATCCCACATGCCGCGGAGCTGCTGGGCCCGTGAGCCGTGGCCGCTGAGCCTGCGCGTCCGGAGCCTGCGCTCCGCAACGGGAGAGGCCACAACAGTGAGAGGCCTGCATACCGCAAAAAAAAAAAAAAAAAAAAAAAAAAAAAAAAAAAAAAAAAGAACAGATCTACCGATGGTGAAATGTTTAACGCATCTTCGGTACTTGGCATACGTAACACTTCATTGTGTCACTCTTCAACCTACTCTAATCTATGTTTTTTGGTTTATTTTTATTTTTTTTTTAACTAAATGAGGGTGTTTAAAGTTTCACTAGGCTATACTGCCCAGCTGAGTGATCTAGGAATCATAGGTAGAGTGTTACTTTAGAGGAGTAAATTATAGATACAACAGGGAGGTACTGCAGGAAGCTTCAGAGTTATATTTCAGACGTGAACCTTGAAAACATTGAGCCGTGTAATTACGTTCAAAGTGAAAGAACTGCTCTGTGATCTGTGAAAGCTTATATGGCAAAGTAATAAAATTAGAACTGGTGAAGTTTCTACTACCATGAGGCATGGTGAGGAAAGCTCAGCTTTTATCCTAAATAATTTTTCCATTAATTTTGTCCAACGTCTTTGGGATTCACCAGTGATTTCTCATAGGTAGGAAGCTGATTAAAGCCTGCACCAACATCAGCTTTGTGTTGCTATTAACTGTTCATTTTTCCAGTTGAAGATGAAAACATTTAAATTCTCTAATAGCACTTAGTATTTTTTTTTTTTTTTTTTGCGGTATGCGGGCCTCTCACTGTTGTGGCCTCTCCCGTTGCGGAGCACAGGCTCCGGAAGCACTTAGTATTTTTTGATCTCATATAATACAGTGATTTTACAGCTGAGCAAACTGATGGATGCAGTGATTTCTCTAAATTCATTCAGCTAGTAAACAGGTTGAGCTGGAAATCCACCTAAGAATCTAAACCCCGTGTTCTTTTTTATTTATCTATCTATCTATTTATTTATTTTAAAATTGAAGTGTAGTTGATTTACAATGTTGTGTTAACCACTGCTGTACAGAAAAGTGATTCAGTTTGAATATATATACATTCTTTTTTAAAAATATTCTTTTCCATGATGGTTTATCATAGGATGTTGAATATAGTTCCCTGTGCTCTACAGTAGGACCTTGTTGCTTATCCATCCTATAGATAAAAGCTTACATCTGCTAGACCCAACCTCCCACTCCTAATTTATCCCTCCCCCTCCACCTTTCCCCGCTGGGAACCATAAGTTTGTTTTCTACGTCTGTGACTCTATTTCTGTTTTGTAAATAAGTTCATTTGTATCATTTTTTTTTAGATTCCACATGTAAGTGATGTCATATGATATTTGTCTTTCTCTGTCTGACTTACTTCACTTAGTGTGATCATCTCTAGTTGCATCCATGTTGCTGCAAATGGCATTATTTTGTTCTTTTTTCTGGCTGAGTAATATTCCATTGTATATACGTATATACCACACCTTCTTTATCCATTCTTCTGTCAATGGACATTTAGATTGTTTCTCTTGGCTATTATGAATAGTGCTGCTAGGAACATAGGGGTGCATGAATCTTTTCAAATTATAGTTTTTTCCGGATATATGCCCAGGAGTGGGATCGCTGGATCCTATGGTAGCTCTATTTTTAGTTTTCTGAGGAACCTCCATACTGCTTTCCACAGTGGCTGCACCAACTTACATTCCCACCAACAGTGTAGGGAGGGTTCCCTCTTCTCCACATCCTCTCCGGCAGGTTCTTAGTCACTGCATCACCAAATTCAGCCACAGAACCTTCTTTTTTGGAAAGTTTTCAACAGTCGTAAGTTGCTATCTTAAAAGACAGCTGTCAGTAGCCTGAGAATTTCACGTCGATGGCAAGCGTGGGGTCAGACAACCGCAGGTTCCTTTTCTGCACCAGTTAACCTGTTGTGTGATGATTTCGAGACATGAGTATCAGTTTGAGGCTTGGGGTTCGGGATGCGGCAGCGCCCCTGTGACGATTGCTCAGGGTGTTTCTTGTTGCAGGAACGGCATCTGTCGCAGTTGCTGGCATCCTTGCAGCCCTTCGAATAACCAAGAATAAGCTGTCTGATCAAACAATACTATTCCAAGGAGCTGGAGAGGTACCTGCCTTATGTAGGGCTTACGTTCTCCTACACTAGTGAACATAACTTTCATTCTAATTACTCATGAATTTGAAGTTTGAGGTGGTCTCTCAAATGTTTAGTTTATTGAAACTATAGGTTTTACTGAAAGATTCTTCAGATTACGTATTGAGGCATATTAATTTTTCACCGGAGACTTTAGAGGCACAGAGATATGTTCACAGTTTTCAATTTGTCGGATTATCAAATGTTGCCGTGGGTTTTTGTTAGGCATGTTTAAGGTGCCATGCAGGAACCAAAAAAGTTTCCAATGTATGACTAAGTATATATAGAAACCTTTAAGTATTTAAGCTGTTATAGCTGATGCTAACTTTTAGTATCCTCCAGTGTCACATACCAAAATTTTCTTAACTTGACTCACAGTTCATTGTGCACATACGTAACTATATAGAAGTTTCTTAGAAAAACTATTCTGATTCGAAGATTCATCATGCAGTATAAGCATTCACATGCAAAAGAACTAAAACATTTAAAGCTGTTGGAAAGAGATGGCAGGAATACAAAATAATGCTGTTTCCTGTTCTCCTTTTCTATGGGTTAATCATTTGAAAGAAGAAAATTAGACTCGAGTTATAATAATTCACCCCAAAATAGAAATTAAAATGTCAATTTACTTTGAGCTTCTTGTGAGAAAACTGCCAAAATCTTTTTAGAATTATAGAATGTAATAAACAGGGAGATACTTTGTGGCTATACATATTTTAAGAAGCCTTAAATTTTCAAATTTAATGGGATTATGAATAAATGTATTACACTGGAAGAAACTGTGTATACTGTGTTGCGTTTGATTTTACTTGCTCTTAAAATAAAGCAAAATGCATGATGCTAAAACTTACATGCCAAGATATAAACGTGTGAAAGTATACAGGGTGTAAGTCCCAAATTTATTTTCACATCAGAATAAAAATCGAGGTTAAATGACAGCTCATTAAAATTTGAGGGTTTTTTTTTCTTTCTGTGAATTGTTACGTGCTGTACTTAATTTTCGTAAACTTCTTTAAATTTCCAAAGGGTTTTGTTGAACGCCACAGGCCAGTTCTTGGCACTCAGCAGGAGAGAGGTATTCATGCTTGGATGATTGAACACTGGCCCTTGTTTGTCTCTGAAAAGGTTTTGGAAATCCCACAGATCATCACCACATTTATCTGACGCCAAAGGAGTTGATTCCTTTAATCTTGCAAGAAATCTCACAGTACTTTCTCTGTCCAAATTAAGAGAGTAAATACATGCTCAGGAACGCGTATTTTAAGTGTAACATTTTATTGCCTAATTGGTCAAGTTCTCATCCAAATGACCAGGCTTCATTCTTCCAGTTCAGTGAGCAGAGCTTGAACGGAGCAATAAGCAGTGCCGTCTCCTAAGCAGGGTCGAGCAGTTCGTTATTTTAAATTCAGTATTTTCTTGTTAGGGGAAATCTTAATTGGATGAACAAGGTGAAAGAGGCTGACGGCCAAGGATATCACTGGTTTATCTGTGGCTCAGTATAAAGCAGCATAATAGTGATTCTGTTGTAATAAGAGGAGGAAATAATTGTCCTTTAGCAGAACCCAAATGTGAGGAAAATACTTCACTCCCGGTAGCACCGAAGAATATCGCTCCTTCGCTCAATAGAGACGTCTTGTACTTCCTTGTTCACAGTGAGGAAATGAGGTGAAGTGTAACTCTGGGTGAGGGATCCTGTGGAACAACTTGACACATGTGTGCTTTTCAGGCCGCCTTAGGGATCGCCCACTTGATTGTCATGGCCATGGAGAAGGAAGGCTTGCCAAAGGAGAAAGCCACGAGGAAGATATGGTTGGTGGACTCGAAAGGATTAATAGTTAAGGTAAGAATTTGTCATTTTTAACCAGATGCAGTATTTTGATCAGTATCCCATGGCGGATGCCCACCTCAAAGACAGCTACTGTTTCCACCTGCCTCACCTCCAGCACTGTGTTAATGAAAGAGTAGCCATTGCACACTAATGACCGTGCCACACGGTAATGCGGACCCTCTTCTGAATAAACAAGAAAACTATGGCTCGGCTGTCCTATCTGCCTGTGATGCGGGTGGGCTTTCTGCAGCGCCATCGTTTGTCTGCCCACGTGAACCAGTTTAGTTTCCAAGCGAGGCGGTGAAACGCTTTGGTCCGGCTCCGTTCACTAGGGGCTGTCTTGTCGGGTTGCACACTGGCTGGAAAGAAAGGAGGGGAAAAGAATGAAACAGCTACTCTTTTACCAGCTACTCTCTCTTAACCGGAGTCTTGAGCGTTTTAGTGGTACTTCCTGAGAAGAACTTTAGTAAGTGGGCTGCTTTGGCGTTAACTTCCTTGAGGTGGTCTCCCAGCTTTAATGGAGACAGTCGTGTCCGCTTTATAGGGTTTCTGCGGGGAGCGAGGTGAGAGTAGGAAGGGGACCAGGACACAGTTGTAAGGCATTATTATCACCCCTGCCGGCGTCCTCATCACTCACCCTTCCTTAAACTGCTAGAGAAAACACACTTGGAAATCTCCCTTCCACCTGAGGGTGAGTTTTTTAAAAACCCAGCGATAAGCGGTGTACCCAGGAATTTAATATAGAAACAGATGTGAATGTGTGCTGACTTTCTGGAAAGCTGTTTTATGTGTATCCAGTCTTGAAAAGTTTATGCTTCTGACCCAACAGTTTCCATTCTAAGAATCTTTACCGTAGAGCTAGAGATGTGTACAGTGTTTTACGTGTGAGGGTGTCATCACAGCACTATTTACATTTGTGTAATGTTTTATCATACATTAATTATAACAGTGGTATGTTGTTATACTTACCTAAATAAAGGATAATTGTGTCAGGAATTGGGGAGTAGCCCCTGTAATCTACAGGCTTAAAGTTATTTTCAAAGAGCTATAAATAACATTAAAGGATTCATAATATAATGTCAAGTGAAAACAGGAAAACACTATATTATGTATATGTAACTATTTTGCTTTAAAAGAAATGCATCACATACATATTACTTTAAAACTTATTTTTAGTGCCTTTCTCCATATTCCAGATTCTCCTTAATAATTGTGTTTCTTTAAAGCTAGAAGAATGTTCATTTTTAAAAAGATATAGATCAAGAAATTTTGCTTTAAATGAAGAAAAAGTATATGCATAACTGTTTGTAGAACGTGAGTATCTATAAAACCGTGAAACAAAACAGAAAGTACCTTTGTAACATCTCCTGGGACCAAATAATAATAATTTTATTAATTTTATTAACAATAAATAATAACAGTGTAATTGTTTACAGTATAAGAAATAAAGTTTTAAGTTTGTTGGCTTAAAATTCCTATTGCTTTAAAGAAGCAGC
Organism: Kogia breviceps; assembly: GCF_026419965.1. Classification (NCBI taxonomy): domain Eukaryota; kingdom Metazoa; phylum Chordata; class Mammalia; order Artiodactyla; family Physeteridae; genus Kogia; species Kogia breviceps. The sequence goes on from NC_081322.1 coordinate 839,695, forward strand.
GTAACTCTAAAAAATTGTACACTGTGGCCACGTGACGTATACTGTCGTGAAATAACATTTACTGAGTGAAATCATCTGTGGCTCAGGCTTTATACTTGTGGGGACACAGTAAGGCCCTTGATGTCAGGAGGCTCCCAGCCTAGTGGGAAAAACTCGAACAAGCCAAGAGTTACAAATCCACCTGACAATGTTATAGAAATATGTCCTTGGTGCCAGGGGTACACAGGACATGGTGCTTCCACCGCACTACAGAGAACAGGGAGGCTGAGGGCGGTTCCAAGACAAGGTGTCTCTCCAGCTGAGTCTGAAAGGAAGAGTTGGGCGTTGATCTCGAGTCTCCATAGACATCTGAAACTTCTTATATGCAAAGCTGAGGTAAGGGAAGTTGGATGGCAAGTTCACTCTGAGACCTTGATTGAAGCTCCGGACGGACGGACGGATGGTGTCTTCTACCTCTCTATCTTCAGAGCCCTGCTAGTGTCTAGTAATTGACAATAAATGTGTAGTTAATAAATGAATTAATGAATGAGTGCCTTCCGGGCAGAAGAACAGCATTTGCAAAGGAAAATATTTTGCGAGGAGAGACATTGAGGGATTAGGATTGAAAGGAATCGAGTGACAGGTGATGAAGGCTCTTCTCAGTCCTGAACGTGAGCGGTTTTCAGGCTCTTGTCACTCTGATGGTCTTCTGGAGGATGGGCTGAAATGAGGTGAAGCTAAGAAACTAGTTACAAAGCCGTTGCAGTGATGCAGACCAAAGTGAATTAAGGTCTGAAATAAAGCAGTGACTGGGAGGGTCCGTGACAGGTGTTTGATTCAGTAGATGCTTAGGATATAGGATTGGCATACTTAGTAATCAGTTAAATACGGAAGGAGGAGTAGAGCAGCGGAAGAAATCTAGCAGGACTCCTTGGGGGTCTAGGTAAGTGATGTAGCCATTCATGTTTTTTTTTTTTTAAAAAAAAAAAAGAATAAAGAATAGGCCGGTTTAAGGGAAAGATAATGAGACCAGTTTCGGACATAGCAAGTTTAAGGTGCCCGTGGAGACCTCAGATAGAGGTGTCCCTTTGGCAGTTGGAGAGACAAGACTGATACTCAGGAAGAGGGCCTGAGCTCCCAGAGGTGGAGATTTGAGGATCATCGTGTGTATATAGTGGGAGCCATGGAAAAAGCTGTACAAACTGTGCTGTGCTTCGGGAGGTAATAGTAATACGTGCAAGAATCAAAGAAGGTGAAAGCCCACGACCATGGTTTTCTTTCATGATTTCTCATGACATTTCAATGGGAAATCTTCAAACAAATTCTAGATGTTAGCATCTCAAGTACTTTTAACATAGATTGACTGAACTGAGGCTCCAAATTCCATGGATTACAGTACTTGGAATGACATGTATTACAGCATGACTGGTATTTGGAATAACTGTGAAATTGTTGCCGAGACCTAATCAGTCACTCTTACTTCATGTCTTTTACTTGCCAAAATAAAGAGCTGCATATATTCTGCTTCCCAAGATAAATAAAGTTATGTTTTAAAAGATTCTTGTGTATTTAATAGTTTTTGTGCTATTTCAAGTAAGAGAAACATATGAAACTTCAATTCACCACTTTCTCTTTCATGTTTTTAAACCATCAAAATTATAACGTTGATTTTTGTGGCAGAACTAATAAATCTTAGAGTGACTACTAAATTGGTATAATCTTGCTTTCAGTTTTGCACGATTTTTTTGGTGCTTGTTATCCTTTATTCTTAGTAGTTTTTACACCCTCTCTTGAAAACCAATAATAATCATTTTATTAATTTCATTAACTTACATGCAGCTGTTTATAATATGTAAAAAATATCTTAAAGTTTTTTATTAGTCAAACTCCTTCAGTCTTTAAACCCATAAAACCAAAAACTGTAAAGTAACACTGTGAGGTTAGCACATTTATGGAGTTATGTCATCATCAGACTAGATAATTCTTGTTCTAATGTGTTGTCTGTTTTCAGTTTTTGTTTTCAGCTCCACCTCTATAGCATTTTCTATCATTTACCTCATATCCATATGTGCTATAGTTATCAATGTTTTAAATAATTCATTAGTATCAGTAAGGTTGATTGAAATGGATGATTTGGTCACTGATAATACTCAGATATCTTAGTTTAGTGTCTTAAAGCAAGAAACAGTTGACATACTATTTAGCCCACTAAGATTAGTCCGTTTTAATATAAACAAACGAATACTTGGTTTAAAAGAAATCCTTCCAAAATAAAAATTAGAGGGGGAATAAATACAGTAAAGAAAGGATAAAAAAGGAGCACTCCCAGCATATGACTAGTATTTGCATTTCACAAGGATAATGTGGAGCGTTTTTAGGGAGGACGAGAATCCACAAAACAAACCCATCCAGACTTAATCTTTTTCTTAAATAAATATCTCTTGGCTTTCACTAAGAAATCAAGTGAATGCTAATGCAGAAAACCCCAAAATAAAACGTAGGGTATTAATAGATATCATGAAGGATAGACTTCATCTAACACAGGATTATAGTATTTTATTTTATTTTTATTTTATTTTGTTCTGTTTTGCACAGTTCTGTTTTCAATTATTTTTTTTTTTTTGCGGTATGCGGGCCTCTCACTGCCATGGCCTCTCCCATTGCAGAGCACAGGCTCCGGACGCGCAGGCCTAGCGGCCATGGCTCACGGGCTTAGTTGCTCCACGGCATGTGGGATCTTCCCGGACCGGGGCACGAACCCGTGTCTCCTGCATCTGCAGGCGGATTCTCAACCACTGCGCCACCAGGGAAGCCCTCTGTTTTCAATTATTAAAAAAGTTTTTTGCTTTACAGTTATAGTTAAGTGTGTGGTTCCTGTAAGAAAGAACTAGTAAATCAAAGTATTTTATAGGTTGTAAGGGTAGTTATTTCCTTCCTGAGAGTTTAATCTTTAGGTCTAGGGCTTGAAACTCCATGCTGTATGGAAAAAGTTTTCCTTTCCCCTGTGATATTATCAGAATTGTAGCCAGTGATACTGTCACCACCTTGAATGATGGTTAATACATCGCATACACTGTGGTTAAAAAAAAAAATTGTGATTTCTAAGAAACTTTGACGCTTGGTGAAAAGTATCTCTGGCTTGCTTTTTTTCCTCCCTCTTTTCCATTTCTTACGGAGCATGATCACTATATATGTAGGTACTAAAAAGCGCCGAAGCAGAAGATTCTATACACCAGTCTTTTAGACAGTCAGACAGTTATGGACATTGAATTTTAGCAAATACAAAATTAAATGCTGATGGAGTTAAGCACCACTTACCTTCAGTTATGACCCCTTGGTTACGCTCTCACGTGGAAAACCCTTTTGTCACGTCGTTCATCTTCTTTTAATCTGTCCCTGAGGTGATGAAACTCAGCTCTGAGCTCTTTAGCAAGCACACACACTGGCGCTGCAGGTGGGACGTTATTGACCGACAGGCTCTGTCTTCAGATGAAGAGGGGCCGGATTCAACTGCGATAACCTATCGACACGACAGCAGAAACAGGCCAGTAAAATGGGGCAGGTGGCCCAAGCATGGATTCCAGAGCTCTTCTAGTACCTGTGCGTAGGGAGGAGTGCAGCTGTCAGTGGCAGTGCACAAGTAATTTTGTATACCTCTCCTGGGTCGTGAAATGCTAACTCAAAATCCTGACAGTCTTTGCCACCTTCCTCCCCACCCCCAGCAGAGCAAATGTTGCTTTTGAGAAAGGTTGTATGGTTGTATCTTCTGTACTAAGAATCGGCACAGAACAAGGGGTGGCGGGGGGAAAACCAAAGAAATAATAATATTCAAAAGAAACTCCCAGGGCTTTCCTGGTGGCTCAGTGGTTGAGAATCCGCCTGCCGATGCAGGGGACGCGGGTTCGCGCCCCGGTCCGGGAGGATCCCACGTGCCGCCGAGCGGCTGGGCCCGTGAGCCGTGGCCGCTGCGCCTGCGCGTCCGGAGCCTGTGCTCCGCAACGGGAGAGGCCACAGCAGTGAGAGGCCCGCGTACCGCAAAGAAAAAAAAAAAAAAAACAGAAACTCCCAGCTATTTGTAGAACATTTGGTGTAACTAGAGACTCTTCATAAAAGACACACCCTAGAATTGGGGGGTTCTGAGATAAAAAGTGCCCACGTGCACGTAGCCAAACGAAGGGCACAGTTTCAGCAAGGGATCCTGACTAGGGAGACTGAACTGATAAGAAATCTGTATCCACATTCAGCTGAAGCGATAGGGCATAAACAAGGTAGATTCCAAATTGGATTTTGAAAAGAGAAGAAAAGTGAGCCATTGGCACAGAAAATAGAAGTCCGAAGGTAAAAGACATTTGCCTGAATATTACAGATCTAGAGAATGTCACATTCCAATAGTTTTTAATCTAAACCAGATCATCACATCAACTTTGAAAGTGGTATAGAAAATACTTGGGAGACCTTTATTTTTGTCTTTTGATTTTTCTGTTTTTGGCAAGTAGAGCCCTTGAGTGATCCTAGTTTGCATGATTTCTGGCTTTTCATTACTTATTCTCCCTGCGTTCCCTAAGTCACCACCAAGAATTAAGCCTTTGGGGCTGAGGCTGTAGGTAATTTATGTTTCTTTCTAGATGGATGTCTTCTGGCCAAGTTCTGGCTTTAGTGGCTAGGAGCTGCCAGTGCTGTTACTATGATTAATAAAGTAAGATGTTCATGATAAAAGCATACATCTTTTCCTATAATGTTTTTCTACCTTCTTGATGATTTGCTGCTCATTCCAGGAAACTTAGGTGGTTTAAACTCTTTAAATACTTTTCGTTATATCTCAGGTTGCCAGCAAAAAGAGCACTACTAGAAATCTGTGCTTTTGCATTATTCTGTAGCTTTCCTTCTTTAGAACTCATCATTTTATACTTTTTTGAAAACAGATCACATACCTTTTAAAAATGCTTCTGGGGCTTCCCTGGTGGCGCAGTGGTTTGAGGGTCCGCCTGCCGATGCAGGGGACGCGGGTTCGTGCCCCGGTCCGGGAGGATCCCACATGCCGCGGAGCGGCTGGGCCCGTGAGCCGTGGCCGCTGAGCCTGCGCGTCCGGAGCCTGTGCTCCATACGCAACGCGAGAGGCCACGGCAGTGAGAGGCCCAAGTACCGCAAAAAAAAAAAAAATGCTTCTGGTAGAGATCTGATAAATCCTTTAGTGCAGTGATTCCAAAAACTGGCTCATCACTGGAATCATCTGAGAAGCTTTAAAAAATACAGATTCCAGGGCCTCGTCCTGGATTTGAATGTGGCAGCAGGGCTCGGGAATCTATTGTCCCTCAGGTGAGCCTGGCACTCAGTTGGCTTTAGAAAGTCCACATCAGGTTCATTTTTATTACACTGTCTCCATCAGCAATCCAAACCGTTTTCTAGATGGAGAAGCCAACATCTGTAGAAGTATCACAGGACTCGCCCAAGGTCATGCGTGAATGGAAGGGCCTAAGGACTTCTCCATACTGACCCTGAGTCCCACGTTCAGTCCCCCACATTTGTAGATGGTATTTATTGTGTCTAAGTGGGGAGCTTTTCTTTAATTTTTTTGTATATCATTAAAGGTTTTCAGAAGTAACATAAATGTATTTGCTGTTTGCTATTAGAAGGTATTCTGCTACTAGTTATTTATTCATGTCCCTAAGCCAACAAAATTTATCACAATTTATATCAGTTTATCTTGACCACAATCAACAGTTGTGAAATACATTTTAGTTTATCTTGACCACAATCAACAGTTGTGAAATACATTTTAAAATGTTTAATTTGCTGTTTGGGACAATCCGGGACAGTAAGCTCAGGACAATATTTTGAATTATTGAACTAAGAAAATGAGGATTATGTCTCTCCCACCTTCAGATTATTCAGCATCTTTTAAATTCATTTCACATTATGGATTTGTAGGTCCACATTCAATATAAACAGACTAGACCCTCTTCTCTCATTTACATGCTACTTGTAGCAGCTGTTCAATTCATATTATGCAAGGTTGAATTTGGTTATTTCAGCTGCTAGTAAAACTTTTCTAAGACTTTTACTCTCATGCTAGTTCTATTTATTTATTTGTTTAATAAATTTATTTATTTTTGGCTGCGTTGGGTCTTCGTTGCTGTGCGTGGGCTTTTCTCTAGTTGTGGCGAGCGGGGGCTACTCTTTGTTGCGGTGCTCTGGCATCTCACTGCGGTGGCTTCTCTTATTGCAGAGCACAGGCTCTAGGTGCACGGGCTTCAGTAGTTGTGGCGCACGGGCTCAGTAGTTGTGGCTCGCGGGCTCTAGAGCGCAGGCTCAGTAGTTGTGGCGTGCGGGCTTAGTTGCTCCGCGGCATGTGGGATCTTCGCAGACCAGGGCTCGAACCTGTGTGCCCTGTGTTGGCAGGCAGATTCTTAACCACTGTGCCACCAGGGAAGCCCTCACGCTAGTTTTATTTTCTCATGTGGGAGGCTACTTCTTGGCTTGGTAATATAATGAAAATGAATAGATTTCCATTTTTATGGAGATCATATGCAAGTTTATTTAGAACTGTATAGCAGAAGCAGTTTAGATATATTCTCATTGGCGTGTTGTTTGTCAGTAGCTAAATGGTCAAGAACGGGTTGTTTCCTCAGACTGGGAACACCCAGATGCTTTCAGCAAGCCTTCACTGTGAGCTGCTAATTCTTCGGTTTCTTACTGTGGACCACAGTGCTTTACCATGGATTGTGTGGGATCTATTGTTTTGTGAACCCAAACATTTTCTGAAATAAACAAATCCGTGGTATATTTCCTCTTAAACTATTTTTAGTACTTCCTATTCTTATTCTGTTAATAACCCTGAAAATCTTATAAATGTCCTTTTTGCTCACAACCCTTTCATTGGGGTTTCTGCTTTCTGTTTCAAAGTAAACCACAGATAAAGATTAATGATAATAGTTTACTGTTATTAAAGAAGAAAACTTGATACTAGAATGCATTAATATAACAGTGAAAGAAAGATCTAGGACATATGGTAATTCCTTGACCATATTCAGTACTGGTTATCCCTTTGATGGAATGTATTTGCATAATACTTAAAACTTTGTCAGGTGGAAACCAAAAGACCAAGAGGCAAAACCCAGTGATTCATTCAGTCTTCTCGAAGAGATACACATTTTACCAGCAGCTCTCAATATTACAGTACATTGCATTGAGATGACTGTAGTTGGTTTGGAGTCGGTGAATAGTTACCCTGAGGTAGTTTTTCTTTGTTAGAGAACCTAGCAGAGGTTCTAGCAGTAGATACCCTGAAAAGCAAATCTCTGAACCTTTGAAGAAGTAAGCACCAGGCTGAAGTGTGAGGAATAGTTCCTGTAACACATTAACTGCATTAACAAAGGAGCAGCTGTTCCTGCCCATTTGAGAATCAGGGGCTCGGCCACAAACAAGAAAGTTGCCAGATATGGTAGCTGCCACCCACTGTTACTTAGCACCCACCTGTTGGTGGTGGACTGGAAACTAGAGACTGGAAACACAGCTGCCTGGAAACGACCACCACCACCACGAGCTTCCAGAAGAGCCATACGGCTACCACTTCATGATGTGCATTTCTCCTTCAGGGTCCTGTGAAGGCACATTAGCTTGGTGAGTGCTATGTTGAAAGCGGAAACCCTAGCTGCAAGGGAGTCTGGGGCCTATAATTTAGTCCTTTAGGCTCCATTGTACTGGAAGTAGTGCTAAGAGCAATTTGCATTTCTGCAGTATTTGCCATGTAGGACCTTAGTGCGATTTTAGTGTAGTTACTTTCCTTTATACCTGCAATTGAGTATATGTGTTTCTGGGAAAGAGTAACAAGCCAAAACTCTGTTAGCTTAGAATTCTGGAAGCTGAAGGTTATTATTCCCCAGGAATATATCTCCCCAAGCTGCAGCTTTATTTAGTACGTGTCCTAGAAATTGCCTCGTTGTGAGAATGAAAATAGTCATGAATTTTAGTTTATACTACTTCCAGAGAGAGTTCAGAAATAATTTAGATACATACGGTAACTGTCAAATGGCTCCAGATTCTTATTCCTATCCATGACCAGAATTTCTCTTTTTTCTAATTATGCAGGATTATTTTTTTGCCAAATAACTAAGCAGTAATAAGGGCATTGAGGTAGCAGGTGGATTGCAAAAGTGTTCTCATCAAATCATTTTGGAGAAAGGAACCTCTTATTTTATTTTATTTTATTAATGTTTGTTTTTTATTGGAGTAGAGTTGATTAACAATGTTGTGTTAGTTTCAGGTGTGCAGCCAAGTGATTCAGTTATACATACACATGCTGTTTTTTCAAATGCTTTTCCCAGTTAGGTTATTACAGAGTATTGAGCAGAGTTCCCTGTGCTGTACCGTAGGTCCTTGTTGGTAATCTATTTTAAATAAAGCAATGTGTACATGTCAGTCCCAAACTCCCAGTCTATCCCTTCTTCCCTTGGTAACCATAAGTTTGTTCTCTAAGTCTGTTTCTGTTTTGTAAATAAGTTCGTTTGTGTCTTTTTTTAAGATTCTGCTTATGAGTGATATCATATGATATTTGTCTTTCTCTGTCTGACTTACTTCACTGAGGAACCTCTTATTTTCCAAGCAACAGATAGGAATAGCATTGGGTAAAAAGAAACGGTGGAATGTGTAATCAAAATTAAAATCATCCCCAAATATATAACCAGCAAGGACCTACTGTAGAGCACAGGGAACTATTATACTCAGTATTTTGTAATAGCCTATAAAGGAAAAGAATCTGAAAAAGAGTATATAACTGAATCACTTCGCTGTACACCTGAAACTAAGACAACATTGTAATTCAACTGTACTTCAATAAAAAAAGAAAATAATAAAAGAAAGAAAAACAAATGAAAATCATCCCCTGTATCAGCTAGCCATTCCAGTGTTATCAAAAGCCACAAAATCTCAGTGACGTACAAACAATAATTATTTATTTTCTCCCACACCTGTGGGTTGGAGTGGGTGGCTGTGATGATGCTACTGGGTGGCTCTGAGCTACAGGCTGGGTCCAGGTCTGCTTCACAAGGCTCATCGTCCGTGGACCGGCAGGCTGGCTTGTACTTCCAAAGCAGTGGTGATGGTACAAGAGAACAAGCAGAGAAAGCAATTGGCTCTTAAGGCCTAACTTGGAACTGGCACACTGCCATTTCAGCCCACGTTTTATGGACCAGAGCAAGCCTCATGTTCAAATCCAAAGGCAAGGGGTAGGAAAGTATACTCTGCCTTTTGTAAAAGGAACTGTAAAGTATCATGGCAAAATCACTGACACCAGAAAGAGACGAGGAACTGGGACCAAATCAAAGTCTGAATTATCACAACTTTGACGGGAGGGTTCTTGTGGCGCGCAGATACCTCTGTTTTCTTATTTGTGACTAATGACCATTAAGCCGAGCTGCTTTTTACACGCCAGGATGATGCTTAATTAATCTCTGTGATTGAGATAGGTAAATGAAATAAATTTCCCAGCTGTGAAGCTGAGAGAGCGGAGGATGGGGGCACCAGGTAGCCTCACCCCCCATTTAGCGCAAATTGTAAAGATTTCAGTATTGTAATAATTTTTGATATTATTAAAAGGCAATTAAAAATATTATAAGTACAGAAGAATGGTTTGAGAATATTTAGTGGTTACTCACAAAATCAGTCGAGGTTTACATCAACTATTTGTGTTAGACCTATGACAAGTTGTAAAAAGGCTATGATAATGGTTAGGTTTTATGGAACGATTTGATGCTTCCTGATGAAAGTATAGCGACTGAATTTATATGATTCTCTTGACTGATTTTTTTCTTTAATAAACGTGATGAACAAGAATATAGACTAACAGTATTTGAGTTAATGTTACTAGAGCCTAGAATGTTCTCTCCTGAAGTGAATATGAAACAGGAAACCAAATTTGGTTTGCAATGAATTAAATAAGGTTTTAAAAAATTGAGATATAATTGACGTATAATGTTATATTAGTTTCAGGTGTACAACATAATCATTCAACGTTTGTATAGATTGTGAAATGATTACCGCAGTAACTCTGGTTCACATGCATCATCACACCTAGTTACAAATGTTTTTTTCTTGTGATGAGAACTTTTAATATCTGCTCTCTTAGCGACTTTCGATATACAGTATTATTAACTATTGTCAGCATGCTGTACATTACACCCGCAGGACCTATTTATCTTATAGCTGGAAGTTTGTACCTTTTGACCCCCTTCACGCATTTTTGCCTCTCCAGCCTCAGGCAACCACCAGTCTGTTCTCTGTATCTATGAGTTTGTTGTTGGTTTGTTTGCTTTTTGTTTTTTCAGGTTCCACGTAAAAGTGAGATCATATAGTATTTGTCTTTCTTTGATTTACTTCACTTAGCATAATACCCTCAAGGTCTACCCACGTTGTCACACGTGGCAAGATTTCCTTTGTTTATGGCTGAATAATATTCCCATGTGTGTGCATGTGTATTTTCTTTGTCCATTCATCCACTGATGGACACTTAGGTTGCTTCCATTTCTTGGCTATTGTAAATAATGAGGCAGTGAATGTGAGGATTACAGATATCTTTTCCAGTTAGTGTTAAAAAAGATGATTTTTCAGTGTCTCAGATGTAGTATATTTTGTTGTGCAGGGAGGAAGAGGTAAGATGAAACTTTTTTTTTTTTTTTTTTTTTTTTTTTGCGGTATGCGGGCCTCTCACTGTTGTGGCCTCTCCCGTTGCGGAGCACAGGCTCCGGACGCGCAGGCGCAGCGGCCATGGCTCACGGGCCCAGCCGCTCCGCGGCATGTGGGATCTTCCCGGACCGGGGCACGAACCCGTGTCTCCTGCATCGGCAGGCGGATTCTCAACCACTGCGCCACCAGGGAAGCCCAGATGAAACTTTTTAGAGCCCAGCAGTGCGTAATGGTGAATTCTGTTATTAGGATGCTGTTAGCTCTAAAGTCATGCTCATGACAGAAAACAGTGATACAGAAATAGCACTTTACAGCAGACTTCAGAAAAAGGTACTAGAATTATAAGTGCTAGAACTATGTTTTTTTCTTCTTCACAAAAATTTTAATTATAACAACTAACTTTGAGTTCTTGTTAAAAACTGGGCACAGTCCTAAGTGCTTTAGATGTGTTATTTAATTTGCTGAAAAGCTGATGAGGTAGAAATTCTAATTACTCTTATTTTGTAGATGAAACGAGTGCAAAGAGGTTCATATGTTTCAAGTTATCTATAATTCACATGTATTACTTTCAAAAATAAAATGATAACCTTTTTATAAAAATTTGTGCTTTATTTTGGAGGATAGTTGATTTACAGTGTTGTGTTAGTGTCAGGTGTATAGCAGAGTGATTCAGTTATATGTATGCATATACCTATACTTTTGCAGATTCTTTTCCCATTTAGGCTGATAATAACGTTTTAAAGCAAGAATATTGTGCCATCTTCAGGATTAACGATTTGCATGCAAGTTGACATATACCATTTGTAAACTGTTTTCTCCAGGGCTGTACTGTGCTGTATTATTGGAAAGGCTGATTTCTAGCACCTGTCTTGGGCAATTTGCTTGATATCTCAGAGCCTCTGTTTCCTCATGCAAAAACCTAATTGTATTTGCCCTACTTTTCAAATTGTTGAGGGGATCAAATGAAATACGTGAAAACAACTTACAAGCTGTAAAGTACCATATAAAGTTAGGTAGTGATTTATTATGTAGTCAAAATCTTAAAAATTTGTAGGTAGAATATTATTATTGTTATTATTATTATTTTTTTTATAATTTAAAAGTCAAGTTTAATAAGTAGTGCACTTAATTTAGCTATTGCTTCCTGGGAACAAAAAGCTATTGTGTCACTCATTCTTTGATGAAAGCTTCAGTGAAGTCAGGAGATTGGCTAATAGATGAATGAGGAGAATTCTAATTTGAGCAGATTTTTATTCCTGGTCGTAGAAGTGTGGATGAGAATTTCATCTTCAGATCTACTAATTATGTGGAAAGATACAATACTGAAAGAGCAGAAGGAAAAAAAAAAAGGAAGGACGAGATTTTCAGCCAACACTCCTCACTGCCATCCTACGTTCTTTTTTGTAGCTAGGGTATTAAATTAGATGTTTCCTAGCTCACAATACGTGGTACAATTGTAATCAGAACATTACAAAGTAAAAACATATAAAGCTAGTAATTATGTAGAACATCAAAGTATGATATAAATATGGCATCAATTTCCATTCTTAGTGAGTAGTCCATAAGTTATTTGTGCAGCTGCTAGAAGCAGCTCTGCACACTCGAAGACACTGCTTTATCAACACAAATCATGTCTAGTAAACAATATCTTTATTTAGATGATGTTTTTCCTTGCTATTTGTTAATGCCAGTTTCTCATAAATGTCTGTAGAGTTAAGATTTTAAATACTAAATAATAATTAAATAAGGGAAAGACTTTATTCTGTTCACTGTTATATCCCCATTGCCTAGAACATTGTCTGATACATAAATCTTTGTTGCAAGAGTGAATGAAATAATACTCTGGTAATTGGAAAGGAGACTTTAAGAACAGCTGGGAGGCGTTAATAGACGAAAATGTTAAGCACAAAGATGGATAATATGCGCAATATTCCGAAATTTCTTTGAGTCGCACGTGTCTGGCAGATTTATCATTCCTTTTTATTTGCTGTGCCTAGGGACGCGCTGCCTTAACACAGGAGAAAGAGGAATTTGCCCATGAACATGAAGAAATGAAGAACCTAGAAGCCATTGTTCGAGATATAAAACCAACCACCCTCATCGGTGAGCTGTGGCTTCTCGCTCCCTGCCAGAAACCCTACCTCAACCCCACGTGGGCCCGATTTGTTTTCTTACTGCTGGATCTGGGGACGTAATTTAGCCTTTGGCAATTCTCGCCTTGGGCGTTCACAAACAACAGGGCGCATTCCCTGAAGCAACAGTACCCCCTAGAGGCCTAGATTTGTAACTTCAGCCCCGTCTTCTTAATCTTAGAGATGATGGGGTGCGGTCCCGTCTGCTCTCTCCGTCATCCTGCCAATACCTGGCATACCCCGTACTTTGCCAGGCTTGAGTATTCCAGATAGACAGTGGTTCTAAAAGGGAGGTGCGTTGGCCCCGAAAGGAGACCTTTGGCAACGTCTGGAGACATTCTGTTTTAGTGCCAACTGGAGGGGGAAGGGGTGGTCAGAGCTGCTGACATTGGTGGGTAGAGACTTAAGTATGCTGCCCCTCAGCCTCCAGGGCCCAGCAAAGCACCCCCCCCGCCCCGCCCACCGCGCAGTAAGGAGTTGTCCAGCCCCCAAACGCTAATGGGGCCGCGGTTGAGAAAGACTGAACGAGAGCCTCGTTGAAAACAGGGACCGCATTTCATGTCCTCACAGTAGATAAGTCAGTGTGTCACACACTGCATGTGCACAGCAAGACGTCTACCGTGGACATATTGGTTGTGGTTGAAAAAAAAACTCGGAGGAAGTTTTGAAACTTTATATCCTTTATTTTGTGTGTCTATAATGTCGACCCTTACTTGGAATTATACTCCATTTCTAGAAGCTCCTGTGAAACAGATGACAATATTGCGAATAATGATGAGGACCATAATAAAGACAAATACTCCATGACAGGAGTTAATGGGCAGTAGTAAGCCTTTAGCGTGGTTTTGTATAAAATACGTTCCATCAGGAATCTTACTTTTTACGTTTTCATTATGCTAATAGCTTTATTCTGCTGCTCACTTCTTTTCAGCGAGTCATACTTCAGTTTTATCGTTGACTTCGATGATTGTCTTAAGTGTGAGCGCCGGACGATAAAATATGATTTTGCTTTGTAGCCTGAGAGGCCGAAATATACTTCTGGAATTGCTTACAGAGACATAGCATATATTAGACACATTTATCTCCTGATACAATTGCCTGTCGTCAGAATTCCTAGTGATTGGTCACTAAATTTATTAATGAGTCAAATGTTAAAGCTATTTTTTTCGTCGATACTTGTAGATTTGTAACCTTAAAGGTTGTTGGCATTAACGAACATCTCTTTTTGGTCACTTTAATACAAATATTCTATATTTTGTTTAGGGGGTATTGCAAAGTGACATGTCTCATGGTTTTGGGGGGCACTGGATCAACTAACCAATGATACTCCTATTCACTGGTTTCTCGTTTCTACATTAGGAGTTGCTGCGATTAGAGGTGCGTTCTCAGAGCAAATTCTCAAAGACATGGCAACCTTCAATGAACGGCCTATTATTTTTGCTTTGAGTAATCCAACTAGCAAAGCAGAATGTACTGCAGAGCAGTGCTATAAACTGACCAAGGTAAAGCAGAAATGGAACTGATATTTTAATAGTCAAAGTGTGATTCTTTATAAGGGACCCCAGGGTATCTAAGGTGCTTACCGGTTAACCTTTAAACATTTTAGAACCAAGACTGAAAGAACAATGAACAGGTCATGAAGGATAAGAACCATATCCTTTTTTAGAGTCTTGTATAAATCCTGTTCTTCAATAAAACAAAATAAACTTTGTAATGTTTTACTGATAATTTTCCTTAAGTGCTTTGGAAGTATCTAAGACTTCAACATAAAAGTTAAAAAGGAAAAAGCTCGATCCTAGATACTGATTAAAATAGCTTTTAACTAGCTATTCCCAAACATTGAAGCACACAATATAAAACCACAGTCTTATTCCTGCTTTGCTAACTCCTCCTGGGTTTGGATTTTGATGGCATGGGTGGAGCATTTGGGCAATTATTTTGACACCCAGCCTGGTTGGGATAGGAGTCCTCAAAGCTTCAGTACTTTACTGTTTCCAAAAAAGTGACTTATTTTATACTGGGCTTGTATTAATACATATTTGACCAACGTGTTGACAAGAGCCCTTTTCTTCCTTCAAAGACTTGAAAATGTCATTACAAGAAAACAGAAGTTGAGTCACAGATATCTAACACTATTTTGGAAAGAAATCTAAAATGAACTGGAAAAGATAAACAAGACAGAGTTATGTCACTCTGCCTAAATCTAACTCAATGCATAAATATAACCGCACAGATAAAACTGGATGGCTCTACTTCTTTAATACTGTATCTTTAAACGCTTATTACTAGAATTGAGGAAATTTTGCAAAGGAGCTCCTCCGCTGTTTATTTCTCTTATCTGGGACGGCATCAGTATCCTCAGTGATGTCAGTTTTTACCCCATCTCTAGATTGCGGAATCTGCCTCATGGAACTCAGTCCTTAAAATCCTTAACGCAGAAAAAAAAAAAAAACGATAACAAAATTTTAGCATAGTGCATTACACATAATAGGCACATAATAAATAAGTGTTTAATTAAATATTTTGTTTTGGCATATTTCAAAAGGCCTCAGAATTTCATAGATTCACCTATAATCGATGTAAACAAAATTAGCCAAATTTCTATAGTTGTTTTTTTTTTTTTAACTTCAAATGTGTCTGATATAAATGGCCTAAACTCTTTCTTATGATTTTGCCTAATGCTCTTATGTTGCTATGTATAAAATTAAAAGTCATTTTGAGGTGGATAGACCTGGAATCTGTCATACAGAGTGAAGTAAGTCAGAAGGATAAAAACAAATACCGTATGCTAACACATGTATATGGAATCTAAAAAAAAAAAAAAAAGTC
Source organism: Kogia breviceps (assembly GCF_026419965.1). Classification (NCBI taxonomy): domain Eukaryota; kingdom Metazoa; phylum Chordata; class Mammalia; order Artiodactyla; family Physeteridae; genus Kogia; species Kogia breviceps. The sequence goes on from NC_081322.1 coordinate 855,315, forward strand.
ATGAAGAGATTAGTGGTAGGATGGGAATAAAACACAGACCTACTAGAGCATGGACTTGAGGATATGGGGAGGGGGAAGGGTAAGCTGTGACGATGTGAGACAGTGGCAGGGACATATACACACTACCAAATGCAAATTAGATAACTAGTGGGAAGCTGCCGCATAGCACAGGGAGATCAGCTCTGGACTTAGTGACCACCTAGAGGGGTGGGATAGGGAGGGTGGGAGGGAGGGTGACAAAAGAGGGAAGAGTTATGGGAACATATGTATATGTATAACTGATTCACTTTGTTGTAAAAGAGAAACTAACACACTATTGTAAAACAGTTATACTCAAATAAAGATGTTAAAAAATAAAAAATAAAAATTAAAAAAAAAAAGTCATTTTGAAGCTGAAAACGTTGGTTTAGCCAAAGGATTACAGAACAAGAAAGGGGCTATCTGTTGCTGGACGTGAGTCTCTGCTGCTTCAGGCACAGGTGAAAAGTCACTAGGAAAGGTTAAAAATACGAAAAGACTGTTGAATTCTGAAAAACTGTAATTATACCAAACACGATATGGAGAGGTTTCCTTCTCCATATTAACAATCTCTATATATGAGGATATTTAGCTGTCTGTCATTTATTTAATACCATTCCTCCGTAAAATAGGATGATGCTATTGGCAGGAGGAGTGAAGGAGAGGAGGGCAGTAAACACGTGTGTGTATCATGTTGCAGGTCTCTTTCTCAGATATAATTTTCAAAGGTATATATATCAAATGATAATTTAGTTACATTAGAAATTGGCTTGTAACAAAACACTTTATCTGCTAAACAAAGCAGACTTGCAGGTATCACACTTGTCTGAAAACAAAACCTAATTTGTGCAAGACATAACAGTGTCTGATAAACACCTAGATGAGAATTTCTATTTTTTTCTCATCTATTTTCCTCTTTTTATATCCTGAAAAGGCTGCATCATGTTATACTTTACTTTATAGAAAAGGTATAGTATGACATTTGTTAAAAATGAATAAGTTAATATTAATATCATAATGGATTTAGAATCCAGGTATAAGAGGGATGAAATTTATAACCCAGTCTATTACCATTTAAACCATGCTTTGGGGATGTAGGGCTTTTTTTTAGACTTTTCAAATGCATTTCTTAGGTTGTAGTGTTTTATTTGTTGAGGGTTTTCTATCCCTGTTTTAGAAGCCTGAACGCTTCTAAAGGCACTCAGGGGTTGAGGTCTCCTGTGCTTTGCATGCTTCTCCTAGGAATAGGGAGGAAGACAGAGAACAGAAATAATCACTTTACTCCAGAACTTACTGCCGGCGTCGTGATAGCTTGTTCACACTTACTAGGAAGTCGATGAAAAATCAGACTTCTTTCTAACTACTCACTACTTGAATCACTCTCTGACAATCCTTTTGTTTGAAGGGAGCCTGCCTCCTCTTACAGCTGTGTGTCTGTGTTGCAGGGTCGTGCTATTTTTGCCAGCGGCAGTCCTTTTGACCCTGTCACTCTCCCCAGTGGACAGACCCTGTATCCTGGCCAAGGCAACAATTCCTACGTGTTTCCTGGAGTTGCTCTTGGTGTGGTGGCGTGTGGACTGAGGCACATCACGGATAAGATTTTTCTCACCATTGCTGAGGTATTGTAAGCTGCTCTGCGTTCGCCAGGGCTGCAACATCTCAAATCAGCTCGTTGTAGGTTGTCTGCTGTTTTCTTTATTTAGTATCCCAGCTCACTCCCTAGAAGGTGTGAAGTCCAGAGGAGATCAACTCTTTCCCAGGAGAGAGTTCACACTGAGTCACTCGGAAAGATTGTTCCTCAGCAGCCAGCAGAAGGACTGTGTTCTGACTCCTTCAAAGAGGGCTTTTAAAAATGGAAGTACAGTTGATGTACAGTATTATATAAGTTACAGGTGTACAGCCTAGTGATGCACAGTTTTCAAAGGTTATGCTCCATCTATAGCTATTATAAAATATTGGCTGTATCCCCCATGCTGTACAATATGTCCTTGCAGCTTATTTTATTTTAATTTTAATTTTTATTTTTGCAGTACGCGGGCCTCTCACTGCTGTGGTCTCTCCCGTTGCGGAGCACAGGCTCTGGACGCGCAGGCGCAGCGGCCACGGCTCACGGGCCCAGCCGCTCCGTGGCACGTGGGATCCTCCCGGACCGGGGCGCGAACCCACGTCCCCTGCATCGGCAGGCGGACTCTCAACCACTGCGCCACCGGGGAGGCCCATTGTAGCTTATTTTATACCTAAAAGTTTGTACCTTTTACTCCCCTACCCCTATCTTGGCCCTCCCCGCTTTCCTCTCCCCACTGGTAACCACTAGTTTGTCCTCTGTATCTGTGAGTCTGCTTCTTCTTTGTCATACTCACTAGTTTGTTGTATTTTTTAGATCCACATATAAGTGACATCAGACAGTATTTGTCTTTCTCTGTCTGACTTATTTCACTTAGCATAATGCCCTCCAACTCCATCCACGTTGCTGCAGATGGCAAAATTTCATTCCTTTTTATGGCTGAGTAGTATTTCATTGTACGTATATACCACATCTTATTTATCCATTCACTTGTTGGTGGACACTTAGGTTGCTGCCATGTCTTGGCAATTGTAAATGATGCTGCTGTGAGCATAGGGGTGCAAGTATCTTTTCAAATTATAGCTTTGTCTGGATATATACGCAAGAGTGGAATTGCTGGGTCCTATGGTACTTTTACTTTTTGTTTTTTGAGGAACCTCCATACTGTTTTCCACAGTGGCTGCACCAATTTACATTCCCATCCACAGTGTATGAGAAAAGAAACCTATGTTTTTTTTTTTAACCTTCACGATTATGTTCTGTGACAGTAATGAGACAGTAACAATTTTGTTTCCAAATTATGGAGGAGGTGGTAAATATTTCTCCATGGAGAACCTACCTAGATGATGGCTTTTTGTTTGTTTTGTTTTTGGCCACACTGCGTGGCTTGCGGGATCTTAGTTCCCCAACCAGGGGTTGAACCTGGGCCCCAGCAGTGAAAGCACTGGATCCTAACCACTGGACTGCCAGGGAATTCCTGATGCTGGCATTTTGAAGATTTAAAATGACAGTCTGTTAGAGAACAAACTTATGGTTACCGGGGGGAAGCGTAAGGGGAGGGATAGATAGGGAGTTTGGGATTGACATGTCCACACGGCTATATTTAAAATGGATAACCGGGCTTCCCTGGTGGCGCAGTGGTTGAGAGTCCGCCTGCCGATGCAGGGGACACGGGTTCGTGCCCCGGTCCGGGAAGATCCCACGTGCCGCGGAGCGGCTGGGCCCGTGAGCCATGGCCGCTGAGCCTGCGCGTCCGGAGCATGTGCTCCGCAACGGGAGACGCCACAACAGTGAGAGGCCCGCGTACCACAAAAAAATAAATAAATAAAATGGATAACCAACGAGGACCTACTGTACAGCACAGGGAACTCTGCTCGATATTCTGTAACAACCTAACTGGGAAAAGAATTTGAAAAAGAATAGCTACATGTATATGTATAGCTGAATCACTGTGCTGTACACCTGAAACGAACACCACATTGTTAATCACCTATACTCCAATATAGAATAAAAAGTTAAAAAAAAGAACATACCTCCAATATCTATCTATCTAATCATCTTTGTAGTACTGTACTAATATAAGCATTATGGGGGAAAAAAATGACAGTCTGATTTGGCATAGTGAAGTGTTTATTATTCAGGGTGCAGCGTAGGATACAGAAACCACTCTAGTGTTTCAAGCAGAGACGAAATTCAAACAGAGAATTCGGTGTTTGTAAAGTCTTTCAAAGGACGGAGGTGTGCTCTTCGGTGGGCCTCCAGGAAGCATTCCCAGAACGGCACAGAGCAGAGCCGGTAAGGATGCTCGCTTAAGCTACTCTTTGGAACTGTGAAGGGTCTGAAATTTCACCGTACCCGCAGGCTAACAAGTCAGCCTGCCACGGATCCACAGATGCTGGCCAAAGACACAAAACTCTTAGGTCAGAGACAAAGGTGCGCGAGGTGCTCTGAACCCAAGGCTCCTGCCCGTTCCCCTCGCCTCGCAAGCCTCCGGGGGGTGACACGGCGGTTGGACCGATACTTGTAAAATCACGAGCTTTGGGTGATCGGAATGTTCACCTGGTTGATACGTCTGAGGAGGATGCAATTCGTGAAGGAGAAACTTGAGGGAATCTCTTCTCTCGGAATTAAACCGCTGTACAACACGCTAAATAAAGCGTGTTGTACAGCGTGTTGAAGCCCACCAAATAAACCCTGATTAACGCTCACACATTTCCACCATGCAAGCAGACGGTGCTTTGCGTTGTGCAAGATTTTTATGTTATTGGTGTGATCTCAAGGAGCCTAAACCCGGGGTTTCGCGCCTTGGTGTCTCTCTGTGTGAACAGAGGTCGGCCAGCCCTAGTGCTCCTTTCCTTTTCTTCGCTGCATTAAAAGCACGACGGCTGGTGTCTTCGAGCTTCTCTGACTCAAGAAATCTTGTAAAGCCAAGTCGGCGTCTAATCACTTAGGAGGGCTTTTCAAAGTTGTCCTTACATGAAGGGAAGTGTACTCATTGTCTTTTATCGCGGACACAGCAGAAGAAGAAAGATGATCTTTTTCTCGTGGCAGCCAGTCTGTCCTTTCCTAAATAACTCCAGCACCCTCTAGTGACAAATTTCATGGAAAAAAAAAAAAAAAGTCGTTCCAGTAAATCTACCCAGGGAAAGTAATAATTACCCTCCAACACCTCTGAAGGAAAACAGTAAGATGTGGTGAGGTTACTGCTGTTACTCTTATCATAGCCAGCCATCTCTCCGGCTGAATCTTGGCCTTTCCACCGTTCTCCTCTTAGGCTTCAACACGACTTTCCTGTTTCTCATGCCACCTCATTGTTTTCTTTGTCTCCCTTTCAAGTCCCCCCGCCCCCCTTTTTTTAAAAAGATGTTTTTGATGTGGACCATTTTTTTTAAAGACTTTATTGAACCTATCACAACGGTGCTTCTGTTCTATGTTTTGGGCCTCTGGCCGCAAGGCGTGTGGGATCCCAGCTCCCTGACCAGGGATCGAACCCGTACCCCTGCATTGGAAGGCGAAGTCTTAACCGCTGGACCTCCAGGGACGTCCCTCAAGTTCCTGGTGACTAAGCTGCTTCCTAGCGTTCAGTTTTTTGTCCTCACTTTTTTCTCTTTCCGTTTAAAGTCTCCTTTCAGAGATCTCACGCATTCTCTTATTTCCATCAGTGTCATTCTACAAGGGGCCAAGTCTGTGTATCCCAATTCTTATCTTTCACCACATCTCCAGTGACCTGATGGGTATTTCCACCAAAATGCCCTGCTATTTCCCTAAACACAGTTGTGGAAAACCGCTTCTTATCTCCCCTCGCCCTCAGTATCCACATTTCCGTTCGTGACACCCCCTTTCTAAGCAGGCACCGAAGCTTAGAAGCCTGATGTTCTTTTTACCCTCCCTCAACCCAAAGCCTGTAAACGCCCCAGGCATGTGAACAGCCACGTAACCGTCCTGTGTGTCATCCTGCCTGGAAAACTCCGAGACTCGTTCTCCACCCGCCTAAGCCTGTCTTCAGGTCACGGCTTAACTCCCACCTCGTCCTTGGGTCCTTCTGTGGCCTCTCTGACTCATTTTGAGCTTTCCCCTTAGCCATGGCTGTCTTCAGCAAACACTTCATTTGATTCCTAGTTGTATGATGCTCTCGAGAGTTTCACGTATTAAACCATCAAGTCTTGCCTTATATTTAAATTGTATGTTATCTTCTCTAAAGACAGAAGGTCTCCCATGTACTTCTTTCAGAACACCAGTAGCCCTAGCGCAGTACTGAAGCACGTAGCAGAAACTTGGTAGATGCTTATTGAATTAAGTAGAACTAGTAGTCAGTAGTATTTATCAGTGAGAAGAAATACAATGCCACAGACACACCTCTAGAGGGGGCAAAAAGAAGAAAGTTCTTGTCTAGATTATGTTTTGTGGTTAACAAAAGTAGCATGTAAGAGATCTAGGAGAATGTTTTGTTTGCCCACCCCAAATCTAGTAACTGTTAGGATTACTGTCAAAGTACTAATTGGATCTCTTACGAAACTAGTAACCTCATGGGTTGGCACCAATCTCAAAGAGTGTTCCTGCACATTTTTACATCACAAAGAGATTTTTGGATTTCTCGGTCCTCTGGACAGTCTCCTGGACCTCTGATGCTTCCTGGGGTCTGAGCGGCCTGTACAGCCGCCTGGGACAGTCTCCTCCCTCCTGTTCACATCTGGAGGCAAGCCTGGGCCTCCCACCCTCACACCCTCCTCCCGAGTCACCTGCTCTGTGCTCTCTCTTCCTCCTCGCCCCACCCTTCCTGCTCTCTGCCCAGAGGGCTCTAGAGAGATCCCCTCTGACGACAGCATCTGGGCAAAACCGACTCATGTCAGTCGCTGGATAACTGAAAACCCAGGTGACTTTGACGTTGATATAATACTATTATCTAACCTAGAATCCAAATTCAGATTTGCAAGTTATACATAAAAAAACCTTTACAGCCTCGAGACTACTCTTTTCATCTGCAAGAGCACTTCAGCCTTCCTGTTTCTCTTATGGCAATGACATTTTGAAGAGTACAGGCCAGTTGTTTTTTACAGTGTTCCTCACGGTTTAATTTAAGTTGTATGGTTATAGGGTTTGGTTTAGGTTTGCCTAATAATTGAATCCTTCTCAGTGAATCACATCAGGAAGCACGTAATGTCAGTTTGCCTCATGTTTTTAAGCTACTTTATTGAGGTGTGATTGACATACCAAAAAGCCATGTATCTTACAACTTGATGAATTGAGATAAGTAAGTATACAGCTTTGAAACCATCACCACAATCCATGCCATACACAAATCTATCACCTCCAGAAGTTTTTTTCCCACCCTCTTATTATTATTATTATTTTTTGTGGTACGCGGGCCTCTCACTGCTGTGGCCTCTCCCGTTGCGGAGCACAGGCTCCGGACGCGCAGGCTCAGCGGCCACGGCTCACGGGCCCAGCCGCTCCGCGGCACGTGGGATCCTCCCGGACCGGGGCACGAACCCGCGTCCCCTGCATCGGCAGGCGGACTCTCAACCACTGCGCCACCAGGGAAGCCCCCCACCCTCTTTATTATTATTATGAATGTGTATGTGATAAGAATATTTAACGCAAGATCTACCCTTGTAGCCCATTTTCGTGTCTACACTGTTTCCTTTAGAAATAGGGAATGGTTTGGGAACAGCAAAGGCTGAGGCTAGTTAGGTGATTTGGATAATCCAGAATCTGTATCCTGCTTGCCATGTGAGTCAGAAATAGCTCTCTCAGCCTCCTGCTCTACCTCCCGTGCAAGAGTTATGTGAGCTGGGAGCAAGGCCTGACCAGCCTCTCCCCTCCTCTGTTTTCAGGGTCCTTTTCCATCACTTTTCTCATCCTCCTCTGCCTTCCTTACCTTTCTTCCCCCTGTCCCTCTAGTGCATCCAACAAGAAAGCTGCCAGCATGTCATGGTACAGTAGAAAAGGAACTGGGTTAACAGGAAACCCAGACGCTCATCTCCATCTTTTTCACTATTTGTCTTCTCCCGCCAGTCACCAAGCCTCTCTGAGCTCAGTTTTTCCATTGAGAGAGGGAGAGATGCACTTGGATCATGGCGTTAATAGGATCTGCTTTTATCCGCGACCATTCACCGTTACCCTCACAACCACCACATTCTATGGTATGAAGTATTTTTTTTGTCTTTCTTTTTTTTTAAGGTTATAGCTCAGCAAGTATCAGATAAGCACTTGGAAGAGGGCCGGCTTTATCCTCCTTTGGACACCATTAGAGATGTTTCTCTGAAAATTGCAGAAAAGGTAAAACCACTCTTGTTGAAGCCTTATTATCTTCCCTTCCACCTATGGCTGAATGTGCATGTTTAGGTGTTAAAAATCCACTTCCCTGAAATATCTGTATCAACTTCTTATGTCAGAAGTCAGAGAAATGAGGCCTGGTGCTTTGGCAGAGCTTAGGAACTATGTCTGATCCTTAGAAATGGGTTGAATCATTCATTTCCCCATCGTCTTTCTCTCCCATAATGCAGGTAATTCATCAGGGTTTCATTTCAGCTAAGCTTCCTCCACCAGGCCTTTTTTTTGGTTGGTATCTCCCATAGGACACTGAGATAGTCACCACAGTATTGCACATAAGGTAGAGTGACAGACCGTTAATCACCTGCCTTATCCATGTCTCTGTGGATGTGTAGCACCTTGCAAATCACAGTTGATTATACAGGGCAGCAAGCGGAGCGGTGAGAGCGGAGAACTCAAAGCTGGCTGGCATGGCCGGTGAGCTCTCCAAGGGCCTAGCCAAGAAGAACCTACATTTTCTACAACTAGGACGAGAGAGCCGCTGACTCTTTTTGCAGGCTAGCTGCATTCATTTACTAGGGCTGCTATAACAAACTGCCACAAACTGGGTGACTTAGATTACAAATTTATTTTCTCACGGAGGCTAGGGATCTAACACGAAGGGGTTGGCAGGTCTGGTTTCTTTGGAGGCGTCTCCCTGGCTTGTCGATGACCACCTCCTTTCCGGGTCCTCGTGTGGCCTTTCTGTGTTTGCACATCCCCGGGGTCTCTGTGTGTGTCCAAGATTTCCGTTCTTTTTGTTTGTTTGTTTTTCCGGTATGTGGGCCTCTCACTGTCGTGGCCTCTCCCGTTGCGGAGCACAGGCTCCGGACGCGCAGGCTCAGCGGCCGCGGCTCACGGGCCCAGCCGCTCCGCGGCACGTGGGATCCTCCCGGACCGGGGCACGAACCCGCGTCCCCTGCCTCGGCAGGCGGACTCTCAAGCGCTGTGCCGCCGGGGCAGCCCCTGGATTTCAGTTCTTATAAGAACAGCAGTCAACTTGGGTTGGAGCCCACCGGAATAGCGTCATTTTAAACTCAGTTATCTGTTCAGAGGTCCTGTCTCCAAATACAGCCCCACTCTGAGGTACCAGAGGTGAAGGCATCAACATTTTCGGGGGACGTATTTCAGCCCACCGTCATCGTCCTATGTTGAAACTGGGGTTTCTCAACCTCCACGCTACGCACATGTGTCTGGGTAGCTCTTTGTCGCGGGGGCTGCCTTGGCCGTTGTCGGATGTGTAGCAGCATCCCTGGCCCTTATTCACCAGATGCCAGTAGCGTCTGCAACAGGTGTGACAACGGAAAATGTCTCCAGACATTGCCAGGTGTCCCCTTGGAGGCCCATTTGCTCCTGGCTGAAAACCGACGCTATTGGCGAGTTTATCAGAACAACACCATTTGGATTTCATGTCATGATTTATTGTGTTGATTCAGGGTGGATGCTTGAAACACCAAGTAATCCTTCAAAAAAAAACCTTCAGATAATCTGCTGAGTTATCAATATAGGAAAGAGTATGCTTATGTTTTCTCCTAATTTGTATCCACTAGTTTTAAACTAGTTTGAATTATTAATACACTGAACATCACATTATCACTTTAAGTTCATATCGAAGGGTTCAATGAAAAGGAGTAGCATATGATCAGAGGGGTAAGTAAGAAGACGAGAGACAGCCGGAGAGTATGAAAAACTCAGATATTACACCTAGAAAGAGGAACGAACGCTGAGTGGATAAACAGAAATCGGGAAACCTGGACAAAGAATCAGCTCCAGGAAGGAAGGTGATATAAGTAGACTGCAGGTTTGTGGTATCCATGGCAGCGGGTTGGCCAAAAGGTTCGTTGTGGTTTTTTTGTAACGTCTTACAGAAAATCCCGAGCGAACTTTTTGGCCAACCCAGTACGTTCAACTGTGCAGTTCTAACCAGTAGATGGTGAAACTGAAACTGAAAGAGAGGCTGGGTATTAAGGTGGTGGGTCATCTACACGCGGTAACAGGTGAAGCTCTCGTCTTGCAGAGAGTCGGGCGTTGACGAGAAGGAGAGAGTGAAGAGTTCACGGAGAGAGAGCGTCGTTAATACAGCGTGTCCTGGGGGCAGAAAGAGGAGTGGATTTCTGCAGAGTCTGTGTCAGGAATGAAACAGAGCATTTTATTATAATAGTGATACAGCCTTTGCAAAAGAGGCACAGGGGAACTTTTTGGGGTGATGGAAATGTTCTGAAACTGGATGTGGTAACAGTTGCCCAGCTCTGAATTGATAGAAATAATTGGATTATATGTTAAAACTGTTGAATTTTGTGGTCAGTGAACTGTAACTCAAGGATATCTGTTAAAAACATAGTAATACCATATCACGGGCACTCCGGAAAATAGAAAAGAGGAAAATACCTGATATTCTACTTTTCTAAAACAAGCATTGTCATCATTTTGGCGTGTGTGTTTGCTTGCAGTCTGTTTTCATTTGTTTGCTTTCTTTTCTAACACTGTTGTAATAACGTGTAAGGGTGTATTCACATACTTTTGATCATGTTTTTTTCGTAAACATTTTTCCATAATGCAGCACAGTCTTTATAACTTCAGTTTTTTCATAAATGCATAATTTTACGTTGAGAAGAGATACTTAAATCATTCTGATATTCTTCAAAACACGCTTATTCAAATAAGTCTGTCATACAAGTAGCTCCTTAATGATTGCTTTCTTAAAAACTGGAGTGAATTAAAGAGCACATATGGAGTGATTAATTTTGACAACAGGGAGAATCCATTCCTCTCAAAGAAAGCAGGGGAAGAGAATGTTTGAAGATATGGAGGAGACAGTTGGAGTTGAGGAAAAGAGAAGTTGAGATCGTTCTCTTGGATCAGTTGGAATTTTCTCAGCAGAGTGAGGAGAGTCAAATGGAGACACGAGGAGGGGAAGGTTTGAAATTGACTTCGGGGAAATTGACTTAAGGTTTTTTTAGCTCGTTTTTGATTTTTAAAGGGTAAAAGCATAATGTGCAACCACATGGGCCCAAGTAAGGTTAGGAAAGGAATGACGTGGCAGGTGACAGCTCTGAAAGGAGAAAGCCCGCACTGAGGGCTCGCCACAAAGACATGGAGACAAGGTTCTGTGATACCAGCAAGGCACAGAGCACCGAGACTGGCTCCAGAGCCCCGCTGATTAGAATCAGGATACCCTGGGAGAGAGAAAGAGGTTCTGTAGGAGGCCGTGGTCGGAATCGGGCGATTGCTGAAACTGCAGGGTATCGGAGTTCAAACTTAGCAGGGCTTTTAAGGTATTTAGTTCAGTTAATTATCAGTCAAGTCATTTCAAGGCTATTAAGACTGACTTATCTGAGAAATTCTGGTTGGAACACCCATGAGTAAATCTGTACTATTCACACTTTCCTTTCTTGCTGATATAGTAGTCTACTCTTGTTACATGATTTATAATTGCATCTTCACTTTATATCTTCTTTGTGATTATGTGTTCTTATTATAATACACTTAATTTTTTGGAAACAGATGAGATATAAATTAGAACTTAATTTTTTTTTTTTTTTTTTTTTTTGTGGTACGCGAGCCTCTCACTGTCGTGGCCTCTCCCGTTGCGGAGCACAGGCTCCGGACGCGCAGGCTCAGCGGCCACGGCTCACGGGCCCAGCCGCTCCGCGGCACGTGGGATCCTCCCGGACCGGGGCACGAACCCGTGTCCCCTGCATCCGCAGGCGGATTCTCAACCACTGCGCCACCAGGGAAGCCCCTAGAACTTAATTTTTTGATACATAAAAAATTCTTTTTTAAAATTGAGGTATAATTGATTTACAGTGTTGTGTTAATTTCTTAAACATACACACACACACACACACACACACACACACACATTCTTTTTTTTTTTTCCGGTACGCGGGCCTCTCACTGTTGTGGCCTCTCCCATTGCGGAGCACAGGCTCTGGACGCGCAGGCTCAGCGGCCACGGCTCACGGGCCCAGCCGCTCCGCGGCACATGGGATCCTCCCGGACCGGGGCACGAACCCGCGTCCCCTGCATCGGCAGGTGGACTCCCAACCACTGTGCCACCAGGGAAGCCCCCACACATTCTTCTTTTCTCCTCTTTTCCATTTTGGTTTATCATAGGATGCTGAATATAGTTCTCTGTGCTATACAGTAGGACCTTGTTGTTTATCCATTCTATATATAACACTTTGCATCTGCTAATCCCAACCCGTCTCCCCCTGGCCCCCTTGGCAACCACAAGTCTGTTCTCTATGTCCGTGATTCTGTTTTGTAGATAAGTTCATTTGTGTCATATTTTAGATTCCACATATAAGTGATATCATATGGGATTTGTCTTTCTCTTTCTGACTTACTTCACTTAGTATGATCATCTCTAGGTCCATCCATGTTGCTGAAAATGGCATTATTTTGTTCTTTTTTATGGCTGAGTAGCATTCCATTATATATATATATACTACACCTTCTTTATCCATTCATCTGTTGCTGAAACAGATGAAAAATTTCTGACATGTGCTCACCATCATCTCTATCCATTAAAATAATTAATATTCTTTTCTTATTTCTAGATTGTGAAAGATGCATACCAAGAAAAGACAGCCACAGTTTATCCTGAACCCCAAAACAAGGAAGCATTTGTCTACTCTCAGATGTATAGCACTGATTATGAGCAGATTCTACCTGATTGTTATTCTTGGCCTGAAGAGGCCCAGAAAATACAGACCAAACTTGACTAGTAGCTTAATAGCTGATATTTCTAACTCCATTAATGAGATCTTGAAGTCTTTCATAATTTTCAAAGATTGGAATCTTTTATAATGATTCATAATACACTAGAGTAAGATAATTTTACTTTAACCATCTAAAAATTTATGGAAGAATATTAATATACTTTAGGATAAACATCTCACTAGACAATTTTGCTTCATTTACTTTATGATTATTTACGGTTTCTATCTTAATTATTTTGCCCAAGTTCTGTTTAAAAGCTATTGTAACTACTACTGAGAAAACCCATCATTTTTACATAGGGAGCTAAGGGGAAGACTAAAATTAGTAATAAATTGATATCAGTATTAAAACCCATAATTCTTTTGTTGTTCATTTTATTAAAAGTCTACTTTGTAAAAAAAAAAAGATCGAAATGAATTTAGGCATAGACAAACTTTTGCTAAAAACAGAAACACTTTACTCTGTTGCCTAGAGAAAAACAACTCCTCAGGTATTTTTATTCCAATCCTACATTATATCTGTTCTTTTTGTGCAGCTGAATTCTAAGATTTCTAAGAAAGACCACTGCTGTTTACAATGCCTTGTGCAGCCTTAGATTTTAATGTTCTTTCGACATTGTTCCATCTCCTTATCACCTTGGTCCTCGGTCAGAAATCCCTTCGTAAAAGCACCTTTCTTTCCCCCTGACCAAGTGCCCTATCTCAGCTCCACACCGTTGCTTCTGGGCCTTTGTGGACCATGGCCCTATGCTGAGGTTGGTGCCTTCGGCTGAGCACAGCCTGAGAAGTGGGCAGAGCTGAGAAGGGTGGGTGAGCTCCTTGAGAAAGGGCTGCCTGTGGAGTTGACATCCTCAGAGAGACATCCCCAGACTCAAGGCAAGCTGGGTTCCCAGCTGAGTGACCTGGCCTAAAGCCCCCTTGATTAGCTCAGGTCATTAAGAGCTCATTGTGTTACAGCAAACTCACTTTCCTCTGGGTTTGAAGAAAGTTTTGTGACCACTTCCCCAATATCAGAAATTATCTTTACATCAGATATTAAAATATTCTAATCACTATCAGTAGTTACAGCCCAGAAATGAATGTTAATTTCAGGTTTTACTTTTGAAGTTAATAATTGAACCAATGGAAACAACTGTAAATTCTTAAGCTCAGGTGCAGTAACATTTACTATTTATTTATAGAATTATATGGAGGCTTTTTTGTTTTTGAAGTAATGCTTTTAAACAGTGTAAGAAGATGTTCAAGGTAAACTATGGTAGTACATGATTTCATTAAAAGTTGAAGGTTACACAAGTTGTTTTAGGTGTCAGTAGAAGGGGTAGGGGTATTTCTGAAGGTAACGTTTAGTCAAGAGTTTCCTCAATATAGTTACTTTGAAAAGATCTGGAATGCCTGTTTCTCGTCTAGTTTCCATGTTGTCTTGCAGCTCTAACTAAATGTGTTTACTTATGCAAAGATTTATTAAAGCATAGAAACAGTGAATGAATAAAATTATAAAATAATTGTCTTTTTTTCTTAAAATATCATTACACTTAAAAATGACAATGCCGGGTCTTGGCAGTCCTATGATAGGGAATTTGGAATTTTAAAAATATTTCAATAGCTAATTTCACTATGAAATTCATTCATTTAATATATGTATAGTCATATTTGCTGTATACTGTTATGAAGGAGCTACTGCCTTGTCCTCAGAGAAGGATAATGAAACAAACATTGGACGATTACTTAACCAGGTACCAGGTAGTCTATGTACCTTATCCTGTTTAATGTAGTCCCCACAATTCCCTGAGGAAGTAGACCATGTAAGTAACGTGCCAAGTCCACAGGGCTCGTAAGTGGAGGAGGAGGACTGTACATCCATGTTTACCATTTCTCCATAGTCTGTCCTCTGTTCACTAGAGTACGGTTAGAACAGCACTGTCGAATAGAAAAAAACAAAGTGAGTCGCATGAGCAATTCCCGCCCCATGGCCTCATAAAAAGAAGGAACAGGTGGAATTCATGTTCATGTATTTAATTTAAACCAACATGTCCAGAATATTGTAAAAAGTATTGAGATATTTTTACATCATTTTGTTCATACTAAGCCTCCAGCTTTTTCACATTTACATCAAAGATATTTGCATATACATCAAAGTCATGAGAACATATAGGAGAATGGAATAGAACAGCTCGCAGACAGACCCCCCCCTGAATATATTAGTTACAGAGTTAGCACAAAATTCAACACAGAAAGAAAAGAGTGTTTGGTAACAGGGTTGGGACAGCTACCTACCTCGTGGACCTACCACCTCACCTTATATAAAAAGGAAGACTTTAGATGGATTAAAGACCTAAATGCGAATGGTAAAAATGTAACGTTAATAAAAATTAATGTAGCGAAATATCTTTGGGACCCCCCCCAAAACACAGACATGAAGTAAAAAATGGATGTGTTGCATTAGCTAAGGATAGGAAGGTTTTGGCTGATAAGTGGGTGCTGCCATATAGCAGTATAAAGTGAGGAAATCCAGGACGGTGGAGTAGGTTGGTTGCTTCTACAGAGATGGATTCATAAAGAAAGAGATAGTTTAGGTTCAAAGGCTTAAATTCTCAGCTCAAGGCACCGTATAAATACTAGAAAAAAAATGCCTCTATTTTTGCCGAAAGAGTCTCTTCTCCCTTACTCGCTGTAAGGCTGAAATAACAGAAACCCAAGGTCATACTTCATCCTGCTGGCTGCCAGATTTTAACAGGAGTTGTACTCAGCCTCACCAGGACTCTCATGTGAAAGTGAAGAGTATCGACTAGGAAACAGGAGGATGTTGATTTGGAAATGGGGATCTGTGGGTAGGGAGATTTGGAGGACTTGTGATGCCCTAAACAAGTCTTGAGTCCTGACAGTCCTGTGTCGCAGGAAACCCCTCATCCCCAGGCAAACCAGCACAGTTGGCAAGTCCTTCCTTGCTCATCAAAAACGGGAGCTCTTCCTGCCTAAAGAGGCTGTTACTGCCTTAGGTGAAGATCCGGTAATGACCTCACTCTATCTCCTCCTGCTCCTCCCAGATGACATCTCATTATCTCTGTAGGCATCATATCAGAGACCAGCTTGCAGAGGAGCTGGGGTGGATACAATTCAGAGGGCAAGCCCAGGAGGAGAGGACTCCCACCGAAAGAAGTCTAGACTTTGCTCACTTACATTGGCAACATCTGAGGAAAACATGGAGTTCTGAAGATGTTGTACTGAGGATGGAAAAGTGTAACTTGGGATTGGGCAGACTTGACTGCTGGGGGTGCACTTGCCACAGATCCTGCATCTAATGTGCTGCCTTGAGCAGCTGAAAATGATTCTGCTTGTTGGTTCAGTTAGTTGACTGAAATGTAGACTTGATGGTGACACAGGTTAAATGAAATTGAGAGCGCAAACATTCCTTGAGATAATATAAAGGTCTTCAAAGATTTACAAACTTGGGAAGATGGGAGTGGTTTTGTCATGTGCAATCTGATTGTCCTAATCCTAATGATCTCCTGAGTCTCCCAAGAGGACCTATTGGTGAACCTCCTTTCGCTAAGACCTTGAGAAATAGATTGGGGAAGGGATTAGTAGCATCAATGAAAAGCATTTTTAAAATTGAAGTGTAATTAACATATAACATTATACTAGTTTCAGGTGTACAAGGTGATAATGTTTGTATATGCTGCAAAATGATCACCACAGTAAATCATCATACCTAGTTACAAAAGTTTTCTTTCTTGTGATAAGAACTTTTAAGATTTACTCTCAGCATCTTTCAAATATGCAATACAGTGTTATTAACTATAGTCACTATGCTGTACATTATATTCCCATGACTGATTTTATAACTGAAAATTCATACCTTTTGACCCCCTTCACCCATTTTGTCCACCCCTCCATCCCCCACCTCTGGCAACGACCAATCTATTCTCTGTGTCTATGAGCTTGTTTGTGTTTTGTTTTAGATTCCGTATATAAGTGAGATCATATGGTATTTATCTTTCTCTATCTGACTTATTTCACTTAGCATAATGCCCCTGAGGTCCATCCATGTTGTTGGAAATGGTAAGATTTTATTCTCTTTTATAGTTTGTGTGTTTGTGTGTGTCTGTGTTTTTTTTCTTTATCCACTCATCTGCCCGTGGACACTTAACGTTGTTTACATGTCTTGGGTATAGTACATATTGCTGCAGTAGGGCTGTATATAGCTTTTCAAATTGGTTTTTATTTTCTTCAAGTACCCAGAAGTGGGATTGCTGGATCATTTGGTGGTTCTAGTTTTAATATTTTAGGAACCTCTGTACTGTTTCCATAGTGGTTGCATCAGTTTGCATTCCCACTGGCAGTGCATAAAGTTCCCTTTTCTCCACATCCTCACCAACATTTGTTATTTCTTGTATTTTTGATTATAGACATTCTAATGTGTTATCTCATGGTTTTGGTTTGCATTTCCCTGGTGATTAGTGATGTTGAGCGTCTTTTCATGTACATATTAGGCATCTGTATATCTTCTTTGCAAAAATGTGTATTCAAATCCTCTGCCCATTTTAAAATCAGATTTTTTTTTTGCTAATGAGTTGAGTTCTTTATATATTTATATATTTTGGATGTTAATTAGCCCCTTATCAGATATGTGATTTGCAAATATTTTCTTCCATTCAGTAGGTTGCCTTTTCATTTGTTGATGGTTTTCTTTGCTGTGAAGGAGCTTTTTAGTTTGATGTAGTCCCACTTTTTAATTTTTACTTTTGTTGCCTCTACTTTTGGTGTCAAACCCATAAAATCATCACCAGAATTGATGTCAAAGAGTGTACCACCTGTTTTCTTCTAGTTTCATGGTTTCAGGTCTTTCATTCAAATCTTTAATCCATTTTAAGTTCATTTTTGTGTATGGTGTAAGACAGTGGTCTAGTTTCTTCTTGTGCATGAGACTGTCTGGTTTTCCTAACACCATTTATTGAGGAAACTGTCCTTTTGCCATTGTATATTCTTGGCTCCTTTGTCATAAATTAAATGATATATGTGTGTGGATTTATTTCTGGGCTCGCTTGTTCTGTTCCATTGATTTATGTGTCTGGTTTTATTCCAATACCGTATGGTTTTGATTACTGTAGAATTGTAGTATAGTTTGAAATCAGGGAGTATGATGCCTCCAGCTTTGTTCTTAAGATTGCTTTGGTTATTCAGGGTCTTTTTTTTTTTTTTTTGTGGTACGTGGTCCTCTCACTGTTGTGGCCTCTCCTGTTGCAGAGCACAGGCTCTGGACGCACAGGCTCAGTGGCCATGGCTCAAGGGCCCAGCCACTCTGTGGCACGTGGGATCTTCCCGGACCAGGGCATGAACCCGTGTCCCCTGCAATGGCAGGCGGACTCTCAACCACTGCGCCACCAGGGAAGCCCCAGGGTCTTTTGTTGTGCTGTACAAATTTTAGGATTGTTTGTTCTATATCTGTGAAAAATGCCATTGTAATTTTGATAGGGATTGCACTGAATCTGTAGATTGCTTTGAGTGGTATGGACATTTTAACAATGTTAATTTTTCTAATATGAGCATATAATGTCTTTCCATTTATTTGTGTCTTCAGTTTCTTTCATCAGTGTCTTATATTGATAGTTTTCAGTGGACAGTTTTCACCTCTTTGGTTAAATTTATTCCTAGGTATTTTGTTCTTTTTGATACAATTGCGAATGGGATTGTTTTTCTTGATTTCTCTTTCTGATAGTTCATTATTAATTAGTGTATAGAAATACAACAGAATTTGTATATTGATTTTGTACCCTGCAACTTTACTGAATTTGTTCTAACAGATTTTCTTGTGGAGTCTTTAGGATTTTCTGTATATAATATCATGTCATCTGTAAATAGAGACAGTTTTACTTCTTACTTTCCAATTTGGATCCTTTTAATTTCTTTTTCTTGCCTAATTGCTCTGGCTAGTACTTCCAATACTTTGTTAACAAAAATAACAAGAGTGGGCATCCTTGTTGCTGATCTTAGAGGAAAAGCTTTCAGGTTTTCCCCATTGAGTATAATGTTAGCTGTGGGCTTGTCCTATATGCCTTTATTAAGTTGAGGTATGTTTCCTTGATACCCTCTTTGTTGAGAGTTTTTATTATAAATGGATATTGAATTTTGTCAAATGATTTTTCTACATCTATTGAAGTGATATAATTTTTATCCTTCGTTTGGTAATATGGGTGTATCACACTGATTGATTTTCTGATGTTGAACCATCCTTGCATCCCTGGAATAAATCCCACTTGATCATGGTATATGATCCTTTTAATGTATTATTGAATTTGGCTTGCTAATATTTTGGAGGACATGAAAAGCATTTTAATGACTCTTCTCTATAAGCTGGGAAATGCTGTAGTGAAAATGGGCTCCTTATTTCAATAGAGACATCAGAATCTTGGGGCTACTAGAGGCTTAAAAAGCAGCACTTTGCAGTAATTAACAACTGGAGACAAAGTGGAAACAGTTACCATAATAGGGATCAGGTCCAGTGTAATCAGAGTAGTTTGGCCTACAGAAATCTTTGGTGGGGGCCAGTAAATCACGGGGTCCCAGAGCTTGAAATGATGCTGAAAAATTGAACTGGGACCTCACAGGTCTTGATCAAGAAAAATAGATGCCAGTGTATGCAACTGATACAGCTACAGGGATGCATATCAGCTGAATGTCAGTTTGGCTTAGGACCAAAATGTGGACAACCAATGTAAGTCCTACTTGATACGTATGTAACAGTAACAGTGGAAAAGCCTGACCAGAGCCACAAAGACAGAGTATCAAGGCCCTCACCAAGCTGCCATGCACAGATATTAATGAAAGACCCCTCAGGTGAAGAACTGTGTAATATCATAAATACGTTTCCGAAATCTTCCTTTGAGGCTCCACTTAATAGGGTAACAATGCATTACAGAAAAGAAACCACTAGGCATTTGGGAAGTCATCTGGCAACAGTCTGAACAAACACAAATTTCTGAAGCCGTTGTGATCTACTGGACAAAGTGTATACGCTATAGGAATGAGACCACCGTCTACTTGTCTTCCCAGTGAAGAGTCAGAATTGATTCCTTCATTGTCTGTGGCAACATCCCCACATTAGATCCATGATACATAGGAAAAGAGTTATTCTGGCAAGAAGTACCAAATGATTTGCCAAGGTAAGTCCCACCATCAAAAGCTTTAAAAGAAGCAGGGTGTGATTTTTATCACGTTCGGACTTAAATGATCTTTGGCATGTGCGAGAGAAAGAGAGGACTCGAAGAGTGACAGCATTAGGTTCATTAATTTAATCAGATGCTGATTCTAACCGTAGCTGTTGTCAGACAAGTTCTCTTTCTTGGAGCAAATCAGTAGGGAGCTATTAATTTGGCCAGTGCTTTCTTGTTTTTTCCTTATTCAGGTAAGGAGAGGGCACCTGTAGTGTCAGTTTATCAATAAGCAACATTAAAGGTTGTCTTCTCTTAATGTTCCATTAACTCTCTGTGTGCCAGAATATAATTCTTGATACCAGACTTCGATCATCTCAACATTGTACAGGGTATCATGCTGGTCTAACACATTGATGATGATATATGCTTATAAGACCTGGAGCACAGGTGTCATGAGCTTCTCTGGATACCTGGTAAGATACATCGTGCTGAGGGGTAGAAGATAAATCCTGGGAAAGCACAAGATCCTGCCACCTCAGCCGACTTTGTGGTGGTCTAGTCTTTGGTGTATGTTGGAATATCTCGTCCACTAGTGAAGAAAAAATTGTGTGCTCTATTCCGCCTACAGCTAAGGAGGAGCCTCAGTGTTTGGTGGGCCTCTTTGAATGTTATGTGCAATGCTCGAGCCCATTTATGGGTTGATCCAAATGCTTCTAGATTTAACTGGGCTCAGAAGAAAAGTTTCTCTGGCCAATCCAGGTTGCCGTGAAAGTGGGTCTACCACGTGGATCCTTTGAGGGAGATCTAATGGGCTTAGTTTTGAGGCAAATCAGGATTCTGTATAAAACCAGGATTTTGGAGCAAACCGTACCCTCTTCAGAAAATACCTGTCCTTTCAACTTACTAGTGGGCTGCTTGAGGTAAAAGCAAGGGAAAGAAAATTGTGTTGTTCAAGAGGGTTCTGTGAAGACCTCAGATAGGCTCCCTCCAAGCCTTCTCAAGTTCTCAGAAGGATGGCAACATATTTCTGATTTCATATAGGGGTGTTTTCAAAGTCTTTATGGTGCATCAGCTCATCTAGCCCACTCTTCAGTCTGTTATGCAAGTATCCTCAGCCCTTAGCCTAACATAATAGACCAACAAGGGATGAAAAGCAGAGAACATATTTGAAGAAATACTGATTTAATTAAGTTAAAAAAAAAAGACACAAGCATTTATAATGAGCATCGTTTCCAAATAACCATTTAAAAATATAATGTATACATCATGAGGATTCTTTTTTTTTTTTTTTTTTTTTTTTTTTTTTTTTGCGGTATGCGGGCCTCTCACTGTTGTGGCCTCTCCTGTTGCGGAGCACAGGCTCCGGACGCGCAGGCCTAGCGGCCATGGCTCACGGGCTTAGTTGCTCCGCGGCATGTGGGATCTTCCCGGACCAGGGCACGAACCCGTGTCTCCTGCATCGGCAGGCGGATTCTCAACCACTGCGCCACCAGGGAAACCCAGGATTCTTGAATTACAAGGAATAGAGACTGATTCTGACTTTGAAGGAAAAAAGGGGGCAGATGTTAGGTAGCTCAAAGGAGGTTTTGGCCAACTGAGCATTCCGTAGGCCAGAAAGGAGGGTGGCATTAGGGATTCAAGCAGCAAGAGCTCAAAACCATCTCTCCGGGAGGCTGCTAGAGGGCAGCCTGATTCCAGCAGTCACTTCTCCTCCCAGAGAATGGGCATTGACAGAGAGGCGGGGGTGGGGGGTGGGGGGGGTGGTGCGCGCGCGCGTTTGGGGAAGGTAGGGGAGACGCCTACTTCTATCAGGCTAGGCAAACAACACCATAGGAAAAAAGGATTGGCACATATGCTCCTACTGGACCTGTCAAAGTAGGTTCTGAAAAATTATCATCAGAAAGAGCTCCAGAAGCAGTAAAGCATTCATAAACCAGAACTTATTCCCTTCCTTTGAGTTATGTAAAAAATTTTTGTTCCATATTCTTTAAACTTCTCTCTCTGTGGCTACTTTTGCTCATTTAATCATAGAAAACCCTCTCTGAGTGGCTTAGGCACATATGAGGTGGATGGCATCTATTCCTGTCTCAGTTCAAAGGGAAAAAACTTAACGGGGTTACGTCTGTTCAGGGCCTGAAAACTTGTGAATGCTAATTATACTTCTTATGGCCTTGGGGAGGTTATATGGGAAATTGAACTCCTATACTATGTTGTTTTCAGTCCCGGTAAAGATTGAGAAATGAGTCTTTGGCAATGTCAGTCCTGTTTCTTCCCTTTGTGTATAGGGCAAGCGAGGCCCCAGCTTGAGTCCCAGCCACATGCAAAGCCAGGATTGAAGCGTGAATAGGCAAGGTGGATAAGCAGGGAAGGCAGGCCCGCAGCAAGCGCCTTGGTTTGAGGGTCTCAGTTGTGCCGCCGCCGCCGCCGCCGTGAAAGGAGACTCGTTCTGATGAGCTAAGAAGAGCGAAGGGGGCTTCCCTGGTGGCGCAGTGGTTGAGAATCCGCCTGCCGATGCAGGGGACGCGGGTTCGTGCCCTGGTCCGGGAAGATCCCACGTGCCGCGGAGCGGCTGGGCCTGTGAGCCATGGCCTCTGAGCCTGCACATCCGGAGCCTGTGCTCCGCAACGGGAGAGGCCACAACAGTGAGAGGCCCGCGTACCACAAAAAATAAAAAAAAAAAAAAAGAAGAGCGAAGGGAAGGACAGAGTGGACCCCGTTCCCAGGCCTCATGGTTAGCAGAGTCAGCTTAGTGCAGGGTCTGCTGTTTTGTCACGTCCTGGCCCTGCCCGGACGTGTGTCTGCATCCTGGACACAGACTAAAACCAGACACCGGAATGGGCTGTTTCATCAAAGATTCTGTAAGTGCCGCCAGCACACGCAGGAATTTTGGCAGCTAACATCATCAGGAGATGGGGAGTGAAGCATCCCCTCCATGTCACTAAATCTCAGCACCCAGCTTTGGAGTTCTGAGGGGAGCAGGACATCAGTGGGGGAGCTCCCCGGAAGAGGGCCTCTCTCTTCAGCTAGTCGTAGCTAAAGAGAGGGTGGGAAACCAGAGAAAGCTGCAGAGACGCAGCTCACGGCCTTCTGTCCTCCCTTAACTGCAGGTGAGACTCCCAGAAATTCCTGGAGAGGGGTAGATGCTTTGTAATGAAAACGTTTGCTAAGAGCTACTTAGATAGGAGCTGTTAGCATTCAACTCTCAGTTTGAAGAGGCAGGTGAAGCTTGTGGAGCTTGAAAGTTGCAGAAGCGATGGCAGTGACGTCACCAAAATGGGGCGCCTGACCTTCGTCCTCTCGGAAGGTGATGGCCCTGGGCCACCTGCAGTGGTCCTCTCCCAAACTCTCTGCCCCACAGAGCGGTGCAAACTGGCCCAGGAACGAAGACCCGCACGCACTACTGGTGGGGCGGCGTGCACAAGAAGCCACAGCTGCTTCTGTGGGGAAGAAGCCAACTAAGAATACGGGTACGTGGTCCTCAGTGTCGTCAACCAACCGATGCCACGACACGGCGCCGTGTCACCACCGTCACAGTTAGCATTGGGCTTTATGAAAAGAAAACACCCCACCCAGGGAGTTTAAGTGAGAAACGTGGTAAACACGTGCTCTCTCTGTTCTGATTTTAAACCTGACTTAGAAAAACGTGGGGTGTCACCTGCATGCGAGCAACACGAAAAGGAGAAATGTTATTCATATCTATGAGTTCGGAGCTGCGATTTGACTACTGCCATTAAACTGGGCTTTGGACTCCTTTTTGATCAAATTAGCTTCACTGGTTTAACCGACAGGTTTTTATTAATTGACCATTAAATAGCTTTGAATTAACACAAGAACATGGAGGTAACGTCACAATTGCACTGTTATAAAGTTAAAAGCCTTCTGTGTTTCACTTCCAGGGAAAAATGCTGGAGCTATAGGTTCCCCACAGATGATGCTTAACCGCCACTGGTCCTTTTATTTTGCTCTTACTAATAGAAATGCTAACTTAGCGAGATGACAAGCAGAGGTCTCTTGGTGGCTTCCTAGCAGTCAGAACTTTTGCTCTCGATACCAAACAATATCTGGAAAACATGCTCACTTTTGTGTCTTTTGAGAAATTCTAAGAACTGGCCGAGATTCATGTGATAGTCATTCCTTAAGCCATAGTCACCGTGCGCCTCAAGAAGTAATTCTTCAAAAGAATGGAAAAGCCGCAGGTCCTCCCCATTTCCTTCTGTCTCCACGCTCTCGGCATGCTTACAGGAAATGTGTTTCCAGTTGGGGTACCTGATTGTGTGCCAGAATTCTTCACAGTGCTCTTTGAAGCCTTCCACACAGATTATCCCCGGCTTTCCCGTCATGCAAAATCCTGTCACATCTAACCTCTTCCCGACATCCAAAATCTTTTTTCGTAGGTCCTGCTGATATATATGGTGACTGTAGATCCACATGCGGAGGAACGTGTTCTTGACCGGCTTTGCTTGTGTAGACGGTTCATACACGAGCTTCCTGTTCAGGAAGTAGGAGGCACTGTTGTCCTGCAACCACTGGATGGCTGCACACACACAGAGCTCACCCGGATCAAAAGTCCCTATGTAAGAAGTGAGACCTTTGTTGAGAAGGAGCTGCTGTTGTCTGTCAAGTTCGGATGACCGTCCGAACAGCTGCAGTGCTGCGTAGGGGTAGCTGTGAGGCATGGTTACTTGCAAGTCAATTTTCACCTTAAAATGAAAATCAAATAGATTTAAGTACCGTAAAATCACATAAGCTAGTTTATCCATGGCCACTGCACGATGCTGATAAATGTCATAGTTACTGCTACTATTACGTGTCAGCTATGTGTCAGAGAGTGCACAATTTTACAAACACAGTTTTACAGACATAAATTCCTTCCATGTGTGCATTCATTCATTCCCATATTCATCCAACACCTACCATGTGTCAGGTACCCTATGCTGAAATCAAGAAGTGAAGAAGCTAGACACTAGTTCTGCCCTTCATAGAAAGAAGCCGAGAGCCTAGTGAAGGAGACAGACGTTGAACAAATAATTATACACAGCAAGTATTTCACCGCAAAGGTGAGAAGCATGGCCATAGAAAAGTAGAGGGGTCCGCTGCAAGGTGGGACCAGAGGGACGGCATCCGGTCTGGGGAGCCGGGGAATTCCTCTGAGGGAATGGCGCCCAGAGGCTGACTAGGAAGTAGCTAGCACAGCGGTTCTCAAATGCCTGGCCCACTTGTTTCTTGGGCTATGCTAACGTTCCTGGAGATAATGCATCAGAAGGGGAAGGTGAATTCATTTTCAGAATTTAGATTTCCCATCTGCGTCTGCTTTCAGTGTTATGGCGCCATCAAAGAAACAGTCATGCACCCCTTAAAAGCCAGCTTTGCTAAAGACAATCTTTAGGTTTGTGAAAATCATAACATATGTACAAGGTAGTGCATACTACAATAGCAAGATTGGTAAAAATGGATGAGTGAATAGAATGATAATGGCAGTAGAAGACTGCAAGATGTGTTTAATAAAAACACTAGGCATATTTATTAAAAAAAACCAAAACACTAGGCATACTGGTATAAAAGGTGTGCCTATGTATGTAAAATTCAAGATCTTTCTTGAAAACAACTTACAGGTCATCCCATATTTTGCTGGAATATTCCATATATGCATCTGGAATATTCTCTATTTGCTTCCTGGACAGGAAGCTCAGGTTCCAAGTGTTTCCAATATAAACTGGGCACCTGGCAACAATTAAAACCACTCAGGGCACCTACCTTGGGCTCCTCGATCTGGAGTGTAATCACAAATTCGATTTTGGGTGGCAGTGCCTCCCTTGTGCCTTCCAAATATCTCTTTATATTCGTCAGGGCATTGACATCTTCAAGTTTTACTTCTCCTTGGTTAGGAAACATAGAAAACAGCATTTCCATCTCCAGCAGCTGAAGTTGAAGGCATTCGTTCATTGAAGCGGACATGCTGACTTGAAATCAACCTGTCAGGAAAACCAGAAGGGCCCAGGGACACTGGATTTGTCAACGTCGGCGGTGTCCAGAGGAATTTCCCGCAGCTCCCTTTCCGTGGAAGCAGCTTCGCAGGAGCGCTATTACGCGTCGAGAGCTAGGGGCACAAGCCGGGACACTTACACTCTTCTGCTTTATCTCCTGGCCCCCAAATCTAGTATACACGACATCCTCCAAGATACGTCGTTAAAATTCAGATTCCCAGTCCCTTTATCCCCAGCCCCCGCTTCCGATCTGGATCAGGGAATCCGGGCTCTCAACAAGTGTTCCGAATTATTCCGTTGTAGGTGGTTGGGCAATCACCACCTGCAGACGCTCTGCAAGGCTGAATTCTGGGAAAGGCGAGGGGCCCAGCCTCCGAATTCCACCCAGGTGTCGGGCTGGGGCGGAGCTGGCCGCTGCGGCGAGGGAAGCCCGCAGGGCCGGCGGGGCGGAGCTCCACCTCCCCCGGCTCCCGGGTCTCCCGGGCCCCGCCGCGCTCCACGCCAGTTGCCGCCCCTCAGCCCCAGCGCCACGAGCCCCTCCCGGGTGGGCCTTTCCGCCTTTCTCGGGAGCCACCCTGGCCCCGGGCGGCATCCTGTGAGTCCGGGCGATTTGGATCCACCTGGCCTCTGCCCCGAGGGGCCCAGGCTTAGTGAGGGGGTCTTACAGGTAAATAAATAAAATGACGTTTCGTGCGAGCTGGGGCGGGGGGATGGGGAAGGGGGTGGGGCACGAGAAGGCTCCACAGAATCAGACGTTTGGGAGATGAACCTCGAGAATCGAGAGGGGGATGCGGGAAGCCGGGAGGCGCTCACTGGGGCCGGGACCACCTGGTTAGAGGCCTCATATCGGGGCTGGTACCCCGCATCCAGGACCACTTGGAAGCCCGGCTTCCCAGGAACGCGGGACCTGCCACCCTCTGAGACCCGAATCTGGAGTCAGGGGTTGCGTATCTGCCGGTCGCAGTGCTCTGAGGGCCCGCGACCCTCGGCCCCAACCCCCGGGCCACCGCGGGGGCCTCACCCTTCCGGGTCATTCAAAGGAAACAGCCCCAAGCCCTCTCGCAACGCGGATCCGCAGTTCCGCAGGCGCGAGGCGCGCGTGCGTGACCGGCAAGGAGGCGGGGCCTGGCCCGCGGACTCTTCCCCTCTGTGATTGGCTGAGGGGCGGGACGTTGGGCCGGAAGTCACGCAGGGCCACGTTTGCGAACGCCGACCTCTCTAGTCTGGTTCCTGCCTACTCTGGTACCCCCGCCGCGGCGAGGGAGGTGGTCCGTGCTGTGGAGGTGAGTGGGGGAGGGGAGGGGTGTCTCCCGGCAGAGGTGAGCGGGGCCCAGAGGCTTGGCGGCGAGAAGGGGACCTTCCGGTCCGCAGGGGTTCGGCCGACCGTCAGGCTAACGGGCCGGATGGCGGACTGACTCGCGGGCCGCGCGGGACACACCTACTAGCCACTGCGGCTCGGGAGCGGGCTGGAGGCGCGGGCCCGAGGGTCTCGAGCTGGGGAAGGGGTCTCGTCCATCACCTAGGTGGGGACGTCAGGGCTGGGTGCCAGGAAACGTGGGGCGATTCGGGGGCTGTGAGGAGAGGGGAACTAACGAGGTGCTGAAGACTGAATGGAGGGAAGGGGGCCGTTCTTAGCTTTTTTAAAGTGGACAGTTTGGACTTGAAAATACTTTCAGTAAAAGTCCCTCCCATACTCGTTGAAAGTAGTTTTAGGACCTAAAACGCATGAAAGGGTGGAAACATTTTACCTTGACTCTCTTTTCTTTTTAAAGACTTTTGGACGTAACAGCTGGTTTACGCCCTTAGAAATAATCACGGTACATTGACGGCTGGTCACTTTTTAATACAACGTCTTCATGCATGTGAACTCGATTTGATCGCTCTAGGCCAAACTAAATTATCGTCCTGAATGCCAGCTTTTTCCAACTGGACAAAAGCAAACATTTAACTTTTGTTCATTGACGCAGTGAAGGACAATAAAGAAAACAAAGAGTTGGAAGCCCCAAGTTCCACTTAAAGTTGGAGTATCCCAGAGAAGGAAGTAGTAGCGGGCTAAGGGCTGATGTTTGATTTTTTTGATGAAAGGTAAAACGAAGATGTTGCTAGTTTCCGAACTTAATTTATTTTTTTTTATTTTTAAATTTAATTTTATTTTTTGCGGTACACGGGCCTCTCACTGTTGTGGCCTCTCCCGTTGCGGAGCACAGGCTCTGGACGCGCAGGCTCCACGGCATGTGGATCTTCCCAGACTGGGGCATGAACCCGCGTCCCCTGCATCGGCAGGCGGACTCGCAACCACTGCGCCACCAGGGAAGCCCCGAACTTAATTTAGAAGGGTGTCCTGATCCTCCCTTATGAAAATACAAAAATCCACTGCAAGGTGTACCGGGAGGTCTGGGCAGTCTTGGAAAGGAGGCTTTTGCCCTTTGCTTTTCCTTTGGGAATAGGTCTCTGTAGCCTGGGAGGAATAGGAGAAGAACTACACAGATTTCCCAGGTATTTTGTATATGCAGCCCCAGTGTGCTGGAGAATGTGACCTTCGGCCTCAGTCTGTCAGCAGCTTCCCATGTAAAATTTAGGTGGTTTAACTGATACCCAGAATTAAGTTTTCCCATTTGTAAAATAATAGGGTCCTTTGTAGGATTCTCTGAATCTAGGTGTAGAATCTTCATTTTAGTTGGGAATGGACCATTTTAAGTTTGCCTTGGGTCCAGGAATTGTTGGGGACAGTCTCATTTCTGTCCTGAAGTGAACAAACACCACAGGTAATGCTAACCTACGGGACTTATTCTACCATTTGTTTCCTCTCTCAAACGTAGGATTTTGGGGGGAGGTTCCGAATGAGGCAGATTAGTTTGGGGTGGCAGTTTTTGAACCAGATGGTCCTTGAAAGATTTCTTACGCCTGAAAAACATTCCTTAATTTTGTAGGCATGGATTTAGATGCTGTTACAAAGCAGTCAGCATTACATGCCAAGCCTGATGGACTCACACTTCAATATGGGACTGCTGGATTTCGAACGAAAGCAGAACATCTTGATCATGTCATGTTTCGAATGGGATTATTAGCTGTCCTGAGGTCAAAACAGACCAAATCTACTATAGGAGTCATGGTAACAGCATCACACAATCCTGAGGTAATGCATTTGTGCTCCGATAAAGCAAATGTTTATTTGCAAGACGAAACCTTAGTTTCTGAGCACTTTGACCCAAAGTACAAATTCTAATTCTAGGAATGTGCCTTCTCATTGCCATATGCCTTCACTTTTGAAACAACTCTTTTCTTAACAAGGGTTCATCTAGCTCATGACTCTTTAAAGGGTGTGGAGAGAGTGAAATGAGACGGTCATTTTTTGGAGTGTGTCCTATTGAGAAGTAACACAATGTCCTTCCGAGTTAGTTGTATTGAGACAGCATCAGTAATAAAAAGTGTTGCCTCTGTTAATTTAGCAGAGATTAAAGAGATTGGAGGCAAGCTGGGGGGAGGGGAGGGGGCAAGTATTTGAAAAGGCTTAGCACAGTTTGAAAATTTTCACACAGCTTTTCCATAGCTAGGGAAAAGTTTCCCGTTCTGAGTGAACAGCTAAACACATGGCTCCAGGGATCCAAAGGGGAGAACTGGGCAGAATACTGATGAGGCCTGATGGGTCTGGTGTTTGTGACAATTCAGTTTCTGAAGTATTCCTTTTGACACATTTTAACCATCATACTGCGTGCTGGCCTATAACTAACACGTGGCTTCAATAACATGCTTCTGTTTGGTTGCTAGGACACGAGACTTTTGCCTTTGTAGCTAAATCAGCAGCAAGTTGAAGCTCTGTGGGTTAGTGAAGGATTGTAACCTCCTCCCTTCCCACCCCAAAACAAGAGGATGTTGCTTATTCGGCTTCTAAATGTGGATCCTCTGAAGGTGTAAGGGTCTAAATGGCTGAATCACCTTAACTGCTTAATGATTTGTAGACAGAGCCCCACACTTACTGTTAATTTCAGAAGCACTGTTTAAAGCAGTTCTGAGCTATTTCCTTCCTTTGACATTCACTCCGACCTGCACTTCCTTTCTTTCCAGGGATTTGAGCAGAGCAGAGCTGGGCGTCAGTGTCCCGCTTCTGTGCCACCCGCTGGTTGACACGCTGCTCAGTGTGTTCTTTGAGTCCAGCCATAGCGAGAAGGATCTCCAGGGATCCCGGGTCTGCTACAGCTGTGCCTCATCACTTAATTGATGGTGAATGCTCAGATGACAGCCTTTTTAAACGGCCAGTGTGGCACCGTGGCTGTTGGATTTAGGAGTCAGGTGGACTTGATGTTTTAATTATCAGAGCTGACGCTAGCTGTGTGAACATGAGCGGAGTTCTTGCTCTGAATCTCAGTTTTCTCAAAGTAAGATTGGCGTGCCCGTAGGATTATTAGTTAGCCAGATAACGTGTGTTGTGAGGATTTACTGAGGTGACGTTTGTACAACACCTAGTCCAGTGCCTGGCCTTCAGTCGTGGTCACCGGTGAAACCTCCTGGCCAGCGCCGTCTTTTGTCGGGGGAAAAACAGCTTGGGTTTACTTCCTCACCTCACCCTCACAGCTCTGCACGGGTGGCTTATCGCTTGTTCTTCTTTCAAGGAAGACAACGGTGTAAAACTGGTTGACCCTTTGGGTGAAATGCTGGCCCCATCCTGGGAGGAGCATGCCACCTGTCTGGCAAACGCCGAGGAACGAGAGCTGCCCAGAGTGTTGGTGGACGTCAGCGAGAAAGCAGCTGTGAATCTGCACCAAGACGCCTTCGTGGTGATCGGTAGAGATACCAGGTGACCGTCAGAGCGACTGGTGAAAGCTGCTTGGGAACACCACATAGGTGGTTGCACCTGTTTTAGCACCCAGGCCAAACCAAAAGAGTCGAGTAGAGTGGAACTGCCATGAGAGGCTTCTCCACGTCCTGGTCTTTTCAGTAGGGTGTCGGAGCTCAGTCACTACCGCAGCTTGGGCTTTGGAGTCTGAGCCCCAACTCTCACACTTACCGTACGGGCCGAGTAGGTCGCTTAGCCTTTTGGAGCTTGCCTTTACTCACCTGTACGGTGCTGATGATGAGTGTACATCATGCAATCCTCCCTGCGGATTACATGACGTAATACACGCAACACACCCGTGTCCTGGCACAAGAGAAGCACTTGGCAAACGTCGCCGTCCCTTTACTTCTGTGGGTTTACGTTTTTCCCCATAGAGTAAGAACATGTGACTGTAAGTCGTTAGTTTTAGAGATTTACTTTATAACCTGTGTTATTGTTGGTTCATAGATCCTTTTTCCCTTGCTGGAGTTCGTTGGAAAGCATTAACCATCTATATTATTTCTACGCATTCGTCACATTTGTCAGCTCTTACCTTCCTTTACAAAAAGGCATTATTGTAAAATGTTAGATTAAAAGCATTCTCTTTTGCATAAGATCTGGTTTTAGCCAGAGATTCTCTCTAAAGGAAACTTCTACTCAGTCTCCGAATGGCTTAGACTGGTGTTTCACCCTTAGTGTGTTACCAGAGGGACTTCCAAACACCCTTGCTTGTGGATCTGTAGGCAACAGAATAGCCAGGTGACTTATGTCGTGAAGCAAGTTATTATCTCACGGTAAAGTCTTGCACACGTATTGGGTTGGCCAAAAGCTTCATTCGTTTTTTTCCCGTAAGGTGTCTCTAGTAGCTCTTAGTTGTCTTTAACTTCATGCAGAACAGTTTTGTTAGATTGTATGTGACAGCTGTCAATCA
This sequence comes from Kogia breviceps, assembly GCF_026419965.1. Classification (NCBI taxonomy): domain Eukaryota; kingdom Metazoa; phylum Chordata; class Mammalia; order Artiodactyla; family Physeteridae; genus Kogia; species Kogia breviceps. Next base: position 886,812 of record NC_081322.1, read on the forward strand.
GCATCCATTTAAAAACAGACTTATCAAAATTGGTGTATTTTTGTATAGCCATTTTAATATTGAAGATGGAAGAAAAAAAGCAACATTTTCGGCATATTATGCTTTATTATTTCAAGAAAGGTAAAAATGCAGCCGAAACGCAAAAAAGATGTGTGCAGTGTGTGGAGCAGGCGCTGTGACTGAGCGAACGTGTCAGTAGTGGTCTGCGAAGTTTCGTGCTGGAGATTTCTCGTTGAGCGATGCTCCATGGTCGGGTAGACCAGTTGAAGCTGATAGTGATCATATCGAGACATTAATTGAGAACAATCAACGTTATACCATGCGGGAGACAGCCGGCATCCTCAGAATATCCAAATCAAGCGCTGAAAATCATTTGCACCAGCTTGGTTATGTAAATTGCTTTGAGATTTGGGTTCCATGTAAGCTAAGCGAAAAAAACCTTCTTGACGGTATTTCTGCATGTGATTTTTTACATAAACGTAAAGAAAACGTTCTGTTTTTAAAACAAATTGTGACGGGCGATGAAAAGTGGATACTGTACAACAATGTGGAACAGAAGAGATCGTGAGCAAATGAAATGCACCACCACCAACCACACCAAAGGCCCGTCTTCATCCAAAGAGGGTGATGTTGTGTATAGGGTGGGATTGGAAGGGAGGCCTCTATTATGAGCTCCTTCCAGAAAACCAAATGATTAGTTCCAACAAGTACTGCTGCCATTTAGACCAACTGAAAGCGGCACTCGATGAAAAGCGTCCGGAATTAGTCAAGAGAAAGTGCATAATCTTCCATCAGGATATCGCAAGGCTGCATGTTTCTTTTGATGACCAGGCAAAACCTGTCACAGCTTGGCTGGGAAGTTCTAATTCATCCGCCGTATTCACCAGACATTGCACCTTCGGATTTCCATTGATTTCGGTCTTTGCAAGATTCTCTTAATGGAAGAAATTTCAGTTCCTTGGAAGACTGTAAAAGGTACCTAGAACAGTTCTTTGCTCAAAAAGATAAAAAGTTTTGGAAGAGTGGAATTATGAAGTTGCCTGAAAAATGGCAGAAGGTAGTGGGACAAGAGGGTGATTACGTCGTTCAATAAAGTTCTTGGTGAAAATGAAAAGTGTGTCTTTTATTTTTACTTAGGCACCGAAGGCACTTTTTGGCCAACCCAATATTTGCCTCTTATCTCTTAGCTAGTTTAAATGATATAGAACATCTTTTTCTACAAGGCAGTTATGTATCTTATTTTCAGATAGATAGAAAAATAATTTATTCTGACTTCTTAAAATGAAAACTAGGTTCTGTACGCTTGGTGGTTTAATACCCAGACCTGGGTTATGCTCGCTCTGTGGTTTCAGTATTTACTGTCAGTGTTCTCAGGCAGTGTACGTGTTGTTACAGTCAAACCTGAAAAGGTATTTGGGTAGGTTAATTAGTGTATCCTTTATATCTATTTCCTACATGCATTTAAAAGCCAAACTCTTTCCAAGAAATATATTGTGAAAGGCTAATGGAAAATGCTTACACTTTACGTGTATTATCTTTTCAGAGTTTTCAGGCTTGGCAGGTTTCATTTAGTTCGAATACAATGGACTTGTTATTCTGAAACTGGTAGCACAGAATTTCTGCATATGCTTTTAGAACTAGCAGCTCAGTTGGTCTCGGGATGGGATGTAATATTTTCTTCCTTTTCTTTCCTAGGCCCAGCAGTGAGAAACTTTCACAGTCTGTAATAGACGGTGTGACTGTTTTAGGAGGTCAATTCCATGGTATGTATTTATCCTGACTTGTAAATTAATCTTTAAAAAAGTTTTTTAAAAAAAATCACAAAATAAATATATATTTAATTTAGAAAAGTTTGAAACTACAGATAAACAAAGTTAAAAAAAATGGACTCCTAGATATAAACTACTAGCTTTTTAAGTTAAAGTTAAAAAAAATTTTCTGGGCTTGTCTATTATATTTTACCTGTAGGAGATAATAGGTAGGCAAGGCTGACCTTAGACAACTTCCTTTATAAGCCTGAATTTCCTGATATAAAAACCCCTGAGGGGACTTCCCTGGTGGCGCAGTGGTTAAGAATCTGCCTGCCTATGCCGGGGACATGGGTTCGAGCCCTGGGCGGGGAAGATCCCACATGCCGTGGAGCAACTAAGCCCGTGTGTCACAACTACTGAGCCTGAGCTCTAGAGCCCATGAGCCACAACTACTGAGCCTGTGTGCCACAGCTACTGAAGCCCACGTACCTAGAGCCCGTGCTCCGCAACGAGAGAGGCCACCGCGGTGAGAAACCCGCACACTGCAACAAAGAGGAGCCACTGCTCGCCGCAATGAGGGAAAGCCCCCACGCAGCAATGAAGACCCAACACAGCTAAAAATAAATAAGTAAATAAATTTTTAAAAATGTTTACCGGGGCTTCCCTGGTGGCGCAGCGGTTGAGAATCCGCCTGCCGATGCAGGAAACACGGGTTCGTGCCCTGGTCGGGGAAGATCCCACGTGCCGCGGAGCGACTGAGCCCGTGAGCCATGGCCGCTGGGCCTGCGCGTCCGGAGCCTGTGCTCCGCAACGGGAGAGGCCACGACAGTGAGAGGCCCGCATACGGCAAAAAAAAAAAAAAAAAAAAAAAAAAAAAAAAAAAGCCCTGAGGTAACTTGAAGCAGTTCATTCTGGGGAGTTTTTGTCAATGTCAGGTATTCCCGAATAGCTGGTCACGTGTGGAGTCAGCTGTGAACAGGTCAAATAATGATGGAAAATATCTTCGGCCTACTTGCAGTCATGATTTGCAGTTCTGACAGGCGGTTTTCCCTGTTGTATCAACTGAAGCAGAAGTAAATGCAAGAGCGCAGGCTGGAACCCTCTTCTCACGTTGCTTGTGCTTCACGTGAGCGCCGTGACTCCACTGGGTGTGGGGGTGAATTTTCCTGGTGTCACGTCTCTCATTTAAAATACCTTCTCCCGACCCCCTCAACTTCCTGTGTGTCCCCTCATTCCCAGTTGGCCGGGCCTCTTCCAGGACTCACCTGGTCTGCTTCTCTGTTTGCTCTTCTTCCTTGCCTCTGCAGGGAAATGTCTCCCCCATCACTCGTCTGTTGTAAAGCGGGAATTCACCTGGGGCCTGGGCTTCCCAGGGAGTGTTTGGTTAAGCTGCAGGGATCCTGTGGGCCTCTGGATACAGCGTGCTGCGTTACCTGCACCTGCGCTTTTCTAGGGAGAGGAGTCATAGCTTTTGTCAGATACTCAAAGGGATCTGTGATCTAAGAATAACTCTCAGAATTTATATCTTAAAGTTTTTATTTCAGTTGATGTCTGTGAAGAGACATCACTTGAAGTAACATCAACAGTCCACACTGTGACCTCTCCCTTTCTTTAACTTCTGCTTCCTTGGCCACTGTTGCGTATTGGCCTTGTCCGCGGTCTCCTCTTCTCTCTCTCCTAATGTGGTGTCCCTCACTTCTCCCTTTCATCCTGCCTCATTTCTCAATGAGTGTCTTTACTGCCATAGCTCCAGCTGCCTATATTCTTTTATTCTTTCGCTCATCAGTTCATCAGCCATTTTTGACTACCTGCTACATACATACAACCCTCCAGGAGTCTGTTTCACTGCGTATCACAACCTACAGTAAGAAAGCGATTTTGCGTCGTGACGTGTGTCTCGTGTGCTTGTGTGTATGACTGAAATGAAAGTTTCAGTGAACCGTACTTACCCATACTCAATGACGTGTTCATCTGTTTTGTTAAAAAAATGCAGAAATGATGGCTGGGTTTACTAAGTAGATTCCGTGACCTGTTGACAGGCTTGGCCTGAGGTTTGAAAGCATTCGTCTGAGTCATGTCTCACCCTGTCCCAAACTGTGTTCTTTCTGTCATCCCCGGAACGGTTGAACTTTCCAGGACTGTCATTCTATCTCTAGAACCATCACTTTTCTAGGGTTTTAACCTAGAAGAATTTGAGAGTGATGTTTTTTTCTTTTCTTCAAACTTTTTGCTCATTTCTCTCTTCAGCTTAGTGTATTTCAGGAAATGAAAGGCGGTTGATGTGGCTGCAGCACAGAGAGACTGAGGGAAGCCAGTAGAGGCTATAGGGTTAGGGAGGTAAGCAGAGGCCAAGTCATTCCAAGCCTTAGAGGTGGTGGCGAGAGGTGGGGCTTTACTCCAGATGCAGTGGGACTCTGTCGAAGGGCTTTATGCCAGAGAATAAGATCACATTTTCACTTTAAGTCCCTTTGGCTGTTGCGGGGGGAGGGGGGAGAGAGGGAGGGAAGGGGAAGAGAGGGGGAGGGAGGGGGCAGGGGGGAGAGGGAGGGGGGAGGGAGGGAGAGAGAAGGAGGGGGAAGAGGGGGGGGAGGGAGGGAGAGAGAGGGAGGGGGAAGAGAGGGGAGGACTGTGCAGTAGTTCGTGTAAGACATGCTAGTGAGAGAAATGGAAAAAGGTGGAATTAGTAATGAATTCAAAGGATTTTGTGATATGTGGTGAGGCTAGAGCTGTGAAGAATGGCTTCTAGGTTTCTGGGTTGTTCCGTGGAATAGATGGTGATGCTTTTTACTGAGTAACTGTCTATAATAGTCATTTAGTAAATGTTTATTTGGTAATTTTGATATCGGTCACAAAATCCTTTGGTTTCGTCCTTCAGTATGTGTCTTTGGAATATGTTTTTTTCTCTCCTTACACACTTCCATTAAGCTAGTCTAAGCTCTTACTCACTTTTTTTGAGCTTTTCCACCTCCTCTCACCTAATCCTTACACTAGAGCTCACAAAATACCGTTTCTGTTACATTACTGCAGGGCTCAAGAACTTAAAGTGACTTTTCGCTTCCAGTCCAACAACTCTTGTGCTTGACTTTGAAGACCATTGAGGGATTTCGTCACGGAATATTTTTTGGATCCTGGTCCACTTTTGCTGTTTCTCTTGCTTCTTGCTTATGGTGCCTTTCTTGTGTGTTTAGCTGTTTTTGACTGTAAGCTGTTTTCTGGGGAAATTATTTGTGGGCCATCTTTGAGGTTTATGATAAAGGTGTATTTACCTGGCTGAGTTTAGTGTTTGCTTCTGCTGGGGCCTGGGGGTACTACCTGGCCGGTGGGTGACAAGGTTCTGTGATGCCAGGGCTGTTCTGGATCCCGTGTTTATGTGAATTGGAACTGGGTGTCCGTGGGAGGCCTGTGCTCGTGGTGACAGCTCTTCAGGGCGGGCTTCCCCCTCTGCTCTGCTCGGTGCCAAGACAGCTTTCCGGGGTGTAGGCCCTGGGGGCTGGCTCACTTCTAACCCACTCTTGCACTGAAGAGTGGTCCTTGGTTTTTTCCTTTTTAATGGAATTTTTATTCTGTATTGGAGTCTAGTTGATTCACAATGCTGTGTTAGTTCCAGGTGCACGGCAAAGTGATTCAGTTACACGTGTACATATATCCATTCTTTTGCAGGTTCTTTTCCCACGTAGGTTATTACAGAGTCTTGAGTAGAGTTCCCTGTGCTCTGTAGTAGGTCCTTGTGGATTATCTGCTTTATATATAGTATTGAATAGTATGTGTATGTTAATCCCAAACTCCGCATTTACCCCTCCGTGCCACGTTTCCTCTTTGGTAACCATAAGTTTGTTTTCCAAGTCTGAGTCTGTTCTGTTTTGTAAATAAGTTCATTTGGTTTTTTGTTTGTTTTAGATTCCACATGTAAGTGGAATCTAAAACATCTAAAATATATGATATTTGTTTTTCTCTGTCTGACTTCATCCATTGTGTATATGTGCCACATCTTCTTTATCCATTCATCTGTCGATGGACACTCAGGTTGCTTCCATGTCCTGGCTACTGTAAATAGAGCTGCAGTGAACATGTGTCTTTTCAAATCAGGGTTTGAAGAATAGTCCTTTGGGGCGTCAGCCTCATGAGAGCCTGTCCCCCCAGTTGCACACCTTAGACCAGCGTGGACTGTTTGCACCGAGAACCATTGCTCAACTTCTTATTTAGGGCAATGTCCTCAGAGCAAAATTGGTTTCCCTGCTCACATCCCGGAGTTCTGTCTTCATGTAAATTTTGGCCTAATTCCTTTGTAATGTTGGTAATTCTTTTTGAAAAGAGATTTCTTTCTCTTATTCAGCGTTTTTGGTTGTTTCCGGGAGGAGGGTTCATGTGAATTACGTAGTTTGTAATGTTACTGGAAATAGAACTCAGTTGTTACTTTTCTGCGTTGCTCTGTTTTTACAGTGCTAGCCGTCTATACTGAACGATTGGTTGTTGCTCTCAGTAGTAGTAGTTCATATTTTTTTAGAACCCAGTATGTGTCCAATGTGTGCCTTTTCCACCACCGATTAATGCTGACACTGTCTCCCTGGAACTAGGGTCACACCCCACGGGCTGAAGGCTCAGTGCCACCAGCCTTGCCACCCCCCCCCCCCCCCACCCCCCCCCCCCCCCGCTTCAGATGCGAGTCACCTGGGCTTCTTTGTAAACTAAGTAATTAATTTATCGCCCGGCCTTCTGACAGCCCTCTCCTCGGGGTCGATCAATTTGCTTAGGTAGGCTCATAGAACTCAGGAAGGAAATACTTTGCTTACTAGATTACAAGTTTATTAGAAAGGCTGTCACCCAGGAACGGCCAGATGGTAGAGATCTATAAGGGAAGGGGCGTGCAGTGTCCGTGCTCCCCGGGCAGGCCGCTCGCCCCGGTCTCCAGGGCTTTTATGGAGGCCTCGTGGTATAGGCTCACCGATGAGATCGCTGGCCGTTCTGTTTGAGCTCAGTCTCTTGTCGCTCCCTCCTGCCCTCCCTGCAGGTGGGGAGGAGACCGTGGGACTGAAAGGTTCAGCTCCCTAATGCTGTGGCTGGTTCCCCGGCAGGCCGGCTAAAAGTCACCTCATTAACGTAACAAAAGAGTAAGGGTTTAGCGGCTGTGCCAGAAATGGGGACAGAGACCAAATGTATATTTCTTATTACACATCATCATATGACAGTGTGAAATGTAATGATCTCAGTGGATTTTTATGCATATTTCTGGATAGTTTTCAAAGTCAGTGTTTCTTGTATTTTCTGAGATGTCTTTTTTTTGTCACCCTGAAATTCACGCCGTACGAGTCCTAAACTTTTCTTCCGTCTTAAGGAATGTGGCAAATTGCTTTGTGTGTCTCTGTGGCAGATTACGGCTTGCTGACGACGCCTCAGCTGCACTACATGGTGTGCTGTCGGAACACCGGCGGCCAGTACGGAAAGGCAACCACGGAGGGCTACTACCGGAAGCTCTCTGCGGCCTTCGTGGAGCTCACCAAACAGGTGAGAGTCTCCTGAGTGGGCTTAGACTTCCAGCAGGCGGCCCGAGTAACGTCAGCTGAACGATTTATTTTAATTAGATATTTGCTGGCCCTCCTCCTCTTGCAAAAACGTGGCGCGTCTCCTTTTCCTTTTTAGGGCTCTGCAAGGTCCGGGCCTCGTATCCTGCTGACTCTCTGTTGGCACTTACTCGGTGAGGCGCGTAGTGTGTTCTGGGCTCGCTGGGGGAGGAGAGTGGTGTCCTTGCGGTTATCGTTGTGTTCGTTCAGAGGAGAGGTACCGTAGGTGCTGTTGGCGTCATACTTGAGGCACCGACTGTTGAGAAAGCCTTTCTTGCAGGTGAATTAACTTCCTAAACCTGAACGAGATGTGAGGGGTGTCATTCATCCGATTGGCAGATATCGAGTGTGTGTCATTGTCAGGCATAGTTAACCAAAACCAAGCCTTTGCTCTCACGGAACTTGCGTTGGGGGGCGCGGACGGGTGGGAGAGGGCACGGACAGGAAAGAGCCGCGCGCGCCCGGCCGTGCAGAGCGCTCGGAAGCGAATGGCCGCCGCCGGCACTGCGCCGCCGCCCGCGCACTCGCGCCCGTATCGGGTGCCTGCGTGGAGTACACTCTATAGCATCGTAAGAGGCCTTGCTTGATGGGGGCTAAAGCCTAACAGAGCTTCGTTTCCGTCATCTGTTCGGTCAGTGAAACTGTTCCAGTGTCTGTGTCCGAAGCAAGGTGTTGTAACATTTTACTTCGGTGTTTGACAATTGTCATCTGAATGCGTGTACCCTTTTGTCTCCTGGGTTAAAGCAGACGAGTTCACCGACGTAATGGAAGATGTTGATATGTACATATGTATATGCCGCGCTTCACTCTTACAAGCTGACGTTTCCTTGCGTATGTCTTTTCCTTTCCAGGCCTTCTGCAGCGGAGATGACCGAAGGACGCTGAAGGTTGACTGTGCGAACGGCATAGGGGCCCTGAAGCTCAGAGAAATGAAACACTACTTCTCCCAGGGGCTGTCGGTTCAGCTGTTCAACGATGGGACCGAGGGGAAGCTCAACCATCTGTGTGGGGCTGACTTTGTGAAGAGTCACCAGAAGCCTCCACAGGGTACGTGACAGGTGTGTTTCGCGCGCTCTCAAACAGAGCGGGCCCCGGCCCCGCCGCCGCTAGCCGTCCGCACGGGCCTCTCCCCGCGCTCCGCTGCCGCGCGGGCACAGGCTGCTCTCCGCCCGGAGGCCACACGACTCCTCACGGGGCGCACGACGGCCGCTGGAGAAAGCAGAGCCCAAGCGGGGCTCTGGAGCGCTGGTCTCAGGCCTTAGCAGGCATCGGAATCGCCGGGAGGGCCGGTCCGCACACGCACTCCTGGGCTCCGTGCCGGGGTTTCACTCTCTGTAGGTCTGGGCGCGTTTGTCCAGCCGCTGCTCTCATGGCAGAGGAACAGCCACATTGGCTAAAATTTGACGTGACACAGCTGTTGAGGTTTCAGTAACTTTACACAAGTTGCACGAGCCATTGGATTCACAGGTTATAATCCTTTGCTCTCAATGACCAGTGTTTCTTCTTACTGACGGCGTTAACAAATAGAAGTCCCTTTTTTCAGGGTTCAAGCACACGCCTCATCCACTGCCGATTATTTTTCAGATGAGAAGGGACATCGTGGTACTGGGGAAATTGCATTCAGTTCAACACCTGTAGCTTCCAAAACACTATGTGGGAATCTGTATTGCCAAACCTCTGGCTTGCAACGTGGAATTTTACTTTCGTATCATATCGGGTTTCAGCTTAGATAGATTTCGAATGCTCTGTTTTCACTTAGCTGTGAAGGAATTTGCCCTGTATACAGTAAACCTGTACACTATTTAAAGCGCTAAGATGCTGGTTTCTGTTTGGAAGGATAATTATTTTTATGTTGTTCTCTTTCCATTTAAATGAATCCTCTTCGCTTGATTTCGAAGCTATTATCTCTATTCAGGTACAAAAACGATTACATATGTTTATGGAGCGCTTCACACAGGAGAAACGATCAGGATTCTCAGTGACAAAACACTCCAATTATTTGTATTTGACTGTACCCTCTGCTTGATCATGTAAGGATAGTAATGTTTCTTTATCTGAAGTTAAAAAGACATTTATTCCTTTCAGCTGGGCTTCAGTTTACAAATTGGGAGACACTTTGTACAACTGACATTTGATTTTTGTAGATCTTGAGGACAGGCTCTATTTGCCTAGCACGTGTTGAATTTTGCTTAAGCCCCGGGAGGATGACTTTAAACACCTCTTGAAACGTCATAAAGTCATAGTGGACATGCTTCCATGTAACACAGAAGGTCACTTATGATCAATACTTAACCGAAAGAATTTTCCCTTCTAACTGGTGTGAGAGAAAAACCAAAAACGTTTTACACTGAGTTTTATCCCCCTTTCTTAGATGGAAGAAATTTGAATTATTTGAATTATTTTGAATTATTCAATTAATTTGAATTATTCATTTTGAATTACTCTGTGTGGCAGGAATTGAAATGAAGTCCAATGAAAGATGCTGTTCCTTCGACGGAGATGCAGACAGAATAATTTACTACTACCATGATGCAGATGGTCAGTTTCATCTTGTGGACGGAGACAAGATAGCAGCACTCATTAGCGGTTTCCTTAAGGAGCCCCTGTTGGAGGTACGGCGTGGGGACGGACTGCCCTTTCAGGCAGGACTCACTGGGGAGATTGTTCCGTATCAGGCAGTCGTTCGGCTGTCTGAGGCACGATCACGGGACGTGGCCAGAAGACACACAGAGAAGTGGTCATTCCAGTCGTTTCAATGCTGGGGCTCTGGTGTAGAACCTGAAGAGAGTGGTCTTCTTTTTTAAAAAAAACATTTACTTTATTTATTTATTTTGGCTGCGTTGGGTCTTCGTTGCTGCATCTCTAGTTGCGGCGAGCGGGGGCTACTCTTTGTTGCGGTGTGCGGGCTTCTCATTGCGGTGGCTTCTCGTTGCTTGCGGAGCACAGGCTCTAGGCGCGCGGGCTTCAGTAGTTGTGGCGCACGGACTCAGTAATTGTGGCTCGCGGGCTCTAGAGCGCAGGCTCAGTAGTTGTGGTGCACGGGCCCAGCCGTTCCGCGGCACAAACCCGTGTCCCCTGCATCGGCAGGCGGACTCTCAACCACTGCGCCAACAGGGAAGCCCAGTCTTTTCTTTTTTATACTGGCAAAAAGTTTCATGATTTGCAGCTTTACGAAGGTTTGGTTTCTTTGTAACTGATATTTTAATGAGGGTTCCACGAACATCATTCCCCAGAGCCTCAAGTTTAAATAGAAAATCTCCTCCTCTGAGGGATTTATTTACTCTGATTATGATAAGCTTAGTAACGTGAGATTTATTTTGTTATGCTCTTTTGGAAATCTCAGGTTAGCTGTAAGTATAAAATGCAATGATAATTATCACAATTGGGAAAATGTGTACTTTAGGAATTCGGTGTATACTTTTATTAAGGACGAAAGAGAAAGAGATCAAGAAACCACAGGTTTCTTTGAAAAGGATTCCTTAGCAAACAAGATGTCCTTCATAGGCGAATAAACTGTGTTCCATCCAGACAATGGAATATTATTCAGCAGCGAAGGAAAAAAGAACAAAAAAAGATGTATCAAGCCATGAAAAGACGTGGAGGAAATTTGAACGCATGTTACTAAGTGAAGGAAGCCGATCTGAGAAGGCTGTGTGTTTTAGCATGAGTCCAACTCTATGATATTCTGCAAACAAATCCCACAGAGACCGCGGAGACAGTTAAAAGATCCGTGGCTGCAAGGCGGGGGGCGGGGGGGGGGGATGGGTGCTGCGGGATGAGCAGGTGGAGCACGAGGGCCTTGAGGGCAGAAGATACTCTGTGTGACGCGGTGAGGGCGGAAACGCGTCCTCACACGCATGTCCAGGTCCGCGGAATACACCACACTAAGGGCGAGTCCTAATACACACCATGGAGTAATATAAGTGATACCAGGTGACTTTACAAAAAAGGATTCCTTGTACAGTTGCTTTAAATAATGCTCAAAAGTATTGTACCTTTTTTCTGGCATACGTGTAAATTTTCGGTGAGTTGATTATTGCATAAAACTAAGGCACAGCTGAACTGGCTGATAATTTTGTCATCCTTTAAAACTCTGATTATAGGTTTGCTTTCGTAGGGTCTTTACTTTTGATGGCAAGGTAATTGTCCTCGTTTGTCTTTGTCTAGATTGGAGACAGTTTGAGTCTTGGTGTCGTGCAAACTGCATATGCCAATGGAAGTTCAACACGGTACCTGGAAGAAGTTATGAAGGTATTGAAACATTTCCATTTTCTGGTAGCTTCCCCATCATTATCTTCTATTGTAAGATGCTTCTGTGAGGAAAATAATGCCCTCAGAAAAATAAATAGGTTGAAGTGCGCGAAGCTGAGCTGTTGTCTACTTAAGGATCAATAGAAATCAAAAATAAGAAAAAGTTAAATTGTCCGTAATGCTAAAAGGGAAGGAGACTGTCCTCCCTCCTTTTTCTGAGAGTATTTCTCTTAGAAAACTTACAATTTTTTTCCTCTGTCCTTCTGAAATTAATCTCAACGTTTGTAGGTGAGATAGGCCAGTTTTACAGTTCAGAAGTGGTTTCCATAAGGGCCTGGAGTCACCCCTTTGAAACATCAACGTCAGGGAAGATAGCATCCCATGTCTCAGCCTCCTGAGACTTTCACCTAGGTACCGCTGAGAGCCAGACACCTGTGTCCGTGACAGAGAGATGCGACGGGAAGGTGTACTGTTCCTCTGCAGAAGGGCACTTAGCTAACACCAGTGGCCACTCCACTCCGCAGGAAGATTTAGGGCAAACTCCGCGTGACAAACCGTGCTGTGGCGTCTTCCTGAGAAGTAGGCTTGTTCACTAGGTACACCGCCGTGGGGTTTTGTACCGTGCTGCCCGCTTTAAGAGTCAGAGGCTGCAGGGCCCAAATTGGGTCTTTTTGCCTTTATTCTTTTTCTCCCTGGCTAGAGTAATATTTTCTAACGTGTGTATGCGTTTTCAAATGTCTGCATTTTCGTAGTTTTTGCGGCCGTTCTGTTCTTGTTAAAGCAGGAGTGACAAAGTCGGATTCCTTTAGGGTCTGGACAGGGGGCGTGGAGGGAGCCAGCAGGCGGGCAAGGACTGGGACGCTGTGCCCAGGCCAGCTGCTGCCCCCTCGGCGGGAGGCGGGGGCACAGTCTGCGGGAGGAGCGGAAAATCTGAACTGTTGTGTGAATTTCCTGCCTTTTAAGTCTTGGCAGCTGATTCAGAATTTAAAAGAAATAGTGGGTAGGCCGAATAAAACACATCTGGAGGCTGCTGGTCTGTGCCCCGATTTAGATACACGGTCCCAGTAGACCTACTCAAGGGGCTCCATCTGGGGCCCAGTTGCTTGCCTTTCATCGGGATTCTCCGTGTTGGGGTTATTTTAGTATTCTCTTAATTTCTGTCTCAAAAGATTCTCATAGTAAAATGCCCTGTTGAAGAGACAACATCAGTAGCTAGTCCTTCTCAACACATTCTCTTACGGATTAAATATTTTCAGCCCTAGCCGTTCCCGAGGTCCCCTAAATGCAGTCAAATGCCAGGATTATTTGAGCTTGCTCTCTTGTGCAGTTTTGCTGCCTCCTTTCCTTAGCCATGCTTGTCTCGCAGATCCATCCAGGACTTCCGCTACCCACTGGTGCTGTTCCAGCCACCGGGATTAGCCCTCGAAACCCCCTAACCTGAGCCAGGGCTTAGCAGACAGTGGCCTGTGGGCGACGGCCAGCTGGCCAGCTGCTCCTAGCGTTACTGAAATACAGCCGTGCTCGTTTGTTTCTGTATGGTCTGTGGCTGCTTTCGCGTTACAGTGGCAGAATCGAGCAATTGTGGCAGAGACCACATGACCTGCAGGCCCTGAAATATTAGTTATCTGGCTCTTTCTAGTAAAAGCCTGCAGACCCCTGCTCTAGGCCATTCTCCACACTGTAGCTACCCGGAGCTTTCCGAAACAATTATATCGTGTCACTCCCCAGCGTGGGCTCTTTCACCATCTTATCAGGGGCCTCTCCCTCTCTCACCCTGCTTTCTCCCGGCTGTGGGCGTCTACAGTGCAGCCGCCGCCCGCAGCGACACGCAACGCTTAGCATTTCCGTGGCGCGGCTGGCTTCCTCACTGGGCTAAGCTCCGGGGGCCTCGTTCCCGGGGGTGATAGGTACGCAGGGAATAGCTGCTGACGGAGTAACTGCTGTCGTTTCTTTAAACACGTGTGTTACAGGTGCCCGTCTATTGTACTAAAACTGGTGTGAAACACCTGCACCACAAGGCTCAGGAGCTCGACATCGGGGTTTATTTTGAAGCAAACGGGCACGGCACAGTAAGTTCCCCAGAGCAGTGACACCCGCCTTTCGCCGGCACTGCTCGTCAGTGGTGGGATTCTGTACCTGGGTGGTAATAGGTAATACTGCACTTTGTTGAAACGATCAGGATGGTGACAGAATAAGATTTAGTTGATATATTATTATGTTCTGTGAAACTGTGGCTCTTTTAGGTTGTAATGATCTTCCTTTGAGTGTGAAGAGATCATACTAATTTGTTCCTGTAATATAGTTTCTTCAGAAACACGCAGTTCTCAATTTTCCTACGACCAGATGGTCTATGCACCCCATTTAAAATATTTTCCTTCATCTGGCCACACGTGGCAAAAGGCCGGTTCAGCAGCCGTGGTCAATTGGAAAGTGTTGGAAAGGTTGAGATTAAGTCACTAGCAACTAGAAATGAGTGTAGTTAGAATTGGCATATAAAGTTTTCTATGGCTCTCAGCAGAGAAAATGTTTAAAGGTTTGAGATATAATTTGCGTACCGCAGCAACATTCACTATTTTAACGTATATTAATAGGTCTTTAGCATATTCATAACGTTCAGAATTTTCTTTATTAAATGTTTTTTACACCTAGCCTCATTTCATAAATGGATTTGAAGTGGCTAACAGAAAACGTCATCTAGGTCAAATAATTTTCATTAATTCAAAATTGGCTTCTAGAGGCCGTGAACATGAGAAGAATGAGTTCCTAGAAAATACAATTAAAGTGTAACGTCAGTGACCTAATGCAGGGGTTGGTCAGGCAGATAGATAGTAAACAGTTTAGTCTTCAGCGGCCGCGAGCTCTGTCGCATCCGCTCAGACCTCCCGCTGGAGGGTAAACGAATGGAAGTGGCCGTGGTTCCACAGAACAAGTGACCGGTGTGCATCTTAGTTTGCCAGCAAACTCCTCTGTATGTCATCGGGTGTCGTATGTAGTATGTAGTGTAGCTCTCCCTCCTTGGTACTGGGCCTCCGAAGGCACTGAAAGCGTGCACGGGCAGGGCAAGGCAAAGCCGCAGGAACCCTGAGCGGCGTGGTGTTTACTACACTAAATGTCCTCGGCACCGTGGGCCGTAACCTGATACATAAGACGAACCTCTCTCTTCTGCTTTTGCTTAGTTTACGTCCTTAGAAATTTAGGACAAGAAAACTGTACTAACTGCAACGAGTTATATTCTTCACAGTAAAATGGATACAGATAAGGCTTAAGGAAGCCTGGTTGCCCAGAACTGGCGTAGCTGGCTGAGGGCAACGTCAGAAACTCGCCACGCACGTTCACCTTTGCCAATGTGGTGTTTTCTTCGTAACCTTTATATTTTGATAACCCAGTTCTATAATCCATAAAGGAACTCGCCCCCACCCCCCCTTGTAATATCTTCTGAGTTCTGATTTGGTATTTTATACTAATTTCATACATTCTAAGGCTGCCATTTTTCCCTCAGTTTCTCCAGATTCATTGAGAGTTTCAAAAGCAGTTTAGTTGGGATGATTGTATTTAAGACTGGGGCATGGAGAGTGTTTTCTGATTTTTGTTATGCTTTGGTTGTAGGTACTGTTTAGTAAAGCTGCTGAAACGAAGATAAAACAACTAGCAGAAGAATTAGTAGAAGATAAGAAAAGGAAAGCTGCTAAGATGCTTGAAAATGTGATTGACTTGTTTAACCAGGTCAGACTCTTGGTTACTTTTACGTTATTCAGAAGGTGGATAGAATAATGTGCTGTATAAAACATCAGGGTGGAGAAGTGGTGGCAGCTTCCTTGCAACAATTTAGATTTATACTGAAATGCAGTGACAATGTCTGTGTGCTTCAGATTTTCAAGTAATGAGTAGCTTATAGCTGGAGTCAGCAGATTCAGCTACTCAATATATCTAAGCATATGTTTTGAAACCAGCCTTCTCAAGGGAATTCAGGAAAAAGAGTCTCTGACGAGGCACAGATGTGGGTCAGACTGTTGGGATTGGAGTGGAGAATATGGCAATGGAAGAGCGAAGTGTAGGTCAGCGGAAAGCACCAGAACTAATATTTGAGGGCCCTGCACATATCGGGCACTTTCCATACCTCACTGGGTAATCCTCGCAGTAACAGAGGGAGAGGGGTCACTATAATTCCTGTTTTATAAATGAAGAAACAAAGACTGACTTAGAGCCACTCAGTGGCAGAGTAGATCCAACTTTAGGTGTGTCTTAGCACCAGAGCGCCTGTTCCTCCACTGTACCATGTGTGAGGCGTTCCATCCTCATGGCATAGTATCTCAAAAGGGATCTAGTTGTAAGTAAAAGTTTGAGTCACAGTGTAAATGCTGGAAACTTAAGAGTTAGTTACACTTTACAGGTGGGCAGGAAGATTAAAGGCAGGTTCGTTTCAGTATTCTTGGTAGACCTGCAGCTACTGCTGTCTTCCACGGATACCTTTTTCCCTCACTGTAGTTCGTATTTACCGCCTCCCCCCACCCCCCGTCAGTTATCTGCATTGGGGGCGGGGTGGGGGGGTGGGGTGGAGGGCAGCCAGGACATGGCGATTGGTTTTCTGAGACAGAAACATTCATGTCCACGCTCTGCTTGTATTCTGCTTCTGGATCTTGCAGGCAACCGGTGATGCGATTTCTGACATGCTGGTGATCGAGGCCATCTTGGCTCTGAAGGGCTTGACCGTACAGCAGTGGGACGCCCTCTATACAGATCTTCCAAACAGACAGCTCAAAGTTAAGGTGTGAGCGAGATTTTAGAATTACTTCTTTTCTGAAAATTAACTAAAACAATTGCATTCTGTAAATAAGATATTGCATAGAAAAGACTATTTTCTCACATCTTTAAAAATTACAGAATCGCTCTTAAGCATTCTGTTGTTATTTAGAAGTATCTGCTTTCCAACTTTACTATAAATGATATTATGTATCACTTAAAAAGATTTTATTATAAAAAATTTAAAAGATATGTGTGTAGAGAGAACGGATTTCAACAAGCACCCTCCATGTCCCTAATATTATTTTGAAGCGAGTCCTGGATAGCCTGTAGAGTCAATATTGTAAATATTTCCTCTGCATTATTCCTGGTTTACAGAGTATTTCCAGAGGCTAGATGCTGACAGGTAGAATCTGTAGGCTGAAAGAGAGAGAATTTTTAAAGGCATTTCAGATAAATTGCTGGTTGATTTCTATATAGAGATTTATACCAGATTACACGTTCACCAAGAGAATTTTGGAAAGACAGAGGTATGGAAGCCAGAGCTCACAGAAATGGCTGCTGATTGTTCCGATCAGTTTTTTCCGGAGATTCTTACGACCCTCTTTTTGAAATACCTAAGTTGATTTGATCAATGACTAAGTCACACAGTACTTACTGGCCATTATTTTAGTAACAACTATAATGCAGTCCGTGGCGGTCTCAGTGCTGTACACTTTGTGGTACAGTAAGCTGAAATGTGGGTCTCTTCCTGTTGACATGAAATGGCCATACTCTTTTGGTGGGAATTATGTTGAGTGGGTTAAGCTTGTGAAAGGGAGTGTGCTATGGTAACAAATGAGAAATGCTTGTGCTTAGGTTGCAGACAGGCAAGTTATTAGCACCACAGATGCCGAAAGACAAGCAGTTAAGCCTCCAGGACTCCAGGAGGCCATCGATGAGCTGGTGAAGAAGTACAGGCTTTCTCGAGCTTTTGTCCGGCCCTCTGGCACGGAAGACGTAGTCCGGGTCTATGCAGAAGCGGACTCTCAGGTAAGCTGGGACAGTTCTATTGAAGGAGAGTCTAACATGGGAGGAGGAGCGAGGAGGCGGAGCTGGAGGGCAGGCGGCAGGAGAGGAAACTATTTTAATGGTGTTGGAATCTCTAATGTGTGAGATTTATGGAGCCTTTTAGGTTCTTATTTTCATCAGTAGTAGTTACACAGTTGAACAGAATTCCCCCAAATATTTTTCTTTTAACTTATTCTAGATTTCCTGAAAGTGTCATATTTCTAACTGCTGCATGAATAACTAATAAATACTTAGTGTACTAAACCATACTTAGTTTGACACATAGTAAGCGTATGCATCCTGAAGTGGATTATACCTTTTTCCTTCATTTAAAAAACATCCTGTTGCTTTATGAAAATAGCTGGTTATTTTCAAGTCCATTTCTAAATCAACTGGTCCCGTCATCCATACTGCCTGAAATTTATCTTTGTCTCTGGACTTTCAATTTGTTTTTCAAAATATTTCCTTTAAATGACAGCCTTGCTCTGTGCCTCTGTTTTCTTGATAGGGTCAAAGACTTCAAAGTGTTTGCTCAGCTGAAGCAGTTAGAGTGGGGTGACTGGGTAAATAGCTCTCAGAAGGAGATATTTACCGTTAAGTGATACAGTAGCTTTTTTGCAGATGCTTAGGCCATCCCAGAATATAGTGAAGAAATATCCCTAGTGGTTGAGGATGGAGCCCTAAGAGTTACTTACTCTTTAGGCCGATTGTGGCCTTCTTGCCTTTAATGACTAGGTTCTGCTGAATTTATTCAGAGCTTTAGCATGATAATCAAATCAGCTTATAAAATTAGTTAACTAGGAACTTACCTGATTTAGAAGAACAGGACGTTTTCCATTTATTTGAGGGTCTTGTTTGTTACTGAAAGATGAAAAAAGTTCTCATTTAAATATTTGTTAGTGAAACAAAATCAGAAAGCTCCCTCCCCTAAAGTTGCAAGTAACCTGGTAGATGCTGTGTCTTTCTCATCTAATATCCTTTCATGTAATTTGCAGGAAAATGCGGACAGCCTTGCATACGAAGTGAGCTTGGCAGTATTTCAGCTGGCTGGAGGGATTGGAGAAAGACCTCAACCAGGTTTCTGAGGACAGTTTTTGTATTTTTTTAGAAAGTAGATTTTTAAAAACTCTTTACAGGATAATAGTACTGCCATTATTGTGACAGGTTCAAACACATTTATAATCATAAATGTTTAGACTGCACCTTACTGGATTATTTCTAGATTTGATTATTTTTCTTAAACAAACACTACCAGAATCATTCTTTAGAAACAGGTAAGCCCTTATACTTGTTAAATTTATTAGTTTTTTTAAAAAACTGAAATTTACCTCTAATATCAATCACACTAATGTAAAATACTGGAGCTTAAGTATATGGTTGAGTCATTAACTTTATAATATATGCAAGGAAAAATTCATGAAGGCTGCTAGAAAATTAAACTTTATTTATTACCAGTTCCTCGTGATGTCTTTTCCGTCGTCGTTACCTCGGGCATTTTGCAGTACTAATATTCACCATCGTTAATACAAATGAGGAGGTCGGAGAAGACTTAATACAACCAATTTTTTTCATAGCAGAGTCTCCAGAACAGTTCTTAGATGACTCACCTCTCTTCAGTTAACATCACCAGGAATTCAGAGTTGTGGCTATGGAGGCTGTACACACCTCTACTCCGTACCGAGGTTGAGATGCTCGTGCTACACTTACAAGGACGATGTGTGGCCCGGGCTTCAATTATTCTTTACTCCTCTTAGTGAAGGTATGTGGGAGAGACGAGTTGTAATACATTACCCAGCCTCCGACAGAGAAGTGACAGCTTTCTGATACTAGAATGTGGGTTAATAAGGGAAAGGAAAAAAAAATCCCCAACCAATCTAAATTACAGCCTGAAACCAACAGAAGAAAATGTGCAGCGTGTATTTGGCAGGTTTAAGACAACTCAGGACAGTGAAACAATGGACCATAATGGACTACGTATGTATATATAGATCTCTTAGGCACCATAATCAATATGCGCCCATAATATTTCAGCTTGATTCAGGCCACAGTCAGACATTCGTTCTTATTTACAAATATTTAAATTAAATACAACCTGAAACGTGTTTCGTTACATACAAAGAAAAAAAAAAAAGGAAAAGAAAAAGAAACTATACAACTCAGAGCAGTGTCAGTTTTAAATAATTACATTTACGTTTAAACTGAATGGAACCACTTTGCTGCTCAAGTTTTTATCACCCCTTCCAGAAAATCTTTTTCTACCGTCTCTTCTATTTTTTGCCTGGCTTTGCTGGAAAATGGTCTGTGGTGGTCCGGCCTCACGCCCTCGTCCGGGAAGGTGTGGGAGCAGAGGCCGGGGCTCCGTGGGCGTCCCGCGCGCCGGCCGGTGGCTTTGCTGCTGCAGGCGTGGCTGAGCGCGCTGAAGAAGGGCAGGAGCTGCTCGAGGCCGCGCACCGCGCAGGCGGTGAGCAGCGGGCGCCCCGGCTCCCAGCCCAGCGCCCGCCCCGGGCCGTCCTCCTCCGGAGCCTTCTGCAGGAAACAGAAAGGCGGCGGCTACCAACAGACGGTGCACCGCGTGAGAAAACTTACGAGAACACGAACGTCAGCACACAGAGGTAAGGAGTGAACACCAATGACGACATCAAGTCTCCGTTCCAGACTTGCTAAAACGTGTGCTTCTAACTGAGGCCTTCTGGTGCCAATTATTAATTGGACATTGAGGGTCTAACACCGTAGTAACGTTTTCTAACCTGAACGCACAAGTAAGCTTAGTTGTTAGCTGAATTAGTTTTGCATAGGGGCCGTCAAATCCAAAAGTTGATGTTGTGCTTTGCGTATACTCAAAAAGCTCCCAGGTTTCTGGGTCCCCACTGATGTACCTGGGGACTAGGTCACAGCGGCTGTAGAAGGGACAGAGAGTCTCACACATTTCACTACCCGGCAGTCAGTCAATTACCTTGTGGCCAAACGGCTGAAACGTGCCACGAGACAGCTGCAGAGCCCACAGTGAATCATTACTATCAGCACAGAGCAAGGAAAGGAACTCCCAGGAGAGACCCTGCCGTGCGCTTCTGTGTTGTGCTAAACCGCATGGGAGCAAAGCTGGACCTGGAGTCACAGTAACGCCAGGGTCAGGGCCCCGGCTCTGCCTCTTGCTTACCGTGGGTGTCCTGGGCAAGTACAGAACACTTCCTCACTTATAAGATGGGGCGATGAAGAGAATGTATGTGAAAACCCTTTGTCAACTGCATAAACACAACAGTTTACGTACTTCAAGTCGCTAGTTTGAGAAGTCAGCTAAACTGTACACACACGGTTGTAGACGTCAGTCTCTATCTAGGGAAAGTTCTGAGAGAACTGCAGATGTTGGAACTGGGGCAGAATCATAGATATGAAAACACACTGAGTAAAGGTAATGAAAACAAACAATGAACTAGATAGAAAAAACTATCAAGTGGGACTTAGGAAGCAGAATTATAGTCTCGTATTTGTTAACAAATGGAATTTGCCTTCTGAGATGAGATGTTGCTGAGAAACTTGCACTGTATACTTAATATTTTAATATCACTAGTTTCCTAGTGGAGAAAACAGATGCAAAATCCAGCTTATTTCCTTGTGTGTGCTTACAATGTTTGCTTATTTTAAAATAAAATCCTGTTTCAAATCTGTTTTCCTTTCTCAGAAGTCTACAGGAGCAAACAAGAAAAAAAGATCATCTAGTTCTTTATCTATGGCCAAATTTAAAAAAAAAAGAAAAAAGAAAAAACAGCTATTAGTTTATTTCTTAGTACGAAACCGCTTTCCTTTCTCTCACTTCATAACACCGGCTTTAATGACAGTCCGGGACTGATGACCACACCACCTTCAGTCCCCTGTGTCAGAGTGCAATTCAATAGCCATTAAAGGGTCTACAGAGATGAATTTACTCTGAAGGAAAACGAGTAATATGCTTGAACCCTCTACATAGCTGATTTTCAAATGTAAGGAAACTATGATGTAACCTTTTGTTTATATTCTTGTCAAGATGTACCTTTAAGAGGACTTTTTTCTACTAAGCTCTTGACCAAGGACAGTGCACTTGTTTCAGTGTTTCTGCTTTTCTTAATCAGAACTACACCACCTCCTCAATAATAAAATTAACAAGTCCGACGTGTTTCCGTACGAACTATTTCTCCTTTCACTGCAACGGTCTACGCTTGAAGAAAGACTTCCTTCCTGTTTACCTCTCTCGTCCTGTTGAAATCCAGACCTGGGTTTGTGTCTCAAGATTTGGTCCAGAGGTGGCGGCTTTTGCTGCCACACCACAAGCATCAAAAAGCCCCCCTCACCTGATGCTTGGCCATCTCCAGTCCCTCCACAATCACTGTCTTAAAGTGCTCCTCCTTGTCCTGTGGAAGGAAAGAGGAGAGCTCACAGCCCGTGCTCCACTGGACAGTGGGCTTGGCCATGAAGACCTTGCTGAAGGTGTTCTGGATGGGGAAATGCTTTCCAATCACAACATTTTTTATTCTGTGGGACAAGTGTTGTGCAAGAGACTGTCGTGTTTATCCCTTAGATGAGGGAGGAGTTTCATGAGGACTCTCGTTACTAATGAAATGCAGGGATGACAAGGTACCTGTGCCTGTAACCACCTTGCTTCCGGATTCGCTGTCGGGAGTATTGTTTCCGACCCGGCAACATCAACGTGAAAGTACCCAAGTGCTCTCCTAAACTCCGGACTCAACTTCCATCGCTCATCTCTTCTTTTACTTACTAGTCCCTAAAGAAACAACTCGATTCTAAATCAAGTTCCGCATGTCCTTCGAGGACAACCTCCTTTTAAACCACTGTCCTCCATTCCATCTCTGTCGTGTGTGGAATGTGGTTTAGGAGCTGCTGCCAGAAGAGGGGACCCCAGAAGAGTGGAAAGTTTCTGAGCACTCAAAGCACATATTACAAACTAGGGCTTGCAAAACAACCCAGATCGCCCCCAAATTGTACAATTTAGTTTTGGAATGTTCTGAACGTAAGGAAAAGATGACAAAAGGTTTGTAACAGAGGCCTACTGATGAACATAAGAAACTCACTACTGTTTCCCTGGGTAAAGATCTGTAATTAATTGGCCTGATGCAGAGAGGAAGGTGCACATAAGATACGATGCATCTTACGCATTTTATCTTCTTACTCTTAACAAAAACAAATTGTAGAAAGAACGCCAATACCTTTGCCCTTTTCCGAAGAAGTTTTGCAAGTCGTACTACGTAAGGTTTAAATTCTCGTTGATGTATGCCCTGCCTTCTCACTTCCAAACCGGAATCATCTGAGGCTTCTGGAATAAAGGCCCATCGGTACCTACGTACAGAAGAATGAGACCAGCGTCGGTAAGATGCACGCTGTGCCGTCTGAGACGAGGCCACATAAATCCAGTAGACACGTCACGCGTGAACCCACCACTGTGTAACGGATCCACAGAGCAGCCTGTAGCCCTGTCACCTGGGGCATGTTTCTGAACCTGAGCCTTTACCAGTAAATCAGGACAATATTAACTACCTCATAGAGTTGAAATGAGTACACGAACATTTGTAATGAACAAATGAAATGTGGAAAGTACTCGACACCATTTTTTTCATGACCACAACACACGTAACTTGACAAATGTTTCCATGCTCGTTCATCACTACATAGATAAAAATCTCCAACATATACTTGGCCAGATGTTCCCTAACTACACGGTAAGGGGGCAGAGAACTGAAAGCGTTTAAGAAAGGTTTAAGTAGGCCTTCTTTCATACTTGTATTGTATTTTTATTTTAAGTTTTGTCTTTAATAAGTAAAATTAATATCTGTCTCTGGAAGGAATTCAAACAGTAGACAAGGGCGTGCACCAAAGAGAGGTGGGTAGGCTCCTTCCCACCACAGGCTCCACCAACATTGCCAGTTCCGTGTATATCCATGCAGAGTTTTATTATGCACAAAAGAGCACACGGTCACACAAGCAACCCCCTCCTCTTTTAATAAATCAAATGATGGCTGCTTATTTTCATTACACATCTTGGAGATAAGATCATATAAAACAGCATCCTCTTTAACAGTTACAGAGTACTCCAGTGTTGGAAGGTACTGATTCAACCAGTCTCCTAGATTGTCCGATTTCTTGCTATTACAAATAGTGCCATAATGGATACGCTTATATAACTGCTGACTTTTATGCATGTCTGAGAGGACGGTGACTGGGAGAAGTGCTTGGATATAGCAGAATTACTGGCCTAAAGAGGATCTGTATTTTGAATTTTAGGAAATATAAACCTCTTTGGGAAAAACTAGACGATATCAATGTACTCTTCCAACAAGAGTAAGAATGTCTCTATTGTTAAGGGTAAAAGGAAGTACGCTTTTAGATCTTTACCATTCTGATAGTAACTTTAACTGGAATTTCTCTTATGAGTATGACTGAGCACCTTTTCGTACGTTTTACAAGCCATTCCTTTTCTCTGAACTATTAACCCTGTCATTGGCCCATTTTTCTATTGTGTTATATCCATCTTTACACATTAAGCAAGTCAGACTTGGTCATATACATTGTAAATATCTTTTCCCAACTCAATGCTGCCTTTCAATCTTTATGGTATTTTTTAGTCACACAGAGACTAAAAATTGTTTGTAACTAAATTATGAACTATTTTAAACTTTTGAAAAAAAATCATGCTTAGAAAGATATTACCCTTTCAAGATTATTAAATTCTCCATGTTACCTTTTATCACCTTATAGATTTTGAAAAAAGGCAGTAGTTAAAAGAAAAAAAACTGTAGTTGATATGACAGCATTTTCATCTCTTTTCTGTATGTTGACAAGTAAAGAGTTATGATAAACCCATTTTGGTTCTGATCACAGAAGCTGAAAGGCCACCAGTGGAGCGTAATATTCTTCCTAGAGCGTGAAGACTAGTTTCTGTTCCCTCTGTGAACCTCAGCATCCGAGTTAATTTCGGCCACTTGACTACAATTCTGCTTAGCAGCCTTTTCTGAACTTCTTCAGGAGTAACATCAGTTTAACAGACACCCAGCCGCTGAAATTCATTAACAAGTGGATATATATGGTTTTCAAATGGAAAAAAAATTAAAGGGACTGGAATTAATGTAAAAAAATTTCTAGTTCATCCCATTACATTCAATGAAAAGGAAGCTTGTGCAACAGAAATTTTTAGAGATTTAAGTATATCCAAATGTAGAAAAAGGATTCTGGTGTCTTGCTCTTAATCCTATTAATATTCCATTCCAGAAGAATAATATAACACAATTTTATATATTATATAAATACACATTTGATCATGTGGATAAATTCTCAAATTAGCTACATAGCAATAAAGCAATCATATAGTTTGCCTATTTAAAAAATTTAAATATGAGAAATCATAATTAAATATTTTTGAGCACTTATGAACAAGGCATTTACCTTACATTAGTTTTCTCCCTATTCCCCTCTGCCATTTCTAGTTCAATTCACTGTCTTCTGAAAGAAGAGCCTCCTTGTTTCCAGTCTCCCCACCTCCCATCCTTTCTCCAAACTACACAGCCAAAGTAACATTTCTAAAATACAAGACTGATAACATCACTTCACTCCTTAAAATTCATGCTTCAGCGGCTTCCCACTGTCCTTAGTAAGTTACTAAGTCCAAGTTCTTGAATACAGCTTGTAAGTCCTGTAACTCGGGCCCTTTCCAGCCTCATATCTCAACATGCTGCTCCAGCAATACTGACCTTTCAACACTGCAGACACACCAGGGCCATTCCAACCTCTAAGTCTTCACCCCCGCCTCCCCCAACCATCACTCCACCTCCTCAGTGTAAAACTCCCCTCGGGCCTGCTCTGACCCCTAGAGCTCAGAGGGGTCTCCGCTGTGTGGCCTCACAGCATCCTGCAGAGCTGCCCGAAGAACACCCACGGTGTGTTAACGGCACGTCTCCTACACTGGACTTGAAGCTCCTAAGTCACGTATCCGGCTGCCTCACATGTGCTGCATACTCAACTTGTTGACTGAATGGTCTGTCAGTCTTAATACACACACGACGGCCATTTCCCACACCTTCCAACAACTGTTGCCCTACCATCCTCCTGCCACAACAATTACATTTTAATAAAAATTATGAATACTTCAACTTACACAAAAAAACTTTATCTTAGATGTCACCAACCAAAGCAAATGCATTTCAAACATATCCATTTAATATCCTTACTTTTACTTACATCTGAAACTGAGGAAGATTTTCGGAGGGCAACGCCAGAGCCAAATCCAAAAATTTGCAAGCGGAAAGATAGAGGTTTAACCACCGCTGGCTGTTATATGAAGTAGAAAAGCCATTACCTCCTGTGTAGGTTGTCTCCAGACCAGCCACAGAGGGGCCTGAAGTCCTATAAGCAGGAGAGAGTGCTGTGAGCAGTTGTACCCACTTACTAACAGGTAATTCCTGGAAAATCTCAAAGCGCCAGCTAATGTTTTTCATAATCATTCTGATAAGTGTACCAGTAATCGCCAAGCAAGTTCATGACTTGCTTGTTCTCAAATCAAACATTAATTTTTCTTCTTTAAATTTTAAGAATGTAAAAATAGTAGAGAATAACTTGTTATACTCGAGAAGTATAAAAATACAAGCTGTAAAACCAAGAGGCCTCCCTACTACTCAGTGTCCTGCAAGGATGGTGGGAGGGAAACTTTCTATAATAATCAACACAGTTATTAGTATAGGGGACTCTCTTTTATAAACCTAGGATTAAAGAAGCGTAAAATATATTCAAGACACACAGTGTTAAAGGAACTTTTTAATTTATAAACTTATTTGTACAAAAATTCCTAAATAAAAATAAATTATATTTAGTCACATATTAATAAACTGCTTCTGCTAAAAAAAACCCCAAATTTTAGTACATTACATTGAGATCATCCTGGAAGATACAGACATTTGTATACCTTAGTTACAGGTTACCTGCCATAATAGGTTTTGCTGAATGTCTCAGGAAAAAGATCTGACCCACTAAAACCAATACTGCTCACATGGCTGAAACAGTATTGCTTTAAACTAAATTTGTGTCTAGAGGCCAAAGGCCACACATGTTGATAGTTTAATTCAGTCTAAAATACCTAAGGAATACATGAAACTGTATTATATCCAAATATGATCAACTGGATAATAACGGACTAAATGCATAAAGCGTTCAGATAAAATAACGTCTCTACCCTCCTGGTTGTAAAGTAATGTTCTGGATGATTTTAGGATGCTACACACTGACAAGACTCAATCAAAATGAATTACACATTTACCGTGAAATGTCTTCATCAGCAGTGAGCTCCTGCTCCATCAGCAAAAATACCTGTACCTGAAGACCACGGAAAAAGTGTCAAATGTTTACTTAATCCTTCTTTCAAATTATCTTTAGGCTATATTTTCATTAATCCAAATACCGATTTTAGGATACAACTTTAGGATCTTTAAATTATACTTAGTTTCCAAAAGTAAAACTGAAAATTCAGCGCAGAGCCTTGCTACTAATTTGGCAGAGGTGAGATGAACGCATGGGCTTACTTGGTGATTATGGAACAGAGATACAGTTATCAAAAAAGGAAAAATCTTGGGCTTCCCTGGTGGCGCAGTGGTTGAGAGTCCGCCTGCCGACGCAGGGGACGCGGGTTCGTGCCCAGGTCCGGGAAGATCCCACGTGCCGCGGAGCGGCTGGGCCCGTGAGCCGTGGCCGCTGAGCCTGCGCGTCCGGAGCCCGTGCTCCGCAACGGGAGAGGCCACAGCGGTGAGAAGCCCGCGTACCGCAAAAAAAAAAATAAATAAATAAAAGGAAAAATATTGAAGCCAATTTCTTTATGGGGAAGTTATAATGCTGGGTTTTTGGAGTTACAGATTCCTGTCCCTTTCCTTTCTCATCTCTTTCCCCAGCTCCCCACATTGTTCAGATGAGGGCGACAGGGCATGCTCTGGGAGGGGAACGGACTGGTGTAGTGGGACTTAGGAAGGTTTTATTGTTGGGGGGTTTACAAAATCTTGTCAAAGTCTCTCTGAAGCAGCTTACCTGGGTAAGCGCTGCACTTCAAGAGTGATACATGCCCTACGTCAGGCCACCTAAATCTAGCTAAACCATCTCTAATCGCTCGCAAGGTGCTGCAAAAGGCAGGAGGAACCAGGCGTGGCAGCCATGACAAAGTTAAAACTTTGGTGTAGCTGAGAATGAACTAAACCAGATCAGACGAGGTCATGATTCGCAAGGAGCTAATAATTGCTAATGTTGCATAAGCTGTGTGGAGACAGAATCTGACTTGTTTTACTATTTTCATCTGTACAAATTGTCAGTAACAGGCTTAACTGGAGTTCAGCTGTCTTCCAAGATTAGTTTTTATCTGGTAAGCATGTTCATGCTTGTCACATTGTTTTATAATTTAGATTTATGACCTCATTGAAATAAAACTGACTCACAAGCTCTGTGATCATGGTAGGCCAGAGTGAGGTAAGATGTTGTGGAGACATTCTTAAAAGTAACACTCTGAAGAAGAGGAACACTTGAGAGTGCAGGGTTGGCACCTGAGGCAAACGGAGACTCTCAACCAATCTCTCTGAAAACAGACACAACAGTATATTTTCAGTGTCAGGTAGAATCGTTGTCATGTGAGCTTTTCTACATAACCGAGTTCAGTGCTTCTCAAACCATCTATGATGGTCAACTTTTAAAACAATTTCCAGTCTGCTGCAGATCGATACTTTCATAAAATATAATAAAAATGAATTACCAGAAAAAATCAAATTTAAAAAAGATAAATAAAATACCATGCCATGTTCTTATTACTAGATTCAACAGATTCTATCACATTGCTATAAAGGCTGAAAACGCTTACTCTACATTTCTGAACTTATCATGGATGGAATGACAGACTGACACTGGTCCACGGACCACGCTTTGAGTAGCACCGATCTAGTCGACTGGAAAAAAAATCACAGGGCAAACAGTGTGCATGTTGCCCGCTGGACGTTAGGTATAAAGGGTTAGAAAAGGAGGAGTCACTTGTCTTCCGGGAGAGAGAAATAATCTCAGTAAAGAGAAGACAACTGCCATCCCCAGCCCCGTCCCCGCGCAGCCTGCTGCGGCTGCCTGCTGCCCAAGCCCACTGACTCCGCGGCAAACCACACCGCCCGGGGCCGCTTCACGGCCGTCACGGAGCCGCGTGCCGGCACTGGGTGACCACCGCCCTGACGCCCTTCGGGACACACAGAGCCGCCAAACCCTTTCGATGGAGGTTAGCAAAAACCTTAAACGACCCCCTACCCTGGCCCCAAACTCTAGATCTCCACCTACTTCTAGCTAAAATAGAGGCGAGGCTATGCCTCTAGTTCAGGCCCCTCCTTTAAAGGTGTATAACCTCTCATCCGCCACGAAAAAACCCACTAATATGCCTGTCTGCAGTAGAACAGTCTTACACCTCATTCTCAAACATGAATTCCTAGGAAATCTGACCCAAACAATAAAATGGAGACCATGTTTAGGCAACTCCTATCAACTCAGTGTCTGATTTCTTTTACATACTGGTGGTGATAATTTTTGTCGTTTCAATAGAACAAATTTCTGATTCAACAGCATTCTCCATCTACCAACGCTTGCTGTATTTCACCCCAACTTACAACTTATGGAGAAGGTAATTTCTAAGGAATCAAAAAATTTGGAAAATAGAGAAAACAGTTTTCCACTATTTACCTTGTATATCTGGAAGATATTTCTGATACTGGTCAATCTCACTGCTAAAAATCGCAAATGCTAATCTTTTCAGAAGCATGGCTCTCTGCTCTAGCTCCGCATCACGGTTTGCAAAGAGGTTAAGTGAGCTGCTCTGGGCCACAGCTACACGAGCTGGAAGGAAAAAAACAAAGCAAGTGAGAGACGCTGTGATACAGTCATCAGGCGATTTGAAAAAAGATGATTCTGGTTGTTTGTTTTTAAGAATGTCTAGACCCTATGACACCCGGGAGAGAGGACCTCAGGAGAGAGGACTTGGGGCTCCTCTCCCGAGGCGGAAGGACTGGCAAACAGGTCTAGCATAGACAAGCCAGAAGACCAAGGGGCGGGAACTGCAACGTGGAGAGAGGAAAAAATTTAGAACTGTAGGTTTCAGAAGGTAAAATCACTAACAATGCCATTTTATAAAACCCTTTATTATTTTAGGCCATCTGCCGAAATCCTTCTCACTGCTTTAAACATCTTTGGCCTGGCCAGGCCTAGCCTACCTGGCTCTCCTTCCTCATGTCTTGTACTCACCCCCATTCCCTCTCCTGCGGGCACACTGTCTCGCCTGCTCTTCCTTGAATTCACCGAGCTTGTTCCTACCCTGAGACCTTTATTATTTTTGTCCCTTATTCCCGGAATACTCTGTCCCTAGGCCTTCTCATGGTTGGTTTCTTTAGTTTCACATCAGGTATGAACTCTTGAGCTGTTATTAAAATCTATCGTATCACGCTATTTCCTTCACAACTTCCTACCTACTGTCTGAAATAATCTCATCGATTGGATAACGCCTGGCCCATTTTGGTCTTTTAATAAATAACTGTTAAATAGATGAATCTGAACCTTAAAACAAACCGGTGAAGATTAGAGAGAATACGCTGTCCCTTTTCCAGAGGGGGAAACTGCAGCTTGGGTTAAGAACTGACAAGAAATTCGACAGATTCATCCAACTTCACTGCTATTTAAGGTCATTAGTTTAATAACTTTCAAACTTTTAGAAAACCAAGAAAACCTTTTTTTTTTTTTTTTCCAGATTAGATACTATGAGGAAGCCTAATATGTAAGCCAGTAAGATAGAGAAGAAGTGGGCTGGAGAGTGATTCTGGCCTTCCTGGCCCCTCTTCTTTCTTCCTTCCGAGAACATAAACACAGCCCCAGGACTCTTTTTTGGCCGAGCCATGCAGCGCGTGGGGTTCCCCGACCAGAGACTGACCGCGTGCCCCCTGCAGCGGAAGCTCGGAATCTTAACCGCTGGCCCACCAGGGGAGCCCCCAGAGCCCCAGGAGTTGGAAGGAGTTGTTTGCTAGGTTTGTTCCTACCGCCTGCCTACCTGCCAGTCTTTCACTCGTTCAGTGATCACTTACTGAGTGCCACGTTCTGTGTCACGTGCTGAGGAAACGGTCTGGGGACAGATCTGACATGGCCAAATAGTTTTACTTATTATTTATCAACTATGTTGTCCTTTTTAAGTTTTAACATTATGTTCCTATCGGGTACTAAGTATAACTCGACAAAGAGCTAATTCTCAACAGTTTCTAGAAAAGAGCAAAGTAGATACGAATGGATCCTGTATAGGAAATTCACTGCTTGGGTTGTCACCCCGCAATACTCACTCATCAAATCTCTAAATGTCGTCTTATCATGTGTCATCAGATTGTCCATAATTGCTCTCCAACTGAAAGAGACAAGGATTATGATATGTAAATAAGAGTTTGTTGTTGTTTATTATTATTTAAAAAGTGTTCTACTTTGCAGACGGTACTTGATTCCAAGAGACTCTGTTAGAAGCAAGGCGACTTACTGATTAACACAGGAGGCGTCCATCTGAAAGAAGCTGGGGTCCATGAAGAGGTCAAAGGCTTCTTTTTTCCACGCTCTCCGTGTGTACTGATACCCACTGAGGCTGCTCAGCAGCTGGACACAGGCTCGGTAACTAGGGGCATTGTGTGCGCTAGGAGGAAGGAAAACCACTTTAACCCGTATGTTACAACTTCAATCATCGTATCACGTTACACCTAAGTGCTCACAGTTACCTAAAGCACTGATGGGAAACAGAAAGCACTATAAGAGAAATCATTGTTTTATCACTATAATTCAAGGTAAAAATAAAGTCATTTTGTGGTAATTCCAAAAATGGCAATAAAGGAACACAATTTATTTTTAACAGAGTATGAATTCACTAACACATCTAGTTAAATAATAATAGTACCTGTGATTCCGGAGGTAGGGCACAACATAATGCATAATATTTACAAGTAAAGGAATAACCCGTTCTTTTTCATCACTGTAGAAAACCATATCCAAAAGATGAGCCAAAACCTAAAAAAACGTTAAGAAATGAAATGGAATGTATAATCTGAGAGCTGAAACTGACAGCACTCAGAGGTGGTTTTCAGTCTGTGAGAAAACCTAGAATACCTTAAAATTAGAAAAACCTAAAATCATATCTCCCTAAGCCACTTTTACGTGAATGGTTTCTGCCACAATTTGCGGTTTTTTCCCATTATAACTATAGGGTATAAATACGGGAAACTTTTACTATTTCTAACCAAGACAGGGAAGAAGAGAAAAAGAGAGGTTAAGAACCTTCCAATGTGACCGTGAGTAAACAGCAAATTTAAGACTAGAAACTCGGTATTCCCTTCCCCTGACTGGGTTACCAGGTGGCCTGGGAAAAACCCAACCACATGAATGGAGCTGCAACTCTGTCAGGCTGGTCTTAGTCACACTGTGTTAATCTCTCTCTGTACCCACATCTGTGAAGGGGAAACAAAAGTGCCCTGGTAACAGGGCATGAAAAGGAGCACGTCAGAGGGTGTACATAAAAATGTGGGGTTAGCTGTAAATGCTTTGTAGTGGCATCGTTATACCACCTCCACCCCTCCCTACCGCACTGTGATACCAAAGCACTGAGCATGTTTAAAAAGTACCCTTTTAAAAAATAGTGCATGGGCGGGAAGCAATCGCTAAAGTTAGTATCACTAATATTTAACAAACTATGAATCTGAATACAAAGTCAAAACCTTATTTTATATCGTGATTTCTTGAAGTACAAAACAGTTTTTCAAATTAAAATCTTCTCTGTAAGAATCACTTGCTGCTACTATTGAATTGTGAAGCTGTGTCCTTGAAAGTTCGTGTGAAAACACCCGAGAACGTTTATTTACCTCAGAGAGTAACGTCAGTGCGTGGACGCTATACACAGAAGGGGTTATGCTTGAGGTCTCCATTGCAGGTGATAACATATCTAAGTAAGAGAGAAGACAGGTAAAGATATGGTTAGGCTTCCTTCCCACCGAAAAAAGCCACCTGCTAAACACGAGAGCACAGAGGAGTGTACTGTGCTCACAGTGCCGACTGCAGTAAGTTCTCAGTGAACGGATGCCTGCAAATACAAACTTAAACGTCTGGGGTCAATACCTTCGACGTCAGGCTCCACGTTGGCTCCATCCACCATTATTTTGGGAGAAGGTTTAACTTCCAGATTCCGCCGCAGCCAAGTTGTCTGCTCCAGAGAAGAGCCAGCGATTGCACCAATCGCATCCACTATTTTATGAGTCACGTCCTGAAGAGACACGGGTAACCCACCAGATCTACATACGCACGCGGGCGCACGCACAGAACTTCACAGATGGCCTCGCCTGACTTCCCCAGTTTAGAGCTGAGGAACTGAGAAACACGGAGTTTGGGCAACAGCTCTCAGTTCTGAATGACTTACCTGGAGGTCTCTTTGGTCTTTTTTATTTTCCAAACTAGGGTTTTTCATAATAAACTCATTCAAAACCCTAAAAGGACCAAAGAAAAAAAACAAACAGGAAATATTAGTGTAAGGAAAATGATGCAATCTAGTTTTTCACAGTGAGCAAGTGGTTTTGTGGCCTGAATCTCTATTTTATATGCTTAATGAATGTATGTATATATGGATATCCTATGACTCAGGTGAAATGCATAAACATATGCCTGAAAGACCTATACGAGGATGTTTATAACAGCATTATTTGTAGAATCCCAAACAGGAAAGAACCCAAATGTCCAGCAACAGAAGAGATAAATTGTGGCATATTCACACAATGAAACACCAAACAGCAATGAAAAGGAATAAATTATAGCATGAAATTACGCGGATAAATTTTATAAACATATGTTGTGTGAAAGAAGTAGACACAAAAGAAAATATTTATATATAATTATTATTCAAAACAAGACAAAATTTATCTGTGTTGTTAGAAGTCAGAACAGCGGTTATCTTGGGGCAAAGGGAAAGGACAGTAATTGGGAGGGGACCTGAGGGGACATATAATGTCTTATTTCTTAATTTAGGTTTGGGGTTGAACAGTTGGTATGTTCACTTCATAATAACTTGTGGAGTTGTATACTTATAATTTGTATGTTTTCTGTATGTGTTTTATACATCAACAAAAGATTTTTAAAATACCCCAAATCCCACCAATCTTAAATTGTAATATAAAAACGGTTTCGTGTGTGTGTGTGTGTACATATACACAGACAGGTGTAAAAGATTAAAAATACCTCATGAATGGAAAAAAATCCATTTCCATTGTTTGCTAAAATTCCACTCAATATTTACCTTGACTTGCTTTTATTAAGATAAATTATATGTATAATTATTTCCAAACTAATATGAAAAGTGATATTGAAGAGCAATCATATCGATTTCTATTATTTCTAGATGATCAGTGGAATGGTTGGGGGAAATAATAAGCCACAGAAATTTAAAAAGGGAATTTTCTAGTATAACTGAAAATGTCCAACTTTTAATTTAAACACTCAGAAGATAACACACATTGAGAAGGAGGTAGGATCCTTCGTTATCCGAGAAACAAGCAAGGCAGAAAAAAACTGGTGAGGAAACAGTAAAATCTTGTGGGGGAGAAGCTACAAGTCATAATGGATGGCCTCCGTTTTTAATGCCATCAGCCAGCAGGGTATTTGGTGGCGATTCAAAGACCTGCCCGTATAGCCCCTCTTTGAGCCTCAGAACAATTCAGAGGCAGGTCAGGCAGGTACTGTTATTCTTGACAGACGGGGAAGCAGTCTTGGAGAAGTTTACTGACGTACCCAGGGGTGCCAGAGGTGAGGGTTAGAGCTAGAGATCAGAAGATAAGAACCAGAAATCTTCGCGAGAACGCTGTTTGAGTTCCAGTGTTTACCGTTATCTGCCGTCACTAAAAATGATCATACACACTGGTTACCTTAACCTTTGATCCAGGAACTGCAGACAGTGAGCCCACTGCCCCTTTCATTCCACCTTCAAGGTCGAGAGCTCCTGCGGCTTTGTGGTTTGGAAAACAGACAGCACGAGGGTCTAGGATGATCGTGACCCCGCCCCGAGCAGGGCTGCCAGCGCACTGCGGCCGGGCTGGGCCCCGGTGTCACTCAGCCTCTGCAGGCTGATCTGCTCTCGCCCAGCGCTCATCACGGTCTCCCCACCCCTTCTCCGCTTCCTGGTGGAGGGCCACACTCCTACATTTACCGGAACACCCGACGCCATTTCACTAAAGAGCCCTCACTTTCCCTCGCCTCCACTTCAAAAGTTTTCAGACCACTGGTTGCCAAACCAGAATCACCAGTTTTCTTAAGGACAACAGAGGAGCTAAGTCTGTGTATACAGATCTTGACAACTACCCATTTAAAATCACCATCAGACGGTTTCCCCGGTGGCGCAGCGGTTGGGAGTCCGCCTGCCGATGCGGGGGACGCGGGTTCGAGCCCCGGTCCGGGAGGATCCCACGTGCCGCGGGGCGGCTGGGCCCGTGAGCCGTGGCCGCTGAGCCTGCGCGTCCGGAGCCCGTGCTCCGCAACGGGAGAGGCCGCTGCAATGAGAAGCCACTGCAGTGAGAAGCCTGCGCACCGCGACAAAGAGTGGCCCCCGTTCGCCTCCACTAGAGAAAGCTCGCGCACAGCAACGAAGACCCAACGCAGCCAAAAGTAAAATTACCATCAGAGCTACAGGGGTTGAACAGAAGGTCAAAGCTCTTTGCACTTGGTTGAATTTACATCCATTCAGCGCGATAACATGTTGACTGTGTGAGGTAATGTAACCCAGGTTGGAGAAAAGTGTATTCCCTTTCCTTCCCCTCTTCTGTCTTAAGCAGTCCTTTCCAAACTTTAAGGTGTACTCAAATCACTTGAGACTTGTAAAAATGCAGATTCTGATTCGGGTGGTCTGCAGTGGAGACTGAGACTCTACATTTCTAACAAGCTCCCAGGTGACTCCAGTGCTGCTGGTTGAAGGATCAACCTTTGAGTAGCAAAGTCCTGGAGGAAACGCAAGACTTCCCTGGTGGTGCAGTGGTTAAGACTCCCCGCTCCCAACGCAGGGGGCTCGGGTTTGATCCCCGGTCAGAGAACGAGATCCCACATGCGTGCCGCAACTAAAGAGCCCGCCTGCCGCAACCAAGACCCGGCATAGCCAAATAAGTAAATAAATTAATTTTTAAAATGCAGCCTTCTTTGTCTCACTCTTACACCTGCCATTCCCTGGTCTCCATCCCCTCCCAGCTGTCTCTGGAATCTGGTGCTATCAAGGAGCCCCCCTCTCTCTACAATCTTCTGTCTAGCACTCTCCTCTTATGTAACACTTATCATCGGCCAGGCACTATTCTAGGAATTTAACAAATATTAATTCATTTAA
This sequence comes from Kogia breviceps, assembly GCF_026419965.1. NCBI lineage: Eukaryota > Metazoa > Chordata > Mammalia > Artiodactyla > Physeteridae > Kogia > Kogia breviceps. The sequence goes on from NC_081322.1 coordinate 922,562, forward strand.
TCCTCGTAACAACTTTATGAGGGGGGCACTGTTATCGTCCCCATTTTACAGACAGAGAGCTTAATAACCTGCCCGAGGCCATGCAGCAAAGAAGTAAAGGAGCTGGGATCTGAATCCAGGAAGCGTCTTTGCTGTTCACTACTCAACATCCTCAGGTCATCCTTACCATTAATGATGACGTTCAAATCACACTTCCTCCTGCTACCTTGTCAGTTCTCTTTCTTCTCATGATCACACATTCAAAGAATAATCCACACTTACTTTCTCACTCTAACCCTTGCTGTGCTTATTGTCTCACCAAACTCCTCTCTCCTAAATCACCAATCCTCTCCAAAATCATCAGTAAATACAGCCTCTTATTATACATCATCTTCCTTAATCTTTCTGAAGGGGCTAGCCATGCCCTCTTAAATTCTCTTTGCTTCTAGAACATTGAATATACCTTCTTTTCTTCTGATGTTTCAGTGTTTGCTTTTCTATCTCCTTTGCTGGCCCCCTTTCCTTCTTTGTTTGTCCTGTTGTTTCAACCCCACCACCCACAGCACACAAACGTGCTGCCTCCCACCAGAAACAATTCCTAGTCCATCTTCTTTTCCCTGTGACCCATTCTATTAATTTGCCCGTCACGACCCTCCTCAAAAACCTGCCCCCACCCCCACCCCCTGCCCAAGACCGAACTTCTTCGTGAAAATGCAAAATCCTTCCCCCTTCCAGCCCCCATCTTCCTTTGCGTCCACCCACCATCCCACTGCTGCGCCCTACTTCACAGCCAAACGAGACCAGGAACCTTGCGCAGTGCACCCTCCCCCCTTCCTGTTCCACAGAGGCTTTCTGCTCCTACCACCTCCACTCACTGAGCAAATGCTTCTTAGGGACACATTATGAACCAAGAATAATGGAGAGCAAAAGACAGACACTGCCTAGGACATCACGGTGCATGCAGTTAAGGGTGACTGGAATTTATCAAATAATCACACACATTATTAACACAGATCAGGAAACAACGTGACAGAGAGAAAAATAACTCTCCCAAATCTTTTTATGTTTAGGGCCCTGAACTCAAATGACCCCCCGCTAGGAAGTTCCCCTTCAGCCAGCCATCCTACTCACCCTTACCCCTTTCAATCCCACACTTTCTCCTAAGTGACTACAGTTGCAACAGCTTTACGTTAGCACATGTACATTTTCCATGTGTATAAACACACAATGTTCCCTCCGAACCCTCCCCCCCTTTTTCTTTATTGGCCTCATATTATACATCTAGTGCTGTACCTTGAGAATCCTACGAGAAGGTAGAGGTCACACAGTCACCCAAATGTTATTCAGCAATCAGACAATGAACATTATTCTTTTATTTGAAATCATATTTTTAAGGGAAATTGCTTACCCAAGTATAAGAAACTGCCCTGGGGCCGGAAGGCTCAATTGTATGGAGTCTTTCAGAAGTATCAACAATGATGCCCAGCTATCCACTAAATTGGGCACTGGAATTCTGCAAGATAAACATAGCTTCTATATCTAGAGAAAGCCAACATCAACTTTAATTTTCCCTATATTTCCCCAGTCTTTACCATATTTTCCTACTACTTTCTCTGAAACATTTCCTGGATTTTTACAGACTGTGATAGAACATTTTTAAAAGCTTTATATTTTCTACTAATATTATATATAAAAAGAAAACCAAGCACACTGAAAATATCCAGTGTAAATTATTAGTCTAGAAATTCTGCTCTATAGAAATAACAGTTTTTAATCATATGGACTCTCAAAAGTAAAATACAACTGCAATAAATCTCAGTTTAATTACTGCCATTATAGTTACCTACTCAATCCTATTCTCTCCACATCTCTCTTATATTGGCTCTTTTTCCTTCACCTATGAGTCTCGATCTCATCTAAGGGAGAGCTGTCAATCTATCCTGAATATCAATCACCTCTAGAGAAATTAAGATTATTACCTGTTTCCGGCTGACCTTAACCCTAACTCCTCTCTATGTATCTAAATTCTGCTTTTAGGCAGCCCTTGCTCTAAACCACAAACAGTTTAACCTAACTTTATAAATGTTAATCATAGATCACAAACTGTTCCCAAGCTTGATGATTAAAATGGAAACTACCCTATAAGGGAGGATTAAGATTCAGGTTCTTAAGTAAGAAGTTTATCAAAACTCAAATCAACTAACTTCTGTTCAGTTGTCAGTTAAATGCAAAACTGGAATATCACAAAAAGAAGATATTTTCATATCATCATTCCTAACATTAAAAACAGATTAGATTACCATGTGTTCGTCTATATCAAAATAATGGATTTAGTGGCAGTAGGCATGGTTTCAAGAGTAGGATGTAGCTTTTCATTCATATTTAAATAATTTTCTTACAATTCACTGTTTTAATGTCCAGTGTATCTTTAATACACTTAGGTGTTTACGTTCATAGGATTTGCATGACTGGGTCATTAAGAGACCAATGAACTTTATTAGTATATCCGTAAACAATGTTTTTCTGTTTCTACTATTAGTTCTTTTAGTTTTAGAAGGAAAAACATAAGCAACTTGTTGAAAGAATTCAGGTGCTTTCTCCTATATTTCCTAACTTTTATACATTGCTAAATGAAATGAGGAGAGATCCACATCAGTTATCTTACCTTTGAATATAAGCAAAGAAAAACTGAAGCATGCAGACTTCCAGAGAAAGATGTTTCTATAAACAAAAGAAATCAGTTTTATAGTGAAGAAAAATGCTGCCTTTCCTTTTCATAGTTGCAACTACTCTGTATTTTACTGCCAATTTTAAATTAAAAAATGAAAAGCAAACAAAATCAAACACTAGGTTGTCATAAAAACCACGCAGCTCTCTTCCATGTAGCAGGGAAAACACAATACAAAAGCTATTTAAAAAGCTGAAAATGGACAGAAGAAATCAAACTATTCTCACAGTCCCCCCCCCAAGCCCATATCCACAGTTGATACCCCAGTCATTACTTTTAGTGATCCATTCACTCTAAGCGTCAACACTATTTTTATTTTAATCAGCCTATGCTTGGCTGGGGCTATCAGAATTAGGTTGAAATTTTTTATGAAATGGGAATTTAAATCTATTTTACCACATGTTTCTGTTAAATTAGTGTAGTTGTCCCAAATTTGAACTAAATCCTAATGTAATCTTTAACTAAAGGTAGTGCTGAGTGTAACATGTAACAAAAAGAACACAACTGTCCTTAAAAATCAGTAACTGGCAAGAAAATAATACTGATGTACATCGAAATTTACCAACTCGTTACTTTTTAGTATGAACTATTCCCTTGAAAACTTCCCCTTTTACCACATAAAGAAAAATTCAGAATTTAGTACATTGAGAGCAGGGGGAGCAGCAGTTGAGAGGTGTAGAATCTGCTCTTATTTGTTTTTATATCCTTCACACTTAGCCCAATATCTCGGGCACAAGTAGATGCTCAAAATGTTATGCTGAATTGAGCTTTCACCTGCAAATTTAAAATCCTATCACAAATGCCCCAGAGGTGATTTCAGAACAGTAAGGAAATTGTTATAAAGTTAATAAGAGGATTAATCTCCAAAACATACAAGCAACTCATGCAGCTCAATATCAACAAAACAAACAACCCAATCCAATAATGGGCAGAAGACCTAAATAGACAGTTCTCCAAAGAAGATATACACATTGCCAACAAACACATGAAAGAATGCTCAACGTCATTAATCATTAGAGAAATGCAGATCAAAACTACAATGAGATATCATCTCACACCCGTCAGAATGGCCATCATCAAAAAATCTACAAACAATAAATGCTGGAGAGGGTGTGGAGAAAAGGGAACCTTCCTACACTGTTGGTGGGAATGTAAATTGAAACAGCCACTATGGAGAACAGTATGGAGGTTCCTTAAAAAACTAAAAATAGAACTACCATACGACTCAGCAATCCCACTACTGGGCATATAGCCTGAGAAAACCATAATTCAAAAAGAGTCATGCACCACAATGTTCACTGCAGTACTATTTACAATCTCCAGGACACGGAAGCAACCTAAGTGTCCATCGACAGACGAATGGATAAGGAAGATGTGGCACATATATGCAATGGAATATTACTCAGCCATAAAAAGGAACAAAACTGAGTTACTTGTAGTGAGGTGGATGGACCTAGAGACTGTCATACAGAGTGAAGTAAGTCAGAAAGAGAAAAACAAATACCGTATGCTAACACATATATATATGGAATCTAAAAAAAAAAAAAAAAAAGAAAAAAAGTGATCAGAAGAACCTAGGGGCAAGATGGGAATAAAAGATTCAGACCTACTAGACAATGGACTTGAGGATACGGGGAGGGGGAAGGGTAAGCTGGGACAAAGTGAGACAGTGGCAGGGACATATATATACTACCAAATGTAAAATCAATAGCTAGTGGGAAGCAGCCGCATAGCATAGGGAGATGAGCTCGGTGCTTTGTGACCACCTAGAGGGGTGGGATAGGGAGGGTGGGAGTGAGGGAGACCCAAGAGGGAAGAGATATGGGGACACATGCATATGTATAACTGATTCACTTTGTTATAAAGCAGAAACTAACATACCATTGTAAAGCAATTATACTCCAATAAAGATGTTAAAAAATAAATAAATAAAATAAAATAAAATAAAAATAAACTCACAGCAGGAAAAAAAAGTTAATGAGGACATGGGCTATTGACACACGCAAGTAGTACACTCTTCAGGCAATAGAAAAAAATAATTTAATATTTTCAGGTATGTGTAATAATTCTTTTAAGGAAGTGATTAAGTCTATTTTGCCTTGGCTTAAAATCTGATGTTTTCAGTTGGTAAATATTTTTTAAGAAAATAGGACCTCTTAGTGTTGCTGGAACAAAGCAAAAAAAGTAGAGAAGTCCATAACTTTATTAATTTGTAGACTTTTATGTCTGCCTAACTAGAGACCATGCATTGTGAATGTAGAGACTTCGTTATTCATTTTTTGGTAGCCCTTGCAAAGCACAGTTTGCACATGGTCAAGAAATGACACTGACTAGAACTAAGGTTATGGCAAAATGTGGGGAGTTTTCAGACTTGGGACATTCATTCTGAAGAGAATGCAGTAAGAAGCTGTGAAAAAGGCAACAGCTGAGGTCAACAGACCTTGGGCTCTGGCTTCTGTGCTCTTCCTTTACATGAGCAGAGAAATTTCACCTAAGAATTTGGTCACACAGCTCCTAACTGCTTTAGAAGTACATACGGAGAGCTATGGGCGGTGAACTGCTTTTCACTGGCCACAGGGATGATCACAGCAGCAAGTCGCTGCAGATGCTGAGATTCATTTTCATTAGGGCGACTCGAGGAGCACATGCAGTCATTTCTGCAATCCTTTTAAATAAAAGGACGTATTGTACAAAAAATATCTTACCTGGACTTCCAGGGTCATTTCTGAAATACAACTGTAAACAAATCCAAGTTCTTCTTACCTTGTCCTTGGCTATGGCTGGGGGCTGCTTTAAAACTTCTTTCACAGTCTGTATGACAGTTTCTGCTCTCATGACACTGATTGAACGAACCAGTTCTACTAGTAAAAGCTGTTCTTCACTGGCTGCAGGAATAACCTGGAGAACACATCACCGCATTCACTTACGTACGTGTATATTTAAGTCTTTTAAGACAAATCACAGAATTAAGAGAATATTTTATGGCCTCTTCTTGAGGTAAAATTTCTTTTTTTATCAATATAATACCTGTACATCATTTCAAAAAATCAAAGAGGACAAGAAGCCTTTTAAGACAAAATAGCAGTGCCCTCGCACTTCTCATGCCCCAAAGCAACAATGCTCAACTCTTAGCTCTTTTCTATCATTTCTGAGTAATATACACTGTTATTACTTTTCCTACTTCACAATATTTTCTTTAATTTTACACATCATCTAATGACTTCCTACTGTAGAAGACAAAGGTTTAGCTCTCTTACACTTTTCTCCCTGTCCTCCCAACATAGTTACGTCATAACTTCATTTAAATCAACATCTACCGTTCACATGACTACTTATGGTTATGCTGTGTTATTATCACTGCATGACTTTTCTTGTACGACTTTTTATTTTCCCTGGAGTTAAAATGTTTCCTTTTGCCAATCTTTAAAATAGTTTTCAGGGCTTCCCTGGTGGCGCAGTGGTTGAGAATCCGCCTGCCAATGCAGGAGACATGGGTTCGTGCCCTGGTCCGGGAAGATCCCACATGCTGCGGAGCGGCTAAGCCCGTGAGCCATGGCCGCTGAGCCTGTGCGTCCGGAGCCTGTGCTCCGCAACGGGAGAGGCCACAACAGTGAGAGGCCCGCGTACCGCAAAAAAAAAAAAAATAAAAAATAAATAAAATAGTTTTCATTATTCCTTCCAATGATAAGGTTCAACGAGTCTGTCTAGATTAATAAAATAATTTGCCTCAAAGAAATATAATTGTTGTTTTTAATTTAATTTTTTTAAGGATTTCCACAAAGAAACACTGGATATGATGAACCATGTATGCGCTTTCATTCACTTCAGAGTTGTTTATGATATGAAGAATTATTTATGCATATTTTGTATATAAATTTCCTCTTTTCACTAAAATCATGATAAAAAAATAAAAGATGTATGGATAATTGTATATCAACCAGCAGATGGATGAAATAAATGAATATACATCAATGGAAAGGAATACAATGCCCGTATTCATAATAGTTTATATGTAAATGTGTTTAAAAATCTGATAGTATATACAAGAAAACATGGTTATCATTAAGCAGTCTGACTTCAGTTGGATTTTTCTACCTTTATTAAAAAAAACTTCCTTAATTGTCACAATGTGTTTAATAGAAGTGTGTGCACACACGTGTGCATTTGTGTTTGCACTATTTTCGTTTGCTTGGTTTCCTCTATCACATGTTCATCCACAAACATGCCAAAGACGGTAAATGTCCTGTAACTGCGTATTCAAAAACATCAGATAATTAATCTCTCTACCTTCTACTTGGGTTGGTACTCTCTAGGCTTGCTATACAGTATCATCTTGATATCTCTCCTGTGACCATCAGTCTTAAAGATTCCCTTTCCTTTTCTTCTGTGTTGGAACTCCTATTTCTTGGATCCCATGTTGCCTTCTTTCTTGTTTTTTTCCTCCTCTGGTGGAGATACATCTTACAATAGCTGAGAAAGGGTGAATTGATCACAATTTTTTTGTTTTTTTTTGAGACATTTCATGGTCAAAACTCACTTGAGTGACAGTTTGGCTTGGTTAGAATTATAGATTGAAACTAATTTTCCCATCATAATTTCTAGTGCTGCCGTGGACAAGTCTTATCATTATTCCATTGAATATAACCAGTATTTTCTCTTTAGAAGATTGTCAGATCTCCTTTTTATCTTCAGTGTTTTGAAATTACTTGCTCATGTTTGTGTAGATAGATCTCTTTTTACAGTACCTGCAGAAACTCAATTCCTTCATTTCTGCGGAATTTCCTTGTACTCTTTCTTAGATACTTTTCTCCCCTCATTTTTTCTATTCCTTCTTTCTTCAAAAAGATATTGAGCCTCCGGTATCATTTCCCTAACTTTTAAATCTCTTTCACCTATTTTCCATATCTCTAAGTTTTCATTCTATATTTGGTATTTATCTACTTTCACTTTCCAACCCTTATAACTGATTTTGTTTTGCTTCTGCTATAAAAATAGTTAACATTCAAGATAATTAAACAATTTTGTAATAGTCTTTCTTATAATCTCTTCTTATTTCATGGATGCAATATGGTTTTACCTCTTGAAGGACATTACTATTATTTACATTTTCTTCTGTTACCTGCATTGTTTATTTTGACTTTCTCTATTTAGTTGTTTCGGTCTTTGTCTAAATTTTTGATACTTTCTTCATGTGACTTGGCTCTCTATCAATTTTAAATGTGAGTAATAATAATATAACTATATATATATATATTTACAGCGTGCTTATTAAGTGCTGTGCATTGGTAAGTACCATATATATATGTTTCCTTCTTCCCTTCCTCCCCCTCTCTCTCTCTCACTTTCTTTTTGATTCTCACAACCCCATGAAGTAGTATTGCTACCCTGAAGAAGTCATATAGTTAGTGAGTGGAGAAGTCAATATTTGAACCCCAGAGATCTGGTTTCAAAGTCTGTGCTCTTAACAACTATGCTACTATTGCCTTTCAAAAAGAAAGTAAAACGTGATGGGAACTCAAGCATTTGTGTGCAGGACTATTGGATAGGTGGGCCTTCCTGTGTGGTGATAGCAGCCTAGTTTGTTTTTGCTAGGAGACTCAAAAACTTCAGTAGCTATAGATCTTTTTTCTTGGTCAGGTCATTTTCCTAGAGAGGAATCCTCCAAACTCCTATCTGAGGGACATAGTAGCTTCCTGCCATCTCACTGGGGTTAGGGTGATTCCCATTTTTCAAAATGTAGACTTCTGAATGCTGGTTTCAGCATGAAGTCTAATTTCTACTTGTGTCAACCTTATGCCCTTGGGTGAAGAGCCCCTGTTTTTCTAAATTAATTAATTAATTAATTAATTTTTGGTTGCTTTGGGTCTTTGTTGCTGCAAGCAGGCTTTCTCTAGTTGTGGTGAGCGGGGGCTACTCTTCTTTGCGGTGCATGGGCTTCTCATTGCAGTGACTTCTCTTGTTGTGGAGCACGGGCTCTAGGTGTGTGGGCATCAGTAGTTGTGGTGCGTGGGCTCAGTAGTTGTGGCTTGCAGGTTCTAGAGCACAGGCTCAGTAGTTGTAGTGCATGGGTTTAGTTGCTCTGCAACATGTGGGATCTTTCCGGACCAGGGCTCGAACCCATGTCCCCTGCATTGGCAGGGGGATTCTTAACCACTGCACCACAGGGTAAGCCCAAGAGCCTCTCTTGATAAACTCTTCACATAGTAAACTTGACTCCAGTCTCCTGATGGGATAGGGTAAGAGAAGTGGGTGGTTGGTTGCGTGGGTTGGGAAAAAGGGATCTATAAACTCTCAATCAGTCCTCCAGATTTCAGCTCCATCCTAACTCTCTGCCTTTAAGAAGTACCTGATACTTCTACTTCCAGAAACTGTCTATAGTTTTACAAGGAGAATTGAAACCCTTCTTGCAGCAACTTAGTAGAGCAGAGAAGCTGATACTGATATCTAAGTCAATTACAAGTCAGACGTGTTTTTCATCTTGCAAAATTTTGTCAACTCCTATTTTTTTGTGGTGACCTCTCCCGATTTTTTTGGCATTGTGGGTTTTGCCATTTAAACTTTTTTTAACTCTCATTTTTGGGAAGAAAGCAGAGAAAAATGCATGTGTTCAATATGCCATATTAAACCACGTGTGCTTGACTGATGTTAAATAGTCTAGGATCTCAGTTCTGCCCAATGTAATATCGACTACTGAATCCTCACAGGCAGAATGTCATATTAGTGGGAATGTTTATTTTTATTACTTTAGAAATGTCAGCCTGTATGTAATGTGAAATCAGAACAAAAATAACAGATTAGAAACCTTTAGCTGGACAAATCATATATCTTATGGGAACATAAATTATTTAATAGCCTTAGTATTCTAATGAGTTAGTATTTATATCCAATATAGAACACTTCTATGAGTTTTTTTTCAGATTAACAATATTTATCTCTTAATTTCATTTAATTATGGCTGCGTCAGGTCTTAGTGGCGGCACGTGGGATCTTTTCGTTGCGGCGCGCAGGCTTCTCTTTAGTTGTGGCGCGCGGGTTTCTCTCTAGTCGTGGTGCATGGGCTCCAGAGCATGTGGACTCTGTAGTTGCGGCATATGGGCTCTCTGGTTGTGGTGGGCGGGCTTAGTTGCCCCGCGGCATGTGGGAACTTAGTTCCCCAACCAGGGATCGAATCCGCATCCCGTGCATTGCAAGGTGGATTCTTAACCACTGGACCACCAGTGAAGTCCCAGAACACTTTACTGAGCTTTCAAACCCACAAAGCAACAAAATTTTCACATACATAATCCAAAGACAACATATGAATTACATTTAGAAATGATTTAAGCAGTCACATTGTAATGAAAAACTAGTCAAGATGAAAATTTCTCTCCATATTCTTGCTCTGTACCCTGAATGACTATCATTTAAAAAACACATTGTATTATATTACCATTTCTATGTAAAATACAGCTACAGTTTTAATATCATATTAATTACTTGTCTTCACATAAAATATCTTTTATATTTATTTAAGAAATTTAGGCAATATATCATTATCTAAACCTGTACACAAACTTGTTGCCTTTCCGCCACCCACCCTATCCCAGCCCCACTGCAACTAGTGGAGCATTGAAAATCAGCGTGTGCTCACCGTATGCTTACCAAATGAAAACACAAACACATACCTTGGTCCTGCTGGTGGTTTTGTTCTGTCTTCTCTCATTCCATACAAAGGCGATGGCAGCCATAAAGTGAACACCATGATTCATCGAAATGGGGCCTAATAATTCTAGGATCTGCTGTCTCAAGTTCTAAAAAAAGTTTAAGCAAATGACAAGTGAATTCAGAATGATGGAAGCATTAATAACTGGACTGCACTTTTCGTTTTTCTTGAAATAATATACAGGACTTGTATGTTTTACTACCTAAATAATGGTAGCGGAAAATTTAATAGTGTTAAGAGATGCAACCATGGTCCTTTTAATTGAAAAGGAAAAAACCCCTGTAAGAGTTTAATCCAAACATCAGGACTCACATAAAGCTTTCTAATGATTTCTAGCCCCGCCCCCACAGGGCCCAGTGTGCTGCCATGACCCCCAGATCTAGGAAGCCAGGACTAGGAGCAAGATCAGGTAACCGAGGGACATCAATTTGACAAACTGCCAGAGCATAACATGCTTTTAAACGTTCACATAATCTCCCTCTAAATATAAAGTAGAAAATTTGGAAAATACCTAAGAGTACAAGAAGAAAAACACTTTTTAAAAATCAACCATTAACCTCGTCATCCTGAGATAATCACTATTAACACGTGAATTTTCTTTATTCCTTTTTCTGCAGATAAATTCTTTTACATGATTAGAAATACAGTATTTGCTTAATTATGTAACATCCCTGTTTCACTAAACTTTTAAGCACTTTCCATCCACTAAGCATTCTTCGAAACCGTGACATTAGTGGCTACATAATGTAACATTGAACAGATAATTTATTTAACCCTTCCCTGAGTGTTTAGGATCTCTCTTTTGTCTGCCACTAAATAAGGCTATAATATTTTATGTATATATTTACATAATTTTGATTACCTTAGAATTCATTACTAAAGTAGATTACTAGGTCATAGACTATGAAACTTAAAAATCTCTGTACATATTGCTAAACTGTTTTCCAGGAGAGATTTGCATATTAAAATGTCAGCTCAAAATGTCCTAAAAAAAGGAACAAAGTTATAACGTGTATGAATGAACCTCAAAAATATTATGTCACGTGAAAGAAGCTAGATACAAAAGACCAAATAATGTATAATTCCATTTACAGGAAATGGCCAGAAAAAGCAAATCGATGTAGAGAGAACAGATTAGCGGTTGACTGTGGTTAGGGATGGGAACCGAGGGGCTGCAGGTGGGCCTGAGGCATCTTTCTGTGGTGAGGGGTACGCTCAAATATTAGGCTGTGGTGACAGTACTACAGCTCTGGAAATGTACTAAAAAACAAAACAAACACAAACACTGAATTATATATGCTTAAAAAGGGTGAATTTTGTGTTATGTCATCTCAATAAAATGGTTAAGAAAATTACTTGCTAACTAATTACACAATCCATGCAGAGTATCATAAACGCTACTCAAATTCTTCACAAATGCAGAGCATGATCTTTGGGAGAACCCTCAAATCGCCTCTTGAGTACCAAGGAGGAAGTGTGAATCATCTAACCTTTGTGGCTCCAAGATTAATAGTGGTAACAGAGGCGGATGCAGCAATGGCTATCTTTTCCGAAGAATCGGCCTGATGCAGTACGCTCCAAAGCAGCGTCACAGAGGACATGATCATGTGAAGTATCGAGAGGATTCCACTGCGGGCTTCCAACAGGTGTTTCTGGTCTACACTGACCAAAAGCTATTAAAGTTGGGGGAAGAAAATGTATCACTTTCTGAGGTTTACAAACGGGACTTATTAGGCCTCATAATCTTTAAAAGGCAGTCAGATATTTGTGCAGTCTTACTTGGTGATACTGTGTAGTAGGGTCCAACAAACAGTAGTGGATAATGGCTGTGATCCCTTCCAAAAGGGTAAGAATCATATCTGGTGGAATAATCGATGCCATCCACAGAGGCCTGAAATAAAATGTATCCATTTGAACACAAGTTCTGTGAGAGAGAAGTTTGTGTTTTATCAGTAGTAAATGTCCAGCATGTGACAGGCACACAGTAAGTGCTCAATAAATATTATATAAATAAATAACTAAGTGAATAAATTAGGAGCTTTTATATCCTCATCTAATAAAATAAGTGAGTCACATTAAATGTACTAAAGTTCTTTTTGGATAATAAATTCTACACAAAATAAATACAGCCAGTAAATCTCTAGCAACCATGTAATGGCAGGCATATCAATATTAAAGGATACAGGCAGTTTTCTTATATTTTATGTCTAGTACCTGAGATTACACAGGAGATAAACCAGACACTAGTAACATCTGGATAATTTTGACAGATTAATTGTGAACATGGCCTGGGGATACAGATAAAATTTGCCACCAAACTATGAAAATCCTAAACGAGAAGTAAAATCAGATGGGAAAAGAATTCTTTGTAATTTTAAATTAATTTTAGTGTGAAATTAATTTGCACTTAGATAAACAAATCAGATAAAACCAGGGCAACCCTTTGCTGAGCTTTCTATTACTTCTGCCAGCTCTGTTAAGAGCATCAAAAATTAATTTCAGCTCTTAGGAGAAAGAAGTCCTGTTTATATATTCCTTCTGTTTTCCACTCCTGATTCTTTTGTTGATACTCTTCCTCAATGTTCTTCTTTATGAAAATAAGATACTGTTTGTAACCTAATGATAACCACTAATTTACTCCCCCAAATTGCAGCCGACTTACTAGACGATTAAGCAGTAATATGTGTAAAAAAATTGTTACTAATGACAAAATTAAGAACCAACCCGTACCTGCTATCAGATAATCCTGTTTCATATCTGTACTGTTGAATTAGGTCGTCTAGGTTTCTGCAAAGCTGCAGTGTCACAGAGACAACCACTCTCTGCAGGACTCTGCCCATGTAAGGAAGAGTAGACGCGATCAAACCGATCCACTGCGGGTGCATCTTACAAGCACAGTGCTGGTGTAACGCTCGTATCACCGCGCACAGGAACATGCCTTGAGATGTGATTGGCCGCGCGTGCAAATACTGAAGAGAAGCCATGGGCTGATGGGGATTGATGTGTTCCAGGTCAGATACCACAAAGTCGAAACCTGCTTCATTCTCTTCAGGGACAGTCATCACCCTGTGCTCTAGAACAATGAGCCTCTGAAGCACTTTAAGAAGCTGTGACTGGAGTGTGCTGCCACCGTCAAACTCATCTTCTGAGAAATTGATCAGGCTGTCCTCTGAGAAACCTTCCTCCACGGCAAGCACGTTCTTACCTGCGGCCTTTTCACTGTGCCATTTCTGTGCACTAAAGATAGACGACAGCAGACAGTGAAGAATCACCTTCTGGACTTTGCACTTAGATAACATATCAGAGATAAAACTAGGGAAACCTTTTGCAGAGCTTTCTATCACTTTTGCCAGCTCGGTGAAGAGGAGCGTCAAAATTTCAATGCTCATCATCTGCATGTTTCGATTGCCTATTAAATCTTGTGACGTGACCTTGACATGCGTTGGGTAATGGCTACGCATGTAATACAAGCAGAGGGAAATAAGGATTTCTATGTACATGGAACTCCGGAAGCTATGATTCGAGTCCACAGGAATGTGACTGTAAAAATCTTTGCCCATAACAGAAATCCGGTGTCTGGCCAACAGATTCTGAAGCAGAGACAACTGAGGAGTGTATGCATTATTCACACTAGTGGTTGAAATGGCGTTTACAAAAGCAATGGGGTTAGTTTTCAAGATGGCCTTGATGGCAGAAAAAGCATACAGAGTCCTTGATGAATCATACAACTGGAGATACAGCAGCACATGTTGATAGAGTGGATGGATGTTGGAACTGGGAGGTCTCTGTGATCCTGGAGAACCCATGTCGCTCTCAATTTCAGAAATTTCTCCCTCTCCACAGCTATACCAGTTCTCTAAATCCAGACCATCACTAAAGAAGACACTGGTTTGTTTGAGTTTTTCATTTGAAGTTTTCTTCTTCTCATCATCCTTTTTTCTGGCAAGTTTTACTTTAGGTTTTGCTCCTGGTTGTTTACCTGACTCCTTAACAATTGTTTCTTTCTCCGAGACTTTTTCTGATAATTTTTCTTTGAAGCTGAACTGAATACTACTGTGACTTCTCTGTCTAGCTCTGGTCTCTGTAGAAGCAACGGAAGAGTCCTGGAAAATCTGTGTGGTGCCTGAAATGCACGGTGAGGAGCTATTTCTGGAGATTCCATTCGGCACACACTCACGGCCTTCTTCTGCAGACACGGACAAAAACTGAGAATTTTCGTTACTCGGCAAGGCAATCTGACTGTGCGGAGCGGACTGATCTTCGCTTTTAACCGTCTCCTCGCCTGGACCTACATCGTTGTCCTCCGGGGGCATATCTTCCATTTCTACCCGAGATGGCACTGATGCAGATTCTGCTTCGAGGCCACTTACGACTTTACGTATCAGGTCAAAGACTAGCTGCTGGACGTCATCATCTGGGGAGCCTGCACTTGGCATCTGGGAATCCTCTTGCGCGCTCACGTTTTCAGGATCGACTTCGTAACTCAAGTTGTCCCCAGCAGAGGACTGAGAACATCCAGAGTCAGAACTCTGAAGTATTTCTATCTGTTGGTCTGGAAGATCAAAATCAGATACAACCATTGGAATTGTCTCACTGCTGGTACTTAGAAGGGACAGTCTGTCACTTAATGGATTAACAGTAAGACTGAAGTTCTCTATTTCATCCATGGTAAGCGTCTTTTCACCATTTCCTTTTGATGCAATGAGCTGTACTTGGCTTACTGGCATACGAGGAAAAGAGTAAAGGAAAAATATAAAATATATTAAAATAACTGAAATGTAGACCGAACAAGATTTTTAATCATTACTTCCATTACCTCCTTATATTTTCCTATTAAAATACTTATTAATATGCTAGACTTTTTAAGTTAGAAAATTATGTAGATGACCGTTAACTAGAATTTAATAGACAATTCAATACTAGAAGGCCTATTATTCAAAGGAATTAAACAAAACAGCACATTTAACAGATAAAATATAAAACTTTGCCCTTATCCCCAAATATGACATCCTTTTAAAATCATTTAGTATATAGTTAATATATAAATACATAATCTTCTTGATTTACATAAAATTCAACAAGCATTTATGAATTATCTAGCTTGAGTAAGGCCCTGAACCAGGACAGGAGGGTGAGGTAAGGAAGAGACATCGCTGTTCTCTTTAAGAAGTTTAAACGTAGCAGGGCATCACAAACATCCATTTTGGTACTTTTGGGGGGGCATTCTTTTAGAGAGGCTTAGTTCCATGCAAGCAATGCAAAATCAGGGGCTTCAAATTTAGGAGAAGCATCATGACACCACAGGTGAGGTCTGAGGATGATCTCAGAGGACAGATGAGAATTCAGCTGTCAGGCAGGAAGCACGGCAGGCAAAGCGCTAACACAAGAGTTCTGGCAATGAGCAGGGCAGAGCACGTTCTTAGGAGATTCAGGGGAAGCAGCGGAAAGGCAGCTAGAGAAAGGAACCAAGGCTCTATAGAAACACACTACAGATGAAGTAGGCGCACGGCAGCTTAGTTCCAGCTTCACCGCTTGCCAGCTGTGGGACTCTGGGAAAGACACAGCCCTCTAAGCATCAGCTTCCTGCTCGGTCAAATGACCTTTCATTACTGACCTCACAGGATTCTTTGACAAGAGATACAAATGAAATATTGAGCCGTTTGTCCCTAAGGTATAATAATCTAAGGGGGCCATTATCAGTGTATTACAAAGGGTATCATTTGACAATCTGTGAAGGGTGGACTTTCTTCTAGCAATAGAGAAGATTTATCAAACACTTACACTAGTCTCTGCACTAAACATGTCACAAACATTACTATGTCTAACGTTCACAATGAAGCCTTGAGAGGTGGGTATTATTATTCCTATTTTACAGATGAGGAAAATGATGCCTGAAATATAAAGTGCATTATAAGCGCACTCAAGATTCCCAGTGAAATATCTACAGAGCCTTGCAGGGCCAGGATGGTAAACGCTAAAGGTTATTTGTTAATACTGAAGAATGTTTCTGACCAGAGCTGGGCCGAGTCCTCCCCTGAAGGAAGTGACTGATAACAGAGATCCAAGTCCCCTGTGATGGTCGCTGATAAGGTACACAGTGACACAGTCCACGTGAGCACTGCCAGTGCATGCGGAGGGGAGGAAATCAGCCCACGGAGAAATTCTCACGTCTGGTTCTCCTGACAAACACTGCTGTGTTCGCCTTTCATTTTATTTTAATAATTTAATTCTAAATGAAGTTGTTCTACTTCCGCGTGATATTCACCATTATTGCAGGAGAAGTTTTGCATGAAATGCTTGTCATTCTCTTCTCCGGGGTAACAGGGGGCCTTGTTCCAGTAGCGTTCCGCTTGTACCCGCTGCACTGAAACCCTCTGAGTTTTGGGATGAAGCAAGAGCAACAGCAGTGGTTCCAAAACTCTTGCAATATCATGTCTTTGCAGGACTTGGTTCAGCCAGGCTTGCCCCACGGAGCTGGTGGAACCATCGAGACTGTTAAGGCTATCTAACATGATGAACAGTGACCTGCAATAAACACCAATAATTAACACAAAGAGCAAAAATACCTATTTTAATTTTAACACTCTAATTCTTCTAGAATCAACATTACTGTAAGTGGTGTTTCTTGCTTTGAATGAGCTATTTTAAAGTAACCATACTTCAGAATAACTCTGGGCCACAGCATTTTAATAATCTTAATCCCTAGTCTCAGGAGATACAAGAAGAAAGGAGAAAGAGTTTTTTCTCTTTTCTTGTGTTTTTTGAAATTTCACAAGCGTGCGTTACTTTTAAAAGATAAATACTAAAAAACAGAAAAAAACACCTTAGACAATGGGTCTTGTTTTAGCAACATGTTACGTTCCACATCACCAACTACTGAACTGTCTGCAAGTCAACACGACTTTCATGTCGGTCTGTGCCCCTCTGCTTCCACCCTCTTTACCAGCAGAAGTGACATGCTTAATTGAAGGAAAGACCTCCTGTGGAAGCTGTGGAGGGGTACACAACCCGAGATTCAAATCTGGGCCATCCACTTCATCTCGCAGATAATGATGTTGGGCAAATCACTTAACCTCACTGGGGCCTTCACCACCTCACGTGATGAGGACAGGCAGTCGTTAAATTACAGATGGTATTGGTAAAGTACCCAGGCCCAGGGCCCAGCTCATTACCGGCGTTCAACAGCAGACCGTTTTAAAACGGTGATGCTGCGTGAAAAACCACCAGCTGAAATAACATCCAGTAGAGTCCACCTGCGATCCTGAGTGGGGCTTCAGCGTAGTGAGATTTGGGGCCACCTCTCTGAGACTTGCTGGTGAGACTGCTATCTATGCCAATGTATGTAAATGTACCTATAAATGGCACCTCCTTGGAAGTTACTGCAAATCTCATATTTGGGGTAGGGGTCATCTATGTGGTCTAGACAAACTCTCAGGCAGTTAACTACAGATTTTTTTTAATCCATGGAAGTGGTTTGTCAGTATTTTTGCTGTAGATTTTAATAAGTCTGGTTCAGGCAGAAGACTGAGAATGATTACTAGAGAAACACTTATACAATCTACTGTTTATATGAAATTTCACTGAATGTAAATATATATATAAACTCAAGAAGGCTGTATCTGTTGCTGTAACCCTGACACCTAGCATGGCTCCCGGCACACAGAAGTAACTTGATGAAGCCATCCAATGAAAGGAAGGGGCACTCGGTGCTCCAGAGCATGAAAGGTGAAAATCTGTTAGATAAATGAAAACGCCATACCTTTTAATACAGCTTAGATTTAAAAAAATAATTTATAAATTCTCTTTATAGAATCGCAAATTGCTCTCTCCTATCCCTGCTCTCTCTCCCCTACCGAAAGGCCAGGAGATTCAAGAAAAGAAACATTAAGATATCAAAATATAAAATGTAACGAACCTGTCAAAAGACCGTGCAAAAGATGAAGACTTATTTATATGGAGGTCCCTTGTTAGATGCCAAAGAACTGCAAATTTTGCATGTGCTTCCATCCTTATTTTCTGAGGATGAATATGAGAGATTATTTTATTATCCTTTGAAGGTATTAAGTGATTTTAATATAAACAAAGTAGTTATTTAAGACAGAGTATTATGTTGTATTATGTTCAATGTTCACAGAACTCCAACACACGATGAAATAAGCTGTGTTTTTTATGGAAGTAGAAAAGTGGAAAATACTTAAATATATAAAGAAATATTAAACCTAAAGGATCATCTCATGCTGCCACATAAGTTATTATTTAGTTTAGGTACTCAGTTTACTAGATTATTTTATAACAGGGGATGGAAAAACCTAATAATGTGCATGTTATGATATTCTGAGTATAGGAAGCACTTTCCCCCTCATTTTAATATATAAATACACAGTAGTCAAAACCAATTTTATGGCACTATATACTTTGCTTTTGCTCCCAGAAATTACATGTTAATCCCAAATGAATTTATCATCACTTACAAAGCTGGTTTATTAGATTAAAAATTTTAAGGACCTAAAAAAAATTATTTCTACAAGAAAAATATTACATCACTTTTGGGATTATTTGGAAAAGATTAACTGTTAAGATAACAATGGATAGAATAATGTAAAAATAAACTATCTAGAAAGACCAGTATTTGGTATCAGATAATGAAAATGTGTTAATGGAAATCACATGGAAATTGTTCTTGGATTGAAAGAATCAATATTGTGAAAATGACTATATTACCCAAAGCAATCTACAGATTCAATGTAATCCTTACCAAATTACCAATGACATTTTTTACAGAACTAGAACAAAAAATCTTAAAAAAAAAAAAGAATCTTAAAATTTGCATGGAGGCACAAAAGACCCCAAATAGCCAAAGCAATCTTGAGGGGAAAAAAATGGAGCTGGAGGAATCAGACTCCCTGACTTCAGACTATACTATAAAGCTACAGTCATCAAGACAATATGGTACTGGCAAAAAAACAGAAATACAGATCAATGAAACAGGATAGAAAGCCCAGAGATAAACCCAAACACCTATGGTCAACTAATCTATGACAAAGGAGGCAAGGATATACAGTGGAGAAAAGACAGCCTCTTCAACAAGTGGTGCTGGGAAAAACTGGACAGCTACATGTAAAAGAATGAAATTAGAACACTCCCTAACACTATACACAAAAATAAACTCAAAATGGATTAAAGACCTAAATGTAAGACCAGACACTTTAAAACTCTTAGAGGAAAACACAGGAAGAACCCTCTATGACATAATTCACAGCAACATCCTTTTTGACCCACCTCCTAGAGTAATGGAAATAAAAAAAATAAATAAACAAATGGGACCTAATGAAACTTAAAAGCTTTTGCACAGCAAGGGAAACTATAAACAAGATGAAAAGACAACCTTCAGAATGGGAAAAAAATACTTTCAAATGAACCAACGGACAAAGGATTAATCTCCAAAATATATAAACAGCTCATACAGCTCAATATCAAAAACACAAACAACCCCATCCAAAAATGGGCAGAAGACCTTAACGGACATCTCTCCAAAGAAGACATACAGACTTCCAAGAGGTATGTGAAAAGCTGCTCAACATCACTAATTATTAGAGAAATGCAAATCAAAACTACAATGAGGTATCACCTCACACCAGTTAGAATGGGCATCATCAGAAAATCTATAAACAACAAATGCTGGAGAGGGTGTGGAGAAAAGGGAACCCTCTTGCACTGTTGGTGGGAATGTAAACTGATACAGCCACTATGGAGAACAGTATAGAGGTTCCTTAAAAAACTAAAAATAGAATTACCATATGACCCAGCAATCCCACTACTGGGCATATACCCTGAGAAAACTGTAATTCAAAAAGACACGTGCACCCCAGTGTTCAATGCAGCACTATTTACAATAGCTAGGTCATGGAAGCAACCTAAATGCCCATCGACAGACGAATGGATAAAGAAGATGTGGTACATATATACAATGGAATATAACTCAGCCATGAAAAGGAACGAAATTGGGTCATTTGTAGAGACGTGAATGGACCTAGAGACTGCCATACAGAGTGAAGTCAGTCAGAAAGAGAAAAACAAATATCGTATATTAACGCATATATGCGGAATCTAGAAAAATGGTACAGATGAACCGGTTTGCAGGGCAGAAAGACAAACACAGATGTAGAGAACAAACGTATGGACACCAAGGGGGAAAGTGGCGCGGGGTGGTGGTGGTGGTGGGATGAATTGGGAGATTGGGATTGACATGTATACACTGATGTGTATAAAATGGATAACTCATAAGAACCTGCTGTATAAAAAAAAATAAATAAAATTTTTTTAAAAAGCGAAAAAGAAATTGTAACATTAACAAAAATTTTATAGTCTTCCTCCAGCATTTGTGGAGTCCTTCGAGTAAAAGACTCCTGAAATCGGGATTGCGACTGTCTAAACTGTTTGTGATAGGTTAGAGGGGTGCCTGCTTTTTCTGTGGGCCTAATAAATGTTTTTCCAATGAAGCCTGTGTTTGTACGTCAACCAACAGAAACATGTAAAAAAAGTAATAACAGATAGTTTTTTTCATGGATATATATAATATCTTTATTCAGAGCTTAGTATTTCTTTAAAATGAAATGTTATACAAGTAAACAGGTATATAATTTGTCCTAGATTTATACCTAACGTAAAGCAAATTACTACACTGAAATACAAGGCTCTATTTAAAATTTTCTGAACAATTCTGAAAGAATGTGTTGAAGTAAAATTAGAATTTTAACAGTTTTCTTGGAATAAACTTTTCAGTCCTCTCATTTACTCCTGCATTTGCCAGGCCCCCCTGCCAAATGCTGCCTTTACTCTACAAAACGCCTTTTTGAACATAACCCATTCAAACGCCCTAGCATTGAGAACTTTTCAAAATGAGGGCAATCCACTTCTAAAAGCTGTTCAATAAAACCTTCTTAACATTAATATTAGAGAGCAGATACAGGAAGGCCACAAACTTCATTAAGTCACCCCGGACAGGTCAATCAGAACGGTCGTTCTAGCTTCTTCTCAGGCCCACTCATGACTCAGCCACCTGCACTCTAACTGATGTTCTGTATCACACTTCATATACATTAGGATACAAAATCCTTATTTTGGATATTTATTGTAAGGCAAATGATATAATCTCACATACTAACACTCTATAGCTTATAAATGTCATTCCACATATATTAGTTAATGTATCCACCAGTTTCATAACTGAGGCCACCGAATACATCTTTAAACGACCCAAGAACTTGGACCACCACCAACTTTAATCATCACTCCCCACAGGTGGTATCCTGAACCAAGAAATAAACCCAGCATTTGATTTTGGGTTCCTTGATTTTTCATGTTACTGACGCTTATGTAAAGAACTTTCCTCTAAAAAGAAGAGAACACATGTATTTTAAAGATCTGATGATCACTGAATGAATCCATATTACCTCTTATTCAGATACTAGATGAAATAATTTTCCTAGAGTTTCCTTGATTTACCTTTTGGTATAATGCGAGCAGGAGGTAGGGTGGGCACAGGATAAGAAGAGAAGAATTTACCTTATCTTTATGGGTTAACTGCTGACTTATAACATCCTCACAGATGCTAGAAGAAGGAACCAAGTTATGTAATTGATAAAACAGTTCCACACTCTTCTGGTGGTGCTGAGGTGTCCCATCTCCCATCTGGTTCCACAATGTTAAAGCTACATGCTACCAAAAAAAGATGGTAAAAGTCACAGTGACAAAATTGCAAATGGAAACTTATTTAACAGACATTTCCTATTAGGTACAAACAAGCCTCTGACTGCCAGACCTAGAAGGTCTTAACAGTCATTATGCCACTGGAATGAGATTTAAAAGCGTAGCTTTCCATCTGCTCACTTTCTGGTCCAGGCTTTTAGAACATCTTATGATAGTCCTTTAATTATATTTATCTTCAACAGCAGATATGCAATCACTTTTTACAGGGTCCAGATAAGACCCCATTTCACTATTTTAGAGATGTTTAGTAAAGTGATGCTAGAGTATGTTACCTTTAAGAGGATATAAATCCCACAATGAAGGCAATTTAATGTTTACAGTTATATGCTGCAAAGTGAAATATAATGCATAGTCCAAATAGGCAAACTACTTAAAACGTACAAAATAGGTTGTATGTATTTCAGCGCTACATGTGTTAACAGAGCACTTGATGATCTATGACGGCATTAATAAAAATGCAACAGTCATCAGGGTTCCCCACTACATGGTAGAACCCAACTCCAACCTGGCAGGAGGAACTATCTGGAGGGGCACAATAACGTGAAATTACATTAAAGTTTAAAAAAATTTATATATAAATAATCTACCTGCTTAAGTCAAATATACTTGATGTTCTTTCTATGTAGAAGATATCATACGTACTGCTGTGACAGAGATCAAAGACTACATTTTTTTTTTTGAATGACATCATGCATCACAAATGATCATCGGACAATTCAGTCAGAAAACTTTCTCTGGGTGTTTTGGAGAGCTGAGGTTGCACTCTACGAAGAGCAAAAGTGTCACAACCACTTTATCTGGAAATACATTTTACTGTATAAATGAACTTTTCTCTTTACCCTAATAGTCCCCTCATCCTTATCTTTTTTCTCCTCACAAAACTGGGGAGAAGACTGGACAAGGAGCACTGATCAAGTGTGGTGTCTTTTCCTATATTGTATGATATGAAGAGGTGTTTAATTAAGCCTGATTATCTTCTTTAAAATCCCTGCTCTGCAAATTAGCTCGAGGATCATCTTAGTCACGAATGTATTTCTTAGAGCTCACCTTGAAAAATTCAGTCTTCTCAGCTATGTATCTCAGATTGCCCGGAGTGAGCGGAGGTCTAATAACCACAGCTACTCTTCCCTGGTTTGGACTCAAGGGTTGTGCAGGCTCCACACTGTTGATGTTTTCCCCGGTGACCATGGCCACGGACTGAGTCAATCCTACCAGGTCCATCACGAGCGAAATCGCAGCGCTCTGCACACTGCAATCACTCGCTTGGCTGCAAGCGTTCATCAGCGTCTGGAGCCACAGTGGAGGCTGCACGTGCTCCCAGTCTGAAACGAGAGCCGGAAGCCAACACAGTCCACCACACCGAACCTTTCACGCACACTCCGTCTTCCCACTTGATTTCAAAACACAAAGCACTTCTACCAAATAACTTTAGGCCTTGCTCGGCGAACAAAACCACGGTTTCTCACTTAGACTTGAGTGTCAAGAAAATAAAGCAGCAACAGGAATTACATAAAATTTTTTTAATACATATTTTTCTTATGCCAAATCATACAACCTATCTTCTGCCCTAAAAAAAGTTTATTAATCAATTAACATTATGTAGTACTCACTGCACTATGTGTGTGCACTATGTGTGTGTGTGTGTGTGTGTATAGATATATATAAATAAAAATTTAAATGAAGGTAAACACATATGATGCTAGTCATAATAAAGGAAATCAGGAAATTGTCCAACATATCAATCTCCCCATAATGACAGTATTTCATTGAAAAAAAATCTACAAATTAAAAAAGTTTTCAAAATTAAGAGGCTAACCCCTCCCCCCCCCCCCGTTTTAATATCTGAGTGTTCCTTAAAATAAAGGGGAAGGGGAGAGCACGCCATAAAAAATATTTTGTACATAAATACAACGGATGAGCTTACCGGTCTCTGGTTTTTCCGGACGTAACTCTGAGGCGCGGCCGCCCTCGGCAACGTAAACCGGGAAGCTTGAGCACTCCAGGAGGAGCTGACAGGCAGCGAGGAAGGCAGACAGGCGCTCTTTCCACGTTTTCTGTTGACTGATGTTTCTCTCTTTCACATCAGCGTGGGAATCCCTGTCCCGGTCTGAAGTCCCTCCTAGCTCCCGACTGAGATCCCCCTGAGGCTCTGAGGCCAAAGCCTGAGAGAAGGAGTTACTCTGAAGGACGTAGAGGTTGATCAGTGTGGTGAGAAACTGCTGGACATACTCCAAGCAGCACTGCATTGCAGTTTTGGGGGCTGTCTTCCCACTTTGGGGTGCTGTCCCCTGCGTGACCATGGAAGGGGGCTGGATGATAGTTTCTTCAGACCCCACAGTGGAGGCTGTTTCTGTTTCGGAGGATGTGCTCCCAAGTGGGATGGCAGCTGCCTCCGGCCCCTCACTCAGCTCTCTGTCGATGTCATCGGTTCGCTCTGCTTGATACTGTATGAACTCAGTGAAGCCGCTCTCTGAGGAGCGACTGCTTGGTGGGTTTTCTCCATCTTCAAACACTTCAGTGGGATTTTCGAGAGAACCTGATGATACCTGGTAGCATGTAAAAGAGCAGAGGGCTGAGTAACGAAGTGTAGTATATTAGAAATTAAAATGAAAAAGTCACATTTTGAAAGAAGTCAGCTTCAGATTTGACTTATTTACAACCCAATTCACATGTCACAACTTAATCTATATATCTGGTTGAACCTTAAAAGAGTTTCTACAATTGATTCACATATCTATGCCAATAGGAAATACTGATACGATTCTAATTAATATATTAATATAAAGCTATTCAATAAATATTTATTATTTGCTATACGCATAACTTAAGCTTAGGTTCTTGAGGACAAAATACGTATATGTAAAACTCTCTAGGATCTATATCCTTGTTTTCAAACTACTAATAATTTATTCAATCTACTTCATGAAATCACTTTCCTAATGTCTAAACAATGCATGGAATGAGACACGTAAGGTTAAAAAAATGACATTTTAAAAACTAGAAATAGGGGGAACCTTCAAAATGGCAGAGAAGACATGGAGATCACCTTCCTCCCCATAGATACATCAGAAATGCATCTACATGCAGAACAACTCCTACAGAACACCCACTGAACGCTGGCAGAAGACCACAGACCTCCCAAAAGGCAAGGAAATCCCCACATACCTGGGTAGGGCAAAAGAAAAAAGAAAAAAGAGAGACAAAAGAATAGGGATGGGACCTGCACCAGTGGGAGGGAGCCGTGAAGGAGGAAAGGTTTCCATACACTAGAAGCCCCTTCGCGGGCGGAGACTGCAGGTGGCGGAGGGGGAAGCTTCGGAGCCGGAGAGGAGAGCATAGCCACAGGGGTGCGGAGGGCAAAGTGGAGAGATTCCCGCACAGAGGATCAGTGCCAACCAGCACTCACCAGCCTGAGAGGCTTGTCTGCTCACCCGCCAGGGCGGGCAGGGGATGGGAGCTAACTTAGCTCAGGTGCTGAAGGTCAGACCCCAGGGAGAGGACTGAGGTTGGCTGCCTGAACACAGCCTGAAGGGGACTAGTGCGCAACAGCTAACCAGGAGGGACTCTGGGAAGAAGTCCAGAGCTGCCTAAGAGGCAAGAGACCATTGTTTCCTGGTGCGTGAGCAGAGGGGATTCAGAGCACCACCTAAACGAGCTCCAGAGACAGGCGGGGGCCGCAGCTATTAGCGCGGACCCCAGAGACAGGCATGAGACGCTAAGCCTGCTCCTGCAGCCACCAAAAGCCTGTGTGAGAGCACAGGTCACTCTCAACACCTCCCCTCCTGGGAGCCTGTGCAGCCCGCCACTGCCAGGGTCCCGGGATCCAGGGACAGCTTCCCCGGGAGAACGCATGGCGCGCCCCGGGCTGGTGCAATGTCACGCTGGCCTCTGCCGCCGCAGGCTCACCACGCACGCGTACCCCTCCCTCCCCCCGGCCTGAGTGAGCCACAGCCCCCGAATCAGCAGCTCCTTTCACCCCGTCCTGTCTGAGCAAACAACAGACGCCCTCGGGCGACCTACACGCAGAGGCGGGGCCAAATCCCAAGCTGAGCCCAGGGAGCTGTGCCAACAAAGACGAGAAAGGGAAATGTCTCCCAGCAGCCTCAGGAGCAGAGGATTAAATCTCCACAATCAACTTGATGTACCTGCATCTCTGGAATACCTGAATAGACAACGAATCATCCCAAATTGAGGAGGTGGACTTTGGAAGCAACCGTAGACTTGGGGTTTGCTTTCTGTATCTAATTTGTTTCTAGTTTTATGTTTATTTTATTTTAGTGTTTAGAGCTTATTATCATTGGTAGATTTGTTTATTGATTTGGTTGCTCTCTTCCTTTTTTAAAATATATATATATATTTTTTTTTTCTCTTTTCGTTAGTGTGTATGTTTCTTTATGTGATTTTGTCTGTACAGATTTATTTTTACCATTTGTCCTAGGGTTCTGTCTGTCCGTATTTTTTTGTTTTTGGGGGTTTTTTTAGTATAGTTCTTAGCGCTTGTTATCATTGGTGGATTTGCTTTTTGGTTTTGTTGCTCTCTTCTCTTTTCAATATTTTTATTAAAATTTTTAAAAATTTTAATAACTTTATTAATTTTTTCTTTCTTTCTTTTCTTTCTCCCTTTTCTTCTGAGCCAAGTGGATGACAGGGTCTTAGCACTCCGGACGAATGTCAGGCCTGCGCCTCTGAGGTGGGAGAGCTGAGTTCAGGATGCTGGTCCACCAGAGACCTCCCAGCCCCACATAATATTAAACAGTGAAAGCTCTGCCAGAGATCTCCATCTCAACGCTAAGACCCAGCACCACACAATGACCAGCAAGCTCCAGTGCTGGACACCCCATGCCAAACAACTAGCAAGACAGGAACCCAACCGAACCCATTAGCAGAGAGGCTGCCTAAAATCATAATAAGGTCACAGACACCCCAAAACACACCACTGGATGCGGTCCTGCCCACCAGAACGAC
This sequence comes from Kogia breviceps, assembly GCF_026419965.1. NCBI lineage: Eukaryota > Metazoa > Chordata > Mammalia > Artiodactyla > Physeteridae > Kogia > Kogia breviceps. Next base: position 949,705 of record NC_081322.1, read on the forward strand.
AAGATACAGCCTCATCCACCAGAACACAGGCACCAGTCCCCTCCACCAGGAAGCCTACACAACCCACAGAACTAACCCTACCCGTTAGGGATAGATACCAAAAAAACAGGAACTATGAACCTGCAGCCAGCGAAAAGGAGACCCCAAACACAGTAAGTGAAGCAAAATAAGAAGACAGAGAAATACACAGCAGATGAAGGAGCAAGGTAAAAACCCACCAGACAAGACAAATGAAGAGAAAATAGGCAGTATACCTGAAAAGGAACTCAGAGTAATGATAGTAAAGATGATCCTAAATCTTGGAAATAGAATGGAGAAAATACAAGAAGCATTTAACAAGGACCTAGAAGAACTAAAGAGCAAACAAACAATGATGAACAACACAATAAATGAAATGTAAAATTCTCTAGGAGGAATCAATAGCAGAATAACTGAGGCAGAAGAACGGATAAGTGACCTGGCAGATAAAATAGTGGAAGTAACTACCGCAGAGCAGAATAAAGCAAAAGAATGAAAAGAATTGAGGACACTCTCAGAGACCTCTGGGACAATATTAAACACACCAACATTCGAATTATAGGGGTCCCTGAAGAAGAAGAGAAAAAGAAAGGGACTGAGAAAATATTTGAAGAGATTATAGTTGAAAACTTCCCTAATATGGGAAAGGAAATAGTCAACCAAGTCCAGGAAGCGCAGAGAGTCCCATGCAGTATAAATCCAAGGAGAAACACACCAAGACACATATTAATCAAACTATCATAAATTAAATACAATGAAAAAATACTAAAAGGAGCAAGGGAAAAGAAACAAATAACACAGAAGAGAATCCCCATAAGGTTAACAGCTGAACTTTCAGCAGAAATTCTGCAAGCCAGAAGGGAGGGACATGACATACTTAAGGTGATGGAAGGGAAAAATCTACAACCAAGATTACTCTACCCAGCAAGGATCTCATTCAGATTTGAAGCAGAAATTACAACCTTCACAGACAAGCAAAAGCTAAGGGACTTGAGCCCCACCAAACCAGCTTTACAACAAATGCTAAATGAACTTCTCTAGGCAGGAAACCAAAGAATAGGAAAAGACCTACAATAACAAATGCAAAACAATTGAGAAAATGGTAATAGGAACATACATATCAATAATTACCTTAAATGTAAATGGATTAAATGCTCCAAATAAAAGACAAAGACTGGTTGAATCGATATAAAAATAAGACCCATATATATGCTGTCTACAAGAGACCCACTTCAGACCTAGGGACACATACAGACTGAAAGTGAGGGGATGGAAAAAGATATTCCATGCAAATGGAAATCAAAAGAAAGCTGGAGTAGCATTTCTCATACCAGACAAAATAGACTTTAAAATAAAGACTATTACAAAAGATAAAGAAGGACACTACATAATGACCAAGGGATCAATCCCAGAAGAAGATATAACAATTGTAAATATTTGTGCACCCAACATAGGAGCACCTCAATACAGAAGGCAAATGCTAACAGCCATAAAAGGGAAATCGACAGTAACACATTCATAGTAGGGGACTTTAACACCCCACTTTCACCAATGGACAGATCATCCAAAATGAAAATAAATAGGAAACACTAGCTTTAAATGATGCATTAAACAAGATGGACTTAATTGATATTTATAGGACATTCCATTCAAAAACAACAGAATACAATTTCTTCTCAAGTGCTCATGGAACATTCTCCAGGACTTGGGTCATGAATCAAGCCTTGGTAAATATAAGAAAGTTGAAATCGTATCAAATATCTTTTCTGACCACAATGCTTTGAGACTACATATCAATTACAGACAAAAATCTGAAAAAATACAAACACATGGAGGCTAAACAATATGCTACTAAATAACCAAGAGATCATTGAAGAAATCAAAAAGGAAATAAAAAAATACCTAGAAACAAATGACAATGAAAACACAATGACCCAAAACCTATGGGATGCAGCAAAAGCAGTTCTAAGAGGGAAGTTTATAGCAATACAATCCTACCTTAAGAAACAAGAAACATCTCAAATAAACAACCTAACCTTACACCTAAAGCAATTAGAAAAAGAATAACAAAAAACCCCCAAAGTTAGCAGAAGGAAAGAAATCATAAAGATCAGATCAGAAATAAATGAAAAATAAATGAAGGAAACAATAGTAAAGATTAATAAAACTAAAAGTTGGTTCTTTGAGAAGATAAACAAAAGTGATAAACCATTAGCCAGACTCATCAAGAAAAAAAGGGAGAAGACTCAAATCAACAGAATTAGAAATGAAAAAGGAGAAGTAAAGAAGTAACAACTGGGCTTCCCTGGTGGCGCAGTGGTTGAGAGTCCGACTGCCGATGCAGGGGACACGGGTTCGTGCCCTGGTCCGGGAAGATCCCATATGTGGCAGAGCGGCTGGGCCCGTGAGCCATGACTGCTGAGCCTGTGCGTCCCGCCTGAGCCTGTGCTCCGCAATGGGAGAGGCTACAACAGTGAGAGGCCCGCGTATCGCAAAAAAAAAAAAAAAAAAGTAACAACTGATACTGCAAAAATACAAAGGATCATGAGAGATTACCACAAGCAACTATATGCCAATAAAACGGACAACTGGAAGAAATGGACAAATTATTAGAAAAGCACAACCTTCCGAGACTGAAGCAGGAAGAAATAGAAAATATAAACAGACCAATCACAAGCACTGAAATTGAGACTGTGATTAAAAATCTTCCAGCAAACAAAAGACCAGGACTAGATGGCTTCACAGGCAAATTCTATCAAACATTTAGAGAGAGCTAACACCTATCCTTCTCAAACTCTTCGAAAATATAGCAGAGAGTGGAACACTCCCAAACTCATTCTACGAGGCCACCATCACCCTGACAACAAAACAAGACAAAGATGTCACAAAGAAAGAAAACTATAGGCCAATATCACTGATGAACACAGATGCAGAAATCCAACAAAACACTAGCAAACAGAATGCAACAGCATATTAAAAGGTTCATACACCATGATCAAGTGGGGTTTATCCCAGGAATGCAAGGATTCTTCAATATATGCAAATCAATCAATGTGATACACCATATTAAGATATTGAAGAATAAAAACCATATGTTCCTCTCACTAGGTGCACAAAAAGCTTTTGACAAAATTCAATACCCATTTATGATAAAATCCCTACAGAAAACAGGCAAAGAGGGAACTTAACTCAACATAATAAAGGCCATATATGACAAACCCACAGCCAGCATTGTTCTCAATGGTGAAAAACTGAAACCATTTCCACTAAGATTAGGAACACGACAAGGTTGCCCACTCTCACCACTATTATTCAACATAGTTTTGGAAGTTGTAGCCACAGCAATCAGAGGAGAAAAAGAAATAAAAGGAATCCAAATCAGAAAAGAAGAAGTAAAACTGTCACTATTTGCAGATGACGTGACAGTATACATAGAGAATCCTAAAGATGCTACCAGAAAACTACTAGAGCTAATCAATGAATTTGGTAAGGTAGTAGGATACAAAATTAATGCACAGAAATCTCTTGCATTCCTATATACTAATGATGAAAAATCTGAAAGAGAAATTAAGGAAACACTCCCATTTACCACTGCAACAAAAAGAATAAAATACCTAGGAACAAACCTACCTAAGGAGACAACAGACCCATAAGCAGAAAACTATAAGACACTGATGAAAGAAATTAAAGATACAAACAGATGGAGAGATATACCATGGTTTTGGATTAGAAGAATCAACATTGTGAAAATGACTCTACTACCCAAAGCAACCTACAGATTCAATGTAATCCCTATCAAACTACCACTGGCATTTTTCACAGAACTAGAACAAAAAATTTCACAATTTGTATGGAAACACAGAAGACCCCGAATAGCCAAAGCAATCTTGAGAACGAAAAACGGAGCTGGAGGAATCAGGTTCCCTGACTTCAGACTATACTACAAGGCTACAGTAATCAAGACAGTATGGTACTGGCACAAAAACAGAAATATAGTTCAGTGGAACAGGAATAGAAAGCCCAGAGATAAACCCACACACATATGGTCACCTTATCTTTGATAAAGGAGGCAAAAATATACAATGGAGAAAAGACAGCCTCTTCAATAAGTGGTTCTGGGAAAACTGGACAGCTACATGTAAAAGAATGAAATTAGAACACTCCCTAACACCATACACAAAAATAAACTCAAAATGGATTAAAGACCTAAATGTAAGGTCAGACACTATAAAACTCTTAGAGGTAAACATAGGCAGAACACCCTATGACATAAATCACAGCAAGATCCTTTTTGACCCACCTCCTAGAGAAATGGAAATAAAAACAAAAATAAACAAATGGAACCTAATGAAACTTAAAAGCTTTTGCACAGCAAAGGAAACCATAAACAAGACCAAAAGACAACCTTCAGAATGGGAGAAAATATTTGCAAACAAATCAACAAAGGATTAATCTCCAAAATTTACAAGCAGCTCATGCAGCTCAATATCAAAAAAACAAACAACCCAATCCAAAAATAGGCAGAAGATCTAAACAGACACTTCTCCAAAGAAGAGATACAGATGGCCAACAAACACATGAAAGGATGCTCATCATCACTAATCATTAGAGAAATGCAAATCAAAACCACAATGAGGTATTACCTGACACCTGTCAGAATGGCCATCATCAAAAAATGTACAAAACAATACATGCCGGAGAGGGTGTGGAGAAAAGGGAACCCTCTTGCACTGTTGGTGGGAATGTAAATTGATACAGCCACTATGGAGAACACTATGGAGTTTCCTTAAAAAACTAAAAATAGAATTACCATATGACCCAGCAGCTCATTACTGGGCATATACCCTGAGAAAACCATAATTCAAAAAGCGTCATGTACCACAGTGTTCATTGCAGCACTATTTACAATAGCCAGGACATGGAAGCAACCTAAGTGTCCAGTGACAGATGACTAGTTAAAGAAGATGTGGCACATATATACAATGGACTATTACTCAGCCATAAGAAGAAACAAAATTGAGTTATTTGTTGTGAGGTGGATGGACCTAGAGTCTGTCATACAGAGTAAAGTAAGTAAGAAAGAGAAAAACAAATACCGTGTGCTAACACATATATATGGAATCTAAAAAAAAAAAAACTGGTTCTGAAGAACCTAGGGGCAGGACAGCAATAAAGACACAGACGTAGAGAATGGACTTGAGGACACGGGCAGGGGGAAGGGTAAGCTGGGACGAAGTGAGAGAGTGGCACTGACATATATACCCTACGAAATGTGAAACAGATAGTGGGAAGCAGCTGCAAGGCACAGGGAGATCAGCTCGGTGCTTTGTGACCACCTAGAGGCATGGGATAGGGACGGTGGGAGGGAGATGCAAGAGGGAGGAGAAATGGGGATACATGTATATGTAGTGCTGATTCACTCTGTTATACAGCAGGAACTAACACACCATTGCAAAGCAATGATACTCCAATAAAGATGTTAAAACAAAAACAAAAACAAAAACTAGAAATAAAATCTAATAAGTCTTCTATTTGGGACTGTATGAAGTGAAATTTCTGTCTGAAATATGTAAAGTACTATTTAAGTGTTGGCTATTAAGCTTACATTCTTTCAACAAGAAGTTACTGAACCGACATTATTTCCCACATTAGATATCTGGAACAAAAGGAACTGTTTATAATCTAGAGGAGAAGAGACAATTACTGTATAAACAAAAAATGAACCAGCTACTGAAGTAGAATAACTTCATCATTATTAATAATAATGATTAACTGTTCCCTCTCTATAAAGATGAGTACAATCATCAAGCATATTTTGTGGCTTAGTTTAAGTAAACAAAAGCTATACATATCACAAGCTCCTTAGGTGATTGTGCCAAAGCATAATTTGAACTTGAATAAGATCACTAAAAAGTGACCTTACGGAAGATCACCGAAGATATACACACTAAATGCTCTGATGCTACAAAGCTGGGCCTCACTTGGTGTTCTCTGCCTCAGCGAATGACACCACCCGTCATGAAAACAGGAAGGCAGAAATCTAGGGCGATTCTTGGTACCTTCTCCACCTCTCCTGCACACTTTCCTTACATCCATTCCAGCACTGTGGTCAAGGGTGCTGGCCGTGAGTCAGCTAAGAGTCTGCCACTTTCCCGCTTGGTAAGTCATTGAACCTCTCCGAACCTCCTAATCTATGTAATTGAGATGGCAAATTCCCACATTTTACAGTTGCAATGAGGACGAAGTAAGACAGTGTAGAACCTGCCACTTAGTAAACCTTCAATAAATGTTAGCGATCACTCATTACCCTACCAATCCATTACTACAGCTTATTGATGATTTTTCCTCAATGCGTGGCTAATCCATCCATTTCTGTCTTTACTCCCCCATCTTGTAAGTATGTGTTACTACCACCTCTCATCTGCACTACCGCGGGTCTCCCCACATCCATTTCTGTTTCTCAGATCCATACTCCACACTACAGCCAGAGTAATTTTTCTTTTCTTTTTTTTTTTAACATCTTTATTGGAGTATAATTGCTTTACAATGGTGTGTTAGTTTCTGCTGTATAACAAAGTGAATCAGCTATACATATACTTATATCCCCATACCCCCTCCCTCGGACTAATTTTTCAAATACACAAATCTGATTATGTCACTTGCTTTTTTCTCTTCGGTGTCTTCCCATTGCTCTGAAGATAAAGAATAAAAGCCTTAGTGCAGTGACAAGGCTCTGTAAGACTTGGCCCTCGCCTCTACCTCAACAGCAGCACCCCCCCTTCCTGTCTGCACAGCACTCCTTTTTGCCTAAGAGTCTGTGCAAATGCTCCTTCCTCTGTCAACGGCTTCTTCTTCCTACCTCACCCGCCCCAATGCCTCTAGAGCTTCACTCAAACAATCCATCCTCAAGAAAGCCTTTTGTGGCCCCCAATCTAGATCTGATCACCCCTTTCCCACATTCCTACCACTCCATTCTTTCCTTCATACATTTATCACAACTATAATTACATATGCATTTATTTGTTTAATACTTGTCTCCCAAGCAGAAAGAAAGGGTCAGGAAGGGCAAAGTTCACCTAGGTGTGCCTAGTTCACTGCTGGATACATAGAGTGGGTGCTGAACAAAGAGAGGTTGTTTTCTCTGATTCAAAGGTAAGAAAACTGAGGCTCAGGGAAGTTCAAAACAAAACTCACCCAAGGTCATAGCAAATAAACTTAGTAGGTAGAGACCTCAGATTAGATGATTCTAAACTTCATCATCCTTTCACCACAGCAGATCACTGTCTCTATAACAGCATGAGAGCTTTTCACATTACAATGCCAAAGTTTAGAGGCAACAGAAATGAACTTGTCGATTTTTCTCCTTTGAAATTTATACATTTAAAAAAATAAGTCTTATTTAAATGGTAAAATTGTCATTAGCTTATTATTACTTCTGTATTAATCTTTCTCATATAAGGATTATAAAACAATGGATGATATTACATTAATAGAATTCATGCTATAAATTCAGTTACACTTGTATACATTGATAATTAGTTGTATGGTCTATATTATGTAACTACAGTTCAGATTATTTTATAGTAAAATATCTTTCTGAAAATAGAAAGGGATTACATTTGGGTATAGAGATCCAATACACTGATTTTACAAAAATGTACTAAGTGCACGGAGAAAAAATTAGATTTATAATTTTTAAAAGAATCATTCTTTCAATTACAATTTCAAAAAAAAGGAATACTGAAAATACTCTCAGCTTTCAAATATGATCAATATTAGACATCTCAGTGAAGAAAATACCATTGTGCCTCAGTAAAAAATGGAAAAGAACATAGAAACCCTGGGAACAGGCAGGAAGACCAAAGGGTGGGAGGGGGGGAGCATATCTAAGGTTAATCAACCATTATATTAAAAAAGTAGATTATTTAATTGTCTTTCATTTAATATGAATGGGTGTTCCCATTTACTTTACCTGTAACCACCAATAAAGTGCCTCCAGATGTTTTCTACATAGTAAATATTCACTTAGTTGAATATGCTATGGAGAGACTGCTAAGGTCCCTCCCCTACTTTGACTAATCTCATTCAAATAAAAAACAAACCAATAACAGCTAATATCTATTTTAGTTTTACCCCTAAGAAGATCCTAGAGGCATAAATTAAGGAAAAACAGCACAACAAAATGAACTGTCCAATAACAGAATCAGTATCTCTCACATATAAATAATAAGCAGGTAGGAAGGAAAATAAGACAGACTAGTTTAAGTTTATGTGGCATAATCCTGGGATATATTTAAATTGTTTGAGGGTAATGTTCATTTCATACATGAAAAGCAATATATTTAGAAGGTCCAAGAAAAACGTTCTAGGGTTAAGACTTGATGGAAAAGGCTGTATGAGATCCTCCTGCTAATGTATTTTGCCTGGCTGACAAAATTAAAAGGCAACTGAAAAAAAAGTAAGGGCAACTACACAACCACAGGATTTAGGTAATGACCTTATATGCTAGAAATTTTTAAATCTTTTTTTTTGACATAGCACCCTTGTGCCTAAATTCAACAGAATTACATGATTCCGTGAATGTTTTCATTACTATTTACTAAAAAGTACATGTAGTATTATAAACCTGAAAGCTTTTAAATGGCTGATTTTTCCACATCCATTTCATAGGTGTTTAAATATGTTACTAGTGCCAGGCATTAAAATTATAGTTGACCCTGAGCAATACAGAGGTTAGAGGTACCGAACCCCTATACAGTCGAAAACCCACAAGTAACTTTTGATACCACCAAAACTTAACTTCTAAAAGCTTACTGTTGTCTGGAAGCCTTACTGATAACATAAATAATATATTAAAACATATTTTGTATGTTATATGTATATCTATGTATATTTTATGCACTCATGACATACCTAACTTTTTGCTTAATTTTTGTGATTTTTCTAGGCTATGCGATTTGTCTGAGAGTTTTTTCAAATTGTCACATATCTCCAAAAATTTTTCCAATATATTTATTGAAAAAAAATCCACATATAAGTGGACCCACTCAGTTCAGACCTGTGTTGCTCAAGGGTCAACTGTGTTACAATTCTACTCAACATCATAAAGTAAGCATTAAGAAACTGGAAGACTTGAGGAGAGAAAAAAAAAATCTGGATTTCAAGAAGAACATGTCAAAAATTTAGTGTATACATATGAAAAGGTCCAATAAAGTTTGGATTATAAACCTGCTGTTTAATAGGATAGTTACCAGCAACATGTGGCTATTGAGCTCTTGAAATGTGGCTGATCTGACAAACTAAATTTTTTAATGCAATTAATTTTAATTAAAATTTTTAAAGTGAGCCTTAATTTAGTTCCAAGAAAACTTTTAAGTGTGTTTCGAACAACCTGGGTATGTGAATTTAATTTTTCAAATGTAAATTTTACGAAATTAAGTATAGATCAAGTACTTCTAATAAAAATTTAGTATTTGAATGTGCTGTAAGTATAAAATACACAGTGGAATTTTGAAGACAGTACAAAAAAGAACGTAAAATATCTGACTAGTATTTTTTATGTTACATCAGTTTTATATTGATTACATGTTGAAATGGTAATATATTAGCTCTCATGGGCCTAGTAAAATACAATTAAAATTATTTTCACCTGTTCTTTTTTTTTTTTTTTTTTTAACTGTAGCTACCAGAAAATTTTAAGTTATATATGTTGTTTGTGTTATATTTCTTTTGGAAAGTGTGGATACAGACAGTTAAATTGCATTAGAGCCAAAAAAAAGCCTACAATACAGCCTACTGCCACAACACTGGGAACTAGGAAAGACTGACAAATATTTAAATGAGTACGTGTTAAGTGATTTTAGTTAGAAACTGTTCTGCCTTGAAGAAATATAATTGGTCTAGTACAAAAAATAACAGCAAAACGTTACCTTTTTGTCTTCCCACTCCTTGACTGAGTTGTTCTGCCCACTTGGAAACGGCAACACACCTCCAGTGCTGGCAGATAACAGAGGAGGTTGAACCTTGCTAAGGATCTTTGAGCAGAGCCTGAGAGAATCTGTGAGTTCAGTCAAGTGCAATGTCTGGAGGTGGCTTGTCAGGGCAGATATCATCCTGAGCAGCAACTGGGGCAAGTGTTCTGTCTGGATTTCAATATAAGTCTCCTGAAAACAAAAGCCAAGTGACAAAAGTTTATACAGTATATAACTCCAAAGTTATGTTATTTAATTTGAAATTTATTAATATATAAGAAAAAGAAATAATTTTACTCATTTTATATGTACCATGCTCTTAATTAACATTGTATGGTCATTTATTATTAATGACGTAAAATTTCTACTCCCAAATTCTCAATTTAAGTACTTCGAAGCATGTACTATAAAAGAACCCCAGTTTTATCTGTTACATTACTGAAATTATAACGTAACAAAAGTGAATACAATCAGTTAAAAACAAAACAGGCTGAATGTCATACCTGACACAGCACCCTCATACTTCTAGTAGGCTTCAAAATGAGAAAGCAAAGAATTGAGGAGAGAAAAGGCGAAAAGATTTCCAACAGTCTTCATTTAATAGAATCATTAATGAACACAAATGCAGCATTAGACTATTATATACTAAACATGTAAGACTTCAATAACATGCAATTATGAAGTATATTCCATGTATTATATAAGAATTGTATATGTATTATATATAATGTATGTCAGAGGACAAAACACTTCAATAATTTTATTTAAAATGCTATGCCAAAAGGGGGAAAATCAATTTACTTTTTTAAATGATACTTATTTGAAGATGAGGTCTATTTCCAAAAAGGAATATTTGAACTATGTTATTACATTTCCTCAATATTTTTTCACCAAGGTGATCTTACCAAAGAAACTATATCCAACAAAAAATCCACCAGTAAGCAGAAATTGGTCAGCTGTAACTCAGATGAGTCATTAGTATTTCCAGGCCCACTCTGAAGTCTGGCATGCAGTGTCCTCCTAAAAGAACAAAATTCACTTTAACAAGTATCCTATCAAGTGATGTGAATACATGTGATGACATCACTGTTTTTGAAATGAGTCGTGTCAACACTGGGGTGAACACGGTTAACTTCTTGTGAAGTATGTTCCCTTTCCCCTAGGACACTACTGTATCTCTACATGGAAAATTCCCAAAGCAAGATTCCTAGGCTGAACCTCTCCCTATGACACCCATCCTGAACTTCCAAGTGTTCTGGATGGTTCTATTTGGGACTTAACTCCTATTTCTCCCACTACAGATCTCACCTCCTAGCTAAAATGGACTATTTGCTGCTTGATTTCTAGCCTCAGGGCCTTTGTTCATACCAACCTGTCCCCCTGGATAGGCACCCTCTCCCAGCCTCATTTTCTCACATCCAGAATGCAGTCATCTTTCAAACGGTACCTCCTCTAAGAAGCCTCTTCTGATACAAGTAGTAGAGATTATTCCTCCAATAAACATGCGCATTAAATCACATTAATCCTATCTGCCCATACACTGCCCTACACTCTGAAGACACAAAGTAAGAATATGCTACAGTCCCTAGCCAGCAAGAAATATAAGCCCATAGACAACGTAACAATGTGATAGGGTAGGAGAAGTTGACTCTGATGGGAGACTTGAGGGAGTCATAGAAGGCTTCTGAAAGGGGGTGACCTCTTTATAGGACCTTACCAGGTGGGCTAGGGAGAAGACTATTTTAGAAAAAATAACATGAGTGAAAGCTCAGCAGCACCACTGAAGGCTCAGTTAATGTTGTTCAAGGGTTAGTCCAGGTTAGCGAAAGCAGGGCATATGTGTATGTTTGTGAGTGTGAAAACAAAGTGGGAACCTGGGCCAGGGCCAGGTGGTGGAAAGACACCCACAATTCCTCGGCATTCCTACCACACCTTCATCTCTCTCTTAAGGCACCCGTAACCTTTAATTTAATACAGTACTAGGAATGCGCATCAGCATGTCTTACTTGTTCCTGCTGTGAGCTCTTTGAAGACAGGCACTGTCTATATGTCTAGCATAGTGCCTTTCCACTGGGTGTGCAGTAGCTGTTCAATGAGTAAGCAAGCAACTTTCTCAATCATTAAAGGGATTAATTTTATATTTTTAAAAGACTTCTAATCCCGAGATCATAAATGCTTACTTGTTGACCCCATGTTCCCAAGGCTTGAGAGGTTAATCTGCTGCTGAGAGAATTGGGTCTAGAATCCAGACAGAAATTCTACCCAGATTCACTAGTATTACTGGGCTTTCAGAGCATTTTTTAAGCTTTACGATCTAAGGAGTGGATGATAATATGGACTGGTTCTATGTTTTTAAAAACATAAAAGTGACCGAGGACTTTTTTGTTATTCAAAGTGAGAAGCATTTTGGGAACGTGTGCTGAGGCACCAGCCACAAATTTGCTATTTTCTCTGCAACAAAGAAAAACTGCATTACTATAGATTGGAGAGGGAAAATCTTTCATCTATGCTGGTGACTGAATAACTCACCTCTAAACTCCTTTTCAAATCTAAGATTATACGATCAATGATTCTGTATTCTAGAGTGACCTGGTAGAGACAGATTATGGCCATTAAATGATAGCTGTCAGTAGTAGTAGTAAAATGTATAAAAGAGCATTTTCATTAAACTCCAGAACTTAAAAAAAAATAACAAAGACTGGCTTTGAATGCTATTAAATGAAAATGAATAAAACAGTTTAACGTACCTACAACATTCTTCAAACCAACGTGCAACATAATCCCACATATAATAAGGCTCAAAGGAATTAAAGAGAAGGTTGGCAGTTTTAATCAGTTCTGCTGTTTTCTTATTTTCCCTTAATTTACTAAAGAAAAAAAAAGAAAAAACAAAAACTGATAAATATAACATCTACTTTTTCAAATTTAAATGTGAGTGGAATGTTGTTAGGGGAGTACATATTCCTAAGTATTTGCTAGAAGACTTGCTAGTGAGAATATTGCAACAAATAATTTTTATCTACTGTCACTTTATCACTTTATGTGTAGTTATTTTTCCAAATTTGAGTTTTCATAACACAAATGTATGACCAAGATCAGAAATTAACCTTGCATAAGAAAAATAGCTGTGCTTCCAGCAGAAGAACAGGAAGTTCTTTGTGAACTATTTTGAGAGCATGATGGTGAATTTGGCATTAAATTCCTTTGTTTCCCTTGGCACATATAAACTGAGTGGTGATTTTTTAAAAATTAATTAATTAATTAATCTTTGGCTGAGTTGGGTCTTCGTTGCTGTGTGTGGGCTTTCTCTAGTTGCCGTGAGCGGGGGCTACTCTTCGTTGTGGTGCGCGGGCTTCTCATTGCGGTGGCTTCTCTTGTTGTGGAGCACGGGCTCTAGGTGCACGGGCTTCAGTAGTTGTGGCATGCGGGGCTCAGTAGTTCTGGCTTGAGGGCTCTAGAGTGTAGGCTCAGTAGTTGTAGCACATGTGCTTAGTTGCTCCACGGCATGTGGGATCTTCCTGGACCAGGGCTCGAACCCATGTCCCCTGCATTGGCAGGCGGATTCTTAACCACTGTGCCACCAGGGAAGGCCCAGTGATTTGATTTTGACGGCCTAGATTCTGAAAGAATTTTTATGCTTTCCTGAACTATTCAGGATTTGTTTGAGAAAGGTTAAGTTTATCTTGGTGAGTTTCAATCTACTTATTATTTTTAGCTTGAAAAACAATAACAACAAAAAGAAGTAATACTGTCAATAGCCACTCTTACTGTAATTCCATCAGAGAAAAATAACTTCGTTATTTCAAGTGGGAGCCCTCTAGCATATTAAATACCCACCTAACTACCATCTCCTGTCACCCTTCCTAACAATTAAAATAATTATTTTTCTATATAGTGATGTACTGTCAATACAACTAGCATGTTATAGTACGAAAGGCTAATTAAATACTCAATGGGACAAAATAAATTATCAGGCAGTGTACAGAATGAAACAGAATACAAGGTTAGCCAATATTAACTACTCAAACAAAAATCAGAGGGGATTATCTTTATCAGAAATCAAAAACTGTCTTAAAAAGTTTTAATATAAAAAAGTATGCTTTGGGCTTCCCTGGTGGCGCAGTGGCTGAGAGTCCGCCTGCTGATGCGGGGGACACGGGTTGGTGCCCCGGTCCGGGAAGATCCCACATGCCGCGGAGCGGCTGGGCTCCGTGAGCCGTGCTCCGCGACGGGAGAGACCACAACAGTGAGAGGCCTGCATACCGCAAAAAAAAAAAAAGTATGCTTTAGGAAAGCCCTGGTTATCTCCAAAGTGTCACCAAGGTGACACCAATAAAATGCAAAGTGAGAATTCCCTGGCAGTCCAGTAGTTAGGACCCTGCACCTTCACTGCTGAGGGCCCAGGTTCAATCCCTGGTCAGGGAACTAAGATCCCACAAGCCACGCAGTGCAGCCCCCCAAAATTAATTAATTAATTAAAATGCAAAGTATGTAAAAGAAATTGTTGTCTTGGATCCTTTGTCATAATGATAGATGAGACTGGAAAACAGGTAGGCTCCTTAAAGTAGAGAAGAAATGAAAAAGTAAGACTTTGTCAGCATGTATCCACCACTGACTTAGAGAAGAGGATATGCTAATGTTATATGACTTCTCTCAGGGATTAAAAAAAATATGTGTACATACACACACACACACACACACACACACACACACACACACACATATATAGAAATAATTTGAAAGAGGAAAGAACCATCACTTGAAAAAAAGTCTTTAAAGAACGCCTAGTGCCCTCTGATTGATTTAATTCTGTGTTCAAGTCTTCTTCCGATCTATGCTTTGGTCTCCTGAGCGTGTCAAGGCGCCAAGAGGGCACTACCCTGTGCGAACTACCAGGCCTGGTTACCAAGCAAGGTACAGCTTTCACTATTAACTGACACGTGAACGTTAATCTCTTGTGGGTTTGAGAAGTGTGAATGAATTCCCTGGAGTCTGTATCTTCACATTAACTGCTAAAATTTAGTTTTCTAAACTGGTGCGGCTGAGAACCAACCCTGGAAGGTGGTGGCATTGGACACAGACAGCACTCATGCTACACATGCCTGTTTGCAAGGCCAGTGCAGTTAATTGTGAGAGTTCACATTACTAAAATATAGTGATACTTTAAATCAAACTCACTCATTCATAACACAAATTTCATTTAGTAATGTCTACTTTACAAATATTAATAAAGGAGGACCTTTGTGTCATGTTTAATTTTTCTGGTAATCCACCTGCTTAACTGAGCGTGATCCTTGCTGAAGGGTGGTTCCATCTGAAGATTCAATTCTGCTTTACACTGAGAATATAATGTTCTAAACACTTCAATGAGGACATCTTCTAGAATTACAGGTCCTAAAATTAATATACATATTAAAGACAATAATTAATATGACAAATCACGATTATCTACAAATTGGCATGATTAAAGTAAGCTTTAAAACAGGTATTTTGAAAAAACTAATGTTTTTTCCAGAAGTGAAACTAAACTTCACACCCTGAGAGGCTAACAGTAAAATAGTAAATAAAGGAACAAATGTTTATTTAACTATATAGGTTGACTTAACAGAAATGACAAAATCAGGGAAATTGGTTTGGCCAGTTAATAGCTCTGTTAGCTTGGACAAGTTATTTAACTTCTTTGAGCTCTGCTGTCTTCATGCAGAATGAAGACAGGAGCAAAGTTACGTACTATCGGTGTGAGGGTCAGGAAAAATTCTGTAAGGTGGGCAGCACGGTTGCCAGAGTATAATGAGTGCTCAATGAATGTAACCTGTATTACTATCACTAACTGACATAATACAAAAGTGCACAAGGCTAAACTTTACTGCTATAAGAGACACCAATCTCCTCAGAAAACTTCCTGAACTTCCATCTATTACCACGTAATACAGCCACTGGTACAACTCAAGTTATTTTTACATTAAATTTTTTTCATTTTTCTTTTAAGAGTTGGTGAGAGAACTTATGCATATTTGCTAAAACTTCTGCACATAATTTAATAAAACTCCATACTTTATTATTTCACTTTATCATTGCTAATATTTTCAGTTTTTCTTCATTTCTGTCCCAGGTGCCGTAACTATCTTCCCAAGAGATCTAGTATATAGGAAGTACACGGTGAAGAAAGAGAAAACACATAAAACAGAGGGGATGTGGGGAAGAAGGTTGAGGGGTATGACTAAAATATTTTTGCTCAAATCCTTGAATTCTGTGAACTATAAGATAGTCATGACAGATCATCAGTGTTTCGATTTCAGTACCTTAATCAGGACTAAGAGGAGCTTAGACAGCACCTTTAAGGTGACTCCTCTGCTACCTATGTAGCACAGGGTAGACAGATGATAACATACCAGCTGAATGTACATCTGTATCTTCTTAATGTTCTAGAGTGAATTTTGGGTAAGGAACTGTTGAGAACCTGTATTTAAAGGCCACCTCTAAATACAGAAGGTTTTCTAAGTAATGACTTTATCTTAGTTTTATCACGAGGCAATACAAAACGACCACATATGATCTTGTGCCCTAGGATAGTTAGGATAGTACATATTACCTAGCTCAGGTTTGTCCAGTAAACTGATTAAAATACGAAAAGGTTTTAGATCCTGCGTTAAAGTGCTCTCTTCTCCAAATCCATTCACTTGTAAGATCCCCACCATTGCCTTCAAAGAAGAAAAAGTACATCAGTCATTTAAGTAAACAGATTCGAAGATTTTTTCTTAAGAAAAATGTTTTTATATACAACCATATGTAAACAGAGATTTACATCTCCTATTGCTTTTCTGAAGCTCTCTTGCTGAAGTTGGCTTTTTTCCTCTGCTAGGGGGAAAAGAACAGTTATATTCATTTCTCTTGACAGAAGAAGAAAGGGTTTAACTTTTCCACCTTTTTTTCTAGAGAAAATGTAAAGAAAATCTAGAAAAATAAATTCATGAGTTATTTGATTTCCTAAAAGATAAAAATGTTCCTCTTGACTGTCAACATGCCCCAAACTCGTTACCATGGCAGGATTTTCTCATTAGTAACTCAAAACTGTATTCTTATAACCTCACTTATTTCAAACTGTTTCAGACACCATGTCCTCTCTCAGTTTAAGATATCTTGAATAAATTTAATTGAAGTAAAAATAATATGAAATAAGCCTATAGATCATTTAAATATTTCCATTACAAAAGTAGTTTTAACATTTAAATTCTTGTTGCAACCCAAACTTCCCTGGAATTTCAGAGTAAATAACACAGGTCCTGGCTCATTTTTGGAAGAGCTCCAAGTTCCACAGGGCAGACAGGTGAGAAGCTGCAACTACGTTGTGATGAACTCATGAAGACAAAGTAAATGAAAAAAACGATCTCAGGACTTACACAGAAGTGAGTCTGGCTTTACCATTACTTACTTACTTTATGGCCGCCATGTGCTTGCTACAGTCCTTCTTAGGAAGTTGGTGAGTCTCGTCTCCACCCCTCCAACGGTAAGTTAATTCACTTAAGGCAGGACTTTGTCTTATTTGTTACTTGTTGAGTAACTACAGTGGTCACGGAGTAACCAAAAAATAAAATGAAAGCATCCATTACCTGAACCAACAATTCTTTTGAAAAGGTAGTGAAATAGTAAGTAGCGTGTTCTTCAGGATTGCTGTGTCTTGTGCTTCTGGGTCCTATGATAGCACCGTTGTTATCAAAACCTCCATGGAAACAAATTGTAAAATAAATTAAAATGGAATTCTTAAAACTGTTGTTCACTAAATACCAAAACAGCAAATATCTCAAAAACAGCACTAAACACTTACCAATTAGTAGCCCAATCAATGTCAGCAAGAGAGATCATTTTAGATAGTTTAATAAAGGGAAACCAATTCAATACATAAGTGAGTATCATAGTAAACTTCCAGAATTATCTTGGTTTTTTTCAAACAGTGAAAGAACTGAAGAGTCAGAAAATCCAAATAAGTTACATTGTGTCTTCTCACTCTAGGCAGTAAAGAGTTGTGAAGACAGGCCAAACACTCAAAAAAGTATGGAAGAACAGAGTGTACACAATATTTTACTGCCTGAGTGGGAGACAGGTACCATGTGTGGGACAGAAGTACCAGTCCTGATTCCTTTCAAGTTTTGGATATTATGTCATTATTTTGATTATGAATTTATCCTTCTTTGTCTACATACTTAGAGTATAACAGCCTCAATTTATAAGGGGAAAAACAATCTTGTCAAAGGGAACATGACCTATAGATTAAAACAGCTTCTTCAACTAAGAAGCTTTTGAGATTTCTTCATACCATACACAACTCATACTGTCTTTCTTTTTATTGTCTATTTAAGTAAACTTTTAGTTTCTTAATTTAGGACATACATAAACTTGATAATACTTATGTATGGAAAATTTCCCTTCATCCTTTCCTAGCGAAGACCACACACATCAAACACTTACCGAGAAGCCAGGCATAAAGTCTTCGGTTCAGGGACATATCCCTCCTTAACACTACATGCAGGGCTGCTGACAAGATCCTTATCATGTCTGGTCGAGTGGCCTGCAACAGTTGGGAATGTGGTTGTACTTAATCACATACAAAAATATATTACGTTCTTTCCTTTTTAAAAAAATAATACCTCAAGCACATTCAGAACTTGAGGGTTTAGGAGGTACTTTCGTACAACATAATCTCATTTGATCTTTCAAACACAGGAATTATTACTTCCATGCTACAGATTAGGAAACAGAAAAGCTGGATAACACAGCTATTTAGTTGCATAGCTAAAACTACAACTGAAATATTTTAACCTCCATTTTAAAGTTCTTTATCCTATCCAATGTTAGCAAAATCTGTCAGAAGCAAAGAAATTGGAGTCAGAAGGGACAGACACAAGAAAATAATATGCTTTTAGTATTTCACATTCATAGTGGTGTCAACTGACTATAAATAAACTCTTCAGAAGTTCACTATCTTCATCAATTCCAAGTCTTTCATTTCTTGTTCTTTTTAAAATTTTTATCCTGTAGTATTTCAAACACGGAGAAATACAGAAAACAATATAATGAATCCTTTTTGTAACCATCCCCCAGCTTTAACAAATCTTAATTTCTTTTGTTCATTTTACTCCAGGTCTTCTAAAGAGAAATAATTCACTTTCTTCTTTGCCTCTTTCCTAATAGCCTTAATTAGATGTTTAAAATATGATTTACTAAAGGAGATCTGGTTTTAGCTAAAAGGGTTCAAAGTTAAAAAAAAAAGAAAAGCAGTTAATTAAACTGCTGTCAATTTTAAGAATATTACTAGATAATCCCTTTAGAATAGAATTTTGGAATCTGAGCATTAGAAGGTATGGTAGAAATCACCCAGTCTCACAACCACTTTAGAATAAAGGACCAGAGCCTCACAGGACCTAAGTACTTGAATGCCTTGTTGGTGCCCAGCTGATAGAGAATGCACCTCTTCTTACTCAGACTACCCAAGTTTTTACTACACCATGATTTTTGACAGACAGTATTAGAAAGGAATTCACCCGACTTGCTTAAGCTTCTAAGGAAGCTTAGAGAAATAACTGACATGTTACAGAACACAGATCATCAACAGCTGCCAAAATAGTCATTCCTCTGAACACAGATGTCTTCTATTCACGTAAGCAATTCTCAAACGGCGCTTCCCAGACTCCTGGGGACCTCTAAGAGCCTTTCAGGAGGACCACAAGGTAAAAAAAAATTTATAAAACAATACCAAGATGTTGTTTGCCTTTTTTGATGTGTTAACATTTGCTCTGATAATGCAATACTGGGTAAAACTGCTGGCATCTTAACACAAAAAGCAGCAGTACCAGCAGTGGTATCCACTGTACTTGTAGTCATTGTATTTTCTACTGTTATGTATTTACAGTAAAAGTCAAAACAAAAGAAGAAAAAACAGTTTCACTTAAGAATGCTGATTAAACAGCAAACATTTATTTTATTAAATATTGACTCTTGAGTACCTGCCTTTTAATATTCTGTGCAATGAAAGGAGTATACATAAAGCACTCCTGCTGTAAACTGAAGCACGATGGATGTCTCAAGGAAAAGCACTTGTGTGACTATTTGAATTGTGAGGTGAACTACCAGCTTTTTGTCACAGAATACCTCCTTTACCTGAAAGAATGACTGGTATGATCTATGATTATTCAGGCTTGGACACCTGGTAGACATTTTCTCAAAAATAAACAAAGTGAGCCTGTCACTTCAAGGGAAAACAATTAATATTCATTGTTACAAATAATAAAATTTAAGCTTCCAAGAGAAAATTAGAATTTTGGAAAATTTGTATTTGGCTTGAAATTATATTGAACTGAACTGAATTGGCTTGAAAGCTTCCCAATACCTAACAAACTTTACTGATGAGATCAGTGGTAATACTAGTAAATGTGATGGTTGTTGTGTGAACACTGGGGAGATATGCATAATTCAGTAAAACAACACTTTCCAAACAACCAATCATGATGTTACAACAGCATGTATGGGTAAAAGATCTATTCAAAGTGCAAGACAGACCAGTGGATTTTAATGAAACACACTATGAAAAGTTCCCTGATTCGGTTTTAGACTTCATATTACAACTAATTTTTTAAAAAACTATAGCTTGTTGAGTTTTGGTTTAGTATCAAAGAAAAATATACTATTTTAACAAAAAAGACTATTGAAATACTCCTTCCTTTTCCAACTAGTATCCGTGTGAGATCAAATTTTATCCATATACTTCAATCAAAAGAAAAAAATCACAACAGAGTGAATGCTGAAGTAGATACGAGCATTCTGCTTTCTACTATTAGACCAGACATTAAAGAGATTTTCAAAAAATATAAAACAATGCTAATCTACAAAATTTTTTTGTGTTGGAAAATACTCTCATAAAATATTATTTGTACTCATGTGATAACTTTGTTATTGTTATTTTAAATGAATTAGTAAATATTTTAAAATTTGTCAGTTTTAATTTTTAATATGATATAAACATAGATAGATCTAATGTACATAAGCAAAAGAATTTTTAGGATCCTCAATATTTTTAAAGAATGTAATGGGGTCCTGAAACCAAAGAACTGCTGATCTACCTATTTAACCTCAGATATGTAGGTCACAAATATTGTCACAAGATATGAAAAGTACTAATGTCTTCCAATCTTATTTTGAGAGAAAAATTTACTTTCCTAAGAAAGTAAGAAGTCACTCCTTGATTACTACTGACATCACTATGTATTGCTAATACAGAAAAAAATTCTAGTATAATCTCACTTAAAGGTCAAACTTCTAGAGATTAGGGTCAACTTTCCATAAAATTAATAAAAAGAGTCTAATAAACTTGTGAAGTACTAACACTCTTAACAGCAATCACTCTTTTGGGGATAAGGTAATGAAGGCTCTCTTAAATTACCATTACAATCAATACTTGTTATGAGTTTATTACATGCAAGACATGGAAAGGAGGAAAGTGGGGAACAAAGATTACTCTGTCATGATGCTTTGATCCTTTTTCTCAGGTAATCTAATAATATGGTATACTAGTGGGGGGAAGAGTATTAGAATTGGTCTGGGTGGAGTATGTACTTAAAAAAAAAACATATTCAACACAGCTATTGTTTTCATAATACAAATTACAGAAGGAAGGCAGAGAAAATCTTGGTTGGTAGGGATACAGAGGTGGTAGAGTAATAAAGTACTGAAAGAAGCTCAGGCTGAAAAAAGGTTGAGAAGTACTGGTCTAGTGAGATTACATTGTTCTTCTCAATTTAAGTCTACCATGACTTAATTCTTTAGATCTTGCTGAATCATCTATCTGTATATTGAAGGACTCATAGTGTTGAAAGTTTGCAAGGGAAGAAAGCAATGGGAATGTTTAAGAGTAAAGGTTAATAAGTTATTTATTTATTTATTTATTTATTTTTATTTTTATTTTTTCTTTTTCTTTTTTTTTTTTTTTTTTTTTTTGTGGTACGCGGGCCTCTCACTGTTGTGGCCTCTCCGGTTGCGGACCACAGGCTCCGGACGCGCAGGCTCAGTGGCCATGGCTCACGGGCCCAGCCGCTCCGCGGCATGTGGGATCTTCCCGGACTGGGGCACGAACCGGCGTCCCCTGCATCGGCAGGCGGACTCTCAACCACTGCACCACCAGGGAAGCCCCTAATAAGTTTTTTAAATAAACACTTTAGGCTTTTGAGCCACATATATTTCTTTGCCATAATCTCCTTTGTTTTCTTTCTTTCTTTCTTCCTTTCTTTCTTTCACATCTTTACTGGAGTATAATTGCTTTACAATGGTGTCTTAGTTTCTGCTTTATAATACAGTGAATCAGTTATACATATACATATGTTCCCATATCTCTTCCCTCTTGCGTCTCCCTCCCTCCCACCCTCCCTATCCCACCCCTCTAGGTGGTCACAAAGCACCGAGCTGATCTCCCTGTGCTATGTGGCTACTTCCCACTAGCTAGCTATTTTACATTTGATAGTGTATATATGTCCATGCCACTCTCTCACTTCGTCCCAGCTTACCATTCCCCCTCCCCATATCCTCAAGTCCATTGTCTAGTAGGTCTGTGTCTTTATTCCTGTCTTGCCCCTAGGTTCTTCATGACCTTTTTTTTTAAATTCTTAGATTCCATATATATGTGTTAGCATATGGTATTTGTTTTTCTCTTTCTTACTTACTTCACTCTGTATGACAGACTCTAGGTCCATCCACCTCACTACAAATAACTCAATTTCGATTCTTTTTATGGCTGAATAATATACCATTGTATATATGTGCCACATCTTCTTTATTCATTCATGTGTTGATGGACACTTAGGTTGCTTCCATGTCCTGGCTATTGTAAATAGAGCTGCAATGAACATTTTGGTACATGACCCTTTTTGAATTATGGTTTTCTCAGGGTATATGCCCAGTAGTGGGATTGCTGAGTCGTATGGTAGTTCTATTTTTAGTTTTTTAAGGAACCTCCATACCGTTCTCCATACTGGCTGTATCAATTCACATTCCCACCAACAGTGCAAGAGGGTTCCCTTTTCTCCATACCCTCTCCAACATTTATTGTTTGTAGATTTTTTGATGATGGCCATTCTGACTGGTGTGAGATGATATCTCATTGTAGTTTTGATTTGCATTTCTCTAATGATTAATGATGTTGAACACTCTTTCATGTGTTTGTTGGCAATCTGTATATCTTCTTTGGAGAAATGTCTGTTTAGGTCTTCTGCCTATTTTTGGATTGGGTTGTTTGTTTTTTTGATATTGAGCTGCATAAGCTGCTTGTAAATTTTGGAGATTAATTCTTTGTCAGTTGCTTCATTTGCAACTATTTTCTCCCATTCTAAGGGCTGTCTTTTGTTCTTGTTTAGGGTTTCCTTTGCTGTGCAAAAGCTTTTAAGTTTCATTAGGTCCCATTTGTTTATTTTTGTTTTTATTTCCATTTCTCTAGGAGGTGGGTCAAAAAGGATCTTGCTGTGATTTATGTCATAGGGTGTTCTACCTATGTTTTCCTCTAAGAGTTTGATAGTGTCTGGCCTTACATTTAGGTCTTTGATCCATTTTGAGTTTATTTTTGTGTATGGTGTTAGGGAGTGTTGTAATTTCTACTTTTATATGTACCTGTACAGTTTTCCCAACACCACTTATTGAAGAGGCTCTCTCTTCTCCACTGTATATTCTTGCCTCCTTTATCAAAGATAAGGGGACCATATGTGTGTGGGTTTATCTCTGGGCTTTCTATCCTGTTCCATTGATCTATATTTCTGTTTTTGTGCCAGTACCATACTATCTTGATTACTGTTGCCTTGTAGTATAGTCTGAAGTGAGGGAACCTGATTCCTCCAGCTCCATTTTTCGTTCTCAAGATTGCTTTGGCTATTCGGGGTCTTCTGTGTTTCCATACAAATTGTGAAATTTTTTGTTCTAGTTCTGTGAAAAATGCCAGTGGTAGTTTGATAGAGATTGCACTGAAACTGTAGATTGCTTTGGGTAGTAGAGTCATTTTCACAATGTTGATTCTTCCAATCCAAGAACACGGTATATCTCTTCATCTATTTGTATCATCTTTAACTTTTTTCATCAGTGTCTTATAATTTTATGCATACAGGTTTTTGTCTTCTTAGGTAGGTTTATTCCTAGATATTTTATTCTTTTTGCTGCAATGGTAAATGGGGGTGTTTTCTTAATTTCACTTTCAGATTTTTCATCATTAGTGCATAGGAATGCCAAAGATTTCTATGTATTAACTTCGCATCCTGCTACTTTACCAAATTCATTGATTAGCTCTAGTACTTTTCTGGTAGCATCTTTAGGATTCTCTATGTATAGTATCATGTCATCTGCAAACAGTGACAGCTTTACTTCTTCTTTTCTGATTTGGATTCCTTTTATTTCTTTTTCTTCTCTGATTGCTGTGGCTACAACTTCCAAAACTATGTTGAATAAGAGTGGTGAGAGTGGGCAACCTTGTCTTGTTCCTGATCTTAGTGGAAATGGTTTCAGTTTTTCACCATTGAGAACAATCCTAGCTGTAGGTCTGTCATATATGGCCTTTATTATGTTGAGGAAAGTTCCCTCTATGCCTACTTTCTGCAGGGTTTTTTTTAATAATAAATGGGTGTTGAATTTTGTCAAAAGCTTTCCTGCATCTATTGAGATGATCATGTGGTTTTTCTCCTTCAATTTGTTAATATGGTGTATCACATTGATTGATTTGCATATACTGAAGAATCCTTGCATTCCTGGGATAAACCCCACTTGATCATGGTGTATGATCCTTTTAATGTGCTGTTGGATTCTGTTTGCTACTATTTTGTTAAGGATTTTGCATCTATGTTCATCAGTGATCTTGGCCTGTAGTTTTCTTTCTTTGTGACATCTTTGTCTGGTTTTGGTATCAGGGTGATGGTGGCCTCATGGAATGAGTTTGGGAGTGTTCCTCCCTCTGCTATATTTTGGAAGAGTTTGAGAAGGGTAGGTGTTAGCTCTTCTCTAAATGTTTGATAGAATTCGCCTGTGAAGCCATCATAAAAAATCATTCTTACCTTGCGGGCTGCTTGCCCACCTCTCTACTGGTAAGTTTAGACTACACTGATATGCCCCAGCAGCCGTTTCTGTGAAAAGCCAGAATAAAGGCAGAATAAAGGCCCTTGGCTTAAGAATGGCAAGTCTTAAAATAGAAACGGGGTGGTTTATGTCCCACCCCTATAAATATACTGTTCCTATTACTAGGGAACAGTATAGGCAATGAAGTGTAAGATTCTTCAATTATTAATAACTCAATTTCAACCTGAATAAAGTAATAAAGAAAAATTTGAGCATGGCCAATCATAATGAAAATTCACTAGTTATCTACTAACCCCAGCTCTTTCAAAATCCCAAATAATAGTCTTTTCTGCTAATGACATTTTAGAAACAAACTTACTTTTCCAAGGAAAAGTTTTCCATTTCTTACTACATTTGTTAGGTATGTGGTTCCACCATTCTGAATACTTATACATTGGTGCTCTAAATTGCTCATCAGAATTTAGAACCCAGAAGAATTTAGATCACTTCCTTAAAAAATGAGGATAGTGATTAAATTAAGTTCCAGCTTCATTTACGATTTTAGTGAGCTATTCTCATCTGTCATGAAAGTACAGTTGACCCATGAACAAAGAGGGGGTTAAAAGTGTTGACAGTTAATGGA
The DNA here is from genome assembly GCF_026419965.1 of Kogia breviceps. Taxonomy (NCBI): domain Eukaryota; kingdom Metazoa; phylum Chordata; class Mammalia; order Artiodactyla; family Physeteridae; genus Kogia; species Kogia breviceps. Next base: position 975,409 of record NC_081322.1, read on the forward strand.
AAACCCAAGCATAATTTCAGTTGGCCCTCTGTATCTGTGGTTCCATATCCTAGGATTCAAAAAACCATGGATCCTGTAGTACTGTAGTATTTACTACTGAAAAAAAATCTGCATATAAGTGGACCTGTGCAGTTCAAACCCTTGTTCAAATTTCAACTGTACTAGACAATGTCAGAGTTACTAAATATTTGGCTTTCAAATTACAGCCAACTCTGCTAAGGATCTGACATACATCCCCCAAATCACCAAACTAAGAAAAGATGACATTAGGACAGAGATAACAGCTAGGTAGAAGGCCTGGGTCTCAGAGTCTTGGCTTACTCACAGCTAGCAATGAATAACAGTACCTCTTGCTTTTTAAAGGTTAAAACTGTTTTTTTAAAGGTATGGAATAATCTATTTCATTCTTCATATTCTTATCCAAATCAATAAATCTTATTTTCCCCCAAATTTCACAAATTCCACTCCTTAAAAAGGGAACTTGTTTTCTATGTACTTACTGGTTTATAAAACAAAAGAATCCAACTTAAATCCAATTTTAAAAATAACTACACATCAGGAATCTATTAATTTCGGAAGAATGCCTTATGTTGATATTGGCATTATTGTTTTACCTGGCTCATGTGGAATGGAAAACAGAAGAGTATGAGGTCCAGTGTGCTTCTCTGTACCAGTACACTTGAATCCTGCACCGAAGTGCTTACTGCTTCTACCTAAAATAAGAGAGTCTTTAGTATCTATTGTGTATTGCCCTGGGAAATAGTTACCATGAAAATGTAACAATGCTTCATTTTCCTCAAAAAATAGAAGTATGCTTCCAAGTTTCTTTTATCACTAATTACACATTTTTACATTGTTTTGAATAGGTAAATATAATAGTTTAAAACTAAGGAGCACAAAAGGGTACACAGCCAAAAGGTTCTCCTCCATCTGTTTCCAACCACCCAGTTTTGTTTGTGTAAACAATCAAGACTACTAGTGAATACTTTCTGCAAATATAAGTAAATAAAAACATGCATGCATAATCCCAAACTCTGCCTTTTTCATTTAACAACATACTCTGAAGAGCTTTCCTTAACACTACATAAAGAGCTTCATTTTTTATATCCAAAGAAATACTTCCTTTCATAGATGAATCCTAATTTATTTAACTAGGCTCCTAATGATGGACATTTATACTGCTTACAACCATTTACTATTGTAAATAATGTTGCAGTATAGTTACATAATATACAAGCACACCTACAGGATAAATCTTTCAAAGCAGAACTGCCAGATATTGTGACATACGCAGTTGCAATTTAAATAGTGTAATGCTTTGTCTTAAGGTTATGTATATTTATATTCTCATCAGCTCTGTGTGACAATTTGTTTTTCCGTGTTAACCCACACATTTTTTGTTTTTGCCAATCTGATATATGAAAATGGGTATCTTCATACAGTTTAAATTTTTATTTCTCTTCTTATAAATAACATTGAGAAGTTTTTTGTACCTTTGAATTATTTTTATTTCCTTAGGTTAAGTTTCTGTTCAAATCAATTTTTCTACTTGACTGTTAATATTTACTTATTTATTTATGTAGCTCTTTGAAAAATAAGAAGGTTAGTCCTTTGACTGTGATGTATTATAAACAGTTTTCCAATTATGGCACTTGTTTCTTAAAGAAATTTTAAAAAATGACTTCTTTAAAACTTCCATTAAGTCATTAAAAGGAAATGTAACAATACATTTGGAAAATAGTTTGGTAGTTTCTTATAACCTTAAAACATACATTAGGAGAAAAAATAAAAGTAAATCTGTTTGAGCTTAGATTAGACACAATTTCTTAGATAATATTTAACACCAAAAGCACAAATGACAAAAAAGAAAACAGATAAATTGGATTTGATCAAAATTAAAATTTTTGTGCTTCAAAGTACACTATGAAGAAAGCGAGAAGACAACTGAATGGGAGAAAATATTTTTAAATCATATATATGATAAGAATTTAATATCCAAAATGTATAGAGAACTCCTACAACATAACAAAAAGAGAAATAAACCAATTTAAATAATGGGCAAAGAATCTGAACAGACAATTCTCCAAAGATTTAAAGATGGCCAATAACCACAAATATGTTCAACATCATTAGTCATTAGGGAAACGCAAATCAAAACCACAATGAGATAACACTTCACACACATTAGGATAGCTATAATATAAAAGACAGACAATAACAAGTACTGAAATGGATGTAGAGAAAAGGGAACCCTCATATATTGCTAATTGGAATGTAAATCGGTACAGTAACTTTGGAAAACAGTTTGCCAGTTGTATACCTAGATGATACAAAAACTTAGGTCTACATAAAAACTTATACATGAATGTTCATAAAGAATTATTCCTTATTAGCCAAAAAGGAGAAGTAACCCAAACTGTAATCAACTGAATCATGGATAAATAAAATGTGTTTTATCCATACAATAGAATATTAATCAGCCATTAAAAGGAATGAAGTACATGCTTCAATATGAACAAATCTTGAAAATATTATGGTAAGTGAAAGAAGCTATTCATAAAATACTACATATTATATATTTCATTTATATGAAATGTCCAGAATAGGCAAATCTATAGAAACAGAAAATAGACAGTGGTTGCTAGGGACAGGAGTGAGCGGAAAATGTGATGTGATTAATAGGTACAGAGGGGGTTTCTTTCTGGGGTGACGGAAATGTTCTCAAATTAGTGGTGATAGTTGTAGAACTTTGTGAATATACTAAAAACCAGTGAACTGCTCAATTTAAAAGGATAAATTTCATGGTATGTGAATTATATCTCAATAAAGCTGTTATTAAAAAAAAGTTAAACATATATTTACCTTATAAAGCAGGAATCCCATTCCTAGGTATTTTCCCAAGAAATAAGAATATATGTCTGGATAAAGAAGATGTGGTATATATATACAATGGAATATTACTCAGCCATTAAAGAGAATGAAATAATGCCATTTGCAGCAACATGGATGGACCTAGAGATTATCATACTAAGTGAAGTCAGACAGAGAAAGACAAGTATCATATGACATTGCTTATATAAGGAATCTTAAAAAAATGATACAAATGAACTTATTTACAAAACAGAAACAGACTCACAGACTTAAAAAACAAACTTATGGTTACCAAAGGGGGAAGATGGGGGGAAGGGAAAATTAGGAGGTTGGGATTAACATATACACACTACTGTATTTAAAACAGATAACCGACAAAGACCTACTGTATAGCACAGGGAACTCTACTCAATATTCTGTAATAATCTAAATGGGAAAAGAATTTGAAAAAGAATAGATATATATATATGTATAATTGAATCACGTTGCTGTGCACTTGAGACTAACATTATAAATCAACTATATTCCAATATAAAATAAAAATTTTTTTAAAAAAGAGGGACTTCCCTGGTGGTTCAGTGGTTAAGAATCTGCCTTCCAATGCAGGGGACGTGGGTTCGATCCCTGGTCGGGTAACTAAGATCCCACATGCCATGGGGTAACTAAGCCTGCAGCCTCTAGAGCCTGTGCGCCACACCTAGAGAGGCTGCGTGCCTCAACTACTGAGCCCACGTGCTCTGGAGCCCGTGCACCACAACTAGAGAGACCACACCCTGCAACTATTGAGCCTGTGCACTCTAGAGCCTGAGTGCCACAGCTGGAGAGAAGCCCATGCACCGCAACAAAAGATTGCGTGTGTCACAACCAAGACCCAACGCAGCCAAATAAATAAATAAATGTGAAAAAAAGAGAAATAGCTGCAAATGGAAAAAAAAAAAGAACATATGTCTATATAAATAACTGTATGCAAATGTTTGTATTAGTTTTATTCATAACTTCCCCAAACTGGAAAGAACTCAAATGTTCATTAATCAGTGAATGAATAAACTATGGTATATTCATACAATACTACATAGCAATATAAAAGAACAAACATGCAAAAACATGGATGATTCTCAAACACGTTTTACAAAGTGAAAGAAACCAGACAACAGCTAACACTGCATGATTCTATTATGTAACATTCTGCAAAAAGCACAATCTACAGGAATAGAAAATAGATCAGTGTTTACAAGGGCTTGGGAGTGTAGGGGAGTGAGAGTGACTACGAAGGGATAGAAAAGAACTTTTTGGGGTGATGTAAAAGTTCTCTGTATTGATTTTATAGTATGTATATATGTATATAGTATGTAGAGTATACTATAGTATGTATAGTATGTATGAATTTGACAAATGACTGTATGTATTTGTCAAATTCATACAACTGTACACATGAGTTAATTTCAATGTATGGTAATTACACTTTAATACATATAACCAAAAATCTGCATAAAAATCTGTCATTTCATAATCATATGGGGAAAAAGTAAAGGATGATTAATCACAACATATTTTTTTAAACATTTCAAAATGACCCTTAAGGAATTCTTTGTTTTTCACACCTTGATCATTTTAAGAGTACAGTATTCTACAGAGATAAAAGGTTTCCTTCTGTTCTTAATCTTGAAATTAAAAAGTATAAGCAAACAATCAATGTGATTTTTTTCAACTATCTGCTTTAGTAATACATCATTTTGCATAAATCCCATACAGAATCTGGCTATCACTTTGTCTAAAATCTGTCTTTCCTATAAAGAAATCTATGATCCAACAGAAGGTACACTTCGGGATAATACAATGAATGTGGCTATGTTAACAATGGTCTAATCAGTTAGCAAGATGGTAATAAAGACAATTCATTTGCTTGAATAACAGATAATAAAGATAACATATAAATAACAATTCCTTTTCCATGAAAAAAAATTTGTTAGTTTTCAAAAAAATAATTAGTGACTATTTTGGTCTTTAAGTTTCCTTGATTAAAAATGTAAGCTCCATGAAAACAGGAACTTAATTCGCGGCACGATTCTCAATATCTGGAATTTTGTGTCTGGCTATAAAGAAGTGTGAGTTAAATGAGCAACCACATGTATACCTACCATTAGCTCAATATCACTGCCAATTATATAAAGCTGATCTTCCATGGAAAGCTTCCTGTTCAGATGGGCGAGAACATACGTGATTCCAGGTAAACGCACAGCAGGACTGGTTAGAAGACTACCCCAGAGGGCACTGTAGAAAGCCGACTGGTCCACTGCAGTAGCAACCTTTTCCAATAATGTGTTTGTTCTGAGGTACAAAATAAAGTGATTGAAAAAGGGAAATATTTAGTTTCACGATGTTAAACACAAATCATTATCCCCTCCCAGAATGTATGAAGGCACCCCTGCTGTAGCCACATGTTCCATAGATGGGAAGAAGCATACACGTCAGAGTCAGAGAACTCGGTGTAAGTCCTGGCTCTCCCATTTACTAGCTGTGTAATCTGGGGAAATCACTTAGTCTTTCTTCAGTTCAGTTTCCTCATCCGTAAAATGAAGATAACAACAAAAACACCACCACAAGTCCCATCTGCCTCAGTGGGTTGTTAAACCCACATACATTATAGTTAATAATAATCCTATAGCAGAACATATCTTCTGTTGATTTTCTACAAAATTTTAAAGGCGGGCTTCCCTGGTGGCGCAGTGGTTGAGAGTCCACCTGCAGTTGCAGGGGACACGGGTTCGTGCCCCGGTCCGGGAGGATCCCACATGCCACAGAGCGGCTGGGCCCGTGAGCTATGGCCACTGGGCCTGCGTGTCCGGAACCTGTGCTCCACAACGGGAGAGGCCACGGTAGTGAGAGGCCCGTGTACCGCAAAAAAAAAAAAAAAAAAAAAAAAAAAAATTAAAAAAAAATTTTTAAAGGCTATTTCTAAATATTTCCTTCTCTTTGAAATCACATTATGTAATTCACTATTTCAATGAATTATCCTATGACAAAATCAGAGATGCATTATTGCTTTATTAAGAACTGCATTTAAAGAATTACCCTTCATTTGTTTTAAACATAAGATAAACAATGCAATACACAAAAATTATTACACTGCTGTATAGCAGATTGAGAATCAAGAGAATCTGATAACGAGTTCTACTGTTAACTTACTATGTGATTTAATACTAACACTGTAATCCCTTCTAGCCTCAATTTACCTACGCATTAAAAGAACATGTTTTCATATCATTTTATAGAACTTGTGTGAAATAGCTGGCAAAACATATTGCTATGGTCTGAATGTTTATTTCCCCTGAAAATTTATACATTAAAACCCTGATCCCCCAAAGTGATGGTATTAGAATGTGGAACCTTTGGGAGGTGCTTAAATCATGAGGGTGGAGCTCTCATGAATGAGATTAGTGTTCTTATGAAAGAAATACCAACAGAACTCCAAAGTCCCTTCCAGTAGATGAGGATATAGGGGAAAGGTTCCAGCTATGAACCAGGCAGAAGGCTCTCACCAGAGCATGGCCACGTTGGCACCTTGATTTTGGACTCTCAAGACTCAAGAACTGTGAGAAATAAATTTCTGAACTTTTGCATTTCTGAGTATTTCTAAATTTCTGAAAATAAATTTCTACCCAGTCTGTGGTATTTTGTTACAACAGCCCAAAAGACTAAGGCACATGACAAGATTAAATCATAGAGATACCACAGTCATAAAGATCATTATTCAATTTCTACGTTAAATTTTTAATTATAACTAGCAGATTTATAAAATGGTATTCATTGTATGCTTCCCTTAGGAGAATTAATAAAACAATTTAAAACAAGACTGATTTATAAACTTAATAAAATAATCTCACATTGTGTTTCTAAAATTGTAAGCAAGTAAGTAAAAAAGTTAATAAAAGTAAATGATAAGTTTTGAGGACAAAAGTATTTTTTTCTCAAAGTAGCTTATAAGAGTAATCCAATATTTTCAGGATTAGATTCTTACAGCATTATGGGTGCAGATGAAATACAATAAAACAGAGTAGCTGGTCAATGCACTGGAATAAATTATTTAAATTTAAACCATTACGTGTACTCGTAAAGAAAGTTTGGCATTTTCTTTTTCTGGCACCTTAACTCATAATTTCCTTTTTGGTAAGAATATCAGTAACAGAGATATTAAAGATACTTAACATTACCCTGCATTGTCTACCACTATTAACTTCCAAAGAAATAACAGGCTCCAAAACAGATCAAATCATTTTCTTTGAAGAGTTAAAATATCAGGAGTATCATGTCAGCAGGTTGGTGCTAGGCTATTTTCCACCATTAACAATTAAAAAATTGATGGTACATGGCCCAATTTCCCATTTTTTAAATTAATTTAAATGTCCTATCTATTGTACTATTATTTTAAATTATGGGTCACAAATTTTTGAGTGATTTTTATGCGCTAGGCACTAGACTAAGTGATATTGAAATATTATAGTAACAATGAAATAGGTTACGTTTTTATACATGAGAAAACTCAATAAAGTTCAGAAATGTTGAAAAAGCTTTCCTAATTTCACACAGTATCTGTCAAACTAGGATTTGAACCCAGTCCATCTACCTTCCAAGTCTGTGCTCTTATTAATCAGCTAAATTTTCAGTGTGATACACAAACCAGACACACTACAATAATTTTTTTGCTATAAAAATCTTCAGGTGATATACTGAAGTGTCAAGAATAATTAGTTTTTGTGATGTTAATATTACTGATTTAAGGATACTTGCTGACAAATCCATGACTTTGATTACTTGGCTGCAGCAATAATAGTACTATCTTACCTCTCATAGTACTCTGATCCTTCTTCTAAGCCAGGAAGAATACCAGTTAGCAATCCTTGTAGACCAGGCTTCAGTGTTTTACCCAAAGGCAGATAATACATCTCATACAAACTTAGCAACGTTGGTTTCACCGACATGGCAGCATTTGCAAGAAGAGGAAATAGTCCAGAACTGTTTTAAAAAATAAAAATAAAAGTGGGGGATAAAATAACTATAAAATATTAATTCATATGTACCAACATGTGTGTATAAATTTTTTTTAATGAAATAATGTTATACTGCTCAGCTTAAAATGGTATCCTGTATAGTGATGCCTTCTATATCCATTAAACCAACCCGGGTCTCTCACCTGAGCTTCATACTCATAAACCGAGAGGCCACCTAGCTGTTTCACAAGGCCTTCAAATTTCACGATTCATAAACAGAGTTCCCTCTCTCCCCCTGCCCCAAATCCTGATCCTTCCCCTGTTATTTCCATTTCAAAATATGGCATCAGCATCCATAAGGTTGACCAAAAGGTATACATCTTGGAGTAACCCTTGACCTTTTTAAAAAAATCTACTTTAAATCGGAATCAATTACCAAGTTTTCTCTCCGAGCCATTCTCCTAGGTATTTTTTGAATATAATAAATTCTCTCCATCTCCATCAGATAGCTCCTTAGAAGAGACCAGCAAGCTAGCTCAGTCATCATCTCTCAATCACCATGTCTTAGCAAGGACTGCCTCAGGATAGCCCGGAAGCAGCTGTTCTCAATAAAAGCTTTCACTGGTCTCCTGCTGCCTTTAAGATACAGCCTAAATGCTTAATGTGGTGTTTAACATCCAGCCACTACATACCTCTATACAGACCATGTATGCTCACCAATATCACTCCTGCACCCTCTGCTCCAGCTACGCTGAAGAATTCCTCTCAAGTTCATTTTAGAACCCTCCACACCCCCGTTAGCGAGCAGGCCTTCGCACACGCTGCTCTGAAAGATACAAGTCCTGCTCCCTTACCTACAACCTCCTTGTTGTCTGGATGATTCCCAGACTTTCAGGACTCAGCCTAAGATGTTTCCATGAGGAGACTGTCTCCTAATTAGACTAGGTTAGGCTCCCTATTTGATGTTCCCATAGAACCTAACACTTATTCTAATAATTAATTATGTTCTTACTAACAGGAAGTAATTCTATTGCTGAAGTAATGCTAGGGACTTCCCTGGCGGTCCAGTGGTTAAGACTCTACGCTTCCACTAAAGGAGGCAAGGGTCCGATCCCTGGTCAGGGAACTAAGATCTCGAATGCCACACAGTGCAGCCAAAAAAAAAAAAAGTAATGCTATTCCTTGCAACAGCAAAAGGAAACATCAACAAAGTAAAAAGACAACCTACAGAATGGGAAAAAATATTTGAAAACCATATATCTGATAAAGGGTTAATATCTAAAACACATAAAGAACTTGTACAACTCAATAGCAAACAAACAAATAACCTAATTACAAAATGGGCAAAGGATCTGAATAGACTTTTCTCCAAAGAAGATACATGAATGGTCAACAGGTACATGAAAAGATGCTCAACATCACTAGTCAACAGGGAAATGCATACTAAAACCACAGTGAGATAACATCTCATGCCTGGCAGAAGGGCCATCATCAAAAAGACAAGATATAACAAATGCTGGTGTGGACTGTGGAGACAAGGGAACCCCTGTGCACTGCTGGAGGGACTGAAAATTGGTACAGTCACTATAGAAAACAGTATGGAGATTCCTCAAAAAATTACAAATTCCACTTCTGGGAATATATTCAAAGGTAAAAAAACACTAACTCAAAAAGAATCCCCACGTTCATAGCAGCATTATTTACAACAGTCAAGACATGGAAACAACCTAGGTGTCCACTGATGGGTGAATAAAGAAGTTGTGTATATGTGTATACACACACACACACACACACACACACACACACACAATGGAATATTATTCAGCCATAAAAATTAGGAAATCCTACCATTTGCAACCACATGGATGGATCTTTAAGGTATTATACTGAGATAAGTCAGACAGAAAAAGACATACTGTATGATCTCACTTAGAGGTAGAATCTTAAAACAAACCAAACTAAAACAAAAAAACACCCAAACTCATAGGAAAAGAGATCAAATTTGTGGTTACAAGAGGCAATGGTAGAGGGAGGGGGAATTAGAAGAAGGTGGTCGAAAGGTACCAACTTCCAGTTATAAGATAACTGAGTACTAAGAATGTAATGTAAAACATGATGACTACAGTTAACACTGCTATATGATACATAGGAAAGTTGTAACAGAGTAAATCCCAAGAGGGCTCATCATAAGGAGAAAAATTTTTTCCTTTATTCTTTTCTTCTTTCTTTTCTTTTTATTGTATCTATATGAAAAGATGATGTTAGCTGAACCTACTGTGGTAATCATTTCACAGTATATGTAAATCAGACCATCATGCTGTACACCGTAAACTTATACAGTGAGAATGTCAATTATTTATCAATAAAACTGGGGGAAAAAGAGTAATTCTAATAGATAATTCTGTAATACCAGAAAGCAAGAGACCATGACTCTCTTTTTATTTCTATATCCTAAATCCTTAACACCAAGTCCCGCACTTGCAAAGTGCTTAACAAATGAATTAAGAATCTGTGTTGCTCTTACTTTATACAGAAAACAGAGATCATCTAGTGGGAATTCCCTCAACTTGCCACTTTCTTGCCTTCAATTTTAGGTACAGTGTGACTTAAAGCTACAGTACTAACCTCTTCAAAGCTACCTTGCCCCAGGGCCCAATGTCTCCCTTTGCTAGGGCCCTGCTTTATCTACCATCCTTTTTCTTTCCTGTAATTTCTTTCTTCCTCCACTGACAATTGTGCTTAAATCTTTCCGATGACTCTAAAAAGAGAACAAATTACAACAACAAAATCCCCAAACCTTTATCTTAACTACCTCCTGGCTTGAAGTTGCCTTCCTACTTCAACTTTTTGGGGAAAAAAAAAAAAAAAGCACTTCTCCCAATTTATCACCTCCCATCTGATCTTCAATCACGACACTTCTACCTGCTCTAAGACTGTTCTCCATACTGTCACCAATGTCTACTAACTGCCCGATTTGATGGTCTATTTTCAGTCCCTACTGTTTCATTTGCCAGTAATATTTGATACTATTGACCACAACTTTCTCTTGAAATTCTTTCCCCTTTTGGCTTCAGGTGAGTTCTGTCTCCTGGTACATTTTCTATCTCTGATTCTTCTTGTTCCTTTTCAATGACTACTTTCCTCCACCTGCTCTTTAAATAATGTGACTCCTAAGTATTCACAGAATGGTCTCATTCCTTTTCCCTCCTTATTATTCACAATGTACTGGGTGATCTCAATCATTCTCTTGGCTTCAACTGCCACCTGAATACTAACTGCTCTAAAATCTCTCTAGCCTGAAGTCTGGGTTGGTATTACCAAAAGCTTATTTTACATACCCATTTAATATTTTATGCTGCTCAAACTACATGTTTAGCCTTCTTAGTAACACCTCTGTGTACTGTATCATATTAAAAAAAATAAGTTTGAAGACACAATATGATATTTTTTCATATAATAGGTTATAGAACTTTAAAAGTATTTGTATTTAATTATGTTAAAACATAAACCTTGAGATTAACTTACTTAATAAAAAATAAAAAGTCCAACATTAATATAAACTTTAGTTTTTAAATTAGCTATACTTCTAAAAAATACAGAATAACAATTTTACTCCATAAGGTATGTGTATGTAAGAATGTCTGCCATATTTAGACACGGTATTCTAGAATTAATTTATTATTCTTATATAGCATATTGCTAATAAAATTAGATATACTGCAACTCTGTAAAATAGCTGTTTCTTAAAGTAAACTTTCTGCTATTTAAGAGTTTAAAACATAGCAGGCATGAGTTATATAAGAAAAGTCTTGCCTTAAGAAAGGAATCTATCAGTTATTACATGTAACTGAGCAATTTTCAGCTTTTTATTAAAAAGTGCTGTTCCTTGCAATATAGTGTTTATTATTAGTATTAAAAATACCTATTACTGACTTTAGGTTCTATTTTTAAAACATCCATGCAGAATTTAAAGAAAAACACATACACAGTAAAGTAGATCAATGAAATTAAGTTTGTTTTTAAAAAGACTAACAATTGATAAACTCATGACAAGACTAATCAAAGTAAAAAAGGATGTCTGCATCACCAATGTCACGAATGATAGAGGAAAACTGGATATGCACATGCAAAAGAATGAAATTAGACCCCTATCTTACACCACTTACAAAAGTTAACTCCAAATGGATTAAAGACTTAAATATAAGGCCTGAAATCATAAAACATAGAGGAAACATAGAGGAAAACATAGAGAAAAGCTCCCTGGCACTGGCCTTGGCAATGATTTTTTTGGATAAGAAACCTAAAGCAAAGGCAACAAAAGCAAAAATAAACAAGTGTGACTACATCAAACTAAAATGGAAGAGAGGATAAGATATGGGGCAGCCAGAATGAAAAGTCCTAACATATGTGTAATCATAGTTCAAAAAAGGAAGAGAGAATACATGGAGTAAAGTCGATTTTAAAAGACTCCAGAATTGATGAAAGGTACTGATTTACAGATTTTAAAATCCCAATGAATCCCAACCAGGATAAAGAAAAAGATATCTACCTCTAAATACATCACAGTAAAACTGCAGAGTACTAATGACAAAGATGTAGAAGTAAATAGGCAAGACTTCTCTGAGGAGCTGATAGTTGATCAGAGATCTGGATTGAAGCATTACAGGGTGAGGAAAACAAAGAAAATGAGGAAGAATAAGCAGGGACCTATGTTGTCAGAATGGAGTAAACTAGGTAGAAAGTGGTAGGAGTTAAGAGGTCACTGACACAGACTGGGCCAAAGTATATAAAGCCTTAAAAGCCATAGTAAGGGCTTTGAATTCTATTTTTAAGTGACAGGAGGAAGTCAGTGGAGGTTTTTAACAGAGGAATGACATTATTCAATGTATTAAAAAGTTTAATCTGATACTATGTGGAGAAAAGGGTGTAAGAGAACAAGAACAGATGTTATATGAATATTCAGAGGCCAGTAACAAAGACCAGGCTGGAGATAATGCTTACTTAGTGTGGATGCTGTCAGCATGGGTAGAGAGAGGTAGATGTATTTGGAACATGGAACAATAGATAACATTTATTGAGTACTTATTACATGCTGTACATTGTTCTACACACTTTACATATATTAACTCTCTTAATTCTGTTAACAATACTACGAAATTGATCACCTTATTCCCATTTTTGCAGATGAGAATACATACAGAGAGAGGTGAAGAAAATGGCTCAAGATCACAGAGCCAGTTAGCTGTAAATATGAACTGTCTGTCTCCACTGCCTCTGCTCTTAACTGCCATGATAGAACTCTTAGCGACAGAATGTTAATGAGAGGAAGGAGAATACGGGCAAAGAAAACAAGATGTCAAGCGTAAGTCTGAGATTTCAGGTGTAAATGGATGGACGGTGGTGCCATTTACTGAGCTTTAGTGCACTGCAGATGGCCAGGTTTATGGGAGAAGGTGAGGTTAGTTTGGAGCAGGTTGAGCTTCAGTTGCCTTTAAAAGATCCACACTGAGGTGGCGAATAAGCCAGGAGTTTAAAGCAGAAGTCAGCACTAGTGACACCAAGTTGGGAGTCTGCACATAAAAGACAAATCATGGCTTGGATAAGCATGCCCAAGGAGAGAATATAAAGTGAAAACATTAGGTATAGGACTAAGCAAGGCTTAAGGAACTCCAAATGTAGAGTTCAGGGAAAGGAGAAAAGGCTGGTAAAGGAGATTGAGAAAGTAACAAAACTGGAGAATGCAGTATAAGGGAAGGCAAGAGAAAAAGACTATTTTAAGTAGAAAATGGTCATCTATGTTGAAAGGTGCTAAGAGATCAAGGTATCTATTTTTTCTCAGGGTAGTTCTCTAGCTTAAAAACATAGAATGTACTGTAGTCTCAACAATTTTGAAAAAAAAAAACTTTCAAAAATGACATCTGAGAAGGAAAAAATTCTTATATTAAGAAATATTGGGGATTTCCCTGGTAGTCCAGTGGGTAAGATTCCACGTTCCCAATGCAGGGGGCCCGGGTTCGATCCCTGGTCAGGGAACTAGATCCCACATGCATGCTGCAACTAAGAGTCCACATGCCACTACTAAGAAGTCCGCATGCCACAACTAAGAGTATGCATAAGGCAACTAAAAGATCCTGAATGCCGCAACGAAGATCCCGCATGCTGCTACTAAGGCCTGGCACAGCCTAAATAAATAAATAAATAAATCTTTAAAAAAAAAAAAAAAAAAAAAAGAAAGACATACGGTAAATTTTTCTGAAGTACTTATTTATCAAAATATTTAAGACTGACATCTGAAAACTTTCATCATTAAGGACTTTTCAATTTTTTACCTTTTACTGCAAAAAGCATAAAACAGCTAAAAATACTTTTTACTTACATGCAAATAGATAGTAAAATTATTCTCACCTATATAAAAAAAGATCTTTGGCAAGTCGCTTAGGTCCAATGATTTTGAAGATAATTTCATATGTTTCAAGTGCTTTCCGATGAACTCCACCTGGTAATGCTGGATGTAGACATTGAGCTAGGCGTTTGCCTATGGTCAGCTTTTTGGGTACCACTTGGTACTTTGCATTATTTTGTAAAACCTTGAAGAAAACATTTTAATTCAGTTGAGAAAAAATATTACATTTCACTTTATTTCCATTTTCTAGCATAGTATCATCAAAAAATCCTTACAGGACTTCTTTACACTCTGAAAAAATTATAGAGGATGTCAAAAAACTTGTTTTTGTCAGTTACATCTGTCAATACTGGATTTAAAATTAAAACTGAGGATTTAAAAGTATTTATTAATTTCTTAAAAAAATAAACTCATTACGTGTTAAAAGAAATAACATTTGTATGAAAAATAACAATACTTTCCAAAACAAATTTGTTCAGAAGAAAGGCACTGTTTTAGGTGTCTGCAACTCTTTAATGTCAGTCAGCCTTCAACCTATTTTTGATACACTGTTTGAAATACATGAAGAAAATCGAACCTCAACATAGATACTTTGTTGGAAGAGGAACAACCACTGCTGTAGTATATCATATTATAGCAAGTAATTCTAGTGCTAACAAGTACATGAGATTATAATTGCCCATTTGCTTTTACTAATCTCCCAACTGGGCCAAATACATGTTGCTGTATTTATTCAGCCACTACATTTCTTTAGAGATGATGGTCAAGGCAGAATTTATAGAAGAAGATGCTATCTCACAAATCACTCAAAGGAGATTAATTATTTAAGTGATAAAACACTTACAAATGCAGTTCTTCAGAGTATTATGGCAAAATGCTGATAGAATACTAGAAAATGAACACTCAGAATGAATACAGTATAATAGACTAGAACTGGAATTTAGATGAAACACAAAGGAAGTCCTTTATTTAAAAAAATAAAGAACTGAAGTTAAAATATATAAAATGAATGATCTCCCAAAGGCAGTACAGAAGAGAAGCACTAGATTTTCCATTTCATAAAAAAAGTGGAGGGTCTGAGGTCCACTTAGATAAAACATTTTCAATGTTCTTCCCACTACAAGCCTTCAATCCAGTTTTAAATTGGATGTAACGAATGTAAATAAAATTAGACCTACAAATGCAAAGCAAATCAAGGGCACAACACTAATAAGACTTCAACTACAAAACATTTTTATTTTTTGAAACTAGCTGCCTTCCATTTCTAAAATATTACTTTGAATTTTGGATGCAGGAGCAAAGAATCAATATTTACATATATTTTAAAGAAAAGTATAATTATTACCAGAAGTACTTCAGTAGAAGGAAACTTAATGATGTGTAACACAAAATGCCTCAATAAAGAAACTCTACTGATACCAAATAAAATTTTTTTAAAAAAGCAAAATATAGCACTATTTTCTAAAAGCATTTGAGTTAGAAAACTTGTATAAATGAGGTATAATAATTTAGTATATTAATAATACAATTTTATACTAAAACATATTTAGACTATCTTCAACAAATTTATATATATATAACCCTTGCCTTGATTCACCATGATTTTAGGTAAGTTTCACCAATGCCTTGTATATCCTATGTTATATTATCTGGATACAGTGAAATCTGTTTTCATGAATACTGATTAAGTATAAAAAACTAATTATGTACTTAATTAGGCAAATTAATTTCTGCAATTTAATGAATTGCTTTTACACGTAGTTCCTAATAAGTCTTCAGAAAGAGACCCTTCAGGACAAAAAAGAACCTAACTACCTTTAAACAAACTCATATTTTTGGATGCAATTTCTTGGGGATATTGTAAAAGTTTTGAGAATTTATCAAACTTCAAATGAAAAATGTTAGAAGTTAACATGTCAAACAGAAGTTTATGCATCTAATTTTAAGATAAATCCTTGGCATTGGAAATGAAGGTTTTTCTTTTTAAGATATCAGGGTAATTATCTATAGTATGACTTTGAAAACTAGTGTTCTTGGTATGTATTTTAAGACAAATTTCTTTCCTAATAATTGTATGCTAAACTGTTTGGTGTTAAAATAGTTACCGGAAGAGCTTGCCCTTCCTATCTGCTCCCCTAGTCCACTTAATATTTAGTAGCATCTGTATTCAATAACAGCTATTAAAAACAAACCCTGGGCTTCCCTGGTGGTGCAGTGGTTGAGAATCCGCCTGCCGATGCAGGGGACACGGGTTCGTGCCCCGGTCCGGGAGGATCCCACGTGCCGCGGAGCGGCTGGGCCCGTGAGCCATGGCCGCTGAGCCTGTGCATCCGGAGCCTGTGCTCCGCAGCGGGAGAGGCCACAACGGTGAGAGGCCCGCGTACCACAAAAAAAACAAAACAAAACAAAAAAACAAAACAAAAAAACCCTAAAAGCCCCCAAAATAAAAACTATGTGTGAGAAGTGAGAAAATTTTGATCTAAGTTAAAAAAACAAGGGGGGGGGGTGTCAAAATTTGAAGCTACAAGTTGATCAGTGATGCCACCACAATAACAGTGGATAACAACCAGACATGTGAAGAAGCATCATTGAAGGCCAAGCTCCAAGGCCTAAGCAACAGCTTGCCACTTCTGTAAAAAGTACTGACTATAACTAAGAACAGCCTGGACATAAAATGTTTTCTTAATGCTACAAACCATTTGGAAAGGACGCAGCAGTTGCTGCTTTCCACATGCAATTTTTCATTTTGCTGCTAGGAACTCCAGAACCGTATCTGATGCTCGTTTAGAGAAACTTATTAACCTTCATGGTTAGCATATTTGCCTCGCAGTTTTGTGTTTATAGGTAATAAAGGAATAACTATTTTTCAAGTACTGTTGTGGTTTTGGCCTCCAAAAAAAAAGTCTGACTATATAGGCATGCAACTCATGAAATAAAATAGCAGACTGTCAAAAGTAATTCTGAGGTTTAGTTATGTTTTTAAATTCTTTACTTCAAGGTTGAGAGAAATTCAGTAAAGACAGATGCAGATTTCTGATTTTTACTCCATTTTATGAAATGAGTAAGACAGACATACCTTATTAAGTTTTCCAAGTGCCGATATCAAATCTGCCCATTCACTGGAGTATTCAAAATTCTTTAGTGCTTTATCAATTGCAGCTACATAGTTTCTGTATTTGGAGTCACTCAATAACTCCAGCTCTTCTGTGTTCATCCTCCCACAGCGTCCCACTAGAGGCAAGTTCCAAAGTCATGTAAAATCATCACCTACAAAAATAGTTTGCAGGAGGAACCAAAGTTACAAAGTAAAGTATTAAAATGGGTTCAGAGTTAATGGCTAACGTTAAAATGTTTCTTGAGTTAGGAGTGATCAAAACTTCAGTCAGCTAGTATGCAGGTTCATGGAAGTATTCAAAGACAGCTTCAAAGATAACTATTCATGTGTTCCTTTCTAGGAACTGGAAAAACGGCTGTGAGGACTTAGGGATTTATAAAGGAAGAAATATTCCTGTACTTACTTCAATTTAGAAATCATGTTATTTCTTTGCCATATTTGCTGATATAACATTCTGCTACACATACTCCTCTACTTTATTTTGATCCTAAAATGCACTCACTGGTTATATTAGAAACATCAAGGACATTAAGACAATAACAACAAAAACAATAGGAAAAAGAAAAAGAAATGAATGACTTAGAGATCATCTTATTTTATTAAGGGATAATGGGCATATAGTATGAAAGAACATAAGCTGTTTGGAATTAATAAAACTTTTAATAAAACTGATGAGTATATTACGTATTTTAAAATATGTCCACAAATTCTTTGATATTACTTTCAAAAAGCACTGCTTAATTCTCCAGCCCTGTGAGCTGGATTCTGGGACTCAATTCTAACGAAAATAGTAAGGCAGAAGTGACAACTGTAATGGCCAAGACTAGGTCATAAAAGCACTTCAGCTTCCTCCCTGCCCTCTCTCTTAGATCACTAGATCTGGGGAAAGCCAGCTGCCCCATCACGAGGCCACTTCAAGGAACCTTACAGAGAGGTTTCTGTGGTAAGGAACCGAGGCTTTCTGCCAACAGCCACGTGAATGAGCCACCTCAGAAGCAGATCCTTCATCCCCAAGAAAGCCTTGATTTGACGGCAGTACCAACTGACACCCTGACTGATTCCATGAGAGATCCTGAGCCAGAACCACATAGCTAAGTCTCTCAAATTCATGACCTAGAGAAATTTTGTTGTTTTAGGCCACTGCGTTGGGGGGTAATTTCTTACACAGCAATAGAATAGATAACTAATATGCACTAGTAACAAGGAATCGAGGCTCGACTTAAAAATCAATGTGGGGACTTCACTGGTGGCACAGCGGTTAAGAATCCGCCTGCCAATGCAGGGGACACGGGTTCGATCCCTGGTCTGGGAAGATCCCACATGCCGCAGAGCAACTAAGCCTGTGTGCCACAACTACTGAGCCTGCGCTCTAGACCCTGCAAGCCACAACTACTGAGCCCACGCGCCACAACTACTGAAGCCTGTGCGCCTAGAGCCCGTGTTCCACAACAAGAGAATCCACCGCAATGAGAAGCCCGCACACCGCAATGAGAAGCCCGCACACCGCAATGAGAAGCCCGTGCACCGCAATGAAGAGTAGCCCCCATCGCCTCAACTAGAGAAAGTCTGTGTGCAGCAACGAAGACCCAACGCAACCAAAAATAATAAATAAATAAATAAATAAATAAATAAATAAATAAATAAATAAAAGATTAATGTGGCCTCTCCACCTTTTTGGTGTCCTATCTGACTTTTAACTTTGCACCTTTACCTAGAGCTGGGTTTGTGGATCTGCAGAAGGACGTAAGAACTAGCCAACACACTTAAATGAGGGTTAAAAAGTCTTTCCACAAATGGCTTCGGGATAACTGGATATTCATATGTAGAAGAATGAAGTGGACTCCTTCCTCACACCTATACAAAAACCAACTCAACATGAATCATAGATCTAAATGTAACAGCTAGAACTATAAAACTCTTAGAAGAAAATACAGGAAAAAATCCTCAAGGCCTAGAGCTAGGTCTTCTTAGGATTTCTCAGAAATAACACTAAAAGCAGCATAAGCAATATAAACACAAGCAAAGAGAAAATAAACCGGACTTCATCAAAATTAAAAACCTTTCTCTGCTTCAAAAGATACCATCAACAGGGCTTCCCTGGTGGGGCTTCCCTGGTGGCGCAGTGGTTGAGAATCCGCCTGCTGATGCAGGGGACACGGGTTCGTGCCCTGGTCCGGGAGGATCCCACATGCCGCGGAGCGGCTGGGCCCGTGAGCCATGGCCGCTGAGCCTGAGCGTCCGGAGCCTGTGCTCCACAA
This sequence comes from Kogia breviceps, assembly GCF_026419965.1. NCBI lineage: Eukaryota > Metazoa > Chordata > Mammalia > Artiodactyla > Physeteridae > Kogia > Kogia breviceps. Next base: position 995,044 of record NC_081322.1, read on the forward strand.
CGGGAGAGGCCACAACAGTGAGGCCCGCATACCACAAAAAAAAAAAAAAAAAAAAAAAAGATACCATCAACAAAGTGAAAAGACAACTGACAGAATGGAAGAAAATATATCTCCCACTAGATATATAAAGAACTCTTACAAGTCAATAATAAAAGGACAAATAACTTTGAAATGGGCAAAGAATATGAATAGACATTTCTCCAAAGAAGATACACAAATGTCCAAAAAGTACATGAAGTGATACTCAACATCATTAAGTATCAGGGAAATGCAAATCAGAACCACAAGATACTTCATACACACTAGGATGGCTATAATAAAAAAGACAATAATAAGTATTGGCAAAGATATGGAGAAACTGGAACACTTGTACACTGCTGGTGGGAATGTAAATTGGTGCAGCTGCTTTGGAAAACAGTCAGGCAGTTCTCAAAATGTTAAACATAGAATTGCCATACAACCCAGCAACTCTACTCCTGGGTATGGTACACATACTCAAGAGAAATGAAAACATGTCCACACAAAAACTTGTACACAAATGTTCAAAGAAGCATTATTAATAATGGCCAAGAAGGGGAAACAACTCAAATTTCTATCAACTGATGTGTGGATAAATAAAAAACAATGAAATATTATTCAAGCATAAAAAGAAATGAAGTACTGTTACATACGATATGGATGAACCTTGAAAACATTCTGCTAAGTGAAAGAAACCATGTATTTTATAATTCCATTTATATAAAATATCCAGAATAGACAAGTCTTTAGGGATGGAAAGTAATTAGCTTTTGGTTCGGGTGGAAAGGGGAGTGAATTGGGGAGAAACAGAAAGCAACTCCTAATGAGAACAGGGTTTCTTTGGGAAATGACAAAAATGTTAAAATTAATTATAAGACCCACACACCTACGGTCAATTAATCTTCAACAAAGGAGGCAAAAATACACAATGGGGAAAAAGTCTCTTCAGCAAGTGGTGTTGGGAAAGTTGGACAGACGCATGTAAATCAATGAAGTTATTTAGAACATACACAAAAATAAATTCAAAATGGCTTAAAGACTTAAAAATAAGACATGACACCATAAAACTCCTAGAAGAGATCATAGGCAAAACATTCTCTGACATAAATCATACCAGTGTTTTCTTAGGTCAGTCTCCAAGGCAATAGAAATAAAAACAAAAATACACAAATAGGACCTAATTAAACTTACAAGCTTTTGCAGAGCACAGAAAACCGTAAAAAACCCGGAAAAGACAACCTATAGAATGGGAGAAAATATTTGCAAATGATGCGACTGACAGGGCTTAACTTCCAAAACATAGAAACAGTTCATAGAACTCAACAACAAAAAAACAAACAACCCAATCAAAAAAATGGACAGAAGACCTAAATAGACATTTCTCCAAAGAAGCCATACAGATGGCCAAGAGGCACATGAAAAGATGTTCAACATTACTAATTATTAGAGAAATGCAAATCAAAACTACAGTGAGGTACCACCTCACACCGGTCAGAATGGCCATCATTAAAAACTCCACAAGTAACAAATGCTGAAAAGGGTGTGGAGAAAAGGGAACTCTCCTGCACTGTTGGTAGGAATGTAAGTTGGTGCAGCCACTATGGAAAACAGTATGGAGGTTCCTCTGAAAATTAAAAACAGAGCTACCATATGATCCAGCAATCACAGTCTTGGGCATATATCCAGACAAAACTCTAATCCAAAAGGTTCACATGTTCATAGTAGCACTATTCACAATAGCCAAGACATGGAAACAACCTAAATGTCCATCGACAGGAGGAATGGATAAAAAAGATGTGGTATATATAAATGGAATTCTACTCAGCCATAAAAAAGAACAAAATAATGCCATTTGCTGCAACATGGATGCAACTAGAGATTATCACACTAAGTGAAGTCAGAAAGAGAAAGACAAATACCATATAATATCACTTATATGTGGAATCTAAAAGATGAGACTAATGAACCTATCTATGAAACAGAAACAGACTCACAGACATAGAGGACAGACTTGTGGTTGCCAAGGGGGAGGGGATTGGGTGAGAATTGGAGTGGGAGGCTGGGGTTAGCAGATACAAGCTATTATATATGGAATGGATAAACAACAAGCTCCTACTGTAAAGCACAGAGAACTATATTCAGTAGCCTATGATAAACCATGATGGAAAAGAATATAAAGAATGTATACATATGTATAACTGAATCACTTTGCTGTACAGTAGAAATTAACACATTGTAAATCAACTATACTTCAATAAAAAAATTGTTTATAAGGATGGTTACACAGCTCTGTGAATGTACTGAAAACCACTGAATTATACACTTTAAATAGGTGACTTGTATAGTATGTGAATTATATCTCAATAAAGGTACAGAGCTATATATATGTACATATATGTAAGATATATATCTATATATGTAAGATATACACACATATATAGATATATGTATACATATAAAAATGGGCTTTAGGGATTTGTGCATTATCTCAAATTACATGCAAAACTTACATCTTACATTTTATTGGGGAATAACCTACTTTTATAATATTCTCAAAAATAGTTTTTAAAGTAATCCTCAAAAAGGCTAAGAATCACTACCCGAGAGAATGTACTCTATATTAATAAAAACCTGTTTGCCTGAAAAAAGCTAAAATTCTCAATTTATTAAATCAAAATTTCCCTGGTTAAGGTTATGCCAAAAAGAAGCAATATGCACTTCCCAATTCTCTATCTCAACTCTTTAATCCATAAAAACAAAACCAGACAAATCCTAAATCCCATCTTTGTTGAGAATATCACCTTAAATACAGAGTCACTTGACATATGAAATTATTCACTTCACTACACCATGTGCCAAGCAGTATGTTTGGATGCTGACTAGAGAGAATATACCTGATTTATTGATGCTTTTCCCGTTGGGAGTGGTGGGAGTGGAGAATAAAGTAAAGTAAATCCTTTAAGACCGTTAATCTGCTTTTCTCTTTAAAACTGTGATATTTGACTCTAGGGGCTTAATATAAAGTTTATGAGGAAAAAAACCCACTTGATAGTTATAGCTTCATGGTCTGGACTCTCAAAGCAGCAAACTAAACATAAAGCAGTATTCTGAAGAACCACTCTGCGAAAACCAAGATGACTGTGAAATTTAAATAAGTGAATCAAAAATTATCTCAACTACCTTCCATTTCAATATTGATTTTGTTTTATAGAAGAGTTGGATATGTAATTCTACTAGGGTAGAAGTCTTTGAGAGCAGGAACTATGTTTTATATATATTCGTATGCTGCACAGCACATAACTTACAATAGTGAAGCTCAAGTTGGATTCATACAAAGTGGTTTAAGTGTAATGGTTAAAAATGGGAATAAATTAAAAATTCTGCAAGCTGTTTTATCATTAATCTACGGTTACTAAAAAATTTTTAAAACTAGATTTAACCACAACTATAAACAAACACACTGCAATATGTGCTTCAGATACAAAAGACTGACATACGAAAACATTTAAAGCTGTAAAACTTGATAACTAATAAATATTAATACATAGTGAAATATGGAATGAAGGTTAGAATGAACACAAACTAAAACACTTATAAAACATTTATAATTTTTCTTCTGAAAAATCAAAGATGAAAGAACTGCAAAACCAATTAAACTTGGGGGAAAAATCAACCTGATTGGATTTTCTGAAGGTATATAAAAACAGTATAAAATAACTATAAATTCTAATTGATAAACTTAAGAATGTACTAGTGGTAGACAGAGTGAAGCACATGTATAAATTTTACTGACAGGGACAATTTCTTCCTTAGCAGTATTTCCAGTATGAGAGATAACACATCTATTTTGAAGATACACAATATTTGTGCATGGGGAAGATTAAGCTGAAAATCAATTTACTAGTAATTTCTAACAATGAAAATATGAGTTATCTGTAATTGGGGTATTAATATAATTGTGAAGCTAAGTTATCTCAGTTGACATTTTCAGACATACTCTTTAAATTTGGTATATATATCTATATCTATATCTATATCTATATCTATATATATATATGTATAAACCCAACCAATAATGACCAGCTAGGTTTCTGGGGTTTATAACTCTTGTGCATGTTTACAGCTAAAAAAGTTGAGTCAGGTAAGAAATTTGGATTTTCTTATTTATTTAGCTAAAAAAATTCTAAATTCTTAAATATTATTAAAATGAGTACATACAGCATGTACTCTTTTTACACATATAATACTAGGTAGAACATCAAAAGCAAAATCTTATGAAAACAGTTGAAAACTGAGAAAGGACATTCTATAGAAGTTTCATCAGCAGTGAGCTGTAGTATTTTCTTTCGTGTGAAAAGATGGTCAGATTTCGTTATACTTCCTCAGTGATTTTAATGTAAATAAAATTAGTTATTATATATCAGAAGAGAAGTCTAGGGATGGTGCACCACTTTTGAATTTTCCATCCAATATATAATAAATGGAAATTCCAGTTCTCAGGGGTTTTCCTCCCATATTTTATTTTGAAGAAGCTTAGATCAGTAATTCTCTATCTATGTAAAGAACCAGTTTTCTCCACAACCCATTGCTGACTGATGCTTTTCTAAAATATAAAATCATGTATTTAATTGTTGCAGTGCCATCAAATTTCTGTAAATGTTTCTAAATGATTACTTTCTTCTCTGCGCTTATCTCATGTTTCCTTAACAAAGAATTTACGAATGGTCCACAGATCACACTTCGGACATCACTTGCTTAGATCATAATGCAAATGTAACATATTCCCCTATTGCATTGAGGAAACTTTATATGCTGCCATTTTTCCAAAAGGGTGGTGGCACACGGCAAAAAACACTCATATTCAATAACAAAACAGTATTTTGTGGAAAACCCAGACCATGGAAAGATAGGCAATAGAGGACAGGGCCTCCAAGCAGAGGGGTTTTAAAGTCAATGTAGCTGGGAATCCAGATCCTAGTTCTTACACTTACTTCGCTGTATGAATTTGGGCAAGATGCCCCAAGCTTCCATTTCCTCATCTGTAAAAGGAGATAATATCAACCTCAGTGGTTCTCAGAATTTAAAAAAAGAACCTATTAAAGTTAGCAGAGTGCCCGGCATAGAAAACGCTCTAAAAACAAAATTATTACCAATAAAAACAAAACATAGTACTAGGAAGCAATTATGCTAATTATAAGGGTTAATAAATTATAATTAAGCATCAGATATGGCTCTGAACTTATTGGCAGCAAAATGGGAAACTGAAGACTCTCACTAACTTATCTCCCACTGTCTCATGAATGCAAATTAAAATGTATCATTGCCAAACGTGTTTTGGTTTTACTATTTTATTAAACTACACATATTTAATGCACCTGTTAGATGAGGTTTGACTAATGCATACACCCATAAAACCATCATGACACTGAAGATTCCTCACCATAGTTAAGATACGGAACATTTCCATCACTCTAAACAAGAGATCAAGAATATCCATCACCTCCATCAAATCAGTTTTTGGTCTGAAATTTAAAAAAGCAATCTATTGTACCCCAATAGATACAATAACTAATATAACTAGTAAACTTGAAAATATAAAAACAAATACAAATAAAAATTCTAACTTGTTTTTTCTTAAAGTGATACAGAAAAGTCAAAATAGCATTTATAATCTTTCAGGAGCTGTTAATAAGTAGCTTTTCTGACTTGATCTACAGTCCACTTGAGAATTTAGTTGCAGTTCTTTCAAACTGTCAACTCAGATAAATTTAACCCAACTTGTCAGGAAACATGTTTAGTACAGTGTTTTGTCATTCAAATATAAAAATGAAACAAAATAGTTGTTTAAATAAAGTCATAAATTTCTCTAGGCAAATTATGCCCTGTGAAAATGATCAGGTAGTACAGGTTCATTTTTTCACACTTTACAGTGTAAAAAGGTAAAATTTAAGTAAGAAATAAAACATTCCAACAGAGCATCTGAACTTTAAAAAAGTTTTGTTTAAATGGTTATAAAAAATGAGCAGTTATTATTTCAGAATAACTACACAACGATACTTTGGCTGGTTTGCTTATCACTGAGCTCTCCATTTCCCTCCCTCCTTTGCCATGAAAGATAAGAGGAGGGCTGAAGACAGCAGGAACTCCTCAGTATTAACCAATTCTAAAGATATACCTGGGGACTGTCCAAGTGTTCTACCACATCCCAAGGGTGTATATGAATAAATTATTTAAAGTATCATGCAATGCAGGGGGAAAACCCTACTTGTTGATTATGAAAGAAAAAGCACCTAAAAAATGCTATAAAGATGTTTTTTTCCAAAATTTTTTGACGAAACGAAAAATTATCAACCAGTAATTGTTACCATCTAACAAAGGAATGTGGCAATTATTGACAAATCTATTTCATTTTGATCAAAAGTTCTGAATTTCAGTGTTGACACTTTCACTAAATAATCTTTGCAAATCATTTATTTAACCAATTTATGAAGCTAGTTACTCCAGAAAAATTAGTAACTTCCCTGGAGGGCTAACAATACAGATAGAAGAAAACACCTACCAGGTATTTCACAAATAGGTTAAGATCACCCACTAGAACCCTGATGCTCTGTACTTCCCCCAATCTGACCCAATCTCAAACCTTCAAATGGTATATATGCTAGGAAACTCCAAACGCAGGATCAACAGATCTTCAGCTTTGCTCTGCAGGTCCTGCCACCTGCTGGTCTTAAGTATATTCTAAGGATAAGACCTTCAAAGCAGCAGAAGTAGCAGCATCTTAGCTAACCTTATATTGTGCTTAACTAAATGCCAGGCACTGTTCAAATGCTTTGCATATTTAAACACATTTAATCTTATTCGATCTTTTGAGGTATAGGTACTTACCATTACTATTGCCAACATTAACAGATAAAGAAACTGAGGCATAGAAATATACGTGACACAGTTAAATGGCACAGCCAGGGATTTACACTTAAGCAATCTGGCTTTAGAGTTCTAACTGAACCACTGCTCTTCACTCTCATGGAGACTTTTTTCCTTCCTACACCCAATCCTACCTCAGCGCCAGGGAGTGAAGTGTCTTTCTTACGCCCTCGATAACACTTACCTGGAAATTCCAATTCTGGTTGAGCTCAGTTATGCCTGAACCTAAGCACCTGAACATCACCGGAGAAAAATTATACAAGTAGGCTGACCAACTGCCCTTTAAATTGAGAAACACAAACCTCCAACACTCAACACTGTTCTAATCCACCACGTATCCTTTATAACCTTACCTGCCTGACACAACTATTTCATACCTTCTCTTCTCAAAGCTCTAATACCAACCTTTCTCCATCACTGCTAAAGACCAAGCTTCAAATTATGTAACAAAAGAAACAGGAACGCTCTTACATTCCCTCCAACAAATCTACAAACCCATCTCCACCTATACCCGTATTCTCCACTTTCCCTCCTGCTCTGAGGAACAAAGGACCCTCTCCTCCTTTTGCAGTGTTCTGGATTCCATCTCCTCTTGCCTTCTCAAGGCTTTTCCCCAAGTGCTTTACTGGCTTTCTCTCCTCCCTCAGTACCAGTTTCTCCTTCTCAACACGCTCATGCTACATATAAGCCCTGGAATCTCTCATGGTGAAAAACTAAAATTAACAGCCTCCCCTTCAACCCCATAGGTTCTCTGGCTACCAACCCATTTCTCTGTTCTCTATTATGACAAAACTTTTTGAAAGATTTCTCTATACTCACTATTCCACTCCCTTATCCCCTATTCACTCTTCAGCCCACTCAAAAATGCCTCATGATGCTGCTGTCCCTCCAAGAAAACCACCCATGTAAAGGTCACCAGGCAAGTGACCAAAGGTCACTTCTCTAGCCCATCATCTTAATCAACTTCTCAGCAGCATTCAGTACTTTGTTCTTGGCTCTCAAGGTTATGTTCTGACTTCTCTAATCAGTCTTTTTCAGTCTATGTTGACTTCTTTTCTCTATTCGAATTTTATTTTATTTTATTATTTTTTAAATGCTGAAGTACTTCAAGGCTCAATCAGGAGCTCTCCTCTCTCCCTTAAGTTATCTCCTCTAGTTCTACAGTTTCCGATAGCATTTAACTGATATAGCCTAAATATATTACCACCTCTTCTATTCTTCTAACTGGTTGGCGTCTACTCTAGCACGCCGCTGAATCCTACTTCTATTCTTGAGTGCTATCATCCACAGAGAAGCCAGAGATCTTTTAAAATCACATTGTATCATCATAAGAACATCCAAACCCAAATACAGCAACATGTTTTGCATTGCAGGGCATCTTGCATTTGCTACTCTCCACACGCGGAAATTCTTAGGTCAACTCTGTGAGGCAAATTCCTTCCCATCTCCAAGTAATATCAAACCCTCAGAGAAGCCTTTCTCAAGTAGCCCACACTTGGCCCCCAAGCTTAACATCTACTCTAGAATATCACATGACTACCCTCCTAGCACTTATTACAGCCTGAAATTATCCTATTTATTTGCTTGTTTCCTATCTGCCCTCCCTCACGGGAATGCAAATGTCATGAGATCAGGAGCCCTACTGGACTTGTTCATTCCTGTATCAGCAGTCCCATAAAAGTGACTAACGCATAGTAGGCCCTCAAACGCTTTAAATAAATGAATTAGTCAATGTGAACACAGTTCACAAACCATTTTGCTGTGTTTCTCTGAGAAAAGCTTTGTAGAAAACAGAATTAGTTCTACTTTTCTAACCAGCGTAGCCAACATGCACTCTCTTCAAACAGACTGTATTCATAGTTGCTATTAAGTGCTTTAAAAAATTAAAAGATTCTCCTAAGAACACCTATAAAAATTGTGCTGTATCCAATTATATTCTATATTTATATTTTACCAAATTATAAATTAGTTCAGTTTAAGCTTCAGTATTAGGCATAACTTCTTAATGTGGAAGATGTCATTCTAGCTCTTGTGAAAGGAAATCTGTTAAGTATGATACTCCCAGAGGTCTAATGTTTTAAAACTAATTAGGTGACAATCTCATGTTGAAGAAAATTCTGACAAAGAGTTCTACTATATTTAGCTATATTTTCACTTTTGCTTTCAGTAAAAACTATAAAAATTAAAACCTAAGATATGAAAAAATCAAGAATCCCAGCATTCCATCAGGGTGAAAAACAGCAAACTTGATTTAATTTTGCTTTTTCTTTCAATAGACACACACAAAATTATACGTCTGTTTAAAATAGTCTTTGAATTCTATACAAGGGGTAACTTAAGGTTCCTTGTAGCTTTAAATTCTGTGATTTTTGTGACACATAAGCAACATGAAGAAAAGTAATTTAGAAAATAGAAAAGCGTGGGCACATATTACAACTTAAAATGATCCATTAATGGGTAGCTGGGATTCTACTGTAAGCATCAAGTAGTAAATAGCTATAATAGTGAACACTAAACATATGCCCTGAGTTAAAGGTAACCATCCTGCCCCCAAAGCACACCAGGCAAATAAACATTGCCCATACACTATTCAAGATGACGATGATTACAGCGACTGACTTAGGAATTAATTACTCCGCGGCAGGCACTACACTGAGCTCTTTTACACGAATTATCTCATGTAACCTTCACAACAAATCCATGAGGCAGGTATGCTCACGGGTCCACGTCCATATGAACGCTTTAGTGTTGGAGGTTCCACAGAGAGTAAAGGGAGGGATCTGGCAGAACTCGGGCAGGCTGACTCCTGCATCTGGTCCTTAATCACTATCTTTCTGAACTACTTTTAAATTACAGCTCTTAATTCTTCTGCCTGGCATAGCCTACCTCTCCTCTCTTTTTCATTTTTCAAAAACCTGTTCAGGCTATCTAGCCTTTCTTGACTCTACCTCCCCAGTTTTTAGACACTGTATTTTCTTTTCCTGTTGCACTTATTTCTTAAAAAAGAAAACAAACAAAACTGTAATAAAGTAAGTACATAGTATCTTTGTTGTTCCTTCCAGACCTTGAGTTAAGCACAGGGACAAAAGCTCAACTCTGAATACCCCTACCTAGCTCATTGCTTGATATTACAAATGTTTAGCTTAAAGTGTAAGGCTAAACGACTATAAATTCTGATGTAAAAGGTTTTGTTTCGGTTGTTACATGTAAAACAGTGATTCTAATTCAATAAGTGACTAGAGTAGAAGAGGAACCATACATGCCATACATAGTATTGCTATAGGTAACACATACAGTGTGTACAAGAACTATATGTAGTATGTACAATCTACTTGCCTGAGAAAACAATTCTAAACAAGTAAAAATATGCTCTCAAGTGGGATCAAATCCTAGAGAGGTGCTACAGGCTTGGGTTGTGTGTCCAAAAACAATTACAGGTGTGGCTTCCCCAAATTAATGATGCCCAGGGCTGATGAATCCTGTAGGATCTAGTTTATAAATTCTATTATTAAGCACCCAAGGCATGCTTTACAAGACTCAGTAAAGACAGGTTTTATTTTGTTTCTTTTGGGAAAGGGAGATATAATTCATGAGGGTTGTTACGTATGAGGGGACAAAATAATAGCTCAGAAAATAAGTGTTTCAAAGAAGTTTCCCACATTTTCAGGAAACCTATGGGCATCACTGGTAATTCAATTACATATTCTAGTTTAGTCATATTTGTATTAAACATATCTAAAGAAAGAAACGGTTGTGTTGATAATTTAAAACTGAGAATCTAAAACAACTAAATTTTGCCTTTGGGACTTATCATATGCCTTCTTTAAACATACCTTTTTAAAGTTTGGCATTTGCTAATATTAAAATCTGCTTGATTTCCCTATCGATGGGGATGGGAGGGGGAATGAAACAGAAATGTTTTAGGTGGCGAGGGTAAGTCAGCCTGAGAGAAAATATCAGAATAATACACTTAAAGAAAATCTAAATTATCTAGATTGACCATGTTCTGGTTTATTTTCAATTAGGAAGAAGCAAGAAAACAGTGCTTGTTTTTTTATACATAAGAACAATAATGATAAAACTGAGTAGCTAGTCAAAGTGATTAAAAAGAAAGATGTGAAACAAGATAAAGGACAAATCTAACTTTTAGCTATCCTATCAAGTACTTTGCCAAGTTTATTTAAAACATCACTTTTCAGAAAGTATCTTTCTCAAAATAAATATGTTCAATTGTAGCTATTTTCTTCATTTAACAATGAAGAATAATGATTTCGCTTAAACTTCGAAATATTTTCTTAACTAAAACAAACTACTAGAAATAAAGTAAAAGAAGCAAAAATAATCTTTACAGTACAATTAAACGCACCATATTAAGTTAATCAATTGTTTCAAATAAAGTTTCATTTTTAAAAAAATTAGTACTTTAACAATAATGGTCTCAGCATTAAAAAATTAATGAACAGGGGCTTCCCTGGTGGCGCAGTGGTTGGGAGTCCGCCCGCCGATGCGGGGGACGCGGGTTCGTGCCCCGGTCCGGGAGGATCCCACGTGCTGCGGAGTGGCTGGGCCCGTGAGCCATGGCCGCTGAGCCTGCGCGTGTGCTCCGCAACAGGAGAGGCCACAAGACTGGTTGCCATACAAATTAACATAAAACTACTATACTGTATATACCAAACAAATTTTTCTGTAATGTATTTAAGTTTGAGTATCTGTAAACAAATTTTATCACCTGTGAAAAAAGATATAATTTTTTTCCCAACTGAAAAAAATCCTACACAATAAGGTTTATTTTCCTTTGTGAATTTTATTGAAACTGCTGCAAAATTATAATCATGAGGAGTAAAACACACACACACATACATGCTCATTAAGATGCGGATTCAATCAATGCCTACACATATAAAGGATAGGATCAAAATATTGCACAGTAGGGAGGCATCAACATTTTAGCTGAGTAATTTTACATACAGGGATTTACAAAAAAGCATTCACACTGTACACAAACTATGCATGTGTTTGTGCACATTGGTTTGCTCAAAGCTATGAAACAATGGTGCTACATAGTAAGTAACCTTGCAAGTGTTAAAACCCTTGATGGGTAAAGGAAAGAGACTAGAATTAATCTGAAAGACATCAGGAAATTTCACAGAGAAAAATGAGGTACCACCTACAGAAGACCTGCCTTGCTTCTTCTACATCTCTTCCAATGTTCACTCCCTCTCATGTTTTATGGTTAAGGTAAAAATAGAACAAAAGTATTAATAATACACATATGAAAGAACAAAACCTGCTGAGGTACTATTACTCTGCAAGAGAATTAACTCTAGATATTTCGGTAAATTCAGAAGCACCTAATAGAATGAGAACCAAAATAAGGTATTTCTTGATCTTTATTCAGAGGCCCTTTACGAAAACTAGGTACCCTCCAAAGCACTGATAAAACCATCAACTGTTATTATTATTAGACTCTCTTTACTTTCTGTTTCAGTCACTCTACTCTGTTAACTTTCTTTAGGATATCACTCCAATACAAGAAACCTGTCAAGCACTGCTATTATTATTCTCTGAACATCGTCGTCTTCTTTTGTTTTTACTTCACTATTGAAGTAAAACAGCACCATCATCTTCCCAATCACACAAGCATGAGCTTTGGCTTTATTCCCTATTCTCATATTCAAATCTATCAACAAATTCAGCTTTTTTTTTTTTTCTTCAGCTGAAGTTGACTGTGGTACACAGTATCTTTCAGAATGGCCTTTTAACCATGGCTCCTGAATAGTTTCCACCTGGACTATTACAATAGCCATCTATCTTTCACTACCTTCAGCTTTCTAAGAGCCAATTAATTTTACACAGCAAAAAAGAGTTTGAGCATATAACTCCCTGCTGGCAGCTCAGAAAAATAAGTTCATACACCATGAAAAGCACTTCAGCCCAGTGCTTACTTAGCATGTAGGAAGTACTCTCATCACCGCTACAGCTGTGACATTCAATCACTTAGAAAGTATATACATGCAAGCTTTTAATCATATGATTAAAGTCTTTTCATAAACTAGACCCATTCTTTCAATCTGATAATGTATATTTCTGTTCTAGCTAAGCAAAACCCAGTGACAAAGATTCTTTGCTTGATCAAACTTTGCCCAGGGTTCTGAACCTTCTCCTGGGCCCATCTGTGCACTTTCTTATAAAATGTAGTTTTTTCAAGAACACTGTTATGTCAGTTTAACCAGAATCCTCCACCCTCAATATCTGATTACCCTCAATATCTGACCAGGATCCTCACCTCCAACTACTGATTATCCTGGTCTGTCTGCAGCAAGAATCCTGTTAGGCTGGTTTTAACCAGAATCCCCTCTTACTCCTGATGTTTCCTCTAAAGAGTAGTTTTCCATCCACTGACCCTCAACTACTCCTTGGCTATAAAGTCCCACGTGCCCACGCTGAGAGTTGCGGCAAGTCTCTCTCTTCCACTGTAAAATCCCACTGCAGTGGTCCCTACACCTATGATGATGATACTGAAAAGGCTGGCCTTACCATCTTAAGAAGTGTCACTGAATATTTTTTCTTTAACACTAGTCAACTGTTCAAAGACTTGCTCCCTTCCACCTCAGTGCTTTTACATATGCTATTTCTTCTCTGGATAGGCCCCATACTCCTTTTCATTACCTAAAATTTTTCTATCAAACTATATTTGAAATGCTATGCCTTTGCACAATACCTTCTGATTCAACCCCTCTGACCTGGCTCATTCTTTAAACAGTACCATTTGTCAATATTTGGAAACATGGCTTACATTACAGGATAGTATTTAAAAATGCACATATGCCACACTAATGTCATTTTTTCAACTGTGATAAAAATGCATAAAATTCACCACATTGACAACTGTTAAGTGTACAGTTCAGTGTTATTAAGTATATTCAAATTGTGCAATTAATCTCCAGAACATTTTCATCTTGCAAAACTGAAACTCTATACCAATTAAACAACAACTCCTTTTCTCTCAAAGATCATTTGACCATATATACACCAGGGTTTATTTCAGGGCTTTCTATTCTATTCTGTCTTTATGCCAGTACCACACTGCTTTGATTACTACAGTTTTGTAATATGTTATAAAGTCTTTTTTAAAAACTCCTTCTGCCTGAAACACTGAATCACAACTTAACCTGGCTAGTACCTACTCATCCTTCAGGCCTCAGATTTTACCCTCTTCGGGAAATCTTCCCTGACCTTTACATCTCCCCAGCATTCACATACATACATCTTTCCTGTGGACTACAACTATACACTGTACTGCCCCTATCAGAGAACTTACTTTGCTTCACTGTAATCGAACTGTGACTCCCAGGGGTGTTAATCCCTGTGACACAGTCTTTATCTATCATTTTAGCTTTCACATCCCCAGCTCCTAGCAGTGCTTGACCTACAGTAAATAACCAATAAATATTAAACACTGAATGACAATAGAATATACTCCAGTGGTAAAAAGAATAAAAGTCTAGTTGATTTAGAAAATGTTCCTAAGACATATGAGGTAAAAAAAATCAAGGTGCAGAATAGTGTTTACAGAATGCTACCATTAATATAAAAAGAGGAGAATATATATTCACATAATCTGCATACATATGATATAGCTCTGAAAGTACACACAAGACAATAGTAAAGCTGATTACTTCCTGGAGGCCAGGTGGGAACTTGGGTGGATGGGGGCCAGGGAGATGAAGCCTTTTCACTGCATACATTTTTTATACTTTTAAAATCACATGATTTATTCCCTCTTTATCATATTAAATAAGTTTAATATTTTAAAGGTATATGAATGAATAGTATCCCTAAAGAAAATCAAATAGCAGCTGTGTAATATGTGGCATTTTTCCCCCCTCCCTCGTCTCATAAGAAGAAAATCAAAATGAATGAAACCTGTATCTTCAGTGTTACATCTGAACCCAGTCATCCCATCATTCCCAAAGAACCATGGAGACTAAGAATTTTGCTGATAAAGTACCTGCTTTGTTTAGTAATCTTCAAGTGGCATGGTAAGTTAATCTTTGAATATCCTTTCTAAAAGCATAAGCTGTGTATAAACTGCATTTTGAGTAAATATGTGCTGCTTATTACTTAGTGACATGTTCACATACTAGCTTTACAAGATGTGGTAGCTAGCTTCCAAGATGGCCTCCAATGATCCTCAAGCTCTTATGTAGTCTCCTCCTGAAATTACTGCTGGCCTATGTGAACAATAAATAGAATACTGCAGAAGTGAAAACCAGGCCATAAAAAACCTTGTGGTTTCCACCCTGATGTCTCTTTGATCTCTTATTCTGGGGCAAGCTAGCCTTTATGCCAAAAGGACATTCAAGCAGCCCTGTGGGGAGGCCCCTGTGGGAGGAACTGAGGCCTCCCTTCAACAAACAGAAAGAACTTCCCACTAGGTGAATGAGCCACTTTGGAAGGGGGTTCTCCAATCCCCATTAAACCTTTAGATGACTGCAACCTCACAAAATCTCAAGCCAGAACCTCAGAGACAAATGGCTCCCAAATCCCTCCTGAGATTTATATTGTTGTTTCAAGTCACTACATTTTGAAATAATGTTACATAGCAAAAGAAAATTTTAAAGTTTATTCTCAAATAATATATTCCTTTTAAATCCACACCTCTATTATAACTTAAAAGCCATAATTTAAAAAGTAGTTAACAGATCACATAAAATTGGTAGCTTCACATTACAGAATCAGGTAGGCTTGGAGCAAAGAGTTTTGAAGACAGCCTTCCAATAAAATGCCAGTTGCCATTAAAAAAAAAAAAGATAAGTAATTCTGCTGGAATCCCTCATTCAGGCTCAAGGGTGAAATCCTGATTAACTGGTGTAACACCTATGAAACTGGTGGTATACAGTATGGAAGTCATTTAAATATTTATTCTTATTTGAAAATGACAGACATTAACTTTAAAGCAAGTACCATATTTTCTTTTTTTTCCTCAGGAGAAAAACCTCTGTCGAGGAAACTTTAAAACTGTCTAACATCAACATTGTTAATGTTGTTAAATTGATCATACTACCCAAGGCAGTCTACAGATTCAATGCAATCCCTATCAAAATATCAATGGCATTTTTTTACAGAACTAGGACAATTTAAAAATTTTTATGGAAACACAAAAGACCCCAAATAGCCAAAACAATCTTGAGAAAGAAAAACGGTGCTGGAGGAATCAGACTCCCTGACTTCAGGCTATACTACAAAGCTACAGTCATCAAAACAGTATGCTATGGTAGAAAAACAAATAGATCAATGGAACAGAAGAGCGCCCAGAAATAAACCTATGCACCTATGGTCAGTTAACTGATGACAAAGGAGGCAAGAATGTACATTGAAGAAAAGATGGTCTCTTCAATAAGTGGTGCTGGGAAAACTGGACCGCTACATGTAAAAGAATGAAATTAGAACATTCTCTAACACCATATACAAAATAAACTCAAAATGGATTAAAGACCTAAATGTAAGGCCAGACACTATAAAACTCTTAGAGGAAAACATAGGCAGAACACTCTTTGACATAAATTGTACCAATGTAATTTTTGGATCTGTCTCTAAAGCAAAGGAAATAAAAGCAAAAATAAACAAATGGGACCTAATCAAACTTAAAAGCTTTTGCACAGCAAAGGAAACCATCCACAAAACAAAAAGACAATCTAATAAATGGGAGAAAATATTTGCAAATGGTATGACTAGTAAGAGGTTAATATCCAATGTATATAAACAGCTCATACAAGTCAACATCAAAAAAAACAACAACCTGATTTAAAAATGGGCAGAAGAACTAAATACACATTTTTCCAAAGAGGAAATGCAGATGGCCAACAGGAACATGAAAAGATGCTCACCATTGTTAATCATCAGGGAAGTGCAAATCAAAACCACAATGAGATATCACCTCACACTTGTCAGAATGGCTATCATCAAAAAGAACACAAATAGGGGCTTCCCTGGTGGCGCAGTGGTTAAGAATCCACCTGCCAATGCAGGGGACATGGGTTCGAGCACTGGTCCGGGAAGATCCCACATGCTGCAGAGCAACTAAGCCCGTGAGCCACAACTACTGAGCCTGCGCTCTAGAGCCCATGAGCCACAACTACTGAAGCCTGCATGCCTAGAGCCCATGCTCCACAACAAGAGAAGCTACTGCAGTTAGAAGCCCACGCACCGCAATGAAGAGTAGCCCACACTCGCCGAAACTAGAGAAAGCCCACACGCAGCAACAAAGACCTAACGCAGCCAAAAAAAAAAAACACAGATAAATATTGGTGAGGATGTGGAGAAAAGAGAACCCTTTTACACTGTTGGTAGGAGTGTAAATTGGTGCAGCCACTATGGAAAACAGTATGGAGGTTTCTCAAAAAACTAAAAATAGAACTACCATATGATCCAGCAATTCCACTCCTTGGTATATATCTGAGGAAAAACCCCACTAATTGGAAAAGATACATGTACCCCAATGTTCAGAACAGCATTATTTACAATTGCCAAGATATGAAAGCAACCCAAATGTTCATCAACAGATGAATGGTTAAAGAAGATGTGGTACCTGTATGGAACACAATGGAATACTACTCAGCCATAAAAAGAGAATGAAATTTTGCAATTTGCAGCAACATGGATGGACCTGGAGGGCATTATGCTAAGTGAAATAAGTCAGAGAAAGACAAATACTGTATGATATCACTTGTATGTGGAATGTAAAAACTACAACAAACTAGTGAATATGACAAAAAAGAAGCAGACTCACAGATACAGAGAACAAACTAGAGGTTACCAGTGGGGACAGGGAAGGGGGAGGGACAACAGGGGTAGGGGATTAAGAGGTACAAACTATTATGTATGGAATAATATACAAGGATATATTGTACAACACAGGGACTACAGCCAATATTTTATAATGACTATAAATGGAGTATAACTTAAAATTGTAAATCACTATATTGTACAGCTGTAACTTATATAATTTTTTACATCAATATTCAATAAAAAACATAATTAGAAATGCAAAACAAAATTGAGACACACTGCAAGACATGTAAGTGTATATGAGAAGCCACTGTGCCAGCAATGATTCTTCATCATGTTGAAGATAAGCAAAAAGTATAACTACAGAATGGGATGGCATTTGTGGTATATAATATAAAAAATTCCAGCTATCTGGAAAATTTGATTGATCACAATAACGCATATACTAAGGGTTTCAGGTGGCTGGTACTTTACTGTATTTTTTCAGAAAATAACAGCACAAGCAAAAGCAACTGGAAATGTAGGGCTATTTATATGTATAATGCAAAGGACTAAGCCTGCTATGCTTTAATAGTTTTTCAGATTACAGTCTGCTGTCACTTTTAAATGCTAAGAATTTATTTGCACTGCTTCTATAATGCTTTATTTTATAGTACAGACACAGGAAAGAAACTCCTTGCTTGGGTGCAGGTTTTTTTATGAAATAAAAACTATTCACCCAAAGGGCTCTTGTCTTATTTCCAAATTGAGGTTGCATCCCAGAACTTTAGATTACCTAGTACTACCACTCAGGTAAAGTAGTTTTTGGAAAACGGTAGCACCAAACTAAATGGTCTATTTACCTAAACTCTTTGTTCATAAACACGAAACAATGGCAATTTAAACACTAAGTGCATAATATAGATATATACCGGTAAATAACATCAGCAAGTTGAGATACAAAGTATATTTTATAGAACAAGAGTAGGGAATTTATTTTCTTTCCTGTTCATATAAAACTCCATTAAGAGAGGAGAATTTTTCACTACCTTAGAAGAAAAAAGGCTGGAAATGTCTTCTGCAAGATGGAAATAAAAATATACAGCTCAAACTTGAGAATTGATGAGAGGAAGAAGTAGAGGAGATTATCAGACTCTTTTAAGTTTACTACCTTATCTACTCTTATAGGAGCTTTGCCAGATAAATATATTATTAACATTTCATCACTCCTGAATCAACAGTCATCACTTCGTCATATCAAAGGCTTTAACTGCTTTTAAACTTAGATTTATTTCTCTACAGTCAAAGATTTATCTTAAAGCGAATGTACCATAATAACAAAAAGGTGTTTTATTTGTAAAAGTAACATTACTAATATTAAAAACATTTTTGAAGAAAATCGACATTTACCCATTCAATAATGATCCTATTTAACTTTAAAAATGCAATACAAAGATGAAACTCAGTACACCTTTTAATTTGCAATTGAGGCTTTATTTCCCAGTTCTTTCACAGATAAAATTCTAAGGAATTCTCAGGCCCTGATTAAGCCAGTATCTCCCAAATTTGGACCACCAATCAGATGGGAGATCATTTTATAGGGCCCAAGGACAGGGCTAAGTGACACTGAATCAAGCTAGGAAGTTCTTCTCCCTTCATTCTCTTTCAATTCCTCTGACTACATCAGGAAATCTCAGATACTCGCTTTTAATTTATGGTGGTTACTTCAAGTTTCCTTTAAAATTATGTTAATAATTATATTGATAAATATGAAGAAAGTAAGTATACAGGAAGTATGCAGATATGGTCAAAATTCTGAAGACGATCTAAGAATGACTTAGCAAGTCTGAGAAATACTACACTTTCTATTTGGTCAACAAATATAACTGCCTACTATGAGCATGCCGTTGGTTTTGCCATCATGAAGGACAGAAAAAAATGTTCAAAGAAAGGTAAACAGGAAAGTCAGAAAAGAAGGTAATTACTTCAAAATGAGGTAATTAAAGGATTCACAGACAAGGTGGCATTTAAGCTAGAACTTAACAGGTATGATTTAGACATGCAGAGACAGGGAGAACATTCAAAGAGAACAAAAGCATAACAATACAGGCCTGAGTGGTGTGTGACATGTTCTAAATCTTGATTGTGGTGTTGGTTACATGGGTGCGTATATAATGTACACATAAAACGAGTGCACATTATTACATGTAAATTTTTCCTTGATAAGTGTGATACCGTATCTTTGACCTATGCAAAGAAAATCATTGAGGTTTCAGGCTTGGATAGTTTGGGAAGGGGAGGTAAACACAATAAGGAGAAGGGAAATCCCAATTCAGACAGGGGGATCAAAAGTACTCATTTTCATATAATAAATTTTCAACAAAAGCTGTTAGCTATTACACAAAAATAGCAGCTCCATACTTCTACTTAATAGTTTCATTTCATGGACAGAACTTACCCGAATTAAGGCTTACCTATTATAATTAAATGTACTGTTCCCCACCCCCTCAAACAAAGGAGCACAGTAACAGTACTCACCCCTAACACAGTAACAAGGAATAGACTGAAGCAGCCGCACGGGTTGTGTGCTACTGACACCTGACAGAAATTAGCAACATGAGGAGACCGTACTCAACACAGACCTTGTTTGTAAGCAATTTAGAAATAACTGCCTTAGTATTTACATTTTAACCTTTAACTCTTTTCAATGATCTAAGCTCTTAAAATTATTTAGTTATTAAGTACATTTCAAGTGGCTTTTATCACATTTCACAGGTTAAGAATTCATGACTAAAAAGTGGAATCAGTGTAAAAAACCAATGCAGTTATCAACAAGTCTTTACTTTTGGAACTTTATAATGCCATTCTTAATAAAATCAATAACTTGACCATAAAATCAAATTCCAAACGTGAATTAATAACAGTTATAGAAAAGCATCAAGAGACCAGAAAAAAGATGATACTTTCATAAATGAAAGTATTAAGGTTCACAGAAACCTATGTGAATCCTCAATATCCTACTAAGGCAAATATAAGCCATTTGGCCTAGTGAGTTGCCACTAGACCTTCACGCTCCACCAAGCTTAAGCTGAACACCATAGAAGCATATAATGCAGGGGATTTCAGAGCTGAAAGGGGACTCAGCTCAACTACAGTAATTTTCAAATTGGTATTCTATGTAATTATACTCTAGGAGACGTTAACAGGTTGGCCATAAGAAAATGTGCTCTCTGACCAGGTAAGTTTAGGAAATGCTTGGATAACCTTCCCCGGGAAGCTTACACCCTGGAGGTGTACGTGCGTATTAGTACAGTAGGAAAGGTTTTGAGAAGTCTTGTGGTTCAAAGTTAATCAGGGGCTTCCCGGGGCTTCCCTGGTGGCGCAGTGGTTGAGAGTCTGTCTGCCGATGCAGGGGAAACGGGTTCGTGCCCCGGTCCGGTAAGATCCCACGTGCCGCGGAGCAGCTGGGCCCGTGAGCCATGGCCGCTGAGCCTGCGCGTCCGGAGCCTGTGCTCCGCAATGGGAGAGGCCACAACAGTGAGAGGCCCGCGTAACGCACAAAAAAAAAAAAAAAAAAAAAAAAAAAAAAAAAAGTAAATCAGAAGTTAAGCCTGATGTAAACCAATGTGCTCCCAAATTATTTGCTATGGAACACTGTTTGGGGGGCAGTAAGAGTATTAATGGATTCAGAAGAGTGTTCAGAGGAAACAGTTTGGAAAAATTTGAACCTATGAAATTCCCTTAAACGGATGACAAATCTGAGGTCTAGAGAGATCACACCTGGTCATCAGAAGAACAAAGGACTTCAATGAAATCTCTCCTTCCCAGGCAAGAGTTCTTTCCACTAGTTTAACTATTAAATAGGACTCCTTTGACTGCATGTAGTCAAACATTTAATTAACAACATTTACTTTACATTTAACATTTTGGTTATGGTGTTATAGTTCCAGGTCTGTGTATTTCCTTAGATGTTTTTAAATTCTTTGAGTCTCGGGTTCCTAATAATCAGGGTCACCTGGAGATCTATTGTTTAGTAATTCTGGGTAATGATTTAGTTCAGAGTGGCTGAAAGTAATCACTTTAAAATAAAGCATTTGTACTACAACTGGTTTTAATTTACTCTTGTTAGAACTTCTGTCAGCTCAACAAAATCACTGTTTATCAGGTGGAGAGTTGTTTACAACATAAAGCTAACATATGTTATCCCCAGTAAAATGCGAAATCTTATGTCTACATCAAGACAGCCAACAACATCGAAATTGAAGGATTTTGTCTTTCTATAGTTCGGGGGTTATTTCTTAGGCAAAATCTTAGTTTCCTATCTTCTTTGTAATCACAAAAAAGTTTTGATTGCTTTAACTGCAATCTCCAAATCAGATTTTTCCAATCTTTAGATTTCTCAAACTCCACAGAACTCTAACAAAGTGTAAGAATAATCAAAACACAAATTACTTAGCTTTAAAAAAAGTAGTTGTGTGACACTCCCCTTCCCCCTCCGAGAATGGAGGAGACGGAACAAGCGACTATTGTTATGCTGCAACTTTAAAAGTCTCGGGAATCAAAGGTGATGATTGTTAACAACTTCCTTATAACTGACCTGACTTCCTCTAATAAACTTCTACACTCCTTTCCAACCCCCCGCATGTAATATGAACCAGGGCGGGCATTTGTGTCTCCTCAATCCTAAACCAACCCCCCCCAGATGCAAGAGACCGCACGAAGCCTCGATTCCGACAACACAGAAGTGTATCCGCGCGCTCCCATCGCACAGGTGCGACTTCCACCCCAACCTCGCGCTCCGCGCGGCCCCTGAGCAGGAGGCTCGGCCCGGTCACCCGACGCCCCGGCCCCGCCGGCCCCGGCCTTCCTCGCGGCGCCGCCGCCCGGCCCCGGCCCGCCGGTCCCCGCGCAGCTCCCGCCTCCACGGAAACCAGAGGGCGGTCAGCCGGCTTCGCGAGTTCAGGCGGGGCCGGGGCGGCAACACCCCCCAACCCATCAGCCGACCCGCGGGGCGTCCCGGCGGCTCTGGAACGAGCCAGGCCAAGCAGGCCGCTCGGGGCCGGCGGCCGGCCTCGCGACCGCGCTGGGGGCGGGGACGCTGTTACCTGCCGGGGCTCGGCCGCTCCCTGCCGGCGCCGCTCTCCTGGCAACCGCGGCAGCGACACGGAGGCCGGGAGCCGGAGGGCCTAGTGACAGCTCCCGGCGTGCACCGCGCTCGCGCCCACGCCGGCGTCGACGTCCTCGGCCCTCGATCCCCGCCCCCGGTCCGCTCCTGGCCTCCCGGTGCTAGCTGTAGCCACAGCGCCCTCAAGCGGACTGTCGGGGAAGCGGCCCATCACCACCAATTGAGCGAGTGGACCTGGAAAGGGGTGTAGCAGGTGTTTTCCACGCGCCAGCCCCATCATGATGGGTGGAGAGATGGAAGGGATGCTAGGAGTTGAAAATAGCTTTTAAATATTATTTGAGTATTTGTTTAAATTGTTTAACTAATTGTTTAATTCCTCAATATTAAGGAACCCCAAGCACAGAGAGGTTAAAAGACTTGTGAAGTTAGGAGACAAATAGTTGTTATCACATTAGGAGATATTTTCATTCTAGAACCCTAGAATCATGTTACAAGAATTGCACCCTTTTGCCTAAAATGTAGGGTGAAAACAATGGTTGATTTCTTTTGCAAATGTGAAATACGTGAAATAGAACAATTCTTAAAAATAATGAAGCATCAATTATGAAGAGCATGCTGTGTTAAGAATGGTATTTAGGGAGTTCCCTGGTGGTCCAGTGGTTAGGACTGCACGCTTCCACTGCCGTGGCCCACATTCAATCCCTGGTCGGGAAACTATGATCTCGCAAGACAAGTGGCCCACAAAGAAAAAAAAAGTTATATTTCAATATAATGTGTCAGTATTTAGGCACTTAATAGCTTTGAGAATTAAAGGTGGAAGGCATAAGGAGTCGAAATTGTGGAGGGAAATAATCAATAAACCAATATATCATATATATTAGGAAGAAAAAAGTTTTATTTAAGCCAAATTGAGGGCTATAGCCTGGAAGACAGAGATTGAAGAAGCACTTGAATTGTGTTCCACTGGACTACAAAATGGGGGCAGCTTATAAAGGCAAAAGGCCCAAAATTACATAAATTATTTGTCAAGAATTAGGATCGGAGCTAGCAAGAAGTACGGGTGCTTGTTAGGTAAGGATTGGTTGGGGTCTGAAATGGTTGCGAGGCAAAACAATAAATTTTTAAAACTCCAAATATAGATTTTAGAAAAATTGTCTTAAACTAGTATCTCTAGGGACATGACTTTATTATTTATTTGGAAAATCTTCAAATTAATACATTTGGTGTGTGATAATTATGACGTTGAAATGATAAAGTAGAAAATCAATAAACATACGATTTTCTACATATAAGCAATCATTGTTTCTATTTTTTTAAGCCTCTTGTTTGAAAAGAATTTTCACTATAATACTACCATGGCCTTATATTTTAATATCTTCCCATGATAAGTTGTATTAGATCCTTTTCTTTACTGGGTCAAACTTTCCAAAAACATCTTCTAGTAGCAATGATAGTACAACTTCCCTGACTCAGTTTTTACTTTTGCAAAAGTGAAGAGCGGAAATGTACATATGGAGTCATTCTCATCTTCCTCTTTTCAAAAGTTATGGGAATGCTTGATCCTGTGCTTCATGATACTGGATTTAACCACACTCTCTTCTGCATAGATAACAGAAAACTTCTCACATTTTTGCAACCGTTTCCATCCTGGAGCGACTGGGTCTAAATTGTGAAGCAATGCCACGTCAGTCCATGTCCAGTCATGGGCATTTGTTGCCTCAGACAGGGCTACCAAACGGCCGACTAGCGTTCATTAAAAAACAGAAAAAACAAAAAACTGACAGTAGTTCATTAAAACAAAAACAAAAACAAAAATCCAAGATACAGTGTGTTTGGGGTGGGGAGTCCGGCTCTCTGGCCTCCTGGGGACAGTGCCCGGCTATACCGACCCCTCTCCATCATCTCCCTCTCGTCCAGCCTCCTTCCTCCCTACCCACGCTACCCAAAGCACTGCCCTGGGGGCTGACTTTGAAGGTTATTTCCAGGGAGCCGTATGCATCAGGTGGCACCGTGGGAGGACACTTCGGCTCCCCCGCGCCCATCTTTCTCCGCGCTCAGACCCAAAGCCGGGGTTTGAAACTGCCACGCCCCCTAGATGGAGTCCTCGCGGCGGCGCGCTCTTCTCCCGGCAGGTGGCGCTGTGGGCTGGCGGGCAGCCGATCTCCGGGTCCGGGAGGCCCGCGCCGCCCACACCGCCGCCGCTGCCGCTGCTGCTCCGGCTCGGGCCGCACGTGCAGCCCCTTTCCGGCCCTGGTGCCCGGGGTCGCCGGAGGCCCTGACTGGGTGCCCGCCATGGCGGCGGCTGCGGCGGAGGCGCGCGTGTTCCTGGAGGTGCGGAGACGGCTGCAGAGCGCGCTGCTGATCCTGGGGTAAGGCGGGCGGTGGAGTGCGGGCTCCCGGGCGCAGCCTAGCTCGGTTTTCGGCTGCCCGGGCAGGCTCTGCCTCCCTCGGAAGGACGGGTTTTTGAATTTATTTTTTCCAGTTGCTTAGAGCTTCTGGGTTACTCAAAGTGGAGTTACTCGCCCCCAGTCTCCCCTCGGCTGGCAATCACAGCATCACCTGGGAACTTTTTAGAAATGCATTGTCTTAGCTCCACATCAGCACTACTGAATCAGAACTTAGATTTTAACACTTTTCCCGGGATTCAGATGCACATTAAAGTTTGAGGATACCTAATGTACCACACCGTTGACAGTGCCCTGCGTTTCCCACAAAACAGTGCAAAAAATGTTTAGATTGCCTCTTTGGGATCCTCGTTGTAAGAAATCTGTTCCAATGTGAGAACTTCCTGTTTTGTAAATAAACTCCGGTGTTATTTTTTCCTCCCCAAACTGTTCTCTATGCAAAGGAACGGGACACACTGGTTCAGTAAACGTGTGTTCAGTGAACGACTAACCAAGGTTGCAGACTTCTTATTGGAGCGCATTCTTTTATTCACATTCAGAGTTCCAGTGAGAAGAAGTCTGCACGCGTTTAACTTGCTATTCATTACACCAACAAGAAACTGTTAGGAAAAGTGTTCTCTTTTTTTGGTTTGGTCGTATATGGGACCTCGACTATTCCCTTGTGACCATTGTTTCAAACAGAGTAAATTAGACGTTAAAATCCTGAACAGTTTATTGCACAGCACCGGTCTGAGATAGACTTATGCTTAGCCTTTTCTTTTCCGCAAACCAGCCAGATGTCTGGTGTGGCAGTTTTGGATTTGGCCTGAGAACAGGATTCAAGCCTAGCTTCTTCACCAGAGTAGAATCCTTTAATTTGAATGTTTTCAATTGTAAAAGGGGGACGATGTGTATTACTCTTCTCTCTCTCTTTCTCCCCTGCGTCCTCCTCCGCCCTTTCTCAAATCATGAGTTCAGATAACTGCTGCAACGTCCAACTCAAATTCACCTTGTAAGGTTATTCGGAGCCCACACCTTACACAAAATGAAACAAGACAACCTCCCTCCTTTCTCTCGTCAAAGGGGCCCCTCGTGGTTCCCCTGGATAACTCTCCCTTCTTTCAGCAAGTTAAGAAACCTACCTTTGCTGGACTCCTGTTTTGTCCCTGGTGGTCTTTGGCTGTTGAGCTTTATCACCAGGCAATGTGTCCCGAATCCTAAAAGCAACCACTGTTCTGATTTCATTCAACAACGATTAACTTGCCAGTTCTTGAACTATGTATAAATGGATTCATACAATAGGTACTTGATTGTTTCTGGCTGCTTTCCATCTATGTCATTGCATATATCAATAGATCATTCTTTTTTTCCTGCTCAGTAGTTTTCCACTGTATGAATATACGACAATTCATTTATCCATTCATCTATTGCTGGATATTTTGTGTGTTTCTAGAGCTTGCTTGTTATGAATAAAGCTTCCATACATTTTTTTTTTTTTTTTTTGGCCGCACTGTGTGGCTTCCTGGATCTTAGTTCCCCCACTGGGGATTGAGCCTGGGGCCCTAGGCAGTGAGAGCTTGGAGTCCTAACCACTGGATTGCCAGGGAATTCCCAAAGCTGCCACACATTTTTGTGTAAGTATTTTTGCTGGGTCATAGGGTAGATGGAGGCTTTACTTCATGAGAAACCATTGAACAGTTCTCCAAAGTGATTGTACCAGTTTACGCTGTCACCAGAAAAAAATGAATTCTAATGGCTTCACATTCGCGTCTGCATTTAGTGTTGTCAGTCTTTGATTTAGCGATCCTGGTGGTATAAAGTAGTTTCTCATTGTCATTTTAGTTTGTATTTCCCTGATTAATAATGTTGAGTACCTTTTCATTTGCTTTGTGGTCATTCGTATATGTTCCTTTGTCAGGTGTCTTCTAATATCAAGTTGTTTATCTTATTGTTGAATTTAAATAGTTTTTTATATAGTCTGGAATTTAAATAGTTTTTTATATAGTCTTTATATAGTCTTTTTCATTTATGCCTGTGAGTATGTGAATATTTTCTCCCTATCTGTAACTTTTCATTTTCTTAATTGTGTCTTCTGATGAACAGAAAATCTTAATTATAATGAAATCCAGTTTATTGCATTTTTTTCTTTAATGGTTAGTTTTTTGTATGTCATTAAGAAATCTTTGCCTACCTCCAGCTTGTGAGATTTTTTTCCTGTGTTTATTTTCTAGGAGTTACATAGTTTTAGCTTTTACATTTAGGTCTGTGATTATGTCAAATTAGTTTTTGTATTTGGCATGAGGTAGGGCTCAAAGTTCATTGCTTTTCTGTAAGGATGCCCAGTTGTTCCATCACCATTAGTTAAAAGGCTGTCATTTCTTCCACTGATATAACTCAATGTCTTTGTCAGAAATCAGCTGACTATACTGTTTGCATGGTATGTCTTTTTCTACCCTTTTACTCTCAACCTGTGTCTTTATATGTAAACTTTTAAAAGCATGTACTGGGCGGAGTTTTAAAAAATCCATTCTGACAATCTCTGCATTTTAATTAGAATTTTTAGTCTGTTTGTAGTTAATGTAATTGATATGATTTTTATTCTTTCCCTAATCTTAAAAGAACTGCTTCTAGCATTTCATCATTGGGTGTGATGATGTTGACTTTTGGCAAATCTGTTTTGTAGACTGCATAGTTCCTTTCTTTTTGTTTTAATAAATTTATTTATTTATTTTTGGCTACATTGGGTCTTCGTTGTTGTACGCAGCTTTTTCTGGTTGCGGCAAGCGGGGGCTACTCTTCCCTGTGGTGCGCGGGCTTCTCATTGCGGTGGCTTCTCTTGGTGCGGAGCTTGGGCTCTAGGCGTGCGGGCTTCAGCAATTGTGGCACGCGGGCTCAGCAGTTGTGGCTCGCGGGCTCTAGAGTGCAGGCTCAGTAGTTGTGGCGCACGGGCCCAGTTGCTCCACGGCATGTGGGATCCTCCCGGACCAGGGCTTGAACCCACGTCCCCTGCATCGGCAGGCGGACTCACAACCACTGCGCCACGAGGGAAGCCCCATAGTTCCTTTCTATTCCTAGTTTACTAAGGGTTTTCATCATGAATAGATACTGTGTTTTCCTTAATGATTTCTGCGTGTATTGTGATGGTCATATATTTTCCTTTAGTCTTTACTTCTGTGAATTGCATTAGAAACAATCTATTTATATTAAGCCATCTTAGCATTCCTGGGACAAACCTTGGCCATTCATTTATTAAATTCTCAGATGTTTACTGAGTTCCTATCCTGGGGCCCAAAACTCAGATTCTAGGTGTTGGTTATATGGCTGTGAACACTAACAGCAAAGCAAACACAAAAATACTTGCTCTCATTGAGCTTACAGTCTAATGGTGGCAAGAGGTAGGCAGAAAATGCACAAATATTTATATATGTTATAGTGAATAGAGATATGTACCTAGCAGAAAATAAAACAGAAACGGGGGTAGGGAAAAAAATTCCAACCCCTTATTCTGAATGAGAAAGCAACATTGGAGCAATAAACGGAAAGGGGTGAGGTCTGGGACTGTATTATTCCCAGTGGAAGACTGTTGTCCTGTGAGAGAACAGAAAGTATGAGGTGGTGCCTGGTTCAGAGAGATATGTAGGTGGGCCGGTGAAGCACATAGTAAAGGGTCTTGCGGTGGTGTGCTGGAAAATGTTCAATGACCTGCTCTCCCAGAAAAGCAGACAGACAAAAACATTCTTCCTGATCTGCAGCACTTACTGATTCCTGTGGTGGGAATACGGTCACCATAGATGATATCAAACTACCAAAGTGAGGTCCACTGGCTTGCAAAATGCCTGGAATGTTAACAATTGCCTCTAGTATATTACTGGGTCTTAGAGACCATTGAAAGGACCTCAGTTCCGACTCAGAGTTGAGATGTGAGGTTATCAGATAGTTTCGAGCAGGGTGTGACGCCTGAAAGAATACAAGAGAATAGTGACAAAAGCCTCACATATAAAAAGTGTGGGCAATTAGGGTCTCAAAAACTTTGTTTGGGGGCTTCCCTGGTGGCGCAGCGGTTGAGAATCCGCCTGCCGATGCAGGGGACACGGGTTCGTGTCCCGGTCCGGGAAGATCCCGCATGCCGCGGAGCGGCTGGGCCCGTGAGCCGTGGCCACTGAGCCTGCGCGTCCGGAGCCTGTGCTCCGCAACGGGAGAGGCCACAACAGTGAGAGGCCCGCGTACCACCAAAAAAAAAAAAAAAAAAAACTTTGTTTGGGAACAATCTCAAACTTGAGAGTAAGTTGCTGTCACTCCTGAGTACGTTACCGTGGATTTCCTACAAATAAGGACGTTCTCCTACCAAACCAGCGTGCAACACTCAAAATTGGGAAATGCGTTACTGCCATCTTATACGCAGACCTTATTCAAGTGTTTCCAGTTGTCTACGTAATATCTGTAATACAAAGGGATCCAGCTCAGAATCATGCATTGCATCCTCATGCTTCCTTCGTTTTGCAATCTGGAAGAGGTCCTCAGTTTCCTTGACTTTAATGATCCTGACACTTTCGAAGATTACAGCCCAGTTATTTTGTAGAATATTCCTCCATTTGGTTTTGTCTTATGTTTCCTCAAGATTACGTTCAGGTTATGCATCTTTGGCAGGAATATCACAGAATTGATGCTGTGTTCTCATTGCGTCCTCTCGGGTGGCACATGATTTTGCTTTGTTCCATTAAAGTTCACGTTAACTTTGAGAACTTAAATAAGGTGGTATCTGCCAGGCTTCTCCACCGTAAATTGCCCTTTTTTTCATTATCAATAAGTATTAATTGATATTAATAATTCTTTTCATTTTCAATAAGTATTAGTCAGACTATGTAAATGCCCTGTTCCTCATCATACTTTCATTTTATTCATTTATTTATTATTATTTTAACTTGAAGTCTAATCATTCATTTATTCATATGAGTATTTATTCATATGAGTATTTATGAGCATTTATTCATATGAGTATTTATTCATATGAGTATTTATGAGTATTTAT
The DNA here is from genome assembly GCF_026419965.1 of Kogia breviceps. Classification (NCBI taxonomy): domain Eukaryota; kingdom Metazoa; phylum Chordata; class Mammalia; order Artiodactyla; family Physeteridae; genus Kogia; species Kogia breviceps. The sequence goes on from NC_081322.1 coordinate 1,025,294, forward strand.
TCATATGAGTATTCATTTATTCATATGAGTATGGACTGTATGCTCTGTTTCATTCAGTGGGTTACTTTTTCCTCAAATTACAATCAGATGTGGCCAGGGGGAGTCCCTTCAAGATGATTTCTGTGTTTTTTGTGGGTTTTTTTTGGTTGTTTGTTTGTTTTGACATTCTTTAATTTCTTCTTTACTTACTTGCACAGCAAGATATGCCAGGCTCAGGCTCATTCTTTTCCTGTCCAAGCCCTGGATGTAGTTATTTTTTCCAAGGAACCATGTTTTGCTTCATTTTTGTTCATTTTGTTTTCAAGTGGAAAATGACCTTTAGAAACCAAGCTCTGGGCACAGAGTGTGCTCATTACTATTGGAGCGTCACTTCTCCCAGGCCCACTAGAGACAGAACTAGAGTGTGTGTGTATGACATATGTATTGTGTTTATGTATGCATGTATATGTGTGTGTTTGTAAATATATCATAATACACATACATATATATCTGTATATATTACTGTATCTATTTATATGCATTGGAAACCATGACTTCACCCAGGTATTTTAGATTCTAGTCTACCACCATAGGATCCATTCTGGTTTTCTCCCTTTCCCTCTTTGTAGCTGTTTCCCACAGTACGAATCCTGGATTCCATTATCCTCATGACATGTATTTACTTGGTCAGTTCTGCTCTACGCAGTTAATCATCCGCTGGCATCCTTTGCCGCTTCCCTTCCCTCCTCTCCGTGTCGACATTCTCCTCACCTGCTTGGGCTCTGTTATGGACTGAATGTTTCATTTCCCTCAAAATTCATATGTTAAAGCTCTGCCCCGCGATGGTATTAGGAGATGGGGCTTTGGGAGACAATGAAGTTTCAATGAGGTCATGAGTGTGGAGCTACTATGATGGGATTAGTGTCCTTATGGGAAGAGACGCCAGGGCTTCCTCTCTCTGCCATGTGAGGACACAGTGAGAAGACAGCCGTCTGCAAGCCAGGAAGGGGGTCCTCCCCAAGAACTGCTGGCCTTTTGATCTTGGACTTCCCAGCCTCCAGAACTAGGAGAAATAAATGTCTGTTGTTTAAGCCACCCATTGTGTGGTGTTTCGTTACAGGCACCTGACAGACTAAGACAGGCTCGGAAACTCTGTGCTGAGCTGCCCCCCACCTGCGGCTCACATTTCCTCCTTTCTCCTCTTGGAACCTTACGTCCTTGCTGGGTGGCCCTCCTGGTGGGTGCTGTCCTCACCCTGCTGGGTTTCTCATGTCTACCCCAGGCTTCAGTGGTTCTCCCACCCTTTCGAAGATACCTATCTTTCTTTGCCCTATGTAATTGGCTGCATTTGTCGGGAAGAGGAAGGGAGGAAAGGGTGATATGCCAGAGGTGGGCAGGCAGGGGACTTAGGAACCCAGTGGTTTCCCTTGGGACACTTCCAAGTGCCAACTGCACAGTCTAGTTTGAAAGTCACTGAAGTACCAAACTGAACAAATTGCGTATCTTTAGAGCAGTGGTTGGCAAACGACAGCCTAGGGGCCAGATCTAACCTACGGCCCGTTTTGTTACAGTCTATGAGCTAAGAATGGATTTTATATTTTTTAAAGTGTCATTAGGAAGAAAAAAAAGTAGACTAGGCCTCAGAGACCATATATGGTCTATAAAACCTGAAACGTTTACCATCTGACCTTTTATATAAAAAGTTTTCTGACATCTACTTTAGAGGATTATTATTTCTTAAACATCATTTCTGAAGACTAGACTTTTGACTCAAGAGTTTGAGTCTGTCTTCCCTGGAAAAGGCTCAGTTTTTTTTTTCATAATTTCTTTTGTAAAATTTAATTTAATTTTTAATTTTGGGGGACTTCCCTGGCGGTCCAGTGGTCAGGACTTCACCTTCCAATGCAGGGGGTGTGGCTTCGATCCTTGGTCCGGGAGCTGAGATCCCACATGCCTCGCGGCCAAAAAACCGAAACATAAAACAGAAGCCATATTATAACAAATTCAATAAAGACTTTAAAAATGGTCCACGTCAAAAAAATTAAAAAAAAAAAAAAAAAACACAACTTTTGGCCATGTTGCACAGCTTGCAGGATCTTAGTTCCCTGACCAGGGATCGAACCCACACCCTCAGCAGTGAAAGCGTGGAGTCCTAACCACTGGACCACCAGGGAAGTCCTAAGACCCAGGTTCTTGATATTCTGTGTTGCCAATTAAGTGCAGACCTACACACTTCTAAAAGGAGCTAGCCAGAAAGTAGTTTTAAAATTTTCTAAGGCAAAATAGGAGGCCTGACCAAGACTCACACCTGAACACACGGTGGGACGTCTCTACTTGGATGGCCTCCCGTCTGTGCTTCAGTGACACTGAGTGGATGGCCTCCTCTTGCTGTCAGCACTCAAGAGGGGGTCCAGGTGCTCTGCTCCTCTGGTGCAGTGCTGAGCATATTTCAACTTCATAGGAGTATCATCTCTATATGTCTCCATACCCTTCTGTACTTTTGGTGCCTGGTAGACAGCAACTGTGTTTTACTCTGTTGCCTGCACCAAGTGCCTTGTGTTTGCCGTGCACTGGATTAGTTAAGTCCTTTCATGCCTGGTATTCATACATCACTGGATGGTTTTCTTCATTATTTGTTTATTCTTAAAATCGACAAAGTTTTTTCTCCTGTGCCTTTTGTTTTACGTAATCCTGGCTTCCTTTTCAAAATCCTGTGTATCAAATACCGATGCTTTACTCTAATTTACTGTAAGTAAAGTAAACCATTGAAACGCTGGTCTCAGAAGCAAGAATATGTCACTAGCTCATCATTCACGTAACATTTACTGCTAGTGCTTGGCCTAGAAGAGTCGCTGCCCGCCTCCACGTGCTTCCGTACTCCCCCCGTATCATGAATCAGTGCACCGTGGTTTTAATGCTCCCTCGATCATTCCTGTTTACTAGCCTGTCCCCCGCTTGGGGGTGTGGGGTGCAGATAATCATTGTATTCCCAGTACCTGGCACATGGTAGAACTCACAAAACGTGTGTTGAGTGAGTGAATGAACGTCGAAATCATGCTAGGATCAAGGGATGCAGAGGTGAATTAAGCCACCGTCTTACGCTGCCTCGTTGAATTCTCTGGCCCAGAATGCTTTGATGAACAAGGGCGCGGTGCACGACAGACTAGCGCTCCGTTGTGCTGGTTTGCAGAAGCTGAAGTCGGGGAGACAGGTGGGAGGGGAGAGTCGGGGGCGGGGGTGCAGCAGATCCAGGAGCAGCCCAGGGGGAGGTCCGGGGGGCTGGGGTCGATGGAGAAAGCACTGGGATAGAGGAGAGAGTTGGCACGCGGGATCATTGGCAGTGGGAAAGAGTACATGCTTCAGAAGGCATCGTTACCGTAAAAAAAGAAGCAGCAGCAAGAATGAAAAGTATGTCTCTGAACATTCATGTTACGGTGACAGCGAAGAGTACTCTCTGACCTCATCTAAACCTAGTATAGATTAGCTTCCTTTACTGCTGTTCCTCCACGACAGCGACTAAATTCAGGGCCCTTATTGAAGAGGAACAGAGAGCTCCTTGGCCGTTTTTGTTTCTTTCGTAATGTGGCTTTCATCAATGAGAAGTAATTTCTTGTGTGTTATTTTTAATTCCCAGCGATCCAAACGAAGGAGGTCTGCCCATGGATGTCTGCGTAACGCCGACCTCTCTCCAGTTGAAAAGGCCGGGCGGCTGCACGGAGCTCTGGCTGCCAGCAGGGGTCAGGCTTGTCCCGTCCTCCTGCCGCGGGCTGCAGCACGTGGCCGGGGACGGGCTGCACCTGCGGCTGCAGGCGCGGGCGGAATTCTGCCCAAGTGAGTATAGTGCTGGTGGTCCTGTTTCTGCATCTGCTTTTTCATTGTAAATCAAAGGTGATTTTTTTTTTTCCTTTGAAAGGTTTAACTTTTCCCAGGAGAAAATCACTGCTCATCAGCTTCATGGAATGAGCTGCGGGTCCAGAAGATGGATGTTTTTCTGCCAGCTCTGCCCATTTATTAGCTGCGTGCAATGGAACCTGTTACTTAACCTTTCCGAGGCTTTGTTTCTTTGGGGTTTTTTAAAGTGTTTTGTTTTGTTTTCCTAATAGCCTGCACTTTTTTTTTTTAGAGCAGTTTTAGGTTCACAGCAAAATTGAGCAGTAGGTACAGAGATTTCCCACATACTCCCTGCGTTGTTTCTTTAATTGTAAAAGCCCGGCTCACAGAGTTGATAGGAAGATGAAATCAGATGGCACTCGTGCAAGACCTGGTTGATATTAAAGCATTACGTAGAAATTCATTCATTCAACAAATATTAGCTCATCGGATCTAGGTGCTGGGGTACAGAAGTGGGCAAGCTAGGAAGGTCTCTGCTCTCATGGGGCTTAAGATTCTAATCGGTGGGAACAGGTAATGAACGCACAAGGTATCTGGATACAGAGGTAAGTGCTGTGGGCAAAGTTAAGCAGAATAATGGGATAGGGCGTGACTTGGGGCAGATGAGGGTCAGGGAAGGCCACTCTGAGAAAGCAGCGTTTGACCAGAGAACTGAATGATGGAAATGATCGCATCCACGTAGGGACATTTTATTTATTTATTTACTTTATTTATTTATGGCTGCGTGGGGTCTTCATTGCTGCGCACGGGCTTTCTCTAGTTGCAGTGAGCAGGGGCTACTCTCCATTGCGGTGGCTTCTCTTGTTGCGGAGCACGGGCTCTCGGCCTGCGGGCTCAGTAGTCGTGGCTCCCGGGCTCTAGAGCGCAGGCTCAGTAGTTGTGGCTCTTGGGCTTAATTGCCCCATGGGATGTGGGATCTTCCCGGACCAGGGCTCGAACCCACGTCCCCTGCCTTGGCAGGCAGATTCTTAACCACTGCGCCACCAGGGAAGTCCGGGACGTTTCTAACTAGAGGGAACAGTACATATAAAGATTCTGAAATTGAGTTTGTTGTATCATTTGACTTTGATTGTTGCTATGCCTGTGATACTTCCAATATTTTGTTGTTGGCACATTGATTCAGAAAGGCAGTAGAAATGTTTCTCGCAGTAATTTATCGAATGACCTCACTGGTTCATTGCCTCTTTGCCACGTGAGTGATGTGCTTCGGAGGATTAGAAATGCTGTCAAAAGGGGAAACGGAGGCTGTAACAGCTGGATGTGATACTCGTTCGCAGAGGAGGATTATAGTTCTTATGGATGCCCTTGAGATGTCCCCGTTGCCTCATGGATGCGAAGCCTTTCGTCTGCATTTCTCCATGCAGCCCCAGGGGCGGTGGGCAGGATTGTACTGAAGAGCTGTTTAGGGGTTGTCAGGTGTCCCCTGGCCCCTCTATCCTGGCTTTTGAAAGGAAAGAGAAGTAGAGGATCTCCGTTCCTTTTTTGTTGGAGAATGATTTTGCTCAAGTGCTGGATTAGTGAATAACTAGTGTGAGTTGAGGAGGGTTGGTCTGAGGAAAGAAATGCCCTGGGGCTGAAGTGGCATAGAATAAACCTAAGAACGACTGTTGGAATAGCCATGGGAAGAAGAATGGGGCCGTCGAGATGGGAGATAGACGCTCTGAGGGGACCTCACGATTGGCAGCGGAAGTGTTGTTCCAGGGAAGAAGCCTTGGGAGGCTGGCTCCTGTGATGTCATCACCTGTCTTTAGCGGTGATGAACAGTAACCCACAGCAGGAATCCTGGGTCACATCAGGAAACTGGAGAAAGGCAGGCGCGAAAGCCACAGGGGAGTGCTTTCAGATCTTCTGCTAGTTCTCTGGGACCATGATTTTAGGTCCTATAATGAGGAGGTACGGAGACCTTCCAGAGACAGAATTGGCATGTTGCCTACCCCTATTCCAGAACAGTTAAATAGCAAACCTTGAACCATTAAAAAAAAATTTAACTCAGCACACACATTACCGTCTAGTTTTAACTGTTGGACAAAATAAATTGACTGCTGTGTGTTGGTTTGCATTTGTTGTGGGCATTCATGGGTCTCCAGTTTCTTTACATTTTTAACGCATATTTTGCTCAACAGGCTGAAAAGGAAACCCTTCAAAGCCCTGTTCTGCAGTGCATGAAGGGGTATGCAAAATAGATTCCTCAGTATTTAATTGCTTTCCTGCTTTCCACATAATAGGTGGTGAATAAATGTTTGCCGGATGAATAAATATCAAATAGGTGCATCCTGATGTAAACTTGAATCAAAATCTGTGGTAGGAGGCGAGTCTTAACATTTATAGCATTCAATCTATGTTTCCGGGTTTTTACAGAGTTGACTTTTCAACTCTAAGAATGTTCTTTTAAGGACTACAGCAGACATATTGTTACACTGTTTTGAAGGCATAGGTCAGAGATGACCTTTGACCCCGAACTGCCTGCAGTAAAATCTGACGTAGCACCGGCATTAGATTCACCCCCAGGTGGCAGTGCCTCCCAGGCTGCCCCTGTATCAGAAGGTTCTGACTTGAACCTGAGCCTGCACCACGCGGGGTGACCAGCAGAGGGCAGTGTGTCCCTGAAAATTTGTTTATTGGTCCTGAAAAGAAAATTCTGGATGTCTTACCCAGGTCTACTTATTATCTGCTCAGAGCTGAAGAATACTGCTTGTTTCACTTCAGTGCTACAGGGCAGTCCTAGAAATTAAACAGAAGAATTTTTAACTCTTAAGGCTTAAACTTTCTCACATCAGTTTTTTTTTTAAATCTTAAAATGTAAAGTAACATAAACCAAATTCAAATTGCTTGATTCTAATGGATATAAACCTCATTTCTTCAGACTTTTTTTAATAGACAGATATTTTTGTGGGTTTGGTTTTTTTGTTCTTTGGGCTTTTTTGGGAATGAAAGTTTCCTTCATGAATGAAATAGCGGAAACTAAGGAAACATCCTGTCTTATCCTGCTCTTTCATATACTATGGGAAATATATGTTTTCCCACATCTTTAATCGGACATTGAGTTTCACTCTTGGAAAATGGAACTCTTCTTCAGAGCTGTTTCATTCCCCGGGACCTGCCCGATCAAGACCAATTTCAAGATTGATTTTATTTGTACCTGCTGGTAAGATGCCAGAGCGGACATCAACCTTGTTTAAATCGAACTAAATTTAAGAAGTCTGTTTACCAGCAGTCACAGTGATGGAAAAACTGTCCCTAAGCATAGCAGAGCAAAGCTGAGGATGGAGAAGCTCTGCGTAGTTAGCTCGATGTGAAAGAAACAGCTCCTTTCCTCTCATCCTTAATGTTGGTATCTCCAGAATGAGAGAAATAACGAGTTATCTATGTTACACAGATAATTTAGGGCAATACCTAACTCTGGAACATGTAGCAAAATCTGTTTTTGAAAACACTTCCCAAGATTTGCTTCTGCTTGAGTCATCAGATAAAACTAACTACATGGGTACTTCTGGGTAGCTCATAAACAGTGCTTATTGGTGGTAATTTATTGCGGCTGTGAAACTCTAGGTATGTTAATGGATTTGTCCCAAACCTCTAAGGTTTGCCGTTTCCTTGATTTCCTCTAGACCTGATCTCGGTGTTTAATCAAAGCCCCCAAGCCCAAGAATGCTGTACGTTTTTCTGCCAGTCCTGCGGTGAAATCATCATAAGGAACAGGTAAGGAGCACCGCCCACACTGGTTCATCCTGTGTCTGGCCATGGTTTTTCTCTTTTTCTATCAGAATTTTTGAAGGAACTGCCAAGGGAGCAGTCTGTGGCCTTCAAATGAGAGCCACAGACCCAATGTCACTTTGAACCAGACCAGCCCCCAAACTCTCCAGCAATCACGGAGCAGCGAGACTCTCTCCAGCTGACAAAGGGGAACAATAGGATGCTGGCTTTGCGGGAGGAAGGCTTAGCCTGGTGGAATAGCCGGTAGAGATAGGCCCCTCTCCTCTAAAAACAGGACACGGCATCTGTCACACGTTTTAGCCATCGTCCTGGTGAATGAACTTTTTCCACATGAAGGGAATTTTCTAAGTAACAGAAGCTTTTGCAGCACAATTTTGTACTTGCACTGTTTCTATTCGTGCTTTTCTAAAATCCATTTCCTGTTTCCCTGCTTAGTATAACAACATATAAAGCACAAATCAACCTTTTCTGGACGCTTAGGTTAATGCTGGAACCTGCCTTTGAGGTGTGCTGTGATTACCCCATGGAGATGGGGAGGGCCCTTTGCTGTATTCTGTGTATTCCCATGTTGTCTCTTAATTACGTTTCCATCCTCTTCTCCTGTCAGCCTCTTTGTTTCCTGGGCACACACCCTGCTCTCTGAATTTTCTAATCACTCGTAGGCTGGAAAGACAGAGCAAACCCTTATTATCATTAACAATATTTTTTTTTACTTTATTTGTTTTTGGCTGAGTTGGGTCTTTGTTGCTGCACGCAGGCTTTCTCTAGTTGTGGCGAGCGGGGGCTACTCTTCGTTGCGGTGCGCGGGCTTCTCATTGCGGTGGCTTCTCTTGTTGTGGAGCACGGGCTCTAGGCATGCGGGCTTAAAGAGTTGTGGCACGCAGGCTCTAGAGCGCAGGCTCAGGAGTTGTGGCACGTGGGCTCTAGGCATGCGGGCTTGAATAGTTGTGGCATGCAGGCTCTAGAGCGCAGGCTCAGGAGTTGTGGCACACGGGCTCAGCAGTTGTGGCACGCGGGCTCAGGAGTTGTGGCACACGGGCTTAGTTGCTCCGTGGTATGTGGGGTCTTCCCAGACCAGTGCTTGAACCCGTGTCCTGTGCATCGGCAGGTGGATTCTTAACCACTGCGCCACCAGGGAAGTCCCCGTTGACGATATTTAAAGGCAGAATTTAGAGCTCTTTGTTGGATGGGTTTCCTTGGAGACTTACATGAGACCCCTCCTCCTCCAGTGTTCCAGGTCTCCGTGGAGGGATTCAGCAGATGTCTGCTGGGAGCCTCTCCTGAACCCTGGGTTGGTTTGCGTGCTCCTCGGAGGTTTATTCGCCTGTCTTCCCGCTTGAACTGTAGGCTTTGGGTGCGGGATAGTCCTACGCACTCATATTTAGCGTGCAGTGTTGTGTAGTGGCTGGTGGTCCAGACCCGGAAGCCAGTCTGTCCGTGTTTGTGTCTACCGGTTACTAGCTGTGACCTTGGGGGGAAGTTACTTACCCACTCTGTGCCTTCATTTTTTTTTTTTTTTTTTTATTATTACAAAAATAAAGATGACAACAAGAGCTACCCCCATAGGGTCTGGGGGAGGGGCGAATGAGTATAAGTGCTAAGCACTCAGTATGTGACAGCTCCTGCCGTAATTCTTGCCCTCACCACCGCCCCCAGCAGCAGCCTCGCGGCCCGAGGAGGAGGGCGTTCTCTGTAAGTTCTCGCCCGGGTGACTCGAGTAAGTAAACGTCGGGGTGCTTCTTCCGGGCCTCCCTCAGCGTCTCTCGCTTGCTCTCTGATTCCCGGCGGCATCCCGGGTGGAGGAGGTTGCGGAGGGCTACGGTGGTGTGCGTGGGGGGCTTGCGAGCGGAGCACCCTCTGAGTGATTACCTCGGGGAAGCCGCGGGCTGACTCCGAGTCTGCAGGGCAGGGAGGACGTCCTCACTGAGGCTCCCTAAGGCTGAGGGGGCCGCAGAGCGCGCCGTCAGGGGTAGGCCCGCCGGAGCCTGGAACGGCCCGAGCATCCCAGGTCGCCCTGGACTTTAACGCGGACGGCTTCCCTGCTCTCGGTCTACTTCCGGCTTTGGTTTAGCTCTCAGACGCCGCGTCTGAAACGCGTGCGCCTCTACGACAAGTGAGAGGCCTGACAGCCACAGAGCAGCGAGTTGACCTGGAGTAACATACTATCCCCGCTGTGCTTGGCCTGAAGGGTGTGCTCGTCCGTCATCGGCTGATACCGCGTCTTCTCTTTTGTGTCAGTCCTGTTGACGACCCTGGACTTGAGAGCTCGGAGGGCTTGGAGTCCGTCCTCCCGACCGTCGGGTTACACTTAAGGCTGTAACACGTGTAACAGTAAATCCTCGACAAGCTCTTTCTAGTTGGCTGTACAGCCCCCTTCCACCCCCTTCTCCGTAATTGGCCTCGTTGGCGAGCTAGCAGGTTATCTAGTACAGCGTTTCGGGCCTTTCTGATTCAGGACTCCGTATTTTTTAGGCGTGCCGGGGAAATGACCCCCTCGCTCCCTTTTTCTGTGCGAGAAGGCCCACAGTGGACGTGACTTAGGCCTTGCTCACTTCACGAGGCTTCCCCGGACCCCTTTGCCTGTCACACACGCGCGCCTGGCACCGGGGGGCCTCTCGAGCAATGCGGAGAAGTCCTTAGTAGGCGACGGGAGGCTTTGCTTCCGTTTCACTCTTCGGCAGCAGGCCCCGTGGCTCTCGGTCTGATGCAAAGACATGCTTCCTCCTGTGTCTGCCCAAGGGTGTCCTGCTGACCGTTTGCATCGAGCCCAGCGGTCTTCTCACTTCTCCCTCAGTTACCTGTGCCACGCAGGTGGTGAGGACGTCTGTGCTGGTTGAGTGGAAAGTAGAACCAGAGGTATTTCCGAGGCGGCACGTATGTGCTGTACTCAACTCTTTGTCGGCATCCTTTTCAGGAAGGCATCTTGGAATATGGTGCTTTGTCTTAGCAGGAGCTCTTGTATTGGGAGCAATGGAGCTGAGTTAAGATGTGCTTACCGGCCAGCCTTTCTGTCTGGGAACAAGTCACTTTGGTTCTCAGTTTCCTCATCTGTGAAATTCGGAGGTTCAGTTAGATAGACCTATAAGAGTCCTGCCAGCGTGAAGATTCTCTGCTTAGTGAACCTCGAAAGGTTGCACCTTGAGTTCTGTAAATCGTGATTATCTGGATAGTGCAAGACTAATGCTCGTTCCTTTTTTATTTTTCTTAATGAAAAAGATTCTTGTCAAGCAAATTATAGGTGCCGAAGACTGTTTAACCTATTAAGACTCATTAATGGCTTTTAATACTTACTAGCACCGGGGTACATGAAATCTGCTAATTATAGCAGTCTTCTTTCTTCATGCAGAATCACACGTTCCTAGCCATTTGTTTGGTTGTTTGAAAATAATGCCTTGTTCCTTTACAATGAAGTTCTCCAATTTGCATTCTTACCAGTTCAGCAGAGGTTTTCTCCAAGAACTGTCCAAACATGTACAATTTTTGATCCTTCTCTTGTTAACAGTGCCTAATATCCAGCTACAATAATAATGAAATTTAGTGCACAGTGGTCAGTCTCAGAAACAGCTAAATGGTCGTTGTGTTTGGAATTTGTTATGTCTTTTAGAAATAAATTCATGTCAGACTTGAATTATCTCGGTTGGCCAAACAGACTTTGAAACCTCAGCCTGATTTTCAGTCATTTTGAGAGGTCTCCCAAGGTCTCTGGAAAGGCCCTCCTGGTTCCACCGGCACCAGCAGAGCTGGGTGTCAGCCCAGCAGCTATGAGGGCATTGAAACTCTAGCAGGTAGCAAGCAGAATGGACTTAACGGAAACATTAAGAGATGTCAGAATATCCAACTAGTCGATGGGTCCATTTGACAGACCAGCTATTATTGTAGTCTGAAAACAGCAACTCTTATGAATAGCCACTTTTCTGTGAAAGAAAACAAAGAGGGAGAAGAGAGGACAGGCACACACTGAATTAGTGGTAACATTGTACAAACTTTTGGAAGAAATAATAACGCCAGCTTATCTATATTCTAGTGGCTATATTTTGAGCTTTAGATATTTGATATTTTTCTTAAAATTCTTACTGCTGGGCTTCCCTGGTGGCGCAGTGGTTGAGAATCTGCCTGCTAATGCAGGGGACACGGGTTCGAGCCCTGGTCCGGGGAGATCCCACATGCCGCGGAGCAACTGGGGCCGTGAGCCGTGGCCGCTGAGCCTGCGCGTCTGGAGCCTGTGCTCCGCAACAGGAGAGGCCATGATAATGAGAGGCTCGCGCACCGCGATGAAGAGTGGCCCCCATTCGCCGCAACTGGAGAGGGACCTCGCACAGAAACGAAGACCCAACACAGCCAAAAAAAAAAAAAAAAAAATTCTTATTGCCCACTTGGTTCTAATCCAATGTGAAATCTCTGTATTGCCGTTGTTAATATCACTGATTAATGGTTGATTTTAAAGTTAAGGCATTTCATTTTCTTGTCTATGTTTAAGTTTTAAATAAACACCACCAATCAATAACATTTATTAAAGTTGTGCACTTTAAAATGTAGTAAAATGGATACTTTTCAACGTTAGTGGTGGATCTTTAAATTGATCATTTTTTTTCTGAAGGCAATTTGGCAATACGAACTAAAAGACTAAAAGTTGTTTATACTCATTGAGCAAGTTAAAAAAAATAAATAAAATAAAATTGTGCATTTTAAGTTTTTTTCCCCCAAAGCTTATGCTTAAGATACGTTAAAAATAACTAAAACATTTTAATTAATTAAAAGCATGTGTTGCTGTTCACCATAGAATCTTAAGCTGAGAGAATGTTCAAGAAATCATTTCACTCTTTTTCTGAGCTTCAGCAGGTTTTTACATAAAAACTACCTTGAAAAAAATGTGGTATCTATTTTCTTTTGAAAGTTCTCTTGGGAAGTAGATCATATCAAAGTTTCAGGGTTTTCGATAGATACACTTTCAGGAGAGCTGTGATTAAAATACATCTTTTGTTCTTAAAGGTTTTATGTTTTTTCCAAACATCAGAAAATTTCTTTCGGCCGTAAAAACACTTTTATCTTTGCAATGACTTGTGAATTAGGCTCTTTCTTGCTCGATGTCTTACATAGATAGCTATGGGATATAGTATAGCTTTTATTCACCGTGATACAGGGTCAAGTTAAGTCTGAGATGCCACATTGTGTGCGAATGTGCGTCAGCGCTCCCAGATCTCTCTAAGTCTCAGTGCAGTTTCACTTCTGAGCACGTATGAGGTTTTGACATTGCTGCCTTTGCTGCCGTATTGAGCGTCTGTTTATTGGCACTGCGTGCAAAGTGTCAGGGGACAGAGAATCTTAGTGATGGAGAAGATCTAGGAGCCTATTTAGTCCCAGCTCTTACTCTCAACAGGCACCTTTGTTTGTCTTCCTCCTCATCTTGGTAAAAATTCAAATCCGACCCGTCACTCCCGCACCCTGAATTCTGTGATGCTCCCCCGCTATCGGTAGAACCGAGTTCCCGCCCCTTAGGGTGACGTGTCACATGCCATGTGGCCTGTACCATCCCGCCTTCCCTGTCCCCTTTACTGATGCTCTGTGTTACCAGGAGAGGGAATATATTCCAAGGGAGAGAGTTAGTCTGGAGTCCGGAAGACCTGGGTCATGACCCCGCCTTCCTTTATCAGCTCTGACTCTGTGAGCTTGTAGAGATTGTCTCACATTTCTGAGCCTCCCTTTCCTTCTCTGTAACAGGGGAAGGGAAATTCTCATCTCCCAAAGTTGTAGTAAGCAGTACCTGGAATAAGGTGTGGGTGGTGCCCCCCCCTGAGGTTTTCTTAAGTTCAACTACATGTGTGGACTCACAAGGCTACCACAGGACACGTTTCTCGCCTTCGGGGCAGTGGGAGGCGTTCCCCTCAGCAGTTCAGGCAAATGGCAGGTCCTATACCCCTCTGGGGACCCTCGTCTCCCCATGTGACACGGTTCCAGGTACAAAGTGCAAGATTCGTATCTGGCAGGTGCAGGAGCTACCCCGAGAAGAAGCCTCATGCCCTAAGCAGCCAGTAGCTCTTGGGATAATTCTTTGGCATAGTTTCTAGGGTTCCCCACAAAGACCTACATTCAGGGAAGTTTAAAGTATGGCATCCTCATCTAATATTTACAGCTCATTCAAACTTCCTCCTAGTCCAGATGCAATATACCAACCAAGGATCATTTTTACCATCGTCAGTGTTGCCTAGCAATAGAATCAATGCCTACCATCTATCTACCTGGCTTCCAGGGTAACAGGTCTACGTGGTCAAACCAAAGGTCAGATTCTCAAGCAAAGGAAAATTCTTGTTAATCCTTTCATCCGAGTATGCTGCAGACCCAACCAGGGGCCTCACACGTTACAGTTACCGACGCGTGTTAGTTCATTCCTGTATTTAAGAGCTTACACTGTGAGTCAGACACTGGGACCCCAGTGGCAAGTTAAACATATATGGTGCCTGTCTTCGTATTGTTTCCTACACCTGTGATGCCCCTAGTTCCTTTCAGTGCCTGGAGAACTCCTATTCATCCTTCAAAGGCCAGCTCAGATGTTACCTCTTCTCTGAAGTCCAGCGGCACTCTACTTCCCTCGCACTTTGTACATGTTACCCTGAATTCATGGATTGGCTTCGCGAGTCCCTGAGTCCCCTACAGTGATATGCAGATTTTGTGTGCAGGTGGGAATGTATGTTTGAAGAAAGCGGCTAACGCTTTCATCGGATTTTCAAAGGGGTCTGAGCCATCCCCTCCCTTTCCCCCCCTCAACTCCCAAGAATTTAGAACTGCTGCTCTGTTACGAGCATTTGTTGTATTCTGGTTTTGTTATTTGTTCATAGATGTATATTTCCCACTGGAATGTGAATACCTTGACAGAGGGACTGTACGTACTAATATTTTCTGTCAGCAGAATGCCTGACTCCTAGTAGTAGACTTTTAGGAAGTATTTGTTGAAAGAATCGATTCTTAATCTCTTAATAGACTCAGCAATTTGAGTGAAGCTAGTGGTGCAGCATTTCGTAATTGTTCCTACTTCAGTCCTTGGGAGTCAAAATTAAATGTCCACCCTCTTCCATGTTACAATTGCCCTTTTATGAGACTCAGAGTTGATTGGGGAAATCAAAGAAAAAGGGTTCATGTGAGGGAACCATTTAAAAATGATACATTTGCATCTTAAATATTTTCATTTAAAACATGCAAATGTACCTTAACTTACGAGTATTTTAGTATGGAACTAATATCTTTTTATTGCATATGAGTCTGCTGCTATGGACTCTTTCAGCTTTTTTCACTTATGCCATCCTAAATTCATCATCCAGAGTTTCCAGTGTAGGTTTCTTTAAAGTGGAATGAGAAGTTAGACACTGAAGCAGTCTGATTGCAGAATTCTAGATTTTTATTCTTTTTCCCTCGCCTCAGTTTTTTTATAGTTGTATCTCCCACATTCCACCAGTGATTTTGTTTTTCAATAACTGACTTTTCCTCTACACTGAAATGTTTAGTTTTCAGAGGAAGAGCAACTCCTATCTCCTTGGTTTATGTGTTTGATTAAGTTATGTAACTAAAATAATGTGTAACAAAATAACATGTTCAGTTAAATTATGTAACTAAAAACACATGCATAAGGTGGCATAAACAGGTCTGTGATCAAATACAGTTGATCCTTAGCAGGCAAATGGTCCAGTCGATTGGAGCAGAAGTGAGCAAGTGTTCAGGGCGCTTTAAGCTTTCACAAGATTCAAAGGCATTAGGAAGACCAGAAGCATGTTTGTATTCTGGTTAGGTTGTATTTTTTTTTCCGGGATAAATTATTTTGAAATGTCCTCATCATCCTGCCTCCATTTCTTCTCCCCTTAGACCAATTTAGATGAAAATAGTGGTAAATTTAGATGAAATCTTCCCAATTTAGATTAAAAAAGAGGTAAACCATGGGAAAGTCTCAGGTGTCTATATTCCTACAGGAAAAGAAATGAAACCATTAAAACAAAAACTGGGAGCAAAGAGGAGGGGCTGCTTCATTGTAAGGATGTTCTAAGCATAAATAATAACGACAGAGTGGAGCTTCATTTCTCTTCCCTTGAGTGTGGCCTGGGTTTAATGACGCACTTCCAAACGGTAGAGTGTGGAAAGACAGAAATAGGAGCTCTGCTAGTGGAGGGACCTTGCAAATGCCACCTTAACCAAGTGATCAAGGGTGACATCCCAGGGGTGAGTCGTATTGATACAGTGTCTTCTCTGGGTTTGGGGTGATCAGAAGTCTCCTCAGTGAAAGACCCCCCCCCCCCAAACCCATAGTCTCAGTCTAATCTTGAGAAAATACCAGACGAACTCAAGCGAGGGATATTCTGTAAAATACCTGACCGGTGCTCTGCAAAAATCTCAAGGTCCTGAAAAACAAGGCAAGGCTGCCACAGAGCAGAGGAGCTGAGGGAAACGTGACTAAACGCTGTGTGTCGTGAACTGGATCCTGGAACAGAAAGAGAGGACTTTAGTGGAAAAACTAGGGGAATCCAGATAAAGTCAGTAGTTTTGACAGATCCTCCCTGGTTATGTAAGATGTTAGCATTAGGGAAAGCTGGGTGAAGTATGTAGGAAAACTGTTTCTACTATCTTTGTAACTTTTCTGTAAATGTAAAATTACGCCCAAATAAAAAGTTTATAGAAAATAGTAATGAGAGAAATCACAGAAGAAAGGGTTGGATGACTTGAAATTTAAGACATGTTAACCAAATTAGAGGCAATAACACTGGAAAAGTATTTGTCACAGATTTTAGACAAAGGACTGATATTCTTAATACAGAATATATTTGTACAGTTTAATAAGAACATACTGACATCTCACTGGAAAATAGCTGTTGACCATGATTCACAGAAGAAACACAGTGGCGAATAAATATGAAAGCCAGTTCAATCTCACCAGTAATTAAAGAAATGCCAGTTACAGCAGTATTGAGAACATTTTCACCAATGACATGGAAAAATGATAGTATTCAATTCTGAAAAAAAGTAAGTGGAAGAATTATGGATTGGTATAGCCTTTCGGGAAAGCAGTTTGTCAATATAGGAATTGAGTTTTAAAAATATGCACATTGGGACTTCCCTCGTGGTGCAGTGGTTAAGAATCCGCCTGCTAATGCAGGGGACACGGGTTCAGGCCCCGGTCCGGGAGGATCCCACATGCCGTGGAGCAACTAAGCCCGTGCGCCACAACCACTGAGCCTGCTCTCTGGCGCCCGCGTGCCACAACTAATGAGCTCCCGTGCCACAGCTACTGAAGCCCGCACGCCTAGAGCCCGTCCTCTGCAACAAGAGAAGCCACCGCAGTGAGAAGAAGCCCGTGCACCGCAACGAAGAGTAGCTCCTGCTCGCCACAACTAGAGAAAGCCCGCGCGCAGCCACGAAGAACCAATGAAGAGCCAATGCAGCCAAAAATAAATAAATAAATTTTTAAAATGCGCCTCCAACGGGAGAGGCCACAGCAGTGAGAGGTCCGCGTACCGCAAAAAAAAAAAAAAAAAAAAAAGCGCATCATTTGTGCTTGTAATGTCCCACTTACAAGATTTCTTTCCCAAGGAAATAATCAGATCTGCATACAGATTTTCTAGGACTGTTCATCACAGGGTTGTTGATAATGAAATACTCAAAACCCAAATATCTAACAGTGAGGGAGTGATCTAAAAAGTTTTGGCATACCTGTGGAATAGAATGGAGTCATTAAGTATCATGATACAGCTAAATAAAACAATGAAAGCAAGATACAGTTTGTGTATTTCCTCTGATCCCAGACTGTGTGCCTATGTACAGCTGTCTCTCTTGAAAGGCTGGCAAAGAAATACAGTCATGTAGAAAAATAGCTACCTGTCCTTGGGTGGTAAAGAAAGGATTAAAAAAAAAATTCTATTGGAGTATGGTTGATTTACAGTGTTGTGTTAGTTTCATGTGTACAGCAAAGCGAATCAGTTATACATGTACACATAGCCACTGTTTTTAAGATTCTGTTCCCATATAGGTCATTCCAGAGTACTGAGTAGACTTCCCTGTGCTCTGCAGTAGGTCCTTATCAGTTATCTGTTTTATATATAGCAGTGTGTGTATGTCAATCCCAGTCTCCCAACTTATCCCTCCCCCCCCTTAGGATAACCGTAAGTTTGTTTTCTACACCTGCTTCTGTTTTGTAAATAAGTTCCCTTGTGCCCTTTTTTTTAGATTCCGCATATAAGCGATATCATATGATATTTGTCTTAGGAATAAGTGAAGTTAAGTCTGACTTAACTTCGCTCAGCATGACAACCTCTGGGTCCATGCAAGGATGGTTTTTATTTGCTTTATACCTGCCTGTGTTTTCAGAACTGTCCACAGTGAGGCTGTATTACTGGTGCCATCAGGGGAAAAAAGAACACTGCAAGTAATGTGGTTAACGAGTGTCTCTCGTGCTTTATGCTGATGGAATGAAGAGAGTGGCGCGGTCCCGTCTCGTCCTGTAAAGCGTTGCCCTCCTCTCTCCACCAGGAGGCTGCTGAGGCTGCTCTCCCTGCCGCACGAAAACTGGGGTGCTCTGGTGGGTGAGTGGTGTTGCCACCCCAACCCCTTTGCTAGGAAGCCGCTTCACCCACGAGAGGGGGACTGCCTCACTGGAGACTGCTTCTTCTTGGTGAACTTAAGACATGATTTGCAGCAGCCGAGGCCTGAAGGAGCCCCAGCGGACACGCGCTGCCTTTCTTCTGAGAACCACTTAGAAATGGTAAGAGGTCTTTCGAGATAAATGCTCATTTAGAGGTCGGTTTGGAAAACTGCTTTCCCCACCCTTTTCTTCATTCAGGGCATGTGACAGACGGTTCTAAAGACCCAAATCCATGATTTTCAGTTGCTCTGCTCTTTTTTTTTTTTTTTTTATGGAAAAAGCATGTGGCCTTAAACCAAAACAGCCGCGGGCGCAGGAGGAAGAAGGGGAAGAGGACTTCTTCCCACGTAGACTTGGGAATGTTACCGTTTTACAAACCAGAATGCCCTCCCTCCTTGCTTTCAGGACAATATTCCATAATCCATGTACATTTTATCCTCACAGTCTGACTTAAATTAAATGTGGGGCTTCTCTGGTGGCGCAGTGGTTGAGAGTCCGCCTGCCGATGCAGGGGACACGGGTTCGAGCCCCGGTCCGGGAGGATCCCACATGCTGTGGAGGAACTAAGCCCGTGCGCCACAACCACTGAGCCCACGTGCCACAACTACTGAACCCCGCGCGGTAGAGCCTATGCTCCACAACAAGAGAAGCCACCGCAGTGAGAAGCCCGCATGCCGCAACAAAGAGTAGCCCCGGCTCGCGGCAACTAGAGAAGAGCCCGCGTGCAGCGATGAAGACCCGCTGTAGCTGGATAGATAGATAGATAGATAAAATGTGTTCTTTGCCTTCAGGATATGCACTGTCCTGATAGGTCCAGGTATTTTCCGTGTCTGCCCGCAGTCTAGACTTCTGCTAGTGTCATACAGTCAGATGCCATCAAGGCAAAAGAGGAAGTGGAGAAACCCAAGCGTGGAAGTAAAGCTCGGACTGCAGGTTCCAAGTTGATGCCTAACGAGCGAGGTCAGGCAGCTCCTGCTCTCAGAGTTGCTGGGGGGAGAAGGCCATTTCCTCTCACGGCAGAGAATACGCGGTTTACCTTACTTTAAAAGAAAATCAGTGCCATTGACTTGGCCCTTGTGAGAAATCATTCCCTGGATGGCAAGTCAATACTGATGTGATTTTATTTATTTATTTTTTTGGCTGCATTGGGTCTTAGTTGCTGCGCACAGGCTTTATCTCTAGTTGCAGTGAGCAGGGGCTACTCTTTTTTTTTTTTTTTCCAATACGTGGACCTCTCACTGTTGTGGCCTCTCCCGTTGCGGAGCACAGGCTCCGGACGCTCAGGCTCAGCGGCCATGGCTCACGGGCCCAGCCGCTCCGCGGCATGTGGGATCTTCCCGGACCGGGGCACGAACCCGTGTCCCCTGCATCGGCAGGTGGATTCTCAACCACTGCGCCACCAGGGAAGCCCTGATGTGATTTTAAAAGTTAAGAAAATCATTGCCAGAGAACCTTCATTTTAACATCTGATTATTGGTAGGAACAAAAGCATTGTGTGTTAAATTTCATTTAGAACTCATTTAATTTTTGTAATGAGAACTGAGCCACCCTAGGAAACACGCAGCAGTCTGCAGCTCTTAGGTTGTCAGCTAGTTTATAGAACTGTTTTCTAATTTGCGGGAGATTAAGTAAGTTTGTCAGATATCGAGGTTAAGCTGTTATCTGTTTAAATTATGTAAGTATCTCATCTTTCACCATAAACACAAATCCCTTTACCATTAGGTTTATTTAAAATTGTAGTACTTTACTGTCTCTCGCTCTCCTCCTCTCCCCAACTCTCTCTGTATGTGTCTTTACCTGTAGTAAAATCATAACCCTTCATATTTCCTTTGATCTCCACTGCTTTTCAGTGTGTATACGTGTGTGTATTAGATAATATATATTAGATAAAATGTATGTATATATTCTAATGTGTATATATAAATATGTATAAGAACAGCCCCCCCCCCAAATTCTAGTGCTATAGCCTTCTATATTTTTAAAAGATAAATGGTAAGCACATAATATAAATCTATGGTATAATTACATTTAATATGGTTAAAGTAAAATTATATTTTAATCTAAATTTCTATCCTAGTACTTTATGTTTTATTCATTTTTATAATTAAGCTATACATTTTTTTTTTTTTTTTTTTTTTTTTTTGCGGTACGCGGGCCTCTCACTGTTGTGGCCTCTCCCGTCGCAGAGCACAGGCTCCGGATGCGCAGGCTCAGCGGCCATGGCTCACGGGCCCAGCCGCTCCGCGGCACGTGGGATCTTCCCAGACCGGGGCACAAACCCGCGTCCCCTGTATCGGCAGGCGGACCCCCAACCACTGCGCCACCAGGGAAGCCCTAAGCTATACATTTTTTAAATGTTTGGAAGATATGAGAAGAGGAGCGGGAAAGATTAAATAAGAAAAACCATGAGTTTCCTTTCTGATGAACTCTGCCTTCTGTATGGAAGTCGATTCCTCACATTTATGTCTTTATCAGTTACATGATGCCATTTATAAGAATTCCTCTTAATTGTGGACAGCCATCCCACGTGTTAAAGGAAGACCCTTTATATTGAGACGTTACAGTTTTTTAAGTATCAAGGAGACTGGGAAATTACCATCATGCCAAGCTGCTGTTAACAAGATTGTTTTCAAGGTAGCCTAGATGAAAGTTTCACTTTAATTACATATTGCTGCAGTTGAAAGAATATGCCTGTGACCAAAATAGTAACATAAATTTGGAGGGACTCCTTAAACAGTACTCTCAAGGGTTTTGTGGGAACAAGGCTTCTCTGTGCTATTGAAAACCTGTTCCTCATATCACCCAGTCTAGCCATCTAGCAGGGTTTTGAAATGTCACATGGCGACACAGCATCCTAATGGTATCTCTTGGGAAACATTTTTTTGGCGAGACAATATCAAGGGTCCTTAGAAATGGAAGCAACACAAAAGAAAATAAAAACGAGGACAGGAGACTGATTCACCTCTCCGAGCAGCGGTGCCATCTTGCAGATATATTGATTTAATCAGTCCACAACAATGTCTGTCTTTCATGTTTGCTCTGTAGAGTTCCTACGCTGCTAGGCTGCTGCTTTGCGCAACTTGCTTTATTATTTCCTTTAAGCATAGGTCAAGAAAAATGCACTGCAAAGCAGAATTTCTCTTTAACAGAATTAAAAGCATTGTAATATGTTAATTTAAAAGGTCAAGGGCTTCCCTGGTGGCGCAGTGGTTGAGAGTCCGCCTGCCTGCCAATGCAGGGGACGCGGGTTCGTGCCCCGGTCCGGGAGGATCCCACGTGCCGCGGAGCGGCTGGGCCCGTGAGCCGTGGCCGCTGCGCCTGCGCGTCCGGAGCCTGTGCTCCGCAACGGGAGAGGCTGCAACAGTGAGAGGCCTGTGTACCTACCACAAAAAAAAACAAAACCAAAAACAAATAGAAAACAAAATAAAAGGTCAAGACTGTTTAGCTTCTCAGACATTAATGGTGCATTCTGTGCGGTAGTAGTAATTTCTGCCTCTGCTTGTGAGAGATTATAAAAATCTATTTTAATTGTGGAAAAGGATTTTAAGAGATAACTCACCTCACCATGAGAAATGTATATTTAATTCTGCTTAAGGAGTATTTGATAATGAATTACTCCAAAGCATATCTCTTGAACTAAAATATTCATAAATGACAAAAAATAGCATAAACAAAGTCCAACACTTATTCCTTTCCTTGAATAACCCCATATGTGTACAGTGTGTCATTTGTGCCTCTGTGAACGTGACAGTATATATCTTTGCTTTTCAAAAGACATCTACTGAATATTTATTTCACAATATTTTTCATTTCACCATAATAAAAATTTTGCGTCTTACAACAGGTTGATGATAGAGGTGGAACCTCAGTCTTTTATAAGATTCATATTATTATTCTAGACAGAAGTACATAAGCCACACTGATGACTTCAACCTATATTTTAAAGAACAAATGAAATTGAACAGTGGTATTTTACCTGGCGAGTATGACTAAGAGTTTTACCTTTTTTTTGGTTATTTGTTTGTCTTGTTAAACCCATGAGGGTCTCTCTTTTTTGTTTTTCTTAGAATAACGTGTTGAACTTTGTAAACCTTCCCAAACATAAAACATAGAATTATGAACTTCTGTATACCAGTCATCTTGATTCATAAAGTATGCTTCACCTGCCCATTTTATTTTTAGTTTTTCGCTGAAGTGCTTTAAAGCAAATCCCAGACATTATGTCATTTCACCCCATACGGATTGTTGTTTTTCACATGAACACAGTGTCATTTTCACACCAGACAAAATGAACACTCGATGGTACAATACCAGGCCATATACAGATTTTACAAATTTTATTAGAAGTATCTTCTAATGTCAGTAAAATTTGTTTGAATCAAAATTCACACATTTGGTTGTTTGAAGTAATTTTTTTTTTTTTTTTTTTTTGCGGTACACGGGCCTCTTACTGCTGTGGCCTCTCCCGTTGCGGACGGAGCACAGGCTCAGCGGCCACGGCCCACGGGCCCAGCCGCTCCGCGGCACGTGGGATCTTCCCGGACCGGGGCACGAACCCGTTTCCCCTGCATCGGCAGGCGGACTCTCAACCACTGCACCACCAGGGAAGCCCTAATTTGTTTTATCATTGATCAGATTTTAAAATCCTGATTACCCATGTGTTGAAAAGGTAGCATTTTATTTTAAAAACCAACCAACAAAACCCACTTTTTCTGCTTCATTGAAAGACAAAGCAAAATGTGCTATAAGAGCAATGATAAATGAAATACATAACAGCACCTGAGAAAACATTTTTTGCTTCGAATAGAAAAATCCCTTCTTAAGCATTGCTATTCCAACAACCTGTATTAGTTTTTAGTAAAGCCCTTAGTATTTGGTAAGATTTAATGAGGATAGTCTGATTTAACTTGTACGAAATAGGATCCTTTAAAAAGTGTCTTTAATACCAATTTGGAGCCATACAGATAGATTTTATTGTAAGAAAGCATGAAACTGCCAAAATGTGAAACTTTACAGTTGAGCATGCTTGGTTTCTAAGCTGTCGTCTTCCTATAACCTTGCCTGGACCTAAACAAATTGGCATCTGCCTTCGTTTCTATGTCTGTGGCTTTTGACTTTTTTTTGTTTTTGACCTCTAACTAAAGTAAGAACTGTATAATAATCTTTTTACATTAAGATCTAATAATGCACACACAGAGACACAGATGCACCTCAAGTAGATGTTTCTTAAAGAACTACTTACACTACGTTTGAAGCACGGTGATATTTTCTGTTCCATTCTATTTCATATTTCTTTAAAAATTCAGGGTGTCACCCACTGAATTGATTCTATGAATTAGTTTGGAAAACACATGGCATAGTGCTTAGGAAGCATAAGCTCTAGCATCAAAGGGACCTGGATTTAAATATCAGCTCTATTAGTTACTAGCAGCACATACAGACAAAAAACGCTATACCTTTGTGGGAAGGTATGGGTTTTCTGCCCATTTCTTGAATGACGTGTGCAAAAAGTGTATTTTATTTACGTAACATCTGCCTAGCAGTGGCCCACGTGCCAGGGACAGTGTTTTACAGCACTCCGTTTTAGATCCTAATAAACAGCTCTATGAGTCAATACTACTGTCGATTTCATCTTACAGATGAAGAAACCGAAACAGGTTAATTAACTTGCCCATGTTTACATATCTAGTAAGTAACAGAGCTGGGATTTGAACTTAGGAGGTCTGGCCCCAGACTCCAGGCTCTTAACCACCATGATTTTAATTATAATATCATCTCTTATAACAAACTATAAGTCAGTAAGATTTTTTTTATTAAGGTGTAATTGACGTTTTACTACTTTTAGGTATGCAACATAGCGATTCAGTATTCGTATGCACTTCAAAATGATCATGACAGTAAGTTTAGTTAACATCCATCACCATACATAGTTACAGAACTTTTTTTTCTTGTGATGAGAACTTGTAAGATTCACTAAGGCAACTTTCAAGTACGCAATACAGTATTGTTAACTATAGTTGCCGTACTGTACACTACAGCCCCATGACTTATTTTATAATTAGTTTGTACCTTTCGACCACCTTCACTCATGTTTGCCCACCCCCGCCAACCTCTGTTCTGTATGTCTAAAAGATTAGTCTTCTGTTTTCTTAATAATTAGGTGACTGCTAGCTGTTTTAATCTGTATCTCCAATGATAAAGTTGGATTTTCAAAGTTTAACAGTGTTTCAGGAATTTGTTCCAGAATGCTCTCTTTCCAGGTACAATGCGTATCTTAAGTGGAAAAATAGAATTATATGAATGGGTTAGGTATTTTTAACTTCCAATGGTGATTATGAATTATAGATTCCTTTTACATAAGTTGCACTGGACTAGGAGTCAAAATAATATAGGTTCAAGTTCTAATTCTTCTGTTTTCTAGACACATGAGTTGGGGCAAGTCACCGACCCTCTCTACCTTTGTTGCCCACCATGTGCCTGTTCTAAATGACGTTCGGAGGTGCTTTTTAGAAATGTAAGATGCTTCTTGTTCAAATCACGTGGCGACGTGCAGATTATCGGGAGCTGACTAGTTTGGAGACATCATTCTGTTCATTTGGTCTTTAGACTTGAAAAAAGTGATCTCCGTGCATGTGAATTATGCATACAAGCTAAATGTATTCCCAGTATTTAGTAGATGGCAAAATAAAATGTAAAGTTCAATGTATACTCTAGAGACCATGTTAAAATTATATATTCCTTTTAAGAAAAGCTGAATGACATTTAAATGACATTTTTCTGTTCTACAGAAACCAAAGGCAAATACCAAAGTAATTTGTAAGCGTTGCAAGGTAATGTTGGGAGAGACTGTGTCATCAGGTAAGAATTTCATAATAAAAAAGCCAAAATGATTGCCTTCTTGTTAAAAAAAAAAAAAAAAGTAGAAGGAGATTTTATAGGAAATATATATGAAAGATAGACCACTAATACATGTTGTAGAATTGATGCTTTTAAAAATAGAAATCAACTAATATATCATCCAATATGTCAAGAAGTTTGTGTATTTTGACCTTTGTAAGTACATAGTACTGAGTTTTAAGCATGAAGAAGTTGGGTCATTTTCAATATTTCATATCTTCTTTGTAGATATAAAGCAATAGTATAAAGCTTGTACTTGGGTCTATCTTAAGGAAGATTGGAGCTTTTTTCTTAAGAAAGCTCTTCAGTCAGAAGCATTGCTTGCCAGAGATGATGGAGGAGATGCTCTTCCTGGCTGTTGAGTGCTTCAGGGGCTGTGTTTTGAGGCTTGGAGGTTGGGGGTGCAGAGGACCTGTTGAAATATTCTGCGTTTTATGCTCTCTTCCTTCCTTGTTCTTTTTTCCAATAGTGTTAATTATATTTTACATAAAGCCTATGTTACACGACTTTCCAATATAATAATGAAATCCTGAAAATTAAAAGGCATCCCTCTTTAAAGATATGGTTTAAAAATGCCTAGAGAGAAAAAAAAAAAAAAAAAAAAATGCCTAGAGAGCTACGGCATGCTCTGTGAGCTTTGTGGGTGAAGAATATTTGTTTTTAATAGAACTAATTAGAAGATGTGAGTTAAGTGAAGCTCTTGTGCTCAAGGGAAGGCAGATGGTGGCATTTGTTTTGTTTGCTTTTTAAGATCATCAGAGTCACATAACTTGCTCTGAGAGAACAGGAAGAATGAGTAGTGATAAAGGATGCCGCCCTCAGTGTCATTTTTGGAGAATGAAAACAAGTCCTTTAAGCCATGACTTAGAAAATCTTAAGGCTTCCAGTTTAAATAAGGTGAATTGATTTTTTTTCATGCTTTTCTCTCCTCCCTGAAGCCCAGTTAAAATGTCAGTTAAGGAATAAAAAAAGAAGGACATCCACAGAGACAAAGAGAAATGGGGAGGAGGCAACAGTGATGTGAACCAGAGGTGGAAGCAAACTTCCTTTGGAAGCTGTAGAGCTGAGACGGGTAGGAACACACTTGCAGTGTGGAGGAAGCTGCAACCTTGGTGTCTGCAGAAGACCAGTTAGATAAGGAGTGAGCCAGTTCTCACTGTAGATCCCCAGAACTGGCCAGAGTTTAGAGGTAGCAGGTAAGAGGGACGAGGGCCTGAAAGCAGGATGATTAATGCCAAGTTTGTATATGGAGCCATTAGATTCCTAAGACTCTGTCTCCGCTTGCAACTTGCTGATGCTCTCAAGGTAGGAGATTGGAGCAGCCTTTCTTGGAAGAAGGGAATGGAAGTGTACTAACCAGAGAAAAGATCTGCAGACACTGATTCTCAGGGGTCATGTAACAACAAAAAAAATGAGCTTATATTCAGCCATCCTACTCTTACCAAGCCTTATATCCACACACAAGAGCTCCCTCTCAGCATTTTACTACCTTACACTTAAATCTGAAGAGATTGCTGAGAATCAGTAAATATTAAAAAGAGTCCAAAGCAAATAAATAATCAAGTAAACAGAGTAGACGCATTGAGAAGAAACAAATTATGCGTAAAACAGAAGAAAATCTTTTAAAAAACCATAATAAATGTCCTTGGAGAAATGAAATAATATTATCTCTATAATTCGGAGAATGTCGAATTAAAGATGTAATAGCTTGAAAAAAACTAACCAAAGGACTGGAAAATAAAATTAAGGAACTATTTCAGAAATCAGGACCAAAAGACAGAGGTTGAAAATTGGAAAGGAAATTTCAAAAAAAAGAGGTAAGTTTCCTGAGGTTAGGAATACTGCCTCTCTCATTTATCACGGTAACCACAGCACTTAGATCAATATCTGGCACATAGTGGGTACCAAGTAAATATTTGTTGAATGAGTGAATGAATTGAGCCTTTTAGGGCATCCAACATCTAGCTAGGAGAAATTCTAGAAAGAGGGAATAGAGACAACAGGGTGGGGGAAATTATCAAAGAACAAAAATACCAAGAACACATTAAAAAGGTATTTCCCAGAGCTAGGGCTTAAGTTTCTCAACTGAAAGAGCCCACGAAGTGTCTCATATAATTAATGGAGGGGTGACAGGGAAGCTACTTAAAGCCACGTAATTGAGTGATTTCCAAACGCCAAGGATGAAGTTTCTAGAGAGAAAAAAGCAGGTAATGTACAAAGGATTAGGAATTAGAATGGCACTGAACTTCTTAATAGCAGTGTTGAAAGCTAGAAGACAATGAAGAATGCCCTCATAATTTAGAAGGAAAAAGATTTTCAACCCAGAATAATTCAGTAGACAGTCAAAACTGTCAGTCAAGTATGAAGATGATAAATACATATTTGGAAATACAGGGTCTCAAAACATGGACCTCAAAGTTACATTTTCCTTAGGAATCTACCATAGGGTATGCATCTCCAAAACTAGGAATTTAACCTCAAAAGAGAAAGTGTGGGATTTGGGGAACAGACTGTCCAACACAGGAGAATGAGATAAGGAAGTCCCCGTGTGAGGGACGTACATCAGGCATTACAGCCTGGTTTGAAGCAAGGGGAGAGAAATTGTAGTAAAGACTTTTTCAGTTATACACTGAAACTGGTAAATTTGTTGAATTGTTTGACTACGTGTAACAAATAATCTTGAGACAAGCCATTTCATCATATGGGAAGAATTAACTAAAGGTGTTTGGAAAAACGAAACCCATGAAAAAGAAAGCAGTTATGCGCTGCAGGAAAACAGAAGGTTGAACAAAAAAGGAAGCATTTCCATGGTATCATTATGGTCACAATAATGTGAACACTGAATATCAATTTAACCAAGAATCTTTATGATGTAATATGTAAGTATATTAGGAGGTCATTGTATGTGAATATGTGTGCGGGGTGATGTAAGAGAGCTATATCCACATCTACTCTAAAAGCAAATTAGTAGGACTCTAATTCCAAAAATGGTGGCATCAAGAGAATGGATAGTTCTTCTCTGTAGGAAACAAGTACTGAACTGTACAAGTTCAGAAGAACAGCTACTAGAAAATAACCAAAATGAAGCAATGATTTGAGAGGTGTCGTTATCAAAAACCGCTACCGCCTTGGGTTAGAATGGCAAATTTGTGACCCTTTTTTGCTTGGGATCATTGACATACTTGACACGCCCCCCAAACTTGGGCAGGAAAAAAACCCACAGCTTTGTTATCTATAGATAGTAGGTTTGGTTCAGGGTAGGCAACGGAGAGAGTAGAAATTTAAGAGGGATAGTTTGGAAGCAAGAGGGCCGTTGAGGGGCTGAGCTGATAACTTCTTAACCCGGCTCTGGCTGATTGCAAAACTACACATGCATACAGTAGATGCCAGGGAGTCCAATAAGAACTGAAAGCTTGGGGAGACCAGAAAATTTGCTGTGCCTTTGATTGCATTCCTCAATTCACACACAGCTTGGGCAGCAGAAGATGGAAGCCTTAATGGCTTGAGGCATTTGAGCAGAACCTCTCCCCAAATCTGCGGATAACCAAACTGTGCAGAAACAGTGAACACTGTCCACGGAGTCAGGCTAGACAAAATAGAACTGAGCAGAGACATTCGTGACCACACACTGCAGGAAGACATATTTCCCGGTTTAAGTCCAAGCTTGGTAATTGACCTATAAACCAATTACCCTTAAAAGGACAGAGCAAGGGACTTCCCCGGCGGCCCATGAAGCGGGGAAGACTCCCCCTGCCTGCCAATGAAGCGGACACGGGCTTGGACAGTTTCGAGCCCTGGTCCAGGACGATCCCACATGCCACGGAGCAACTAAGCCCGTGCACCGTAACTACTGAGCCTGCGCTCTAGAGCCCGCGAGCCATGGCTACTGAAGCCCACGTGCCCTAGAGTCTGTGCTCTGCAACAAGAGAAGCCACTGCAATGAGAAGCCCGCGCGCCGCAATGAACAGCTACTGAGCCCACTTGCCACAGCTAGAGAAAGCCAGTGCGCAGCAACGAAGACCCGACGCAGCCAAGAATAAATAAATAAAAATAAATTTTTTTAAAAAAGGACAAAACAAAATCCAGAATTGGTACAATGTATTACATACAATGGCCTACTTTATTACAGAAATTATTAGCCATGCAGAGAAAGAGAAAGGAGTGACTCATACTCAAGGAAAAAGCAGGACTCAATAAATAGGTGCTGAGTAAGCACAAATATTAAATTAGGAGACAACGATGTTGAAGTAGCTAATTATAAATATGGCAAAGAATTTAAAAAAGCAAAAAACCTCTTGAGTGAACTAATAGCAAATCTCAACAAATTGGAAACTTCAGAGAAAGAACCAGCTGGTAATTACAGAGCTGAAAAGTACAGTAACAAAAGAAAAATTCACTACATTACTAAAACCTCATATTTGAGGTGACAGAAGAAACAAAAAATGTTGAAGATAGATGAATAGAAAGTAACCAATCCAAAGAACAGAGAAAAAAAATATCTCAACATGAAGAGAATATCAGAGATTTATGGAACAATATTAACTGTTTCAATAAATGTGTAAGTGAAGCTTTAGAAAGTGAGGAGAAAAGGAAAGGGTCAGGGAAAAATTGTAGAAAAAAAATGGCTGGAATCTTGTCAAATTTGGTGAAACATTTTAACTTTTAGGTCCAAGAACTGCAGTGAATCTCAAGTAGGATAAACACAAAGAGCATTTCAGCCAGGCACATCGTGGTCAAACTGATAAAAGCCAGAGGTGAAGAGAGAATCTTGAAAGTAGCAAGAGAAAACAAAACATCACGTATAGGGATTTCATTACGCATTAAGGCCAACTTCTTACAGAAGTAATGACGGCCAAAATACACTAAAGTGAGATATTCAAAATGCTGAGGGAGGGGCTTCCCTGGTAGCACAGTGGTTAAGAATCCGCCTGCCAATGCAGGGGACACGGGTTTGAGCCCTGGTCTGGGAAGATCCCACATGCCCCGGAGCAACCAAGCCCGTGCGCCACAACTACTGAGCTTGTGCTCTAGAGCCCGTGAGCCACAACTACTGAGCCCGCGTGCCACAACTAGTGAAGCCCGCATGCCTGGAGCCCATGCTCCACAACAAAAGAAGCCACGACAATGGGAGGCCCACCCACCGCAACAAAGAGAAGCCCCCGCTTGCTGCAACTAGAGAAAGCCCGTGCGCAGCAACGAAGACCCCACACAGCCAAAAATAAATAAATAAAATAAATACATTTATTTTTTAAAAAATGCTGGGGGGAAAACCAACAAAAACACCTTTCATCTAATCTATATCCAGCAAAGCTCTCCTTCAAAAATGAAGGCAAAATAAAGACATTTTTCTATAAACAGATGGAAATAATGCATTACTAGCAGACAATGCTAAGGAAAGTTCTCCAGGCTGACAATGCTAAGGAAAGATATGGTAATTGGAATCCACAGAAGGGAATGAAGAGCGAGATAATGGAAAATATGTGGGTTAATTAGCACAAAAGCAAACTCAAAAGAGGTTAGCATAAAATTGAAAAACACCTTTTCCCTGCCATTTGCCAGTTCTTTAAAAGTAGAACTTTTGATTGCTTTGAGAAGTAAGGACAGAAGTCAAAGACTGCACAAAGTAAGAACCTAGTAGGTGACTGTACAAAAATATGAGACCCTGAATGGCCTTACCATTCACCCTCACACAGTAAAGGTGAATCAGAAGTGAAACAAGCCTGTGGCATTACAGACAGGTATCACTTCTTTGGGACATTAGGAATTTCAAATCTTTAACTTAGTCTGCGTTGGACTAGACATAGTGCCGTGGGCCTGGGAAAATCAAATGCAAGTCACCTCTGGAGGAAAATACCTTCATTGTGAAACTCATATTATTCCCACAAATAATTTGTCAAGTGCAGTGTTTACCATACAACCAAACATAAATAAGCACACAAGTAAACAACATCCATCCACAAGAACTAACAAAAATGGCAAACAATAGAAACAGACTTATGTTATTGGAATTATCAGATGTAAACTGTGAAACAACCATGCTTACTATTTTTAACAATACAGAAGAAAGGTTTGAAGATATCAAAAGGAAAAGGAAACTCTAACAGTAAGCATATTTGGAAAAGAATTTCTAAAAAATTCTAAAAATTTTCTTAAAAATATAATTGAAATTTAAAACTCAGTGGGTAGTTTAACGGCAGGTTAGGTACAACGTGGAGAATGAGTTAATGAACAGAAGATAGTTGAGAAGAAAAATCTGTAATCCAGCACAGAGACACAAGAAGGTAAAAAATATAGAAGAGAGGGTAAGAGACATAAAACACAGGAGATCTAATGTATGTTTAATCAGACTTGTAGAAGGAAAAGAGAAATAGAATAGAGCATAGGCAATATTTGAAGAGATAATTGCTGAGAATTTTGCAAAAATGGTGAAGGACAACAGTTGGAAGTCCAATGAATTCTACTTAGATGAGGCCCAAGTAAGAGAAATAAAAAGAAGTCTGTAGCTAGACATATCAGTGATACGGCAGAAAAATAAAAACAAGAAAAGAAAATCTTAAAAGTAACCAAGGAGGGGCTTCCCTGGTGGCGCAGTGGTTGGGAGTCCGCCTGCCGATGCAGGGGACACGGGTTCGTGCCCCGGTCTGGGAGGATCCCACGTGCTGCGGAGCGGCTGGGCCCGTGAGCCGTGGCCGCTGAGCCTGCGCGTCCGGAGCCTGCGCTCCGCAAGGGGAGAGGCCACAACGGTGAGAGGCCCGTGTACCACAAAAAAAAAAAAAAAAGTAACCAAGGAAAAATGACATCACCTCCAAAGGAATAGCAGAAATGGAGGTTTGAAGACAGTGGAATGAAATGGAATGATAGTGTGCACAAAGGTTAAAAACCGCTAACCTAGGATTTTATATCAGGAGAAAATGTCCTGCTACGAAAGAATCAAGACAAAGATAAATATATTCTCTGTCAAACGAAAGCTAGGATAATTCAATTCGAATGGTTTGGTTTCTTATGAAAAGAAATTTTACCTGTATATTAAGTAAAAGAAAACGATCCCAGATAGAAAGTCTAAGTTCAAGATGGTAAAGAAAGTGGTAAATTTGTGGGTGACACTAAATGAATGTGAACTGTGTAAATCAATAATACCTTGTGGGATTAAAATTATGGAATTAAATTATGGTTTAACAACAGCTGGGACAAAAGGGATCCCTTTATAATGTTAAAAGGTTCAATTCTGCATCTAATAACATGCCTTCAAAATAGTAAAGTGAAAAATTGGACTTGAAGGGGAAACGTATAAATTCATCATCATGACTCTAGATATATAATAATCTGTTAAACGTTTAAATTTGTTTTTTTGCCTTTTTCTGTGTGTTATACTGAGCAGTTGTAAACATTTATAGAAAATCTGCAAGGAACAACTTGCCGTCTTATTAAAACAATTAAAAAATTGTTAGCACACCATTTTTAATGACTGTATATAATTCTCTTGCCTAAATGTATAGTTGTTTATTTAATCCAACCATCCTTTATTTTTAGAAATTTCAGTATTTTTCTATTAATATTATAAGCACCTTAATAGATAAATGTTACAGATATCTGGGAGTACTTCTTTGAGATAAATCTTTAAGCATTTAATTATGGTGTCAAAATATATAAACATTTTTAAGGCCTTCACCAAATGGCTTTCCAGAAATTTATTATTTGCACTCCTGACAGCAGAATGTAAGTGTATCCAATTCTCCACATCTTCATTGCTGCTGCACTTTATCATTCAGAAATATTTTATTGATGCTGAAAAATATTTTAATTTCCATTTCATTACTAGTGAGTGAACATTTTTCATGGATTTTTTAAAAAATCCAAAATGGTTATGTTTATATTCAGTTCTATTAAATATTTAGTTTATTGTTTAAATTTTTCTGTAAATGAAGGACTCAGATAACCAGATTTGGTAACAATTGCACATTAATCGACTCATCGAGATTCTGGGTAAATATTAACGTGAGGTTCACAGCTTCTGTTCATGGGCTTTATTTTTTGTTGTTGTTTTTTTTTTCCTTGCGGTACGTGGGCCTCTCACTGTTGTGGCCTCTCCCGTTGCGGAGCACAGGCTCCGGACGTGCAGGCTCAGCGGCCACGGCTCACGGGCCCAGCTGCTCCGCGGCACGTGGGATCTTCCCGGACCGGGGCTCGAACCCGCGTCCCCCGCATCGGAAGGCGGACTCTCAACCGCTGCGCCACCGGGGAAGCCCTGTTCATGGGCTTTAGAATACTGTGATTAAAAAGCCTTTTTCAGTGACTCGCAGTTTTGTGGCCACTAATGTTTCGGTGAGTGGTCTATGGCTGTGACATGACTGGTTCTTATAACCTTGCACACGTGTGAGCAGAGTCTTGCTGCTCCAGGCTCACCTGGCCGCGTGCTCTTCTAAAACAACACCGAGTTATCTGGAGTCTCAGACTGTCTCCTTGTACTCGTCATTGCTTTGTCTTCTGACACTAAGTCATTCTTGGAAAAACTTTACTAAATAGTAATTGTACCAGTATAACGAATATTTGGTTTGGAATGTCTTAATTTGAAACCAGCATGTCCACAATAGAAAAATTAATGTATTGGGGAGATCTTTTAATATTCTTATTTTTTGTTTCTAGAAACCACTAAGTTTTATATGACAGAGATCATTATTCAGCCATCTGAAAGAAATTTTCCCATCATACCAAGGTACAAATAGCTAATTAAGTGTGTTCTGTAATTTCACCTGTAAGGAAAGATAGGTATTTGGGAATTATTAATTATAATTATTTATTATAAGTATTTATTGTAAGTGATTATTTGGGAATTCATTTTTATTTATACCCCTCTTTGTTCGGAAAGGAAAAATAAAAGTCTTTGGAAAGGTTTTTAGGTAGTGGAACCAAACCACAGATATGAAAGATTTGAGGATTTATTTATGGTTTGCTTCCATAATGGTTTAGACAAATGTGCTCTTATAAATCTTCTAGTTCTGAAAGTTTTTTGTGTTTCTTTTTATGTGCTAGATACCCAAGGTTTTATAATATAATCATCAATAGGTTTTTGAGTAATTATTTCTGGTTTTAATTTAACTTACTTGAAACATGGGTTCGTTTTCAAATGACTTGTGTGTTTTTAAAAAGAATGTTACTTAGCCACTCAATCCATCAGTGTTTCTTTTCTTAGCATCTTTTTAGTCTTGCAGATAAAAGTTAACTGTAGTATGTCTTTATTTCAGCTAATTTATTGATATCTAAAAATTATGGCTCTCTGAATATAACCTTGAACTTTATCCTCCTATAAATATTTTGATTCTGTACCTCAGATCTGACACTCTGAGGGCATACAAATGGAAAACATTGGAGATAATACTGTCCAATGTTTGGGAGGAAATTTCTTACCTTCTTTTTTAACTTAGTTTATTCACTATTGAATGTGCTGCAGCTCAAATGGATTATTGACTTGTCTAACCGTATTTTTTTATTTAGTGGGGGGAATAGTTAGGTTTGGGGTGGAAAAAGTATTAAGGATCAAAGAATGGGTTATAGAAAGACTGGTGCAAGCACAAATACATTACAGTAGATTAAAATTAGCACAGGTTGTGAGGGGATGGGCAGCATATAGAAAAGTCCAGCATGCACCCACCTCTGCCTTATAGGTGGTGCCCTGGGGGTATTTTTGGCTTATCTCGCCAGTTAGACTTATTACGAGAGGCACATTGTGAAAACTGGTTTGTGTTCAAACAGGTCTCAGTTTGTACAGAGCGTTATAGCCCAGTGCCTGGTGGAACTCTCGTCTGCTAGAAGCACTTTTAGATTCACTCTTCAAGGACACGACGGCAAAGTGTACATCTTGGTAAGAAATGATTTCACCCAGCTTTTTGTAGCCTAGTAATCCAGGGTCTCAGAAATTCTTTGGTTTTTGTCATTCGTTTTTCTTGATTCTCGGGTCTAGAAAATAAATGATGAAAACTTGAGTTTTTAATCTCAGTTTAATTCACAAATCAGATCCCCTTAATCGAACAAGCGATTTAAGTGCCTCTGCGTGCTAGGTACTAGGGATTTAGAGGCGACTACAGTCTGATTCCTCTCTAGAGGCTCATATGCCACAAGGTGAAGTTTCTCTGCTCTTAGTTTTTAACGGCTTTCTTGGTCAGTGTAACACAATTCTGTCTTTCTCACTTTTTTCCCCATTTGATACTCTTGGTTAAAATACGTTCTGTCGCTCCTGTTTTTGTTTTTATTGTTTTGTGTATGTGTGGTAAGAACACCTAACATGATCTACCCTCTTTACAGATTTTTCAGTGCACAATACGGCATTGTTAGTTATAGGCACAGTGTTGTAGAACCGGTCTCTTGAACTTACCTTGCCCAACTAAAACTTTATAGCCTTTGATTAACAACTCCCCATTCTGGGGGGAGGATTAACATCCTCCCCCCAGTGCCTGGAAACCAGCATTCTACTTTCTGCTTCTGTGAGTTAGACTATTTTAGATTCCTCGTGTACGTGGAAGCATGTAGGAGTATCCTGCTGTGTCTGACTTGCCTTATTTACCATAATGTCCTTGAGGTTCATCTGTACTGTTGCATATTACAAGATTTCTTTCTTTTTAGAGGCTAAATAATATTCCATAGGGTGTATGTACCACGTTTCCTTCATCCGTTCATCGCTGGTGGACAGTTACATTGTTTCTGCATCTTGGCTATTGTAAACAGTGCTGCAGTGAACATGGGAGTGCGGAGATCTCTTTGAGATCCTGATTTCAGCACTTGGATGTTTGAGAAGTAGTAGCAAGTTTTGGAGAAAAGGCTCCGCAGTTAGCAGAATCATCCCCTACACGTACCAC
This sequence comes from Kogia breviceps, assembly GCF_026419965.1. NCBI lineage: Eukaryota > Metazoa > Chordata > Mammalia > Artiodactyla > Physeteridae > Kogia > Kogia breviceps. Next base: position 1,061,240 of record NC_081322.1, read on the forward strand.
AAGCGTTTAATATTAAACTGCTCCTCTCAAAAATAACATTCTGCAGAAAACAATTGGGGACATAATGTGAAAATCCAAGATCGAGGGCCCGCCCGTCTCTTCTCTGCCTCCACGCTTGTTTTATTCAACCAGTAAACATATACTGAGTACTTATTATTTGAAGGACACTGTCCCGGGTGCTCAAGATAGAACCAAAATGCCTTGGAGGACCTCGCAAGCTAATAAGGGAGCATGGTAGCTAAAAGGAGAGAGGGATTGAGGTGATTATTAGGTGTTGCTTTGTGGCTGTCCATCCATCACAGGGACCCCATGCTTCTCTAATTCCAGATAATTTCTATTCAAAGATAAAATATTTTCTAACTCAGGTTGATACTAAGTACACCTCAGAGTCCTAGTCTGAAATCAGTCTTATTTTTCTTTTTCACCTTTTTCTTCGGCCGTACCGCACACCGTGCGGGGTCTTAGTTCCCTGACCAGGGATCAAACCCGTGCCCTCTGCACGTGGAAGTGTGGAGTCCTAACCACTGGGCCACCAGGGAATGCCCTTAATTTTCTTTTATTGCAAAGTTTTCAAGTTGAAAATCAGGAGTAGGAACTTTTTAAACTTACTGCTAATGTATATTTAAATTAAAAATTTTTTCTTTTTTATAAAAGTAATACAGTCTTGAAACACATTCTGACAGTGTGAAGAACATAAAAGAAGTGGTAGTTTCCCTGGCCTGTGCCCTCTCCTGCCCGGCTGTGTCATACCATCCGGAGGTAATCATGAACGGTCTGACATGGTACTTCCTTTTTTTCCCTGTTTACGGCTCTGTGTACATAGGCCCACAGGCATTTGTAAAAATAACATAACGATGTGATTAGCATTGTTCTTCACATGCATTCTCCACACAACCAGGTGTCATGAGGCTTGTTTCTTGTTAGTGTAAATGTGGATTGGACTCTTCCTAATGAGTAGAATTCCACTGTATGGCCGGTAAAGACAGGGCTGCAGGGAAAATCATCTTTGCACATGTATTTTAGTACTTCAGAAACAGACCTTTCTCATCTTATGCAGTATTGGAATTTGTGTATTTTATTTTATTTTTTTGCGGTACGCGGGCCTCTCATTGTTGTGGCCCCTCCCGTTGCGGAGCACAGGCTCCGGACGCGCAGGCTCAGCGGCCATGGCTCACGGGCCCAGCCGCTCCGCGGCACGTGGGATCCTCCCGGACCGGGGCGCGAACCCGCGTCCCCCGCACCGGCAGGCGGACTCCCGACCACTGCGCCACCGGGGAAGCCCAGAATTTGTGTATTTTAAAGTCTGACGATTATCACCTCTAAAAAGTTGGACTAATTTATCCCTTGTGAACATCCTTTATCCCTTATAGACGTTCTTGGTGCCCCCTCCCCCCAGGTCCCCTCTCCTCGGCTGGTCCCTCCCCCCCCCCGACACCTTCCCATTGCTGAGAACGTTGCCTGCTCACGGGTCACAGTCGCCCTCTCCTCCAAAGACTTGTCCCATCCTGACAGATGCTGCCTGGCCCGGGAGTTTCCTGTCCTCCGCCGTCCCCCACCGCTGCCCTACTCAGCCCACCGCCGATGACCCGACCCTGGGCTACAAAACCTGCCATCTCCTGTCTCAAGATGGGACGGACTCTGTGAGGTGGAATTCAGGCTTCCGAGCTCCCTGGGAGATCAGGCCGAGTCCACGTCGCTGGCTAACCCGCCTTATCTTCTTGCCCTCGCTCCCTTTCTCCTGAGAGTATTTCCTCAGGGAACCACCTGTGTCCAAGCCCCAAAACAGTCTTGCATGTGCAACGTGTGGGGATACCTGCTCCAAACCCCTCTTCTGAGCTGACTGTTCTCAATCTTTTTGTATTTGCCAATCTGATAAGTGAAAAGTGGTGGCCCAAAATTTTGCACTTCCTTATTAGTAGTGAACATTTTTATATATTTATCACTTATTTCTTCTCTTTATATTCTGTTCAATTCTGTTCATATTCTTCACCTGTATTTCTCTTGGGCTGTTTTTTTTTTCCCCTTATTGATTGCTAGGAGCTCTGTATATTATGGATCATAACTTTGTATGTATTAAATATTTTCTTCTAATCCCTTGTCTTTACTTTAAAAACTTTATGTTGTCAGTGGCTCTACCAAAGGTTATACTTTGAAAGGCTTACGCTACTTAAAAGTTATATATGTGCTATTTTTTCTGGTGTTTTGTAGTTTTGTCTTGTATTTATGGTTTTGTTTTTGTTTTTTTGAGTGGTGGTATGAGGTATGAATAGAGTTGTGATATTCTTGGACTTAGACTTTTCTCTCCATGTCTTTAGCTATGGCTTCTAAACTCAGACAGTTTGGTGATTGAAGCTTTGGAAAGTTCCACAAATATCAAAAAATTCCCTCTGTTGGAAGACTTATTGAAGGCCGATTCCAGTTCTGCCTGGAATGCTGTCAAGGTCCTCTACCAGCCATGCATCAAAGGCAGGAATGCAGAGTAAGTCCTGCTTTTGTTTTCTCCCTCCACATTTGTTTTAGTTTCTGTTGCCACATTGGTGTTAAGAAATTAAGGAATTAAATGGCACTGTACCACCTCCCTATTTGATGCTTCTGGCAATCATACTGCTACCCATTGTGCTTTAAAAATGGCTTGAGGGCTTCCCTGGTGGCGCAGTGGTTGAGAGTCCGCCTGCCGATGCAGGGGACACGGGTTCGTGCCCCTGTTGGGGAAGATCCCACATGCCACGGAGCGGCCGGGCCCATGAGCCGTGGCCGCTGCGTCTGCGCGTCCGGAACCTGGGCTCCACAACGGGAGAGGCCAAAACAGTGAGAGGCCCGCGTACCGCAAAAAAAAAAAAAAAAAGGCTTGAATCATTACAGGTTGTTCATGCTAATCTGCAGAAAAGCTTGCTTTTACTGAAAATAATTGGTCTTTTTTTTTTTTTTTGTAACCTCAGCTGTCTGTACATATGGCTGCAGGACCAAATCAGGCTTCAACAGCTATGACTATTTACCGATAAACACTTTCCAGGCATTTGGGATACAGTTGTGAACAAGACCCAGCCCCTGCCTCCTGGGGCTGTCCTCCTCATAGGGAGAAAGAAGGCAGGCCGTAAACAAAACAGACAAAACGTCAAAGACCGATAGGGCTCTTCCTGTAAGTCAGGTGCTTATCTGAGGGCTTCTCGCTCCTTTAAGCCCAGCAACAGCCCTGTGGGGTAGGTACACTTGTCACCCCATCTTACAGACAAGGACACTGAGACACAGGTGTGAAATGTAAAGCAAGTTAGTAGGGTGTAGGAGGTTGGCACTTCGTACTGAAGAGTCGAAGAAGGTTCCTCAGATAAAATGATATTTAAGTGGAAAACTTGAAGGCAGTGAGGGAGTGAGAGCCATATCTGAGGAAGAGCATTCTTGGCAGAGGGAACAGAAAATGTTCTTATTTAAACAGATTGGAAGTTTATACTTGTCCTGTACTCTCTGGTGGGTTTGATCAAATCTGTACTAAGAACAGAAAGATCCCAGTCTTCTTCTGGGCAGTAAATAAGAAATTTTTAAAAATTATTGCTTGTCTTTTCTTTTCTTTGAATTATGCAAGCAGTTCGAGTCATAAAATATTCAAACAGTAGAGACTTACATAAACTGTGAAAGTTCTCCATCATGTCTCTCTCCAGAAGAAAAAAGTATGTTGTGAATTTTTCCACTTTTTTTCCATTTTGCATCTTAACATAATTTGCATGATGCATGTGTATTTTTTTACACTTAAAAAAAACAAAAAACAAAACAACAACACACTGTGTCTTGGAGATTCTTTCCATGTCAGTGCTTGACATTTCATGAAATGGATGTACTGTAAGTAATTTAACCATTTTTCTGTTGATGGATATTTGGGTTATTACTTTTTTGCTGCTATAATTAGTATTCCACTGTATGTTGTACATTTGTTTTGCAATTATGTGTACTCTTTATGAGGTATTTCTAAAAGTAGAATTACTAAGTCAAAGGGTGTAACATCTAAAATTTAATAGGTAATATCAAATTATTTTGCAAAAAGGCATTGCAAATTTATACTCCCACATAATGTTTCTATAAATGCCCATTTCCCTACACCCTCACCCAAGCTGCTACGTAGATTTTTGCCCATCTGATGCCAGTCTAAATGAAACAGATTCAGTTGACTCTCCTTGTGTTTTATTGAAGCATGATCAGAGAATATGGCTTATGTATTTGATGCTTTGGGGACTTTGTTGAGGGGTGTGTGTGCATGGTGTATACCTTTATATATTTAGATTTATATAGTCAAATTTATTAAAACTTTTTATTCCTCTTTTTTATTTATTTGAGATGTGGATATTTTGAGAAGGGTATGTTAAATCTCACAGTGGGATTATGGAAAAGTCATTTTCTTCTGGTCTTGATGCCTGTTTTCGCAGTATATATTTTGAAGCTATGTAATTAGGTACATGAAAGGTTTGTGCCATAACGACTTGACTAATTGTGTATTTCATCAATAAGATTTTTCTCTCCTTTCATTTTATGTTATTTTTCTTTAATTCTAATTTGTCTGATGTTATGGCTATATTTACTTTCCTTTTTAAAAAATTATTGATCTTTTTCCAATTGTGTTTTTTCAGTTGTGTGTTATTTTATCTTAGATATATATCTTATTAACATTAACTTGTAAACAACATGTAGCTGAATATTTTAAAACTCCAATGTGACAGTCTGTTTATTTTAATAGTAAACTTAATCAATTTACATTTATTGTGATTATTGATGTAGTTGAACTTAGTCTGCTAACTTTTACATTGGTTGGCGCCTCTGTGTCATTTATTTCCTGTAATGATTTGAAAGTAAAAAAAAAAAATCTATTTCAAAATGATTTTTAATGGTTAACCTTAAATTTTTAATACATATCCTTATACTTTTTTTTCAAAGCTGTCAATGTCTAGATTTATCTAGTATCCATTGTCTTCACCAAAACAAGAAACGACTCTTAACAGGGTTTCACATTCACTCTCTTGCTCCCTCCCGAATGCACTCTCTCCCTTTCTGATTCTGATGATGGTGGTTGTCTCTTCTTAAAGAATTATCAAGCCAAAGCTCTACCCTTTTTGCTTACTTCTTGCTTATACTCGTGCATTATGACCATAAATGTTTTTATCTTTTTATTGTGTAAGTCTGTTTCCATAAAAACATACAGGATTGCTTGATGGTTTTAAAAATAGTTACAAATAGTATTATATTGTATGTATATTTTTACAATTTTTTAAAACTCATGATTCTTTGTTCCAATTGTTTGATTTGATAAAGTCCAATAGCTCTTTTAAACTTGGACTGTAGTCAATCCTTGAATATCTGAAAATGTCTTGTACCTATTTTGTCTCTCTGAAAACCTTTAGGATTTTCTCTTTATCCTTGATTTCTAAGATTTCTTTCAGAGGTGTCTAAATGTAGGTGTTTATTCAAGATTTTTCTCTAATGTCATAATCTGTCCTCAGTCTCTGTGAGAATCATAATTATACTTAAAAGTCTTCTGGTTTTTTTTTTTCCTGTTAATTCTTGTTCCTTGGATATTAACTCTTCTCTTTTGGAAAAAAAGAAAAAAGAAAAAAAAAAAAACATTGTGTTTGGTACTGCCTTTCATGGTGTTGCTTTTCCCAAATGTTTGATGATTTTACTGGAATTCCTGCACTGTGCTGTAAACTCCAGGTGAGCCAGGACCTTGACCGTCTTGCTCATTTACTCCATCTAGATGAGTGCTCGTAGAAGTGCTCAAAACATGCAATTTATGTTTACGTCTGTGAAACATTTGTGAAGTGAATCACACATAGTTTTCTGCTTGTCCTTGTAGTTGATAATTAATGTTCACCTATTGGTGACTGTTCTTGTTACCATAGCTTGCCTTTACAGACTGGTGAATGAGAACTCCGAGGAGATACTAGTCTGGATGTGCCCGTTTTTTGACAACTTTTGGGTGTCATGACTGTAGCTTTAGTTATGGTGGTGAACCTTGTATTCATTATTGTGAAGGATCTTTGCACTGCCTTTCTGCAGGAGTGTTAACAAGGACGCAGTGCACCTGTCCCATCATTTCATGTATTTTTAACAAATCCCTGTGACACTGGGATGTAATGGGCTGTAAATATATAGTCCATTGTATTCTGCTGTGTTTATTAGTGGACCTTTTTAAACTCCATGTGTCTTGGGGATGCGTTGACATCCCGTAAATGAATTTATTACTTCAGTTTGCCTGTTCTATAAACCCACTTCTGTTGTGCTTTTCCTCCTCCTACTGTTTGCCTCTGGGTCCTCCAAAGGTGGGGAGGAAGGTTGAGTTTCGCAGGTTGAGTAAGCGTCGCGTGAGTTATTTACTTTTGTCTTTCAAGGACATTAATTTCTTTCTTTTGGGGCATGACAGAGCAAACCGTAGACTCCCTGGCATATTTTTGGCACATGGGGTGGTATATTAACTATTTTAGTCCAATCGGCTGGAATTTTTTTCCTAGTGGAAGTTTGGATTGCCAGATGGCAGTCTAAAAGAGGAAAATAGCAAATGTAACTATGGTTTTATTTCCTTGAGCACGTACAAAATCGTGGCATGTAATATTCTTAGAATGTTCTTTCTAGCAATAGACACATGTCTCAACATTTTGAAGTCTATTGTCTTTTAATTTAATCCCCCTCACCCTACCCACCCCCAGCCAGAGTTATCCTACAACTCACATTCTTTAGTTTGCATATCAAAGTTTAGATCCTAAATATTAACTTTTTAGCTTTGGACTCTTTTAAGTTCACTTCTGCAGCTTAATTCTGCTAATTCAGTAATTCACCTGTTGCCTCATAGTCTCTAGATTGGGGGTAATTTTGCCTCTCAAGGGACATTTGGTAATGTCTGGAGATATTTTTGGTTGTCACAACTTGAGGGACCCCTGGCATCTAGTAGGAGGTGGAGCTGGGGATCCTCTTAAACATTCTGCAATGCCCTGGAGCCCTTACAACAAAGAATCATCCAGCCCCAAATGCAAGTACTGCTGAAGTTGAGATAGCCTGTTCTAGATTATCTCCTGAAATCAGGCTGTGTCTATCTTTTCCCTCTGGGGGGGTCACAACCCACATTTTTCTTGAAATGGTATTTAGGCCAGCAAATAAGGGAAATTTTACTGTGGCATGAGTTAAAATATCTATGATCCCACATGTTAACTTTGGTTAGAATAAAACAGTATAAGTGGTAAAATATAGTGTAACTGTTGCTACACTTCTCTCTTTTTGGGGAGGGCAAACGTGAAGAATAGATGTATTTTTGTTAAACAATGACAAGGGATTTCATAGATATCAAGTCCTTTGTTCTCATATTTTTAAGAGAAGAGATCTTAGGGGAATGCATTCATGAAGTACAAATAAGTGGGTTTGTTTTGTTTTTTAAGCTAAACTGAATTCTCTTTTGTATAAGTTATGTAAGTCCTAATATTGGTAGTGGTTCTTTCCACCTTTTTCAAAAGACACAATATCAGATTTAGGAATCTGGAAAATTTGAACTGATAAGAACTGTTCTATATTCCACTGTTAACAGCAGCATTTTCTTGCAAAAGGTATTGAGGGAAATGCTGATGATATGTTATATTCACCCCTAATTTTAGTAGAATTTTAGCAATTAAATTTTAAAAACTAGGTAGGTTTCTCTCTGTTGGCTAAATATTGGTTCTAAAACAGAAGTAGTGTTTTTGCCTTAAGGTAGGAAAGCAAGGAAAGCAGAAGGAAATTTGAAATTCTGCTTAATTTTTCTTTATTGTGGTAAAAATCACATAACATAAAATTAAGCATCAGTCAATTTTCAGTGTACAATTCAGAAATGTTAAATGCAGTTGCCCTTTGAACAAAACCGACTGTGCAGTCAAAAATCCACTTGTAATTTATAACCAGCCCTCTGTGTTTGAGGTTCCTCTGTATCCACATTCACGGATTCAACTAACCACGGATCGCGTAGTACTGTAGTACTTACTATTGAAAAAAATCCGCATGTAAGTGGACCCATGCAGGTCAAACTCATGTTGTTCAGGGGTCAACTTTATATTCACATTGTTGTGAAACAGATCTCCAGGACTTTTTCATCTTGCAAATCTGAAACTGTACCCGTTTTCCCCTCCCCCCCAGCCTGTGGTAAGCACCATTCTGTTTTCTGTTTTTATGGGTTTGACTGCATTCATCTGCTAGGGCTGCCATAACAAAATGCCACAGACTGTGTGGTTTAAACAACAGAAATATATTTTCTTATCGTTCTGGAGGCTAGAAGTCCCAGATCGAAGTGCCATTGAGATTGGTTTCTCTTCCTGGCTTGTAAATGGTTACCATCTTGCTGTGTCCTCACATGACCCGTTCTCTCTGCACATGCACAGAGAGAGAGAAAAATCTCTGTGTCTCTTCCTCTGATAAGGACCGATAAGGCCCTATTCTTACGACCTCATTTAACTTAAGGACTTCCTTAAAAGGCCCTATCTCCAAATACAGTCACATTGGTGGTTAGAGCCCTAACTGTATTCATATTCAGCACATGAATTTGGGGGGAGCCACAGTTCAGTTCGTCACATTGACTGCATTAGATACTTCGTGTAAGTGGAATCCTATAGTATTTGTCTTTCTGTAACTGACTTATTTCACTTAGCAGAATGTCCTCAAGGTTCATCCATGTTGTAGCATGTAACAAGATTGCCTTCCTTTTTAAGGCTGAATACTATTCCATTGTATGTATATACCACTTTTTGTTTATCCATTCATTCCTCTACGGGCGTTTGGGTTGCTTCCACCTCTTGGCTGTTATGTGTAGTTCTGCTATGAACTTGGATGTGCAAAGAGCTGAGACCCTGCTTTCAGTTCTTTTGGATGTTTTGTTATTTTCTGTTTTTTTTTTTTTTTTTTAATAGTAGCTGTTCTAATGGATATGAGGTGGTATCTTATTGTGGTTTTGATTTGCATTTCTCTGATGATTAGTGATGTTGAGCCTCTTTTTTGTCCATTTTGTATACCTTCTTTGGAGAAATGTCTGTTCCGGTTCTTTGCCCACTTTTTAATGTAGCTGGTTGATTTTTTTGTTGTTGAATTGTAGGAGTTCTTTATATATTTTGATATTAACCCCTCCTCAGCCATATGATCTGCAAATACTTTTTCTTATTCCATAGGTTGCCTTTTTATTCCACTGCCTGTGTTTTCTGATGCACAAAAGTTTTAAGTTTGATACAGTTCCATCTGTCTGTTTTCACTTGCGTTGCCTGTGGTTTTGGTGTCATAGCTAAGAAATCATTGCCAAACTCTGCTTAGTTTTGAAGCTGTACACCTGAGGCACCAGAGACTATCATTGCCTGAAATACTTTGGAGATGAAAATGAGCGATTTTGAGATTTAGAGGAATTTGTCCTTCTGATTGATAAAACCATAAATCAAATGTTAATTTATACTAATTTTATATCCATTAAAACATCCAAGACCTGTTATCTACTAATTGCATAACCTGCTGAAACACTTCCCATGAGCTTATGTGGAGAGTGTGTGAATACGATGCTAGAATGAACACATGAATGAACAAGGGAATGAATGAACTGATTCGTGTCACCAGCCCCTCAAGAGTACTTTATTAAACCATCTCAAGTGAGCGTCTTCTGCTTCCCCACAGAGGAGTCACATGGTGACATTGTCCATGCACCGCAATTAGGGACACTGACTTTACGGAGTAGGAGAAACTTACACTTCAGAAATGAATGTACACGTGTTATATTTCATAAGTGAGGAAACTGAGGGGCAGTAAGAGAAATGACTACAGTTAGTCAGTTTGTCAGTCGGTTATAAAGCCACAATTAGAGCCACGTTGTTATGATTCCAGATTCAGTGCTTTGTCATTATGTCCTGTAGTGCCTTTTAGGGGACCTGAAAATGTCGCTATAAATGTGTACTGTTTCTCAAGAACTGTCGCTGTGGTAGTTTACAATGTGTCAGCATTTTGTTTACGCCTCAAAATATACTGCTTACTCTTTTATGCTCAGTGAATATTTATACATATTAATATGTAACTTTGGTAGCAGAAACTTCTGATTTATATTGTGTTCATATCTGATCTTACAGGTCAGAATTTAAGGATACAAATGTGATATTTTTCAGAAGTCCCTCACCTTAGCTTCTTAGAACAGGAATCCATTGAAAGAAAGTTAATCTAAAAATACAGGAAAATAATCAGGTACCTTTAGGAAAATATAAATGCTTCTTTGGAAAGGACTTGTCACACATTGTATCTGCTAATACCGTACTGTCACCAAGACTTATCCGTTGAGAGACCACCCTTCATGATGAAGCAAGTTGAGCACATACTTCTTTGATCTGTAATTGGAAAAATTCTTCTGAGTGGACTGTGTTAAGTACAGTGGCCTAAATTCAAGCCTATTTTATTTGGAATTCCTGTATTATCCACGAATTCATTTATAATCATTAAAGAAGATACAGGAAATAAGACCATGACTTTTAATAATAAGAGTGAGCATTTTTTCCTAGAGATTCCAATCAAGCAGGTTTCCTATGAGAAGCAGTTCATCTCTTGGGATTGCTTTCTCAGGGGACAATCCACAATTTCTTTCTTCTGAAAGAACGTGAGATAAGTATTGTCCTGACCTGTGGTGGTAAAGGGGGAGGTGGGGTGCCAGGGATTGGATAAAGGAAAGGAGGGAGATGTGTACGTGAAATTGTTTCTTCGCTTTTCTATGCTTTCTAATCATGTGTTGGGTATCTTTATAAGTCAGGTCTGAAGTAGTTATCTTAAACTTTCATGTCTGAAGAGTTTTGGGTTTTTCTTTTTCCTTTTATTACCTCCTACTGTGCTTGGTATTTTATGTGATTCCACAGTAAGAACACAAAACTTTCTTCCATGAAGGAACTTGCAGTAAAGTTAAGGCAACGTGGTAAATGTACCCCCCCAAATATTCTTTCAAAAAAACAAAATCTACATATATACTGAGGAACAGCTTTTCATAGAAAACAGTGTTCACTAGCTGAATTGAAGAAAAAGGGGAAAAAGTTAGGAAGGGCTCTCCTCCAGTCCACCCCACCCAAGTAAGTTATGAAAAGGGCTGGGCTGCGAATGTGGTGGGTTCTTGGGAGCTCAGTGGCTGCTGCTGATGGGGTGTCGCTCGCTCACAGAGTACTGCAGTGGGATAGGCAGTCATCTGCCCACAGAGACACTCCCATTTACTTGCTTGCCCTGTTAGGGTCACCTCAATCCAGAGCTGATACAAAAATGTTTGAGAATAACCGTCCCCTGTGCTGTGCGTTTCCCCAGACTGTGCTTCATTGGCTCCTGGCAAAGCCACTCCTTAAAAAGATCCCACCGAAATAGTTCTGAGAGTTAGAATGGTCCTCCTTTTATTGGGCTGAAATCTGCTTCCCAGAAACTCTCATCCAGAACACTACCAGAAATTAATCTGCTGATTCTTGAACATGGCAGCTCTTCAAATATTTCAGATAATGTGACACTCATTCCTAGATTTTGTCGTCTCCAAGCTAGACATCCTCAGATGGAATGGTTTCAAGCATTTCTTTCCTTGTGCAGTCTCTTTTTTTACTTGGTGCCCTTTCCTATGACCATCTTTATTGGAGTATCATTGCTTTACAATGGTGTGTTAGTTTCTGCTGTATAACAAAGTGAATCAGCTGTAAGTATACATATATCCCCATATCTCCTCCCTCTTGCATCTCCCTCCCACCCTCCCTACCCACCCCTCTAGCTGGTCACAAAGCACCGAGCTGATCTCCCTGTACTATGTGGCTACTTCCCACTAGCTATTGGTTTTACCTTTGGTAGTGTATAAATGTCCATGCCACTCTCTCACTTCATCCCAGCTTACCCTTCCCACTCCCCGCATCCTCAAGTCCATTCTCTATGTCTGCGTCTTTATTCCTGTCCTGCCCTTAGGTTCTTCAGAACCATTTTTTTTTTCTTTATAGATTCGATATATATGTGTCAGCATACGGTATTTGTTTTTCTCTTTCTGACTTACCTCACTGTGTATGACAGACTCTAGGTCCATCCACCTCACTACAAATAACTCAATTTCATTTCTTTTTATGGCTGAGCAATATTCCATTGTATATATGTGCCACATCTTCTTTATCCATTCATCTTTCGATGGACACTTAGGTTGCTTCCATGTCCTGGCTATTGTAAATAGAGCTGCAGTGAACATTGTCATACATGAGTCTTTCTGAATTATGGTTTCTCAGGGTATATGCCCAGTAGCAGGATTGCTGGGTCCTATGATAGTTTCATTTTTAGTTTTTTAAGGAACCTCCATACTGTTTTCCATAGTGGCTGTATCAATTTACATTCCCAACAACAGTGCAAGAGGGTTCCCTGTTCTCCACACCCTCTCCAGCATTTATTATTTGTAGATTTTTTGATGATGGCCATTCTGACGGGTGTGAGGTGATACCTCATTGTAGTTTTGATTTGCTTTTCTCTAATGATTAGTGATGTTCAGCATCCTTTCATGTGTTTATTGGCAATCTGTATATCATCTCTGGAGAACTGTCTATTTAGGTCTTCTGCCCATTTTTGGATTGGGTTGTTTGTTTTTTTGATATTGAGCTGCATGAGCTGCTTGTAAATTTTGGAGATTAGTCCTTTGTCCATTGCTTCATTTGCAACTATTTTCTCCCATTCTGAGGGTTGTCTTTTCCTCTTGTTTATGGTTTCCTTTGCCGTGCAAAAGTTTTTAAGTTTCATTAGGTCCCATTTGTTTATTTTTAGTTTTATTTCCAATTCTCTAAGAGATGGGTCAGAAAGGATCTTGCTGTGATTTATATCATAGAGTGTTCTACCTATGTTTTCCTCTAAGAGTTTGATAGTATCTGGCCTTACATTTAGGTCTTTAACCCATTTTGAGTTTATTTTTGTGTATGATGTTAGGGAGTGTTGTAATTTCATTCTTTTACATGTACCTGTCCAGTTTTCCCATCACCACTTATTGAAGAGACTGACTTTTCTCCATTGTATATTCTTGCTTCCTTTATCAAAGATAAGTTTACCATATGTGCGTGAGTTTATCTCTGGGCTGTTTATCCTGTTCCATGGATCTATATTTCTGTTTTTGTGCCAGTACCATGCTGTCTTGATTACTGTAGCTTTGTAGTATAGTCTGAAATCCGGGAGCCTGATTCCTCCAACTCCGTTTTTCTTTCTCAAGATTGCTTTGGCTATTCGGGTCTTTTGTGTTTCCATACAAATTATGGAATTTTTTTCTAGTTCTGTGAAAAATGCCATTGGCAGTTTGATAGGGATTGCATTGAATCTGTAGATTGCTTTGGGTCGTGTAGTCATTTTCACAGTGTTGATTCTTCTACACCAAGAACATGGTATATCTCTCCATCTGTTTGTATTGTCTTTAATTTCTTTCATCAGTGTCTTATAGTTTTCTGCATACAGGTCTTTTGTCTCCTTAGGTAGGTTTATTCCTAGGTATTTTATTCTTTTTTTTGCAATGGTAAATGGGAGTGTTTCCTTAATTTCTCTTTCAGATTTTTCATCATTAGTGTATAGGAATGCAAGAGATTTCTGTGCATTAATTTTGTATCCTACTACTTTACCAAATTCATTGATTATCTCTAGTAGTTTTCTGGTAGTGTTTTTAGGATTCTGTATGTATGGTATCATGTCATCTGCAAACAGTGACAGCTTTACTTCTTTTCTGATTTGGATTCCTTTTATTTCTTATTTTTCTCTGATTGCTGTGGCTAAAACTGCCAAAACTAAGTTGAATAATTGTGGTGAGAGTGGGCAACCTTGTCTTGTTCCTGATCTAAGAGGAAATGGTTTCAGTTTTTCCCCATTGAGAAAGATGTTAGCTGTGGGTTTGTCATATATGGCCTTTATTATGTTGAGGTAAGTTCCCTCTATGACTACTTTCTGGAGGGTTTTTATCATAAATGGGTGTTGAATTTTGTCAGAAGCTTTCTCTGCATCTATTGAGATGATCATATGGTTTTTCTCCTTCAGTTTGTTGATATGGTGTATCACATTGATTGATTTGCATATATTGAAGAATCCTTGCATTCCTGGGATAAACCCCACTTGATCATGGTGTATGATCCTTTTAATGTGCTGTTGGATTCTGTTTGCTAGTATTTTATTGAGGATTTTTGCATATATGTTCATCAGTGATATTGGCCTGTAGTTTTCTTTCTCTGTGACGTCTTTGTCTGGTTTTGGAATCAGGTTGATAGTGGCCTCATAGAATGAGTTTGAAGTGTTCCTCCCTCTGCTATATTTTGGAAGAGTTTGAGAAGGATAGGCATTATCTCTTCTGTAAACGTTTGATAGAATTCATCTGTGAAGCCATCTGGTCCTGGACTTTTGTTTGTTGGAAGATTTTTAATCACAGTCTCAACTTCAGTGCTTATGATTGGTCTGTTCATATTTTCTATCTTCCTGGTTCAGTCTCAGAAGGTTGTGCTTTTCTAAGAATTTGTCCATTTCTTCCAGGTTGTCTGTGTTATTGGCACATAGTAGCTTGTAGTAATCTCTCAGGATCCTTTGTATTTCTGCAGTGTCAGTTGTTACTTCTTTACTTTTCCTTTCTCGTTTCTAAGTGTATCGATTTGAGTCTTCTCCCTTTTTTTCTTGATGAGTCTGGCTAATGGTTTATCAATTTTGTTTATCTTCTCAAAGAACCAGCTTTTAGTTTTATTGATCTTTGCTATTGTTTCCTTCATTTCTTTTTCATTTATTTCTGATCTGATCTTTATGATTTCTTTCCTTCTGCTACCTTTGGGCTTTTCTTGTTCTTCTTTCTCTAATTGCTTTATGTGTAAGTTTAGGTTGTTTATTTGAGATGTTTCTTGTTTCTTGAGGTAGGATTGTATTACTATAAACCTCCCTCTTGGGTCATTGTGTTTTCATTGTCATTTGTTTCTAGGTATTTTTTGATTTCCTCTTTGATTTCTTCAGTGATCTCTTGGGTATTAAGTAGTGTATTGTTTAGCCTCTATGTTTTTGTATTTTTTACAGATTTTTTTTCCTGTAATTGATATCTAGTCTCATAGTGTTGTGGTCAGAAAAGATACTTGATATGATTTCAGTTTTCTTAAGTATACCAAGGTCTGATTTGTGACCCAAGATGTGATCTACTCTGGAGAATGTTCCATGAGGACTTGAGAAGAAAGTGTATTCTGTTGTTTTTGGATGGAATATCCTATAAATATCAATCAAGTCCATCTTGTTTAATGTGTCATTTAAAGCTTGTGTTTCCTTACTTATTTTCATTTTGGATGATCTGTCGATTGGTGAAAGTGGGGTGTTAAAGTCCCCTACTATGATTGTGTTACGGTCGATGTCTCCTTTTATGGCTGTTAGCATTTGCCTTATGTTTTGAGGTGCTCCTATGATAGGTGCATAAGTATTTACAATTGTTATATCTTCTTGGATTGATTCCTTGATCATTATGTAGTGTCCTTCTTTGCCTCTTGTAATAGTCTTTATTTTAAAGTCTATTTTGTCTGATATGAGAATTGCTACTCCAGCTTTCTTCTGATTTCCATTTGCATGGAATATCTTTTTCCATCCCTTCACTTCCAGTCTGTTTGTGTCCCTAGGTCTGAAGTGGGCCTCTTGTAGACAGCTTATATACAGATTTTGTTTTTGTATCCATTCAGCCAGTCTATGTCTTTTGGTTGGAGCATTTAAGCCATTTACATTTAAGGTAATTATCGATATGTATGTTCCTATTACCATTTTCTTAATTGTTTTGCATTTGTTATTGTAGGTCTTTTCCTATTCTTTGGTTTCCTGCCTAGAGAAGTTCCTTTAGCATTTGTTGTAAAGCTGGTTTGGTGGAGCTGAACTCTCTTAGCTTTTGCTTGTCTGTAAAGGTTTTAATTTCTCCTTCGAATATGAATGAGTTCCTTGCTGGGTAGAGTAATCTTGGCTGTAGGTTTTTCCCTTTCATCACTTTAAATATGTCCTGCCACTCCCTTCTGGCTTGCAGAGTTTCTGTGAAAGATCAGCTGTTAACCTTATGGGGATTCCCTTGTGTGTTATTTGTTGTTTTTCCCTTGCTGCTTTTAATATTTTTTCTTTGTATTTAATTTTTGATAGTTTGATTATTATGTGTCTTGGCATGTTTCTCCTTGGATTTATCCTGTGTGGGACTCTGCACTTCCTGGACTTCCAACTATTTCCTTTCCCATAGTAGGGAAGTTTTCAACTATAATCTCTTCAAATATTTTCTCCGTCCCTTTCTTTTTCTCTTCTTCTTCTGGGACCCCTATAATTCGAATGTTGGTGTGTTTAATGTTGTCCAGACATCTCTGAGAGTGTCCTCAATTCTTTTCATTCTTTTTTTTTTTTATTCTGCTCTGCGGTAGTTACTTCCACTATTTTATCTGCCAGGTCACTTATCTGTTCTTCTGCCTCAGTTATTCTGCTATTGGTTCCTTCTAGAGAATTTTTAAATTCATGTATTGTGTTCTTCATCATTGCTTGTTTCCTCTTTAGTTCTTCTAGGTCCTTGTTAAATGTTTCTTGCATTTTCTCTATTCTATTTCCAAGATTTTGGATCATCTTTACTATCATTACTCTGAATCCTTTTTCAGGTAGACTGCCTATTTCCTCTTCATTTATTTGGTCTGGTGGGGTTTTGCCTTGCTCCTTCATCTGCTCTGTGTTTCTTTGTCTTCTCATGTTACTTAACTTACCATGTTTGGGGTCTCCTTTTTGCAGGCTGCAGGTTCGTAGTTCCCGTTGTTTTTGGTGTCTGTCCCCTGTGGCTAAGGTTGGTTCAGTGGGTTGTGTAGGCTTCCTGGTGGAGGGGACTAGTGCCTGTGTTCTGGTGGATGAGGCTGGATCTTGTCTTTCTGGTGGGCAGGACAGAGTCCATTGGTGTGTTTTGGGGTGTCTGTGAACTTATTATAATTTTAGTCAGCCTCTCTGCTAATGGGTGGTGTTGTGTTCCTGTCTTGATAGTTGTTTGGCATAGGGTGTCCCACACTGTAGCTTGCTGATTGTTGAGTGGAGCTGGGTCTTAGTGTTGAGATGGAGATCTCTGGGAGAGCTTTTGCTGTTTGATATTACATGGAGCCAGGAGGTCTCTGGTGGACCAATGTCCTGAACCCGGCTCTCCCACCTCAGAGGCACAGGCCGGACATGCAGCCAGAGCACCAAGACCTTGTCAGCCACACGGCTCAGAAGAAAAGGTAGAAAAAAGTAAAGAAAGAAAAAACGAAAAGAAAGTTATTAAAATAAAAAATAATTATTAAAAATTAAAAAAATTGGGGCTTCCCTGGTGGCGCAGTGGTTGAGAGTCCGCCTGCCGATGCAGGGGATACGGGTTCGTGCCCCGGTCCGGGAAGATCCCACATGCCGCGGAGCGGCTGGGCCCGTGAGCCATGGCCGCTGAGCCTGCGCGTCCGGAGCCTGTGCTCCGCAACGGGAGAGGCCACAACAGTGAGAGGCCCGCGTACCGCAAAAAAAAAAAAAAAAAAAAAAAAAAAAAAAATTAAAAAAATTGAGAAGTAATTTAAAAAAGAAAAGAAAGAAAGAAGAGAGCAACCAAACCAGAAAACAAATCCACCAATGATAATAAGTGCTAAAACCTATGCTAAAAAAAACAAAAAGGAAAAACAAAAAAATGGACAGACAGAACCCTAGGACAAATGGTAATAGCAAAGGTATACAGACAAACTCACACAAAGAAGCATACACATACACACTCACAAAAAGAGAAAAAGGAAAAATATATATATATCTATATATTTTTAAAAAAGGAAGAGAGCAACCAAATCAATAAACAAATCTACCAATGATAATAAACTCTAAATACCAAACGAAGGTAAACATAAAATCAGAAACAAATTAGATGCAGACCGCAAACCCCAAGTCTACAGTTGCACCCAAAGTCCACCGCCTCAATTTTGGGAACATTTGTTGTCTGTTCCGGTATTCTTCAGACACAGTGTACATCAAGTTGATTGTGGAGATTTAATCCGCTGCTCCTGAGGCGGCTGGGAGATTTCCCTTTCTCTTCTTTGTTTGCACAGCTCCCTGGGCTCAGCTTTGGTTTTGGCCTCACCTCTGTGGGTAGGTCGCCCGAGGGCGTCTGCTCTTTGCTCAGACAGGACAGGGTTAAAGGAGCAGGGGATTCGGGGGCTGTGGCTCACTCAGGCCAGAGAAGGAATTGACTAGACCAGAGAAAGAAGTGATGCCTGGTTAGCTAAGATTCTGACAAGATAGGGCTGGTACCTCCGGCTCAGGTGTAGCAGCTAGCCTTAGGAACACAAATGGTTCCCTTTCTGTGACAGGACAGAAGGAGATCAGAATTGAAGCGCATGGGACAGGTTTGCATATTAGGTTTTGGAAAGATGAGAGAGTCATCTTCCGATGGCCTCTGTTTTATCTGCAGCATAGATGTGATAGGGAAGGGGCACGAGGGAAAGAGGTAGGGGTTACGGACAGTTGGAGGTTGGAAGAGAATAAAGGAGATTAAAAATGATCGTTTGGAGAGCAGGTGAGGGATTAGTAGGCATTGTTTGTTGCCCATTTGAGGTTTGCCATCCTGAATTTATGGTGATACGAATCTTCCCCTCGGTGTGACTTTCTCCAGCTTATCTGCTTGAGTGTAAACTCAGAAAGCAGAGTTGGGTTCGTCAGGGTTAAAACCGTGTTGTCTCAGTGCAAAGACTGTTGTCTTCTCGCATCATTAAGACGATGGACCACAGAATCTATGTGGCCTGTTTCAATGAAGATCAAGGGTTGGAAAGTGGCCATAGCTTCTAATCATTTACTGAGAGTTAGTTGTGGTAGAGAAGAAATTGAGTTTTAATTACGTATTTAAAGCTTCTAAAGTGTTCTTTTAAATCACACCAGATTGATGGGAAATGAGCTCTTTAAAATATGTTAAGGAAAACTGAATACTGTAAAATGGAGCTTTGGCACTTATTGAAATGTATGCTCTGAGGAGTTTAATTTTCCATAGGATTTTTGTAATCCCACTTTGTAAGGAAATCTATTGGCCTAACATGGGAGGACAAGTATAAAGGAAAAGATGCATAGTTTTTCAAGTCTGCCAGCGTTTTAGTTTGACACTTGTCCCGTAAAGCGACTGCAGTGGTCTTGGTTGGTTCTGCTTTTGTTCTAGGCGTGGGGAGTAAAAACTGAACCTTTGATTCTAAGGTCATCTGGAGTAGAGGGAAGAAGTCAGTTTCTTTCATTATCACTTGGGGGCCTTTTTTATTTTTTATTTTTTAATCCACATGGCTGTAGGAGCCCTCTGGGTGCTTGCACCTCTGTTGAAAACCAAGATAAATTGTGAACATTCCATTGTTGGCCTCTCCACTGTTAAGGCTGGCTGCTTCTGTGACGTCACCTGGCAGCACGTGCTTGTCTCAGGGACCCAGGCAGGCCTTCAGGCCAAGGGCCTCCAGCAATGCTGCTGGTCTCCATGGGATGCCTTCACGCCACTGCAGCAGGTCAACTGCCAGAACCCTCCTCTAGCCATTTTCTCTCCTGTGTTAGAGGAAAATTGTCTTCCCACCTTATAAATCATTACAAATTCCCCACGTAAATGATGAAGCTATCATCCTTGTGAAATAATATCAGCATCATAGGGTAAAGCTCACATCTCCTTGGCCACCATCTCCAATTCCGGCACCTCCCCCCCGCATAAGTCACCACTGTAACCAGGTTGCTGTGTATCTTGCCAGACTTTATGTAAACATAGACATATGTGTCTGTATGTCCCAGAAATATACGTAGAAATGCTTTGTGTTCTCTTTTCCTTTTTCTTGTCATATAGTATCCTTCTGCAGTTTTATTTTTTCTCTCGACATTATATGTTCTCAGTGCATGTGGATATATCTCATTTTTTAAACTGCAGTCTGATATTCCACCATGTAGGTATTTTATGATATCTTACACCATTCTATTACAATTATTTAAAATCTTTCCCTGATACTAACAATTCTGCAGTGAAGACCACGTTCATCTTTATGCACCTCTGCAAGGACTTCTTTCAAGTGAATAGAAAGAAGTGGAGTTGCTGCTCCTGGAATATATTTATTTTACATGCAAAGATAGTACAGATGGTTCTTGTGTACATACCTTTCATCCATTTTCAGTTTCCCCTGATATTATCTTATGTTTCCATGGCACCTCTGTCAAAACTAAGAAAGCACATTGGTACATTGCTGTTAACTAAAGTCTAGGCTTTATTTGGATTTCACTAGGTCTCCCAAACGTCCTCTTTCTATTCTAGGATCCAGTCCATGATACCACAGTGCATTGATTTGGTGCATCTCCTTTGTCTCCTCTGGTCTATAGCAGTTCCACATACTTTCCCTATTTTTCATGACCTTGACTGTTTTGAGGAGTACTGGTTAAGCATTTTGTAGAATGTCCCTTAGTTGGGGTTTGTCTGATTTTGTCTCTTGGTTAGATTGAGGTTATAGGTTTTGAAAAGAATACTATCACATCACATCACATCAGGGGGTACATGGAATCCACAGCCATCACTGGCTGTGTTCAGCTTGGTCACCTGGCGAAGTAATGCTGGCCAGGCCTCCTCACTGTGAACTGACTGTTCTTCCCTTTCCATATCCTTTTCTTTGGAATCGAGTCACCAATTCCAGCCCACAGTCAAAGAAGAGGGGGGAAGGTAAGCTGCACCTCCTAGAAGGGCTTAGTATCTACATATATTATTTGAAATTTTTACTTAAGGAAGATTTGTTTCTTTTCCTCTGTTTATGTATTTATTCAGTTATTTTTATCTGATGTACTCATGTATTTTTATTTCATACCTTGGGTTATAAACCAACACTATGTTATTTATTTATTTATTTATTAATATTCATAGCAGTTTTATTTTTAATAACCCCAAACTGGAAATAACTCACATGTCCATCAGCAGATGAATGGACAAGCATATTGTAATAGCCATGTAGTGGAATACCACTGAGCAATGAAAAAGGAATGAATTACTGATCTGTGCAGCAACGTGAATGATTTTACTTTCTTTGTGAATTTTTTTTTTTGGCTGTGTTTGCCATGTGGCACATGGGATCTTAGTTCCCCGGCCCAGGATCGAACCTGTGCCCCCCACAGTAGAAGTGCAGAGTCTTTACCACTGGACTGCCAGGGGAGTCCCTGTGAGTCATTTGTTTTTAATTGAATTAAAGTTGATTTACAATATTCTGTTAGTTTCAAGTGTACAACATAGTGATTCAGTATTTTTATATATTATACTCCATTTAAAGTTATTATAAAATTGGCCATATTCCCTGTGCTATACAATATGTTATTTATTTTATTTATTTATTTGCTCTTTATTCTGTTGCTCAAGTTGTTGCATCTTTGGACATTGGGAGCCCTTTTTGGCTGGCTCCCTGTGTCCTTTGACATGCTCTCATACTTTTAATTTTTGATCATCTTCCTACTTTCTGATACTACAAAATGCTCCAGAGTCATCTTATACTTTCCCTACCCCAGCCCTGGAATCAGCCATAAAAGAAGCCCTGGTTCTTTTTGTTGGAGAATGGAAGTGATCCTTACTGCTAGTATTTTAAATATTAATACTTAGATGATGCCCAGTTTTTCTCCTAGGGGCTCTTCTAATTGGCACTTTTACTCCTCATACCTGTTCTAGTACTTGATTATATTAGGTTTATTAATTTTGGCCAACCTGACAGAGTTATATCATTTTAAGTGAGTGTTTCCCTGATTGTGTGGTTGAACATCTGTGTTTATGTTTACTAGCCATTCGAGCTTCTTCCGTGGATAGCCTGTTCATATTCCTTTGCCTGCTTAAGCTGGTGTCTGTGAGTCTGTGTGTTTGTGTCTTTGGTATTAGGAGTACTTATAGATTGTGATATATATATATATTTATCATGCCTTGTGATACATAGAAGTTTACATTTTGATCCTATCAAAATTAAAATAAGAATTGGAAGGCTTTCGCTTCTGTATCACACTTAAGGAGACCTTCTTTCTAACATGGCCATTCATGCTTTTACGCCAATCATCTACTGCAACTGCTAATCCAAAGATCTCAGGTGGTCACCTGCTAAGCAAAATCATTTGCTTTTTCTCAAGTTTTAGCACTCAGCATTATTCACCATTTCTTCTTGGAAGGGTTTGCCTTGGCATTCTCCTGGTTTTGTTCTGACCTGTTTGACCTTTTCCCTTTCCTTTTTCTTTTGACCTCTTCCCATCCTCTCCTGCTACATCTGCTTTGACTTATACCCTGCTAACATGTCCTCCCCGACTCCTTCCCCTTTGCGAAGCTCATCTGCTGTCATGGTAGAAGCTCTAATTTCTGTTGAGTAAAACTTTTCACGTCTTCGTTCCCAGTCCTCCCTTTCACTTATATTCTGTGCTTATGTCTGCATCTTGTCTAGGTTGTCTCTGCCCCAGATCTCATTGATCCCATATCCCAAATTCAGTATGGCCAAGGTAGAAGAAACTCATTAACATTCCTGGTGAACATACGCTTCCTCTTGTCGGTGTCTCTGTCAATGGCATCATGATCCTGCTAGTCAGCCAGGCTCAAATCCTAAAGCTGGCCTTCGATTGTTTCCTGCTCCCCGCACACCCAACCAGTTGTGAAGTCATGTCCATTCTACCTTCAAAATCTCCTTCGTATCTATTCTTTCTTTTCTCCTCATAATTACTGTTAACCTACTTCAAGACTTTGTTGGGCTTCCCCGGTGGCGCAGTGGTTGGGAGTCCGCCTGCCGATGCGGGGGACACGGGTTCGCGCCCCGGTCCGGGAGGATCCCACGTGCCGCGGAGCGGCTGGGCCCGCGAGCCGTGGCCGCTGAGCCTGCGCGTCCGGAGCCTGTGCTCCGCAACGGGAGAGGCCACAGCAGTGAGAGGCCTGCGTACCGCAAAATAAACTCACAGGCAGGGCTTCCCTGGTGGCGCAGTGGTTGAGAGTCCGCCTGCCGACGCAGGGGACGCGGGTTCGTGCCCCGGTCCGGGAGGATCCCACGTGCCGCGGAGCGGCTGGGTCCGTGAGCCGTGGCCGCTGCGCCTGTGCGTCCGGAGCCTGTGCTCCGCAACGGGAGAGGCCACAGCGGGGAGAGGTCCGTGTACCGCAAAAAAAAAAAAAAGACTTTGTCACTTTTCATGTGATGTTTATAAGTGTTTCTTCGACCTATTTGAACTCTCTAGTCCAGCCTGTATTCTGCAGCCAGCCCGGCCATCTCAGTCATATCACTCCCCCGCTTTCTTTTGTACCCAAAGTCTTTATCTCCTTGGATTAGTATATGGGGTCTTTCACAGCCTGCTCCAGTTTCACCACCCGGGCCCTGCCTTCCCCTGTGCCTGCCACGTGTTCTGTCACGTCCAATCAGAATGGAGTTCTGCAACTTCTCAAATATTTGTTCACCTGTGCAGGTCATATATAGTTAAGTGTGTTTGTTAAGAGTCTGTAATTACCCATAGGACTCTAAGCTTTCCATTTCAACCAATATACCTGTGCTTTTTGTAGTATTTCCGAAAGAAAGGGATTGATCTGGGAAATGATGTCTTTCTTTTTAAGTAGTCCCGCATGGGTAAGGTCTTCAGTAAGAAACCTATAAAAATTTTTTTTCTTCTGTTATCCATGGCTCATAAACTCTTCTTTACATCTTAGGGAATTAACATAAAAATAAATATAGAGAAGCTTATTCTAGGTCCTGTGGATTCTTGGATTTTTAAGAAAGTCCTTAACATCTCTTATTTCCATCATTTTTCTCCTTTTAGCAACATAAAATAATAATACCTTTACCAGTGGAGTGGCTTAACCTTGCTAATTTTATCACAGAGTTTGTCTCTAAATCAATAAGGCCACAACGGAGAGATTGGGAGGCATAGCTGACATTTTATATGCTAGGTTGTTCCAGTTAATGCCGGAAAGTTTTTCAGGCATAGTTGAGTTTTCTGAATAGAATTGTCTCTAAGTTCAAATAAGATTTATATAGACACTGTGGACTACCATTGCCACTTTTCCTTGGGGTTAATATTTTTGTGTTTCCTGTGCATTACGTACTCTCTGTTTTTGTAAGCTTGATATAAATCCCCTGCTCTTTAAAGTGTTTAAGAATAAATATTACGGTTTTAGTGATTTGACAGTGATCATTATAACTCACTGATTGAGCTTTTATTATGCATCAGGCTTGTGCTAAGCTTTTTAATACATTATATCATTGAATCTTCATATCTCTGTGCTTACCACTGTTTATAGAAACTAAGGTTACTTGCCCAGTGAGGCACAGCTAAGATGTATTAGACTTAGGATTCAAAAACAGGTCTGTCTTCAAAACCCTGGGCTATGTCTGCCACGTGTCTTTGTATTAGTATTAAAGGACTAGCATCTAAAGCCACTGCCAGTGAAGCAAGAATAGTGGTGGAGGTGGATTTATTTACTTAGCACTCTAGATTTATACCATCAAACCTCACTTAAACCCCCAAGTAAGAGTAACTAATCCATTCTTTTTATCTACCTAATAAAGCCTAAACTTGTCTACTTAGTGCCTTTAAACCTAATTTCAGTACCTACTCTTTTTTCCCTCCTGGTTGCAAATAGCAGCCTTAAGTGGCTGCCCCCTGAGCCCATCTTAGTTTATTTCCCCATTCCCATGCACTCACTAATGGCTTCAAACCATCCTGGTGCTTTTTGGGCTGACCCCCTTCCCTTTCTTTTCCATATTTGACACACAGACAGGGCTCCTTTGCAAATACTTCATTTTTCCAATATTCTCCATAGTGAGCTCTCATTTAGGTCTCCTGCTTCATTTCTTTTCCCTGGTCTTTGGACCTAATTCCAATAGCTATTTGTATATTATTCACCTCACCCTTTTCCCATTGGGGTAACTGACTTAGTCACTGTAAAACCTCCAGATCCTCCTTGGCTTACCAGCTACTTTTTACCTCTTTGATGAAACCATTTGGTCTGTGTTTATAAACACCTGCAACAAAAGCAGAACTTAAGGATAGGAGTTAGAAATGCTTTGTTCTTAGCAAAATTCTTACCTAACTAGTTCTTTAGACGCTTAGAGATATATGCAAATTATTAGTTAAATTTACATATAACTCAGCAAATGTGTTCTAGAAGAGTAGTATGAACCTGGAACAAGATTAAGGTAACGATACTATGTTCTAATTGAAAAAGTGGCATGGGGCTTCGTGATGCAGTTGTAGACATGCATTTCTTAAATTTAATACTCTCGGGCTTCCCTGGTGGCGCAGTGGTTGAGAGTCTGCCTGCCGATGCAGGGGACGCGGGTTCGCGTCCCGGTCCGGGAAGATCCCACGTGCCGCGGAGCGGCTGGGCCCGTGAGCCATGGCCGCTGAGCCTGCGCGTCCGGAGCCTGTGCTCCGCAATGGGAGAGGCCACAACAATGAGAGGCCCGCGTACCGAAAAAAAAAAAAAAAAAAAAAAATTACTACTCTCATCTGGTGTGGGACTTCAGCAGTCTGAGGTAGGACAGCCACAGGGGTGATTCCCCCATCTACAGCTGGGCTGATTGTTAGGGTGTTTGATATTGAGATGACCTGAAGCATTTGGGGTGCTTAGAAGTTGTAGGAGGGCATTTGACATTTTACAATGGGAAGAGTATGGAATTGGAGTCAGACGTGGAATCCAGTCCCAGATTTTCCATTGACTAGCTACGTTGGCAGGACAGGTGGCATGTCCTCTCTGGGCCTTAATTTCCTCATCTTTTGGGATGGGTATACTTCAGCATTCTGCAATACCACGACTTTGGGACACACATAAGCATTTTAAAGAGTGTGACCTCAAGCTCTTTCTTGTGTTTAGTTTTTCTTATAAACTGAAGGCTTAATTTTCCCTTGCCACAGGTATTTAGTGAATGCAATGTGTAGTGACAGATTCATTTCAACAGACATTCACTTAGGCTTCCTGTGTGTAAAACTTTCTGCTTAGAGATATAAAAAATAAAAATATAAAGAAGATGGAATTTTAGCTTCCAGAGTCTCAGTGTTTAATCTTGGAAACTGGCAAATTACCTAAAAGCTTTAGAAGATACATAGGCTATGTCCTGTGATAGACAAACAAGGGGCTTTCTGATCATGTCTAATTAAGGAAAATTTCATGGATAAGGTAGCATTTGATCTGAGAATGAAGAAATGGAAAGATAATGGGGGCAAATGGTTGAAGAGGAGAGAGTCTGAGCAAAGGTGGAAAATTACAGGATGGATTTCCCAAAATATATTTCAAAAGATATTAATAGATATTTTTTCGGGGGGGGAGAAAATGATGCCAAAGTCAAATAATACTCTTTGAGATTTTTACTGTGCAATTACTGTTGCCTATTATTACGACCATTTTGTTATTAAACAAATTGGTGAATCAGTGGCTCAGTGAAACTGTATATGTAGATATTTTTAACTGCTATACTGCTCAGCACCTTAATATTCTAAAGGTAAATACGATTTACTAAGAGGAACATATAGCATTTACCATTTATGAGTCTTACATGATCACGGAACCCTTTTTCATGGGTACGCTAGGTCCAAAGAATTTTTTTTTTTTTTTTTTTTTTTTTTTTGCGGTACGCGGGCCTCTCACTGTTGTGGCCTCTCCCGTTGCGGAGCACAGGCTCCGGACGCGCAGGCTCAGCGGCCATGGCTCATGGGCCCAGCCGCTCCGCGGCATGTGGGATCCTCCCGGACCGGGGCACGAACCCGTGTCTCCTGCATCGGCAGGCGGACTCTCAACCACTGCGCCACCAGGGAAGCCCCAAAGAATATATTTTTGAGAAATTGCACAAGAAGATCCTACGTATCAGAGGGACAGAGTGAATATAGAAAGAGAGATTTCCTGATATTAATTGAACCAAAGTTGGCAAGTAAGAGTTAAAGGAAGAAAGAGGTTGAAGAATGTTATGTTCACACGGAAGCCAGTTTTTTTTCAGCTGGTAGGTGTCAGTGTGTGGCTTGGTTACATCCAGCAAGGGGAATAGATGAAAGGAGGGCAGTTACAAGTCGGTCATTTTCAACGATGCCTGTTTACCGAAGGAAAACAGTTCATAAGAGAATTTATATCTGTTTACACTGTTAAAGTTAATATGTTTTAAACCACTTAAATAATGAATTTTATTTTGCTCACACACACTCCCAAGAACCCTGCCCTACTGGTAACACACAGGTAAGATGGAAGGTTTATTTATTTATTTGCTTGTTCATGAATTCGTCTAATAGATGGTGTGTCAGGTGATAGGTAGACACTAGTAAGTAAAAGCTACAAGACTCTTGCTCTTGCAGAACATACAGTCTAAGAATGGGACTAATCTATATCTGGTATTATGTATTTTGCAGAGTATCACGATCACCTACCTGGTGACTGCATGGAAAAAACCCCAAAGGCAAAGCCAGTTCTTAGTAAAGGACTCAAATGGAAGTAATCTCTAGAGTGGTTTATAATACGAAATATGTCCAACAGTACCTCTGTGCACACTAGCCTATCTTATTGGACGCTGTCCAGTGTGCTGGGTTCCCAGGATTGCAGCTACAGGGAAACTACCCGGTGAGGAGTTAAAACTACTGGGTCTGTTATGCGAATACACACACTGGTGCCCGTGGCCAGTTTCTCCTACTTTATCCTCCTTTCCCTAAAGAATGCAAGAGGTTTTTACAGAGACAAACTACAGATCCCATTTCTTTTTTAACATCTTTATTGGAGTATAATTGCTTTACAATGGTGTGTTAGTTTCTGCTTTACAACAAAGTGAATCAGCTATACATATACATATATCACCATATGTCCTCCCTCTTGCGTCTCCCTCCCACCCTCCCTATCCCACCCCTCTAGGTGGTCACAAAGCACCCAGCTGATCTCCCTGTGCCATGCACCTGCTTCCCACCAGCTATCCACCCTACGTTTGGTAGTGTATATATGTCCATGCCACTCTCTCATTTCATCACAGCTTACCCTTCCCCCTCCCCATATCCTCAAGTCCATGCTCTAGTAGGTCTGTGTTTTATTCCCGTCCTACCCCTAGGCTCTTCGTGACATTTTTTTTTCTTAGATTCCATATATATGTGTTAGCATACGGTATTTGTTTTTCTCCTTCTGACTTACCTCACTGTGTATGACAGACTCCAGGTCCATCCACCTCACTACAGATCCCATTTCTTTACCGTGGAGACATGACGTATAAATTTTGGAGGGCTTATTTGACATATTAGCCTATTTATATAAACTCTGTGTGTGTGCGCGCTGAAATCTATGGAAACAAAAGAAAATTTAATAGAAAATTTTTAACTTACAACTGTTTTTTTTAACATGAAGATCTTAATTATTTTACTGATTCACTTGGAACTTTTGCAGGCGACGCTAGTTAATGCTAATGTGACTTGTACATCTAATTCTCTGAAACCGTATTGATTATGCCTGGCCGTTCTACCTCGTAAGGCTGTGTCCTTGGCAGAATTATGGATAATCAGATGCTTGGTGAAAAACCTTAAGGGAAAATTCCAAAAGTTGGGAATTCAGGAAATACTCCGGAGAAGATAGTTTTTGTTCAGCCAGTTTAGAAGGTAAATGTTAATTGGTTAGGGATTGCTACGCTCGTGTTCTTTTAATAAATCTTCAAAATGATAAATCTTTTTTATCAATAGAATTTCTCCACTTTAACTGCTTACATAAGATCTTCCTTAGCGAAAATTGGGGGCGGGAGAGGCAGATTTAACTTGTAAGCCCTGGGAACATCTCAGGAATTATCATTCATCCTTCATTGTATAGTTTCATTCATTTGTGAAAGCCAAACAACTAAAGGTTCTATTTAGATACTTGTAAAAATGGTTTGTTACCCAATTCACAGGATTGTTGAAAAACGACCTGATCCCTACCTAACTCAGTATATTAATCAATCAGTGCCTTGTATTCATTTAGCAAGCATGGTGCTAGGAAAAATGAGTTATTCCTGGCAGATTAAGTATAATCTCACCTTCTTGGTATCATTTGGGTTACCTGATGGTGTGTGATGATTTTAAAGTCTGTCCACCGGTTCTTTATTCCTCCTTTTAAGAGGTGGTGCTTAATTCTCTTGTCCCTTGGTGTCAGCTGAACCTACTGACTGACTTCTCAGCAGTAGAACCGGGCGGATGTGGCCAAGTGTGGATTCTGAGAGTAGGTTATAAAAGGCACAGCGGAGTCCTCCTTGCTCCGGGTCTCCAGTCACTCGCTCTGGGGGAGTCCATCTGCCAGCCTGAGGACACTGGGGCCCCAGCCCAACCTTCACATGATGCCCTCCTGGCATCTTGGCTACCAGCTCGTGAGAGATCCTGAACCAGAGCCAGCCAGCTCACTCGTTCCCAGATTCCTGTCCCACAGAAACGGTGAGATGTTTGTTGTTTCAGCTGCCAAGTTTTGGAGTGGTCGTTAAGCAGTAGCAGATGACTAACCGCAGGGATAAGACAGAAACCTGGAGGCCTGGGACCTACTACCCACACCTCCAGCAAATTTCAGGGTGTCCGTGAGCCCCATGAAATCGGATAGAAAAGTATGTGTGTATTATGCATGTGCATTTCTCTTGGCAAGTATTCAAAGCTTTCATCAGTTTCTAAAAGGAGTCCTTAATCTCTGAAAGACTCTAAATCTTTCTTTTATTCAGAGGAAATAGAGCAGCAGGGCCCAGAGAAATATATAGAAAGCTTTCATTGTGGGAAACGTCTCTTATATATAAGTAATTGATGTGTATTTGCTGACGAAACCTGGAGTGAATTGGGCTTTAAACAGTGAAAAGAACTTACACAGTCACATGGGACGGTTCCCTTTCAAAATGCGTTCGGTTGTTTTAGATCAGGGCTGGGCAGACTATAGCCAGCAGGACAAGTTCGAGATCCCCCACTCCCTTGCTTTTGTACATAAAATTTTACCGAAACATAGCTACGTGCATTTGTATAAACAATGTCTAAGGCTGCTTCTGCCGAATAAGAGCACACTTGAGTTGTGGTGACAGGTGCCCCACGAGACTCAAACATTTGTTATCTGACCCTTTATGAAAAAGTTTGCCGATCTCTCCTTTGGAATGCTGAGATGAGGCTGGCGTTCTTGTGGGGTAAAAGTAGTAGCTAAGACGCATCTTTCCAGCTGAAGAGTGAACACACCACCTGCCACGTAGCAGACTCTGTCACAGGTCGGTAATCCATTGACGGCTACTCTCCGTCCTGGTCTAAGGAAGCAGTGGCCATCTGGACAGGCTCCCGGAGAGATGAGGTTTGTAGAACAGAGGGCCTGGGTTAATGGTGCTGGGTCAGAGGTGAACACCCCAGGGTGCTGAACTACTCAAAGCGGCTCTTCAGCTATAAGGGGTATAAGTAGGGGAGCTTGCTGTGATTTGTTACTGTAAAACTCTTGCTTCCCCTGTATTTATCCCGATGACTTGATGTCTTCCATTTTTCCCCAAGAAAATTTCATAAATGATCTATAAATGATGCATACTTTATTTTGAAATAAAGAGGCTTGAGGGCTAGATTCTAGTCTATTTCCATTCTGTTTGGTATAGTATCGTGAACTGTCTTGTCCCTAAGAGTTGCTGATTGATTCTTCCAGATAAAAATGATATTCCCTTTAGTACTGGGCTTCGCGTTCTGGAACTTCAGGTGAGATTCTGTTTCCTCGAAGTTAACTTCCTGCAAGCAGCCGGTTTTGCTCTGTACTTTTGGTTTCCATTGTGCTAAATGTTTATTTTTTAATGTCTAAGACATTTCTCAAGCTTTAATAATGTCCAGTTTAGAAAATATCTCAAAAGGAAATGGCACATAGTAGCTTGTGTCAGTGTTTTGTACAGTCTTCTTGTCTTATTTCTGCTGACCGTGACTGCCCGGGTGCTCTACCTCCAGCTTGATACCTGCCATACTGTCGTATGTACTAACATCAACCTCATGCGAACGCTGGCTAATGTCCTTAGCAGGGAAGAGCAGTTACCAGATTCACGCATCTGCATTCAAAGCCAGTTGCTGAAGAGCTCTGTCTGTATGGCTGGTTACGCCGGTGACAGTATTCGTTTTCTTACATCTTAAACTTCGGCGAGGGAGCCAGTCTCTCAGAGTACTTTAGCTAATTTCCTAGGAGTGCTTACCAAACTTATAATCTAATAAATTACCTTTTGTTACGAACTGTTTTGAATTTATAGAAAAGTTAAAGATGGGACTTCCCTGGTGGTCCAGTGGTTAATACTCTGTGCTCCCGATGCAGGAGGCACGGATTCGATCCCTGGTTGGGGAACTAAGATCCCGCAAGCCGCACGGCATGGCTGAAAAAAAAAAGAAAGAAAAGTTAGAGGATAATGTAATGAGCTTCCTTTTTCTTTTTCCCAGTTTTTAATAAACTTTACCATTGCCATATTTGCGATAGATAGATAGATAGATAGATAGATAGGTAATTTTTGAAAATAAGATATTAATACAGTTGAAGCTTCCTCTGAATCCACCTTCTTTCGTTTTCCCCAGAGAAAATGTGAGTTCTGAAATTTGGTGTTTACCATTGTCATGCATACTTTTATAAATAAGAAGCTTATATGCTGTTGATCACCATTCGTATTTTTACAAAATATGTGTACCCTTTTACTTTTACTAAATATAAATATTAAGACTAATACTCTTCATTTGTGTGTTTTTAAATGCCATGTAAATGGTATCAGGTTGTATGTATTCTTTTGCAACTTGCTTTTTTCACTTAACATTGTGCTTTTTAGGCTTTTCCATGTTGAAACTTATATTCATTTATTTTAACTATGGTAAAATATTCCTTTGTTAGAATATAGCACAACTTATTTATCTGTTATCCTTTCAGTGGACATTTAAGTTGTTTTCAGTTTTTTTCATTACAAATAATGCAGCTTTGAGCATTCTCATTCATATGTCTTATTAATATACATGAGCTCTTCTCTTCTTTACACTAAGAAGTGGAATTATTGGGTCTTAGAGTACGTTTTCAGTACTATTAGCTAATTCCAAGTAGCTGTCCAAAGTAAGCTATTCAAATTTACACTCATAACAGCATCATAAGCATTCCTGTTGTTTCACATCATGGTCAACACTTTTTAATTTGCCAATTTTGATATTTCATTATTATAAATAGTACTTTCCTAATTACTGGTGTGATTGAGCACTGACTTTATTTTAAAACTTTTACTCTTTAACATTGTGTTGGTGATATTAGCTAATGCAGTTAAACAAGAGAAAGCAATTACAGTCATAAGAATTAGAAAGGAAGAAATAAAAACTCTTAGAGGGTGATATGATTCTATATCAAGGAAATCCAAAAGTATCCAGGAAAAAATGACTGCAGACAATAAAATAATTTATTAAATTAGCAAGTTATGTAGAGGTTAATTGTTTGTTATTATACAATCAAAAATCACTTAGAATGTATTATGAAAGGTAATACCCCACTTATAGTAAATAGCCAGAGGTGGGGGGGGAATACATAAACTTAACAAGAAATGTCCAAAACTTGTATGAGGAAAACTGTAAAAGAAAGAGACCACAAAAGTTGCCATAAGCAAAAAGTTTTCTTATCTTTTGGATAAGAAAGCTAAAAATCATAAAAATTCCAGTTAACCCTAAATTAATGTATAAACCCAATAAAATAAAATAATAAAAATACCATCAGACTTTGTTTTGTTTTCAGCCAGACAAGTTGATTTACAAAATTCACTTGGAAACAAATGAAATTAGTCAGGAGAACCCTGAAAAATAAAAGAAACCAGGGGAGAGACTAGACCTATCAGCTATTAAAGTGTGTTAAGCTACTGTAATTAAAATAGTATGAGACTGACCCATGAATGGACAGACCATTGGAATTCAGTAGAAATAGACCTGAGCTCATATGGAAATAGAATATATAATAAAGGTGGCCTCTCAAATCACGAAATACAGAATTTATAATAATTTGTGTTGGGATAATGGGACAGATACAAGGGAAAAGATAAAATTTTAATCTTTGCATCCTGCACTATGTACATTCCAAATGGATCAGAGGTTTTAAAAAAAATATGAGTGAATTCTTCCACCACCTTGGAGTGCGGCAAATTTTTCTGACTCAAAATCTAGAAGCAATAAGGAGAAAGAATGATGAATTTGATTACATTAACAAAAATAACTTTTGTACAACAAAAGAGCATCATAAGGTAAAAAAGAATAACTATGAAAACTCTTTGTAAATTAAACCACAGACAGAACAGAGGCTAACAACCTGAATGTATGAAAATCTACAGAGAAGAAGGCCAACAACCCTATAGAAAAATGGACTGAAGATATTCACACATATTTCTTAGGGACAGAAATGCAAAGAACTCTTAAACATATAAAAAGATGTTCAGTCTCACTCCTGATAAAATAAATGCAAAATAAAACTCCTCTGAGTTTTATTAGATTGGCAAAAATCCAAAAGTTTGGCAACATATTTTCCTGATGAAACTGTGGGGAAATGAGAAATCTCATACAATGCTGGAATGCAAAATGGTACAATCCTGACGCAGGAGAATGTGACAAAATTACAAGTGCATTTCCTTTTTGTTCCAGCAATCCCACTTCTAGAAATTTATTCCAGTGACACATTGGCCAAAAATGAAAGGACATATATACACAAGACTATTCAGTGTAGTACTATTTGTACTGTTAGTAACGTGAATGAATGAATGAAAGAAATAAAGAAACAACCTAAATGTCCATCCATATGTGATGCATTCTTTTTTTAAAATTTTATTTATTTAATTAATTTATTTTTGGCTGCGTTGGGTCTTCGTTGCTGCACGTGGGCTTTCTCTAGTTGCAGCGCACGGGGGCGACTCTTCGTTGCGGTGCACGGACTTCTCATTGCAGTGGCTTCTCTTGTTGTGGAGCATGGGCTCTAGGCATGTGGGCTTCAGTAGTTGTGGCTCGTGGGCTCAGTAGTTGTGGCTTGCGGGCTCTAGAGAAGCAGCCTCAGTAGTTGTGGTGCACGGGCTTAGTTGCTCCGTGGCACGTGGGCTTTTCCCGGACCAGGGCTCAAACCTGTGTCCCCTGCCAATGCAGGTGGACTCCTAACCGCTGCGCCACCAGGAAAGTCCCTGCATTCTTGCAATTAAGAACCATACGACTGTAAAATGTGAGGAAACTTTTTGGTGAAGAAAAGTATGTACAGTATGCTCTGGTGAAGAAAATGGTATATGGTATTCTATCACTTATTGAAGAAGGGTTAGAATATGAATATATTTGCTTATATTTTAAAAAGTCAAAGGATAAAAACCTTAAATAACATATAAAAGGAGGAAGAGAAGAGGGTGAGTAGAGTAAGGGTGAAGTTAGACTTTAAAAAAATCTACCAGATTTTGTAGATTTTGTGCACGTATTTTACATAATTATAAGACAAAATACAATTTTTAAAAGCCACCCCTAAAAATCCAAGGGAGGGGCACCTAAGTGCACATATACTGTTGGTAGCATAAACACATGAAGAGGAAGCGCTCCAGTGACTTTAAAATATAGGAAGTGGACCATACGTCTCTCTTGGGATATATCCTCATGACAAAAGAAACGACAAAAACATCTTAAAGCCTTTTCACTGGTCATATTGTTGGTGATCATGTGGCTGATATAGTGAAGCTGTTGTTATATGCATTTTAGGATAAGTCAAATCAGTAATTATGTTGGTGTCACGAGAACTGGGATTTTTGGCAAGGGAGAAAGAAGATATACATGCAGGACTGAAGAGGTTAGAAACCTCTGTAGGGCTTCCCTGGTGGCGCAGTGGTTGAGAGTCCGCCTGCCGATGCGGGGGACGCGGGTTCGTGCCCCGGTCCGGGAAGATCGATCCCACGTGCCGCGGAGCCGCTGGGCCCGTGAGCCGTGGCCTCTGAGCCTGCGCGTCCGCAGCCCGCGCTCCGCAACGGGAGAGGCCACAACAGCGAGAGGCCCGCGTACCGCAAAACAAAAACAAAAACAAAAACAAACCCCTCTGTAGTCCTGCATTTGAAATAGTATATTAAAATGAATTCACGATTTATTTATTTATTTTAAAATTTATTTTATTGAAGTATAGTTGATTTACAATGTTGTGTTAATTTCTGCTGTACAGCAGTGATTCAGTTATATATATATTTTTTTCATAGTGGTTTGTTATAGTATATTGAATATAGTTCCCTGTGCTCTACAGTAGGACCTTGGTGTTTATGCGTTCTATAGATACTAGTTTGCGTCTGCTGACCCCAAACTCCCAATCCATCCCTCCCCCACCTCCACCTTCCCTTGGCAACTACAAGTCTGTTCTCTATGTCTGTGAGTCTGTTTCTATTTCAACTTAATTAGGCTTCACTAGCTAAATATGGGTCAATCTGAGTCAATAAAGATAATAGCTTAATAATAAGAATAAAACAATAAATACGTTTAGGTCCGTGAGTTCATAATGATACTAAAAAAAAATCAAAAAAATTTCATTGGTCATTGCCTTTGGAAGATGCTAGGGAACCACCTCATTGCTTTGAAAAGGGGGGAAAAAAATCTAGCATTTATCCTGCCTTTTCTCTCTGAACTGCACCTCAATGGAACCAAATAGATCACGAGGCAAAGTTTCTTTTTATAGAAGGATTCCAGCCAATAAATGAAAAAGAAATCATAGAATTGGGATATCACCATTTCCTGATCCATCATGAAATAATGGGACTTGGAAATGGTCATCTATGGATACTAACATCACCAGAAGAAAGGCAGAAGAGGGGAGTTGATTATACGCCTCCTGATAGAAGTATATAACCCTACCTATGAAGTGATCTTCCCCAAAGCATCAAACCTGGTCACTCAAGTCTCTAGATCCAACACTCAGCTTACAGGAAAGTCAGGAGACAGAAACATGTTAAATTATACCATCAGGTTGTAATCAGAAGAATCCCAACTGGGAAACTCTACAAGGCAAACAACCTGGTTTCTTTAACAAAAAACTAGCAAAGGGAAAAAAAAATAGAGGGGAGAACCTGTTGATTAAAAGGAACATATGACTTATCAAACAGTTGTAATATATGGACTGTATGTGTATCTCAGTTTAAACAAACTGAAAAAAGAATCTTAAAATAGTTAAGGAGGGACTTCTCTGGAGGTCCAGTGGTTAAGACTTCTCCTTCCAGCGCAGGTTCAATCCCTGGTTGGGGGAGCTAAGATCCCACATGCCTCAGGGCCAAATAACCAAAAACATAAAACAGAAGCAAATTCAATAAAGACTTTAAAAATGGTCCACATCAAAAAACCTTTAAAAAAAATGTTGAGGAGATGTGAACATTTGATGAGATGGAAAAATTGTTTCAGGTGTGATAATATTATGGCTATGCTAGTGTAAAATGAGTTCCTAACTTTTAGCATACATACTGAAGTATTTACAGATTATATGATAGCATTTGTAAAATTTGCTTTAAAAAAATCCAGGGGTTGAAGGTATTTGGTGGGGAATATAGCTGAAATAAAATTAGCCATGAATTGGTAATGTTAAAGCTGGCTGATGGGGATATGGGTGTTTATTACACTCTTCTCTCTACTTTTGTGTATCTTTTGCATTTTTGGCAAAAAAAATCTTTTTAAAAATTTAGGTGAAATGATTTTCATTGAGAAACAGAGGTAGTTTACCATAGGTTTCTGCCTATTCATTTATCAATCCATCCTTCTAGAAAACAATCATTAATGAAGGACGTCTTGTTCTTAATGTGGTGTTTGCACAACAGCATTGGGTAACCTGTACTTGAATTGAGAATCAATTTGCCATTCTGCAACTAGATCTAGAGTATACACTACTACTTTATTCCCCTTGAAAAATGAGAATAAAATAAAATATTCTATCATGGGCTTCCCTGGTGGCGCAGTGGTTGAGAGTCCGCCTGCCGATGCAGGGGACACGGGTTCGTGCCCCAGTCCGGGAGGATCCCACATGCCGCGGAGCAGCTGGGCCCATGAGCCATGGCCGCTGAGCCTGCGCGTCTGGAGCCTGTGCTCCGCAACTGGAGAGGCCACAACAGTGAGAGGCCTGCGTACTGCAAAAAAAAAAAAAAAAAAAACCCAAAACCAATTCTATCATGCCTTAGAAAACCATTAATGGGCCTTACAAAAGAAAGTGAAAAAATTCTCTTCTCACTTATAAATGGGTATATTCCAAAAAACTTCTTTCTAAGACAGTTCCTTAGAACTAGAAGTATGTTTCTCATAGAATTAATGTTATAAATATCAAATAGGTTTCCAGTCCAGTCCACAAAAATCTATTAATCTATAATATAGTATAATTTGCAAAACTGACAGAGTACCAAGGGTTCAGTACAGGCAAAAATTACATCATTTTTCTAGGAAAACACTTTTTTTGTATGAAGTATGTTCATTTATAATATATATTACTTTCAGGTTTACAGCACAGTGATTCAGTATTTTTGTAGATTGTATTGTGTTATAAGTTATTACAAGATAATGGCTATAATTCCCTGTGCTATACAGTATATCCTTGTTGCTTATCTATTTTATACACAGGAATTTGCATCTGTTAATCCCATCCCCTAATTTACCCCTCCCTCTTCCTTTTCCCCTTTGGTAACCACAAGTTTGTTTTCTATATCTGTGAGTCTGTTTCTGTTTTGCATATACATTCACCTGTATTATTTTTTTACATTTCATGTATAAATGATATCATACAGTATTCGTGTTCTCTGTCTCACTTATTTCACTAAGCATAATATTTTCTGGGTTCATCCATGGCAGAATTTCATTCTTTTTTATGGCTGAGTAATATTCCGTCACACGCCCACACCCACACACCCCCCACACACACTCCCCGCATCTTTTTTTTTTTTTTAACATCTTTATTGGAGTATAATTGCTTTACAATGGTGTGTTAGTTTCTGCTTCACAACAAAGTGAATCAGCTATACATATACATATGTTCCCATATCTCTTCCCTCCTGTGTCTCCCTCCCTGCCACCCTCCCTATCCCACCCCTCTAGGTGGTCACAAAGCACCAAGCTGATCTCCCTGTGCCATGCAGCTGCTTCCCACTAGCTATCTACCCCACATTTGGTAGTGTATATATGTCCATGCCACTCTCTCACTTCGTCACAGCTTACCCTTCCCCCTACCCATATCCTCAAGTCCATGCTCTAATAGGTCTGTGTTTTATTCCCGTCCTACCCCTAGGCTCTTCGTGACATTTTTTTTCTTAGATTCCATATATATGTGTTAGCATATGGTGTTTGTTTTTCTCCTTCTGACTTATTTCACTCTGTATGACAGACTCCAGGTCCATCCACCTCACTACAAATAACTCAGTTTCATTTCTTTTTATGGCTGAGTAATATTTCATTGTATATATGTGCCACATCTTCTTTATCCATTCATCTGTTGATGGACACTTAGGTTGCTTCCATGTCCAGGCTATTGTAAATAGAGCTGCAATGAACATTTTGGTATATGACTCTTTTTGAATTATGGTTTTCTCAGGGTATATGCCCAGTAGTGGGATTGCTGGGTCATATGGTAGATCTATTTGTCATTTTTTAAGGAACCTCCATACTGTTCTCCATAGTGGCTGTATCAATTTACATTCCCACCAGCAGTGCAAGAGTGTTCCCTTTTCTCCACACCCTCTCCAGCATTTATTGTTTCTAGAGTTTTTTGATGATGGCCATTCTGAATGCTGTGAGATGATATCCCATTGTAGTTTTGATTTGCATTTCTCTAATGATTAATGATGTTGAGCATTCTTTCATGTATTTCTTGGCAATCTGTATGTCTTCTTTGGAGAAATGTCTATTTAGGTCTTCTGCCCATTTCTGGATTGGGTTGTTTGTTTTTTTGATATTGAGCTGCATGAGTTGCTTATAAATTGTGGAGATTAATCCTTTGTCAGTTGCTTCATTTGCAACTATTTTCTCCCATTCTGAGGGTTGTCTTTTGGTCTTATTTATGGTATCCTTTGCCGTGCAAAAGCTTTTAAGTTTCATTGGGTCCTATTTGTTTATTTTTGTTTTTATTTTCATTTCTCTAGGAGGTGGGTCAAAAAGGATCTTGCTCTGATTGATGTCATAGAGTGTTCTGCCTATGTTTTCCTCTAAGAGTTTGATAGTGTCTGGCCTTACATTTAGGTCTTTAACCCATTTTGAGTTTATTTTTGTGTGTGGTGTTAGGGAGTGTTCTAATTTCATACATTTACATGTACCAGTCCAGTTTTCCCAGCACCAGTTATTGAAGAGGCTGTCTTTTCTCCACTGTATATTCTTGCCTCCTTTATCAAAGATAAGGGGACCAAATGTGTGTGGGTTTATCTCTGGGCTTTCTATCCTGTTCCATTGATCTATATTTCTGTTTTTGTGCCAGTACCATACTATCTTGATTACTGTAGCTTTGTAGTATGGTCTGAACTCAGGGAGCCTGATTCCTCCAGCTCCATTTTTCGTTCTCAAGATTGCTTTGGCTATTCGGGGTCTTTTGTGTTTCCATACAAATTGTGAAATTTTTTGTTCTAGTTCTGTAAAAGATGCCAGTGGTAATTTGATAGGGATTGCATTGAATCTGTAGATTGCTTTGGGTAGTAGAGTCATTTTCACAATGTTGATTCTTCCAATCCAAGAACATGGTATATCTCTCCATCTATTTGTATCATCTTTAATTTCTTTCATCAGTGTCTTACAATTTTCTGCATACAGGTCTTTTGTCTCTTTAGGTAGGTTTGTTCCTATGTATTTTATTCTTTTTGTTGCAATGGTAAATGGGAGTGTTTTCTTAATTTCACTCTCAGATTTTTCATCATTAGTGTATAAGAATGCCAGAGATTTCTGTGCATTAATTTTGTATCCTGCTACTTTACCAAATTCATTGATTAGCTGTAGTACTTTTCTGGTAGCATCTTTAGGATTCTCTATGTATAGTATCATGTCATCTGCAAACAGTGACAGCTTTACTTCTTCTTTTCCGATTTGGATTCCTTTTATTTCTTTTTCTTCTCTGATTGCTATGGCTAGAACTTCCAAAACTAGGTTGAATAACAGTAATGAGAGTGGGCAACCTTGTCTTGTGCCTGGTCTTAGTGGAAATGGTTTCAGTTTTTCACCATTGAGGACGATGTTGGCTGTGGGTTTGTCCTATATGGCTTGTATTATGTTGAGGAAAGTTCCCTCTATGCCTGCTTTCTGCAGGGTTTTTATCATAAATGGGTGTTGAATTTTGTCAAAAGCTTCCTCTGCATCTAGTGCAATGATCATATGGTTTTTCTCCTTCAGTTTGTTGATATGGTGTATCACGTTGATTGATTTGCGTATATTGAAGAATCCTTGCATTCCTGGAATAAACCCCACTTGATCATGGTGTATGATCCTTTTAATGTGCTGTTGGATTCTGTTTGCTAGTATGTTGTTGAGGATTTTTGCATCTATGTTCATCAGTGATATTGGCCTGTAGTTTTCTTTTTTTGTGATGTCTTTGTCTGGTATTGGTATCAGGGTGATGGTGGCCTCATAGAATGAGTTTGGGAGAGTTCCTCCCTCTGTTATCTTTTGGCAGAGTTTGAGAAGGATAGATGTGAGCTCTTCTCTAAATGTTTGATAGAATTCACCTGTGAAGCCATCTGGTCCTGGGCTTTTGTTTGTTGGAAGATTTTTAATCACAGTTTCAATTTCAGTGCTTGTGATTGGTCTGTTCATATTTTCTATTTCTTCCTGGTTCAGTCTCGGCAGCTTGTGCATTTCTAAGAATTTGTCCATTTCTTCCAGGTTGTCCATTTTATTGGCATAGAGTTGCTTGTAGTAATCTCTCATGATCCTCTGTATTTCTGCAGTGTCAGTTGTTACTTCTTTACTTCTTTTTCATTTCTAAGTGTGTTGATTTGAGTATTCTCCCTTTTTTTCTTGATGAGTCTGGCTAATAATGGTTTATCAATTTTGTTTATCTTCTCTAAGAACCAGCTTTTAGTTTTATTGATCTTTGCTATTGTTTCCTTCATTTCTTTTTCATTTATTTCTGATCTGATCTTTATGATTTCTTTCCTTCTGCTAAATTTGGCGGTTTTTTTCCTTCTTTCTCTAATTGCTTTGGGTGCAAGGTTAGGTTGTCTGTAAAGGTTTTAATTTCTCCATCAAATCTGAATGAGATCCTTGCTGGGTAGAGTAATCTTGGTTGTAGGTTTTTTTCCTTCATCACTTTAAATATGTCCTGCCACTCCCTTCTGGCTTGTAGAGTTTCTGCTGAAAGATCAGATGTTAACCTTATGGGGATTCCCTTGTGTGTTATTTGTTGTTTTTCCCTTGCTGCGTTTAATATGTTTTCTTTGTATTTAATTTTTGACAGTTTGATTATTATGTGTCTTGGCGTGTTTATCCTTGGGTTTATCCTGTATGGGACTCTCTGTGCTTCCTGGACTTGATTGACTATTTCCTTTCCTATATTAGGGAAGTTTTCAACTATAATCTCTTCAAATATTTTCTCAGTACCTTTCTTTTTCTCTTCTTCTTCTGGGACCCCTATAATTTGAATGTGGTGCGTTTAATGTTGTCCCAGAGGTCTCTGAGACTGTCCTCAGTTCCTTTCATTCTTTTTTCTTTCTTCTGCTCTGCAGTAGTTATTTCCACTATTTTATCTTCCAGGTCACTTATCCATGCTTCTGCCTCAGTTATTCTGCTATTGATCCCATCTAGAGTATTTTTCATTTCATTTATTGTGTTGCTCATCGTTGCTTGCTTCCTCTTTATTTCTTCTATAGGTCCTTGTTAACTGTTTCTTGCAATTTGTCTATTCTATTTCCAAGATTTTGAATCATCTTTACTATCATTATTCTGAATTATTTTTCAGGTAGACTGCCTATTTCTTCTTCATTTGTTACGTCTGGTGTGTTTTTATCTTGCTCCTTCATCGGCTGTGTGTTTTTCTGTCTTCTCATTTCGCTTATCTTACTGGGTTTGGGGTCTCCTTTTTGCAGGCTGCAGGTTCGTAGTTCCCGTTGTTTTTGGTTGCTGTCCCCAGTGGCTAAGGTTGGTTCAGTGGGTTGAGTAGGTTTCCTGGTTGGGGGGACTAGTGCCTCTGTTCTGGTGGATGAGGCTGGATCTTGTCTTTCTGGTGGGCAGGTCCACGTCTGGTGGTGTGTTTGGGGATGTTGGTAGCCTTATTATGATTTTAGGCAGCCTCTCTGCTAATGGATGGGGCTGTAGACCTGTCTTGCTCTTTGCTGGGGATAGAGTGTCCAGCACTGTTCGTTGCTGGTCCTTGAGTGAAGCTGGGTCTTGGTGTTGAGATGGAGATCTCTGGGAGATTTTCGCCATTTGATATTGCGTGGAGCTGGGAGGTCTCTTGTGGACTAGTGTCTTGAGCTTGGTTCTCCCACCTCAGAGACACAGCCCTGGTGCCTGGCTGGAGTGCCAAGAGCCTTTAATCCACACGGCTCAAAATAAAAGGGAGAAAAAATAGAAAGGACAGAGAAGGAAGGAAGGAAGGAGGGAGGGAAGGAAGGAAGAAAGGAAGGAAGAAATGAAGGAAGGAAGAAAGCAAGAAAGGAAGGAAGGAAGGTGGAGAGGAAGAAAGGGAGGAAGGAAGAGAGGAAGGGAGGAAGGAAGGGGGAAAGAAGGGAGGAAGGAAGGAAGAAAGGAGGGAAGGAGGGAAGAAAGGAAGGAAGAAAGAAAGGGAGAAGAGAAAATAAAGTAGGATAAAGTATATTTATTAAAATAAAAAATAATTTGGGCTTCCTTGGTGGCGCAGTGGTTGAGAGTCCGCCTGCCGATGCAGGGGACACGGGTTCGTGCCCCGGTCTGGGAAGATCCCACATGCCGCGGAGCGGCTGGGCCCGTGAGCCATGGCTGCTGGGCCTGCGCGTCCGGAGCCTGTGCTCCACAACGGGAGAGGCCACAGCAGTGAGAGGCCCGCGTACCACAAAAAAAAAAAAAGAAAAAAGAAAAAAAAAAAAATTATTAAGAAGAAAAATTTCTATTTAAAAAAAAAAAACAGAAAAACGGGTCGGTCTAACCCTAGGACAAATGGTGAAAGCAAAGCTATACAGACAAAATCTCACACAGCCGCACACACATACACACTCACAAAAAGAAAAAAAGGGGAAAATAATAGTATATCTTGCTCCCAAAGTCCACCTCCTCAACTTGGGATGATTCGTTGTCTATTCAGGTTTTCCACAGATGCAGGGCACTTCAAGTTGACTGTGGAGCTTTAATCCGCCGCTTCTGAGGCGGCTGGGAGAGACCTCCCCCTCTCTTTGTTCGCACAGCTCCTGGGGCTCAGCTTTGGACTTGGTCCCGCCTCTGCGCGTAGGTCGTCCGAGGGCGTCTGCCCTTCGCTCAGACAGGACGGGGTTAAAGGAGCAGTTGATTCGGGGGCTCCGGCTCACTCAGGCCGGGGGGAGGGAGTCGCACGGGTGTGGGGCGAGTCCGCGGCCGCAGAGGCCGACGTGACGCTGCACCGGCCCAAGGTGCACCGCGCCTTCTCCTGGGGAAGCTGTCCCTGAATCCCGGGACTCCGGCAGTGGCGGGCTGTACCGGCTCCCGGGAGGGCCGGTGTGGAGAGTGACCTGTGCTCGCACACAGGCCTCTTGGTGGCGGCAGCAGCAGCCTTAACGTCCCACACCCGTCTCTACTGTCCGTGCCGCCAGCCGTGGCTCGCGCCCGTTTCTGGAGCTCCTTTACGCGGTGCTCTTAATCCCCTCTTCCTCGTGCCTGAGGAAGCAAAGAGGCAAGAAAAAGTCTTGTCTCTTCAGCAGCTCCTCGCCCATTTCTGGGGCTCCTTTAAGCGGCGCGCTTAAACCCCTCTCCTC
Organism: Kogia breviceps; assembly: GCF_026419965.1. Taxonomy (NCBI): domain Eukaryota; kingdom Metazoa; phylum Chordata; class Mammalia; order Artiodactyla; family Physeteridae; genus Kogia; species Kogia breviceps. The sequence goes on from NC_081322.1 coordinate 1,104,997, forward strand.
GCGCCCAGGAAGCAAAGAGGGAAGAAAAGGTCTCTTGCCTCTTCGGCAGCTCCAGACTTCAACCGGACTCCCTCCGGGCCAGCCGTGGCGCACTATCCCCTTCAGGCTGTTTTCAGTCTGCCAGCTCCAGACCTTTCCCTGGGATCCGACTGAAGCCCGAGGCTCAGCTCCCGGCCTCGCCCGCCCCGGCGGTGAGCAGACGAGCCTCTCGGGCAGGTGAGTGCTGGTCGGCACCGATCCTCTGTGGGAATCTCTCTGCTTTGCCCTCCGCACCCCATTACTAAGCTCTCCTCTGCGGCTCCAAAGCTTCCCTCTCCGTCACCCGCAGTCTCCGCCCGCGAAGGGGCTCCTAGTGTGTGGAAACGTTTCCTCCTTCATGGCTCCCTCCCACTGGTGCAGGTCCCGTCCCTATTCTTTGTCTCTGTTTATTCTTTTTTCTCTTGCCCTACCCAGGGACGTGGGGAGTTTCTTGCCTTTTGGGAGGTCTGAGGTCTTCTGCCAGCGTTCGGTGGGTGTTCTATAGGAGAAGTTCCACGTGTACATGTATTTCTGATGTCTCTGTGAGGACGAAGGAGATCTCCGCGTCTTACTCTTCCGCCATCTTTAAGCTGTCCCAGCAGTGTGTTTTTTGTCAAGGTTAGGTTGTTTATTCCCCGCATCTTCTTTATCCATTTAGCTGTAGATGGGCACTTGGGTTGCTTCCATGTCCTGGCTATTGTGAATAGTGCTGCTATGAACATTGGGGTGCATGTGTCTTTTCGAATTAGTGTTTTTGTTTTTTCTGGATACATACCCAGGAGCAGAATTGCTGGATCATATGGTAATTCTATTTTTAGTTTTTTTTAAACCTCCATACTGTTCTCCATAGTGGCTGCACCAAGTTTCATTCTCACCAGCAGTGTAGGAGGGCTCCCTTTTTTCCACATCGCCTCCCAACATTTGTTATTTGTAGAGTTTTTGATGATGGCCATTCTGACAGGTGATATCTGAGGTGATATCTCATTGGGGTTTTTTTAAACATCTTTATTGGAATGTAATTGCTTTACAGTGGTGTGTTAGTTTCTGCTTTATATGTTCGCATATCTCTTCCCTCTTGCGTCTCCCTTCATTGTTGTTTTGATTTGCATTTCTCTAATAATTAGCGATCTTGAGATATTTTCATCTGTATGTCTTTTTGGAGAAATGTCTATTCAAGTCTTCTGCCCATTTTTTGATTGGGTAGTTTGTATTCTTGATATTTAATTGTTGGAAAATACTTTCTTAATTGAATTCAGAAGTCCAGAAGATGAGTGACTTTCCTACATCTTTGTAGGACTGAGTCTCGTAATACTCCTGGATCATTTCATTGTCATATGCTTTGAATTTTAGAAGCGAAGAACAGTAATATTCACATCACCTGTGACTTGGACCTCTCCCATTCTTAAATACTTGAAACAGCAGAATTTATCTACATATGAATGATCTTAGTGATAAAAACCTGCCTTTTATGGTTTTTTTTCATATATTATCTCATTTGATATTCACAAGAAACCTTTGAGGTTAAAAGGGCAAATATTATTACCCCTATTTTACAGCTGAAAAGACTGAGGCTCAAAAGAGTAATGGAAAACACTTGGGAGTTGGAGGAACTGGAGTTGAGTCCTGCTTCTTCTGTGAGATCATGTGCATGTCATTTAAACTCTTGAACTTCAGCCTGCTTGTCCATAAAATGAGTGTAATGAAACCCCATTTTCAATGTTATTATGGAGATTAAATGAACTAATATGTTGAAAGTGTCTGATAACATAAGAGATACTATGCAAACTTTCATTCTGCACTGAAGATGCAGATCATGGTAGGGCTATTTTAATAAATGGTCACCAAGTTGAAAAACTAGAATGGTAATGAGACTCATCTATATGATACGAGGAAATGGGGAATGTTTAGCTTAGAGAAAAGTTAGGAGAAAGAGTTAGATGTCACATATTTTCTGAAGGGCTCCAGTTGTGAAGAGATTTCAGTTAAAGAACTTCTTTGCAGTGAGTCTCCTTGTTACTGGAGATATTCAAGCCAAGACCGTACAGTCACAAGTTAGGAATATTGCAGGGGGTTTAATTCCTCTCAGGTTTCTACCCTTGGGGATCTATTGTTGAAATACAGCAAACTTTTAGAATTGGGTTAAGATTCCTGATCACTGATTCCAAGGTCTGAGAAGTACTGAGGATGATAAGTCCTGTAATGGAATAAAAATGGCAGAAAATGATTTTTAAAAATTAATTTAGCAAATATTTATTAAACACTTACCATGTTGCAAGGTGATGTGCTAGGTACGGAGGCATTTTTAAGGAGCCATTTCTGGTGTTTCATTGTTTGAACCTATGAGATTCTGTTCTATTTCCAACCACTCTCTCACCTTTTAAATGTATCCCGTGTCAGTCTGGATCATTCCAGGTCTGGTAAGAGAGATGATAAAATGTTAACATTGCCCACTACTTATGTTCTTGTTATTCCAACTGATTTAGTTTCCAATTTTGTTGGAACTTTGCTGCCTAGACTTTAATTCTCCAGGGTAGAGTCAGAATGTGTTGAAATGACCTCATAAAGAAAAGAAAGGGAAAACAGATCACCTCATACAAAATATGTTTTTGCATCGTAGGCTCTGAGGATAAAATATGTGGCTAGATGAGTACCGTACCAGAACCTTAATGCTATTTAAACATACGGATGAGTGCATTGTGTGTATTTTGTGTATTTTAAAATTGAGATTTTTGTTTGAACAGTGTCTTTCATTTGGTGTATTTCATGGTGACTTATCATAATAGACTGCTTTAAATCGTCTGAAATAGCAAGACATGAATTTCAACAATGACTTCCCCAAGGCTAGAGAAGTCAGCGGGAGCTCAAACCGCTAGGTAGACAGTTTTTTTTTTTTTTTTTTAACTCATATGCAAGTGTAAAACTTTTATGAGGCTGCTTTAATGAGGCCCTTTGGGATTTAGGGTTATTTATCTAAGCTCTTATTAAAAATGAAAACTTTTCTATGTTTAGCCCTGGAAAGCAAAACTGATCCTAACAATACCATAAGCTGGGAGAATGAATCCTGTTCTGCAGACTGACTCAGAAATAAAGTGCAGGAACTTTGGTGTTAGTGTCTTCAGCACTGATGTGATGGGAATGGGATAGTGACAGCGGAGCCAGTATTTCAAAGTCTCCTTTAACTAAAAAAGTTCAGCTCTACTATGCTGGTAATTTCGTGTGTGGCTTGACTTACTGAAATGGCTTCCAGCCCAAGAGTCCTGTTTCCCAGAGCACTCCAGTGTCTCCATGGGAGTCGAGTTGCTCCAGGACAGTGTCGCCTGGTTACAAGGTCTGTGAGCCCTTTTCATTTATGGCATCTGCACTTGTTGAGGCCTTTGACTTCTGCCCTCCCATGCTGAGAAGTGGGACATGGGAGAGAGGTTGTGTCTACGGGTAATGTACCCAAATCACTCTGTACGTGACCCAGCGGAAGCGCCGAAGCTGCCGCAGGAAAAATTTTTGCAGTCTTGAAACTTGCTCAACTTCTTCGTAGGTTATCTTCTGGTTTGTTGAGCCTGGGTACTGCAGTGAATCTGTTCTCAGACAGACCCTGGGAGTTAAGATTTTAAAATATCTGTGATGCGGTACAATTATGGGGAATGAGGACATTGTGAGGGGAGAAAGCAAATGTTACAAAATCAGGGGCAAGAGCTTTTGCAGACTTTAAGAGCTTATCAGAGTCCATTTAGCTTGGGTGTGTCCAGTCCAGTTGGCAGAAATTTTAAGATGAGAAAGTGGGCGGATAAATGGATGAATCCATGGATAGACAGGTAGGGTAGAGAGATGGATAGACAGGTAAAACTTATTGTTGATACTATGATTGTTGGTGGATAGGTTTCTGTGCTAAAGAATGCGTAAAAAGAATCGGACAGGGCTTCCCTGGTGGCGCGGCGGTTGAGAGTCCGCCTGCCGATGCGGGGGACGCGGGTTCGTGTCCCGGTCCGGGAGGATCCCACGTGCCGCGGAGCGGCTGGGCCCGTGAGCTGTGGCCGCTGAGCCTGCGCGTCCTGAGCCTGTGCTCCGCAACGGGAGAGGCCACAACAGTGAGAGGCCCGCGTACCGCCAAAAAAAAATAATAATAATTGGACAAACAGACACATCTGAGTGAGAGCATGGTGACAAATGCAGAATTTTGAAGACATGTATGAAGTGACCACAAATGAAAACCTGTAGCCAGTGAGCAATTTTGGATGATCTTTAAGGATCTTTCTTCAGCAATTAACCTTAATAGTACTAATGTAAGTCCCTGGAAGTAGGATTTCCCTTAGTGGAATCTGGGAACTTCTGAGTTTCCACCTCCGATTCTGAGACAATAAAGAGGAGAGTAAGGGTGTAAAACACACAGATGATATTTCTAAGGAGGGAAGCCCAGAACCACCAGCTGGCAATTATGGTGCAGAGTATGGAGGTGACAGAAGGCCAACACCAAGAGAGAGGCTGATGGCAGAAATGTTGGCTGAAGTCCAGAGGTAGAGGCAGTAGAAGCATGAAAATTTAAACAGGTCGGGGAAATGTCAAAATGCACTTAAGTTTAGGAACTTCTATTCTGGACGAATCTCAAAGCAGTTGCAGATGGGAGGACGACTGTATGTACACTTGGTTTTAACTCTTCAACCTGAGCAGCTGTGTTAACAGTTGAGTTGCTAGGTACTGTCAGGAATAGAATATTTTAATTTTGGAGAAACCCAACTGTTAAAACAGCTGTTTGGTCTGATTAGACTTAAGCTGGCTCTGCTGAGGTAACACAACCTAACGGGATCATAGCACCAGGCTGATTGGCTGTTATTATGATTTTATTGGGCAAAACAAAAAGGTGAACGGATGCTTGGTTGATTGCGAGGTCGGACACTGACTTTCCGAAAAAACCACACTCTCTTGTTTATTTTGGCAAAGTGCAAAAGCAACTATCATGGGCTTTTACCTTGTCCCAAGTTCATGGAAATTACCTGAAATAATTTTGCCTTATATTCCTTGGATGCAAGCTTTTTGTTCCTGGCACTTAAAAGAAAAAAAAGTCTCCCTAGTTTTATTCATATCTCCTAATAATACATAATATACCTGCTCAAGTCACCTCAAGCAGTCAGTCATTTGTATATTTATTTTGTGTTCTTTGTTTTCTAAGCAAAAAATGCTGTGAATAGCAACCACCAAGTTTGTCAATTTGCAAAAGCAACAGATTTTTAATCACTAGAGCAACTTGAGTGACGTCACTGACAGTGATGAAAATCTTGGATTCCGAATCTGCCATCTCAAGTACTTTTTTTCATGGAAAAGACGGCTGATTGGGTTAGTTTCAGTAAATTTTTCAGTTAAAGATTTAAAGTACTTGTAAGATGATTTGGTCGATTTCTTGCATAAAAACTAATTTTACTTTATGTAATGTTAATATTTATTTTAAACATTCAAAGATAGCTTTCGTTTCATGTATTTTCAAAATGAAAATAGCTTGACTTTTTATGTGATCACCAAAATAGTCGTATTCATTGTAAACATTTGAAACAATACAGGAAAACATAGTATAAGAGAGCAAGCAGAATTCTTATAATTTCAGTCCCCTTAAGAAACTGCTGTTGACATTTTGGCACTCTTCCTTGTATATACCTCTTTATGTACATTACACAAAAAGATATGGTTAGAAGATTTAGTTTTATATAAATTAATTTTAGCTATATGTATTGTTCTTTATTCTTCTTTTGTTTTTTTTTTTTTAACTTGTCAAAATAGTGTGACTGTCTTTCCATGTCAGTGTAGATCTGCAGTCATCGTTTAGGTCTTCATTTTGGGGGGTTTCATATTTTGAAGTAGTCACTTATTTTTGCTAGTTTCTAAAACTCAGTGTTGTAAGTAATTAGAAAACAGAATTGAAGATGATGCTTGGGATGTTAATAAGAGATGAACTTAGGTATCAAAAGTATACGTTCACTGAAAATATATGTTTCTTTCACTAACTAAAGCAAGTTTACAGGTTTGGAAAGTTTGTATCAATAAGTTAACAAAAAACCCTAAAATAAACAAATGGGACCTAATTAAACTTAAAGGCTTTTACCCAGCAAAGGAAACCATAAACAAAACAGAAACACAACCCACAGAATAGGAGAGAATATTTGCAAACAAAGTGACCGACAAGGGATTAATCTCCAAAATACACAAACAGCTCATGCAGCTCAATATCAAACAAACAACTCAGTCAAACAATGGGCAGAAGATCTAAATAGACATTTCTCCAGAGAAGACATATAGGTGGCCAAGAGGCATATGAAAAGATGCTCAACATCACTAATTATTAGAGAAATGCAAATCAAAACTACAGTGAGGTATCACTTCACACCGGTCAGAATGGCCATCATCAAAACATCTACAAATAATCAGTGCTGGAGAGGGTGTGGAGAAAAGGGGACCCTCCTGCACTCTGCACTGTTGGTGGGAATGTAAATTGGTGCACCCACTATGGAGAACAGTATGGAGGTTCCTTAACAAACTAAAAATAGAGCTACCATATGACCCAGCAATCCCACTTCTGGGCATATATCTGGAGAAAACCATAATTCGAAAAGATACATGCACCCCAGTGTTCATAGCAGCACTACTTACAATAGCCAAGACATGGAGACAACCTAACTGTCCACTGACAGATGAATGGATAAAGAAGATGTGGTACATACATACAGGGGAATATTACTCAGCCATAAAAAAGAATGAAGTAATGCCATTTGCAGCAACATGGATGGACTTAGAGATTATCATACTAAGTGAAGTAAGTCAGAGAGAGATAGACAAATATCATATGATATCACTTATATGTGGAATCTAAAAAGATGATACAAATGAACTTATTTACAAAACAGAAACAGACTCAAAGAAAACATGTAGAAAACAAACGGTTACCAAAGGAGAAAGGTTGGGGGTAGGGATAAATAGGAGTTTGGGTTTAACATATACACACTACTATATACAAAATAGACAGTCAACAACTGTATAGCACAGGGAACTCTACTCAGTATTCTGTAATAACCTAAATGGGAAACGAATCTTTAAAAGAATGGATATATGTATATGCATAACTGAGCCACTTTGCTGTACACCTGAAACTAATACAACATTGTAAATCAGCTATATCCCAATATAAAATAAAAAGTAAAAAGTAATAATAATTTAACAAAAAAACTTTGGTTATAAATGAAATGTTTTGGTTATTTTAAAGTAAAGTATTAAACAAAAGCTTTTCTGGTTGGACCACCAAGAAGCATTGTGTTGCTATCTTCCTATTTCTTAGGCTAAAAAATGCAAGCTTTCCTCATTTTAACATTCACAAATAATTTCTTATTATAGTATAAATTTGTTCGGATGATGGCAGCGTTTTTCTATTCACATTGTGTTGTATTGCTGTTTAAAAAAAGACAAGTTAGCTTTTGTAGCTCCCCTAATGTCAGTAAATTCAGGTGCCTAACTGCCTTTCATCAGTTCCTGAGAATAACTTGAAAACCTTTCTAGAATACTGATTTCTTGAGTATCCCACATGTAATACCCCATTCCCACCCCCACTTACACACACACTTATACAGGGATGATTACCCACATTTTCAGTGTCTTTTTCATACTTTGGTCCCCAATATTGAGAATAGCCTCTCCAAAATGAACAGAATGTAGAATAGTGAAAGCCAGTTATCAGAGATAGCTCATTTCAAGGGTATGGTGGCAAGGAAAGGGAAACTATATATTTAATAATTTAAAAAAATAGTGGCCTTTGGGGGTTTCAGTGAAATTGCTCTCAGGTTCCAAAAGCTTTCATTTAACAAGATCTCTTTCTGCCTTGGAAAGATTTAGTCAAACGTTTCCCTCCTGGACTCAAGGTGCGCACCTAGGGGATACTTCTTTTTTGTGTGTGTGTGTGTGGTACGCGGGCCTCTCACTGTCGTGGCTTCTCCCATTGCGGAGCACAGGCTCCGGACGCGCAGGCTCCGCGGCCACGGCTCACGGGCCCAGCCGCTCCGCGGCATGCGGGATCTTCCCGGACCGGGGCACGAACCCGTGACCCCTGCATCAGCAGGCGGACTCCCAACCACTGCGCCACCAGGGAAGCCCGGGGATACTTCTTAATCCATAAAACCTTTGAATAGAACTTTGGAGTATACTTGCCAGTCTCCATAATCACCTCTCTTTAGGGTCCGCTAATGGGTAAATGATAGATATAAAATTTAGGAGACTCTATGGCCTGACCTGGTAGATCTTATGGTTTATATTCATTTTATTAAGGTACAGAAGAGTCAAATTGTTACAGGAGAATTGAGTTGAAGTTGGTAGAAGTGAGTTTTCTCTACGCAAGGTAACTTGGAAATTGATTCTCTGACCTTACCTGAAATGGGTGTGGCCATCTGGGCTTTCACGTTACCAGAGTTACTTTGACATGTTAAGTTAGTGATCTTGGCATTTGGATTCCCATCTCTCCTCAGAGAGGGACAGAATTTTTAGTCATCAGGATGTATCCTCTGATGAATCGGAGAGAGCCACTTGTGATGTAGGGTCATGCAGTCCAGTGACTGATAGCTGGGATACCAAGATTGGCCAGGCCTGATTCATCTAAATGAGTTACACCATTGCCAGCTGCCCTCTTGTGAAGGAAGAGTGTCTGGATTTTCAAGAGAAGGCCATCTGAGAGTGGACTTAGGAAGAGTTGTAAAGAGTAGCCAGGGACGCTGAAGATGACGGTATTCAGTAAAGGCAGGGGAGAGAAGGGGTGGATGGTGCAAACCATCAGGAAACACCCCCTCTGAAGCCATGGGCTGATACAGCTTCGATAGATCATCTCTCTTCTCTGCTGAAACCAAATCTGTTTTCACTGGACATCTCAACATGGTCACTGCCAACCGATTTGAACTGAGAAATGAAGATAACCTGTTTGTTATACCAGGTCTAGGAAATAATAAAAGAAGAAGTCTTAATCCATTGCTTTGTACTTCATCATGCATCATAAGCACTTTTCCATGCAGATTGGCAAAGGACTTAAACTGTGGGACAGAGCAGGTAGTGTTGATCAATGGATGTGTTGGCTGCGGTGGCACCTGATGGGACAGGGAAGTGAGGGAGCCCCAGTGTGAGGTTTATTTATGAGAATGTCATCAGAGTGGACCTAATTTATTACATCCCAACCTCATACATTGACTTCAGTTACTCAGGAAAGTGATTAAAGGGTTGGAAATGCATTTCGCAGTCTCCTTTTCAACTGACTTCCTCCGGTAATGGACTGAGATAAAAATGTGAGCCAGGAGACTTTCTCTTAAAATGCTTCAAAAATTTTTTCTAACTGGTTATACTTACTAAAATATGCTAACACAAATACTATGATGTATAATTAGTTGGAACTTTTAAAATATGTTATCAAATATGGTAAATTAGAAATCAGATTTTGACCTAAAAAACAGTGGTTCTTATGCTGAGGTCCATGAATTTTAAAAACATTATGCTAAGTGAGAGAAGCCAGGAAAAATAAGTTCATATATTGTATGATTCCATGTATATATGAAAGGAGGGCATGAATGGGCTTGGGGAATTGGGTGGTCTGGGAAACAATCAAAATTCTGTGCAAAATTTTCTTTGTATAATTAAACACCATTGTAGGGAGAGACTTCATAGTTTTAATCATGTTATCATGGAAACCTGTGACGTTCAAATGGTTTGGAAACCACTACTTGAAAGCCTTTTAAAAAGTGAATTTGTATCCTTTGTCCTCCTTTTATAAATATGTAGTAGTTCTTTCTATCACAGTGGTTTCTGCCCTCTGCCTGTGATTTTTTAAAGATTTTTTGTTTATTTACAATACCATTTAAAAAAATAAAGTCCTTATGGCTTATGAGTTTGTTGTAGCTTCTTAGATTTTTCTGGAAAGATTCTTTTTTATAGATTTGTTTTTACACTTATGCCATTAACATATCTTGACTTTAATTTTGAATATGGTATAAGTTTTTAAATTTATTTTCTTCCAAATATCCTTTTGTATACTTGACATTTTCTACACCAAAAAGTTTTTAAAAATCTGAAGGACTAGCTGGCCTCTTTAGATGGACTTCTTTAAATTATGACATCTCTAATGATATCACTTCTGATTATGAAGTTTCTGGCAGGCATGTTCGTAGGGTCACTTCTCTTCTTTAGTGATAAGGATAATGCCAATCCGATGTTCTCAACAACTGGTATCTTGCAATATTACAGTCATTTACAAAAAGCAAAATCTCTTACTATTCTTTGGCATGAATTAATACACTTAATTTTGAGATTGCCTTGTTGGTATCTTATTTAAGCAGAACCATTTTCCCCGTGCTTTCTGATAATGTGGGAGAGAGAAAGAAGTTTATATCTCTCTCTTGATAAGCTTATAGGTCTTAGGAGCAAAGTTTGAAAGCCATAGCTTTCAGGAATTGTGTACCAAAATCTCTTCTCTCAAGAGCCCTTTAATTGAAAGAGAGTTGAAGAACTGTTTTGACATTTGTGATTTAAAAAGCTTATTTTTTTCCTGTGATTTTCAAAGAAAACACTGTAATTTCAAAGAAATACTGTTCATCACTTAATGAACCTTATTTTGAAATTTATAAGCAGTAGTTGGTATGTGCATTTTTCAAGTTCTAGTTTTATGAATTAGTACTTTTTAAATATTTAAATATGATGGAGTTAATACAGCTTATCATAACAGATATGCCAGTACATTTAGTTGTTGCAGAATTTTGTGTTCTTGACAATATAAGAATTTAAATTTTTGACTCTTTGTCCAAATTATGTGTTAAGTGGTTGTATGTTTTTAATGATTCTAGCACTAAGTTTTGGTCATTTGCCTTATTTGGTATTTTGACAGTTTAAATCAATGAGATTATCATTGTTAAAGGTTTGAAATTGAATTTTAAGAATCTACAGGTATAAACAATATTATATTTCAACATCATTAATAAAGGTTGTTTGCTTTTTTAGGTCTTTCTAGGACCGGTGTCCAAATCAACTACTAAAATACGAGAAACATGAGATTTAAGTTAAATATTTTCAAGTTGAGCTCTTTTATACCATATTACAGTGTGTTGGACTCTTTTGATATAATTGTAATTTTTTTTTTTTTTTTTTGCGGTACGCGGGCCTCTCACTGTTGTGGCCTCTCCCGCTGCGGAGCACAGGCTCCGGACGCGCAGGCTCAGCGGCCACGGCTCACGGGCCCAGCCGCTCCGCGGCACGTGGGATCCTCCCGGACCGGGGCACGAACCCGTGTCCCCTGCATCGGCAGGCGGACTCTCAACCACTGCGCCACCAGGGAAGCCCGATATAATTGTAATTTTTGGCAGAGGTGTTATATGATCTCTATTTGTCATTTTTGCCTTTGTTACATTAACTGACCTCTACGTTTCCTAGAAGACTGTATCACCTTTCTGTTTTCTCAGGTTCTTTTCTTAATATTGATTGGTGTTTGATTCATTCTCAGTTTCACTATTTTTGTTAGAAGTGATGGAAAATGACTTTTTTTCTCCTTCTCATTGCCTCTTTAAAAATAGGCCATAGCTGCTTCTCTAGGGAATTTTGTCAAGGCAGAAGTTTAGAAATGAAGATGGTGTGTCCTCTGCTCGCGTTTGGTCTCTTAGACTAAGGTCACCTGGCTGACAGCTCTGGTCTCCTGGGAAGGCTTTTCCTCTCCCAGTGCTTTAAAAATCACAGAAATAGGTTTCAACTGATATTTAGTTCATTATTCTGTTTGAAGTTTCTTGTTGATTTTATAGGTCTAATGTGATTTAGGTCTATGATGTCTTTGTAGGAAATACCAGAAATAATCCAGATTCTGGATTATTAGAATCCTGTTTCTTAAAATGTTTATATCATTAACAGAAATTTGTATTGATATTTGAGCTATGGGTGGATAGTCTGAAGTATCACCTCTGGCTTAAACAACACATGCCCTAAATAATACATAATGAGTTTGGTACTTATATTAAGATAAACTGAATTTTCTCCCTCTTTCCTTCCTGTTCTCATTTCTTTCTTCCTAAATTAAAAAAAAAAAATTAAAAACATTAACTGAAGTTTTGGGGAAAACCTACCTGTAGCTCTAACTTTCCAAAACCACTATTTTCATTTTTCATGTATTACTTTCTCTCTTTCTCCACAGATATGGATGTTTCATGTGATTAAAGTAATGTTTTATGCAATTAAAATTGTAAAGAAAATTTATAAATCTTAACACTAAAAAAATAAGTCCTGGGCAAATGAAATGTGTACTGAGGAAAAAAAAAAAGGATAGGATGAATATTAGGATTTGAGAGCCATATTAGGTCCAGCTGGATTGTCTGATGTCAAAAGTAAGACTGTTCAACATATTAAAAAATGATACGTTCTGAGATATCTAAAATTTATCCCAAAGAGGACTCAGGAGATAGGATTTAGATCAGAGTAAATAACATTTTCTTCTCTCATTGCAAAACTTGATAAATATCAGATATATCTGCTTTCAAACTCTAATAATAAAATTTATGTAAAGCAAAAAAATAAAAAATAAATAAAATGTATCCCATTATTTGCCCTTGGGCCTCTCTATTTTTTTGGATAAAATTTATTTTAAAATATCTACTATGCTTTTGCTCTGTTTATGATATAGCAAAAAATAGAATGAGATTTAGATGGAGAGGAACATCCTTGAGTTTCTTCTCCATTACTTACTGACTATGTGATCAGGAAAACGTCTCCACTTTTCTGAGCTACAATAGAGAGAAACATGGTTAAATCACAGATTACTTTAAGATTGGATTAAAAATGCTAGTGTTGGATTTACATGCCATACACATACTTACAATTACAGAGAAACATGACTAATTAACATGTATAACTCATTGTATTTTTTCTTTGTGACTGTGGTTATCATTTGTGGAATGAATGTCCTTTTTATGTAAATTTTGGTGGTTTGATACATTGGTTAGGTTATGTGTAAACTCCAAGATCTTATGAGGAAACTTGGCTTATCCAAGATCACATGCTGGTGAGTGACAAGGCAGTGCTAATGTATTTTATTGTCTATTTGAGTGTCCTATTTGATAGGTCACACCATAGCCACTTAGCAGCACGTTGCTACCTTTAAACAGCATTTACACATTCCTTTGGCGGCACGACAGATCACATCAACATCATAACATTAACTTGTTTCTGATTATAAAACATAACACTTGGAAAATAAGAAAGAATAAAGAAGAAAATGTAAGAAACAGGATATTATATTCCTCTCATGGAAATAACTTTATATTTGTGTTGCCTCCTAATTTTTTTTCTCACTGTAGAACTATTTTCGCTTACTGTGACATAGGTGTATTTTCCCATGTCCATCTTACCACCTCTCTTATTCAAGTTTTAGAATATATATGTAATTAAGTAGCAACTTATAAATGATAAAATAATTTCCTACAGAAAAATGAAGATACCCTTAACTCTATCTTTTATGAGCTAAAGAGTTAAAATGCAGAAGAAACAGGCACTGGCAGATGCCTTTACTAAGGTCCTACTTGTGGTTTGTTTGGAGAGGATAATGCTACTTACGATGCCTTCAGAGATCAGTGTGGTACAATGGGGAGAGAGCAAGGCTTTGGCCCGCCGTCTGGATGGGTAGGCACAGGTGAGATGATAGTCGGAAGCGACCTAAGGCCTAAGACGTGTCAGATTTAAGCATTCAATATGGAGAGCATGTTATAGCCATAAGCCAAGATAACTCCGTTCTGACACGATTTATTTGTATCATTCACCATTTCCTCTTTCTCTTGCAAATATGATTACTGCCAAAAGAGGAGAAGAAAATGATGAAAAGTGAGAGTGGCTTAAGTGGATCTCTGATTGGCAGGACCCTTAACTATGAGCTGCAGCAGCCCCGGTCCAGGTTGCGGGGTTCCCTGCGTCTTGAGGGACACCCTTGCTGACAGCCTGCGGCATGTGAGCCAGGGTTAGGTTTGGGGGTTTTCACAGGTGAGTCCCCAAGGGACATGCACGCTCCAGACCTCCTCCTGTCGAGGCAAGAGATCCAATTCAGAAAAAGCAAATACCTTTTCAAGACACTAAAAAAGATTTCAGAATGAAAATAGCTTTAGTCAGCCCTATTGTGGGTGATAGGGCAGGTGGTATCAGTTCTGACAACTTAAGTTGCTGATTGAACGTACAGTAAAAATGAAAAATCACTATTGCTTTTAGCCACTGAAAAAGTCAGTACCTGTATGTGTATCTGAGGAACAACACTAGCCTTGTCTTTATTTCCACACTAGCTGTAGAGTTAGAGGAATCCACAGGCCGTGGTTGCCTCTGTCTGATCTAGGATGAGTCAGAGGCGTAGACGCAGCCCAGATAAGATGCAAGGAGGCTGGTGGTTGAGGATCCTAATAGCTACAAGTACGGTATTAAAGCGACTAGTTAATTCTCATAAGGGAAACTGGAGGATGTCTCTAAGAAGTGTTACCTGAGTGGTTCTTGCAGGGTGAACAGAAGTTCACCAGTAAGGATAACAGCCTTCTAGGCCCAGAAGACTGTACGAGCAAGACACAGCATGTGTGGCATTTTGCAGTTCAGGGAATGGAAAGTAACCGTGTGGTTTGTGGGTCCTAAGGAAGTGGGAGGGGAGGATGAGCTTGAAGCCACTGCACTAGTGTGACACTTGACTTTTACCAGAGACAGCAAGGTTTTTACTTCCATGCCAGTGAAATGTTGGGACTCTCATATACTTGGTGAAAGCAGAAAGAATAACTTAGCCAATCAATAGAAAAGGGTAATTTTTAAAACATAGAAACAGCACTCAGCTGTGCACTTGCTGAAATAGACTATTTTTTAGGAAAGTGGACAGGTGTCCTCTTGCAGCCCAGCTAGTAGGCAAATGCTGCAGAGTGAACTCCCCACCTCAGAGATACATCAGCGACGTATCAGCCTAAGTAACCTGGGGGACCACACAGCTAAAGCATCTGCTTTGGCTCGTCACAGAAAGTGTTAAATAAATCCCTTATGCCCTCAACCACTGGCGCTCTCTCAGCTTCCAGAAGTCACCACTGATTCGGTTAAAGGCACCTTTACAGAGAGAGGTTTAAGGAAAGGCAAACATGTATTTTTAAGAGAAAATATATATTTAAAATACACATATATTACTCTTTCAAAATTAGGACAGTGATCAGAGACACTTTGGTAGGGGCACAGGCAGGAACTACTCAAGTAAACAGAAGAGTTGATAGCATAAGACTTGTGCTCTTCCTAGTACGTTGTATTCTCATAATGCTTTCCTGATTTTCCCTTTACTTTAAGCACTAGATGGGAAGCCAGGAAACCAGGATTCAGAGCCAGCCAGAGCGTTTTCTAAACATCTGCCTCATCTCAGACAGGTCTCTGCTTTTCTAGCCGTCCGTTCCCTCGTGTCCCCGGTGAGAGGATTTTCGAGTAGGTCCCACAGGAAGTAGCAGAGCTGCTTCACGGGCCTCTCTGGAAGATGGTAGGGTCTTCCGCCAACGCTTCCCTTCCAAGAGAGAAGCGGCTTCACTCTCGTTTGTATTATGAGCAGGGGCTTTTATAAGAATTATTGATAAAAGGATTCTATCACTTTTCAAAAGTCTGGAAAAAAAAAAAAACAGAACCAGATATTTCATGGGACATATCCAGGTCAGAAAGAATTTCCACATCTGGAGAATGGGATAACAGTAGTTCTGTTTCATAGCTATCTGGGGGTTGAACAAAATTACTGCATGTGGAACAGGGCATAGAACAAAGGAAGCGTTTGATGTGTTAGCTATTAACCCCCCACCCCAATAGGTCCCTTGCAAATGAGACTGCATTTCACATGACTCTTTCGGGCCTCTCACTGTTGTGGCCTCTCCCGTTGCGGAGCACAGGCTCCGGATGCGCAGGCGCAGCGGCCACGGCTCACGGGCCCAGCCGCTCCGCGGCACGTGGGATCTTCCCGGACCGGGGCACGAACCCGTGTCCCCTGCATCGGCAGGCGGACTCTCAACCACTGCGCCACCAGGGAAGCCCTCACATGACTCTTAAACTTCGAGTATGAGCTGTTGACCTGAAAAAAAATTGCCTATTCCCTCTGTTTTCTAAGAAAAACACTATAAAAATGTCTTGTACATGTTCTCTGTGAATTTTTAGTGCAACCGTTTTATTTCTGTTTCTTGTACATCGCTTTCTCTCCCACAACCAGAAGTTTTCTCCTCACATCAGATTTTTGAAACACATCTGACCGGATGCAGTGATGAAGTTGCACATATTGCTGTGTTGTTTCAGGCTCGCCAGCTCGTGGGAAAGTGACATCAGCGTCCACTGCCTCACCCTGCCCTCTGCAACCTGCTTGGAGCTGCTGTTGATATTGTCAAGGAGCAATGCCACGTTGCCTCGCTCCCTCCGCTGCATGAATTCCTTCCAGGTAAGGCACGGCTCCTTTACCACCGTGTGATTTCTCAGTTTGACTTGTTATCGTTGTTTTAAGGATCCTGTCTTGAACAGGCGCTAGCCCACGGAGACCCACATTCTCACAGGATAGTAATAAGGAGCACAGCGCACGTATTGCCTTGTTCTGTCTCTTTCTAAATGGAGCCTCAGAACTGATTAGCTAACTGTCTAGCAGTGGCCGAACCCATGTCTCTCTAACCCGGGGTTTGTTCTCGTTATCTCCGTCCTTCCTGCCTCCGAGAGAAGAGGCGAGAGCGTTCGGCAAAGACACTTGTGAATGCCGCCTCCCTTTTCCCGGCTTTGCCCTCGAACAAGGATCTTCGGCCAGCGTTCGTACCTTTGCTGCTTTTAGCTTGCAGGCAGATTGCCCAGTGGAGGTGTAACAGTGGCTGCATCCTCCCCCGAACTCTCGGCGCCTTTTCCCCTCTCTCCCCACTCCCTCCCGTCTCTGGGTTTTTCTCTGTGCTGCTGCTCAGAGCAGTACAGGCCAGACCAGCACACGTGGGCCGGCCAGCAGGAACACGGACGCCTTCCCTGGCAGGCAGCCACCTGTCACCAAGGTGGCATGTGAGAGTTCAGGTGTTGGCTGCTCGCTTCACTTGTGACCATGTAGCTACTGAACGTTATTGAACTTACCTGTGACTCTCGGCATCCGAAAAACATTCCCAAGCCCTCCGAGCCTGTTGAGCAGGCCACGTGCGTTGCTGAGAAGTGACTGGACGTGGGCGGCTTGTTTCTGCTTCTGAAGGGTTGCTGATGTGTCCTAAGATAACTTCAGAATTGGCAGATATTGCTTGGTGCATGCATCTCTGCGGTAAAGCAAGATGTGGATTTTCCTATGAGATGTAGCTCGGGAATTTGGTAAAAGGAATAATAATGATAACTGCTCCGTAATAACTCGCATCTGTCTTCTCCCGGTACTCTGTTACATTGACGGTCTCTGTGATTTTCTTCCTGATACACACATTTCGGGCTTTGGCCGTGTCCTACCTGTTTGAATTTATCATTACTCGACGATCAGTCAGCTTTGAAGGTCCTAGATTCAAGGACCAGAGAGAACACCTTCCCATTGTGTAGGAGAGCAGACTGAGACCCAGAGAGATGGAGTCAGCTGGCCAGGGAGTAGCCGGCATGTTAGAGACAGAGCTGGACTCGCCAGGCCTACGCTGGGTAACAGCTTCTGCTACCCAAATTCGGTGCTCGCCGAAGCCCCAGGAGGTGGGCGGGCGGGGTGTGAGTGGTCATCTCTGCCTGGGAATGTCCACAACACCCCCTTCGTTATGTAATTATTGTGATCGTTTGTCGACCGCCCTGAACTGGAACTGATTAAAACTTCTGTGGGTCAATCCAGATCTCTTCTAAGTTTTGCTCTTCGGATCGAACACTGAATAGCACAAAAGTTCGCCCACAAACTTTTACGGGAGATGCAAGAAACTTAACAGTGGTTGTGTTTGGGGGAGCAAGGCTGGAAGACGATTATTTTTTATTTCACTCCCTTCTACACTGTTGGAAGTTTTGGGGTGACGGGTGAGTGGGGAGAAAAAGAGAGGACTCGGACTTGGAGGACTTTACAGCCTATTGGGGGAGATAGAACCGTCATCCGTGGGTGATGTAAATCTAGAATCATTTTATTACCAGGTAGCCTCCACGCAAGTCTTAAAGACATTAAAGGTAAAAGAGTAATCTAGGTCGGAGGTGGGGTATGTGAGAGGAGGCCCGATCTGTATTTCTTCTCCAGGAGGCGGAGGAAAACCGGCTCCTTCAAGGAGCTCACCTCGGGCACACATAGGCTCGCGGGCACGAAAGCCTGGCCCGCCCTGCGTGCCGTCGGCGTTCGCTGCTGGCACCTCCCATCACAGGAGCTCTCACCGTCAGGACGTTATTGGCCGGCCGGCCCTCTCTATCAGCGGCAGCGCTTCTTCTGCTTGCCGTGCATTTGCTGCACGTGATTGTCAGGGGCACACACACTTTTCCCAGTTTCAAAGGTACAGAGAAACTGGGCGCGGGTTCACAAACAATGTCTGCTAAGGAGATCTTGTCCCTGCCGTTACCCCGGGGAAGGTGCATTCTTACCAAGGACACCCCGGAAATTGACTTCCCCACGCAGGTCTTCACTCCAAGTTAAAGGACCAGCGAACAGGGGAGAATGTCTGTCAGGGTTAGAAAGAGAGGCTCTGCCTGTTCATCTTCGGAACACCGACCTCATCAGTTATTACAGTGGCAAGGAGCTGGGCCGCTAAGGTTGCCCGTGTTGGGGATTTATTGCTTCAACTGGAAACTCACTTTAGTGCACGTTATTTTTGTTGTGGTTTTTTTTGTTCTTTTTTTTTTTTAAAGAGCTGTGTTGGCAAGAGCTGTAAAATAGTAGAATGACACTTGTTAAAGATACCATCTTTACATTTCCAGTTCTCTAACTTTCCAGGGCGAGTCAGTTACTGTGAGCAATGCTGCTTTTTCTGTAAAAATGTTATTTTAGGTTTCTGCGGATTCAGACAGCACTACTGCCTGAGCTCTTATCACTGCCAAATCCCAGAAGGAAGGGCTTATCTCATTAGTTAGAGCCATTAACGTACATGAAATTCTAACGTCTTAAATTATAGTGCAGCATTTCTCCCAGGCTAACAGGGATATCGTTGGGTGGTTTGGTTATACTTTTCACTTCCGCTCTGGTCCAGTACCTTAATATCCCTGGTATGATTCTGAGCAAACAGAATGTAGGATTTGGTTGAGAATCACTGGTATATTGCTAATTACATACCATAGTTGTTGCAGCCCCAAGAAGGGTAACTTACCACGTCACTGCCCGCTTACGGTTCTTCTGTGACTTCCTATTGCAGTGAGAACAAAATCCAGACTCCTCATCCGGACCTACAAAGCCCAGCAATATCTGTCCCTTCCTCCCCTTCTGGCCTCGTCTCCTGCTCGCTCCCTCTGTTCCAGCCACACTGGCCTTATTTCCTGGTCCCTCTCACGAGCTGGTCCTGGCCGCAGGGTCTGTGCACTGCCTGTTCTCTGTGCTCCCAGGAGAATACCCTGGAGCAGAGCTTTGCACAGCTGGGTCCTCTTGTCTTTCAGGCCTCAGCTCAGGTGTCCCTTTCCCTAAGAAGCCTAACCTCACCCCCACAACCTGTCCCTTACTAAATTCCCCGCTCCCTGTCACCATTATTCTATAATCTCACCTTGTTTTATTTTCTTCATGGCTCTTTTCACTGTTTAGAGTGCTTTTTCATTTTTTTTTGTTTGTTTGTCTTTTTTGCTGTACAAAAATGTGTGTTGAATGAGAACAGGGAGAATGTCTAGTTTTGCTCAGTGTTGCATCAACAGAACTTAGGACAGTGCTCGGCTGTAGGAAGCGTTTAATAAATATCGGCTGGCTGGCTGGCTGGAGATGGGTGGACGGACGCACAAGTAAAATGCAAAGTGGCACGGCCATTTGACATTCTAGAGAATTCAAAGGACTGAGCTAGGGAGAAGCAGAGGCATGGGTAGTACACCCGCAGGGGCAGAGGCGGCAGCATTTTTCCTGCCGGGACAGGGTGGACTCCAAGGGTAAGGTCCAGACTTGAGATAGGTCAACAGGACTGAGCATAGATGGGGCTCGGAAATGACAGCCTGGAGCTCAGTGCAAATGAGAAAGACTCGAAGAAGGGGCCGAGCTTGGAAGGAGCTGGCAAGATCCAGTTTAAGCAGAAGGACCCGCAGAAAGGTCCAGGCTCCCTCTGAGCCCCGGAGACCACAGGAGGGGAAACCGGATGATGCTTTGGTGCCAGAAACGGAGGCAGAGGGGACTGGGGGTGTCGCCGGCTCCTTTGGAGGGGGCAGGTGGCAGCTGCTGCCACTGTACCGGCTGCCAGTTTGATTCTCCTCCGAGAGCTTCAGAGCTCTGGGAGGGGGGAGGTGGCAGAGGGCAGTTTCCATATCCATCTTGGCGAGTGGCATCCGGCTTTTTAACCTGAAGTCCTGCAATAGCAACTTTAAATCTGAACAAGGTCTCTGGAAGCTAGAACCTTAGAGCACCCAGGTTGGATCCAGGACTGGGTCGGGGCCGCTGGGTTTAATGGTTCTGTGCCTCTTTCTTAGAATCTTGGACTCTTGTAGCTGGAAGGATCCACTAGTCTCATGACCTTACTTTTATAAATAAGGAGCAGACCCAGGAAGGGTGAGTTGTTATTGGAGACTGAAACTCTGATTCCTACGTTAGGCTTTTTGTACGACGTACACCTGATTTTCCCCGTTCTGTGGGACACAAGTTGCTTAGCATATAAATAGGTGTCACTCGTCCTGGGTCTCGCGCATCTTAGTTTTACCACATGGCAGCAGCAGTATCTCTTTTATTAATATCATCCTTTAGAGAGCCGCAGCCTTCAGCCAAGGGAGCGATATGAGTCGTATGGATCCTGGCAAATGAGTTGAACTTCATCAGACTATAGTTTTATGTATATGCTGTGTGGTTGCATAATGCAGTGGAAATACGTACACGAGAAGAAACAAAAGAGCTTTATGGAGCTTATCTATTACTACCTGACAGGGTTAGTCAGGGAAGCTTCCTCAGCTCTTGATGGATTTGAAGTCATAGACTGTTCCCCAGGGGAAGCGGAAGCTGATGAAACGCCTTGACTAAGGGTCGGGTATACTCCTCCAGAGCAGGAAATCCTCAGTTATTTTACTTGGGTGTAGTTTGATTTTTTTTAAAATAGATCTTTATTGGAGTATAATTGCTTCACAATACTGTTGCACAACAAAGTGAACCAGCTATACATATACATATATCCCCATAGCCCCTCCCTCTAGCGTCTCCCTCCCACCCTCCCTATCCCACCCCTCTAGGTGGTCACGAAGCACCGAGCCGATCTCCCTGTGCTATGTGGCTGCTTCCCACTAGCTACCTATTCTACATTTGGTAGTGAACATATATTAATGCTAGTCTCACTTCACCCCAGCTTCACCCTCGCACCCCATGTCCTCAAGTCCGTTTTCTATGTGTCTCTTTATTCCTGCCATCATGCAACTAGGTTCATCAGTACCTTTTTTTTTTTTTTTTTTTTTTTTTAGATTCCATATATATGTGTTAGCATACGGTATTTGTATTTCTTTCTGACTTACTTCACTCTGTATGACAGACTCTAGGTCCTATTGTAAATAGTGCTGCAGTGAACATTGCGGTGCATGTCTCTTTTTGAATTATGGGTTTCTCAGGGTATATGCCCAGTAGTGGGATTGCTGGGTCATATGGTAGTTCTATTTTTAGTTTTTTGAGGAACCTCCATACTCTTCCCCATGGTGGCTGTATCAATTTAAATTCCCACCAACAGTGCAAGAGAGTTCCCTTTTCTCCACACCCTCTCCAGCATTTATTGGTTGTAGATTTTTTGATGATGGCCACTCTGACTGGTGTGAGGTGATACCTCATTGTAGCTTTGATTTGCATTTCTCTAATAATTAGTGATGTTGAGCAGCTTTTCATGTGCCTCTTGGCCATCTGTATGTCTTCCTTGGTGAAATGTCTAGTTAGGTCTTCCACCCATTTTTTAACTGGATTATTTGTCTTTTTGATATTGAGCTCCATGAGCTGGTTGTATATTTTGGAGATTAATCCTTTGTCTATTGTTTCATTTGCGAATATTTTCTCCCATTCTGAGGCCTGTCTTTTTGTCTTGTTTATGGTTTCCTTTGCTGTGCAAAAGCTTTTAAGTTTAATTAAGTCCCATTTGTTTATTTTTGTTTTTATTTCTGTTACTCTAGGAGGTGGGTCAAAAAAGGTCTTGCTGTGGTTTATGTCAGTGTTTTTCCTGTGTTTTCCTCTGAGAGTTTTAAGGTGTCTGGTCTTACATTTAAGTCTTTAATCCATTTGGAGTTTATTTTTGTGTATGGTGTTAGGGAGTGTTCTAATTTCATTCTTTTACATGTAGCTGTCCAGTTTTCCCAGCACCGCTTATTGAAGAGGCTGTCTTTTCTCCATTGTATGTTCTTGCCTCCTTTGTTGTAAATTAGGTGACCATATGTGTGTGAGTTTATCTCTGGGCTTTCTGTGCTGTACCGTTGGTCTGTATTTCTGTTTTTGTGCAAAATACTAGCAAACAGAATCCAACAGCACATTAGGAGGATCATACACCATGATCGAGTGGGATTTATCCCAGGGATGCAAGGATTCTTCAATATACGCAAATCAATCAATGTGATACACCATATTAACAAATTGAAGAATAAAAACCATATGATCTTCTCAATAGATGCAGAAAAAGCCTTTGACAAAATTCAATACCCATTTATGATAAAAACTCTCCAGAAAATGGGCATAGAGGGAAGCTACCTCAACATGATAAAGGCCATATACGACAAACCCACAGCAAACATCATTCTCAGTGGTGAAAAACAAAGCATTTCCACTAAGATCAGGAACAAAACAAGGATGTCCACTCTCGCCACTCTTATTCAACATAGTTTTGGAAGTCCTAGCCACAGCAATCAGAGAAGAAAAGGCAATAAAAGGAATACAAATTGGAAAAGAAGAAGTAAAACTGTCACTGTTTGCTGATGACATGATACTATACATAGAAAATCCTAAAGATGACACCAGAAAACTACTAGAACTACTCAGTGAATTTGGTAAGGTTGCAGGATACAAAATTAATGCACAGAAATCTCTGGCATTCCTATACACTGACAACGGAAATTCAGAAAGAGAAATTAAGGAAACACTCCCATTTACCACTACAACAAAAAGAATAAAATACCTAGGAGTAAACCTACCTAGGAAGGCGAAAGAATTGTACTCAGAAAACTATAAAGCACTGATGAAAGAGATCAAAGATGATATAAACAGATGGAGAAATATACCATGTTCTTGGATTGGAAGAATCAATATTGTGAAATCGACTATACTACCAAAAGCAATCTACAGATTCAACGCAACCCCTGTCAAACTACCAATGGCATTCTTCACAGAATTAGAACAAAAAAATTTTACAATTCGTATGCAGTTTGATTTTAACTTTAAGAGACTCACTGATATCCAGTGTCAACATTTCCATGACGTGAAAACCACATACGGTGACCCTTGAACAACATGGGTTCGAATTGCACGATTCCACTTATACGTGGTATTTTTCGACGGTGAATATCGCTGTACTGTGTGATCTGTGGTTGGTCGAATGTGCCAATGGAAAGGAACCGTGGATGCAGAGGGCCAGCTATGAGTTACACACAGATTAACCTCCGCGTTGTTCAAGGGTCAGCTGTATTCAACCTCGCAATTGTTCAGAAATTAATAATTACAGATAATTCTCCCATCCAGCTACTTTTTCACTACCTGTTTTAATATCTGCATCCAAAGAGGAGAAGAAAACAACACATAAAAATGTGGTTTAGTCATTTGGCCATTCGTTGGCATCTCAGGTGAAAGGCTTTGATTGTATGGCAATTTGAAGTTGTGGTTCCAACTTAAGAACTTTTTTATAGGTATATGCAGTCTATATAGGGGCTCCAAGAAATGGGTAGGCAGGGGCCCAGGAACTTTACAGATGAGGAGCAACAAAGGGGCTACAGGAAGGGAAAGTGAGGATTCTATCTCTCCACCATTGTTTTCCTGTCTACTTTCAGACGTTACACTATGTAAACGGCCTTGTCTATCATATGCCATGCTCATGTCTAGGTAAATTATAGCCTTTATTATCTTTTAAGGTAATGTTTTATTAAATGATTATAAAAAGATAATCACCTTATGATAAAAAATGGGGAAATACAGAAAAATGTAAAGGGAGTGAAAATCACTAGGAGTCACCAGGATTGACATTTCAGAGTAATTCTTGTTAGTGTCTCTCGTTCTATATATGTATATATATACACACACACACACACACACACACACACACACAGAAATGTATTTTGGTATAAAGTTGGCCTCGCTGGAGATGCTGGGACTCAATCGCTGGCTGTATTCTGCCTTTTCTTCTGTTTCGTCACTGGCGTGGAGACAGTCAGCCTTCCCGGAGACTGTCAAAGGAGGGCTTTATACACCAGGGTCCTGTTATCAGGTGGGAGTAGAGGGGAGGGAGGCTGCGAGCCACTCCAGATGGCCAAGGGTTGCTGCAGATGGAATTAGGAGGCAGGCCGACCCACATCAAGATGGGCAGGCGCTTGCTAGATAGGAATTGTCCTGATCCGCACGCACCGTCCAGAGCTTCGAGAGCACGCAGCGTGGGTGCCCTCAGGTCCCTAGGCACGTAGGCCTTCTCTCTTTCCTCCTATGACGCCTTTGTCCTCAGTGGGCAGAGATGATCCGGGGTTGAGTGCCGCTCGTTATATTTAGGGAATCCGGTCTCGAAGGTGGTGATTACTGCCCTGGCTATTTTCAGTCTCTGTCCTTAAAACAGATTTCTGAGAACTGCCTCGACAATTTGGGTGTGAAAAGGATGTAGCCCTAACCTTCCTCTCTGCCCCGTGGGGCGTTCTGTGGTTTATCCTTCGATTCATACAGGTCTCTAGTCTGAATTCTCCATCCCCCGTCTCTTCTCGTATTGGACTCTGCCGTTTGGCCACATTCTAGAGAATACACGGAGGGGCCAGGAAAGGGCCTGCAGGTTTCCCAGAGGGTCAGCGAGCCCAGGGCTTTTCCCGCTGCTACCCTGCTTCTTTCAAGAGGCTGCTCTCCTGTCCCAGAGTCCCCGCCCCAGGCGCTGCTCCTGTCCCATCCAAGGAGTTGGGCTGGTAGGCAAAGCGGGACAGTTCCCAGGCCTTTCATGGCCTTTACTCTTGAGGGGCTGCCACTTGGTTGGGCGCCTGGTAGGGCTGGGGCGCCCTGGCTTCGGCCTTATTGAGAGAAGTAGGAACGAGGCGTAGCCCAGAATGTCAATCCTTCTGTCTCTTGTCTTGTGTGCTTGTTTTGAATAAGGTAACTTTTTTCCCCTGACCTTGAAGGGAAAATGCAACCTCATGACAGAAAAATCTGGTATGTTTTTCATTAGCAAAGCAATACTTATTTGCACTCTGAGCCTAAAAGTATAGAATCTTCAAATCCAACAGGTTCAGCCCTTCACAGCCTGGCGGCGAGAGCAGGCCTGGGAGGGCCAGGGGAGCCTCTGTGATTGGAGAGCACTCACTGTCCCTGTGCCTCAGACTCGGTGACTCTGAAGTGGGTGAGACGAGGCCTGGAGGACAGGTGGGTTTGGCCGATTCTGCGATGCCGGGGTTATGGATGCTTCTGGTTCTAGTATGTCAGCGTCCATAGGAAACGTGTTCAAAATTCAGATTTCTGAGTGAGAGCCCCAGAGATTCTGCTTCAGTAACTCTGGAGGAGAGACCAGGGATCTGCATCATAACAAACACCCCTAAAAAAATAAATTAATTTTTGCAAAGCAAAAACAAGAAACAAACAAACAAAAAACCTCACACCCAAAGCGTTTCTGAAAAAGGGTTTTGAGAACCAAGGTAAGAAACACTTCAATGAAAATGGACTATATTCCCACCGAAGTGAGAAATGTAAAGGAAGAAAATCTTTCAGTTACGATGAACACCTAGTCATTAGCTCAAGTAGCTTATTTTCCTCTTTTCTTCACTTTTTCTTATTAATCTGCACATTACACAGTCCCTAACAAATGAAGTAAACTGAATTGTTGTCATGCAGTTTGTATTTTTTCTTTTGCTGTTTTTTTTTTTTTTTTTTTCCTTCTACCACGATGTTTCCCTTTCGCACTCAGATGCTTGGTAGAATCGGGGCTCATTTATCTCTGTAACTCATCTTTGGGCTGTTCAGCATGAACTTGGCATCCTCTCTCCCTCAGGGCCACGCAGCCCTTGTAACCTCTCCTTCTCATAGCAAGGCTGGTGTCCCAGGACAGTCACTCACCCTGATGTAGGACGCTCAAGCTCTAGTCTCAGATCTGCCACCACCTGGGTCTTGGGACCCCGCCTAGCCAGGTAACCTCTGTGGGTCCCAGTTTCTTTGTCTGTGCAGTGAGGGGGTTGGGTTAAAATCTAAAGTTCCTTTGCAAGTAGATGCACACAGAGTCAATTTGTCTGTTCCCCGCTCTTCCTAATTTATTCACCCAGACTGAATAATATAACGCTATTCCTTAAGGGGACTGAGTCCCTATTTCTTTTGAACATCTCGAAAGTGTTTAACTGAAGGAAAGCATAGAGAAAGCCACATCACGTAGGGTTTTTGTCTTTGTTTTTGTTTTGCTCTCCAAGAGAATGGGGTCTGTGTCACAGAATGTTCCTACCAGCCACAAAGAAAGGTCAGGAATGATGGGGCTGGCGTGCTGTCTGGCCCTAGGCTCTTCCCGCCTGAGACACGCCAGGCTCACCGTTTCCTACGGAGGCAGGCGAGGGGCCAGAGAAAAGCAAGAGGAGAAACCTGGAATGTTCTCTGCACAGCCTTTGATTTCTCTGCCTCTCTCTTCGTCACCACCCTCCCTCAGGCTTCCTCTGCTTTCGGTCTCGACTTCTGTTTCTGACTCTGATCCTGGTCCATCGAAACACGTGTGGCTTCGGAATTTCCCAGGGGTTTGGCGTTTGCATGTATTTTACTTGTAAGTATGGTTACTCCAAGAAAGGTTTCTAAAACGTGAGGCTCTCCCCTCGCCCAGAGCTGTTAACAAAGGGACTTGATTCTTTCCCACACTGAGCGTGGCTGTGTTTAGCCAAGTGGCTTCCTGGTCTTGCTTCCTTGAAGAGGCAACTAAAGCTACATGTCCGCTTTTGGAAACAAAGTTGCGTCCAGACTGAAATGACTGCACTGGCTTCTGCCGTGTGTTTGAAGGAGATTTTCTGGCTCCAGGGGAAAGGGCAGCCTGGGAAGGGATGCCAGCCTTCGAGGGAATGGTGGATTGCAAGGGACACCGTCCTGAGCCTCCGCTGAGAACGTCTCGTGAGCCCACCTAGGAACCACTGATGGCTCAGCAGAGAGAAGATTTAGAACAGAGAAGGCGTGGAGGCCAGGGCAGCTGTGAGGAACAAGAGTGGAGTTACTTTATTATCATCCTTTCGGTCCTGGATCTCGTAGCCCTGACGTACGACGTAGCGTGGAAAAGCCCTGGCGTGGAGGTGGGAGACGGATCTGGGTTCTGGTCTTGGCCGCTGTACCTGCAAGAGGTACATCTGGGCACAAGTCACCTGCCTGCCGAGACCCCAGGTTTCTCCTCCCTCCGGCTCAGGGATCCGCTGGTGCTACGTGTCAGGGGTTGAAGGATCGACAGAAGTGTGAGAGCTTGTGGAGTGAGTGAGTCTCAAGAGGAGAGGCTAGCCTGCAGCCTAAGGCTGGCATCCCGCTTAGAGATCAGCACGTTGCCTCCTTCTAGGTTGCAAGTTGGGAATGAGGGTCCCAGAGTAGCGAGGACGTTGGGACGGCAGGGAGGGTGTTTCTGTAGCTCAGCCTGGGCTTCACGCTGCATGAACGTCAGCAGCTAGCTTGCAGTAGTTTAAGGTGGTTTGATAAATCTGTAGCATGCAAGAGGATGTCTGGTATGTCGGCCGAAGCTGTAATAACAGAACAGACTAAAATGAAGTCAACGATTAGCCACGTACTGTTTAAGTACTGGTGCCTTTTCTTGTCTCCTTAGAGCTCATTGGTGTTCTTTATAAACAACTACGTTTGTCTCTAGTCCCAATGTTTCTGACTCTGTTTCTGTTGGTCTTACTGTTTCCTTCTCATTTACCTTCAGCTTGAAACCCATTTGTAAAGGCCACAAACATTTCAGATATTGTCCATTTGAGCCATGAGCTGCTTTTCAGCACTAAGTCCCCCAAATACACTAATAATTTTAACAGAAATCAGAGCACTGCAAACAGAAGATGTGGCTCTTGGTATTTTTATTTTAAATAGGGGAGTTAAATCTACTTACTTTATTGTGATTAATAATACAGTTGGGTGTACGTGTGTGTTTTTTCGTTGTCACACTTGATCTTTTATTCTTTTTTCCTTATTTCTTATTCCTTGTTGTCTGGATAGGGTTTTTCATCCCTTTCTAAAAAATTTCCTCTGCTGGCTTGGAAGCAATAGCTTGCAGGTTTCTTCTCTTAGTGGTTGCTCTTAGAATTTTTAAATATATAAAGTGTTGTAGTAAAAACAAGATTGTTCAATATCGTTACCTTTTTCAGACAGGCAAGTACCTTACCATATTTTAACTACCTGTTAAGCACATTCCTTCCACAATGGTCATCGTCTACTGTCTTTGTTTCACTTTAAAACAAATAAATTCGTGATTGATTTTAACTATTTTAATATTCATTGCATGTATACATATCAGTGTCATACATTTTGTTTTCTTTCCCGACATTCCGTATCCTTTAGTGCTCCTTTCACAGACTTTCTGTCTGAAATGTCTTCATTTTGTTCTCGAATGATGGCTCAGCTAGGTATAGAATTCTGTACACCTCTTCAGTTTGAAGATCTATCACTCGTTGCCTTCTGCCCTCTCGTTCTGTTGATAACACAGCTATTATAACATTATTTGCTGTTGCTCTACAGGCGGAATCCATCTCTTTTCTCCTCCTGGTCTGTAAGATTCTATCTTTATGCTTGATGTACTCTAGCTTTACAGTGATGTCTAGGTGTGGGTTTTTTAAAATGTACTCTACTTAGTATTCTGAGACTACTCCACCTGAGGCCTCCTGTCTCTGACTTAGTTCTGGAAAATCACTAGCTATTATATATGAAATCTACATTGTCTCCTCCACCCCCCATTTCCTCTGTTGACCTCCTATTAGACTTATATTGGAGTCTTTCAGTCTATTCTGCTTATCTCTTAAATGTTCTTTTGTGTGTGTGTATGCGTGCGTGTGCACGTTCAGGGTAAATTCCTCACTACTAGATTGTCCAGTTCACTCATTCTGGTGTTTATCCCAACTATTGAGTTTTAGTTCGATGGATATTTTTTTTCATTTCCAAGGCATCAAGTTTTTAAAATTGAGTTATAATTGAATATAATGTTATGTTAGTTTCAGATGTACAGTGTAGTGATTCAGTATTTGTATATATTGCGAAATGATCACCACATAAGTCTAGTTAACGTCTGTCACCATACACGGTCACACATTGTTTGGTGTGTGACAAAGTCATTTAAGATCCACTCTCTTAGCGGTTTTCAAGTATATAATACAGCATTATAGTCTGTATTATGGTATTATAATATAATATGCACATATAGCACGGTACACAGCGTTATAGTCCGTGTTATGGTATTATAATATACTATACACATATAGTACGGCACACGGCGTTACAGTCCATGTTATGGTATTCTAATATAATATACACATATAGTACGGTACACGGCGTTACAGTCCGTGTTATGGTATTATAATATACTATACACATATAGTACGGCACACGGCATTACAGTCCGTGTTATGGTATTCTAATATAATATACACATATAGTATGGTACACAGCGTTATAGTCCATGTTACGGTATTATAATATAATATACACATCTAGTACGGTACACAGCATTACAGTCCGTGTTATGGTAGTATAATATGATATACACATATAGTACGGTACACAGCGTTATAGTCCGTGTTATGGTATTATAATATAATATGCACATATAGTACGGTACACAGCATTACAGTCCGTGTTACGGTATTATAATATAATATACACATATAGTACGGTACACAGCGTTATAGTCCGTGTTATGGTATTATAATATACTATACACATATAGTACGGCACACAGAGTTACAGTCTGTGTTATGGTATTCTAATATAATATACACATATAGTACGGCACACGGCGTTACAGTCCGTGTTATGGTATTATAATATACTATACACATCTAGTACGGCACACGGCGTTACAGTCCGTGTTACGGTATTCTAATATAATATACACATATAGTACGGCACACGGCGTTACAGTCCATGTTACGGTATTCTAATATAATATACACATATAGTACGGTACACGGCGTTACAGTCCGTGTTACGGTATTCTAATATAATATACACATATAGTACGGTACACGGCGTTACAGTCCGTGTTACGGTATTCTAATATAATATACACATATAGTACGGCACACGGCATTACAGTCCGTGTTACGGTATTATAATATAATATACACATATAGTATGGTACACAGCGTTATAGTCCGTGTTACGGTATTATAATATAATATACACATCTAGTATGGTACACAGTATTATAGCATTGCTGTAGTCGCCATGCTGCCCCTTACATCCTCAGCACATTTTATAACTGGAAATTTGTGCCTTGTGACCTCTTCACCCCCAGGCCCCTCCCACTTCCCTGCCTCCGGCAATTATCAATCTGTTCTCTTTAGATGATACCAAGTTTTAAAAATCTTTCTGAGGCTATTAAATATACCCGCTTTTAAGTCTTTCTCATTTGTTCTGTTCTTTTAATTTTGTCTGGAGTCGCCTAATCTTCTGCTTCTTCGTGCGTTTTAGAATGTTGGTTTGCAAGCTCACTTCGTTTAAGTTCTCACCTTGTGTAACTTTCTCCTCTTAGTTCTCCCCGGGCTTGCTGCCCCTTCCCGGTAGTTTTGTAGCTACTTCAACCGGCCTCGTCCAGAACCGAGTCCAGAATGGGGTGGGGTTCTGTGCTGCAGAACCACCGTATGATCCAGCAACCCCACTCCAGGTCATATATCTGGGCAAAGCCATAATTCAAAAATATACCTGCACCCCAATGTTCATAGCAGCTCTATTTACAATAGCCAAGACACAGAAACAACCTAAGTGTCCATCAACAGATGAATGGACAAAGAAGATGTGGTACATGTGTACCACATATGTGCAATGGAATATTACTCATCCATAAAAAAGAATGAAATAATGCCATTTGCAGCAACATGGATGGATCTAGAGATGATCATACTAAGTGAAGTAAGTCAGAGAAAGACAAATATCATATGATATCACTTATATGTGGAATCTAAACTATGATACAAATGAACTTATTTACAAAACAGAAACAGACTCACAGACATAGAAAACAAACTTACGGTTACCAAAGGGGAAAGGGGAGGGGGGGAGGGATAAATTAGGAGTTTGGGATTAGCAGATACAAACTATTATATATAAAATAGATAAACAACTAGATCCTACTGTATAGCACAGGGAACTATATTCAATACCATGTAATAAACTATAATAGAAAAGAATATATATATATATACACACACACACATATGTATGTAAAGCTGAATCACTTTGCTGTGTACCAGAAACTAACACAACATTGTGAATTAACTGTACCTCCATAAAAAATAAAATTAAAAAAAATCATCACACTGATTATAGTTTACTTTATTACTGTAATATGTAAGATAACATATAAGACTTCAGGTTGAGGTGGAAAGTTTTGATATATACACAGTAAGTAATTGTTTTGGGGGTGTGGGCATCATTTATTTCAAAGCTTTTAAGCTTGTTGATGGTATAAATGCACACTTTGAGGGTTGGAAGGATGGATAGAAAATACTGAAGAAGTAAACGTTGTTTATCTTCATCTTAAAGACATCCGTGACTTAACATTCAGGTTCAAAGTATAGATGGTGGTGTTGAGGAACTGGAATGTTAAGAAAATCAGAAATCTTCTGTTTTTTAGTTATAGAAAGCCCTTATCTAGTCCTTTAATTATAAAAGAAGCTTAGCAAAAATGACATTTTCTCTAAAAGCATTGAAGTGACCCTTCCCCCCCCCCCCAAAATCTTAGTTTCATGATGCAGCAGACAATTCTAGTAGGTCAATGTTTATTACCTTGGATAGAATTAGGGCCCAGGGTATGCAGGACAAACATGGCTATTGAAAAGCCATGCCTAAGAAGTAAGAAAGTTGTTAAGCAAGTGTTCCTTGGCTTGTGGGCTAAATGGATATCTTACCTTTACCCAAAGAAAGATTTATTTCTTTAACCTCTGATTTTTATCATGAACTCAATCAGGAATCATACTTGGCATGGTCTTACTATTTTGGTTGCCGTATTGGGTTTTTAGAATCATGTTTGAAATATTACAGAAGAGTTGATTAAATACAGTGTTTGTAGTCATATCTTTAACGTTGGGATCGATTTAGGTACCCAAGCCTTTGTTATAATAGTGTTTCCACAAGAAAATCAAATTCCCATTACATCACTTAACTTACAGCTCTGTCCCCTCAAGAAGGTAATTTACCATATGTACAAAGACTGCTGCTATTTGTATTCCTTTGGATATCTTTATCCAGTATTTTGTCAGAGGGGAAATTGCTTTCTGCATGATCTGAAATAATTGAAATAATTGGAAGTATAATGAGAGCCAACATTTTAGAAGCTCCCTTGTGCTTCTTTCTGCTCTGCAAAATAAAATTACCACTGAATGCGTTCATGTTTTAAAATTTAAGCAGACTTGGTAAATGAATCTTGTTTTCTAAATGTGTGGAGGTGATGGTATAAGGTGGTTGGTGTCCCTAAAACAGGTGTTAAAAGATCTTTTTAAGCTTCCCCATACATTTGCAAATTTACTATGATGAAGTGGTAATTTGCAGCATAGAGCTGATTACAGAAATCAGGATGTGGTTGAACTGTATTTTTCAAAATTCGGATTATTTCCTGTTCCTCTGCTCTTTATGATACATGTAACATCATTAATAATGCTTTCAGACGTCCGTGAGAGATGTGAAGACTTGTTTTGGGTTTTTGTGGTTGACAGCAACTGGCTTAAAGAAGAAGGTCGTTCGTATGTGTGGCTCCCAGGATGCAGTTTAGCGTCTGACCAAATGTTGCACTGACTCACTTTCTACATGGATCCCATTCCATTTCTACATTCAGGTTTACAAGTCACAGTGAAATGGACTGAACGTTCTGAGAAAGGGCTTGGGTAAAGCAAGCTGGGATTTCCTCCCTTAAGCTTCTTAGGAGTCTGGGGAAACAAGTTTTCTGGCTTCTGACCTAGGGAAGTAGGGCCAATAAGGAAAGAAATTCCCCAGACATTTCAAGGGTGTTCAAAAGATGCTGGGGAGGCAGAAAATATGGTAGCACTCCGGGGACATTTTTGTTACAGTAGATTGATTTATAAAGACAAAAATATATTCAAATTAAAGGAAAGGTGACTTCGGCGTATTATTCCTTCTTCAAATCATGTATTTTATTTTTTAAAGAAGTAGGCTTTGTTTTCAGACATATCTGTGTCACTTAACCTTGTCATTCAAATGTTTGTCCCTATGTAATATGTGGGACATCTGGACTTTGGTAGGCTGTGAACACAAAACCTAAGCAAATCAACCTAGATGGGGGAAAAACTCATTTCCCCTAACCCCAGCCTTGTGCTCACTTGTATCATGAGTGTCATCACTAGCTGACCCGTTTCTCTACATGGAAATACGAAAATTACTTTTCTCCTCCATGACGTGGCCACCTGCCAATTTTTCCTTTCTGATATATTCTCCTTGAGACATCATTCTGGTATTTTTGATATGTTTTCCTCTAGTCATCCTTCTCTTATCTTACCTACTAACCTGAAAGTCATGTGCCTACATTGGATCTCTGTGGAAAAAAAAAAAAAACAAAATAGCACCCTAGCACTGAGGCAGTAAGTACTACCGTGGCCGAACAAGAAGAAACGGGAGTCCTTTAAAAAACAAAAAGCATTTCTCTTTAATTTTAAAAGAAATATATAGTGCCTGTTGGAAATTTTAAAATGAAAAAGTCTAAAAAGGAAAAAAAAAAAAAAAGTTCCTGAATCATATCCTTCAATGTTAGCATTTAAGTGTCTTGCCTTCCGGAGTTTTCTCTGCATACACGCAGGGGAGAACTGGGGGGTGGGGGTGGGGGGCGGTGAAAAGAGAAGGCAGTTGGTTTAACAAAACTAGAATCATACTGTGCATAATATTAAATCCTGCTTTCTTCATTTATGTCATTAATAGTTTCTTGTATCATTTAATAAGAACAGCTTATATTTATTGAGTATTTACAATGTCGTATCACTCTTGTAAGCACTTTATACATATTAACTCACTGAATCTTTTCAAGAGTCCCTAATATGAGTACTGTCATTGTCTACCTTTGTCACATGAGCAAACTGAATCCCAGAGAGATTTTAAAAGTTCACAAAGCTTGTAAGTGATAGAGACGGGGTTCGCCCATGTTCACAAAGCTCCTAAGTGATAGAGACGGAATTCAAACTCAGATCTCATTCCAGAGTCTTCGACTTTTAACAGTTAGGCTGTTGACTTCCAACACTTTGAAACATGGTTTGTGATGCCTGTATGATATTCAATCATGAATAGTGTTGATTTTGCTTTTTTTCCCTTGATGTTTTATTTTTGAGAACAGTTTCCCTGGCCACTAAAGTGATTTGCAAACATAATAGTTCATGACTGCATAATATTCATTTGTATGACTATCTGTATGAAGTCTGAGGCTGTTTCCAGTTTTTAAGACGATAAACAGAGTCCCTATCTGGGCCTGGGCATAAAGCATCTTTGGGACTAGGGTCTCCC
Source organism: Kogia breviceps (assembly GCF_026419965.1). Classification (NCBI taxonomy): domain Eukaryota; kingdom Metazoa; phylum Chordata; class Mammalia; order Artiodactyla; family Physeteridae; genus Kogia; species Kogia breviceps. The sequence goes on from NC_081322.1 coordinate 1,139,921, forward strand.
TACCACAGCCATAACAAAGGGCCTTTTGTTTTAGGAATCGGTGCCAAAGGAAAAGAAGTTGCTTCACAGTTTACATGGACAGGAGATAATCGTGATAAACTGGTTTCTGAAATATCAAGAGAAATTTGATCATTGTGAGCCACCTCCGAAGGCAGGCAAAACACAGGCCTTTTATGGCCTGCGTCCTGACTTCTCCACCGTCCTGTTACCCTGGGTAAAAAGGCAGATAGCACAAACGACCAGGAAAACCAGAATGAAGGCAAAAGAAGCCAGCGCTGCTACTCCAGCAGAGTGCAGGCAGCTTCGCGACAGAGAGATCTCATCTGTGGAGCAGTGTCCGTGGAGTTCCCCAGCAGTGGGAGGAGCATATCTTGGTCGATACAAATGTGAGGCGCTGAAGCAGAAAGACAAAAAAACTCTTGTCTTTGCTTAGCTCCGTGGAAGTGGGGAATCGCAGGCCTGGTAGAAGGGAGTCCTGTTTGCTTCTGGGCAGAACTTGGCCTCCTGTTTGATGGAGACACCAGCCTATGAGATGCTACCTACCATATTTGCAGAAATAATGGAGAAGAATCTTAACGTTCTAAGAGTAAAAGCTCAGGTCTAGATCACACCTAAGTCTTGGTCTGAAGACCCAGACATTGGATCTTTTTAAAGTGCGGCCAGATGACGTAATGAACATCTGGTCTTCTTGCAGATTCACTACAGGGGCAGCCTCAATGCAAGCGAAGTGCCACTCGTATTTTGGGGAAGGGGATGTCCTTTGACCCCGGTGGTAATCTTATGGAGGCGTCTGCAAACATCAGCTTCCTGAGGGCTGACGTGGGAGGAGCTGCCGTGAGTCCAGCCATCGTGTGACTGCCACAAGCTCAGCTTGCCGCTTAATGTAATAGGTCTGGCCCCCTTTGTGAACGTAACCTCAAGCCTAAGCCTTCAAGCCGGGAGATGTCGTCGGAGCCGAGAATGGGGAGACCATACAAGTCAATAACATTAATGCTGAACCAAGGATATTAGCTGACGTTCCCTGTTATGTATGTGCACGTCTTCAATCCAAAGTTCATCAGAGATGTTTCGACCTTAACACGTGCCACAGACATAGCTTGGGGGTCGGGGGGAGGGACAGGTATCGCTAGAATTTTTACCAGTTCATACTGGTGGCACACCACACTACTTGAGGCCAGCATTGAAATGGAGGGCCGTGTCTGGGGGATGTCTCTACTTGAACGTTGTATGAGGCAGATTACAGACTGTCAGCTCCTTGCTGTTAATAACAGTGGACAATACAGGCCTGCAGGGCCATGTCCAGCCACAGCACACCTGAGTGGGCCACACCCTCCGTGGGCCCCTTAGACATAGCAGGTGATGACCAGGAAAGATGAGAGGCCACGGCTTAGGAAAAGCATGACCAAGAGGCCAACAAGGACTCCAGCAGAGTGCTTAGGTTCAGTCAAGACAAGGGTAAGGTTTAATGTAAATACTATGAAATTTCTACCTTAAACTGAACAGTTGAACTTCAAAACATTTTTAAATGGATGAAAAATTTTCAAAGGGAACAAGTGATGGCATTTTTTTAAAACAGAATAAAATGAAATATGTGTGCCTTTCTTAAAATGTATGCAAAGATTCAGCAATTTTAAAAATAAAGCTAGTATTCTGCTGGGCAAGGATTTTTTTTAACATAGTCTATAAATGGTAATAAATTGTTTACAAGTTGCCTGATCACTTTTTAGATCATATAATTGGATTGAGAGGCAAAATACAGTGTTTTGAATCTGTGATACTAGAGACTGTAAATAAACTAAAGTTACTCAGCAGTTTTCAGAAACAGTAAATTCAGCTTTTTGTACAAAAAATTAATTATGCCATAGAAATGATTCTTGTCCATAAGCCTTGGCTGAATCTCTAATCATTTCTGAAGTCAAAGGGTTATGAATATTTTAAATATTTTTTGTTTTGATACCTTTGGCCAGATCACTCTCCAGAAAGTTCACATCAATTTACTTTTCCACCAAAATATACTGTTTTATCAATTAGTAGTCATGAGCTGTGCAAGAAAAAGGGTGTACCTTTTTTTGCTTTTATTACTGTACATCTTGTCAAGTACAGTGTCTCAGTGTACAGTTAGAGGCTCAGTAAATGTTTTGAATAAAGAGAGAAATGTGAATAAAGAGAGAAATGTGTTTAATGATGGCTGTTTGGGGACTTTTTTTTTTTTTTACATCTTTATTGGAGTATAACGGCCTTACAATGGTGTGATAGTTTCTTTTAAGTATGTTTTTTCCCCCATCTGGCTTTTCTTTATATGTTGTTTTTGCATATGCATGTTTCTGCTTAAGAAAGAAATTAGCCTCTTTTCACTGCTTTACCTACTGTGAATTACCAGGTATGCAGGGAAGGTGTAATTAACCTACAAAGAACATTACAAAGCTTAATTTATGTTTTTACATTTGACTCCAGGCTTTGGCTTCACACAATTTTTTTCTGCATCTCCCTGTTAATATGGTGAATTACCTGAAATTTTCAAATGTTAAACTTACTCTTGAGTTATTCTCAGTTTGATCATGATCTGTAGTTTGTTCATCTTTTGTTCAGGATCTGCATTTATATTCAGAGTTGAGACAAGCTTGTACTTTTCTTCGTTTGTACTGCCTTTGTGGGGTTTTTGTGTCAAGGTTTTGATAGGCCCATAAAACGACTCAGAGAGAGAGTTTCTTCTTTTTCTGTTTCTGGAAGACTTTAAAATCAGATTGAAATTACCTGTTTGGTAAAACTCATTTGTAAAACTGGACCTGGTGTTTTCCAAGTTAGAAAAATCTTTAACTGCTGACTCAGCAGAAGTAAAGGTTTAGGACGATTCAGGCTTTCTATTTCTTCTTTAATCACTTTCAGTAATTTATATGCTCGAGATTTGTCTGTTTCATCTACATTTTCAGAATTTTGGTGAAAGTTTTTCAGAATATACCTTTTATGCCTGCTACAACTATTATTTAGTTGTTTTTTAAAAATTTATTTATTTATTTTGGCTGCGTTGGGTCTTCGTTGCTGCGCGCGGGCTTTCTCTAGTTGCAGCGAGCAGGGGCTACTCTTCGTTGCTGTGCGCGGGCTTCTCATTGCAGTGGCTTCTCTTGTTGTGGCTCACGGGCTCTAGGCACGTGGGCTCAGTAGTTGTGGCCCACGGGCTTAGTTGCCCCGCGGCATGTGGGATCTTCCCAGACCAGGGCTCGAACCCGTGTCCCTGTATTGGCAGGTGGATTCTTAACCACTGCACCACCAGGGAAGCCCTATTATTTAGTCTTAATCACTAATCTTTCTTCAGCGGTGTCCCATCTCATGTTTTGCCTTATCCATTAAGTTTCTGATGTCAATGTTTATATTTTTCATTTCCAGAAATACTGTTTGTTTCTTTTTCTGATCTGCCCGAAGTTTTAAAAGTCTCATGTTCCCTAGGCATACTTTTGGTACTTCTTTTATTTCTTCAAACATTCTTATTATATGTTCTTCCATAATTAAAATCCCTACAGCTTTGTGGGTCTGGCTCTGCACCTTGTTTCTGCTCAGCTGCTCACGTATTGGGTAACTGTACTGGCAGGCTTGCGGTCTCCTTGGAACTTTATCTGTGGGAGTTCATTGAGGCCTGGGCGGAAAGTATGTTCCTGCAGAGAGGATTATTTGGGAGGCCCCGTAAACAGGGTGAATTCTAATCCCAAACAGGGTGAATTCTAACACTCTAGCGTGGACCTGTGGTCAGGATTTCTCAGGGGTGCCTTTCCCCCACACGCCCATGCCAGACTCCGAGTCAAGGCCGAGGCGGGGAAGTAGCCTCACCCACAGTCTGCCTCTAGAACGCGGGTATTTTCCCCCAGTTTGTTCACTGTGGGGTGGGGCAGGAATCTCTGGGGTCTCTGATCCAAGCTTCTAGTGTTCTGGGCCCCAGGCTTGTCCTCGGACCCCCAAAATTCCACAGGTTAAAGCTCACACTCTAGTCGAGACCTTCAAGGATAGGCAGAGGCCTCTGGGAAACTCTTCCGCCCTGGCTTACCAAGAGGTGCAGGATTCTTTTCCCACCGGAGGGTTCAATTATTCTCCTGACAATTTAACTATGGGCTTTAAAGATTTTAAAAATATTTATTCAGCCTTTTTAGTCTTTTATATTGAGAGGGCTTCTTCTGACATCAAGTCTACCATATTGGAAGAAATGGGAGTGAGATCTTTTGTTTTCCTAAAAGACAGATAAATCTTTTAAAGTTTTAAATCCTATGTAGTAACTTCTTGAGAAGTTACCCTCATAGGTCAACCTAATTTTCTAGATCACAGCCAAAAGCAGGGAAATATGTTAAAAGTAGCAGCGGCTACCATTTTGAGTCTTTTAAGAATATGCAAAGGACTCCGTGCGAAGTGCTTTAGAGGGTTGATCTCATTTAATCCACCATCGCGTTCTATGAGAGAAGTACCTTCATTCACATGGTAAAGAGGACACACCTCTGCTTAGAGGTTCCCATGACTGGCCTGAGACCACAGAACTAATAGGTAATTCACAGTACTGACTTTGGATCATCAGGAAAAGGTTAAATTGTGCCTGATGAAATCTTTTCAGGCTTGGTGCGTTACTGTTTTTAAGGGCAGCAAAATGTGTAATGCATCTTTTTTTTTTTTTTTTTTTTTTTTTTTTTGCGGTACGCGGGCCTCTCACTGTTGTGGCCTCTCCCGTTGCGGAGCACAAGCTCCGGACGCGCAGGCTCAGCGGCCACGGCTCAGGGGCCCAGCTGCTCCGCGGCACGTGGGATCCTCCCGGACCGGGGCACGAACCGGCGTCCCCTGCATCGGCAGGCGGACTCTCAACCACTGCGCCACTAGGGAAGCCCCTGTGTAATGTATCTTAAATTTCCGTTTGAATTGTGTTGTTGCAGATCAGCATGCTGTTACCGTACTAAAAAGAGAAGCATATCAAAGGAGTACTGAAGGCAATTTACCTTGCCTTCTTTACTACTTTGCCTCCTCGGAGAAAAATTAACTCTTAGAATTCCTCCCAAGGATTTTCTGGATGTCAAATCCCGAAATGCGTCTGTCAGCCTGGATGAGAAGGGAAACTTTGGCGAAGGACTTTAGAGATTAATTGCTAGACGCGGGTCCCCTTTATCCCATAATTCATCCCCAAACACTTCTCTCCCATGACGCCAGCCAACTGTGTGGTATTTGGTTATAGTGTTAATATATAGTAGTTCTCTCTGTGAATATGTTTTTTAAAAATGTATATACTTTTTTTTTTTTTTAGCAGTTGAGGCTTAATGTTAGGAATCAGACTTGGAAAATGAGACTTTTCTTAGTAATTTCATATGGTGATGTTTGAAGTACTGTTTTCTCAGATAGTGAATGTTTATAGTGAACTTTTGTGTGTGAGACGTTGCTTCCTGTTTGCCATTTTGGGGATAGACGTTGAAACTACAATGTCTGCTTGTTTTTCTCAGGCAAGTTTTCTCTCTCCTAGAGTAATCAGTCGATTGATTCTCTTACAAGTAACCCATCTTTATCAGTCCGAGAAAAATCAAGGAAAAACATTCCTGGCGAGACCCTCTGCCCAGATCCAGAAGAATGGTTTCCCTGGGGTTTTGACTCCCTCTGTGGCAGCCTAGTCAGTGAGACCCGTGCTGCTGCCTCTGGGACCCTCGCTAAGGACCTTGACCATAGAATCATGTGCCCTCCTAGATCCTGACACTTGTACAGCCAGGAACTATATGAAGAGCAGGAGTCGCCACCACTTTGGAACCTAACCCACCCCTCCCCTGACTTGCATCTTAAGAATTCTACCTTCTGGGCTTCCCTGGTGGCGCAGTGGTTGGGAGTCCACCTGGCGATGCAGGGGACGCGGGTTCGCGCCCCGGTCCGGGAGGATCCCACGTGCCGCGGAGCGGCTGGGCCCGTGAGCCATGGCCGCTGAGCCTGCGCGTCCGGAGCCTGTGCTCTGCAACGGGAGGGGCCACAGCGGTGAGAGGCCCACGTACCGCAAAAAAAAAAAAAAGAAAAGAAAAAAAAGAATTCTACTTCCTCGTTGTGGGTCTGCCCACTCCCCTGGCCTCTGGAAGCGCTAGCCTCCAGGGGGAGTAAGGGAGGTCCAGAGGTATGCTCACTAGGGCCTTTCTGCTCTTTCTATGCATGAGGGAAGTCGAGGAGAGTGAAAACTATCTTATAATTCTTTCATGAATGAATCCATAGCAGCAAAGAAGACAGTGCACTGGTTTACATCTCGTCATACCCAACCTTAGGCTTCCGTGGAACTTCAGCTAAGCTAAACTAGGAATCAGTTCCGGAAAATGCTTTGGTCTTCTTTTGAACTTTTTCATCAAATAAACTCAGGTGTGTTTCTTAATACCCGATACCATCATTTTCTCATTTGTAAAGTGACTTTTAAAAACCTTGTAACCATAGCAGTTCAGTCATGCATGTAAACAGCAGAAAAAGTTTGGATTTGTGAAGGGTTTGTTGTTATCTTAAGGGTGCTACAGTAAAAGCCTTTAAGGTATATTAATGTGAGGACTGGAAAATCATTACGTACTTAGATATCAGTCAGATGTCTGCAGAAATGTCTGAATACTTTATGAGCTTTGCTATATGTCATAATTAAATAAGATATCAAATACTAGGTATTTAAGACGGTTACAGAATCTCGGAAAGGATAGGACTTAGGAGTCGAGATGCATTGTTAAGCGTGGGCTTAGAAATCAGACAGGTGTGTGGTGTGAAAGTTCAACCCCGCCACACGCTGACTACAGGACCCCTCTTAGCCTCTGTCTCTTCATCTATATATTAATGGTATTACTTGATGGGTATTGTAATTATAAAGTCAATGCGTATATGAGAAGTACTTGGAAAAAAATAAATGGTTGTTACTTTTATCCCTGTGACTATTCCCCCCGTTTCTAAGTCTACACATCGACTTCTGTTACTGTTGGAGACGCGGCCCCTTATCTCCCAGCCCGGCGCTCTGTTGTCTGTGCCAGACGATAAACTCCCTGAAAACAGAAACGTCATCTTACACTCGTATAATATGATTCACAAAACGCCCGGAACATTGCTGGGTGTCTGCCCAGCTATTCAATGAGAGAATCGCTTTAAAAATTCTAATTCTAGGGGAGGGGCCGTTTGGAGTAGCAGAAATGGTTAGACTTGGGGAGAATGGGAGAGGGAGAGTGAACCAGCTGATTTCTAAGTACCCCTCCAAGCCCAGGCTCTCTGCCAACCCAAATCAACACATGAAGTCAGGGGGTAAAACCAGAAGAAGAGAGACATCAAACCTCGAATATAAAAACGTCTTCTGGGTGGTCAGTTTTCAGTATGATACTTATTTTTGAAGTCATATATTTGTACTCGAATATCGTTCAGACTCACACAGGCCCAGACCGTGACCCTGATGTTTATAACTGAATCTTGAAGAGCGATTGCTTGCCAAAATATTCCTGCTAGCTGCTGCTAATGTTATAAGTATTCTTTGGTGATCTCCTGTAATCTGCTTTTGCCATGTTATAGCTTAAGGTTAATGCAACACAAACAACATTATTTAGACTTGCGTCTGAGGGGCATGAAGTTCTAATTTGGGGGTGAAAATGACCAAATCTATTGCTTTCTAAACATTATTGCTTTTTACTAGTTCTCATTTTTCCCCATCCATAATTCAGGTTAATGAACATTCTATAAAACTTAAAACTTCTTGTTTGTAAATATATGCCCTCAACTCTTTATTGTCTGAGAAAAATGGAGGGGAGAGCATTGCTCTGGTGATTAAAAAAAAGAAAAAGGTGGACAGTCCCTCGGGGATTGTGATACATCTATAGCAGCACCTAGGCCTTTGGGACGAAGATCGGCCTGTGAGATGCCAGGGAAACAGAAAAGGTAATTTCCATTATCCTCTCAGAATGAGAAAGGATGGACTCAGGCTCTGTTTTTTCCAGCCACTTCCAATGCCTGGCCCTTATTTTCTTGCCACCGGCAGGAACTCATGAAGATGTTGAGAAGGCAAGAGGTGTCTGTCATCCCGACTGTTAAACACGAGAGTAAAAGAACAGCAACAGAGACAGTCAGGAGAAGGGACGCTCTTGGCCGAATGCTGTAAATCACGACGGACAGGAACTCACGCCTTCGCTGAGATTTTCTCGGCGTGCTGTAACGGTGGTTTTCAGTCTCCCTACTCCCAGCAGCAGGAGACTTTTTCTTTCAGCAAACTGAGCAGAACATGAATTTCGAAAGAAGGTAGGAGGTGAAGCCACCCTGCTTGACGCCAGGGTGGACGGCGGCGTCTGCTCTGCCCGCCAGCGTCTCCTGCCCCGCACCCCCCAGGTGCGCACCGGAAGCACCCTACCTGCGGAGCGTGGCAACGCCGGCCTCATGACTCTCTTCTCTGCCCAGTCCGCTCGCTTACCTCTGCTGTGCTCGCTGGCACCTTCGAGAGCGTGTTAACGCCTTTTACCCTATTCCTAGAAAAACGTCCATCCGCTTGTAACTCCGCCTGCGGTTTCAGAGCATTCACGGACCACTGCGCCACCATCACTAAGCACTTAAAGTAGATCCCACCAGTCCAGACTTACCAAGTCAGACCGCATCTTTTTCGTGCTAAACGAAGACAACAGAAGCAAACAAACAGCAGACAAAATATGATAACCTCGACCACCTAAACATACTCTACCCAAATCATTTGAAATTCGGTTTGGAGTGAAACTGTAGGAAACCTAGTCTAGTTGTAGGTCTGCAGCGATGAGCTGGGTTGCCTTCAGCACATCAGATAAGACTTCTCTGGGCCTCAGTTTCTTTAGCTCTAAAAGGATGGGATTTGACTGAATGACTTTTGAGATCGCTTCCGGCTCTGGCGTTCTGTAACTCTGTGAGCCCAGTTGAGGCGAGCACATGAAATCGGTAGGCCTCTCCGCAAGCAAGCATCAGTTTCTGTTGTTAAGTTTAGATTATTAAGTCCCTTTTTTTTTTTTTTTTTTTTTAGTCCAGTTATCTCTGTGTCCTTCTTTTCCTCTTCCGTCATCTCCATCCCCAAACAGAAAGAAAATTGATTTATTTTCTTCCCTTTCTTTGACTCATTTAAAGGGGTCAGCTACTTCCCTGAGTTAAGCTGTCTCTCAGTAAGTTGGGGCTAGATAGAGGGAAAGATCATGCTGACCGGGAGGCGTCAGTGACTGGGGTGCTGATGTAGAAGGGCCTTCGTGGAGATAGGGAGTAATTGGGGTACGTAGGTGAAGGAAGTAGGTGCCCAACTCAGAGAAGTGGGGCGGGACTAGGATAAGGGAGACCCTAATTTTCAACCTGTCTCCTCTGCCTCCTTGAAATCAGCCCTGTCATTCTCCTTCCGAGAAAAAAAAGAATACCTTGATTTAGGGCTGTCTTGTCTCCCAGGCTGTAAACTCCAGTCATGATAATCCCGCTGCTAAAACTGTAATGTGTGGAGCATCGACTCTGCGACAGGTACACTAACAGAAGCCTTGTGGATTTTATCTCATTCGGTCCTAAGAACCACTCTTTGGAAACGGGTGCAGCCGGTCCTGTTTTTCACAGGAGGAAACCGAGGCTCAGAGAGGCTAAGGCAAAGCCAGACAAGCATCCAAGACACACAGAGCAAGAATCCGAGGCCTGTTGTTTTTCTCCCTCTGTGGTCCAGGCCCGCTGGGGTGCCAGTTATTAACCAGTGAAACAGTCGTGGCTTTTACAGAGTGCTGAAAAAGCACGTCTGCTTGAGTGAATCTGCCTGCAGGCAGGTTTATTATTACTGTGCCCCCTGGTTTTCTGCAAGTAAATACAATTTGTGAGATACTGTTTGAAGTGAGCAGCTTGCCTAGAATAGAGGGGAACCATCAGCATGCTTTTCAGGATAAAAAAGATTTCTTTTTTTTTTTCTTTTGCTTTTTTTAAATTCATCACCCTGCCTGGCACATTGGAGGAGCCCAGTGAATGTGGGGAACAGAGACGACGACGTGGATGTGTGCGTGAACGAAGAGCAGGTCATTCGTTCTCCAAAGTGTAAATGAACTCATTTTGCACTGGTGAATCCAGAAAGCAAAACTTGGGCGTTCCACAGCAGCATGGCTTTCTGGTCTATATTGCAGGAACAAAATATCGTATAACTTTGCACATAACCCTGTAAAGCTCTTGAGAGGCGTTTTTTTATATTCCGTTTCCTGTATTCCCTCTGTGCGGTTACAAGGAAAGTATTGCACCACTTTCACTGGAAAAAGGACTAATTTCACATTGTAATGATGGCACCTGCTCCGTGACACAGCCTTGATTTTTTTCAAAAAGCCATTTTCCAACTTAACAGCACAAGGAAGGAGACTGTCCCTGGGGGAACTGTGACACAACTTGACAAGGTACTCATTGTGCAGCCGTCCTTCAGCTCTGAAATGGGGGCAAAATAAGGATGAAGGCGGAAGGAAAAAACAGAATAACTGAAGGTTATTAATAGCTCGAAGGTCATTAATAATGACACTGAGGGGGTAAAAATGATAAAGCGAACACAGAAAGTCATATTCTGTGAAAAATGAAATAGGATTGCTCTGAGCAAGAAGAAAGTAAGGGGGAGGAAAAGGACAGAGGAAAGCTTTTTAGTGCATTTTGCAGGGGAAGGAAGGAAGGACTGTACCAAATGAGTGACTCTGAATTGGAGCCGAAGAATGGGTTCTAGCCCTTACCAGAACTTCAGAGCCCATCCCTTTAAAAACAGGTAAAAAATACAACAAAATGGTGAACATAACAAAAGCGAGGCAGACTCACAGATATAGAGAACAAACTAGTGGTTAGCAGTGAGGGGAGGGGTGATATAGGGGGAGGGTAGTAACAGGTACAAACTATTCTGTATAAAATAAGCTACAGGGATATATTATACAACACAGGGAGTAGAGCCAATATTTTATAATAACTATAGGGGCTTCCCTGGTGGCTGAGTGGTTGAGAGTCCGCCTGCCGATGCAGGGGACACGGGTTCGTGTCCCGGTCCGGGAAGATCCCACGTGCCGCAGAGCGGCCGGGCCCGTGAGCCGTGGCCGCTGCGCCTGCGCGTCCGGAGCCTGTGCTCCGCAACGGGAGGGGCCACGGCAGTGAGAGGCCCGCGTGCTGCAAAAAAAAAAATTAATTAAATAAAATAAAATATAGATATATATAATAACTATAAATGGGATATAGCCTTTAAAAATTGAGAGTCACTATATTGTACACCTGCAACTTACATAATATTGTACGTCATCTGTACTTCAATTTAAAAAAAAAGAAAAAAGCAAAGGTAGGTCCATAAGACCACAGAGTTAGCAGAGAAGCCTGGTGTCCTAGAGACAATGTGTCCGTGCTCTGGGAAGAAAGTCCACCATCAGTTCGTCTGAACACAAGTGCCTGATGGTCAGGAGACACAGCATTAGCCAGGGAGAAGCTGCTGCTACAGGAAGCAGGTTGAGCCTTTCTGAGGGATGAGGGGACAAAGCTTCAGATGAGGTGCGTTTCAGCCCCTCTGAGGAGGCTTCATGAGGTCGCACAGTATACGGTGAATGTCACGGTTCCCCTTCTTGCTACTGTCGCCCTCTTTTTTCTACCTTCCTCATCCTCATTGGGAAAGGCACTCATTATTTAGAAGGCAGTGGCACTAGTGAATGCACATAACTCATGTTGTTTTTGGAAAGTCTGAATGGTTGAGTTTGAATAGAAGTCTCAACAGAAATAAACTGTCCCACACGGGGGCCGTATACGGAGTTTAAAAGGTTGCTGTGTGAAATGCTATAACCTTCAGCCTCTGTGTTTCTGTACTGCCTACCTCAGACTCCGGATCGGTGTGCTGGTTTATGATGATCGGTTGTATTTTCATATCACTGGAAATAAAACAACAAAACCCAGTGGCTGCCTGAAACGCTTGAGCTCTGGTCATTCGATGTAGCAGCAGTATTTTTTGCTGTGTCCCCAAATACTGCACTTACAAGCCTCATTCTGGTCCTGTTACCATGGAGGGAGATGATTAACGAGTACAGTGAACCAACGATTAAGTCTTGCATTGAGGTGAAAAATGAGAAGATTGTGTCACAAAACCCATTCGTGTCCACTCTGGTTCCTTTGCCATAGGCTCTTGCTGTGACCTACTTCTCGGTGTAGGTGGCCTCGTGAGGATAAGCATTAATTATTTTAAGTCCGCGGATGCTTCACCTCTGGTGTCTAGATTTGTCTTCTAAGAGTGCACCATCACTAATTATAGGTGATCCTGTGGGATTAGATCTTCTGAGTTAGACGAGGATGACATACAATGTGCGTGGAAAGCAAACCCTTGTAAACTCGGTGAGCCACGATCATTGTTTTTTTGTTTGTTTGTCTTAATTTTATTGGAGTCTAGTTGACCTACAATGTTGTGTTAGTTTCTTCTGTACAGCAAAGTGAATCAGTTATACATATACATATATCCACTCTTTTTTAAGTTCTTTTCCCACATAGGTCATTACAGAGCATGGAGAAGGGTTCCCTGTGCTGTACAGTAGGCCCTCATGGTCATTGTTAAGACCCAGACGATGCCTCAGTGTTCAGAGTCACACTTGGAACACCCTCACCTTGTCAATGTCACCACCCACCTAAATTTCTACATTTTAAATCACTTGATGATTGAGGTTGTCTTTTAAGTTTGTGTTTTCATCGTGAAAGTGGTTATCACCCCATTCTAATTCTTGGATTCTTTACAACGTTACCCCAACAAGCAACTTCCGTAGGAAACAAAATCACCACGGGGTCCCCAGGCCCCTACCTTCTGATAATTACCTCTTCACAGAGCTGGGAAGGGCAATGAGGGTCTCTGCCCCTCAGTCTCAACCTTGAGGCCTGTGAAGCAGTGCTGGGCAAAGCTGTAAGCAACGTTTTCTAAGCCGAGTCCCATTTTGGCCAGGGTGAGGCTTTGTCCAGTAGCATGGAAGTGTTAGAGTTGAAAATATCAAAATTCCCAGTCTGTTTTTAGCTCCATCCTATTAAACATTTTTTTTTTTTTTTGACACCTCCACAGAAAAGAACTTAGCCTGGACTCTAGTTACGTAACTCATTAATTCAATCATTTATTCATTGCAGCCAACAAGTATTTATTGAAAGCCTCCTGCGTGCAAGACCCCATGGAGGGATAGACAGAAATTTAGATAAGACATTACTATCCCACATCGCAGGTTTGCCTTTTGTGGGGTGGAGGGTGGGTGGATAAAAATGGTTTTTACTGGGAAAACGAAAACACCAAGTGTCAGCAAGAAGAGGCATGTGGTCCCCCCCACCCCACCCCGTCTCCCTTCCCCGCCAGTGTCCATGTTATGGCAGGGGCTGTTGAACATTCCGTGGAGCTGTGTTGCATGCAAGGTTTGGGAATTAGAAATCACTGGGGCTTTGTCTCTTTTGTGAATCCCACCCTACGAAGTAGCTCCCTGGAATCAGCAGTTCAAGTATTGAATGGATGATGGTAAAGCTGGAGTATTTCAATGTGTCAGAGATGGCGGCCAAAGTGTAAAGGTGCCTTTCTTGTCCACCGCCTACCACGTCTAAAACTCTCTTTAGATGTGCGCCTAAAACACATGCAGTTTCACTCCCCTGCTGGGCAGCAGGTGTGCGTGCCCACAGGAACCAGGGCACAGAGTGAGGTTGTCAGGTTTCCAAAAGAATTTAGTTAATGGGTTTCATTGCTCAGAGGGCCCGCCTCCTGGAGAATCAACGCGAAGGTTAGAGACAAGCACAGAACTTCAGCTTCTGAGAGTGAGTGAGGGATACAGTGTTTGAGGGCAGTTTTTCTAACTTGGGAGTTCTCGTTCGCCCGGCCAGAAGTTGAAGCAGCTACTTCCTCCTGCATAAAGGGAAGGGAAGCAGACGTGCCTGCTTGCGTTAAAAGTCAGTTAATTCAAACTTCAGGGAAAAGTTCTTGGTCTGGGAGAAGGCCAGAATGTTGAAGGAGCTCTGCAGCATCTCCACCAGAGGCATTTCCGAGTCATCTGTCTCTTGACTGGCTTAGGTGTACAGGTAATGGCACAGACGACTCAGGGCTGCCTCCAGGCTTTAGTGTAAAATGTATTCTGGGTGCCACTCTAAGCACTAGGGAATGAAACTCACTGGCACGAAGGCTGATTGTATACAGTTCAGACTCCCCCCCCCCCCCGCCCCCGAGGGAAAAAATGTTTTTGAAATTCAACTTTAGTAACCTGAGTCATGAGCTACTTGTTCTCTGCAAATCAGAGGTAACAGCACCTGGACCATAAACTAGTTTACGGCATAGCATTCCCGGATCCGTTTCTCTTAACACTTAGGAACAACTTTTTACTTTGTACCAGAAATTTCCCGAGATTCAGGGAGAACCGTGGAAATCAGCTGCCGGCTTGTTACCGTGACCTGTGCGAGGCCTCCCGCGACGTTCGTGAGCTCAGAGCCGTGGGCGGAAGAGCGCTGAGTCTGGGTCGGGTGATTAGATGCTGAGGCTGAAGGGCCAGGCGGGCTCCCTGCCCCCCACTGTTTTTAATCACCCAGGGCTGTCTGTGCACAACTATATCGGCATTTCCCTGAGGCCCAAGTGTAATTCCCTCCGGAAGTTTTAAGTGGAGTAGCCCACAGGGGTGAGTTTTACCCGTGGGACAGGGGAGACAGGAAGGGTGTGTTTGAAGGGAGAGCTGTGGAGAGGACTGCCCGTACCCCGTCCACCTTGCCCCAGGTATAATTTTTTTGGACATTTTTATATCAAGTTGTAATTTTTTGTCTCCCCCGTTTCGGTGGTACGGGACGGCCAGTTTGGGCTGGAGTTCGTCTTTTCCCTTTCCCCGGGGGATTGAGGCTCTAGTAACACCCAGCAGCTTAGATGCTGGTTCACTAGTCGTCCCCGGCCCCCGCCCCCCGAGGGCAGACCTTGTTAAGAGCAGAGGACTCTGGCGTATTTCAGAATGGTTCCTTTTCCCCTCTGGGCTCTGGAAGCTCAAGGGGGGTTTTCTCCCATATTCACTGTGAGAACCTGGGTCGAGCCTCTGGAGGTAAATCTCACACAAGTGTGGGACCCATTATGACTGGATCCCCTTGCAGTGTTTCACTCCGAGACGGGTGCACACGGAGCCTCCAGCCGTTCCTCAACTTCAGCCCAGCTTTCCTACCTTGGCTCTAGTAAATCTCTCCTCCAGGAAGCCCCGAACCCCCGGCGCGTCCTGTCTCTGCAGTCTCGATTTGCCCTGTGTCCTGCTCGCCCTTGTGGATCCAAGAGCTGTTGATTTTTCAGTCTCTTCAGCTTTTGACTTGTTAGGATGGAATGGCACCTTCCAAGCTCCTTACATGCAGAACCGGAAGTTTGCCCAAGATTTTAAAATTTCAATCAACATTAACTGAGCGTGATTTGGATATTGAAATGTGTGGGGTTTTTTTTTTTTTAGAAGATGTTAGGGGTAGGAGTTCATTAAGTTATTAATTTATTTTTGCCGTGTTGGGTCTTCGTTTCCGTGCGAGGGCTTTCTCTAGCTGCGGCGAGCGGGGGCCACTCTTCATCGCGGTGCGCGGGCCTCTCACTATCGCGGCCTCTCCCGTTGCGGAGCACAGGCTCCAGACGCGCAGGCTCAGTAGTTGTGGCTCACGGGCCCAGCTGCTCCGCGGCCTGTGGAATCTTCCCCGACCGGGGCTCGAACCCGTGTCCCCTGCATCGGCAGGCAGATTCTCAACCACTGCGCCACCAGGGAAACCCTGAAATGTGTTTTTTGATCAGTTGAACTCACAGAATTGAAGTGTGAAATTTTTTCCCCCCAATCTTGTCCTTCACCTATATTTTGGGGTGAGGAGACAGGTTATTGAGTTCTTTCGTCTTTCTTTTGGTAGTAATTAACATTCAATAGGATGTTCAGATTTTAGTTGTTCAATGTGATGAGTTTTGACAACTGTATATACACTAGGTTTCTCAGCCTTGGCACAGTTGATATTTTGGAATTGGTAATTCTTTTTTGTAGGGAGCTGTCTGTTAATCCGTGACCTCTAGTCACTAAATGCCAGTAGCATCCCCTCCTGGGGGGTGACAATCAAAAGTGTCTCCAGGCATTATGACGTGTTCCCTGGGTAGCAAAACCACCCGTGGTTGAGAACCACTGCTGTACATACACCCATGTGACTACCATCCAGAAAGAAGATAGAGATCATATCCATTCCTCCAGAAAGTTCCCTTCAGGCCTTTTTATTAATCCTCCCTCCCCTGAAACCACTGTCTCTCATTTCTATCGTCGTAGATTCATTTTGCCTATATTTGGACTTTGTATAAATTAAATCGTACAGTGTATATACTCTTTTTTTTTTTGGTCTAGTCTCTTTTACGTATCATGATGTGTTTGCAGTTTATCCACATTATTGCATTTATCAGTGGTTCTCTCTTTTTATTGCAGAATAGTGGTCCGTTGTATGAAAAAAAACACAATTTGTTAATCCATTCTGTTCTTGATGGATACCTGGGTTGTTTCTGATTGAGGGCTGTTTTGATAAGGTTGCTGTAAACAGTCTGATAAGGGCACTTTGTGGACATGTTTGCATCTCTGTCAATAAATAGCTAGGAATGGAATTGCCGGGTTGTAGGGTAAACGTGTGTTTAACTTTTAATAAACCGCCAGACACTTGTGTGAAGTGGTTATGCCATTTTACACTCCCGGCAACTGTGCGTGAGCAGCGCTGGTGTAGGGCTTTTTATGGTTGGTTTGGAGGAGTCCCCATTACGCTCCCCCCAGCCCCCAGCCCCGATAATAGGTTCAGGTTTTACAGGAACCTGCTGCCTGCTCCTCAGGGGCTGGGAAACGTTTTGCTACCTGCATAAGTTTGCTCTAAATTATCAAAAGTACTGTGACGCGTGCCCTTCCATTTTTTTCATCTTTTTCTCTGTTCCACACAAACTGTGAGGGTTAGAGGGTGTCTTCCTTTAGTGAGGGCACAAATACTCTTCCTCATTAGCCAGACGAGTTTACAAAACGACTTTTATTGTCTTTGGGACGGACTTCCAGCGCTCAGCCTCCACGGAATGACCGCCCCCCCCCCCCCCATCCTTCCACAGCTTTGACAAACAAATTAACAGCAGGGACCTGTCCATGCAAGGCAGTGAGTCACCTTTATCATTCCGTGCCCAAGGGACCTTCTTGATCAGCCTTTTTCTGGGAGCATTTTTCTTTTGCTCATACAGGAAGGTCTTTACCTAGTTTAAAAAAAAAAAAAAAAAGAATTAAGTTCTCTTATCTAGAAAGATTCCTTTTTCCATCTAAGTTCTGATAACAGAACTTAACTATTTCCTTTTCGTTCCAGTGGAAAAGGAAGGGACTCATGATCTTTCTTTGGTTGCAGTTTCTCTCTC
The DNA here is from genome assembly GCF_026419965.1 of Kogia breviceps. Classification (NCBI taxonomy): domain Eukaryota; kingdom Metazoa; phylum Chordata; class Mammalia; order Artiodactyla; family Physeteridae; genus Kogia; species Kogia breviceps. The sequence goes on from NC_081322.1 coordinate 1,157,241, forward strand.
TGTTGCTACGGTGGTATTTTTCTAACCTGTCCTCCTTAGCTAACCAGACAGAAAGGTTCATCTCTGAGTAGTTGACCTGGTTTCTGAATAGGGTCTGAGTGCACTTTGAAAAGGGAACACGGTGGCCCCCAGAGGTGGGTAGCGGGTGTATATGTGTACACGTGAGGTAACATGTCCAAGGAACTTTGGAGGCAGTAAGGCGCTCTAGTTCTCATCTCCAAATACCATTCCTCACTGAAGGACCTAGTTCTCCCCGGGAGAATGGCTGATTCCATGTCTGGGAGAAGATGAGGCTGAGTCCCATCCTACCAGAAAGCAAACCAACCAACCAACCCAACAAACAAACAAAAAGCCAATATAAACTACTAAAATCATGTCCTCAGGACTTAGGCTCTGAGCTGATGAGATTCTCACTGACAGAGATGGGATGATGTGAGCATTAGTACGAATAATGACTGTAGCAGATTAAAGCATATCAGATGTATTTTAAATCCATGAGTTTATAATGACACAAACAAAAAAATCTCACCACATTCCAGTCTATGGAAAACCCGACAGACAAAAGATCTGATTTCTTCAAAACATAAAAATCAAAGGGAGAAAAAAGAGAAGAGGAACTTATGATTTAAAAGAAACTTAAAAGACGTATGAATCCATCGTAACACTACTTAGACATGTTTCGATTCTGATTTGAACAAACACCAGCTGTTAAAAAATTTTATGAGCTGGTTGGGGAAACTTGATCACTGAATGGATATTTGATTCTGTTAAGGAATTATTATTAATGTTTTAGATGTGGTCACGGCATTGTGGTTTTATTTTTATCCCAGTCCTCCTCTTTCAGAGACACACACTGAATTATATCCAAAATAATAGGTCTGGGATTTGCTTCAAAAGAGTTCTGTGGCAGGGCTTTGGATGAAACAAAATGGCCATGAGTTGGTAATTATTGTTTCTGGGTAATATTTGTGGATTTATTATACTGTTCTGTTGACTAGAGAATATGTTAATACTTGAAATCTTTTATAAGTTAAAAACAAACAAAAGGGCTTCCCTGGTGGCGCAGTGGTTGAGAGTCGGCCTGCCGATGCAGGGGACGCGGGTTCGTGCCCCGGTCCGGGAGGATCCCACGTGCCGCGGAGCAGTTGGGCCCGTGAGCCGTGGCCGCTGAGCCTGCGCGTCCGGAGCCTGTGCTCCGCAGTGGGAGAGGCCACAGCAGTGAGAGGACCGCGTACCACCAAAACAAACAAACAAACAAACAAACAAAAAACGGCGAAGTGCCCTGCAGATTGTTGGTGTCGTGGATTAACCGGCAGAAGCTTGAACAGGGAGGCGTGACCGCTGGGGATGATGGGACTTGAGCGAGGGACCCTGTCTTTCTTTACTAATTGAAGTAAAATTGACTTGCAAGATTATATTAGTTTCAGGCGCACAACACAGCGATTCAATATTTTTTTTACATTACAAAGAGGTGCCCTGTCTTGACGGGTTTGTTCCTAAGTTTGTCAAAATGAAAAGATAGTAACTCACTGATGTAACCAGTCCCCAACATTTTTCTCTCCACATTTGCATCATACTAATGCCATGAACCAAGGGTTCTCGAGAAAAGAACGAGATCGCGCGCGCCTATCTCATATGGGGTCTTGGTTGTCCGAAAACCCTTCCTGAGGGACCCCCAACTGGGCCCACTCTCCTTTTCCCTTCATTTCTCATACTTTAGAAAGATGACCTCAAAGAAAATTTGGGGGAATTTTTTAAATTTTATTTATTTATTCTTTTTACGTGGGCCTCTCACTGTTGTGGCCTCTCCTGTTGCGGAGCACGGGCTCCGGACGCGCAGGCTCAGCGGCCACGCGGCACGTGGGATCCTCCCGGACCGGGGCACGAACCCGCGTCCCCCGCATCGGCAGGCGGACTCTCAACCACTGCGCCACCAGGGAAGCCCTGGGGGAATTTTTAAAAATATATTTTTTCTTTTCAAAGAAAATTTTTTTTTACCCCTAAACCATTAGAAAATAGAGAACATTTTTCAAGTGTTTATAGTCCTTGTCTTTAAAAATACCAAGTGGAACAGTTCTGAGAACACAGCAGACTCTGTGGAATACATGTTTATGCTCCCCACCTTTCAGCAATTTAGGTGAGTTAAAGACACCTGAAATATAGGAGTTTCAAAATTTTCTCCACTTCCCTTCAAAATGTAGTACATTATGTTCTCATGGCTTTCCAGTCCTTCCTCTTCTCAGATCAAAATCGTTTCTGTGTCTCATCTCAGAACTTCTCTAATCCTGAAAAAAATTATTTCGCACTTTGTTGTAAAGGACCCGTAGATATTTGACGTTAATCTTGCTGCTCAGTGAGCCGTGGTGTTCAGACCCCATTTAGGTAGGTGGAGGGAGGCTTTTGGCTGAACAAGCTTTCCTCCTCCTCCGTGTGGGGAAGAGAGGACCCCCTTGGGGCCAGTCACAGACATCACAGTGGCTCATACAACCCTTGACCCCCCTCCAAAGGAAGAGGGAAGCCCCATCTTACAGATGAAGAAACTCAGGCACGGAGGTTGGGTAACCTGCCTGTGTTGCCTCTGGAAATCACAGACAGTCTTCCTCCTAAGCCCGGAAGCCTCTTTCAGCTATAAATTGTGCCAGCTGTCACTTGATTGAAGCCTGCTGAAGTCTGCAAGTTCTGCAGTCAGTCTGTGATGCCATCTCATAGCACGTGCATTTCTGAGGCACGCTGGCATGGTGAACTCATAGTGAACTCGGAAGGCCAGCATTTGAAGGCAGTTAGCTGATTTTAAAGGTTCCTGGTATTTCCCAACAACATACAGTTGAGCATTTGTCATCTCCAAGTATTCAGTGCCCCAGAAGCCAGAGACGTCCAGTCCACGTTGTAACACACTAATGGTGAGTGGTAGTAAGTCGAGTTTAGGTCCCTGCGTTCATTCCCACGGCTTTACAGAGTGCCTTGATGCGTAATCAGTCAGACTCTTCTTTCCCGTTAACGTTGTAAGTGGGGTATGTCGTGGAGAAGCCTAATTACTGGTAGATTCAGCCAGATAGTTTCATGAGTTGAAGACCCATGGCTTTAGTCAATAACCCTGGGTTCAGAACTGAATGTCTGTGGAATGGATTATGTCTCCAGCCAAGGAGGTGCTGGTGTGAACCACTTGGACTGCTCTCCGTCACACACGCCCTCTCTACACAATCCTATCAGTGGCCTCTGGGCTCGGAGTTATTTTTCTGGTAGCTGGTGATATTTTACACTGAGCCGTCTACATTCTTCCTTGTGCAAACATTATAGGTTTGCAGTTTTTTCTTCAGACGCAACGTGTACAGTGTCTGTCCCTGTCCCTGGTAGATGCTATTGTTATAGGATAGTATAAGCGAGAGAAAGCCTTATGTAAGCCTTGGAGGTTTTTTATACACAATCGGCCAATTGTGCTTCTTCCTTTAACCATAATTTAAAAAGCATGAATTTATTCATGAACAGCATCTGTAGCAATATTTAAAATACATAAAACATTAATGTATAGTTATAATCATCATCATCATCATCTCTTTCAGCTGTTGAGGGCCTTGTCCATTCCAGGGCCTGCCAGGCCATTGATGTCCTTTGTCACTAGTCCCCAGGGCCAGCGGTAGGGAGAACTGGAGGGAGAGGAGGCTCTCAGCTTGGAGGAGTCAGGGAAGGGATTCCGTCTCATCCTTCCCTTGGTCTGAACCCTTGCTCTCTGTACAGAGTAGCACCTTCTCACACCAATCTGTTTTTACTTCTCGGCTTCATATACTCTGTCTCCAGCTTCCCAGTCTTTCCACATCAGCTGGACTTCACCAGTCTGCCCTTGCCTCGTGTCCGCCTGATTTCCTCTGGCTTCTCGTGGAGCTTAGAATGGCAGGTGTAAAACTTACCACTTGGAACCCTGGGAGCCCTTGATGAGTATGTGCCCTCTTCTGTTCCCATACACTGAGCTGTTCTTGACTTGGAGACGCTCCACCAACAGTTCTATATACAAGAGCCCCTCTTTACTTTCCACGTGGCTTCAAGCAAAAAGGAAAGAAAAAAAAAATCACAAAGGATTGTCCTCTTCAGTGTGCTCCCTTCCACACACATTTACTGTCGTTTCATTTTGTAGTTGTAACATCCTCAGGCTCCTCCTTTAAAATAAATAAATTACAGTTTTATGAGCCCTGTTTATTTCCAGCAACTCCAAATAACAGGTTTAAGAAATAAATGGTATTTATTTAAAAGTGGTTGGGAGTCCGCCTGCCAATGCAGGAGACACAGGTTCGTGCCCCGGTCTGGGAAGATCCCACGTGCCGCGGAGCGGCTGGGCCCGTGAGCCATGGCCGCTGAGCCTGCGCGTCCGAAGCCTGTGCTCCGCAACGGGAGAGGCCACAACAGTGAGAGGCCCGCGTACCGCAAAAAAAAAAAAAAGTGGATATATTAGCATACTTTCCTTTTTAAGGATTCATGTATCTTTAATATTATATTTTCAAAGTAATGTCTAAGGAGTAAATGGCTAAAGAAAATAAGCATCTGGTTCCAGTTTGATCCATTTCTCACGAGGCCTTAACTGTTGTTTGATTATTGCAAGCCATATTCTTTTCTACTGAACTGACTAAACTATGCCAATGTAACTTATCCTGCTTGCTAAACTTACAGACAAAAATTCCTTTCTGAGGTTTCAGGCTGATTTCTCATTTATCCTGCAGGCTCTCCTCACTCGCCGGAAGCTTTCTCTTCTAATCAAGGAATTATTTTCTCTTTACAAGAAGGGCTTTAATTTGCTCTTCTATCTCTTTCTTTCTCCTCCTTACATCTAACCGTAAAGAAGTAATCTGCTTTCTGCTTAACAAGTAAGAGTGACTGCATCATTTCTAGTGCTACTAAATCTGATTTAAAATTGGAATATTATGGATTCTTTCTTCGACTAAAGTTACTTGCAATTATCTCTCACCATAATTAGACGGAAGGGAGCTTTGATGATGGAATGAATACCAGGCCCAGAAACAAAGACCCGATTGCACACCCAGCCCTGTTACTAGCTTATAGCAGTGAGCAGAGGTTACTCAGCTTCTCTGAACCTCAGTTCCTCATTTATAATCCAGAGACAAATTAGATATTTAATTCAAGTGGATTTTATAAAGATTTAATGAGATGCTGCCTGGCACTTAATTTCTTCACTGCATAGAAAACATATTAACATTTACTAAAGGGCTTATACAAACTATTTAAAAAATTAAGCCCCCTGTTGGTAGGTTAAAAAAAAGGATGTGAATTCACGATTAACCAAATTACAAAAAACAAACGTTTGGGAGAATGTTTATTAAACAAACGTTTGGGAGAATGTTCATTAAACAAACGTTTGGGAGAATGTTTAAACTCATAGCAATTAAATAAATTCAAAAAGCTTTGAGATGTCATTTCCTTTTATTAAATTACTACTAATTTTTTTTTTTTTTTTTTGCGGTACGCGGGCCTCTCACTGTTGTGGCCTCTCCCGTTGTGGAGCACAGGCTCCGGACGCACAGGCTCAGCGGCCATGGCTCACGGGCCCAGCCGCTCTGCGGCACGTGGGATCCTCCCGGACCGGGGCGCGAACCCGTGTCTCCTGCATCGGCAGGCGGACTCTCAACCACTGCGCCACCAGGGAAGCCCACTACTAATTTTTTTAAAAAAGATAGGATGCTGGTGGCATTACCAGTTGGTACAGCTCATTGGAAAAAAATATGTATCAAATTAGATTAATACTCATACATTTCAATCTAATAATCCCATTTCTGGGACTCTATCCTAAGGGAATATTCTAAAAATTGAAAAAAAATTATAAACACGATAGTAACTACTTCATTATTACCTTTTGATATTAACAAACCTGGGAACAACTTAAATTTGTAATAGATTGTTATGATGGACCGCTTTGCAGCTATTAAAATAAGAATAAAGACTTACTGAGCAGCACCTAAAAATGTTTATGATATAAAATATATGCACATGTGATAATCAATATGAGAAAAATGCATCTGAAAACCATATGGATGATGCAGGGGACGCGGGTTTGGTTCGTGCCCCGGTCCGGGAGGATCCCACGTGCCGCGGAGCGGCTGGGCCCGTGAGCCATGGCCGCTGAGCCTGCGCGTCCGGAGCCTGTGCTCCGCGACGGGAGAGGCCGCGATAGTGAGAGGCCCGCGTACCGAAAAAAAAAAAAAAAAAAAAAAAAAAAAATATATATATATATATATATATATATATATATATATATATGAAAATAGACCCACATAATAATGTTAGAGTATTTGGGGAAACAGGAAAAAATAATGCACTTAATTTCTTCACTGCATAAAAAAACATATTAACATTTACTAAAGGGCTTATACAAACTATTAAAAAAATTAAGCCCCCGTTGGTAGGTTAAAAAAAAATGACGTGAATTCACAGTTAACCAAATTATAAGAAACAAACAAACGCTCTAACTCTGTTTTCCTCTTTCTCCAAATCTTTTGTAAGATACTGTTAATTTTAAGATTAAAATTAGAGTTTTAATCTAATGTATTCAGTCTGAAAAAAATAGTTGTCCAGTGCCTCTTATGTGTCTGGGAAATTTGTTATAGCAATTCTGGGTTTTAAAAATGCCAGAATATTCTCTCATTATTTACTCCAGGGCAATAAAAAAACAAAAAATTGTGCTTAGTGGACTATGCAGAATAAGTACTTCATATACACCCTAAGATTTCAGGTGCTGTTACGTGTAACCTAAGCATTTAATGCCAGACTGTCAGCCCAAGCAGCGTTAACTGTAACGGTGTTGTGTCTCACTGTAGCCGTCTGCTTCGGACTCATTCCAAAATTAACTTACCAGCTTACTCAGGTCATTCCACTGAGGAAAATGGGATCACAGCGGTATATTAACCGTAACATCAGTGTGAACAAGACTGAATAATGCATCTCAGAGCGACACGCTAGGTAACTGGATTGAAGTAAGCTAGACGAGGTCATTTGCAAAGTATTGTGGCATTATTCTAGTCGAAACTTTTAGTGAAAGAATTATAGAGTCACTCGTAGCTGTAAGAAAGAGTTGGAAAGATCACTTGCACACGTTGCCCAGTTTCCCCCAATGGTAACATTTTACAGAACCGTGGTACTGGGGTATTGACATGGTACAGTCCTCCCATCCTACTCAGATTTCCCTGGTTGCATTTGTACTCCTTTGCGTATGTGTGTGCAAGTGCATGACGTTCTGTGTAATTGTATACCTGGGTCTGTTGGTGCATCCACCACAGCCAAGACACTGAACAGTTCCACTGGCACCGGGGTCCCTCCTGTTGCCCTTTTATAATCACACCCGCCCTCTTCTCCTCACCGTCGCCAACCCCTGGTAACCACTACCGTGTCCTCTGTTTGTGAAATTGTGTCATTTCAAAAATGTTGTATAAATGGGACTTTACAGTACGTAACCTTTTGAGCCCGGCCTAACTCCCTGGTCAGTATTCCAGGTTGTTGCATGTACCAACAATTCGCTGCTAGTTAGTGTTGAGTAGGTATCCACAGTGTGGATGTACCACCCTTAAGCATTCATCTGGGCTGATTCCAGGTTTTGGCTCTTAAAATGATGCCGCCATGAACATTCATATACAGCTGTTTGTGGGAACGTAGAGTTTTCACTTCTCTGGGTTGAAAGTCCAAGACTGCAGTTGCTGGGTCATACAGTAATTATGTACATGTTTAGTTTTTAAAGACTGCCAAACTGTTTTCTAGAATGTCTATCCTGTTTTATAGGCATACTTCAAGCAATGTATGGGAGATTTCTTCTTTACCAGCTTATTCTGAAGTCAAATTTGTGACAATTATCTTTGCCTGAACCAAATAAGTTTGCTAAAGATGCCCATGTTAATTAGATTTAGAAAAGAAAACTATATCAGGGCATATCAGAAGCTCCTCCCTCCCACCCCACCCCCCCAAAAAAAAAAATCATTCTCTCAACTCTTACTAGACTAGCTTTACACGGTGGATCAGTTTGAGAGATTTGGCCCCTTCAGTCTCTAGATAGCTAACAAAAAGGACTCAGTCCTCCTTTTGTAGATGTTGGGCCCGATCTATATCAATATCAAGATACTGGTCTAGACATAATTTGTTTCTTTCTCCCTTGTTTTGACAATCTTGCTGTCTTCTAGAAAAAAAAAAAAAAAAAGTTTTTTTTAAAGGACTTTTGTATACCCTAGACCAGCGCCTTCACTTTGCAGTGGCCAGAAATGAAGGCACTGGATCAGGAGTTAGAAGAACTGTGCTTGAGTCGTTCCTCTAATTAGCTGTGCCGCTGTAAATACATCAGTTGCCTTCTCTCAGTTCGCTGGGCTGTGTAAGATGCTCTCCAACTCTAGCGCTTACCAGAATCACCTGGAGGGACCTACAGGATAGCAGTTGCTGGGCCGCGCCCCTGGCGTTTCTGGTTGAGTAGGTCTAGAACGCAGCAAGAGGATTTGAGCGACTTACGAGTTCCCGGGGCACGCCATTAACGCTGGTCCAATGGAATAGAGATTATTTTGTATTTGCCCTAGCGTCTGGGTCTCAACATATGTTTGAAGGAACAAAGGAGTCATAATGCATGGCACATTTGCCCATTTACAAGACGATTTATGTCAGGTAATAATAAATGCTGTTTAAATGAATGAATGGAAGTGAAAAAAGAGCGAATCTGCATTCTTAACAGCCTTTGACAAAGACCCCAGGGACAATATTATTAGTAAACACTGGGTAATAGTTCCACTGTTTGCATCCATACCTAGTTGTGTCTATAATATCTTCATCATTAGGTTAAAAATTTAAGTTTCTTAAAAGAAACAAATGACTCTGGTTATTTGGTTAAATTTTTTGCTTTTTATAGTTTCTCAGAATTCCTAGTATTAAGGACTGTTGAATACATATTATTGACTGCCTGAATTGACTAAAATAAACGTTAGATTTGCCTGTATTTAAAAAAAAAGTCTGGTCCAGAGGACCCAGAGGCCAGATTATGCTAAAGTCCTCTGGGCCCAACAGTTAGTAACATCCCCTCACTTATCCACCCCCCCACACCCCCCAAAAAACCCCTCAAGTTTGCTTTCTGGTGGAATAAGTTATGCATTTATCCTAGTTTATTTTTTTTCAAATGACCCAGATATATAGCAGAAAATAATACAGTCATTAAAAATGTCATAGAAGAATATTCACTGTCATGGGAAGATTACCACAATATATCATTAAGTTGAAAAGAAGCTACATATTACAAAACAGCATATGCAGAAACGTCCAGTTATACATAGAAAGTAAATCTAAAAAGATACATCCCAAACGCTTAATAGTAGTTACTCTGAATAATGAAGTTGCAAAAATTTTATTTTCCTCTTTCTGTGCGTTTCTGTGTTTTCTCGTTTCGTCTGTACCTGATATATTTATAGATCAGTTATGAAAACCAAAAATTACAATGAGCAGTACAAGCCTTGATTTCTCTAAGTTTTATTCATTACGGTTAAGAACTTGTTAAATACCAACCAGCACAAATAAGGCTCTTCAGGTATGAGATAAAATTATCCGGGAGGGTTTACAGAGGCAGCTACGACCTTCCTTAGCCCTTTCCCTAAAACGCGTGAAAGCTCACTGTGTGCCGTTCTCCTTACTGGACAGAATTCTGCACTCACGCGCCCAAACAGTCCCTCCTCCTCCTTGACAGCGGGTTGGAGAGTGTTTTGCATGGATGAGGCTAGTCTCTCCTTTGGTTGTGTCTCTGTTAGAAAAATTAATATTTACAGCTAAAATAGGGATTTTTAAATATCACCAAGATAAACCTATTTCGATGCCAGAAACCAGCTGTCCGCTATGGAAAGCCGTGTTGTCCCCCACGTGGGTTCGTGTCCCCTCCTGGAATTTCTAACTGTACTGCTGTCCCAAGTACATCCTCTTCTTCAGCACCCATATGCTTCTCAACATTAAGATAGACCACAATGAGCATGGCTTCCTTGAAATATTATTTGTTGAAATGGTTCTGCTACTAAAAATGTCAATGGGTTGATACAGTAGGAAAACACTCCATTTCTGGACACCAGTGACTCCGTTTCTGAATAGACTTGTTTGATCAGAGGCACGTAGCCGACAGGGCCGTGCAGTGGCGATTTTCACGACGCCACCGCTGCCCAGAGCTGCAGCGGCGCCGCTGCCTTTCTGCCAAGTTCCCTCGGGTGCGTTCCCGTAGGAATGAGAGATTAAAAGCACTTTCTGATTTACGGGTGGCAGTGTATTTATTGTGGTGGTACTGTTTAATGTTATACCTTTTAACACCCACCCATATTGGCCTCATAGAATTTCCTTTAACAAATACGTTTTGTGCTTGAGAAGAAAATATATTTTTATGTAACACCTAAAGACTGTTGCCATATAATGTTTGCCCCGCAGGCTTGCTCTCTCGTCCGCGAGGTTGCTGGGTTTGCCCGACGCAAGCGGGAGCTTCAGCACCTGCATCAGAAGGGCTTGTTCACCACAGTGATGTTGTAAATGGCACCATCCAACACCAGCAGTGCTTCCATAACCCCGTCACTCTGAAAGAGGTGCTGAGAAGCTTACCTGCAGAACTTCCTTGCTTTGTTGAAGAATAGGCTCAGAACCCAGGAACTGCTGCCTTTGCCCGTGTGTCCAGCCCCATGTGCAGAGGAAGAGGCATCGGTCATCTTGAACCCCCTCACCTCTGTGTCTTCTGGTACCTCACATGCCGCCCTCGGCTAGAAAACACAGCTGTGGTTTGTGCTTCACTGGTTCCCGGTAGATGAAAATCACAAGCTTTTGAGTGACCTGTAAATTACCCTAGTGCATCCGTGGCCTAAATAAAATACAAGGTAAGGGTTCAGATCCCTTGAAAGACACTGATCCCATTTGCTTTCTTCCCCACTTTCTAAAGGCTTTTACAGAACTTGAGTTGGAAGGCCGCGCTGCTGTTTCCTTGGTCTAGTATTTCTGTCCACGTATAAGTGTGTGGACAGTGTCCACACACTGGTTGTTATTTTAGCGGGATCAGGTCTTCTTCCTCATTGTATTGTTTCTCACATCTTTGGTCCTCTGTTCCATCCTTCCTGTTTGCTAGGAGTTCGTTTAGCAAAGCCGGCATCTTTTAGTGGGAACACGGTATATCCCACTCAGTGCCATGCCAGGTTTCATTGTCTCTCCTTGCCAACACACTCTTCGTAATTAGAGGAATAACTGCCCTGGTCAGGCTCCTGCTTCAGAAATTGCACTTCCTTTCATAACCCAAGAACGATCCTTTTTCTGCCAGCAGGCGTTAGGCGTCCGTCTTAGACTTATTCCAACCTATTAGAATCATCTCATGACTTGACTTTCTCCCCTACTGGCATGTTAGTGCCACGAGGGGATGCCTTCTCACGGTGGTCTGTGACTGGACAGCCACAGACACATCGATGGTGCTTAATCATCGAATGAATCGGATGAATGAAGACAGCCTGGCAGCCCAGAGAGGGGAAAATCGTACACTATTGATTCAGCACAAAGAGTGGAGTCCAGGTGTCATCAGCACAGCCCTGATTGATGCTGAATTAGTGAGTTAGTAAATGGTTTGTGCCCCATTGTGATTTAAGGCTCGAAATAAGTAATATGCTTGAAAAGGTCATTTTCTTTTATTAGTTGTATATTGACATTTATATTGTATACTTTATTTTGTAAATGAAGTTTGAGCCTAGAAACTGGATTTTGTAATATAAAGTATAAACTTTTTTTCCATGCCATAACATTTATTTCAGACATAACTTTGAACCGGAGCCGCCGTACCTAGACAAAAATATATCTTGAAGGAATAGTTTTAAATATGTATTTTTTTAAGTCTACAGTACCCTTAAAAAGGAACATTTTTGTGTATGGCTATGCTACTTATTCTAAAGAGACTTTTCTAAAGCTCACAATTATTATGAAACTCACAGTTTCCAGTATTTTACAGTTTTATCTGTCTTGTTTAGTGCACCTCAGAGCATTTATGTAGGATTTTTTTTTAATGTTAATTTTATCTTGTGCAGTCTGCCTTGACAGCATGTCTTTTTATTGATTGAAATTACAGCTCTAGGTTGAGAAATAGAATTTCATAATATAATTTTGTTAACTAAGATAACAAGAACATTCAAAAGTGTTTAACATATTTACGCAATTGTACAGAAGCATTATAAACTGAACATTTGGTCAGCTATTACAGCAGCCTGGCCCTGTTTATGGTAGTTTAAAAAGATTGTTTTTAGATGGTGACTCAAAGCAGAGACATTATTTTTAGACATTTTCACTCTCGCTCCCCTTTTCCTTTCCCAAGTGTCCAAATTCAGGAGGAGAGAACAAGGAGAGTCAAATGTTACAGCCAACTCCAAAGAGTCCTGTCTTCCCTAGTTTCTAATAATTATTTATACTTTTGTAACTATATATTCCAGGAATGTAACAACGGAGCCTGAAGCTGTAGCTGTACTCATAGACCCTGCAAAGCTTTAAAACTTTTTACTTTGGGGAATAAAACCAAAAAGATGAAATAACAGAGATTTTTCTCAGTGTAGTAGAACAAAATAAAATTATCCTCTCTTAAAATAAATGGCAGTTAGGGAAAGCAATTTTTCCTGTCATGCATAAAAGCTAGGGAACACAAAATCAACATTTGAAATATGTTAACTCACAGTGTTTTAAATAAAAAGAAGCTAAAATGCTTTGTACAGTACCTGTTCCCAAGGATGATTGCAGTTTCTTGTTATTAAGTCCTGCAAAACACATAGTGTCCTTGGCAGGCGGCACTATAAAAAAGAACGATGAAAAAAAAAAAAAAAAAAAAAGACATATTAGGTCAAATTAAATGTTTTTTCTTTTTTGATGGGGACTCCATTTTGCATTATTTGTTTTAATGAGCTCAGCCTCATGTAGTTTTCTCCATCTCGTGTCCATATTCACAGGCACGCAAAGGAAAATAAATCTTTCACATTTGAGACAATAGTGAAGATTAAAAGTCCCCCAACCCGTGCGGTTTTACCTCGATCATCTATCTGTAAACTTAGCAGGGGAAAAAGCATGGGTTAGAAATCAAAATTTCTTCCTAAACCCATCATTGCCACTTACTAGCTTTGTATCCTGAGCAAGTCAGTCACTTCGTTTTTCTGAGCTTCTGTTTCTTCATTTGTAAAACAAAGTTTCAAATGCCTGCTTTACCTAAATCACCAGACTGTGCTGAGGATGAAAAGAGTTAAAACAGGAAAGTGTTTTACAGGTTTTTCACGTAGGTCCCTGTTATAATTCCCATTTTGCGGTCGAGGAAAGGCTGAGAGAGGTTAACGAGCTTGCCGAAGGTCACAGAGAGATCGAATTCTAAGTTTCAGCATTTTTCAGCACTGGCAGTGCTAACGTTTTGAGGCCGATAGTTCTTTCTTATGGCGGAGCGGTCCTGCACGTAATTGGACGTGTAGCAGCATTCCTACCTCTCTACCCACTAGATGCCATTAGCGTCCCCAAAGCTGTGCCAACCAAAAATATCTCCAGGGACTCCCCTGGCGGTCCAGTGGTTTGGGACTCCGGGCTTCCACTTCAGGGGGCATGGGTTCGATCCCTGGTCTGGGAACTAAGATCCCACGTGCTGTGACAAAAAAAAAAAAAAAAAAACAACTCCAGACACTACCAGATGTCCCCGGTGGGCGAAATTGTCCCAAGTAGAGAACCGCTGGTCTGTATGGCTCCAGAGCCAAAGTTCTTAACCATTTTTATGATGACATTTCTCATCATCAGTTATTCTAAATAGCTCCTGGTTGGAGTACTCCATGACACAGCAGTTTTCAGAATTAAAAAAGAGAGAACTGTGTTTTTTTTGTTTTTTTTTTTCAGCGGCCATGGCTCACGGGCCCAGCCGCTCCGCGGCACGTGGGATCCTCCCGGACCGGGGCACGAACCCGCGTCCCCTGCATCGGCAGGCGGACTCCCAACCACTGCGCCACCAGGGACGCCCCAGAGAACTGGTTTTTTATCCATCGTCTTTGTGTCTCTGAGTATCAGCAGTGGTATTGGCATTTGGGGAATCTCCCTGTAAACTGTTCTTGAAGAAGCAGAATGTCCCCACAGGATTACTACCCACCGTGAGCCAGAAGTCAGACTCAGTGACCCCTAAGTCTCCTTCCCTGGGATTCTAGGATCATCCCCTAAAGGGCCCAGCGGGTCTGTCTTCATCAGCCCCTTCTCATCAGAATATTCATGGGCTCCTAATGTCTATCATCTGAGAGGCCAGGGAGGGAAACACCAGTATTTTCATAAGCATTGTCTCATTTACTCTTCACCATAAGCCCTTGAGGTTTGCATCACTTGTCCATAAGAAGGGGTGAGCTCACACCCTTCTACTCTTCTCGTCTCGTCCCCTCCGCATTCCATGTTTATATTTTGCTTAGGAATCTTAACCTCTCTTCTTTGCCTGCTCCTTCAACTTCGCTCCCATTGCAGAACTTGATGTAAAAACTCAGCGGGAAGTTGATATGGAAACTCAGCAGGGGCCTTTCTCACCAGCACTGTATGAGGGGTAACATCCTTCTGCATTAACTCAACAGAAAGCCGGAAGGCTTTTGCCCTGCACGACTCTTCACTTTTCCCATCCCCTTAACAGGGATCATTAAATACATACCTCCTTCAACTGCGTTTGGGGACTTAAGTACCAACGGTCCAAGAGTTGAATGTTTTGCTTCTCTTCCTCAAAGAAAGAGAAGGCCTGGGACGAGCTTTCTAACTGCCCCGTGTTTCTCCGTCTTTGTCTCTAACCTACATTCCACGTGGCACCTTCCCAATTTAGCATCACCCCTGAACGCTGAACTAGAATCTTCTAAGCGTTTATGATCGACTTTATCACGTTTGTTTCTCCTTTAGCTAAAACTCTTGAGAAACTCGATGCGTTTGATCTGGACCTTATTAAATAGTCTGGAAATATTTTGTACCTAAGCCCGTATGAATTACAATGTTTTAAAACAACCGAGTTTTAAGATGAATTGCTGCTGGCAAGCCCAATAAATATGATGCAGTTAAAAGCATCGGCAGGACCCGAAGAGAGGCTGGTGTAATTACCAATCGTAATGAGAAACTGGAGTTGCCCAGGAGTCTCTGGGCTTTGGAATAATGCTCACGGGAGATCCAAAGCAGCCGTTTGAACCGATGAGAAAGAGAACTGGATTGCTTCATGGCAGTACAGCTTTAGCATCAAGTTAAACTTTGTTTTTTTTTCCTTTAAAATGCATGTGAATTATTTTAACTACTGTATGGTTCATTTAAAAAGGACTAATTTGCTCCTGCTGTGAAACGGTGATGTTTGGCCCACCGAGGGGTCATTTTTCTTTGTAGACCAGTGAGCATCCTTACCGAGCAGGCTCACCCGATTCAGCTCTGATGTGCCCTCAGCCATTTCATCACATTATATAAGGAAAGCACTGTGGGTTTTTCTTCCTTTTCCAGGTGGCCTTTCTGAAGATGTAACTGCGGGAGCCGACACATCCCTCTCCACAGCATGGGGTGCTCCGGCAGCCAGCCGTCGGCCCAGTGGGCAACAATTACAGAGACAAGAACCCAGCTACAGAGAACAGGGCATTGCATTTTTGAGTTTCCTTGCCTGCATATATTCTCTAAGAGGAGAGAAAACTTGAAACCTTTGAAAAACCAAGGCTGTGAAGAAAGTCATAGTAGCAGGTTGAGAGATGAGTATAGAATTTACGTCTCTATTTCCCACCGAGAGGAGTATTCAAATATATGCTGTGTCAGCACCACCTGGAGAGACAGAGAGAGAGCTGATTGAGACCCATCTGTCCTGTGCAGAATGCAGCAAGGGGCTTCATTGGTGGAACTGAATGTTAGCTGCTGCAAATCGTAGGACATAAACTTTCAGAGGACTTCGCAGGCTCGTATAAAAACACGTTTTAAAAGAAAATATGGGATTTTGTATACCTTATTCAGAGGGGATGCTCAGTAAATAAATGTTCGTTGAATGCATGATTATCAAATTAAAGGGTTTCCCATTTGTGCAAACCTGTATGTGTTCCTTTGTTCTTTATTTCCTTTACCAAATACTGCTTCAGATCAATAAATATACCTCACTGGCATCCTGTTCTAGAGTTGTCTGAGCCCCTGTGTGCCAGAGCGGGGTGGCGAGGAAACCACTGAATGAGAATGACAGAGCTGGAGGGCGTCCTTCAAGGCATTAGGCCCCGCTCCTCAGTTTACAGAGAAGGTTTCAGACTTGCCGGTAATCACACAGTAGGAGCGGCTCTGGGGCTGGAGCCAAGCAGATCCTCCTTGCCCACTTCTCAAGGGAGGACAGTCTCCGGATCTGCAGCTGTATCTGCTTCTCATCAAGCCTGTTTGTTACCAAACGGAGGTTTGGCTGCTGGCCGCTTGAGAGCCGGCACTCCAGAGATGAGCGTTGGTTGGAACGGGAAGGCTGCTGCATTCAGGAGGCCAGCGAAACCGGGGAGATGGCGGACTTGCGTCCAAACGCAAACTCCAGAGATTCTGCTCAACCGTGCACGTTTTTAAAGGGAGACTCATTTGGGGGAGGGGGTCAGAGTCTTCATTTTCTTCTAGAGTGTGCAGCAGACTTTCTTCCCTTCGGCTGTTGGTGAGGTAACAGGGCGGGGCTCCAAGAATCTTGTGCCCAACCTGACGTTACCATTCTTTACTTGGATGGGGGGGGGGGGTCCTTAGTTCCTGCAGAAGATATTGTTAGGTGTATCCCTTGAGAAGGAACCAGGACCCTGATTCAATCACTGCACTGTTGTTTCTTGACCCATCCTTAGTGTCTGCATTCCTTCCCTTCTAGGATTAGCAACGGTTTGAATCTGCCCTTCGGAGCTCAGGGAAGGTCTGGGGGGCTGAATGAAGCCTATTTCCTACAAACGAGAAATGGGGGACATGGAAAGGAACCGTACCCAGGAGGGTCCTCCTTTGTTTCAAGCTGGCACTAATCCTACCCTACAGAGCACCTAATACCTCTTTACTCAAAAAGTTTTCTGTCCCTTAATTTCCTAACACCCTTACCACAGGGGTCACTGGCGTTGTGATTTAGCGAACCTGTCGTGATGTCTTCTTCCGTGTAGCTTTAACCAAAACACAGGTCCTACCAGCAGGGCAGTGGGGTACCGCCCCTAATTCTGTGGCTGGGGAACGGACACGGGAAGAAAACCCCTCTCTCTGATCCCGCAGGGTCATGTTCTTAAGCACAGTTTGAAACGTTAAAGTTCTGGGTATTATGTCCAAGACTCAGAGCCATAAAGGAGAGTTGGTTTGACATCACTGAAGCTACTCAACTCCCAAACAAATGCCTTGCTGACTTTTGGTGCTTTAGATTTCTGTCTGTCCGTATAGAGCAGGATTTTCAACCCCGGCACTATTTACATTTGGGGACTGATAAGTCTTTGTTTTGGAGACTGTCCAGTGCTGTGGGGAGGAAAAACTTTTCTTCCTAAACCCTCTTAGGTTCAGTGGCTGGGGCTTGCAAATCAAGCTGACAAAAGACAGATTAACGACAGAAAAATAAAACCGGCTTAATTGCATACATCTGCACAGAAGTTTCACAAAGACAGGAGACTTTAGGAAGTGGCCGGATGATCAAAATTTATAGACCATCTTAGAATAAACAAAGAAAAGGGAGTTTATGGCTTCTGGGATGGTGAGGGGAGGAGATACGTGGTAAATAAGGGTTGTCTTGTTTTGTTGGTAATAGTTTCTCCGATTATAAGAGTTGTCTCCAGGTGTAGATCTTTTCCTGATACAGAGACCTCTTGACAAATGGGAATTTCCTTAATACATGTAAATTTCCTTTACAAATGGGGAACTTTAGACTTCATTTTTAGGCAGTTAAGGGGGGGGTTAAAAAGCTTTTCTTGCCTCTGCTTATTCTCCGTCGTCTTTAGCTCAAAATAATCCTTATGCCAAAGTGGCATATTTGGGGGTGATGCATTCTGGTACCCTTCAGTACCTTGGAGGCTGTTTAGCAGCATGCCTGGCCTCTATCCACAGGTGCCGGTTTCTCTGTCCCGCACTTGAGACAACCGGAAGTCTCTGTAGGCGTTGCCCTGGCGGCTGAAGTTGACCCCAGTTGAGAACCACTGCTATCGAGGACGTGTCCTGAGAACAGGTGTTCGGTGGTGTGCTGACAGTGGTGTGTCGCCAACGAAACGGTCACTACAAAGTCGCAGTCTTGGGGCTTCCCCGGTGGCGCAGCGGTGGAGAGTCCGCCTGCCGATGCGGGGGACGCGGGTTCGCGCCCCGGTCCGGGAGGATCCCACGTGCCGCGGAGCGGCTGGGCCCGTGAGCCGTGGCCGCTGCGCCTGCGCGTCCGGAGCCTGTGCCCCGCAACGCGAGAGGCCACAGCGGTGAGAGGCCCGCGTACCGCAAAAAAAAATAAATAAATAAAAATGAATGCAGATACTCTCCCAAGACCCAACTGTTCATCAGAATCAACAAAACGGGCCAGAATCCTATTTTCTTTGTTATCTAAATTCCTTCAGGGGCTTCCCTGGTGGCGCAGCGGTCGGGAGTCCGCCTGCCGTTGCGGGGGACGCGGGTTCGTGCCCCGGTCCGGGAGGATCCCACGTGCCGCGGAGCGGCTGGGCCAGTGAGCCGTGGCCGCTGAGCCTGCGCGTCCGGAGCCTGTTGCTCCGCAACGGGAGAGGCCGCAACAGTGAGAGGCCCGCGTACCGCAAATAAATAAATAAACGAAATCGCAGTCTTTTTCTGGCACGTGGCCTGGCTTTAGTATAATCTTGTTCTGGCAAATGGCCACTGCCGACGAATACTATTGTGTGACTGTTTCCTAAGAGTTCAGTTCCTTTTGATCTAAGGGTTGGAGATTGGAGCACATTAGATGAAGCTGAGTTCAACCTGTGCCTGCAAGAGAATTTCCTTCTGAGGTCGTTTTTCTCCCCCTGGAAAGGAACCCCGTACCATGCTAATGTTTGTTCAGTTTCGGTGGTGAAGGTGCTCATGATTCAAAGGACAGCTTTGCCACCCAACAAAGCCCAGCTAGAAAGGTGCTCTGATTTACTAACCTTGTCTCAGTAAAGTCAGGTTACGTCAGATATGGTGACAGCCCTTCACCTCGGTCTGGGCTCTGAATGGGAACCAAGCCAATGAGAGGTAAGCCCACCCCCCTTCTTTCTGTTGGCAGAGGGGGTGCGGTGCAAGGTGGAGTGGTCGTGAGGGACTCTGAAGGAGGGGTGGGAGCCAAAGGAGGGGACACACACACGCGCACGCACACACACACGCGCGCACACACGTACACGCACACACGCACGCACACACACGCGTGCGCGCACGGTCTCCATTGGCTCTCCCAGGGCTAGGAGAGGAGGGCCAGCACAGCTCAGCTGGTGCCCCAAGTGAGCTGTATGTGAACATCGAGTCACTGGGTAGGTCTGGGAGTAGCATGTCTAAACCTGGGAGAGTTTATTTCTTTGCGGCCACAGGGGGTGGGAGAAGGGAAATGGAAGGCTTTCTCTCCGGCTTCCTCTTTGTACAGAGAAAATTGCTTCTGTGTGTGTGTGTGTGTGTGTGTGTGTGTGTGTGTGTGTGTGTGTGTGTGTGAATTTAGTAAACCACGTTAGGAGGGCTAGAGAGAATTGAAACAGGCTGTACAAACTTAATGTTGGCCCTTGAAAATCGTTCCACATTAGCCCCCCGTGTCTTGTGAATACAATGCCAGAATCTATTCCACAGCATTCCTAGACAGTGGCACTGAGAATTTTGAACAGTAAGAGGTTACTAAGGACCAGAAGCATAGTAAAATATCAATTTCCAGTCCACTTTTTGTCCATCTAAAAACTTAAATCACTTAAGTAAGTTGTGTACAAATAAGATCGACGAGCATTGCTCACCCCTCATCCTGCTAGGGTTACGTGGTAACACACTGCAGTGACCGACCAGCAGTGCACCCTGGGAGGAATTCGGGATGGAAAACCAGAGGAGGCAGACTCCTTAGATAGTTCCATGCATATCTCAGGAAGAATTTTATGAGCCCAGAGTGTTGCATCTTTCCATACATAGGAAAGCACTAAAATCATGAACTTGAGGTATCTGTTCTTTGCGATTAGCAGTAATCTTTTACCAAGGTGTGTGCTAGACTGCATGTATGACCTCACCAAAAGTCATATGTAAATGGGCCACGCCCCTACTTCCTTGGAGCAGTTTTCTCAGAGCTGATTGGTTGGCTGTCTCCTGGGCTATAGTCCTCAATAAGACCCTGAGTAAAACTTAAACTCACAACCCTTACGTTGTGTGCTTTTTCTTTACGTTGACAAAGTGGTTACCTGTTAAATCACACATCGCTTAAATAAGTGGTTTTGTGAGCCTGTTATCACCTAGTATAATTACAGTACATAGATCCTGTTGAAGATTTCTACTGGCCACCCATTTTGGCAAACAAGTCTCTGAGGTTTCTTCATTTAACGTGTATTTATCGAATGCTTTCCACGTGCCAGGCACAGTTATGGGTACAACAGATAGAATCAATAAGACAAAGTCCCTACCCTTACAGAGCTTACATTTTCATGGGGGAGCTGACCAAACAAGTACTATACGTTCTTGTAAAATGCTATGTTATACAATAGTATGATTTCTAAAAATAATAAATACAATAAGAAGAAAGCTGGGTAAAGGGAGAGTGAAGGGAGGTCCACCTTGAGCCTAAAGTGTACAAAATATTTCAACTCCGTGAAAAGTGACTGTGGAGACACTATTAAATGCCAACAGGTTGAGTAGAAACCACAAACTTACATCGTTTTGCCCCAAGTAGCTGGACTAAACGAGATAGACCAGTGTTAGCAAAGCTTGTTTGATTTCATTGATTACAGAAGAGCCGACTAGAACTCAGATGTAATTGGCTTTGTAGTAACCACTTTGGTAATTAAACCCGTCAGTAGCCCGTGTAGTAAAAAGTGCTGACAAGGTTAAATGGTCTTGCATAGAAATGTTGACCCTGTAACATTTGTTTTTGTTCTAGCATATAACAAAGATTAATTGGGACTCATGTTTCATTGTGATTCAGGATGTGGGGGTGACTGACTGGTACATCTTATTCTGTAGTTAGAGAAGCATTAACATTTATCTTACACATCAGAGGGGTGGTTCCCACTAGCTGCTTATCTAAGCGTTCTACACATTCTTAAATAATCTTTATACCCAGTGGCGTTCAGTGTGGCTTAAGGTAACGATTTCTCTTCATCTGCCTCTTGAGATGCTTCCAGCTTTTATCTATTGAATCGAGCTCATCATTCCTTAATCTGGGAGAAAAAGTTGGGGGGACTTACATGGAAATAAATTCTTCTAAGAGGTAAATTCTCTAGTTTTAAGAAAAATGGCAAGAGAAACATTTGGTCAGAACACTTTCAAAAGCGCCCAACCTATCCTAATATTCTTTTACAAACACGAGTCCATTTCCATTGAGGAATAGACAAAACTAATTCATTCTCAATCCTGTTACAGATAAATTAAGAAACCCATTTTCAGGGGCCCACAATTATTCTAGGGTCCTTGGGCTACAAGGTACAATTGGCAGAGGGCAGGACTTGTGTCCTCTTTCTGCCTTGTAGTAGACCTATCTGTGACCTTCCACAGCCTTTCTTTAATATTGTTATTTGATCTCTTAACATTTCATGGATTAAAACTTTTCCCTCCTATTTTATTATTTGTTTTGGAGGCAAAAAAATGAGATGAATCTTTATGGCCAAAATTTATTTATACACACTCCATCAGTATGTTGGTTGCAAGTTTCAGTACATTTACCAAAAGACCTCAATCGGGAACAAGTAGGTAACCTGATTCAAAACGATTGCAGTAGTAAATTGCCTGTTTGGAGTTTCTGGCTGAACCTTTTCTAAACTCAAGAAAAATGGGACTTGTTACTCTTTGCCCAGAACGCTTCCAGGCTTGAGGAGGCCATTGGCAGGCTTTCTGCAGACTTAAGCTGGGAAAGGAATTATAGAAGCAAAGCATTTTGTAAGTGCCCATAAAATAATGGAATCTCTGTTTCTTCATTGAGTCTGAGGAAACCAGTGCTTGGAAACAGGAAACAGATCTCTGACCTGTATCTCCCTTTACATTTCCCACCCCCTTCCCCATCCGTCCTTAAGCAACACCATTTCTAGGAAGATGAACCAGAAGCACCTGCCTTGGTTACTACTATACTTCCTTCCAGAATCGAGACTTAAGGGTCAGCTCGGTGCTCTGTGATGACCTAGATGGGTGGGGTGGGGGATGGGAGGGAGGGAGGGAGGTCCAAGAGGGAGGGGATATATGTGTACATATGGCTGCTTCACTTCGTTGTACAGCAGAAGCTAACATCACATTGTAAAGCACTGATACTCCAGTTTTTTTTAAAAAAGGCTTAAGTATTGGAAACTGGTGTGGCCTCTTCTCTTGAAACTTTGTCTCCATAGAATGGTGACAGTATCAAAATTAGTCATCCTTTCATAATAGTACATATTGGACTCAGAGAGTATACCATCCCCACAAATATGCTGAATCATAAACTCGACAAAGGGCACTATAAATTCTCTCAATTGTTCATGTGATTACAAAGTTTAGTGCAAATATTAAGAAAGAATTCTTGAAATAAGGTACATAAAGTAACAAAGGAATTGAACTAAAATTCTGCATTTTAATTCAATTAAACCTGAGAAGGGACGTCAAGAAGAAAAGAAAAAGTGGCCAAGGTTCTTTCTCATCTAGCACAGCAGAAGATGCTGTTTTATGGTTGAAATTAAGAGAAAAATAAGTTGAAATATATTTTTACACTGTTTTAAAGAAATCATGAGCAAATTGGAAATATATGTTAGAAATTACTAGAGGAAACAAAGAGACTCGATCAATAAAACACATTTCCTATGTATCTTTCCAACCCAGTGATAATTGTTCAAGGCGATTTTAGAAAAGCCTGTTTCCATACTTGTATTTATTTGTTCCTATGCTTTGTTCCATCACAAATGAGTGATGAGAGCAAACCACTGGTGTGGACCACAACGATTGTAGGAGTTCAGAGAGGTCCCTCCCAATGAATATGGCTGGAGAAGATGTCCTTGTTGGGATGAGGTAGGACTTGATGTGGGCCTTCAATGATCATTAAATTTGTGAAGACAGCAAGATGGAGACGCTCAGGAAGAAGAGCCTTTCAGGATGTTAAGAACATTTGGCCAGTTTGGAGGAGCTGAGATGGAAGAGTGGATAAGATAGAAAAAGAGTTCTTGTTAGATGGTGGAAGTCACTGAATGCCATCATGAAACCATGGAACCTGCCTTCTGACTTCTCCGGATTGAGTACAACGTCAACAAGAGACCCATTTTTCTTTTGTGCCCCTGAGGGCCTTTTGAGCTCTGGGATTTAGCAGCAGTGGTGAAGAGTGAAAGGCCCTAGAGTCAGACAGCTTGGGTTGAAATGTCACCTCTATGGTCTTGAGCAAGTTACTAACCTCATCTTTATTTGTTGTTTTGTTTTAAATTTTTATTGGAGTATAGTTGATTTACAGTGTTGCGTTACTTTTCTTCTGTACAGCAAAGTGAGTCAGTTATACATATATCCACTCTTTTTTGGGGGGGGAGGTACGCGGGCCTCTCACTACTGTGGTCTCTCCCGTTGCGGAGCACGGGCTCCGGACGCGCAGGCTCAGCGGCCACGGCTCACGGGCCCAGCCGCTCCGCGGCACGTGGGATCCTCCCGGACCGGGGCACGAACCCGCGTCCCCTGCATCGGCAGGCGGACTCTCCACCGCTGCTCCACCGGGGAAGCCCCTATCCACTCTTTTTTAATTCTTTTCCCATATAGGTCATTATGGAGTATTGAGTGGAGTTCCCTGTGCTATACAGTAGGTCCTTATTAGTTATCTATTTTAGGTATAGTAGTATGTATATGTAAATCCCAATCTCCCGATTTATCCCTCCCTTCCCTTTCCCCCCTGGTAACCATGAGATGGTTTTCTGCATCTGTGACTGTATTTCTGTTTTGTAAATAAGTTCATTTGTACAACTTTTTTAGATTCCACATATAAGCAATATCACACGATATTTGTCCTTCTCTGTCTGACTTACTTCACTCAGTATGACAATCTGTAGGTCCATCTATATTGCTGCAAATAGCATTATTTTGTTCTTTTTTATGGCTGAGTAAAATTCCATTGTATATATGTACCATATCTTTTTAAAAAAATAAATTTATTTATTTTTGGCTGCGTTGGGTCTTCATTGCTGCTCTCAGGGCTTTCTCTAGTTGCCGTGAGCGGGGGCTACTCTTCCTTGGGGTGCGTGGGCTTCTCATTGTACCACATCTTCTTTACCCATTCCTCTGTCAATGGACACTTAAGTCGCTTCCATGTCCTGGCTATTGTAAACAGTGCTGCAATGAACATTGGGGTGCATGCATCTTTTTGAATTATGGTTTTCTCTGGATATAGGCCCAGGAGTGGGATTGCTGGGTCATATGGTAGCTCTACTTTTAGTTTTTTAAGGAACCTCCATACTGTTCTCCACAGTGGCTGTACCAGTTTGCATTCCCGACCACAGTGTAGGAGGGGTCCCTTTTCTCCACACCCTCTCCAGCATTTATTGTTTGTAGATTTTTTTGTTGATGGCCATTCTGACTGGTGTGAGACGATACCTCACTGTAGTTTTGATTTGCATTTCTCTAATGATTAGTGATGTTGAGCATCTTTTCATGTGCCTTTTGGCCATCTGTAACCTCATCTTTAAATTGGGGTAAAAAAAGTTAGCATCTATGTCATAGGGATTTTTGAGTATTACATGAGTTAGCATACTCGTAGTGTTTAGAAGAGTGCCTGACGCACCGTGCGCCGTACCGTTTAGCCACAGCTATTATTCTGTTAGCTATTCTTTGCCACTCCTCCTGCCCATTGCCTATGAAATTTATTTTCTGAGATTTTAAGCAGGAGAATGACATGATGAAGGTGGTACATTAGGAAAATGAATCTGGTAGCCGAGCACCCAGTAGATTAAAAAGAAAAGGAAGATCTATTGTTACAAAACTAGAAGAGGCTTTCCAATTCCAAAAACACACTGTCAAAGAGAGTCTTGACGGAAGAACTTCATCAGTGCTTTTCCTGTTCAGTTCTTAATTATTTTTGAAGGCCCTTAAAAGTACAGTAGGATACATATTTTTCCACCTGCAGTCAGCTCTGATCTACCACGGTGCAGGATAACCCATTCTCAGCACTTACACATAGACCTTTTACAATGAGTTCTTTTTTAGGATTCTCTTGTGAGCAGAAAAGCTTTTGCAAAACTCTTCAAGAGAGGAAAGGAAGCCAGCCCAGAAGTTTCTGACCAGTTCAATTTACCTTTTATATAATCTCCAAAAGTAACAGGAGTTCTTTTTCGTTGTTCAGTGCCCCTGGTTCTCAGGAGGACAAGATGGCCTCTTCATGGTGAACAAGCCTTATGCCCTTATATTCTTAATTTTTCTTGTGTAATTTTCTCCCTCCCTTATGTTCAAGCATCAGGCTCTGGGGTCACAGCAGTATAAAATATGAGTACTCAACCAGAAATAGCACAGATGGGAAAGAAGTTGTTGAATATGTTCCTAAATTTCAGATAAGTGATCACTTTTCTTCTCAGAGAATAATTCAGCATATTCTTGAAATGAATTAGGACCTAATATTTGAGTAACATATGTTTATGTAGTCTACTGTAGTCAACTTTAGCATAGGGAAGTAGACAAATGGGGTCAGACGAGCAAGAATGAACTGTAGTTCTCTGGTTCTTATCTTCACCTGCTGTTGAAAGTCCTGCAGCTCCCTGCAAACTTTTCTGTATCTAGGTGGTGATCATATCAATCATCTACCAGCTATCACCTACCCCATGGCATCTGCCATTTTCTTCTTCTTTTATCCAGCATCATTTGGTGCTGGTGATCTCCACTGCTAAGGTGTCCATGGTGGGGCTGTTGTCTGTGAGCATGGTGTCACTTATTCCTGGATGCCCCCCAGTGGAGAAGAAGGGTGCAGTTGTCTCTGAAGCTTGGATAAGCCAATGGTCCTCTGTGTAGGGTGCAGAAGTAGGAGAATGTTGAGTGTCTCCATTTTGTGTTACACTTCGTGACAGAAATCCCAAAGCAGTGTTTTCCTGCACCCCAGTGTCTATAGTTTGTTTTTAGTAAAAACTGCTTATCAAGTTTTAAAATTCGAAGTCCCCATCCCGTAGCTGGACTTAAAGACAAATTTTGAGTATGACACGCTAAAATGCCACTTTTGAACCAGAGCCCACATGCAGAATTCTCTTCTTTTGAAATGATTTTCTCCCAGGAAGTTTCTTGGACCCAGATGTTGCTACTGTTTGGATGAAGATGGGAGTCCAATACATTTATATATTTTTGACTGTTCTACCTTTACAGAAGTGTTGTAACTTAAGCATTATCCAATTCTTTCTTCTGTTTTAATTTTCAAGCAGCTGTGTAGAATTACTAAATTTGTGGCTGTGGTTATGGTGAAAATTTATGGAATCCAGCTGATTTTTGCAATTACATTCTGTCCTAGAAAAGCTGTCTTCAAGAAAGACAAGCACTGTAAGATATCACTTACATGTGGAATATAAAAAAGTTAAACCTGTAAAAACCAGAGTAAAATGGTAGTCACTAGGGGCTGAGAACTGCGGTAATAAGACTGATGGTGTTTAAGGGTACAAACTTATAATGAGTAATAAATAAGCCATAGAGATCTAATGCCCAGTATAATGAATATAGACAATAATATTGTACTATAATTGTGTAAGGTGATAAATATCACTACATTGGCAATAGGAGAATATAAATGTATCGAAGTAACACATTGCACACCCTAACCATTTATAACGTTACACGCATTTATTCATTAAAATTTTTTTAAATTAAAAGTATGAAAATTAAAAAGAAAAAGAAAAGCTATCTTCTTTGTATCTTAGGTCATTCAATTTTATTTTCAGAGAAAATTGCTATGAAGCAAAACTTTCATGTAGAGCTTCCATTTGAACTTCAGAATCAATTTATAATGATTCTTGTGTTTTATTTTGTGTAATAAAGCTAAACAAGAGCTAGAACTTTTTGAAGGCTAAAAGCTCCTTGGAGGGCAGGCCCAGTGTTTATTCATCTCCTGAACCCTGTGTTCCGCATGGTGCCTGGTACAGAGAAGGCACTCAATGAGTTGTTGCCTTCATTAATTACTCTAACGGGGACAATAATATTGGAAAACTAGAAAAGTTAGATCAATAGGGCATGACCCTATGATTTGAGTCTATCCATTCTTACAAAATGTTTATGCATCTCTGTTAAAAACTTCTACATCCTTCAAGGTTTATTTTCCATGTCACTTTCTCTTTAGAAACATTTTCCTTATCAGCTCAAAAATATTTCTCTTTTGGAAATATATTTTTCAAAAGTAAAATGGTTAAGTCTTTGGTTCTGTTGGAAATGCATTGGAGACATTAACCCATGGCTATGAAATGCAGATGAAAATTCAATCTTGATTGAATTATATCTTCTTACATGAAGATAATGACCAGGTTTGCAAATCCATTCTATGTCCCGACTCTTTCCTGACCTGGTTTGGAAACTTTGTGTAAAGTGGCACTTTACCTCTTATTAATTCCAAAGATGACAGACGCAGGATTCCATTGTCTAGTTAGTGGAAGCTGTGTTCTCTGATTAGCTGCCTTGCCCTTTTGAAGCTTTGATTTATTGGGGCAGAGCAGCCACTGGCTTTGGTATGTGCTGAAAGGAAACGAGGGTCAGGAATAGTTTATAGTTCTCTCTTTGCAGCTGGAAAAAAAATAAAGGTTATTTTCATTATATTGCTCTAGGAACTGTTTGAAAACAAAAGAAAGATACTGGAATAAGTAGAAACCCAAAGAATGACACTGAGCTACTGTTTCAGTTGACTTAAAAAAATTGTTACAATCATATTTTGAAGCAGATTGGCCCTTCTGAACTCTTATCTTAATTTTACAGAAAACAATGTCTCTTCCAATTTGGCATGAGAGCTGTGCAGAGCAGCATTTCTGCAGCTCCCAGGCAGGTTACATTTGCCAAAACAAAGCGTGGGTGGAAGGTAACAGGAAAGAACTAACTGGTAGCACTTTCTATCTGGGAAAATGCTGCCAAAGAGGAATCCAAAACAGAAGTGCCAAGGAAAAAGTACTCAGCTATTCACAAAGATAAAAGGATAGCAAACATTAGACAGCACCAACTTTGTTTGGGTTTCCCAAGATTTCATTTTTCTCCTTTTTATACTCGATAAATGCTGTGTTTGGCGAGATGCTTGCTATATGATCTTTCTATTAAAACATATTAGGGGACTTCCCTGGTGGTCCCGTGGTAAAGCATCCGCCTTCCAATGCAGGGAACGTGGGTTTGATCCCTGATTGGGAAACTAAGATCCCACATGCCGCGGGGCAATTAAGCCAAAGCACCACAACCCCTGAGCTCACGCGCCTCAACTAGAGAGCCCGCGTGCTGCAAACTACAGAGCCCATGAGCTCTGGAGCCCGCACACCACTAGAGAGAGGAAACCCACACGCCACAACTAGAGAGGAGCCCATGCACCACAACGAAAGATCCCTCACGCCTCAACGAAGATCCCTCGTGCCACAACTAAGATCCGGCACAGCAAAAATAAATAAACAAATAAATAATTTTTTCCTAAATAAAACGTATTAGGAAAGTCTCATAGAATCAGAGTATTTTCTGTCATAGAATAAAGTCTGGGGCTTCCCTGGTGGTGCAGTGGTGGAGAGTCTGCCTGCCGATGCATGGGACACAGGTTCGTGCCTCGGTCCGGGAGGATCCCACGTGCCGCGGAGCGGCTGGGCCCGTGAGCCGTGGCCGCTGAGCCTGCGCGTCCGGAGCCTGTGCTCCGCAACGGGAGAGGCCACAGCAGTGAGAGGCCCGCGTACCGCAAAAAAAAAAAAAAAAAGAATAAAGTCTGCATTTCCCCTTGTGAGCCAGCCAAGACTTTGTTTAATCATCACAGTGAGCATGCAAGCTCTTCCAATCTCGTTAATTCCAAATTCCAACCCCAGCTCTCAGAGTCAAGGATAAATAAGATTTCAAGATCTTGAGTAGGGAGCAAGGTGAACAGGAGGAATGATATCTGTTAGTGGATGGGTCGGGCTCAGGAAGGAGGACATTGTAAGCAGAGAACAGCAGCAGGGGCAGATGAGCAGAGGTAGGAAAGCTGGGGTATCTTTGTAGAATGGTAAGTCATCTGGTTTAGTAACAGGTGACATTTTTAGATATTTACATTATGCCAGGTACTAATTCATTGGCTTGTCAAAACCACATTATGGAATTCCCTGATGGCGCAGTGGTTAGGAATCCGGATGCCTGCCAATGCAGGGGATGGGGGTTCGAGCCCTGGTCCAGGAGGATCCCACGTGCTGCGGAGCAGCTGGGCCCATGCGCTGCAGCTACTGAGCCTGCGCTCTGGAGCCCTCGAGCCGCAACTACTGAGCCCGCATGCGTAGAGGCCAGACTCTGCAACATAGAGAGGCCACTGCAATGAGAGGCCCGCGCACCGCGATGACGAGTGGCCCCCGCTCGCTGCAACTAGAGAAAGCCCGCGCACAGCAACGAAGACCCGATGCAGCCAAAAAATAAAATAAATAAATAAAATTTAAAACCCCACATTATACAGAATATACTTTTGTGAGCACCATATTATAGATGAAGAAACCAAGGCTTAGGGAACTCAAATGACTCACCCAAGGTCATACAGCTAGAGAGTGGCCGAGTTAGTATTGCACTCTAGCTCAGTCAGATCCAAAGCATGAGTTCTTATCCACAGTGCTATGTGTAACCTTTCAGTCGTGACGGAGGAGAGGTCCTTTCTTGGAGGAAGAGAGAGCGGTAGAGAAGTGACAGATAATCTGGAAATTGTAGAGCACTCAGCCCTTTTTTTCTAATTGCTTGCTGGATATCTCCGCATAAATATAGTGTCTGCCCTTCAAACCCAACTGGTCTGAAAACCAAGCTCATTATCTCCTCCATCTTCCCGGGCGACCCTCCCTTACCATTCTTCTCTGTAAGTCTCTCTTTGCCCTCTTCTTCCAACCCAGCTGCTGCTTGGCTTCCCACCCTCACTGGGGTCTCACCTGGACTGCTGCAACCACCACCGACAGACGTGTCTTTCTCTGTACCTCCTCCAGGCCCCCAGTGCATCCTGCAGAGGTCAGCCCGAATATTTGCAGAAACCAGGCCTCTGATCATATCACTCTCCTCAAAACTTTGTGGCTTTGCCGCAGAATTGCCTCGGAATCCTGTCGGGTCTCCTCAGCCTGGCTTTCAAGGTCCTCCAGGATCGGGTCCCAACCTACCTTTCCAGCCTTACCTTGTTCTTATCTCCTCACGTGTGAAACTTCTGAGACCACGGACCAGACTTCCCCATGGCCTGCCTTACACTTTCTCACTTCCACTTGGTCCCGTGTTAATGGAGTGCGTCCTACCCGAAACACCCCCTCCCACTTCTCAAAACCTTTCGTCTTCTCCCAGGTCAAATTAGTTATCCCCGTACGAGCTCTCCCGTAGCATTTTGCTTCTTCCCTCACCCTTCAGATTCTCCCGTCTGCTGCATGATGTCATAGCCTTCTGTGTTTAAAACTTCTCCCCAGTTAGATGGCAAGCGCTTTGTGATGAAGGACACTGGTCATCAGTCACCCGTGTGGTTCTACTGTTTACTAGTAGGTTCCCTGAAATGAATTCTGCTGAAATGAAGACACACTCACTTGATCCTGAGCAGAGGCTACCTTTAAGAATGGACTTGATGCATTTCTTCCTTCTCTGAACCAGAGGACCACACCTTAAAGGAGCAGGTTGTTATGATGCTACATGGGGCAGGGTGGCTTGGAAACATTCCCAAAGTGTTTCATCACGTACAGCCCAAACCAGGCTAATTAACAGAAAGAAGGAGGGACGATTTCCCAGAACTCTTTATTTATTTTTTTATACAGCAGGTTCTTATTAGTCATCCATTTTATACACATCAGTGTATATACACGTCCATCCCAGGCTCCCAGTTCATCCCACCCCCACCCCCCCACACACACTTTCCCCCCTTGGTGTCCATATGTTTGTTCTCTACATCTCTGTCTCAACTTCTGCCCTGCAAACCGGGTCATCTGTACCGTTTTTCTAGGTTCCACATACATGCGTTAATATACGATATTTGTTTTTCTCTTTCTGACTTACTTCACTCTGTGTGACAGTCTCTAGGTCCATCCACGCCTCTACAGATGATTCAATTTCGTTCCTTCTTACAGCTGAGTAATATTCCATTGTATATATGTACCACGTCTTCTTTATCCATTCGTCTACCTATCCATTTAGGTTGCTTCCATGTCCTGGCTATTGTAAATAGTGCTGCAGTGAACATTGGGGTGCATGTGTCTTTTTGAATTATGGTTTTCTGTGGGTATATGCCCAGTAGTGGGATTGCTGGGTCATATATACTTCTATTTTTAGTTCTTTAAAGAACATCCATACTGTTCTCCATAGTGGCTGTATCAATTTACATTCCCACCAACAGTGCAAGAGGGCTCCCATTTTCTCCACACCCTCTCCAGCATTTGTTGTTTGTAGATTTTCTAATGATGCCCATTCTAACTGGTGTGAGGTGATGCCTCATTGTAGTTTTGATTTGCACTTCTCTAATAATTGGCGATGTTGAGCAGCTTTTCATGTGCTTCTTGGCCATCTATATGTCTTCTTTGGAGAAATGTCTATTTCGGTCTTCTGCCCATTTTTGGATTGGTTTTTTTTTTAAATATTGAACTGCATGAGCTGTTTATATACTTTGGAGATTAGTCCTTTGTCCATTGATTTGTTTGCAAATATTTTCTCCCATTCTGAGTGTCCTCTTTTCGTCTTGTTTGTAGTTTCCTTTGCTTTCCCAAAGCTTTTAAGTTTCATTAGGTCCCATTTGTTTATTTTTGTTTTTATTTCCATTACTCTAGGAGATGGGTCAAAAAGGATCTTGCTGTGATTGATGTCATAGAGTGTTCTGCCTATGTTTTCCTCTAAGAGTTTGATAGTGTCTGGCCTTACATTTAGGTCTTTAACCCATTTTGAGTTTATTTTTGTGTATGGTGTTAGGGAGTGTTCTAATTTCATTCTTTTACATGTAGCTATATAGTTTTCCCAGCACCACTTATTGAAGAGACTGTCTTTTCTCCATTGTATATCATTGCCTCCTTTGTCATAGATTAGTTGACCATAGCTGTGTGTGTTTATCTCTGGGCTTTCTATCCTGTTCCATTGATCTATATTTCTGTTTTCTGCCAGTACCATATTGTCTTGATTACTGTAGCTTTGTAGTATAGTCTGAAGTCAGGGAGTCTGATTCCTCCAGCTCCGTTTTTTTCCCCTAAAGACGGTTTTGGCTATTCGGGGTCTTTTGTACAAGTCTCCATACAAATTTTAAGATCTTTTGTTCTAGTTCTGTAAAAATTTCCATTGGTAATGTGATAGGGATTGCATTGAATCTGTAGATTGCTTTGTGCTTCGGGTAGTAGAGTCATTTTCGCAATGTTGCTTCTTCCAATCCAAGAACATGGTCTATCTCTCCATCTCTTTGTATCATCTTTAATTTCTTTCATCAGTGTCTTATAGTTTTCTGCATACAGGTCTTTTGTCTCCCTGGGTAGGTTTATTCCTAGGTATTTTATTCTTTTTGTTGCAGTGGTAAATGGGAGTGTTTCCTTAATTTCTCTTTCAGATATTTCATCATTAGTGTATAGGAATGCAAGAGATTTCTGTGCATTAATTTTGTATCCTGAAACTTTACCAAATTCATAGATTAGCTCTAGTAGTTTTCTGGTGGCATCTTTAGGATTCTCTATGTATAGTATCACATCATCTGCAAACAGTGACAGTTTTACTTCTTTTCCACTTTGTATTCCTTTTATTTCTTTTTCTTCTCTGATTGCCATGGCTGGGACTTCCAAAACTGTGTTGAATAATAGTGGTGAGAGTGGACATCCTTGTCTTGTTCCTGATCTTAGAGGAAATGCTTTCAGTTTTTCACCATTGAGGATGATGCTTGCTGTGGGTCTGTTGTATATGGCCTTTATTATGTTGAGGTAGGTTCCCTCTATGGCCACTTTCTGGAGAGTTTTTATCATAAATGGGTGCTGAATTTTGTCAAAAGCTTTTTCTGCATCTATTGAGATGACCATATGGTTTTTCTTCAATTTGTTAATATGTTGTATCACATTGATTGATTTGTGTATATTGAGGAATCCTTGCATCCCTGGGGTAAATCCCACTTGATCATCGTGTATGATCCTTTAATGTGTTGTTGGATTCTGTTTGCTAGTATTTTGTTGAGGATTTTTACATCTATATTCATCAGTGATATTGGTCTGTAATTTTCTTATTTTGTAGTATCTTTGTCTGGTTTTGATATCAGGCTGACGGTGGCCTCACAGAATGAGTTTGGGAGTGTTCCTTCCTCTGCAATTCTTTGTAAGAGTTTGAGAAGGATGGGTGTTAGCTATTCTCTTAATGTTTGATAGAATTCACCTCTGCAGCCATCTGGTCCTGGACTTTTGTTTGTTGGAAGATTTTTAATCACAGTTTCAATTTCATTACTTGTGATTGGTCTCTTCATATTTTCTATTTCTTCCTGGTTCAGTCTTGGAAGTTTACACCTTTCTAAGAATTTGTCCATTTCTTCCAGGTTGTCCACTTTATTGGCATAGAGTTCCTTGTAGTAGTCTCTTAGGATGCTTTGTATTTCTGCGGTGCCTGTTGTAACTTCTCCTTTTTCATTTCTAATTTTATTGATTTGAGTCCTCCCCCTCTTTTTCTTGATGAGTCTGGCTAATGGTTTATCAATTATGTTTATCTTCTCATAGAACCAGCTTTTAGCTTTATTGATCTTTGCTATTGTTTTCTTTGTTTCTATTTCATTTATTTCTGCTCTGATCGTTATGATTTCTTTCCTTCTACTAACTTTGGGTTTTGTTTGTTCTTCTTTCTCTAGTTCCTTTAGGTGTAAGGTTAGGTTGTTTATTTGAGATGTTTATTGTTTCTTGAGATAGGATTGTATTGCTATAAACTTCCCTCTTAGAACTGCTTTTGCTGCATTCCATAGGTTTTGTATCATCGTGTTATCATTGTCATTTGTCTCTAGGTATTTTTGGATTTCCTCTTTGATTTCTTCGGTGATCTCTGTGTTATTTAGTAACATAGTGTTTAGCCTCCATGTTTTTGTGCTTTTTATGTTTTTTTCCCCTGTAATTGATGTCTATAATCTCATAGCGTTGTGGTCAGAAAAGATGCTTGATATGATTTCAATTTTCTTAAATTTACTGAGCCTTGATTTGTGTCCCAAGATGTGATCTATCCTGGAGAATATTCCGTGTGCACTTAGAAGAAAGTGTAATCTGCTGTTTTTGGATGGAATGTCCTATAAATATCAATTAAATCTATCTGTTGTATTGTGTCATTTAAAACTTGTGTTTCCTTATTAATTTTCTGTTTAGGTGGTCTGTCCATTGGTGTAAATGAGGTGTTAATGTCCCCCACTATTATTGTGTTACTGTCGATTTCCTCTTTTACAGCTGTTAGCAGTTGCCTTATGTATTGAGGTGCTTCTATGTTGGTGCATATATATTTATAATTGTTATATCTCCTTCTTGGATTGATCCCTTGATCATTATATAGTGTCCTTCCTTGTCTCTTATAACAGTCTTTATTTTAAAGTCTATTTTATCTGATATGAGTACTGCTACTCCAGCTTTCTTTTGATTTCCATTTGCATGGAATACCTTTTTCCCTCCCCTCACTTTCAGTCTGTATGTGTCCCGAGGTCTGAAGTGGGTCTATTGTAAACAGCATATATATGGGTCTTGTTTCTGTATTCATTCAGCAAGCCTGTGTCTTTTGGTTGGAACTTTAATCCATTCACGTTTAAGGTAATTATCGATATGTATGTTCCTATTACCATTTTCTTAATTGTTTTGGGTTTATTTTTGTAGGTCCTTTTCTTCTCTTGTGTTTCCCACTTAGAGAAGTTCCTTTAGCATTTCTTGTAGAGCTGGTTTCGTGGTGCTGAATTCTCTTAGCTTTTGCTTGTCCGTAAAGCTTTTGATTTCTCCATCAAATCTTAATGAGATCCTTGCCGGGTAGAGTAGTCTTGGTTGTAGGTTCTTCCCTTTCATCAGTTTAAGTATATCATGCCACTCCCTTCTGGCTTGTAGAGTTTCTGCTGGGAAATCAGCTGTTAACCTTATGGTAGTTCCCTTGTGTGTTATTTGTCATTTTTCCCTTGCTGCTTTCAATAATTTTTCTTAGTTTTTAATTTTTTTCCATTTGATTACTATGTGTCTCAATGTGTTTCTCCTTGGGTTTATCCTGTATGGGACTCACTGTGCTTCTTGGACTTGGGTGGCTATTTCCTTTCCCACGTTAGGGAAGTTTTCGACTGTAATCTCTTCAAGTATCTTCTCAGGTCCTCTCTCTCTTCCTTCTGGGACCCCTATAATGCGAATGTTGTTGCATTTAATGTTGTCCCAGAGGTCTCTTAGGCTGTCTTCATTTCTTTTCATTCTTTTTTCTTTATTCTTTTCCGCAGCCGTGAATTCCACCATTCTGTCTTCCAGGTTACTTATCCATTCTTCTGCCTCAGTTATTCTGCTATTGATTCCTTCTAGTGTATTTTTCATTTCAGTTATTGTGTTGTTCATCTCTGATTGTTTGTTCTTTAATTCTTCTAGGTCTTTGTTAAACATTTCTTGCATCTTCTCGCCTCCATTGTTTTTCCGAGTTTGTGGATCATCTTCTGAATTATTTTTCTGCAGGGTTGCCTATCTCTACTTCATTTAGTTGTTTTTCTGGGGTTTTATCTTGTTCCTTCATCTGGCACATAGCCCTCTGCCTTTTCATCTTGTCTATCTTTCTGTGAATGTGGTTTTTGTTCCACAGGCTGCAGGATTGTAGTTCTTCTTGCTTCTGCTGTCTGCCCTCTGGTGGATGAGGCTATCTAAGAGGCTTGTGCAAGTTTCTTGGTGGGAGGGAATGGTGGTGGGTAGAGCTGGGTGTTGCTCTGGTGGGCAGAGCTCAGTAAAACTTTAATCCACTTGTCTGCTGATGGGTGGTCTGGGTTCCCTCCCTGTTGGTTGTTTGGCCTGAGGCGACCCAACACTGGAGCCTACCTGGGTTCTTTTGTGGGGTAATGAGAGACTCTGGGAGGGCTCACGCCAAGGAATACTTCCCAGAACTTCTGCTGCCAGTGTCCTTGTCCTCGTGGTGAGACACAGCCACCCCCCGCCTCTGCAGGATACCCTCCAACACTAGCAGGCAGGTCTGGTTCAGTCTCTTATGTGGTCACTGCTCCTTCCCCTGGGTCCCGATGATCACACTACTTCGTGTGTGCCCTCCAGGAGTGGAGTCTCTGTTTCCCCCAGTCCTGTAGAAGTCCTGTAATCAAATCCCACTAGGCTTCAAAGTCTGATTCTCTAGGAATCCCTCCTACCGTTGCCAGACCCCCAGGTTTGGAAGCCTGACGTGGAGCTCAGAACCTTCACTCCAGTGGGTGGACTTCTGTGGTATAAGTGTTCTCCAGTCTGTGAGTCACCCACCCAGCATTTATGGGAATTGATTTTATTGTGATTTTGCCCCTCCTACCGTCTCAGTGTGGCTTCTCCTTTGTCTTTGGATGTGGGGTGTCTTTTTTGGTGAGTTCCAGTGTCTTCCTGTCGATGATTGTTCAGCAGCTATTTGTGAATCCGGTGCTCTCGCGAGAGGGAGTGAGAGCACGTCCTTCTACTCCGCCATCTCGAACCAATCCCCACCTTAGCATATTCTTAATGTGGAATATTTTTTAATAAAAAAGGAGATCCCAGTCATTCCCCATTTGTGTGTTTGTGTGTGTGTGTGTTTACAAGTGGCCTAGGGAAAATTTGACAGGTAGACCAGGGCAGCACACAGAAATGAAATCCATAGATATGATAACCTACATACATACCTAATTTTAAGTAATTATAGTGCACTAACTTCCGTACAGAGAAGACATGAAAGAAGTGATTTATAATTATAATAGCCTACATTTCGGTAGGCACATGCTCAGTTTAGGACCACACTGAGGCCATCTGTGCTTGCACCATGGGTGTGACGGGCACACATGCAGACTCATGCAGGCGGGTGGATGGTCTGAAGGACTCAATCCCATGAGTGGCATTGCTGGGAAAGTGCCAGACAAGACAACGTGCAGTCTTCTCTCACTTACAGAGCAGTTGTAAATCTGGAAAATTCCACAGGTATTAAAATCATGCAAAAGATATGTTGTTTTATGTGTAAAATAGATTCTAGGCTCCGATAATTATAAACAAATGTTTCTCCTAAATGAATGTCTGATAAAACATCCAAAAATTGTGTAGGATGTGGAACAGTTCTTCACTGGGCAGCTCTGTGCCGTGCCTTGTGGAACATTTAAAATCCCTGACTCCCCCCAAATGCTAGTAATTCTCCCAAATGTTATGACAACCCAAAGTCGCCCCCTCCATTTTCAAAATGGCCTCTCATAGGCAAAATCACCCCCAATGAGAACCCCTGACCTGTGTCACTAGGTTTACGAAGAAGTAGGCTCAAGAAGATAAATGAATCACTAAAGTTGGCTTTTCCAGAAAGTAGTAAAATCAGTTATGCAAGTATCACCCACATGTCTTGAGTCCTAATCTAGTGCTTTGTTGTTAATCAGGTATATTCATTACAGACATAACTATATATACATACGTTACATTTATATATATTTATATATTCACACACATATGATGATATTTGTTTTGTTGAAAACCCAAGTGGTCAGTATTTGACTAAGTCTGATTCATAAAAGCCTGTTCCGAGATTTTGATTAAAATTAATTCAGTTATATTGCTTAACTCAAGTAAACAGATTTGTATGAAAACATGGACCAAAGGCAGGAAAATGCATTTCCTCATTATTACAGACTCTTTCGTTTCCAATCACTATGGGTAGGTAATGAGACTACCCTTCCACTGGGAGCAACAACTTTCCGCTGAATACAACTGCAGAATTTGGGAAGTCCCCAAGACCACCCTTACTTCAGACACCAGTTGAAAATTTGGGGCTCCTAAGAGACCCACAGGTTTGATAATTTGCCAGAAGAACTCACAGAACTCACTGAAAGCTGTTTTATTCACGGTTATGGTTTATTACAGCAAAAAATATACAGATTAAAATCCACCAAGAACAGAGATATAGGGGCAGAGTTCAGGGAAGTTCACACGCGCTCCCGGTGGAGCCATGTGTAGGGCTAACTTCTCCCAGGACAATGTGTGACAATATGCACATGGTATTGCCAACCAGGGAAGCTCTCCTGAGCCTTGGTGTCCAGCGTTTTTCCAAGGACTTAGTCATTTAGACATGGGGGAAGCCTGTGTAGCTGATACCCAGTGACTCACATCCTCCATACTGCGCTCTTGGGGTGACCCAAGGCCCTTAGGGAACCAAGACACACTCCACTCTACCAGGCAGGACGTTCCAAGAGCTTAGAGATCACCTCCCAGGGGCCAAGAGCAAAGGCCAGACCCCTCCTTGAGTGAGGTTAATTCTTTCCTATAAAACAACTTAAAATACTACAGAGTATTTAACAGCCCTCTTTTAAGAGCATCAAAGACCTGATAAGATAACAGAATTATTAGGCCAAGGTTAAGTGAGGGGGGGACCCAGAGAGGTAGGCAAATCCCTGAAGCCACCCCTGCTTTAAGGACAATTGCTAGTCCCGATGGCCTTGTCCAGCTGGCCTCAGAGGTGTGGGGAATCAGACCAAGCCCGAGATGGGAACTATAATAGTAGACCCTTCTGTCATCACTCTGGGACCTCAAAGGGAAAGGGGAAACCACAAATATTCACTAAACATCCTCCTGCAAGAGAACGCCAGGATATTTACCTTGGCACCGAGCAGTGATGGAAAGGAGGGAAACATGAGGTGTAACGACAAGTTGATCCTGACACAGATTTGCAGCCCAAACTTCCCAGATTTGCAGTCCAATAAAACGCAGCCTGTGAGTTTTGTTTCAATTGGCTTTAGACCCGGGGTCCCTCCATGCACTTGGCAGAAGTAAATTCCAATCCTCTTCGGAGGAATGCACCTTCATCCTAGGCTTCAAAGAATTCTCACAAAGGATTTTCTGAAGGAAATGAGCATCCTAGAGTAAAAGATACCTAAGCACGTAAGGACATCAGGCATGAGAGGAAGAACCAACAATAAGAAACAGACCCACAGGGCTTCCCTGGTGGCGCAGTGGATGAGAATCCGCCTGCCGATGCAGGAGACACGGGTTCGTGCCCGGGTTCGGGAAGATCCCACGTGCCGCGGAGCGGCTGGGCCCGTGAGCCGTGGCCGCTGAGCCTGCGCGTCCGGAGCCTGTGCTCCGCAGCGGGAGAGGCCACAACGGTGAGAGGCCCGCGTACCACAAAAAAAAAAAAGAAAAAAAAAAAAGAAACAGACCCACAAATACTTCAGATATTGGAAGTGTGAGAGAGGAGGCAAAACAACTGTTTCCTGTGTTTAAAGAAATTAAAACCCTAATTACTACCAAAGACATTAGGAGAGCT
Source organism: Kogia breviceps (assembly GCF_026419965.1). Lineage (NCBI taxonomy): Eukaryota > Metazoa > Chordata > Mammalia > Artiodactyla > Physeteridae > Kogia > Kogia breviceps. The sequence continues at coordinate 1,196,853 of NC_081322.1, forward strand.
TAGAAAAGTGAATCAACATCTGAGACTATTCCAAGATTTGACCCTCTTCACGTAATACATACCCGTAGACAATAAATAAAAATCGTTGATCTTCTGGAAATGTTTTCAGAGTTGTGGATGAGCTAAGTTGGCTCTAGTCAAAAGTACATTCTCTTTAACCTTTGATCCTCCAAACAAAAACGGGGAAATTTTATGATTTATATCGCTCAGTGCTATTTACGAAAGACATGTAAATACAGCTATTCCTTAATCTGCCTCACCTTAAAAGTAAAACAAACTGGGTCTACCATTTACTAGTTCTTGGGCCTTGGGCACGTTACTTACTATCTTTAAGTCTAAGTTTCCTATGAAATGAGGACGATCATAGCAAGGACTCAGTTTTTAGTAAAATGAGGATGAGAATAAAATTGATTCTTAGGAGTATCGTGAGAGGTGAATGAGAAAATGCGTGTAAGGTGCTTAGCACACCTGGCGTAGAATAATTGATCAGTACATGTGAGCTGCTTTTTAAAAACGAAGATGCAGTGTTTAAAAGAAGATAAATTATGGGGCAACTATTCACTTGACAAGTGTACATATAGCATCCTTTTTTTTTAAATTGAAGTATAGTTAACATACAATGTCGTGTTCGTTTCAAGTGTACAGCACAGTGATTCGGTTATACGTATGCATATCTATCTATTATCTTTGACTCTTTTCCCTTCTAGGTTGTTATAAAATATTGAGTATAGTTCCCTGTGGTGGCGTCCCTTTAAACAGTGGTGTACCTGAGACACGTTGATGAAGTATTCCTTTAGTCATGAATAGACATTGTCTGCCACAGAAACAGGGAGGAGGGTGCTGGGACCATGTTTACAAGTTTCTACCTTGTCGGGCCATTCTGTTCCTCTGGTTCCATCTCCTTCCCACGCCTCACTTTCCCCTTCCCTTTGTTTCCCGTGTCTCTCTACTCAGTGAACATGGAAAACAGTTGGACACCTCCTCAGCAAAAATAACACTTCAAACACGTGAAAACTATTTTATTACCTTTTCTCTGTTCTTTACGTTGAATAAGTCGACTCATTTAAACTCTTCCCTTGATCAGAGTTTTCCAAAGCTATAATCATCACTATTTTAGAACCTCTATGTTTTATTAAACCCCACTTAAATGTTGAGCCTAAGGAAGACATTTTATCAAGAGATGGTCTGACTAGTGCTGACTCATTTAGAAGATGAATTTCCTAACTCATTTGGAAGATGAATGTCCTGCTCCTGCTTATGTTTCCTAGTCCAGTCTTATTCCTGCTTTTATTCTTTCAGGGGTTGGCAATTGAAAGAATTTTGATTGCAGGCTAAGTCTGTCCATCGCCTGTTTTGTAAATCAAGTTTTGTTAGAATATGCATCATTTAAGTATTGTCTATGGCTGCTTTCTCACTACACCTGAAGAGCTGAGAATTCGGGACACAGACCCTATGGTCCACAAAGGCCTAAACTATTTACTATCTGGCCCTTTGGGGGGAAAGTTTGCTGACCCCCTGCTTTAAAATGTTACTGTGTTGCTGATGCATGTTTACCTGGATGCCCCCCCACCCCTCATCTCTCTCTGCCTCTCTCTTGTTCACTATGCTCCAGCCACGCTGGTCTTGCAGTTCCTAGACCATTCCTGCCCCGGGCATAACCACAGGATATTTGCTTGGCCTGGAACAGTCCTCTGTCTGGGCCAGCCTCCTCCCCACGGCTGACCGCGTCTCATCATTTATATTCCAGCTCATGTCACCTCCTCAGAGAAGCTTCCGTAACCACTCCACCTAAATAATCCCTCCTCTGTCACACCAAGCTATTCGTTTTCCTATTCCTCTGCTCTTTCCCTTCAAAGCACATATCATAATTAGAAAATTGAAGTTTTATTTGTTTGCTTACTTGTTTAAGGGCTCTTTCCCTCTTGTCTCTGAGCTGCATGAGTGAGGAACAATGTCTGTTTTGCCCACTGCTCTATCCCCAGACCCTGGCAGATAGTAGGTGCTCAATAATTAATTGCTGAATAAATGTATAAATAAATGGCAAACTTGCTTATATACTGACCTTTATTTTGCAATTTGGATTTTCTCTTTCAATGTATATCTTGCTCAGATAATGTTTGCTGCATTTTCTCTCCTTTGCTCCAAATTACCAAGGTCATGCTGTATTTATTCATTTATTTTCTCCTTTGGGATAATTTCTCTCTTAGCTTGATGCCACCTGCACACTTAATGATCGCTCTCTGGTTATTCATGTGCTTTGGAGCTGAATGAAGAAGACAGGTTGTGCTAATGACTCTGGGTCATTTCAGGAATAGGAACACTGAGTCTTCTCAGAGAAAAGTATCAACTCATTCCTGAGTGAGATGCCGGACATAGTATATTCGAACATTAATGAATACCTTGTCAGTTGCATAATGTTTGTTTCTGGAATATTTGTATTTTGATGCCAGTGTGCATTTTGATTTCTAGAGAAGCCTTCCCATTAAGCCAAAATTGATTACACTTATAAGGCATTCTCTAAGTATAAAAATTGTCCTTTAAAAAAACTGTCTGCAGTAAATGCCTCTTGAGAGTAAAATAAGGTGTAGCAGAATGAAAATCCTTGTGCAGTGTACCAATTATGGCTCTGGTCTAACTGTGTTTCTGTTTTGCAGTGATGGCTTTACTAAAATGAAAGCTTTGTTTGCAGTTGCCAGTCCCACTGCATACCTCTCCTTACCGACCACTGCATAGGCCAGCCTCAGGGTAAAATCCAACAACAGCTCCTTAACAATCCAAGAACATGATCCAGACTGGGGAGAGAACTTAGAGCATGGGGTACAGCCAGTAGTTCTCAGAGTGTGGCCTGTGGCTCTCAGACCAGCAGCCGCAGCATTACTGAGAACTTGTTACAGATGCAAATGTATGGGCCCCACCTAATGAATCAGGAACTGGGTAGGGACAGAGGTCAGCACTACGTGTTTTGTTTTGTTTTGTTTTTTGTTTTTTTTTTTTTGCGGTATGCGGGCCTCTCACCGTTGTGGCCTCTCCCGTTGCGGAGCACAGGCTCCGGACGCGCAGGCTCAGCGGCCATGGCTCACGGGCCCAGCCGCTCCGCGGCACGTGGGATCTTCCCGGACCGGGGCACGAACCCACGTCCCCTGCATCGGCAGGCGGACTCTCATCCACTGCGCCACCAGGGAAGCCCAGCACTACGTGTTTTAACAAGCCCTCCAGGAGGCTCTGAAGCAGGTCAACTACTGAGGAAGACAGAAAAAAATTACCCCCAGGGTACACCCAGGTGGTGTTTAGGTAGGAAGCTTGTGGGGTTTTTGGTTTGTTTTTAATATTTATTCGTTTGGCTGTGCTGGGTCTCAGTTGCAGCATGCGGGATCTTCATTGCCGCGGGATCTTTGGTTGCAGCATGCGTGACGGATCTAGTTCCCCGGCCGGGGATCGAAGCCGGGCCCCCTGCATTGGGAGCGCAGAGTTTTAACCGCTGGACCGCCAGGGAAGTCCTGGAAGCTTGTGTTTTAGCTCACTTGGGTAAAGTGCAGAGCTTCCCAAGCTGTACACGAAGGAGTGAGGCTTTCCAGTTGGATCCGTCCCAGTGCTTCTGGGATGTGTCTCAAAAAGTCAACGAGCTGCTTCTTTGTTCTGGAGAGACCGTCTGCAGACAGGTTTGACGGTCACTTCCCCTGACCCGGACGTGAGAGATAGATAATCGGGTAAATGGTAAATGAGTGAGACCTTTCTGCTCTGACCACCCCTGGCTCTTTTTTTCCATTAAAATTGACCTTGGGTTCCTCTCATTAGCTTCCTCTACCTTGATTTCTTTAGTTTCACGGGGCTGAAATGGAAGAGAGATTTTGAAATTAGGAACAGAATCGCCGGGAGGCTCATTAAAATAATAATTGCTGACCTCCCCCCCCCCACCGACCCCCCCCCCCAACCATCCTCTTTCTGATTCAGTAAATCTGGGGTGGGGCGCACATTTGCTTTTGTAACAAGTTCCCAGGTGATACTGATACTGCTGGCGCCTGGGGACCCCTCTTTCAGAACCACTGCTCTGGAAGAACAAAAAATCAGTTTAATTCATCACACAGTACGTGAGTATTTGAAATAGATGTGTTTCCTAGTTAGTCATCCAAGGTTAATGCAAACAGAGAGGATTTTTTTAAATTTTTTTTTTTTTCTATTTACACTAGTCGATACGGGGAGGAGCTGGTGGTACGCGGAAGCAACGCTGCACCAGATACAGAAAGTGAGCCGCGCGCATCTCTTTCCAGCTCTGTGTTCAGTGACATCATCTCGCTGGCTTGAAATTATCCACGGTAGCAGGATTTATGCCACGGAAATCAGACAAACGCTACAAATCAGGGCTCCTTCTCCCAACTTCCATTCTCAGAGTTGACTGTCAGATATTTACCAGCACACCCCGGAGAAGAATCATAAATAACGAGCATACGTAACAAGAGCTGACATTTTTTTTGCAGGGGCATAGATATGAATTGGAGGGGAGTTGGGGACTGAAATTAGTAAATATTTGTATCTTGCAAGGAAATATGGAAGGAAATGGTGAGGTTAAAAAGTTATTCAGCAGCTTTGGGGACTTTCCTGGCGGTCCAATGGTTAAGACTCCACGCTTGCACTGCAGGGGGTACAGGTTCGATCCCTGGTCGGGGAGCTAAGATCCTGCATGCTGTGCAGTGTAGCGCCCCCCCACCAAAAAAAAAATTATTCAGGAGCTTTTTAGGAAAGTCGAAAAGGTAGGGAGATGATAGTATTGTAAGCTATTTGCATGGTGGGCTTTGGAAACAGATACACCTGGGACGGAATCTGGCTGTCTCACTTGTGGGATGTGTGATCTTGGGAAGGGCACCTTTAACCTCCCCAAATTTTAATTTCCCTATTGGTTAAGTAGAAATAATAATGTGTTGCTCTGAAGTTCACATGAGAGAAGTAATTTAAAACCTAGCACAATGCCAAACACAGAATAAATTGTTACTTTCCCTCTGGAAATGTTCATTATTATTTCTGTTAAGCCCAGAGGTAGCCAAAATTCTGTAAATAAATATTTACTAAAAGTAGCACCTTTTAGTGCACGCAGCACTTTGCCAGACACCATTTAAAAATAAGTTGTTGTAGGGCTTCCCTGGTGGCACAGTGGTTGAGAATCCGCCTGCCGATGCAGGAGACACGGGTTCGTGCCCGGGTCCGGGAAAATCCCACATACCGCGGACCGGCTGGGCCCGTGAGCCATGGCCGCTGGGCCTGCGCGTCCGGAGCCTGTGCTCCGCAACGGGAGAGGCCACAACAGTGAGAGGCCCGCGTACCGCAAAAAAAAAAAAAAAGTTGTTGTAAACTCAACATTGTTATGGTGCCATCACATTTTCTAATCAGACTGCAAGAAGGGAGAACTGAAAGGTATCTATTTAGGTACGTATGCTAATACTTGGAGTATAAATATTTACAAGAAAGAAAGTAGACCAAAAAGAATAGAATCACAAACTAAAAAAGAACTTAAGTTATAAAATATAATGTGAAATAATTGCTCTTTCTGATCGTGCTTTGGAATAGCTGAAATAATTTCTCGGACCTAGCATACTTTGCAAAGAATACATAGAGAATAAAAAATCTCTTGTTTAAACAAGAGATAATGTTAGCATATGATTTTAATTTTTATTTATTTATTTTGGCTGTGTTGGGTCTTCGTTTCTGTGCGAGGGCTTTCTCTAGTTGTGGCAAGCGGGGGCCGCTCTTCATCGCGGTGCGCAGGCCTCTCACTATTGCGGCCTCTCTCGTTGTGGAGCACAGGCTCCAGACGCACAGGCTCAGTAGTTGTGGCTCACGGGCCCAGTTGCTCCGTGTCATGTGGGATCTTCCCAGACCAGGGCTCGAACCCGTGTCCCCTGCATTAGCAGGCAGATTCTCAACCACTGCGCCACCAGGGAAGCCCTAGCCTATGATTTTAAATGATTAAAGCCAAGAACCTCTTGTCCCTTTTCGGGATAGTAGAAGAAAGGTATTATGTAACATGGTATGAACTAGAGTATTAATTGGCACACCAAATTAAAACACTCTTTGAGATATAATTCTGTAAGAAGTGAACTATTCACCTGGGTTTCCATTTTTGCTACCTGAGTATTGACTGAAATATTTATGTATCTATTGTTGACGACAGTTAGAGGGGGTTCTTGAACATATAATGTTATGAAGATGTAAAAATAATTCATTTAAAATGTCTTGAGTCCACGCTCTGTAAAGAGAGTGACATATATTTATATAATTTTTAATTGAAGTATAATTAACTTATGATATTAGTTTTAGGTGTACAATATAGTGATTCAATATTCTTTTTTTTTTTTTTTTTTTTTTTTTTTTTTGCGGTATGCGGGCCTCTCACTGTTGTGGCCTCTCCCATTGCGGAGCACAGGCTCCGGACGCACAGGCCCAGCGGCCATGGCTCACGGGCTCAGTCGCTCCGCGGCATGTGGGATCTTCCCGGACCAGGGCACGAACCCGTGTCTCCTGCATTGGCAGGCGGATTCTCAACCACTGCGCCACCGGGGAAGCCCTGATTCAATATTCTTATACATTACAAAGTGATCACTGTGATGTCTAGTTATCATCAGTCACCATATAATATTACTGACTGTATTCCCGATGCTGTACATTACATCCCTGTGACTTACTTATGTTTAAACTGGAACTTTGTACCCCTTAATCCTCTTCACCAATTTTGCCTGTTCCCCATCTCCTTCCCCTTTGCCGACCACCTGTCTGTTCTCTGTATCTTAGTCTGTTGCTGTTTTATTCTGTTTGTTCATTCATTGTTTTATTTTTTAGACTCCACTTGAGTGAAATCATACAGTATTTATCTTTCTCCATCTGACTTATTTCACTTTGCATAGCACCCTCTAGGTCCATCATGTGGTCACAAATGGCAAGATTTCGTTCTTTTTTTATAGCCGAGTAATATTCCACTAATTATATATACCACATCTTCTCTGTCTGTTCATCTATCATTGAGCACTTAGGCTGCTTCCATATCTTGGCTATTGTAAATAATGCTGCAGTGAACATAGAGGTGCGTCTGTCTTTTCAAATTAGTGTTTTTGTTCTCTTTGGATAAATACCCAGAAGTAGTATTGCTGGTTCCTGTAGTAGTTCTGTTTTAAATTTTATGAGGACCCTCCACACTGTTCTCCACAGTGGCTGCACCAGTTTACATTCCCACCAACAGTGCAGGAGGGTTCCCTTTGCTCCACATCATCACCAACATTTGTTACTCGTGGTCATTTTGATGACAGCCGTTCCAACAGATGTGAGTTGATATCTCGCTGTGGTTTTGGTTTGCGTTTCCCTAACGATTGTGATATTGAGCATCTTTTCATGTGCCTGTTGGCCATCTGTGTGTCTTCTTTGGAAAGTGTCTATTCAGATCCCCTGCCTACTTTTTGATCGGTTTGTTTTTGGATGTTGAGTTGTATGAGTTCCTTGTATATCTTGGATGTTGACTCCTTACCAGATGTATCATTTGCAAATATTTTCTCCCATTCTGTAGGTTGCCTTTTCCTTTTGTTGATGGTTTTCTTTGCTGTGCAAAAGCTTTTAATTAGGTCCCATTTCTTTTTGCTTTTATTTCTTTTGCCTTAGGAGACAGAGCCAAAAAAACATTGCTATGATTTATGTCAAATAGTGTTCTACCTATGTTCTCTTCTCAGAGTTTTATTGTTTCAGGTCTTATTTTTTATCATAAATGGACATTGGATTTTGTTGAAAGCTTTTTTTGCTTCTGTGAAGAAGAACATATGATTTTTATTCTTCATTTTGTTAATAAGTGTATATTATTGATTTGCAGCTATTAAACCATCCTTACATCCCTGGGATAAAGCCCACTGGAACATAGTATTTGATCCCTTTAATGTATTGTTGAATTTGAGTTTGCTAATATTTTGCTGAGAATTTTTGCATTTACGTTCATCAGTGATATTGGCCTATAATTTTGTGTGTGTGTGTGATGTCTTTGTCTGGTTTTAGTATCAGGGTGATGCTGGCCTTGTAGATTGAGTTTGGAAGCATTCCTTCCTCTTCAATGTTTTGAAATAGTTTGAGAAGGACAGGTGTTAACTATTCTTTAAATGTTTGGTCAGATTCACCTGTGAAGCCATCTGGTCCTGGACTTTTGTTTGTTGGGAGATTTTAAAATTATTGATGCAATTTCATTACTGGTAGTAGGTCTGTTCATATTTTCTATTTCTTCCTGATTTATTCTTGGGAGATTGTATGTTTCTGGGAATTTATTCATTTACTCTAGATTGTCCATTTTATTGGCATATTATTATTCATGGTAATCTCTTATGATCCTTTGTATTTCTGTGGTGTTGGTTGAAACTTCTTTTTCATTTCTGTTTTATTTATTTGGGCCCTCTCTCTCTTGCTCTTTTTTGTTTGTTTTTTATGTTTTTTTTCAGATGAGTCTAGCTAAAGGTTTATCAATTTTATTTATCTTTTCAATGAACCAGTTCTTTGTTTCATTGATCTTTTCTATTTTTTTTTTAGTTTTACATCTTATTTATTTCTGATCTGATCTTTATTATTTCCTTCCTTCTACTAACTTTAAGTTTTGTTTGTTCTCCCTTTTCTAGTTCCTTTAGGTGTAAGACTAGGTTGTTTATTTGAGATTTTTCTTATTTCCTTAGGTTGGCTTGTATCACTATAAACTTACCTCTTAGAACTACTTTTGCTGTGTCCCGTAGATTTTGGGTCATTGAGTTTTCATTTCATTTGTTTCCTGGTATTTTTTGACTTTCTCTTTGGTTCCTTCAGTGATCCATTGGTTGGTTAGTATCATATTATTTAACCGCCATATGTTTGTGGTTTTTTTGCAGTTTTTTTCTTAGTGTTGATTTCTAGTCTCATGCCTTTGTGGTTCGAAAAATTGCTTGATATTATTTCAGTCTTCTTAAATTTATTGAGACTTGTTTTGTGGCCTGACATGTGATCTATCCTGGAGAATGTTCCATGTGCGTTTGAAACAAAATGTTTATTCTGCTGCTTTTGGATGGATGTCCTTTATATATCTATTAACTCAATCTGGTCTAATGTATCACTTAAGGCCAGTGTTTCCTTACTGATTTTCAGTCTGGATGATCTGTGCATTAATGTAAGTGGTGTGTTAGAGTCCCCTACTATTATGTGTTATTATCAATTTCTCCCTTTATGTTTGTTAATATTTGCTTTATGTATTTAAGTGCACCTATGTTGGGTGTATACATATTCACAATTGTTATATACACTTGTTGGATTTATCCCTTAATCATTATGTAATGTCTTTCTTTGTCTTGTTACAGTCTTCGTTTTAAAGTCTATTTGTCTGATATGTGTTGCTACCCCAGCTTTCTTTTCATTTCCATTTACATGGAATACCTTTTCCCATCCGCTCACTTTCTTATGTGTGTCTTTAGATTTGAATTGTGTCTCTTGTAGGTGGCATATATATGGGTCTTGCTTTGTACCCATTCAGCCGCTCTATGCCTTTTGATTGGAGCTTTCAGTCCATTTATATTTAAAGTAATTATTGATAGGTATGTACATAGTGCCATTTTGTTCATCATTTTGGGGTTATTTTTGAGGTTCTCTTTCATTCCTTTCTTCTTTTGCTCTCTTCCTTTGTGATGACTATGTCTAGTGTTATGTTTGGATCCCTTTCTATTTTTTTGTTTGTATCTAGCATAGATTTTTGGTTTGTAATTACCATGAGGTTCTTAATATAACAAGTTACATATATGTAATCACATGTATGTGATTATTATAAGTTGATGATCTCTTAAGTTTGAATGCATTCTAACAACCCTGCATTCCCCCCCCACACATGCAATGTTTTTCCATTATATTTTACATCTTTTTGTTTTGTGTATCCCTTAACTATTTATTGTGGATATAGATAATTTTACTACTGTTGTCTTTTAACCTTTCTATTACTTTTATAAGTGGTTGATCTGCTTCCTTTACCAATGAGATTTTTCCTTTCATAATTTTTATATTTCTAGTTGTGATCTTTTCTTTTCCACTTAGAGAAATCCCTTTAACATATCTTTAAAGCTGGTTCAGTATTGCTGAACTCTTTTGGCTTTTGCTTATCTGTAAAACTCTTGATCTCTCATCCAAATCTGAATAATAGCCTTGCTGGATAGAGTATTCTTGGTTTTAGATTTTTTTCCTTTCATCCCTTTAAATATATCATGACTTTCCCTTCTGGCCTGCAAAGTTATTGCTGAAAAGTAGCTAACAGTGTTATGAGAGTTCTCTTGTATGTAACTAGTTGTTTTTCTCTCATTTTAGGATTCTCTCTATATCTTTAATTTTTGCCATTTTAGTTATAATGTTTCTTGAACTTTTGGGGTTCATCTTATTTGGGACTCCACTTCCTGGACCTGGATGTCTGTTTTCTTTCCCAGGTTAGGAAAGTTTTTAGCTATTATGTTTTCAAGTATATTCTCTGCCACTTTCTCTCTCTCTCTTCTCCTCTGAGACCCCTATAATGAAAATTGTAATACATTTGGTATTTTCTCAGAGTTCTCTCAAACTATCCTCATTTTTTAAAAATTTAATTTAATTAAATTAATTAATTTATTTATTTTTGTGGTACGCAGGCCTCTCACTGCTGTGGCCTCTCCCGCTGCGGAGCACAGGCTCCGGACGCACAGGCTCAGAGGCCATGGCTCACGGGCCTAGCCACTCCGTGGCACGTGGTATCTTCCCAGACCGGGGCACGAACCCCTGTCCCCTGCATCAGCAGGCGGACTCTCTACCACTGCGCCACCAGGGAAGCCCTATCCTCATTTTTTAAAATTCTCTTTCTTTTTTCTGTTCAGCTTGGGTTATTTTCACTACTTTGTCTTCCAGTTTGCTGATCTGTATTTCTGTGTTATCTAATCTGCTGTTGACTCCTTCTAGTATATTTTTTATTTCAGTTATTGTATTCTTCAGCTGTTTGGTTATTCATTATATTTTCTCCTTGTTAAATTCCTCACTGTGTTAGTCCATTCTTCTCTTGAGTTCATTGAGCATCTTTATGATCACACCTTGAACTCTTTATTGGGTAGATTACTTATCTCTACTTTGTTTAGTTCTTCTTCTGAGGTTTTGTCTTGTTCCTTTGTTTGGAACATATTCCTCTCTCTCCTCATTTTGCCTAGTTCTCTGTGTTTATTTCTATATATTAGGTAGGTTGGTTACATTTTCTTGTCTTAGAGAAGTGGCCTTCTGTCAGAGACATCCTATGGGGCTCAGCAGCACACTCTCCTCTGATCACAAGATCTATAAACTCTAGGGGTGCCCACTATGTGGGCTGTGTGGGCCCTTCTGTTGAGGTACGCTGGTAGATGAGGCTGGTCCCCTGCTCAGTTGGCTACTAGGCCTGCCTTATTTGGCCAGGGCTAGGTCCTGGTGTGGCTGGCTGTGTGGCCCAGAGTTTCATGGGACTGGTGCCAGTCCATGGTGGACAGGGCCACGTTCTGGTGTTGCTAGCTCACAGCCCAGGGGACCCAGGGTTCATTCTGCCCAATGGTGGGTACATCTGGGTCTCCACTGCAGCTGGCTGCTTGGCTGGGGAGTTTCCTGGACTAGTGACTGCCTGCTGGTGGGTGGGTTAGCCCCTGATGCTAATAGGCTAGAGGTAGGAATCCGAAATGGCATTGACAGTACCAGTGTCCTTGTGGTAGAATGAGCTCCCTCAAATGGCTGCCACTAGTGTCTAAATCCCCAGGGGGAGCCCCAGTTGTCTCCTACCTCTCTGGGAGGCTTTCCAAGATCAGTAAGTGGGACTGATCAGACTTCTTTCAAATTACTACCTTTTTCTGGGACTCAGAGTTTGTGAAATTTTGTGTGTGCCCTTTAAGAGTGGAATCTCTGTCTCCTACAGCCCTCCAGCTCTTCCATATGCAAGCTCTTCTGGCCTACAATGTCAGATGTTCTGAAGGCTCATCTTTCCAGTGCAGGACACCAAGGGTGGGGACCCTGATGTGGGGCTCAGAACCCTCACTCCTTGGGGAGAACCTCTGCACTGGTGATTATCCTCCCATTTGTGGGCCATCTCCCCAGTGGTCCTGACTAGCCCATGTCTCTGTCCGTTCTCCCCATTTTGCTGGCTTTCCTTCTTTATATCTTTAGTTGTGAAAAAATCTTTTCTGCTAGTCTTTTTTTTTTTTCTAACTTTACTTTCTGTTTAATTCATTTTGCCACTTTTCTGCTAGTCTTCTGGTTGTTCTCATTAATAGTTGCTCTGTAAATAGTGATAATTTTGGTATGCCCATGGGAGGAGGTGAGCTCATGGTTTTCCTACTCTGCTGTCTGGACCCTACTATACATTTTTAAAGCTTAAATATATACATTAGCTTTACATACTATTGAGTGGGGTTCTGATGTCAATCTCATGTTTTTTAAAATTAAATATTAGATAATCATCCTCATCCAGATGTCCAAGAAGGATTTCTGTTTTGGATTGCTCCTCTCCTTGTGTTGTCAAAATCACCTTATGTTTTCTGACTACTTTGTGTTAAAACCACCTGGATTCTGTCACATACATACTGTGTGATTTTTGGCAATTCACTTAACCTCTCTGATCCTTAGTTTCCTCTTCTGTGAGATTGTCAGAGTAATAGTTCAATTTCACATGGTAGGTGTGAAAATTAATTAAGGTAACGCATGTAAAATATTTTTCATTCTGCCCAGCACATTAGGTAAACACTCAAAAACTAGTGGTGGGGTTTGGTTTTTCTCTCTCCTTTCAGTGTTCTTATTATTAGTTGCAAATTGCCTCCAGTCAATTAATATGCAAGTGATAACTGTTCACTTTAAGTGCTGTCTTTATAGAGGTTTTTCCTTCACTGAGCTCTGCAAAATGCCTGCCTTACTGGAAAACTGTAACTTGAAAAACTGCCTCTTGCTGTTATTAGACCCTGTTGTAGCTCTTTCTCACCTGAATATTCTTCAGCTGAATACTGTGGCCAGCGCTGTGTCCTCCATTTTGATAGCAGGGGCCTTTTCTTGCTAAGGGATTTTTATTTTGTGGGGCTTTAGATGAAAATGTATGTCCACTACGTAGGTTCTAAGACTTCCTGGATCACAGCATTAAATATCCCTGCTGTGTTCCAGAAGCACTTGAGGGAAGAAATAAAGCTGAAGCCTTTTAAAAATTAAAATGTATATTCCCAGCTATAGAAGCACTTATGAAGATGGTGGGTGGGGTGGATGGAGGTGATGAAATTGAAGTCAAAATAGTAAAAATTAAAATAGAAGTGAGAAGTTTGGTTAGAGTCCAGGAGAGGAAAAGAAAGAGAAGTTCGGGCAACAATAAAGCCTCCATCCCCAGAGCATGTAAGGGGCAGAGAAGAGAGGGCAGAGATTGAACAGGAGAAAGAGGGAAAATGAAGATGGTGCCAGGAATGATTTCAGGAGGAAGAAGTACAGAGAATGATATTGCTCAAGCCATTAGGAGAGTCTGAGAGAAATAAAGCAATGAGCTGTAGCTGTCAGGCAGCTTCACTGAGTTGCAGATAGGATGGGTGCCTGTGAGGGGGATAATTTTAAAAACTATATATATATGTGTAAGTTCTCTTTTGCAGCTCCACCCTCCCCCCGACCTCGTACTATTCTGGAGAGCATTCTTTGTCTTGGGGAGGTTGAAGATGGTTATAGCAGGCATACAAAGGAGGATGGGGGTGTGTTGAGGTAGGGGTGAAGGGGTGGGGTAGTGGAAGGGTGGGGCTAGATGGGGGAGAACAAGATAAAAAGAAAAGCAAGAAAGTTTTAAATTAGCTCCTGAAATCTGAAATAGTGTTTTGCAAGAAGACACACCTTTAAAAGCCAGATGCTTTAAGACAAAGGACTTTTCTGATTCTTAATATGTCAACATTTAGTGGACTTGACCACAGAGGTGCTTCTGATAGAAGTCCCTGCAGACAGGAAGAAGGGTCTTTGAGAAATCCTGGGTCCTTGTGTGACCTGGCGGGGACAGAAAAGCCCCTGCCTGCTCCCGAGAAGAGGGAGAGGGGTATGGGATAGAGCCCCTGAGGTGGGAAGAACAAACCGTGTGCCAGACGGTTTTGGGGGAATGGTCTGGGCCAGGGACTGGATGGGCACTGTAAATAGAACCCTCAGGTTTTACGGGCTGGCGAGGGCCAGGGTGGAGCTGGCTTGGCAGCAGAGCCCCTGCCCTTGGTGGCTTTCTAAGTGGCACATAGAATAACGGTGAAATGGCCAAGACAGCAGAGCAAAATTCTTGGCTGTGATATTTTTTTAAAGACCAGAGGTGATGTTGGAACTGATAGGTATTGGTTGTACTAAGTCAGTTTTCCAGATTTTTATGGAAATCGTGCTTCAAAGATAAATATCTGAAAATACAGAGGACAGGATACGGGAGACTCAGCCAGTGCAGCGGGGAAAGGAGTTAACTTAAGAGAAGGTTCAGGATACATCCTAAGAGGGAGGCACACAGTTTATTTATAACATGCAGATCAAGAAAAGGCATTGACTCTTCTAAAGGATATAGATTTTTCTCTTTATAACCAGGCAGATTTGTGATCTGCCAGATCAGATGTATGAGTGCCATGAATCCAGCTGAAGGCAACATCAGGTGTCCTGAGGGTGTCCTGCCCTCACCTTCACCAAACAGTATCCCTGGGATGAGGTAGTTGCCGGGGGGGAAAAGGTTAAGTGATGCGGAGAGAGCTGCTGAGCAAGGCCACTCGTGAAACATTTACTGTGGACTCTCCTGTAAAAACGTTAACACTGAATCTGCAGGCGACTGGAGGGAGAAATGGGGAAAGCGATTTGAGGATGGAATAAGTCATAGCTTATGCAGACATCCTCACTGGTAAAAGCCAGAGAAGTGTTGACTTAAACAATCATCCTACTCAATCAACAGAGTTTTATTTGCCAGTGAAAAATGAGCATCGGTGGAGGAGAGATTTATTCACACATTGGGTCTAACAGGACTCTCCTTGCAGGGGCACAAGGCATCTGGGGCTTTGATGAATCCATCTGCTAGAACTGCCGAAAAGGGGAAAAAGAGGAGAAAAAGCACAACTGCAGGACTACGGCAGCCTCATCTGTGAATCACTTGACCCCCTGGGCAGGGATGGGCACCTAGCCGCTTCCGGTCACTGCGGGGCTGTCTGCGTTCAATAATCATTAGCTGTTTCCTGTTCGCTGCACGGGATACAAAATAGATTCAGGAAGGGGTTAGCCGCCCACCCAGTCTAAGACTCTTGGGAGTTAACAGTCATCTGGGAAGGAACTTTCCATGAGGGCAGCTGAAGGGTTGTGGTGTTTTTTTTTTGGGGGGGGGAGGCTGAATAAATTATGTGGCTCATGTTCGTGGGGGGGATGGGATTTGGTTGGATACCCAAGTGTGACAGCTGTTTATTTTGTGTTAAGCTAGGATAATTTGTTATATGAAGTGGCTCTGGAATATAAAAATGGCCTCGATTCAACTTTTAAACCAAATATTTGCATTTTGAAGTAATTAGCAGTTAGGACAATAACATCTGGTGCATTTGCAGGCATATTTCAAGGAAATTTATAGTCCTGGGCTCAACGGCATTTACTGAACTCTGTTAGCCCAGTTGCAAATAGTAGCCTACTATCCCTCTGCTGACTGAAAAACAAAGGCAGAAAGAGGGTAAATCACCTGCTCTGGACGAGTGGCTTGGTGGCAGCGAGGATTAGAACCCAGAGAAGCTGATCTGGTCCCAGGGAGCTGAGCTTTGAGGCATAGCAGAGGCTACATGGCAAATGCCAGCCCCTGTTGGCCATGACTGATACCTGGAGAAATCTGTGACTTTAAAGACATGATGTTGCTTCCATAAATAATAGTTACCAGGTTATTTATTCTTGGGTTATGGATTATTCACAGGTCATAATTGTGAATGAAGCCATTGCAGCTGATCCTACTGTGGTGATTAATATTACATTGATGCGTGGGATGATAGAATAAATACGCACACATTTTGTCAGTTGAAGACGCCCAAACTGAACGGACGGTTCATGAAGCTTCCAGAAAGCAGATTTTCCAGTCTTCTACGCTAGGCCTTGTAGTATGCTCGGGAAGCCTAAGGACACAGATAGGGAAGGGCATAAAATAGAGCTGCCTGTCAAGAGAGCTGAGTTCTCATTTGCAACAGGAATAAGTGAATCTATTATGAGCTGGAGGACTTGAGAGAGAAGCGTGCATGTAGACACTCTTCATACTCCAGTGCCTCACCGTGCATGTGTCCCATGGAAGGCCTCTTTACTTTTTTTCTCTTATCCACCTATAGAGAAAACCTGCATGCATTAGCAACTCAGTGGTAGTGTCATCTTACTGCAACACATAAAGATATATATTGGCAAAACACCTCACAGGGGTGTTTTGTTAGAAAAATGAAGGCCATCTGTGCTGGCGTCTCCGGGTAGTACTTCTTTCTTCTCTTTTGTTCTTGCAGAATTGCACTGCTTTGTACTCTCTCACTTTCAGCAGCAAAGCAATTTTGTAAGTGGTGCACTCAGATGCTCTGATGAAGTTATAACTGATCCAGGCGCTGAGATGAAGACGCTGCAATGAAAAATGGGGCATGTCAAAGAAAAGTGATTCATAATCATAAAATGCAGACAAGGTGGTAGCAAGTGGTGAGTGTACTGCAGGCTGTCAGTTGCCCACTTCCAGGTTTGTCTGCAGCCCGAGGGGACCATATCTTGTCAGAAATGCTTGTGGATGCTAATCTATCAACACTTGTTCAATCTCAGATTGTATCAGAGGGTTCAATCTCCTTTTGGACTTCAGCAGTCACCTCCTAGCTCTGTTAGATCTCCTTTGGTCAAATGAACTTCCATTCAAAATCTGCAAGGCTTTTCTCTTCTGTCTCTTTCCCCATGGAACTGGAAATGTGGGCATGTGCTGTTTACTTCTTTTAACAGTGACCTGATAGATCTTTCGTATAAAATTCCAATCACCTCCCAGAAAAACACGCAGTCCCCCACACACCATCCCTTCTGTGCCCCTTTGTCTAACAGTCTTTCCTGCCTGGGTCAGTGATTTTCCTTTCAGTCATGGGATCCAGCTGCTTTATCTTTTCCTGTTTGGATTTTTCTTACAAGTGCTACTCTCCCGCCTGGGGTCTTTTTCCTCCTTCCCTTCACGCATGTCTCACTCTCTTTCTCAGCAAATTAAGTCCTTCTCTAAGATGCATCATCTCACAGACCTTTCAGTTTCTCACTACCTGAGACTTCCTTTTCCACAATATTTCATATGAACTAACCTGCAAATCCTCCCATGCCAAAATACCTAGAAACTCTGAATGAACAATTTTTTAAACCTCCCTCATAAATGCCTAGATGAGTTCACAAAACATAATCTCTAGAGGACAAATGAATAAAAAGCCATATCTGACACTCTAATTGCTGTGTGTGTGTGTGTGTCTGTGTGTGTGTGTAGGAGAGGGATGGTTTCCAGTAATCATGATAAGCTAGGGATTTAGATGATATCACCATGGGGGGGGACCAATGACAAGGCTTGGGGCCTATATGAGGTAGGAATTGGAACTGAGACCTTTATAGTGGGACTCTTGAAGGGCAACACCTTCCAGAAAAGAGAGACTAGAAAATAAATCTGCTCACCCTCACAAGGATTCTTTTAAAATTAAGCATGTTTGCTGTAGGTCAGTCTTCCATGAAGAATTTCATAATCATTGGCTTGTTAATCTCGTGGATTTGTGGTTCAGATGTATACTGCTCTGTATGATTTGTGAACCCACAAGTTGAAAATCAACATGAGAAGTGGTCACAGGTCAGTGAAACCCATGAGTACCTGGAAAGAGCAAACATCCAGCCCAGGCCACAGAGGTTTCCCGCAGAAATAGACACTCTGAAGATGAGCTCACAATCTAAAATTACAAAATATTTAAGGGAATAATTCACCCTGAACTAGAATCAGCAAAGGCAGTAAACAAACATCAGGATTATAACCTGAAGAAATTCAGATGTTACATTTAAAAATCTCAAACTGTATCACAGGGTTCAGTCTCAGACTTTAAAAGGTGAATTAAAATGATTAAAAGGAGAAATATTAAAGAGCAAGACATGGCTAGTATCAAAGAGAACTTCTAGAAATTTACATGTAATCATTTAAATAAAAACTCAGAGTATATTAAACAGAATATTAGATTCAGCTGAAAAGTGAATTAATGAACTGAAAAATATCTGAAGAAAACTATAATGTAACTCAAAATTATGGATGACATGAACTACAGATAGACATAAAGAATAGACTGAGTTGCTCTAACATATATGTCTAATACAACTTCCACATGGAAGAAACAGAGGGTAGAATTCCCCTTAAGAGAAAAGATCACATACATTTATTCTCTCCTATT
This sequence comes from Kogia breviceps, assembly GCF_026419965.1. Classification (NCBI taxonomy): domain Eukaryota; kingdom Metazoa; phylum Chordata; class Mammalia; order Artiodactyla; family Physeteridae; genus Kogia; species Kogia breviceps. Next base: position 1,215,248 of record NC_081322.1, read on the forward strand.
ACTACACATCCATCCATTCATCCATCCACCTAATCATTAATCCTTCCCTCACGTATATTCACTCACTAAACATTTATTCAAGTATATACTCTGCCTTTACATTGTGTTGTGTACTTTGTGCACAGAAATAAAAATGTAATCCCATACTTACACTTCCAAAAAATTGCTTAATGTTATGTAATCATCCTTAGAATGGTCAGAAACTCTCAAAGGGAAGAATCTAAAGTTTAATTAGGATCTCAGTTAGGTTACCATCTCAAATGCTGCAATATAGTACAAGTACAAAGTAGTAAAATTAACTCTCCTGAGGAAAAAGGAAAAAAAAAAGAGAAGGGCATTTATATAGGCGTATTAATGTGTACATAACACAGCAAGAAGAAATTATGCAGCTGGCATGAGCCATGGTTGATGTTGCCTTCAGCCGGCACCTCCGATTGTTGGGTTTTTTACTGAAACCTTCATTCCTGAGCATCTGGGCTCTTGATGTCCAATCTGTTTTGAACTGCAGGACTCTTCCATTAATCTTTACCTCTTGACTTAATAGAGGCACCTTAGGATCAGTTGGGTTCCAGCCATACTCCTTCATGCCCCTGTTCTGCAGCAGTCACTCTATTTCCCCAAGGGAGCCAGGACCTAGCATGACTTTTTTGCTGCTGTATCTATCGTCCCCAGGAGGAGTAAATGAACAGATGGTAGTTGCCACCTCTAATTTAGGGGGATTATTGTTAAATCCTTTGATAGAATCATTTCTTCTTTGGATACTGAAAACTAAGTCAGCAGAGTAAAAAGTCATGGAGTTTGGGAGCAAATATTTTATGAATGAGTCATTGAGTGTGACTAAAAGTTGTGCCCATCTCATTCCCCTCTGGTGCTGGGACTCACGTCTTCTAGCCAGTCCTCTTCAGAGTGTTTACCATATCCTGTAGGACAGCATTTCAAGCATGAAAAGTGTTATGTACCGGTTGATATGATAACGGGGTATTTAGTAAGCAATTCCAGCTACATCTGGGGGATGGGGAAACAGATGTGATCAGTGAATTTTTATTGCATTGACATTTCTTTTCACAATAAAAGGACTTTTTTTGGCCAGAAGCAATGTTGTGTGACATTCCGTTAGGATGAAAAACCCATCTAGTAAGTCCATGGTGTTGAAAAGACTGTCCAACATGAAAGGCATATCCAAACTCAGAATAAGTGTTTGTTCCAGGGGATGTAGCAGGATTCAGCATAATTAATCTGCCACAGGATGGCTTCATGGTTCAATTAAGTGTTCTACCATATTGGAGGGGATGGGCTGTAGTTGGCAGATTTGCTGACTGACTGGGACAATAGCCAGACAGTCATAGTGAGAATAGGTCCTTCTCGATGAGTCTGTGTATACCTCTGTCCCTGCCAATATGGATGACTGTGCAGAAGCCCAGTGAGCAGGATTGACAGGCTGGAGAAAGAGGCTAACTGGTACCACAGGCTAGTTGAGCGCCACCTAATTACCAAGAGGCTTCTCTGCAGTAAAGGCACTATCATCAGCATCAATATGAGATACAGATATTCTCCTTGTTGTCAGTCCTCTGATCCTGTCTCTTCTAAGAACTTGACAACCCATCCAGTCAAACCAATCAGGACCTTATTTTCTGCAATGTGGACAGAAAAAGTACTTGAAGCTCTGCCCACTGGGACTGTTTCTTTCCTTTACTTCATTTCTCTTCAGGTCCACCCCAGGGTGGGCTCTAATATCATGGTGGTCTACCTTTGCCCGTTGTCAGCCACAGATTTCTCTTTCATATCAGCTAGTCATAGGAAACTTCCCATGAAGCAGTGTGAGCCCACGAAGTGAGCTGAGGGAGAGACAGCAGCTTGGGAGATGTAGCCCTGCTAGAAAAGTGGACAATGTTCTTTTTCAGTTTTTTCCTTGAGGATCTTCCTAAGGCTGGTCTCTAATACACCAATGTCTCCTTGATTGTGGAGTATATTATTTACAGCCAGTTTTAGAACTAGGTAGATCTGAAAACTCCAAGTTTATGATGGTCAACTTGTAATAGGAAAGAACCTTTGTATTTTATTACAAGTTAATCACTAAAGGGACCGTTGCCTATAAGCTTAAATTATACATAATGACCCATCTCTGGGAACCCTGCCTCCCAGGTAATGAGCATTAAGCTAGGATACTTTTCTTTAGCTCACAGGAAACATCCTGACCAGGCCCATCTGTGAACGACTGCGGGAAGGAAGAAATTAACACATCCTCTCTGGAAGCTGACCAGAACCAGGAAGTGTTTGACTTTACTCCCTCCCCTTTTAGTTTAAAAGAAGCCTGAATTCTAACTCAGGCAAGATGGTTCTTTGGGACATGAGTCCACCATCTTCTTGGTCTGCTTGCTTTTCTATTAAAGTTGCTATTCCTTGCCCCAGCAACTCATCTCTCGATTTATTGCCCTGTTGTGCAGTGAGCAGTACGCGTTTGGACTCAGTAACAAACTGAGGTCCCTGATCACCAGATGTTCTGTGGTTAGCAGGACTCAGTGACAAGCAAACAGTTGTTCTCCAAAAAAGTAGTTATACACCAAAGAGGACATGGGTTTCTTCAAAATTCTTGGGAGCCTTCACTGTGACTCTTCTGCTGGGATTTTGCCACAAGCTTAATACATTATCTTAATCTGCCCAAGGCATTTAAACTGCCATACCCCATTGAATTGGCTGAGTCATGGGGATCAAAGGACAGAGCTTTTGCAGTATAGCCTGGACAAGATAAAAACTCTTCTCTTGCTCTCAAATTAAGTAGAGTGTCAGGTCACCATATAAACAAGTTACCTTGTAAATATAGTATATATAGCTTCCAAAATGCAAGGATCCCACCAAGACTTGTTATGTACGGGAAACTAGAACTTATTTTTAGTTTTGAAGAGGATATCGTGCCTTGTACCAGGTTGCCCATCTGCCAAAACTTCACTGAACTGTCAGATCCCTCTAAATTTGTGACACCTACCTTCTATCTTCTGATGAGCCTGTGTCTAACTTGAGCCTCCAGGCAACTTGCTACTTCCTGCTCTTCACGTTATATTATTGTTATCATCAATATGGTGGACTAGTGAGATATGTTGTAGACTGGGAAACAGTCAAGATCCTTGGGAACTAAATTGTGGCACAGGGCTGGGGAGTTGATGTTTCCTGAGGCAGGATAACAAAGATGTACTACTCTCTATTTCAGGGGAATCTAATGGTTTCTGGTGTTTTTTTCTGCTTGTGGAGATTTGAAAAGAAAATTACTGGATCAGTAGCTGCTTACCAGGTGTCACTGGCTATACTAATTTAGTCCATTAAAAAGAGTACATCTGGGGCTTCCCTGGTGGCACAGTGGTTAAGAATCCGCCTTAATGAATGAATTAAGGGGACACGGGTTCGAGCCCTGGTCCGGGAAGATCCCACATGCCGCGGAGCATCTAAGCCCCTGTGCCACAACTACTGAGCCTGCGCTCTAGAGCCCACGAGCCACAACTACTGAGCCCACGTGCCTAGAGCCTGTGCTCTGCAACAAGAGAAGCCACCGCAATGAGAAGCCTGCGCACCACAAGGAAGAGCAGCCCCCGCTCGCCGCAACTAGAGAAAAGCGTGCGTGCAGCAACAAAGACCCAATGCAACCAAAAATAAAAGAAAAGAAAAAAAAGAAAAAGAGTACATCTGGAATAGCAACATTTGTTGGCATCATCAACTAACCCAAGTTATGAAAATTCACTATTACTTTCTCAGAATCAATGATATTTTGCATTAACTAAACTAGAGAATTAAACTGGGCATGTTAGAATTACCACCCTGTATTTTCTAGCCTTCAATGGTAGCAATAATCTCTATGCTCCTAGGGGTGTAGTATTGCTCTTGATTTACTATTCTGTACAAAAAGAGAGATACATGGGCTCCAGGTGGACCTATTTTCTGTAGTTCTTTCTCTATGAGTTGGAAATCTACTGTGATTATTTTTCCAGCTACTGAAATGTATTCAAACATTATGTTCAGGACCTGGGGAAATAACCATGTTATGAGTTGTGGGTCACACATACCCAATTGTGAGGGAGTTTTGGGTGAAAATTCTTTTCATAACTTATAGTTCTGGGAGCATAACATATTGAATATTTGTATCTGTGTGTATTGTGGAGGGGGTCTTCTCATTGGGAAAAAAGCCTAGATACTTCATGAGACATAATTTTTGCTATTTGGGGGCTTGAAGGAATTCAGGGTAATCTCAAAAGATCTAGGGTTAAGAAAAAGAAAAAAGAAAAAAAAAAAAGAAAAAATCTGTGAGGAGTCAGCAAACAACAAACACACAGGGGAAAGTAGGGATTTCTCCAAAGTCAGGAACCGAATTGTCACTGCTTCCAAGAAACTGTGCCTTGGCCTGGTGACAAGGTAGGGGTGGGAAGTTGCTAAATCTGAGTGTCCAGAATAAGCCTAGGAAACTTGAAGGTGGCCTGAGTGGTCACAGGTTGGTAGCCTATCCTAGCTCAAGGCTGAGGGAAACCAAATCCTTGCTAAATATCTTCATTTTAGGCTTTTAGGTTTCCACTCATTAAGATCAACCAAATATAAGCCTACCATCAAAGATTACTAAACATGCAAAGGAACTAAACTACATGAGTCAGAGTTAGCCAGGTAACCTATGACATATTAGACCCTCAAGACTCTGACCATGGGAATCATAAAATAGACTTCTATAAGATGTAGAACATCAAATGATATTTTATAAAATTAAGAAAAAATAGAAGATGGAATAACCAAAATGTGCAAACTACAAGGCACTATTTTAAATGTCTGGGCATATATAAAACAGTATGAAATACAATTTTTAGAAATGAAAAACGTAGTCGTTGAACAATGAACAGATTGGTTAAGGAGCAAATTAGATACAAGATAAGAGAAATAAGTTAACTGAGAGACAGACCTGAAGAAATTAACTGGGATACAACACAGAGAAATAAGGAGGTATAAAATAGGAAAGAAATGTTAAGAGATGTGGAGGATAGAAAGAGGAGGTCTAACATGTTACTTGAAGTATAATACATGGAACAGTTGCAAGAGCCCCGCTTAGGAGATTGTTAGAAATTCAGACTCAGCCTCACTGATGACGCCTTGAATCTGAATCTGCCTTGGTCAATAAACTCCCCACGTGGTTCATATGTACCCAAAGGTTTGAGAAACTGGGTGAACAAATTTAGAATTTGAATCCCAGAGAGAGAATATAAAGAGAATGGAGAAGAAGCAATATTCGAAGAGATAACGAATTGATGGATGACATGAATTCGCTTATTCATACCAAGAATAAATCAGAAGAAATTTACACCTAGAAAGATTATAATCAAACTAGAACACCAAAACCCAAAAATAAGTCCTAGAGCGAAAAGACAATTAGACATTTGACATTCTACAGTGATTTCAATAGCAACAATAGAAGCAGAAGAAAGTGGAATAATATCTTCAAAGTGCTGGGAAAAAAATAATTAAAAACCTCTCTGGGGCTTCCCTGGTGGCGCAGTGGTTGAGAATCCGCCTGCCGATGCAGGAGACACGGGTTCGTGCCCTGGTCCGGGAAGATCCCACATGCCGCGGAGCAACTAAGCCCGTGAGCCATGGCCGCTGGGCCTGCGCGTCCGGAGCCTGTGCTCCGCAACGGGAGAGGCCACAACAGTGAGAGGCCCGCGTACCGCAAAAAAAAAAAAAAACTCTCTGTATCCACCAAAACTACCTTTTAAGAAGAAAGGCAAAATAAAGACATTTCATAACCAAAAATGGAGAGAATTTCTCACAGATCTATACTTGAGGACTTCTGAAGGAAGCATTTAAGGAAGAAGAAAGATTATTCTAAAAGGCATGCAAGGAGTGGCGAACAAAGAAACTGATAAACCTGTAAATAAGTCTAAACCAACATGATCTGTATAAAATCGTCTCTAATTTGTGAGAATTAAACAAAGGGCAGAATTTAAATACTTGACAACTAATATTATGTAAATTGGGAGGGGTGGTTAAAATGAAAGTGTTTTTAAATCTTTGTATCATCTGGGTTAGGGTCAATATGTTAACCACGGACTGCACTGTGCTAGGTACTCACCATAAAATTTCCAGGAAAACCCCTAGAAGAATAGAAATAAACAGTATAAATTTTCAGAAGAAAGTACAGTTATCAGAAAGAGTGTATAACTTCCAGTTTGATTTTAAAATAAAATTGTTTACATTAGTTCTAAATGTATCTAGTATGGAATCAAAGTACGATAGCATTTGAGATATACCATCACCTGCCTATTTAAAAGATACAAGAACAAGATTGTCATTAATAAGCAGAAATTTTGCATTGCTCTAGTTTTTCAATTTAGGCTAGATTTCCGTTTCCCTCTTCCTGATACATTTTCAAAAATTTTATTGAAGTACAGTTAATTTGCAATGTTGTGTTAATTTCTTCTGTACTGTAAAGTGACTCAGTTATACATCTCTATATTATTTTTCATATTCTTTTCCATATGGCTTGTCACAGGATATCGAATAGAGTTCCCTGTGCTACACAGTAGGACCTTGTTGTTTATCCATCCCGTATGTAATAGTTTGTCTCTGCTAACCCCGGACTCCCACGCCTTCCCTCCCCCACACCCCTCCTCATTGGCAATGACAAGTCTGTCCTCTGTATCTGTGCATTTCCCTCTTCCTTCAAAAGTCATAATAATATATAGTCGGCCCTCTGTATCTACAGTTTTCTGCATCCTCAGATTCAACCAACCATGGATCAAAAGTGGTTTTAGTCCGTGGTTGGGAAACCCACGGATATGGAGGGCCAGCTCTTTTCTTTGTCCTAGCAAGGGAGTTGAGCACCTGAGGATTTTGGTATCCATGGAGGCACCTGGAACCAATCACTCACCAATACTGAGGGACAGCTATACTTCCTGGTGGAAGGTTTTGAACTGATCTATCCCAACTCTTTCCATAATTATGGGTATAGACTAATGTTAATTTTTATTTCCTATGATATGTCTATTTTATGAAAATTTAAAATTTAGTTACTATTACACTTATTATTAGTGCACAGTTGGTCAAAACAACACATGTATTCCACATTTTGACCGATATAACTAAATATACACAGTAAAATTTTATTGCAAATGCATCACTTATTGGGACAGTACTACTTGGTTTCCATGAATTTATGTATCCAAGAGTTGCTAGAAAGATACAAGATTTAGCAGTAATTGTATTCCTCTTTTTTTTTTTTTTTAACATCTTTATTGGAGTATAATTGTTTTACAATAGTGTGTTAGTTTTCCCTCTACAACAAACTAAATCAGTTATACATACACACATGCTCACACATCTCCTCCCTTTTGCATCACCCTCTTGTATTCCTCTTTTGTGTTTTATAAGATGTAAATCTTGAGAAAACTTTTCACACAAATAAGTAGATGAGAATAGAAGGAGTTTTATTATAGAAGGTCACCCACAGTGAAATTCCTTTAACACAACTGAATGATGATTTCTGAAGAAGGGAAGCTGACGTAATCCCTTTTTAAAAAAAAAAAAAAAATGGCGGTAAAATATACGTAACAAAATTTAACCTTTTAATTACTTTCAAGTGTATTCACTGGCATTAAGTACATTCATATTGTTGCACAACCATCATCACCGACCATCTCCAGAGCTTCATCTCCCAAAACTGAAACTCTGAACTCATTAAACAACCAGTCCCCCATTCCTCCCTTCTCAGCCCCTGGACAGCACCACTCTACTTTCTGTCTCTGTGAGTCTGACTGCTCTATGTATCTTATATAAGTGGAATCATACAATATTTGACCTCTTGTGACTGGCTTATTTCACTTAGCATGATGTCTTTCAGCATAATGTCATCCGTGTTGCAGCATATCAGAATTTATTTCCTCTTTAAAGCTGGACGATACCGCACTGTATGTACCCAGCACATTTTGTTTATCCATTCATCTGTTGATGGACACCTGTGTTGTTTCCGCTTTTGATTGTTGAGAAAAACTGAATCCCTCTTCAATAAGATAAGTACTGGACAGTTATAACATCCAGTTGCAACTTTCTGCTCCTTAGCTGGTACACATCCAAATGAGTTTTCCTTTACTCTCTCGCGGGCAAATGACAAAGTAGCAAGCAAGCACAATTCCTCTGACCAAAGAAGCCAGTTATAAAACTTTTCCTGCTTCAATTTCCTTCCCTTGTTGAACGTTTGCAAATTATCTGTGGAGAATAAAATTAAATGGTCATGGCTTTTGAGGTGCCAGACTATAGGAACACCGGTGACAGTTCCAAGTCCAAGACTTTCCAAATGAAGGAAGGATTTCACGTGACTGAGAAATCGCCTGGCCAGCGATGCTTGCTTTTCCAAGTGTCTCCAGTGTATTCCAAGCACAATGCATTACTTACTATACCCCACTCTTTTTTTTTTTTTTTTTTTTTTTTTTTTTGCTGTACAAAGCTTTATGGTTTCCATTTGGTCCAAGGCTTGGGAGAGAGCTCCAGGGCGGTTAAAAAGCTGCCTAGTGGCTGCAGGGAGGGGCTTCAGGCAGAAACCCCGACGCCAAAGGGGCTCCTCAAAGGCCGCTGGGCTCCAGAGCCTCCTAGGCCTGCTTGAGGGTGAGCCTTTCGAAGAGACACCTACCCAACCCAGCCTGGGCACCAGCCGGCCCGCGGACTTTGGTCAGGTGGTCACCCATCTTCTTGATGAGTTTCACCTGCTCATCTAGGACAAGGCTCTCCAGGAAGCCACAGAGACGGGGGTCTGCACGGGCAGAACCCAGGGCACGGAGGTCCACAAGGGCCCGGTTCTGGCTCTCCTCCACGAGCACGGCAGCTTCCATAGCATCCTGGGTTTTACCCCACTCATCTGGAGATGGCTTCTGCACGTTCTGGAAGAGGGCGCGGCCGCCACGCTGGTTTTGTGTTTTCAGGAGATGCCTGGCTCCCTTGCACTTCTCCTTGGCCAATTCACGTGAAAAGCGGCCCATGCCCTCCGGGGCCACGTTGTCGCAGTCGAAATAGAAGCTCAGAGAGAGGGGGGTGTAGGAGGCCCGCAGATGCGTGTCGGCCAAGGGGGTTGACAGCGGCCTCCACCTCAGTGGGATAATTCTGACGAATCTGGAAGCTCGTGGTTGATCAGCAGTAAGCAGTTAAGCTCAGTAAGTGGTGTTGGCTGGTGCCGGTGACCAAGGGTAGCTGAGTGGCTGATTCTGAAGGTTGCAACTGGAAAAAAGGTTGGAGGGTGATCAGAGTCTGGAGCAGGGGGGTGTCCCTGTGGGTCTGTCCCACCCAAACACTGTTGCAGCAAGAGACAGATCCGCGGCACAGCCTAGCACACTGGCTACACCCTACTCTTGACGAATGTGCTGACCTCCTCCGCTGAATGGATCTTATCAGTCCTTGTCCTAGTTTTCTATTGCTGCATAACAAATGACTGCAAATCTCAAAGCTTAAAGCAGCACACACTCGTGAGCACACAGTTCTATGGATCAGAAGTCTAGGTGGGTTCAACTACATCCTAGGTATCAGTTCTCACAAGGCTGAAGTCAGGGTGTCGGCTGGGCTGGGCTGGGCTCCTATCTGGAGGCTCTGGGAGATAATCTGCTTCCAAACTCATTCATGTTGTTGGCAGAATCTGGTTCCTTGAGACTGTGTAGATCAGAGGTTCCCCGTTTCCTCGCTGGCTGTCAGCAAGGGGTTGCTCTCTGCTCCTAAATGCTGCTTGCATTCCTCCTCAGGAGGCCATTTCCATCTTTAATCCAGCAATGGCACACTGAGTTCTCCCCATGTTTTAAATTCCTCTGACTTTCTCTTGAAAAACCACACAACTAGAGAAAGCCTACATGCAGCAACGAAGACCCCGTACAGCCAAAAAGATAAATAAAATTAAAAAAAAAAAAAAAAAAGAAAACACAAATGTAGAGTTAAAATAAATAAATAAATAAATAAATATAGTTGTTGCTAATATGGTTGCTATGTGAGGAAAATTACATGAAAGATTTATGTTTTGTGAAGCTCTTTGTCTTAAAAAAGAGTATAGCACTAAATATAGTTTGAATATGTATAAAAAGTAGATAAAATAATTATGGATAATTTTAAAATATTATAAATAAAATTATATATGTTTAAAACAATAAATAATGATTATTAAATATGCAAATAAAATATAATTAAAACCATTAACTAATCCCTGTTATATTTAGTCACAATAATATTTTGGAAAAAAATTTTAGGAACAACATATTGTAGCCAAAATATTAAGATATCATCTAGTAATGATTTGCAAAGTTTTTAAAAAGTCAATCAATTATATTTAAATTATTTTTCAAGAGTTTGGTCTAAGTGTTGTAAATTCATTATTGCTTCCAGTTAGAATTTTCCGCAGCAAGGCTGGTGGTCTTTTCAGTAACAGAAACCTTGAGAGATTCTGACCATTGCTTCAGATAAGGGGAAGAAGCCCCTAAACAAAGACAGTAACTTCACATGTGAATGAGAACTTGGGAGCTGGGATGAAAAGTTCAGGCTTAGGTGGTCAGGAGAGAAAATCTTCAGGTTGCAAGAGAGTAGATGAAAATTAGTGTTGTGTGGGAAAAGGTGATTTGTTAAGGTGGACTCCCTGTGCAAACTGGAGAAAGAGAGTAGCAAAATTGAAATCCGAATGTGCTAAAGCTTATGGGGGCCCATCGGCTTCACAGATATTGTCTTTTGACCTGAAAGTTAAAAGTACTTCTGTGTGGGGACTTTTCCTGGCGGTCCAGTGCTTAAGACTTTGCCTTCCAATGCAGGTGGTGCGGGTTTGATCCCTGGCCGGAGAGCTGGGATCCCACATGCCTCGCAGCCAAAAAACCAAAACAGGAGCAATGTTTTAACAAATTCAATAAAGACTTAAAAAATGGTCCACATCAAAAAAAAAATCTTAAAAAAATAAAGAGTACTTCTGTGTCAGTGTGAATGCCCCAGGGGGGAAAAAAACAGTAAACTTGTGGTTGTGTGGTGTGATGTTCAGCGTGCCCAGAGAGCATTCTACACAATGACTCAGGCTCTTGACTCTACTGACCCAGGAGGTAGTCAGCCAATCCTGGCATCTCCATATAACAATTTTGTTAAGAATAACTAAACCCATACACAGAAATGAAAATCACGTACATAGAAAGAGTCATAAATGGTCTGGAACTGAGACTGGACTGAATGTAAAGTGTGAAATGTGTAATTCCCTCAAGTAATGGTTTGCACCCAGTGACGTACATAGGGACCAAAGAATCTGGAAGACCACAGTATTAACAACCTGTCTTGAACTGTGACTTCCAGGGAAGTTCAGAGATTTACAGACGTGTCTTGTAGATAATGGGTGGGAAAGACAATGGAAGTCAGGTTTTGTGAAACAATGTTGGATATGCTCAGGGTCTGAGGAAGTTGTGAGTGCACATATAACACAGATGCTGTTATACACATTTGAATCTGTCCCTCTCCAGCCAGTAAGAGTGCTCCTTCGAGGAAACGTTTGTGTTCTCACTTCAGAAGAGTCTACTGAACTCCCAAGACACCAGGAGATGATAGAGCTTTAAGGATCTGTACTTAGCCTAGCAGAAGCCCATGTAGCATACTGGACAGGAAGCATGACAGTTCTGAACAACTGAAGCCAGCAGAGATGAAGATTGCAATCAGTTGAGGTCACTGGCTCTCAAATGCTAATCACATATCATATGATTGATTGCCTGGTAACCCCAGGAATGGCTTTGTGATGCATGCGGTAGCTGTCTGTATCTCTAATCCTCATGCTTTCCAACTATGCTCTTTCTGTTGGATTAGCATTCTACATGCTACGGTGTTGAGGCTGGGGGTTAGGGGTGGTAACAGAGGGTGTGACCCTCTCTTGGTTGGAACCGCTTGCAAATTGCAGTGGAAGTTGGAAATGGATCCACCCCTTGTGTAGCCCCATGACACTTCCTGTGTGACACCAACAACTCCCTACTTGCAGTGCCGCGGGAATAGTTTAGGAGCAGTTCTGTTTTACCATTTCATGCCTGATATCATGTGGGCTACACTTGCTCCAAGTTGTGTCTCTTCCAACTAGTATGTCTTTGGTCACACGGAGTCTGAATTCCCTAGGGACCTGAGACAGTTTTGAGGATTGGCTCTACCCTGCTGACCATTCTGTGGTACTTATACAGATTTAATCTTTTAGAACATCCAGAGAATTATTAGTTCCCAGGGATGTTAGACGGTGCTCCCTATAATTTCGTAAATCACTTGGTTAAACGATGTTAAGCAGGTTCCTTTCCTGCAAGACTTTTCAGGGTCTTAATATGCTAATGTCATTTGGAAGAAGGAGATAATATGGTATTCCGCATTTCACAAATTTATTTGAAAATTTCTCATAGAATACTCATTAACATCCCTCTCTCACATAATTCTTATTAATAGCTTACAGGACGGTCCTGTTTCAAGGAGTACAGTTTGAGAAATATTGAATTAAAGAAAATCCTATCAATCCCTGGCAGAGCTGAACTATTATTTCTGGGTGAAATTCCAGTGTCATTAACATGATTATATTACCCAAATAACCTCTCTGAGTCATTGGGGACAATCTGTTATCTCCTGTTGTAAATTTCCAAATAATTCCCTTGGGCATTAACATCTAGTCCACTGAAAGAAAAACAAATTCTCTTCCCCATGGAAGAACTCTAACTGCTTTGTTATATAGTCGTGGTTACATATTTTTCCTATTTTTATTAATTTTGTTTAAAAAAATCGCTAAACAGATTGTAAAAGGACATTGTCTAGGTTTTACTGTTGAGTTTTAGGAATGAATTTTATTATAATTTGGTATAGTAAAATAGTCATTTCCCAGGAGGATAATCGTCTGAATCGGATCTTTCTTCTAGTCAAATATAGAAGTGGCTAAGACCAATGTTCCCCCCTGCTTGTGACGGTGTGATTTACCCACACAGGGCCTTTGAATAAGGCCAGAGGCTTATTCTTTTTCCTTCTGTAATTACCAAATATTTTGTGGGGATGTGCCATGAGATTATGTAAACGCCAGTTCCTCACCAGACTTTCAGTTTGTTTATTTATAACTGTCTTGTCTCGGGTTTTCTTAGTTCAGTGGGTTGTAATCTATTACTACTATTATGTATTTTGATGATCTAATTGTCTCCGGTTTGGCCAGTGGGAGCGCCTTCAAGATGATTTCTCTGTCCTTTAAAAATATCTCATTCATTCTGTGAGCATTTTCTGGCACAAGATGTTCTAGGCTCATGTTTTGCCTGTTCCAGCTGTGGAATTAACCATTTTACCAAGGATCCCTGGTTCCTTTCAGTGAGGAGCTCTATTTAGATATATTTTTGACAACAGTATGTCTAAATCCATCTGTTTTAATAGTATCCTATCATAACAATATAAATACAATTACCTATTCATGCTTGGCTTGTGTAGAAATGTGTGATCTGAACAGATGACCACTAATCTTTTTGGTGTGGTTGTTCATTTTAGTATTTTTTTTATAAGGGAATATACAGATGTAGTAATGTGTACAAAGGACAGAACACAACCAGATATCTGTATATACATTAGCATAGATGAGTCCTAGTTCTAAAATTTACTTCTGGGGAAGAAATGAATCTCATTTATTTCTAACAGGGCAAATTAGATAAGAAATCCAATTAGTTTCCCAAATCCGGCTTTCATTCCTTAAATCAGTTCATTAGAGATGTCACATTGCTACTTTGAGAGTCCACACTTGGATTTGATAAGAGACCAAATGTATGGCCACTCCTAAAACTAAAATATGAAACGTAATCTATTTAGAATGTGATTTTAAAACACTGGCCTTGGGTGCCTCTTCCCATGCGAGGACAATCGCATCTAAGTTAAAAGCACTTGACCTGAAGGGGTGCCTCCTTTTGTTTATTTATCACATCTTACTGAGAAAATAGTTCTGATTTTCTTGAATTCTCTTTGTATTTGAGCCAGTTGGAAAAATAACGTGATTATTTCTATTCTTGGTTTTCAAACTGTTCTTTTTCTCTTTCTCTTTCCCTTATTATGCTTCTCACTTCCTTTTGTCCTTCTCCTTCCTTGCCTGGCTCTGCTTTGCTGGTTCACATCCTCTCTGGATACAGTCAGAGTCATCAGTGGTGGAAAAATGTGACTGCCAGGAAGCCTACTTTCGTTTTTAAAACTAAATGTGTTGACAGCCTTTAAATTTACACCCTTGTCAGAGATGGCATGGAACATTTAGGCTTTGTTCCTGATCTCTGACATTTAACTCTGTCCAACAGTTTGGAAGATGAAATCCAGACCTTCATACTGGTAAAAGACATATTAATTTCTTTACAATATGTGTCTTTTAAAGTTCTTCTTTCAGAATAAATTATGTGGCCATAAAAATTATATGTTAATATTAGATAGATCATGATTTTCTAAAATTTTTTTCTAAAAATTCTTGTTTCTTAAACTTGCAAATAAATGATGCTTACTCCAAGAAATGTCATAAATAATTTGCAAAAGAACATTTTATAAAATATAAGATGTATTAAAATCCATATTGAATATAATGTATCTTTTTTCCCTGATGATTTAGGTTTATTGTAATCAATAAATAATTTTGTTAAAAGGGAAAGCAAATATTGAGGGCAAATATTGAGGTATATAAACCTTTTTTATTCCATTAAAAAGATGATAGGCTTCTAACTAAAAAAGTTCTTCTTTCAGGAACTGTGACCATACCCTTCTAGAAATGAAATTTTTTGAGAACTCTGAAAATGTATGTCTGGTCCATACGAAAAAGCAACCTACTTCTGGACAATTGGCCAGATAGAGAAAGCCTAGCAGGTATATTATCTATAAATGTGACCTTCAAATACTGATATTTGTGAACAGGTCAGGTCTCTCACACTTTATGATGAATGATGTTATAGGAGCTAATTAAAAAATGAGCAAATTTTAAAATAACTTTCTACTTTTGCAATTCTTTGGCTTTTGTGATTCAGGAATCATTTCTCTCATATGGTGTTTGATAAATTTCAGTGTGTATACTGTAGTTCATATCCAGCTTTAGCCTGGTTCTTTTAAATTGCCTAGGGACTTGTCTAAAAGAATGTTCAAAATATACTCTATGACACATAAACAGTTTAATTTAAAGGTCAGTGGAAATTTAAAAATCCAAATACACAATAGAAAGTATAATCAAATAGCAAGTCAGAATTCATTTCCTCTTATTTTTCATCCTCATTTCTTTTGAAATATAAACCAGCTCTTTAGGCTAATAAGCCTTTACAAGCTAATGTATATTTGATGTTAACAGTTACACAAATATATTATCATGCATTTAGATGCTTTTAAAATTTTTACAAAGAAAGCTTTTTTGTCTTCATCTATTTGGGCTGCTCTAACAGAATCCCATAGACTGGCTCATAAACAACAGATATTTATTTCTCACAGTTCTGGAGGCTGGGAAGTCCAAGATCAAGGCACTGGCAGATTTGGTGTCTGGTAAGGGCACGCTTCCTGGTTTATAGGTGGCCATCTTCTCACTGTGTCCTCAGATAGTAGAAAGGGTGAGGGAATTCTCTGGAGTCTCATTTATTTATGAGGGCACTAACCCCATTCACAAGGGCTTCACTCTCATGACCTACTCACCTCTCTAAGGCCCATCCTGCAAATACTACCATCACATTGAGGGATGCATTATGGGGGGACACAGACATTCAGTCTATAGCACTTCTTATTCAGAAATTATATTCTTTTTGATAAAGAACATTTAATACAGTTACCTCTTCACAGAAGGCTGAATAATAACAACTATAGCTCAATTATGGCTCCTATTTATTGAGCATTTACTACATACTTGACTTTTTCATGTATCTTTCACTTAATCCTCATGGCAACTCTACAAGGTACATAATATTATGTCTCTTTTACAGATGAGGAAACTGAGGCTCACTGAGCCTTAAGTAATTTTCCCATGATCCCACAAATAGAAAATGATAGGAAGATGGAGAAACCCAAGTCTTGCTAATTAAAAAATTCATAGAAACACTTTCCATTACAACGACAGTCCCTGAACAGACCTTCCAATGCAATTTGACATATTTTCTTGCTGAGAACTGCTCTCTCTATCCGTGTGCTGAAACGTGAACCCTGATCCTGAGCCTCATGCTTTCACTTTTCTATGTACTCACTAAAAATTATGTAGAATTATTTTCATTGGACATAATAGGCACCAATAAATATTTATTGAGTGCAGAACTGATTCCAGAACAATACCATTTTCATGTTTTTAAAGGACAATAACACCTTAATAAGCATGACCTGTGGCGCGGTGTGTGTTGGTGAGATCTTTGGACAGCGCTGGTTTCCAGATCTCCACAGCAGAGTATCAAAAAGTAAGACATTCATTCATGAAATAACAACTTCTCCCAGCAAAGGAGCTCTGAAGCCGCACCGGCATTTTACAAATACAGTCTCATTCAGCCAGTCATTTCCTGGGGTGTGTAAGGATATGAAGGCTGACCATGTTTGTGCAAACCTCACTGTATTTTTATGCCTGAAAAGGGAACTCAGTGACAGTCGCTACAATTGTCTCCGTTTCCCTTTGAAAGGCATCTCACCAAGGTCAAGTACTAAGAAATGAACTTTTTGTTCCTTTGGTCACTATCATGAGAACTTGAAGATAAATAAGATTTGTACTGTGCAAAGATTCAAAGCTGCAGCTAGATACTACATGTTCTAATGCATCGTCTATGATATGCTGTGAAAATTATATTTCTAATAAAATGCCAATCTAACTACTTTTTAACTAGAATTGCCCCATCACACAAATTGTACTGAGACATCGAATAAAACATTTTTACTTCACACTGGAATGTCTTTCACTATTTTTCATAAAGTTTTCTCATTTTCTCCCCAGTAGACGAGCTTGTTGAGCAAAGTAATTCTTTAGCATTGTGAGACCTGTGCTTCAATTGGTGATTCAGAATAAGATATACATTATTAAAACATAACCTCTTTTATCTTCAGTACCCATCACAAGATCTTTTCCTGCCTGAAAGACCACAGGGCTTCCCTGGTGGCGCAGTGGTGGAGAGTCCGCCTGCCGATGCAGGGGACGCGGGTTCGCGCCCCGGTCCGGGAAGATCCCACGTGCCGCGGAGCGGCTGGGCCCGTGAGCCGTGGCCGCTGAGCCTGCGCGTCCGGAGCCTGTGCTCCTCAACGGGAGAGGCCACAGCAGTGAGAGGCCCGCGTACCGCAAAAAAAAAAAAAAAAAAAAGAGACCACAAGTGGTTGAGGATGCAGTGTGCTCTCTGGACACCTCAGAGCCCAGACAATTGCTCTCTCCCTCCCAGTTTGTATCTCTGTCCTCTGCACGAGGTGCTCCCAAAGGCTGGCGGGGCACCTTTGAAACAGGACTAACACTCTCCGTTTCAAGTCGTGACCGAGGATCCTTGAGTATAAAAGCAGCCTTCAAGGGCCCATTTCATCTTGTAACAAGACTCTGCAGCCCATCCTGCTGAAATCTGGGTTGCCTTCGGAGACTCAGCTCATTACCTAGAGATGTGAGAAGTCTTGGTTGACCTGTCCTGCTTCTAGAGCTGATAGAACTGTCAGCTCTCCTGTCACTCGGCCATCACCAGTCCTCAGATATAATAAAGGCCTTGAAGGTAATACAGGAAGTGAAGCATCCCAAAGGCGTAAGCTTCTCAAAAAGGAGGCTGCTTGTTGAACTAAATACTCTCCTCCAAGCGTCCACAGTCACAGCAAAGGGGAGTGAACATGCCTCAGGACTGGCATTTTTCATCAGTGTAATTTTCTTTTCCGTCTCAACGTGTTCATATCACTTCAATCTGTGAATGTCCCAAGTGTAGCAATGTAAGGTTGAACCTGCCTGGCAAGGACAGAAAAGTAAACTCAGCAAAGGCGTGATTTGTGTGTGTGCGTTGAAGGGCATGCGTGGGTAACAATGGTTAGTTGTAAGGGGTGCTTTGTGTGACTAAAGCAAAACTAAAACCCAGGTTTCAGTCAGTAATTATTCAGTTCTATTCTATTTATTAAACCAGTAGTCAGCATATACTGAGCTCTGGACCTTGACTAGCATTGTTCTCTCTGCTGAAGTTAGAGACAGAAAATGCTCCGAGTGAGATTGTTTATGCTCACAAGACATCCATGTTCTCCTTTACATTTCCCAGACTCCCTCGCTGTTATGTTTGGACCATGTGACTAAGTTCTGGCCAATGAAATCTCTGCAGAGATGATATAAACTACTTCCAGACTTGACCCCTAAGAACGTATCACATGACTCTCCAGGTCTCTCTTCTTTGCCATGTGACCTTGGAGGCCACATGTTCCAGATGGCATCACTACGAGGAAGAAGTAACTTGGACTCCTGGGTTTCTGCTTAGAAGAGCTATCCTTCCCAGTGGGACTAAAGAAGATATGTATCACATCTTCGTTACCCAGTCATCTGTTGAGGGACACTTAGGTCGCTTTCATATCTTGGGTGTTGTAAATAATGCTGTATGAACGCTGGGGTGCATGTATCTTTTAGAATTAGTGCTGTCATATTCTTCAGGTAAATACCCAGAAGTAGAATAGCTTGATCATGAATGGAGATTCCTCAAAAAATTAAGAATAGAACTCTCAGTGGTTTTTTTTTTTTTTTTTTAAGAAGATGTTGGGGGTAGGAGTTTATGAGTTAATTAATTTATTTTTGCTGTGTTGCGTCTTCGTTTCTGTGCGAGGGCTTTCCTAGTTGTGGCGACGGGGGGCCACTCTTCATGGCGGTGCACGGGCCTCTCACTATCGCGGCCTCTCTCGTTGTGGAGCACAGGCTCAATAGTTGTGGCTCACGGGCCTAGTTGCTCCGCGGCACGTGGGATCCTCCCAGACCGGGGCTCGAACCCGTGTCCCCTGCATTAGCAGGCAGATTCTCAACCACTGCGCCACCAGGGGAGCCCCTCTCAGTGGTTTTTAAAGTGTGGTTTTTATATTGGCAGCATCAGCATCACCTGGGAACTTACTAGAAATGCACGTCCCTCCTTGAGTTCATTTGAGGTCTGCTAAATAAGAAGCTCTAAGGATGGGACAAAAAAAAAACAAAAAAACAAAAAAACAAAAAACTGTTTTAACCACTCCTCCAGGTTATTCTGATGTATTCTGATGTATACGAAAGTTTGAGAAGCATAGGTCTAAACTATTTTGTCAATACAGACATAATCCTTGATCTCAAGGCTCTCACAGTCTAATAGATGCCCTTGTGTTGTAGGCTCTTCCTAGTTTTCCCAAGACCCTCTTGCCGTAATAGAAACCAGGCTTTTCCCCGAGGACAGGGCATTTCTTGTGGCCATCTCAAAGTGGTGCCTTTTATTCCCCTACCACTCACATTCCATACCTTGTGTTTAGAGATGGAATTGATGTTCTCTTTGCTTCTTCTAACTTAGTACGCCCTTACTTGCTTATAAGAGAAGTTGTTTTCTTTAAAGCCAATGCCATTCAGCTCCATCACCCCACCCCCTCCTGGTTCCTGTCATCCGGAAGCTTCTGGGTCTCTTTCACTTGTTGACAGTTTCGGCGCCTGGATCACAGTCTCCACCTCCACCACGAGTATGGATCGTATCTATGCACAGTTATACTTGTTTAAGTCTCTCCCGGGTGAAATAAATTCTTAAGGTTCACGTATCCCTAGAAGCTTCTATCTTATTTCCCCTTTTCCCATTCACAGCCAGATTTCTTGAAGAGCCGTCTATAATCATGGCTGCATTCTTTACTACCCTCAAAACCATTACCATCTAGCTGCGCTCTCATCAGTCTGCCAGGAAACCTTTTGTGAAGGTCAGGATGTCTTCCACGTAGCCAAATTCCACTGATAATCTTGACACTCAATGACGGATGACCACAGCCTCCTTTTAAAGTGATTTCTTCCCTACTTCTCTTGATATCCTCTTATATCCTCCTGTTTCCCTCTTGTACCTTCTGGCCAGTTCTTCTGTGTTCTTTATACACACTCATCTCCCTCGAAGCACTGTCCTGGCCTTGTTCTCCACCCTCCATTTTGTTCTCATGCTCTAGTCCTTCCCTAAGGAATCTCAGATAGAGCTCTGGTTCAATTACTGTGGATGTCTAGATGACTGGCGATTTCTATTTTCATTCAAGATCTCACTTCTAATGCCCATCCCGTCTGTCCAGCTGCCCACTGACTTCTCTTGGATACCCTCAAAAGTACCTTAAACTCAACATGTCCAGCCCTGAGCTTAGACTCTTGCCATTTCCCCAAACATGATGCTCTTTCAGTATTTCTTATCTCGATGAACGAGCATCTCATCAGACCATTTACACAAGCCAGAAACCCATGAGTTTTTCTTGATGCTGACTTTTCCTTCACTGTCTACATCCAACATATCACCAAGTCCTGTCTAGCTGATCATAAAGAATATCTCTCAAAATGTTCCTGTTCTCACCCTTTCCACCAGCCTCACGCTTGTCCAAGCTACCATGCACTCCCGTCTGACCTATCATAATTGCTTCTCATGCGGCCTATCCACATCTATTCTGTGTCAGCCTGTTCTTTCTTCTTAAAATCTTCCATTAGCTTTACATGGTTTTTAGAATAAAGAAAAAGATCATTATGGTCCTGTGTGCCACCTTTCACAGATTCTTACAACTCCCTTCACACTCTTGCTCTTGTTCTCTTCCCTGTGTCTACAGAGCCTTCTTTCAGGTTCCCAATGCTGCCATCTTGCCTCCAACCACAGGGCCTTTGCACAAGTAAGTCTCTCTTATTTTTATTTTTATTTGAAGTGTGATTGATTTACATAGCCACTGGTTTGTTTATTTATTTATTTATTTATTGGTTGCACCATGCTCCATGCGGGATCCTAGTTCCCCAACCAGGGACCAAACCCGAGCCCCCTGCATTAGGAGCATGGAGTCTCAACCACTGGACCACCAGGGAAGAACCAAGTCTCTCTTTATAGAATGCTCTCTCTCGAACCTCATCCTCTTTATGTAGTGTTAGTGCTATATCATACCTAGATCTCAGCTAAAGGGTCCCTTCCTCAGGGAAGGCTTCCCTGAATTTAAAGCCTTCATTCATTATAGGCCCTCATAGATTCTTATTCTTTTTCCATAGAGCCTCTTTTTTAGTTTTTGTTTCTTTGTTTATTCATATTATATTATTTTTGTTAAATGTCTTTCTTGCCCACTGGACATGTTCTATGAAAGCAAAGATCCTTTTATTTGCCTACAGTCGTATCCCCAGTGCATAAGAACAGCTCCTGATGTGAAGAAGCTACTCGATAAATATTTGTTAAATGAATGGAGGCCAAGACAGAAATTACCTTTTTTTAGTCATGTTTTCTTCTCTGTCATTTCTCTAACACAATCATAGCTAAATTGCTTGCTTTAACTTCTGGGCAGAAAGCTCAACACCAAGGTAAGACTGTACAAATGTTAGGATAAATAATTTTATGTATAGAGGGAGAGCCTTATTTGGATTCCACAAAGGAGCATTGAGGAAGGTAAATTAAAATTATGTCAGCTTCCCAAGTAGCCTAGGTTTTACCTGCAAATCCTCTTCAGAAATTGGCAGAATATAAATAGTTTTTTAAGGGTGGGGCTGCATAGCATTTACAAGCATGGAGCTTGAAATTAGGCAGACTTGTATTTGTGTCCTACCTCTTCTGTTTTTTGGCTATGTGACCTCTACAAATTATGTACTTCATTGATTGATTTTCAGTTTCTTTATCGGTAAAATGGTCATGTTAACATCAGTTTCATTTGGTTTGTAGAGATTTGCTCAGTGTCTGGAATACATCATACCAAAAATGGTAGCAGGGTTTCTAATGATTATTAGAGAATTTCAACAAGTCTAATTCTGCCTGACTTTTATTCTTGTTCAAATAGATTGTTCAGTACAAATCACAAAATACTGTGCTACAAGTCATCTACCATCATTGTTTTTGTGAGGCCCATTTGTGGTAAGCGATGTAATTCCTGAGTCTCTGGATATATCCTTCAGATATGTAATTCCTTCCAGCCCTCAAAATGCTACTCAGGACAAGTAAGACACATTCTGAAGGTTCTTTATTATAAATCCTCCTTGGTCAGTTAGCTAACAGAGTTGGAGATTTTTAATTAACTGATTGATTTTTTCTTACATTTTTATTGAGAGGTAATTGACACATAGCACTGCATAAGTTTCAGGTATACAGCATGATGATCTGACTTACATACGTCATGAAATGATTATCCAATAAGTTTAGCAGACATCCATCATCATATAAAGATACAAAATTAAAGAAATAGGAAATATCTTTCCTCTTGTGATGAGAACTTAGGATTTCCTCTCTTAACACCTTTTATATATAACCTACAGCAGAGGTAATTGTATTTATCATGTCGTACATTGCATCCCTAGTACTTATTTATCTTATAACTGGAAGTTTGTACCTTTTGAATGACTATCCATTTCCCCTCCCCCACTCCCGTCTCTGGTAACCACAAATCTGATCTTTTTTTCTGTGGGTTTGTTTGTTTGTTTTTTAAGTATAATTGACCTACAACACTGTGTTAGTTCCTGGTACACAACGTAGTAATTCTGTATTTCTATACATTTCAAAATAATTGCTATGATAAATCTAGTTAAAATATGCCACCTGATAAAATATTACATGTTATTGACTATATTCCTGACACTATACATTTCATCCCCTTGACTCATTTATTTTGTAACTGGAAGTTTGTACCTCTTAATCTCCCTCACCTATTTCTTTCCTCTCCCTACACCCCTCCTCTCTGGCAGCTACCCGTTTGTTCTCTGTATCTATAAATCTATTTCTGTTTTGTTGTGTTTGTTCATTTGTTTTGTTTTGTAGATTCCACATAGAAGTTAAATCATGCAGTATTTGTCTTTCTCTGTCTGACTTACTTCACTTAGCTTGATCTCCTCTAGGTCTACCCACGTTGCTTCAAATGTCATTATTTCATTCTTTTTTATGGCTGAGTAATATTCCTGTGTGTGTGTGTGTGTGTGCGCGCGCGTGTGCGTGTGTCTCCATTTCACATTGTGCTATATAGTCCCAAATCTAAATTAGCACATCTACTTAATATGAGCTCTTATCCAAGCCCTGTACACAATGGTCAAAGATGATCCCTAGTGAATGCAAAATTTGCTTGCTCTTAGCTACTTCTCAAGTATTTTTATATTTGGGGGAAAAATTATTTGCATGAGTTATCACACCTGGACACCTGACTCCAAGGAAACATGAAAGTCTCATGTTGGTGGTCATACCTCACAGCCAGTGGTTTTGTACACGAAAGGTACTCAATAAATATTTCCTGAATAAGTGAATTAATAGAGTAACAAATATATTTAGACTTCTTTACAAACTTTAATCCTTCTAGAATGATTGGCATGTGGCTGCTGTTGTGAGTCTTGAGTTATTGTAGTAAAAGTTTGAGGGATTTTAACTTGTTCAGTGAATGAGGCAGATAATCCCCTTGGACATTTGGACAACTTGGTTCCTCACAGCTACAATCATAAGTAGATTTTATTTTAAAAGGTAGATTTTATTAAAATTATGAGTGAAATAATAAAATTATAGGGAAGTAATATTTTACTACTCATAAAATGAAACAGAAATCTATATCTACTATTTATTAAACTGTCTCAACCCACCTCTGGATATGGATGGGGACCACTTTCTATGACCCTGACTTCTCTTCTGCCTTATTCTTTTTTTTTTTTTTTTTTTTTTTGCCTCATTCTAATTAAAACTGAGGTTCATAATGTGGCTTTTCTTTCTGAGTGAGATTTAATGGCTTTTTTGACCATGAGGAAGTTCTGAGTCAAATTTTCAACTCACTTCTTATAATTGTTCATGCTGCACTTTAAAAAAATATATATTATTTTGGGCTTCCCTGGTGGCGCAGTGGTTGAGAGTCCGCCTGCCGATGCAGGGGACGCGGGTTCGTTCCCCGGTCCGGGAAGATCCCACATGTCGCGGAGCAACTGGGCCCTTTAGCCGAGGCCGCTGAGCCTGCGCGTCCGGAGCCTGTGCTCCGCAACGGGAGAGGAGGGGCCCAAATACCGCCAATATATATATATATATATATATATATATATATATATATATATATATATTATTTTATTCTGTTTATTCCTCTTTCCTCTCTGTGGTACTTGTATGGTACAGTAAGGTAAAGTATTAATAGTTCAGATTTCTTCTAGAGGCAGCTTTTGGTGAGGCTGGGTCACAGCTTTAATTAGACTGATTTTATCTGTGATTAACATAGCCCCCCAAATGGATTTAAATTTATAATTTCCATATGGCTCTTTGTGTATTAGAATTTTATTGAGAGGTATATAATGACTGTTTCCATATCCTTGAAAAGCAAATAGTTCCAAAAATTCTTCTGATCACGGCCATCAGTCAGAACAGGAGCATTAACCACATTGTAAACATACTTCTTATCCTCTGTGCTGCGGGCCCTGACATGCTGCAATTTTCTGTTAGATCAGATTTTAAAATGCATTTGTGGGCTTCCCTGGTGGCGCAGTGGTTGAGAGTCCGCCTGCCGATGCAGGGGACGCGGGTTCGTGCCCCGGTCCGGGAAGATCCCACATGCCGCGGAGCGGCTGGGCCCGTGAGCCGTGGCCGCTGAGCCTGCGCGTCCGGAGCCTGTGCTCCGCAACGGGAGAGGCCACAACAGTGAGAGGCCCGTGTACCACAAAAAAAAAAAAAAAAATGCATTTGTTATATTGTATGTTTTGGTAAAATGCCTCAAATCCTCTTTTAAAATGATAAAGTATAACGAAATAAACCTTTTCAGAACATACTCTTGTTGCAGGCACTGTGTTAGGTACTACAGACCTGAGTCAAAACTTAATTTGTAAGTTATGAGAAAG
The DNA here is from genome assembly GCF_026419965.1 of Kogia breviceps. Taxonomy (NCBI): domain Eukaryota; kingdom Metazoa; phylum Chordata; class Mammalia; order Artiodactyla; family Physeteridae; genus Kogia; species Kogia breviceps. The sequence continues at coordinate 1,240,155 of NC_081322.1, forward strand.
AACGTTGAAGCCTAATGAAAACTGGTAAAAATGTCCCCACCCCCTAAATATATGTCAGTTCAAAGAGATAATGGCAGATTTGTGCAACCATAAATTCTTTCATAGATTTAGAAGTAGGAAGGGAATAAAGGGGGTATTTAATACAGCTTTTTCCAAATGTGTTCCATGGAACACCATTGCAGAAAATAGTAGTATTTTCAAGAAATAAACGAACACTTTCTGCAGTCAGATAATGATGGTGCAACATCAAATGGTGGGTAAAACTGCTGGTGCCTTAGCACAAATCAAGGGAGTGGCTCCAAGCTGCACTAGTTGTCATTGTATCCTTCACTGTCACACACTTGCAGTAAAACAACAATAAACAAACAAAAAGCCAATTCTACTTAGTGATGTTCTCAATGGGGCAGTAAAAATTATTGTTATTAAATCTTGACTGATGAGCACACATATTTTCAATAATCTATGTGGGTAAATGGAAACTATGCACAAACACTTCTGCATGTGAAGCAGGATGGCTATTTTGAAGAAAATCACTTGTGGAGTTGAGTTGTAGCTGAACTAGCCATGTTTTTCCAGGAACACCAGGAAATGTTTCCTTTTCACTTGATAAAATGACTACAGATAACTGGTATTGAGACACGAATATTTAGCTGACATTTAAAAAGAAATGAATGAGGGACTTCCCTGGTGGCACAGTGGTTAAGAATCCGCCTGCCAATGCAGGGGACACAGGTTTGAGCCCTGGTCCGGGAAGATCCCACATGCCGCGGAGCAGCTAAGCCCGTGTGCCACAACTACTGAGCCTGCGCTCTAGAGCCCGCGAGCCACATCTACTGAGCCCACGTGCCACAACTACTGAAGCCCGTGCACCTAGAGCCCATGCTCCACCACAAGAGAAGCCACCGCAATGAGAAGCCAGCGCACCGCAACAAACTGTAGCCCCCGCTCAATGCAACTAGAGAAGGCCCACGCACAGCAACAAAGACCCAATGCAGCCAAAAAAAAATAAATTAATTTTTTTTAAAAAAAGAAATGAATGAATTGGTCCTGTCACTTCAAGGAAAACAACTGACATCATTTCTTGCCAATAACAAAATTTTATCTTATGTTATTGAAGCATAGTTGATTGACAATGTTATGTTAATTTCTGCTGTACAGCAAAGTGATTCAGTTATACATATGTATATACAATCTATTTCATATTCTTTTCCATTATGGTTTATCAGAGGGTATTGAATATAGTTCCCTGTGCTATACAGTAGGACCTTGTTGTTCATCCATCCTGTATATACTAGTTTGCATCTGCTGACCCCAAACTCCCACTCCTTCCCTCCTCCAGCCCCCTCCCCCTTGGCAACCACAAGTCTGTTCTCTATGTCTGTGAGTCTGTTTCTGTTTTGTAGATAGGTTCATTTGTGCCATATTTTAAATTCCACCATATAAGTGTTATCTTATGGTATTTGTCCTTCTCTTTCTGACTTATCAAGTGAAAATTTGAATTTTTGAAAACTTTTATCTGCCACCATGAGCTTAATCCAATATGTAAAAACTTTTCTGATGAGATTGGTGGTGATATTAACTGGTGTTTTTAATATTGTATAATGAAATGCGTCAACATTTGGAAGATCGCCATAACTCTGTGAATCAGTATGCTCTGCATGTTACCAAATCATGCATGGGTAAGAGATCCATTCAAGCAGCAAGCTAGACCAATAGATTTTAATGTAACACAGAATGAAAGTTTATTGACAAGGTTTCTAATTCCATGTTGCAGTTAACCTTTCAGAAGTGACCACTTGTTGAGTTTTAATGTAGTATCAAAGAAGGAGATCCACAATTATCTGAATGCTAAAATATCCTCTCCTTTCCAGATCCTAGATCTTGAGATGCTAGATTTTCTTTATATGCTTTAATAAACATAACATAGCAAAATTAATTGAATGCTGAAGCAGATATGAATGTCCAGTAATACAGAGGCAAAAGGGATTTTTTTAAATGTAGAAAGAAAAAAAATGATACTCTGGGGCTTCCCTGGTGGCGCAGTGGTTGAGAATCCGCCTGCCGATGCAGGGGTCACGGGTTCGTGCCCTGGTCCGGGAAGATCCCACATGCCGCGGAGCAACTAAGCCCGTGAGCCATGGCCGCTGGGCCTGCGCGTCCGGAGCCTGTGCTCCGCAACGGGAGAGGCCACGGCAGGGAGAGGCCCGCGTACCGCAAAAAAAAAAAAAAAAAAAAAAAAAAAAAAAAAAAAAAAAAGATACTCTGCTAAATATTTTTGTTTTGGAAATAAATTTTTAAAAAATATATTATTTATGTGATATGTAATGATGTACTATTGTTATTTTTAAATGACTTAATAAGGATATTAACATATCAGTTTTAGGTTCTAAAAGAGTAAATATCAATAGAAATAACCAACATAAACAAAAGCAATTTTCATCCTCAGTAATTTCTAAGGATGGAAAGGGGTCCTGCGACAAAACATTTGGGAACCACTGGACTAGAAGAAACCTCCTGAGGTCACATTTAAGTCCTTTCACTTATGCATCTTCCATGAAAATTAAAACCAGCACTCACATTTCTATGATGTTAAAAAATAGCCATTAGGGACTTCCCTGGCAGTCCAACGATTAAGACTTTGCCTTCCAATGCAGGGGTGATGGTTCCATACCTGGTCGGGGAGCTAAGATCCCACATGCCTGTGGCCAAAAAGCCAAAACATAAAAACAGAAGCAATATTGTAACAAATTCAATAAAGACTTAAAAAAAATGGTCCACATGAAATCTTAAGAAAAAAATAGCCATAAAATCTTTAATAATGTCATAAATGTGAGAAGTATGTCTTTTCTGGTTATTTCTAGGAACCAACTTTATGGAGAATGAAAATCCTGAAATGTTATACTTGTTTTATTTTACCAAAGATACCTTCTGTTTGTGTATCAAATAAGTATTCTCCAAAGAGCTTAATGATATTAATATTAAAATAATGTTACAATACAGATAAAACTTGAGACTCTAAAAAGATAGCATAAATAGAAATTCGATAGTGAGGAATATATTCATTATATTTCCCAAAGGCTTTTTTTTTTTCCATTGAATTATGACACCTGACAAATGGCTGCAGGGAAAATGCCGCATGAATTCCCCTGTTGTTTACAGCTTGTCACAGGCGGGTGCAATACAAAAAAGGATGAATGCATCTTTCCCATTCCAGAGTGTCTCTACTCATAAAAGGAAGCTGTCCTCTCCCCATCCTAAGAGTGGTTGACTTAGAGCACTACAACAGATCAATGATGTTGTGGGTGCTTGATAAATTTAGGGAAACAGAATGAAAAAGATGGAGTCCCACTCATGGATTTCCTTGCAAAGTCACCCCGTACTAGCCAAGAAGCACTGTTTATGTTTTCTACAGGAGCCACTTTTCTTGTATCCAAGTTACCCTTTTGGTTACATATTGGTACCTATGAGAGCCTTGCTGCTCCAAGAGTGAGTCATAGACCAGCAACCTTCATATCTCCTAAAGCTTTTTATAAATGTAGGCTCTTGGGCCCCATCTTGGACATCCTGAATCAAAATCTGTGTTTTAACAAGATCTCCAGGTGAGGTGTACAGTTATTCATGTTGGAGAAGCCCTGATGTACATCAGATGATCTCAACTATGATAGCACTTTGAAAGCATCTGGGGAGTTTCAAAAAACCCTGATGTTTGAGCTACATTGCAGAGCAACTAGATCAAAATCTCTGAGGGTAGGACACTCCATCCAAGAATAGGCCTTCTTCGATACATATTCATAGATGCACCTTTGGATTTATTATGGAAGTCAGTGGGAAAACATACTTCTTTCATTGGCAACCTTTTTAAAAAGCACCTTTATTGAGGTGTAATTGATATTTAAAAACACTGAATGTACCTAATTTGATGAGTTTGGACATAGGGATACACCCATGGAACCATCACCACAATCAAGGAAATAGACATATCTATCACCTCCAAAAGATTTCTTGTGTCTTGTGTGTGTCTTGTGTATGTGTGTGTGTGTGTGGGGGGGAACATGAGATCAACCCTCTTAACAAATTTTAAGTGTACAACACAGTATCGTCCACTATGGGCACTGTATCACAGGAGTTTATGTTGTGTAACTGAAACTTCATGTCGTTGAACAACAGCTCCCCTGTTCCCCCTACCCCAGCCCCTGGCAACCAACCTGTCCTCTGCTTCTATTATTTTGACTATCTTAGATACCTCATATAAGTGGAATCGTGCAGTATTTGTCTTTCTGCAATTGGCTTATTTCACTTAACATAATGTTGTCAAAAAATCCAGAAATAGCAAAATTAAAACCACCATATCAATAAAAAGTATTTAGTAGGAGTTCGTTATGTATATAAGAACAGTTCAGAAACTGGGAGCTTTCAAATTCAAACACTGATGTGAAGTTCAGGGGCATGACATTACAGAATGGCTTATAAAGTGAAAATGAGGAAGTTGTTTAACCTTTACAATGAGGAGTTATTACAATGGGGGTTTCCAGACAGCAGGGAACTGGTTAAAAGTTGAGATCCTGATTTCAGTTCTCTTGGATATATACCCACAAGGAGGATTGCTATATCGTATGGTAGTTCTCTTTTTAATTTTTTTAGGAACCTCCATACTATTTTCCATAGCAACTGCACTATTTTCCATTCCCACCAATAGTGCACAAGGGTTCCAATTTCTCCACATTCTTACCTACAGGATGTTGTTATCACTTATCTGTTTTGTGATATCCATCCTAACTGGTGTGAGGTGATACTTCATTGTGATTTTCACTTAGATTTTCTGATGATAAGAGATGTTGAACACCTTTTCATTTACCTTTTGGTCATTTGTATATCTTCTTTGAGGATATGTCTATCCGGATGCTCTACCCATTTTTAAATTTAGTTATATTTTTGTTTGTTTGCTGTTGACTTGCAGGAGTTTCTTGTAAATTTTGGATATTAACCTCTTATCAGATATGTGGTTTGCAAATATTTTCTCCCATTCTTTAAGTTGACTTCTCACTCTGTTGTTTCTTTTTTCCATGCAGAAGCTTTTTAGTTTGATATAGTTTCACTTGTCTGTTTTTGTTTTTGTTGTCTGTGTTTTTGGTGTCAAACCCAAGAAATCATTGCCAAGACCAATGTCAAGATGTTTATTATCTCTAGGAGTCTTACAGTTTCAGGTCTTATATTTAAGTCTTATCCATTTTGAGTTGACTTTGTTTATGGTGTAAGATAAGGATCCGATTTCATTCTTTTGCATGTAGATATCCAGTTTTCCCAATACCATTTTTTGAAGAGACTAGTCTTTTCCCCCCTTGTGTGTTTTTGGAACTCTTTTTTTTTTTTTTTTTTGGTGGTACGCAGGCCTCTCACTGTTGTGGCCTCTCCCGTGTTGCGGAGCACAGGCTCTGGACGCGCGGGCTCAGTGGCCATGGTTCACGGGCCCAGCTGCTCTGCGGCATGTGGGATCTTCCCGGACCGGGACATGAACCCGTGTCTCCTGCATCGGCAGGTGGATTCTCAACCACTGCGCCACCAGGGAAGCCCATTTGCACTCTTATCAAATTCAGTTGACTGTTTATGCATGAGTTTATTTCTAGGGTCTCTATTCTGCTCCATTGGTCTATATCGTCTGTTTTTATGCTATACTGCCTTAAGTACTGAAGCTCTGTCATATATTTTAAAATCGGGAAGTGTGATGCCCATGTGATGCTTCCAGCTTTGTTCTTCTTTCTCAAGATCCCTTTAGCTACTCTGAGACTTTTGTGGTTCCAAATGAGTTTTAGAATTTTTAAAACTTTCTGTAAAAGTGACTTTGACATTTTAATGGGGATAGCATTGAATCTGTAGATTGCTTTGGGTAGAATGGGCATTTTAACAGTATAATTTCTTCCAACCTATGAAGGCAGATGTCTTTCCATTGATTTATGTCTTCTTCAATTTCTTTCATCAGTGTTTTGCAGTTTTCAGTGTACAAGTCTTTCACATCGTTGGTTAAGTTCATTTCTAAGTATTATATTCTTTTTTATGTGATTGTAAATGGGATTTTTTTTCTTAATTTCCTTTTCAGATAGTCTGTTGTTAGTGTATAGAAAAACAGCTGATTTTTGTATGTTGATTTTGTGTCTTGCAACTTTACTGAATTCATTTGTTAGTTCTAACAACGTTTTGGATGTGGAAACTTTACTGTTTTCTATGTATAAAATCATATCATCTGTGAACAGGGATAATTTTAATTCTTCCTTTCCATTTTAAATACCTTTTATTTCTTTTTCTTGTCTAAATGCTCTGGCTAAGACTATGTTGAATGGAAGTGGCAAGTGTGGGCATCCTTGTCTTGTTCCTGATCTTAGATAAACAGCTTTCAGGTTTTTACTGTTGATTATGATGTTAGCTGTGGGCTAGGTCATATATGGCATTTATTATGTTGAGGTATATTCTTTCTATACATAATTTGTTGAGAGTTTTGTTTTTTGTTTGGTTTTTTTTGGGTTTTTTTTTTGGTGGTACATGGACCTCTCACTGCTGTGGCCTCTTCTGTTGTGGAGCACAGGCTCCAGATGTGCAGGCTGTTGAGAGTTTTGATCATGAATGTATATTGAATTTTGTCAGATGCTGTTTCTGCATATATTGAGATGATCATAAGATTTTTATCCTTCATTCTGTTAATGTGGTGTATCAGATTGATTGATTGGCAGTTGTTGAACCGTTCTTGCATCCCAGGCAAAAGTCCCACTTGGTCATGGTGTAAAATCCTTTTAATATGCTGCTGAATTTAGTTTACTAGTATTTTGTGGAGAATTTTGCATGTATATTCATTAGGGGTATTGGCCTATAATTTTCTTTTCTTCTGGTGTCCTTGTCTGGCTTTGGTGTCTGGATAATGCTGGCCTCATAAAATGAGTTTGGAAGTGTTCTCTCCTCTTCAATTTTCTGGAAGAGTTTGAGACAGATTGGTGTGAATTCTTCTGTAAATTTTTGGTAGAATTCACCCATGAAATCATTTGGTCTTGGGCTTTTCTTTTTTGGGAGGGTTTGGTTATTGATTCAATCTCCTTACTAGTAATTAGTCTATTCAGATTTTCTATTTCTTCATAATTCAGTCTTGGTAGGTTGTACGTTTCTTGGAATTTATCCATTTTTTTCTAGGTTATCCAGTTTGTTCATAGATTTTTTAGGATCCTTTGTATTTCTCTGGCATCAGTTATTGTCTCCTTATTCACTTTTGATTTATTTATTTGTGTCTTCTTTTCTTCTTAGTCTAGTTAAGGGGTTGTCAACTTTGTTTTTTTAAACTAGCTCTTAGTTTTATTGATTTTTTTCTATTGTTTTTCTAGTCTGTATTGTGTTTATTTCTCCTCTAATCTTTCTTATTTCCTTCCTTCTGCTAACTTTGGGCTTAGTTTATTCTTCTTTTTCTAGTTTCTTAAGGTGTAAAATTAAGTTGTTTATTTGAAATATTTCTTCTTTTTTAATGTAGATGTTTATTTCTATAAACCTCCCTCTTAGAACTGCTTTTGCTGCATACCATATATCTTGGAATGTTGTGTGTTTGTTTTCATTTGTCTCAAGACACTTTCTGACTTCTATTTTGACTTCTCCTTTGATCCATTGTTTTGTCAGGAGTGTGTTGTTTAATTTCCACACATTTGTGAATTTCCCAGTGATCCTCCTGTTATTGATTTCTAATTTAATACCACTGTGGTCAGAAAAGATAGTTGGTATGATTTCAGTGTTCTTAAATTTGTTGGTGTCCTGACATGTGATCTATCCTGAATAATGTTCTGTGTGTGCTTGAGAAAACTATGTATTCTGCTGTGGTTGGGTGGAATGTTCTCTGTCTGTTAGCTTCATTTGATCTATAGTATTGTTCAAGACTGCCGTTTCCTATTGATTTTCTGTCTGAATTTTCTATCCATTGTTGGTAGTGTGGTATTGGAGTTTCCTACAATCATTGTATCACTGTCTATTTCCCTTTCAGTTCTGTCACTGTTTGCTTTATATATTTAGGTGCTCTGATGTTGGGTGTATGTATGATTGCTATATCTTCCTGATAAATTAATATTTTTATCATTATATTGTGTCCTTCTTTGTCTCTTGTGACTGTTTTTAACTTAAAATCTATTTTGTCTGATATAAGTATAACCACTCCTGCTCTCTTTTGTTTAGTATTTGCATGGAATATCTTTTTCCATTCCTTTATTTTTAGCCTGTGTGTGTCCTTAATTCTAAAGTGAGTCTATTGTAGAAGGCAATAGTTGAGTGTTGTATTTTATCATTCAGCCACTCTATGTCTTTTGATTAGGGAGTTTAATCCATTTAGTTTAAAATATTGTAAATATTTATAGAGAAGGACTTCTGTTGCCATTTTCTGTCTGTCTGGTAGTTCCTTTGTCCCTCTTTTCTTCTCTTGCTATCTTCTTTTGTGTTTCATTGATGTTTTGTACTGATATTCTTTTATTACTTTTAATTGATCTTTTATGTATCTTCTGTAGGGATTTTCTTGGTTGCCATGAGGAGTCCATAAAACATCTTATAATTTTAACAGTCTGTTTTAAGCAGATAAAAATGTAACCTCAATCACATACAAAAACTCTACACTTTTACTCCCCCCTACAGACACACACACACATACACACACACACACACACACACACACACACACACAACCTTTATGTTATTGGTGTCACAATTTACATATTTTTGTATTGTGCCTCCATTAACAGGAAGAAAAATGAACATTTTCATAGTTAAGAACTTGGGTTTGGTGTGAGAAAGATTTAGTTGTTTTGGTTAGAACACTTTGGTTGCAAATAACAGATGCCAACTCAAGCTAGCAGATATCTGTAAAAACTAATTATGGACAAGTTACTTAACCATGCTGACCTCCAGTTTCCTTATCTGTACAATGGGGACATTAAAGAGTACCTACCCTCTAGAGTTACCGGGCTGCTCAAATGAGATAATACATGCCAAATGCTTGGGGTAGTGCCTGGTTTATAATCTGAGCTCAATAAATGTTAGCTATTATTATTGATAATGAAACCTGTGCAGGCAACTGGACAATACTAGTTACAATACTAAGAGTTGGAAAGAAGGCTGAGATGCCAGCTCCTCTCCAGGTCTACCCCTTAGCCTGGAAGCATGGTAACACCAGGGTGTCCTGCTATTAAATTAGGACTCATCTCTTTTATCTAGTATCTTGGCTGGGATTTCGGAGTGGAGAATGAAGAAAGAGCTGCAGGGGCTTATGAAAAAACAAAGATAAAGAGAGCTACATGATTAAAAGTCCACAAAGTAATGGGATTCAAAGAGTTATGGTTTCTTAGAAAGAAATATTTTCTTTGGGGATTCATTGTTTCCATGAGTCCCATAACCACTCTTGGAGTGCAAAATGCAATAAGAATTACATGAGCCAGAGAAGGAGAATGCTGGTGGACATTCTCTACAGGAGAGTACATTTTTAATTTAAAACATTAGCATATGCTTGTTCTCTATGAAAGCCCATTGCAGAGAGTTCAGGTTAACACTAATTGATTTAAACCTCGGATCTCAGTAGGAACCCACAGATGTTAACTGCTCACTGATGCACTAAAGCTTCCTAAGTTTCTCACAGAGGTTCAGAGTAATTGTAAAATATTTTCTCTAGGTCCATGGATTAGTGAAGTCGTTATTTGGGGGAGGTGCTGTGAGGCCTGAGCTAATGCTGTGATAAAAAGTCTCTTTGGGAAAAGAAAACTTCTTGGTGGGTTTGTGAGTTGTAGGGTAAGTGTTCAGCTGAAAAATACATGTAATGTTCATGTAGACCCAGCAGAAGAAAGGATTCCAAATTTGTAGAATCTGAAGCTTAAAAAAATTGGGGGAGGTCCTCTTTAGGAGATCGATCTTAATGAATTACAGTTAGAATAATGGTACTTTTGCAGATTTTACAAAATTTTATCACCATGTGAGATCATATGAGGGGGTCACCCAGGGCTCTGGAAGTGATGCATTGCACATCTAGGGACCTGAAGTTTAAGCTTCACTGAATTGGGGGTAAATCCACCTCTGTCTGGCAGTGAAGTTAAATAATGAAATTTTTTATTTAGACAACATGATCTGGAATTAGAGTCCTGCAACCTGTTTTCATTTACACTTTTGACTCAGAGCGGTGTCAGCAATTCACTTGTTCACTTGCAACCTCAGTGTCTTGGTTTGTTCTGGAAAACATGAATATATGTGTTTTTCTTCTGTCAGTGTTGCTGCAGTAATGACTATTTTTAAGATATTTAATATCTTTCCTTGGGAAGAAAGTTGTGCCAGTACACCATATTACTACATTTTTCATCCTAAATTAATTTTTTGAGTGATCTCAGACTCAGTGGAGTGGAGGCTCAAATTGGAAATCCTCTTTTCGTGTCTTTACGTATCCATCGATATAACAAGGGAAGAGGGATAAGGCTTTGTTCTGAAAACCTGCAAGTTGCCCACAAAACTTATTTGATAAAAATTGTATATTGTTACAGAGACAAAAGTGTTACCAAATGCCAGGTTAATAAAAACAAAAGATAAAAACTCAAGTTTCCCAGCAGGTATTTGTAGGGTTACTCCAACACAAATTAAGTGAAATATTATTGCAGAAGTGTCTTGGTTAAAGCAAAACTTAAACATAGTGAACCAAATAGAGACACTGGGCTTACGCAGACTAAATATTAGTTCTTAAGACACCTACGGAATTGTTAACACTTTGCCCTCTTACAGCAGGTATCCCAAATGCTACTTTTGGCTTTGAGGAAATTTGGTTGCTTTTTTAGTTTTACCTCAAAATTGGTCACTAAATTAGTTGTGAGCCTGATTGATATGTGTTCTTCAATTCTTAATTACACCCTAGTATTTTTTATTGAAGTATAGTTGATTTATAAGGTTGTATTAATTTCTGCTGTACAGCAAAGTGATTTAGTTATACATATATACACATTCTTTTTTATCTCCTTTTCCATTATGGTTTATCTCAGGATTTTGAACATAGTTCTCTGTGCTGTACAGTAGGACCTTGTTGTTTATCCATTCTATACGTAATAGTTTGCATCTACTAACCCCACTCCCAGTCCATCCCTCACCCCCCCTACCATCCTCCCCCTTGGCAGCCACAAGTCTGTTCTCTGTGTCTGTGAGTCTGTTTCTGTTTTGTAGGTAGGTTCATTTGTGTCATATTTTAGATTCCACATATAAGTGATATCATATGGTCTTTCTTTCTCTTTCTGACTTACTTCACTGAGTATGATATGTCTAGGTCCATCCATGTTGCTGCAAATGGCATTATTTTGTTCTTTTTTAAGGCTGAGTAGTATTCCATTATATATATGAACCATATCTTCTTTATCAACATTCATCTGTTGATGGACAGTTCAGTTGTTTCCATGTCTTGGCTACTGTGAATTAGTGCTGCTATGGACATAGGGGTGCATGTATCTTTTTGAATTATAGTTTTGTCCACATATATGCCCAGGAGTGGGATTGCTGGGTCACGTGGTAGCTCTATTTTTAGTTTTCTGAGGAACCTCCATACTGTTCACCATAGTGGCTGCACCAATTTACATTCCCACCAACAGTGTAGGAGGGTTCCCTTTTCTCCACACCCTCTCCAGCATTTGAATAACACCCTAGTATTAATTGAGATAAAGATTCTGAAAACCTGGCACTTGTTAAGAACCGGATGAACACCTCTCACACTGTTTGAGACAGAGCTATTGACTTCTTCATCTGTGTTCCCCAATGCAGATCTCTTTAAAAAATACAAAACCAAAGTGGCTTGATTTTCCCTTTCTGCCATAACTGTGGGACCTTGAGTGTGAGGGTGGACTGTACCAGAAATTACATCCTGAGACAAGAATTTGAGTATAAGGGAGGGTAAGTCTGGAAGGGAGTGGGGACATGGGTCAGGGAAGCCAACACAAAGTATGTCTGCAGGTTACCTGTTTCTGGGAGATGGTGTAAAGCACACCTCGGGGTTGTGTCATCTGAGGGCGAGGGGCTGGTTAACCTAGCGCCCTGTGTCGTTGGCTGAGTGTCTGTCTGGAGGCATTAACTCCCCAGCACCTGCCTCTCACCTATGCATAACCTCGGTTGGCTGCGGTGGCAAGAGAAAACACTCAGGCAGATAGAGACACACGTGCTCGCTGCAGGGTGCCGTGGGCCTGTGTGGGTACCCTGGCGGTGAAGGGTGTCAACAGCTTCCAACACACAAGGCAAATCACAACTTCAGTGCTGGAAGGAAACTTTGAGTTCACGCTACAGGATCCATTTTCTTTCATTGCAAAAATGAGAGTCATCCACTAAATTCTAGACATTTTCTTCTCTAACTTTTTAATTCTTTCCTTGACTGTAGATCTTCCCTGTAGGTGCAGTTCTGGACAAGGTAAGAATTCTGTACAAAATCCTGTTCTGAATATGCCTGGTAGAGTGTATTTGCTAGAAGCATGGTAAGGGTACCAAGAGACTTACACATATTTTGGAAATGCACACATTCAACTCTTTTCATTCTATAGAAGCATTAGCATGGGGGCTTTTTTGTTTGGGTGTTAAAATGTGTGGTGTGAAATAAGGGTGCGTGAATCAGAATGATTGCTTCTTTGAGGTGTTGGAAAAGGAAATCTAGAGTGAATAAAATCAAATAGGGAACTTAGTATTTAATTTGAACCTAGTTTTAAAAGTAGTCTCAACTCAGGCAATTATTGAAGTTAAACAAAGTTAAAGGTTAGATATTTGAAAATAGCAAGGGAATGATTTTCTCTATCTCTCAGGTCTTCTCTCTTAAAAAGGAAGCAGGGAATCAGTGGACAGTGGGCTTTCCCTCAGTGGCCGTGTTTGAACTTGAAGCTTTCCTGGTTCATGTTATGTTGTGTCTGCTATTGATTGGTGGGGGCAGGAGGAAGGATAGGTGCTCGGCTTTGAGCAGCTCTGGCCAGAGACGCAGGCAAAAATCCCTCCCTGACTCACTTTGGGAGCTACCCTCCCGGAGCCGGGAATATCCGTCGGTAAATAGCAAGGCAGGCGGCCCAGCACTGGGAAGGAACTACATGAGCTTCTGCCTGTCCCGTGAAGGCCGAGACCTGGCTGCCAGAGGCCCTCTGAGGGTCGAAGATCTCTGCCCTGTCTGTAAATAGGCCTTGAGTCACCACGCGACAGACATCCAGCCATCCGGCCTCTGTGCGCCTGGTGTACTCAGGGAACGGGATTATTCTAGGTGAGCCCACCAGGCTGACGGTGAGGCCTCACATCAACCTTCGGAAAATTTCCAGTGATCTGAACTTTGCGTCACCCTGGTGCCGCTGCCCAGATGTGACTGGTTTGGCTGATATATTTTAGATGCCTTTAAGAACTAGATGGGAAAAGCCCCTTCCCATGAATCCATCACCCGAGAATGGAAAGGATCCTTACACTTCAATTCCTTTATGAATTGTCTGGTAAATTGTTAAAATGCAGATTCAGGGGCCCTTCATATTTCCTGGGTGGGGCCCCTGAATCTGCATTTTAATGTTTCCTTGGTGGATTTTGAGGCAGGTGCTCGATGGGCTGCACCTTGAGAAATACCTTATCTTGTGGATCCATTTGGTTTTAATGAAGGGGGTGGAGTAGCGAGATAAAAGAGGGGGCAATACCCATCTCATCTTGCAGTAGAGAGCAACAGCTGAAAATAAACCAATTCTTGGATTTATTTTGGCTGGTTTGGGGGAAAACACACCATCCCCCAATTTCACATTGGGCTGTACCTAGTTAAAAAACAGAAGCCTAAGGCTTGGGAGGATTCTGGGTTTGAAACCACCATGATATCTGGTAGAGAGAGGAGGAGACCTCGATCGCAGAGGGTGATTCAACTCAGAGCACTAAGTGTGTACATATTCCATTCTGATGTTCACTCGTGGCCCTGCTGCCGCCCCAGTTCTCAGGTTGACCAGATGCTCCTCTTGCAGGGAAACAGCTCCTCTGAGCACAGACGTCTGGCTGTCACTCCCATCATGGATGTGTGTCAATGTCACAGTCCCTACATTAGTCACACCTCAGCCTAAACTGGTTATTCTGGAAAGTTAGTCACTGCTTGCATGGCACGTACAGTTGACCCTTGAACAACATGGGTTTAGGCTGCGTGGGTCCACTTCTAGGCAGATTGTTTTCAGCAGTCAATACTGTGGTGCTACACCCTCTGTGGCTGGTCGGATCTGCCGATGCCAAACTGAGGATACAGAAGAACCAGGGATAGAAGGGCTGACTGTAAGTCACAGGCAGATTTTTGACTTGTGGAGCCCTGGCATCCCTATCCCTCCCACCCCGAGCTGTTCAAAGGTCCGCTGTATTTATATCTGTGCAGAACTGTATTGTTTTAGTCTGTTATTTTCTGTGGGCTTGTTCTGATTTCAGCGATTGTCACCAATATCATGTACTATGTAAATGTAATCCACAGATCCCCAAACTCTTTGGAGGGGAACACAGTATTTAACTATTTGAACTTACATCACCTAGGCCCTCTCAAATGTCACAAGAAAATCTTGGGAGACCTTCTGAAATATCTGTGACTGGCTTAGGCTTTTGGAGATCCAAGGTTAAGATTTCATGGCTGAAATAAAAGTATGGTTTCATGCAAGCCATTCCCTTAAACTGGGAGACCATAGATAACGTTGCCTACTGGTTGGTTTTACTGAAGCACAAATGGAATACTGTGGTTGTTAGAAGCTAGAGTATTTGTTGCCTGACATTAGGGACTGTGTTTAGTTACCTTTATACATCTAACGTCTAATAGTGCTGGCTCATACTCAGTTGTAATGAACTAACTCAAACTCAAGTTCAGTTCATTGGTGGAATGAATGAAATAAACTTTGCAAGCCCTGATGGTTACATTGTGGATATTGGAATAGCAATTTACCAGACGAGAGCGTAGGGCAAATGCAGCAAATATCTAGCATGTATGTTGCCACTTTCTAGTCTTGATTTCTTAGCTAGACGTTGCTAGTACATTACAGCACCTTTTATTGTTGGGCCAGGATGTGATCTCTTGATCACTTTAAACACAGCACTTCAGGAGAGGTGCTACCAGTCAATCAGGATGGAAGTGAGGGTGGGGCAGATGACGGGGGGGGGAAAAAAAAGAAAGTTTTTCTTTTGACAGTTCAGTACTAAGGCTTAAATAAATGAACACTTTCTATTGCCAAGAGAATAACCATTCCCTAGAGATCGCAAGTGAATTTCGTCTCCCGTGCATGCTCGTGTTAACTGGTGGTGGCTGTCTCTAGCCCTGCTTTAGGATTTGGGGGTTGCAGACAAGAGTCTTAAAAATCGATTAATGATTCTTGTTCTGGCCAAAGTGAAAGAAGAGTGGCAGCACTGTGCTGGCTACTTTCCAGCCCTGATACTCAGCCATACTTTTAGCCCATGGGCTACTCTGAGTCCAGGCAGGGTAATGGAAATAGTGGGGTGTGGGAAGGAAAGACAGTCACAGAGTAGAACCAGAGGAGAAGTTGTGCAAGAAAGAAAGCGAAGAGGGCTGTGCAAGGGCAGGGGCAGAGCGTGTCACCAACAGGGACCTCCGGTGCCACTGTGGTAATTTTAGTGCTCCAGGCTGCCTGTTCCGGCACTGAACTGTCATGGGTCTGAATTTCCATTCTGCACAGCACTGCCGCATTCAAAAGAGTTATATTGTGAATCTAGGAGTCAAAATAGCAATAGAATGGAAAGGGAAAGGAGATGTAGGGCTTTGGGATTGATAGGAACTCAGGAGAAATAGTCTAAAGTGCTTCAATCCTCTGGCCCTCTCCGCCTGGCCACCCCCATCCCAGCATTGCCATGGGGATTAGGCAGAAGCGAGAAGTACAAACCCCGTGGGAGGCGCCGTGAAAGTCATTGGGACTTAGGCAGAGATGAATAAGACATGTTCTCTGCCTTCAGGGGGTTCCCAATCTGGCAGTAATAAAAGATCCGTCAACAACAGCACCCATTAAAAAGGTGAGAAGCGTCATGATATATATCTGAGCGAAGAACTATTAATTCTGCCTGAGGGGGTTGGAGAATTTCAGCTGTGAAGAATATTTAATAATGCTCCACCTTAGGAGATATTTATTTTGATAGATTGTTAGGAAGATAAATAACTTGCTGTTGAAAGAGGGATTCTAACCTCATATAGAATTGCAAAGTAGATACAGCCTGTAACACTTGAGTGTGTCTCTCCTCAAAAAATGTACAAAACATGTGCATTGAATTTAGTGAAGCCAGCAAAAGGACATGGATAAGTGTGCTGGTCAGTAAAAGACAAATTACTTTTTTCTACAAAAGGCGATCTGAAAGTTTGCTGAATTGAATTGAATTTCTTTAAAAAAAGAAAAAGAAAAAGAAAAAGAAAACCCTGTAACTCAAGATGGCCCTAGAATGCTTGTGTTTAAGATCAGTACTCTAGTGATTTCTAAGGGCAAGAACTCCATAATAATCTAGTCTTATATTTGTCAAGCTATCTAATCAGTTTAGTGCTGATGGGTATTATTTTTTTGCTAGTCTAATTGCTCACTGGACTGTCCTCTGGAATCAGAAGCACAGATAAAGGGAATCCATTCTTCTGTAAGAATGTGCTTATATTGCAGACCTATTACCCATTGTGGATTTTCATTAACTGGACTTTGCAGTGAGCGGTTCTACTTTATGTGCCCAGCGGTTGCTCTGTTGATCTTCTGGGGTGAGGGGTGGGTTGGCAGGCATTTCATGGCTTAGGGTTGCCTGAAACATTTGGAAGGAATGTTTAATTTTAGCACTGTTGCCTAGATCCATTCTATTACCTGCTATGAAGTCAGACCATCAGGCCCTAATGAGCTTACACTAATTAAAGGGCAAGGTTCAAGAGAACATGCTTCTTGTTTTAGCAAAAACCTTTTATATGAAATAATGACCCAGGGTATATAGATAAACAGTCCAATAAATACTGTGTAATTCCAGTTTGTATGGTGAGAAGTTGAAGTAGCCTTGTGGGAAGATAAACTTTAAAATGAGGTAATTGTGTAGATACCGTTTGCACTAGGTTCCATAAACGTGTCACTAAAAAATTCTTGAAATAGGAGGGCTCAGTTTGGTCAAAACCCATTACAGATTTAATTGAGAGTGAGACATATGTAAGAAATTGTGTGGGTTGGCAGTATAAACATTACGGGAAGGTCAGAAAGCCTTCAAATCTGAGAAATTTGGATCATTCAAGGACTGAAAAGAGAGGTTTGAATCTATAGAGTAATTTGGGAGTCAACACCAGGTGATTTTTTTCATAACCCTTCCAATAAAGAAAGAAGAATTTTCTTCTGGGATTATGCTGTCAGATGTGATTACTTTCTTTTCTTCTCTTTTTATATGATTACTTACTATTTATCAACTTTTATGCTTTTAAACTCTTCTCCAAATAGGAGCAAATGTAACATACGTTCCTCTTGAGAAGTAGAGTAAAATAAACCCCTGTTCTCTTTTTTCTGTTCCTTGAATTCCTTTTCTTACCTGTAAAAAATTGAAATATAATTGACTTACAATATCAGATTAGATTTAGGTGTTCAACATAGTGATTTGATATTTTATACATTATACAGTGATCACCATGACAAGTCTAGTTACCATCTGTCACCCTACAAAGTTATTACAATATTATTGACTATATGCCCTATGCCGTACATTATATACCCATGACTTATTTAATTTATTACTATAAATTTGTAACTTTTAATCTCTCTAACCTATTTCACTCATTCCCCCATCCCCTCAACCACCCCACTGGCAAACACCAGTTTCTTCTCTATATCTATGAGTCTGTTTCTGTTTTGTTATATTTGTTTATTTAGTTTGTTTCGTAGATTCCACATACAAGTGAAATTACATGGTATCTGTCTTTCTATGTCTGACTTATTTCACTTAGAATAATACCCTCTAGGTCCATCCATATTGTCACAAATGGCAAGATTTCATTATCTTTTATGGCTAAGTAATATTCATATATGTACATATGTGATATGTATCACATCTTCTTTATACATTTATCTATCAGTGGACACATAGGTTGCTTCCATATCTTGGCTATTGTAAATAATGCTTCAGTGAACATGGGGTGTATATATCTTTTAAAATTAGTATTTTTGTTTTCTTTGGTTAAGTACCCAGAAGTAGAACTGCTAGTTCCTGTAGTAGTTCTGTTTTCATGAGGAGGCTCCATACTGTTTCCATAGTGGCTGCACCAATTCACGTTCCCACCAACAGTGCGTGAGGGCTCCCTTTTCTCCACATCCTCGCCAACCTTTGTTATTTGTGTTCTTTTTGATGATAGCCATTCTGCAGGTGTGAGGTGATACCTCCTTGTGGTTTTGATTTGCATTTCCCTAATTATTTGTGATGTTGAACATCTTTTCATATGTATGTCATATGTATGTCTTCTTTGGAAAAATGTCTATTCAGGTATTCTGCCCATTTTTTGGTCAGGTTGTTTGTTTTTCTGATGTTGTGTTGCATGAGTTTTTTGTATAGTTTGGATATTAACCCTTTATCATATATATCATTTTCAAATATCTTCTCCCATTCAGTAGGGTGTCTTTTTGTTTTGTTGATAGTTTCCTTTGCAGTGCAAAAGCATTTTAGTTTGATGTAGTCCCGTTTGTTTATTTTTGCTTTTGTTTCCCTTGCTTATGGAGACAGATCCAAAAAAATTGGTACAATCAATGTCAAAGAGCATACTGCCTCTGTTTCTTCTAGGAATTTTGTGGTTTCAGGTCTTAAACGTAAATCTTTATCCATTTTGAGTTTATTTTTTGTACATGGTATGGAAAAAGAGTTCACTTTGATTCTTTGGCTCTCCAGTTTTCCAAACACCATTTATTGAAGAGGCTGTCTTTTCCTCATTGTATATTCTTGCCTGCTTTGTCACAGATTAATTGACCATAAAGTGTGGGTTTGTCTCTGGGGTCTCTATTCTGTTCCTTTGATATATATGTCTGTTTTGGTGCCAGTACCATACTGTTTTGATTACTGTAACTTTGTAGTATAGTTTGAAATCAGGAAAAATGATACCTCCAGCTTTGTTCTTTTTTCTCAAGATTGTTTTGGTTATTTGGTGTCTTTTCTGTTTTCACACAACTTTTAGAATTATTTGTTCTAGTTCTGTGGAAAATGCCATTTGTACTTTGATAGGGCTTGCATTAAATCTATAGATTGCCTTGGGCAGCATGGTCATTTTAACAATATTAATTCTTTCAATCCATGAGAATAGTATATCTTTTCGTTTGTTTGTGTCATCTCCAATTTCTTTCTTCAGTGTTTCATAGTTTTATGAGTACAGCTCTTTTACCTCCTTGTTTAGATTGGTTCCTTAATATCTTATTCTTTTTGATGCAATTGTAAATAAGATTGTTTTCTTAAATTCTCTTTCTAATAGTTTATCAGTGCATAGAAATGCAACAGATTTCTGCATTTAATTTTGTATCCTGCAACTTTACTGAATTCATTTATTATTTATAATAGTTTTTTGGTAGTGTCTTTAGGATTTTCTATTTATAGTATCATTTCATCTGCAGACAATGATAATTTTGCTTCTTCCTTTCCAATTTGGATTCCTTTTATTTCTTTATCTTGTCTGATTGCTGTGTCTAGGACTTCCAATACTATGCTGAATAGAAGTGACAAGAGTGGGCATCTTTGTCTTGTTCTTGATCTTAGAGGAAATACTTTCAGCTTTTCACCATTGAGTAGGATGTTGACTGTAGGTTTGTAATAAATGGCTGTTATTATGTTGAAGTATTGTTCCCTCTATACCCACTTTGTTGAGAATGTTTATTAAAAATGTATCTTAAATTTTGTCAAAAGCATTTTCTGAATCTATTGAGATGATCATATTATTTTTATTCTTTAATTTGTTGCTGTGGTATATCACATTGATTTGCTGATATTGAACCATCCTTGCATCCCTGGGATAAATTCCAAGCATATTCAGTTTGTTAATATTTTGTTGAGGAAGTTTTGCATCTAAGTTCGTCAGTGATATTGGCCTGTAATATTCTTTATTTGTGGTGTCTTTATCCGTGTTTTGGTATCAGGGTGATGCTAGCGTTATAGATTGAGTTCAGAAACATTCTTTCCCCTTCAATTTTTTGGAATAGTTTGAGAAGGATAGGTGTTAACTCTTCTTTAAATGTTTGGTAGACTTTATGTCTGAAGCTCTGTGTTCCTGGATTTTTGTTTGTAGGGAGCTTTTTTTTTTTTTAGCTGATTATTCAGTTTCATTACTGGTAATCAGTCTATTCATATTTTCTATTTTTCCATGATTCAAACTTGTGAGACTGTATGTTTCTAGGAATTTATCCACATTTTTTAGGTTATCTATTTTATTGACATATAATTGTTTGTAATAATCGCTTACGATCCTTTGTATTTCTATGTGTCAGTTGAAACTTCTCTCTCATTCATGACTTCATTTATTTTGGGGCCTCTCTCTTTTTTCTTGATAAGTCTGTCTAAACATGTTTCAATTTTGTTTATATTTCAAAGAACCAGTTCTTACCTTCATTGACCTTTTCTATTGTTTTTTATGGTCTCTATTTTATTTATTTCTGCTCTGATATTTACTATTTCTATTCTTCTACTAACTCGGGCTTTTGTTTGTTCTTCTTTTTCTAGTTTCTTTATGTGTAGGTGAGATTTTTCTTGTTTCCTGAGGTAGGCTTGTGTCACTATAAACTTCCCTCTTAGAACCATTTTTGCTGTTTGCCATTGATTTTGGAATGTTGTATTTCCAGTTTCATTTATCTCCAGGTATTTTTTTGGCTTCCTCCTTGATTTTTTCAGTGACACATTGGTTGTTTAGTAGCATATTGTTAGCCTCCACATGTTTGTGTTTTATGCAGTTTTTTAAAGTTGATTTCTAGTCTCATATTGTTGCTGGAAAAGATGTTTGCCATGATTTCAATCTTAAGTTTACCAAGACTTGTTTTGTGGCCTAGCATGTGATCTATCCTGGAGAATGTTTCTCTGCACTTGAATGTGTATTCTGCTTCAGTAGTTGTGGCTCATGGGCTCAGTAGTTGTGGCTCGTGGGCTGTAGAGCACAGGCTCAGTAGCTGTAGCGCACAGGCTTAGTTGCTCCATGGCATGTGGGATCTTCACAGACCAGGGCGGATTCTTAACCACTGCGCCACCAGGGAAGTCCAGGAGGTCCTTTTAATTTAGCAATCTTAGCCATTTGGGATATGTGTGAAATTTTTGTTTTTACCATTTTTTCCTTTGTATTTTGGCTTTGCTATGTGGAAATTTGTGTTTTGTATATTTTAAATTATCAGTCTTTTCTTTTGTGACTTCTGGATTTTGTGTTAAACTTAGAAAATTATAAGTTATATAAAAATACTTCCCCCATGGCATTTCGCCAGGTATTTTTATGTTCAATTTTTTACTTTTACCATTTTAATCCATCTAGAAATGATCATGGTTCAAGATGTGGATGTGTTTTCCATATGGCTACCCATTTTCCCCAACACCATTTCCCTTTCTCACTTATTTAAATATCACCTTTGTAACATCCTAAATCACCTAATGAATTTGGGTCTATATCTCAACTAATTGTTTTATCTGTTCATATGCCAGAGCACTGTTTTTAATTGTTGAGACTTTATAATTTTATAAAAATCTAGTGATACTAGTTCCTACTTCATTTTCAGAGTTTTTTGCATATATATATATTTTTTAATACAGACTTTAGAATCCACTTGCTTATTTAAGATATCAACTGGTATTCTTATTGGGATATTATTAAATATCTGATTAACTCAGGGAGTGTCCACCTCCTTGTAATATTGAGTCATCCTGTCTAAGACCATTTCCATTTATTCATACCTTCTTTTGTATTATTCAGTAGCATTTTAAACTTTTCTTCATAATGTTCTTGTACATTTTTTGTTAATTTTATTCCTTGGTGATATGATATATAAAGTCATTTCTTCTATTATACCTTCTATCTGTTATTTTAACTATATAAGTTATTGATTACTACTGTGTTTATTTTTTTCACCTTGCTCCCTTACTGAATTATCTTACCATTTGCAGTTAATTGGCTTGGATGTTCCAAATATACAGTCATATCATCTGCAAAAAAAAAAAAATTCACTTCCTCCTTTCTGATATTTTATACCTCTGACTCTTTATTCTTTGCAATTCTGTTGGCTAGTAACCTTAGTGAAATTTTAAATAACAGAAATGTTGACAAGCATCACTTCTTGTTCCTGCCTTTTGTGAAAATGCCTCCAGTGTTTCCCTGTTAAGCATGTGGTTGGCTTTGGGGCCATGTTGAGATGGTATCTGTCTTCTTCTATTTTACTGAGTGTTATTCTTTCAAGAATGTTTATTAAATTCTTTTCATATAATTTCCATAATAAATCTCATGAGGTTATGTTATATTATTCTTGTAACATGCTGCCAGATTTTGTTTGCAAATACTTTATTTAGGATTTTTTGCACTAATATTTATAAATGAGATTTGTCTCCAGTATTCATTGTTTATGCTCTTTTGTCAGTATAGCTATCAATGTTAAGCTTGCTTCACAAAAATAGTTTAAATACGTCTGTCAATACCTATAATTTGAGCTGTTTAAAATCATTGAGATTTGTTAGAATTGTCTTGTGAATAAACTGGGCTTAGTTCTTTTGTTGTTGTTGTTTAAAGCTCTTTATCACGTTAGATTTTTTATTTCTTTTGTGGTCGGCTTTTACAAATGGCCTTTCCTAGAAAGTTATCTATTTCATACAGGTTTTAAAATTTATTTTCATAGACTTCACCAAATTCTATGCAAATTAGTCTCTTGTGATTCTTTAATTTCTTATGTTTACATTTCCACTTTATCATCTTTTTTAAGGTTGGATGCTTGTGTCATTTGTTTTTATTCTGTATTATTCAAATAGGCATTTAATGTATGAATTTTTCTCTTAGCACTGTGTTGACTATATCTCATTTACCTTGATATGGTGCATTATTATAACCATTGTTTTCTAGAAATTTGGAAATTTTGCTCTTTAGTTCCTATTTTACTCAAGCATTGTTTAACGGAAAGTTTTACTATCTCTAGATAGAATTTTCATTTTAATGGCATTGTGATTTCTACTTTTTGGATTTACAAGTTTATTTTGGGAGTCCAATATGTTGTTAATCTTTGTGAATGTTTATGTTTATATGAAATGAAGGTATTGTCTCAATTTTCACGGTGCAGAATTTTATATTTACCAGTCAGATCTCTGTTGTTAATTTTTATTTTATTCTTCTATGACTTTACATATTTTTCCTCTATACTATTTGTCAATGGACTGAGAAAAGTAACTTCAAATCTCTTACTTTAATGTGTTTCTAGGTATTTATCCTCTCATCTCCTATACTTTCTGCTCTAGTTATAATGCTGCTATGCTATTTGGTGCATAAATATTTTAGCAGTTGTATCTTCAATGTAAATTTTACATTTTGTCATCATAAATAGGTTTCTTTGTCTTGTTTAATGCTCTTTTGCTTTGGATTCCATGCTGCCTGCTGTGAAACCTTTAAGCCTCACTTTCTTTTTATTTGTTTTTTGCTTTTTATAATGCTGCCTATCTCTTTATTTTCACTTTATAAATCACCTTAGTTTAGTTTTCATATATATATAGAGAGAATTGGGTTTTAATGTGTGATTCAATTTTTGTCTTTTAATTGGTGTGGGCCATTTAGATATATTGATATGACAGCTGTGCTTGATCTTGATTCTGCTGTATTCATGCAACATTTTCTATTTTAAAGAGTCCTTCACTTCGTGGTCTTTTTTCATTGTTTGCCTATGTGTAGTTTTTCTGATATTAAGAAGATTGCATTTTTGTTCTAATTACCTTTTCATTATGTTTTTATGTAATACCTTTAATTCCTCCATGTTTTTAGACTATACTTATTAGTTTTCTAGTATGTGCAACACTGAAATTAACATATTCTCTGTTCCTTCTCCTCTTTTACTTTATCAATTTATTTCCATCAATAAGATTAGCTTTCTTAGTGTTTCCCTTTGTAATTGTATGTTGAAACTTATATTACTTAACTTCGTTGCCTTTGAGATCCTTTCATTTCCAGGTATTCAATATTAAAGGTGAGGTAATCAAAGAACTTTGTTATCACCTTCCTTAACAGTTCTCTCCAAATTTTTGTTAGTGGTACCATGGTGAAATATTTTTTCTTTGGTTTACAGTGAAATACATTCAGTGTTCACCATCATTTCTCTTGCTATACTTTTCCCAGCTGTATTTTGGTTGGATGGAACTTGTCATCCAGCAGTTTCTCAGAGAGGGATCATGGCAATATTCCCTGAATTTTCTCATATTTTTAAGTGGTTTGACTGAAGCTTTCATAAAACTCCGAGGATAGCTTGATTGAATATAAATTCCTAAGCTCACAATTCTTTCTTTGAAAATCTTAGGAAATGATTTACTTGTTTTTGGCATTGGATTCTATGGAGAAATCTGAGATCAGCCTTGTTTTTTCCTCTCTTCATATATTCCTGGGGGGTTTTTTGCCTGGCTGCCCCCCAGATTTTTTGCTTGTTTTTGAACTTTAATAACTTTTGTAGTTTATGTCTCAATTATTTTTAAAGATTTTTTTGATGTGGACCATTTTTTAAAGTCTTTATTGAATTTGTTACAATATTGCTTCTGTTTTTTGGCACAAGGCATGTGGGATCTTAGCTCCCCCGACCCAGGACTGAACCTGTACCCCCTGCACTGGAAGGCGAAGTCTTAACTACTGGACTGCCAGGGAAGTCCCTGGATATGTCTCAATTTTCATCATTTTGGATTAATTATTCCTGGATCATTGTGTGCCCTTTACTCTAAAAGAAAAACTCATGAGATTAGACATGTCATATTTGCTATAAAACATATTATTTAAAATGTAAGTAGCATTATACCAATGTATAAAAAATGCTTACAATTTCCACTAGCACTAAAATACTCATTGACAGTTATTTTGCACTTGTTAGTCTATTCAAATAATGGATAAATATTCATAGGTCTAGTCTATCCAATTCAACAAAAATTTGAATACCATCTATGATCATAACAGGTGATATGACTCATTTGAGATTCTTCTCTGCTTTATTTTATTTCATCCTCAAAACAACCCTATGTGTAAATTCTGCTATTACCCCTGTTTTGTAGAGGAGGAAACTGAAGCTTAGAAAAGACAGGTAACCTGCCTACATTAGAAAAGGCTGGAGCCAGGATTTAAACCTAAGCCGTCCGACTTTACAGTCAGAGCTCATTTTATCACTAGGTCACCCAATTATCTAGCTCTTTAGATGCTTCACTTGATGCTGAGCTATTATTTGATCTATAATTATATGCCACTTATGCAAACTATGAGCTTGAAGGTTTTTGAGCTAGATCCTTCAATTAGTCAGTTCTCAACTGGAGGTGATTTTACTTTCCAGGGGACATATGGTAATGTCTGAAAGGTTTTTGCTTTTTTAAGTGGGGTGAGAGGTAGTGCTATTGTCTGGGTAAAGACCAGGGATGCTGTTGAACATTCTACAATGTACAGGACAACCCTTACAACAAAGAATTATCCAGCCCAAAATGTCAATAGTGCTGCTGTTGAGAAAATCTTAAGTTTTTAAAAAATTGCTTCTTTTTCTTTCCCTGATATAATTTTATAGCAATAAATATTTCAGTAATAGTTGTCTCATCATTGAATTAAAGGGAGACTGCAAAAAAAAAAAAAGGAAGGCTGCTCATTAAGGAACTTCATCCCCATAACTGATGAAGAGCTCTAAATTAATTATTTCCTGATTGCATGGTACAGTATTTATGAAAATTAGTAAAAATTGTTCATTTTTCTTTGGGGGGTGGAGAAAAGGGTCATTGGAATAATGAAGTTGGACAGAACTGACAGAGTTTCTATTTAAAAGACCATTTTATTAATTAGTCTTTCTCTTCAGGGGATGAGATCAACACTGAAATTTGCTCAAGATCGTTTCCTTATGAAAAGCATACCTTTCAATTTCATCTTACACTTCAGAGCAAATAGAACAATGTACCCCTCAGTTATAGTAAAGCCTGGCCCCCTCAAAGACAAAACCTGCTGCCAAAATGAAAATTTAAGGATTGCTGACTGGATCCTTTTCTTTCTTCCTTTTTTTGTTCCTGTAATTCATATGTATCCAAAGCAAGAACTTCTATTAAGTGCCTGTGGAGAAGGGTGTGGAGGTGTGTCACAGAACTCTAAGCCCAATATCTTTTTCTGTTTTTCATATTCTTTTCCATTATGGTTTATTACAGGACATTGAATACAGTTCCCTGTGCTCTACAGTAGGACCTTGTTTATCCATCCTATAGACAATAGTTGGCGTCTGCTCACCCCAAACTCCCACTCCATCCCTCTCCCCCACCTTGGCAACCACAAGTCTGTTCTCTGTGTCTGTGAGTCTGTTTCCATTTCATAAATAAGTACATTTGTGTCATATTGTAGATTCCACTTGTAAGTGACATCATATGGTATTTGTCTTTGTCTGGCTGACTTCAGTTAGTATGATAACTTCTAGGTCCATCCATGTTGTTGCCAAAGGCATTATTTCATTTTTTTTAATGGCTAAGTCGTATTCCATTGTACATAAATACCACATCGTTATCCATTCCTCTGTTGATGGTGACTTAGCTTGTTTCCTTGTCTTGGCTATTGTAAATAGCGCTGCCATGAACATAGGGTTGCATGTATCTTTTCAAATTATAGGTTTTTTTCCAGATATATGCCCGGGAGTGGGATTGCTCAATCATATGGCAGCTCTATTTTTAGTTTTTTGAGGAACGTCCATATTGTTTTTCCATAGTGGCTGCGCCAGTTTCCATTCCCACCAGCAGTGTGGGAGGGCTCCCTTTTCTCCACACCCTCTCCAGCGTTTGTTATTTGTAGACTTTTTAATGATGGCCATTCTGACTGGTGTGAGGTGCTATTTCATGGTAGTTTTTATTTACATTTCTCTGATAATTAGCGATAATGAGCATCTCTGCATGTGCCTCTTGGCCATCTGTATGTCTGCTTTGGAGAAATGTCTATTTAGGTCTTCTTCCCATTTTTTGATTGGGCTGTTTGTTTTTTTGTTATTAAGTTGTAAGATCTATTTGTATGTATATTTTGTAAATTCAGCCCTTGTCACTTCGTTTGTAAGTATTTTCTACCAGTCTGTAGGTTGTCTTTTCTTTTTGTTTATGATTTCTTTGCTGTTCAAAAGCTTATAAGTTTGATTAGGTCCCATTTGTTTACTTTTGCTTTTATTTCTATTGGGAGACTGACCTAAGAAAACATGGGTACAGGTTATGTCAGAGAATGTTTTGCCTGTGTTCTCTTCTAGGAGTTTTATGATGTCATGTTTTATATTTAAGTCTTTAAGCCATTTTGAGTTTATTTTTGTGTATGCTGTGAGGGTGTGTTCTAACTTCATTGATTTATATGCAAGCCCAGTATTTTTTAAACAGTGAATTAGCGGTGTAACCAACTGGGAAGTTCATTTTATTTGGCACCAGTTTTCAAAACTTTCTGTTTGCAATTCCCCTGTCATACAATTCCAGCAGCTACCAGTCAAATATTTGGGAAGTTTTAAAAACATTTCTGGGAAATGATTCCTGTTGTAGGCTTTCATGAGCTTACAGAATCATTTTTTTTTTAATTGGTGATAAATCTTTCTTATCTTAATGAGCTCTCTTAGTATTGGGAGGAAACTGATTTAGGATGGATAAATTACGCATTTTAGAACAAAAATAAGTAGCATAACTATGGTATTTATCTGTATGAATTCCTCCTAGAGCGGGTAAATGCTTTTCATAAGAAGTTCTCCAGCTCAAGGTTCCCATTAGTAGCGGTTTGGTTTGGTGGTTGTGTTTCTTTACAAAGGAGTCCCGGAAAGGTTTCGCGACACCAGCATTCTTTCCGCGCGTCTCCTCCATCCACATTCAAAGGCATCCTTAGAACATCTGGAGGACAGCGTGACAGATAGCACAGTCCTCGTGGTGCCTGCCCTTGCAGGTGTCTCTCGATGTCTTCTTGATTAAGATGCAAAGTAAAAGTGACAGAGCTGTTACTGGTGAACAGGCAGCAGCTGGCACCTCCATGAGAGGAGACAGGCTTAGCTGTGGGGGTAGAGGGTCATAATTCATCTGCCGCGACAGACAGGAACTCTTTAAAAATGGAATGTTGCGAGGCTCTTTGCCAGTCGGATGGAGCTTCCTTGCTACATTTCACAGATTTGCTTGATGAGAATACATGGGGCGACTGGGGTTCCACCAGGTCTCGGACTAATGAAGCACTCAGAGTGGAGTTCAGGGGAGCTGAGTTTCCTTAGGAGACAGTGGAGAAAATTGAGATATTTCTTTGGGAAAGATAACCTGAATACAGTGGAATAAAGTCTCTGCAGGTCAGCGTAGAAGTTCTTGGTGATGGAGTTGATTGCACGTTTTAACTAATTAGACTTTTTAAACATGTGAAGGGCAGAAAAATAGACAAGACACTTGAGTTATGGCCCCAGAAGTCTGTTGGTAAATTACAGAATAAGATTATACAAGTCTGTAGACTGTAAACTTACATCTTCCCTCTTATTTGTAAGAAAGCTGTAATAGACAAAGAAAATGGGATTTTTGTGCTTTATTCAACATCCAACCAAACTGTGAAAAGTCAATGTTGCCAGTTGGTAAAAACTCCTCAAACTGTATACTTTTCTGTATATAAATTTAATAAAACCTTTGAAAAATTCACTTAACTGTTTCGTTCTCAGAATACCAACTGAACAGAGTGACTTTGGCTTCCTTTTAATTCACCAAATTTTTTATAAAAATGACTTATTTACCATCAAAGTGTGCTATTTTGATACTGGATAGAACACAGCTTTGATGTCCCACTATTTTACCACTTATTTAGCTACATATGAGTTTGGGCAAGATCTATAGTCTTTCTAAAGTCGACTTTCTCCATCTGTAAAACGAGGCTAACGACGTTTGCCTTGTAGGATTGCGTGAGGATCAGAGATCTCCACCTCTCAGCATTGCGCGTAGCACATGGTAAACCCGCCATAATTGGTAGCTAGTAAAATGATCATAATGATGGTTGATGGTGATGATCATGTAGCCTGTAGCCCTGCAGGAAATAGAAACAAAACAAGTTTTACTATAGCAGAAAAACACATTCGTGTAGTTGTTCAGAAAATATATATTGAATACTTACCTCTTGTAAACCATTGTAGTGGCAATTTGGGGAAAGAGTAAAGATCTTCAGAGCTAGCTTATTCTGGCTGGGTGGGGTCACAGATGAATTTTATTGTCCGAGACCTGGTGTCTGATGTTCTCAGGCTGTATTCTAGACATTGCTGGTCTGCTCATCGTGGGAGGGCCAAGAGCATTCTGCATGGACCCCAGCTCCTTATGCTGTCCGACACTGAGAGGGACGGTACTCCGTCTTGAGCTCGTGACTAAGCCTTTGTCAAAGTCTTTCCCAGGCCTGGGGTCGCGGGGCCAGGCAGAGAGCCCTGGAATCACGGCTCTGCGGACCCTCAGACTTCAGATACTCCCTGCTGCCTGGGCTCTGCTGTTGATCCCCCACAGCCCAGATGATGGGACCATGTTCCACATCAGGACTGCAAAAGGGTACCCCTCCCTCAGGCTCCTTAATACACGTCCATTAGGTGGTGGCTTGTTTCCCTTTGGGCCCAGTTCAAGTCTGGTCAATTACTCCAGCCTCCATTTCTGCCCCAATTAAAATACTCCATCTTTCCTATGTGTCCTTGAGCCTCTCAGAAATGTGGTACTCACCTTTCAAGGCCCAGAACAAACATTATCTCCTGATGAGATTCTGTCTGGCCATTCCAGGCCAAGTTTGATTGTTTTTTGTTTTTTGTTTTTTTTAATGCCCAGAATACTTAGTTCATACTTCTGTAGCCTTCATCACATGGTATGATTTACTGGTGCCTATGTAAAGATGGTGAATTTCTGGAAGGCAGGAAATGTCTACTTTATCTCCGTAAATGTCTCTATCTCTTGAACAGAGATTAGCACATGCTGACAGATTTATAAAAGCTTAGTGAAGGGCATCCGTTTAAGGACCTTATCACTTGGCTTTAAGACTTACATATAATTATTACATTCACTATTAGGAAACTAGAATAAAAGTTGCCTACATTTGGTTTGGGCATCTACGGGACCAAAGGGAGGAGAGGAGGACCGGGGGTGGGGGGGTGCTTGTAACTGACGTGGATGTGGACAGTGTCCCGGGAGTTTATCAGTGAAGCCGTATAGCAGGAAGTTCTCTCTGCTCACCTCCCAGGCGGAACTTCTGCTTCTCTCTAAAGCTGTTGTCTGGATCTCTTCTTTCCCTATGCATCAGTGGGGGAGGCAATTCCGTGTTTCAAAACCAAATTCTGTTTCCAAGTTCTGTCTTTGTGCTGTGTCAGGTTTAGGACAAGGGGGAAGTGGCTTCCTGTACTGACTCTCCATCATCCTACGAGGACACGACAAATTTCTCGACCACCTTCTATACCAGACCCGTGCATCTGTTGGGCCCAGCCTGTGTTGACACCCTGATTTCCTTGACCCTCTTCTATTTAAAGTCATTCCAGTGGTACTCTCATGATATCCATATTTTCATAGCTCGACCTCAGGCATTTTATGACAAGGGGACTGAGATATTTCTTTGGGAAAGATAACCTGAATACAGTGGAATAAAGTCTCTTCAGGTCAGTGTAGAAGTTCTCGGTGATGGAGTTGATTGCACGTTTTAACT
This sequence comes from Kogia breviceps, assembly GCF_026419965.1. NCBI lineage: Eukaryota > Metazoa > Chordata > Mammalia > Artiodactyla > Physeteridae > Kogia > Kogia breviceps. The sequence continues at coordinate 1,270,966 of NC_081322.1, forward strand.
AATTAGACTTTTTAAACATGTGAAGGGCAGAAAAATAGACAAGACACTTGAGTTATGGCCCCAGAAGTCTGTTGGTAAATTATAGAATAAGATCATACAAGTCTATAGACTGTAAACTTACATCTTCCCTCTTATTTGTAAGAAAGCTGTAATAGACAAAGAAAATGGGATTTTTGTGCTATATTCAAGGAACTCGAATACATCCAACCAAACTGTGAAAAGTCAATATTGCCAGTTGGTAAAAACTCCTCAAACTGTATACTTTTCTGTATATAAATTTAATAAAACCTTTGAAAAATTCACTTAACTGTTTCATTCTCAGAATACCAACTGAACAGAGTGTTTCCTTCCACGTAAGGAAACAGGCTATGGGGAGAGTGTGGATTGGGAGTTGAGAGAAATCTACTCCTACTTCTTTAATGTGTAACCTTAAGTAAGTCTCTTAATCTCTTGGAGCCTCAGTTTTCCAGTTATAGTAGAAACAACCAACTCTATTTCATAGTGTCTAAAGATAAAACAGGTAAAATGGCTGGGACAACAGCTAGAACACAGGAGCTATTCAGTAAGTAGTGGAAGTTGTAATTACCAATGTTGTTATTATAGTTATTGTGCTTCTGGTTCTTTGCTCCACCACTATGCACATAGTTTCAAGCCAGTTATTTTCTTTTCTCAATTTTATTTGACCTCTCACTCTCTCTCCATCTCCATATCTCTAGTTGCCTACAAAATGTGGATGTTCCAGTTATCCTAAAATCTAACATGGAAATGGTTCCTTATCGGCCCGCCACCAATAAACAGTCACTTCAGGCCAGTTTCCTCATCGCTGTCAAGAGTTTCAACATTCTTCTCGCCCCCCCTTCAGAGGACATAGAGACATCTCTCCTGTTTTTCTACCTACATGCAGCTCTGCACAGTTTTTTCTTAGACATTCGTCCCTTTATACTACTACCATCAAGTCCTAGCAATTATTGTCTTCGATTTTACATCGTTTCAACAGCCTGAAATGCCAGGCTTTCCGTCTTCAGTCTTCTAATGCATCCTATGCAGTGCTGCTCAAATCTTTCTCACTGAAGACTGATTTCATCACGTCACTGGATAACTCAAGAATCTTGAAAACTCTTCACTCTCTAATGCAAAGATCTTGACTTTGGGACCTTGTCTTCATTTTTAAGTAGTAACAAAAATCATTTACTTGCAATTTATCAGAGACAAGTTAGTATTTTCAAAGAAGACCATTATTCAACTCTAAGAGGGTGGGGGGAGGAAGCTTTTCCTTTTTTTTTTTTTCAATTTTAGGAAAATCATTATCTTACCTATTGATACAACTTGTAGGATCTGAGCCTTGAATCTCTTTCCTTCACTTCAGCCCTGAAGTGGGCATGGCCTGTAGGCTGGTAGAATTCTCTATCCCTCTCAGAACCTGTGTTTCTTTCTCCCTTGGCATGGTCCTAGGGTCACCATCTCCTCAGATACAGAGCTGGGCTTCAGTTCAGCTGTGGCCAGTGGAGTCCTCTCTTGGAGCCGGTCAGTCAGTCTGTGCTGTCCTCCTGTATGAAGACTGTTCCGACCAGGACAGCCCACACGTCACTAGCTGTGATGGGTCGGCACCACCCTATCAGAACTCACCCCTCCACTTCCCTATTCCACAAAGTCCATGCTTTGGAAGGGCCATCCCACTCTTTCTTGCTTCTAGTCTGAGTGCTGTCTCTGGTTAGACAATTTGCTAAACAGAGGTGATAGACAAACCCTGATCCTTATAAATAATCATACTCCTCTAGGCTCTGTTCCAGTGCCATCACCTCCCCATGAAATCCCTAATGGGCCGTCCCCGAGAAATTGATCTTAAATCATTCTGGCTCTTCTAAGCTATGCCAGTAACCCTGAGGGGTGCCTTTCCTTCTCAGTTCCAAAAATCAGTGACATTGCTGTTCAATTTTTACTTGACCCCAGTTCAGCTGGCAATTTACTTCTTAGCAACAGGTTGAGGATGAGCTTTACCCCGCCCAGCGTGATTCCTCTTTGCTTTCGCGGCTTGAGCCGGAGCCCTTGTTCCTATAACCTGCTGAGCCTTGTCCTGCTCTGGTTCCTGCAGCCACTGTGGGTCTCAGCTGCAGGTCTCCGGCAACAATCACCGAGAAAGACAAATACATTTCTCCAAAAAGAAAACACTTTGCCCACATCAGCCCTGACACGGTCACCGGGGTAGTAGATTCCCGCAGCGCTGCTGCTGAGTGTCTCCGTTCAGAATGACTCAGGTGTCCAGGGATCGAGCGGTCCGGGCTCCTACCTGGAGCTGCCGTTCATTTTGTTTTCAATTCTTTAAAAAAAACAATTGCTCTCCTCCGCACAAGCGCCACTCCAGAGAACAAGTTGGAATCGTGCTGACGTCTCCCTTCGGTTGAAATTAACAGTGAACATTTAATTCCGTTTTAATGGTAGTTGCTCCTTTTAATGATGTTCCACTTGGAACGTGAATCAGGGCCTCCAGTGTCTCAGCTCCCGGAATTCAGGTTGAGGCTCGGCCGAGCGACGCTTAGTTCACAAGCTGTGCCTTCGCCCGTACACACCTTGCCCCGCTTTGCCCTTTCCCTCTGACACCCGCTTTCCCTCTTTGGCCTCTTTTCTTTATTCCTACAGGAGCTAAGCAAATCTGTTTTGCATTTCCCGCACTCTCCAGTTTTCTCATTGCTTCTTCCCGCTACAGTAGATTTTGTTTCTTCTCTAATCCCCTCGGCCAAGTATTGAACCTAGAGAGCTCACTTCCTCCAAGCGTGGCTTGAAGCTGACCTCTGCCAGGAGGAGAATAGCCACAGCTGAGAGCCCTGCAGTGACGGACGTGCAGTTCACAAAGCACCTTCACGAAGTTATCACATGAACCTCATCTAGCTCACTTCGGTCTTCTCCCTGGTGATTCCCCAGAATCTAAACCCTCAGCCCTGTTGTTGCTTGAATGCAGAGGTATTATTTTATGGGTTCTCTGCTATTCATTTCTGTGTGTAAACTCAGTCTCCCACAGAAACAGTAAGCTTCTGGAGAACAGTGGTTATTTAATTCCTTTTGGAAATGCTAACATTCTCCACTCGGTATCATTTTTTCATGGGTGCAGTGAAGGGAGGTGTAAACAGGCAGTGAAGAGGCAGTGACTGCAGGAGGAAGGTGTGTGACACAGGGTCTGTGCATCAGCCAGGAGACAGGCGTGGAGCTGGCCTCAGCGATGGTAGCCCTGAGCCTCCACCCCTACCTCCACCCCTGGCTGAAGCTGCATCTTGTGGAGCCGCACTGCAGCCTGAGGAGAAAGGCAAGATCAGTAACACTTATCCTGTCTTTATTGAAAATTCTTGCATTTTGTTCATCGTAGATTTTTTGCATTAATGATGATTTTTAAAGCACTGCATCGAAGTATTATCTATCTTGATGACTGAGCGTTTGGGCACCTTACCTGCCTCACCCTAGTCTCAGTCTTATGCCGAAGCCCCGTTATCAAACTCGGGAGACGTCTGCTTGTGGGTTTCTGTGTCTGCCAAAAGGATAGAGGTGCACGGACTTGGAGTAGCAGCTGTGAAACTCTGGGAAGCACCACGCTGGAGGGAAAACACGGATTGCTGGGCCCTGGCCCCTGAGGCCGCAGGTCTGGGTGGACCTGAGAATGGGCGTTTCTAACGAGTCCCAGGGGAAGCTGCTGGGGGGGAGCCACGCCTTAGGAATCGCTGGTGTGAGATTCCTCTGCTAGAGGCTGCTTATCCCGGGTGGTTGGGCGTTCAAGGTGGGTTCCCTTTATTTAACCTTGGAATATCTTTTGTTCCTTTTCTTTTTTTTCCCCTTTCCTTCTCTTCTCTGCTCTTCCCCTCCCCTTCCCTTTTCTTCCCATGCGTGTAGGTATGAAAAAGAAGCGGTAATAACATTGGGTGATGAACCCAATTACATCTAATCCTATTTAAGTCACACAGTTCCCAACTTTTTTTTTTTTTTTACAAAGACTGGTTTTTTTTTTTTTTTTCCAGGAAAAAAATTGTATTAACTCTCTGAAAGAACTCTATATTTTTCAAGTGTACAAGCTGATATGTTTTTACAGATTAACAGACTATGTTTAGAGCAGTTTTAGGTTTACAGAAAAATTGAGCAGAAAGTACAGAATTTCCGTATACTACTCTCCATACCCCACCCCACCCCCCGCCAAATACATAGTTTCTCCTAATAACATCTTGCTTTAGATTGGTACATTTGTTACAATTGATGGTTTAATATTAATATTGATACATTATTATTGACTAAAGCCCATAGTTTACATTGTGTCCCTCTTTGTACATTCAGTGGGTTTGTTGCAGGAAGGAGGACCCCTTCCAGGACCCCTGTCTAACATTTGGATTGTCCGGGGAGACACACGTGCTGGCAAAGCAAAAGACTTTATCGGGAAGGGGCGCCCGGGCGGAGAGCAGGGGGCTAAAGGAACCCAGGAGAACCGCTCTGCCATGTGGCTCTTAATCTCAGGGTCTATGCTAGTGGGATTAGCTTTCTGGTGTCTCTGGCCAATCATCTTTCTCGTGCCCATATTTGGTCTGAGCCAGGGTCCTTCCTGGTGGCGCACGCATCTCTCAGCCAAGATGACGTCTAGCGTGAGGGCGTCTGGGAGGTGGGCAGACATATTATGGGCTGGCGTCTCCTCCCTCCTCTCGGCCCCTCCTGATTTCTCCCGGTTAGTTTTCAACAACAGCACCATGTTCCTTATCGGGACCTCCTCACCCAACTCAGGCAAGTGCTTATCACCGTGCCTGGCCAAGGTGGGGAGTTTTGATCAATGGCTCCCTAACAGGTTTTGACAAATGTATAATGCCGTGCATGCTCCATTACAGACAGTATCATAACAGAATACCGTCGACCCTCGAACAGCCTTGGGATTAGGGGCACGATCCCCTGCGCAGCTGAATATCTGCAGATAACTTATAAGTCAGCCCTCCATGTGTGCAGTTCCTCTGCATCTGTACTTCTGCATCTCAAGGATTCAACCAACCTCTGATCATGCAGTACCGTAGTATTCATTATGGAAAAAAGTCAGCATGTAAGTGGACCTGTGCAGTTCAAACTCGTGTTGTTCAAGGGTCAACTGTAGCTTAATGTCTTAAAAATCCCTGTGCTCTACCTCTTCATCCTTCTCTCCCTCTCTCCTCACGAACCTTTGGCAGCCACTCATCTTTTTCGACTCTGTCCACAGTTTTGCCTTTTCCAGAACGTCATGTAGCTGCAATCACACAGTATGTCCCCTTTTCAGATTGGCTTCTTTCACTTAGCAATATGCATTTCAGGTTCCCGCATGTCTTTGTTTGTGGCTTGATAGTTCTTGTTTTTTAATTGCTGAAAAATAGTTTATTGCATAGAAGTGCTACAGTTTGTTTATCTGTTCATCTATTGAAGAGCATCTTGGCTGTTTCCAAGTTTTGGCAGTTATGAATAGAGCTGCTTTAAACATCCATGCACAGGTTCTTCTGTCAACCTAGGTTTTCAATTCATTTGGGTAAATACCAAGGAGCTGCAATGACTTTTAAAACCTTCCACCGCTGTGTTTCCCATAAGGAAATGGTGGCATGGGATACAGTCTTCAAAGTGAGTGCTATTGTTGCAGGGACTACTGCCCACTACTTTTATAGAGTGAGTTTATTCATATGAAGCACTTAGAAGAGTTCCTGGCAAACAGTAAGCACTCAGTAAAGGTTCTTATCATCCTTATATCACCATTACTGTGTTCCAGTAATTATCAATACTGGCTCCCTGTGTAAGGGGCTTTGTATATTTTGTCTCTTCTTCTCAAAGAACTTGGCGACTTAGGACATCTTTTTCCTGCTTTATGTGTGGATATCTGAAGCTTAGGGAGATTAAATAACATGTCCAGTGTTACACAACTAGAGTGACAGAACCAAGATGTAAACCCAGGCCTTCTGAAGCTTTAAAAACACTTCCATGGGAGGGGAAGAAGTTTTACTAAAAATGTTAGACAGGAAGAAAGGAAAATACTAATAATTAAACATTGGGATTTTTTTTTAAAGGCATTATGAAAAAAACCCAAAAGATTAATTTTATCAATGCTTGTTAAGAAAAACATTATGCTATGATTACGTGGTACAATCATGGGTCTAAATATTGTAAATAGTTCATCGTGCATATTTGTACAAATTACAAAATGAGTTGTAGTTATTCCCGTGATGTAAATAAGTGTTAAGTGACTAAATACTGCTTGAGAAACATAATGGAATGATTTTTCAAGTCCATTATTCTTATCGAAGCAAAGGAATTTCATTTTACGTCTTATTCTACTTGGGTAGAATAAACTTCTACCAAACCCAAAGATTAGCATTCCAGACATTTCTAAAAGGCGTTGCCTGTCTCTACCACTTCGTGAGATTAATACATTTCTTTACTATTTTTTCTCAGAGTCCAGAAAACTCCACCTTTTGTATAATGCAGTAACTAAATATGGTTTCTAAAGATAGAAGGGTGTGGTTTCAAATCCCGTGTCTACCCTTTATTAGCTGTTTCTTGAAGTGGGACATGTCACTTCTAGGCCTTGATTCTTCATGTGTGCAGTGGTGATAAATGGTAACTAATGGATTGTCGTGAAGATGAAATAACACAACGTGTACATAAACACACACACACTTAGCACGTGATCTGGAACATGAAAAGGAATCAGTACATGTTGCTCCTGTAACCAGGGCTACATTCTCATAGGTGCTCTTCAGATACTGAGTCAAAGATTCAGTACTTTGAGGAAGCAGATGTGTATGGAAGCAAGAAATATTTCGTATCATACATTCAGGGTAAACTGTTCCCTAAGTAATCTTATTTTTTTTTAATTCATTAAACACTTTTTTTTTTGGCCATGCTACACACCTTGCGGGATCTGAGTTCCCCAATTGGGGGTTGAACCCAGGCCCACGGCAGTGAAAGCTTGGAGTCCTAACCAGTGGACTGCCAGGGAATTCCCTCATTAAACACTTCTTAATCAAAAATTTATTTCCAGAAAGTTTGTACTCTACTGGGGAGACCAAAAACAGTAAGACAGTTCCCCTGCCCTCACGGAACTCACATTCTAGAGGGGAAGAGAAACATGTAAACATAGAAACTAATACATGATACCTTGGGGGCCATTAAAAGGTACAAACACTGGGGTGCTGTATATTTTTGGTCTCCGGTGACAGGGAGCTATGTAAGAGCAATTAAACCTGCTCAGAGTCTCACCTGATAGAGCTCTATCTGCAGCTGCATTCAAATCAGGGCAAAATTAAGCCCTCAAGGAGGTAAAGCCAAGATCCCACCTACGCAGAGTTTGGTACATGGAACCTGCAAATCCAGCTGGGAGTGAGAAGGCAAAAACTGTACCACCGGTAACACAGGTGGGGTTCCATCCAGATGCTGGGCACTGCGTAACTCTAACTTCGGTTGTTGATATCGCTCACCAGAAAAGAGCACAGAATCCAACTATGCTTCATGCCTCCAAGGCCACGTTTCAAATCTCCATTAACCAAAAGAACCGCAGGACTCCCGGCTATCTTGAAAAATAACCTAATAACTTGATACAGAAATGAGAAGAAGAGAGCCACAGGCTACTAGAAGAAGAGAGCAACATTGCAAGGCTCTCAAGAGGGGGTGCTACCCTTGTGTAGACACTGAGATTCCCCCGCGGATGTCCCGCGAGCTGCTTTCCTGTCTTACTCGTCTTTGTGACTCTCAGGTTCTAACAAAGGTCCAGTCACAAAGACTCTTGTCAAAAGTTTGTTGAATCTAAGTGAATTGAATGATTAGAATTTAAAGACTTGCCAAATACTGACTAGGCCCACAAAAAGATTTATCTTAATTGAAGCATGAAGTCTGTGATACAGAAATAAGTATCAATGCCCGAGTAATTCAGTACTCTTAAAGGACTCTAAATTAATGCTCCAGAAAGCCCTGTTGGCTGAATACTAGCATTCTTCCTTTGGGTAGGAGAATAATGCTAACAGCTTTCTATCCATGGAAAGAATGTTTTAATTCTTTCCTCCAGAAGTGATGAATAACATATTGCTCAGTTGTCCACTTTCTTGACTGAGTTCTGCTTATTTTAACCAGAAATTTGTGTTACTTTTAACGTTGAAATTATAAAATAAGGAAGGAAAACATGAGAATCTTTCCCCTCCTCCACTGCTCCCTATTCTGACCTCTTGGTGTACATCTTCCTGGTCTTCTTGCTACCTACATCCATAATTCATACTTTTATATTTATATAGTATTTTAACACAAACTGATCATATTACGTATTTACTTCCTGCCACTGCGAGGCCTTTGCTTAGGACTCAGTCTCTGTACAGAAGTCCTAATGTACCTATACATTTATTTCTAAGTTTATCTTTCCCACCAGACTGTCAGTCCCGTAAGAACTGTTATTCTCCAGTGTACATCCAGTACAGTTCTAGGCCCATAAGAGTCCCTTGATTAATTTTGAGTAAATGAATGGCAAACATTTTCACCAACATCATCACATTGTGGACATCCTTTTCTGAGGGACTTCAGTCCCCCTTCTGTCCTTCCAGCATCTGCCAGGATTCCATTGTGTGGACACATTACCACCTACTGGAGGAGATGCTACCAATTCCCTGTGGTGAAGGCCCATCTTCATTTTATTTTCTCATTTTAAGCTAGTCTTTTATAGAAGTTAAATTTTTATGTAGGCATATGTCTTAGTCCGTCCAGGATGCTATAACAAAATACCACAGACTGGGTAGTTTATAAACAACAGAAATGTATTTCTTACAGTTCTGGAAGCTGCAAGTCCAAGACCAGGGTGTGGTTATGGTCTGGTGAGGGCCCTTTCTGGGTCCAAGACTTCTCACTGTGTCCTCACGTGGCCAAAGGGGTTAGGGAGCTCTGTGGGGTCTCTTTTGTAAGAGCACGAATCCCATTCATGAGGGCTCCACCCTCATGACTTGTTGACCTCCTGAAGTCCCCACCTACTAATACCATCACCTTTAAGGGTTATGATTTCAACATAGGAATTGGCGGGGTGGTGGTGGGGGGCGGGGGGACACAGACATTCACACCATAGCAGCACAGTAAAAATACTCAAACCATAAGGAAAACATATATAAAATGAAAAATAATACTTGTCATCTGTCCCTACCACTGATGCCCTTTCTCAAAGGGAGTACTAGTACTACTTTTGTTTATATCTTTTGTTGCTTTCCTTTATAATTTAAATAAAATATTTATGATTCATAGTTCATAATTCACAATTTAGATTGCACCTTTTAATTCTCAACTATGGAAGATGAGGAACTTAGTATATATGTACCTCAACCACAATCCCTTCAATTTCCTGCTTTTAAAAAAAGTTTTATTCTTATTTTTTATGGTCAAAGTTCATGATATTTACAATATGATCTTTAACTAGAACTCAGCATTCTCTGATTTATCTGTAGATTGATTTTTTAAATTTAACCCCAAATAAAAATAACAATTACAGTATTAAAATATTCTTCATTGCCAAGTTTTCTTTTTGCTTTTAAAAAAACTGTCATACTGTGTCTCTGAACTGTAACTACTGGGAAAAGAATATCCCAATTGCCAAAGAACAGTGAATTTGCATCTTCAGTTTTCTTTTCACCTTTTAGGTAATATTCAGTTACCATGGTTTTTTGGATCTCATGTCATTTTCTTTCTTGCATTTCTTTTTCTTTCGCTGAAGTTTTCATATGAGATGCCTGAATGTAAACTTTCTGAATCCATATATAGCTGAAAACTTTTTATTTTATTCTCACCATATTTGACAACTCACATAGGTACAAAATTCTAGGTTGAAAATTGTTTTTCCTTGACCTTTGAAGATGTTACAACTTGGTATTCTCGTACCTAGCGTTGCCAGTTTTATTTCTCATTTCTTTGTAGGTAGGTGTGAGTCTTTAAAAATTTATTTTTTATTAAAGTAATTCATGATTCCCTCCAAATTGTTGCTGTTGATTAAGAGCCAAGTAGCTCTAAAAAGCTTATTAAATAACATGTTTTACTGCCAATTCTTCTTGTTTTGGTTTCTTTTTATTTTGGGGAACTACCTATTGATCTTTTATTATGGAAATTGAAGATTTATCTTTTATTCTTTTATTAATTCTGCAAGCAGTCTTCCATTCCTCCTGCCTTTCAGATGAACTTATACATAATTTTACTTAGATCAATATTATATTTTTATGATTATGTCCATGGTAACTTTATTTAAAACTATTGCACATCTTTTTGCTCTTGCTGAAGTTGTTCCTTTTTCATTTTAGTTTTTAAAATACATTTTTCTTTAATTTGTACCCAAACTTTCTGCATATTGTTTAAATATCCTTTATACATATATTTGAGTGCATGTGGGAACATATATTTGAGTGCATGTGGGACACCATCAATTTTGTCTCTTTGGAGAATTCTCTACTGGAAATTTCTGAACTTCTCTCATTTGGACCTCTCTCTTCCCAGGCCTGTTGCCTAGCTAGGGCCTCCTTTCACCATCACTTTGGGAATTTCCTCACCTCACTTGGGTTGAATTTCCTGTTCCAGAATCTCATTGACTTGTTTCATGTACTCATTCTGGAAGAACATCTCCTCCAGAAGCTTCCTGAGAAACAATGCATGGGATATACATTTTGACACCTTACATTTCTGAAAACATCTTTATTCTACCGTCATACTTAATTGATGATTAGCTGGACTTGAAATTAATCTGTGTTGGAATCCATTTCCCGCAGAATTTTTGAAGGCATTGCTCCATTCTCTTCAAGTTTCCACTTTTGCCTTCGAGAAGGCTGATGCAGTTTTGATTTTTATTTTTTTTTCCCACAGCTGTTTTTAACCTCTGAAAGTTTTTAGAATTTCTCTTTGTTCCCAGCATTCTAATATTTATCCATCATATATCTAATTTGAAGAGCTCTTTTTGCTCTGAATGCTTCTTATTAAAAGCATCCTCATCTTATTTTATGGATATTCTCTTTTATTTCTGGAAGAATATTAATGACAGTATTTTGTAAAGTTTTCTTTAAAACAGACTGTTTCCTCCAACTTCATTCATTCTGGATGTGGCTTTGATCTTTCCTTTCCTCAGATATATATTGATTTCTGGTTCTAAGCTCATTTAATTAAGGGGCTTTTTAGTGCCATTGATCAGGCAGTTTAATTCCTTGGTCTGTTCTTTGGGGCTGTTCTAATTTCCCAGAGAATCTCCTACTGTGTTGTCTGGAGGGTGAAACATTCCTGAAAACACTCTGGGATCCTGCTGGGAGCACAGCAGTGGGTCTCAAGATTTGTACGTACCTAGACTTTCACTCACTCCTCTGTTTTTCATATGGTAACCCGTCCCTCAGCTGAATCTTGTTTCTTCCAGTCTGGAGACTCTGTTTTAGTCTCAGGTACGCTGTCAGTAACCACTTTTAGTTTTCAAGATCTATACTTGATTCACTTTATGGATGTCATACTCACTTTTATGTCTTTGAGGATATTATTATTTAACCCATCTTAAAGGTTTATTCTGTTTGCTCTATTTCCTCAGGATACAAGTGCTTTCATTTGTTAAATTTGGTGCTGTTCTACATCAAAGTATTGGCGACTCCTGGCTTTGCATTCGTCTTCGTGTTCCAGCTTCCCTGTCAGCCTGTCTGTGGAGCCTGCTTTTGGGAGAGGGTCACATGTGCTCTCTGATGACTTGTATCCTCTGGTGACTGGAGGGGTGGCAGATGTGCCTATATTTATATAAGCGCATCTGCCCCTCCTCCAGTTTTCTGAGTTATCAGATACCCGTTTCTCCTCCTTTTGTTACACCGGAAGGGGAACCCCTTCCAGGGCCCAAGAGTGGGCTCTCGTCTAACACTCAGAAGTGAATGGTCTGAGGAGACACACGTGCTAACAAAGCGAGAGACTTTATCGGGAAGGGGCGCCCGGGCGGAGAGCAGGGGGGTAAGGGAACCCGGGAGAACCGCTCCGCTAGGTGCCTCGCAGTCTCGCGGTTTATGCTAATGGGGTTAGCCTTCCGGGTTGCCTCTGGCCAATCATCTTTCTCGTGCCCATATTTGGTCTGACCCAGGGTCCTTCCTGGTGGCCCGTGCATCTCTCAGCCAAGATGGATTCCAGCACAAAGGATTCTGGGAGGTTGGTAGGACATTTGGGCTGGCGTCTCCTCCCTCCTTTTGGCCCCTCCCGAATTCTCCTGGTTAGTTTTCGGCAGCAGCGCGGTGTTCCTTATGGGGCCCTCCTGTTGAGAGACGGCTCATAAAAGCGGTTATCATCATGCCTGGCCAAGGCCACGGTTTCAGTCAACGGTTCCCTAACACTTTTACCCAGGGTTTCGCGCCGTGTCCATGACCCATGCGCCCACAGACATAATTCTCAGCGGGGTCACCATTTCTGTTGCTCACCAGCATTGCCCAAGGGCAGGGTGGTGCACTTGTCTCTGAGCTGCCCTAAGACCCATTCCTCTCTCCAGTAGCTGCAGAATCTGGGCTTCAAGCACTCTTGGCCTCCTTTTTCTTTCTTTCTTTCTTTGTTTGTTCCCAGTAGTCCTTTTTTGCATCTGCTTTGGCTTGTGGTTTTCTTCCTTAATCCGATCCCGTTTGACTTCCATCTTTCAGGTGTCCTCAGAGTTTCTTCCAATGGATGCATTGTTGTTCACTGACGAAACAATACTAAAAATTGTGTTGCTTTTACTTCTTGGGATGCTCTGTCTGCCATGCTGAATCTGAAGCCCCCCGATTTCATAAGGGAACAGTTTTTAGCTGGCCTTCTATGGCAGTATAGTATGACATGGCTATTAGAAAGATGTTTTCTGCAAACTGTTCCTGCGTTTGAGTTCCTGTTCGATCATTTACTAGCCATGTGACTGTAAATATGGAGCTTAAACTCTCGGTGCCTCAGTTTCTTTAACTAATAAGGATAAAAATAATACCTCAGGTACTTACTATGAGGATTCAGTGAGCAACTGGCTTTTTGGAAGTCCTCAGTCAATGTTAGCCATTATAATTCTGCAAATCGCAAGGGGCCAACTGGCTCGGCTGTTCTGCCTTCAGCTTTGTATTAATGACCTTGATGAGTGCCCCAGGTCTCATTCCTGCTTTTTGTATTAGTGTTACAGAGCAAAGTTCCTGTGCCCCATGCACAGTGAGGCCAAATCAACTGAAACTTTGGGGTTTGGAGCAGAGAAGGGTTTATTGCAGGGCCAAGCAGGGAGAATGACTGACTCAGGCTCAAAAACCCCGAACTTCCCGATGGTTCTGGGGAAGAAGTTTTTTATAGGCAAAATTTGGGATGAGGGCTGCAGGGTGTGTAACTTTCTTCTGATTGGTTGGCGGTAACAGGGCGGTGCTTCTGGAACCTTGTGCTCACCCTTAAGTTGCCAACCTCCACCTGTGTTGGGGACCTTAGTTCGGCAGCAGAACTCAAAGGTAGTGTTATGTATATTCCTTGAGGAGGAACCAGGATCCTGCTTTAATCCCTGCCCTGTAGTCTCTTGATTGTTTTCCTCCTTTGTTTCTGCATCCCCTCCCTTCCCCGATTGGCAACTGTTTGAATCTCTGGAACTCAGGGAAGGTCAAGGAGGCTTCCTACAAACAAGAAATGGCGGGGTGGGGGAGGGGGACTTAAGTATTTGTATCCGGTACCTGCACAGGGTTCCCGCTTGGTTTCATTAGTTAACCTAAATCTTTAAGTTTCACTGAGCACTGTAGTTTTTTTTTTGGTTTTTTTTTTTGCGGTACGCGGGCCTCTCACCGCTGTGGCCTCTCCCGTTGCGGAGCACAGGCTCCGGACGCCCAGGCTCGGCGGCCATGGCTCACGGGCCCAGCCGCTCCGCGGCACGTGGGATCCTCCCGGACCAGGGCACGAACCCGCGTCCCCCGCATCGGCAGGCGGACTCTCAACCACTGCGCCACCGGGGAAGCCCTGAGCACTGTAGTTTTGAAGTGCTGTTTTCACTACTTCGTTTTCTTTGTTCACTTGACCATATTTCCTTTCTCTCTTCCTGTTTCCTTCAGACTTTCTGTTCTTCTGCTTGATTCCTTTTTTGCCAGCACAGTTACAGGTTCATTTAGAAAACGAATAACTTTTCTCCCATTTCAGCGGGACGCAAGAGGAGGTAACGTAGGCTGCTGCATGTGCTTGGTCGTCCATCTTGAACCTGAGTCCGGTCCTGTGAATTCCTAAACTTTCCGGCAGGCGCTGGAGTGTGATTTGTGGCCACTGGCGACGACACAGCCTTTTATTCCTGCATACGGCACTGAATCACAGGTTTGTTTACCTCTGCGTTTTCATTTCTCTGTTCGTTTTAATTTGCTTGCATTTCCGTGACTCATAGTTTCTCCTTCCTGTGGCTCATCACACAACAGTATGGATATTTATGAAACTCAGCCACCCGCTGAGACCGGATTATTGGCACTTCCAAATCTTTAGCCATAACGTTGAGCAGCAGGTTGTGTTTCCCAGTTGCCCGCTCGGTGTCTCACAGCCCCCCACACACTGTTTCTCTCCAGTTCACAACTAGGAAAACGTGATGCTTCCAGGAAGTTTTTCTTGCATCTCTCCAAGAGCAAACACAAAGTCTGGGACTAAATAAATCTCTTTAGTTTAAGCATAAGATGGGAAAGGGCGAAAAGAAAAAAGAGCAGAATGTAAAAAACCCAGACTGATCTAATTTATTAGATTAGAGCCACTCACTGATTTGAAAAGGCCTATTTTCCAAGAGAGTGAGGCAAGCTCTATTAATGGATAACAGGCTATGTAGAAAATACTGCAGCTTGTGTATCATTAACACTTGGCTTTTATAAGTAGGGTTTGCATGGAAGTGAATTTATGACTGAAAATAGTAATATGTATTATTTAAAAGAAGAGCTTAAGTTGCAAAGTGCTGTGTAGTCACTTTTACTTGATAGTTAAAAGGGTTTGTGTGGGGCTTCCCTGGTGGCGCAGTGGTTGAGAATCCGCCTGCCGATGCAGGGGACGCGGGTTCGCGCCCCGGTCCGGGAGGATCCCACGTGCCGCGGAGCGGCTGGGCCCGTGAGCCGTGGCCACTGAGCCTGCGCCTCCGGAGCCTGTGCTCCGCAACGGGAGAGGCCACAGCAGTGAGAGGCCCGGGTACTGAAAAAAAAAAAAAAAAAAAAGGGTTGTGTGTTATGCATGGCCCTGGAGAAAATGTTTGGGGCTACAGAGGATTTGTGCAGATATCCTCTGTCTGCTTCCAACCAAGTAAAGAGGGTCTTTCTCCTTTCTGAAATGAAGCGATCTTAGATTAAACAGCGTGGAGCACATTTCTGTAAATAAACTCTAAAGTTACTGCCAGTAGTCAATGTGAAGAGAAATACAAATAGCTACTGGAAAGCTATTATCCAGACTCTTACAGCTATGTTTTTAGCCCAGACTCCCTTACAAAAGACACTGCTTTCACAACTATAATTACAAAGATGTATAAATAGCCCCCAAATTAAAGCATGGTACTTTCTTTATTCCTTCTGCTTGGGAGGTTGAAGTATACTCGACACCAGGGCAAGGCCTCGTCTATAATATGCTCTTATGTCGCTGTGCCTACGTTGCTCAATTTAGACCCAAATGGATTGTATCTGTCTTTATAGTCTTCTTCTGGAGGATGTCTGCCCCTAGGTGCTAACCATTAGATGAATTTAAACCTGCAGAGTATTGAATCTGGCAGTTTTGCTCTCTCTTTTTTTTTAATTGAAGTATAGTTGATTTACAATGTTGTGTTAATTTCTGCTGTATGCCAAAGTGATTCAGTTATACATATATATGCATTCTTTTTCATATTCCTTTTCCATTATAGTTTATCACAGGATATTGAATATAGTTCCCTGTGCTATACAGTAGGACCTTTTTTTTTTTTTTTTTTTTTTGGCGGTACGCTGGCCTCTCACTGTCGTGGCCTCTCCCGTTGCGGAGCGCAGGCTCAGCGGCCATGGCTCACGGGCCCAGCCTCTCCGCGGCACGTGGGATCCTCCCGGACCGGGGCACGAACCCACGTCCTCTGCAATCGGCAGGTGGACCCTCAACCACTGCGCCACCAGGGAAGCCCAGGACCTGTTTTTTTATCCATTCTATATATAATAGTTTGCATCTGCTAATCCCAAACTCCCAATCCATCCCTCCCCGACCCCTCTCCCCCTTGGCAACCACAAGTCTGTTCTCTATGTTTGTGAGTCTGTTTCTGTTTCGTAGATAAGTTCATTTGTGCCGTAGTTTAGATTCCATGTATAAGTGATATCATATGGTATTTGTCTTTCTCTTTCCGGCTTACTTCACTTAGTATGGTAATCTCTAGGTCCATCCATGTTGCTGCAAATGTCATTATTTCATTCCTTTTCATGGCTGAGTAGTATTCCATTGTGTATATATATATATATATATATACCACTTCCTCTTTATCCATTCATCTGTTGATAAATATTTAAGTTGCTTGCATGTTGAGGCTATTGTGAACAGTGCTGCTATGAACATAGTGGTGCATTTATCTTTCAAATTATAGTTTTTTTCCAGATATATGCCCAGGAGTGGGATTACTGGATCCTATGGTAGCTGTATTTTTAGTTTTTTCAGGAACCTCCGTACTGTTTTCCATAGTGGCTGCACCAGTTTCCATTCCCATCCAGTTTTGCTGTCTTGTGCCCACATCAGAAATACCCTACTTGACCTTCATTTATTTCACTCGTCACCAAACCAGTACTAAGGATGGGCTAACAAGTCAGGTTGAAATAAATCCCACTTTAAGCCTTTGTTAATTAACTGGCCCAAGATAGTTTTAAAGATCACAAGAATTTAAAATGAAATAAGGGGGCAGATCTCTCTTTGGCTGTGACTTCTCAATAGATGGTGACCCCATGGTATTTAATGTCCCAATTTTCCCAGGATTACATATATTTTCATCTGACTGATGAAAGAACAGGATCGCGGTCATGATTGCTGTAGCAGCATATTCCGGGCAGCTCTCCTGCCCTCGGATGAGAAGGCTTATTTGTCCCTTTAGAACAGAAGTTTTCAAACCATCCTGGGGATTTCTGGGGGTTCTCTGGGGGGAGGTGGGGGAATGTAGAGGAGGTTGGTCATTGGAGAGAAGACAAGCTGGCCGGAGGCCAGACCCTACCCCGTTCCAGACTCACAAGCCTTCACCGTCGTGTGCACACAGATTTGACTGATTTTATAGATACCGTGCTTCAAAATAAAATTTCAGTGTAATAAAGATTGTCTTCCTCAAAACAAAATGAAATAAATAAAACCCCCTCAAGTTTGGAAACTGGTGCTTTCAAAGAAACTATGTGATGCTTTACTTTCTGAGACTGAAGTTATGTCTAAGAATTTTGAGATATTGTGAAGGAAAGATCACTCAGATGAATTGAAAACCCCCTGTTCTCTGAATGGGACTCCAGGGATTCAGGGTGGGGTGAGGACAGGGAGGGAACTGGAAGCCACCTGTATTTGCTGTCAAGAACTGGACACGTGTGGCTTCAGATTCAATTCAGATTCAAATTCAACCACCATTTACAGAACTCTCGCTGTCTGTTCAGCTGTGAGTTTTTATGCCTGTGGTTTTATCCATTCTTCATAGCACTTTGCAGGTATGTATTATTATCCTTATATCATAACTGAGTGAATAAAGGCCCGTAGAGGATAAATGTTTTGTGCAAAAGTGCATGACTCATAACTAGTAAAGCCAAGATTTAAACCTATCTCCTCCTAGCTTTCTACTCTGAAATGATTTAACTCTTAGACTCTAAAACCTCTGAGAGTTTATACATTGCATCCTACTTCCATATTATTTGCACTGTTTGTGATTAAAAGTATATTATTATCCTTCAGTAGGTGAATGGATAAATAAAATGTGGCATATCCAGACACTGGAATATTATTTGGTGCTAAAAGAAATGAGCTACAACTCATGAAAATACATGGAAGAAACTTCAATGCATATGACCAAGTGAAAGAAGCCATTCTGAAAAGGCTACATACTGCGTGATTCCAACTATATGATGTTCTGGAAAGGGCAAAACCATGGAGACAGTGAAAAGATCAGTGGTTGCCAGGGGTTGAGGTGGGAGAGGGAGGCAGGATCGATAGGCAGAGCTCAGAGGATTTTTAGGGCAGTGGAGATGCTCTGTACGATGCCGTGATGGTGGATACGTGTCATTATGTGCTTGTCCAAACCCAGAGAACAGGCAACACCTAGAGTGAACTGTAGTGCAAACTATGGACTTAGGGTGACTGTGACGTGTCACTGTAGGTTCATCGATTGTAACAGATGCACCACTCTGGTGGGGTTGTTAGTAATGGGGAGGCTGTGCGTGGGCGGGGCAGAAGGTAGATGGGAAAATCTCTGTACTTTCTGCTCAGTTTTGCTGTGAATCTAAAACTGCTCTGAAAAAACTAAAGTCTTAATTTTTTTTTAAAAAAGGTATATTTAATACTAGATACTAGAAGTATATTGATTATAGGAAATAAAATTCTATGTACTTGGAGTGAAGTGACTCATTTATACAGTGATTCCATGGATATGCCTTTGGATTCCCCAGGCCTTCCTCTCCTTATAAGGCGCTAAGACCTGGGCTACTCTAGGAAGTCAGAGTATAAGAATACCCAGGATCGAGAGTTCATGGGGCAGTTCCAGAGGATCCAGGAAACTATTTGCAACTCCCCTCCGCCAGCTTCTTCATTTGGGGGTTTTCCAGTGGGTCCAGTATTAATTAATGCATTTTAAAGGGCTCCTGATTTTAACCTGAAAGCAGTTGTCCATCTAGTTTGCAAGCAGGTTGTAATAAAAGGTAGTTTTTATTTTTTGAGTGTTTTATTTAGCTTCTAGTAAAGTTTTCTGATTTCTCAACATGATTATATTTGATAATGTCTTTGCTTATGTGTATTTTCTCAAGTTCTAAGATAATAACTATCCAAACTGTATTCAGAAAAGTTCTTTTCTTATACATCAAATATATTGTACCAAATGATAGTGCTTTCTCAGCACTACTCAGTATTATTGGGTGTTCTTGCATCTTAAAAAGGTGTGTATTCTTATTTTGAATTTATGAAACACTGAGCACAAGCTAGCTTGTGAAATGTAAGAGCTACAGCAAACATTTCTTTGAAGAAATTAAAACCCTGACTCAGCAACGCCGCCGCAAAGTTGGAATCACATGAAGGCTGAATTTGTTTTCTCTCTCTCCTCTCCCATCATTGAATGGTCTGTGCTTTGTTCTTGAATGTCCCCTGAATGTCACTGCAGATTTTCTATCCCTCACCTACCTACAGTGTTCTGAGACAGAAAAGTTGTGGTTTGATATACAAATACACACACATATATGTATAATACATATATACATATATTCTTGTGTAAAGCTACAAATTGTTCACGTCAGACCGTAATTTCCCAACCAGTGTAGGACGGTGGGAATTATGTCAGTTCTTGGCCACTAGAGCCAGAAAAACAAAGCCAATCTCACAGAATCATTATCTGTGTTACTAAGAAATACGTTTCTTGTGTTGGTAAAAAGTGTCCGGGGAGTCTAGTGCCTTAGGTTCAGTTTAGTTCCCTTTCTTATTAATTGAATGGCCTTGGGCAATTCCATCCTCCCTTTAATGCCTTAGTTTGCTCTTCTGTAAAATGGTGCTATTAGCCCCTAACTGAGAGGGACCTAATACTCATAGATGCTACTAAATGAGTACTTTCTCCATGCCAACCCCAGTGGAAAATTCTCTAATACATTAGCCTATTTAGTCTTCCCAACAATTCTGTGAGGTAGGTGTTCTTAGCTGACTTTTATGTGCCCAAGGGCACATGCTGGTGAGTCCTGAGCTAGACGGAAACACAGAAGCCTCTCCGGGCTCCCAAGCCCATGTGTCAGGGCAATTGTAAAATTGCCTTGTAAACCGGGAAGTGTTATCATGGGTAAGACATCTTCTTTGGGGGAAAGAGAAGGAGAGAGGGGAAGGTGGCGGGGGCGGGGGGGGGGCGGTGGACAGGAGAGGAGACGAGAGGAGAAAGGATGCTAAACTCTTCAGGTGTCTGGATCCCACCCTGCTGGGCCCCACCCTGCCAGACTGAGGCTGAAGCTGTCACCTTCGTCCTTCTAGAGTCCAGACAAGGAAACAAGAGCTGTGGAAAAGGATACATTCACAAAGCTCCCCCTCACGTGCGAAGACTGTTCGCCAGAGCCTATGTATAAAGAGAGAGGGCCCACCGCTGCTTCTAGAAGCCCCATGCCTGGGCTGCTGCGGAATATTCACACAGCGGATTACTTCCCAGGGCCTGTTTCCATGGATATTTGAGATTCTAGTGTATAGCTAGCAGCTGACCACCTGAACAAAAAATTCTAAAGATCCTTGCAGATTTACTATATTAAAACTTTCTTATGATGTGCATAAATGTTCTTAGTTCTCATACACTTTATTTATGGCAAAGACCCCTACCCAAGTACTTCCACTTCTCACCCCAAAAGGAAGTGGCCTCTTGGAAAGTAATTTCCATTTATAGAAGGGGAAAAGGAAGACGTTTGTTTCTTTCCGTAGCGGGTCAGGGCCACGAGAATAATGAATCCTTAACAAGCTGAGTGATCAGCCTTCAGCAACTGGGTATTTTCTGTGCACACAGAAAACTGTACCTGAAACTGGCATTTTACAGAGACCAGGAAGTGTTTGATAATAACTGACATTTACATAGTGTTATTGGGTTTATAGAGTATTTCCACAAATCTCTTGTAACTTTACCTCCAGCTTTTCATATGATTTTATTTTATTTTATTTTTTTTTTAAGTTTTAACGTACATTTTTATTTTTTTATTTTTTTTAAACATCTTTATTGGAATATAACTGTTTTACAATAGTGTGTTAGTTTTTCCTTTACAACAAAGTGAATCAGTTATACATATACATATGTTCCCATATCTCTTCCCTCTTGCATCACCCTCCCTCCCACCCTCCCTATCCCACCCCTCTAGGTGGTCACAAAGCACCGAGCTGATCTCCCTGTGCTATGTGGCTGCTTCCCACTAGCTATCCACCCTACGTTTGGTAGTGTGTATATGTCCCTGCCGCTCTCTCACATCGTCACCGCTTACCCTTCCCCCTCCCCATATCCTCAAGTCCATGCTCTAGTAGGTCTGTGTTTTAATCCCGTCCTACCACTAATCTCTTCATGACATTTTTTTTCTTAGATTCCATATATAGGTGTTAGCACACGGTATTTGTTTTTCTCCTCCTGACTTACTTCACTCTGTAGGACAGACTCCAGGTCCATCCACCTCACTACAAATAACTCAGTTTCATTTCTTTTTATTTTCATATGATTTTAAAAGGTAATCGCTAACATTCCTTGAGTCTTATTATGTGTCAGGCAGGTATAGTAACCCATCCAATGCATTATTTCATTAACCCCCGAGACAGCTTCATGCTGCTTCCATTTCACAGATGAGGCAACTGAGGCTCAAAGGAGTTGATGAGTCCCCTGACTAGTCCTCAGAACGTGGCACCTTTCTAGCTCTTCACACCCACGGCGCCTGCAGCAGGCTCTGCTGGAACCACCACCTGAGAGGCTAATTCACATTTGGATACTGGGATTGCCTTGGGTGGGTAATTGCCTCTCAGCCCTTGTCACCCTGTGTTCTGGGAACTGTGGGTTCTGCAGGGTGCCAGGTGGTGTATGGAAAAAAGGCTTTGTGGTCAAGTGAGTTTTTGAACTGTTGCATTACACAAAACTAAATAAGCTTTTTTACTTTTTGAAAAAGTTACTTCTCGGGAACCTTACTTCCCTAAACACACTTTGGGGGATGCTAACCTGGGTCACGCTCCGCAAGAAAGAGGCTCTAAAGGCAGAGCTAGAAGGTGAGTCACTTTGGCCTCCTAGGGTCGATGACCCATTCCTCATTCTATCCTAAAAGATGGTTGGAAAAAGCCTGAAGTGATAGCAGCATCACTTAGAAAAAGCAGATTAAAGAGAATTGCTGGCCAGAGCCCCACCCTGCACCCCTTGTCTTTCCCAGCTCCAACATTGGCTTCCGTGTTCTCGGTCAGAGCACCTCTCAGAGCTCACCTGGCCTCCCCAAGGTGGCAGCTCAGGGCAAGATGTAGGACTTGGAGGTAACCGGCTTTCAGATCCAGTCCCCTCTCTGAAACCCTCCAGCACCATGACTTAGGTAAGTTATTTACCCTCTGTGCTTCCTTTTCAATATCTGTAAAATAGGAATAGTAATACCTTCTTCCTGTGCTGTTGGTGCAGATTAAGACTTATATAATAAGGCAGCTAGTATGAAGTCCGACGCTGAGTCGGTGATCAGTAAAGGTAGTTACCCTGGCAAGCTAGAACTAGAGCCTTCAAAATAAACACTGAGCTGTGCTATGTACTTGACCCTGGCATTCAGGGGCTGGTTAGGGTTGGCAGAGGCTGGTGATGCGAGGCTCTGCTGTTCTGAGAGGAGTCATTCAGAGTGGGATACTCGCCTCCCAGACACAGCAATACCAGGAGAACTTCTGGGTGGGTGTGCAACCCCCAGCTGAAGCCACACTCCTCAGGTGGGATTCAATCCCAGCCAAAACTCAGACTGGGGCTGGGACCCATGGGCTCGACTCGAACCCACTATCTTTTCCTTGAAATCACTCACCTGGTCTCAGGACTTAAGGAAGCTCCGGTTCTTTATATCTCAGTGCAGAAAGAATTCAGCAAGAGGCAAAGTGATAGGTAAAAAGCAGATTTATTGAGAGAGGCACACACTCCACAGACAGAGTGTGGTCCATCTCAGAAGGCGAGAGGGGCCCCGAAATATGGGCTGGGTAATTGCACAGGCTGAATGAGAGGATTATTCCAGTTATTTTGGGGAAGGGGCAGGGCTTTCCGGGAACTGGGCCACCGCCCGCTATTTGGCCTTCTATGGTTGGCCTCAGAACTGTCATGGCGTCTGTGGGTGTGTCATTTGGATGCTACTGTATTATAATGAGCATAAAATGCGACTCAAGGTCTACAGGAAGTCAGGTCTTCTGCCATCTTGGGCCTAGTAGGTTCTAACCAGTTTACGTCGTATCCTCAGCAGCTGTGTCATTCTTTTAAGGGCTGTGCCCTGCCCCCTTCCCTTCTGTGTCATCAGTATGAGTTGAAGGGAGAGATGACTGTGTCCTATGCTCCTCTCCTTCTGGTGGGAGGGTGCAGAGGGCCCAGCTGTGCCCTGAGTATCTGCGCAAGAGTGTTCGTTATGAGAGTCTGGAAACTTCTTGCCACTCAGACTTGGGGGCTCTCTAACCCAGTGTAGCCCAGTCCTGCGAGCGTCTGAGGACTTGAAAAGTCAGTGAGCCCCCCAAAAGGTGGATCGATCAGGGCAGACAGCTTAGCTGACCTGGAGAGGAAGGTGGGAGATCTACCAGGAGGGCAAGCCTCCCGGGCTGGTGCGGCCTTGGATCTGTATGTCTGTGCAGATCTGTGGTGAGCGAGAACATCTCTCTTTCGGGACACCAAATCCCCTTCAGTCCCCTCTGCTGGGTCTGCTAACTTCAGCAAATTTCCTCGGTGGCCGAAGATGCAGGACCAGAAAACAAGATCACAACCCAATTAAGTGATCGTAGAATGAGCCCGGTGCCAGCTGCTGGGGAACAAAGCAGGTTTGCAGGGACCTAAGGGCCCCTGAGGAAATGAGGACAAAGACGTTTCATTGCAAGTCTGTAAATAAACTTTCTTGTTTGATGAATAGGCATGACTCCAAGGGGTCAGGCCAGGGGATTTGTTACCTTGGGAGTGGCTGTGGAATTTTCTTTCCTGGAGATTTTCACAGCAGGTTACATTTTTATCTGTCTATAGTCATTCAGCTGTGAGCCATCCTGGAAGTGGGGAGGGAGTGGTAGCTTTGAGCCTCTGTTAATTGCGAGCACTGCTCTAGAGGAGGGATGGGGGGAACTGTGTATGGTCTATAGCTATGCTTTTACCACCGGCAAGTTTTCCTGTGGTTAGCCATAGAGGAATGACTTGTTCTCCATGGTGATTCAGAGTTCTTGGGATTCAGCGCATTAAATGAGCCCCTTAATCAGTATCCGGAATAGCGTAAGCATTCCAGAAGAGGAACAGATAGATATAAACCCAAAAAGTTGCTTGAGCTCATCCTGTAGGCTAAAAACAGCTTTTTAAAAGCCTGAATAAGTAAGGTTATAAACAGGTTGTTAGACTAAGTAACTGCATGTTTAATGTGAGAGGCAGCATGGTGTAGCAAATTCGCTCTGGAGCCAGACTTTAGGTTCAAGTCTTAATTCTCCTACTCACTAGCTGTGTGATCTTGGGCAAGTTCCTTAACCTCTCTGTGCCTCAGTTTATTCTATGAAAAGGAGAAAATAGCAATTCCTACTTCATTTGGACATTATAAGTATTAAATGAGTTCATTCATGTAAAGCACTTAGTACAGCACCTGACATATGAATAGTATGAAATAAAGTATCTCAGCTGTTATTGTGTTTGCCAAAATATTTATATTTTATGTATATAAAATATACCTGACATGGAGAGGAAGGTATATTTTATACCTTCTAATTTTTCTTTCCAGTTTTATTGAGAATATACCTCTAGTTTTTCTTTACAGTTTTATTGAGATATAACTGATATATATATATATATATATATGTAACTGTATAAGTTTAAGGTATACAGCATAATGGTTTGACTTACATATATTGTGATTACTGCAGTGAGTTTAGTTAATATCTGTCATCTCATATAGATATAATAAAAAAAGAAAAAGCCAAAAAAGAAAAAAAAATTTTTTTCCTTGAGATGAGAACTCTTAGGATTTACTGTTAGCTATAGGCATCATGTCGTACTACATCTCTAGTCCTTATTTATCTTATACCTGAGAGTTTGTACCTTCTGACTACCTTCATCCATTTCCCCTACCTCCAGGCCCCTGTCTCTGGTAACCACAAATCTGATCTCTTTTTTTTTTTTTTTTTTTTTTTTTTTGCGGTACGCGGGCCTCTCACTGCTGTGGCCTCTCCCGTTGCGGAGCACAGGCTCCGGACGCGCAGGCCCAGCGGCCATGGCTCACGGGCCCAGCCGCTCTGTGGCATGTGGGATCCTCCCGGACCGGGGCACGAACCCGTGTCTCCCGCATCGGCAGGCGGACTCTCAACCACTGCGCCACCAGGGAAGCCCTGATCTCTTTTTTGATGAGTTTTGTTTTGTTTTCAGATTCCACATAGAAGTGACATTACACAGTATTTGTCTTTCTCTGTCTGACTTATTTCATTTAGCATAATGCCCTCAAGATCCATCCATGTGTGTGGTTGCAAATGGCAGGATTTCCTTGTTTTTTATGAACAAATAATATTCTACTATATATATATATATATATGTATATATATATATCTACTATATATATATACACATATCCTTGGATGGACACCTAAGTTGCTTCCATATCTTGGCTATTGTAAATAATGCTGCTGTGAACATACAGATTTTTTCAAGTTAGTGTTTTTGTTTCCTTTGGATATATTCCCAGAAGTACAGTTTCTGGATGGTATGGTACTTCTACTTTAATTTTCTGAGGAACCTCCATACTGTTCTCCACAGTGGCTGCACCAGTTTACATTCCCACCAACAGTGCAGGAGGGTTCCCTTTTCTCCACACCCTCTCCAGCATTTGTTACCTCTTTTTCATGATGGCCGTTCTAACTGTTTTTGTGTGGCCAAAATTTTATTTGACTCTATTAAGAATATGGAAATGAATATCTCAGAGATTCCCACACTGAGTAAAAAAGTCCTCAGCCATGACTAGGTGATTTGTCAAGTTTATATAATTAGCGTAATCAGTAAGCATTTATTAAAACATGTCCAACTTCTTCAAATAGATTCTGAAGCTTTACATCCCATTCCTTCCCTTTTTGCTTTGCGTACTTCAGTCTGGTTGGGCTGTTATTTTCCTTGTGACATTGTACCCTTTTCTTTCTATAGTTCTTTTTCTCAGTTGCCTTTTTTTTTTTCTTTTGTTTTGGCCGCACTGCGGGTCTTGCGGGATCTTAGTTCCACGACCAAGGGTGGAACCCGGGCTTCAAGCACTGGAAGTATGGAGTCCTAACCACTGGCCCACCAGGGAATCCCCTCCTCTACCTTGGTATCTAATAGGAATCGTGTATATATCTTTTAGGGTACTTATCTCTTTCTGTATTGTTTTACAGCTTATTTGTGCTTTTTTCTGATTTTTTTCCTACTCCATGTAAACGTCTTGTATTTTCCATATCCACTAGCGTAAAGCCTTCTATATCATGAGTGTTTGAAACCATGTATTGAACTAAACTGAAGTAAGTCTTATAACGTAATGTTTGCTATGAAAAACTCCTATTCTTGGGACATCAGTGTTGAGTCCAACCACCTATGCATTTGGCAGCAGGCATTACTAGGGAGAGTGATTCAACAAAATTTTTATTCTCATGTAGGAAAATGTGTGTTCCTGGAAAAGGGCAGAAGTCTTCGCACCAGGGCCCAAAGGTAATATGGTATCGCATTCTGGTCAGTGTATTTTAACACGGACATTGACCAAGTGGGATATAGCCAAGGTTAGTGTCCTGGGGGAATGAAGGGATTATCTCTAAATGAAGAGGTGTCATAACCGTGGAGGTACAGCCTGGGTGAAGAAGGCTCTTATTGCCTTCAAGTATTTGAAGAGTTGTCATGGGGATAGTGCGGGAGTTAGGCTCTGAAATGCTTCAGAGGACAAAACTAGGACCAGTGGGTGGGAATTACCAAGAGGCAGATCTCAGTCTGCTATTAGGACATTCTAATAACTGTCACTCTTCATCAGTGGAAGGGGCTGCCGGAAACAGTGGTAAGCTCCCCAAGTGGAGGGTTTTTTAATTTTTATTTATTTTTTTAAATTTTAACATCTTTATTGGAGTATAATTGCTTTACAGTGGTGCGTTAGTTTCTGCTTTACAACAAAGTGAATCAGTTATACGTATATATACATCCCCATATCCCCTCCCTCTTGCATCTCCCTCCCTCCCACCCTCCCACCCTCCCTATCCCACCCCTCTAGGTGGTCACAAAGCACCGAGCTGATCTCCCTGTGCTATGCGGCTGCTTCCCACTAGCTATCTCGTTTACATGTGGTAGTGTGTATATGTCCATGCCACTCTCTCACTTCGTCACAGCTTACCCTTCCCCCTCCCCATATCCTCAAGTCCATGCTCTAGTAGGTCTGTGGTTTTTTTTTTTTTTTTTTTTTTTTGCGGTACGCTGGCCTCTCACTGTTGTGGCCTCTCCCGTTGCGGAGCACAGGCTCCGGACGCGCAGGCGCAGCGGCCATGGCTCACGGGCCCAGCCGCTCCGCGGCACGTGGGATCTTCCCGGACCGGGGCACGAACCCACCTCCCCTGCATCGGCAGGCGGACTCTCAACCACTGCGCCACCAGGGAAGCCCTAGTAGGTCTGTGTTTTATTCCCAAGTGGAGGTTTTTGAATGCAGGCTGGAAAATCTCCTGTCTGTGGGAGTGAGTGTTGGAGGGGGAGAGGGTTGGGCTTCATGACCTCCAAGATCCCTTTCACCCCTAAGATTAATTGATTTTATGGACGTCTGTATTTGTGCAAAGGATGGTGGGATAGATATCCTGAGTGGCACTGCATTCTGGATGCTGGCTAAGTTAGGGATAAAAAAAAAATTAATGGCTTATTTCTTTGCTTTTCCCAAGGACAGGTATGTTAGCTGTCATTCAGGGATTTTATAAAATCTGTTCAGTCTGATTTTCTTGTCTCATGGCTGAAGTGGAAGAAGGTGCTCATCGGGCTTTCTACTTGGTAACAGGCTAAACTGTGTTGCCACGAATTGTTTCCTGCGAATCTTGCTTTGAGCCCATTTTTATAGGCTGTCCTTAATACCAGGACTATATTTCTGTGCCTTGATAATTCATGCAAAGCTGCTCATATGCTCTGATGGTGGGGAGGGCGGGCGGGGGAGGTAGGTATAACCTCATAAAAACCTGAATTTCCTGCGAGACTCAAACAGTTTTCACACACTTTCTGCACTCCTGTGGATAATGGTATTGCTAGCTGACTCCCATGCTGCTAATGTATCCATGTGTCTTCTGTTTAGGACAAAACAAAGTGCAGTGTGTTGGCTGAAGCTGTCCCTTCATTTCTTCCTCCTCTGTCTCTCCTGGGCAGAGTCAGGGCTTTCTTGCCCTTGATAAAGACCATGTTTGCATTTTCATAGTAATTAGCAATGCACTCTTTTGCATTTTTTCCATAGTGCCGGTTTGTAGTCACACCGTCCGATGCAGAGCTTGCATTTATACCTTGTATTGACTGGATCATTTATATCAAAGACGCGTGCATCGCAGCTGCTATAACCTTACAGCTTAGTCTCCAGTAGACGTCTTCTCATCCACCATGTTACTGGAAGAGCGGGAAGCATTTCCTAATTCTTTTTTTTTTTTTTTTTTTTGCGGTATGCGGGCCTCTCACTGTTGTGGCCTCTCCCGCTGCGGAGCGCAGGCTCCGGACGCACAGGCTCAGTGGCCATGGCTCACGGGCCCAGCCGCTCCGCGGCACGTGGGATCCTCCCGGACCGGGGCACGAACCCGCGTCCCCCGCATCGGCAGGCGGATTCTCAACCACTGCGCCACCAGGGAAGCCCGCATTTCCTAATTCTGACTGAAAGGAAAACAAGGACCTCAGAGCTAAACTCATTTTCTCTTCGGACAGAGACGTTCCTCTCGAGAACAATTTTAACCACCTACCCAAGGCAGCACGACTTCCACAAGCCATTCAACAGACACCAATGATCTCAGCAGCCTCAAGGACCTCTCACAGGGCTGGATGGATTCCATCATGATACTTTCCTGACCAAGGATTAGAAGGCTCTGCAAAGTTCAGTGTAAACATTACGGTTCCCCGAGTGTCAAGTTTGCTTTAAAATTGGAATCAGAGTACTCAGAAATGTTTGTTTAAAAATTCCCCTTTGGGGCTTCCCTGGTGGCACAGTGGTTGAGAGTTCACCTGCCAATGCAGGGGACACGGGTTCGTGCCCTGGTCCGGGAAGATCCCACATGTCGCAGAGTGGCTGGGCCTGTGAGCCGTGGCCGCTGAGCCTGCGTGTCCAGAGCCTGAGCTCTGCAACAGGAGAGGCCACAACAGTGAGAGGCCCGCGTACCACAAAAAAAAAAAAAAAAAAAAAAAATTCCCCTTAGAAGAAACCTGGGTACATACATGATGATCTGAAAATCCAAGAGGAACCTGGAAAAATCCCTATCACAGCCAGATGGAGTCAGAATATCTGCAGGAGCTACTGTCTCTCATGCTGCTTTTAGAAATGAAACAGTTCTTGGGACTTCCCTGGTGGCTCAGTGGTTAAGAATACGCCTGCCAGTGCAGGGGACATGGGTTCGAGCCCTGATCCGGGAAGATCGCACATGCCGCGGAGCAACTAAGCCCGTGTGCCACAGCTACTGAGCCTGTGCGCTAGAGCCCGCGAGCCACAACTACTGAGCCCACGTGCCACAACTACTGAAGCCCGCGTGCCACAGCTACTGAGCCTGTGCTCTAGAGCCCGCGAGCCACAACTACTGAGCCTGCATGCCACAGCTGAGCCCGCGTGCCACAGCTACTGAGCCTGCACTCTAGAGCCCATGAGACACAACTACTGAGCCCGCGTGCCACAACTCCTGAAGCCTGCGCACCTAGAGCCTGTGCTCCACAACAAGAGAAGCCACTGCAATGAGAAGCCTGTGCACCACAAAGAAGAGTAGCCCCCACTCGCTGCAACTAGAGAAAGCCCGCGCACAGCAACAAAGACCCAATGCAGCCAAAAAAATTAATAAATAAAATTTTTTTTAATTAAGAAAAAAAATGAAATAGTTCTATAGTACAACAGAGTAATGCTCTTTTACACAGGAATGTAAAAATTTATACCAATGCAGAAAATAAATGATAATATCTGTGAATTTTCTGTTTACCTCTAAATAAAATTTTGCTGGACTTTTAATTTTACAAAAAAGAAAATAAAAGAGAACAATGTCCCACCTCAACCCCCAGGTTTGCACTCTCTCTGGGCTCCCCCTGGAGTACTAAACAGTGAGATTATTCCAGAAATTCTGGGTGTCTCAGGGTGGTTGAAAACAGGAATTGGCTTTAATTAAATTGAACCACAAAATAAACAGTCTTTTAGTGGAGGGGCATTCCCCTGACTTTTCACCTGCCAAAACTGTCCTCACCATACTTATTTTGGGAAAAGCTTTGTTGCTAGCAGAATCCGGATTTAATGAAACTGAAGGACCCAAAATGGAGTTCAGTTAATTTAAGCAACAATGGGGGATATTATATGTATTAATAATGTTTTTCTTAATTTATATTAGGTTAAGAACCTATTCTTCTTAAAATAATTACTGAACTTTACAAACAGAGCTTCTGAACAAACAAAAACATCTCAAGATCTAACCTAGAAGGGAGACTAAGAGAGGGAAAACGAGCCTTTGGTAATCATTCACCTAAGACAGCTGTCTGTTCTCAGCTCTTGTTGGCAGTATTTGTCCTTTTCTGAAATTCACTAACAACAGAAAAAGGAAGAAAGGAGGTTTTTTTGCTTCTTCTCTGCAAATCAGTGGACAAAATTTGATGCAAAAAACAAGCTCAATTTTCTAGTTCTTCCTTGGGATCAGGAGGTAGCCATATAACATTTCTTCTCTCTGCGCTTACATTTTGTGCTGTTCTCAGTGTTTTATTTTGGACGTGATTGGTTCCACATACCACCAGCTAGAGCAGAAAGAAATAATTTCTCCAGGAGGTGTCCAAGCTATTAGGATATTACTATAGAAACAGGCTGTCAGCACTGACATTCTCCACACATCAACCTTTGTTTATATAGAAAATGAACTATTTTAAACCATCCTGATTGCACTTGGCCCCCACCTCCACTAACTGAGCCATCGTCTGCTTTGGATTTTGGTGCCATTCTCACAATTTTTTATTCCACTAAATTAAAATTGGTGGGATTCTTCTTGCTTGTATGTTACATCTGCAGTGTGTACTGTTGCAATCTGCATACAGGGAACCTTGAATGGTCCTGCCCAGCTTCTGCAACGTGATCAGAAATGCCATCTCATTTTATCACTGTTGGATCATGTTACCTGAACTTTACTTAGACTTTTATGAGCAAAGTTGGGAGTTCATCATCACCAACTTTAATCCTCAGAGGTCAGGCTCTTAACCACACAGTAGCAAGGAACTGTTTGGGGAACACGTACTGTCATCTTTAGAATAAAATCCGTCAGGCTTTAGAAACTCTTGGTTTAGATATTAAGTTCAGTTATGTGCTAATTAAATCATCATAGCTTTCCAAGTGTCAAGGTGGTTTTAATATCCCTAACTAAGGGAAAAATTCAGAGTGAAACTTTAAAAATAAAGAATAGGGCAGAGAGGGATAGGGGAATTAAGATTTCTATCATCTGGTATACAAAATCAGAGATGTTTCTTACTTTAAAAGAATCACAGCATTATTCCTTGCTTGCTGAAAAAGTTTCTTTCCCCCAGTGACTTCTCTTGGCCTTTTTAACATGGTACCAAATTTGGCGATGGAGCATTCTACCTTGTGAAATTCAGGCTACTGGGAGGCTGTACAGTGTGCAGAAGAGAGAGGAGATCCCAGGGGTGAAATGCTTCCTGCTGGAATTACTGGTGTCCCTGGAATGTTATAATGCCACCACTCTCTCTGATTGTCATTGTCATGACAGTGCAAGTGGCTAAACATGGCTACTTGTAATACACACGATATTAGGACTTCAATTATTCCAATTCTTGCTTACTTAAGGTCAATTCAACATACATGAAAGAGAGTTTTAAAACCCACATCATCCCCATAAGGTTAACAGCTGATCTTTCAGCAGAAACTCTGCAATCCAGAGGGAGTGACAGGACATATTTAAAGTGATGAAGGAGAAAAACCTACAACCAAAATTACTCTACCCAGCAAGGATCTCATTCAGATTTGATGGAGAAATTAAAAATTTACAGACAAGCAAAAGCTAAGAGAATTCAGCACCACCAAACCAGCTTTACAACAAATGCTAAAGGAACTTCTCTAGGCAGGAAACACAAGAGAAGGAAAAGACCTACAATAACAAAGCCAAAACAATTAAGAAAATGGTAATAGGAACATACATATCAATAATTACCTTAAATGTAAATGGCTTAAATGCTCCAACCAAAAGACATAGACTGGCTGAATGAATACAAAAACAAGATCCATATATATGCTGTCTACAAGAGACCCACCTCAGACCTAGGGACACATACAGACTGAAAGTGAGGGGATGGAAAAAGATATTCCATGCAAATGGAAATCAAAAGAAAGCTGGAGTAGCAATTCTCATATCAGGCAAAATAGACATTAAAACAAAGACTATTAAAAGAGACAAAGAAGGACACTCCATTATGATCAAGGGGTTGTTCCAAGAAGAAGATATAACAATTGTAAATATTTATGCACCCAACATAGGAGCACCTCAATACATAAGGCAAATACTAACAGCCATAAAAGGGGAAATCGACAGTAACACACATAGTAGGGGCCTTTAACACCCCACTTTCACCAATGGACAGATCATCCAAAATGAAAATAAATAAGGAAACAGAAGCTTTAAATGATACATTAAACAAGATGGATTTAATTGATATTTATAGGACATTCCATCCAAAAACAACCGAATACACATTTTTCTCAAGTGCTCATGGAACATTCTCCAGGATAGATCATATATTGGATCACAAATCTAGCCTTGGCAAAATTAAGAAAATTGAAATCGTATCAAGTATCTTTTCCAACCACAATGCTATGAGATTAGATTTCAATCATAGGAAAAGATCTGTAAAAAATACAAACACATAGAGGCTAAACAATACACTACTTAATGACGAAGTGATCACTGAAGAAATAAAGAGGAAATAAAAAAATACTTAGAAACAAATGACAATGGAGACACGATGACCCAAAACCTATGGGATACAGCAAAAGCAGTTCTAAGAGGGAAGTTTATAGCAATACAATCAAACCTTAAGAAACAGGAAACATCTCGAATAAACAAACTAACTTTGCACCTAAAGCAATTAGAGAAAGAAGAACAAAAAACCCCAAATTTAGCAGAAAGAAAGAAATCATAAAGATCAGATCAGAAATAAATGAAAAAGAAATGAAGGAAACAATAGCAAAGATCAATAAAACTAAAAGCTGGTTCTTTGAGAAGAGAAACAAAATTGATAAACCATTAGCCAGACTCATCAAGAAAAGAAGGGAGAAGACTCAAATCAATAGAATTAGAAATGAATAAGGAGATGTAACAACTGACACTGCAGAAATACAAAAGATCATGAGAGTTTACTGGAAGCAATTCTATGCCAGTAAAATAGAAAACCTGGAAGAAAGGGACGAATTCTTAGAAATGCACCACCTGCCAAGACTGAATCAGGAAGAAATAGAAAATATGAACAGACCAATCACAAGCACTGAAATTGAAACTGTGATGAAAAATGTTCCAACAAACAAAAGCCCAGGACCAGATGGCTTCACAGGCGAATTCTATCAAACATTTAGAGAAGAGCTAACACCTATCCTTCTCAAACTCTTCCAAAATATAACAGAGGGAGGAACACTCCCAGACTCATTCTACAAGGCCACCATCACCCTGATACCAAAACCAGACAAAGATGTCACAAAGAAAGAAAACTACAGGCCAATATCACTGATGAACATAGATGCAAAAATCCTCAACAAAATACTAGCAAACAGAATCCAACAGCACATTAAAAGGATCATACACCATGATCAAGTGGGGCTTATTCCAGGAATGCAAGGATTCTTCAATATATGCAAATCAATCAACGTGATGCACCATATTAACACATTGTAGGAGAAAAACCATATGATCATCTCAATAGATGCAGAGAAAGCTTTCGACAAAATTCAACGCCCATTTATGATAAAAATCCTGCAGAAAGTAGGCATAGAGGGAACTTTCCTCAACATAATAAAGGCCATATATGGCAAACCCACAGCCAACATCATCCTCAATGGTGAAAAACTGAAACCATTTCCACGAAGATCAGGAACAAGACAAGGTTGCCCACTCTCACCAATCTTATTCAACATAGTTATGGAAGTTTTAGCCACAGCAATCAGAGAAGAAAAACATGAAATGAATCCAAATTGGAAACAAAGAAGTAAAGCTGTCACTGTTTGCAGGTGACATGATAGTATACATAGAGAATCCTAAAGATGTTACCAGAAAACTACTAGAGCTAATCAATGAATTTGGTAAAGTAGCAGGATACAAAATAAGGGCACAGAAATATCTTGCATTCCTATACACTAATGATGAAAAATCTGAAAGTGAAATTAAGAAAACACTCCCATTTACCACTGCAACAAAAAGAATAAAATATCTATGAATAAACCTGCCTAAGGAGACAAAAGACCTGTATGCAAAAAATTATAAGACATTGATGAAAGAAATTAAAGATGATACAAATAGATGGAGAGATATACCATGTTCTTAGATTGGAAGAATCAACATTGTGAAAATGACTCTACGACCCAAAGCAATCTACAGATTCAATGAAATCCCTATCAAACCACCAATGGCATTTTTCACAGAACTAGAACAAAAAATTTCACAATTTGTATGGAAAGACAAAAGACCCCAAGTAGCCAAAGCAATCTTGAGGCAAAAAAAAGGAGCTGGAGGAATCAGGCTCCCTGACTTCAGACTATACTACAAAGCGACAGAAATCAGGACAGTATGGTACTGGCACAAAAACAGAAATATAGATCAATGGAACAGGATAGAAAGCCTGGAGATAAACCCACGCACATATGGTTACCTTATCTTTGATAAAAGAAGCAAGAATATACAGTGGAGAAAAGACAGCCTCTTCAATAAGTGGTGCTGGGAAAACTGGACAGCTACATGTAAAAGAATGAAATTAGAACACTCCCTAACATCATACACAAAAATAAACTCAAAATGGGTTAAAGACCTAAGTGTAAGGCCAGACACTATCAAACTCTTAGAGGAAAACATAGGCAGAACACTCTATGACATAAATCACAGCAAGATCCTTTTTGACCCACCTCCTAGAGAAATGGAAATAAAAACAAAAATAAACAAATGGGACCTAATGAAGCTTAAAAGCTTTTGCACAGCAAAGGAAACCATAAACAAGACGGGAAGACAACCCTCAGAATGGGAGAAAATATTTGCAAATGAAGCAACTGACAAAGGATTAATCTCCAAAATTTACAAGCAGCTCAGGCAGCTCAATATCAAAAAAAGAAACAGGGCTTCCCTGGTGGCGCAGTGGTTGAGAGTCTGCCTGCCGATGCAGGGGACACGGGTTCGTGCCCCGGTCCGGGAGGATCCCACGTGCCGCGGAGCGGCTGGGCCCGTGAGCCGTGGCCGCTGAGCCTGCGCGTCCGGAGCCTGTGCTCCGCAACGGGAGAGGCCACAGCAGGGAGAGGCCCGCGTACCGCAAACAAACAAACAAACAAGCCAATCCAAAAATGGGCAGAAGACCTAAATAGACATTTCTCCAAAGAAGATATACAGATTGCCAACAAACACATGAAAGAATGCTCAACATCATTAATCATTAGAGAAATGCAAATCAAAACTACAATGAGGTATCACCTCACTCCGGTCAGAATGGCCATCATCAAAATATCTACAAACAATAAGTGCTGGAGAGGGTGTGGAGAAAAGGGACCCCTCTTGCACTGCTGGTGGGAATGTCAATTGATACAGCCACTATGAAAAACAGTATGGAGGTTCCTTAAAAAACTACAAATAGAACTACCATACGACCCAGCAATCCCACTACTGGGCATATACCCGGAGAAAAACATAATTGAAAAAGGGTCATGTTCCACAATGTTCATTACAACTGTATTTACAATAGCCAGGACATGGAAGCAACCTAAGTGTCTATGAACAGATGAATGGATAAAGAAGAGGTGGCACATATATACAGTGGAATATTACTCAGACATAAAGAGAAACGAAATTGAGTTATTTGTAGTGAGGTGGATGGACCTAGAGTCTGTCATACAGAGTGAAGTAAGTCAGAAAGAGAAAAACGAATACCGTATGCTAACATATATATATGGAATCTTAAAAAAAAAATCGTCATGAAGAACTCAGGGGCAAGATAGGAACAAAGATACAGACCTAATAGAGAATGGACTTGAGGATACGGGGAGGGGGAAGGGTAATCTGGGACGAAGTGAGAGAGTGACATGGACATATATACCCTAGCAAATGTAAATTAGATAGCTAGTGGGAAGCAGCCGCATGGCACAGAGAGATCAGCTCGGTGCTCTGTGACCACCTAGAGGGGTGGGATAGGGAGGGTGGGAGGCAGATGCAAGAGGGAGGGGATATGGGAACATACGTATATGTATAACTGATTCACTTTGTTATACAGCAGAAACTAACACACCATTGTAAAGCAATTATACTCCAATAACGATGTTTAAAATAAGTAAATAAAACCCACATCATCAGCCAGTTGACTCTATCTTCGTCGCATTTATTCCATTTATCCTGTGATCATTTGCTAAGAGAAACTGTCAGTTGCCAAGTGTCACTTCTGTAGCCAAAGTCTGACTCATTACTTACTGCTTGGAGTGGGGTGGAGGGTTTTGAGGGAACAGCAAGGATGTCGCGGTTAAGACTTGTCATTCTTTGTAGAGCATGGACACCATGGGCTTTGTTGCTGAAAGTAATGATACCAGACACGTGCATAGAGAATGGCTGCGAGAGTGTTAGGGAGATTCTGTGAGACAAGAAGGAACACTTAAGGGACGATACAGAAGAGGCTACCTCATGCTGTAGGTGGGGACAGGCAAAGGCAGGCAGGGGCGAAGCCAAGACAGGGCCACAGAGGTTTCATTAGCTAGGGACCTTCGCCCCTATTTGTCCTCTAACTGAGAACGGGGTTGTAAATGGTGACTTCTGTGACATTTGTCTCCAGGGTCCCTCTCTGCCATTTCTGTGCCGTTTCTCTTCTGCTTGGTAGCCTATGAGCTTTGCCATCTCTGTGTTCATATCATTTGTGAGTGTTGTGCTGTTCCTCCATAGCTTCTCCCATTTTCCTAATGTATTTTATCTAATTCTGAAATATTAGATGACAGTCATCAGTTGTTCTAGGACCGATGTATTTTTTCCTGGGATGCGGTAGCTGTCCCAGTATATGACTTGGGTCATTCCTCCTTTTTTCTTACATTTGCGTGGGATCCCAGCACCTTCCTCTGTGTGACTCAAGGCAAAATGTGCTGAGTTTTCCTGTATTTTTAGGAGTCCCTTTGTAAGAGGTGGAAGTGGCCCAGGAAAGCTTTCCTGGCGTCATGGCTGTTGCCAGGCATTAAAAAATGTGGCCTCTCTTCTGCTCTCAGATTCTGTTCTCAGTGTGCTATCTCAGGCCGCTGCTTTGTTCATCTGGAAGGTTTAGTTGAGCTTTCTGAGAGCCTTGATCTCGATGGCCCAGATCACCCCCTTCCTGCCCTGCCTGCCCTCTTTCTTGCTGCCCTCGTGGGGTGCTAAGCCTTTCTGCACATACTTCTAACGAGAGCCTGTGGATGCCCTGTAGGTTGTGTGGTGTCCCACTTGGCGTGTGCTTCTTCTTCTGGGCGTGTTCCCCAGTGGCCGGCTTCCAGTTTCCCAGCTCAGGACTGTCAGATCTCCTCTGCCTCTGCTGCTTTCCTAAAACCACTTACCTGCAGCGTCAGGCTGCTGGGGGACGGGGAAGGAGGAAAGAGAGAGACGTGCCCCATCCCTGCTGTTTCTGGAGGATTCCTTTTCATCAGTGTTCTCTCTCTGTCTCCCTCCCACCCCTTTTCGTTCTATTACTCTGTTTTGTGTGGGGATTTGGAGAGATTCACAAATTTCTCCAGCAAGTCTCCATCTTGCCCTTCTCAGAAGACCCCTTGTATTGGTCAGAGTTCTCCAGAGAAACAAAACCAATATATATATAATGATTTAACAATTATATATCATACACACACACACACACACATATATATATATGTGATTTATTATAGGAATTGGCTCCTGCAATTATAGAAGTTGAGAAGGCCCGTGGTCTGCTGACAGCCAGCTGGAGAACTAGGAAATCCCATGCTGTAATTCAGCACAAGTCAGATGCCTAAAAACCAGGCGCCCCCTTGATGGAGGGCAGGAGGATGTGGATGTCCAGGCTCCGGCAGAGAGAGCAGATTCTCTTCCTCTGCCTTTTTTGTTCTATTCAGACCCTTAATGGATTGGGTGATGCCCTCCCGCACTGGAGAGCACAGTCTCCTTTACTCAGTCTACCATTTCAAATGCTAATCGCTTCTGGAAACACCCTCGCAGACACATCCGGAAATAATGTTTTACCAATTATCTGGGCATCCTTTAGCCCAATGGAGTTGCCATAAAGTTAAGCAGCACCCTCCTTCCCATCTAGGTTGAAATCATTCTTCCTTTGGATTCCTTCTTTGGGTTCCAGTGTTTCAGATCTCAACTCTCTTTGGGCAGTCAATTCTTTGATGATTCCAATACATTTTTATAGTTCCTTCATCTAATCTCCCCTTTTTATGTGGTCTTTAAGGGCTGTATCCCTAGCTTTTTTTTTTTCCATATTTTTTGGGGCAATCTTTACCCACTATTTTTAAATCTTTTTCTCTTTGGTGAACATTTCTCTGATACAAATCCAATTCCTAGTTCTCTGCTAAACCTCGGACCTTTGTTTCAGGTTGCTAGTCTGATGTACAACAGGTGAATTAAATTTGGAAAATTCCAAAATGAAACTCTTCAGTTTCCCATTAAAAACGATTTTACCATAATTCAATGGCCAGAATCAATTTCTCAGAAACCACATAGTCATTCTGGCTTCTTCCCTAGACTCCTCTATTCTGAGTCTCTAACTTCTGTCAATTCCAGCACTGCTATGGTCTGAATGTTTGTGTCCCCTCACCCCCAATTCATAAGTTGAAATCCTGATCCCAAATGTGATGCTATTAGGAGGTGGGGATTTGGGGAGGTAATTAGGTCATGAGGCTGAAACCTTATCAAAGAGACATCAGAGGATGTATTATTGTACAGCCTGGTGACTATAGTTAATAATACACTATTGTATATTTGAAAGTTACTAAGAGAATAGATCTTAAAAGTTCTCATCACAAGAAAAAAAATTGTGGATGTTAACTAAACTTACTGTGGTAATCATTTCACAATATATACATACATCAAATAGTTATGTTGTATACCTTGAAATAATACAATGTTATTAGTATATTGTAGTGTTTACAATGTATACCTTGTATACCTTGAACTAATACAATGTTATATGTCAATTAAATCTCAATAATTTTCTTAAAAATTAAAAGATTGAAACAGAAAAAAATTCTACTGTTCAAGTTAGTATTATGTAGACGATCAAGCTAATATTGCCTTAACACCATTAAGATAAATTAGACCTTTACATGTTTTGAATAAATGTATTTATAAGAAAGGTTTAGTAAGCCATTACATTTTTATAAAAAATTGAGCTTGCCTCAGTGTATATCAACATCATTTTATAAACATCATTAATTTTTCACATTAACAATTGCTTTCATAACTTATGTAATTGAGCAGTGCTTCAAAGGCATTGAAACTAAAGGCACAGAAATTTAGCAGAAAAATAAAGCAGTAAATTTATTAGCACAAGATGAACTTTTGTCTTCAAGAAAATATTGCTGTATATATGGGATCAGTCTACTCTATAACATTGCTGGGAAATTTGTTGTCACTTTAAAATGCTTTTTCCTTTGCTTTCAGTTTTTCTGGCAAGCAAAACACTGTTCAGAAGCTCAGTGTCATAAAAGGAAAAATTTGTTTCTGATCTTCTTCTTCCCTGAGTCAAGAGGATCTTATATGTTCCTCTTTGACTTTCTCTTCTCTTGAAGCTTTATTTGTAGCCCCAACTTCCTCATATCTGAGTCAGTTTTTCTGAGATAGACATTGTTTGTTAGCTTGTTTGTTTTTATTACATACATGCAGTCCTTTTTTAATATTTGACGAACTTCTTTCATCAATATTTTGGTACATGAAAGCAAACTCTTATCACTAGCATTAGTGATTTTGTTTATTGTTCTCCTCCTATATTCTCTCATTAAGTTAAAAATCTAGAATGGTGGGTCTCTACCTTGTTTCTGAAATAATTTAGTCTAATCATTGGTCGTGATATCTCTAACTTTTGTTTAACTAAGAAGGTTTGGTTGGTACCATCTTTAGAACATGAAAAGTGATATTTATAGCTAGCTGTCCTGTTATTACACATCTATAAAATGATTTTAATCTTCATTTAGTCTTTATATTTTATTATTTAAAAAATTCCTTTTAAAGTCTTTCTTTCATTTTTCAGCTTTAAATTATTTTTTGTTTTGCTAAAGAAAATTTGATAAAGATATATTTTCTCTTAATTTAAGTAGTATAACTTTTTTTTTTTTTTTTTTAGAGAAATGAGTATTGCTAAAGCTGTTGTCATCCAGTGCCATTTTGGAGTTAATGAAAGGAAAGTTATTCTAACATATTTTGCAGAGAGAAGAGTAATTTCAAATAGATAGGCCACATTAATTCCAGCCTGGAAATCAGCCACTAGAAAAACTTAAACATTCAATATTGCTTTTTAGAAATCTGAAAACCTCATGTTAAAATGAGAAGAGGGGTCAGAAGTTCAAGTCTTCTCTAAAAAAAATGGGGATATTTAACTTTTTTTTAAGTGAAAGGAACATCTAATGAGCCTTGTTTATAATGTATAAATAAAGAAATGCATCTCATTTTTGCAAAATCTAAGTTATGCAATCATTTTATATGCAAGAACGCTAATGGAGAAGATTGGGTACTTCTTGAAATTCAGTTGGCCTGACCCTTAAAAGCTTCAGGGACCTCTCCTTCTCAGAAACTTGACTAAACCAAATTTTAACTGCCAGCTTGCACCCAGGAGTACATTGACAAGAGCGAAAACTTTCCTCGTGGATATGCTTGTAATGTCTTTTCCAGGAGTTGTAGGCGTAGCCAGATGCGTTTTTCCTCAGATCTTTAGAATATGTATATAGGTACGTTCTTTTATAGTGATATAATATTAATGTAGGGAAGCTTTTTCTTAAACTGAAGTATAGTTGATTTACAATGTTGTGTTAGTTTCTGGATTTAGCAAAGTGATTCTGCATATTTATACATATTCTATTCTGTATTCTTTTCCATTATGGTTTATTACAGGATACTGAATATAGTTCCCTGTGCTCTACAGTAGGACCTTTTTGTTTATCTATTTCATATCTAGTAGTTTGTATCTGCTAATCCCAAACTCCTAATTTATCCCTCCTCGTACCCCCTTTCCGTTTTGAACCATAAGTTTGTTTTCTATGTCTGTGAGGCTGTTTCTTTTTCATAAATAAGTTCATTTGTGTCATTTTATAGTATGATATTTGTCTCTCTCTGTCCGACTTACTTCACTTAGTATGATAATTTCTAGGTCCATCCATGTTGCTGCAAATGCCATTATTTTATTCTTTTTATTATGGCTGAGTAGTATTCCATTGTGTATATATACCACTTCTTCTTTATCCATTCATCTGTTGATGGACACTTAAGTTGCTTCCATGTCTTGGCTATTGTAAATAGTGCTGCTATGAACATTGGGGTGCATGTGTTTTTTTGAATTAGAGTTTTCTCTGGATATATGCCCAGGAGTGGGATTGCTGGGTCATATGGTAATTCTGTTTTTTAGTTTTTTAAGGAAGCTCCACACTGTTTTCCATAGTGGCTACACCAATTTACATTCCCACCAACAGTGTAGGGGGGTTTGTAGGGAGACATTTTGAGCTTTAGATTCACAAAAGAGGTGAGAAAGTATGTAGTTTAGACAAGGTAGGAGTTAGGATAGGGCCAAATGAAAGTTAAGTAGAGAAAGGAAGAAGGCAAAGATGTAAAAAAGTGTTGATAACACTATTTGTGTAATTATTTTCACATCAACTTCTGATTTCTCCCACCAGACTTACTCTTTTCTTCCCATCCCACGACTGATGGACCCCGCTTCACTAACACCATAAATTTGGATCCTCAGACCCAAAACTTCCTTGAGTCATCCTTAAGTCTTCTTCTTTCATATCCCACATCCAATCTATCAGCAAATCCCATTGGCATTACATTCATAATATATCACAGTTTCTCACCACTTCCACCTCCACCACCCTCATCACCATAATCTTTTTCACCAGGACAGTTACAATAGCCTTCTATTTGGAATTCCCAGTTTCTTCTCTTGTCCCCTTACTTGCTTTCTTGTGCTGCCCAGCAGCCAGAATAATCCTTTAAAAATGTAAATCAGATCATTTCCCTCCCCTGCTCAGACCTGCTATGCCTTACCGTCACATTTGGTACAAGGCGCCACATCAGTGGTTCTCAAGCGTGGCTACACATTAGAATCACCTGGGGAGTATTGACAAATTACTGTTGATTTGCATCATCACAAATCAAGTGAAATCAGATCTCTGGGATCAGGACCTAGCATGTGTGAATTTTTAAAGTTCCCCAGGTGTTTCAGAGGCACAGTGAGGGGTGAGAGTCCTCTCTGGCTACCCTCCAACCCCATTGCCTACCACTGTCTGCTCTGTCCCCCCACTTTGACTTCCTTGTTGCTCCTCAAGCCCACCAAGGATATCTACGACTCAAAGCCTTTGCCAACTGCTACCATTCACTCTGCTGGCGACAAGGTCATTACCGCACTCCATTCAGATCTCCACTCAAATGTCACCTTCTCAAAGAGGTCTCATAATAGTTCATTAAAAAATGATGTACAGTGTGGAAAACAATATATCATTTAAATTACTTATGAAGTAAAGCCATTCACCTCCCCCGGCCTTGTGCTTTATTAGAATAATTTTGACTGTAAAATAGCATTTCCTTTATGAGAATTTATATATATGTTTTTGTAGAAGTTTCCCAAAGGTAAGATAAGGGGAAGGAAAAAATAATCCTAAATCCTTTATCCCTTGGTGGCCAGTTCTCCTAGTGTGATGGGCTTTAGCGCCTGTCTGGGCTGAAATCCCAGCCCTGCACCTCGAGCTGTACAACTCTGGATAGGTTATCTAAACTCTCTGAACATCTGAGCATCATTATCAGAAGATTGCATTGAGAATTAATTTATCTCATTCCTTGGACTTCTCTTGTGGTGCAGTGGTCAAGAATCCACCTGCCAACGCAGGGGACATGGGTTCAATCCCTGGTCCGGGAAGATCCCACATGGCACGGAGCAACTAAGCCTGTGCGCCACAACTACTGAACCTGTGCTCTAGAGCCCGTGAGCCACAACTCCTGAGCCCATGTGCCACAACTACTGAAGCCTGTGCGCCTAGAGCCCGTGCACCACAACAAGAGAAGCCACTGCAACGAGAAGCACACACACCACAAGGAAGAGTAGCCCCCGCTCGCCGCAACTAGAGAAAGCCCGCGCGCAGCGACAAAGAGCCAATGCAGCCAAAAATAAAGAAATATAATAAATAAATTTATTTTAAAAAGAAAGAATTAATTTAGCTCATTCCTGCTAGTACTAGGTACATAGTGAAGGCTCAGTAAATGTTGGCAATTACTAGCTCTTAGAGTAGTGGAGCTAAATGTTTTGATTGAGATTTTTATGAAAACTATGGACGTTTCCTCAGAATAAAATACTTGTACACAGGACGTTTTGCGTATATTTTCAGGAGTCTCGCCAACTCCTTGAGGCTCTTTCGTAATTAAGAGCAGCTGAGAGGGACTGAGATTCTGTGTACAAGGGGAGGGATTGCCTAGATAAGCACAAGGTCCGTTGCTATGTATGAAAAATCGGTAAATTTGATAATGGCAGGATATGGAATTCTCTTCTGTTTGCATCTGTTTTCTCATTGAAGTAAGAAGCAAAGACATTGGCTGAGAATGAGGAGGGGAGGGGATGTGGGAGGCCTAAGGAGAGAAAAGTGAAGAATTGGAAGAGTGAGAGAGTGAACTGCACAGGGACAATGTAGCAGGATCGCCAGGCAGCACTGGGACACACCTGAGGTTTGCGCTCGCAAATTCACAGAGAGGCCAGGCCACTGCTGAGCACACATGCAGAGCAGGAGCGTCGGTGAGGGGGAATTCCCTGGCGGTCCGGTGGTTAGGACTCCGCCCTTTCACTGCTGAGGACCTGGGTTCGATCCCTGGTCAGGGAACTAAGATCCCACAAGCTGTGCAGCACAGCCAGAAAAAAAAAAGAAAGAAAAGAAAAGGATCAATGAGTATAATGAAGTTTGGGTATTTCCAGATGAGCCCCATGGAAGGAGAGGTAAGGGAATTGCGGTGTGTGATACGTTCCTCGTGTGACTTCTACCCCTCGTTACAGCGTTTGTTCGAGAATCTTGGACTGTGTGGTGGCGTGC
Organism: Kogia breviceps; assembly: GCF_026419965.1. NCBI lineage: Eukaryota > Metazoa > Chordata > Mammalia > Artiodactyla > Physeteridae > Kogia > Kogia breviceps. The sequence continues at coordinate 1,315,416 of NC_081322.1, forward strand.
AGACCCTCTGTTACCGGGAAGTGATGGGTGCTCCATCATGGGAGGAGCAGGAGTGCCCTCCCTTTCCTCCCCCTCGCCACTTATCTCTTCCCTGCCGGCAGCCGGAGGAATCAGAATCCCTGTCTTCTGTTGCCTTGCGGGGAGGAGGTAACCTTCTGAGCTGGGCAGGGAGGGAATCCACTCTAAAATAGACTCTCTTGGGCTTCCCTGGTGGCGCAGTGGTTGAGAATCCACCTGCCGCTGCAGGGGACACAGGTTCGCGCCCCGGTCCGGGAAGATCCCACGTGCTGCGGAGCGGCTGGGCCCGTGAGCCGTGGCCGCTGCGCCTGCGCGTCCGGAGCCTGCGCTCCGCAACGGGAGAGGCCACAGCGGTGAGAGGCCCGCATATCACGAAAAAAAATAAAATAAAATAAAATAGACTCTCTTGCCTCTTTCCACCTGTTACTACATCAGGTAACTGTATTACTTAGGCTAACCCCACCTTAGGTAACTACATTCCTGGCAATAGAATGTTCAGTTGTATTATCAAAGTGTTCTCTGATAATCAAGCTGCCTATGCAGTTAATGAACCATTTTCCAGGGGAAAAGTACTTAGTGCATAAAAAGGCAGGTTCATACTGAATTTCCATGACTTAAAGTTTGGGGAAATATATGCCTCATTTCACTTGCCTTAAAGGGTAGGAAAATAAAAACAAATGAAGTTAAGGGCGCAACTTTCCCTGCTCTTTTTGCAAAAGTGTACTCAATCAATTCCTCTACCTGTTTGACTCCACTGGGAGCATTTTATTTTTCTCCATCGACTTGTTCCTGCTAAGGCCTTGAGAACAGGAGTTGCTAGCAGTTTTCTGCCCGTTCCTGCCAGAATTTGCACTGGGATGAAACATGACGCAGGGAAGCCAGAGACCAGAAGGGAAGCCAGCACTTTCTGCTGCTGCCACCTCCATAGGATCTGGGCTTCTCCTTTCAAGATTGGGTCCCAGGATTAGAGCTCTTTCCCTTCCTATTATATATAGCCCTTTGTTTTCTCAAGCAAAAGTTATTTTCCCAGCTGGTGTGGAGGTCCAGGGCACGTGCTACTGAGGCAGGAAATGAAGCACGCGCTCCTCTCTGCTCATCAGTAGAAAGGCGGTGTGAAATGATAGTGGGCAAAGACAGGCTTCCAAAGTCAGCTAGACCCGAGCTGGAGTATGATTTATTGCAAGTTGCAATGAATATAATTCCTCCTCTTCCTCCTCCTTCTCCTCTTTCTTCTTTTCCAGGGTGTTCTATGACCTATGACAAAAGCATTGAAATCAAACTGGCTTCAACCGTAAGGATTTTATGGGCTTGTGAATTTGGAAATGCTAGGTAAGACGGCTTCCGAGCCACCTAACCCCGGGGCCCTTGCCCCCTCATTTGTACTTCTTTAGCTCTTTGCTCCTTAGTGGACTGACTTCATTCCCAGGTTGGCAGCAGCTCTGGGCCTTGCATCACAAAGAACAATTTTTGAGGAATGTCCAAAATGTCTTCCAGAAGGCAGGGTAGAGCTTTAGCAGAAGCCCCAGGAAGCCTCCCCCTGGTCTCAGCGGATCACACGACAATTTACCAACCTCTGGAAAGAAGGACGGGATTGCTTTTAGACAGCTAAGACCCACCCTAAGAACTGGGGATGGACTCAGCCTTCTCAGAGACTGTATAGGGGAAGAAAAAATGCATGGAGAGCACTTGAGGTTTTGTTAAGGAGGAAAGAAGGAATGGATGCAGGGCAGCCAGCCAACAATGCGGTCTACCTGGCGCTCATGCACCGCTCTCTCTCAGTGCCTCTGCTCACCTGACAAGCAAGCTCCCTTCTCTATCTGGTTCCAGGTTAAAACTGCTCGGCCACCTGGCCCCGGAGGTCTCTTATGTCCCCCAGTAGCATTTTCGTGAAGTAGACTTTCTGGGCACACAGTCTGTACTAGAGCTGTAGAGACTTCCTTTGTCGCTCGGTCTTTCTTGGTGCTTTCGGTGGCCCGGTTTTTCTGAGCAGGGTTTGTCTTTTTCTTTTACTCATTAATCCTCTCCCTGGCACTCTCACCATCTGAGGCTTCTAGGCTCCCATTCAAGATTCCTGTGCTCTGCCCAGTGAGTCACCTTCCTAGGAACTCATCATCTGGTCTTTTCTTGTTACTGACTTTGGCATCAACTTTGAAAAGTCTAAAGCCCAACTGTGTTTGATGGCTCTCCATCCCTTATGCCAGATTCTTTTTTTTTTTTTTTTTTTTTTTTGCGATACGCGGGCCTCTCACTGTCGCGGCCTCTCCCGTTGTGGAGCACAGGCTCCGAACGCGCAGGCTCAGCGGCCACGGCTCACGGGCCCAGACGCTCCGCGGCACGTGGGATCCTCCCGGACCGGGGCTCGAACCCGTGTCCCCTGCATCGTCAGGCGGACTCTCAACCACTGCGCCACCAGGGAAGCGCAATGCCAGATTCTTGTCCGTTCCCATTTTATTTTCATCGTCGTCACCCAGGGGCTTGAACTGAGCAGGGGAGACAATGTGAGGGCAGAAACAGTAGCCCAGGCGTGTTCAGCACCGCTGCTCAGAGGAGGTCACAGGTATGACTTTTCAGGCCACAGGAGTGGCTCCACTGGAGCCTAGAGACTGGAAGATGAGGCTCCACAGCCCCCATCTACAATATGAAGACCAGGCCTGCTTGCTCTCTTTGGGGGAGTTGCTGCCACTGAGGAAAGGGAAAGTATTCTGTCGCTGGAACATTTTAAAGCATTTTCCCCATTTTCCCAAAACACAAATTAAAAACTGATTTACTACAAGGCTGTTCTGCCCCCCTGACAACATCTGTACATCATAATCTGTCAAACTCTGTCTTCCGGGAAGAAATCTGTGTTACTGTGAATGAAGAGGGGGAAGCAGGCGCCTTTCCTATATTCTAATACTCTTTTGGGCCCTTGGAAAGAAAAATGGCACTGGCTTGGTAATTATAAAGGCACATTTTAAGATCTTTTATATATGTCCATATGCTTATGAAAGGGTCAAGGACCAAGTGACGTCATTATCATGATATTAGCCAACTTTGAGGACATACTGTGTGCCAGATATTAAAATGTATTCACTGATTTAGTCGTCACAAACCGCCCTGAGGGTAAGTAGTGTTGTGACTCCTCTATGGAAGCTAGGACCCAGAGAAATTAGTAATTTGGCCAAGTTAACCCACTTGACAAAGAGCACAGTTGTTTACCAGAGCGAGTCTCCAAAGTTCTTGCTCTTAACCACGTGTATCCTACTTGGAAGTCTGCCCACACCCTTTTATAACACATCCCTTGCATGCTAGCACATTGGATGACTTCTCCTACTTTTCGGACTATTCCTTTGTTGTCTTTTGGGGGGGGGGGCTCCTTTTCTCTTTCCTATTCCTTTTTATGATTTCAGTGTGGAGGGAAGTTCGTGCCAGCAAGGAGAGGTCTGACAAGGATGTCTGGGCCTGAGGGGGTTACTGGGTAGAGTCAAAAGAGGGATATTGGACTGGATGAATTCAATGAGTAATAAATTGATTCCAAGGGGTCAGGATGATCCCAAGGGCTCAGAAGAAAGGGGCCCAGAATCTTGACAGGTGCAAAGCATGCACAGTGGCCTCAGGAAGCAGTCAGACACTGGGGAATGAGCCGCAGACCTTCAGTTTCTTACCTTGGCCTGTCCACCACCTGATTCACTCTGTTTGTTCAAAATTCTAGTGACCAGTTCATCTATAGGCCCTTCCCGGCATGGTTCCTTTGACATACCTTTATTTTGTCTTTGTCAATCCTATGTGAGCTTTATTATCTTAAAGGATCCTGGACCTTCCTGGATGAAGTTTTAAAAAATAAGTCTTAGAGCAGAAGCTCTTTCGTAGTTTTTTCCATGCACCAAAGATTCATTGAATATATACTATATTTCTGGTATTGCCTTGGGTTCAGGAAATTATTCAGATGATAAAGACATCTTTAGCTCCTCTATAGAGGAGACAAAAAAAAAATGGAAAAGAAAACATTTTAATCCTACAAATGTATGTACATGAGCAAACTCTCGTTCACATCAGGTGGTAATGTTTGTCTTGACCTCCAGTCCAAACCAGGTGATAAATCTCATTTCAACCTTAAATGCAGACCATTTCTTTTCATGAGATTTCGTTTTGGTCAGTTGTCACTGGATTCAGAACTCCGTGGACCAGGCTGGTGTTTTCCCCACTGTATCTCAGCATCCATCCCAGAGCCTGAGATGCAGCAGGAACAGCAGGAAGCATTTATTGTAAAAGATCACTTCTCATAAACCACTTTGTAATATTAGTGTGCCCTGTGTATGGATTTCTTTTGCCCTTTCTCCCAACTTGACTCTCAGCTCTTTCAGACTTTCTAAAGTCTTTGTTTGCAAGAAGGACCCAGGAAATAAAGAGACTCTCAGGGAACTGAAAAAAAACTTTCTGGAGGAGAGAGAGGTTGACAAAGACGTTGATATAGGTGACTCCTGAACACGTCTCCTCCCACGGACACACCAACAGCTAGACATCTACGGCCACACACAGAGCAATCCCATCTGCAAGAAATCCAGAAACGAACTGAGGGACTCCTGCTCAATGGAAAAATGGGAAAATACCCCCATCGAGATGAGTAGAAAAGGCCAGACACACCCTTGCCATAAACCACACCCTTGGCCCAGCACCATACAGTGGGGGGCCTCCCAACTCCCAGCTTCTCTCTGATGAGTGAGGGGTTTGGAACCCACACTTAGCGTCCCAACTTTTAAGATTCCTACCTGAGAGACAGCCCCCCCCAAACATCTAGCTCTGAAAGCCAAGACTATAGCAAACAAAGGAGGAGCTATTTACACGGGCACAAGAACTCACTGTGTCTGTTCAGGCAGAGCCGTGGGGAGGAGGCAAGCTGAAGCATCTCCCAGTCTTTCCCTGAAGGAGCTCCACCTGCGTACTTGGAAGGCTGCTGCCTGAGGATCAGACTTCTCATTGAGCCCACGTCTAGTCGCTGCCTGCAATCCTTCTTGGAGACCAGGGAAACTGACGGACATCTCCTCTGCTGTCTCCCGATGGCCCTCTTCATGTCTCTTCAGCATCTCCCGGAAAGAGCTTGTACACATGCTTGTACCCCAGTTTTTGCTCTGTTTGCCCAAGGGATGGGTCCCTGGGTTGCCTGGCTTTGGTAGCGGTCGGGCTTCCGTTCGTGGTCCAGCAAGCAAAGAAGCGCTTATTAACAGGTGCAAAAGCACCCCTCTTTCACAACTATGTACACCAGCCTGATGCAGAGAGAGCAGGTAATAAAAGCCCTTCTCCCAGTTTCTCCCTGGAAAAGGGCTTAACTACATACTTTCCCAGCTGCTTCCTGAGGGTACAGCTTCCAATCAGCCTACGTCGAGGCACTGAATGGGATCCTCACCTTCGGGACACTGTTGGGTCTTGGCAAACCCTCAACTACTGGGAGCCACTGACAACAAAAGAGATGAGTTGGACAATCACAGACGTGTGAGAGACAACCGAGAGCCAGGGTGGGGCTAGAGGATAAAGTTCATCTCCTACGTTGTCAAGGCTGGGAGAGGTGGCAGTTTTAGCTAACGTACAGGAGACAACATGGACAGTCAAGGAAAATGAAGAAACAGGAATATGTCCCACACAAAAGAACAAGATAAATCACCAGAAACAGATCTTAGCAAAATAGAGATAAGTAGTTTACCTGACAGAGCTCAAAATAATGGTGATAAGGATGCTTAATGAGTTCAGGGGAGCAGTGCATAAACAAATGGAGAATTTCAACAAAGAGATATAAAATATATAAAGTACCAGACAAAATGCAGAGCTGAAGAATATATTAACTGAAAAATTTAATAGAGGGGTTCAACAGCAGAATAGATGAAGCAGAAGAAAGGATCAGGGAAATCAAAGACAGGGCAGTGGAATTCATCCAATCAGAGGAACAAAAAGGAAAAAGAATGATAAAGGGTGAAGATAGCTTACGAGACTTATGGGACAACATCCGATGGACCACTTTGCACATTACAGGGGTCCCAGAAGGGGAAGAGAGAAAGGGGAAGAAAGCTTATTCAAATAAATAATGGCTGAAAACTTTCCTAATCTAGGGAAAGAAACAGACATCCAATCCAGATGCAGAAAGCCCAGACGGTATCCATTCTGGAGCCTTTTCCTGCGATTGGGGACGGTGGGAGAGTGAAAACACGGGAGTGAATCCTGTGTGAAACTTCTGCTTGCAGTAAGCCTGAATTAAACTGTTATCGCTGCATGTGATGGGATGCTGTGTTTGTCTAAGGAGCCTGTATATTTTCCCATGTTCCTACTGTCTTCGGGTGTAGGAGATCTGAGACAGGAGAATGGGTGAGAACGAAGATTTCAGAGCCTGACGGTGCATAGCATGAGCGAGTCATGACTGAAAACACCGCCTAGCGTCTTGGCTGCTGTCACATGTGTGAGGAGAGGGCCAAGGAAGAGGTGAGAGATGGGTAAAGGCTGTGAGAGTAGGTTAGCTGGCCTGTGGCCGTCATCCATTCTCAAGGTTAAGCTGTGGACAAGAGTGTCGTCAGTTGGCACAAATGAACTTCTCAAGGAAACAGAAACAGACTCACAGACATAGGGAACAGACTCGTGGTTACCAAGGGGGAGGGGACGAAAGGAAGGATGGATTGAGAGTTTGGGGTTAGTAGATGCAAACTATTATATAGAGAATGGATACACAACAAGGTCCTACTGTATAGATTAGGGAACTATTTGATATCCTGTAATAAACCATCATGGAAAAGAATATGAAAAAGAATATATGTATGTATAACTGAATCACTTTGCTGTACACCAGAAACTAATGCAACATTGAAAATCAACTCTACTTCAATAGAACAAACAAACAAACAAAAAGTGTTGTCAGTTGGAAGCCTGGGAGTGTGAGTATCTTTCCCTTTCCGTCCTAATTCTGAATCATGTTCACAGGTAATCCAACCCGTAAAACCAATGCGATTCTTACGCTTTCATTCTTTTCACCTTATGGAGCCTCAGTTTCCTCATCTGTAAAACGGAGAAACTAGATTTCAAAGTTTCCTTCCAGCTCCAATCTCCTGTGGCATCTGTGACCTTTCTCTCCTGAGTAGAGAACTTAAGGTGATAATCAATGGGGTACCTCATTTTAAGTAGCAAGTGAGTTTCTGAAAAAGCATGTGTGTGGAAAATTGTATTTTAGACATGACAAAAATGGTTTTTAAAGGACATTTTTAGTGACTTTCTTTGGAAAGTTCTTTTCTCCAGCTTTACCTAATTTGATATGTTTTGATAGCTTGACTTAAAAAAAACCACGTATCCGTTGTTTTCTGTCTATAAAATATATACTTGTTTTACCATGTGCTTGGTAAATGATAAAGGCATCAATAAAATCCTCTGTCTCCATGATGCAGAAATGGTGTGGAAATCATCTGAAGAGAATTAAATATACAGCACTTGTTTCTGGGAGAGTGTCTGATATAGCAGTTGTGTTTACAGATCAACAAAGGACAAAAAACCAAATTCTTGAGTGCAATATTTTAATTGAGTACAAGGAACAGCAAATATATCAAGTGTATACTGAGTGAAATTTTATTCAGTGAAAGGGAGAAGGCACCATTTCCTTTAGCAAATTAAAGAACACAGCTTGAAGGACATTAGAAATTATGAATTACAAGGGGAAAGGAAAATGCCTCATCAATTTAGGGAGAAGGCTTAGGCATCTGGTGATGTCTGGAAAACTTGAAGATACCTGTGGGCTTAACCCGTTGTGCAGAAGATCCAGGAAGAGTAATGGCTCCCCAAAGATGTCCATGCCTGATTCCAGGAACCTTTGTCTATGTGACCTTCCATAGCAAAAGGGACTTTTGCAGATGTGATTAAGGCTAAGGACCTAGAAATGGGGCGATGAGCCCAGTCTAATCTCATGAGTCCTTAAAATCAGAGACCCTTTCCTAGAGATGTTGTCATAGAAAACGGGTCACAGAGATGGGATGTTTCTGGCTTTGAAAACAGAAGAAGGGGCTGTGAGCCAAGGCGTGCTGGCAGCCTGTAGAAGCTGGAAGAGTCAACAAAACAGATTCTCCCGTAGAGCCTCTGGAAAGGAATACGAGCCCTGCTGACACCTGATTTCAGTTGATGAGACCTGTACTGGACTTCTCACCTACAGAACTGTAAGGTAATATATATATGCTGTTTTAAGCAACTAAATTTGTGGTAATTTGTTACAGAAGCTATAGAACACCAATGCACTTATTCAAATTCATATCCACATAAATAAAAACCCTGACATTTCAGTGTCAAATGACTTTACCAAAAAAAAAAAAATCAAGATTTTATCTTCCAAATCCCTTATTTTATGCTCCATGAAGGAAATATTTATGTCCTACAATGCTGAAACAAGATCAAAATAAAAATTGGGTGCTCCTTTAATTTCTCTGACTGCCTGTGGCCTTTCCTTGCTCATATAGGCTGACTGTGTTTCTCTTGCCCCTTCCTTGGTGTACAGCAAGCTCTCTTTGGGGGATGGTTGCTCCCTGCCTTTCATGACTAACCTGCCCTAAAAGCCCTTCAATTGTATTCCCATTTGAATTATTTTTGAGAATTGTTTCAAGATGTTTATGGAGAGTATTATATTCTAATCTTTTCCTTGAGAATTCCTCTTTAAACTTATCATGCTTATTATTTTAAAAATATTTTTTTAACAACTTCAATTTGTTGGGTCTTTTTACCTTCAGATGCTCTTGGCCTTGAATATTGAGACAAGGTGAACCTGTCTCATTTGAAAACATTTTGTGTAATTGGATGCACAAAGAACTCATCGCTGTAGGGATTCCTAGGTATAGAGTCCTCCAGGCAAATATTTTCTACAGATTCCTTCTGGGGCTCCCACTTCAAGGAGACTGGATGACCCATCTATCTAAAGGCTTTCCCTTTAGTTTCTTTCATCCAAAGGCAGGAGTAGGGACCATCTAAGCAGCTTAGATCAACCAAAGGTGAGGGATGTTCCAAAGCAATGGATTCATGCAACCCCATGTTACCTTTCTTGGTGTAAAAAAGGAAAGAGAGTAAAATGTTTCTCCCAACCCAAGCTTGCCTTATCAGTTGAGTGCCGGGAGCATGGAAACATCTAAGGGCCTTAGAATTCCATCTCTGTTAATACACCCAGGTCACTCACTTTAGTCACTGCTATTTTATTTGGTCTGAATGTTTGTGTCCCCCCCCCAAAAATCATATGCTGAAATCTTAATGCCCAATGTGATGGTATTAGGAGGTGGGGCCTTTGGGAGCTGATTAGGTCATGAGGGTGGAGCCCACACGAATGGGATTAGTGCCCTTATAAAAGAGATCCCACAGAGCTCCCTAGCCCCTTCTGTTATGGAGAACATGGCAAGAAGTCTGCAACCTGGCCAGAAGAGGGCCCTCACGAGGCCATGCTGCCACCCTGACCTGGGGCTTCCAGCCTCCAGAACTGTGAGAAGTAAATGTCTGTTGTTTATAAGCCACCTCGTCTGTGGTATTTTGTTATAGCAGGCTGAATGGACTAAGACACCTCCTCAGACTATCTCAGTTTTAAAAAGTGTGATTATTCAGGCTGCAGAGAAGCCTCGTGGAAGTCCCGGAAAATGCCGAACAACTGGTCCTTAGAAAGAGCAGGCCCTGGGGCAGCGTTGGGGGGCTCGCAATCAGTTTATGGACTTTCCAGTACTTCCTCACTCAGCTGCTCTCCTTTCTCTTTGTCTTACGGCAGACTGAGGCTCTCAGCATCCCCAGGCACATGTCTACACGAAGAATATGATTGCCTCTCACCCTCCCCCACCATCGTGGTCCCTGGAACAATTATCTTGCTTGGGAGAACCACACTCAATAAGCACTGCCACCTGTGGCTGGGGCATTCTAGCCCTTTTGTCACAGGCTGTGACTGGGAATAACTCCTAGACAGGGGCTTTGGTAAAGCAGGACATACCTGGTCCCCAAATGCACACACCCCACACCCACTGCTCCCCTTCGTACCTTGTTCTACATTTTAATCTCTTGCCTATCAACTGGTGTATCCTTTTTTTCTTTGTTATCCCGATTTAACTTTATCACCCTTTTTAGGCTACAGCTTCAGAGTTTCTCTTAAGGATTTTGTTACCACAATGAAGAAGCATCCTGGCCTATGTCCTTCCTTGGACCCCATGTACCAACAAACTAGACCCATTTCTTGTCTTGTCCTTAATACCATCAGGAACTACAGGAGCAGGAGACATTTGATTCCTTTGTTTTCTTCTAGCAACAGATCCTCCATTCTATAGGTTGTGACCCTATTTTACATCTTTACCTTTTTAAAAAATTTTAACATCTATATTGGAGTATAATTGCTTTACAATGGTGTCTAACGTTAGTTTCTGCTCTATAACAAAGTGAATCAGTTATACATATACATATGATCCCATATCTCTTCCCTCTTGCGTCTCCCTGCCTCCCACCCTCCCTATCCCACCCCTCCAGGTGGTCACAAAGCACCGAGCTGATCTCCCTGTGCTATGCGGCTGCTTCCCACTAGCTACCTGTTCTACGTTTGATAGTGTATATATGTCCATGCCACTCTCTCACTTTGTCACAGCCTACCCTTCCCCCTCTCCATATCCTCAAGTCCATTCTCTAGTAGGTCTGTGTCTTATTTCCGTCTTACCCCTAGGTTCTGCATGACCTTTTTTTTCTTTTCTTAGATTCCATATACATGTGTTAACATACGGTATTTGTTTTTCTCCTTCTGACTTACTTCACTCTGTATGACAGAATCTAGGTCCATCCACCTCACTACAAATAACTCAGTTTCAATTCTTTTTATGGCTGAGTAATATTCCATTGTATATATGTGCCACATCTTCTTTATTCATCCGATGATGGACACGTAGGTTGCTTCCATGTCCTGGCTATCGTAAATAGAGCTGCAATGAACATTTTGGTACATGACTCTTTTGGAATTATGGTTTTCTCGGGGTATATGCCCAGTAGTGGGATTGCTGGGTCGTACGGTAGTTCTATTTGTAGTTTTTAAAGGAATCTCCATACTGTTCTCCATAGTGGCTGTATCAATTTACATTCCCACCAACAGTGCAAGAGGGTTCCCTTTTCTCCACACCCTCTCCAGCGTTTATTGTTTCTAGATTTTTTGATGATGGCCATTCTGACCGGAGTGAGATGATTTCTCATTGTAGTTTTGATTTGCATTTCTCTAATGATTAATGATGTTGAGCATTCTTTCATGTGTTTGTTGGTAATGTGTATATCTTCTTTGGAGAAATGTCTGTTTAGGTCTTCTGCCCATTTTTGGATTGGGTTGTTGGCTTTTTTGATATTGAGCTGCATCAGCTGCTTGTAAATTGTGGAGATTAATCCTTTGTCAGTTGCTTCATTTGCAAATATTTTCTCCCATTCTGAGGGTTGTCTTTTGGTCTTGTTTAGGGTTTCCTTTGCTGTGCAAAAGCTTTTAAGTTTCATTAGGTCCCATTTGTTTATTTTTGGTTTTATTTCCATTTCTCTAGGAGGTGGGTCAAAAAGGATCTTGCTGTGATTTATGTCATAGAGTCTTCTGCCTATGTTTTCCTCTAAGAGTTTGATAGTTTCTGGCCTTACACTTAGGTCTTTAATCCATTTTGAGCTTATTTTTGTGTATGGTGTTAGGGAGTGTTCTAATCTCATACTTTTACATGTACCTGTCCAGTTTTCCCGGCACCACTTATTGAAGAGGCTGTCTTTTCTCCACTGTATATTCTTGCCTCCTTTATCAAAGATAAGGTGACCACATGTGCGTGGGTTTATCTCTGGGCTTTCTATCCTGTTCCATTGATCTATATTTCTGTTTTTGTGCCAGTACCATACTGTCTTCATTACTGTAGCCTTGTAGTATAGTCTGAAGTCAGAGAACCTGATTCCTCCAGCTCCATTTTTCGTTCTCAGGATTGCTTTGGCTATTCAGGGTCTTTTGTCTTTCCATACAAATTGTGAAATTTTTTGTTCTAGTTCTGTGAAAAATGCCAGTGGTAGTTTGATAGGGATTGCATTGAATCTGTAGATTGCTTTGGGTAGTAGAGTCATTTTCACAATGTTGATTCTTCCAATCCAAGAACATGGTATATCTCTCCATCTATTTGTATCATCTTTAATTTCTTTCATCAGTGTCTTATAATTTTCTGCATACAGGTCTTTTGTCTCCCTAGGTAGGTTTATCCCTAAATATTTTATTGTTTTTGTTGCAGTGGTAAATGGGAGTGTTTTCTTAATTTCACTCTCAGATTTTTCATCATTAGTGTATAAGAATGCCAGAGATTTCTGTGCATTAATTTAGTATCCTGCTACTTTACCAAATTCATTGCTTAGCTCTAGTAGTTTTCTGATAGCATCTTTAGGATTCTGTATGTATAGTATCATGTCATCTGCAAACAGTGACAGCTTTACTTCTTTTCCAATTTGGATTCCTTTTATTTATTTTTCTTCTCTGATTACTGTGACTGGAACTTCCAAAACTAGGTTGAATAAGAGTGGTGAGAGTGGGCAACCTTGTCTTGTTCCTGATCTTAGTGAAAATGATTTCAGTTTTTCACCATTGAAGACGATGTTGGCTGTGGGTTTGTCATATATGGACTTTATTATGTTGAGGAAAGTTCCCTCTATGCCTACTTTCTGCAGGATTTTTATCATAAATGGGCGTTGAATTTTGTCAAAAGCTTTCTCTGCATCTATTGAGATGATCATATGGTTTTTCTCCTTCAATTTGTTAATATGGTGTATCACATTGATTGATTTGCATATATTGAAGAATCCTTGCATTCCTGGAATAAACCCCACTTGATCATGGTGTATGATCCTTTTAATGTGCTGTTGGATTCTGTTTGCTAGTATTTTGTAGAGGATTTTTGCATCTATGTTCATCAGTGATATTGCCCTGTAGTTTTCTTTCTTTGTGACATCTTTGGTTTTGGTATCAGGGTGATGGTGGCCTCGTAGAATGAGTTTGGGAGTGTTCCTCCCTCTGCTATCTTTTGGAAGAGTTTGAGAAGGATAGGTGTTAGCTCTTCTCTAAATGTTTGATAGAATTCGCCTGTGAAGCCATCTGGTCCTGGGCTTTTGTTTGTTGGAAGATTTTTAATCACAGTTTCAATTTCCATGCTTGTGATTGGTCTGTTCATATTTTCTATTTCTTCCTGATTCAGTCTTGGCAGGTGGTGCATTTCTAAGAATTTGTCCCTTTCTTCCAGGTTTTCTATTTTACTGGCATAGGGTTGCTTCTAGTAATCTCTCATGATCTTTTGTATTTCTGCAGTGTCAGTTGTTACTGCTCCTTTTTCATTTCTAATTCTATTGATTGGAGTCTTCTCCCTTTTTTCTTGATGAGTCTGGCTAATGGTTTATCAATTTTGTTTCTCTTCTCAAAGAACCAGCTTTTAGTTTTATTGATCTTTGCTATCGTTTCCTTCATTTCTTTTTCATTTATTTCTGATCTGATCTTTATGATTTCTTTCCTTCTGCTAACTTTGGGGTTTTTTTGTTCTTCTTTCTCTAATTGCTTTAGGTGCAAAGTTAGGTTGTTTATTCGAAATGTTTCCTGTTTCTTAAGGTAGGATTGTGTTGCTATAAACTTCCCTCTTAGAACTGCTTTTGCTGCATCCCATAGGATTTGGGTCGTCGTGTCTCCATTGTCAGTTGTTTCTAGGTATTTTTTGATTTCCTCTTTGATTTCTTCAGGGTTCACTTCGTTATTAAGTAATGTATTGTTTAGCCTGCATGTGTTTGTATTTTTTACAGATGTTTTCCTGTAATTGATATCTAGTCTCATAGCATTGTGGTCAGAAAAGATACTTGATACAATTTTAATTTTTTTAAATTTACCAAGGCTTGATTTGTGACCCAAGATATGATCTATCCTGGAGAATGTTCCATGAGCACTTGAGAAAAATGTGTATTCTGTTGCTCTTGGATGGAATGTCTTATGAATATTAATTAACTACATCTTGTTTAATGTATCATTTAAAGCTTGTGTTTCCTTATTTATTTTCATTTTGGATGATCTGTCCATTGGTGAAAGTGGGGTGTTAAAGTCCCCTACTATGATTATGTTACTTTCAATTTCCCCTTTTATGTCTGTTAGTATTTGCCTTATGTATTGAGGTGCTTCTGTGCTGGGTGCATAAATATTTACAATTGTTATATCTTCTTGGATCGACCCCTTGATCATTATGTAGTGTCCTTCTTTGTATCCTGTAATAGTCTTTTTTTTAAAGCTATTTTGTCTGATATGAGAATTGCTACTCCAGCTTTCCTTTGATTTCCATTTGCATGGAATATCTTTTTTCATCCGCTCACTTTCAGTCTGTATGTGTCTCAAGGTCTGAAGTGGGTCTCTTGTAGACAGCATATGTACGGGTCTTGTTTGTGTATCCATTCAGCCAGTCTATGTCGTTTGGTGGGAGCATTTAATCCATTTACATTTAAGGAATTATCGATATGTATGTTCCTATTACCATTTTCTTAATTGTTTTGGGTTTGTTCTTGTAGGTCTTTTCCTTCTCTTGTATTTCTTGCCTAGAGAAGTTCCTTTAGCATTTGTTGTAAAGCTGGTTTGGTGGTGCTGAAGTCTCTCAGCTTTTCTTGTCTGTAAAGGTTTTAATTTTTCCATCAAATCTGAATGAGATCCTTGCTGGGTAGAGTAATCTTGGTTGTAGGTTCTTCTCCTTCATCACTTTAAATATGTCCTGTCACTCCCTTCTGGATTGCAGAGTTTCTGCTGAAAGATCAGCTGTTAACCTTATGGGGATTATCTTGTGTGTTATTTGTTGTTTTTCCCTTTCTGCTTTTAATATGTTTTCTTTGTATTTAATTTTTGACAGTTTGATTAATATGTGTCTTGGCATGTTTCTCCTTGGATTTATCCTGTATGGGACTCTCTGTGCTTCCTGGACTTAATTAACTATTTCCTCTCCCATATTAGGGAAGTTTTCAACTATAATCTCTTCAAATATTTTCTCAGTCCCTTTCTTTTTCTCTTCTTTTTCTGGGACCCCTATAATTTGAATGTTGGTGCATTTAATGTTGTCCCAGAGGTCTCTGGGACTGTCCTCAATTCTTTTCATTCTTTTTTCTTTATTCTGCTCTGCAGTAGTTATTTCCACTATTTTATCTTCCAGATCACTTCTCTGTTCTTCTGCGTCAGTTATTCTGGTATTGATCCCATCTAGAGTATTTTTAACGTCATTTATTGTGCTGTTCATCGTTGCTTCTTTCCTCTTTAGTTCTTCTAGGTCCTTGTTAAATGTTTCTTGCATTTTCTCTATTCTATTTCCAAGATTTTGGATCATCTTTACTATCATTATTCTGAATTCTGTTCCAGGTAGATTGCCTATTTCCTCTTCATTTGTTAGGTTGGTCGGTTTTTATCTTGTTCCTTCACCTAATGTGTGCTTTTCTGTCTTCTCATTTTGCTTATCTTACTGTGTTTGGGGTCTCCTTTTTGCAGGCTGCAGGTTCGTAGTTTCCATTGTTTTTGGTATCTGTCCTCAGTGGCTAAAGTTGGTTCAGTGGGTTGTGTAGGCTTCCTGGTGGAGGTGGGTAGTGCCTGTGTTCTGGTGGATGAAGCTGGATCTTGTCTTTCTGGTGGGCAGGTCCATGTCTGGTGGTGTGTTTGGGGGTGTTTGTGGCCTTATTATGATTTTAGGCGGCCTCTCTGCTAATGGGTGGTGTTGTGTTCCTGTCTTGCTAGTTGTTTGGCATAGGGTGTCCAGCACTGTAGCTTGCTGGTCATTGAGTGAAGCTGGGTCTTGGTGTTGAGATGGAGATCTCTGGGAGATTTTCACCATTTGATATTACGTGGAGCTGGGAGGTCTCTTGTGGACCAGTGTCCTGAAGTTGGTTCTCCCACCTCAGAGACACAGCAGTGACTGCTGGCTGCAGCACCAAGAGCCTTTCATCCACACGGCTCAGAATAAAAGGGAGGAAAAGTAGGAAGGAAGGGAGGGAGGAAGGAAGGAAGAAAATAAAATAAAGTAAGATAAAATAAAGTTATTAAAATAAAAAGTAAATATTAAGAAAAAAAAATTTTTAAGTAAAAAAACACAAATAAACGGACGGACAGAACTCTAGGACAAATGGTGAAAGCAAAGGTATACAGACGAAATCTCACACAGCAGCACACACATACACACTCACAAAAAGAGGAAAAGGGGAAAAAATAATATATCTTGCTCTCAAAGTCCACCTCCTCAATTTGGGATGATTCGTTGTCTATTCAGGTTTTCCACCTATGCAGGTACATCAAGTTGATTGTGGAGATTTAATCCGCTGCTCCTAAGGCTGCTGGGAGAGATTTCCCTTTCTCGTCTTTGTTCGCACAGCTCATGGAGTTCAGCTTTGGATGTGGCCCCACCTCTGCGTGTAGGTCATCCGAGGGCGTCTGCTCTTTGCCAGACAGGATGGGGTTAAAGGAGCAGCTGATTCGGGGGCTCTGGCTCACTCAGGCCAGGGGGAGGGCGGGGCACGCATGCGTGGCGAGCCTGAGGCGGCAGAGGCCGGCGTGACGTTGCACCAGCCTGAGGTGCGCCGTGCGTTCTCCCGGGGAAGCTGTCCCTGAATCCCGGGACCCCGGCGGTGGCGGGCTGCACCGGCTTCCGGGAGGGGAGGTGTGGAGAGTGACCTGTGCTCGCACGCAGGCTTCTCGGTGGCGGCAGCAGCAGCCTCAGCGTCTCATGCCCGTCTCTGGGGTCCGCGCTGATAGCCATGGATCCTGCCTGTCTCTGGAGCTCACTTAGGCTGTGCTCTGCCTTCTGTGGGCACACTGGAAAGGAATCCCCTCTCCTTGCGCACCCTGAAACAATGGTCTTTTGCCTCTTCGGCAGCTCCAGACTTCTCCCGGACTCCCTCCCGGCCAGCCGTGGCGCACTAGCCCCTTCAGGCTGTGTTCGCGCCGCCAACCCCAGACCTTTCTGCTTCTGACCGAAGCCGAGCCTCAGCTCCCAGCCCCGCCCGCCGCGGCGGGCGAGTGGACAAGCCTCTCGGGCAGGTGAGTGCTGGTCGGCGCCGATCCTCTGCGGTATCTCTCCGCTTTCCCCTCTGCACCCCTGTTACTGCGCTCTCCTCCGCGGCTCCGGAGCTTCCCCTCCACCCCCCGCAGTCTCCGCCCGTGAAGCGGCTTCTAGTGTGTGGAAACCTTTCCTCCTTCACGGCTCCCTCCCACAGGTGCGGGTCCTATCCCTGTTCTTTTGTGTCTCTTTATTCTTTTCTCTCTTGCCCTACCCAGGTACATGGGGAGTTTCTTGCCTTTTGGGAGGTCTGAGGTCTTCTGCCAGCGTTTGGTGGGTGTTCTGTAGGCGCAGTTCCACGTGTAGGTGTATTTCTGATGTATCTGTGGGGAGGAAGGTGATCTCCGTGTCGTACTCTTCCGCCATCTTCCCAGCTCACCCATTTTACATCTTAAGATATCATTTTGGCTGAACTTTTCCCTCTCATTTATTTACTTTAATATTGAATGAAGTAGTTTTACCATATGAGTCCCAGGAGGCAGGATGATTGTTGTGAAGTGTTTCTTTAATAATTCAACCATTTTCTTTAATTGTAGATAGACCACCTGGTTCATATTTGAATTTCACTAGATATAAATTTCTTAAAAATTTTTTTTCTTATTGAAGTATAGTTGATGTCCAATATTATAAGTTACGGTATAGTGATTCACAATTTTTAAAGGTTATATTTCATTTACAGTTATTATATTGTAAAATATTGGCTTTGTTCCCCATTTTGTCACTAGGTTTTGAGTTCAAAATAGATTTCAAAATATGATTCCCAGCAGGCACCTTTTTTGCCAATATGGTGGGGAAGAAGGGCATGGACTTTGGGAGTGACATATTCCTGGATTCAAATTCCAGGTCTGCCGCTTACCAGGTGTGAGAACTTGGGCAAATTGCTTAATTTCTCTAAGCATCCGTTTCCTCATCTGTGTGGAGGAGATAGTAGCTGCTCTTGCAGTGGCGTTAAGTCAGCTGGTACACGTAACTGTCAAGCACACTGTCTGGCACATGGTTATTTCCCTTCCTTTTTGTCCTCCCTTGTTTTCTGCACAAGTCCTTTTGCACTGAGTTCATTCAAATTTCAGTGTGGACTTTCTTACCGAGACACTTGAAATTAGATTTCTACTGCCTGCTCTTCAGCACTTTTCTTTTTAAATTGTATCCCAGTCTTGTTGCGAAATAATAATATAGTTGTTTTAATATCTTGGGTAGCAGGGGTCCCAGCTTAAAAGGAAATTATTTCCTCCTTCCGATTCTGGGAGGATTTAGTGGAGCTTTACTTAGTCAAACCAAAGAACCTCATAGGAAAGAATTCAATCCGAGAGGGAGAGATGGAAGTTAAAGTCTGGTTTACAGGTTGGTGGATGAGGGCTCGAAGGGGCCAAGAGGAAGTTAAACGTGGAGCTCTATACCCAGAGCTCAGTTTCAACCAGGTCACGCTTTTATTCATTGTGTTTTCTTGGAGGATTTTTTATTAGATGGAGGGTTTTACACCTTAGAAAAGTTTGAACACTATATCCCTTTGGTACGTAACCTTGGAACCTGGAGACAATTTAACTCAGAAATCAAAATGAATAACATTCCTGCTGACATTGTATTACTACTCTCCTCATATGCATATAGTGTTTCATAGGACTTAAAGATTTATTTTTATCCAATCCTTGACAGGATTTTTATTTCCATTTAAATTTGTAGGTCATGGCTAGTGTTCATCAACCAATTAATATGCACACATGATCTCAAAGTTATCAAGTTTCTAGCCATCTTTATAAACTTATGTTTTATTAACCAGCATTTTCTAATTTTTTGTTAGACACCGTTGCTATGTCAAAGTGAATTTTTTTTAAATCAAAGTGTAGTCGATTTACAATATTGTATTAGTTTCAGGTGTATAGCAAAGTGATTCAGTTTTCTGTGTATAATATTTGTGTTTTTTCGGATTATTTTCCATTCTAGGTTATTACAAGGTATTAAATATCGTTCCCTGTGCTATACAGTAAATCCTTGTTGCTTATCTATTTTATGTACAGTAGTTTGTATCTGTTAATCCCATCCCCTAATTTGCCCCCCCCTCTTCCTTTTCCCCTTTGGTAACCACAAGTTTGTCTTCTATGTCTGTGAGTCTGTTTCTGTTTTGTCTGTAGATTCATGTGTATTGCTTTTTAAATTCCACATATAAGTGATGTCATATAATATTTGTCTTTCTTGTCTGACTTATGATATTCTCTAAGTCCATCCATGTTGCTTCAAATTGTAATATTTCATTCTTTTTAGTGACTAATATTCCATTATATATGTGTGTGTGTGTGTGTGTGTGTGTGTGTGTGTGTGTATATATGCCACATCTTTTTAAACCAATCATCTGCTGATGGGCACTTGGCTTATTTCCATGTCTTGGCTATCGTAAATAGTGCTGCTGTGAACATTGGAGTGCATGTATCTTTTCAAATAAGAGTTTTCATTTCTTTCCAGATATATGCCCAGGAGTGGTATTGCTAGATCATTTGGTAGCTCTGTTTTTGGCTCAAAATGACTTTCTTGAGTCTGCAAATGTTTGTGTTATCTCCCTTTCCCAATGTTACTTTTTATAAAGCGTCCTTCTGTTGTAATATCCATTTCTCTTGGGTATGAAACCATTTCTTTACTTCTTAACAATTGGCTTGGTGAAAACATCCCACTGCTACAGATATCTATTGGAAACATAGACATTTCTCCCTTTCTGTTACATCGAATCATTGGATGCACACTCAGAAACTGGAAGGAGGAATTAGGCTGTACATCTCCTAATGGACAGAGGTGCAACAGCATCCATCAATACTGGCCTACAAAACAGTTGAAACTTATCAGATATATTCACAAAGCATGATTAAGCAACAAGTTCTCATATTTCTTTTTCTGGAAAGAAAGAGTCATAGTGACCTCAGGAGGTGAGCCATGTTCTTGATATTGGCCAAAGTCACCGTATGCCTTCTTTTGTACAAAGAAGTAAAATCAGAGGCTGCATGAGGTCCTGGGAAATCCTGGCTACCTCCTAGGACATACTTTAATATCATGGCATGTAGTGTTGTGCTCTTCTCACTGAGGTCTCTTCCACGTGGCAGTGGTTCCTAAATAACCCTTCTATTCACCAGGGCAGTTTCTAAGAAATACTGATGCTCACAAATCAGAATCTTCCTCTGTAATTCGAATATGCCACCTGAGTGAGGGCCGCTAACTTAAGGCTTCCATTCAGCCTTCATTCATCCTTGAAAACGACAGGCGAATGCGACTTACAGGGCAGCTGGTGGGTTTCTCTACATCTAGCCTGCGTCCTTGCCTGAGGAATTCAAAATTTTATGCAGAGATGGTTCTAAACACTTAGTAATGAGATCTCCTGACATATTCGTTTTAACCCTCCCTAAGGAAGGTTGCTGCTAGTCACATCAAGACAATTCCTAGCTTTTTTTTTTTTTTTTTTTGCATTCGGTTTACTTGCTGATGCTTCAGAGTCACACCTTTGATCATTTACCCACACGATGGAAAACAACTGGCTAAAGGAAAGTCAAGCTACCTATTCAGTTAACAGCTGATCCGTATCCTGACAGTTTCTTCAAGCTGCTCTAGAGCCTTCTGTGTTCTGTCACTTTCAGCCAGAGCTGTTAATTAAGGCTCATTAGGAGAGTCAAAATAGATTGTTCTGTTTCCATCTTGATTTTCTTGCCTCTCCATTAGTTTTACATTCGTAGCCTTAGCTGCCAGCCCCTGACTCTACAACCTTGATTTATTGATACTTACCTTCTACATAGATCTGCCAGTTTCACACCCTCCTACTCCTGCGATACGTCTGCCAGGCCCTCTCTGCGTGCTCACCTGGTACCTTACTTCCCTGGCATCCCGTTCACCCTAGAGCCCTGCTTCCCAAACTTGCAGAACCATGTTCTGCTTTTCTTGGTCCTGTCGCTCGCTTGCCGGCATCTTCCTCGTCTGTCTTGCACCTCATCCGTTCTGATGCTCTCCACTCTCAAGCCTGAGCTCCGTGTCTGTCCCCTCTCCTGACTTCTACCCACCTCTGCCAGCCTCCATTCATTTGGGAGACCGAGTTACGAATTTCTACCAAATCATGTGAAAACAGGGTTAGTTTTCCTTTCCTAAAAGTGATTTAATCCAGCTCTGTTTTTGCTATTGCTATGAAGGCCTCTGATATCTATGCCTGCCTGCCTTTTGACAAAGTAATCCATTGGCAGATAAATGGAAAATTCTCTAAAGTGTAATTAGAGTAGAAGGTAAAATTACATATACTCATGGAACACTGGGGCAGCAGGGAGCAATCAACATGCCAAATACAACCTGCAATTACAAATAATAATAATTACATATAGGAGTATTTAATTTTGCATGTCTTATAAAATACAGCAAGGAAAAGAAATCTGAAGCTGAAGTCTCAGTCTGGAAGAAGTTATGTTAACCTAAATAAGTGAGATTTTTAATAAAAAGGCCAGATCAATGAACACTTCTGCAGACAAACGATATTTTCTGCCCTTAGGAGCCTCATTTCTGTCCACTGTAGGACTATATAAAAACCAGACTTGCAGATGAATTTGAGGAGCTGTGTTGTTCAGCGCTGTGTCAGACATTTTATTGGGAATTTCACATGTAGTCTGGCTCTGAGAGAGAAAAAGCCATGCCTTTGTAGCTCAAATATTGTTTATCTGAATTCTATAATATATATTTAGTTAGGTGTAATTGGAATTAACGGCTCTCGGGGAACTTGCAGGAACAAGGGCATTTGACCATTTAAATTTCTGAGCAGTGAGAATCCACATGGTAGACCATTGTAAAGTATATCCTTTTTATTTACAGTGATCCAACAAAACGTGGATGTCTTTGACTCTGCGGATAACTCATAGAACTAGAAATACAGGTTAGGAAAGTTCAAGAATAATCTTCCCAAGGAAAGCTATGGCCCGTCGTGATTATTAAACATTAGAGTTTAAAAGTTAAAAAACAAAGCAAAACTTTTTTTTCCTCATAGAAGATTTGCTTATTTAAGCAATTCTGGACTTTTTACAAGGGCCTGGAAAACAAGGCAAAAACCTGGCCTCTTATGGGTACTTGACATAATGTGAAAGCAATGTGGTTTTGTTTCATTTTCCCTGTAGGGGTAAAAAGACAATAGGGCAGTCCCAGATTCTTAAAATGGATTTTTCTCCAGGTAGTGGACAGAAACATTCCTCTTGATCCAACTCTCAATCACTCCAGAAGGGGTGGCCTGATTTTTGCTTTGTTGTGAAATTAAAGAAGGCCAGTGCAAGGTAAAATAATAGCAGTCCTATGGCTTTTAAAATTTTACTGCATCATTAAAACATCAACCCTTGAATGGGAAAAAAGTTAACATTTTATTCAGAAGTCTCTAATTCCTGGAATTCTTAATCAAACTTCCATGTCTCCCAGAAATGGTTTTCAATGGCTATAAGTTATGCTATTAAGTTGCTCTCATAACTTATGTAAGACAACATAGGGAAACATCTTTTTCTAAAAGCTTCCAGGAATATGGTAGACAAAACACTTAAAGGTACCAATCAGTTTTGGGTTATGGTCAAAGTATTCAGGGGATTTCCGTATTGATCTATATAAAGACCAGTGGCTCTCAAAGTGTACCCCCTCCCCCTACCAACAGCATAGGCATCCCCTGGCAGGGCTTAGGGGGCCGGGGGGAAGGGGGTTGTTCTCAGCCCCTGCTCCAGGCCCACTGAATCAGAAACTCTTCAGGTGGACCCAGAAGTCTATATATATATATATTTTTTCTTTTTTGGCCGCCCCGCAAGGCTTGTGGGATCTTAGTTCCCCGACCAGGGATGGAACCCGCGCCGTGGGCAGTGAAAGCGCGGAGTCCTGACCGCTGGACCGCCAGGGAATTCCCGCAATCTATCTTTTAACAAGCCCTCCTGCTGATTCCATTACGTGCTGCAGTTTGAAAAATGGGTTGATGGGCCTGTCAACTCATTCATTCATTCATTCATTCATTTAACAGATCGTTACAGACACCACACATGTACCAGACAGTGTTCTAAATTTCTATGAAGGCATGGATGGGAGGCAAGGAACGTGTAAAAAGGAAAAGAGGAGATCTGGATCCGCCTTTGGAGATCTGCCAAAATAAAAACGCCTGGGCCACCACCTCACAACCGACGAACCACCACCTTCCACTGTAGTAGCCGCCATGCCTCCATCCAAGGAATCAGGACAGGTAGAATGGTGAAAGCTTTCTGAGCATCTGATGAAAGGATGAAATACGAACGCAAGACCCCTTGCTTGTGGGCTAGGGCTGCACACAGAGCAGGAGAGAAGAGTATTTCCCACCAGACGCATCATTTGGCGACAAGTCTGTTTACTACATTTGCAGGAAGGCACAGGAAGCAGCCGGAGGCAACAGGGCCTCTAAGGAACGGGCTATGTTTCCAGGCATCACGCAGCTCCGAATGTATTTCGTACCGGAGATGTTTACAAAATGCTTCCCGTCGCTGAGGCACAAAGCGCGGGGCTCTGGCAGCGCATGTGCGGAATTTCAAAAGAGGAGCTTAGGTTCCAGCCAAACTGGACCATCATTTTTTCCTGCACGTTTCCCACCTCCTCCCATTTCCTAGGCTTTGATCCATCTCTTTTCTGCCATCTGGAATGCCTCCACCTCGTTTCTACTTGTCAAAAGCCCATAAATTCATTAAAGCACAGTTTTAAAAAAAATCCTGTTATAAATACTGGCCTAATCTGCCCTGCAACTTAGTACAATGTCTTCTTCCTTCAATTTCCCCACTGCATTCGGTGTGTACCCTTGTGCTCGGAGCCCCGTGCGCACACAGCCTCATGGGCAGAAATAGAAGTACTTTCCCAGAAATGACTCTCACGAACCCATCAGCCACCAATCACCTATGGAAAACACTTGATTTTGCCGCTTCAGGTTTCCTCAATCACGAGTTAAATCAGGACTTAAATTCAGTCATTTCCGGCTCACGCCGCCTCCCGGGGTTGGTGCAGCCTGTTCCGTGCTCTCCCATCCTCCTTCCAGCGCGCAGGAAGGAGCTCCGGCGCGGGCCGCGTGGCACGGGAGCCTCCTGGCACAGGGCAGGCGGGTAGGTGTTCCCGGTCGGCCTTCTGTGAAGTCTCACTGTGTCTGTTCTGGACGTACCTCTGGCTGGAGCTGCTGGCCACCTGTTCTCTTCCCACCATCTTCTCTCTCACCTCTGCTCATTCTCTGGGGCTCCTCGGGGACCCCATCGTCCCCTGGACTTGCAGCCTCTGCTGAGGGTCCCCTTTCCCCACGGCACAGCGTTCTCAGGCTCGAGGACTCCTAACAGAGAGGAGGGTTGTGCTGTTTATTCTCAGAGGCCTTCGTGCCCCTCTGAAAGGATTCCGGAGATTTTCTGGATTGTTTTCACTTTGTGCTAGAGGAGACGACGGGGGTGTATATCTCAGATGCTCTCAGCTTACACACAAGTTGTTCCCATTTCTACCCTGCTGCCCAGGGCGACCACTTGGCGAGTTCTTGAAAGGAGTGACGCCCAAGCCTCCTGCATTCTGAGCTTCTCAACCGACCTGTTTCTGAATCCTCCCTCCCCACGCCACGCTTTCAGCCCACAGGGGCCCAAGACACAGGCATCTCAGCTCTCTGGCTCTTCCCTTTCTTGCCTAAATTTCCTTCTCCAGCCTCAGGATGGGCTTTCCTTAAATCCCTGCCCTTTTCCTACCATCTCTGTACTCTGTTTGCAGTTAAAACTCTACAGTCCAGTCCTCTGTGCTGGGCCATTGGGTACTTCAAAGCTTATCTTTGAGATTTCTGGAAAAATGCTTTCTCTTTCGTCTCTGGCTCTTGCAACTGAAAGCCGGGGGTTTTTGTGTCTGAAAGTTGGAAATTTGGAAAAAAAAAAAAAAATCATAGTGTGGCTGTGCCTTTTAAAATCTAGACCAATCCACCCATCCCCCAAAACGATATTCACTTCAGCCTTAGTGTGTGGAGAGCCCCAGTGGCACATTTGATTGGGAATGAGAAATAGAAACAATGAAAAACAAATGAAAAGGGGACTGCCCTGGTGGCACAGTGGTTGAGAATCCCCCTGCCGATTGCAGGGGACATGGGTTCGAGCCCCGGTCCGGGAAGATACCACGTGCCACAGGGCAATGAAGCCCGTGCGCCACAACTACTGAAGCCTGCGCGCCTAGAGCCCGTGCTCCGCGACACGAGAAGCCACTGCAATGAGAAGCCCTTGCAGCGCAACGAAGAGTAGCCCCCACTCCCCTCAACTAGAGAAAGCCCACGCACAGCAATGAAGACCCAACACAGCCAAAAATAAATAAATTGTAACAACAACAAAAAAATTTTTCCTGCCACCCCTCTTTTGGTTCATGACCTTCTGTCTTTATCATACTTATGTATCTTCTTGTGTTCATATCCCTCTTCTACTTTTCCACTGACTGCCACCCAGATCGTCAGTCTGAGGTAAAGATGGGGCTGAAGCCCTATTCATCTCTACATTCTCTGCAGCCCCTAATGTGGTACCATCGACTCCACTGGCCCCCCCACCCCCACCGGAAGTGTGTTGGTTGCACTGTGTTAATTTTCAATATTTTATTTAAATTTCTGTAAACAGCTATTTATTACTAAAAAAAATTTCTCCTTTGCCTCTCTCTCCTTTTTTGAGTTGCTTACTTAAAATCCTGAGTAGAAAATAAGGTTCTCTCAGGAATTTAACCTCTGATTCCCTGAAGCTTACACTACCTTTAATTATAATAATGATAACCTAAAACCACCATCTGGATACTGCTTAAAAAAAGGCACTGGCTCTCATTAGCTTTGCCTAATTAAGAGAGGGCTCAGATAGGATTCCCACAGCTATTAACTACCTCCTTGAGTAACCATGCTCTCTCTCTGGCCTGAACGTGCATTCTGAAGGCAGGTGTACAGACTCAGGAGGTCCTAAAGCACACTGGTGTCTGAGGACGGGGCCTAGGCAGTCACGATGACGAGGAAGGCTAGCTAGCTCACTCATTTTGTCCTCATGTGTCCCAGCAAGAACCTAAAGTCTGATCTCAAATCTGCAAGATTAGAGGAATAGTAGCCATGTTTTTCTTGGAGTAGAACTCTGAAAACCACAGGCTTAAATTATTCAAACTGATAAGAAAATTGTGATACCAAAAGAAACACCTACCTGTCTGTTTTGTTAAAATAGACTGAGATGCCCACCTGTCTATAGGATTTGTTGTCATTTCTTAGATCAGGATTTGCACCTTCAGTTCTCAGTTATTTCTTTTTACTTACTGTTTTTTAAATCTTTGGCTGAGTTGGGTCTTCGTTGCTGCACGCGGGCTCTCCCTAGTTGCGGCGAGCTGGGGCTACTCTTCGTTGCGGTGCATGTGCTTCTCATTGCGGTGGTTTCTCTTGCTGCGGAGCATGGGCTGTGAGCACGTGGGCTTCAGCAGTTGTGGCTGGCGGGCTCTAGAGCGCAGGCTCAGCAGTTGTGGCGCACGGGCTAATTTGCTCCGCCCGTACGTGGGATCTTCCCTCAGTGTTATTTCAACAAAACAAATACGAAACCTGTATGTATCAGAGTCTTGGTTCCAGCTGACTTGAGCAGAAAGGCAGTTCATTAAAAGGATAGTGGGTCCTGGAGAGAACTGCCTGAAGTCTGGCTCAGGCTCCGTGGCTGTGAGGCCCTTTCAGCCCAGCTGTAGAGTGTTAGGGGCCGCACTTAGGTTGCAAAGTGGGCCCTGCTGGCCCAGAGCTCAGCACGCTGCCAGGGCTGCAGGAGCGGCCTCCCCTCCCTCCGTGATGCTGGCTCCTGTACCTGGCTAGCTGGAGCAGGTGCACCTGATTTGGTCAAATGCCAGCACTCTTGGCTGGGGAAAGTGAGAATCTGACAGGCTGAGTCTGGATCATGGGAGAGAGCTCGGCCTCTCAACAGGACTTACAAGGTGAGAAGTTTTTCAGACAAAGGGCGAGTGGGAGGGGCTTCTGATGAATAACAGCTAAAAGGGGAGAGAAGTGGTTCTGAGTGCAATTAGAAGCATGGTGGCATGACTGAGAGACATTTGCATCACATAGGCTTCTGCTTACTCACAGAAAGATGGCTATTCTGTTCTTAGACTATAGCATCGAAAATATTGTGAGAGAAACAGCCAGGCGAAGTTTGGTACCTGTCTCATTAAATTCTGGTGTGATTATTTCCTCATTATTTTCCCTTTTCTCCTTGGTGTTCCAAAAAGAAAACTTTGGGTTGAAAGCTCCCAGTCTTATATGTATATGTTAGCTTCTTTTGGCAATCTCCTTAAAAGTTTTGGCTTTATATGTTAACTCGGCCCCTCTCTTCTCTCTCTCTCCCCTTCTCTCCGCAAATGGAGAGAATATATAAAGCCCAAATTGTTGAAGGAGCAGCCACAGACGAAAAGAACTGTGCTTTTTTCATTTCTTGCCATAGCTTTTCTTTCTATGTATTAGGCCATGTAACGAAGGAAATCAATGTCATTTAGATAAGAATTCATGCTGAGCATATGAAGAAATATTAATATGACAGGATTATTCTAATTAGAAGAGAACAACTTTCTATCCTCTCTTAAAAAAATAAGAGGGGCTTCCCTGGTGGCGCAGTGGTTGAGAGTCCGCCTGCCGATGCAGGGGACGCGGGTTCGTGCCCCGGTCTGGGAGGATCCCACGTGCCGCGGAGCGGCTGGGCCCGTGAGCCGTGGCCGCTGCGCCTGCGCGTCCGGAGCCTGTGCTCCTCAACGGGAGAGGCCATGACAGTGAGAGGCCCGCGTACCGCAAATAAATAAATAAATAAAAATAAGAAACTTTCCTATACTGAGAAGACTGCTGATTCTCTTACACGATGCAAAGTAAAAGTAAATGTCTCTGACCAATTCTCCTCTCAAAAGTCACTAACAAAACAAGAACAATAATGACAGCAGCAAAATTATGGGTGTTCAAACTTTACCTTTGAGCCAGTCAGGAAATATCTGAAACTGCAAACTGTATAATAATAATATGAAGATGTTTGAACGTTCACACACCCACTTTGATTTTAGGTTGCATCTAAAGGAGGGGGTGTGTGGAGTTGGGGGATGTTACCAATGAGAAGCTGGGGGGTCGACCCTGCCAAATTCCAGGAGTTCTTAGAAATTGGAAGCATCAGGTATTGCACAGGGTGCAGAAGGATCAGGAGGCTGAAAACAAGAGGTCTGTTCACAGCAGTTAAAAGAGCAGGTAACTCCAAACCCTACCTTCATTCTAAGTTATATGACTACCCCCCTGTATCCTAATGAGAACTGAGAGATGCATTTCTTTTTTTTCTTTTTTTTTCCTTTGCGGTAAGCGGGCCTCTCACTGCTGTGGCCTCTCCCGTCGCGGAGCACAGGCTCCGGACGCACAGGCTCAGCGGCCACGGCTCACGGGCCCAGCCGCTCCGCGGCACGTGGGATCCTCCCGGACCGGGGCACGAACCCGCGTCCTCCGCATCGGCAGGCGGACTCTCAACCACTGCACCACCGGGGAAGCCCAAGAGAGATGCATTTTGTGGAGAAATTTCAGAAATGGTTTTTGGAGTTGTGGGTACCAAGTACAGAGGAGGGCAGTGATTTGGTTCTGGATGGAAAGCAGTGGAAATACAAGTAACTCTGCATGTCTAACAGGAGGTCTCTAGTGCCTTTCCAACATCTACCCTGAGAGTACCAGCAGCCAGACTCCTACCCCAAGGTGAGGATAGAAGGATTCCTCTTCTAGGCAACTCAAACTGAGATATTTTGGTGGTGTCTCGATGAAAGAGCTGTGTCTCCACTTGATTGCCCTGCAGTGAGGTTCACTAGTTGTCAAGGCCTGCTGTATAGCAGGGCTTTCAATCAGCATTGTAATGCCTTGTTCTTAAATATGAGCAAATGACCAGACATCTACGGAAAGCCTCTAATATGAAAAGTCCGTCCCCATCAAAAAAAAAAAAAAAAAAAAAAAAAATTGAGAAGAAACTCAGAGCTAAGAGAGGCAATGAATTGAAGGAAAAAAAAAAAACGACAAAAAAATCCTACAAACTAACTCCAGTTAATATCTTTAATGAAATAAAAATGCAAAGCTATAAAACAAGTATAGTCAGAGCAAAGAGCACTTAGAAATTTAGAATTATACTTGAAATTAAACATTCTCATAATTTGGAAGATAACGTCAGAAAACTGTCAATTTATTTTTTCCTTGGGTAATCAGTGAGAAAAGTTAAGACAGAGGTGTAATCTAGGAGGTCCAGTATCCTAATAATAGGAGTTTCATAAAAAGGAAACAGAAAACGATAGGACATTTTCAAAGTAACAATACAAGAAAATTTTTTTGGATATGGGTCTTCAGATTAAAAGGGTACATCACATACCAAGCACAATGAATGAAAAATATCCTCATATCGAGCACATCATTCTGAAGTTTCAGAATAACAGGGATAAAGAGAGAATTCTAAAAGCTTCCAAAGAGAAAAAAAAACATGTGTAAAGGATTCTTTATACATGTGTAAAGGAGTCAGTGCTATCAACTCTCTCAACAATACTGCAAACTAGAAGGAAATCTTCAAAATTCTGGGGGGAAGTTGTTTCCTCCTTACTCATAGATTCATAATGTGTTTTCTTTTTAACTCTGCCGATTCTTGACCCAGTTAAACTATCATTCAGGTGTGAGAATAGAATAAAGTTATTTCAGACATACAAAGCCACACACAAATAATTTTCCACCCGTGCAACTTTTCTCCCGACCACCTCCTGGAGGGTATGATCCAGTCAATGAAGGAGCAGACTGAGAGAATTTCCTGAAATGTGACCCAGGAAAGAAAGGGAGTTTTCAGGGCTCTAGCTATGAATCCGGCCCAGAAACCAAGCCAACTAGATTGAAAGGGAAGGATGGAGAGTCCAGAAGCGTGGTTCCTTGTTCATTTGCCAGGTTTGACTGCTTGAAAATTTCATGAGAAGTATTTACAGTTGTTGGAGGGTGTATGAAAACGTAGCCTAGTTTCAAATAAAAGCAAGTAAATGGAGACGAGGAGGAGAAGGCAGTGACTCCAGGGGAAAACAGAAAGCACCGGAGGAGAAATGTAGTCAGGATACATGTCATGGCTCGGCAGTGAATGATGTTTGTATCCTTCTAGATTATGACGTTACAATAATGAAAACAT
Organism: Kogia breviceps; assembly: GCF_026419965.1. Lineage (NCBI taxonomy): Eukaryota > Metazoa > Chordata > Mammalia > Artiodactyla > Physeteridae > Kogia > Kogia breviceps. The sequence continues at coordinate 1,345,624 of NC_081322.1, forward strand.
TAAATAGGGATTTAAGTAAAAATTGTGATATAATAGGTGAGGGAGCAAAATGAGCATTCTAAGAGAGCTAGAAACTCTACCAACCGTAATAGGAAGTCAATAGGTGTGTGTGATGTTTTGAATTAAGAGGTAGCAATAAACATCATTACTTAGAAATAAGGAGGTAAGTGATAGAAAAAACTGCTAGAGGTACAAGTGGTTGTCTGAGAATGGAGATTAGAAGGATAGTTGAGTGCAAGATGTTTTTCGTTTTGCCCTGTTTGACTTCTTAAACCGTGTATGTGCCTTGGTTTTAGATTGATTTGGCAAGATAATTTTTGAGTTTCTGCTAGATGGAAACTTGTAAGCTGTGATTACTCTGAGGAAGTTAAAAATGACTGAAAACCAGATGTGACCCTAGGAGCTTCCAAAAGGGAATGAATATAATTAAAACCTGTAAAAATATAATTATAGCTTGTACTATAATCTTTATTTCTGTACGAAGCCTATGACTGAATGACCTTAGATATGAACTGATCAATAAAGTAGCCACTAGCCATATGTGACCATTTAAATTTAAATTAATTAGAATTAAGTAAAATAAAAAAAATTAAGTCTTCATTTATACTAGCCACATTTCAAGAACTCAATAGCTACATGTGGCTAGTGGCTACCATATTGGACAATGAAAATATAGAATATCATCATGGAAAGTTCTGTTGGACAGTGCTGCCTTAGACCATCTGTATTTGCCCATGGATCCTGAATCGTGGAGGGGCAAAGTCTAGCTATATGTTTGTCTGCCCATTTTGGGAAGGACCTAAGGGAGTAGAGATTGGTATAGATACTCTATGACATGGGAAGCAACTGCAGAGCAGTTACTCTATATTTAAGAAAAGTGCTGAGTTCCCACATCAAGTATGCTGGAAACTGGGGAGATAGAAATTTTTCTCTAGCATATGTGCTTAAATGACCGGGCTGTTTCTCATAATGATACAACAGCCAGCGAGCCAGGCTGAAACCCCACCTATAGAAAAAGAGACCCTTTTAGTATGAGCTCATCTTTTCTCTTGTTGGCCAAGGTTGGAGGCATAGAGTGAGATGGGCCCATGTGAGATTAAAGAGGTAATCCCTTTGTCTCAATGTTTCTGAAAGACTGGACCAGTCTTCATCAGTGTCAGAATCTCCTGGTGTGTAGAGGTGGTAGTGCTGGTGCAGGTGGAGATGGTGTGTGTGCATTTGTGTGTGTGTGTGTGTGTGTGTGCCTTGGGGGATGGGAGGTCAGAGCTGTTAATAAAGCTGATTACTGGGTCCCCCTCTGAACCTAATGAATTGGAGTTTCTGGTGATCAGGACAAGAAGTCTGTGTTTTTTAAATTGAAGTTTAGTTGACCTACAATATTGTATTAGTTTCATGTGTACAATAAAGTGATACAGTTATATATATATATATATATATATATATTCTTTTTTTTTTTTTTTTTTTTTTTTTTTTAGCGGTACGTGGGCCTCTCACTGTTGTGGCCTCTCCCCCTGTGGAGCGCAGGCTCCGGACGCGCAGGCTCAGCGGCCATGGCTCATGGGCCCAGCCGCTCCGCGGCATGTGGGATCTTCCCGGAATGGGGCATGAACCCGTGTCCCCTGCCTCAGCTGGCGGACTCTCCACCACTGCGCCACCGGGAAAGCCCCAGTTATATATTTTTTAGATTATTTTCCATTATAGGTTATTACTAGGTACTAAATCTGGTTCCCTGTGCTATACAGTAGGTCCTTGTTGCTTATCTATTTCATGTCTAGTAGTTTGTATCTGTTAACCTCATACTCCTAATTTATTTCTCCTCCCCTCCCTTTACCCTTGGGTAACCATAAGTTTGTTTTCTATACCTTTAAGTCTATTTCTGTTTTGTATATAGACTCATTTGTATTATTTTTTAGATCACACATATAAATGTCATATATTTGTCTGACTTCACTTAGTATGAAATTCTCTAGATCCATCCATGTTGCTGCAAATGGCATTATTTCATTCTTTTTTATGGCTGAGTAATACTCCATTGTAAATATGTGCCACATCTTCTTTATCCATTCATCTGTTGATGGACACTTAGGTTGCTTCCATGTCTTGGCTGTTGTAAATAGTGCTGCAGTGAACATTGGGATGCATGTATCTTTTGGAGTTAGAGTTTTCTTCAGATATACTCCCAGCAGTGGGATTGCTGGATCATACAGTAACTCTCTTTTTAGTTTTTTAAGGAACCTCCATACTGTTCTCCATAATCACTGCGCCAATTTACATTCCCATCAACAGTGTAGGAGGGTTCCCTTTTCTCCACACCCTCTCCAGCAGTTGTTATTTATAGACTTTGTGATGATGGTCATTCTGACCAGTGTGAGGTTATTCCTCATTGTGGTTTTGATTTGCAAGAAATCTGTATTTTTAAACAAATTCCCCAGGCGAATCTTTATATGACAAGGTTGACAACCTTTGCATAGTTAAGGATCTATGCTAGGTTCCTACTGAGAAGAAGCTGAAAGTTGCTGTCAGACTCAGTCAAATTGTACTTGTAGTAAATACTTAGGCTTTTATGCTTAAGGAAAATGTATTTTATAATTTATCTTACATGTCTTATGGCTTTTCTATTAAAACAGTCTTCTAATAATTACATCTTAAATATCAGTGGAAAATTAGCTATAAAGTATGGTGTATAGACTTAAGAAAATAGACTTGGGACTTCCCTGGTGGTGCAGTGGTTAAGAATCCGCCTGCCAACGCAGGGGACACGGGCTCAAGCCCTGGTCCGGGAAGATCCCACATGCTGTGGAGCAACTAAGCCCATGCGCCACAACTACTGAGCCTGCGCTCTAGAGCCCACGAGCCACAACTACTGAGCCCACATGACACAACTACTGAAGCCTGTGCGTGCCTAGGGCCTGTGCTCAGCAACAAGAGAAGCCACTGCAGTGAGAAGCCCGCGCACCGCCACGAAGAGTAGCCCCCGCTCTCCGCAACTAGAAAAAAACCCGCGTGCAGCAACAAAGACCCAATGCAGCCAAAAATAAATAAATAAATAAATTTTTAAAGAAAGAATCGAATTGGAGAGACCAGTATAAAATCGTGATGTATTCTATCTTTAAAAAAAAATTTTTTTTCCCTATCTCTGTTACCGAAAAGGTCTAGAAACAACGACCTACCCAGTAGCACACTAAGTGCCCGAATCAAAGCGAGATTTGCTCTCCCAGCAGAAGGAGACCTTGGCGTTGGAGTCTCCACTTCACCTGTGTGTGGATGGGATCGCAAAGTAGCAAGGATCTGGCTGAAGAGTCATCTAGAGGGAGCTTGCATTTCCAGGGGCATTGCACCGTTCACGGCCGTGGAATACCTTAGACAGGGCACTAGCGGAAATTGCGGCCAGACTTGGGCCATGACATGCTAGTGAGAGCTAAGGTGAGGCTTACTCAGCAGGAAAAATCATAGAGCTTTGGCCTAATTGAGAGAGAACAGTTCATGAGAATGCCAATGCCTGACATTAGGAATGGACGACAGAATGCCGGGGGAGGCAGGACCAGACCAACCTCCCCTTAGCAGCCTCTACAGACAGCTCATAGTCAAGTATATGGCCAGGGAGACAGGTCTCCCTCCTTGAGCGAGGCCATGCATGACGTTATCTAGCTACACTCCTTTGCCCACACACCCAAACATCATTTTGGAACAGAGGAGGAAAGAACGCTGAAAGACTTTATTTTCCTGACTTATATAAGCCAAGTCTGAGTTCCTTATGAACACATCACATTGCTGGATCGACATTATTGAATGGGACCGAATCATTTGTTCCCTCCCTGCAACTCAATGGATGATTCTCATGAGCAAGTTCAATTATAGAAAACATTATAGGCCCGTATTTTTTTTTAACAAATCTGAATTGTAAGATAAGTAAATTTTCTATCTTACTACATACTTTATTAATACAGTCATTAATAATTTTCCTGTTAAAAAAATCACTTACCAGTTGGCTGCTGTTCCCTTAAATGGTATCTACCTTACGAGCTAACAAACATACACACACTTTATGGGTATAGTGTCTCAGAGCATATATAGTAATATGCCACAACAGGAAGAGGCCAGGGACCTGTCCTCAAGAAGTTGAAAAGTCAGGGACTTCCCTGGTGGCACAGTGGTTAAGGCTCTGCTTCCAATGCAGGAGGCCTGGGTTCGATCCCTGGTCGGGGAACTAAGTTACATGTGCTGCAACTGAAGACCCCGTGTGCCACAACTAAAGATCCGGTGCAGCCGAATGAATGAATGCTAAAGTCAAGTGGCCGCAAGGACCTAGACAGGCGAGCATGGAAATGACTAAAGCCCGCTGGGTGGACTCTGGCCAACTGTACAGCCCACACCCGCCCTGTCTGCAGGGAGGAGCCAGTGTGCAGCTCTGGGGTTGCCAGGTGTTATGAGAGCATTGGAAGCCTGAACTTGTAATTGAAAGCTGGTTTGTTTTTTGTTTAATGTTGGCAACTAGATAAACCAAAAACCAAAAATCCACTGTGAGCGCCTAACATAACATGTCTGCAGGCCAGATTTAAGTCAAGGGCCTTGGATTTGTAACTTTGGATTTAGTCCAAGTGAAGGCACTTGGCACATGGGAAACTGAGGCCCAGAGAGCCTATGACTTGCCTAGCTCTTCAGTCATATTTTATTTTTATTTTTATTTCTTTTTGTGGTATGCGGGCCTCTCACTGTTGTGGCCTCTCCCCTTGCAGAGCGCAGGCTCCGGACGCACAGGCTCAGCGGCCATGGCTCACGGGCCCAGCCGCTCCGCGGCATGTGGGATCTTCCCGGACCGGGGCACGAACCCGTATCCCCTGCATCAGCAGGCGGACTCTCAACCACTGCGCCACCAGGGAAGCCCTAGTCATATTTTAACTGCCTTACAAGTTGTATTGTTTTTTTGGGGAAAAAAAAAAAACCTATTTTAGTTATTTGCTATAGGTAATATGTAAAATGGCTCAAAATTCAAAAGGAACATGAGGTATAAAATTATTTAATGCCTAGATTAGCAACCAGTGTTACCAGTTGCTTGAATATTTTTTCAGGGATATTCTATGAAACTCACCTATGCTCCTTTTTGTGGTTAAATTGTATTTTTTTTTTAATAAAAATGTCCTTATTAGCAGATTATGTGATCATTTTTGTAGAAAACCAGAAGAATCTACAGATAATTTATTAGAAATAATAAGAGAGTTGAACAAGGTGGATAGGTATAAGTCTGTAGTATAAATGCCAACTGTATTTCTTTACACCAGCAACAAATACCTGGAAAATACCTGGCAGAAAATATCAAGTACTCAGGAATTAATCTAGTAAAATATATGTAAGATCTCTAGGGAAAACTATAAAATGATATATCTGTAATATATAAGGAAAACTATGAATGATGCATTCAATGAAGACCTAAATAGAGAGATTAAATGTGTTCATGGATAAGGAGGTTCATTATTGCAGAGATATCATTTCTTCTCCAGCTGATCTATAGATTCAATGCAATTCCAATCAAAATCTCAATAGGTTCTTTTCATGGATCATGGAAAGCCCTCTTACAGTATTTTCAGGCAAATTCATCAGTATCTCTGGTGATTTTTTTTTTTTTTTGCGGTATGCGGGCCTCTCACTGTTGTGGCCTCTCCCGTTGCGGAGCACAGGCTCCGGACGCACAGGCCCAGCGGCCATGGCTCACGGGCTCAGTCGCTCCGCGGCATGTGGGATCTTCCCGGACCAGGGCACGAACCCGTGTCTCCTGCATCGGCAGGCGGATTCTCAACCACTGCGCCACCAGGGAAGCCCTCTCTGGTGATTTTGATGAAGTATTCATGCCTTAAAGAATAAAGCTAACTCTGGCTTTTTTTTTTTTTTCTTTACGCGTTTCTGATGTACATGCTTACAAATTGTATTCATCTCACATCTAGATTTGAGCATCTGGTTAAATAACAAAAGGCCCTGGAACTCTTATGTTTGGACAAAGGGTCCTTCAGTTTTGTCCAGTTTTTTCCTCCACAAATTATCAACTCAAGGACAATGCAAAATAATTAAAACTTTGGGCAGTTGTACTCCCTTTTTCATGTTTCCTAGAAATCCTCTTGGTCCGTGTATGGAATCCCCAGTCTGATATCCCAACAAAATTTGGGGTAGGGTTCATTCTGCTTCTGTGGGGTGGATGCAACAGTTCATTACTCAAATTCTATTAATGCAGTTTTACTGCTCTTGTCTGTTTTCTTTTCTGCATATTCTGTGTACGAATGTGAATATGCATTGTGGTTATGCGTATTCAGAGGCATGTGACTCTCAGATAGGTTTTTCTCTCTAACTTGGGCCAGAGGGGTGGCTTCAGAAAATGGCCTCAGCTGTGATGGCAGTGGTATTGCCACCGCAGACAGGATGAGTTGAGTGGGCGCAGGACCTGAAGGAGAAGGTGGGTAGAAAGCCCTAGCAGGACGGTGGAACCCACAGATACCCACTTATGTTGTATTTTAAAATGAAAAGAAACAATTTAAAAACCAAGTATTTTGCTATGAAGTGTTCTAAAATCTTAAGTATAATAAAAATCAAATATGTGAGGAAGCCATGTTCTCACTGCTATCTTATCTTTAAAGAAAATTTATTTGTGACTTGAACATTCATTAGTAAGAGGTAGATATCATTTTTTAAATAAGTTACTTTGTAATTGAAATATAGTTGATGTATTTTGTTTTAAGTGTGCTATATAGTGATTTGACATTTGCATACATTATGAAATCACCATAAGTCTAGTAACGTCTGTCCCCACACAAAGTTATTACAACATTATTAATCATATTCCTTATGCCGTCTATTACATCCCCTAAAAGTTATTTTTCTAAGTGTAAAAAACCACAGGTTGCCAAGTAATGTGAACAATATGATCCTAAGAAAGAACTTCCTTTAAATTTATGAGCATAAAGATGTGGAAGGACACCAAAAGTACCTTTAGAGGAGGATGGAATTGGTGAGGAGTATGCTGGGGAGATTATTAGTATTTGTCTATATATGTCTTTATTATATGCTTTGTTAAAATGAGTGTTTTACTTATGTAAATAAAAAGAATGCATACAAGATGAAATACCCTTTTCTCAACATTTTATTATGAACATTTTCAAACATAACAAAGTTGGAAGAATTTTACAGTAAATATCTGTATACCCACCATCAATCCAACTTATTTTTTGGTACATTTAAAAATAAATTGTGGATATCAGTATACTGCCCTCCTGAGTAATTAAGCATGTGTATCATTAATTAGAATTCTATATTTGTTTAGCTTTTTGGCAATGACTTAATTATAAAAGAAATACATGTTCATCATAGAAAATTGGAAATTGCACATAAAAAATTACAATTCTATCAGTATTTATTTTTATCAGGTATTACACTTTGTACTTTCCTGGCATGGTCTCACTTAATCCTTTCCCAAACCCTAAAAAGTAGCTTTATCCCCATCTTACAGGTAAGGAATCTATAAACAGGTCACTACAGTTCCCTCAGCGTCAGAGTTAGAATATGCACCAAGCATGTGTCCCAGACCCTCTCCCTTAATTACATGCCGCCCTGCTAGCCTTGATTCCATCCCGTCTCACTCCAAGACATAACCACTGTTGTCTCCTCTCCAGACCCATTTCTAGATGTTCATGTTTCCAAAAATACATTTTTTCACAAAAATGGGTTTACATTGTGTGTATTGCTTTGTAACTAGATTTTTTTCCATGTTTGCAAACCTTTCTCCAACATCTTGTTAATGGCTGCAGAACATTCTGCTGAGTTGACTATATCATATTTTATAACTACCTTATCGTCCAATATTTTTCCCGTTTTTGTTGTTATCAACTGTGAGAGTATAAATCTTCGTGCATACTACTGATTGCATCCTTGGGGTCACAAGTAGAATTATGGGGTCAGATTGGGTGTAGTTTCTACTTTTAAAATCTGATGCATGTTTTTTTGTGTGTAAACAGTTGTAGGCCAGCCTCAGACCACGAGTGGCTCTCTTTGAGGGGGGCAATTGATGTCACATGTTCTTGGTCCACCGTTATGAATGGTCCCGACACCCATTTTGATGGTGTGTGTGTGTGTGTGTGTGTGTGTGTGTGTGTGTGTGTGTGTAGTTTCCACTCTTAATACAAATTCCCACATTTGTATTTGGGAAATTGTTTTTATCCAACTCCTCCCCCCCTGTAGTGTAAGTATAACCAGCAAGTCTCCCCCCACCCTAGCCAATGCTGACATCGAATATACAATTTTTAAAAATCTTTTCTAGTTAGATAAACAAATATTTATGCTTTGTTCGGCCTTCCTTTGATTCATGAGGTAGAACCTGTGTTCCCATGTTTATTCATCCTTTAAGCTTCTCCTTTCAGATACTGCTTGTTCGTGTTCAAACAGTTCCATTTTAGGTTAGTCTCTTGAAGAATTTAAACGCATCTGATGTTAAAGCCTGTGTTAAGACTGCAACTTTATTTTTCACGCAGTTTACTTTTTGAGAAGTGCGGTAAAGGCAGCCACACTGGGAGTACCTCAGTGACAGCAGAAAGGTTTATGTTTTCCTCTTGGTGACAAGATAAATCTCTGAGAGAGTGCCGTGAAGGAAGGACGGATTTCAGGATTCATTTGTATGGAGCTTCCCATGTGACTCAAGTGGCCTTGGAGACCCGCCTGGGCCGACCACAAGGGCAGAGCCTTGGCTAATTGAGTGATTGGCTTGCCAGCAGTGTGTGGCCCTGGGGGCCCTGCAGGGGAGCAGAGGACGCTCAGCTGGGGGTGGACCACCGTGGCCAAGCGGAGGGAGACTGTGTCTGGGCAAAGAAGCGCTAACAGAATTGGAGAGCAGGTACTTCAGCTCCGCTGTCTCTGACTTCCACCCCTCACCCCTGCTGTCTGCCCTGCTTGACGGTGAGGAAACTCAAAATCGTGCCTCCCATGGCGCCCCGAGCCCTAGTTCCACACTCGTGGGGCGACCCATGGGTATGAGGTCTCAGAGGACAGGGGAGCCTGGTACAGTCAGTAAGTACATTTGGTCAGGGTTCACTTACAGTCTCAACGATGCTTATGCGCCATGGAAGTGTGATAGTGAAATGCAAGTTTAGGAGGAAACAAACAAGTTGTTGTTTCCAAAGAAACAACAATGTTAATACTGGTATATTATGAGTGATATTTTTACTCCTTTTTATTTTTCTTTATATTCCATAATGGGCACAATTACATGTATAAAGGAATTACTAATAAATTGAATTGGAAACTCCCCCCCTGGTGAGACTCTGTCGCGCTAGGTTAGGTTCAAGACATAGGAAATTCATTCAGCCCTATGCACTGCAGTTGCAGCCTGCGAGTGTAGGTTCTTCTGTATTGATATACTGGTAATTTAAGCTTTAAGGGAAACGGCAGCAGTTTAGTAGCAGAAATAGTTTAAAGTATTCCGGATACCCCAGTCCTTCTGTGGATGTGTGATTGGCAAAGGAATCCCTGCTGAAATCTGTTACAATTTGCTCCAGTCCGACGTGGCCCTTTCCTTAGAGACTTAATTTAATCTCAGTGAGTGTGGATGTATCTTTTCCTGGTAGTGCACTGAAAGATTCTAGAAGGAGAGGTTACACAAAGGGAAATTTACATAATGTGTTGTCGTCATTTCCCCTCATCACTGGTCCCAGGAGGGACGGTACTCAGGGTGAAATTAAAAGGTGGTCCTTCCAGTGAGCTGGGTGGTATTTGAGCAGAAAGGGCCAAAGTGTAGAGGGGGCCTGAAATGAGCATGGAAGAGTTCTTGAAAACTGAAACATGGTACCACTGTATCTTTTGTTAGCTTGACATTCTTGGCAAGTTCATTAGCCTGTAGAAAGGGCCTTGACAATGTCATAAGGAGAGTTCTAAAAGCCTCAGGCTTTTAAACTTGAAGTAGTACAGTGAAGGATGGACCGCACACGGAATGTTCACAATGTATCACAAAAAGTGACAAAAGTTGATTAATTACTTATATTGAAACTAATTTGCAGTGATGGCCTTATTCTGAAGCCAGCTCTTTCCTTCAGTTTGCTGCTTGTACTTGGGAACCTATTTTCCTTCTTTGTTCATTTCTTAAAGGGACCATCTTTCTTTTTCCCTCTTTTTTTGGTAACCTTTCTTCCAAGGACTGTAAATATCTGAGGTTCACTTATGTAATCAAGATTTCCTTCTTGACAGAGGTTCTTAAAGAATTCAGTGGCAAAAATGAGTTACATGTTTGAATTGAAATCTGAAATAACTAAAAAGAAGATAAAAATTAAAGATAGCAGGTTCCTTGCCTGGGCTGAATGTTTGCAACAATTCTTTTAAGCAGAACATGGTAAGGACATGACCTGATAACAATCTCTGATTCCCTTCCTCCAAATTTTAATCAAATAATTCTACTTAGGAAAAGAGTCCTCTAGGGACTTCCCTGGCAGTACAGTGGTTAAGACTTCTCCTTTCAATGCAGGGGGTGCGAGTTCCATCCCTGGTCGGGGACCTAAAATCCCACATGCCTCGCGGCCCAAAAACCAAAACAAAAAACAGAAGCAATATTGTAACAAATTTAATAAAGACTTTAAAAATGGTCCACATCAAAAAAACAAATCTTAAAAAAAAAAAAGTCTTCTTGAAGTTGTATAGGTTACCAGCAAGTGTTCTCTTTCCAAAAATTATCCTTTCATACACTTATAAATGATATAAATGCTCAAACTTAAAAATATATATAAAGTACTTATCATAGTGCCTTATCTGTAAAAGTAACAATTATTTTCTTAAATTTTATTGAAGTATAGTTGATTTACAATGTTGTGTTTAATTTCTGCTGTACAGCAAAGTGACCAGTAAGTAGGAGTTTTGTTTTTTAACGTCTTTATTGGAGTATAATTGCTTTACAATGGGGAAGCACTGGAGAATGAACATAAAGCAAGTTTAATATTTTCTCCTTAACCGTGAAAGCCAATGATTATGCACATCTAAGTGGTGTTGATTAATAAGAGTGGTCTGTCTTACCATCAGCCTTTAAATGGTTGCCATGCAGTGAATCCTCCTGTATAAGGTGTTTGCCTCCTGGCCCCAAGCCGGCTCCTTCCCACTGGGGCGGTCTCCCTCCCAGACCTGACTATTGCCATCTACAGACTCCAACGAGGTTGACAAAGCCAAATGGACGTTATTAACGGACCCTGTCGCCACTGGTGTGTATCTGCTGGCAGCATGAAACACTCTGCATTTTAAATTCAGTCTGTGGTACAGCGTCAGTGATGAGATCTTACTTTCTTTTCCAAGAAGCTTTTCAAGGGAGTATTTCTCAATGAGAGCAGCCCGGTCAGGAGACAGGCCGTCTTTCCTGATAATCTGGAATCAGACCACAGAGTCTGAATAGCTGAGTTTACTTGTAGACTTGCCATAAATTGTATATTTGATCTTGGGCAGTTACTGAAACTTGCTGAGCCTCAGTTTCTTCACCTGTAAGATGAAACTCATAAAGGGACTTAACTCATAGGGTTGTTGTGAAGGCTAAATGAGATAATAGTTACATCAGAGCAGTTACTGGGACATAATTAGCAATAAATAAGTAGTAGTTATATCATCATCATCATAGTGTTGTTATTATTACTTTCTCAGAAGTTGAGGCTGGAGTTATTATTCACCTGATACCGCCTTTGAAAGTGTGTCTATAACTGGGTCTTTCTGGTCCCCCTCGGAGGGCCTGTTGCAGTCAGTAGCGTATGACACTCAGTCTACACATAAGCAACTGAGTCTTGAGGAATTTGCTGAAATGATAGCACGTTGGAGTGGGAAGGACTGCAGCAGCGACCAAGTCTCGCTCTCACTTTGCAGACGCTTAGGTCCGGGTGAGGTGGCTTTTCCAAAACCCCCTAGTGTGTTGCAGGTGGAATTGACAACAGAACCTAAGACTCCTGGTTACAGGTCTACTGCTCTGCGTTTGTAAATACTGCCCCGTTGAAGGCCTCGGGGTGTGTAGGATAATGCTACATTGTTTTGTTTTCTGCTTGAAAACTATTTTGTTTTCTGCTTGAACTTGTGGATTGTTTCATAACTGAGGTTGACCTTCCTGAAGCATAAAGAAGCCATGTAAGAGGAGGGCAAGGGAGACGCAGTGGAAAAGACACAGGTTTTAGAGCCAGAGAGCCCTGTGTTGCAATCCTGGTATGTGACTCTGCAACTTTGGGTGATTTAAGTGACCTTTTGTGACTTTCACTACCATCATGTGTGGGGGGATAATTTGCTTCTCAGAGTTACTGAGAGGATTAAATGAGAAAATACGTAAAACTGCTTTGGATGTAGAAACTACTCAGTAGATGGTAATTATCATTAAAATTTATTGCTAATGGAGTTTTAATAGATGGATATCACTGCCAGAAACAGCTACCTGAGAGTAATAGAGTTGGAAACAGTGTGTGGGACCTACTTAATGCCATGCTTCTTGAACACGAGTATATTTAGTCAAGGGATAAGTAGCCCTGTGCAAAAGTGAGTGAAATGGTAAGTTATTTAGGAGTGTCACTTTTATTCGAAATAAGGTGAAATTTTCAGAGGTCAGTTATTGAGAACATTTTCAAAATTACATGGATATTCTATGGAACAAAATACAAAGTTAACACTTTTTAAGAAAAAGCATGGGACTTCAAATAAATTTTAGTTTGGCAGCAGAGTGCTTCGAAATACACTGCCAGCCTCCTAGTCTACCACCCAGCCCAAATGCCAGAGTGTTCACGATAGTTTGAGGGAAACGTTTGTTTTTTTGTTTTGTTTGTTTTGCGGTACGCAGGCCTCTCACCGCTGTGGCCTCTCCCGTTGCGGAGCACAGGCTCTGGACGCGCAGGCGCAGCGGCCATGGCTCACGGGCCCAGCCGATCCGCGGCACGTGGGATCTTCCCGGACCGGGGCTCGAACCCGCGTCCCCCGCCCCGGCAGGTGGACTCCCAACCACTGCACCACCGGGGAAGCCCGAGGGAAACGTTTGAGAATTCTTGATTTCATCTGTCATCTTAACTGCTGGGCTGTAAATCACCGAAGGAAAGACAGACCGAGGTGACGTGTGCCTGACGCTGCCCAGCTCCGTTTCCAAGTGGTGTGGTGGTGATGCAGTGACAGTCAGATCAGGCCGGCTTTCAGAGACCTTCCTGGGCTCTAGACCTTCACGCTCCCCAACTCAGTCCATGAAACGTGGGTGGCAGTGCTCCTGACCGCTGGACCAGGGTGGCCACGTGACCCACACCTGACCATGAACTCCTTTCTTCTCTGGCTCCTGTGATGCTTTCTTGCCCCTGAACTTGAAAAGCTGTGATGCTGTAAGCCTGGAGCTGCCTCATGCCTCTCTCAGTGAGGAAGCTCCATAAAGACACGTACATGAAGTCCTTTCTTTGTTTCCCTTTTGTCCAGAGTTGTTGGGCTTGAGTTTGCTGTTACTTGGGTCACTCTGCATTGGTGTTTACCCTTGGCTTTCCCACCCTAAGCAATTACAACAACCAGCTGCCCTTCTTTATCTTCAAGGTTAATCATTTATTCTTTTTTGTGTCTGATTCACAATTTTTATACATTGTACTTCATTTAAAGTTATTATAAAATATTGGCTCTATTACCTGTGCTGTACAATATATCCTTGGAGCTTGCTTACTTTATACATAGTTGTTTGTACCTTTTCATACCCTGCCTCTATTTTGCCCCTCCCCCCTTCCTCTCCCCACTGGTAACCACTAGTTTGTTTGCTCCTTACATCTGTGTTTTTGTTTTGTTATATTCATTTGTTTGTTTGATTTTTTTTTAGATTCCACATATAAGTGATAACATATAGTATTTGTCTTTCTCTGACTTATTTCACTAAGCGTAGTGCCCTCCAGGTCCATCCACATTATTGAAAATGGCAGAATTTCCTTCTTTTTTATGGTTGAGTAGTATTCCATTGTGTATATACCACATCTTTATCCATTCATCTGTTGATGGACACTTGAGTTGCTTCCATATTTTGGCTATTGTAAATAATGCTGCTGTGAACACTGAGGTACATGTAAAATCTTTTTGAAGTAATGTTTTTGTTTTCTATGGATATATACCCAGGAGTGGAATTGCTGGATTATATGGTAGTTCTATCTTTAGTTTTTTGAGGAACCTCCATACTGTTCTCCATAGCGGCTGCATCAGTTTACATTCCCACCAACGGTGTAGGAGGGTCCCTTTTCTCCACATCCTTGCCAACATTATTATTTATAGACTTTTTGATGATGGCCATTCTGACAGGTGTGAGGTGATATCTCATTGTGGTTTTGATTTGCATTTCTCTGATGATTAGTGATGTTGAGCATCTTTTCATGGGCCTGTTGGCCATCTGTGTGTCTTCTTTGGAGAAATGCCTATTCAGGTCTTCTGCCCACTTTTAAATCAGGATGGTTGTTTTTTTGATATTGAGTTGTATGAGCTGTTTATGTATTTTGGATACTAACCCCTTATTGGGCATATTATTTGCAAATAATTTCTCCCATTCAGTAGGTTGCCTTTTTGTTTTGCCAATGGTTTCCTTTGCTGTGCAAAAACTTTTAAGTACCATTTGTATATTTTTCCTTTTGTCTCCTTTACCTTAGGAGACAGATCCAAAAATATATATATTGCTACATTTATGTCAAGGAGTATTCTGTGTTTTCCTCTAAGAGTTTAATAGTATCCGGTCTTACATTTAGGTCTTTAATCCATTTTGAGTTTATTTTTGTGTATGGTGTTAGAGAATGTTCTAATTTCATTCTTCCCCATGCATCTGTCCAGTTTTCCCAGCACCATTTATTGAAGAGCCTGTCTTTTCCCCATTGTTTACTCTTGCCTACTTTGTCCCAGATTAATTAACCATAAGCGTGTGGATTTATTTCTGGGCTCTCTATTCTGTTCCACTGATTGTGTGTCTGTTTTTGTGCCAGTACCATATGTGTTTTGATGACTGTAGCCTTGTAGTATAGTCTGAAGTCAGGGAGCATGATTCCTCCAGCTCTGTTCTTCTTCCACAAGATTGTTTTGGCTATTGGGGGTCTTTTGTGTTTCCATACAAATTTTAAAATTATTCTAATTCTGTGAAAAACGCCTGAAACACCTGAGCTTTGAGTTACAGGAATGAGAGTTTTCCGAGTAGACCTAGGCATGGCATTGGAGAACTTGCAGTCCTTGAAGTTGGAACAAATTTGTACAGAGACACATTTCTAATTCAGGAGCTAGAAGCAATTATAAGTTGTAAAATGTGAGGAGATGTGTTTGTAGAATCAGGTTCCAGATCTTAAGAGCCCTTATTTTTCATGCTAAGAAACTCAGAGCTAGACCTGGGTCAGTGGATCCGCACCTGAGTGAATCACCTATGGGCCCTTGCCTAGATCTACTGCATTGGAACCTATGTGTGTGGAACCAGAGCATCTGTGTTTTTGAAGTTTCACAGGTGACACTGTTGAGAATTACTGATGTAGGTGATGAAAAGATAGTGAAAATTTTTGATCAGGGAAGTCATAAGATCAGATCTGCCTTTTAGAAAGATCCAGCTGCATGCCTAGCATATTTGACACACAGAGTGCATCATTCTTAAACACATTCCTCCTTTATGTGACAAAGCTATTTTCAGTAATAGTAATTAATGACTTTTTTTTTTTTCTTCTGCGGTACGCGGGCCTCTCACTGTTGTGGCCTCTCCCGTTGCGGAGCGCAGGCTCCGGACGCGCAGGCTCGGCGGCCACGGCTCACGGGCCCAGCCGCTCCGCGGCATGTGGGATCCTCCCGGACCGGGGCACGAACCCATATCCCCTGCATCGGCAGGCGGACTCTCAACCACTGCGCCACCAGGGAAGCCCAATGACTTATTTTTTATTCTTTATTTTTAAAAAGTCAAGAATCTAAAAAGAATAAATTTCAATTAAGTATTCAAATTTAGTAAAGAATGTACGAACTAAAATTTACACTAAACAGCACCTATTTTTGCACCACTTTCACTGTTTGAAATATTAAACACAAAAACATCAGCTGGTTAAAAGGAATGACAAAATTCAAGTAACACAAGTTTTGTTTATTTGTCTTTATAATCACTGTACTATCTATCACTGTTGAGAATCTACTATAGGTAATTCTTGCTTTGCACAGTTCCCTGGACACAAATTTCAGTTACCACAACTTAGTTAAGTAACACCAGCCCCTCAACAACAGGGTTCAAACTTCAGTTACAAGTTTAGTTTATTAACTATGCGGATTTGCATGAGGTACAGACTTACACTGCGGGCTCTTCAGCTCACAAATCACAGCATAAATAATAGATGCGGATTATGGTCAGTGACCGATCAGTGACTTCTTTAAAAGTCTTTGGTCATTGATTACTGTAAATGTAAGTCAGTTCATGCACAGACAGTGAAGTGTGTAGTCATGCTGTATCCTTGTTGCCCAGTGATAATCCACATGACATTTACAAAAATGGATAATCAAAAGGAGAAATCAGCCGACAAAGATGAAAGTACTAGAAAGAAACAAAAGTGATAATGCTAGAAGTGAAATCCAAATCTAAGCTAAGCGGAGTTTATAGAAGAAATAGCTGAGCATGCAGATGTTGACACTGAATCATTTGAGACTCTAGATACACAGCCAGAGGCATTCAGTGAAGGTGAATTTACTGACATTAATGGGGCAAGTAGTTGTGATGAAAAATATGAAGATGTCCCCGAGGAAGTGGCGCCAGCAAAAACTACACATTAAAGGAACTCTTGGAGATATTTCATGACATTGAAAAAGCAAAGGAAAAAATGTCAGAAACGTATCCAAACTTAAGAAGTATAACCATTTGTCAAGGTATAGACAAAAATGCTCATTCTAGATCATAAGTTCTAGGACAAGAAGGAGAACGCCATTCAAACTATTTGATACATTTTAATTGTTTTATTAAAAAAATTTTTTTTAAATTGATTTTTGGCTGCACTGGGTCTTCGTTGCTGCATGCGGGCTTTCTCTAGTTGCGGCGAGCGGGGGCTACTCTTCGTTCCGGTGCGCGGGCTTCTCATTGCGGTGGCTTCTCGTCACAGAGCACGGGCTCTAGAGCGCAGACTCAGTAGTTGTGGCGCACGGGCTTCATTGCTCCGGGGCATGTGGGATCTTCCTGGACCAGGGCTTAAACCAGTATCCCCTGCCTTGGCAGGCGGATTCTTAACCACTGTACCACCAGGGAAGTCCCACGTTTTTAAACAAAAAAATAAAACACCTTTATTTCATGGTGTTTCCACTGTTTTAAATTACAGTGTACTAAATAAGTATCAAGTTTACTATTTTTCATTTTGCTCTTTGTTCATAGCCCACAGTAAGAGTGTTAAATGTTCCAACCAAAAAGTTTTAAAGAAGCATACTTTTCCTCATTGATCATGAAGATTGTTTTGCATGGTTTCTGCTTGCATGGTTGTTTTTTAGTCCCACGATATCGTGGAAAGTAAGGACTGCCTGTATTTAAATGTGAGAACGTGTAGTACCATAGGGACTGGGGGTATAAACTGCTGAAGTGAGCTTGAACAGTATTGAATCATTGCAGATTTACTCGGGTGATAACACATTTAGGGTGTTGACAGTATAATTGGGAATTCTCTGAATTAATTTCCGTGTAAGAAATGTTTATTAAAAGATATGCAATAAAAATGTGCTAATTTGAAGCTCAAGTAGATAATACTGAAACTCACCAGTGATCACAGCAATTGTTTCGAACTTAGAGTGAGAAAAAAAAAATTTGGGGGGGGGGGTGGGAGGAGTAGTTTGTCACTGACGTTATTTAGATGCACTGACTCATAGAGATATTAAAAAAGACTCACTTTTAGTTTTATTATTGTTTTACTCTCAGTGGACTTGCTGCCCTGAGTGCCTGCAACTGGGTGGACCATTCCTGCCACCCTGTTGTTGGCATATCACTGAAAATACCACTAGAGAAGCACTATGGAGGAAGGGTGATCAGAAGACGGTGAGATAGAACTGAAAAGCATTTTGCAGAGAAACTGATGGAGAGCACCTGAGCTAGGGAAGCTCCAGTGGACATTAACTTACTTTAGGCTCTTGGTCTTTGCAATGATAATCAAGTTTAATCCACACCTGAGATGACCACTGCCGCTTAAAATTTCTGCCACAACTGATTTCTCTCAGATCCATTCTTTTGTGGTTGGCGTTGCTGGTTACTTTTGAACTTGAACTTACCTGTGAACTTGGGAATTGCCCATCCACTTGTACCTGAACTTCCAGCTCTCCCTGTATCGGGGATGTGTACATCTGACTTTCAGTGCGACATGGCCACACCCTCAGTTGGGTTTGACAGTCTAAACAATTTAGCCTATTATTCTTATAATCATTAGTGAAATGGATTCTAGAACTTCCTAATATTTAACATCTTTTAAAATATACCACAGTTGACTCTTGAACAACGTGGGTTTGAACTTCACGGGTCTAGTTCTCAGGTTTTCTTCAGTGGTAGATACTATAGTACTACACGATTGATGGTTGGCTGAATCCTAGAATGTGGAACCAGCGATATGGAGCTCTGACTGTACGTTATGTGTGGAGTTTTGACTACATAGAGGCTTGGTGGCCCTAACCCGGTATTGTTCAAGGGTCAACTGTAGTTTTTTTTTTTTTTTTTTTTTTTTAACATCTTTATTGGAGTATAATTGTTTTACAATAGTGTGTTTCAACTGTAGTTTTTAAAGACAGAAGTTCACCCCACTCCACCTCATTTTCCAGAAATGACTATGCCTGTTTTCCTTTTTAGGTCATCATCCTCCAACAACCATTTATAAATTTGGTTCTTCCATCCCGTATATTTTAATTGTACATCTGAGTGTCCCAGAAAAAGTTCAATAACAACAACAATAATACAGAATCCCCAAGTTATAATAATGTAGTTAAGCCAGAAGTCCAAACTCAGATTACAGATGTACAAGTCTTGTTTTCATATACAATAGAACCTCCTTGGGAAGCTTTAGCTATACTTATCACTTGGTTGCCAAAAAAGATTTTTTTTATAAAAGAATATTTCCTGAAGTTGCACAAATGAAATTTTACCCTTTGTGAGTAACAAAAACCAAGGTGAGTGATATTTAGGGAATTAAATTTTAAATTGAGATAGGTTTGGGATATACTGAACTTTGGCATTGAGTTGTTTGAATGCAGCAACAGCTTAATGTCTTTCTGGGGTAAAATAAATTTGGGGTAAAATAAATCAGTATTTGGGATTAGTATTTTGAAAAATACTAATGCAACATATTATAAAAATGTCCAGTATCATTAGTTGGAAGCAACTGAAATAATGACTGTACTTCTGGGAAGGTCTACAGTACTTTTGGAAGAATTGATCATGTTTTCCAACGTGAAGCTTGCTCTGGGTGCTGTAACTGCTAGAAGCAGAATGCGAAGCTACTTTCATTGCAGAGACATGGAGGACTAATATTAACAAACTCAAGAAAACCATTGTAAAGACCAAAGAAGACTTCCAAAAATCACCATGAATGTAACGTATCAGTACAATCTGTAGTGAAAGGTGAGACTATGACAATATGAGATAATCCCACAAAACTCTCATAAGAAATGTGGCTCATTGCTTGTTGCTATGATTAGCAGCCACTTAATCCAAGTCAAGCTATTCCCAGATGGGTGGGATGTTTTAGGAAATTATAAGTGGCACATACTTTCCAAAGGGGGTCCTGGAGGTACCTCCAGTGCTCTCTGTGTCAATAGTCATTTTTGCTTGGGACACATCTACTGCCTAGTTGTGTCATCTCACAGTATTTAGGGTGGAAGGAGTACTTAGAAACCCGAACATCCCTGCAGAGAGGCTTTGAGAAGGAAACTGCTTGGGATAGATTAAGTAAAATCAGATATGAGTAGGTGAAATGGATTACAGGGAGAAGCTAGGGACCTTCAGAAAGGTTATTTTGTTTGTGGTATATTCTTGAAACATTTGATACACTACTGAAACCTATTCCATTCCTTAATATGGAGGATTTTTGGACTAAGCAGGTTCGCTGGCTACAAAGGTATGGATAACCAAGAACTAATTGACCAGATAAAACGAGTGCAATTTTCAGGCTGAGTGATTATGTGTCTATTACTGATCTTGTAGTCATCACCTTGGGAAGCATAAAAACATTACAAAAATAAAAATACTGATGTGCCCTTTCCAGATATTAAAAACTGAATCTTTTACAAGGTGTGGTTCATCTTTTTTTAAAAAAAAAAGTTATAAAATATTCCTTATTGATGTGCCATAAATCTGTCAAGTTGGCTAAGTACAAAAATAGATTTTATCTCTTTATCCCCCGTGGTGAAATCTGTTTTATGGTTCCAAGTCAAGAAAACGATGTTCTGTAAAACATTAATGTGAAATATTTCCAAAATATGATGTTTACATAATGATTTACCTTTTACAAAACATTCACACGACCGTTATTTCAACTGGAGTCACCAAATAGGAGAAATGTAAGGTTTCAACAAAATTTTTCTTGGAAATTCTGAAAGCAAAGGATACTTTTAAATGTTTGGTTAATATTTTCTCTCTTCAGATACTATACCCTCTAGCCCCAGTGTGTGTTTATTCTGTTATAATTTTGCGTTTAAGGTGACATGTTGATGGTGTAGAAACTTATTTACAATACAGTGAATCCTCATCATAGCAAATATTTCCATTAAAGAAAACTCTTTCACTTTAATTTAATCCAGTTCTCACTTCAACATTACTGCTTGTGTGCTCACTGTGTGGAGGGTGCTATGCTGGCCGCTGCAAGGCATATCAGCAGTAGGACTATTTGCGCTCAAGGAGCAATAATTACATATAAAATAGAAGCAGGTCAAGAGTAGCTTATCACTCTGCTTTGGGGAGTGAGGGAGAGTCAAGGCTGGGACAAAAGACACTAGGATGCTAAGTTGAACTTGATGGTGCTAGAGAAATGAAAGCAGTGCCCTGTGGAAGTTCTCCGGACGAAGATAGAGCTGGTAAGATTGGGAAAGCCTTCATGGATGTAGTGAATAAGACATGAACTTGGAAGAATAAATAAAATTGAAAGAAGTAAAGTTTAAACATAATCATGGGCAGAAACAAAAGTCTTCTAGTTGAGGATGTCTTAATAAGTTGAACTTCCTCTTCTTCCGAAGAGATCTGTAAATCACCATTTTGTCAGTGAATGACATAAAGGAGAGACTCAAAGTCTTATGATCTGGTGTATCTCATCCAATGTTCTCAGGAAACTCTGGTCCAGAGAACTCAAGTGCCAGTCCACAAACGCTGGGGACTTGTTGAAGGAATCAGATATTAGAGCCTGGCTCCTCATTTCCAGGCCATTGCTAAACTCAGTTTACTTACAAAATAAAACAATGACACAGGTGTCTGTGCCTCTTGGGTTTTTAAATTTTTCATTACTTAGGATGTTAATGTAAAGGAAAAAATGCAAGTGATTTGTTTTTGTTTTTTTTTCTGCTGGGTGGTGGGATCTGAGATTTTTTTCTATACTATGTATATTGCTTTGCTACAGCTGCCGTGATAAAAAATACCTCGGACTGGGTGACTTAAATAACAGAAGGTGATCTTCTCACAGTTTTGCGGACTGGAAGTCCAAGATCAAGGTGTTAGCAGGGTTGGTTTCTCCCGGGTTCTCTCTCCTTGGCTTCCAGATGCCTGTCTTCTCTCTGTGTCCTCATGTGGTTTTTCTCTGTGTTTGCACCTCCCTGGTGTCTTTCTTCTTGTAAAAACACCAGTCATGTGGGATTGGTCATATCATATAACCTCATTTAACCATAATTCCCTCTTTAAAGGCCCTACGTCCAAATACGATTGCCTTCTAAGGTATTGGGTGTTGGAAATTCGACATATGAATTTGGGAGAGACAGTTGAGTCCCTAACACTATATCGTAGTTTTGGCTCAACGAGAGGGAATAATAACAGATGCCGTTACTAGGAGGCAAGTGTTTAGCGTATGTTTTCCCATTTAATCCTCCCAATATATAGTTAGGCACAATTAGCATATAATTTTCATTATGATGATGAGGGAAATGATTCTGTGAGAGGGTAAATGATGGGGTTAGTACCACACATTTAGAAAATGGTAGAGTCAACACTCAAATATAGTGTGTTGAGCTGTGGATCTATACTCCAGTTTTTTTCTGTTTTTTTTAAAATTTTTAAAATATTTTTATACAATTTTTAAATGTTACTTTCCACTTACAGTTATTAACAAAATACTGGCTATACTCCCTGTGTTGTACAATACATCCTTGAGCCTATCTTACACCCAGTAGTTTGTACCTCCCTCTCTCCCACCCATATACTACCCCCCCCAACACTGGTAAACCTCTGGTTTGTTCTCCATATCTGTCTGCACCCCACTTTGGGACAGAACTATGACAGCCTCTGATTGGGGATGAAGGAGTGAGATCTCTCTAATCCCTTTAAAATTACATTTCCCCTTTCTCTAAGGCAAAGTTTTTGGGACACATTTTTGGGGTATATCTCCTCTGATATTTGGTCTATAGGCTTTTTGGAAATATAAGGAGGGTGATTTCTTCCCTTAGAAATAAAGAACGTACAAAGTATGTAGTTATGAATGTACGGAGGAGATTTACCTTAACGTCTCGTACTAGTTTATTCTTATCAAGAGGTTACTTTTAGGCTGTCACCTGCAGCCTTGCTCATAGCTGTTTGAAGGGTTGTACAGCCTGGGATCGCTGCCCTTTCCAGGCTGACCCCCATTATTGCTCCTTTACTGGTGACACGTGGGGTCATTGTGCCCGTGTAGGGGCAGGTCGAAGGTACCTTGTGGTCTTTTAAGAGGTGAGTTTGCCTGAAGGTTGGATGTAAAAAGGTTTGCCAAAGAGGTGTCAGTGGAAAGTGGAATTTTTTTTTTTTTTTTTTTTTTTTGTGGTACGCGGGCCTCTCACTGTTGCGGCCTCTCCCATTGCTGGGCACAGGCTCCGGACGCGCAGGCGCAGCGGCCACGGCTCACGGGCCCAGCCGCTCCGCGGCACGTGGGATCCTCCCGGACCGGGGCACGAACCCGCGTCCCCTGCATCGGCAGGCGGATTCTCAACCACTGCGCCACCAGGGAAGCCCGGAAAGTGGAATTTTTAAGTCGCACACACAAATGGAGCAAAGCGAAATGGAGACCTCCAGTATAAGGTTTTAAATGTACAGCCAAGTGTGCTGATAAAACAGGCAATTCTCTCAGCATATTGCTCTCGTTTTATTTTTAATTACAGTGAGTTACAAGGTTAGTCCTGCTCTTTGGTTGCACTTTAATTATTCCCCCAAAGTTGTCTTTCTGTGCTATGATCCCTTTAACAGGCGGGAAGAAATAGACATTTAATTAACCAGATGTCACTCAATAACTCTTGTGTTATTCTTTGTATCAGAAAAGCAAATGCAAACCAGTGAAAAAGGGCCTGAATTTTAAACTTATTAATTTGGCATAGTTTAGGGTTTTGACGACACGGACACTCCTGAAAGAAAATCGAGAAAGTCTTTTAAAATGTGAGGTAGAAAAGGGTTTCTTATGGGTCAGATGATCAGTACCATGAATCATGTTCTTTATTTTTCTCTATGTTTATCCATGATTTACTGGCTGTGGCATATTCTTAAAGCACTCTTTTCTTCAAATAAAGGAGGCTGATTACGGAGAAGGGCTCAACAAGGACAGGAAGTTGGAAGGTGGCTGGCACCTTAGATTTGATCAACAGCCATCCCCCTTCTTTGAAAATAGATTTTTGCTCACCTTCCTCCTAGGAGCATTTCCTTCAAGAATGGCCGGGCTCTTCCCAACCAAGGAGGTAGCTCTTGATTGCTCTAAGCCAATTATAGTGGTCTCATTCACTTTCCCAGGTAATTGGCTTAAATGTGTGCACGTGACAAAGCTCTGGCCAAGGAAGGAAAATCTACCAAGGGGCTTCTGAGAAGGTTTTTCCCCCCACCCCTCACTAATAGGTATGTAGTAGTGATATCACAAGGTTATTGTATTTAATTTGCATATTCCTGATGAGTTATGGTGGGGAGCTTTTTTTTTTTTTAAGAACTCATTCAAATCTTTACTGAATACCTACGTAGTCAATGAATCTGGCTTGAGTTTCTACCGTGAAGTTGCACACATCATCTTCCTCAGGAATGTTAATTCATCATATATATTTGGTGTTTCACATACATTGAGTTTACTGATACACACATTTCACTAGAACAAGAACCCAGATTTAAAGACCATGGAATATTTTCTAGAGACTTTTTACTAATATCAACACCTGAGAGAAGATTATAAGCCTGAAGAAAAAAACATAGTTTGCCACCATCTAATAGTACATAAGGGAGCATTTTAAACTATGCTTATTTGCCATCTATATATCTTTGGCAAAGTGTCTGTTAAGTTCTTTGGTCTATTTTTTAAAATCCTGTTGCTTTGATTTTTATTGTTGCATTTTAAGAGTTCCTTGTATATTTTGGATAATAGTCCTTTGTCAGAGTTGCATTTTGCAAATATTTTCTCCCAGTTTGTTTCTTTTCATTCTCTTGAAGTCCAGCTTATAGATTCTTTCTTTCATGGATTGTGCTTTTGGTATTGTATCAAAAAATCGTTGCCCCACTCAAGGTCATCTAGATTTTCTCTTTTGTTATCTTCTAAGAGTTTTACAGCTTTGTATTTTACATTTGGATCTGTAATCCATTTTGTGTTAATTTTGTGGAAGGTGTAAAGTCTCTGTCTAGATTGATTTTTTTGCATGGGGACATCCAGTTGTTCCAGCACCATTTGTTGAAAAGACTATCTTTGCTTCATTGTAGATTTTATACATATTTTATTAGATTTATAGTGAAATATTTCATTTTGGTGGTTGGTAATGTAAATGGCATTGTGTTTTTAATTTCAAATTCCACTTGTTCATTATTGGTATATAGGAAAGCGATTGACCTTTATATATTAAGCTCATATCCGGCAACCTTGCTATAATTGCTTAGTAGTTCTGGAGTTTGTTGTTGTTGATTCTCTCAGATTTGCTACATAGTTATGTCACCTGCAAACAAAACTGGTTTTACTTCTTTTTTCCTAGTGTGTATACCTTGTATTTCCTTTCCTTGTCTTATTGCATAGCTAGGACTTCCAGTATGATGTTGAAAGGAATTGTGAGAAGGGTCATCCTTGCCTTGTACCTGATTTTAGTGAGAAAGCTTCAAGTTTCTTACCATTAAGCCTGATGTTGGTTGTAGGTTTTCTTATAGATATTCTTTATCAAGATGAAGAAGTTACCCTCTAGTCCTAGTTTACTGGGTGCTTTTATGATGAACGGGTGTTGGATTTTGTCAAATGCTTTTTCTGCACCTATTGATGAAATCATATGATTTTTTTTTTCTTCTTTAGGTGGGTGGTGTGATAGATTACATTAATAGATTTTCAAGTGTTAAACTTGCCTTAGTTGGGATAAATCCAACTTGGTCATGGTGTATAATTCTTTTCATACATTGTTGAATTCAATTTGCTAATGTTTTGTTGAGAATTTTTGCTTCTGTGTTCATGAGAGATATTGGCCTCTATTTTCTTGCAATGCCTTTGTCTGAGTAACGCTGGCCTCATAGAATGAGTTAGGAAGTATTCCCTCTGTTTCTATCTTCTGAAATAGATTGCAAAGTGTTGGTATAATTTCTTCCTTAAATGTTTAGCAGAATTCATTAGTGAACCCATCTGGACCTAGTGCTTTCTATTTTGAAAGCACTGTTATTAGTTAATAATTAAATTTCTTTAATAGATATAGGCATATTCAGATTGTCTACTTTAGAACCTATTTTTTGATGACATTGCTGAATTACTGAATTAGCCATCCCCCAAACTGACCTACCTTCACATTTCTACTTATGTAAGATGATAGATGCCCCTAATTTGTAAGTTTCTTTGGGTCAGGTTTTCTCTAATTTTCAGATGAAAGCACTCTAGTTAGTATGTTTCAATTTTTTTCCCCCAGAATCATCTTTAACTGCTCATCAATTTGAACTCCTTCCCATCTTGTACTCCACCTAAAATGCTATTTTCTGGCTTCTCAGACCATACAGAGCCTGAAATCTCATATTCTATATGAAATCTCCCCAAAACTTCCTGCAAAGAGTCCCCTCTTCTGAACTTCTAGAATAGTACCTCTCAAACTTTAATGCTCTTTGGAGTCATGTGGGGATCTTGTAAACATGAAGATTCTGATTCAGCCCGTGTGGGGTGTGGGACCAAAGATTCTGAATTTCTGAAAAGCTCCCAGGGGTTACCAATGCTGCTGATCCATATACAACATTTTGAGTAAAAAAGGCCCTCATTGATAACACTCATTTGGTACTAGATCACATGCAGTGTTATATATGATGTAACTTTCATGAGTTTATGTCTCACTTTTCCAGTTAGATTTCAAACTTTTTGAAGATGGGAGCTATGCCTTCTTTTTTGAATTCATGACCACACTCAACACAGTGCCTTACACAAAGTACCTGTTAATCAAGTGAAGGGATAAATGAATGAAGGAAAAGGAGACAAAGTTAAATGTAACTGTTTTTTTGATAAAGAGGAATTCATTATCTCAAATAACTGCAGAATTCATTGAGATGGATTGATTCTGCCTTTGGTAACCACCAAATATTTTGGACCAACACTTCCATGGATAACTAAAAATTCTAGACAAACTATGAAAAATAACTACCTAAAGGCACTGGAAATTGAACAGAAGCAGGCAAATACTGGAGGGGAGGTGACAATGGGAGAAAGAAGTATCATTTTGTGAGATCTTTTGCATTTTGCCTGAGGTTCCAGTTAGCCTTGTGGAAGGACTTATAAACAACAAAAAGGTACCTCTTATAATCTTACTTGTTAAAAGAAATAGAGGACAGTATCTAGAGCAACCACAGCCACTGGAAAGTGAAGAAGAGATCTTAGGAAGAATAGAGCCAGAGAAGGGGAACCCAAAATTCTGTGCATAAACTCTGCCCAAGTTTCTTGCTGGTCCAAGACCATGCATATGTGGGGCAGGTTCCAAGTAGTTCAGCTATGGCTAAAGGAACTGAAGTGAGATTTGAGCTGCTGCTCATCACAGAAGAGGCAAGAGTTTTCAGTTTGAGTTCAACCAACTTAACTGACAACAAAATTAATACTCTTCAAAGGAACATAACAGAATCCAGGGTTTGGGTCGTATATCACTCACAGTGTTAAAAATAAAATCCAAAAGTACTTGACATATGAAGAAACAAGAAAATTTGATCTTTCTCCTGAAAGTCAATCACCAGAGACTGACTCTAAGATTACCCAGATGTTGGAATTAGTAGATAAAGATTTTAAAGAAGCCAATTAAACCTACGTTCAAGTATAGCAAGAATGTGCTCATTTAATGAATTAAAAGGTAGTTAATATTATCAGGAAAATAGATATTATAAAATATATCAAATGGAAATCCTGAAACTGAAAAATGCATCATCTAAAATGTCAAAAATCCAGTCAATAGGCTTAAAAGCAAAAAAAAAAAAAAAAGAGTCAGTCTTGGAGATATTGTTGGTTCAGTTCCAGACCACTACAATAAAATGAATATTGTAATAAAGCAGATCACACAAACTTTTTGGTTTCTCAGTGCATATAAAAGTTATGTTGACACTATACTGTACTCTGTTAAGTGTTCAATAGCATTATGTCTAAAAGAAAGTAAATAGCTTAATTTAAAAACACTTTATTGGTTAAAAAAAAATGCTAACTTTTTTCTGAGCCTTCAGTGAGTTGTAATCTTTTTGCTGGTGGAGGGTCTTGCGCCGGTGTTGATGGCTGCTGACTGATCATCAGGGCGGTGGCTGCTGAAGGCTGGGGTGGCTGTGGCAGTTTCTTAAAATAAGACCACGGTGAAGTTGGTCACATTGATGGACTCTTCCTGTTATGAACAGTTTCTCTGTAGCATGCAGTGCTGTTTGATAGCATTTTACCCACAATAGAACTTCTTTCAAAATTGGAGTCAGTCTTCTCAAACCCTGCTGCTGCTTTATCAACTAAGTTTATGTCATATTCTGAATCTTTTGTTGTTTTGTTTGTTTTGTTTTCAACAGTCTTCACAGCATTTCACTAGGAATAGATTCCATCTCATTACGCCACTTTCTTTCCTCATCCATAAGAAACCATTCTTCATCCATTAAAGTTTTATCATGAGATGGCAGGAACTCAGTCACATCTTCAAGCTCTATTTCTAATTCTGTTGAATAGTTCTCTTGCTACTTCTGCCATAGCTGCAATTACTTCCTTCACTGAAGTCTTGAACCCCTCAAAGTCATTCATGAGAGCTGGAATTAACTCCTTCCAAACTCCTGTTACTACTGATATTTTGACCTCTTCCCATGTTCTTATGGCATCTAGAATGTTGACGTCTTTCTGGAAGGTATTCAATTTACTTTTCCCAGATACATCAGAGGAATCACTATCTGTGGCAGCTATAACCTTAGGAAATGCATTTCTTAAATACTTGAAAGTTGAAATGACTCCTTGATCCGTGGACTACATACAGAATGGGTGTTGTGTTAGCAGGCATGAAAACAACATGAATCTCATGGTAGATCTCCATCAGAGCTCTTGGGTGACCAGGTACATTGGCAATAAGCAGTCATATTTTGAAAGGAATCTTTTCTCTGAGCAGTAGGTGTCAACAGTGGGTTTAAAATATTCAGTAAACCATGTTGTAAACATATGTGCTGTCATCCAGGTCTTGTTCCATTTATGGAGCACAGATGGAGTAGATTTAGCATAATTCTTAAGGACGCTGGCCTTTTTTGAGTGGTTAATGAGCACTGCCTCCAACCTGAAGTCAGCAGCTGCATCAGCCCCTAACAAGAGAGTCAGACTATCCTTTGAAGCTTTGAAGCCAGGCATTGACTTCTCCTCTCTAGCTATGAAAATCTGAGATGGCACTTTCTTCCAATGTAAGGCTGTTTTGTCTACATTGAAAAATCTGTTTAGTGTAGCCATCTTTGTCAACTACTTTAGCTAGATCTTCTTTATAACTTGGTGAAGCTTCTACATCAGTACTTGCTGTTTCACCTGGCACTTCTGTGTTATGAAGACTTTATGTTAAGGCTTTCCTTCAACCTCATGAACCAACCTCTGCTAGCTTTAAACTTCTCTTCTTCAGGTTCCTCACCTCTCTCAGCCTTCATAGAATTGAAGAGAGTTAGTACCTTGCTCTGGGTTAGGCTTTGGCTTCAGGGAATGTTGTGTCTGGTTTGACCTTCTGTTCAGACCATGAAAGCTTCCCCCATATCAGCAAGAAGGCTGCTTTGCTTTCTTAACGTTCATGTGTTCCCTGGAGTAGCTCTTTTGATTTCCTTCAGGAACTTCACCTTTGCATTCACAACTTGGCTAACTCTTTGGTGCAGGAGGACTAGCTTTCAGACTACCTCAGCTTTCAACACACCTTCCTCATTCAGCTTAATCGTTTCTAGCTTTTGATTTAAAGTGAGAGACATATGACCTTCCCTTCACTTGAACACTTAGAGGCCGTTATAGAATTAGTAGTTGGCCTAATTTCAATATTGCGTCTCAGGAATAGGGGGACCTGAGGAGAGAGAGAGACAGATGGGGGGACGGCCAGTTGGTGGAGCAGTCAGAACACACACAACACTTGTCGATTAAGTTCACCGTCTTATATGGGGGTAGTTTGTGATGCCCCCAAACAGTTAAAATAGTAACATCAAAGATCACTGATCACAGATCAGCATAACAAATATACTAATGATGCAAAAGTTTGAAATATTGCAAGAATCATCAAAACTGGCACAAAGACACGAAGTGAGCAAATGCTATTGGAAAAATGGCACTGATAGACTTGCTCCATGCAGAGTTGCTACCAACCTTAAACTTGTAAAAAAAAAAAAAAAAAAAAAAGTGCGGTACCTGCAAAGCGCAATAAACTGAAGTGCAATAAATTGAACCTCAGAAATGACAGCTGTGGCTAGTCTTAAGACTTTCTGGGGACCAATTACCATTTCAAGGACCTCAGGAATTCACTGTTTTTCTGAGATAAAGACTTTGAAACTCAGGAAAATTTGGGGAGTTTACAAGGTTCTTAATTCTGTCAAACAGCAGTTGAAAATCTTTAGTGAACTCAGAAGAGATATGCCAACCAGCAATGTTCTGGGTATCTATTTGATGGCAGCCCTATTAGGGAAGCCCCAGAAGGTACTGAATGACACCAACCCAATTAGACTGATCGGAATCTGATCAGCTCTGAGAATGCAATTAAGCAATGCCACTGCTGTGTTAATATTATGGCACTTCCAGAAAAACAGAAATATCTGATATTGCTGAAAGAAAAGAGAAAACTTAAAAGGCATTAAAAAGTAGACACATCATCATTTGGCAACCACCACGGTAATAATACTTGCAGGCAAGAATCAAGAAAGCAACCTAAAACTAGTAGGTGAAAACTTGATGAGAAAGAGGGTATTTATGTTGCCTCAGATTAGCTCCCCAGAATATATTTATTAATTACAAAGAGAAAAGCATAGATTTACACTGGCAGGAGCCACCTCAACCAGGTGATCAAAGTAAACATCACTAATAATGAGACATACAGGTGTCAGGTGCCTCTCGTCATCATGTACTGAGAAGGACATAACATTTCTCCAAAAACTGCGTAACCTAAATCTACCCATGAGGAAACATCAGGCAGACCAAATTCAGGACCTGTAAACTTCTTGAATGCCAGGGTCATGGAGGACAGAGAAAGATTGAGGAACTGTAAGAAGATAAAGATATATGACAACTAAATGTAGTGTATGGCCCTGGATGGGAAAAAATAACTTTTTTCTTTTGCTGTCAAGGACATTAGAATAATGAATGAAATTTGACTAAATTCTGTGGATTAGATAAGAGATTTCTGTGAATGATTTCTTTTTTTAGAAATATATATATTTTAAAATATTTATTTACTTGGTTGCACCAGGTCTTAGTTGCAGCAGGCAGGCTCCTTAGTTGTGGCTCGCTGCTCCTTAGTCGCAGCTCGCTGCCTCCTTAGTTGCGGCACGTGGGCTCCTTAGTTGTGGCATGTGAACTCTTAGTTGAGGCATGTGTGTGGGACCCAGTTCCCTGATCAGGGATCAAACCCGAGGCCCCTGCATTGGGAGCATGGAATCAACCACTGTGCCACCAGGGAAGTCCTGTGAATAAGTTCTTAATTTTCATCATTGAACTGTGCTTAAATAAAAGAATGCCTTTGCCCTTATAAAAAAAATTACTCTTTTAGAATAATTTTAGGTTCACAGAAAAACTGAGCAGAAATCACAGAGTTCCCATATACTTCCTGTCCCTATACACATACAACCTTCTCCACTATAGACAGCCCACACCACTGTGGTACACTTGTTACAATCAATGAATCTATATTTAAACATTATTTCCACCCAAAGTTTATAGTGTATATTAGGGTCCATTCTTAGTGTTGTGATACTCTTACTTTACCCATAGTTTTTCCTTTTCCAGAATAGTCATATAGTTGGAGTCATTCAGTATATAGTCTCTTCAGATGGGCTTCTTTCGCTTAGTAATATGCATTTAAGGTTGCTCCATGTCTTTTCATGGCTCAATACCTCATTTCTTCTTAGCACTGAATAATGTTCCATTGTCTGGATATACCACAGTTAATTTATCCACTCACCTACTAAAGAATATCTTGGTTGCATCCAAGTTTTGGCAGTTATGAATAAAGCTGCTGTCAGCATCCATGTATAGGTTTTTGTGTAGACATAGGTTTTCAGCTCCTTTGAGTACATACTTAGCAGTAAAGTTGCTGGATTGTATGGTAAGAGTGTGTTTAGCTTTGCAAGAAACTGTCTGCCAAAGTGACTGTACCGTTTTACATTCTCATCAGCAATAAGAGAAGTTCCTGTTGCTCCACATCCTCATCAGCACTTGGTATTGTCAGTGTTTTGGATTTCAGACATTCTAATAGGTGGCTAGCCCTTGTTTTAAAGAAACATACACTACAGTATTTGTGGGTAAAGAGGCATTGCAATATAATCTTACATAGTTCAGAAAAAAATTGTGTGTGTTTATGTATATGTGTCCATCTATAGCACACAGTAGACACAAAGCAGTAAATATCAGTACTGATCCATCTACTTTATACTAGCTTCACCTCCCCCCCCCCACCTCCTTTACCTAATCTTCAGCTTCCTTCTATTTGTTTTATATCCAAAATAATAGGAAGAAGTACTTACTATGGTGGTGGGGTTGGTGGGAAGAGGTGAGAGAAACACATTTCACTTCCTTCTGGCTCTGACCGTAAATTCTGGAGCAATCGTTTTCAAACTTTGGCTGCACATGGGCTCACTCAAGGAGTTTTAAACAAATACTGATGCCTACGTCCATTCCTGGAGATTGTGGTTTAATTAGATTGGGGTCTGGTCTGGAGATTTAAAACCTCCCCAGGTTACTCCAATGTGCAGAAAAGTTTGAGAGCCACTACTCTCGAGTGACCTTATGATTTACAAATGCAAAGAAAAAATTTTGACAAGGAAATTGAGTCCTGGATTTATTAAACATTTAAATCCTCTAAATCCTGTAGAGGTAGGTATCTCTTGTGTTTTTTAGCAAAGCAAATTTTGTGCATTCAGAGGAGCACAAAGTGATTTTTTAAAAACATCTTTATTGGAGTATAATTGCTTTACAATGTTGTACTACTTTCTGCTGTATAACAAAGTGAATCAGCTATGTGCATACTTATATCGCCATATCCCCTCCCTCTTGCATCTCCCTCCCACCCTCCCTATCCCACCCCTCTAGGTGGTTCCAAAGCACCAAGCTGATCTCTCTGTGCTATGCGGCTGCTTCCCACTAGCTGTCTATTTTACATTTGGTAGTGCATATATGTCAACGTTACTCTCTCACTTTGTCCCAGATTACCCTTCCCCCTCTCCGCATCCTCAAGTCCATTCTCTACGTCTGTCTTTATTCCTGTCCTGCCCCTAGGTTCATCAGAACCATTTTTTTTTTATTCCATAGTAGGTGTTAGCATAAGGTATTTGTTTTTCTCTTTCTGACTTGCTTCACTCTGTATGATAGACTCTAGGTTCATCCACCTCACTACAAATAACTCAATTTCGTTTCTTTTTATGGCTGAGTAATATTCCAATGTAAATATGTGCTACATCTTCTTTATCCATTGACCTGTCAGTGGACACTTAGGTTGCTTCCATGTCCTGGCTATTGTAAATAGAGCTGCAATAAACATTGTGGTACATGACACTTTTGGAATTATGTTTTTTTCAGGATATATGCCCAGTAGTGGGATTGCTGGTAGTTCTATTTTTAGGTTTTTAAAAAACCACCATACTGTTCTCCATAGTGGCTGTATCAATTTACATTCCTACCAACAGTGCAAGAGGGTTCCCTTTTCTCCACACCCTCTACAGCATTTATTGTTTGTAGGTTTTTTTTGATGATGGCCATTCTGACTGGTGTAAGGTGATAATTCATTGTAGTTTTGATTTGCATTTCTCTAATTATCAGTGATGTTGAGCATCTTTTCATGTGTTTGTTGGCAATCTGTATATCTTCTTTGGAGAAATATCTATTTAGGTCTTCTGCCCATTTTTGGATTAGGAGGTTTGTTTTTTTGATATTGAGCTGCATGAGCTGCTTGTAATTTTGGAGATTAATCCTTTGTCAGTTGCTTCGTTTGCAAATATTTTCTCCCATTCTGAGGGTTGTCTTTTGGTCTTCTTTAGGGTTTCCTTTGCTGTGCAACATTTTAAGTTTCATTAGGTCCCATTTGTTTATTTTTGTTTTTATTTCCATTTCTCTAGGAGGTGGGTCAAAAAGGATCTTGCTGTGATTTATGTCATAGGGTGTTCTGCCTATGTTTTCCTCTAAGAGTTTGATAGTGTCTGGCCTTACATTTAGGTCTTTAATCCACTTTTGAGTTTATTTTTGTGTATGGTGTTAGGGAGTATTCTAATTTCATTCTTCTACATGTAGCTGTCCAGTTTTCCCAGCACCACTTATTGAAGAGACTGTCTTTTCTCCACTGTATATTCTTGCCTCCTTTATCAAAGATAAGGTGACCATATGTGTGTGGGTTTATCTCTGGGCTTTCTTTCCTGTTCCATTGATCTATAGTTCTGTTTTTGTGCCAGTACCATACTGTCTTGATTACTGTAGCTTTGTAGTACAGTCTGAATTCAAGGAACCTGAATCCTCCAGCTCCTTTTTTCGTTCTCAAGATTGCTTTGGCTATTCGGGGTCTTTTGTGTTTCCATACAAATTGTGAAATTTTTTGTTCTAGTTCTGTGAAAAATGCCAGTGGTAGTTTGATAGGGATTGCATTGAATCTGTAGATTGCTTTGGGTAGTAGAGTCATTTTCACAATGTTGATTCTTCCAATCCAAGAACATGGTGTATCTCTCCATCTATTTGTATCATCTTTAATTTCTTTCATCAGTGTCTTATAATTTTCTGCATACAGGTCTTTTGTCTCCTTAGGTAGGTTTATTCCTAAATATTTTATTGTTTTTGTTGCAGTGGTAAGTGGGAGTGTTTTCTTAATTTCACTCTCAGATTTTTCATCATTAGTGTATAAGAATGCCAGAGATTTCTGGGCATTAATGTTGTATCCTGCAACTTTACCAAATTCATTGATTAGCTCTAGTAGTTTTCTGGTAGCATCCTTAGGATTCTCTATGTATAGTATCATGTCATCTGCAAACAGTGACAGTTCTTTTCCTATTTGGATTCCTTTTATTTCATTTTCTTCTCTGATTGCTATGGCTAAAACTTACAAAACTATGTTGAATAATAGTTGAGAGAGTGGGCAACCTTGTCTTTTTCGTGATCTTAGAGGAAATGCTTCCAGTTTTTCACCATTGAGAACGATGTTGGCTGCGAGTTTGTCATATATGGCCTTTATTATTTTGAGGAAAGTTCCCTCTATGCCTATTTTCTGCAGGGTTTTTTATCATAAATGGGTGTTGAATTTTGTCAAAAGCTTTCTCTGCATCTATTGAGATGATCATATGGTTTTTCTCCTTCAGTTTGTTGACATGGTGTATCACGTTGATTGATCTGTGTATATTGATGAATCTTTGCATTCCTGGGATAAACCTCATTTGATCATGGTGTATGATCCTTTTACTGTGCTGTTGGATTCTGTTTGCTAATATTTTGTTGAGGATTTTTGCATCTATATTCATCAATGATATTGGCCTGTAGTTTTCTTTTTTGGGACATCTTTTTCTGCTTTTGTTATCAGGGTGATGTTGGCCTTGTAGAATGAGTTTGGGAGTGTTCCTCCCTTTGCTATATTTTGGAAGAGTTTGAGAAGGAATTGTGTTAGCTCTTCTGTAAACGTTTGATAGAATTCGCCTGTGAAGCCATCTGGTCCTGGGCTTTTGTTTGTTGGAAGACTTTTAATCACAGTCTCAATTTCAGTGCTTGTGATTGGTCTGTTTATATTTTTTATTTCTTTCTATTCAGTCTCGTAAGGTTGTGCGTTTCTAAGCATTTTTCCATTTCTTCCAGGTTGTCCATTTTATTGGCATAGAGTTGCTTGTAGCAATCTCTCATAATCCTTTGTATTTGTTCAGTGTCAGTTGTTACTTCTCCTTTTTCATTTCTAATTCTTTTGATTTGAGTTTCTCCCTTTTTTTCCTGACGAGTCTGGCTAATGGTTTATCAATTTTGTTTATCTTCTCAAAGAACCCGCTTTTAGTTTTATTGATCTTTGCTATTGTTTTTTTCATTTCTTTTTCATTTACTTCTGAACTGATCTTTATGATATCTTTCCTTCTGCTAACTTTGGGGTTTTTTGGGGTTGTTCTTTCTCTAATTGCTTTAGGTGTAAGGTTACATTGCTTATTTCAGATGTTTCTTCTTTCTTGAGTTAGGATTGTATTGCTGTAAACTTCTCTCTTTAGAACTGCTTTTGCTGCATCCCATAGGTTTTGGCTCGTGTTTTCATCATCATTTTTGTCTAGGTAATTTTTGATTTCCTGTGATTTCTTCAATGATCTCTTGCTTTTTTAGTAGTATATTTTTTGGCCTCCATATGTTTGTATATTTTAGTGTTTTTCCTGTAATTGATATCTAGTCTCATAGCGTTGTGTTTGGAAAACATATTTGATAGGATTTCAATATTCTTAAATTTACCAAGGCTTGGTTTGTGACCAAAGATTTGGTCTGTCCTGGAGAATGTTCCATGAGCACTTGAGAAGAAAGTGTATTCTGTTGTTTTCGGATGGGATGTCCTATACATATCAATAAAATCCATCTTGTTTAATGTGTCATTTAAAGCTTGTGTTTCCTTATTTATTTTCGTTTTGGATGATCTTTCCATTGGTGAAAGTGGGGTGTTAAAGTCCTCAAGTATTGTTGTGTTACTGTCAATTTCATCTTTTGTGGCTGTTAGCATTTGCCTTATGTATTGAGGTGCTCCTATGTTGGGTGCATAAGTATTTGCAATTGTTATATCTTCTTCTGGGATCAATCCCTTGATTATTATTTAGTGTCCTTCTTTGTCTCTTGTAGTAGTCTTTATTTTTAAAGTCTATTTTGTCTGATATGAGAATTGCTGCTCCAGCTTTCTTTTTATTTCCATTTGCATGGAATATCTTTTTCCATCCCCTCACTTCTGAATGTGTCCCTAGGTCTGAAGTGGGTCTCTTGTAGACAGCATATATATGTGTCTTGTTTTTGTATCGATTCAGCCTATGTCTTTTGGTTGGAGCATTTAATCCATTTACATTTAAGATAGTTATTGATATGTATGTTCCTATTACCATTTTAATTGTTTTGGGTTTGTTAATGTAGGTCTTTTCCTTCTCTTGTGTTTCCTGCCTAGAGAAGTTCCTTTAGCATTTGTTGTAAAGTTGGTTTGGTGGTGCTGAATTCTCTTAACTTTTGCTTGTCTGTAAAGGTTTTAATTCTCCGTTGAATCTGAATGAGATCCTTGATGGGTAGAGTAATCTTGGTTGTAGGTTTTTGCCTTTCATCACTTTAAATATGTCCTGCCACTCCCTTCTGGCTTACAGAGTTTCTGCTGAAAGATCAGCTGTTAACCTTTTGGGTATTCCCTTGTATGTTATTTGTTGTTTTTCCCTTTCTGCTTTTAATAATTTTTCTTTGTATTTAATTTTTGGTAGTTTGATTAGTATGTGTCTCGGTGTTTTTCTCCTTGGGTTTATCCTTTATTGGACTCTGCACTTCCTGGATTTGATTGACTGTTTCCTTTCCCATGTTAGGGAAAGTTTTTGACTGTAATCTCTTCAAATATTTTCTCAGTCTCTTTCTTTTTCTCTTCTTCTGGGACTCTATAATTCGAATGTTGGTGTATTTAATGTTGTCCCAGAGGTCTCTGAGACTGTCCTTAATTCTTTTCATTCTTTATTCTGCTCCCTGGCAGTTAGTTCCACTATTTTATCTTCCAGCTCACTTATCCATTCTTCTGTCTCAGTTATTCTGTTATTGATTCCTTCTAGAGTATTTTTAATTTCAATAATTGTGTTGTTCATCACGGTTTGTTTGCTCCTTAGTTCTTCTAGATCCTTGTTAAATGTTTCTTGTTTTTTCTCCATTCTGTTTCCGAGATTTTGGATCATCTTTACTATCATTATTCTGCTTTCTTTTTCAGGTATGTTGACTATTTCATCTTCATTTATTTGGTGTTGTAGGTTTTTACCTTGCTTCTTTGTCTGTAACATATTTTTTATCATTTCTTTTTTTTTTTTTTTATTTGATGGGTGGTGCTGTATTCCTGTCTTACTGGTTGTTCGGCCTGAGATGTGCAGCGCTGGAGTTTGCAGGCAGTTGCCTAGAGCTGGGTCTTGGTGCTGAGATGAGGACCTCTGGGAGGCCTCACTCCGATTGATATTCCCTGGGGTCTGAGGTTCTCAGTTTGTTCAGCTGTTTGGAGTCGGAGCCCCCACAGTAGGAGCTCGGACCTAACCTCTGGCCTGGGAATCAAGATCCCGCAAGCAGTCGCTGGTGGTTCCTCCCATTCCCTTAAGTGTCCGTGTCCCCCACCCATGCCTGGTAGGTGCCCTAGTTGTGCAGAGATGTGAATTCCGCGTCCTCCTAGTATGCCATCTTGACTCCCTCAAAGTGATTCTTCTTCTTTTTTTTTTTTTTGGTATGCGGGCCTCTCAGTGTTGTGGTCTCTCCCATTGCGGAGCACAGGCTCAGGACGCGTAGGCTCAGCGGCCACGGCTCACGGGCCCAGTGGCTCCGCGGCACGTGGGATCCTCCCGGACCGGGGCACGAATCCGTGTCCCCTGCATTGGCAGGCGGACTCTCAACCACTGCGCCACCTGGGAAGCCCCTCTCAAAGTGATTCTTAAACCTGGCATGATAATCAGAATTACTGGAGAAAACTCAGACCCCACTCCATGACTTCTGAATCATAACCTCTAGAAGAGCCTGAACAAAAGTTTGGTTGTTTTTAAAAAACAACCAAAACAAAAGCCCCAAGAAATTGTGAAGATCAGTGAAAGTTTGTAACAGATGGGAAGTGGGTGCACTTTTCTAAATTTTAGTGATCCTCTAGCCATGTCATTGACTTCCAGAGTACAGTGTCTACTCAGATTAATTTGTACTTACTGAATATCAAACATGTAGTAGGTACTATGGAGTAGGGTTTCTTAATCCAGGCTCCATGGGTTTCCCTTTGAAATCCAACTTGAAAGCTTACAGGAAACACCTGAAGAACTATTAAAATGCAGATTCTTAGCTTAACTAGCAGAGGTCCAGATTTTGTAGCTCTGGGAGGAGCCTAGGAATTGTTATTTTAATAATGTTTTAGGTTGATTTTGAAGCAGGTGTTTCAAGGATCAACTTTGGAACTCTTCCTTGGGGGAAACATAGATTCACTTCAAGTGGTCTTCAAGTTTGCAGTTGTATGCAGGATTGTGTATATGTGTGTCTATGTACATTTTGGGGGGATAGAGAGGCCTTACCTACTGGTACATCAGGTTCTCAAAAGGGCCAATGACCCATTATATAGGATAGAAAATTTGAGTAAGGTGTAGTCAGGAGTTTACAATCGAATAGGGAAATAAGACAAAAGATGGCATTTTATCAGCCGTTATTTAAACATAGTCAAAGTAAGTACTGTGGGTACAAAGTACATATGAGGGACCTAAAAGAATAAAATTAATAAAGTACTGACCTCGTGACAGGCACCATAGGGTGCTTTACATATGTTACAGTATGTCATTCTCACAATAACCCAGTGTGCCAGGATTTATTGTCCTTAATTTACAGATAAGTTTAAGTAATTTGCTTAAGGCTGGTTATTGAAATCTGTTTTGCTCTATCACAGTTTTTCTTAAAATGTGACCACAGGCTCTTGGGGTTCCCCAAGATTCTTTTAGGGGATTTGTGTGGTTAAAACCATTTCAAAATAATACTAAATTGTTATTTGTCTCTTTCACTGTATTTCTCTTTTGATCCAGTGATGGAACAAAAGCAATGGTGGATAAAACCATTGGCACCTTGGTAGAAACCAAGACAGTTGGTCCCAACCATGTCGCAGGTCACACTGTTCCTTAACTGCCAGACACTCACAGGAAAACAGAATGCCATTTTCAATTAAGAACGTCCTTAAGTAAGCAGTAAAAAGGATTAATTTTATGAAGTCTTGATCCTGAATACATGTGTTTTTAACATCCTATGTGATGAAATAGGAGTTTCTATGGAATACTGAAGTGTAACGGTCATATGGAGGAAAAGCAGTTGCTTTTGTTATGAGCTAAGTTAGTTGCTTTTCCTGTGGCACAGCGGTTTTACTAGAAGAAATGATTGACAGCTAAACTGACTATTTAGACATGGGTATTCGGCAGCCATTTTCTCAAAATGAATTAAGCGAGCTTATGGGTTCAAAGAAAACAACTGACAGTATTTGTTGCCAAGGATAAAACTTCAGCTTTCAAGTGAAAATTAGAATTTTGGAAAACTTTATTTTCTACCATGAATTTGACAACTTCTCAATAGTTGAAGGCTTTTTCTGATGAAATTGGAAGTGATATGAATGTGATTTTAAAAAATATTTTGTAATTGAATATAACATTTGGAAGATCTGCATAACTCAGTGAATCAGTGTTTTCCAAATAACCAATATATGATGTTAAAAAATTGTCCATGAGTAAAAAGATTTATTCAAAGTGCAGAATAGAACAATAAATGTAAGAGTATGAAAAGTTCATTAATATTGTTTCCGATTCCACATTGCAACTAACATTTAAGAAAGATGACTTGTAGAGTTTTGGTGTAGTATCAATAAATAATATCCACAATTATCTGAAAAGGCTGCCAAAATACTCCTCCCTTTCCCAACTGCATATTATGTGAGGCTGTTTTTTCTTCAGATATTTCCATCAAGAGAATACACTATAACATATTAACTGCAAAGCAGATGTAAGAATCCAGCTTAAAGAGATTTGCAAAATGTAAAACAGTGCCAATTTACTTATGATTTGAGAGGCAAATAGTTATTTTTCATAAAAGCGTATTATTTATGCCAGTATGTACTGAGTTGATTATTAGTTTAATGAATTAACAAATGTTTAAAAGTTGTTTCTGTTTTCATTTCTAACATGGTAATTATCGATAGGTATAATTCATTTAAACAAAACCTCTTTGAGGTCTTCAATAGGGTTTAAGAGTGTAATGGGATTTGGAGACTATGCTGATCTCTTGGCATTCACAAGAACCTCCCAGCATGTGACAGGGTCTTTAAGAGCTGGCTGGAAATTTAGCAACTGAAGAATTGGGGCTGATGGTGTGAGAGGATGCTCCAGGCAGAGGGACCTCTGAGCTGAGGTCCAGAGATGTGAAAGTTTGGACAGCATTTCGGAAACAATGGATAGTCCGTTTCAGTTCGACAAGTATCTGTCTTGTGCCTTTGGTGTGGTAGATCCGTGCTGGGGAATAAGACACATTATTTACCTTTAGTCACAGTTCGTATGCATGGGAACACTGGCTTTTTTTTTTTTTTTTAAATTATTCATTTTATTTTTGGCTGGGTTGGGTCTTCGTTTCTGTGCGAGGGCTTTCTCTAGGTGTGGCAAGTGGGGTGCGCGGTGCGCGGGCCTCTCACTATCGCGGTCTCTCTTGTTGCGGAGCACAGGCTCCAGACGCGCAGGCTCAGTAGTTGTGGCTCACGGGCCCAGTTGCTCCGCGTCCTGTGGGATCTTCCCGGACCAGGGCTCGAACCCGTGTCCCCTGCATTGGCAGGCGGATTCTCAACCACTGCGCCACCAGGAGCACTGGCTTTTGAGTGGGAAAGCAGCCAAGAATACATATGGCTTGACCTCAACATTATTTTCCTAGGTACTGTCTTAAAAAAAAAAAAAAAAAGCACTTTGCTTAATTTCATAATAATTCTTCATTCATTTTTTTTTTCCAACATCTTACATTGAATTAGCTGTAATGCCTTTGGACTTTATTATCCAGGCAGTCTTTGGCAGCTGTCTCACTTTTTCTTTGTGGGCACCTTT
This sequence comes from Kogia breviceps, assembly GCF_026419965.1. NCBI lineage: Eukaryota > Metazoa > Chordata > Mammalia > Artiodactyla > Physeteridae > Kogia > Kogia breviceps. Next base: position 1,387,145 of record NC_081322.1, read on the forward strand.
TTCCTCATACAGCCAGTTTTACACAGATGCCGGTGAAATCCTTCAGCTAATACATGAGCAAGTTATGTCCATGAAAATTAATGGGAGCCAAATACGTGCGCGGGGGAAGAGGATATACTTCAAAAAGTCCGTTTGCACAGTGTTCATCGTTATGTTCTCATTGTTGGATCTCTATTTTAATTCTACTTAGTGAATGGTATTAGACGCCCCGCGTCTGAGGTTAGTGACATCAGATATGCTTCTAGTTGCGCTTCCTGTCTTGAGCCGTCCAAAGCAATCATTTAGAAGTGGAATTAACCTCACCTTCTCTGACATTCAGACCAACTTAACGGTTTCTGATACAGCTCAATGCCAAAGCCTCCACAAGAAGAGAGTATGATTAAGAAAGTAATAGAGGAGAGATAGCAGATTGCTTGTAAAGCGTATGACTTTGAGATGATAAGTGACACATTATTCACTAAAAGAGCATTCCTAGTAAGAAAAACAATCAAAACCATCGCACAAGTGCATGGATATTCAGGAGAGGAGACGGAACTTTTCTTCTGGGATCCTTTTATGGGTTGTGCAGTTTGTCAAGAAACCTTGGTTTCATTAAAGATCGTTTATCCTTGTACTAATAAACCAAATTTACTGAGAAACCCCAGAACATGATGGCAAACATAAACCATATATTTATGTTATTATTATCTACTTATTGGCTTCTGGATTCAAATCGATCCTCTGTTGAACTGGCTGTCTCAGCCTTTCTAATAGGCTCAGGAAGTGCCTGGCCATTTTGCTCACAGGAGCCAGTGAATCTGGGCATCCTTCATCGCTGCTGTTGTTTTTCTCAATAATCTTTCCTAACGTCTTACAAAGTAACGCCTGATAAGTGCCTTAACGCTCCACCAGCATCAGTGACGTTATTACTGAAGGAACCTTTCACTGTTTCCCTGCCCTCTGCTTCTCGTGGCTGTAGCACGTTCTTAGCACTAATGCTAGATTGCAGCGCACCAAGAAGCATTCCTTGGATTGAGCTTTGTCATTTGAGCGTTTGCTTTTTTTTTTTTTTTTTTTGCGGTACGCGGGCCTCTCACTGTTGTGGCCTCTCCCGTTGCGGAGCACAGGCTCCGGACGCGCAGGCGCAGCGGCCACGGCTCACGGGCCCAGCCGCTCCGCGGCACGTGGGATCCTCCCGGACCGGGGCACGAACCCGCGTCCCCTGCATCGGCAGGCGGACCCTCAACCACTGCGCCCCCAGGAAAGCCCTGAGCGTTTGGTTTTGAAGGGAGTATGTATAGGAAAACACACCTTCTTGCTTTTACTCAATGATTATGTTCATAACATTTCTTCCTATAAAAACTCCTTCCTTCGAGTGCCTGTGTACTAGGACTGTGCAAGGAACTTTATTTGTAGGATTCTCTTGTTTCCAACTCTTCAAGGAAACTACTATGATGATTACCTTTTCCTTTTTTCAAAGATGAAGAAATTGAGACCAGGAGAAGCAAACAAACTGGCATTAAACCGCACGGATTTGGACCCAGATGAGTTGGCTCCCAGCTTGGGCTTTTCATGCCTTTGTACTTCACTGTATTTTCGGGGGAAGGGAGGATTGGATCAACACTAAGGGGTCTGTGTCATCTGCCATGACTTGCTGTCTGGGACCACTCTCCAGCAAGGCATCTGTCCTCATCAGCTCTGCTTCCCACGCATTCACTGTAGAAGCTGAGAGCTGCCATTATATATATATCTACATGTACCTGTGTATGTATAGCCTGTAGTCAGGAATTTGCCTCCCATCCCTTTAGGAAGTAGATTAAATAAAGTAGCAATTAAGTGGTGACATGCAAACATCCAGAGTTTTCTAAGCATCTTTGAATGATTACTTTTCTAAGCAGGAGGTTTGTTTTTACATTTTCAAACTTTCATGAAGCCTGTGGCTCAGGCTCTGACATCAGACATCTGATCAGGCTCTGACGTCAGTGGTCATCACAGCTCTGCCCTTACTGGCTGTACGAAGTGGGCAGGTAAGTAACTTCTTTGAGCCTTAATGATCTCACCTGAAAAACAGGGCTAGCTAGGGAGCTACCGCACCGGGTCATTGTGGGGATTTCATGGACTCCCGTGTCGAACCGTTTGTGCAGCATTATTACAGAGTATGCCTTCTGTGATTGGTGCTGTTTTAGTACCAGGGTTCACTTTTAGCCATCACGTGTAGCTTTTAGAAAAGGTCACTCATGCCTTCATTCGTTCATCTGCACGCAGTGTCGCAATCATGAACCCTCCTTAAAGAACTTTTGGTTTAACGAGCAACTGAACACATGTACTTTATTTTCTACATGAAAATAGACTGCAAACACGGACTCTGTGCTCAGTGAGTGACATTTTGGTTTTGCACGTTCACCCTGACAGGGTGTGCGTCCTGAGCCCAAAGACGAAAGCCAAGATTATATTTCATAAGTAACGCTGTTTTTGTGTTTGGTTCTTGTCTTAACAGTCTCCTTTGTTAAGACGGTGTTTCTCTTCAGAGGGTCTGCTAGCTGAAGTGTGGCTGTGCTGCTCTAGACCCAGAGTGTGGGTGCCTTTGGTCCCTCTAAGGAGCAGTGACGGGGCTACACTCGCAGGTTCTGAGCACAGAGCAGTGTTTGCATGACTCCTCCTCCCTTTCAACTCATTTGCCCTACTCTGTGTCCAAGCCTTCTCACAGAGACTATAGGTTTCCCAGGAAAGTTTATTTTAGTACTTTATTTGTGCGCTATAACTTCCCTGTCCTGTCCTCTTAAAGGCACTCTTGATGGCCTTTAATCGTTGCTACCAATGTTTCTGAGGACGTGCTCTTTTCAGTCACTATGGGAACGGGTCCAAGCCACCTAGAGTGTGTCTCAAACATCACAAGGAACAGAGCCAGTGCCCAGACTGGCTGCTGAGCCGTTGTGTGGCCTGGGAGGCCACGCAACGGCTGGGAGCTTAGTTTTAACTTGAAGTTTATGAATTGAAATGAAATAGTTTTGGGGAAAAAAGCAGATAAATCAATAGGTTTTAGCACAGTGGCTGTCCAAATGATGGCAGATGTGGGGCTGGGGAAGAAAAGCTACATTTCAACGTGTTATAAGGTCTCAAAGTACTACGATGAAGAGAAGAGACCCCAAAGGCACTGGCCTCTACACACAAAGTGTAAATGTCACCTGTAAGATACATCAAAATGTTAAAAGAATCTTGGGTAACTGAATCATTTTGCTGTATAGCAGAAATTAGCACAGCGTTGTAAATCAACTATACTTCAATTTAAAAAATAAGAGTACCAAAAGAAAAAAATGTTAAAAGAATCTTTTTTTTTTTTTTTTTTTTTTGCGGTATGCGGGCCTCTCACTGTTGTGGCCTCTCCCGTTGCGGAGCACAGGCTCCGGACGCACAGGCTCAGCGGCCATGGCTCACGGGCTTAGTTGCTCCGCGGCATGTGGGATCTTCCCGGACCGGGGCACGAACCCGTGTCTCCTGCATCGGCAGGCGGATTCTCAACCACTGCGCCACCAGGGAAGCCCAAAAGAATCTTTAATGGAAAGTTAATGGGACTTCCTATTCTAAATAATCTGCCTATTTATTTTTTCTTAAATCCATTCCAAATACTGTTGAGTAAATCAATCTCAAGTTGAATGTGCACAGAAAAGTCAGATACAGAAAGAAAATCCCCTGATAAGATTAATGATGTGATTTCTTTCTAACTCAACCAGTGATGTCTCTTGAAGGGGCTGCATTCTCTAGATTCAAGTTCTCAGCGTTAAGTGCAGGGATGTTATTTGGTTTCCCAGTCAGTAAAAATGGTGCAGCAAGATCTGGAGTGGTTTTCCCTTACTCTAGGAAACTGCAAGTCTTTTGATAACATAATACCATTGTAGACATTTATTTAGATTTGGAGGACCTTGAGACAGTGAAAATAAAGAGCAGACAGATCTGTTCAGAACATACAAAGATACCATTGACGCAGCACCAGTCCAGTTACACCACCTGTGCTAAAGCCCGTCTGGCGGTTTTATTTTTATGTTGCAATTACAGCGTGAGGTAAAATGGAAAGCTACCGGGATGTCTCCTTATCCAGGCACAGGAGGCATGGAAACGGACTCCTACAAAGGCTGTACGTCAGGGAAGCGATTTCGTATACTTTACCCGGACTTGCTTTTAGAATTTTGGGGTCTCCTCTGCCGTGGATTTTTTGGTGACCATTCAGCTCTGTGACGTCTGGGACCATCGTGTGGCTTGTGGACAATGTGCTCTATCTCTTTCCTCTGCTTCTTTCTGCCACATTCTGAGTCACAGTCTCTCAAGTATTTGTTTTTGTTTCTCTTTAATCTTGCAATCGATTAATTAATATTTATCATGATGATGATGATGATAGTGATTTTAATAGCCTGCCTTTAACAGCTGCTGAGAAGGTGGATCTGAGATTCATAGAAGGGACCAGCATGTTTGCATTTTCTAGTACTTTCGAGGTTTAATTAAAAACCAGAAACTGTTAGCCTCAGTTTGGTCTATTCTCTTAATCTTTTGGTCTTTGGCAGAACATCCTGAAAAGCGAAGCACGCTAGCTATTTTTAATTCATAGGTGTTTCTGCTCATTTGACTTGTAGATGTCAGATCTTACCAAATGTTTGTTACATTTCTTTAAACTTGGAGATTTCGGTGGCTTTCCTGCATTGTGAAGTGGAATCCCACAGTCACCTCTGCACACATACACGCGTTATGAAGCTGGCTCTTTTTCTTCTCCTAGGTGGACACCTTTAAAATGTTTCAATGAAAGAAACTGGATGTAAGATACAGAGATTTTCTTCACAGGCCACCTTTATGTGGCTGCATCTATTTTGTAAAGTGGGAGAAATCAGTTTTACAGTCAGGACCACCACTCTCTTTGCAGGGGTGAGCTAGCTGTGAGATCCAGCCTGATTCAGCCCCCCATACAGCCGGGGGAAGAGGGTCCTTTTTCCACTTGATCCATCCAGAGAGGTGATTTTTTTTTTTTCTCATTCTTACACATCACATGGCATGTGCTTGCAGCAGCCCTGAAGAAGGTATTTTTAAAGGCAATTTAAAAAAATGTTTTAAAATGATAAAAGCTACCCCTTATTTATCTTTTTATTGACGTATAGTTGATTTATAATCCCGTGCTAGTTTCAGGTGTACAGTACAGTGATTCAGTTATGTATATACACACACACGCACGTATATATTTTTCAGATTATTTTCCCTTATAGGTTATTATAAAATATTGAGTATAGTTCCCTGTGGGGAACCAGTGGGTCCTTGTTGATTATCTATTTTATATATAGTCGTGCGTACATGTTAATCCCAGCCCCCTAATGTATCGCTTCCCCCACCTTTCCCCTCTGGTAACCATAAATTTGTTTTCTATGTCTGAGTCTCTTTTCGTTTTGTAAATAAGTTCATTTATATATATTTTTTATATTCCACATTTAAGCATTATCATATGATATTTGTCTTCTCTGTCTGGTTTACTTCACTTAGTATGATAATTTCTGGGTCCATCCATGTTGCTGCAGATGGCATTACTTCTTTCTTTTTAATGGCTAACATTCCATTGTGTGTATATATATACCACATCTTCTTTACCCATCTAGCTGTCGATAGACATTTAGGTTGCTTCCATGTCTTGGCTATTGTAAATAGTGCTGCAATGAACACTGGGGTGCATGTATCTTTTCGAATTAGAGTTTTCTCCAGATATATGCCCAGGAGTGGGATTGCTGGGTCGTATGGTAGGTAACTAGGTTTTTTATTTTTTGAGGAACTTCCATACTTTTTAAAAAAATCTGACAATGGAGTCATTGCCAAGTAAAACAACCATGATACAAAGTCTCAAGCTTCTGGGAGCATCAAAATATGTTTCTATTTCTACAACTAAATATGTGTACACACACACACACACACACACACACACATGCACACACACAGAGGTAGCTAATTTTCAATATGGCTGTGGCTCCGTATTTAACAATGTATTATACTGATATCGCAAAAGGTTGAATGTAGTAACGTTTCTGCTATACATTCACACTGGAAAAACTTGATGATAGAAATCACTGGATAGCGATACATATTGAGTTTAGAAAACTATTTCTCGAGAAAACATTGCTAATGTCAGAATAACGATAACTAAATTCGTTTACCTGTAATCCAGAGTCCCAGTATTTGCAGTGTTAATTTGCATAGTCTGTATTCTGTTTTGATCGGAAAGAGACAGTGGCCAGTGAACAAGTTGGCAGGGAATTCTAGCAAGCAACTTTCAGGCTATGTTATAACTAGAATCAGCATAAATTTTAACCTTGCAAACATGGACACTTTTTTTTTTTTTTTTTTTTTTTGCGGTATGCGGGCCTCTCACTGTTGTGGCCTCTCCCATTGCGGAGCACAGGCTGCGGACGCGCAGGCTCAGCGGCCATGGCTCACGGGCCCAGCCACTCCGCGGCACGTGGGATCTTCCCGGACCAGGGCACGAACCCGCGTCTCCTGCATCGGCAGGCGGATTCTCAACCACTGTGCCACCAGGGAAGCCCAACATGGACACTTTTGAGAGTGAAAGGGAGAGCTCTGCAAGGACAGCAGGTGTTAACTAGAACTATCCCAGGCAAGCTGGAGTATATGAAGACCTAGGTTACCGATCACAGGCTAATCTGAGTTAATAATTCAATGTGGGCTCCGGGATATTGTGGTACTTCACATATGAATGGCTTAAACATGCAACAAGCACTTTATGGTGTGCAAATGCTTGCATATCTGTGGTGTGTACAAACACGAGTCAAGGACAGATTCTGGCTTCGAGGAGCTGACAATCAAATAAGAGGTAAAAGACAGGTCTGTACAGCCTGGTTCGGCTCCTTTAAGATGCTGCCTCTGGCCTGGTAGGGTGTGTCAGGCGCCGCCAGAGAAATGTAGAATATTCCCAGACCAAAGAGCTGCGTGGTGTGACTCCCTAGCCTGAACCTCTCTCCTCACTGCGTTCTCTCAACTTCCTTCGTTCTCATCTTCTATTCAGTCTCCGGCAGGCCTTCGGGTTGCTCGCCTTGGTCTCGCTTGCTGTCTTTGCCTCGCCTGCCTCTCTCTAGCTTGCTGATCTCATCCTCTTCGGGTCCTCCCTCCCCCAAATTCAACGGGACTTGCCCTCCTCTGATTCTCTCCTCTAGTCGTTCTGGAAAAATAGAAGCTTCCTACACGTTTTATGGATTTCGTTTCAGCCTTTTGTAGAATGGATTAATTTTATTTGCATATGTACACTGATTTGTTAGTAGGGGGGGAGATTGTTTATTAGCCAATTTTCTCTCCAGTGATACAGGGAAGATTTTTAAACCCCAGCTGCAACTCATTTTGAGTTTTATTATGTATTATAATTGTAGTTTAAAATTGCACCATGCGTGTCGTGTTGTCTCCTGTTCTAACTTATTTTTATGTTGTCTTTCCCTGGCAAAAGTCATGATTCTTTTTATTGTATTCTGTCCAATAGAGCAGGAAAAGAATAATAAAGCAAACCAATTAAAAAGGAGATAACTTATAAACTTCTCACTGAGTTGATAATACTCTGCCTACTGAATAATATTCTTGAATATTTCCATGAGTCTCAGGGGATATTAGGTAATCATAATTTATTTCTGAGCATAGAGCTTTTGAAAGACAATGATCATCATTAAGGGAGAACGAACTCATTGCAGAAAGTCCAATATGAAATCCAGTGATGACCGATTCTATATTGCTCAAGGGAAGCAGTTATTTAGTTATTATCTCTTTGGTCTGATCGATATAGACAGTCAAACTGGTTAATTTAAGCCCTAAATAAAGAGCCCTCAGAGCATCTTCAGAGGGCTCTTTGATAAACCTGATTCAGTTCTAAAAGTGTTGAAATTTCAAGAGAGAGAGAAGAGTTCATATTTAGGAAACAGCCATCAGTTCTTCTTTGTTTATCAAATGCCCAACAGTGTGGAGCCCTGGGGGTTTTGCAGCAAATAAAACAGACCCCTTTCCTGTCCTTAAGGTTTTCAGAGTGGTGGAGAAGACACTGCATATGAAATGTGGAATGTACTGAATGTTTCTGATACATGGATACACGGGAGCTAGGTAGATGAATCCTAGGCTGATAGGCACTCAGATTTGGTAGAGGCATTTTAACTATTTAGTGCAAGTGCCAAGTAAAATCATTTCTAAGGGGTGAGGATGTTTCAGCAGGTGGATCAAATGCTGATAGGAAGGCAGAGAACATGGGCAATGAAAGAGGAAAGGCCATGCTAAAGCGTGGCCTCGTAGGAGCATGGTGACGCCATGTTTTTTTTTTTTTTTTTTTTTTTTTTTTTTTTTTTTTTTGCGGTACGCGGACCTCTCACCGCCGTGGCATCTCCCGTTGCGGAGCACAGGCTCCGGACGCGCAGGCGCAGCGGCCACGGCTCACGGGCCCAGCCGCTCCGCAGCACGTGGGATCCTCCTGGACCGGGGCACGAACCCGCGTCCCCCGCAATGGCAGGCGGACTCTCAACCGCTGTGCCACCAGGGAAGCCCAGTTATGCTTTCTTGATGCTGTTTTTTTTTTTTTTTTTTTTTTTTTTTTTGCGGTACGCAGGCCTCTCACTGCTGTGGCCTCTCCCGTTGCGGAGCGCAGGCTCCGGGCGCGCAGGCTCAGCGGCCACGGCTCAGGGGCCCAGCTGCTCCGCGGCACGTGAGATCCTCCCGGACCGGGGCACAAACCCGCATCCCCTGCATCGGCAGGCAGACTCTCAACCACTGCGCCACCAGGGAAGCCCGTGAGGCCATGTTTTGACTGCCCTTGAAATTCTGTTCAAAGAGTGCTTCAATTGGCAGGTAATCGGGCCACGGAAGTTTTGTTGGTGTTATTGTTCTAGCAGAGAAATGACATCAGAACTGCACTTAAAGGAAAATGCGCCTGGCAGTTGTGTGCTCAATGGATGGGAGCAGAAGAGTTTGGAGGCTTCTGCTATTGTGCAGGGACAGATGGTGAGGTTGAATGAGGACGGTGATGGTGGGGCTACAGGGGCAAGAGACATAGCCAACTATGGAAAGCAGTATGGTGGCACCTTAAAAAATTAAAACCATAATTACCATACGATTCAGCAATTCCACTTCTGGGTATATACCCCAAAGAATTGAAAGCGAGGTCTTTTAAAATTTTTTTTTTTTAACTTTCCCTATAATCCAAGTGAAAACCAGCTGAGAAGTTCAGCTTCATTAGTTGTGGCACACGGGCTCAATAGTTGTGGCACACGGGGTTAGTTGCTCCACGGCATGTGGGATCTTCCCGGATCAGGGCTCGAACCCGTGTCCCCTGCATTGGCAGGTGGATTCTTAACCACTGCACCACCAGGGAAGTCCTGAAAGTAAGGTCTGGAAGAAATATTTGTACACCCCTGTTCATAGCAGCACTATTCACAATACACAAAGCATGGAAGCAACTCACGTGTCCGTTGTTGGATGAAGGGATTAAACAAATGTGGTCTGTATGTGCAATGGAACATTTTTTCAGCTTTAAAAAGCCAGGAAATTCTTAGACATGCTTCAACATGGGTAAACCTTGAGACCATTATGCTAAGTGAAGCTAGCTAATCACAAGAAAGACACACATTGCGTGACTGAAGTTATATGACTGATGTAGAGAGTAGTCAAAACCATAGAGACAGAAGGTAGAACGGTGACTGCCAGGGCTGAGGGGGAGGGAAAATGGAGAGTTGTTTAAAGGGTTTAGAGTTTTAGTCTTCCAAGATGAGAAGAGTTATGGAGGTTGATTGCAAAAAAAGTGTGCATGTGCTTAACACTACTGAACTGTAAGCTTGAAAATGGTTAAGGTGGTAAATTTTATGTGACATGTATTTTACCCCAATTTTCAAAAGAGAAACATGGCAAACAGTGCATCCACAGGGTTTGAGCAGTAAGGACTAAAAAGACGGGATCGAAGTTGGTTTTGAGGTTCTGAGTTAATGTGACTAAGGAAAACAATGGCGACGTTTACAGAGAGACATCAGGTAGAGAAGGTTGGTTTGGAGTGGTTGGGACAGAAAATAGGATCTGGTGGGAAGGGTAACTTGGACTTTAAAATATTGACCTGAAGGTTCTGGTGGGACATTCTGATGGAGGTAGTTGGAAGGAGAAGAGCCGAAAAGAGGTTTATTTATCCTTTTTCCAGGTTGATAAAACTTACCTATCTCGTATGTTTGATAAGCTTATCCATGATGTTGTCAAATAAAGGCTCCTAATGATTCAGTGCAGTATCCCTTTCAGGTAAAATTATGGATATGTTGCCTAAAAGTAACCCTAATGGTAGGAATCTCAGGAGAAATATCAGGGCTTGGGTTTTTAGGCAAAGCCTTTTTATATTCCTTAAACAATACTTGATGAGAAGGGAGTGACATCAAAGTCCAGCCTTATAGCCCGAGTCAAAGTTACTTGAACCAACTATGATGGTTTTTGTCTCTCCTGTAGCCTTAGATGATTTTCCTATTTATAGCACTCACCGATTATTTCTGGAAAAGCAGCAGTGTTGGTTTAAGTTCTTTGGATATTTCTCAATGAACATGGGGGTGATAACAATAATATTGTGTAAACAAGGATAATAGTATTATCATGATGAATTCCCTTTATTTTTTCCTACTATTATATATGCCGTGTAGGGGAGGGACCATATCTTTTTCATCTTTGTAATCCCAAACCTTTGTAATCCTAAGAACTGGTAAAGTGCCTGATGCAGCGTAGTAATAAGTTCATGGACCTTGATCATAGAATTAAAGAAGTTACAAGGCAAGAAACTAGAAGGGCCACGTAGTCCCTCCCCTTTGCTGTCAAATGGAAAGGTGAAGTTCAGAGAAATAGGTGGGCTTGCCCAAGGAGCGCTGGTGGGCGAGTTGGGGCTAGAGCCTGGGTCTCCTGACTCACAGCCCAGTCTTACTTCCCTCTTACCCACAATTTCTTGAACGTTACTTATGCTCACAAACCACAAGTTACGTGTAATGGTACCCTTGGTGGTGCCCAGCATAGAACCCTGCACTTAGTAATTGTCTGATAAATATTTGTTGGATCTCTTCCTTCGGAAGTATAAAGGAGGTAAGGGGGAGAAGAAGCGTCATAGCCCTGAATGACACCTAAGAGCTCTCATTGGAATTCTTTTTCTGATACAAAGAATTTATAGACATTGGGTTATCAAATAAAATTCAAGGCTTCCCTGATGAAAATGAAGTCTTTTCTAATAATCTTACTTGCAATAATCTTACTAGCTGCATATTGTAAGTGAGTGGGTCACACAAAAATGTTTCAGTTCTTTTTGGTCGATAATGACAGACACTGCAGAAGTCTGAAGTTGATGAAGGTAGATAATTGCCCCCAGCCTTGGTACAGCTCATAAAAAACGCAGGTCTCAGATCAAATTCTGCCATAATAGAGATATTTATGAAATGGATATTAATTAGAAAGCCAGCACAGAATAGAACATGCCACACCTGTATAAGCCCAGTCAAGTCCCAGCTCTCAGTCCTTTAGCATTTTCTGACCACCACCGTGCATGCAGTTTACTTGAGACAAACACAGCCCTGTTCCACCATCACAGTTCCGGCCCTTTATAGACAGTATCGGGCCACTGAAAATCCTCCTAAACCGATGGCCAAACACAGAACTATTTAGTTAGGTGCTGTCCCTAAGGATGAAGGGTTAGGCCTCACTGGATTTTTTTTGCGGTACGCGGGCCTCTCACTGTTGCGGCCTCTCCCGTTGTGGAGCACAGGCTCCGGACGCACAGGCCCAGCGGCCATGGCTCACGGGCCTAGTTGCTCCGCGGCACTTGGGATCCTCCCGGACCAGGGCACGAACCCGTGTCTCCTGCATCGGCAGGCGGATTCTCAACCACTGCGCCATCAGGGAAGCCCCTCACTGGATTTTGTTCTGTATTCACTCAAAGGAGTCGAGTATCTCCAAAATGTCTTAAACCAGTCCTCACCTAGAATACTTTTAATTTAATCAGTCGGAGCCCTTTCTAAAATGTATCATTCTCTTCACGAGGCCCCTACTGTTATCAATGAAAACCCATCGCTGATACTCATTAAGGTAATTAGCAAAGCGTTGGTTGGTGATTGAGATGTGGGTGCTTCCAGTTACTGTGGTAGCTGCTTTTGGTAACTGATTTCCTGAATAGAACACCAGAAGACCGCCCTGGTCTTTGCATTCTTGATTTGATATCTAGGCTGAGCTTTCACTGGGTAATACACACGTGATGTTCACACCATATATGTATTTTACGGTATGTTATAGAACAGCATAATACTATTTTTTTTTAATTAATGAGGTCATTTTAGATAAACTAAAAGGACCCAAAGCATAATTTATTCTACTTTATAGACATTCCCAGTGTCTATAAATTCTTTGTATCAGAATAAGGACCCAAAGTAGAATTTGAGAGCTAATTTTAGTACCTTATTTCTAGGTCAGATGTCTTTTTCTTATGGATGTCAATGAATTGATGTACACTGATGGCAGATATGGAGCTTTAACTAAGTTGTGGCTTAGTTAAATGACTTTTTAAAAGTATATAGAAAAAAGTGTAGAGAGAGAACCAAGAAGAGAATCCGGAGCCCCTGATTTCTTTGCCAGTGTGTATTTCATGGGGGGGGGGGAATCCCATGGTGTGAGCAAAGAAGGACATTTCTGCGAGAGAATTAAGTGGGATAGTAAAATTAGGTCACCCCTAAAACACCTCTGTCCTCACTATTAGGGCTGGGGAAACTTAATGCTGTGCTTCTGGCAGATGTCTGTCTCTGTTCCTACCTTGGGGACCATTATCAAATGTCACTGCCCTCCTGGCCTCCAAGGCCAGGGTCCTCGGCACCTGCAGCTGAGAGATCTGAAGGTGCTCCCACTGCGCCCCTGGAGTTACACTTTCTGGTCACATGATGGTGGCAGCCAGGAGGCCAGTGCCTGTGGTGACAGTGGCCTGGCTGAGTGTAAGCCCAGTGGTCTCTCTGGGGTTATCTCCTTCCATCTTACCTAGAAAATCCTACGCCAACACTACATTCCTGGTGCTTTCGCTTCTGTTCAGAAACATAGGACTAACAACTCCTTAACATCCTTTTCGGAAGAGTTTTATTCCAAAGTCTCCGCTTCTAAGGCATCTGCGACCTCAGAGTAGCCCTCCTGCATTCTTCCTGTTCTCCTCTCATCAACCCCACCCCAAATGTCCAGGCTCTTGGAGACACAGAGGCCCCTGAGAAGGTATGGACAGAGTGGAGATTTTTTTTTTTTTTTAATTAGGTTTTCATGCAAACAGTAAAGGAATCCTAGCAGACCCAAGATTTCTCCCACCCCCACTTGAGGCGTTTGAGACCAGATACAGAATTGAGAGGAGATTTATTGCCTCTACTGTTTGATAATTAACTTCGGTGCCCTAACCTGTGTAGGTTCTTTGGTTTTGATGGCTACTTCCTATCCTTTAGGCTGTACAGATATTCTGAAACTCAGTAACTCCATGGCCGTGGAAACTACTGTCTTAACTGAGGAGTGCTTCTGAGATCTTGACTAACTCAAGACAGTATTTCAGAAATTCATGTCAGTGTTGGGGTTTTATTCCATGTGTTTCTGCATTTTGTTCTGGGAAGTGACTGGATGTTACCTGGCCAACACTGAATTAAGTCTCATCCTGTATTTGAAGACTGAGCTGTTTTCTATAGGCTCAACTTTGTTACTGACTTCTTTTCCCCTTTCAAAAGAAATAAAAACGGAGTGCTATGCAGAACACACAGTAAAATCAAGTCACGAGTAACACTTAAAATACCAGGAAATGAAGTGATGACTTAACCCAATATGGATTCTAAACGCTTGTTTAATGGAGTTTATGAAGGTTTAGAATGTGTAATTAAATTTTTGAAAAATGAAATTAGTCTTAATTTTACGTAAGGTAGAAATCTCTTTGGCCCTAGAAAATATAATGAAAAATGTGTTTTAGTATTTAAACCACTGAACTTCCTAGTTGGGTGAGTTTCAGACCATAGCTCTTGGCTTCCAAGCGTGGATGCTCTCTTGTTCTCCCAACCTGCGTCTTCTGAGTCCCTTCATCCTATTGCTGGTGGTGAGGAGAACCAACATTTTTATCGAGCAACCAATATCTATCAAGCACTCCAGTAGGGACTTTATACACACACTCTGCCATCTATTCATTGATTTATTATTTTTTATTGCTTAATACTGTTTTATTGTAAGGATACACTACTTCTTTGTTTCCTCCATTCATCAGTTGATGGACATGTGGGTTATTTCCACTTCTTAACAAGTATGAATAATGCTACTGTGAATATTCATGTACTTATGTTTGTGTGGACATATATTTTTATTTCTCTTGGTTATATGTCTAGGAGTGAGATGCTGGTTTTTTTTTTTTTTTTTTTTTTTTTTTAATAATTTTTTTTTTGTTTGTTTGTTTTGTTTGTTTTTTTTGTTTTTTTTGCGGTACGCGGGCCTCTCACTGTTGTGGCCTCTCCCGTTGCGGAGCACAGGCTCCGGACGCGCAGGCCTAGCGGCCATGGCTCACGGGCTTAGTTGCTCCGCGGCATGTGGGATCTTCCCGGACCAGGGCACGAACCCGTGTCTCCTGCATTGGCAGGCGGATTCTCAACCACTGCGCCACCAGGGAAGCCCGAGATGCTGGGTTTTATGGTAACTCTTTTTACCCCTTTGAGGAACTGGCAGACTGTTTTCCACAGTGGCTGTACCATTCTACATTCTCAGCAGCATTGGATGGGGCTTCCCATTTCTGTCTCCCTCTCTTTTATTTTATAGTCATCTTAGTGGGTGTCAAGTGGCATCTCATTGTGATTTTTATTTGCATTTCCCTGATGGTTAATATTGTTGAGCATCTTTCTATGTCCTTATTGGCCATTTGTGTATCTCCTTTGGATACTCCTTTGGAGAAACGTGTATTCAAATCCTTTGCCCATTTTTAATTGGGTTATTTGTCTTTTTGATGTTCACATTATGCCATTTAATTCTCTGTTTTTGAGATGAGGAGACAGCCTTAGAGGTGGTAAGACCTGATCTTAGGTCGGCCAGCTGGGACATAGTAGAACAAGGATGCATAGATTGGCCACACAAATTTTGTTGTTTTCCAACTTTGCAGCATTTACTGGATTTCAAGTTCTTGTTTACTGGTGGCATGGGGTCTCCACAGACTCCCAGATGTTTGAAATCATCCCTTTTTGTCCAAGCTTTGGGTACTCTCAGTCTGGGTAATTCTGTCCACAGCAGATGGTACTTGGCGGCCTGGCTCTTTGATTGGATCATGCAGACTTGTAAAAACATACGTAACTCTAAGAGAAAGAGCCTAGCTGTATGTATCTTAAGGATGCTCAATATGTGTTTCCTTCTTCCTTCCTTCCTCCTCTTTTTCCTCCTTTCCAGTGTTCTGTTTTACAGGTAACGCTGTTTCCGCCATGCCACCTCCGAGAAATATCGTAATTTAGTTCAGGGCATTCTTTGTACTGATCCTCTGTAAAGGCATAGGGACTAGTCAAATGACAGCATAGAATGTGGAATGGGTTGTCTGAGAATCAGGTAAGAGGCAGTGGCTTCCATGTGATTTATCATGACGTTACTTAGACTTTGACTCCATCCGTCTGCCAAAGAAAGTTAGACTTCCCTGAGCGAAGGACACACACTTGATCTGAGGCTGAGAAGTGCGGATGAGTCATTTCTGCTATAAATCAATCCTGACAGGCAATGTCAGAAGCTCAGGGCCAATAAGTCAGTGTCACTTACTGAGCCCTAGCCTGGCCACTGTGTAATTACTCCTGGGCTTTTCCCCTTGAGTGCAGCGCTGTTTTCCTATGTGACAAGGTATTAATTACTAGACCTGGGAAGTTCAGTGTGTCTGATTTCACTCCATCACTCAAACTCATATGTCAGTCTCCACGCACGTTCCAGTTAGGCATGACGGGTAAAAGGCGAGCGGAAAATAAGGGCTAACTTGATCTCCACGGTCCCTCCAGGTAAACCTAAAAAATATGTATACTTGGATGTCAGAAAATTCTTAGGAGGTCATGACATTCTGTGTTTTCATTTTAATTGTCACTGTTATTGTCATCACTAGGAAATCTACCACGTAGTGGAAAAAAATGTGGTTTTTGCTACATTTCTGGACCACCCACCGTCAGTGAAATTTATACGTCAGAAAAAAGATTTATGCAGGTTTCCCCTAATTTGCAAAATATATATTCTTGAAGGTCAAATGTAAGTTTTATGTACCTGAAGGCTCATCTCAAAATCATTTTTCTGCCCCATCCCTAGGCCTTCCACAGAGGTAGACCCCTGCTCTTTGTGTCTGCGTGACATCACTCATACCTCCTGGGCAACATACTTCTTCTTCCTGTTTTTTTTCCCTTTCCCTATTTTAAGCAAGTAGCCGGAGCTTTGGGGCCTTCTTATCTCAGGGATGGTTTATGTTTCTGGGCCCAAAGCCAAAGTTTCCTGCAAGCCACACACCTTCTGGATTTGGGGGAAGCTGAAACCCACTGAAGAGATTCACAGGGCGTTGTGGAGGTCTACAGCTTAGAGAGGATTGGGTCTTTGAGAAGATGCAAAAAAGAAGAGAGAAGAGAGTTCGTGGATTCTGGGCAGAGGTCCTGGAAAGAGCAGGGACTTGCGTTCTGCTCTGTGGCAGTGCCCGAGCGGGTGGCGTGGCTCAGAGGGCAGGACTGAGGGCTGAACCCTGATGAGAGGTTCCCAGCCCCGCCAAAGATGCCCGTTGCCCACAGAGGCGCAGAAGCAGTACAGGGCTGGGTCTGATGTATCGGCGCCGGTCAGGGCCGACTGCGGACCAGTGACCGCACGTGCCACCTGGTGCTTTGGTCCCACGTAGAGCTCATGTAGTCTTTGCCTGGCCCTGCTGGCTTACTCCTAGCAACAGCTTCAGGCACTGCTCTCTGCCACTTTAAAGGGACCAACGCCTTCACTGTTCATAGAAAACGTAACTCTGCTTTCCTACAAAGCAGTAACAAGCATTTTACCCTGGGCTCTTAAACTCTTGGTCAGGCCCTGGGTCTAACGCATTCTTTTTCTTAACCTACTTTGCAAAGTTATTCAGACCTGCTCTGTCCAAATACAATTCTTGGTTCTCTGGGGGTTCGGGGAGCCCTGATGTGAATTGGTGACCCCAGCCCTTTCACTGACTTCGCTTACTGTGCCCAGTTATTAATTACCTGTGTGAAATAGGTGCATGATTGGGAATGAGGTGGAAAAAGCTGGGCCTTGTCCCCTTTCGGCAGGCAGATGACTGTGGCAAGAAGGTCTAGAGAAGACAGAAAGGATCCCAGCTTGGAATCATCAGAACAGACTAAAGCTGAGTCAGCAAAGAAATAGGCCTGTAGTAAGGAAGGGGCGGGGCCTGTCTTCAAAGGTGTCCGTCTACTTCTGGGGAGCTCACGCTACAAAATGGAAGGACAGGAATGTATTGTCTGTCGGCCACTTTTGTTGGCTTAGCTAGTGAGTATGCAGGATTGAAAAGAGAAATAATAATCTTAAGGAACTTTAGTAACTTAGTTTAGAAACGTTTGGAATCCCCGGGCAAGCTGGTTGGTCCTTTCACTGCCGGGAGAAACCCAATAACACATTAACTTTTCTAGTTCATCTACACGGTTGTGTGGGCCTCGTTCAGTTCTCTTTACGTCCTGAATTAGTTGCTGCGTCTCCACCGGCATCATCTTCCTTAAATTATAAACGCCTAGAGGTTAGGCACTGCGTCTGTTTAATTAGCTTTGCAAGATGCCTAGTACAACTCTACACGCAGGAAATTATTACATGTGCTGGGATAATGAGCCGATGTTTGAAAAGTGAAGAAGGGCTCTGAATCACTTAAAATAAAGTAATATTTTACACGATGCTTTTTGGCCTCTTTGGGGGACTCTTTTTAGTTGACAGGAAGTGTAGGGGTGTCACTGGAGAGCTGGTATTTATTTCTGTGGACAAGCACATTTCCCAAGTTCGTACACTTGGACCTACCTTGAACTAAAGCCCCCATGTTGATGCCTTGCTGTGTTCCAGGGGCGCTTGATTCCCATTCCCCTGAACATCCCTGTCCTGTGCCCGTCTTCTCTCAGGAGGCACAGGACAGCTGGCATGGAGACGTGAGCCTGACTGCACGGGGGGGGGGTGAAGCACGTGGATGAAATGCACCGCTTGGTGCGTTTGCTCAGGCCAGGGGCCCGACAAGCCAAACCGCACCCAAAAGCCGTGTTAGCTCAGAGAATGACTTTAAATTATCAGAGTTATAAGGAACAAGAATCAGTAGTGAAAAAAAGTCCAAACTTCTCTCTGAGTGGTCAAATTTTGGACCTCTATCATCCTGGAAATGTGAAGGATTATGAATGTCGCTATGACAGGAAACCGAAGACACAATTGGACCAGAGAGGACAGGGCTATTGTTGGCTCTGACAATGGAAGGGACGGAATGGAGCTCACACTGTGCTGAGAGCCTTGGAGCTAATGAAGTCAGTGGTCCAGGACTTAAAAAGAAAAATGCCTAAAAAAAAAAAAAAAAAGCCTTGGGATGTTTCCCTGTAAGAGTTCCGGAGCAATTATCACAAGTTGTCATGTCCTCAGGCCCTATTTCCGTACCTGCTAAATGCTAAAGCATCCAGCTTGTTAGATACCACATACAGGAAGACTTTCCTTGGCAGGCACATATGGAGGTGACAGCTAGTAAAAGCTTATTAAAGTATTCAGTGAAGACTTTGGAGAACAGCTTGGAGACGAGAGATGGTTAGTGCAGTAAAAGAACAAATCTCTGGAAGCTTTTGTCTCGTTTGATTAGTTACCTCAGGTTTGAATTGGAGGAGGAGGATTTCAAGGGCAGTGCTTGGAGGGAGGGATGTCTGGTGACTTCAGTTTACAGCCCATGAGCTCTCTTGGACACTGTGGAGCCCTGGGGCGGAGTCGGCCGTCGAGATGTTCATTCCCAGGCCTCTGCTGTCCTGCCTGTACTCTGCCTCCAGAGCTCACTGGGGCTTGTGCCTTCACCCGTCAGCTTGAAGCAGTTGGCATCTGACTCTGTATCTCCAGCCTCATTCTCTCTTCTGAGTCGCTGTTGAACATTTTGAATTATTCAGTGGATGTTTCCACTTGGAGGCTAACTCATCATCTTCCCTGAAAAACTGCTCCCAACTTGTCCTGTGTCTGAGGGGCACTGCATGTTTTTTTCTCCTGGACTGCTAGAAGAAATCCTGAGGACACTATTGACTTCTTCCATTTCCAACTTCTCCGTAAGTACTCACTCATCAGAGCTAGTTGACTCTTGCTCCCAATATCCAGTCCTGCAACCTGGGCATTTAAGCCTCTTTTCCTGGCAGACTTGGGTGTTTCAGCCAGGTTTGCACTGTATCTGTTTGTGGTTTCAGTCTTCCATAAGAATGGCAATTTGGGTACAGGAGCCTGAACCAAGATGGCGGAGTAGAATATACAAGCCTACCTCAAGAAACAAGAAAAATCTCAAACAATCTAACCTAACACCTAAAGGAACTAGAGAAAGAAGAACAAACAAAACCCAAAATTAGCAGAAGGAAAGAAATCATAAAGATCAGAGCAGAAATAAATGAAATAGAAACAATGAAAACAGTAGCAAAGATCAATAAAACTAAAAGTTGTTCTTTGAGAAGATAAGCAAAATTGATAAACCAGTAGCCAAACTCATCAAGAAAAAGAGGGAGAGGACTCAAATCGATAAAATTAGAAATGAAAAAGGAGTAGCTACAACAGACACTGCAGAAATACAAAGCATCCTAAGAGACTCCTACAAGCAACTCTATGCCAATAAAATGGACAACCTGGAAGAAATGGCCAAATTCTTAGAAAGGTATAAGCTTCCAAGACTGAACCAGGAAGGAACAGAAAATATGAACAGAGCAATCACAAGTAATGAAATTGAAACTGTGATTAAAAATATTCCAACAAACAAAAGTCCATTACCAGATGGCTTCACAGGTGAATTCTAGCAAACATTTAGAGAAGAGGTAACACCCATCCTTCTCAAAATCTTCCAAAAACTTGCAGAGGAAGGAACACTCCCAAACTCATTCTGTGAGGCCACCATCACCCTGATATCAAAACCAGACAAAGATACTACAAAAAAAGAAAATTACAGACCCATATCACTGATGAATATAGATGCAAAAATCCTCAACAAAATACTAGCAAACAGAATCCAACAACACATTAAAAGGATCATACACCATGATCAAGTGGGGTTTATCCCAGGGATGCAAGGATTCTTCAGTGTATGCAAATCAATCAATGTGATAGACCATATTAACAAATTGAAGAATAAAAACCATATGATCATCTCAATAGATGCAGAAAAAGCTTTTGACAAAATCTGACACCCATTTATGATAAAAACTCTCCAGAACATAGGC
This sequence comes from Kogia breviceps, assembly GCF_026419965.1. Lineage (NCBI taxonomy): Eukaryota > Metazoa > Chordata > Mammalia > Artiodactyla > Physeteridae > Kogia > Kogia breviceps. The sequence goes on from NC_081322.1 coordinate 1,407,562, forward strand.
ATGGAGGGAACCTACCTCAACATAACAAAGGCCGTATACAACAAACCCACAGCAAACGTGATTCTCAATGGTGAAAAACTGAAAGCATTTCCTCTAAGATCAGGAACAAGACAAGTATGTCTACTCTCACCACTCTTATTCAACATAGTTTTGGAATTCCTAGCCACAGCAATCAGAGAAGAAAAAGAAATAAAAGGAATCCAAATTGGAAAAGAAGAAGTAAAACTGTCACTGTTTGCAGATGACATGATACTATACATAGAGAATCCTAAAGATGCCACCAGAAAACTACTAGAGCTAATCAATGAATTTGGTAAAGTTGCGGGATACAAAATTAATGCACAGAAATCTCTGGCATTCTTATACACTAATGATGAAAAATCTGAAAGTGAAATTAAGAAAACACTCCCATTTACCACTGCAACAAAAACAATAAAATATTTAGGGATAAACCTACCTAAGGAGACAAAAGACCTGTATGCAGAAAACTATAAGACAGTGATGAAAGAAATTAAAGATGATACCAACAGATGGAGAGATATACCATGTTCTTGGATTGGAAGAATCAATATTGTGAAAATGACTATACTCCCCAAAGCAATCTACAGATTCAATGCAATCCCTATCAAATGACCAATGGCATTTTTTACAGAACTAGAACAAAAAATCTTAAAATTTGTGTGGAGATGCAAAAGACCTCGAATAGCCAAAGCAGTCTTGAGGGAGAAAAATGGAGCTGGAGGAATCAGACTCTCTGACTTCAGATTATACTACAAAGCTACGGTAATCAAGACAATATGGTACTGGCACAAAAACAGAAACATAGATCAATGGAACAAGATAGAAAGCCCAGAGGTAAACCCGCGCACCTGTGATCAACTAATCTATGACAGTCTTTTCAATAAGTGGTACTGGGAAAACTGGACAGCTACATGTAAAAGAATGAAATTAGAGCACTCCCTAACACCATATACAAAAATAAACTCAAAATGGATTCGAGACCTAAATGTAAGACCGGACGCTATAAAACTCTTAAGAGGAAAACATAGGAAGAACACTCTTTGACATAAATCACAGCAAGATCTTTTTTGATCCACCCCCTAGAGTAATGGAAATAAAAACAAAAATAAACAAATGGGACCTAATGAAACTTAAAAGCTTTTGCACAGCAAAGGAAACCATAAACAAGACGAAAAGACAACCCTCAGAATGGGAGAAAATATTCACAAACGAATCAATGGACAAAGGATTAATCTGGAAAATATATAAACAGCTAATGCAGCTCAATATTAGAAAGCAAACAACCCAATCCAAAAATGGGCAGAAGACCTAAATAGACATTTCTCCAAAGAAGACATACTGATGGCCAAGCAGCACATGAAAAGCTGCTCAACATCACTAATTATTAGAGAAATGCAAACCAAAACTACAATGAGGTATCACCTCACACCAGTCAGAATGGGCATCATCAGAAAATCTACAAACAACAAGTGCTGGAGAGGGTGTGGAGAAAAGGGAGCCCTCTTGCTCAGTGGGTGGTAATGTAAATTGATACAGCCACTATGGAGAACAGTATGGAGGTTCCTTAAAAAACTAGAAATAGAATTACCATATGATCCAGAAATCCCACTACAGGGCTTATACCCAGAGCAAATCATAATTCAAAAAAACACATGCACCCCAATGTTCATTGCAGCACTATTTACAATAGCCAGGTCATGGAAGCAAGCTAAATGCCTATCAACAGATGAATGGATAAAGAGGATGTGGTACATATATATGATGGAATATTACTCAGCCATAAACAGGAACGAAATTGGGTCATTTGTAGTGACGTGGATGGATCTGGAGACTGTCATACAGAGTGAAGTAAGTCAGAAGGAGAAAAATAAATATCGTGTATTAACACATATATGTGGAACTTAGAAAAATGGTACCGATGAACCAGTTTGCAGGGTAGAAATAGAGACACAGATGTAGAGAACAAACGTATGGACACCAAGGGGGGGAAAGCGGTGGGGGTGGGGGTGTGACAAATTGGAAGATTGGGATTGACATGTATACACTGATGTGTATAAAATGGATGACTAATAAGAACCTGCTGTATAAAAAAAATAAAATTCAAAAATTGTAAAAAAAAAAAAAAAAAAGAAAAAAAAGTGGCTATTTGTATTTTTGAGGACTTTCACAGCTCCAGATTCACTTGATCCTCATAATAATCTTTATAAGGACAAGGAAACTGAAACTCAGTGACTCATCAAGGTCAGAGATATGCAGTGGTAGACTAGGTTTCGTGACTCCAAATCTACTGCTCTTTTGATACAGAGAATCTCTTTTCATGTCATATAATTTAAGAGTCTGGTCAACGTCCTTGATATCTTTTCTGCAAACCTGTGCCTCTCCAGGCAGGAGATGGACTATATACTGAAGTTGTGACCGTGTCTTGGTTGTCAGAGAATCCTCGAGGACCTATCACTTTATTCATCTCCCTCTCTCTTTTTTTTTTTTTTTTTTTTTTTTTTTGTGGTATGCGGGCCTCTCACTGTTGTGGCCTCTCCCGTTGCGGAGCACAGGCTCCGGACGCACAGGCTCAGCGACCATGGCTCACGGGCCCAGCCGCTCCGCGGCACGTGGGATCTTCCCGGACCGGGGCACGAACCCGTGTCCCCTGCATCGGCAGGTGGATTCTCAATCACTGCGCCACCAGGGAAGCCCTCCCTCTCTCTTTTTAAATAGTCTCTTTTTTTAAGAGAGAGAGAGAGTTTTAGATGCACAGTAAAATTAAGTAAAGGGTACACAGAGTTCCCATATACCTCTTCTCCCCTCACATACATAGCCTCCCCAACCATCAGTTTGCCCACCGGAGTGGTACATTTGTTACAATCCATGAACCAATACTGAAACATCATAATCGCCTGAAGTCCATAGTTTACATTAGGGTTCATTCTTGGTATTGTACATTCTATGGGTTTCCACAAATGTGTAGAGACCTGGATATACCATTGTAGTATCATACAGAATAGTGCACTGCCCTAGAGATCCCCTGTGCCCAATCAGTTTGTTCTCACCTCCCTGATTACCCCTGGCAACAACTGATATTCTTACTGTATCCATAGTTTTGCCTTTTCCAGAATGTCTTATAGTTGGAATCATACAGTGTGTAGTCTTCTCAGATTGGCCACTTTCACTTAGCGTTTTGCATTTAGGGTTCCTCCACGTCTTTTCATGACTTGATACCTCATTTCTTTCAGATTCTGCAATACGCTCCATTTTATGGGATACAACGGTTTATCCATTCACCTACTAAAGGACATCTTGGTTGCTTCCAGGTTTTGGCAATTCTGAATAAAGCTGCTGTAAATATCCATATGCAGGTTTTTGTGTGGACATAAGTTTTCAACTCCTTTGGGTAATACCAAGGAGTGCGATTGTTGGATCATATGGTAAGAGTATGTTTAATTTTGTAAGAAACTTCAAATTGTTCTCCAAAGTGGCTCTACCATTTTGCATTCCCATCAGCAGCGAATGGGAGTTTTTGTTGCTCCATATCCTTGTCAGCGTTTGGTGTTTTCAGTGTTTTGAATTTTAGCCATTCTGTTAGATGTATAGCAGTATCTCATTGTTGCTTTAATTTGCAATTCCCTAATGATGAATGCTTTTTAGCATCTTTTCATTTTCTTATTTTCTATCTGTATATTTTCTTCGGTGAGATGTCTATCCATATCCATTTTAAAAAGCAGGTTATTCACTTTCTTATTGTTGAGTTTTAAAAGTTCTTTGTATACTTTGGATAATGGTCCCTTATCAGGTATGTCTTTTTGCAGTGATATTCTCCCAGTCTGTGCCTTGTCTTTTCATTCTCTTGACAGTGCCCTTCATAGAGCAGAAGTTGTACAGAAGTCTAGCTTATTCTTTCTTTCATGAATCATGCCTTTTGTATTATATTTGACAAGGCACCAAACCAAAGATCATAAAGATTTTCTCCTAAGTTATCTTGTAGATGTTTTATAGTTTAGCATTTCACATTTAGGTGTACAATACATTTTGAGTTAATTTTTGTGAAGGGTGTAAAGTTTGTGTCTAGATCATTTATTTTGCTTGTGAAAGTCCAGTTGGTCCATCACCATTTGTTGGAAAGACTCCTTTCTCCATTGAATTGCCTTTGCTCCTTTGTCAAAAATCAGTTGACTGTATTTTGTGGAGTTTTTTGAGGGAGCTCTACTCTGTTCCATTGGTTTATTTGTCTATTCACCAATACCACACTATTATGATTACTGTAGCTTTACAGTAAGTCTTGAAGTTGGGTAATGGTAGTCCTCTGACTTTGTTCTTCAATACTGTGTTGGGTAGATTCTGGGTCTTTTGCTTCTTCATATAAACCTTAGAATCAGTTTGTTGATATCCACAAATTAAGTTGCTGAATTTTGATTGGGATTGTATTGAATCTGTGGATAGAGCTGGGAAGAATTTACATCTTAACAATATTGAGTCTTCCTGTCCATGAACATGGAATATTTTTCCATTTATGTAGTTGTTCTTTGATTCCTTTCTTCAGAGTTTTGTAGTTTTCCTTATATAGATCTTGTACATATTTTGTTATATTTATAACTAAGTATATCATTCTGTGGGAGTGTTCATGTAAATGGTATTTTTTTGTTTCAAATTTCAATTGTTTGTTGCTAGTATATAGGAAAGTAGTTGACATTTGTATATTAACCTCATATCTTGCAACCTTGCCGTAATGACTTATTAGTTCCAAGAGGGTTTTTTTTTTTTTGACAATTCTTTCAGATTTTCTACATAGACAAGTGCTATCTGTGAATAAAGACAGATTCCTTCCCAATCTGTATACCTTTTGTTTCCTTTACTTGTCTTATTGTACAAGCTAGGACTTCCAGTGTGATGTTGAAAAGCAGTGGTGAGGAGGACATCTCTGCCTTCTGATATTAGCAGGAAAAGTTCTAATGTTAAGTTTAACATTTGCTGTAGGTTTTTGTAGATGATTTTTATCAAGTTGAGAAAGTTCCCTTCCATTCTAGTTTGCTGAGAGTTTTTATCATGAATGGGTGTTGGATTTTGGCAAATACTTCTACAGCTATTGAAATAGTCATATGACTTTTCTTCAGCTGGTTGATGTGATAGATTACATTAATTGGTTTTTGACTGTTGAACCAGCCTTGCACACCTGGAATAAATCTTATCTGATTATAGTGTATATATTTTTTCGTATATTGTTGAATTTTATTTGCTGATATTTTGTTGAGGATTTTGCATCTATGTTTGTGAGAGATACTGGCCTATAGTTTTCTCATTGTGTCTTTGTCTGGTTTTGGTATTGGAGTTAGCTAGCCTCATAGAATGAGTTAGGAATAATTCCCTCTACTTCTATCTTCTGGAAGAGATTTTAGAGAATAATTTCTTCCTTAAATGTTTGGTAGAATTCACTAGTGAACCTATATGGACTTGGTGCTTTCTGCTTTGGAAGGTTATTGATTATTGGTTCAGTTTAACAGATACAGGCCTGTTTAGATTGTCTGTTTCTTCTTGTGTGAGTTTTGGCAGATGTGTCTTTCAAAGAACTGGTCAGTTTCATCTAGGTTCTCAAGTTTATGGGCATAGTGTTCATAATATTAGTTTATTATCCTTTTAATATTCTTGGCATCTGTAGTGATGTTCCCTCTTTCACTTATGATATTAGCAAATTGTGTCTTCTCTCTCTGTTTTTTTCCCCTTAGCTAGCCTGGCCAGAGACTTATAATTTTTTTGATCTTTTCAAAGATCCACCTTTGGTTTTGTTGATTTTCTCTATTGATTTTCTATTTTCAATTTCATTGATTTCTGCTCCAATTTTTATTATTTCTTTTCTTGTGCTTACTTTGGATTTAATTTACTCTTCTTTTTATAGTTTCCTAAGGTGGGAGCTTCCATTATTGATTTTAGATCTTTCTTCTTTTTCAAAATATGCATTCAGTGGTATACGTTTCCCACGAAGCACTATTTTACTGTATTCCACAAATTGATTAGTTGTGTTTTTATTTTCATTTACTTTAAAATATTTTTTAAAAATTTCTCTTGAGATTTTTAAAAAATGGGTTCTATGATCTCTAAGTATTGGGGGATTTTTCAGCTATCTTTCTGTTGTTGATTTCTAGTTTAATTCTATTGTGGTCTGAGAACACACACTGTATGATTTTTATTCTTTTCAATTTGTTAAGGTGTGTTTTATGGCTCAAAATGTGGTCTGTCTTAGTGAGTGTTACATGTGAGCTTCAGAAGAGTGTGTGTTCTGCTGTTACTGGATGGTGTATTCTATAGATGTCAATTAGATCTTGTTGACTGATGATGCTGATAGTTGATTTCAACTATGTCCTTACTGATTTCCTGCCTGCTGGATGTGTCCATTACTGATACAAAGGTTTGAAGTCTCCAATTATAATAGTGGTGATATTTCAACTATTTTCTCCTTGCAGTTCTATCAGTTGTTCCTCATCTTTTTTGCTCAAATATGTTTAGTTGGCTCTCCATACCCTTTTAACATGACAGCATGACTCAATCAACTAGTCCGCTCATCTCTGTTTCACATTTCCGCCTAAGATTGTGGTAGCTCTGTTGTCACATCCTGTGACCAAGGCAAGTTCAAACCTAATGTACTGACTCAGTTTGGTTTCCCCAGCTCCTACCTGTTGGGAGGGACAACTAGCTGTGTTACTTGAATTAATTCATCCTTATCACTACAAGCCAACTTTTCGTAGGTATATCGTGTGACAGTGCATGTTTGTCTCAATATGTTCTTCTGACATTAACAAAATGAGAGTAGGGGCAGGTGTCCTGTTTATTGGTCCCTGCACAGTGCCAGCATCATGGTTGGCCCTTAATACATGTTTGTTTGAGAGTCAAATGAGCACATTAATGTATAGCCGGAGGAAGAAATTTCGTGGTGTAATGTTTGAATTTGAAAAAATAAAGACCAAAGATGAAAATTTGTAAAAAGAGGAAAAAGAAAGGAAATAGTTCTTTGGAATCAAAATTCCTACTCACTAGAAATAAAAGAATATATCAATGTGTAGTCTGAAAATAATATTGTATTTAGAGTTATAAGATCTGGACATGAGTTCTAGCTCCATCATCTTGGATCATTTACTTCTCTTCTCTAAGCTTTAAGTAATACTTACCTCATGGAGTCATTGAAGGAACACCATGAGATACGATGCTTTACAAATGCTATTACATATTTCCATTAAATCTCCATTAAGGGTGAGAGACTATGATGACATCAAAGATTCGTTCACAGATAACTGTTAAAAATACTGTTTGGGCATATGTATACAAAAAAGAACAGCCTCTGACACACAGTTCACTTTTTCATTTTTGTTTAGAGAAGAGGTGAATCCTGATTTTACTGATTTACTTGGCTTACATAAAAAAGTTCCACATTGTGTTACTGGTTTGTGCAATTTGAGATTAATGCCTAGTGGTTGTTTACAAAGACACATTTTTATTTCTGTAGCATGAGTTCATGCTGTTGGGCTTACACCATCTGTCTAGTGTAAGCTCGCTTCAATGCTCAGCTACTAATGTGCTTCTTATTAATGAATGTGTAATGGAAGCATTGAAAAATCTCTTTCATCTTGAAGAATTGAGGCCTGAAATTATCCGTTGGTTTCGTGTGTGCCTTTCTTGTTTGTTTATTTAAGGTCTTTTGCCACATGGAGGTTTTATCCCCCATAATGCCTCAGCTGAACTAATATTTTTCCTGAATAGAATTTCTGAAGTATTGCTTACATAGTATATATAGGCTTTCTTAAAGTGTAACGAATTTCAAACAGGTCCTCTTCCAGAACCTGAAAGTCTGTTTAATTTTTATTAAAAATGTTTAAAAAACAATTTCAACTAAGGTCTCAGAGGGGAGGACACTTCTAGACTAGCAACTCACTTGTTAATTCCTGCTTCTTCCCCAGGGGAGAACCACTAATTAATGTCTTCCAATCCAGGCTCCAAGCTCCCTAGTCAGCTCAGTCCTGAACCAATCCTAATTACACCGTCACATCCACACCTAGTCGTGACGCTATTGACCTATACCCTCAGTGAGCCCTCAGTAGCCATTCTGACCAATTCGTGCAACAGAGCTTTTGCTTCGATCCCTCCTCACCATCCCCAACCCAAGCCCACCTGGGTGGCTCTTGGCACTGTGCCCAGTTCTAGCCCGTTCCTGTTTCTGTGGGTAACGTCTGGCTCCGTGCGCTTCCATGAGTCGAGGAATAGCTGTGTTTGAACACTGCCTTAAATCCATAACTACTACCAAAATTCCTCTTCATGTGCCCAGCCATGTTGGATCTGCTTAGATAGCTCTCATTCCTTGACCCCTGGAACTCAATTCTCCAGCCATTTGTCAGCTTTTTTTTTTTTTTTTTCTTTCAGTTCTTCTAAGGCATCAGGCTCTCTTTGGTGTCCGTATTTTCATGTGCCTTTCCCTTTATACATTATACAGAACAGTTTCCGACCCTTACCACAGAAACATACACAATCCTAATTAATTCCACAGGTCTTTCAGGTGATCCTTCTGAGACAGTCCAGTTTGGGTTAGGTATTTTTCCATGTCTTTTGATCACATCTTACACTTCCCCTATTGTAGCTTTATTACACCCTGTTATAATTATCTGCCTCCTCCTCTATTACCTTTATCTCCAGATTATAAAGAAATCGTATCTATAATATTCAGTTGAATTCCCATGTCTAGTGAAGGGCCTGGCATATTATAAGCACTTGGTGAAAACTTGCTGAATGAGTAAATGATGACCCCCGACCCCAACCAAGTCTGAGTTTGCCATGCTTCGGCTGCCCTTGAAGAAACCACTCTGTAAACCACTTTTATTTCTCCATGACCTTGTCTTATCTAGGCCCTGAATCATATCTAGGCCCTCTTGCCAGTTGGAAAGATTGGAATTTTGACAGAGTCCCAAAGCCTTGCCAACCAGGGCTGGTAGAAGTAGGTGGGAATGTGAACCTTAGTTCATCACATCTCCCCTGAATCCTATGATTCCTCTGAAACTCCTCCCCTCCAACTCTTCTTCTAAGGAGCTATGCAGTCATATCTTTAGGCAGATTCGGACCTCTCTGAAAGCCATTGTTCCCTTGCTCCCCACCTGTGTCAGAAGTAGCATTTGCACTGATATTAGAGCAAGAGAAAGGAGACCCGCTCCCCCACCCCCAGTACCCTTAATGTAAACTTTTTTCTCAAGGCAGGAGTGGCTCACAGACTCACAGATGCTTCTGGGCTCACCATGTGGACATACATGCGTAGATGTGTTCCTGGATCTGTTCCATAAAGGTGGAAACCACCCTTTGTACACGTCTGGTTGAAACAGATGGTTACCTGAGACCAAAGTTATCCCTGTGCACTCAGTGCACAATCAGTGCACTCGATCTCGATCAGATTTTGTGATTTAAAAACTATCCAATTTTCCAGCTCTTAATTTGGCTCCTTCCATGAGAATCCAGCTCATGTGGAGGCCTCAGACTTGTGGCCCAAGGACTGAGCCAGGCTCTCAGACAGGTTGGTTTTGCTTGCGTCGCATTGGCCTGCCCAGTGTTTCTTAAAACTTTCCGTCAGCTGTCAATTCTTCACAATCAGATAATACATTTAAAATTTTGGATTTCTAGCTTCTCTTGAAAAACTGAGAGGACCAGGCCTGGATTTTAGGCCACAGTCCTTATAATTCCCAATGGTTGCCACTATGCCTAGACCAGGCCATGTATTTATGGCACCTACTGGTTCCTTATGGCCACTCAAGTTTATGATTCCAAGTCCAGAGACCCGAGAGAAACTAGTTTCTAATTTACTAGAGTTAAGCTGTATGTAATCTGGCTCTGAAAAGTGCATCTAGGCGACTTCCCCTGTATTGTACATGTGACAGACTATGGGCCAAGAGTACTTAGCTTCGCATAAAGAGACTGGATTATGCATGAGGATAAGTAACACCAACTTGGGGGGCATGTTTAAATATGGTGTATCTATTTGGTGGTATGTAAAGGAGCCATTAAAAATTATTTTTTGAAAATAATCATATATTGGTAGTGGGAAAATGCAGACTACATTACTAGATACGATGTATCTCTAATCCTAAAGGAAAAGTATAAGTATATATAGATCAGAAAAGTCTGAAGGAAAGAAATACATTAATGTCTTTTAAAAAATATGTATTTATTTATTTGGCTGCACTGGGTCTTAGTTGCAGCAGGCAGGATCTAGTTCCGACCAGGGATCAAACCTGGGCCCCCTGCCTTGGGAGCGCAGAGTCTTAACCACTGAACCAGCGGAAGTCCCAGAAATACATTAATGTATAAAGGTGATAATCTCTGGCTAGTGGGATTGTAGATAATTTTAGGTTTTTTTTTAATACAGTCTTGAATTTTCCAGAAATCTTTTCGAGTATCACCTTTATAATAAGAAAAGTAATTTTTAAATAAGAGGAAACAGAAGTTATTCCAGCAATCTAAATGTACAATTTCTGTAAAATTTGTCATGGTCCTAGGGAGGATTTTTAGCCTATGGGTCTCCCAAATTACCCATTATGTAATTTTTTTTGGAACAACATTGAAGTGAGCTTGAGCTCCATTAATGAGAGCCCAAGGGACAGCTGGGGGATGGCTGGAAGGAAATAAGTACTAATCATTCCCACTGTTGGGTGCCTGCTCCATGACCCTCCCTACCCCATGTTCCTGGGCCTGTGTGAAACTAACAATGAAGGAAGTTAAAGAACTCACATCAGGTACGGAAGGCATTAGGGACTGATGGGCTCGCACAGGCAGAGGGTTGAGAAGAGCAGAAATTGAGACTAAAGGGTGAAGGACAGAATAAAATAAAGAAAAATAAAGAAAACTTAGAAGATTGCAATATAAATTATGAAATAAAATATAGTTAAAAAGAAAACAAGTTAGAACCCCCAGAAGCTTAGAAATTAAGTGTTCACAAAAGAGAGAAGCAAAAATATAAAAGGACTCAGAAAAAAAAAATATATATATAAAAGAAAAAAAATGATAAAGGCTCAGGAATATAATAAATGCAACCATGAAAGAATTAAACTATATTGATGAAAATTTGTTTACAAAATGAACAAAAAGAACTTAAAAACCTAAAACTTTGAAAGAATAGAATAAAAGGTTATAATTCCATAAAATAAGAGAATATTTAAAACCGAGGTAAAAGAAGATAAAATGGTAAGATTGGGAAGCTTGAAAATTAAAAGGATACGACAGTTGAGAAGAAACCTATAATTACAATTGTAATAGCCAGCTTTTATTAGAAGCTTACTGGGTGCCAGGGACTTGACATGAATTCATGTAATCCTTTCATTCACTTTATGAGTTCGATGCTATTATCGTCCTCTTCCTCTGAAACAGGAGGAAAGCAAGGCACACAGGTGAGAGGCCCCCCTGCAGGGACCCATTGGGAAGGGGTGGCTCTGGGGCTTGAGCTCAGATCACCTGTCTCTGGATCCTGGCATCTTCTTGACCATACATACTATGATATAGTGTAGATGAAATGGAAATCTTAAAGCTAACCACTGCTAAAATAACACTCCCTCTGAAGTTGAAAAGTCTTTAAAATAAATAAAATTCCAGTGAAAAGTCTTTAAAATAAATACAATTCCAGTGAAGAAGGAGAAGGAGGAGGAACATGGAGACCAAGACAACGACACTAGTAAAGACTACTCTGCTGGACAGAAACCTCTGGGCTGATGCTTGGGCGACATGCTGTCCTGCCCCCAAAGACAGCATGCAGTCTTGTGCCATCTACACAGGACACACTCTCCCTTCCCCTCTAGAGGTTTCTGTACCCAGCGCTGTTCTGACAGCAGTGTTAGCTGCCCACATATTGTGAGAGAGGCTAACATAGAACTATCTTTACTTATTTAAGATAGAAGATTTGGGAATAGGTAGAAAGTCATAGGAAAATCTCACAGCTTCTCTTTTCAGTTAAATCTTTTATACAGAGCGCTGAGATATTTGAGCTCATGCCTGTATACCTTTCTTAAAAAACAAAACCAAAAAAATCCTGGGGCTTCCCTGGTGGTCTAGTGGTTAAGACTCTGTACTTCCACTTCAGGGGGTGAGGGTTCGATCCCTGGTTGGGGAACTAAGGATCCCGCATACCTCATCGTGTGGCCAAATTAAAAAAAAAAAAAAAAAAAAAAAAAAAAGAATCTTTATTACTGTTTTTATTTTCCTAAGCATCTTCAGCAGATAACTGCTGTAAATATAAAACGAAAACACTTTGGGGAAAAATTTGATGGCAATATCAAGCTTATGTGCTATTTTCAAAAAAACTTTAAAAGTCAAATTTAACTGGCTTCTGAAGCTTAATACCTCATACACAGTGAGGTATAACTAAATGGAAAAGTACTATCTGTAGCAATACAAACACGGAAATATGGGAAATATTACAGTCTTCAAAGTCTAAGTAGAATCTTGAAGAAATCACACGTCAATCTGTTAGAATTCCTTGCTGCTAACCAGAAGTTTGACAGAATATTATAAGGAACATAGATGGATTTTTTTTCTTATGTCTCAGCAGTTGCTGTTATACTAAAATGTATATAGGACATTACTGTTAAGACTGCCTTAAAGTTCAAAAAGATGCCTGAAAATACCATTGCAATCTACTTGGTCTTAAAATGTGAAAGTAATACAAGATCGTGGGAAGGATGGGAAGGACTGCTGAGCGTTGCAGTTAACTTTAATGCTTACGCTTCTCTGAAATTACGGTAATACTGGACTTGCTGGTTAAAGATGTTAGCATAAAGATCTTTCTGTCCCTCTCTCTATATGTCAAAACCAACTTTAAAGAAAAAAAAAAGGGGGAAGGAGAAATAGCAAACTTGTCTTTGAGGAAATTGGGAAATACTCCAAACTCTGAGCTGACAAATAAGAGGGGCTGAGGGTAATAAACACTGGACCAACGTGTTTGGTGTATGTGATGGGGTCGGGGCAATGCCAAGACAGGAACTCTGTTTCTCCAGATCCCAGGCAGAGAGGGCAGAGTGCAAGATTCCCCACAGATGGCAGCCCACAGAGCCTGAGGCACAGAGGTTGGGTGTTTGGTGCACTACAGAAGATTCCCTGAAACCTAACTCCAAAGTTTAGAAATCTAGGAGGGGCTAAATGCCTAACTCAAGGCAGGACCCTGTCCAAGGGTACCACATTACATTTAATTATCACATCTCCTTAGACTCCCATTGGCTGTACCAGACTGTTTCTCAGACTTTTTTTTTTTTTTTAACGTTTTTGATGCCTTTGACAGATTTGAAGAATTCTGGTAAGGTGTTTTTCAGTATGTCCCTCAGTTGAGATTTGTCTGATATATTTCTCATGATTAGACTGGGGTTAATGGTCTTAGGGAGAAAGTGCCATTCTAATTATAATGTATCCGGGATGCATACTATCAGTATGGCTTGTTACTGTTGATATTCACCTTGACCTCCTGGCTGAGGTAATGTTAGTCAAGTTTTTCCAGTGAAATTATCCTCCCTCCCCTTTCCAGAATGTCCTCTTCAGAAGGACGCCACTGTGCACAGCCCGCTTAAGGAGCGGGGAGTTACGCTGCCTCTGCTTGAAGGCAGAGTATTTATGTAGATTATATGGAACTCTTCTGCGTGGGAAATTCGTCTCTCTCCTCCATTCATTATTCATTCACTCACTCAATCACTTATTTGCATCACTGTGACTCACAACTGTTTCTTTTATACTTTGGGTTGTAATTCAATACTACTTATTTTGTTGCTCAAATTTTCCACCCTTGGGAATTGTTCCAGTTGCCTCCTGTGTCTTTTTGACATTCTTCTGTGATTGGTGGGGGGGTGGGGGAGTGAGCAGTTCTTTACTTTCTGGCAGTACAAAGCACTCCAAGCTCATTTTGTTTATTTCTCGTCTCAGTTCTAGAATCACACATTTCTCAAGAATGGTAATAGCAAACAAGATCTGGGCACTAGGTGTGCTCATTGTTACTGAGGTGTTATTGCTTCTAAGCCCTCTCAGCTGAGAGAACAAAGAAATGAATGTGTGCATACTAACCCGGGCACATGTCTATATCTGTGTCTATAACTGTATATATTTTGTATATATATTTATATCCATGTGTTTCTATATCAATCTGGACGTGAGTTCATACTGATGACTTCAACTTTAATCTCTTACCTCGTGAATCATTCTAGACTTTGCCCCTTGCTTGTCTGTAATCTGTTACTCTGACAGTGAGATACCAGACTCCCACCATCTGCTTTTACTTAATTTACTAAATTCATTTACCTAATTGTTCAGTTTCAGTTGACATTATAGTGGTTTCAGAATCGTTCACCAGAATTCTCATGGGAAGCAATTTTATCAACTAGAACACAGTACTTATGTGAAGTCTCCTTTGCCTTTCGTCTTACAGAATCCACTTACTTTTCTTTTCTAAAAATATTTATTTATTTGTCATTTATTTGTTTATTTTTGGCTGCGTCAGGTCTTAGTTGCGGCATGCGGGATCTTTCCTTGTGGCGCACGGCCTTCTCTCTAGTTTCGCGGGCTCAGTAATTTCAGCACACGGGCTTAGTTGCCCCATGGCATGTGGGATCTTAGTTCCCCCACCAGGGAGCAAACCTGTGTCCCTTGGATTGGAAGGTGGATTCTCAACACCTTCCAAGTGAAGGAAGTCCCTCACTTTCAGAGTTCCTTAGGCAGCATGTTTTCCCCCACTTCCTTCAGTAAGGTTGTTTATATATTTGTAATACAGTTAGATTCTTTTGTCACAGTCTGAATTTCATGCTGGGGTTCCACAACCTTCTAGAAGATTTTTTTAATTGTATATACTGTGGTTCACTCTTTGTACTGTAAAGTTCTGTATGAGTTTTGACAAATGCATGATGTCGGGCTTCCCTGGTGGCGCAGTGGTTGAGAGTCCGCCTGCCGATGCAGGGGACGCGGGTTCGAGCCCCGGTCCGGGAGGATCCCACGTGCTGCGGAGCGGCTGGGCCCGTGAGCCATGGCCGCTGAGCCTGTGCGTCCGGAGCCTGTGCTGCACGATGGGAGAGGCCACAACAGTGAGAGGCCTGCGTACCGCAAAAAAAAAAAAAAAAAAAAAATAGCATGATGTCATGTATCCACCATTATAATATTATACAGAGTAGTTCTACTACCTTAAAAATCCCCTGTGCTTCATCTAGTCAACCCTTTCCCAAGCCCCTGAATTCTTGGCAACCACTGATCTGTTTACAATTTCTATAGTTAATGCCGTATGAATGGAATCCTATAGTATGTAGCCTTTTCAGAATGGCTTCTTTCACTTAGCAATATGCACTCAAGACTTTCTTTGTCTTTACATGGTTTGATAGCTCATTTCTTGTATCACTGAATAATATTCCATATTTTATCACCAAATAACTATACCACAATTTGTTTATCCATTTATCTATTGAAGGACATCTTGGTTGCTTCTAGTTTTTGGCAGTTTGAATAAAGCTGCTATAATCATTCATGTACAGGTTTTCATGTGGACATACGTTTTCAGATCAGTTGGGAATATTATTACCTAGGACACCTAGGAGCGTGATTGCTATATTGTACGGTAAGACTCTGTTTAGCTTTGTAAGAAGCTGCCGAACTGTCCTCCAAAGTGGCTGTGGCAGTTTTGAATTCTCACCAGCAATGACTGAGTGTCCTTTGCTCCAGTCCTCCGTTTAAAAAATTTTTATTTTCGCCATTCTCGGAGCTATGTCGTGGTATTTCGTTTGTTTTCACTTTCATCTCCCTAATGACATGTGATGTTGAGAATCTTTCCAAGTGCTTACTTACAGTCTGTGTATCTTCCTTGGTGAGATGTCCAGATCTTTTCCTCACTTGTCAGTTGGGCGGTATCGCTTTTCTCTAATCTTCAGGATCCTTTTAGGGACCTCAGCTTGTTCTCTCTGTGCATCCTTACCTTTGAGTGGGGAGTATTTTCATTCCAGCACCAGTGGAGGCTTCCCTTGGGCCCCCTCTCCATTCACCTGAGACTCAGAGGAATCTCCTCGGCGCTCGGAGGGCAATGTGATCTGCACACCTGCTCGTCACGTACCTGTTGCGGATCTGCCTGGCTGGCGGCGAACCTGTTCCTGCTTGTTCTGCGTGCTTCTGTGACACGTGGAGAGAAATTACTCCTGCTCACTTGAATCCACCATTCCCGTGGCTCCTCCTGTCTTTTCTGCGCCTTCCTCATGTGGTCAGCACAGGCCCGATGCAATCCATGCACCTGCTAATTTTTACTCCCAGCTACGATGAGCGACTGGACGTTGCAGTCTATGAAACAAACGAAAAAAGAGAGGTACTGGTGCGCGGGTTGGAGGATGTTGTGTTGACTGCTTTAGAAAAGAGAAGACCTGCTTACAGGTATCCCAGTAAGAGTGTGACTGCCAGCGTCTGCAAATACCGTGCACTCCACGGGCAGCAGCACGGTGCAAGAGAGAGAAAGCAATCTCACCGAAGCACAACAGTGCCCGTCGTTCACCTCTTCAGATGAGCCCAGCACTTTGCTGAGCACTTCATATGTATTATGATATTTAATTCTTAAAGCGACTCTCTGGGATAGGAATAACTGGCTTCAATTTACAGAGAAGGAACTATAAGACCAAGGGAAATAGTTGAGGATACACTGTCCTAAGTAGCAGAGCTGACATTCACACTCAGAAAAGTCTGACTCCGATACTCAGCCTTCCAAGCTACGTTTTCTTCCTTCTTGTTGGGCTTTGCTCTTCTGGCTCAGGTCCACATTTGGGCTTCACTCAGTGAGTTTCCTCATTCCTTTTCGTTTTTTGTTTTTTTGCGGTACGCGAGCCTCTCACTGTTGTGGCCTCTCCCGTTGCGGAGCACAGGCTCCGGACGCGCAGGCGCAGCGGCCACGGCTCACGGGCCCAGCCGCTCCGCGGCACGTGGGATCCTCCCGGACCGGGGCACGAGCCCGCGTCCCCTGCGTCGGCAGGCGGACTCTCAACCGCTGCGCCACCGGGGAAGCCCCCTCATTCCTTTTTCAATGATTAAAATATTTGAGTCAAATGAACCATGAGCTGCTCACTAGCTTCCTGCCGTCTTTATCCCTCTCTACACTTGACATTAGAAGAATAAAGTTATAAAAACAGGTTTCAATTTTTAAATTAAAATGCACACTTCTGAATTACAGAACACCCCCACTGCTATGCTTTATTTCAATAGATGAAGATAGTATAAGTATTTTCAATTGATACAGCACCTTTCATTTGAAAACTTTACTATCTCTGTCATGCTTAAATCATCAAACCATTTTGGGAAGCAGGAAAATTAATAAATGACCCTCATGAAATCTGAAATTAAAAACGTTGAATTTTCTGATATTTGGGAGGTAGGGGAATTACTTAATGACCTTCATGAAATTTGAAATTTAAAATGTGGAAGTCTCTCACATTTTAAAGTCTTTCTCTGTTCAGTAAGGGGAAAAACATCAAGCAGTGATTTTTCCAAAACAAGAATGAGGCTTAAATGTCTTGAGTCCTTTCAAGTGCCTTCTCTTTTCTTCCATCTCATCTCCTAAGGCCATTAAAGTAAATTTCTTTTTTATAAAGTTAAAGTCTACATGCTTAGATGTATCACTTGCACTTCCGGTACAAATACATTATTGACTTCAGCCAGTGTAACTTTGTACGTTATTCCTGTTGTTACCATCTTCGTGCAGGACTTATCTTCTTTATAAAAAAAAAAATTTTTTTTTTAATACCATGCATTTTCTTTCCTTCCTTCCTTCCTCCCTCCCTCCCTCCCTTCCTTTCTATTTTGGCTGCACTGGGTCTTTGTTGCTACGCGCCGGCTTTCTCTAGTTGCAGTGAGCGGGGGCTACTCTTCGTTGCTGTGCGCAGGCTTCTCATTGCGGTGGCTTCTCTTGTTGCGGAGCGCGGGCTCTAGGCGCACAGACTTCAGTAGCTGTGGCTCGCGGGCTCTAGAGCGCAGGCTCAGTAGTTGTGGCGCACGGGCTAAGTTGCTCCGCGGCATGTGGGATCTTCCCGGACCAGGGCTGGAACCTGTGTCCCCTGACATTGGCGGGTGGATTCCTAACCACTGCGCCACCAGGGAAGCCCAGGCCTTATCTTCTTGTACCTGGATCATTGCAGTTATCTCCTAACAGGTGTACCTACCTCTGGTGTCCTCTCCTCTTCTTTAAAACACACACACATGGGCAGTATTGTGCTTTTCATTGTGTTCATCACTTCTGGGGAGTCTTTTTCCATTTCTGAAGGCAACATGCAGGTCTAGTCTCACATCCCATGGAGAGTGTGTGTTATTTGAAGACAGCCCTGGATTGGAATCCCATCGGCTCCATTGATTAAGCCTAGCAAGTTACCTAACCCAACTAAACTTTTAGTTTCTTCCTCTTTGAGGGAACTCTGAAAGGTTGCCATAAAACTAAATGACATGAAGTATGTAAGTAAATGTTAGTTTTCATTTCTCTATCCACAGCTGGACCCCTACAGGACTTTACAGTTTTGTTTCCAAACTGCTGGCCATGCATTACCTACCACTTTTCAAGCAAGTTTTGTCTTTCCCTGGTTCTGTGCCTTTTATCATGTGTTTTCTCTGACCGGAACGTACTTCTTTCCATATTTTCATTTGCCAGATGTGTCAGTTATTTCCTTGTCCAGTCCAGCTGCTGACGTGTAGAATCATCTTCTGAGAGCTCAGCCCCATCATCTCCTAAGCTAAGATCCCGGGCAGGACAGGCTGTAAAATAATACAACCCCCATCCTAGTGGCATATGTGTGGTAACTTGTAGGGATGCATGCCCACTAAGTCACAGACTTTTCTTAACTCCTGTATTTCTCCAGTGTGCAAAACAGAGATTCCATGCAAGTTTCTTTATATCACTATAGTTGTACCATGTTAAGAATGCATTCTAGCCCTGGGCTCCAGTCCTCCTGACTGGGATCTTGATGCTTCCTAATTCTTGAGAGCTCCTGCTCGAAGGGGCTCTCACAACCTCTGGTTGGGGTCTTAATCTGCAAAAATTAACTTGCGCACAGTATCACACCTAACTTGTTTTGGTGTCTTCGCTTGAAAGAATCATACTACAATCTACCCGCAGGAGTGGATCACAATACTGATTTCTACCATACCTCTCTGGGCTTTAAAATTTTGACCTCTGGCGCTTCATTTCTTAGGTACAAACTTTCCAACCAAGTAAATTTCTCTCCCTACCCAGGTCTTTCTGGTTATTCTCTCAGTCTGGGCACTGAGAATTGAGATCCCATCTTGCTTCATGGCTTTATTCAGAAGCAGTGAACAACTCATCGGTGAAGACTAGCTCAAATGCTTCCTCTTCTAGAATGACCCCCACCCCATTCCACATTCATATATGACCTGTGAACCCCTTCATTCAGCTCTGTTCACTGAGCATCTAGTATGTGCGAGGTATTTGGGATCAGCAGAGAAAAGCAAAGCAAAGCAGGAAAACACAAAACCTTTGTCCTCATGGACTTTTTGTTTACATGGCTTATTGTATTTCTGATTGTTTTTTATTAGTTATTTGTAAATGCTACTAATACAAGAACAGGAGACTTTTAAGTTATCGTGTCTAACCCCACCTGTAGTGGGTTGAACGGTGAATCTCCGAAAGATATGTCCAAGTCCTACCCCCTAGAACCTATGAGTGTGACCTTATTAAGGATCTCGAGATGATAGCATCCGGGACTATCTGGATGGTCCCTGAATCCAATGAAAAGTGTCCTTAAAAGAGACGGGAGAGAAGACACAGACAAAGAGGAGAAGGCGACGTGAAGACGGGAGCAGAGATGGGAATGATACAACCACAAGCCAAGAAACACCTGGAGCCACAGGGGCTTCCTGGAAGAGGTAGGGAGGGATTCTCTCCTGGGGCCTTTGGAGGAATGCAGCCCCTCTGACACCTTGATTTCAGACTTCTGGCCTCCAGAACCGTGGTAGAGTAAGCATCTGTGGTTTTAGGCTCCGAATTCTGTGATGATTTGTTACGGCAGCCGCAGAAACTAAAATATCACCGTATTTTGCAGTTGACCAGGGCTGGTTAAAATCTTCAGAACTCATCAATACTAAAAAGAATAGAGAGCTAGTGGGAAGCTGCCGCATAGCACAGGGAGATCAGCTCGGTGCTTTGGGACCACCTAGAGGGGTGGGATAGGGAGGGTGGGAGGGAGGGAGACACAAGAGGGAGGAGATATGGGAACATACGTATATGTATAGCTGATTCACTTTGTTATAAAGCAGAAGCTAACGAAGGTGTTAAAAAAAAAAAGTACTAAACAGATTACCGTCTCACTTCTTCTGCCTCCGTGCCGCCACATGTGATTTAATGTAAAACCAATTCTCAATTGAAAAGCGCAACTATGCATGCTGAGTTAATAGTTCCCTTTCAGCTTTTCTGGCTATACAATTCTGAAGAGTTCAGGAAGTATGACGTGTTCTTTTGGGTTCTGATCTGCAGAATAGAAATAAAACACCACCGCATAGGGTTGCTGTAGGGATAAAATGTGACAAGTGTGTGAAAATGCTTCACGTGGTGCCCATTCCTTGGTGAATGCGCTTTTCTTTTTTATTTTATTTATTTGTTTTTGTTTTAATTTTTATTCTATATTGGAGCATAGTTGAGTAACAATGTTGTGTTACTTTCAGGTGTACAGCAAAGTGATTTAATTATACATATACACGTATCTATACTTTTTCAAATGCTTTTCCCAGTTAGGTTATTACAGAGTATTGAACAGAGATCCCTGTGCTGTACAGTAGGTCCTTGTTGGTAATCTATTTTAAATATAGCAGTGTGTACATGTCAATTCCAAACTCCCAATATATCCCTCCCCTCTGCCATTCCCCTCGAGAAACCATAAGTTTGTTCTCTAAGTCAGTGAGTCTGTTTGGTTTGTAAATAAGTTCATTTGCATGCATCTTTTTTTTTTTTAGGTTCCACATATAAGCAATCTCATAGGATATTTGTTTTTCTGACGGACCTCACTTAGTATGATAATCTCTAGATCCATCCATGTTGCTGAAGATGATATTATTTCATTCTTTTTAACGGCTGAGTAATATTCCATGGTATACATGTACCGCATCTTCTTATCCATTCAAGGTTCAAAATGATACATGCACCCCAACGTGAAGGGCTTTTCCTTATTTTAAGAGTGATGCTGCGGTGGTAACAAGGGTATAGTGAAGATTTGAGCCGTGCTTTGTTTCTTGCCTCTCACTGTGCTGACTGGGTGGTTCCAGGCCTGTGAAGTAGAGACATGAGAAGTTGTCCAGGTAATTGAAATTAGCATAGCTCTGCCGATCAGCGTTCACACATCATCCTCCCACACAACTGGAACTGAGTGAATCTCACAGCACTTCATTTTTGTACTTTGTTTTTTTTTCCGCTCACCAGGCGAGGTCATTTGTGCCTTTCTCACTGGGATGTTCTAAAGTTGTGAGGAAGATGTTGTTGAGGGAAACTCCCAAGAAACAAATCATAAAATAATTTTCCTTGAGAGGATGGGAGGAAAGTAAGCAAGAAGTTTCTCCTTGAGATGTTTCTGGGATTGCAAGCAGCTGATTGTGTGGCTGTGAGCCACGCATGAGCCTTAGCATTTCTTCCAAATTAGTGCGAAACTTACATAATGTCTTAGGGAAATTTTTCACACTGTCAATTATATCTTACCTCCTGGAGAGACAGACTCCATTGACAATGTGTCAGAGAAGCATCTTAAGTGCCACCGTGTCATCCCCAGAGCTTTAGTGACTCGTAAGACTACAAAAACATCCCCTAAAACTATTTTTCCTTTTTTTTTTTAATTGAAAGAATTCTTTGACCTTTCTCAAACAGCTGCTCCCTAGAAAAGTCCTTTTAGCTGAAGCCATCCTTTACCCTGGCCTTCCAAACAAGCTCATTTCTATGCCAACAGGTTTCTTTTATATTCATTTGAAAATGGGGAGTGTAATAGCAGGATTTTAGGGAGCCATAAAGTTATTTTCTGGGTTGACTTCCACTTGAATTAGATCAAACAGACCAGGACTGTGATCACTAGCAAACATGCATTCACATATCTGTCCATTTTTATGTACTCCAGCAAATTCTTGGTGTTTGACTTCCTGTATTCAAAGTCAAGCACGAGCGTGAATTCTCAGGATAATTTAGCAGCTGGTAAGGTCAGGCAGTATATACTTGTTCGCAGCCCGCTTCTGTTCTGATGGGTGCCCATGTTAACGTATTTGGAATGTCACTCACGTAACAGCCATACTTTAACACTGATATGTGTAATAAGTAGTTATAGAAGTACATAAAGTGTTTAGAAAGTACCACAGTGTTTGGGAAACATTGTATTTCCTATAACGTGCAGTAGGTCAAATCTCAGGCTTTGGAAGGACTGGGAAAACTGATGGGCAGTATGTTGCCATAAAGCCAATGCGGTTTGTTTCTCCATCTGACTTAAAGGATGGTTACTGGGAGGGGCAGTCCGCCGTGAGCCCTGAGCGCCCCTGCACATTCTTGCTGGGTGGGACAAGAATGCAAGGCCGGCCTTCCCCGGTGGCGCAGTGGTGGAGAGTCCGCCCGCCGATGCGGGGGACGCGGGTTCGCGCCCCGGTCCGGGAGGATCCCACGTGCCGCGGAGCGGCTGGGCCCGTGAGCCGTGGCCGCTGCGCCTGCGCGTCAGGAGCCTGTGCTCCGCAATGGGAGAGGCCACAGCGGTGAGAGGCCCGCGTACGGCAAAAAAAAAAAAAAAAAAAAGAATGCAAGGCCCTTAACACTCTTTACTAGACCACGTATCTCAAGCAATCTTGAGATATCGGGTACAGTAAGTCCCCTACGTATGAACGAGTTCCGTTCTGAGTGCGTTCGTGAAGTCCAATTTGTTGGTTAAGTCTGACAAAGTTAGCCTAGGTACCCAGCTAACACAATCAGCTATACAGTGCTGTGATAGGTTTATAATACTTTTCACACAAGCGGTACATAAAAGGAATAAAGCATTTTTAACCTTACGGTACAGTACCTTGAAAAGTGCAGTAGTACAGCACAACAGCTGGCATCCAGGGGCTGCCGTCGAGTGAACAGGCGAGAAGAGTTCCTGGCCGGCGGAGGGGGACGAGGCGGGAGATGGTAGAACCGAAGGACCGTCAGCGACAGGAGACGGAGGGCGAGCTGCCGTGTCACTCACGCCTGACGCTGACGGCACACGTGCTGGTTCTTTGCTGGAACCAGATGCACGTTCGCATGTTTGAAAGTTCGCAACTTAAAGGTTCGTATGCAGCGGACCTACTGTACTGTCTTCCCCCAGAGCCAGGCCAGGTTGCTTCTGCTTTTACCACAGAGGCGGCGAATCCCCCAAGCTCAGCGTTTCTGTCCTCTAAACTCAACCCGTTTTGTCTGCAGGCATCCATCCTGAGCCCTTGCGCCCATGTAACCCGGGGAGGAGGGAGACCTGAAGCCAGCGGCTGTGAGGCTCTGGCCGCCGCCGCTCTTGCCGTGAGTAATGAAGTCCTTTGCTTCCGACCCAGGGGTCTTGTGTGTTTTGTCAGCATCCGTGAAATAGTAACAGGCCCATTTGTTAGTCTGTAAATAGGGTGAAATCTCAAGACCCTGCACTTTGGAAACATTTCTATTTATACCCATAAAATCGGTCCAGGAGTGGTTATATTATTTCAAATAATTAATGACCATGACCAGTTTAGAATCTTGGTTTTCAGTTCTGACTCTACTGCTAAGTGAATGATCTTGACTCTATTTTGTATTCCCCTGGGACTCTGTTTCTTTATCTGTAAAGTGAGGGGGTTCAACCAGGGGAATGGCTTTTCCACTGTGCTCTGGGGACCCATGGCCAGTGGTTCCAAGGGCCCTCTCCGGAGCCCCGGGCGGGGGGTGGGGGGCGGGCTGCCGGATATAGTTGGAGGCAACAGCATTGTTCGTTGACTGGCCTGGTCGCCTGCCCTCTGCAGGGCCGCCAGCTGTGCTCTGATTGCTGTGTCCCTGGTCAGCGCCCTTTCCCATTTCCCTAAGCCGCCATTTCCTCCAGAGCTCTCTTCATACTTCCTGCCTTAGTTGCTGTTTCTCAGGGGAAAAAATTGCAGACAAGCGGGATTCTTTCCCCTCTGTCTCTTGGTCCACGGGCTGCTTTCTGGACATTACTAAAGGAAGAACAGCAGACAGGTTCTCCTCTCAAATTCCCTAACCCACCTGCCATCCTCTCAGTCCTTCCAGGGCTCGACTTCCAGTAAGTCACAGAGTCCCACCTCAGGGACGCTTGCTTTCCAAGATGCTTTCCCTCCAGTGCTATGGAATATCCAGCTAAACAGGAGGCAATGAAACTGGCTCTTGCTAGGGTGACCAGCTGTCCTGATTTGCCTGAGACTGTGGGTACTCTCAGGACATGAGACTTTCCTTTTTTAAACCAGAATAGTCTTGGGCAAGCCAGGACAAGCTGGTTGTCCTACGAATCTTCTAGATCCAAACTCTAGGGTTATAAGCTTATGTAATGAGGTCCTCAAAGATGTGGGTGTTTGAAGCTCCAAAGTCAAGAATAAAACGTTTTTTTTCCCCTGGATTTTGTTCTAACAGCCATACCCCAAGGCAGTAGATGTCCTTGAATAAATGGGAGAAGAAAAAAGATAAGAAAACAGTGGGAAATGTTGGCTAACATAAAAAGTATCATACTCTTATAAGCTAGCTCTCTTTGATAACATAGACTAAAATGGTTTTATTATGATCCCTTTCTAATGAATTCCTAAGTCGTAGGGGTGGAAATATTCATGAAAATATGCTTAGAGTAAAGGTCTAATTTAGAAGAGAACAAAAGGAGAGAGCCAGGGGCCTGGGAAGAATATGTATCCACGGAGTAAAAAACAAGTGCCAGGAGATAAAATGAAATATGAATAATAGTGGTTATTTGGGGTTGTTGATTTTTCTTTTAATATTTATGTCTTTGTATTTCAGTGTGCCTGTAATAACCACATATTACTTTTATAATTGGAAAAACTTTACTAAACAAAGCTTTTAAAGAATGAGAGAGAAGAAAATATCCGTCAGGGTCAAAGGATGAAAGACCACATTAAGAAAGTGTTAGGTTTCCATGTTACAATCCTGACGATGGGAATCTGCTGGTGATTCTTTTTTTTTTTTTTTCCTTTTGTGGTACGTGGGCCTCTCACTGCTGTGGCCTCTCCCGTTGTGGAGCACAGGCTCCGGACGCGCAGGCGCAGCGGCCACGGCTCACGGGCCCCGCCGCTGGCTCCACGGCACGTGGGATCTTCCCGGACCGGGGCACGAACCCGCGTCCCCTGCATCGGCAAGCGGACTCTCAACCACTGCGCCACCAGGGAAGCCCTGCTGGTGATTCTTAAGCAAGTAAATAACTTATTGTAGTTGATCAGAGAGAGTTTTAGATCGGATTTTGGAAGGATCTGGCTGGTATGTGGGGGAGGTATTGCCGTGGCTGGGATATTTGGATTTAAACAGAGACCTTTGCTTTCAAATCCCAAACTAGCAGAAGTGCAGGCCCCCTGACAGGTGCTTGTCCAGTGCTCGCCAAATATTTTCACTAGGGGAGCACTTCTTTCTCCTACTCGAGTGAGCTGCCCTTTTCTTCATCAAAACTACTTAAAGGTCAGCCAGAGCGCTTGTCACATTTGCCAGCCTCCACTGCCTCCGAATGTCTGGTAATCTGAGGCTTTCCGAATTGAGCAGTCTCCTTCCTAAAGACTGAGTTTTTACGAGTTTGATCTCATGATTGGTTGAACTGATTTGCAGTGGCATACTGCTTATAGCGTAAGGAGAAATTACGCAAATAAGCATGGGATCGTCCAAAAAATATTTTTTGCTAGATACATGTGTTTTGTTTTGGGACTTTCTGTGACTCTATAATCATTTACCAAAGAGGGAATTTCAGTAAAAAGGATACAGAGGGGCTCCATCAAGAAGTGTTCATGGGCACATTAATTAATAGAACTGTTAATACCAGAAAATGCAGGAAATCATCAATCAGACTAAAGTGCTTCTTAATTATTCTCTTCTGTTTCGTTTAGGCACAAGATTTAGGGGGTTCAAGGTATGTGCTAAGGTAGTGTATTCCTGGCGACGCTATGAAACTGTAGACCACCAAGTTCCTCTGCGGGTGTCTCCGGCTTCTGTCTCTGGCGTTTAAAGCACACAAGTGCATTGCATGGTTCTTTGCTGTTCTGCATTTTCAGCAAGCATTGTCCAAAAGGAGCTGCCCGTCTGCTGTTTGCATATCATGCTGTTGTCATCTCACTAAAACATGAAATGATTTCAGCTTCACAGCTGTTACTCTTTTCCGTGAAGCAGCTGCCCGGCACTTCCAGGGACAATGCCAGGTGCACCAGGAGGCTATCTGTGCAAATTACTGTGAAACACTGAGCAGTAGTCTGGTGGCTTTGATCATTACAGACAACCAGTCTGAGTAACTCAGCTGCAGATCACGTAAAGTTACTGTCACTGGCTGGGGCAATGCAGCAAATTGCTTCAGCTCCTTATGTAATTTTGGACTTAGCCTAAGTGATTGGTTTAATAACTAGATTCACAAGAGACTGATGTATGAACCTGAATGACAATTTAGAAATTTATAATGGGGACCATTGTTCATGCCAGTAGATCCTGTCTTGGTAGGAAGACCTATGTGTGAAACCAAATTCTATAATCAGAAGGTTTGCTTATGATAACATCCTGAGTGAGGAAAGTCGGTTATTTTAATCAGTAGTGGTCTCAGCGATGGGAATAAAACTGCCCAGCAATAGATCCAGGATTTGAACCCAGAAAACGTGACCACAGAGCTACAGCACCATTAGAGCAGGTGTCTGGATCTTTTTTTCTTTATTAGTTTTACTCTTGCTTCCAGAATTCTATTGGATACACCTTCACTGACTTGAGTGTTTACTAAATCGGCCTCCCAGATTCACACATATTTATAAAATCCTGAATCGTGTCTTCAAATGGCAATCAATCCATTCATTGGGACTTTTCCATGTTTCAGTTCTCAAACATTGAGGCTGTTTGTGAGTGCTGGGGGCCCTTTACTTTGGGTCTGGACACTAAGAACCGATGGCATGAGGGTCTCAGAGTAGAGTGGAGAGAGACATCACTGTGGGCTAGGATATGGAGAGTGAGGACATCACCTGGACCTTCAAAACTGGCTTTCTGAAATAAAGGAGGAGAGCTTTGGAGACTGACTAAATCCATTTGCCTGGGTGAAGACTTAATGCTGTAGAGAAATACAGAGAAAGGTGAAAATGTATGTTGGGGCCAAATTCTTAAATGCCAGGATAGTAAGTATGGGTGTTTTGTAGAAGGTAGTGGGGACCCTTGAGAGCTTCCTTTGAGAAATGACATAATCAGTCCAGGGCTTGAGAAAAAATAAATCTGACATTATCTTGCAGAAGGGAGGGATGGAGGAGAAGCAGAGAGAACAGGTGGGAGACCACAGGAGGAGTCCAGATGGAGAGGAAACTGAAATGGCCCAAAGTAAGGCAGTAGAGAGTATTAGTTTCCTATTGCTGCTTTAACAAATGAGCCCAAACTTAGTGGCTAAACCAGGACAGATTTATTTTCGTACAGTTCTAGAGGCCAGAAGTCTAAAATAAAGATGCTAGAGAGCTGCATTCCTTCTGGAAGAATTGGGGTGGGGGGTGGGAATCTGTTTCCTTGTCTTCTCCAGTTTCAAGAGGCCATCTGCATCCCGGGCTCACAGCCTCTTCTTCCATATTCAAAGCATCTCACTCCAACCTCTGCTTCCTTTGTCCCTCCTCTTCCTCCTGCCTTTGTCTTCTTTCCTCGTTCTTATAAGGTCCCTTGTGATTATATTGAGTCCACCCAGATAATCCAGGTTCCTCTCCCCATCTCAAGATCCTTAAATTGATCACATCTGCAGAGTCTTTTACACGGTGTATACTAACATATTCACACGTTCTGGGGATTGAGATACGGACATTTTTTGGGGGAGGCACATTATTCAACTGACTACAGAGACACAGGAACATTCTAGTTTGGCTGCTGTTGTACACTACTTCCCTCTCAAAGACATTGAATTCTGAAGGAGCATGATTACCTATATCCACAATATACCTTGCTTTTTGCTTGTTTGGATGCTTGTAATTCTGCCTTTCTTTGCTTAGAATACCATTCCTCCATATCGTTGGCCTCAAATCTCAGCCCAGATGCTTCCATTTTCCAGAATCCTTCTGCTATATCCACCCCCCCTCCCTTTGACCCATACACTGAGGAAGAATTCTCTCTTTCCTTTATCTTACATCTGTATTTTACATTGCTCCTATTTTTTTTTAAGCAAAAACCTTTCATTTGGAAAGCATTTCATACTTGCAACAAAATTGCAAAAATAGTACAAAGAATTCCGTTCACTGTTCACCCAGCTTCCCCAAATCACAATAACTTAAATAGCCATAGCATAATGATGAGAACCAGGAAATTAACAGTGACCCAATGCCATTTAACTAATCTACAGACTTTGCTGAGATTCCAACCATTGTCCCACTAATGTCCCTTATCTAGTCCTTATCTGGCATGCTTTAATTTTCTCCAACTAGAGACAGCTCTCCAGTCTTTGTTTTTCATGACCTTGACGCTTTTGAAAGAGTCTGAACAGTTATTTTGTAGAATGTTTGGGTTTTTTTTTTTTCTGCTTTTATCTAATGTTTTCTCATAATTTGATTCAGGTTATATATTTATGGCAAAATATCACAAAAGTGCCGTGCTCTTCTCAGTCATGATATCAATAGGTAAATGATATCTCATTACGGGTGATGTTGGATCACTTGTTTAAAATGGTGTCTGCTAGGTTTCCTATTGCTCTGAACACATCTAGCCCTGTATTCTATCAATATATATTTTCGTCATAGCGTTTTAGGGCTGGAGAGGATCAAAGAAGTGATTTCTCAATAATATGAAAAGTTACGTAGTATCAGGTAATATACACTAGGGACTACATAACGCTACTTCACTTACTCCTCATAAATACCTCTAGAGACACCGTATCAACTCCAGTTTACCTTTCTGAAGAGCACACGCCTGGTTGACCTTGCGGAGGGAATACAGCTGGCTTGCCACATAGAGCCTGGCACCCAGCTTTACACAAAATACGGGTAGGAAATGCTTAAGCTGGCTTGAATTGAAATTAAATGGAAGGCAGAGTGTTCAGATTATGTAACTAACCGTATATGTGACAAAGGAGAAGGGACCCTGGGTAATTATGGAGAACTGAATTTGGGGAAGAGAGGAATACTTAAAGGTGATGAGTTACTTTCAAAGGGGCGAAGCTAAGAAACAAGATGGAATGGTTGTTGCCCAGAGGGGTTGAGAGCACAGCCTTGGAGGGCGCTCACGTTTTGGGAGTATTTGGCGGAAAAAAAATCAGTGAAAGCGAAAGAGGATGAAGTACGAACGAAGTAGAAGCAGCGAGGTAGTGTGGGGTTACAGCCACGTTCAAATCTGAAATGAAGAAAATTAAGCAAGGAGATGCATGGGGCCATGATTAAATGCCAGTGGATATTTTGGGGAAACTGTAAAAACAACGTTTTAAAAAGTTGTCGTGGGCTTCCCTGGTGGCGCAGTGGTTGAGAGTCCGCCTGCCGATGCAGGGGACACGGGTTCGTGCCCCGGTCCGGGAGGATCCCACATGCCGCGGAGCGGCTGGGCCCATGAGCCATGGCCGCTGAGCCTGCACATCTGGAGCCTGTGCTCCGCAAGGGGAGAGGCCACAACAGTGAGAGGCCCGCATATAGAAAAAAAAAAAAAAAAAAAAAGTTGTCGTAAGTTCATTTTAATTTTTTTAGTTTAGCCAACATACAATTATCCATAGTAATGGAAGAGAAAAATGTCAAGATAAGTTAGAAGAACGGGTAACTCAGAACATGCAGACTTGACTATAAAGCACATTGTATATGATTTCGGAGGCAGCACATTTCCTTTTCAAGGTTTGCTAAATTTACATGAAGAATAGCTTGTATTTCTTAATAAAAAGCCTGCGTGGTGGAAGGGAAAGAGGTCATATGCTTATGCTTGTGAGCTCATTATAAATGTAAGATTGTTTCACGTTGTTCTAAATGTAAACCCTTTCAGGCTTCATCTATCTTCACATTTTACAATGAGGGAGATCAGATCATCAGACCAGAACTCAGATCTCATTTCTACTCTTGGCATCACCAGTAACTAACTGTGTCAGGCAGCAGCAGGGAGATTCCTTCAGGCCTTTGGTGCCTCAGTTTTCTCACCTAAAAATGCAAAGCTTGACTAGGTGATCTCAATTATGGCCTCTGGAGCTAATACTCTACATGGTTGTGTTGTTTGGGGGATTCCAGCTAAATAACTGGTTTGCATGTCAGACACATTGTATTTACTAAATCATGGCATGTGTAAGTGCTTCCTAAACAGCAGATTTTCTACAGAAAAAATGTAAGTAGGCAGATTCATTGCCAAAGCTACATAACATGGTAATTGTGGTGGGATGAACAGTTACAGGAACAGCTCTTTATTTAAAACAGGCTTGGCGTCTTCATTTGTTCGGGGCTTTCTCGATAGTATTGAGGATGGCTCTTGCTAGTTAGGTCTCACTCCCAAAGTCCCTGGATAAGCTGCTTCTGTGAGAGCTTGGTCTTAAAAACCCAAGGCAGCCGGGAAGAAGGATATTGATGCTTCAGTGCCCAGCTCTCCTTCAAAGAGGACCTATGGAGACGGGTAGCTAGAGAGGAGAGGACCGCGACAAAAGAATGAAATTGATTTGGACAGGAGCCCTGGAGACCGGACGGGGTTAAAGAGTCTAACGGGCGGCTTATTTTTGTAGCCAGAAGTAGTTCTCTTCTGAAAGAAGGGTCCTTTACGCTGGGGAACAGTCTTTCTTCTTCCATGGCAGTCTGTGTTTGGAGTCTTTCTTTTTGCCTTTTTTCCCTTCCTCAGCTCTGTCTTTCTCCACCTGAACCTTCTCTTTCTCCCTCCGCCTCTTCTTATTTAGCCCGTCCTTTCACGATGAGATTAATTTGTTTACCCGGACAAGGGGAAGAATGAGAGTTTGCATACTGGTAGCAACAGGCTTCCTCTCTCAGAGCTGCAAACATTAAACTCTCCTCTCTGCCCTGGGGAGGCTGTGAGCAACAGAAAATGATGCCTCGTCCTAAGGCAAGGAAAGGCTCTGAGATCCTTTAAAATCCCAGCTAATCAAAATCCTGCTGAAGTGAGGAAAGGGGAGTGTGTGTGTGTGTGTGTGTGTGTGTGCGCGCGCGCATTGCGTGCGCTGACCCACAGCCCTGAGGGAGGGGCATTCTCTGAAGTGGACACGTACAAGAAGGCTCTGATGAGCTCTGCTGGGGTCTGTGGTTGAGGAGACGGAGAGTAGAGGAAGCACACGGGAACCCTGCTGCAGCCGAGAGGTATCGTGAAGTAGGAGAAGAGAGCCCGAAAAGAATCTGTTTTTCCAATAGTACAATTTCGATGCTGCCAAGACCATATTCCCAGGATGTGGGATATAAAAACCTCAGTCCTCACCCAAGATCCGTTCCCCGTTTAGTGTGTAGTCCTGAGCAAGCTACTTAAGCTTTCCGAGTCTAAGTTTCCCAAAATAAAATGGGCACGTTCATGTTTCTCACATTTTTCTGGAGAGCACAAAATAGCCTATCTTTGTGCTAGTGCTGAGAGAGCTGTGGCATGTTAGATACGACGTGGAGCGTTCAGTTGCCCATGTGAGAAAAGGGAATAGCGATTCCTAGAGGAATTTCATAAGAATTTAATGAGATAACGAAAGCCCGGCGTAGAAAAGTGCCCCATAGTACTTGTTTATACCCTCCCTTTCCCTTGGGTGCTATTTATCTGGAATATTTGGGAAATAATAACTCACTTTGTATTACTGACTCTTGATACCAGCATAAAAGTATAGTGAAGAATTTGAACTTGCCGAAAAATCACAAAACACATTCCAGAATAAACTGGAAAAGCTTTTTATGTGGTTTCCTGTATTTTAAGCTATCAGTTGGCCGTTGATATAGCTAACTCAGAGTTGACTCTGTATGCACAGATGATTAGCAAGAAGAAAAAAAAGGATACAGTTATAAGATCTCCTCACCTGACATTAACCCTAAACTGGTACCCTGTGGGCACCGACCAATTAGAATAGACACCCATCCCAGTGCTGGCGCGGGGCCTCCGAGGCCCCCTACTGTGACATCCCAGCCGTTAACCCTCAAACTGCTGGACCCTATAGGGAGTTTGGGGGGCCTGGGACAGGGTCCAGGGAAGACAGGAAGTCCTTGAAGGGGCTGAGGGCAGTGACTCTTTACAAATACCAAGTTTCTGGTGTTTTAAAAACTAGAAGGCTGAGCCGATGCAGACCCCCAGAGCATCCCTGCCCAACAATAATATCATGCAAACAAATGAAAATGTCCACCCGTTTTCCCCCCAAACACCAACTCTCAACCCATTGTAATACTGATTGGCAGGTTTCTCAATGGGCTTGGAAGTCACTGGACCTTATTCTTTTGGTAAGTCAGCAGAATGTGGGGGGAAATGGGGAAGCTCCTTAGCTGGGATCCGGAATAGGCGCGGAACGAGAGGCTTGCGCCGAGAAATCTGTCCCTTACCCTTGACACTTTCCTACTAATTAGGATTCAGTTTTCTTGAGTAGTGCTGTGAAGCCCGGGCCTAACAATTATTCTACTTTACAAGGATTTATCTAGTGAATTGTGCTCAGAACCTGGGACCCTGACTGTAATCAGGACGTGAGGGGAAGAAGAGAGATTATTTCGAGGGATAGTTTGCTTTAGAAGAGGGCAGACGCGGTGGAGCGCTGCTTTAGGGCATTTGGACAGCCTCAGAGTGCTGAAGTTACTGGCTGCCTATGAGCCAGGAAGGAAGGATTCCCATGAAGGCGGAGGCGTCAGATCTTTCTCCCCGGTGGTTCACCCTTTCCACACGTACCTACCTTGCTTTGCACATGTGTGGCATCAGATGCTAACACAGGCTCCGGGATGAGAAAGAGACTGGTCACAGACACAGCAGTTCTTGATGAACCCACAGCTGTGCGGGGCAGCGCTGTCTGCAAACACAGAGGAAATGACGGAGTTATATTACCAAGTGATATTTTCCCTTAATTGCAAAGACAGTCGTGAACTCACCTATGGTGTTTAACGGGCAGGGACTTGGATTTGGGAGAAAGTCACTTGAAGGAAAGGGAGGCTAAGAGAGAAAGGAGACAAAGTCACCTAGAGTCCTACGTGTGGTTCCAATAGGGAATCTCTTGGAAAATGGTCAATAGTGATTCATCACCAGCAATTCCTGAACCGCTGCAATGGCTCACTTGAAGGGCAGGCTCACATGAAGACGGCTTGTTCAGCCAGAGACAGCTGCTAGGATTACAGCTCAAGTCACAAAGCTTCCAGCTAAAGCTCTTAGTAAACATGGATAACTCGTTTTACTTTGCAACTGAAGTGAATTGTCATTAATAATAATGTTTATACTTCTAATGTTCTTTAATATTATGCTATCTTCTTTCTTTAGCTAGAATTCCTGAAAAACAGAATATTCTGGTTAATGGAATTTTTTTTAAAAGGAATTGCCTTTTGCACTATATAGAGAGCAACAGTTACATTAAGAGTTGAAATGTAGTAAAATATACTTAACCGTCCAGTAGTTCTTTTGTGATTTAAGAAGCCCTTGATAAACTCATATTATTACCTAAAGCTCATCAGGGGCACCAAGTCTGGGATGTCAAATATTGGTCTCAATTTGATGTCACCGTAAGAATATACTTGAGGAATTGATTGAATTAATTTTTAATGGTTTTAGCTAGAATTTTAAAAAAAATTTTCTCAAACCTAAAATGCAAAAACTGCATAAAAATAATCAAATTATATACTTGTATATACATGCATACCTTTATATACATGAATATATGTCATTTAAATATTTATGTTGAATATAAAGGTAATGTTATCTTTTCCTGGATTTTCAACTGTGAGCTTATTTGACCTGAAAATGGCTTTGAACATGATTTAACAGACAGGGTTTTCTGATTTCTTTTACTACAGTAATTAAAAAACATAGGGGGGCTTCCCTGGTGGCGCAGTGGTTGAGAATCCGCCTGCCGATGCAGGGGACACGGGTTCGCGCCCTGGTCCGGGAAGATCCCACATGCCGCGGAGCAACTAAGCCCGTGAGCCATGGCCGCTAGGCCTGCGCGTCCGGAGCCTGTGCTCCGCAACGGGAGAGGCCACAGCAGTGACAGGCCCGCATACCGCAAAAACCAACCAACCAACAAACAAAAACAAACAAAAAAAACATAGGGAAGAAGAGTTTCTCAACAGAACTCAGCATAATAAGCTGACCCCTGAATTTCAGTTAGTGTGGATACATTTGCCTAGAAGGAATCTGCTTCCAAATAATTTTTTTTTTTTTTTTTTTTTTTTTTTTTTTTGCGGTATGCGGGCCTCTCACTGCTGTGGCCTCTCCCGTTGCGGAGCACAGGCTCCGGACGCGCAGGCGCAGCGGCCACGGCTCACGGGCCCAGCCGCTCCGCGGCACGTGGGATCCTCCCGGACCGGGGCACGAACCCGTGTCCCCTGCATCGGCAGGCGGATTCTCAACCACTGCGCCACCAGGGAAGCCCCCAAATAATTTTGATAAAGTTATTTTTTAGATGGAAGTATAGTTTGTATGCAGTGAAATGCATGTATCTTTAGTGTTAGAGTTCAGTGAATTTTGACATATTTATACATCTCTGTAACCACAAATTTGATCAAGATACAGAATATTTTTACCAGCGGAGAGCTATCCCTTCTGTGCACGTGATCTGGATCAGAAATTGAGAAGTATTTTAGTAATGATTGTGTATTTTGCTGCAACCAAGTTGGTCTGTAAGAGAGCAGATGCAGAGGTAGTGTAGAGTTGGATTTCACTGGCACTGATATTTCGTTTCCCTTCTCCGGGAAAGAATGCCAGAGAAGGAGATGAGGGGAAGAGAGCTGGGAGTACATGGAATGGAGCGATTAGTGATGTTTTATGGAATCCAAGATGAGAGAAGTGAGAATATAAAGGGAATAAGAGGATTTAAAAAATTGTGCCAGTGGACTCGACATCCAGACATCTTTGGAGTTAGGATACTAAAATACATGATCTGGAGAAATAGAAATTGGTAGAGAGCAAGCTGTTTAAATGAAGATTTTCTAAGTGATGCAGTGAGTAATTACTAATGAAAGTTTTTAAAACATAACCTTAGGATTGGGTTGCTAAAGTGGAAAGGAAAAAAATAAATTGTTGGAGATAAGGAAATCAGTGAATGAGAGGTCAGGGTATTGAGAGGATATCGACATGAATATTGAACTCACTAAGAACGATGACGGAAGTAATGGTGGCTTGGAAAACAAGTGAGGCAGAGAGATCCAAAGGCTGGTGGTGACCACAGCATCACCGGCTGTACCACTATAGAATGGTACCCCGGGGTACAGTCTGATGGGCTGTGATTCATAGATCTGTGGTTTTTATGAAAGGAAGGAAGAAAAAAGATTTTCTAGAAGCAGCCATGAGGAACAGAGACCAATTCTGTCTCCAGGCCTGTAGTACCACATGGCATATGAGAGGCAAAAGCAGCGACATGGGGCTACAGAGAAGACAGCGTATTCAGGGAGTAGCTAAGTTTCTGATAGATGAAGAAGTTGGAGTTAATATCTAGAGAAGAGTTGAAGGATCTGGAGAAGAATTAGAAGAGTGAGTTTTAGAGAGTACAGTGCAAAAGTTTGGGAGGTTGCAGAAGATTTTGGATTAGGGAATAGACAGAGTTGTATGAGAGGATAAGTGTGGGTGATGAAGGATGATCTGGGAATTAGGGGCAACTAGCAGAGCCCAAGGTAAACAAGGTTATGAGGCGCCGTGAGTTACAGGAAAATGTGTATTGAGTTCTAATCATAGCTTCCTTCTCTGGATCAGTGCTGTAGGCCACTTGTGTAGGTTAGACAGGTAGTGTTGTCGCTGGGACAGGCGGGTTTGACCAGGCACACTTGGAGCTCTGGAGGCCTCTCTTACATTTACTAGATGCATGACAAATGAGGCAAAACCTCATGGACCTCACGTATGTGTTGGCGGACACGAAGAAGAAATGAAACCACAAGTAAAAATTTTGAATCACTGTGTTGT
This sequence comes from Kogia breviceps, assembly GCF_026419965.1. Lineage (NCBI taxonomy): Eukaryota > Metazoa > Chordata > Mammalia > Artiodactyla > Physeteridae > Kogia > Kogia breviceps. The sequence continues at coordinate 1,443,740 of NC_081322.1, forward strand.
ACACCTTAAACTAATACTGTAAATCACCTCTACCTCAATTTTTTAAAAAAAGTTTATTGACAGATTTAAAAGTGATCTGTTACTACTAAAAGGAGAGGCTTGGGCATGCATACACGTGAAACAACTTGAGACACATAACTGGTCAATTTTTAGGATTTGCTTTTCTTCCTTTTTATTTATTCCAAGTAATTAAACACCATTGGAAATGGCATAAAAGGTCAGGGCACTAATTCTATAAATATGAAGACTGATACTAAACATTATATATTAATAATATATTATTATATAATATAAACATATATTATTGATATATCATAAGCAATTATTATATAGTTATTAATATATAGTATTATTAATATGTTATATCATTAGATTATATTATGTCTTCTCACAGGCCAAGCCTATATAAATATGCAACTATTATATAATTGTTAATAATATAGTATTATTAATGTATCATTAGATTATATTATGTCTTATAGGTCACATCTATGAAAAATCAGTTACCTACAAAGTTTTAAAAAACATATTCCACGTGCTTATATTTATTAAAAGGTTTCAAGAGTAGCTTTAATCCAAGAAACGCCTTTTGATCCACATTTACTCTTTAGTTTTCATTTGTCAGCTTGGGAGCCACAATAATAAAAAGGGCAGGGAGGGAGTGTCTGTATAGAAGACAGAAGAAAATCTGTATATTTTATTCATGTTCTGTCCTGGGCTAGAAAATTGATGTCTTACACTTGGGTAAATGAAACAAGGTTTTCATAAGATCTTATCTTGGAAAGCAGTCATCTCCCTACTTTCTCCTCTCCCTCTTCCTCCTGTAATGGGAAAATTCTGTTCCTGTAGCTTAGACCTTTATCTCTCCACAGCTGGCCTGCAAATTTAATTCTCGGCTCACCACCTCTTTCTCTCTGCTCAGCAGCTCTTCTCTACCTGACACTCAGATGTATCACCTTAGATGTTTTTTTTCTCTTTGCAAGTTAAATATGGAAAAGACAAAAATAAATAGAAGCGCTCATTAATCGGCGTAAGAAAAACATATCAGGGTGAGAGAATGAAGTTCTGTGATAAGGGCAAGCACAGTGTTGATTTTTAGCAAGTTGACCCAAGATCACCCTTTGTTAAATAGCTATAATGTAGGTCACAGTTTGGATCATGCAGATATTATGAAAAACTTATTTGACTTATGAATTTATTATTAATGAATGATAATATTAGTAATAAACTGGAACTAGCCTCAGCTGCTTCATTTGGCACTACAATGCTAATAAACTCTATGTTCAGATAAATAGGAACAAAAAGCAATAAGAACAATTTGCTGAAGGGCCTGTTTCCCACTTGATAGAACAGTTTTCTTAATTTGTTTTCATTTTCTCATTTATTGCAACAGTTTCTGGTTCTGGAAGTAAACAAGGTTACACATAAAGTTGTAATTAAATTTTTCCTCAAGTTCAGTCACCAAAGAGTTAGGCTTAGAGGCAAAGCAAATTGTTTAGTGGTATAACAAGTGGGGATCTTCTTAATTTATTTAGAAGAATGCAATACTTCTGGCCCGGAAAATCTGAAACGAGAGAAAGCGTAGCCTTACCGAAGTATGTCTCACCGGCGAGTAAATGTAATAGAGACTACATTTTCCTTTTAGTGATCTCTGGAGTAATTTTTGAGACATTAAGTTGTTATTTTTTCTCTGTATTTTGTTTTCTTTTTCTGTTGCTCAATTCCTAGAAGGTAGTAAAACCTTTGTACTGCCTTGCCTCTAGGAAGGATTGTGTCACAGGGTTTAAGAAAAAAAATCGCTTGTAGAGTAGAAAGCATGTCCTAGAGATAGAAGAACAACATGGAGCTAACTTGGACAGTGGGCATCTCAGTAATAACCATAGTAGCTGTGAGAGTGGAAGGGTCTTCCCAACGCTTTTGTGCTTGATAATAGGACTGCTGGACCTTCGCTGGGCACTGGGTTAGGGAATCGTCCAGATACTTGAGCTTAAATTTCCCACCAGTTCGGCAGGATGCAACTTGTAAATGGAATTAATTTTATTTTGTTGTTGTTGTTGTTTCTGCTGTAATTATTATCATTTTTTTTAACCTTAGGGCCCCAAATAGGACTAATCATAATCTTCATGACATGCTGCCATCATTGCTTATTCATGGCTTTCATTTATTTTATTTATTCATTAAAAGTATGATGAAATTATATGAATCCATTGCCCAATTCAAGAACTGGAATCTAATATACATTGTTTTTACTGGAGTATAATTGCTTTACAATGGTGTGCTAGTTTCTGCTGTACAATGAAGTGAATCAACTCTATGTATACATATATCCCCCCACTTGGACCTCCCTCCCCCTCCCCATCCCACCCATTTAGGTCATTACAGAGCACTGAGCTGAGGTCCCTGTGCTATACAGCAGGTTCCCAGTAGCTATCCATTTTACGCATAGTAGTGTATTTATGTCAAATGCTCTTCCCTATTCCATATTCTTGCTCTGCCATTGGATTGGCCGTTATTTTTAATTTTATGTTTATCCTTACCTTGCCTTAAGGTTATTACATGCATATGTTGTCCTGAAAAGTATTTTGTTTAGTTTTGCTTCTTTCTGACTTTTATAAAAAGAGTATCATAACATATGTATCTTCTGCGAGTTGCTTCTTCCATTTCTATTATCACAATAAGATTTATCCATGTGTTACATGTAGTTTGGTTCATTAATTTTCATTGATATTTAATATTTCTGTGATTATGCTGCAGTTTTTTCAAACTCTTATTAATGGGCATCAGGGTGTTTCCAGATTTGTGCTGTCATTAACAGTACTGCTAGTTGTTTGTTTTCTGGTACACATTTGCTAAACTTCTCTTGGGTAAATACCTGGGAGTGGAATTGCTGGTGTATTGAGTATGCAAATATTCAACTGTATAAAATAATGGTAAATTGTTTTCCAAAGTGATTATTCCAAGTTATATCCTACTAACAATGTATAAGAGCCTATTGCTCTACAATCTCTGCAATACTTGGTTTTGCTAACTTTTTAGTTCTTGCCCATTGTAAAATAACTTTCCTGCACTTTAAAAAAATTTCCCTGATAACTAGTTAATTGAGCCTCTCCTCATATGCTTTTTCGTGATACATGTTTTCTGTTCTATAAAATGCCTATTCAGATATTTTGCATATTGTTCCTCTTGTATTATTATTAACTCATAGGAGTTGTTAATTATAAATAATACCACATTTTTTATCTTTCCTTTCCTATTAAGTGTTTTGTGATGGCTTAGGAAATCACTTTCTACCACTTTCTAAGGTTAGAAAGATATTCATCTTTATTTTTCTCTTAAATTTTTAAACTTTTTATTTCAACAACACATCACCACTTCTACTCAACATCGTATAGGAGTCCAGTTCTACAGAAGAAGGAATGAATTAAAAGTAGTAAGGATAAGAAAGGAGAAAAAAACCTATCACTTTCAGATGATATGATTGTCTACTTGAAATCCCCCCTAAATTAAGTAAACAAAGTTTAAATAATAGGAGAGTTGAGCAAGGCAACTGAACATAAGATCAATACAAAAGTTGATTATACTTCTATAACCCAGAAACAAACAATTAGAATAACTATGAAAGACACTATTTATAATAACAATTTAAAATATAAAGTACAATGTTTAGGAATAAATCTAACAATATATAGGTAAAACTTGTGTATAGAAAACTATAAAACATTTCTGAAGGATATTTAAAAAGATTAGCAGTAGAGAAGGTATCCCATGTTCATCATGGGAAAAGTCATAAATACCTTAATTCTTCCTACAAAGATCTATAGATTTAACATGACTACAGTCAAAATCCCCAAAGGATTCTTTGTGTAACTCAATAAAGGTCCCAGCATAACCAAAATACTTCCTTAAAACATAACAACACGAAGGAGTTGCTCTCCCCGGTATACAGACTTCTGGAGTTCTATTAATTGAGATGTGTTTCACACAGGAGAGATAAATTGATGCATGAAATAGAATATAGAGTTCAACAAAAGACCCCTGCATATATAGAATTTGGATATTTGATAGAGGTGGCATGGAAAATCACTTGGGAGAAGAGTTATTATTCATTAGCTACGGCTGAAAAAAGCTGGTTATCTACATGGAAAAGGCATGAAAATTAATCTCTACCACACATCATACATGAACCAACTCTCCATGGATTAAGAATTTAAATGGAAAAGGCAAAAATTTAAAACTTTCAGTAGAGTTAATTTGTTTTAGATAAAAGGAAATAATGTAACATTTCTGCATAGCCAGATTTGCAGTATCATATTCATACCTGGTTTGCTTTAAGTATTATAGTAAATTGTCCCATATTTACTATAGCACAGATTTTAGAGAATCCTTTGAATAGAAAATTCTTATGTTTCCTTTTATAAAATGATGTCCACCTTTTCTCCATTGCTCTTCCCTTTCCAATCCTGCTGATTATCAGAGGAACAAATCCTAAAATTAGGTAGTCTATAACTCTTGCAAATTCTTTTTTAAATATAGAGAAGTGTATCTAGGGGAGATGAAGGAATGTTGGGGCAGCACTGAAGAAAGAGGCAGCAAATATTAAAACTTTGGATTCTGAATATATGCATCAACCGTTCTTATGTGTGGTAAATACTGTTAGTTGACTCTTTCAACACCCATTCCAATTTCTTTTCACTTACTTTCTTCCATTTTGGAAGATTGAAAACTAAAAGCTTATTTTTTCAGATTCCATTTTAATTAGAGGAGCCCATGGGACTCAGTTCTGGTCAATGAGACATGAGTGTTGCAGTCTGTTGGTGCTGCCACTTCTGTTTCCTCCTTTTCCTGCCTGAAACGTAGACACCATCCCAGAACCGTAGCAACCATTATTAAGGATGACAGAGCAGAAAAGTAAAGGTCCTGCTTTCTTGATGGCATCCTTGAGGCCCCATACAAGCCCTAGACTTACCTACCTCCAACCTTTTCTTACATAAGTGAAGGAACTCTGTTTCCACTAAGTTAGCATTTATTGGGCTTTCTGAGACTCAATACAGAATGCAATCCTATCAACACTCTATGAATAATCCTTACTATTTCACGTGTGTGTATCTGAATACATTGATTATCACTCATTCATATAAACGTATGCAACTCCAGTATAGCTCTCCCAGAATTTAACAATTCTGGTTGACAAAGCTTAAATAGTAAAGACATAGAGGAATTAAATTGTATAATTAACACATTTTATCTTATAGGTGTAAATAGGCCTTTATATTCCTCAAGAAGAGACTAAATAATTTTTATACATTCTGGAGCTTTCACAAAAACTGATCATGAATTTGACCACAAAAAAATGTTAATTTTTTAAATGGTATTGTCAGTTTTATATGGGTCACATATTCTGGTCATAAATCTATCATATTTGAAATAAATAGTAAATAGATAAATTCTGACAACCTAGAAACATACTTGTAGAAATATCATGTTGGGTCAGTGAGGAAATGAAAAAGGGAATTACATGCCATCCAGGAAGCAAAGAAAATAAGAATACTTCATCCCAAAATCTATGAAACACAGCTATAGCTGCACTCAGGAGAAAATCAATAGTCTTACATGCCCTCAATATTGAAGAAAAATAGAAAATAAAGGAACTAAGAATTCACCTTAAGAAATCAGAAAAGGAGTGCCAAAAGAAAATAGAGAAATTTTAAAAGATGGAATGGATTTAATTGAGTAAAAAACAAAACTCTATAGAAAAAGCAAAAAATAAGTCTAAAAGATGATTTTTAGAAAAGAGCAATAAAACAAGCCTGATTATAAAAAGGAGAGAACAAAATACATATAAGGTTAGGAATGAGAAAGACGTAAGTACAGGTAAAGAAGAGATTAAAAAGAATCATAGAAGACTGAATATCTATTTTGACAACAAATTTGGAGACCTAGAGGAGATGGATGATTTTCTAGCGGAAGATAAAATACCAAATTTGACCTAAGAAGATGTAAGATCCTTGAATAGACCAGTTATGAAAGACAAGATTGAAAAGGTGAATAAAGATGTACCATTCAAATAGACACCGGGGCCAGATGAGTCCTCAGCCAAGTCTTATCTAACCTTTAAATAAAAGTTTATTCCAGGTTATTTAAACTATTTCCAGACATAGAAGAATATAGAAACCTTCTCAATTTATTTTATAAATCTCATAAACGTAATGACAAAACTTTATTACCAATATATTACCCGATACAAAACAAAATTCATTAATATATGCAAACATTCTAAATAAAAATTGGCAAATAGAATATATCAAAAGAATAATACATTATTATTAAGAGGTAACTCAGAAATTCAAATGTGATTCAGTATCCGTATAATCTATTATGACATCAATAAATTTAAGAAGAAAAAGAGCATGTGATTGTATAAATGGGTACTAAAAGACATTTAATAAAATAAAGCAGTTTTTCCTAATAAAAACTCAGTCAAACTGGAAAGGAAACTTTTTAAAAGTACTGCTAAGTTTTATCATATCCCTACAGCAAATACCACTCTAAATAGCAAAACACTAAAACTTTTAATTAAATCAAGAAGAAAATAGCTAACGCTTTTATAGTACTTATTATGTGCAGGGATGGTTTTAGGCACTTTATATATAATAATTCTCACAAAAATCATACATGAGTGATATTATTATAATCCCCATAATAAAGATGGGAAAAATGAGGCATAGAGAGATTAAATAACTTGCCCAAGAATATGCAAACAGCAAGTGGTGAACTTGTGATTCAGAGTTAGGCAGGTGTGCTCTAGAGACCATGCTCTTAACACTGTGCTGTGTAGTCTCTGTAACTAACTAGAGATATCTGTTCTCATTGTTACTATTCAACATTTTTTGGAGTAGTAGCAACTGCAATACAACAAGAAAATGACAGAAACCTTAGTGTTGGAAAAGAAGAGATAAATGAACATTTGGAAGATTGTATTCCTTGAAAACCAAAGAGCATCTAATAAAATACCACTAATATCAATAAGGAAATTTGATAAGGTAGCTGGACAAAAGGTAAACAAAATTGTTTTCCTCTACTCTTACAGTAAAGACCTAGGAGATGGAAATAGTGGGAAATATTTCACTTGCAACAGTAATACACATGAATAAACCTAAAGGAAACAATGTTAAAATTTGGCCAAAATTTGATAAGAAAAGCACAAGACTTATATAAAGAAAACTACAGCCTTATTAAAAGACAAAGAAGTTTTGAACAAATGGAAAAACTAATTATTATTTAATATCTTAATTCTCCAAAATGAATATGAATTTTGATGAAATTCCAATCATACAACTTTGCAGGCATTAGATAAAATCATCTTAAAGTGCAGAAAAAAGAATAAGTGCCTCAAAATAGCCAGAAAAATGTATGAAATGGATGAAGAGTGATGGGGAAATTTCCTTACCAGATATGCAACACACCAAAATCAGTACGAGTACAGGGAGAAACAAATAATTTGAAGTCACGGTGTATGAGGCTTTTATGTTTTATGAATAGGGGTTCAATTCAGTGGGAGGAGGATGGATTATTTAATACATGGTAGTGACACAATTGCCTGTTCAACTGGAATGGAGAATATAGGGTTGTTTTCAACCAGCCAGTCTGTTTTTCAAGTGGTAGACCAAAACAGCCAGGCCATTGGCAATAGCCCAAGCATTAGTAAAAATATAACAGAGTTTGTCAGAAGAGATGTTGGCTCAGGCTATGAGAATGACATTCAGTTCTACCTACTAGTGGGGCAACAGTGTCCATTTTCCGTTTGCATATCTGGTGTTGAGGTTGAAAACCTGTGCAGACACTATGAGGTTTCAGCTTAGCCAAGCCATCAGTGAACTAGGCCCTGGCATTTAGGTCAACCTCAGTGAACTGAGGGTCCAATGAACCAGTGGTTTCCTCCAGGTAGTAGAACGGGGGAATAAAGTTTCTCCCAAAGAAACAGCTGTCATTTTTTTTCATGTACAGCCGAGATGTCACTGAGGCCATGGCAGCTGTGTTCTTGAATACACCGTCTCCATGTAACAGTCCAGTTTATAAAACTACCAGGGGCGCCTTTGGGTGGTGACTGCCTCTCTCTACCAGAGTCTCCAATTGGAAAACGCATACGTAAGAGAGACTTGCAGCTCAAAATGGTCGTTAAAGCTGTCGGACCCCAAAGGTTGAGAGCCTGCCGCAGCTTGCCGGACACCTTCCAACACCACCTGTTGGTTTGGGCTCCCCCTCAAAGGATACTATTGATTTGTGAGTTAGCCGACATACATACCCAAGCAGAATGCCTGAGTGAGGCACTTACTGTATCCAACACCACATTCGCTGTTGTTCTGTTTGCTGGTGTGTGGCCAGAGACTGCAGTTTCTTCTTGACTGCCGAAGGCATTGAACATGGTCCCAGGAAACTTCATTAAGACAGCAGGCTCCTGAATTTCATCACAGTTTATCAGCCACCCCGCTGGCTGAAGTGTGATAACACTACAGTTAGAGTAGCTAAAACTGACTCTTCTCATTTATCAACCAAAGGATATTACCTACACAAGTGAAAGCTTTGGACATCGGAGAGTAGAGGCATTTGTACTAATCCTGACTCACCCACTGGTGGCAAATGGTAGGGGGATTTAGCTCCTCCATGGGGAGTATTGCAACTGTATATGAGAGGACTTGCTACAAGAATGTGAATTGATTTTGCTCTTAGGGTGCCAGTGAGCTAGAAAAAGAAAAGCTTTGCCAGTGTCCAAGAGTTCATACTAAGTGCCATACGTTTGTGAAGTGACTTCAGTTACAGTCAAAATGTCAGGGCTTTGGGAACGATTGAATTCAGTACGTCTCAAGCTCCCATCAGCCTTTTTCACTGGCCGTAAAGGGGGCTGTTATACTGAGATAGTGCATCTCTTGCTACCCCTGCTACCTTTAAGTCAAGGCTTCAAGGCTGTGCTTTCCCTTTGTCCTCCTGGGGTACTCTTTTTGCTGGACCACCTAGGAGGGGATGGGGAGATGATTTTAGGAGCTATTTACAGGTCCCTTTATCACTTCTCTCCCAGGGCTCTTCCCAACGGGGAGACTTCCTTCTGGCATTTATGGGATAGGAAAGTACAAGTATGTAACACCTCAATTCTTACTGTGCAGTCAGATGTAGAAGAAAAAGCAGCAGTACACTGAACTGGCCGAGAGTTCCCTGAGGTGTCACAAAGTCTTTTCTTCCCCGCCGTGCATCGCTTTTCCTCCCCATGCTGAGTGGGAAGGTGACACTGTCTATTCCTGCCTTGAGGACACTTTGATTCATCACCCATCAGCCATACTGTTCTCTGGCTAGGACTGTGAGGTGTTTGCACCCTTTGCTGACTTGTGCTTGACTCACACGACAATACCTGTTAGTTTATTTATTTATTGGGGGCTGTATTGGGTCTTCGCTGCTGCGAGCAGGGGCTACTCTTCGTTGCAGTGCGCGGGCTTCTCTTTTCGGTGGCTTCTTTGTTGCGGAGCGCGGGCTCTAGGCACGCGGGCTTCAGTAGTTGTGGCTCACGGGCTCTCGAGCACAGGCTCCGTAGCTGTGGCTCGCAGGCTGTAGAGCCCAGGCTCAGTAGTTGCGGCTCACGGGCTTAGTTGCTCCGCGGCATGTGGGATCTTCCCGGACCGGGGCTCGAACGTGTGTGCCCTGCATCGGCAGGCGGATTCTCAACCACTGCGCCACCAGGGAAGCCCATATACTTGTTTAAAAAGAAATCCACTTTAACCTGGATCAGTTGCTGCCCCACGAGTATGATAACATCTCTTAAATTTTTGACCAGTCTTTAACATAAATACTAGGAACGTTTTCCAGGGCAATGGGGCCGACCATAAGAATAGATCTAGAATCTCTTGAGTTAGTTTCTCATTCTCCATCGTTTCACCTTCCTCAGCATTGTAGACCCAACCTGGGCAGTAAGAGCCTGAATGCTAGTCAGTGACTCAGCTGTGGTTTCCCATAAGAGTTTGTCTCTTGCAGGGAAATCTCTCCAAGAGGGTTCAAGGTCCCCCATAGCAGCCAAGGCCCACCGCAAAAACTGAGAAACCTCTCTGTCATCTTTGAACGGACTTAAATTTGGCTTGATGGGCTGCAGGAGGGCCTTAGAAATAAGGGGTCCCTGCTGTGGCCTTTCTTCCTGAACAATCATTAGGTACCCATCATCCTTGTGTCCCAGGAGAGCCAGCCAGAGCACAACGGTTAGCCTGGCTTCTGCCGCAGTGGACGCAGATTTGCCTCCTTTTTCTCCATGGAGATGTGCATCTCTGTATCTGTTGCGGTGGAACTTTCTGCACATCCAGCATAAATCGTAATGCTAGTGGTCACAGTGCGGAGAACTTAAGGTCGACGGCCCAGTTGGTGAGAAAGCCCACCCTGAGCAGAGTTAACAACAACCCCTGCACCTTTGGAGCTGTTGCCTTTGCACTGATTTCCCAGTATCCAGTTTACAAAGACCGCCTCAAGTCTGCCTCGTTTACAGGCAATGAACTGGAGGACCATTTATTCTCTAGCCAGCCAACCAATTCAGTCAACATATTCACTACCAGTGTCATGGACTTTGCTCAGATACCTTTAATTGGCCCAGAAGATCTTCCCTCTTTCTCTTCCACAAAGTCACACCTCTGCCAGTATGCCATTCTCATCACAGAAACTGGCAAGAATTGTGACAAGTTGGGTTTGACCTTATTTTCAAGCTCATATGTTAGCCTGCCAGCTTTTCATGGATGGTGGTAGAAGACGTGAGACTCCTGGGTCGGAGAGAAAGGACAGTTTAGTACGTACGGCAGTAGAAAGAGCCAGAGAATCAGCCCTTTTAGCGTTGATTCCCTGAGCCCCAGTTCCCTTATATGATGCACAGAGCACCAGCTGACCCTCAGAGGCAGTGAGTTGTGTTACAGGAGAGAAACCTTGACCGTAGGGGACCTAAATCTTTTATAGGGGGCAGTTAATTATGCCTGAACTTTGCTCCAGAGGGAGACACTATCTTTACCTTCTCAGACTGTAAACCAGCATGTCCTCCGCTCTGGAGGGAAACATTCTCCCTCTCTTGCCAGGCTGTTTGCTGTATGAGCATCCTTGAAAAGGCAGTCCCAAACAAAACAGTCACTAGTCACTCTGAGAGAGCCATGGAGAATGGTCTCCTGACAATGAATTTATACTCCTTGCCAGAGTGGAATAAAATTGAGGATGACTAAAATTTTGCAGCATCTAAATCGAGGGAAACTTTAGAAAATCATACAATTAGACAACTTTGATGAAAATGATTGCAATTGACAGAGAAGAGTCCATTGAAAATATCAGCAATTTCAAATATATAAACTGTGGATAAATTTTATACATCTTGAAGAAGATTGCAGGCAATTTCATGAAAAAGAAACTACGGGATATTGAAATTTTTAAGAAAAATACTAGCAGTGCAGTATTTGGAAAGATACAGCTCAGAGGCTAATTATTCTGCTTGTATTAGTTGCATGAATCGGATATTCAATATAAAGAAGTTTTGAAAACTTTGCTTTATACATACATGTCATTTTTATTTTCAGAAAGAATTTTAATTTTGAAAGTAGCTTCTAAGTAGAACTATTTACAAATCCACCGATATAATTAAAAAACAATTTATAGTCAGTAATTAAATGTTTTCCAGAACAATATAAAATTTCAATTTTTAGGACCCTCTTTCAGTATCAAAAACGTCTGGTGTTGATCACAAGTTCTGTGTCCATCTGAGAATGAATGAAAGTTACCTAATGAGAGGAAGGAATTCTGAGTGATTGTAGGAGACTAATGGGGAGTGAAGAAATTTTAAGAAGCTTCCGTGAGAAATGTGAAATTAATGTTATACCATATATGCACAGAGCAGTTCTGTTTAATTCATTTATATTTTCACCAATCATTCAGAGAAGCACTGAACTTTTGAGATGGAAGGAAACTTAGAATCCATCTACTTTAACGTTCAGTTTAATGTAATATCTTTAAATCTTAAAAGCCTTAATTATATTTTTAAATAATTTAGGGGGCATGTGAAAAAGTAATTTGTTGGACATATTTAATATAAAAGTATATTCGATTCATACTGCTGCTGCTCTACTGGAAGAATCACCTTTATTCTCTCCTGGGGGCGACTTTCCTCCTTCTAGCTGTATAGGTTTCTTTGAATCTTTTAATTAAAAAGCTGCTTTGATTTGGGCCGTATTCTACACCTGCAGTAATATCAGCTACTTGACATCTTCTTCCTTTTCGTAATTGCATTACATTTTAACACCACTTTTGGTTGCTGAGTAATTTAGTCGTGAGAATTAGCAGGATGGGGATATAGCGAGGTGATTAAAAGCTGAGCTTCTGGGGTCAGTTTGAACCAAGTTTGAGCTCTAGTTATATCTTTTCCAAGTCATGTGACTTCAAGTTATTTGATCCCTGTAAGCCTCAACTGCCTTACCAGTAAAATGGGGATAATAGCGACAATACTTTACTCACTGAACTGTGAGGATTAAATGAGAGAGTCCATGTTAAAAAGCTTAGCGCAGTGCCTGGCACCCGGTTGACATTCAGTAAAACACCGATGATGGTGATGAAAATAATGACAGTATCGACATAATACAAAAAAAAACCAGAATAAAATAGTAGTGGAAAATTCAGTGTAGTCTTAATTAAAAAACAGGCCATGAGTATCAGAATCTAATTATAACTTTCAACTAGGTATTAAATTATGTATAGCTTCACATTTCATGGGATTATTTCAGAAGGGGTGGCTGATGACATCTACCATTAGTTCATGTTTCTCACCTGAGAGGCTCTAGTATGTGGGAAAAGGGAATGAATGATTTGAGTGGGAAAGGATGGTATTTATAAGGGTGTGCAGAATAAGTACATCCTTTGCTTGCTGTGATTTTTGCAGCCTGATGATTTTTGCAAGCGGTTTGCAAAGCTGGGATAACTAATCTGAACTATAGCCTTATTAGTAAAGTCAATATTTTTATCCTTGTTTTACAGATAGAGGAACTGAGCCAACACATGGTAAATGTCTTTGTCAAGGTTACACGGAAAGTCGGGCAGAACTACACATGTATTTCTGGGTCCTGATTCCAAAGCCATAGGCTGTCTAATTCCGCTAATATACAAAACAAGTGAAAACACATTCTATGTGGTAGTTATTTCTAAAATAGAATAATGCAAATATCATGTTCAAAATCTCCAAATCAAGGTCACACCTGTGTTAATCACGTATTTCTAACATTATTATTTATGCTGACGGTAGTTGAAGCGTGCAAGGAAACCTATTTGCGGAAAGAAAGTACTAATTATATGGATAAAGCAGCCTTTGGAAGGGAGCCGGTGCTAGAGGGAGAAATACTATAGAAGGAGTTGACTTAATACATTGAATAAATTTATACCTGATACATTTTAATAGTGAACTGAAATTCATGAAAAAAAAAAAAAAAAAAGTTCTGCTGGGATTTCCCACTGACATATCGGCAGTTCTGCATTTCCTTTCCTTTCTGTAGCCCCAGCTTATGTGGGTCTCCATGGCTAGGTAAAGGAGAGAGTCAGCCAGCCAGAGTGAATTCATCACAAAATAGCCTAATTCTTGGCCAGCAGAAAAGAAGTATTTATTTCTTCCGTAAAGCAGGGTGTGGGTAGGCACCTTAATTAGAAGCACATTTAGATGCAGGGAATAACTATATTTCCTTTCTCTATTTTAGTCTTCAGTCTTTGGCTGAACTGTGATCAAGCAGCTCCTGGAAACCATTTGAAATTGGCATAGATGGATCTTCCGTGACTAAATTTAGCAGGAGAGTCAAAATTTTAGTAGTCTGTCTCACCCACTCTAAGTTAATTTACCAGTTAGCATTTGTGGCTGGTAACTGGCTGTTGTTTGTGTGGAAATGTACAGTTTTGCTTTCCAGGAGAAAAGAGATGGGGGTGGGGTGTAGTCAGCCCTGAAACTGTTCCTATTCCAGGATTAGACGTTATTTTCCTCTTCCAGGGGAGAGATAAGCCAGACATGTCCAGACATGCCTTCTATAAAAGGCTGGCTCAGAAAAGCCCTCTATAGAACAAATTCACTTTCACTATTGCTATTTCAGGTAAATTGCATCCCTAAATGCTTTATAAAAAAATTTTCCGTTTGCTAAATTTGGTTGAAAAAATAGTATTTCATTTGGATGGTGGATAAAAAAAATAATCAACCTTGTGACATCTGATACATTAAAAAATAGTCTCATGTGGATTTAGAGTCTCACAACTAAAGAAGGAAAAACCTATCATGCTTTGGGGCTAATTTCAAATACAGCTTTTGTGCTAAACGATAGCCATATCAACAAGCCAGGTTCTATCACCACCTACAATAGGAATGGGACATTTACTCGGTCATTAAGTCTACTATGGCTGTGATTGTCACATTGGAGTCCATTCGGTGCCCTGATCTTTTTTTCCCATTAAACAGATGATCTGATGAAATGAGAACCACCAGAATCCCAGGTCCATCACAAGACCCCCGCATGGTCAGGGTCCCACCTCCCCGTCAGCGCTCACCTTCCAAAGCTGTGTTTGCCGCACCCTCTGTGGCAGCCCGCCAGTTGATCTGGTCACACCTGCCTTTGCATGAGCCTGGAAGGGAACTTTCTTTGCTTCCTCTGAGAAAATCCCTTTGGTCACGTTTCTGGGTTGTACCCTCATCGCCCGTTTCCACCCTGGCTCCTTTTTATCTATGTCATTATATCTCTTTGGTAGAAGTGATTCATGAATTTCCTCCTTGCCCCACCCTTGACCATAAGCTCTTTAAGAGTAGAAAATATCGTTGTATCCCCACCACTTAGTTCAGTGTCTAGCAGCTACAAAGAGGAAACTCAGTATGGATTTGTTGAGTAAATGACTGAATAAATAAATGTTAGGAGAACTTCCTCCAAATCAAGTCAACAGAATGCAGAAGAGCCACCTGTGTCTGAGGCAAGGATTAGTGGCCTCACTGAGATGACAGGAAACAGAAGAAGCTAAAACCTTGAAGACAGACTTTTCCAACCTTGCAGTTTTTCTGGAAGGTTCACTCTGTTACTGAGTGCCCCGGTGCCCTGGAACAAGTTTACATCATTACTGTGTCAGATTTTGAAGACCCTGATCTATAAAAGAACTGTTTCCACAGGAACTTCTCAGGTAATGGAATTGATTTTTTTTTTTTCCAGGAGTGCTTGATAAACTTAACTATAACCCTGAGTTAAAACTGAAAGGAGCCCCAAGAGAGAAGCACAGCCAAATGGAAATAACTTTGAAGCATCAGTGAGTGCATATATGAGATTTGAATTCCAGGGCCACAGCTTCAAGGGAAGCCTGTTCTAAGAGACGGAGGGCCGGCCGGGTAGGCTTCCTGCTCCTCTGCTGTACTCCACCTGTGTGATGTCTGGGGTCCGGTCGGAGCAGACATCTTTGGTCCCAAATCTCTGCCATCCGGGGCAGCAGCAGTAACGGTTGGGTCACATGCAGAGGACAGGTGAAGGTATTAAGCAGGAAGGAGACCTCTCTTGAAAAACATACGTAGTTCTCTTTGGAAGCTGCATTTTTCAAGGTGTGATCCTAGGAGTTCTGGCTGTGTGCTTTTTAAAAATTCAGATTCATGCCTGCCCAGCCCCAACTAAATCAGAATTTTCCATTGTTTGGGGGGAGTGGGGGTGACTGGGGAATTGTGTTGGTTTGCTCAGGCTGCGAAATACTACAGACTGTGTGGCTTAAACAACAGAAATGTATATTCTCAGAGTTCTAGAGTCTGGAAATCCGAGATGAAGGTGCCGGCAGGATTGGTTTCTCTTGAGGCCTCTCTCCTCGACTTGCAGACGGCCGCCCTCTCTCTAACTTTCCATAGGGTCGTCCCTCCGTACTCCCGAGCCCCTTGTGTCTCTCCGTGTGTCCTAATATTCTCTTGTAAGGACACCGGTCTGACTGGAGTAGGGCCCACCCCATGGGGCCTTATTTTAACTTAATCACCTCTTTAAAAACCCTAACTCCAAGTACAGTCACATTCTGAGGTATTGGTGCTTACGGCTTCAGCATATGGATCTTGGTGGGGACACAATTCAGTCCATACAAAACCATTCATCAAAAGGCACTTCAGATGATCCAGAAGCACACATTTGAAAAGCAGTGGTTGTTCTGCACTCCTTCCCTTCTAGAGAACGGTAGGGCTGTAGCTAGTCCTTGGAAAAACCAAGAACCTTCTGCCTCTTGCTGCTCTAAACTCACTAGGCACGTCTGTGAGTGTCCTGGCCATCAAGGCCAAGGAATGCTGCGCACTTTTGAACCTAATGTGATGACCCTTTCCTTCTAAACTTAACTGTCCTCGTTAGGAGCTCTCAGAACATTAAAACAATTTACCTCTTGGGTGAAGGAGTATGTACAAGCATAATTCTTATTTTACCAGGCTCAACAGACATTGTTTTTATGAATTAACAACCTCTAATGGAAACCTCAGCCTCCATCCGTTCATTAACCCATGTCTGTTGAGCCGTCATGTGCAAAGACCTTGAGTAACTTGTCATCAGGACAGCCTGGCGACCAGTTAGCCCAGCAGCCATGACACACAGGACCCGGCATGCCTGTCACACTTTGCAGTTTGGGGAGATTTGTCTATGCCTGTCTAATGTCAAGTACCAAATTATATCATATCATGGCTTCTTTGCCAGCTGGCAAGTTTCTTGAGAGCAGGGGCAGGCACTAGACCTTATCCAGCTTTATTTCTCTAGAATAGGAGATAAATATTTTTATCTGGCATAAATATTTTCTGAATGAACGAATAATGAATTCACTTGAGAAATGTCTTCAGGTTTGAGATTTGTCTGAGGAGGTACAGGCAGACCTCATCTTATTGTGCTTTGCAGATACTGCTTTTTTTTTTTTTTAACAGATTGAAGGTTTTGTGGCAACTTTGCATCAGGCAAGTCCGTTGGGGTCATTTCTCCAGCAGCATCTGCTCACTTCATGTCTCTGTGTCACACTTTGGTCATTCTCACAATATCTCAAACCTTTTCACTATTGTTACACTCATTATGGTGATCTGTGATCAGTGGTCTTTGATGTTACTCCTACGACTCACGGAAGGCTCAGATGATGGTTAACATTTTTTATTTTATTTTATTTTTTTTTTGTGGTACGCGGGCCTCTCACTGTTGTGGCCTCTCCCGTTGCGGAGCACAGGCTCCGGACGCGCAGGCGCAGCGGTCGTGGCTCATGGGCCCAGCCGCTCCGCGGCACGTGGGATCCTCCCGGACCGGGGCGCGAACCCGCGTCCCCCGCGTCGGCAGGCGGATTCTCAACCACTGCGCCACCAGGGAAGCCCGGTTAACATTTTTTAGCAATAAAGTATTTTTAAATTAAGTTACCTACAGTTTTTAAGGCATGGTGCTGTTGCACACTTAATAGACTATAGTGTAAACGTAACTTTTCTGTGCACTGGGAAACCAAACACTTTGTACTTTATCGCGGTGGTCTGGAGCCGAACCCGCAAGATCTCTGAGGTCTGCCCCTACTTCCTTATCCCTCGCCTTTACTAACCTCATGAAGTTTCACATGTTCACTATTTTACATCTCTTCCTATGGAGGTGAAAGAAGAAAACCTCAATATCTCTCTGTACAACCTCAAGAACGACAATGCAAAAGATATATGAATAACATTCAAGTGTATTGCTTTAATAGAAAAATTTAATAGTAAACCAGTAAGTGATGAACCAAGGAATAACCCCGTTATGGAAAACACATGATGCTAGTCATTTACTTTGTTGCTGTGGGCTGGACAGCAATAAAGTGTCCCTGGAAGGAAATGAATCAAGTCTTTGAGGGAGAAGGTGCAGCACTCACGCCCCGTTCCCTTGAGCCCCCGCTCACCACACACACACACACACACACACGCACGCACGCACGCACGCAGCAGCAGACTTGTGTCTAAAGAGAGGGCTCCCGGAAAAGCCTCTCTTTTCTTCGAAGAAAGCATCTGTAGCAAATACTACGTCTCTGAACTGTTTACTGCGAGTTTCCAGGGCATGACGTGATCATGATCTTTCCCTGTGCCGCTACAAAGAAGCAAGTCTTCATTTGGGACTCGGACTTTTTCTTTCTTTGTGCGAGTTTATTTTATTCATTAGAACAGCATGGAAGCAATAGTTGGGCGTTTCGTTTGCATGAAGGAGAATCTTTAAAGAGTTCTAGTTTGAAAAGCATTTCATTAGCCTCTTAAAACAATGCCTTTTGTTAAAACATTTCGAGCTTAAGACTGAAATGTGAGGTATTTACTGGAGAGAGAAAAATATTACAGAGAGAGCAAGCAGACAATTTGGTGGCAGTAACTCAAAAGAACAGAGTTATAAAAAGATGGTCTTGATAGTGTGATATGTCACTATTGGGACTCCCTTGATGGAAAATTCTGATAATTCTGATAGAGTTGAACCTGAAAATAACATCTGCTTCTGTAGGAAAACACAGCTTGTCTTTATTAAGTAAAGAGGTAGCATCAAGTGTAACGGTTCAGAAAGAACACATAAAAACCTATTTGATGAACGCACCGTTTTTAGGTACCTTAGCACTACTAACCTACATGATACAGTGTAACGTCTCCTTCTTTATATCCTTTCCCCTCCTCATTATCAGTGGTGAGTTGTGAAGGTTTTTCAGAAAAATAGTGCATTAGATCATGCCTTGAGGCGTGATGGATATTGGCAAGAATGAGGTCTGTTTTGTCTTCAAATGCTCACTGTGCAGAATGAAGAATCCATCCTTGCTCTCCCAGGATGGATCCAGGAATAGATTCCCAAGGCTTTGATGGCCGTGGGCAGTAGCTGGAAAAAAGCTGAGATTCAATGGGAAGACTGAGGGGAAAATAGATTTGGGGGGTGCCAGTTCCTGGATAACAACACAGGGACCCAAAGAACATAGTGAAGGGACATTGTGACTGTCTTTTAGATTTGGAATATTTGAAATCGGCCGCTCATGAAATCATGTTCTTCATGACCGTGGACTTACCGGTATGCCTTTCCAGGGAAGTGAGCCATTTTGGCAGAGTTGCATTTATCTCATTGCTAACGGCGTCCTGTACTACATAATTCTCTCTAACTGCTCACAAACAATAAAAATGCATTTCTTTTTTTTTTTTTTTTTTTTTTTTTTTTTTTTTTTTTTTTTTTGCGGTATGCGGGCCTCTCACTGTTGTGGCCTCTCCCGTTGCGGAGCACAGGCTCCGGACGCGCAGGCCTAGCGGCCATGGGTCACGGGCTTAGTCGCTCCGCGGCATGTGGGATCTTCCCGGACCAGGGCACGAACCCGTGTCTCCTGCATCGGCAGGCGGACTCTCAACCACTGCGCCATCAGGGAAGCCCAAAATGCATTTCTTTAAGCATATTTTAGAAACCAGACTTTTAATTATTCTTTGCTGGCCTTCCTTCCGGTTAGCCCATCTCTGACCTGCTATGTCCAAACAGTTGGGTTCTTTTAATTTTCCACATCTGCTTAGGTGCTCTGGCTCGGCTGTTAGATGGGGGTTAAGTTACTGCACAGTAGTGGGACCTTATTTTACATTCCTCTTATCATCTCCAAAGAGCAGAATTCGTAACACAGGAACATATAAGTATTTGATAAAAATGTATTGCTTGTTTGGAATTTTAATAATCTGACTGCATAACTCAAACAAGGTTCTTCTGATTTCATCTCAGCCTTTTCTCAGCTCTTCATAAATCTCTTAAGAGTTTTAAGAAAAAGATGTATTTCTTACCAATTTCTTTAAAAAAAACAAAAACAAACCCCACAGACCTTCCCTTTTTTGCCAGAAGCAGGAGTGTTACAAACACCAACTCACTGAATCCCCCCCACCCCCATTACATAGTGGATCGTTGACTGTCAGTTAGTCATGGCTGAGCTCTAGGGCCTTTCCCTCGGTTAAATATGTGAATATTTGTAAATATGTAAATATATGTAAATATGTAAATATATGTAAATTTTGTGTCCGAAACAACTGCTCAACAGACTTTCATCCACTGTGTCTTGCCGCTGCCGATCAGCCAGCCCCTCACAACCCCCATCTGAAAACCTTTCTAATAATTACCACCCGTGGATGTTTTCCGTTCCTTACCTGCAGTACAGCATTCGGAAATGGTAGCTCACATTTTAGAGAAGAAACAGGAAGTTGTTTTTCCCTTCTCTTCTCCGTACTGGGTGTTCCCAACGGGTTTGGTGCACCACTGATCGTCAGGCGTCCTGATGGGAAAGCACAGCAGTGCTTCTCAGTTACGTTCTTTCATCATCGGCCCCATGTCTGGTGAATGTTCTTGAGTATGTACACCATTGCTCTCAAGAGGAATATAATGCGCCTGCCTAAAAATAACCACCACTTTCCCTTGCTGCGCTCATTCATTCTCAGTAACTATTCTACATCAGAAAACATTGTTTGCTCTTGTGGTGATTGTGTGAGGAAAGATTTGGCAAACAACTGCAGATTGATTATTGTCAAGAAAAAAATATTAAAATTAACTTCGTATTTTTCTTATCTGATTATTGTCTAGCTAGGCATTGAATTAAAAAAAAAACAGATTACTGGGCTGTTTATTGATAAGTTGGACCTTTGATAATGCCAATATTCTTAGGATATTTTGCTTGAGACAAATTTCTTGATAGATTATATCATGGAATCACAGAATCTTAGAAATAACCTTATAACCCTCTAATCCAATCCCTTCAATTTTAGCTTGAGAAAGATTTTCCCAAAGGGGAAGGTGGGGGAGGAATAAATTAGGAGTTTGGGATTAACATATACACTACTATGTATAGAATAGATAACCAGCAAGAAGCTACTGTATAGCACAGGGAAGTATATTCAATATTTTGTAACAACTCTATAAGGGAAAAGAATCTGAAAAAAAAATAGATATATATATGCATAACAGTCACTTTGCTCTACACCGGAAACTAACACAACATTGTAAATCAACTATACTGCAATAAAACTTTTTTTAATTTTACAAAAAGATTTAACAAAAGAATAATCTTAATAACATATTATACTTCCTTTATTTTTTAAAATTAAAAAACTAAGCTTGTAATTTTAGAATATAGATTTACAAAAATTTGCAAAGATAGTACAGAGAGTTCCTATATACTCAAACACAGTTTCCCCTACTATTAACATCTTAAATTAGTATGGTATGTTTAGCACAGTTAATGAGCCAATATTGATATATTATCATTCACTGAAGTCAAAACTTTATTCAGATGTTCTTAGTTTTTATCTAACGACTGTCCTTTTCCTGTACCAAGATCTCATGCAGGATACCACGTTACATTTAGTTGTCAGGTCTCTTTAGGCTCTTTTTTAACTGTGTCAGTGTTTCAGACTTTCCTTGTTTTTGATGACCTTAATGGTTTTTGGGGAGTACTGGTCAAGCATTTTGTAGAATTCCCCTTGAATGGGATTTGTCTGATGTTTTCGCTATGATTAGGCTGGGGTTATGAGCCTTGAGGAAGGCACAGTGGCGAATTGCCATTTTCATCAAATCGTATGAAGAATATATACTATCAACATGACTAGACACACTTGGTGTTGACCTTGACTACCTGGCTCAGGTAGTATTTGTTAAGGTTTCTCCACTACAGCTACTCATTTTTTCCCTTTCCATACTGCTCTCTTTGTAGGGAAGTGACTACAAAGAGGGAATTGGGAGCTAGGCTGCCCTTCTTTGAGGATGGAGTGTCTACATGGATTATTTGGAATTCTTCTGCATGGCAGATTTGTCTCTTCTCCTGCCTTTGTTGATTAAATCAGTCACATATTTACAATCATATGGATGCATGAACATTTATTTCATACTTTGAGATATAATCCAATCATTATTTTGTTGGTTAAATTATTTCAGCTTTGACGATTGGAAGCTCTTTCAGTTGACTCCTATCTTCTTGATATAATCCCATCATCGTGGGTTTGGTCTTTTGGTTTTTGAGGGTTTTTTGGTTGTTGTTTTTGTCTGTTTTAGCATTTTCTAACTTTCTGGCACTACAAGATGCTCCAGGCTCATCTTGTGTGTTTCCTGCCCTAGACCTAGAATCAGCCATTTCTCCATCTTGATTTCTTTTATTGGAGAATGGTATTAGAAACCAAGATCTGGGCACCAGTTTTGCCTGTTGCTACTGGAGTATTGTTGCTTCTAGGCACTCTCAGCTAGCAGAGAAAGGAAATATATGTGTGTATACTAATTCATATATACACCCATATCTATAGATATTCCTATATGTCACCAACTGCATCTTAATCGTGTAAGCGAAACATGAGTTCATATGTCTCCAGCTGTAGTCCATTACCTCATGGATCATTCTAGACTCCTCCTCTTGCTTGCCTGTACCCTCTCACTCCAACAGTGGCTTCCACCATCTGCTATCCACTTTGCTATCCAAATCCTTGTATACTGATTTTAGAATTATTTACCTGTATTCCTGGGGGGAAACAACTTTATCAACTGTAGAATAGTGCTCAGGTGCAATTCCTTCTGCCTTTAGTCTTATAGACTAACCTTATTTCCAAAATTACACAAGTAAGTGACTCTTTTCCCTTCAGTGAATTTATTTCATATATTTGTAATATAGTTAGAGTCTTTTATCACAGTCTACATTCCATCCTGTGATCCTCTGACCTCTTAAATGATTTTAATTGGCATATTATAAGGTTCACTCTTTGTAATAACTCCTGTGGGTTTTCGCAAATACATTGTGCCATGTATCCGCCATTACAGTATCATACAGAATAGTTTCATTGCCCTAAAAAGTCTCCTGTGCTTCCCCTATTCAGTCCTCCCCCAACCTATCCCTTCCTGGACCCCTGAAAGCCAGTGATCTGTCTACCATCCCTGTAGTTTAGCCTTTTCCAGAATGTCATATAAATGAGATAATAGAGACTGGCCTTTTCAGACTGGCTTCTTTCACTTAACAGTATACATTCAATATTCATCCATGTCTTCGTGTGGTGTGACAGCTCATTCCTTTTTATTGCTGAGTGATATTCCACTGTGTTGATATAGCACAGTTTACCCATTCCCTTATTAAAGAACGTCCTGGTTGCTTCCAGTTAGGCAGGATTGTAAATAAGGCTGCTATAAAAATTCTTGTGTAGTCCACTGTGTGTTGGAGGGGGGATGCTCTTCTCCACTCAGTCTTTCAAGGACCCAGGTTGATAAAGTATCTGCCGTCTTCAGTGTGGAACTCTGGAGTTTTTTCCTAGCTGTTGACATCCAAGTGGCAATGAAGGAGGAGAAAGGAAGTAGAAAATTCTGCCACAGATTTTATGGGCAAGGCCTGGTTATGGTGTATCTACACATCCCTTTCTGCCCATATTCCTTTGGTCAGAACTCAGTTGAATGACCCTGTTGATTGAGGGAGGCTGGACTGTGTGCCCAGGAAGAGAAGCAAATGCGTTGGGTGAACACATAGCATTGTCTTTGCCTTACTATTCCCATTTGGTCACCATATATGGTTACTCTTCCTCCTAAGCATGGATCACACTTACACCCTTCCCAAGGTACACAATCCAGAGTCCCATCCAGCCACTGCATCCACTCAAAGTCTAGGACCTCAGGCCGGTGTGGTGGTCTGGATGTGGCACTTCATGGTGACTTTGACTCTAAAAACAGCATATACGGTGATGGGGCAGGGGGAGGGTAGCCACAATACACACTCATTCTGAAAAGGGTAGAATGTAAGACACAGCAGCCACTGACGCAGAGCAATGTGGCATCCCATGGGGCTGGCACTGTCAAGTTTTTCTACCCTGGCAGTAGAAGAGGTCTCTCATTATCCCCTGATTAAACTTTATTTTGATCTTTGGTAGGAACTCCATGGCCCCTGGATCCGTTCCCTAAGGGATTCTCCCTTTTTCTTCCTCTTCCTTGTCCACATCTGAAAGGGGCATTTGGTACCCTCTATAGATGCTATAGAGCTCCCTGCATTTAGATGATTAAAGTTTCAAGGATTGTTTTAAGTCACAAAAAGTCAGAGACTTTCAATATCCATGCTCATTGTTTCTTTGGTAATAAAATTCCCTTAAGTACTTAATGGGCTCCTTCCTAATCCATTATCTTTCAGTCATTCCATATACCCCTAAGCTCATGACAAATTATTTAGAAGGTATGATTCTCAAATTTATTTTATTTCTTGGCTTCCCCTCTATCTTTCCTCTCAATCCTATCTCTCACACCTAAATGGTGGATTTTTTTTTTCTTGGCCACGCCATGCGGCATGTGGGATCTTAGTTCCATGACCAGGGATCAAACCCATGCCCCCTGCATTGGGAGCACGGAGTCTTAATCACTGGACTGCCAGGGACGTCCCAGTGGTGGATCTTTCAAAGCTACTAATCTTGAGAGGGAAGACCACATTCTTAATTTGATTTTATTGTGAGACTGAATTTTAATTGTCTCTTTGGCTCAAAGGTTCGTTGAATCTTAAATCCTCAAGTCTTAAGTTGGGTTGTATAGAAGCAGGTGATTTTTTCACTATTGGCCAAATTTCTAGAAACTGTCCAATTCTCTCCTATATACATCTTTTTTTTTTTTCTGCCATGCCAGACTCAGCCAAGGTCACCAGCACACACTAATCCATTCATCCTTTCCAACCAGTTTCTCCAGAAAGGCCACTTCAGTGGGCATATGGTCTGTCTTCCATGTTACTAAAATTTCCCCAAATGTTTTGCCACAGTATAACATCGATTTTCATCTCCTCTGGCATCTGGTATTAGTTTCCTTGTTAATACCTTGTTAATATATTTTAGGGTTGTGTTACAGCAGCACCTTGCATCAAGGTATTGATTTCCATATTAGGCAGGATAATTGACACCTCTGATGGTTCTCAGTAAGAATCCCAACACAAAAATCTCAGTGACTTAATGCACTGAAAGTATGTAATTCTTCTCATCACATTCCAATATGGGTCTTCAGGAAGACCTAGTCCACACAGCCATTAAGAGAACCAGATGGACAGTTGCATCTCCATCTTCAACACGTGGCTTACAAGGTCATTTTAAGCATCAACATCCAGCAAACAGAGGGGAGGAGAGACTATTGCTTCTGCCTTAATTCCTCTGGCCAGAAGTCAGTCATGTGATTTTTTTTTTTTTAATTTTATTGGGTGCTTTTGTTTTATTTTTATGGTAATTTTATTTATAATTTTTTGAGAAACCTCAGTACTGTTTTCCATAGTGGCTACACCAATTTACATTCCCACCAACAGTGCAGGGGGTTCTTTTTCTCCACATCCTCACTAACACTTGTTATTTTATTTTCTTTATTAACATCTTTATTGGAGTATAATTGCTTTACATCATTGTGTTAGTTTCTGCTGTATAACAAAGTGAATCAGCTATATGGTATATCCCCCTATGCCCTCCCTCTTGCATCTCCCTTCCACCCTCCCTGTCCCACTCTAGGTGGTCACAAAGCACCGAGCTGATCTCCCTGTGCTATGCGGCTGCTTCCCACTAGCTATCTATTTTACATTTGGTAGTGTATCTATGTCCATGCCACTCTTGCACTTGTCCCAGCTTACCCTTCCCACTCCCCATGTCCTTAGGTCCATTCTCTACATCTGCATCTTCATTCCTGTCCTGCCCGTAGGTTCCTCAGGACCATTTTTTTAAGATTCCATATATATGCATTAGCATATGGTATTTGTTTTTCTCTTTCTGACTGACTTCACTCTGTATGACAGATAGTAGGTCCATCCACCTCACTACAAATAACTGAATTTCATTTCTTTTTATGGCAGAGTAATATTCCATTGTATATATGTGCCATATCTTCTTTATCCATTCATCTGTCTATGGACACTTAGGTTGCTTCCATGTCCTGGCTATTGTAAATAGTACTGCAATGAATATTGTGGTACATGACTCTTTTTGAGTTATGGTTTTCTCCAGGTATACGCCCAGTAGGGGGATTGCTTGATCATATGGTAGTTCCATTTTAGTTTTTTAAGGAACCTCCATACTGTTCTCCATAGTGGCTGTATCAATTTACATTCCCACCAATAGTGTAGGAGGGTTCTCTTTTCTTCATACCCTCTCCAACATTTATTGTGTGGAGAATTTTTGATGATGGCCTTTCTGACCAGTGTAAGGTGATACCTCATTGCAGTTTTGATTTGCATTTCTCTAATGATTAGTGATGTTGAGCATCCTTTCATGTGTTTGTTGGCAATCTGTATATCTTCTTTGGAGAAATGTCTGTTTAGTTCTTCTGCCCATTTTGGGATTGGGTTGTTTGCTTTTTGATATTGAGCTGTATGAGCTGCTTGTATATTTTGGAGATTAATCCTTTGTCAGTTGCTTCATTGGCACATATTTTATTCCATTCTAAGGGTTGTATTTTCATCTTGTTTATGGTTTCCTTTGCTGTGCAAAAGGATTTAACTTTCATTAGGTCCCATTTGTTTATTTTTGTTTTTATTTCCATTTCTCTAGGAGATATGTCAGAAGGATCTTGCTGTGATTTATGTCATAGAATGTTCTGCCTATGTCTTCCTCTAAGAGTTTGATAGTGTCTGGCCTTACATTTAGGTCTTTAATCCATTTTGAGTTTATTTTTGTGTATGGTGTTAGGGAGTGTTCTAATTTCATTCTTTTACATGTAGTTTTCCCAGCACCATTTATTGAACAGGCTGTCTTTTCTCCATTGTATACTCCTGTCTCCTTTATCAAAGATAAGGTGACCATATGTGGATGGGTTTATCACGGGGCTTGCTATCCTGTTCCATTCATCTATATTTCTGTTTTTGTGCCAGTACCATACTGTCTTGATTACTGTAGCTTTATACTATAGTCTGAACTCAAGGAGATTGATTCCTCCAGCACCATTTTTCCTTCTCCAGATTGCTTTGGCTATTTGGGGTCTTTTGTGTTTCCATACAAATTGTGGAATATTTTGTTATAGTTCTGTGAAAAATGCCATTTGTAATTCGATAGGGATTGCATTAAATCTGTAGATTGCTTTGGGTAATATAGTCATTTTCACAATGTTGATTCTTCCAATCCAAGAACATGGTATAACTCTCCAACTATTTGTATCATCTTTAATTTCTTTTATCAGTGTCTTATAGTTTTCTGCATACAGTTCTTTTGTCTCCTTAGGTAAGTTTGTTCCTAGATATTTTATTCTTTTTGTTGCAATGGTAAATGAGAGTGTTTCCTTAATTTCTCTTTCAGATTTTTCATCATTAGTATACAGGAATGCAAGAGATTTCTGTGCATTAATGTTGTATCCTGCTACTTTACCAAATGCATTGATTAGCTCTAGTAGTTTTCTGGTAGCATCTTTAGGATTCTCTATGTATAGTATCATGTCATCTGCAAACGTGACAGTTTTACTTCTTCTCCTATTTGGATTCTTTTTATTTCTTTTTCTTCTCTGATTGCTGTGGCTAAAACTTCCAAAACTATGTTGAATAATAGTGGTGAGAGTGGGCAACCTTGTCATGTTCCTGATCTTAGTGGAAATGGTTTCAGCTTTTCCCATTGAGAATGATGTTGGCTGTGGGTTTGTAATATATGGACTTTATTATGTTGAGGTAGGTTCCCTCTGTGCCTACATTCTGGAGAGTTTTTATCAGAAATGGGTGTTGAATTTTGTTGAAAACTTTTCCTGCATCTATTGAGATTATCGTATGGTTTTTCTCCTTCAGTTTGTTAATATGGTGTACCACATTGATTGATTTGCATATATTGAAGAATTCTTGCATTCCTGGGATAAACCTCACTTGATCATGGTGTATGATCCTTTTAATGTGCTGTTGGATTCTGTTCGCTAGTGTTCTGTTGAGGATGTTTGCATCTATGTTCATCACTGATATTGGCCTGTAGTTTTCTTTTTTGTGTGTTATCTTTGTCTGGTTTTGGTATCAGGGTGATGGTGGCCTCATAGAATGAGTTTGTATTTTGGAAGAGTTTGAGAAGGATAGGTGTTAGCTCTTCTCTAAATGTTTGATAGAATTCGCCTGTGAAGCCATCTGGTCCAGGGTTTTATTTGTTGGAAGATTTTTAATCACAGTCTGAATTTCAGTGCTTGTGATTGGTCTGTTCATATTTTCTATTTTCTTCCTGGTTCAGTCTTGGCAGGTTGTGCTTTTCTAAGAATTTGTCCATTTCTTCCAGGTTGTCCATTTTATTGGCATAGAGTTGCTTGTAGTAATCTCTCATAATCCTTTGTATTTCTGCAGTGTCAGTTGTTACTTCTCCTTTTTCATTTTTAATTCTTTGGATTTGAGTCTTCTCCCCTTTTTCTTGATGAGTCTGGCTAATGGTTTATCAATTTTGTTTGTCTTCTCAAAGAACCAGCTTTTAGTTTATTGATCTTTGCTATCATTTCCTTCATTTCTTTTTCATTTATTTCTAATCTGATGATTATGATTTGTTTGCATCTGCAAACTTTGGGGGTTTTTTGTTCTTCTTTCTCTCATTGCTTTAGGTATAAGAGTAGGTTGTTTATTTGAGAGGTTTCTTGTTGCTTGACGTAGGATTGTATTGCTATAAACTTCCCTCTTAGAACTGCTTTTGCTGCATCCCATAGGTTTTTGGTCGTCATGTTTTCACTGTCATTTGTTTCTAGGTATTTTTTGATTTCTTCTGATTCTTCAGTTATCTCTTGGTTATTTAATAGTGTATTGTCCAGCCTCCATGTGTTTGTATCTTTTACATTTTTTTTTTTCCAGTAATTGATATCTAGTCTCATAGCGTTGTGGTCAGAAAAGATACTGGATACAATTTCAATTTGCTTAAATTTATTAAGGCTTGATTTGGCCTTAGATATGATCTATCCTGGAGAATGTTCCACGAGCCCTTGAGAAAAAGTGTATTCTGTTGTTTTTGGATGGAATGTCCTGTAAATATCAATTAAATCCATATTGTTTAATGTGTCATTTAAAGCTTGTGTTTCCTTATTTATTTTCATTTTAGATGATCTATCCATTGGTGAAAGTGGGGTGTTAAAGGCCCCTACTATGATTGTGTTACTGTCAATTTCTCCTTTTATGGCTGTTAGTTCTTGCCTTATGTATTGAGGTGCTCCTATGTTGGGTGCATAAATATTTACAATTGTTATATCTTCTTCTTGGATTGACCCCTTGATCATTATGTAGTGTCCTTCTTTGTCTCTTGTAATAGTCTTTATTTTAAAGTCTATTTTGTCTGATATGAGAATTGCTACTCCAGCTTTCTCTTGATTTTCATTTGCATGGAGTATCTTTTCCATCCCCTCACTTTCAGTCTGTATGTGTCCCTAAGTGTGAAATGGGTCTCTTGTAGACAGCGTATATACAGGTCTTGGTTTTTTATCCATTCAGCCAGTCTATGGCTTTTGGTTGGAGTGTTTATTCCATTTACATTTAAGTTAATTATCAATATGTGTTCCTATTACCACTTTCTTAATTGTTTTGGGTTTGTTATTGTAGGTCTTTTCCTTCTCTTGTGTTTCCTGCCTAGAGAAGTTCCTTTAGCATTTGTTGTAAAGCTAGTTTGGTGGTGCTGAATTTTCTTAGCTTTTGTTTGTCTGTAAAGGTTTTCATTTCTCTGTCAAACCTGAATGAGATCCTTGTTGGTTAGAGTCATCTTGGTTGTAGGTTTTTCCCTTTCATCACTTTAAATATGTCCTGCCACTCTCTTCTGGCTTGCAGAGTTTCTGCTGAAAGATCAGCTGTTAACCTTATGGCGATTCCCATGTATGTTATTTGTTGTTTTTTCCTTGCTGCTTTCAATATTTTTTGTTTGTATTTCATTTTTGATAGTTTGATTAATATGTGTCTTGGCATGTTTCCCCTTGGATTTATCCTGTATGGAACTCTCTGTGCTTCCTGTACTTGGGTGGCTATTTCCTTTCCCATATTAGGGAAGTTTTCGACTGTAATCTCTTCAAGTATTTTCTCATGCCCTTTCTTTTTCTCTTCTTCTGGGACACCTATAATTCAAATGTTGGTGCATTTAATGTTGTCCAGAGGTCTCTTAGACTGTCCTTAATTCTTTTCATTCTTTATTCTGCTCTGTGGTAGTTATTTCCACTATTTTATCTTCCAGGTCACTTATCCGTTCTTCTGCCTCAGTTATTGTGCTATTGATTCCTTCTAGAGAATTTTAAATTTTATTTATTGTGTTGTTCATCATTGTTTGTTTGCTCTTCAGTTCTTCTAGATCCTTGTTAAACGTTTCTGGTATTTTCTCCATTCTATTTCCAAGATTTTGGATCATCTTTACTATCATTACTCTGAATTCTTTTTCAGATAGACTGCCTATTTCATCTTCATTTGTTATGTCGGATGGGTTTTTACCTTGCCTCTTCATCTGCTGCGTATTTCTCTGTCTTCTCATTTTCCTTAACTTACTGTGCTTGGGGTCTCCTTTCACAGGCTGCCAGTTCATAGTTCCCATTGTTTTTGGTGTCTGCCTGCAGTGGGTAAGGTTGGTTAAGTGGGTTGTGTAGGCTTCCTGGTGGAGGGGACTGGTGCCTGTGTTCTAGTAGATGAGGCTGGAACTTGTCTTTCTGGTGGGCAGGGCCACATCTGGTGGTGTGTTTTGGGGTATCTGTGAAGTTAGTATGATTTTTAGGCAGCCTCTCTGCTAGTGGGTGGGTTGTGTTCCTGTCTTGCTAGTTGTTTGGTATGGGGTGTCCAGCACTGTAGCGTGCTGGTCGTTGAGTGGAGCTGCATCTTAGCATTGAGACGGAGATCTCTGGGTGACCTCTTACTGATTGATATTACGTGGGGCCGGGAGGTCTCTGCTGGTCCAGTGTCCTGAACTCTGCTCTCCCACCTCAGAGGCTCCATCCTGACAGCCTTCTGGAGCATCAAAACCCTGTCAGCCACATGGCTCAGAAGAAGAGGCAGAAAAAAGAAGAAAGAAAGAAATATAAAATAAAGTTATTAAAATAAAAAATTTAAAAAAGATAAAAAAAGAAGAGAGTAACCAAACCAGTAAACAAATCCACCAGTGATAACAAGTACTAAAAACTAAACTAAGATAAACAAAAAAATCAGAAACTAGTCAGTCACATACAGCAAACCCCAAGTCTACAGTTGCTCCCAAAGTCCACCTCCTCAATTTTGGGATGATTCGTTGTCTATTCATGTATTCCAGTTACAGGGTACATCATGTTGATTGTGGAGATTTAATCCTCTGCTCCTGAAGCTGCTGAGAGAGATTTCCCTTTCTCTTTGTTTGCATAACTCCTGGGGTTCAGCTTTGGATTTGGACCCGCCTCTGCGTGTACGTTGCCCTCTGGCATCTCTGCTTTGCCCAGACAGGACCGGGTGAAAGGAGCCACTGATTCGAGGGCTTTGGCTCACTCAGGCCGGTGGGAGGGAGGGGCACGCATGCGTGGTGAGCCTGCGGCGGCAGAGGCCGGCGTGACGTGGCACCAGCCTGAGGCGCGCCGTGCGTTCTCCCGGGGAAGCTGTCCCTGGATCCAGGGACCCTGGCGGTGGCGGGCTGCACAGGCTCCCAGGAGGTGTGGAGAGTGACCTGGGCTTGCACAAAGGCTTCTTGGTGGCGGCAGCAGCGGCCTTAGCATCCCACGCCCGTCTCTGGGGTCCACGCCGATAGCCGCGGCTCACGCCCGTCTCTGGAGCTCGTTTAGGCGGCACTCTGAATCCCCTCTCCTCGCGCACCCCGAAACAATGGTCTCTCATCTCTTCGGCAGCTCCAGACTTCTCCCGGACTCCCTCCCGGCCAGCCGTGGTGCACTAACCCTTTCAGGCTGTGTTCGCGCCGCCAACTCCAGACCTTTCCCTGGGATCCGCCCGAGGCTCAGCTCCCAGCCCTGCCCGCCCCGGCGGTGAGCAGACAAGCTTCTTGGGCTGGTGAGTGCTGGTCGTCACAGATCCTCTGCAGGAATCTCTCCGCTTTGCCTTCCGCACCCTGTTACTGCGCTCTCCTCCACGGCTCCGGAGCTTCCCCCTGCCCACACCCCATCTCTGCCAGTGAAGGGGCTTCTAGTGTGTGGGAACTTTTCCTCCTTCACAGCTCCCTCCCAGAGGTGCAGGTCCTGTCCCCATTCTTTGTTTCTGTTTTTTGTTTTTTCTTTTGCCCTTCCCAGGTACGTGGGGAGTTGCTTGCCTTTTGGGAAGTCTGAGGTTGTCTGCAGTTGTTCAGTAGGTGTTTTGTAGGAGCCGTTCCACATGTAGATTTTTTTTTTTTTTTTTTTTTTTTTTTTGCGGTACGCGGGCCTCTCACTGTCATGGCCTCTCCCGTTGCGGAGCACAGGCTCCGGACGCGCAGGCGCAGCGGCCATGGCTCACGGGCCCAGCCGCTCCGTGGCATGTGGGATCTTCCCGGACCGGGGCACGAACCTGCGTCCCCTGCCTCGGTAGGCGGACTCTCAACCGCTGCGCCGCCGGGGAAGCCCGTAGATGTGTCTCCGATG
Organism: Kogia breviceps; assembly: GCF_026419965.1. Classification (NCBI taxonomy): domain Eukaryota; kingdom Metazoa; phylum Chordata; class Mammalia; order Artiodactyla; family Physeteridae; genus Kogia; species Kogia breviceps. Next base: position 1,476,181 of record NC_081322.1, read on the forward strand.
TTACGTTTGGGGAGGAAGGTGACGTCCACGTCTTACTCCTCTGCCGCCATCTTGAAGGTCCTCCATGTGATCTTAATTACAATTGCAAGTCAGGGTAAGAAATGGGATCTAGCTCTGAGTGTATATGTCCAAGAGAAAATAGAAATAGGCTTGATTAACATAGAGCATTGATTCTGCCACAATCTTGTTGAATTTCTGTCACCTCATTAATAAAATGGAGCCATTGATAACCTACCACACAGGGTATAGTTTGTGAATGCTGTAATTTATGTAAGCAACAATTGAGTTCCTGGTACATTTTCTCATATTTGAAAAATCCTACCTCCCCACCCCCCGCCTTCTCTTTGTCTCTCTCTTCCTTCTTCTCAACCCCACCTTTCTTTATAAAAGTAACTTCAGCCTTGCCCTTCACATTAGTGAAGTTAGAACTTCCTCTTTTACTGTACATCATATGATCAGTGGCATTAGACAATAGCTGATTATAGCTCAAATATTCATATTTGTTTTTGCCACTCTCTTGGTGTCTGTCTCTCTTCCTTTAGCTACACTTAATCCAGAAGTCTTGTTAATTTCTATCAGACTAACTAGGCTTCACATGCTTACTGCAGCCTTCTGATGTATGGACACTGGAGATGAAGATCTTTCTGATGGTGGTCTTAGAGTTTTGGATTTTGCCCTCATCAAAAATCATTAGAGTCCTGGAACACAAACTGTCTATAATTGAATTCAGCAAGAATTTTATTAATTTATAACCCAAACACTGAAGGTAAGGATCTTACCCTGATCACCACTCCAGATATGTCAGGCACCTCCCAGTGATAGGCTGCAAGAAATTATCGTCTTTTCCCAGGGTAGGTACCAATGTGTCAACCTCCTTAAACTAATGCATCATGGTAATCAGTGCTTTTAAAAATAGTGAATGCTGCATAATGGAGACACAGAGACACTGGGATGTCTAGCAGTGCTTCACCCTAATTGTCATGCAACTGAAAGCCTGGGACCCCCCAACAGCTGGAAGCTGCTGCCATGGAAACCTTAATGTTCCGTCATCTGACAGATTAAAAGTTGAGACTATTAATGGCCTCAACAGTAGTTTGCATGTTTCATTAGTAAACAATGCCATTACTCTAGGGTTCAGGGGAACTGGATTTTTGAATGATGTTTTTTTATTCTCTATTAAAATAGTCCAAGCATAATTTGGATGGTATAACAAAAGAAAGAGAACAACTGAGGCAAAATTATGACATTTCAGCAGATCAATTCTTCCTCTTTTCCTTGACCTTCTCCTGCTGGCTGTTTAACTGAGCACAGGTGAGGGTGAAAGGATGGGCAGGAAATGAGGGAGAAGCCAATTTCAGCTTCCTTTCTATTCCAGTATAGGCTCTTTATGAATCCCAGGCCCCTCTGTTTAGGAAGAAGCATAATTAGTGGAGTGTTTGGAACACTGAGGGCACAACCTATTTACCGGGCCATAAAATAAACTCACAGAGTCTCAGCCAGCATTTATTAAAAACGGAATGGAAGGGACTTCCCTGGTGATGCAGTGGTTAAGAATTCTCCTGCCAATGCAGGGGACACAGGTTTGAGCCCTGGTCCAGGAAGATCCCACATGCCACGGAGCAACTGAGCCCGTGCGCCACAACTACCGAGCCTGCGCTCTAGAGCCCAAGAGCCACAACTACTGAGCCCGTGCGCCACAACTACTGAAGCCCGCGCGCCTAGAGCCCGTGCTCTGCAACAAGAGAAGCCACCGCAGTGAGAAGCCCGCGCACCGCAACGAAGGGTAACCCCCACTTGCCGCAACTAGAGAGAGCCCGCGCGCAGCAGTGAAGACCCAGCGCAGCCAAGAATAAATAATAAATTAATTAATTAAAAGAAAGAAACACAGAATGAAATAGAATAAAAAAGAAAACACTGAGAGGTGTTGCCCACCGTTAGGGTAAGCATCACTTTTAAAACTCTTGCTACTGGTTTACAACGTAAAGTTACCTCCTAGTGCTTTTTCTTGTTCTGGGTCAGATGGTGGAGTAGGAAAAGACCCTGAGCTCACCCCCTCCCACGGACACAACAAAACTACAACCACACATAGAGCGACTACCTCTGAGAGCAGCCTGAAGACAAGCAGAACAGATTTTCTACAACTAGGGCAATAAAGACAAGACAGCGTCAGGACCGGTAGGAAGGACAGAGATGTAGTCGAGTCAGAAGACACACCCTGGGTGCAGTGACCCACAGGTAGGAGGGATCTCACAACTACAGCTGCAAGGTACTCTGGCGATCACCACTTCAAAGCTCTACTCATTTTAACAGATTTCATTGGCACAGCTCTGGGTGGCAATCCGGTTATTGGAAAATGTGCTCAGCCAGAAGGGACCATGTCCAAGCAGCTGTGGCAGAGTTACAGATCTGTGGTTTCATGTTAGTTACCTTGTAGTTACTGTGTAATTAATGCCGCTTGATGTATGTTACCAAAAATAAATATACCTACCCCAGGTAGGTATAGATGTAGTATTTTTTTGTATAAAAAAATTTTTTTTTTATAAAAATTTTTTTGTATAATTGGATTTCCTAATACTGATGTTTGTCATCCTCACAGAAAGTGTATTGGTTTTTTTTTTTTAAAGAAAGTGTATTTGAAAATAAAGTCAGATGGAAAAATTTTTTTTAAATAAATAAATAAATAAAAATAAATAAAATAGCTAAGCAATACAAACAAGAAAGATATAAAATATAATGTCAAAAACATAAAATGTCTGGGGGGGGACAGTAAAAAAGTAGTGCTTTTAGAATACACTTGAACTTAAGTGACCATCAATTTAAAATAAACTGTTGTATGTATATAACAGTCTATTGTGGAACCTCATGGTAACCACAGACCAAAAACCTATAACAGATACACAAAAAATAAAGAGGAGGAATACAAACAACTCGAGAACGCCATCAAATCACAAGGGAAGAGAAAAAGAGAAGAAGAAAGGAACAGAATAACGACAAAAACAAGCAGAAAACAATAGCAAAATGGGAACAAGTTACTCTCAATACCTATTAATAATTACTTTAAGATGTGAGATATATAGATAGATATACACTCACACTTACATATATTACTCAGCCATAAAAAAGAATGAAATCTTGCCATTGCGAAGACGTGGGTGGGCTTTGGAGGGGATCATGCTAAGTGAAATAAGTCAGACAGAGAAAGACAAGTACCATATGATCTCACTTATATATGTGGAATCTGAAAAAAATGAAACAAAGGAACAAACAAATAAAACAGAAATAGAGTTATAGACACAGAGAACAAACTGGTGGTTGCCAGAGGAGAGAAGGGTGCTGGACTGAGTGAAATAGTTGAAGGGGATTAAGAGATACAAACTTTTGGGCTTCCCTGGTGGCGCAGTGGTTAAGAATCCACCTGCCAGTGCAGGTAATAACAGGTTTGAGCCCTGGTCCGGGAAGATCCCACATGCCGCGGAGCAGCTAAGCCCGTGGGCCACAACTACTGAAGCCCACGCGCCCTAGAGCCCGTGAGCCACAAAAAGAGAAGCCACCGCAATGAGAAGCCTGCACGCCACAATGAAGAGTAGCCCCCGCTCGCCACAACTGGAGAAAGCCTGCGGGCAGCAATGAAGACCCAACACAGCCATATATAAATAAATACATACATATATGAATTTATATTTTTAAAAAGATACAAACTTTCAGTTATGAAATAAACAAGTCAGGGATGTAATGTACAGCACAGGAAATATAGTCAATAACATTGTAATATCTTTGTATGGTGGTGGATGGTAACTAGACTTAATGATGATCATTTTGTAATGCATATAAATGTTGAATCACTTTGTTGTACACCTGAAACTAATATAGGTCAACTCTACTTCAATAAAAAAATAAAAATAATAAAAGTTACTTCCTATTATGAATCATAATCAAAAATGTTTGAAAAACATGGCTATAGTGCATGATTCAGAGCTCAGGCTATGTATGAACCTAGACTGTCTGGATCTGAATCCTGATTTTACAACCTTCCAGCTATAGAAACAAATCATTTAACCTCTCTATGCCTCTGTTTGCTTATCTGTAACACAGGAATGATAACGGTAGACCCATAAGGTTGTTGTAAAGAGGAAATAAACCATCTAAAGCACTCAGAATATGTTTGGCACATAGAAAGTAATCAAATGAGTCAGCTATTGAAAATGCATCATCAGTTACCTAGAGGAATTACTGGACATGTTCATATTTATATTTGAAAAATAGGGCTAATTCTTACCAGGTTAGAAAAGCATCATTATAAAGTATCCTGTTAGACCACATGGTGCAGCACTCTATATACCTCTTCATACCATTATGCAGGTTTTATTCCTGTCTCTTGAAACCAGAATCATAATGGGGTTGTACTGCATCACGAGGTCCTTAGAGAAATATTTTTATAGACAAATCCAAATAGTAAGGCTCGGGGGTTTTTTTGTTTGTTTGTTTGTTTGCTAAGAAACAACAAAGTTTTTAGTGCAGTTTCTCCTTAAAGGCTGCCTCCTATCTGAGTGGACCACTGGGTACCATTTACTACATCAAAACATTAATCCACGAAATGGTGCCTGAAAGGTCAATGCAGCCTCTGGAAATGACCGACCTGCTCCTCGAGGCCAGTCCTGGGAGAACTGCGTGTTCTGAATCAGACATGGGGCACTGCCGGGGAAACCCAGTCGGAGGAAAGCAATGTGAGGTCGCAGACGCAGATGTTTGGGGTCTACCGCTTTATGGCACCTTCGGGTTCTGCGTCTAGGGGTTGCCTCATTTCCTTAAAGTAAAATATGTCTAGATGATCCCCAGTGTGATCTGTTAACTGACTGAAACTTTGCTACATGGAACTTATTTGGGTCGGAGGGGTTCCGAAGACTAAAACGTGATGATCGTTTTGTGTGTTTGAAGTTCTTTACCTTCACCCAACCCCCAAACAGGGGTGAATTGACTCAAAAGCACAATTGCATTTTAACTTCCGTAGGTGTTTCAGTTCAGTACAAATCCAGGGAACTGAGGCTCAGAGAAGTTGAAAGGGGAAGGGGTTTATAAGAATTACAGCTGCTATTTCCTAAGCACGTACTAGGTACCAGGCACTGTACTGAACACTTTAGATACATGAATGGATTGAATTCCAAACCATGGCTCTGTCATGTGGGCATTACTACTCCTCTTTTCCAGATAAGGAAATTAAGGCTTTGAAGAATTAGTGAATAATTTACCAAAGATGCTAAAGCCAGTCATTAGGCTGGAACTCTCCCTTCGATGACTGATCACAGAGACCTTCAGTGCATCGACTCCGTTGCTTTTTCACTCTCCAGCACTTAACCTCCCTGTGTCCTCACTTCTCTCCTAAAATGCTGGGCTACCTTTTTGAAAATCGCTCTTTTACGAAAGCCCTTACTCCTGCTTCCTTCCCTCTAACGTATTCACCTGGGGAGACGCCAACCCTGGTTAAACACAACTTCGGCCTCTGCTCCCAGGCTGTGTTTGAGCAGCTGTCCCTCATCCCACACGTCCAGTTCTTGCATATCATCTCTGTCGATCCTACTCCAGGCCATCACTGCCACGTGAGCCTAAGCCACCGGCATCTCAACTGCTGCCGTGGCCGCCATCTCCTTGCTTCCACTCTTGCTTCCTGTGCTACCCCCTGAACGGGAACTGGAGCGGTCTTTTAAACTACTATTCTGATTACCACCTCCCTGTGCATCGAGCCCTCCGGTGTTGAATAAAACCATAGAGTACCAAACAACGCGTGAGGCCCCACGTGACCAAGCCCCTGTGTGCTTTTTTCTTTTTCTTTGTTAGACCTATAAATTGTATTCCTTTTTATTTATTTATTTTTTTAAACATCTTTATTGGAGCATTTTTGTTTGTTTGTTTTGCGGTACGCGGGCCTCTCACTGTTGTGGCCTCTCCCTTTGCGGAGCACAGGCTCCGGACGCGCAGGCGCAGCGGCCACGGCTCACGGGCCCAGCCGCTCCGCGGCACGTGGGATCCTCCCGGACCGGGGCACGAACCCGCGTCCACTGCATCGGCAGGCGGACTCTCAACCACTGCGCCACCAGGGAAGCCCTATTGGAGCATTTTGACCTCAGCTCAGATTGTACTTCACGTTGCTCGCTATGGCCGCGTTCCACCGGCCTTCTCTTTGTTCCTCGGACACTCAGAGCTTGCACCGGCCTCAGGATCTTCGCAATCCTCTTCCCTCTCCCTGACAGCTCTTTCCCCAGACCGCCCCATACCCAGCTCCTTCTTGTCATTCAAGTCTCAGATCTCACCTCCTCTGAGAAGCCTGCCCTGCATACTCCGTTTAAGGGGCTTTTCACCATAAAGAGGCGAGAGCTGGTGGCTGAGCTCAGGTTTTCTAGCTCCTTTCCTCACGTGTTTCCCGTTACCTGGTGCCAGCTCCAGACTGTGTTCTCCTGAAGCGTAGTGTACTCATCCTGGACCAAATCTTTCAAATCATCATTTTGATCAGGGATTATGAAATTCCAGTAGCCCGAGGGCAGAACTTCCTTCTGCAACCTCTCTGTTGTGTGCTGAAGGGCTGACAGCTCCCTGGAGGCAGGTTGGCTCTCAGCCAGCTCCCCGCCCCACTGACAGACAGACAGCTTCAGGGAGCAGCTGTGCCAACACGTGTAAATACTGTCCCCAGCGCTGTGCGCAGGAGAAACTTCGTGCCCCACTGATGTATCTGTGTTGTTTATATCCACACAGTCAACTGTTAAGTCATAATGACCAGTCGCACACTTGATGTTTGTGTGTACATAACTGAAAATGAATGCTGCCTTTTACTGAAATTCTCTGCTGGGTGATTTTACATGTATTATCCCTAAGGTGCGGAGAAATGAAAAGACATATTTAAGTTGCCATCGGAGTGATGCCAGAGCCTGTGTTCTTTCTGGAACGTCATGCTGCCTTTAAAATAATACAGGAAATACTTGGAAAGCACACTTACTAAAAATAATCTTTGTTTGCGTAAGTTATTCATAACACACTGTAATATAAAAAGATGTGTTGTATGACAGTTTCTGTCAATCTATATTTGCATATGAAAAGTATGTAAGGATATACAATAAAGAGTTTAAAGAGGCAGAAATAATTACATAAATAAATAAAATAATATATGTATTGGATGAGATGCCCTTTAGGTATAATTTGCAAGTCAAGCTTTTTATCTCTCTTTTCCATCCCTCTCCTCTGACATTAACCAACCCTAAGGTTTCTACCTGTTTCTTAAGTTAGTCAGTGTGTAAACCTCACAAATGTATTATTTGATATGACCCACTCTAAAGTATTATGTGGTGGAGGAGAAAGGTAGCAGGCTTTTATTTTTTTAGGGAAATAAATCTTAGTTGTATTGAGCAGGGACTTTGACAGGAGGGCAGGGACTTAATGAGAGCTTCACCATAAGATCCCTCAGATAAATTTATGTCCCGACCACATCAATGGCCACCTGCTTCTACTTATGTGCTTACTGACTCCGTTAAAGCTGATGTTCCCACGACCTTGTCTGAGTCCTGTTACATCAGCAGCACCTGAGCCCGGAGCAGTATTTCGCACGTGAAAGTAACTAGCCCTATTAAGGATTAACTCTGTCTCTTAGTTTCACTAAAACAGATTCTCACTAGAACTGGCCGCTTCAGATCTAATATCAGGTAACAATTTTGGTGTGTCTCGTAGCTGTTAGACATCCGAATAAATGTTCTCCTTAACGTTACTTCTCAGTGCCTTTTGAGTACAAAAAATTATTTAGAGCTAGGTAGGAAAAGTCCACGACTTTCTGTTTTTTCTTTCCTGACTGCATTGCCTTGCCACCTGGTCATGCTTTCCAAAGGCTGCTTTCTGTATCTTTTGGGCGATAATCACAACCCATTATCATTTTCTTGGCATGGCTTTTATTTGCTGGGGAAGCTATTCAAAAGCTTCCACACCCTCCTCGGTGACCCAGATAGGTAGAAGAATACTCATCTCTCTGCAGGGCCCATTACCAAGACAGCAGTCGTGCAGCATTGATTAGTAGGATGGATAGAGTGGCGTTTTAAAATTCAATGGCAAATGTCAGAATCCTTTCACTTTAAAACCCCCTTTTTAAAAAAATGATCTGTAGAAACTTCTAAGACTCCATGGTAGAGCTTGTGCCAGGATAGACATGAAACTTTAACAAAATCGACTAAACACCAAAAAGTGGACAGGAAAAAGAGCGTTTCCATTTTTATCTTCCTACTTGAAGTTGAATTAAATTATCTTGATGACCCTCCAATTCTAATTTGGTAATAGATCTGAGTATGTTTTGTTTTCTGTGTCGTGTACTTATGGTCTCAGCTTGGTAACTGCCCTTCTCTGCCCGGCTCTGTATTGCTGGGGCTGGTTGTCTGCAAACTGCATTGTCCAGGCTCCCTTGCTGCATGCCTTCCAGCCAGGTTCGGCACTGGTGGGAGACCAGGAGTCCAGAGGTAGACACTTCTGCCTCTGGCACCAGCTCCATGGCAAAGACTGCCAGTTGCCGGGAGATTCTGGGGCTGGGAGGAGGAGACTGAGGGTTTTCTGGCGGTACGCGGGCCTCTCACTGCTGGGGCCTCTCCCATTGCGGAGCACAGGCTCCGGACGCGCAGGCTCAGCGGCCACGGCTCACGGGCCCAGCCGCTCCGCGGCACGTGGGATCTTCCCGGACCGGGGCACGAACCCGCGTCCCCTGCGTCGGCAGGCGGACTCTCAACCGCTGCGCCACCAGGGAAGCCCTGCCTGTGAGGTTGTTTTGCGATACGCGGGCCTCTCACTGCTGTGGCCTCTCCCGTTGCGGAGCACAGGCTCCGGACGCGCAGGCGCAGCAGCCACGGCTCACGGGCCCAGCCGCTCCGCGGCACGTGGGATCCTCCCAGACCGGGGCGCGAACCCGCGTCCCCCGCATCGGCGGGCGGACTCCCAACCGCTGCGCCACCGGGGAAGCCCTCACGGTGGCTTTAATACTGGCAGCAGTGGTACCAAGGCAGCAGGTGCGAGCTGGTGGGTGCCAGGTCAGGGAACAGCAGCTTCCTAGTCTCCAGATATCCCTCTTCTATCTTTTTTCCTCCTCTAATCCTGCCCACAGCTTCGTAGTCAATTCCTTCTATTTGGAATGTATCGTATAGTTTGTTTTCCTGACTGGATTCCGACGGATACCTTTCTGAACAAGCTATTTCAACCTTGAAGTATCAGTACATTGATTTTGGACTTTAAAGATTCAATGGTCTTATGTTTTGTTTCTAATCATCGCTGAACGGGGCTTCCGTTTAAACATTTGTAGCAGAAAACAATAGCAAATAATAGTAAATGATGACAAAAATTGCTGACATTTATTTATCATTTACTGTACGCTCAATGCTGGTCTCCGTCCTTCACGTCTTATGTAGTCCTCACAATAACTCCGTGAGATACAGAGGACTATCTTTATCCCCTTTGAGGAAAATGAGGCAGAGAAGTCACGTAGATTGTCAGTGTTCATCACCGGCCCATGAGGAGGGCTCGGCTTTGACCCAGGACCTCCTGACTCTGTAGCCCGAGCCCTTATTCATTATGGAGTATTGCCCCCGGGGGCTCTCTATTCTAACTGAATCTACTTCTATACTGTAGACCAGGAAGTCTTTGCCGGCCAGTCTTTTAGGAGAGGTTTTGCAGATAGGCTCCCGGAGGCCACTTCAGGAGTTGATAGTCCTAGAAGTGATGCAGTGTCCACTCTAGTCAGTTGTAGATTGTGAGCTCCCTCAGGGCCGGAAACAATTTCCTGCCTTGTTCATCACTTTATCCCCAGCACCTAGAATAGTTTCTGCCACATTTGAAGCTCTGTTAAATATGTTTATACAGTGAACAATAAATTGTATACATAAAACGAATTGTACATACAATATACAGTAAGTCAGTGAATCTAAGCCTGCATGGGCTTGGATGGGGTTAATATCCCACAGCCAGATAACCCTCTTTCTTGTTGCTAAATATCAATACTTCCACTTGGCAAGAGACGCAGGCAACAGATAGGCAAAGAAGATTGTGAGGTTTTTGTTTTTCAGCCAGAATACAACATAATCTAGACTCAGGAGAGTAAGTACATTTTCATGAAGGCAAAGATATGGCCTGAGAACACCAGGGAGGAAAGATAGGACATTATGTTATGATTAAGGACTATATATGATGGTTTCTTATAAGTCTATATCGACAAATTAAGGAGAGGAAATAAGATATCATAGAAATATGGCAGGTCCTTGGGGTCGAAGAGGCAATAAAGAGCAAACTACAGAACCCCATCTATTTCCCTTAGAAGGAACGTTTACGTCAAGAGCAAGTACAATGAAGGCTTGAGCCTTTGCTTGTAAGGGTCAACAATATCATGAAAGAAGTAGTAAGGTACTTTGGGGAGGGAGGCACTGACACTGCCTTGGGAGAGAGGGAGGTGGATGGGATAGAGACAGGACACTAAGCATCATGTTCCATTGAGCTAGCCATCTCAGGTCAGTTCAGGCTCTGTTCTAAGAACTTTGCCAGCAAAGGGGCATGTGGAGATCCTGAGTAAGGCCAGTTTGTTCAGTGGTCTTCTGTGGGAAAAAAAAAAAAAAAAAGAAGGGGATGATAATATTTGATCTGTGGCTGAAAGTGGAGGGAATGTTTAAGATTCCTGGAAGAAGAGCATGAATCCATCAAGATTGCAATTCAGCTTCATCAAATTGGAAGGTAGCAGCATATCGAAGTTGGGTCAGTGGTCAGCCTACCCCAGATATAGGCAAAAGGGGTACACTGTGTATAGGGAGGGTTAAAAACAATAATAAACAATAAGAAAACAATAATAAAATAAGTAATAATAAATAATAATATAATAATAGTAAATAATAATAATAAAACAATAATAAAGCCAATTGAAAGTTGGTCTGCTATTTATTTTCAGTGTGAACCTTCAAGTCTAAACACTCTCGATAGAAAAACACTCCTCCTTGATAAAATCTTTTGTTGGTTTTTGTTGGTTTAAGATCTAACAAGTACAGCAGTCGCTGTTGTGTTTAATATATACATACTTCAGATTAGCTCCTTTTTTTTTCTTTTTTTTTTTTTTTTGCGGTATGCGGGCCTCTCACTGTTGTGGCCTCTCCCGTTGCGGAGCACAGGCTCCGGACGTGCAGGCTCAGCGGCCACGGCTCACGGGCCCAGCCGCTCCGCGGCACGTGGGATCTTCCCGGACCAGGGCACGAACCCGTGTCTCCTGCATCGGCAGGCGGATTCTCAACCACTGCGCCACCAGGGAAGCCCTGATTAGCTCCTTTTTAAAACTGTGTTCTTCAGTGAGCATTTTACTCCACCTGGAAGGCAGTGTAGAGAACTGCCAGATGTGAAGTTGCCCCCGACACAGGGGACTCAGCCGCATGTATTTGTTCTAAGTGTGAGTCTGTAATGATTCAGAATCACTGTGGCTCCCTCCTGCCTCCCTCCTGCCTCCCGAGTTTGTATCTTCACATATTACTGCGTTTAAGCTGTAGATTTTAAGTCATGGTTGTAAATACAATGAAAGAGAACTTAAGTCACTTTAATTCTGTCATTTTATGTGACCGCTTGGAGTTTTTGTGTTCACAGTTTTAAAATTTCCAGGAGCTAAACCTCAGAAACGGAAACTGTGCTGTGAACTCTTCATGACTGTGATAAACCAACATAGGTATTTTTTTCCTTTCTTTTCCAAAAAGTGTCTTGAGAACCGTGAGGGCAGTGAGACAGTAAACCGTTAATGTCTTCCTTTTTCGTTTTGTAATATATATTCATTCATTCATCTCTGGTATGGTTGTGTCTACTAAGGTCAATAAAAAAATCTCACAGTCTGCATTTTCTTTCTGGACATTACTCATCTCCTGGTCATAGTTATTACTGAAAATAATTTTGTCATGTAGAGGAAAAATATTCTTCTCTGTCGGCTATACTAGAGATGTCACTGATTGGATGTATATGGGTTGCTGTGAGTGTGTGTGTGGCAGACTTCTCCAAATTGTGGTTGCAGACGAAGCCCATGGGACTCTGGGTAAGAGAGAAGCTATCGGTTAAGTGCATCTTCTGCTTTTTAACCAACTCCCTTAGTAGGCAGGGAAGGAGAGCGGCACTGACCTGTATCTTGGACCTTCCTCTGTGTCTCATGAACTTCTTAATGATCTATCCACTTACAACATCCTGGTGAATACTTTTACGTTTCCTGTGTGGTGTATAGCATTTCATCCAGAGTGACTTTGTTCCGATGGATATAATGTAACGTTAGTAGTATATTCCTTTGCATTTTTCAGAGCCAATGAGTGAAGGACATGAGCTAGGGGTGGGCCCTCAGTGAAGGTTTTTTGAGTTGGACATCTGTTAGAAGCTAATAATATGCTTATTAATCATCTGCACTTTCCAGTGCTGGGAAGGAAATGCTGAAGGAAAGAAAAAAGGTTTTCCTTTAGTCAAGTAAACATTGGCATAGTAACCAGCAGCCTCCATATTTACCTTCTCTTCAGGCTTTAAACTTCCAGGTCAAAGTTCTTATATTTTATTGCGGAATAAAGCAAGGTTAATAAAAATGAATTTGTCACATATAACTTTTTCAAGAAACTGAAAAAATGTAAGCACATCTTTATCTGATATCCGAATCAGAGTTTGGCAAGTATGATGGGAAGAAAGAAGTTTAATATAGGAATTCCTGGGCTTCCCTGGTGGCGCAGTGGTTGAGAGTCCGCCTGCCGATGCAGGGGACGCGGGTTCGTGCCCCGGTCCGGGAGGATCCCACGTGCCGCGGAGCGGCTGGGCCCGTGAGCTGTGGCCGCTGGGCCTGTGCGTCCGGAGACTGCGCTCCGCAATGGGGGAGGCCGCGGCGGTGGGAGGCCCGCGTACCACACACACACACACAAAAATATATATATATATAGGAATTCCTGTATTAGTGGTTTCTTCTGGTCACTGGTCACGCTGGTCTCCTCCTTGTAGGCAAGTGACATGACATCACATAGGTAAGTGATTCCAGTGTGTAACGGCGGCAGGACTCGGAGCTAGCGCAGCTCTCCCCTCACAGGAGGAGGCCAGCAGGACTCGGTTATCAGAATGATCCGGTCCGCACCCTCCTCCCTGGGTACCGTTTGGGTGGGCACCGCTGAGACCTGACTCTGTGATGCCGGTTTTTCAAGTTTTCTTGGCTAACCGGCCTCCCTTCTGGGTGACGCCATGTTTCCTTTAATAGGTAGTCTTTAATCAGGTGACCATCCTTTTGATTCTGGAATTTTCCCCCCACTAAAGATTGTCTGAATCTGAGCCATTTTGTACTGATTTTATAATTTTACCCTCAGAGGGATAATTATTTTCTGGCAATTTATGATGACATACCGGCTACAGAGACCATAAGGAAGTTCACCAGTCAACTGAGGGTTTAGCAATCTCTCTTCAGTGCATTCACTTCTGAATTTATAGACAAGCACAAAGAATTTGGAAAGGGTTCGGAGGAAAGTCATGAAGATGAATAATGAATTTGAGAATGACTCATGGGGAAAGATCAAAAGTACTGAGGGAGAGAAAGCTGAAGGTGAATTTAATAATAGTTTCCAAAAATACTGCATGGTTAAACATAAGAGAACAAATTATTTTGCAACATGAGAGAGTTAGGCCTGACAGAAAGGAGAACTTCCTTATGGTGAGAAATGTGAACAATGCATAGGCTGCAAAAAAAAGGATTGGAAATCTGCCCTGCAGAGTTTGAAAAATGGATCTATTTTCACTTATTATAGACTTTAGTCCTTTCTGAAGGCAGAGAAATGGGCCACATAGCATTTCAATTTTTTTCCAGATCTGAGATTCATGGATTAACTGGCTCAGGAAGAGAGTAATGAATCCTTCCATGGTTAAGTGAACCAAGAGCTTCTGGTGGTGATCCAAGTTAAATTTCAAAGAAATTCCTTTTTTAGTGCACTGGTTTTAACTTCTTTTTAGCAAAAGAACTCTTTGAGATACTGATATAACCATAGACTCCATCACACACCCATATGTGCGCACACACCACATTTTACATACAATTTCCAGGGAGTCATTGGCTCCCCATGACGTATTCAAGGAGCCCTTCAAGGGTCTAGGGACCCAAGTTAAAAAACCTCTTTCTAGTGGAAATTTATTCTTGTCCCAGAGACAATCCCATTTTTCTCTTTATAGAACAATTTGTTCTGGAGTCTTCTCCGTATCATAAATTACCTCCACACCACAGGGAATGTATGACTTGCATACTTTTTTTTCTTTCTCATTTTCTTCTTTTTTTGTTCTCTCTTCTAATTGTTTCTCTTCCTCTGACTGTTTCCCACCCTTTTCCAGTTTTCTCTTTGTTCCTTCCTCTTGGTCAAGGTTTATTAGTGGCCCCAGGACATAAGGTACCAACTTTAAAAGGTTGATTATTTAATCCCAGAATCTAATTTAAATTAACATACAAGTTAAACAAAGATCCCTTAATTCCATTTGCATTAGTTGGGCAAAGTCCGAATGTCACTCACACTTTATAGTTACTTGTAAAGGAAGAGCTAATGGTAAGCACAGACTGTAGAATGTGGAAATGACCGCTGTGTTCCTGAGATCTGACTTAGAAAAATCTGGAAAGTCCCCTTTTATGGTTGGGGACAGAGGCACTTAGGGAAAGCAAATTTCTCAAACCTCTCTGCTTGATTGGAATCAATTTCCCTTAAAAAAGGTTTCCCTGAAAACAATCTTATGGTTACCAAAGGGGTTGGGGGTAGGATAAATTAAGAGTTTGGGATTAACAGATACACACTACTATATAAAAAGTAGATAAACAACAGGGACCTACTGTATAGCACAGGGAACTATATTCAATATCCTGTAATAACCTATAATGGAAGAGAATCTGAAAAAGAATATATATATATATATATATATGACTGAATCACTTTGCTGTACACTTCAAACTAACAACATTGTAAGTCAACTATACTTCAATTTGAAAAAAAAAAAGGTTTCTATGAGAAGTCAAGGGGAGATGAGATTAGGGTGCACTTTTTTCCTTTTCTTACCCAAGAATGAAATTATGTGAGGATAAGGATAAGGATAAGTGTGTCTCCTCATGTTACTTTGCAAAATTTCCAATTGTATGCAGCCCTTTCTTTCTCCTTTGCTGATTTCTCTTTGAGGAGCTGTTGTAGAAGCCCTTTCCCTGGGAATAATGGACAACACATTTATATGATACTTAATCAGAAGGCTGTTATGCAACTCATCTTTCCCAACTTTGTAACGTTCTAGTGTCTCCAGGTCAAAGGTGTTCTCAGTCCTGGGATTCAGTTTAAAGAAAATCTTGCTATAAAATAAACTCCTTGGAAGTCTGAGTATTATTCATATATGAGATACATAAGAGAAAATAAGACCAGTAGACATACTTGGAAGATTTTCTCCTACTTTTAACTTAAAAACATCACCCCCCCCAAAAAAAAGTCGAAGATTTAAATATTAACTTGAAGTCTTGACCAAGCGCCTGTTTTGAACCACGAGAAACAAAGAAAAAATAAACTATGCTTTTCTTTTAAGCAAAGAGCTTGATTTACACAGGAACCATTCTCTGAATGTGTACTCAGATAATTTAATCTAAAGGTGGCGAAGTCAACAGAACGGCATTTCTTATTGGCAAAATTCTACTTACTGAGATACCGTACCGAATTTTAAAAATTATTATCTTTTAAAATTGAAGTCTAATTGACATATAACATTATATTAGTTTCAGGTGTACAGCATAATGATTCGATATTTGTATATATTTTGAAATGATCACCATAATAATCTGTTTAACATGCATCACCATACAGCCATACTACATTTTAAAAGTGAGCATCAGGTCAATTGGGGCTTGAATATCCCATTTGTTAAATATTTGTTAAATATTTACTATATATCCCATGGTTACGGACAACATGAATTCCATAGCTGACTATTTTCCCCTTCTAGCTAAGGCTACCACCGAGGCATCCAGTACTTAATGTGTGGTTTCCCTTACTTCTGTGCAGAACCTTGAGGCCTGCATTTCTGTGAACTAACTCTCCTGGGCTTTTCTTTCCCTTCCCATCAAATTTGCTCTGATTTCTTTATCCTTAAAAAAAATCTCATTGTGCTACATTTAAGTGCATAAACTACCTCAGATCTGTTTTATACTAGGGTAGGTCATTAAGAAACAACAGACACGGGCTTCCCTGGTGGCACAGTGGTTGAGGGTCCGCCTGCTGATGCAGGGGACACGGGTTCGTGCCCCGGTCCGGGAGGATCCCATATGCCGTGGAGCGGCTGGGCCCGTGAGCCATGGCCATGGAGCCTGTGCTCCGCAACGGGAGAGGCCGCAACAGTGAGAGGCCCACATACCGCAAAAAAAAAGAAAAAAAGAAAAAAAAAAAAAAAAAAAAAAAAAAAACAGACACTTTTCTAGTGGTATAATCTTGAAACTTAAAGTTCAGGAGGAAATCAACACCTTTGAAAAATGGATGAGTTGACAACAAGTCATTCTTTTTCAGAAAGAGTTTATCTGCTCTGATTCAAAGTCAATTGGACCACGCTAAAGTTTCTGCATAGCTCTCCACAATTAAACCCACAGCAAAGACAGGCGCTTAAATAAACGATATTTTGCCAAGTCCAGATTTATGTCACACCTATGTGTATGTTTGACAGAACATCATCTATAAGTTAATTATACAGAATTTGCAACAAAATCCCATGTTTTTTCATTTCTTAGGATTCTAGGTCTGAATGGTCTAAAATATGGAAGCCATATGCCATATGCTAGATCTTAAATATTGCCCCATGGAAATTGCAGAATTCTTTTTGTTAGCACACTTAAGTATCCTTGTTGCCATTTCTGATGGAGCTCTCCAGGTTTTTAGAGCCACTACTCTGCTTCTGGAAAGTCTGGACAATCCCTTGGAGAAAACACAGCGGGATGGTTGAGGAGAGAGCCCAGCTACACAGCTATAGTTAAAGCAATTATAAGTTTGGAGACTGGTTAAACTTTAAAAATAAGCCTTTGCTAAAACACATAATCTCTTCCAGTTTCTGAAATCTTTTGGTAGAATCTTAGAAATACCTTTTCCCATTATGTTCTGTCTTTTCCTTTAAAGAATACATTCAATGAACTGAGCTCTGGAAAATATAGGTGCCAGATAAGATCACAAAGAGAAGTAACCCAAGCCTCCATCCAGATAAGAAAAATGAATAACCCTACCTTGCTCTTCCCCTGACAGTGTGTATGGTGGTGGTAAGACAGCAGAGTGCAGGGAAATAAAGCAGAAGTACTGGAACCAGGGGACCTTGCTGGTGGGCTTGAAGGCTATGATACGATGACTATGTTTGAGAGCTCTGACACTACACAAATCGGAGGTTACAGTGGGCAGTTACTTCACCTCCATCTCCATTTCCTAATATGCAAACATGTCCCAATCTGGAAACAGTGTAACTGCCAATTAAATAAGGTCAAATGAAATACTGTGTGAAAAGCACCTGGTGAGTGCCTGGCGCATAATAATAATAAATGGTGACTATTATTATTGTTTATCATTTTAAACTGATTTTATTTTTCAGAATGCAAGATGTCCTTTTTCTGTGCCTGAATTTCAAAACTCTATTGGAAATAGTTACGCCAACAGTGATTTTACTTCCTTAAGGGAAGGTGCCGTTTATTCATATGTAGTTTTACTAATTTAGAGTGATTTTCTAGAAGGTCAATCATAATGATTAACAGTTCCGCATTACAGAATATATTAAAAGAATGCAGCGGGAGCACCTTTTTCACCCATGGCATATGCTTACAGATATTTGTATTGAAAAGAACAGACATAGTTGGGGAAAGATGCTCCCTCGAAGTCTTAATAGAGGTGATGGCTACTTGTAGCCAGGACCCTTTGGATGTGAAGGTGTTTGTTATTTTATAATTTTGACTAATTCTGTAATCTTAAAAATTTAATGATGTTTAAAAACTGTGGAGTTGGACTAGTGTCTAGGGCAAGACTCAGTGTTCTTGGAGTAACTGTGCCCTAAACGGGTAACTGACAAGCGTATTTTTGAGCCTCTCCCTCCCACCCTTTCCATTTTCTCCACTTTGTGCCCCTGCGTTCAGGGGTCTCTGCTTACCCTTGACATCGGGAAAGCTCCCTTTCTAGGCCTAATGAGAGGATCCCAGACTGAACTTTTGACCCTTTCTTTCCTCATCCAAGTCAAAATACACTTATTCAGGGTCCCGTTTCTTCAGAGCTCCTTTGATAGACTGATTTAAACTACAGTGCAAAATAGTCTGTAATAATTTTGCATGCTATAACTCCCAGATACAGTGTGCACTTGTAGAGCTATCATTAGTGTATTTATAAAATTTTATTTTTTTAGTAAATAAAAAAGAATATGCTTCATTTTGAAGTAATATTAGATTTACCAAGAAAAAAATGTTGCAAAAAAATACACAAAATTTCCATATACCCTTTGGTGAACTTACCCAAATTTTAACATGACCTATAACCATAGTACAATTATCAAGCCCAGGAAACTAATATTGATACAGTACTATTAATTAATCTACAGACTTTATTCAAATTTCACCTGCCGTCCCACTTACATTCTTTTCTGGTCCAGTATCCAGTCCACTTCCCATGTTGCATTTATTTTTACATCTGTAGTCTCTTCCAAACTGGGGCAGTTCCTTGGTTGCTCATAATCTTGACACTTTGAAAAATCTGGCCAGTTAGTTGATAGAATGTCTCTCAACTTGGGTTTTTCTGATACTTCCTCATAACTCAGGTTATACATTTTTCTTGAGAATACCACAGAAGTGATGTTTTGTTCTCAGTGTATCATACCGGGGGGTACATTGTGTCCATGTAACGTAATTAGCAGTGACCTTAATCTTCATCCCTTGGTTAAGGTGGTGTCTGCAGAGTTTCTCCACTGTTAACTTGCTATTATTCCCTTTGTAATTAATAAGTATGTTGTAGGAAGATACTTTGAGACTGCAAATATCCTGCTGCGTGTCTCATTTTTGCCCACTAATTTTAGCATCCAGCAATGATTCTTGCCTACAACAATTATTTCTGTAGTGTCTACCAGTTATTGCAGGCCCTTTCCATTTCACTTATTCTTTCACATTTATCAATTAGAATTTTACTGTGAAGAAGAGCAGTCCCTTCCCCATTTATTTATATATTAAATTATTTACTTATATCAGTATGGACTAATGGATGTTTGCTTTACTCTGTGGGCTATAATCCATTACTATTATTATTTATTTTTCAATACATAATTGAGCTCCCTCAGGAAGATGCCTTTGTGCTTTTAACATGCCTCTACTTTTTAAAAAATGTGCTTTCTTACTTTCTGGCATTCATAACATCCCTGCCCCAGCTTTGAAATCAGCAGTTTTCCCCCAAAGCACTGATTTGTTTTATTTGGATGATGTTTAGAAACCAAGGTCCTAGATGCTCTTATCTCTAGACCCTCCTATATACCTATAGCTATATATCTATATAAACTATTGAACTAAAAACTAATTTTTTGATTCCTATCCAACACCATAGGCAACTTCCTCACTCTTATTTGTAACTCCTATTTCTGTGAGAAATCGAGGTTTTCATTATCCAAAAAATATATATGTGCTAATAGAATGCATAAATATCGTTTCAGATTTTCTAACCTACCCCTGTGAAAACCAAATTTAATAGAGTGCAATATTTGTGTCCTTCTTTTATTTAACCACGCATACTTATAAAACTATTGTTTTCCGAAGGTTACTTAGGCTAGTCATTTTTTCACCAACTCCTTCACCGTAGTTCCATTATTCATTGGTAATACAGTTAACTCTGTTTGAACTCCGTTCCGGGCTCCCCCAATGTCCTGGTTGTTTTTGTTTATTTGTTTTTAGTTGTGTGAAACAGCATGGTTCTAAAAATTAGGAATACACAAAAAAGTTATTCTTTCCGCTTCGGCACTGTGGATAACCACGCCCATTGATGTTCCTGGTTGGTTCTTCTTATATTTCTTTTTGTATAGTTTATTTTCAGGAAAATAACACACTGTAGATTATCTTTTGTACTTTGCTTCTGTGCTTAGCAATATATCCTAAGAGTCACTCCCTGTCAGTTCATAGTTATTATCCTTACCCTTCATACGGTTACATAGTACTTCATTGCGTGGAGATGCCGTAGTTTATTCGAACCCTCTTTTATACATGGGGAAGTGCATGATAGCTCTGTTATATTTTGCCAAATTCCCCATCCAGATGATTTGTTCCAGTTTGCATTCCTAGCCATGGAAGAGAATGCCTGTTTCTTCACAGCCTGACCAATAGAATGTGTTGTCATACTTTTAGATTTTCTCCCGTCCGACAGGTGAGAAATGGTATCTCAAAGTTGTTTTAATTTGCATGTCTTTAATTATGCGTGAGTTAAGCAGCTTTACATATGTTTAAGGGCCATATATTTAAGGGCCATTTCTATATATTTCGGTGAATTGTCTATTCATATCTTTTTTTAACATTTTCCCATTGGATTGTTGTCCTTTGTTCCTCAGTTTTTAAGAGTTCTTGTACATTAAGAATTTTAGCTTTTTATTTGGGATACATGTTGCAGATATTTTCTCCCAGATTGTTAGTTGCCTTTTAAATGATGGTGGTTGGTATCCAATTTTTTGAATTTCAATTTTTATTAATAATTATTTAATTGATTTCAAATTTATGAATACAGGCATACCTCAGAGATATTGTGGGGTCTGTCCCAGACCACCGTAATAAAGAGAATATCACAGTGAAGCAAGTCACACAAGTTTTTTTGTTTCCCAGTGCATACAAAAGTTATGGTTACGCTATACTGTACTCTATTAAGTGTGCAATAGTGTTATGTCTCAAAAACTACATTTGTTTTTCTGTTCGAGAAAGACTTTGCAGCTAAAAAAGGGTTAACCATCATGTGAGCCTTCAGCAAGTCACAGTGTTTTTGCTGGTGGAGGATCTTGCTCCGGTCTTGATGGCTGCTGACCGATCATCACAGGGTAGCGGCTGCTGAAGGCTGGGGCAGCTGCAGCAGTTTCTTAAAATAAGACAACAGTGAAATTTGATGCGTCGATGGACTCTTCCTCTCACTTGAACACTTAGAGGTCCTTTCTGTGTTATTACTTGGCCTAATTTCAATATCGTTGTATCTCAGGGAAGAGAGAAGCCCGAGGAGAGGGTGAGAGATGAGAATAGCGAGTCAGTGGAGCAGTCAGAACACACATGACATTTGTCCATTAGGTTCATCAGTTTATATGGGCGTGGTTTGTGGTGCCCCAAAACAATCACAATATTAACATCAAAGATCACTGATCTCAGATCACCATAGCAAATAATGAAAAAGTTTGAAATATGGCGAGATACCAAAACGTGACACAGAGACATGAAGTCAGCAGATGCTGTTGGAAAAATGGCTCTGATGGACTTGCTCCACGCGGGGTTGCCGCAGACCTTCACTTTGTAAAAAACTAGTATCTGCGAAGCACAGTAAAGTGAGGTATCCCTGTATTTCCTTTTTTTTTCTCCCCCAGTTCTTTTTTTTTTAAACATCTTCATTGGAGTATAATTGCTTTACAATGGGGTGTTAGTTTCTGCTGTATAACAAAGTGAATCAGCTATACGTATACTTATATCCCCATATCCCCTCTCTCGTGTCTCCCTCCCTCCCACCCCTCTAGGTGGTCACAAACCACCTAGCTGATCTCCCTGTGCCATGCAGCTGCTTCCCACTAGCTATCCACCCTACATTTGGTAGTGTATATATGTCCATGCCACTCTCTCACTTCGTCCCAGCTTACCTTTCCCCCTCCCCATGTCCTCAAGTCCATTCTCTACGTCTGTGTCTTTATTCTTGTCCTGCCCCTAGGTTCTTCAGAACCTTTTTTTTTTTTTTTTTTTGGTAGACTCCATATATATGTGTTAGCACACGGTATTTGTTTTTCTCTTTCTTACTTACTTCACTCTGTAGGACAGACTCTAGGTCCATCCACCTCACTACAAATAACTCAATTTCGTTTCTTTTTATGGCTGAGGAATATTCCATTGTATATATGTGCCACATCTTCTTTATCCATTCATCTGTCTATGGACACTTAGGTTGCTTCCATGTCCTGGCTATTGTAAACAGAGCTGCAATGAATATGGTGGTACATGACTCTTTTTGAGTTATGGTTTTCTCCAGGTATATGCCCAGTAGGGGGATTGCTGGGTCACACTGTAGTTCTATTTTTAGTTTTTTTAAGGAACCTCCATACTGTTCTCCATAGTGGCTGTATCAATTTACATTCCCACCAACAGTGCAAGAGGGTTCCCTTTTCTCCACACCCTCTCCAGCATTTATTGTTTGTAGATTTTTTGATGACGGCCATGCTGATGGGTGTGAGGTGATACCTCATTGTAGTTTTGATTTGCATTTCTCTACTGATTAGTGATGTTGAGCATCCTTTCATGTGTTTGTTGGCAATCTGTATATCTTCTTTGGAGAAATGTCTGTTTAGTTCTTCTGTCCATTTTTGGATTGGGTTGTTTGTTTTTTTGATATTGAGCTGCATGAGCTGCTTGTGTATTTTGGAGATTAATTCTTTGTCAGTTGCTTCGTTTGCAAATATTTTCTCCCATTCTGAGGGTTGTCTTTATGTCTTGTTTATGGTTTCCCTTGCTGTGCAAAAATAAGTTTCATTAGGTCCCATTTGTTTATTTTTGTTTTTATTTCCATTTCTCTAGGAGGTGGGTCAGAAAGGATCTTGCTATGATTTTTGTCATAGAGTGTTCTGCCTATGTTTTCCTCTAAGAGTTTTATAGTGTCTGGCCTTACATTTAGCTCTTTAATCCATTTTGAGTTCATGTTTGTGTATGGTGTTAGGGAGTGTTCTAATTTCATTTTTTTACAGGTAGCTGTCCAGTTTTCCCAGCACCACTTATTGAAGAGGCTGTCTTTTCTCCATTGTACATTCTTGCCTCCTTTATCAAAGACAAGATGGCCATATGTGTGTGGGTTTATCTCTGGGCTTTCTGTCCTCTTCCATTGA
Source organism: Kogia breviceps (assembly GCF_026419965.1). NCBI lineage: Eukaryota > Metazoa > Chordata > Mammalia > Artiodactyla > Physeteridae > Kogia > Kogia breviceps. The sequence continues at coordinate 1,499,260 of NC_081322.1, forward strand.
TCTATATTTCTGTTTTTGTCCCAGTACCATACTGTCTTGATTTTTGTAGCTTTGTAGTATAGTCTGAAGTCAGGGAGCCTGATTCCTCCAGCTCTGTTTTTCTTTCTCAAGATTGCTTTGGCTATTGTGGGTCTTTGAATTTTGAATCACAGTTAGAAAGCCTTTTCCTGCACTGAGGTTAAAGAAAAATTCACCCTTTTTTTCCCCTAATACTTATATGGTTTCATGTATTATATTAAGATTCCTGATCTATTTGGAGTTTATTCTTGTGTCCAGATTGAGATATAGATCTATTTTTATCTTTTGCCAAATGGCTACCATTTTACTAAAAAATCGATATTTGCCCCAGTAATTCCTGATGCACCCTTTTCATACACTGAATTTCCGTGTGTCTTTGGATCTGTTTTCATTATTCTCCTTTGGTCTCTTTGTCTATTCATGTGCCACAATGTTTCAGTCATAGAATCTTTACAGTACAGTATGTTTTAGGTAGGGCTAGATCCCCCTCACAGTTTTTTCACTGTTTTCCTGATTATTCTTACATGTTTGTTTTCTATATGAACTTTAGTATCAACTTGTCTAACTCCATAAAAAAGCTGGTTGGTATTTTATTGGGATTGTAACTTTATCAGTTAATGTGGGGAGAGCTGACATCTTTATAATGTTGAGTCATTGTATTCAAGAACAGGGGAGGACTCTGCGTTTGTTCAAGTCGACTTTTGGGTCTGTCAGGAGAGTGCCATTAACATTTTAATCCAAAGAAGAGATTGATAATGAAAAGTTTGGGATCCAAGGAGTCTCTGGGCGCCACCATCAAACATGGTGTGATGGTGGTTGCCTCCCCCTTATTATCCGTTCTGCTAAGTTTTCCTGAGCACTCACCTACCAGATGGTAGGCTCTATGCTGGGTCCTGTGGATTCAAAAGTAAAACACCTGGTGTCTGCCCAGGAGGCACTCACAATCTAGTGGAGGAGAAAGGTTATTAAATGGACAGGAGCAGTTACTCTTCCTTTCTAAGGACAGCCCAGTCTTTTCAGTTAGGCGGGGAACTAGCTTATGCCTCATGAGACATCAAAGAGGATGTTGACATTCGTTGTAAGAAACCTAGATGGAAATTTATTTCTCAATGTCATGTACGCATTCAATCACTTTTGCCTGCAACTGCGTCTTAGAAGGCAACTTAAAAGTGTAATTGTAGGGCTTCCCAGGTGGCGCAGTGGTTGAGAGTCTGCCTGCCGATGCAGGGGACGCGGGTTCGTGCCCCGGTCCGGGAGGATCCCACGTGCCGCGGGGTGGCTGGGCCCGTGAGCCGTGGCCACTGAGCCTGAGCATCTGGAGCCTGTGCTGTGCAACGGGAGAGGCCACAGCGGTGAGAGGCCCGCGTACCGCAAAAAAAAAAAAAAAAAAGTGTAAGTGTAAAGTGTTGGAGCCCTTCTTGTTCATGCATGGGTATCGAGTGAGATAGCGAGTGGAGGGCTGTAATTAGTTGGCTCCAGCAGCAACTGGGACTCAGCAAGCTTCTCTTCTCAAATCACTTTACTTTCCCTTGGCTGTTAATAATTTGCCTCAAAAGGAAGCAAGTCCTTAAAGTCTTTTATTATTCATCGCCAATTTTTCTACCAGTTCTTTCAATTTAGCATGTGACTAGCACGTTTGGGGGATATGGGCAGTGTTTGGCATCATGTTTATATGCTTCTAACAGAATGTAGTTGCTGCCTAAGCTGAGTTAATAACCACTTGAGAAGTTTTGTTTTCTTTTTTTTTTTTTTACTCTGACTTCTGCAAGCTTACTTCAATCTTATTTTGAGAGTCAAGCAGGATATTAAGTGTGATCCTGTGGAAGTTAATTAAGCCTTTCAGGAGTATCAATGCTCCTAGAAAAAAGAGGCAGTTGACCTTCTGAGCTGCTCTCTGGCCAAATATCTACTATACAATTCCCAGTCTCACATTCTCTCATTAGGACCACATTTTAGGTTTCACAGTGGAACGAGGAGCGTGGTAGGATGCCGATGTGGATGTTTGCTGCTCCCTGTAGAATTAGAGGTGGTGATGCTGATACCAGGACGGGGATGGCATGGGAGAAGGGGAGGAATCCTAGTCCTTTCCATTCCTTCTCATCTCAGCTTGAAAGTAAGAGGAGACACGTTCACTACAGCTTTTCAAAAAGCAAAGACTCTTTCCTCAGGGAGCCTAAGAGTCCAGAAGGGGAAGTAATGGAACGTAGTCTTAGAAGCCTTTCAGAATGAGAAGCGGGCAGCTGTTATTCAAACAAGCTGAAAGTAACCTTACATGGAACTGGCTCAGGAGTGACTCCTAGAATTTAACCAGTGGGTTTTCTTTTCTTTTTCTTCTCTCGTTAATTTCATCTCACCTCTTTTCTGCACAGCGCTGCAGTCATTCAGCTAAATCCATTCATTCCCCGTCCTCCCTCCCCTCCCCCTCCCCAACTCTCCGACCCCTTTCTCCGCCCTCACTTGCGCTTCTCCTCTTTCACTTTCATGCTGAAGTGGTGCTCCCGGAGCTGTGGTTCATCACCACCCTTAGTACTTTTCAAAGGTATTTTTTTTTTTTCTGATTCTTATGCCCCTTTACCCAAGAAAATGTTACACCCAAAGATCACCTAAAATCACTGGTCAGATCACTTAATATCGCCAGGTTTCCTACACTCATTCCTCCATCAAACAAGAGTATGTATCCCAAAATAATACCTAGCATTTATATAGTGACACGAGTTATAATCAGAAAATTGCAAAAACGTAGGAAAGGTACTCTCCTGTACCAAAGGATCATTAAAGATTGACTGACAAGTTGAGAGATGTGAAGGATGGAATGAAGTGTGACTTTTCCCGTTTAGTTTCATTATAATTATATAAGATGAAAACACATCTGACCTTTCCTCCTTTCCTGTAGCCTTGTTTCATCTGTTTGGCAAAGGACCTGTAGGAGATGGCGGCATGCTGCAGTCCCTTCCCGGTAGTAACTTCTCCCCTTCCACTTCCGGCCAGTGTAGACGTAACGTGCCCCCGACCCCAGGCAAATTTTCTATTAGTAAGAGGAGCTTCTCACTACCATTTTTGAAGCTCTTGGCTGACCTAGTGGTAATGTTTTACGTCTAACCCCATGAAACCACATCCATCCATGCACTTCATAGATGAACTTCCGCTTCTTAACAGCCTCTCCATACCTGGTTGTTTTCATTTCACTACACATTAAGATTTGGCAGAGTAAGTTAGGAAAAGGAGCGTTTCCAGATTTACTTGCTATATCACTCACTGCTCCTTCCCTTCTGTGGTTTCTGTTTTGTATTTTATGCCACGTAGAAGAAAGAGAGGGATTATTCATAGACTGAGTAAATGAAATGTTTATGCTTTAGATGGTGTCCCTCTCCCCAACTCCACTTCCCTGGAGATTCAGAATTGGGGTTTTATTATGTTTGGACTAAAAATAGAACTACACGGTAGTTATAACGGCGCGGGACTTACTGGCTCGTTGTCTTCAATGGATTTGAAGGTTACTACACCTCGAGTCTTAGAGCAAGCTCACTCGGACTTAATTATTGTAATTCAGGACCAGCCATGTTTCAGACCGACAGCCCAGCCCACATACCCACACCAGTTCCAGCCCAAGGGTAGATTGGAAGGCAGAGAGCATTATGAATGAACACTTTGCTGCTAGGAAAAAAATGTTTTTTTTCTTGACCCACTTTGTCTCCTAGTGTGACTCCAATTATATATATATATATATATATAAGATTTATTTTATTATTTATTTATTTATTTATTTTTGGCTGCGTCGGATCTTTAGTTGTGGCGCACGGGATCTTCATCGCGCCATGCGGGATCTTGCGTGGCAGCTCGTGGGCTCCTCGTTCCAGTGTGTGGGCTCCTTGTTGTGGCATGCGGGCTTCTCGCTAGTTGTCGTGTGCGGGTTTTTCTCTTCTCTAGTTGCAGCGCGTGAGATCAGTAGCTGTGGCGCACGGGCTTAGTTGCCCCGCAGCATGTTGGATCTTAATTCCCTGACCAGGGATCGAACCCGCATCCCCTGCACTGTAAGACAGATTCTTTACCACTGGACCACCAGGGAGGTGCGTCCAATTATCTTTGGCTGTTTGATATTAGCTCTCAGTTACAGACGTTCTGTTGATTTTAAAACCTTTTTTTCTTTTTATTTCAGTTTGAGTCATTTTTATCGACTTCTTCAAAGTTCACTCATCCTTTTTTCTGCAGTATCCATTGGGCTGTTTTCCCATCCAATAAATGTTGACTTCTGATATCACATTTTTAAGTCTTCAGGTTTCCTTTTGGTTATTTTATATCATTTCCATTTTTTCATAGAAAATCAAGAGAAAATTCCATTTCTTTGCTCATAATATATATTTTCTTATAAATTCCTTGATAAATTTATAATAATTTTTTAAAAGTTCCTGTCTACTAATTTTAGCAGCTATCTCTGGGTCTGTTTCTGTGTCATCTGAATTTTCTCTTGATTATCACATTCCTGCTTTCCCACATTTTTCATCTATAGTTACATCTATATCTATATTTATATCTATAGAGAGAGAGAAGGAGAGGGAGAGAAGCAGGGGAGAAAGAGAGAGAGATAGAGAGAAAGAATTCCAAATATTGTGAATTAAAGAACATTGGAGCCTTTTTGATCTTGTTGGTGTTTGAGCTGGGAGGGGTTTACTGAGGTTTCAGACATATTGGGTTCACTTTTGGCCCTGGAGTCCAGTCATGGTGAAAATGCCCAGGACCCTGTGATCGCCTTTCGCTCACCAGCCCCTTCCCTGCTGCTTCTTTCTCTGTGTGGCCAAGGCTGGGTGAATAGACTCGTGGAACCGAGACTCTCAATTCAGTCCCCTAGCCAGGCATCCAATGAAGGGCTGGCTCTTCTCCTCATCCCCAGAAGGTCTCCCCATCTCTGGCAGCTCACCTGAGCCCTGGATCGAGGTATGGAAGCTGCTGCCATTCTCTGCTCACCTATCATGGGCTCATTTCTTTCTGGAATGTAGTTTATCCAGGCTTCTTTGCTGCCACTGTTCTCTACTAGCCTCATGGAGAAGTATGGTTTTTATTTTGTCTGGGTCTTTTCTTGTAGTTACTGTGAGAGCAAAGGTATGTTTCGTCTTTCTACATCCTAACTGAGAAAGCAGAAGTCTAACCTGCTTCTTCAATTCAACATTTCTGTGCCCTGGAAAAGGCCACAGGACATTGAGGAATATTCATAAAGTCCCCAGAGAATTTCTGTGGCATCGATGGCTTCTGTTACAAAGTAGCAAAAAAAAGGATGGATAATGAAATTTCCTGATAAGATATAATTTATAATTATATTTTCCAAATGAGACGATAAGAGAAATGTAGAGAAAGGGGAAGAAGAAGCATAGGATCATTGAGGACTCCGCATCACAGGATCAGACAGTGTGAAGAAACCACACTACTACAGTCACAGTATTTCAGAGCTAGTAGAAAACCTTAGACGGTCTAAAGTCCAAAGTCCTTATTTTATGGGTGTCGATGCTCATTTGAGTTCACTTGATAGACTGAATGTTTCTTTCGCCTTTTCCACGCCCGGGGAAGCCTGTCAGTGAACATCAGCATGTCTTCATCGGGCCTACAATGAAGGCTAGTCCCTCCTTTCTTATTCCTTATAGTCAAAAATACCAGAAAGCACGTATCTTTTCCTGAGTTCTAAATTTGAAGTCTTAAAAAAAAAAAAAAAAAAAGAAAATCAAACTTGGACTTCATAACATGGGGAAAAAATCACACCCTCTCTGCACAATGGAAAGCAGGTTGTGATGGGTGTTGTGGTCATCTTTTGACGAAAATCACCCCAACTTAGTGTATCTGAGGCAGGGCAGATCTGGAGGGTCAAGGGCATTTTGGAATGTATATGAATCCTTCCAGGTCTGTGGGCTATCATAGAAAAATATGTTGATGAAGACTGCACCTCAAACCCTTTAGTAGCAACTAATAGGATCAGTGGCTAAAAATCCGTGCTTTGGACACGTTAAAAACTAAAGTTAGAACCCGTCGTAGTTGAACTGTTCTTCCACAGTCTAAAGAATGATGTACCCAGTGATTCATGTTGGGATATGGTCCATTGCTTTTTTGGTTTTCTATTTAAGCTTGGGCTTGTGACCTTGCTTTCTTATGTAGTGTTTCTCAAAAAGTTCTAGGAAAAGGTGCTTGACAGTCACCTCCATGCTCTAACAGGAGACCGATAGTTATTTCCTAAGGGAATTTTAGATTTCCAAAGAGCTTAAAGAATTCAACCAGAAATAGCCAAGGAAGGAAAGAAGAACAGTGAGCCAGTGGTAAATGCCCTGTTGAATAAGTTTAGAATACAAGAGACAACAGGAGATTTGGGAGACACGCACAGCTTTAGGAAGGAGAAGAGTGAAATCTGTAGTTGTTAGGAGAGCATGGTCTGCGATTCCATCAACTGTGATACAGAAAAGCGTGCTCTCCTTTCAGAGGAAAATTGGTTTATTGAATATGGCCAATGGCTTCTTTGGAATTTATGGAAATACCGTAAACTAAACCCAAGTGAACATCTTTCCTCAGTTTCTCACGGGAAAAGGTGATTTCATCATTGGAAGATCTTTTAAAACTAGAGATGGAACTCTCATAGCTTTAGAGTAGCTCCCAATAGACGTGCTCCCGTAAGAAGATTTAGAAATAATTGTGATTTCTGCCTCTAACCGTCTCTAAGGTTCTTAAGAGCACTTTATGGTTTGCTAATATAATAAAATGTATTAAATGTAAAAATTTTGTTTGCAGATGTTCTTTTATCCAGCTTGTGTTCTGGCTCCTTTTGTTTATTTTCTTTTGTTTTATTCATTTTTTTTTTTTTAATGTAAAGACTATTATCTTAGCTTCTGTCTGGTAGTGAGTGTTCCAGAGAGCATGACCGTAAGGCAGAATTGGAAAAATGGGGAGATTTATGATGCTGTTTGCGCTTCAGCAACTTGAGGCACAGAGGGTGGAGGGGAAATAGCCCCCGCTTTTTTCTACCCCTGCCCACCGGTATCCTCACTGACCAAACCCAGCCAGAAACCATGTCGCACAGAGCCTATGAAATGCAACCTGTAACGGTCAGCACCCCGCCCTCACCTCCCTGAAACAGAGCAGCGTGAGGGAAGGGCAAGGAATGACTGAGGGAAACCAGGCCCAAGATCAGCTCACAAGGGCCCTAATCGTAAGGGGTCCCATTATGGATGAGCGCTATGGCACCTATAGGCATGTCATGAAACATGGCCCAGCCAGCAACAACCAAGAGCCCTTGCTATCCAATCACTTCATTTCCAATACTGAGTGGGATTTATGTTAAATGGGAAGATTTATTTATAAACAAGCATTTTCCTTGTAGCTGGGACCAGCAGAATTTAAAGAAAGGTAGTTAAAGATTAGTAGGCATCTGGTTTTGGTATCAGGGTGATGGTGGCCTCATAGAATGAGATTGGAAGTGTTCCTTCCTCTGCTATCTTTTGGAATAGATTCAGAACAATAGGTTTAACGCTTCTCTAAATGTTTGATACAATTCACCCGTGAAGCCATCTGGTCCTGGACTTTTGTTTGTTGGAAGTTTTTTCAACAAAGTTTCAATTTCAATTTATGATTGGTCTGTATCATATTTCCTGTTTCTTCCTGAACCTGGTTCAGTCTGGGGAGATTGTACCTTTCTAAGAATTTGTCCATTTCTTCTAGGTTGTCCATTTTATTGGCATATAGTTGCTTGCAGTATTCTCTTATGGTCCTTTGTATTTCTCTGGTATCGGTTGTAACTTCTCCTTTTTCATTTCTAATTTTATTGATTTGAGCCCTCTCCCTTTTTTTCTTGATGAGTATGGCTAAAGATTTATCAATTTTGTTTATCTTTTCAAAGAATCAGCTTTTAGTTTCGTTGATCTTTTCTGTTGCTTTTTTTTTTTTTAAGTCTCTACTTCATTTATTTCTGCTCTGATCTTTATGATTTCTTTCCTTCTGCTAACGTTGGGTTCTGTTTGTTCTTCTTTCTCTAGTTCCTTTAGGTGTAAGGTTAGATTGTTTATTTGAGATTTTTCTTGTTTCCTGAGGTAAGATCGTATTCCTGTTAACTTCCTTCTTAGAACTGCTTTTGCTGCATCCCATAGGTTTTGGATTGTCATGTTTTCGTTGTCATTTGTCTCTAGGTATTTTTTTGATTTCCTCTTTGACTTCTTCAGTGATCCATTGCTTGTTTAGTAGCATATTGTTTGGCTGCCACGTGTTTGTGTTTTTTTGCAGTTTTTTCCTTGTAGTTGATTTCTAATCTCATAGCATTGTGGTCAGAAAAGATGCTTGATATAATTTGAGTTTTCTTAAATTTACTGAGGCTTGCTTTGTGGCACAGCATGTGATCTGTCCTGGAGATGGTTCCATGTGCATTTGAAAAGAATGTGTTTTCTGCTGCTTTCAGATGGAATGCTCTGTAAATATCAGCTAAGTTCATCTGGTCTAATGCCTCATGTAATGCCTGTATTTCCTCATTGATTTACTTATCGCTGCAATTTATGTCAAAGAGTGTTCTGCCTATGTTTTCCTCTAGGAGTTTTATAGTATCTGGTCTTACATTTATCTCTTTAATCTATTTTGAGTTTATTTTTGTATATGGTATTGAAGAATGTTCTAATTTCATTCTTTTATATGTAGCTGTCCAGTTTTTCTTCAATATAACTTATTGAAGAGATTGTCTTTTCTACAATGTATATTCTTGCCTCCTTTATCATAGATTAACTGACCATAAGTGCATGGTTTTATTTCTGGGCTCTCCTGTTCCATTGATCTATTTGTTTGTTTTTATGCCAATACTGTACTGTTTTGATGACTGTAGCTTTGTAGTATAGTTTGAAGTCAGAGAGGGTGATTCCTCCAGCTCTGTTCTTCTTTCTCAAGAATGTTTTGACTACTTGGGGTCCTTTGTGTATCCATACAAATTTTAAAATTATTTTTCTACTACATTTTTGATAACCACATTAAAAAAGAATTGTGTGTACATGTGTACACGTTTTCAAGTCATATTAAATTGAAAGACTATCCTATATATCCACCTCCATGTAAAAGTCAGACTATGATTCTACAGATTCCATTTAAGGCTCTGGGGAAGCTCTAGTTTCTCCAGAGCACAACAGCCCAGAGGGAGCTTTTCCTGACCTTCTATTTAACGTTTTCGAAACTACTTACCTGAGAATCATATGCTGCTAAGTATATTGCCTTATATTGCTGTCTTGTATAATTTCTAATCTCTTAAACTGTACTTTAACTTTTAGGTAGCCATGTACTTTCTTCACTAAGGTTTTATGCCCAATGGACGTTGTCTCCTTCATATCTTCCAGCCCCTTTCAGTGTCTGCTACAGAGTTGGTCCTCACTAATCCAGAAGAATACCTGATGCTGCTAATTCTCTGAATTTCTAGCTAGAACCCACTTTCTCATCAGAATTTCTGGGCTTCCAGAATGACTAGTCTTCCAAACCTGAAAATTTTATTCTCTCTCTAATGAAATGGATAATGATCTTTTAAAAAATAATAAAGCAATCCATGGTAGGTAAACTCCTTGTTTTCAAGACCATGTACTAGAGTTGAAACAGTAGTTCCCCCTGAGAGATGCCTGAACCTCCTAAAATAACTCATCTTGGCAGGTGGATCATCTACTATTACTATCTCAGCACCCTAAGCAGAAAGCAGCTTTTTGGAAGTCTCCTTGTTGAACCCTAAGAGTGGCAACTAAAGGACAATCTGGTTCATATTAGAAAATTTAATTGAAAATATGTGAAGTCTCCTGTATAACATAAGAAGTGTAACCTTATACCTACTTTATTTTAGTTTAGTTTATCATAGTTTTCTGTATTCATCAGGAGTCTCCAAAGAAACAGAACCACTAAGGTGTGTATATGTGTGTGTATGTGTCTGTGTCATATGTGTGTGTGTGTGTATATACACATATATATGTGTATATGTGTGTGTGTGTGTGTGTGTGTTTGAGATTTTAAGGAATTGGCTCACACAGTTGTAGAGGGTAGGAAGTCTAAAATCTGCAGGGTGGGCTGGCAGGGCCTACGGACCCAGAGGAGAGTTTATGCTAGAGTTCAGATCCACCATCTGCTACAGAATTCCCTCCTGCTCAGGGGAGGTTGTTTTTTTTGTTGTTTTTTGCATTCTATTTTTTTAATTTGTTTTTTTTGAGTTACTTTTAGTGACCTTTCTAAGGGAAAGCTGGCCATTCCATAGCTATATGTTCCTTATATTAAAAAATTGTTATCTTACTGGATTTTTTTCACACACACACACACACACACACACACACACACACACACACACTGTATTTTATTTGTAAATGGATGACCACAACAAAAGCAACAATGATTGCAATTACCAAACACGAAACACACTCATACTATGTCATAATATTGACATTCAGTCCAGTAATGGGAGGTTGGTTTTTTCTTCTATTCAGGCCTTCAGCTGATTGGAAGAGGTCCATCCACTATGTAGGACAATCTGCTTTATTCAAAGTCCATCCATTTAAATGTAAATCTCATCTAAAAACACCCTCTCAGAAGCATCCAGAGCAATGTTTGACCAAATACTTGGGCATTATAGCCCAGCCAAGTTGACACATAAAATTGACCATTACATTTTTTTTTTTTTGGTTGCGCCAGTTCTTAGTTTGGCACATGGGATCTTCGTTGAGGCGCGTCGGATATTTTAGTTGCGGCATGTGAACTCTTAGTTGCGGCATGCATGCGGGATCTAGTTCCCAGACCAGGGATCAAACCCGGGCCCCCTTCATTGGGAGCATGGAGTCTTACCCACTGGACCTCCAGGGAAGTCCTGACCATTACATTTAGTGTATTATTTTAGCAGCAGGTGCGCCAACACCCCCTTGACTCAATGCGAACGTCATCTGCCCAAGGGAAGGGACCCTCTGCCACTCAGCACTCCTCACTATATCTACAGCTCCACAGATGAACGGGTGACTGTGTACTTCTAGCAGCCAACCTCTTTCCTTTCTCCCACTCCATTGGCATTTTAGGCAGCATCTGACTTGACAGTAGCCTTCAGTACCTCTCTGTCTACCCTTCACCGTACCCTTCACACAATAACTCCCTTAGGGGCCATAGGGGCATGTGTTGAAAATGGGTTGTCCTAAATATGTAATGCATAAATAAACTGACTTCCAATCATGATTTTGGCCAAATAATATTACCCTGCATTGTCACAGGAGGTGGGGACTGCGTTTTCTGCTTGATAAAGGGGCTTCTTCTTCCCTGAGCATCCGTAAGCTTTTTGATATCTTTCTTCTTCCTGCTCCTCCCCGTCACTGTCCTTTACACACGCACACACACACACACGCACACACACACACACGCACACATGCACACACACGCGCACACGCATGCACACGTCCTCCTTCCTCTCTCGTCTCTTTTTTTGCCAAGATTTTTTCTACGTCAGTATTTTTCCCCAAGTGTACGAGGTGAGCAGTGTTAATTCTAGGATTCTGACAGCTTTTTGTGAAGCTCTCTTGTCTTCAGTGAGGACTGTCACCGGCTCTTCTGGCCTCTTTCCTTCCCTTTTACTCCTTCCCCGGGGGAAGGAGTACTCACTGTACTGTTCAGCCTCGCATTCAGGCCTGTGGTAGTTGTGATGCGTGTGTAGCTGCGGAAATGAACACGGGGGTTGGTGCCCAGAACCTAAATGAAAGGAGGCAATAGACCTGGAGGGCACTTAATGTGCCTTGTCCCTAGTGCTTCCTTCCTTTTGGCTGGTATTTTGATCAGTATTTGCAGATAGAGTCTGAATATGCAGACCAGCTAATTTCGTTCTTGAGCGGGATGGATGGAATTATTTGTGAAGAAAAAAATCATAATTAATGAACATTTTTTTCCAACATATTTTGAGTTTAATGATATTGGAAAAAATGTTTACACTGCACTCTGTTATATCTTTTCTTCCCCATGAACATAGTGTAATATGTAGGAAACTCAGACAGAAACAAGCCTGTAAATGCATATTTTTCTTTGTGGCCTGTTTACCTGGTTTTCTCACTCTGAACAACAGAATCTTGAGAAATAAGGTATGGCCTGCCCAGTTTTGATTTTTATCTAAAATACTGATTCTTTACCTTTTTCATAGTCACAAATATCTTTTTGAGGGTCTAAAAAAACTATAAACCCCTTACCTAGGAAAATTCACATATGGATATGAAATTTTGCAAAAATCTTTAGCCTTGATCCAAAGAGCCCTACAAGTGTATCCACAGGACTCCATGTTAGAGCCCTTGATGAGTGCACAAGTCAAAGCAACTTAATTCCTTCCTCGCCAACCCCCCCCCCGCCCGTCACAACTTTAGAAATCACCATCTATATTTAACCTTTAAGGTGTAATAAATAAATCTCAAAAGCACTGTCCGTCCTGCTTGTCTGTTTGAAAGTGTCAGAAACATTGTACCATTATTGTCAGAGATTTAAGATATTCTTGTGGAAAGTGATTACTTCTTTCCTTCCAGATTTTTTACCTTCCCCAGTTCCATCAGGTGATTGCAAACTAACAGAGACTTGGTGGAACATGAACCGTCAATTCTAAGCAGCTCTTCTTTAGGGAAAAACAAAGCCCCACAAAACCCAATATCCCCCACCTCGAAAAGAATAAAACGGGAAGACTTAGCTGACTGAATACTTATTTTTCATCTGTATCCATTAAGAAGGAAATAGATAAACGGACCGATGAAGCAGAATCGAGAGCCCAATAGACGGACACTTGATAAATGATGTGCTGGAGTTAGCTTCCGCCGCTCCTGAGAGATGATTATTCAGTCGCTGCAAGCCTGAAATTAACACGCGGTTCCATTAGGCCTGTTATGTAGATTACATCCAAAGCTAATGGTTGACTTCTTCTCTAAAATCTTTATTTTTATCATTCAGTAGCTTTTGAGAAGGCAAAAGGCTTCTTAAGGAGGGACCGTGGATGAATGGATGAAGGTCATGTTCCCTGAGTCAGCCAAAGAGGATGATTGATTATATCAATCCAACTCTGTGCATCGGAAATGCACCTAGAAACCAAGAGATGGTAGATGAGACACCAGAATGCAACCGTTCTGTAGTTTCACTGCTATGGACGCATTTTATAGGCATAAACAACAACTCGAGTAACAGAAAAATAGGTTAAATAATGATGGTGGTGAAGTTGAGGGTGCATTTTTGTTCTTTAAACTTTGTTCTTTATTTTTGTTTTGATGAGAGCTTTTTGTTTGGTATTTTGTTCTATAAATCAAATTGCTGGGGGAGAATAAAAAGAATGAACCTCAAATGAATGGCAGTGGTATTTGCCACAAATGTCCCATTTCCTTCTCACTGAGACCCAGTGAGACGAGGGAATGGTCTGTGCCCTGGGGCAGCCCGAGTTCCACGGGCTCTCCAGCTGTGCCCTCCTTCAGCGTGTCCCTCTAATCCGCACTGGGAGATATACATTTTCATCTTCAGGACCTAAATTTCCCTCTTTACTTATGCACTTGTGCAGATTTCTTTTTAAGTACAAACTCTCTCAACTGTATTGCTAAGGAGTTCTTTCTCTCTCTTCAAAAAAAATGCCTGCTACCAGTAAATTCCCAAAGGACTTTTCTCTCTGTTAGCAGGAAGCTGCAGTTTATGACCTCTTTCTGAAGGGAGTATATTCCATCACTCTTTGTTCTGTACTCTTTGCTCTCCTTTGGAGTTGGAAGAAGTTTTGAAACACCTTTTGGTTGAAAGAGTGTCTTTGTAGTTGGGGTTTGAGCTAAAAGCAGATCCCTCGCCCCAAATAGGGTAGAAATATGGAAGCCATGACACCTCCTGTCTCTCTCCCCTCTTACTTGCAGCTGAAGCATCTAAGGGTGCGTCCCCTATAACTTCATCACAGTGAGTAGGGTACGGCAGATAAAGCAGAAAATAAAGTTATTTGATCTCCTAGTTATCCAGTTTTATCTCATACCTTCTAATCCAGATACTTTTAAAAGTTTCCTTCAGGCCGAGGTTTTAAAGCAAAAGTTTTATGTTGTGAAACGTTTTGAACCCCAAATACAAATAAAATTCAGGAAGGCAAAAATTATTTCTAAGTCCTGTAAGTTTAAAGGCAGTTAATATGCTCATACTTTCTTAAAAAAAAAAATTTTTTTAATGTGGACCATTTTTAAAGTCTTTATTGAATTTGTTACAATATTGCTTCCATTTTATGTTTTGGTTTTTTGGCCACAAGTCATGTGGGATCTTAGCTCCCCACCCAGGGATCGAACCCACACCCCCTGCATTGGAAGGCAGAGTCTTTAACCACTGGGCCGCCAGGGAAGCCCCCTGTTCATTCATTCTACAATCCATTAATTATGTGTTACATGACACAGAGTAAATATGAGGTAAGAATAAAAGAATGAAAGACTGCCTTTGACCCAGTATCTTCACTGTGATACTCTGTTCTTTCCAGAGGAAACATGTAGTCTGCTGCTGTCATCAAGAAAACAGAAAACAGACATAATTATCCAGAAACACAAGCAGAAACTCTTCTGTGCCCTGAATTATGTGGGCAGTTGAAACCAGAAGCGAGTTTGCCCCTGGAGATCTGGCTTCAGCTGAGTTTTGTCCTTCTCGTTCTTATTCTCTGTGTTTTCTTGTTCTCAGATGCATTTCCCTCTTTCCTGCTTTCCCTCTTAACAAACACCTAAAATAAGCTCTGTGACTACTTAGCTTTTCCTTGTACCCTGCTGTCACAAGTAGTAAAAAAGAACAAAGAAACACCTATCTGGTCTGACTACTCGGAGGCTTTCAGCAGTCATCTCAGTCCCTGGAGGAGGAAGAGACATCCTGCCCACAGATGCCAAGTCAGCCCCTCCCAAGTTCACGGGGCAGTGCCTGGGGCTTCCGCACGAGGAGAACGATGGGGGTTGCTCTCCATGGTAGAGGAGAATTCCGCAGCCAGGGACCACTTCAGGTGGGGGTGGCTATTTCCTGTGTTCTGTTTTTGAGTGATCTCAAACTTGATCTGATGATCAAATTTCAAGCCTTTCGTCATAGTCAGCTGTGATTTTTTTTTCTCGTCGAGGTGAAAATCTTACACGCTAGGCAGTGGTTCTCAACTCCCGCCACACATTCTAATCACTTGGGGCTGTTCTGAAACATACCCGGGTCTGCTTTGCCAGCTTAGGCTGAATGAATCAGGATCTCTGGGAGGGGGAGGGGGGCGTAACCGGCGATAGTCAATCAAATGTGCTGCCAGGGCCACGAACCACTGGATTAGAATCCTCATTAATCCGGTCTGGCTCTTCTGTAATAAATAGAGTCAATGCGTGTAGGGTTGCTGTCAGCCATCTACTGTAACAGATGTCAGGAGACTCTTATCTGTTTCTAATGAGACTGGCTTATCTGTCAGCTCTGATACTAAAAAAGAGGAGCATAGTGATGGAATTATTTCTTTTTAGAATAAAATCTTATTATTCTGTTGTTAATATGATTTAATACTAAAATGAATGAATCTTGCTAGCACAAAACAGTCTTTGACTTTTTGTATTTCTAATTAAAAGCAGAAGAAAAATACCATTTTCCCCACATACATTTCTTTTTTTAAAATTAATTAATTTTTTGGCTAAGCTGGGTCTTCGTTGTTGAGCGTGGGCTTTCTCTAGTTGCGGCGAGCGGGGGCCACACTTCATTGCGGTTCGCGGGCTTCTCATTGCGGTGGCTTCTCTTGTTGCAGAGCATTGGCTCTAGAGACGCATGGGCTTCAGTAGTTGCAGCATGCGGGCTCAGTAGTTGTGGTTCACAGGCTCTAGAGCCCAGGCTCAGTAGTTGTGGCACATGGGTTTAGTTGCTCCACGACATGTGGGATCTTCCCAGACCAGGGATTGAACCTGTGTCCCCTGCATTGGCAGACGGATTCTTAACCACTGCACCACCAGGGAAGTCCCGCATACATTTCTTATTAAGAAACAAAGCATATACACTAATGTGTATAAAATAGATAACTAATAAGAACCTACTATATATAAAAAAATATGTAAAATAAAATTCAAAAATAAAAAGCAGGACCAGGAGTAGAGGTTATTTTAGTCACTTCAATTATTTGTCCTTTAAGCCTTTGCCCAAGGACTACCTTTTACTATAGGCATATTCCATTCAGTAGGTTTCAGTGCATCTTTTCTCCTGGTCCATTCTATCATTCATATTGTCATAATTGCATTCATTTTACTGTTATGAAATGGTATGTTTTCATGAATGTCTTCTCTGTGTTAGATGATAGGCCACCCTAGTACCTTGTGCACAGTAGGCTTCTGATAATGTGCTCTGTGACTGATCAGTGTATTGATAAATGAATGGACACATCTAAAAAAAAAGAAAGCAGATCAGGTTATTTTTAAAAAACGGATTCTCTAGATCCATTTGAGAAATGTAAAGACAGTCATTAGTAAAAGTGTAAATAATTTTCTTTTCAGATTTTAACTTAAGAAGGATGTTAAGTTTTGATGTCAATTGTACGCTTCTCCCCCAGTTGCATTAAGTAATTAATTTAGAGAGAGTAGGGAAAAGGGACCTAAGAACGGATATTGAAACCCTTCTGTAATGAGCACCAACATGCAACTTCTCCTGTTTAAACACACACACACACACACACACACACACACACACACACACACACAGACACACACACAGACACACACATACATCTCTCATGGCTCCCATACCCTTTCCCAGCTGACATCCCATATCTGCATCCCTTTACAAAGAGTAGTTTAGTATTGCTGGTTTCCATGTTCATGTACATTTCTCCACCTAGTCTCTCTTTAACTCTTTCAAACCAAAATTTTGTCCTTATAGTCCACTGAATCATCTTCCGTAAAGGTCACTAATGACTTCCTAGCTTCCAGGTACAATGGTCACATCTCAGTCCATATCTTACTCATCTCTTCAGTAGAATTTGACAAAGTTATTCCTCCCTTGATCTGAAGCACTTCCTTGCCTTGGCATCTGGGATGCCGTTTTGTCTTGGTTTCTACTCCACCTCCCTGACTGCTCCTCTCCCTTTGCTTTTCTGGTTCCTCCTCATCTCCCTGATTCTTCTAATGGGATTTCCCCGGCACTCCGTCTTTCTTCCCAACCCTCCCATTCATACCCTTACTCCAGAGCCTAGGGGATTTCATATATCCTAAAGTTCCATATGTATGTTAATGTCTCTTCATTTATGTTTCCATCTTTCCTCTTTCCTCATTTTTCAGCATCTCCTCTTGGATGTTTATAGGTAGCCCTAGTTGAATACGTCCAAGGTGAACTCTGGGTGTTTCTCTCCTCCAAACAAATTCCTCCCACCATCCTCCCCATCTTTGTATATGGCAACTCCATCCTACCAGTCGCTTGGGTCAAAAATCTTGCCATCCTCCTTGATTTCTTTCTTCCATATTCCATATCTAATTTATTAGCTAATTCTGACAGCTCTACCTTTGAAATTTATCCAGAATACTAGCACCTCCATTGCTGTCACCCTGTTCCCAGCTTCTACCACCTCTCACCTGGATTATCATAATGACCCACTTACTGCTCTTTCTGTGCCCATCCTGACCAACCCCTCTCGTCCACTCCCCTACCCCACGTGCAGCAGTGCATAGATCCACACCTGAGCCAGACCATATCACTCCTTGATTAAAACTCTCAATAGCCTGTCATATTCCTCAGGATAAAAGCCAAATCCTTATAGTGACTTCTAGGGTCCTACATCATGGGACCCATATCACACCTCTGGCCTCAGCTCCTAGAACTCCCACGCATACTCACTGGCTGCAGCACACTAGCCTCCTGTCTGTTCTCAAACATTACCAGCATATGTCCTCCTTTTCTAGAATGTTCTACTTGCTCTTTCCTTGTCCAGCATGCTGTACTCCCAGGAGGCACATAATTTACATCCTTGCATCCTTCTCTGTGCATATGTCACCTCTTCAGAGAAGACCACCCTGACCACCTCATCTAATATAGCAATCTCTGGCTTCCCTGGTGGCGCAGTGGTTGATAATCCACCTGCCAATGCAGGGGACGCGGGTTTGAGCCCTGGTCTGGGAAGATCCCACGTGCCGCGGAGCGGCTGGGCCCGTGAGCCACAACTACTGAGCCTGCACGTCTGGAGCCTGTGTTCCGCAACAAGAGAGGCCATGACAGTGAGAGGCCCGCGTACCGTTGATGATGAAGAGTGGACCCCGCTCGCCACAACCAGAGAAAGCCCTCACGCAGAAACGAAGACCCAACACAGCCAAAAATAAATATAAATAAATAAATAAATAAAATAGCAATCTCCCATCCACAGATGAATGGATAAAGAAGATGTGGTACATGTACACAATGGAATATTACTCAACCATTAAAAAGAGTGAAATAATGCCATTTGCAGCAACATGGACAGACCTAGAGATTATCATACTAAGTGAAGTAAGTCAGACACAGAAAGACAAATATTACGTGATATCACTTGTGTTTGGAATCTAGAAATATAATACAAATCAATTTATTTACAAAACAGAAACTAACTCACAGACATAGAAAACAAACTTATCGTTACCAAAGGGGAAGTGGGGGGAGGGATAAATGAAGAGTATGGGATTAACGTATATACACTACTATATATAAAATAAATCACAAGGACCTCCTGTATAACACAGGGAACTATATTCAATATCTTGTAATAACCTATAGTGGAGAAGAATCTGAAGTTGACTTAAAATTAACACAGTATTGCAGATCAACTACAGTGAAGTTTAATTAATTAATTAATTGAATAGCAGTTTCCCTCCGCTTCCCTCCCCTACCTTATTCCTGACCACTTTGTGTTTTTTTTCCATACCACTTATCCTCTGACATTATACATTCTTTAAAATTTATTATCTGTTTCCCCTCCTCTGATGTAAGCTCCACAGGGGCTATTTTTGTTCACTGCTGTGTCCACAGCACCAAGAACAGTGCCTGGAAAATAGTAAGTGCTCAATAAATATTACTGTTTGAATTGTTACCCTGATTTCTTTAATTTTTAGGAAATGCCTTTCCCACCCCATGTTATGAGTTTCTATCATCTGATCACTTACTCTTTGTAATTTTTACTTAACTACACTAACAGATTCCCCTAAACCCTGTATGAATATCTCTCTTTAGGTACAGTTCAGCACCATGTTTCATTGAATATAAGACACTATCAATTATCAGATGAAGGTGCATGATTATTTTATATGCCATTAAGGAAAAAAACCTGCCATTTAAAGTATGACATGCTACTTGAGATATAGGGTGTGTGTGTGTCCCCTACTCATGTGAGCCATGGTTAGTGATACTGAGGAAAGGAGGAGGGTAGCCGGAGAGATTGAGTGTGAGTGTTTGGTATATGCTGGAGGATGGGGTGAAAGCTGATTTTATCTAAGTGAGTCTCTCTTCTTTTGTGCTTTGTTGGTGTTTTTCAACTTCATTTTGTGGCTGTATCTGCTTCTTAAGGGATAAACATAGGTGATAAACAGAGCATAAAACACAAAGACCAAGACAAATTTTCAAATTAATCCAGCCAATTTATTTTTAAATACATAAACAAAGTCTGGTGTTTTTGCAAAAGAACCGATTAGGTTTGCTTTCATTTCAAAAGCATGTAAATTTTCCCCAGAAGATATTTCTGGTGAATAAAATGGAAATCCAAGATGAAAAACTGCCAGGTCAGTTATCAGAGCATTTGATTTATTTCTGGGAGGCAGTTGACTTAAACTCTGCGTGTCTGCAAGTCATTGTATTATCAGTAGACTTTCTCTTGAAATTATTTGTACGCATATCCTGAGTCACCTTACATGGCAGCTGGTCGTAAATGATCCAGGGCTCGAGAAAGCATGCAATATTAAATTAGCAATAGTGCTTTACAGGGACATTATCGCTAAGAACAAAGACCTTGAAGGACAAAGAACAATTCCACCCAGTGCTACACATTGGATTCCTATCCAATAAGCAGTGTTTTCAGTGCCTAAAGAGAAAATAAAATGTCTTTTCTCATAAGGCGGATCATTTGCTATAGAGATTCTTTTAAGCTTAGCTCTCACCTCACACTTAATATTGTTTAGGTTCATCCTCTACTCCTGAAGGCCCTACAGTAAGTACATTGAAAACTTGGGAGAAGGCAAAAGAGAAACTTTAAAGTTAAAAGTATATGCAAAGTTCCCCTCTCTACCCCCTCTCTCCATCCTTTGTCAGGCTTTTTGACTGCTAGGCCTTTACTAGGCGGATCAGTATACTGTACTGTGAGAAGAAAAGGGTTTTTAAAGACAAACAAGTGCAGTGACTTCCCTGGTGGTCCAGTGGTTAAGAATCCGCCTTCCAATGCAGGGGACGCGGGTTCCATTCCTGGTCAGGGAACTAAGATCCCACATGCTGCAGGACAAGTAAGCCCATGCACCACAGCTACTGAGCCCACGCACTCTGGAGCCCACACGCCACAACTAGAGAAGCCCGTGCGCCCCAGAGAAGACCCAGCGCAGCCAAAATAAAAATTAAAAAAAAAATAAATACCTTACAAAAGACAAGCAAGTGGAGAATAAGGTTCTATGTGAGAGTGGACTTAAGCTACCCGTGAAAGGAGATCCAGGATCAGGGAGGACACTAAAGGTATGTAGAGAGAGACGTCGGGGAAATGAGTTAGAACTTGATAGCCGGAGGCTGAGAGATTGGAGCAGTTTCCCTGAGAAGTTGGAGACGGTCCATGAGAACTGTGGAGAGAGAGAGAGCTCTCAGGGCCCCTTGCAGCAGGTCCCACTGCGATGTATGTATTGCACACTCGCTGTATGCTGTTTCTGCCCTTGAAACTTCAGGAAAAGCCTGTAATCATTTCAGTGCTTTCTGGAGCTGGGCTTGTACCTTTTGTGGGGGATGTGAAGGTATAACGAGATAGGGCATAGGGTGAATGCAAGGCAGTGCAAAAAGCTTAGCTTTATTTGAATCACATTTGCTCCCTGAGATGCAACAGGACAGCAGGCCCACCTTGGCAGAAAGGCGAAGTATGCAATGTGTCATTAGGCTTGTCCGATGGCTGCCCCCCCCACACCCCCACACCCCCGATCTCCACACGCCCGCCAAGGTGCCCTGGCCCCCGGGCTGCCCATTTGGACTGACTCCTGTTCTCACAACTTCCATCCTGCCAGTCAGAAGTGCCATGTCCTGAGTCCTGTTCTATTGGAGACACAGTGAGTGAGTGGCCAGTTAAAGGCTGAGTAGCTGGTAGGAGGGTGAGGTGGTCAAGGACATGGGATATGACATCCAGTGCCCAGGCTTGAGTTGGCTGTGGTTATGTGAAATTGGAAAAGCTGCTTAACCTCACTGAGCTATTTTTTTCTTCAGGTAAAAGAGAGTCAAAGCCTTGGTGATAGTAAAAGAATTAAAGTGGTGTATCTGTAGTGGACGCTGTTATTTCCGTGTCCCCAGCTCCTCATCTTTCCTTCTTCTGGTGACAGGTTCGGTCCCTGTCCGATGCCTTGTCTCCCAGCTGTGGTGAGTCCATCAGAGTCTATTGAAAGGATGTTGTTCAGACTGGAGCTCAGGAGAGGATCCTCTTTTTGTGCTCTTGTCACGATGTAGACCTGCTGACAGCCACGCCCTCTTCTCTGTAACAAGGCCAGGCTGAACGTATTGACCTGATGACTTCTGTTTGGAGTCATATGGCAGGTTAGGTTATTTCGATCATTTCCCACACAGAAAATGAAATTTTGAAATACTGGAAAATTTTTGTTTCAGCTTCCTTAAAATCGTTTAGGAGCCGACAAGGTAGTAAGGTTCCAGTCTATGAATGGGAATGAAGGGACACTGCTTAAAGTCATAGAGGGTTTGCAAAAGTGAGCTTCTATGCTGATTAAATCAGCTCTGCAGGGGACAGAAGTCTGGACCCATGCAAGCTGGGATGTTTCATAGAAAACTGCTCCTCATTAAGCCAAGGCCCCAGAGGGCTATGACCTCAGAGAACTAGTAACTTGAAGTCAACCTGACTCATCATCTCACCATCACCACCACCACAAGAGGCTGCAAAGGGGAGTTTCCTTGGGATGGGGCAGGGCAGGAGGGGAAACCGTCCCTGAGAATTCACAGCTACAAGCTGGCCTTCCTGCAGATTGCACTGCCAAAGCAAATCACTTGAATAACCCCAGAACCCTTAAGCCCAAACTTAGGGTTTTTTTGTTGTTTGTTTTATTAATTAATTAATTCGTTTTTGGCTGCGTTGGGTCTTGGTTGCCGCGTGCGGTCGGTATGACTGGGTTATTCTCCCAGATTCTATCAGTGCTTTTCAGAGAAGCCCTGTAACTTGGTCAGATGTCCCGGAGCCTCCCTGTGAGGCTCCAGTCTTCTATTCTCAGAGGTGGCAACACTGAAAAGCAGGCGAAGTTTGTCTTTAACACCATCTGTCTTCCTTAAAGTCTCCATCTCCCCAATCTGAACTGCTGTACTCAAATAATTTCTGGGCTTCTGGACCTCCTTTCATAGTCCCATTTCCAGAAGATCCGGATCTCAGCTAGCTGTTCTTGTAAGATACTTTGTGTAAAGTGTTAGTAACCCAGATGATGCAATTGTTACCTCCTTGAGGCTGACAGTTACTCACCTTCTAGAGAAAGGAAGTTGGTCTCGACCTATCTAAAGCTTTATTTGGACCTTGGATAAAAATAGCTTTAGACGACCAATTTCATATTTTTAGGCATTCATGGATACTGAATCTTTTGAGAACTATGGCTAGAAATGCTCTGTTTGCCATAATCAAGAGTGACTTAAAAAATCTAATGAAGTTTAAAGAAACCATCTCAGCAATTTTAAGGACCGAAAATGTGTAATGATTTACTTTTCTTGTTTAAAATAAGCATTTGGGAGTTAGGCAATCTTAGCCCATACAATTCTTTGTCTGATGTATAAAATTATCACGACTTTAGTCCTTCCCAAGAATGTGAAAACTTGGTATGACAAAACTTTGTGAATGACAAAAACTACTGTCCTAAGAAGGATTTGAAGGTTAGCGTAAGAGAATAAAATAGAAAGTCTTTGCAAGACTGCTCAAGTTAGTAATAGCAATGGATTTACTCTCATAGAAAATCACGCTATTGCCTCCAGACTTTTGTGTTGGAAAAAGCGACCTTTGACAGTCAAAGATAGTATGTACGCAATGACTGTTCTCTCAATTCGAAAGAAAGCTTAAAAATACTAAGCATTTAGTTAACACGGTTAGGTATTTTATTTTTTGTAATTACTAAGAGGAATAAGAGTGCTTTAATTTCATGGGTGAGGAAATGGGGCCACAGAAAGGCAAGGTGACTTTCCTCTGATCACAAAGGACGACAGTGGCACATTTCCAATATATGTGATCTGTCCCTTGCTAGACTGTGCTTCATTAACCAGCTAAAGCCCACCAAAAACTCTGGGTTTTGCTCACGTCAGTTTTTTCTGTTTCAAAAAACGTGTGAAAACCGTCGCTGAAGGGTTAAGGTTGGGCAGTGAAGCCACAGGCGGGCAGACTGCATGCGAACGGCCGCAACTCTTGCAAGGTCAGTAGAAGGCCGTGGGGTGTGCATTTGACATCTTCGCGTCTATAATCTCTCAAGGCACAGTAGGAGGGAAGAGCGTCTCTACCTTCCCAGGCTAACCCAGCGTGAGTGAAAATATGTATTTCTGTAGGTCAGTGAAGGACCCGAAAATAAAAGTTAATACGGATACTTGTCCTCTCTGTTTTTACTGTCTGCCACGCACTTGCCTTCCATCACAGGGGCAGGTTCACACGTGCACAAGGCAACATAAGACAGAGTTGTTCACTGTGACATTGTTACAACAGGGAACAGAGGACACACGCTTGCTGTCCACCAGTAGGGTTAAGGACAGATTGTCATTTATTCATTTATGGGAAACCTTCATGTGTCTAAAGTAAGTGAATTCGATCTACAAGAACCGTTAAATCTCAAAGGCGTAATGTAGAAAGAAATCAAGCGAAACAGAAGCTCGTGGTGGTGTCCTTTGACACCATCAGTAGGGCCCTCTGTCACCTGTAAAAAAATGCACAACCTGAAAGTTGCGAGTTGTGTTTTATTAGGTGGACAAGTCTGAGAACTTAAGCCCAGGACACAGTATCTCAGATCACGCTGAGAAAACGCTTCCAAGGAGGAAAGGGGGAAGCCAGGATATATAGGAGTTTGTGCAACAATGCCACGTAGTTGGAACAAAAGATCACTGTTAATAAAAGAAGACCAGATATCTCGAGTTAAAGAATGTAGCGCTTTTCTATGTATGGGAAGATGCAAGAGTCTGGATTCGCTGAAATCATTCCTTTGATCTGCACCTCAGGGGATGGTGAGTTTCCTCAGGGTGCACCGCTGGCAATGGCTACAGTCTGATGACGATTCCATGGTGGGTATTATGTTTCCGTCCGAAGTTCCCTCAGGAACTTTTCCAAGGAAAGCTCCATCTTTGAAGACTTTGATTTTGTATTTTCTAGTGTATCCTTCTATCCTAATAATCTATAACAGATATTTATTAGAGTAATCTGTTTCTCTTTTCCACTATATCTGCTGGTAATAATGCCAACTCTGATCAATTCTATCTGCAGAATTCCCACAAATATGTGACTCTAAACCACGTACCGTGTTTTGTGTTTAAAAAGAAAAATTAAATGTAAACCCTTTATTAAAAGGCACATTTTCCGATTAGATTTAAGCTTTAAAATTAATTTTTAATGAGCAATCGTGTAAATAACTGAAACATCAGAGTATGAAAGGGTATACAGAAAAAGATTGCCCTACTCCTGTCTTCTATCTACTCAGTTCTCACCACTCCAACAGATAAATACTGTTATTCTTTTCATGTTATAATAGATTTCTTTTTGCATGCTCCATCACATATTTTCCCACAGAATGGTCAAACATTATCATCTGGAGTTAAGGCAAAGGACTTCATTTAAACAAACAAATCATTATCTTTCAGAGCAGAAGTATTAACTGTATTCTGATTTACAGATGTATTAATTGTCTGTCCATACACTCTCTAGGAAATATTTTCCTTTCGTTTTCTTATTTTTTTTTATACAGCAGGTTCTTATTAGTCATCCATTTTTTTATACACATCAGTGTACACATGTCAATCCCAGTCTCCCAATTCATGCCACCACCCCCACCACCACCCCCCACCGCGGTTTTCACCCCTTGGTGTCCATACGTTTCTTCTTTATATCTGTGTCTCTATTTCTGCCCTGCAAACTGGGTCATCTGTACCATTTTTCTAGGTTCCATATATATGTGTTCATATACGATATTTGTTTTTCTCCTCCTGACTTTCATCACTCTGTATGACAATCTCTAGATCCATCCACGTCTCAACAAATGACCCAATTTCCTTCCGTTTTACGGCTGAGTAGTATTCCATTGTATATATGTACCACATCTTCTTTATCCATTCATCTGTCAATGGGCATTTAGGTTGCTTCCATGACCTGGCTATTGTAAATAGTGCTGCAGTGAACACTGGGGTGCATGTGTCTTTTTAAATTATGGTTTTCTGTGGGTATATGCCCAGTAGTGGGATTGCTAGGTCATATATACTTCTATTTTTAGTTCTTTAAGGAACCTCCATACTGTTCTCCATAGTGGCTGTATCAATTTACATTCCCACCAACAGTGCAAGAGGGCTCCCTTTTCTCCACACCCTCTCCAGCACTTGTTGTTTGTAGATTTTCTAATGATATGCCCATTCTAACTGGTGTGAGGTGATGCCTCATTGTACTTTTGATTTGCATTTCTCTAATAATTAGTGGTGTTGAGCAGCTTTTCATGTGCTTCTTGGCCATCCGTACGTCTTCTTTAGAGAAATGTCTTTTTAGGTCTTCTGCCCATTTTTGGATTGGGTTGTTTGTTTTTTTAATATTGAGCTGTGTGAGCTGTTTATATATTTTGGAGATTAATCCTTTGTCCATAGATTCGTTTGCAAATATTTTCTCCCATTCTGAGGGTTATCTCTTCATCTTGTTTATGGTTTCCTTTGCTGTGCAAAAGCTTTGAAGTTTCATTAGGACCAATTTGTTTATTTTTGTTTTTATTTCCATTACTCTAGGAGGTGGATCAAAAAAGATCTTGCTGTGATTTATGTCAAAGAGTATTCTTTCTATGGTTTCTTCTAAGAGTTTTATAGTGCCCAGTCTTACATTTAGGTCTCGAATCCTTTTTTTTTTTTTTGCAGTACACGGGCCTCTCACTGCTGTGGCCTCTCCCGTTGTGGAGCACAGGCTCCAGACGTGCAGGATCAGCAGCCATGGCTCATGGGCCCAGCAGCTCCACGGCACGTGGGATCCTCCCGGACCAGGGCATGAATCCGAGTCCCCTGCATCAGCAGGCAGACTCCCAACCACTGCGCCACCAGGGCAGCCCTCAAATCCATGTTGTGTTTATTTTTGAGTATGGTGTTAGGGAGTGTTCTAATTTCATTCTTTTACATGTAGCTGTCCAGTTTACCCAGCACCACTTATTGAAGAGACTGTCTTCTCTCCATTGTATATCCTTGCCTCCTTTGTCATAGATTAGTTCACCATACGTGCGTCGGTTTCTCTCTGGGCTTTCTTTCTTGTTCCATTGATCTATGTTTCTGTTTTTGTACCAGTACCATATTGTCTTGATTACTGTAGCTTTGTAGTATAGTCTGAAGTCAGGGAGTCTGATTCCTCCCACTCCCTTATTTTTTCCATCAGGACTGCTTTGGCTATTTGGGGTCTTTTGTGTCTCCATACAAATTTAAAGATTTTTTTGTTCTCGTTCCATAAAAAATTCCACTGGTAATTTGATAGGGATTGCATTGAATCTGTAGATTGCTTTGTGCTTTGGGTAGTAGAGTCATTTTCACAATGTTGATTCTTCCAATTCAAGAACATGGTCTATCTCTCCATCTGTTTGCATCATCTTTAATTTCTTTCATCAGTGTCTTATAGTTTTCTGCCTACAGGTCTTTTGTCTTCCTAGGTAGGTTTATTCCTAGGTATTTTATTCTTTTTGTTGCAATGGTAAATGGGAGTGTTTCCTTAATTTCTCTTTCAGATATTTCATCATTAGTGTATAGGAATGCAAGAGATTTCTGTGCATTAATTTTGTATCCTGCTGCTCTACCAAATTCATTGATTAGGTCTAGTAGTTTTCTGGTGGCATCTTTAGGATTATTTTTGTATAGTATCATGTCATCTACAAACAGTGACAGTTTTACTTCTTCTTTTCCAATTTGTATTCCTTTTATTTTTTTTTCTTCTCTGATTGCCGAGGTTAGGACTTCCAAAACTGGGTTGAATAATAGTGGTGAAAGGGGACATCCTTGTCTTGTTCCTCATCTTAGAGGAGGTGCTTTGACTTTTTCACCATTGAGAATGATGTTTGCTGTGGGTTTGTCATATATGGCCTTTATTATGTTGAGGTCGGTTTCCTCTCTGCCCACTTTCTGGAGAGTTTTTATCATAAATAGGTGTTGAATTTTGTCAAAAGCTTTTTCTGCCTCTATTGAGATGATCATATGGTTTTTATTCTTCAATTTGTTAATATGGTGTATCACATTGATTGATTTGTGTATATTGAAGAATCCTTGCCTCCCTGAGATAAGTCCCACTTGATCATGGTGTATGATCCTTTAATGTGTTGTTTGATTCTGTTTGCTAGTATTTTGTTGAGGGTTTTTACATCTATATTCATCAGTGATATTGGTCTGTAATTTTCTTTTTTTGTAGTATCTGTGTCTGGTTTTGCTATCAGGGTGATGGTGGCCTCACAGAATGCGGTTGAGAGTGTTCCTTCTTCTGCAATTTTGAAAGAGTTTGAGAAGGATGGGTGTTAGTTCTTCTCTAAATGCTTGATAGAATTCACCTGTGAAGCCATCTGGTCCTGGACTTTTGTTTGTTGGAAGATTTTTAATCACAGTTTCAATTTCATTACTTGTGATTGGTCTGTTCATATTTTCTGTTTCTTCCTGGTTCAGTCTTGGAAGGTTATACCTTTCTAAGCATTTGTCCATTTCTTCCAGGTTGTCCATTTTACGGGCATAGTGTTCCTTGTAGTAGCCTCTTAGGATGCTTTGTCTTTCTGCAGTGTCTGTTGTCACTTCTCCTTTTTCATTTCTCATTTTATTGATTTGAGTCCTCTCCCTCTTTTTCTTGATGTGTCTGGCTACTGGTTTATTAATTTTGTTTATCTTCTCAAAGAACCAGCTTTTAGTTTTATTGATCTTTGCTATTGTTTTCTTTGTTTCTATTTCATTTAGTTCTGCTCTGATCTTTCTGAGTTCTTTCCTTCTGCTAACTTTGGGTTTTGTTTGTTCTTCTGTCTCTAGTTCCTTTAGGTGTAAGATTAGATTGTTTACTTGAGATTTTTCTTGTTTCTTGAGGTAGGCTTGTTTAGCTATAAACTTCTCTCTTAGAATTGCTTTTGCTGCATCCCATAGGTTTTGGATCGTCGTGTTTTCATTGTCAGTTGTCTCTAGGCATTTTTTGATTTCCTCTTTGATTTCTTCAGTGATCTCTTGGTTATTTAGTAACGTATTGTTTAACCTCCATGTGTTTGTGTTTTTTACGTTTTTTCCCCTGTAATTCATTTCTGATCTCATAGCGTTGTGATCTTAAAAAATGCTTGATATGATTTCAATTTCCTGACCTAAGATGTGATCTGTCCTGGAGAATGTTCCATGCACACTTGCGAAGAAAGTGTAATCTGCTATTTTTGGATGGAATGTCCTATAAATATCAATTAAATCTATCTGACCTACTGTGTCATTTAAAGCTTCTGTTTCCTTATTCATTTTCACTTCGGATGATCTGTCCATTGGTGTAAGTGAGGAGTTATAAAGTCCCCCACTAGTATTGTGTTACTGTCGATTTCTTCTTTTAGAGCTGTTAGCAGTTGCCTTATGTATTGAGGTGCTCCTATGTTGGGTGCATATATATTTATAATTGTTATATCTTCTTGGATTGATCCCTTAATCAGTATGTAGTGTCCTCCCTTGTCTCTTGTAACATTCTTTATTTTAAAGTCTATTTTATCTGATATGAGTATTGCTACTCCAGCTTTCTTTTGATTTCCATTTGCATGGAATATCTTTTTCTCCCCTGTCACTTTCAGTCTGTATGTGTACTTAGGTCTGAAGTGGTTCTCTTGTAGACAGCATATAGATGGGTCTTGTTTTTGTATCCATTCAGCAAGCCTGTGTCTTTTGGTTGGAGCATTTAATCCATTCACGTTTAAGGTAATTATCAATATGTATGTTCCTATGACCATTTTCTTAATTGTTTTGGGTTTGTTTTTGTAGATCCTTTTCTTCTCTGTGTTTCCCACTTAGAGAAGTTTCTTTAGCATTTGTTGTAGAGCTGGTTTGGTGGTGCTGAATTCTCTTAGCTTTTGCTTGTCTGTAAGCTTTTGATTTCTCCATCGAATCTGAATGAGATCCTTGCTGGGTAGAGTAATTTTGGTTGTAGGTTCTTCCCTTTCATCCCTTTAAGTATATCATGCCACTCCCTTCTGGCTTGTAGAGTTTCTGCTGAGAAATCAGCTGTTAACCTTATGGGAGTTCCTTTGTATGTTATTTGTTGTTTTTCCCTTGCTGCTTTCAGTAATTTTTCTTTGTCTTTAATTTTTGCCTATTTGATTACTGTGTGTCTCAGCATGTTTCTCCTTGGGTTTATCCTGTATGGGACTCACTGTGCTTCCTGGACGTGGGTGGCTATTTCCTTTCCCATGTTAGGCAAGTTTTCACCTATAATCTCTTCAAATATTTTCTCGGGTCCTTTCTGTCTCTCTCCTCCTTCTGGAACCTCTATAATGTAAATGTTGGTGCGTTTAATGTTGTCCCAGAGGTCTCTTAGGCTGTCTTCATTTCTTTTCATTCTTTTTTCTTTATTCTGTTCCACAGCAGTGAAATCCACCGTTCTGTCTTCCAGGTCACTTATCTGTTCTTCTGCCTCAGTTATTCTGCTATTGATTCCTTCTAGTGTAGTTTTCATTTCAGTTATTGTATTGTTCATCTCTATTTATTTGTTCTTATTTCTTCTTGGTCTTTGTTAAACATTTCTTGCCTCTTCTTGATCTTTGTCTCCATTCTTTTTCCAAGGTCCTGGGTCATCTTCACTATATTATTCTGAATTCTTTTTCTTTAAGGTTGCCTATCTCCACTTCATTTAGTTGTTTTTCTGGGGTTTTATCTTTTTCCTTCATCTGGTACATAGCCCTCTGCCTTTTCATCTTGTCTGTCTTTCTGTGAATGTGGTTTTTGTTCCACAGGCTGCAGGATTGTAGTTCTTCTTGCTTCTGCTGTCTGTCCTCTGGTGGATGAGGCTGTCTAAGAGGCTTGTCTCTTTTACTTATTTTTTAAAGTTTCTCTTTGTGAAGCAGAATGTAAATTGAGAAATAGAAAGCAGCAACATAGGAAACAGATAACAATAAAGCTCTTTGGTGTCATTACATTTCTGTGCCTTTGGGATAATAATTTGGGGTTTAACATAGCAAAAAACAAAATCTTATAATCGATTTTTCAGCCAGTTGAAGAGGTGTGATAGCTATGTGGTCCTAGCAATTTATAGGGAAATTTATATAAACATATTTATGGAGAAGCTGGTACATGTAAAACAATATGCAAGTCCAAGATAGGTAAGACCCATTTTCTCCCACTGCAGAGCCTATGCTCAAGTAAGGAAAACTAGGAAATTCAACTGTAATAAAAGCCCCAGTACGATCATCCCATTGTCAGAATCCACGACAGATTGTAAGTCTGATCTTGGCTCAGAAAACATGATTGCCACAGCCTTAACCATAAGAGATGTATGACTAGAAGAACACAAAAGTATACCTTGTTAAAGAAGAGAGACATTTTCTATAACCTGAAATGATTGGTAGAATGTTGACATTAAAGGGAAAGACATTACAAATGGAGGAAACCGCATTAGCAAACATACAGAGGTTGGGAGAGCATGGGCTGAATTGAATTATAGGTACCCTATTTTGGTGTTTTTTTTTTTTTTTTTTTTTTTTTTGACTGCATTGGGTCGTTGTTGCTGCACACAGGCTTTCTCTAGTTGTGGCGAGCAGGGGCTACTCTTTGTTGCAGTGCACAGGCTTCTCATTGTGGTGGCTTCTCTTATTGTGGAGCATGGGCTCAGTAGTTGTGGTGTGTGGGCTCAGTAGTTGTGGTGCACAGGCTTAGTTGCTCCACGACATGTGGAATCTTCCCAGACCGATCAGGGCTCAAACCCATGTCCCCTGCATTGGCACGTGGATTCTTAACCACTGCACCACCAGGGAAGCCCAGGCAGCCTATTTTGGTTGAAGGGTAGTATATAACTGACTCTTTACATTTTGGGAAATAATGAGAGACAAGCCAGGAAAGTTTAATTTGAGACTATACTGCAGAAACCCCTAAATCCTGGGGTGAGCAGTTTGTGTTTAATTCTTTGTGTATAGGAAAGCTCTTGAATGTTTTTGCACAGGCATGTGGCATGATCGGGGCTGGGCTCCAGAAGGAGTCATTTAATGACAGGGTAAACTTAAACTGGAGAATATAAAAACTGGGCTTAGGATGAGGATGCACTGGGTTGGCTGTACTTTATACCTGTTTTCCTTATATAATTGTTAATAGCACATTATTTCAATCTCAAAGATACCCTGTTTGGATGATATATTAACCTGCTCCCCTAGTTAGGAGACTTTTACATGTTCCAGGTACATGAAAGTCAGAAATGGAACTTGACAACAATTTTCAAGACATCGGTGTTAATCTTTATGATGCTTGGTAATAAGATACAAGGGCAACAGAAGAAAAAATAGGAAAACAGTCTTATCAAAGAACCAGTTTAGGATTTTGAATCCATTAAATTAGAGGGAGATTGTTGTCATCAAGAAACAAAATACAGAAGTTAGGAGAAGCAGCAAGTTTAGAGATAGTGTAAGAGACATTTTTGGTGGCCCACTGCAAGCTTTCCCTCACCCTACTTCTTTCTTTCTAGTAGAGACCAAAAATTGTTTAGTTATTTATCTTTTGTTGCATAACTGTATTCTCAGGGAAAAGTAATCTAGATTAGCTTAAGCTAATCAAAGTAACTCTTCAATCACTGACAGTGATTGGCTTGGCTAGTTCTGACCAGTGATTAGGGAAGCCTAACGGGAGGGAACACGTGTGAAAGAATTATTAGTTCTCATAAAGAAACACAAGGGAGAGATAGAGTCTCTGTTCCTGTGTTCAGACGTTGGTACAAAAAAACGTGGTGCTGGACACTGCTGCAGTCATCTTAGGATCAGAAGGGTATGCCTAGTGACGTGCTGAGAAAGATGGAGGGGTAACAGAGAGATGCCAATGATACTATTGTGCCACTGAATTAATCACTTATTAATTAATCACTTATATGAGCTGTCAAATCCTCTAACTGTTTAGAACATTTTGAATTGTGTCTTCTGTTACTTGAATCCCCAAAATTCTCTTAAGTGATTCAGAGGTAAGTGCAAAGATGGATTAGGGAGGGAGGAAATCATGAGTTTGACTTCTGATTAATGTCTGAAGCTGGAGTAAGCACTTCATCATCTAAACTTCCTTAGTGTTTCTTCTCATCTGTCTCTTTTCCATTTCTAACCAGTACTGTAGCTATCAAAGTAGATGTCCTTTCTCTCCCATGAGATTGTAAACCCTTCTAGATTAAATTCAGTTTCATATTCATGCTGTATTTTGCAGCACAAAGACCAATGCTTATATAATGGAAGTCCTGAGAAAGTATGTCTTCAAGTAATTAATGAATACCTTGAACAAAATTAAGTAAGGCACTTAGAGGGTAGACGGTCCCAGGGAACAAAATTAAGTAAGGCACTTAGAGGGTAGACTGTCCCAGGTGTCAAAAATAAATGTGTCTTTAGACAATATTACTGGGGTAGGCTATTAGGCAGAGATATTTGAGAGAAGGCTATATGTATGTCTGCCATTTTGTAGACCAGACTACCTGGATAATTTTAGCATAGAAATTAATGTTTTTTTCAGGATAATTAATCAAAATGTGTAAAAAGTATTTTAATAACTAGGCATATTTTTCTGGAGAAGTTCAAGAAGCATGAGACTTAATCTCAGTAAAATAGGTGGAAAGAGCTTTAAAATCTATTTCACTAGGGAGGATGAGGATAAATAATCTAATGTATGTGCAATCACTGTGGGCTGTTTGGAAACTGCTCTATGAATCAAATATTTTGTAAATACTAATGATCCATATTGGCAGTCTGCCAGATTTTCAATGGCGTTACCTTGATACCTATGTTCCAAAAACATAATTTCTTTTATCCCAGAAAGTTTTAAAAATCAGAAATATATAGAATCACAAATAATGGTTACTGCTTTGCATGATTGTTATTGCTAAGCAGAACTGCTAATGCATTACCATAGAACCCTAACACCACATCATTTTTTATCTTGGAGACAATTTCCTGCTACTAACACTTGATGCTACTAATGCTAACACTTGAAGCAGAAGTTTGAGTTTGTCAGATTATAAATATGAAGACTGGTGGAGTTCCAAAGGAAACAATCTATTAATAGTTTCCTGAAGTAGGGATTGATTTTTAGAGGTATACAGAGAGAGTGAACTCCGCGATGACCATGGACCAAAAGTGAAAAGAACAATAGGTAAAGTGACTAATTCATTATTGAAACCAAGAATGTGTTTTACATTAAAAGAAATCAATAAAAAAATTGAAAATATTTCATCATTGTAATATTGACTGAAGTTCATTTCATTATATAGTGGATCTCTAAAATAGTTATATTTAAAATATTTTTGAAATATTTCATGTATATATAAACATAAAGATGAAATATATTTTATACTTAACATTTTAATATATGTAATTAACATTAAATTAATATTTTATTATGTATTTAATAGTTGCTATATTTATTATTGAATTTGTTTCTTGTTAAATTTATTTTATAAATTAAAAATCTATTTATAAATCATATAAAAATATTAATATGCATCACATCAGTATGCATTAAACAAAAATTTCAAAAAACTTCCTTATATCAATTACCTGACTGTTAAAAATACAAAAGTAAATAAGTTCATTTGTATCATGTTTTTAGGTTCCACATATAAGTGATATATGTTATTTGTCTTTCTGATTTTGCTTACTATGATAATCTCTAGGTCCATCCATGTTGCGGCAAATGGCATTGTTACATTCTTTTTTATGGCTGAGTAACATTCAACTGTGTATGTGTGTGTGTGTGTGTATATATATATATATATATATATATATATATATCATATCTTCTTTATCCATCCATTACTTCCATGTCTTGGCTATTGTAAATAGTGTTGCTATAAACAGTGGAGTGCATGAATCTTTTTGAATTAGCATTTTCTCTGGACATATGCTCAGGAATAGGATTGCTGGATCATCTGGTAATTCTATTTTTAGTTTTTAAGGAACCTCCATACTGTTCTCCATAGTGGCTGCACCAATTCGCATTCCCACCAACAGTGCAAGAGGGTTCCCTTTTCTCCATACCCTCTCTAGCATTTGTTATTTGTAATTTCTCTAATAATTAGCAATGTTGAGCATATTTTTGTGTGCCTGTTGGCCATCTGTATGTCTTCTTTGGAGAATGTCTGTTTAGGTCTTCTGCCCATTTCTTAATTGGTTCATTTGTTTGCTATTGATTTGTATGTTTGTGTATTTTGGAAATTAAGCCCTTTCAGTCACATTGTTAGCAAATATTTTGTCCCAGTTTGTAGATTGTCTTTTCATTTTGTTTATGGTTTCCTTTGCTGTGCAAAAGCTTATAAATTTGATTAGGTCCCATTTGTTTATTTTGTTTTTATTTCTATTGCCTTGGGATAATGACCTAAGAAAACATTGGTACAATTTATGTCAAAGAATGTTTTTCCTACGCTGTCTTCTAGGACTTTTGTGGTGTCCTGTTTTATATTTAAGTCTTTAAGCCATTTTGAGTTTATTTTTGTGTAGGAGATGTGAGGAAGTATTCTAACTTCACTGATTTACCTGCAGCTGTCCAGTTTTCCCAACACCATTTGCTGAAGACTCTTTTCTCCATTGTATATTCTTGCCTCCTTTGTTGAATATTAATTGATTATAGGTGTGTGGGTTTACTTCTGGGCTCTCTATTCTGTTGCACTGATCCATATGTTTGTTTTTATGCCAATACCATGCTATTTATATTACTGTAGATTTGTAGTATTTTCTGAAGTCTGGAGGGTTATGCCTCCAGCTTTGTTCTTTTTCCTCAGGATTGCTTTGGCAATTCTGGGTCTTTTAAGCTTCCATATAAATTTTAGGATTATTTGTTCTAGTTCTGTGAAAACTGGCATGGGTTATTTGATAGGGATCACATTAAATCTGTAGCTTGCTTTGGATAGTATGACCATATTAATAATACTAATTCTTCCAAAAATCGAAAACATACAGTTGATTCACAAAAACCAAAAAGAAGAGAACACAAGCACATACAAAAGAAAACCATCAAAGCACAAAAGGAAAAACGAAAAGAAAGGAACAAAGTAGAAATACAAAATAAACTGGAAAACAAGGTTAAAATGGCAATAAAGACGTATCTATCAATAATTACCTTAAATGTCAAGGGACTAAATGCTCCAATCAAAGGAGCATTATCTAATCTGCCTTAGATAATAAAAGATTAGATTAAATTAGATTAGATTAGATTAGATTAGATAATAAAACCTATAACATGCTAACCCTAACCTTTAGGCCAAAGGACACACATAGATGGAAAGTGAAGGGATGAAAAGGATATTTTGTGTAAATGGAAATGACAAGAAAGTGGAAGTAGCAATACTCATATCAGACAAAATAGACTTTAAAACAAAGGCCATAAAGAAAAATAAAGAAGAATGCTATATAATAATAAAAGGATCAGTACAAGAAGAGGATATTATACTTGTTAATAAATATGCACCCAACATAGGAGCACCTAAATACATAAAACAAATACTAATAGACATAAAGGGAGAAATTGATGGGAATACAATAATAGTGGGGACTTTAACACCCTACTGACATCGATGGACAGATCTTCCAGACAGAAAATTAATAAGGCAACAGAGATCCTAAATGACACAATGGAACAGTTAGACTTAATTGATATTTTCAGGACATTACAGCCAAAAAAAACAAAAAATAAAACAATAAACATTCCACATTCTTTTCAAGGGCACTTGGAACATTCTCTAGGATAGACCACACACTGGGACACAAAACAAACCTCAACAAATTTAAGAGGATAAAAATTATTTCAAGCATCTTTTTTGACCACAATGGCATGAAACTAGAAACCAACCACAGAAACAGAAAAAAGAAACAATGATTACATGGAGACTAAACAGCATGCTACTAAAAAAACAATAGGTCAATGATGAAATCAAAGAGTAAATTAAAAATACCTTGAGACAAATGACAATAAAAGCACAATCATACAAAATCTATGGGATGCAGCAAAAGCAGTCCTAAGATGGACATAGTGATACAGATGTTCCTCAAAAAATGAGAAAAATCTTAAATAAGCACCTAACCTACCACCTAAAAGAATTAGAAAAAGAAGAACAAACAAGACCTAAAGTCAGCAGAATGAAGGAAATAATAAAGTTCAGAGAGGAAATAAAATAGAGATTTTTGAAAACAATAGAAAAAAATCAATAACACAGAAAGCTGGTTCTTTGAAAGGGTAAATAAAATCAACAAACCTCGGACTGTGCTCACCAAGAAGAAAAGAGAGAGGACCCAAATAAACAAAATAAGAAATGAAAGAGGAGAAATAATAACTGATACCACAAAAATACAAAAAATCATGAGAATAATATGAACAATTATATGCCAACAACTTGGACAACCTAGAAGAAATGGACAAGTTTCAAGAAACATACAGCCCACCAAAACTGAATCAAGAAGAAATAGATAATTTGAACAGACTGATCACTAGATGTTAAATAGAATCTGTAATTTTAAAACTCTCTGCAGGGGCTTCCCTGGTGGCACAGTGGTTAAGAATCTGCCTGCCAATGCAGGGGTCACGGGTTCGAGCCCTGGTCCAGGAAGATCCCACATGCCGCAGAGCAACTAAGCCCGTGCTCCACAACTACTGAGCCTGTGCTCTAGAGCCCGCAAACCACAACTACTGAGCCCACATGCCACAACTACCGAGCCCACATGCCTAGAGCCTGTGCTCCGCAACAAGAGAAACTACCACAGTGAGAAGCCCACGCACCACAACAAATAGTAGCCCCAGCTCGCCACAACAAGAGAAAGCCTGCACATGCAGCAACGAAGACTCAACACAGCCAAAAATAAATAAATAAAATATCATTTAAAAAAACTCCCTGCAAACAAAAGTCCAGGACTTTTGCCTTCACTGGGATATTCTACCAAACATATAAAGAAGAACGTATACCAATCCTTCTCAAACTCTTCCAAAAGATTGAAGAGGAGGGAACACTCCCAAAGTCATTCTATGAAGCCACCATCACACTGGCACCAAAACCAGACAAAGACATTACTGAAAAAGAAAATTATAGGCAAATATCTTTGATGAGTATACATGCAAAAATTCTCAACAAAATATTAGCAAACTGAATCCAACAACACATAAACAAGTTCATATACCATGACCAAGTTGCATTCATCCCAGGGTCACAAGGATGGTTCAACATACACAAATCAATGTGATATATACCATATCAGTGAAAGAAAAGACAAAAACCACATGATCATCTCAATAGATGCAGAAAAAGTGTTTGATAAAATTCAACATTCATTCATGATAAAAAAAAAAAAGCCTCTTACCAAAGTGGATATAGAGGGAACATATCTCAACATAATAAAAGCTATTTATTGCAAACCCATAGCCAACATAATACTCAACGGTGAAAAGCTGAAAGCCTTCCCTCTAAAATGTGGAACAAAGGCTTCCCTGGTGGTGCAGTGGTTGAGAATCTGCCTGCTGATGCAGGGGACATGGGTTCAAGCCCTGGTCTGGGAGGATCCCACATGCCATGGAGCAACTAGGCCCGTGAGCCACAACTACTGAGCCTGCGCGTCTGGAGCCTGTGCTCCGCAACAAAAGAGGCCACGATAGTGAGAGGCCCGCGCACCGCGATGAAGAGTGGCCCCTGCTTCCCGCAACTGGAGAAAGCCCTCTCACAGAAACGAAGACACAACACAGCCAAAAATAAATAAAAAAAGAAACCAATGAACCAACATTAAGAAAAAAAAAAGAATTAAAATGTGGAACAAGACATGCCCACTCTCACCACTTCTATTCAGCATAGTATTGGAAGTCCTAGCCACAGCAGTCAGACAAGAAAAAGAAAGAAAATCTATCCAAATTGGAAGGGAAGAGGTAAAATTGTCATTATGTGCATATGACACGATACTATATATAAAAATCCCTACAGACGCTACACAAAACCTACTAGAACTGATAAATGAATTCAGCAAGGTAGCAGGATACAAAGTTAACATACAGAAATCTGTTGCATTTCTTTACACTAACAATGAAATATCAGAAAGGGAAAGTTTAAAAAAAATCCCTTTTAAATGGCATCAAAAAAATATATATTGGGAGTAAACCTGACCAAGGAAGTGAAACACTTATATACTGAGAACTAGAAAACATTGATAAAGGAAATTGAAGATGATTCAAAGAAATGGAAAGATATCCCATGCTTTGGGATTAAAAGCTTATTGCTTCTTAAATAATTTATTGCAAAAGAAAAAAAAGCATTACAAAAAAGTAAGATATTTGTAGAACTGCTCAACCTCTATTTTCTACACATACTCTTTTCTACCCATGTTTCTCAGCAACTCAGCTGCATAGAGATCCAAGAGCTTTGTGTATCTCAGAAGCGTCAGTGTAAGACAAGGTACAACCAGCTGATATTTCAAATGGCCAGTAGGGTTAAAAGTATCAAATACTTCTCCCTCCGCCACTAGAGAGCAGAATGAGGTAGGTGTCCCCAACTACTTGTATCTAATCATACTTCAATTTACCAACAAGAGCTGTGCTTTAAAGTAAGTTGTAGTAGATTGTTACAGTAACAGCCTCCAGTGACACCTGTCTTTCGGTGTAAATGGTCTTCTGCAATGGAATGCTGTCACTCTTCCACCGAGGGATGGAATCTCTTTTCCTACTTATGCCTTGGGTTGACCATATATCTTGCTTTGGTCAACAGAATATGGTAGAAACGATGTTGAGTGTGTTCTAGAGCCTAAGCCTAAACAGGAAGTCTCGCAACCTCCACCTTGGAACCCTGAGACCATCATGCTCTGAAGAAAGGCAGATCAGAGGCCACATGGAGGAGTACCAGCTGATAGCCAGCACCAAAGCCCCAGACATATGGGTAAAGTCATTTGGACCTCCCAGCCTAGCCCAGTCACCACCTAAACGCAGCCACATGGGTAAACCCAGATGAGATTAGCAGACGAGGCACCCGGTCAGCCCACAGAATTGTGAAAAATAAGAAGTCATTGTTATTTCAAGCTACTGAATTTGGAGTCGTTTCGTATGTAGTAATAGATAGCTGATACAGAAGGTGTTAACTGCCTTCTGCTGGAAAACGGGTCAGCCAAGGAGAGAGGAAATATCACTGGTCATCCTTCAGGTTTAACCACATGTTAAGTGTGAACTATGATCACTCCATGTATGTTTTACATTCTACTAGATGAGACAATATCAGAAGCTGGACGTGCCAAATGGAGGTCTGTCAAACCCTGACTTATTTTAATGCAACTATTATTAACAATAATAATGCATCATTGGAAAGATTTAAGTGCATTCTGGACTAATACTAAATCAAATGAGACACCAATATACCAGGCACAAACCATGACTGTCCCAGGAAAATAGAACATCTGGTCCTGTTAGCCATAGTCTAAAATGAATATCCAATCATTAAAGAATCAGGGTTCTATCAATGCTATGCAAAATTCAAACAGGAAGGTCTTGAAATTGCTCAAAATTCCACTGGTCCCAATCTGGGCACACAGGAAAATGTTGTTTCTCACTCTTCCTAGACAAACTAACAGGTAAAATATGACTCTATGAGCGTTCACCTACATGGTGAGAAAGTAAAATATCAATTCTCTTAATAGTAAGTATATTTAGACTTTGTCCTCATGAGATTAATTGTTTTTAAAATCTATGATAATATCCTCTCCCAGTGAACCCCTCAGAGCACCAGAACATATGTGATTTAAAAGTCTTCCTGCACCTACACTGAGAACCGTTTAAGGCATTTTGAGACACTTCTTACCACATTTATGAAATCTTACTTTTCTTATGCACTCTTTCCTTGTCCTAGAGTGTTGTACCAAAATGGAAAGTTAAAGACTCACGTTGATCTTTGAAGGGTGGGAGGGAAAGAGTCCTAACCTAAGGCTGTTTATAATCCCATTTTCTCTAAGTACATGAGTTTTGTATCTGTGCAGTAGGTGACATTCAAAAAGACGGAGGGGTTTTGAAATTGCTTCTCCCTAGGAACAAGTGTTAAGAAACCAGTTTTCTCCAGAGTGCTGGCTGAGTAAGTACACGAGCACAGAGTCACACACACACACACACGAACACATAGTTACACACACACACACACACACACACACACACACACACACACTTCAAATGAGTATTTGGTTTTTTGTTTTTAATTTTTATTGGAGCATAGTTGCTTTACAATGTTGTGTTAGCTTCTACTGCACAACAAAGTGAATCAGCCATACATATACATATGTCCCCTCCTCTCCCTTTTGGATTTCCCTCCCATTTAGGTCACCACAGTGCATTAAGTAGAGTTCCCTGTGCGATACAGTATGTTCCCCTCAGTTGTCTATTTTATGCATAGTATCAATAGTGTATACGTGTCAATCCCAATCTCCCAATTCCTCCCACCTCAGCTAAGTATCTGGGGGGTAGTTAGTTCGATCTTTTTCACTTGGGGCTGCCATCAATCTTTGGAAATCTGTTGTAACTGCCAATATGATCTGCGTTCTAAGTGTAGTGTTTCTGGGAAATGTAAGTCATCGGGAAGGCTGAGTGCAGCCTCCTGTGCATAATGGGATCATGCAGACGGAAGTGCCTGTGGCCACGAGAGCAAAGGAAGTGGGCATCCCCAGCTTAACCAA
Organism: Kogia breviceps; assembly: GCF_026419965.1. NCBI lineage: Eukaryota > Metazoa > Chordata > Mammalia > Artiodactyla > Physeteridae > Kogia > Kogia breviceps. Next base: position 1,540,449 of record NC_081322.1, read on the forward strand.
CCATCCCCACCTATTCGAAATGCTCTATCGTGGGCTTCTTTTTTTCTCCGAAGCTCTACTTTTTAGACTGTTACTTTTCTGATTCTTTTTCAGAATTGAATAATGAGACAGTTTCTTTGTAATAATGAATTTGATGAGTATCACAATGTATTCACATGTAGGGCTGTTTGGAAATTTCTATTTGGCATGACTCCTGGTATTTGCAACTTGAATTTTTTCTTACACAGTTGTAAATCTGAGCATTCTTTAAATACACACACACACACACACACACTCACCTAGTCTCACATACACACAGGGGGAAAATTCCTAAACATTAGAAGTTACGGATATCAGTGTAGGAATTGAAAATCCCTAGTGTTTCAAAATCCTTCATATGATCAACTTAAATGCTTGTACAGATGATGAAATTTAACTTAAATGAGACAAAGGAAAGGGGATGATAAACATGACAAAAGGTAAGGCCTGGAGTTAAAAAACCCGTGACTAGATTCCGTAGTTAAATTGGAAGGACATCTTTGAGTAGGTAAAAAATCCTCAGGAAAAAAAAGATGAGAATGAGTTTCTTAAACCTAGAAGAGGAACTGGTGTGATCACAGTGGTAATGAAGCAGAGTGGGACAGTCACTCCCAGTTACTGACAGAATCAAGGGCAGCTTAAAGCTTTCTTGGGAGAATGTTAGAAAATTCTTTTTTTCTAAAGGAAACATGTTCTCTCATCAACGGAGTAGAAATAGCACAAGCCACAGTCTATTAAATAGATCGTCCATTGGCTCCCGTTCCATGCTGGTACCAATTGCCTCTGTATATCTGAACAAAGATGCTGTCCGTGGGGTGTGTCTGCCCTCAGTACATGGAATCTGTGTTGTTCAGTTCACAGTGACAGTCATCCAGGGCATTCACCCCAGAAGCAGCGACCTGACAGCCTACATGTTACACGCATACGTTTTTGGTTTTTTGTGTGTTTTTTCTTGAGATGATCTTTTCACCATTTATTTTTGGCCACACTGGATGGCATGCAGGATCTTAGTTCCTTGACCAGGAATTGAGCCCGTGCCCCCTGCAGTGGAAGCGTGGAGTCTTAACCACTGGACCGCCAGGGAAGTGTCACACACGTACATTTTTGAGATGCTAAATCAGGTTCCACTATGTATAAGCTCCCTTTGTCGCAATGGACGTAACATTTATTAGGGCTTTGCATCCCATTTGTTTAGCCGCTATTTCATTTGCCCCCCCCCCCCAACTATCCTCTGAAATATTATGACTCCATTTTATATACACAGGCATCAGGCTCAAATTGGAAATGCACGTTTTTATATTTTGTACCAACAATATCAATAACTGCACGCCTACTCACGTCCCCTCCAAAGAAAACTGTCCCTGTTGCACTGGTGGCCACACCCTGTGCTAGGAGATCCATTCTCTACCCCATCCCAACCCCCCCAACTCTGATCTCATAAACAGCCTGGTCCTGACATACTTAACTGCCCAGGGGCCTTCCAATGTGTACGCTTACCAGCAACCAGGGGCACTCTCTGGAATGAAATGCTTTTCTCAGCCACTCAGATTGTTACTCTTAGGAGTGAGAAAACAAGAGTCAGTCTCAGGAGTAGCAGAAGCTGAAAAGTCATGGTCAACTTCATGGCATGCGATCTGTGTAGTCACCCAGCACTCCAAGCTTGGCAAGGCCCCACCCTTGGTTTAATGCTCTTCTTTTGGTGGCTTGAAATTCTTAATCATTTTTGAACAAGGGACTCTGCATATTCATTTTGCACTAGACCCCACAAATTATAGAGCCGGTCCTGGTCGTGACATAGAAATTAGAGCAGCAGTTCTCAGCTGGAGCTCTAAGAGAAATGCCAGAATCTCTGGGAGGTGGGAAATGAGGTAGGAGAAGGCAAGTGAAAAATTTGAGAAGACCTAGTCAATCTTATAATTTGTTTTTATTTTATTAAAAGATAACCAAAGTATTATTTGTATAATGCCCACTTTAGAAAACACAACACAACACCCTTTTTGCTGCTAGGTTACAAAGTAAAGACAGAGAATTCCCAGCTAAAGTTTTCCCTCCCCTAAACCTGAGGGCTTGTGTTAGGATTTCTGGGGGAAGTGTGAATGAGATGTTTATATTTATGAAAAGTTGGCATCTGTTTCAAGGGTTGAGAGATACTGGAGTAGGGAAAACTGGGCAGCAATGATGAGTCCAGTGAGAATCTGAGGATCGAAGTTATAGGAGGTGGACCTAAAGGACAGAGAAGGTTCCAGTGACGGAGCTAAGCAGTGGCTTCAGGCCTTCGCTAATGCCCTGTCTAGTCTGAGCACACTGCCTGCCCGCAGGTATATCTGAAATCTCCCCTTGACCATCTGCTTCTCTTTATAGAGAAGAACAAAACAAGTGTGCCTGGTGTTATTTTTAAAAATGGCGGTCGGGCTTCCCTGGTGGCGCCGTGGTTGAGAGTCCGCCTGCCGATGCAGGGGACGCGGGTTCGTGCCCCAGTCCGGGAAGATCCCACGTGCCGCGGAGCGGCTGGGCCCGTGAGCCGTGGCCGCTGCGCCTGCGCGTCCGGAGCCTGTGCTCCGCAACGGGAGAGGCCACAACAGTGAGAGGCCCCCGTACTGCAAAAAATAAATAAATTAATTAATTAAAAATAAATTTTTAAATGGGGGTCCTCATTTCTTTCTCAAATACAGACAATGAGCAGGGGCTTACTCATTTCTAAAATAAAAATTTTTTTGTTAGCACCCAATTGATGTAATCATAACAGTGATATCTCAGTTCTCTCTTTTTGCCTAGAGGTCCAGGCACCCTTTCACATCTAAAACACTCTCTGTCTCCTCTCTCCAGCTGCAGGAATGGTTTTAAAAGAACACTGTGTGATTTGAGAAGAAAACTTTCTTTTGCAAAAGGGTCTTGAACCACCTTCCACCTCCTCTTAGTGGCACCTTTAACATTAATTGAATGAAATTCTTAGGGCATTGGGAGAACAGCTCTTCACCTCTAAGTACAAAAATAGTCTCAATGAGAAACAATCTTTAGGGCTTTTAGTCATTCCAGACAGTCTGCTAATGAGATAAGTGAGAACTGCCTGAAAATGTGATTTTTTTTTCATTTCAAATATGTGGGTCATTTTATGTTGATTTATTTTTTTAAAATTTATTTTATTTATTTTTGGCTGCATTGGGTCTTCATAGCTGCGTGCGGGCTTTCTCTAGTTGCGGTGAATGGGGGCTACTCTTCCTTGTGGTGTGTGGGTTTCCTAGTGCAGTGGCTTCTCTTGTTGTGGATCACGGGCTCTAGGCAAGGGGACTTCAGTAGTGTGGCATGTGGGCTCAGTAGTTGTGGCTCGTGGGCTCCAGAGCACAGGCTCAGTACTTGTGGCACACGGGCATAGTTGCTCCGCGGCATGTGGGATCTTCCCAGACTGGGGCACGAACCCGTGTCCCCTGCATTGGCAGGCGGACTCTCAACCACCGCGCCACCAGGGAAGTCCCTTATGTTTGATTTAGATGCCAAGGCTCTGTGGGTACAAAATGCAATGGAGGGGGATGGGGGAAGAATAGACTACGAATTTGGTGTTAACAGATGCAAGCTATTATATATAGGATGGATAAACAACAAGGTCCTACTGTATAGCACAGGGAACTATATTCAATATCCTGAGATAAACCATAATGGAAAAGAATTTGAAAAAGAATGTATATATATGTATAACTCAATCACTTAGCTGTGCAGCAGAAATTAACACAACATTGTAAATAAACTATGCTTCATTTAAAAAAAAAGTATACAACCAGTTTGCAATTCATTTGGGAACCAGCACAGAATGGAAGTTAAAATACCATACCAGTGATTTCCAGTTTTTTAATTTCAGTTCTAAATATCCTTCTTTGTCCCTTTCACCAATCTGGGAAATTTCTGTACAGAAAATATGTAGTTTTTCAATTGAAGTGACTTAAAATGTTATTTTGAGAAACTTTTCAGAATTTCATGACACCTCTTGAAATAGCTAAAGACTCCTGGGGTGCTGCAGATCCAAATAATGAAAAATATTAAAAATAGCAGGAAAAAGTCACCTGAAGCAACTAAGGATAAATTTTACTTTTCTGTGGAATATATGTACACACGTACACACACACACACACACACACACACACACACAAAATCTTTAAATACTCCCACGCTCACCCTTAGCCAAAAAGTTTATCTTTCTAGAATTTTGGAACACTTTAACAATATACTCATAGTACTGATAATGATTTCTTTTATAGCATAAAAGAAACTGAATTTTTTCAAAGTTTAAGTTCCTGGGAGATAAGAATAATAAAAGTGTCTAAAATTGTATGGTGATTGAGAACCTGAGGCAAAGGAAGAAAAGTTTACTTTCTCCTCTGTCCATTCAGAAACTACAGCGTTTTAACTCTACTTTAAAAGGAAAACTAGCATTTTAAGAAAGAAATGAGTGAAAGGTGGATTATTTTGCTGTTTTAAGGCCTTGCTCTGGGGGAGTGAGGATCTCTTTGTTTCTCATGAAGAAAACTTAAGATAATTACTGAAACTGACGGTCTTAGCATAGAAATGAAAGTTGGTTATAATCTAGGCCAGTGGTTCTCAAAGTGTGGTTCCTGAACCAGCAGTATCAGTATTACCTGAGAACTTGATAAAAATGCAGATTCTGAGCATCTTCTCCAGACCTAAAGAATGAAGAACTCATTTTAAAATGTGCATTAAGACTAGGAAGCAAGATGGCGGAGTAGAAGGACATTCTCTCACTCCCTCTTGTGAGAACATCAGAATCACAACTAGCTGCTGGACAATCATTGACAGGAAGACACTGGAACTCACCGAAAAAGATACCCCACATCGAAAGACAAAGGAGAAGCCACAATGAGATGGTAGGAGGGGCGCAATCACAGTAAAATCAAATCCCGTAACTGCTGGGTGGGTGACTCACAGACTGGAGAACACTTACACCACAGAAGTCCACCCACTGGAGTGAAGGTTCTGAGCCCCACATCAGGCTTCCCAACCTTGGGATCTGGCAGTGGAAGGAGGAATTCCTAGGGAATCAGACTTTGAAGCCTAGCAGGATTTGATTGCAGGACTTCGACAGGACTGGGGGAAACAGAGACTCCACTCTTGGAGGGCACACACAAAGTAGTATGCGCATGGGGACCCAGGGGAAGGAGCAGTGGCCCCGTAGGAGACTGAACCAGACCTACCTGCTACTGTTGGAGGGTCTCCTGCAGAGGCAGGGGGTGGCTGTGGCTCATGCTGGGGACAAGGACACTGGCAGCAGAAATTCTGGGAAGTACTCCATGGCGTAAGCCCTCCCAGAGTCTGTCATTAGTGCTACCAAAGAGCTCAGATGAGCTCCAGTGTTGGATCGCCTCAGGCCAAACAACCAACAGGGAGGGAATCCAGCCCCAACCATCAGCAGTCAAGCCGATTAAAGTTTTACTGAACACTACTCACCAGAGCAACAGTCAGCTCTACCCACCACCAGTCCTTCCCATCAGGAAACTTACAAAAGCCTCTTAGATAGCCTCATCCCCCAGAGGGCAGACAGCAGAAGCAAGAAGAACTACAATCCTGCAGCCTGTGGAACAAAAACCACATTCACAGAAAGATAGACAAGGTGAGAAGGCAGAGGGCTATGTACCAGATGAAGGAACAAGATAAAACCCCAGAAAAACAATTAAATGAAGTGGAGATAGGCAACCTTCCAGAAAAACAATGGAGGCAAAGATCGAGAAGATGCAAGAAATGTTTAACAAAGACCTAGAAGAATTAAAGAACAAACAGAGATGAACAATACAATAACTGAAATGAAAACTACACTAAAGGAATCAACAGCAGAATAACTGAGGCAGAAGAACAGATAAGTGACCTGGAAGACAGAATGGTGGAATTCACTGCTGTGGAACAGAATAAAGAAAAAAGAATGAAAAGAAATGAAGACAGCCTAAGAGACCTCTGGGACAACATTAAACGGAACAACATTCGCATTATAGGGGTCCCAGAAGGAGAAGAGAGGCAGAAAGGACCTGAGAAAATATTTAAAGAGATTATAGTCAAAAACTTGCCTAACATGGGAAAGGAAATAGCCACCCAAATCCAGGAAGTGCAGAGAGTCTCATACAAGATAAACCCAAGGAGAAACATGCTGAGACACATAGTAATCAAATAGGCAAAAATTAAAGACAAAAATTATTGAAAGCAGCAAGGGAAAAATGACAAACATACAAGGGAACTCCCATAAGGTTAACAGCTGATTTCTCAGCAGAAACTCTACAAGCTAGAAGGGAGTGGCATGATATACTTAAAGGGATGAAAGGGAAGAACCTAAAACCAAAATCACTGTACCCAGCAGTGATCTCATTCAGATTTGATGGAGAAATCAAAAGCTTTACAGACAAGCAAAAGCTAAGAGAATTCAGCACCACCAAACCAGCTCTACAAGAAATGCTAAAGGAACTTCTCTAAGCGGGAAACACAAGAGAAGAAAAGGATCTACAAAAACAAACCCAAAACAATTAAGAAAATGGTCATAGGAACATACATATCGATAATTACCTTAAACGTGAATGGATTAAATGCTCCAACCAAAAGACACAGGCTTGCTGAATGGATACAAAAATAAGACCCATCTATATGCTGTCTACAAGAGAACCACTTCAGACCTAAGGACACATACAGACTGAAAGTGAGAGGGGAGAAAAAGATATTCCATGCAAATGGAAATCAAAAGAAAGCTGGAGTAGCAATACTCATATCAGATAAAATAGACTTTAAAATAAAGAATGTTACAAAAGACAAGGAAAGACCCTACATAATGATCAAAGGATCAATCCAAGAAGAAGATATAGTAATTATAAATATATATGCACCCAACATAGGAGCACCTCAATACATAAGGCAACTGCTAACAGCTCTAAAAGAGGAAATCGACAGTAACACAATACTAGTGGGGGACTGTAACACCTCACACCAATGGACAAATCATCCAAAGTGAAAATGAATAAGGAAACAGAAGCTTTAAATGACACAGTAGGTCAGATAGATTTAATTGATATTTATAGGACATTCCATCCAAAAATAGCAGATTACACTTTCTTCTAAAGTGCACATGGAACATTCTCCAGTATAGGCCACATCTTGGGTCACAAATCAAGCCTCAGGACATTTAAGAAAATTGAAATCATATCAAGCATCTGTTCTGACCACAACGCTGTGATGTTAGAAATGAATTACAGGGGGAAAAAAAACCCATAAAAAACACAAACACACGGAGGCTAAACACTATGTTACTAAATAACCTAGAGATCACTGAAGAAATCAAAGAGGAAATCAAAAAATACCTAGAGACAAATGACAATGAAAACACGACGATCCAAAACCTATGGAATGCAGCAAAAGCAGTTCTAAGAGGGAAGTTTATAGCTATACAAGCCTACTTCAAGAAACAAGAAAAGTCTCAAGTAAACAATCTAACCTTACACCTAAAGGAACTAGAGAAAGAAGAACAAACAAAACCCAAAGTTAGCAGAAGGAAAGAACTCAGAAAGATCAGAGCAAAAATAAATGAAATAGAAACAAAGAAAACAATAGCAAAGATCAATAAAACTAAAAGCAGTTCTTTGAGAAGATAAGCAAAATTGATAAACCATTAGCCAAACTCATCAAGAAAAAGAGGGAGAGGACTCAAATCAATAAAATTAGAAATGAAAAAGGAGAAGTTACAACAGACACCACAGAAATACAAAGAATCCTGAGATTTCTACAAGCAACTCTATGCCAATAAAATGGACAACCTGGAAGAAATGGACAAATGCTTAGAAAGGTATAACCTTCCAAGACTGAACCAGGAAGAAGTAGAAAATATAAAGAGACCAATCAAAAGTAATGAAATTGAAACTGTGATTAAAAATCTTCCAACAAACAGAAGTCCATTACCAGATGGCTTCACAGGTGAATTCTATCAAACATTTAGAGAAGAACTAACACCCATCCTTCTCAAACTCTTTCAAAATTGCAGAAGAAGGAACACTCTCAACCGCATTCTATGTGGCCACCATCACCCTGATAGCAAAACCAGACACAGATACTACAAAAAAAGAAAATTACAGACCAATATCACTGATGAATATAGATGCAAAAACCCTCAACAAAATACTAGCAAACAGAATCCAACAACACATTAAAGGATCATACACCATGATCGAGTGGGACTTATCCCAGGGATGCAAGGATTCTTTAATATACACAAATCAATCAATGTGATACACCATATTAACAAATTGAAGAATAAAAACCATATGATCATCTCAATAGAGGCAGAAAAAGCTTTTGACAAAATTCAACACCCATTTATGCTAAAAACTCTCCAGGAAGTGGACATAAAGGTAACCTACCTCAACATAATAAAAGCTATATATGACAAACCCACAGTAAACATCATTCTCAATGGTGAAAAACTGAAAGCATTTCCTCTAAGATCAGAAACAATACAAGGATGTCCACTCTCACCGCTATTATTCAACATAGTTTGGGAAGTCCTAGCCTCAGCAATCAGAGAAGAAAAAGAAATAAAAGGAATACAAATGGGAAAAGAAGAAGTAAAACTGTCACTGTTTGCAGGTGACATGCTACCACACATAGAGAATCCTAAAGATGCCACCGGGAAACTGCTAGACCTAATCAATGTATTTGGTAAAGTTGCAGGATACAAAATTAATGCACAGAAATCTCTTGCATTCCTATACACTAATGATGAAATATCTGAAAGAGAAATTAAAGAAACGCTCCATATACCACTGCAACAAAAAGAATAAAATACCTAGGAATAAACCTACCTAGGGAGAAAAAAGACCTGTATGCAGAAAACTATAAGACACTGATGGAATAAATTAAAAATGATACCAACAGATGGAGAGATATACCATGTTCTTGGATTGGAAGAATCAATATTGTGAAAGTGACTCTACTACCCAAAGCAATCTACAGATTCAGTGCAATCCCTATCTAATTACCAATGGCAGTTTTTATGGAAGTAGAACAAAAAATCTTAAAATTTGTATGGAGACACAAAAGACCCCAAATAGCGAAAGCAGTCTTGAGGAACAAAAAAGGGAGCAGAAGGAATCAGACTCCCTGACTTCAGACTATACTACAAACTACAGTAATCAAGACAATATGGTAGTAGCACAAAAACAGAAACATAGATCAATGGAACAAGATAGAAAGCCCAAGATAAACCCACGCAGCTACAGTCAACTAATCTATGACAAAGGAGGCAAGGATATACAATGGAGAAAAGACAGTCTCTTCAATAAGTGGTGCTGGGAAAAACTGGGAATAAATTTTCAGAGAATGAAATTAGAGCACTCCCTAACACCATACACAAAAATAAACTCAAAATGGATTCGAGACCTAAATGTAAGACCGGACATTATAAAACTCTTAGAAGAAAACATAGGAGAACACTCTTTGACATAAATCACAGCAAGGCCTTTTTTGATCCACCTCCTAGAGTAATGGAAATAAAAACAAAAATAAACAAATGGGTCCTATTGAAACTTCAATGCTTTTTTACAGCAAAGGCAACCTTAAACAAGACATAAAGACAACCCTCAGAATGGTAGAAAATATTTGCAAACAAATCAACGGACAAAGGATTAATCTCCAAAATATATAAACAGCTCATACAGCTCAATATTAAAGAAACAACCCAATCCAAAAATAGGCAGAAGACCTAAATAGACATTTCTCCAGAGAAGACATACGGATGGCCACATGAAAAGCTGCTCAACATCGCTAATTATTAGAGAAATACAAATGAAAACTACAATGAGGTATCACCTCACACCAGTTAGAATGGGCATCATCAGAAAATCTCCAAACAACAAATGCTGGAGAGGGTGTGGAGAAAAGGGAACCCTCTTGCACTGTTGGTGGGAATATAAATTGATACAGTCACTATGGAGAACAGTATGGAGGTTCCTTAAAAAACTAAAAATAGAATTACCATATGGTCCAGCAATCCCACTACTGGGCATATACCCTGAGAAAACCATAATTCAAAAAGAGTCATGTACCACAATGTTCATTGCAGCACTATTTACAATAGCCAGGACATGGAAGCAACCTAAGTGTCCATAGACAGATGAATGGTTACGGAAGATGTGGCACATATATACAATGGAATATTACTCAGCCATAAAAAGAAACGAAGTTGAGTTTTTTGTAGTGAGGTGGATGGACCTAGAGTCTGTCATACAGAGTGAAGTAAGTCAGAAAGAGAAAAACAAATACTGTATGCTAACACACATATATGGAATCTAGAAGAAAAAAATGGTTCTGAGGAACCTATGGGCAGGGCAGAAATAAAGATGCAGACATAAAGAATGGACTTGAGGACACGGGGAGGGGGAAGGGAAAGCTGGGACGAAGTGAGAGAGTGGCATGGACATAGATACACTACCAAATGTAAAATAGACAGCTAGTGAGAAGCAGCTGCATATAGCACAGGGAGATCAGCTCGGTGCTTTGTGACCACCTAGAGGGGTGGGGTAGGGAGGGTGGGCGGGAGACACAAGAGGGAGGGGTTATGGGGATATATGTATACATATAGCTGATTCACTTTGTTATGCAGCAGAAACTAACACAACAACATAAAACAATTATACCCCAATAAGGATGTTAAAAAAAGAAAAAAAAGATATTGAATATAGTTCCCCGTGCTATACAGTAGATCCTTGCTGTTTATCTGTTTTATATGTCGTAGTACGTATCTGTTAATCCCAGATTCCCAATTCATCCCTCCCCCTTCGTTCCCCTTTGGTTACCATAAGTTTGTTTTCTATGTTGTGAGTTTGTTTCTGTTTTGTAAATAAGTTCATTTGTATCGTATTTTAGATTCCACATATAAGTGATAATCATATTTGTCTTTGTCTTTCTGACTTACTTCACTTAGTATGATCATTTCTAGGTCAATTGGTGTTGCTGCAAATGTCAGTATTTCATTCTTTTCATGGCTGAGTAATATTCCATTGTATAGATGTACCACATCTTACTTATCCATTCCTCTCCCGATGGACGCTTAGGTTGCTTCCATGTCTTGGCTACTGTAAATAGTGCTGCAATGAACATTGGGTTGCATGTATCTTTTCAAATTACAGTTTTCAACTGTTCCAGGTATAAGCCCAGGAGTGGGGTTGCTGGATCATACGGTAAACTGTGACTTTTTAAATGTTTGTACAGAAGAAGCATATAATTTGAGAGATTGGGATCATAAAGACCTTATAAGTTGTATACATATAGCTAATTCACTTTGTTATACAGCAGAAACTAACACACCATTGTAAAGCAATTATACTCCAATAAAGATGTTAAAAGAAAAAAAAAGACCTCATAAGTTTCAAGCCCCATCATTTTATACAAGAAAAATCTCAAACCCCAAACAGCTAAGTAGGTTGAAAGCCACTCTCTGTGTTTATCACTGTCTTTTCTTCTCCAGACTAAACTTGCAGGTTCCTCGCCCTTTTCCTAATCGACATGACATGTGGGATCTTCACCCTTTCTTCACTGCTTTCTGAACATGCTCCTGTCGGTCCATATCTCTCTTAACATGCAGAATCCAGATCTCACTCAAAACTCAAATTGTGGCTTGACTGTTACAGAGTGCATTGGAAATGTTTCTTGCCATGACTGGAACTTTTTCTTCTTTTAATGGTACTGAAAGGTTGTATTTTTTTCTAGCTTTATTGAGACATAATTGACGAATTAAAAATTGTGTATACACGGTGTGTACAAAATGACGATGAGATGGCCAAGACCCGACTCACCTCACACGTGTCCTTCACATTCACTATGACTCGCCTTCCAGGTGTCACATTATTACCAGTGTAATCATGCATCTTCTTTTCCACCATCAGATCAAGTATATTATAAAAGTCTCTGTCCATTGTTTTTGCTGAAATTAAGATATGCTATATTTTTTTAGCATCTCTTGATAAACCCTTCAGTAAATTTATCTAAGATGTTAATGGAGTGAGTTCAGGACAACTTACTTTTTTAAATTTTATTGAAGTACAGTTGATTTACAATGTGTTCATTTCTGCTGCAGCAACGTGACTCAGTTATACACATATAGACATTCTTTTCTTTATGTTCTTTTCTATTATGGTTTATCACAGCGTGTTGAATATAGTTCCCTGTGCTCTACAGTAGGACCTTATTGTTTATCCATCCTATGTAGAATAGTTTGCATCTGCGAACCCCAAACTCCCACTCCGTCCCTCTCCTACCCGCCTCCTCCTTAGTAATGACTTCCCTAAGTTATTCCTAACAGTTACTGCTATGGTTTAGACTGGCTTTTTTGTTTTTTCCTTGCTTTCCCCTGTATGTGACTTCTGTCCTTTAAAAGCCTGAGCTTGTCAGAGAGCGTCCTGTACAGCCATTCTGTGTCTCTTGATGTCCTTCACTTCCACCGGCATCTCTTTTTGAGTCATTTGAATGTATAGTCAGAGTTCATGAGTCATTTTTTACTTTGTATCTCTGCCCGTTGGCATATACTTATTCTTCCTGGAACTTTTTCAAGTCAGCTGTTAAGTCAGTCTGGAATGTATTTCCAGAAATGTCCAGCACTTCATTCCTTTCTTCTGTGAGCTCCAAGGTGACATGGTCTCTTTTCCCTGTTTCTGTCACTCCCAAGTTGCCACCAAATTCTCCTTTGTTGGTCAGAGTTAAGTCCTAGGAGACACATCATGGTTTCTCTAACTTTATGACATTTTGCTTGAAGGCCTAGAATTTAAATTAATAATTCTGGTTGGAAGTAATTTATACGGCCTTGGGCTATTGAAATGTCAAATATTCACTCATTCTTTAGACTTTTATCATGCTTCTTTATCCTGCCAGCCACCTAAGTTCCTTTAAAAAATTCTATAAGTATCTCATAGTTCATCTCCATATACTCATCTGTTACTTTTAATGGCCTATTTTTCAAATAAACACTTGAGATATAAGATCTGAATTTTCTGGCAAAATAGGCTAAGTATTCCCCAAACAGTATGATGATTGATAGAAATTTTTTTAAAGTTAAATACTTCTTTCAGTTCATACTTGTGAAAATTTATATTTTTCCTAAAATGAATAACCTTAGAAGGAAACACTATTAGGAATAGAAAGGTGTGTATTGTTAAGAAAAATGGCCAAGATTTTTTTCAAGCAAAAGATTAAAATGCTCAAAGACATTGTAAATGAACTAATTTAACATTTGCACATCTTTGTTTTCATTGCTTTAAATACTCATTAAGATTATGGCAAGGACCACGTTATTTATTTAGGAAGAGTATGAAATGGCATAATGGAAGGACTCTTGCTTTACTACGTGTTTAATAGTTAACACAGATTAAAAGAAATGCCGATTAAACAACCCTAGTCTGGTTGTTGCTAACCTTTTTGGGGATAATAGTCCATTGAAAAGATGATGGACTCTCTGCCCTGAGAAAGTGTGTATGTAATTACACATAAAATTTTTCATAAAATTCCAACTCCCTCAGAAACCACTTGAGGAGTTACCGTGTGCCAGATACTTAGCTTACATGTGTTGATTTTTCATTATTTGAGAAGTCGATCTATTAATCTGTGGGATTCAAACTGTGTACCAAAAGAGTAGCTGGCTAGTGTCATACTTTATATTTGCTTATCATTTAATATACACAGGACACAGCTCTTTGGGAGTACACATGGAGATAATTCAAACGTCTAAATCATTCAGATTTCTCAATTTTGCCATTGGTTTTATTGTTCCTTTTGCCAAACTACAAAACCTTCACCTCTTTTTTTTTTTTTTTTTTTTTTTTTTTTTTTTTTGCGGTACGCAGGCCTCTCTCACTGTTGCGGCCTCTCCCGTCGCGGAGCACAGGCTCCGGACGCGCAGGCGCAGCGGCCACGGCTCACGGGCCCAGCCGCTCCGCGGCACGTGGGATCCTCCCGGACCGGGGCGCGAACCCGCGTCCCCTGCATCGGCAGGCGGACTCGCAACCACTGCGCCACCAGGGAAGCCCCCTGCCTCTTTTCTACACTATTTTGTCTATTAAAAAGTGTCTGGGAAGCTTTTCATTTGCCAGTTGAGGGCGTCCATTCTGGGACTGTCTGATTACAGAAGTAACAGGGTGCTGTTGCAGTGCCTCGGCCGTCTTTTGAGAGTGGGGAAGAAGGTGACTTCAGGATGAGGGAAAGCCATTGCAAGGTACCACTTCTGACAGGGACCAAAGAGCCTGCCCTGCTTCTTCACTGAAGAGAGTACACCTGAGTCCCTAGAGCCTTGAGGTGGGGTGAGGGACAGCTCAGTGTTTGCACCAGTGGGTAAATTTCTACAGTAGAGGCATCCAGTGTGCTGAGAGCAGGTATTAGCAGTGGCTGGGACACCCAGTTCGTCAGAAGTTCTGTCATTTCCTCTGGCATCAGCAGCGATTTCATAATTAGACCCTCCATTCTCCAGACTGCTTGGGAGTTGTCCATTAAGCTCCTTGGAAGATAATACTTAACTTAGAGGCACCCCCAGTCTGGGACATTCTCTGGCATGTGATGATGGAAAAATATTCCTAGAGGTGGTGTCTTTTCATTCGGTGGAATCATCAGTACATTGAAACTTAGAAAAGCTATCAACTTAATGTCGGTTGCAGTTTCTCTCTCCTGGTGGACAGAGATGTCTTTCTTCAAGAGAAAGTCAGGAGATTGTCCCTCTTATTTCTGTCAACGAAAGATGCGTCATTTCCCTGGCACAAGTTATATCAGGAGGTCGTGGGATTACAAAATCTTCCACTTTTCATACTTCTTGGTTTATGACCTAGTAGGTGAGTGAGGGTTAGGCAGTTTTGCAAGGATATCAACTCCTTGGAAGAAATGGCGTGGAGATTGTAAGCACTTCCCTTTTGAGGTTCATTGTGATAAGATCCTCTCTTGGGCTGGAGTATTTATTCCTGCCGGGGGTTCACTAGCAGGAGAGGACAGAAAGGGGCCTCTGGGGGGATGCTTCAGGCAGTGAGGGGAGTCTGGCGTGACACACTTACACTGTGTTCTGGGGTAGAAGGGCCATCCAGTTCTCCATCTGCTGAGGACATAATATCACAGCAAGGTGTTACAGTTTCTCACCTGTCGGGCTGGCTGCCTTAGTCCGTTTGGGCTCATAAAAATACCATAGACTGAGTGGCTTATAAACAACATAAATTTATTTCTCACAGTTCTGGAGGCTAGAAAGTCCAAGATCGTGGTGCTGGCGGATCTGGTATAAGGTGAAAGCCAGCTTCCTCATTGATGGCCAACTTCCCTCTGTAACTTCACACGGCAGAGGAGCCAAGGGAGTTTTCTCAGGCCTCTGTTATGAGAGCTCTAATCCCACTCACGAAGGCTCTGCCCTCGTGACCTAATCACCTCCCAAAGCCCTCACTTCCTGACACCACCACATAAGAGTATCAGGATTCTAATATGTGAATGTTAGGGGGGGAGGGTGCAAACATTCAGACCATAGCCCTGGAAAACATGAAAAAGCATACGACAGCATATCCTGTTGGCAGGGTTGTGGGGAAACAGGTCCCGTCCCCCATTGCTGGTGGGAATGCAAACCGGTACGACCGTTTAGAAGGGAGTTTGGTGATATCTAGCAAAATCACATATTCATCTTTTGAGCCACAAATCTCACGTCTGTGAATTTCACCTGAGGAGGCACCTTCGATACTATAAATCTACAGTCTTTTAAGGGAGCTCTGTGGCTGACACAGGCTCTGACCAGCAGCAGCAGTATCACTGCAGCAGGGCACACAGACACTGGATCTCAATAGAAGGAAACGTGGAAATAGCAAAACTACACATACATGTACCTTTTGACCCCGCAATCCCATTTCTGGGAATTAACCCTTGGGAGGTACCTCCTTCAACACGAAAAACACATTGCAACATTGTTTATAATTACAAAATATTTGATACAATCAAACGGCTCAGACACAGGAAAATGGTTAAATAAATCGGATACACCCACAAAATGGAGGTCTGTGCGACTATGCAGCTGTATCAAAAAGAAAAAGGAAAAAAAAAAGGGAGAGAACTGTATGAACAGATATGGAGTGATTTCTAGAAAATATTGCTAAGTGAAAGAATCAAAGTACAGAATAGTACAGTATGTTACTTTTGTGTAATAAAAATATGCTACATTTCCCTGTTTGGGAAATGCATCTTAGGAACTTGTGTAGAAATCCGCGATTTTTAGAAGACGGCTGCTCTCATCTGCCGATGCTGTCCTTCAGCTGCAACATTCCCAGCCTCCAGCCAACCTGCTCACCTCCGACTGGCCCCCGATCTGAACTGGCTCTGGCCGGGCCATCCTGTCACCGAAGGCAGTGGTTTTTGTATACTGACAGACCCCCTCGGTCCGTCTCAAGTCTGAAGTCAAGGGGAGGTTCTGTGAGCAGCCGAAGACCTCTGTTCAGTCCTGAAGGGCGGGGCGGGCTTGTCCTCCAGTTCCCGGGCTTGTTCCTACCCTTCGTGCTCCTGAGGGTATAGTCACACCCCTTCGATTGTCTAGTTGGTGAATATATTGCGCAGTGTTCAACACATCGCAGCCTTAAAGCTGTTTGCCCATTTTGTCTTTAAAGATCTGAACAAATGGCTAGCGAACTCTTGGTGAAATCTAAATGTTAATAAAATTGTATACCAAAAAAAAAAAAAAGCTACATTTTGCATAAGAAAGATACAGGGGGATAAAGGAGTAAGAATAAAGTAGAAGAAATGGGGGAAAGGATAATTCTTTGAAAAGACCTTTTTATATAAACCCAACATTTAAAACCATATTAATATTTCACATATTCAAAAAAACAGGTTTGAGGGTGCCCCAAGATAGAATAGAAACACAAACAAATGATCTTATGTTATTTTAATGAATAACATAACCACGCTGATGTGTAGGCAAGAAGTAGTTAGAAACTAATCCAAGTAACTTTTGAAAACTTACTGTAGAACAACCTACCGTAAAAGACACAAGAAGAAATAAAAAAGCTGAATAGTACTTTGTCAAATAATGGAATTGCATCTGTAATTTAGACTTTTTGTAAAGAAATATCCAGACTCAAGTGACTTCATCAGGGAGTTTCTCTAATTATTTAAGGTAGAAATAATATCAGTCTTACCAAACTCTTCCAGCAAACTGAAAAAGAATAAACACTTCCTAACTTTCCCTATTAGGTCAGCATCACCTTGATAATAAAACCCGACAAGAATATTACGAGAAAAGAAAAACACAGGCCAATGTTAGGCTTTTTCAAATAAGGCAAAAATCATTTCATATGCAAAATTCAATTGATGTAATTCACCATATTTGCAGAATTTAAAAGTAAAATACAATGATTTTTGTAATAGGTGCAGAGAAAGCATTTGATGAAATCTAATACCCAGTAACAGTTTTTGTTTTTTGTTTTTTAAAAGAAAATCAGTCACAGTTTAAGAAAGGAAAAACCTCTTCTAGTACACTAGGAACAGAGAAGACTCCCTTAATTTTATGAAGAGTACCTCCAAAAAACTTTATAGCAAATATATTCAATGGTAAAATATTTAAAGCTATCATCCTACATTTGGGAACATTTATTAAATCTTAATATGTGCCTGATATTGTTCTAGGCACTAAGGATACAGCAGTGAACAAAACAGATAAAAATCCTTGCCTTCAAGTAGGTGGCATTCTAAAGGCCTTATTTTATTTTGTATGATTGATTTTTGTGTAATAAATCTAAAACTACCATTTATTAAATGACTCCTATGTGCTTAGCCTTTGTCCTAAACCCTTACATATTATTTTCTTTTTTAAAGTACATGCTGAGGGGGCCCTGCCATTTCTTATTTGTTGATGAGAAAAAGGAGCACACAGCACTTAATTAGCCCAAAGACATACAACTATTGTTGTATGTTCATGTTCTTTCCCCTATGCAATATCCACAGCATCTATTGTTATAGACAATTCTTTGTCATATTTAAGAAGAAAATTTGTTCTAGTTACTTTTGGTTTTTTGATTTTTGTTAGTTTTTAAATTCCCAGGCAGAATTTTTAAATTTTTATATAATTAAATCTGGGAGGTTTTATCCCTAACTAATTTCTAGTTTTGTTTTTTTTTTTTTTTTTTTTTTTTTCGGTACGCGGGCCCCTCCAGTTGCAGAGCACAGGCTCTGGACGCGCAGGCTCAGCGGCCACGGCTCACGGGCCCAGCCGCTCCACGGCATGTGGGATCCTCCCGGACCGGGGCACGAACCCGTGTCCTCTGCATCAGCAGGCGAACTCTCAACCACTGCGCCATCAGGGAAGCCCTTTCTAGTATTTTAAATTTATGAAGTATCCTCTCAGAGGTCTGTTAAATATTTATTTCTTTTTTCTAGTTTAAAAAAAATGTAACTGCTAAAACTATCTGAACTCTATTTTAGTGTGGTGTGTGCAATGAAGAATTTGTTACCTATTACTCAAACTACCACTATCATTTGTTAGTAAGTTCTTTTTCTCCTCATTGATCATTGGTGAAAATACAGCATCTTTAGACTGAAATCCTTGAAAAAGTCACCCAATAAAGCCCAATCAAGCCACTTTTGGTAAAAATATCTGGGTTGTCTTCTTACATCAACAGAGTTCAGGCTATTTGCTTAAATTAGAAATGTTTTGCCTCTCTGTGTTACACACACACACACACACACACACACACACACACACAATCTTAAATTCCAGAAGTGGACATATTCATGTTATATCTGAATGCATATATCATTACTTAGTTTTATTCCTAATTGTATCTTCTTTAGCCTGTTTAAATGATCAGTCCGAAATATTTACTTAGCACTAAGTATGATATATAGAAATATACACATAGGGGAATAAAACAAAACAACCAAAAAACCGGCCCTTTGAGGAATCAATAGTCTAACTGAGGAAAATAAGACATACATGCAAAGTTATCTTGTAGCCAAGCAGTGTTTGAGAAGGCCTAGTTTGCAGACAGCAGTCACTACAAGCATTAGAGGAAGGCGTGATGCCTGTGGTTGACCAGGGAGCTTCACAAAGGCGATGGGGGTTACCTGGGCTCGGATGAAGTGATAGGAGCTTGGTAACTGGAGAAGCAGGGGCTGGAAGTTATAGACTAGAAAGACAGAATAAGCCCAGATACCCAGGCAGAAGTGTGCCAGCCATGTGGGTGTGGAGTGAAGGAAGTACAAAGTGTTAAAAAAAAATTCAATCAAATAAATTTGTGTGTGTGTGTGTGTGTGTGTGTGTGTGTGTGTGTGTGTGGTATGCGGGCCTCTCACTGTTGTGGCCTCTCCCGTTGCGGAGCACAGGCTCCGGACGCGCAGGCTCAGCGGCCATGGCTCACGGGCCCAGCCGTTCCGCGGCATGTGGGATCTTCCCGGACCGGGGCACGAACCCGTGACCCCTGCATCGTCAGGCGGATTCTCAACCACTGTGTCGCCAGGGAAGCCCAATCAAATAAATTTTAAAGATCCATTTGGCTTTATTAAACGATTCACGAATCTCCAGCATCCCATCTAGCGGGGAGCTCCAAGGGGTTGTATGAAATGGAAGGTTTTTACAGGCAGAAGTGGGGAAAGAGTGGATTTTCAGGTTTAGGTAATCCACTTTTGGGGGCCGAAGGGGACCCTGTTAGGTTAGGTATTAAGTCTTGGTTTGCTGACATAGGGCTTAGCACAAGAGACTCCATATGGGGCCTGTCATTTCTTTTCTAAGAATTCCCCCCTTTTGGTCAGATTCTCAGCTTAACTGAGAGATGTGATCAAAATGTAAGGCATTAGCGCCACCCTCAGCTATGGCTGTGCAGTTCTCACAGCTTGCTGATCCTTGTGTGGTGTCCATGGGTCCTGGTGTTTTGGGGTCACGGGGTCATGATCCCGGTGATATTCACAGGACATGGCTTTAGGTTCATAATCTTTCATCATTCTCTTCATTCTTTCCCTTATGTCCCAGCCTTAAGATCATTTCCCTGGTGGTTAACACCTGTGAACACACATGTAAAGCCTACGAGAGAGCACAGCGCACCAGGGAGATTACGGTGACTGTTATAAGCGGGGTATTTCCCGATGTCTGGAGTGCCCTTCAGAGCCACGGTCCCCAAGACGCAAACCAGTCAAAATCAAAGGAGCCGAAGGAGGACCCTCTTGAAGGAGTCACCCTTTTAAGCCAAGCGGCTTGCTCAGTGATCTTATGTCTCCGAGCTTCAGCTTCCACAGAAGTGTTAACCCAGCTGCAGCAGCGGTGCTGGCCACAGCACGGATGCCTCCTTGCCCAGCTGAAAGATTATACAGAGCTATCCTATCATCAAGAACAACTTTAGCCAGAGAGTCCAAGAGTTTTTCTTGGGCAGCTATTCCTTTAGCAACGAATTCTGCAATATTTTTGAGTTAAGGACAGGGTCCTGACTATAGCCTCATTTGTATTTACTCCTAACCAGGGAAGTAAGGACCTGCCAAAGGGAGTGAATCCTGAATCATGCAGACCTCCTGGTTAAGTCCTTTCTAACTCAGTGATGCAGAGCCAGGGAAGTTGATCAATGAGACATCCCAGTTTGTGAACAGTTAGGGGCAAAGTGAGGTGACCTAAGAGGCACTGCCTGATTATATACCAGCCTTCTTAGGCATCCACAGGCCCAAAAGGAAGAATAACCACCACAGACTAAGATAAATCCTGTAGGGCACAAACCACTCCCACTAAGGTGGCATTGTTGATGGATTCACTCGCAGGGATTGTTGCATTTGCCTGTTCAAACCAAGGGCCCATTACTTTTTCTCCTGGCCTGAAATAAAAAGTTGTTCTAACTTCCAGAGGTAACCCCCCCCTTAGCAATGGCCTGGGAGATACAAGTGTTGTGTTATCTTTCCAGGCCAATGCCAAAGTAGAGTACAGAAAGGGAAGAATAAGAGGATTCATACTTAATTAACATATGAAGTCTTGATGTGGCGTCTTAAGAAGAAGCATTCTGCCTCAGTGTCAGCTCCTTCTCTTCCTTGTCAATTTAATTTGGAGATCTCCAGCTTTTGTACAGGAGCAGATGTCAGGCAGAGCCTTCTTTAGCCGTGAGATGTGCAGTCCCTTAAGTTTGGCTGCCACCTGGGTAGTGAGGAGGACCTGGTCTAGTCCCTGCCAAAGAGATTCGAGAGCAGACTTTGTTCTTACTGATTCCAACTCAGAAGGGTGGGAGAAAATTGGAAGCATTAGCTTGGAGAGTCAAAGCCATATATTTGAGGATACTAGAAGAATTCAAGATCCAGTCCAAGTTACATGTATATAACACCACCTCAAAAGCAACAAGATTAGAATCTAATATAGACAAAGGTGAAAACATAATTTTTCTCTCTACAGCTATCCCTGTTTCTTTTTTTCCAAAGGATGATCACAGCAAAACTTATTTGGGGGGGCATTAAATTTGGCTTGTTTTGCCAGTAAGTGTGGCAAGAATAGCGATTGATCTTATCATCTCTACTTAACTCTGCTTTTCTAGGACTTTTTATAAGGAATCTCAGATCAAACTCAAAAACTTCTTGAGGTCAGGAAGCCAAGGTAAAGTCCAAGTAGTCTCGTAAAGCTATCCGGTCGTATCTGAGTCTTTGCATATTTCTCTCAAATAAGATATTGCAGCCAAAGCCTCAGTTATATAGCCAATGTCTCTAATCGTGTCCTGTTATAAAAAGACCAGATTTTTATTTAACTTAGGTAAATAGGTAACTATATTGCCATGAAAAGAATACTCAGGAGTTTCCAAATTTTGGAGGGATCAAGGAGGGGAAAAAAGTAAATGTTTCACCTTTGTTCACAAAGGTATATCTTACCAGATTGCTGATAGCTTTAAGAGAAAAGAGAAGGTTTCCTTACATCTGGATAAACAAAACATTAAGCAAGCAGCAATGTTTCCCCTCCTCAGCTGATTCAGCTTCATGTACTTGTTCTGGTTAAATCCAGTTTTTCCATTAGTTCTGGAAATTGTTACCCTGTTCAGTTTTATGATCTTAAAGTTATCAGAAACCCGTACTTGTCAAACATTCTTTCCATGAAGCTGAAGCACCTTTGTAGGAACACTTTTGCCAAAGCATCAGAATAAAACAGTAACTCTCTGTCAATGACGAAAGACTTAAAAATGCCCATTATTCAAGATTCGATGAAAGTTTATTGTAATGGAATTGACAAGGAAATTTGGTTATTTCTGTAACATACAACATTTAAGGATAATAACTGGAATTATGGCTGACAACATAATTCAAGGACATATCAGATTTCCAGGAATTTTACATAATTTGCGGGACACACTTAAAACATATACCTATACAGACAAAACATAGAGAAAGTTTAGTATTATTATTTCTTATTTGACAATGCTTCCCATGTGATTTAACATATCAACTAAGCCTAATTTATTTAACATCTCCCTTTTAGTAAGGACAGAGAACAAATCTTTTGAGATGCTCCAGAGGCCCTCTGGACTATCCCACAGTTAGCTTGAAGTCAAAAAGACTTCATTTAGAATTTGATTTCTGGGAAGTTTGTCAAAAATATCAAAAGTTTTTAAAATACTGGGTCAGGGCTTCCCTGGTGGCGCAGTGGGTAAGAATAGGCCTGCCAACGCAGGGGGACACGGGTTCGATCACTGGCCCAGGACGATCCCACATGCCGTGGAGCTACTAAGCCCGTGTGCCACAACTACTGAGCCTGCCCTCTAGAGCCCGTGAGCCACAACTACTGAGCCCACATGCCACAACTACTGAAGCCCGCGTGCCTAGAGCCCGTGCTCTGCAACAAGAGAAGCCACCGCAATGTGAAGCCCGCGCACCGCAATGAAGCGTAGCCCCCGCTCGCTGCAACCAGAGAAAGCATGTGTGCAGCACTGAAGACCCGACACAGCCAAAAATAAATAAATAAAATAAAAAGTTAAAAAGTTAAAAATAAAATGCTGGGTCAAACAGGATCATAGGTCACTGTGAAACGATACTTAGTTACCTATTTAACCAGAGTGACAAAGACTTCACAGGCAAGTATAGGATGGTACATAGTTCTGACGTTAACTTAATTCTTTCAGTAATTGGAAAGACTAGGTTTACTTAAGTAGTCAAAAGCCTGATAAAGACCACGTGGAACATAGTGATTATTTTGACAAGACACAAGATCTTTATTTTTTCTTCAGCAGATTATTTAAAAGGTAAACAAAACCCTTTTGCAATCTGTCATTTTTAAGAACAGACCAACAGTACAAAATAACTTTGTTCTTTTAACAGAGAGAAAAACCAAATTGTAATTTTACACCAGCTTACTTTGGATATTAAAACTCATTTACTTAATTAAATTTATTCCAATCTGAGCCAGTTCTGACCACACACAAAATTCCTTTCCTTTATTTCTAGTAGTTTTAATTGCATAGATTACCATTTTTAACCCTTAAAAACCTCAAATTTCTAGCATAAATTAAGTGCAAGCAATTATGAACTGTCTTTTACAGTAGCATTCTATGGATTGGCAGACATAAATATTTTCATAATTTCTAGAAATGTATGCTTTCTTTCAGAAAATTTCTCAGTGGCATAAAACATGTTTATTAACAATCTGAAATATCTTTTTTGACACAATAACCTTTTTACTTTTTATTTATTTATTTGTTTTGGTTGTGCTGGGTCTTTGTTGCTGCGTGCGGGGTTTTTTCTAGTTGCGGAGAGCGGGGGCTACTCTTTGTTGCGGTGAGTGGGCTTCTCGTTGGCGGTGGCTTCTCTTGTTGCAGAGCACGGGTTGTAGGCACACCGGCTTCAGTAGTTGTGGCACATGAGCTCTAGAGCGCAGGCTCAGTAGTTGTGGTGCACGGGCTTAGTTGCTCCGTGCCATGTGGCATCTTCCCGGACCAGGGCTCGAACCCAAGTCCCCTACATTGGCAGTCGGATTCTTAACCACCGCGCCACCAGGGAAATCCCTAAAATATCTTTAATTCCTCTGTAAAAGGAAGCAAAAAAGTGGGTAAACCTATGGTTAGTAATTCATGTTTCAATGTTTTACCTTATTTGGAAATGACCTGGATATTCAATGAATTTAACTTCACTTATCATTTAACTTAACCTAGCAAAACTTTAAGGTTTCAGGTTACCAAAAATATTGGGCGAAATTATTTTAAAATTTCACCTATAAATTTTGTACCTTACTCACATCTATTTAATTTACTTGTCTTCAAAAATTAGTTTTAGATTCCTTACGAAAACTTCATCATAACAAGTTACTTTTCTTATTGACAAATTTTGTAACATTAACTTATTTAATAAACCCAGGTAGGATAAAAGTTGTATGTTTACTTTATATTCAGTGATGATAACTCGGACATGTCTATTTTATTTTTATTTTTTTAATTTTTTAAAATTGAAGTATAGTTGATTTCCATTGTTGTGTCAATCTGCTGTACAGCAATGTGACTCGGTTATACACATATATACTTTCTTTTTTTTATATTCTTTTCCATTATGGTTTATCACAGCATGTTGAATATAGTTCCCTGTGCTATACGACAGGAGCTTGTAGTTTACTCATCCTATATATAACAGTTTACATCTGCTAATTCCAAACTCCCAGTCCTTCCCTCCCCCAGCCCCCTTCCCCTTGGCAACCACAAGTCTGTTCTCTATGTCTGTGAGTCTATTGCTGTTTCATAGATAAGTTTATTTGTGCCATATTTTAGATTCCACATATAAGTGATATCATATGGTATTTGTCTTTATCTTTCTGACTTACTTCGCTTAGCATGATAATCTCTAGTTGCATCCATGTTGCTGCAAATGGCATTATTTCATTCTTTTTTATGGCTGAGTAGTATTCCATTGTATATATACCACATCTTCTCTATCCATTCCTCTGTCGATGGACATTTAGGTTGTTTCCATGTTTTGGCTGTTGTGAATAGTGCTGCTATGAACATAGGGGTGCATGTATCTTTTTGAATTATAGTTTAAGACATGTCTATTTTAATCAAACCAATAAACTTAAACTAGCTTTAATACCAAATATTTTCCCAGATCATGTGAACCTGAAAGCCATTTCAGGTTTTTTCTATTATAATTTTGAGAATTTTTATGAATACTGAATTTATATAAGTATTTGTTTAAGTCAATTAATTTGTTTTACAAATTAATTTTAGTTTAGTAACACTCTGGAGGCAGGAAATATCACACATCTACACAGACATGTATAGACACACGTAAACATACAGACAGACGTAAGCAGAGAGAGACCTTATAGTTTTGCTTTAAAATTTTAGCCATGAGACAGGTTAATAATATAAAACTCACTAGTTACAAAAGAACTGTCAGACTAATTTAAGTTCACCTGCTCAGATGGCTAAAATTTTTTAGGTTAATATTTGTGGAGAAGACACATAAGATTTGTATTTGTCCTTGACAAGTAATCCTAAGGAAACCGTAGAGCAGCCTGAATTTTTAAAAGGCCCCTTTCCTTTTTTCCTTTAGTTTTAGGAATTCAGGATGGTCTAGATAAAAGTTCCCAGAGGACACCAGATGAAAAATTTAGATCTCAAAGGCACAGGAAAGAATGTAAGTACTCCAATAAGTACTTTGAAT
Source organism: Kogia breviceps (assembly GCF_026419965.1). Classification (NCBI taxonomy): domain Eukaryota; kingdom Metazoa; phylum Chordata; class Mammalia; order Artiodactyla; family Physeteridae; genus Kogia; species Kogia breviceps. The sequence continues at coordinate 1,566,084 of NC_081322.1, forward strand.
TTTTTTGGAGTCACATTTCTGGTTTTGTAAAGGTTTGTAAGATAAAGAGGTTGATCTGTCCGTCCACCTACATTATCTCCAGTTTGCTTAGGGGAGAGGGCTTATAAAAAAAATCTGCAGAGCTTCAGGTGTTAGGTGCTGGCCTCCCTTTGTGTCCACTCCCAAACACCAGGGAACAGTCTGGCAGAGGGCTTGAAGGCAGGGCTAGAAATACCCGGTTATTGTAAGAGCAGTGAATTTTATAGGAGAAAAGGAAAGGGCATGTAAAGCTTTTGACTGGGGTCCATTTCTTTCTGTGTCCTCAAGTTCTGAAATTCTGTCTTCTCACTACAAGGTAGTGACAGTAATGTCAAAATTGACAGAATATTGATATCTCTAAACTTGGCAGGTTATTATTAAAGAGTTCTGAAATTGTCCTTCAATTCTAGTGTTCCAAGTGTATCATCCACATTTTCATGTTTTGTAGTGTTTATGGTAACTTCTGGTTGTCTGATTTCAACATTTTGGAATCCATCTCAGGATGGTGACACTGTCTCCACATTTGTTCCCAATGATCTTCAATTTATGTCAACAAGTTTCAACAGTCGTTAGAGGATACGTTTCCCCTTCTTTCTCCCTTTTGCTTGTGTACCTCCTCAGTTTAGCTGCTCTATAAACACTTACTGTAAACAAATTATGGATTTAAATTGATCCCTTGATGCATCTATTTTGGAATTTGAGAATTTTGTTACCCTTATCCCCTGGTACCTTCTGGTTTCTACTTTTTCTATTTAAGATATTCTTTAACTGTGATTATCGAAAGTATCAAACTTGATTATCATTTGTTTGACTTTGGGAGTTAAAGCAACAGGGCAGAATCCATATCTGTTTATCATCTCTCTCTCTCTCTCTCTTTCTCTCTCAGGTAGTGCACAGAGATTAGAATAATGAATAAATACTATAAAGTCCTTGACTATGAAATATTTCTAGTCCCGTGAGGAGACATAAAACACACACACACACACACACACACACACACAATTATAACACAGCTTGATGAGTGTTATAATAAGGATAAGCATAAGAGTGCTTTGGTAATACGTAAGAGAATAAAAATAATAGCAAGCACTTAATTATGAAGATTAAGGTCTTTGAATAGTCTTAGTAAATTTTTTTGTCTTGGCTATTTGTAAACACAATGAGATAATTATCTTGTGAAATTTGCATAGTCTACTATAAAATATCATATCATAATTGCATGTGTCTTTTCCAAAGAAGAAGGGCTGTACTTTGTAGATAAATATAAAATAAGCTTTAGTATATTACTTACAAAGGAGACAGAAAAGTATAAATGGCCATGCTGATTTTTAATTTTTTTTTTAAATATAATGAAACGATATTCATGATTTATTATAAAAGAGCAAGGAACAATGCTTCTTTGGTAGTCTGAACATTTTTGAAGGGCAGCTCGCTTGAGAACAGGTTTTATCAGAATGCTTTACCTTTTGAATATCTTCTCAAATGCTGAGAGACTTTTTGTCCCTAAGCAAGCCAAGCTTTATTTTTTAAGTGTGGCTGCTTTAGAACATTGATGTACATTTCTCCTTTTACTTAATAGATAAGGGTGTCCCCATTTTTTTTTTTTTTACAGGTAGTGAGACTGTTCTGGCATGCAAAGCATTTTCAAAAAGTGTTTGCAACAAATATACATTTGGTGCACCTGGCTGTGTTGTTGTAGGCTGTGTGTCTCTGTCTGTCGGTATCCATGTGGCCAGACAAGTGAATTGCAGGCAGTGACTCAGGCAGGACTGCTTCCTCTTTAGAAGCTTTAGCCCTATAGCTAAATTGACGGACACTAGAAGCATCAGCTATAGCTATCAAGGAAAGAAAAAGTTGTGAACCATTTATCTGAGGGCTGTTAGATCATAATTTTCAGTGACATGATATTCAACTTAAACACACTAATGGGGGCTTCCCTGGTGGCGCAATGGTTGAGAATCCGCCTGCCGATGCAGGAGACACGGGTTCGTGCCCTGGTCCGGGAAGATCCCACGTGCCGCGGAGCAACTAAGCCCGTGAGCCATGGCCGCTGCGCCTGCGCGTCCGGAGCCTGTGCTCCGCAACGGGAGAGGCCACAACAGTGAGAGGCCCGCATACCACAAAAAATAATAATAATAATAAACACACTAATGGCTGCACAATTTTTGGATGTACAAATATTCGTGGTGTAATATGTGACTTGAACTTTTTAAATATTGAATTTTAAATATTTGTTAAAATCTCTGAAGAGGTGTTGATACAATAAAATAGGTGAAAAATCACTGTGCCTCTGGAGGTGTTCAGAGATGCTCAGCTGTTCAGAGGCAATGAGAGCTGAATATTTCCCAGCAAATAAGGCTATGAGATGTGGTAATGTTACGTTTCTTCAGGAAATGATAGCAACCAACAAGATCATAAACTCGTTGAAGCAGAGACTTGACCATGTGTCTCTGCTGACACCGAAGAGGAAGCTTCGAAGTCTACTGCTCCCACGACTGGTAGGAGTCCTGACTTAGTCTGTGGGATCACGGAGTTGTCAATTTCAGGACATGTGTAAGAAATTCCCAGAACCTGCAGACACACAGCACTGGCCTGTGTCAACCTAACTAGTTAAGTGTGGAAAAGAAACTAGGGCTTTGGGTTCTGGCTTCCCACTGTCATGAATTAAGATGTTATTTCTCCTTTCCAGAAACTAGACATTTTTTTTCCTCTTAAGAGATCTGAAATTGAGCTAAAGTGAGAAACCAATCCAAGGATTTACTTTAAGAAGAGGCTGTCTGTTAAAGTTTCATATAAAAAATGAAGTACTTAAGTACTCTAGGATGCTTCAAATTTCCCCAGTCACCTAATAGTTGGACATCACCATCCTGCAAACTCTTACATAGCTTTAGTTTCCCAGAGTTTAAACTGTGATGGTATGAGTTGTTAAGAAGAAAATTAATCCTGGGGTTCAGGCAGTAAAAAAGAGGGAAGGGAAAGGAATAAAAAAATATATGTGAGCTTTTAGGTTTACTTTTCCTGTCAACACAGCGCTGTGAAAGTCAAGGACCCTTTAAAAGAAGAAAGAAGTCGGGGGGAAAGAGAGAGGAGTGAGGGAGGGTAGGGAGAGAGAGAAGTGTATCCAAATTAAGTAGCCCATCAGTTTGGAAGATCCTGAAAAAGCTTTTATCAAAAAAATATTTTAGGAATTGCATCATACATAAATAAAGAAGAAGAATTTGGTTATCAATACCTGGTTAGGAATTCCCTGCTCTTCCAAACTAAAAAGGTATTGCTTTTGAGGACATGAAGGTAGGAAGCTTTGAAATCCTGCATCCTTTGTGATGTTAATCCATGTGTCAAGGACAAGGTTATTTTCATGTGTATAAACAACATATGACTAGTTATAACATTGACTTTGGGTATTTTTTTCCTGATTAGTATATCTTTCTATGCCAATTGTTCTGTCTGTTTTTACACAATTTTGTAAAGTAACCCGCCCATAAACTAGCTCAGATATATAAAAATTTTAGGAAAAATGAGTCAAACATTGTTACCGAAAACTGTAGCTGTAATATACATGAGATAACGTGCAACATGGCTTGGCTGAGCCTTTACAATTAATTTTTAAAAAACCTTTCTACACACTAATCATAATGTAATTTTGATATTAAAATATTTAAATACAGTATTGCATCATATTTTAAATTTACTTTACATGATACATTTGATATGAAAATTGTCTTTCAGAGATTACATTTGGACAGTTGAAGCTTCCCACCCCGCCGACTTTGGAATCTAGCTGGTAAGGCCATTTATTTAACATAAATTTGTAAAGGTGGTTTAGAAATGAAAATGTATATGAGAGAACTGACTTATAAGAGTCCATTAAAAATGGTCAGATATATTAATATAAGTTCAAATTGTGTAGTCACAGAGGAGCAGTTGTTAGAAAAGTAACAGTAAGTCATCCTTTTTACAGAAACACTTTAGGCACAGGCCAGCATCAATCAAGAATAGAACTGACATTACTTAGAACACCTAATGTTAGTAGCAAGCAGACTCTTAAAATAAGGACTTAGGTTTCTTGTAAAGAGGTTAACAATAGCCTAGAGATAAAGTCGTTGAGGGAATAGAGTCACACACACACACACACACACACACACACACAGCATGTAATAAGAATACAAAGCCACCTTTGACTATTATGGCTGTTTAATGCAAATATATGTAAAAAATATAAATAGGAAGGTTGATATGACTCAACTAATGTGTGCCACTAATGGAAAATAGGACATAGAGTATAGCTCATAATAAAGTTTTCACTTCTTAGGGAGCTAAGTGTTATGCGAAGTTCAAGTCATTTTATTATTGGATGCATACCTTTTTCAAGTTACTTGCTAAATGGGGTTCAAAGACCCCAATATGCCTACCTGCAGGCTTCCTGTATGATCCTAAAGCTGTGAAGATGGGTCTGTAAATGCCTTTCGTTCATGCATCCATTCATTCAGTATTTATAGAGTCCTAAGTAATAGAAGGATGCAAAGTTGGATCAAATACATATTACTTAAGGAGCACGCGTTCTGTTAAAGGGTAAAAGTCTCCTACCCAAATAACTTGATTAAGAGGTAAAAGGAGATGATATTAGAAAGGCACACATGCAGCGAAGCATGAGATCAAAGAGTGCGTTCGCCCTGAGGCACTGGAGTTGAGCTGTGTCATCAGGATGCACGGGATTTGATCGTGGAGAAGCAGAAAGAAATTCCAGCAGAAGAAAACAGTAAGAGCAAAGAAAGTGAGAGATTAGAAGTGTTCCATCAAGTAGCTCCGCCTGCGTACAAAAAATACTGGGAAATGAGGGGAGAAGTAGTAACAGAAATTTGAATCCATTGCTGTCTTTTACTAAAAAGATAAATTAGTACTTAAACAGATGTTAAAAAAAAGCATGGGGTCTCTGAAATGCAGTGTGGATGTTACTAATCCAGTGATGAGAGGTGGTATTAGGGAAAGCACACAGTCTTTGGAGTCTAACAGAACTGGGTTTGTAACTTAACACTGCTTGTCAATAGCGTGCGAAGTGGGCATATCATGAAAAAAACCCTCTGAGATTCAGCACTTTCATCTGTAAAGGCATACATATTCCACTCCAGAGTCACTGTGAGCCTAGTGATAAGGATGTAGTATGCCTGGAACATATTGGTATTCAGAAAATGGTAGCTATCAATGTAATTTTGTATTCATTAGGATCCTTTTAATTGCAAGTAAAGAAACAGGCTCAAACTGATTTAAGCCAAAAGGACCTTCTGAGCTTATGTCACTGAAAAGTCCAAGTGTAGAGCTGATCTTCTGGCAGTGTTGGGGTCCGTGTTGTTATGAACTGAATGTGTGTGTCCCCCAAAATTCATAGCTTGAAATCTTCACCGCCAATGTGATGGTATTAGAAGAAAGGGGCTTTGAGAGGGGATTAGGTCATGAGGGTGGGGCCCTCATCCATAGCATTAGTGCCCTTATAAAAGAGGCCCCAGAGAGCTCTCTTGCCCCTGTAGCACATCTCTGAACCAGGAATAGGTCCTCATCAGACACCAAATCTGCCAGGGTTTTAATCTTGGATTTCCCAGCCTCCAGAGCTGTGAGAAATTGGTTAAGCCACCCAGTCTATGGTATTTTGTGATAGCAGCCCACATGGATAAGACACATGTTATTATGGAACATGTACTCGCTCTGTTACATTCCCCTGTGTTGGCTCCATTCTCATTGAGGCTCTTTCCAGGTGATAGCAAACGTGGCCATTGGCAGCTCTAAGATTATAACGTAACGGTTTACCAACTCTAACAGAAAAAGATGCCCCTTTCCTAACAGTTAAAGTAAGATTCCTGCTGCTGCTGCTCGTTGGCCTAGTTTTAGTCATAAATCCATCCTGGGACCAGTCAGTGCAGCCAGGTTGCTGGGGTAATCTTATGGGTCAGAGACCCTTGTGGAGGTGGAGGGAGGGTCAGGCCCTGAAATTACATGGAATAAGAATCAGAAAGGATAGCAGATCAAAGAAAGTTTAGGCAGCCGAAGACATGTCCACTACAGATAGTGACTCAGCTGTTGATTGCAGTTTGGTCACTGGCTTGCCATTTCTACAATGGAATTTAAGCCCTAGTGTAGCAGTTTGTGTTGCCTTCAGATGCAACTAACAAAACCTGGCTTAATAATGAGGAAACTTATTACTTAATATTAACGGCAAGTCTCCACATAGAGGAGACCTCAAGGTTCTTTGATCCGTTGGCTTAAAGATGTCATTAAGGGCCCCGAGTTCTTTCATTTCGCTGCCATCTTGATGAGGTTTTTGCCCTCAAGTAGCAAGATGGCTGCAGCCGTTTCAGTCTTACATCCACACCAGTGTCCGGAGGTAGAAGAGAGACCATCTCTTCCTGTGACTCTCTCAAGAAGAAGGACATAGTTCCTAGAATATGCACCCTCACCCACACCAGCAAGTTCCTCTCACATCTCATGGACCAGAATTGTGTTACACATCCATTCCTAAGCCAATCCCTGACCAGGATTAGAATACTCATCAAAAATGGAATGACAATTGGGAAAGCAACCCCAGTGTTTACCACTTAACTTAGTTAAGTGAATATAACAAATACAATGGAAAAATGATTCTCAGAGACTAAGCTTGGAATCTTGTTCTAGAAGTTGAAGCTGTTTGGAGTGTGAAAAAATAAAAAATAGACTCTGCCCGCCCAAGTACCATAGTGACATGCATTATAGAATGTGTAATTATGTCATTTAATGTGTTGATAAGACTGTCTGCCCAGTGCCCCCTGAGCTACGTGCCACCTAGCAGACAATCTGTGCTGCTAATCTGAAGAATAATCTAACATTAAATAGTGATTATTCACACTAGAGAGAACAAATATCCCTATATAACACAGAGACTCTCTTAGCTACTTCTTTATTTAGCAAAATTAAAACATGTCCCAAATGTATAGCAGACATCTCAAAATGGCATTGTAGCAGCTAATATGTACTTGGCAGGGTGGCGGGGTCGAGGGGGTAAATGGAACCAGCTCCCCTGTCCTCTTCGGAGAAGCAGACCTTGTGTAAGAGCAAATTGCATGGGAAGCACACAGCTCCATCGATCCTGCCTGAAAATTGGGATGAGTGGAATTTCCATTAACTCTCCCGACGACAGCTTCTAATTTCCCCCGTGAATCTGCCTGCCTCCGATGGCTCATGTGCTATTTATCTTCATCTGCATTTGCACCACATTTCTGAATTCATGAATTACAATTACTTCATATTTGAATGGAAAGAGATTCTAGAGAGAGTTAAATTTACAAAACCAACCCAGGACCTCTTTTTTTCCTCAAAGAAGTATACTTTTTACATTCAAAAATCTTTTCCATATCTTACCAGGGCTGGGGGCAACCAAATAGAAGTTGATATATGCAGTTATTCAATTATTTTGGCTCCCTAATTTCTTCCTGTAGCATAGTTTGATGTATAGGGGGAAATTCCAAAATGTGAGTTTAATTTGTTCCACACTTGCATGTCTTAAATTCTTGAGATGTAAATATCTTCAGACAAGAGCATTGTAGATTTAATACATATGGAAATAATCTTCATCTCATTTTAATACACACTTATTTCCAACAAACTGCTAGGCACTGGCAATATAAAATAAGGACAGTTTCTGGTACTTCAAAATCTTTACAATCCAGAGACAGACCAGCACACAATTATAGACCAGTTTCATCTCTACTATGATGCCAAGATGGTAGCAGTGGCAGCAAGAAGCACAGGATGGGGATGGTAGTACAGAGAAAGGACACCAACACAGTCTTTGAATGTTGCCTTAGTCCATCCAGGCTGCTAAAACAAAAAGCTGTATACTAGGTGGCTTATAAAGAACAGAAATTTATTTCTCACCATCCCAGAGGCTGGCAAGTCCAAGATCAGGATGCTGGCAACTTTAATGTCTGGTGAGAATTTGATTCCTAGTTCAAAGATGGTTGTCTCCTCCCTGTGTCTCAAATGGTGGAAGGGGCAAGTGATCTCTCTGGGGCCACTCTTTTATGGGCACTAATCCCATTCATGAGGGCTGCACCCTCATGACCTAATCACCTCCCAAAGGCCCCACCTCCTAAACCATACCATTGGGGGTTAGGATTTTAACATATGAACTTTGGGGGGGACACATTCTGTCTATAGCAAATGTCAGCTGGGAAGCAAACCCAGGAGTGACAGCACCTGAGCATAGAACTGGCATTAGTTTCTTGTGGCTTCCATAACTAAGCAACACAAACTGGGTGGCTTAAAATAACAGAAACTTATTCTCTCAGAGTTCTGGAGGTTAGAAGTCTAAAAGCAAGGTGTCGCAGGGCCCTTCTAACACTGAAGACTCTAGAAAGAAATCCTTCCTTTGCTCTTTTTACCTCTGGTGGCATCCTTGGTACTCCTCAGCTTGTACCTACATCAGTATATCCGTCTCTGCCTACATCGTCATAGCCTTATTCCCTGCATGTGTGTTTGTCTCCAAATCTCCTTCTTCTTGTAAAGACACCGTTCGTCGGGTTTAGGGTCCACCCTAATCCCTGACCTCATCTTAACGTGATTACACCTGCAATACCCTATTTCCAGATAACACAATCGCAGGTACCTCGGATCAGTGTGTCTTTGGGGGAAATATAATTCAATCCACGGCAGTCCTGTAGAGAGGGTAGGAGTTAGCCAGGTGAAGAAGAGGATGAATGTGTCCGAGAGCAAAGGCGTAGAGGTGGGAGGGAGTTGGGATCCATAATGGGCTGCCTTGTGGGCACCCAGTAACCTCCATGCATCACAGTCTCTAGGTAACTCTATGACTGTAACCGTTTTCTCTTTCTCCTTAATGGAAGGCACACTTTATTTGTCCTTGACCCTTTCCCCTCAGGGAATTTGTCGGCTATTGGTTATTGGCTGGATAGGTAATTAACTGGCTAACCTGATTCTTTTGTGATAGGATCTTAAAACAGGTGCTAGTGAATTAATGTATATACCCCTGTGAGGGGATGCATATATTTTAACAGTACTTTCTGATCTGTTTCAAAGAACTAAAACAGTGATTATAATTAAGTAAGAAACAGAGGAGAAGAAATTTTGCTAAAGAATTACTGTTGTGTTTTATAAATCATTTCCTCTGCCAATTATTTCTCCTACCCCAAAACCGCTTCTCAGAGAAACTTCCTCCATCACCCGGGCTGAGTGGGCAGTCAGCCCAATGGATGCCTGATCCAAGCTGATCCAATTAGAGTCTATCCCATAAGAATTTGGACTGGTGACTCAGAGGCTCTGGGTGATTCTGTGGCAGGCGTAGAACGGGAAATGATGCAAAGTTGAGGCCTGTAGCCATTTTTTTTTGGCCTGTCCATCTAAAAACACAAAAAGGCAGTCTACAAGAGAGTAAAATGAAGTGGTAACCTTGAGAAGAACAAAGGTGAGAGCCCACGTAACTAACGTTGGAAAGACCAAGATCTTTTCCAGAGGTGGTTCCATTCTTTTCTGAGACCACACTGTGCTTCTTGCCCTGGAGTCTTTAAACACACACACACACACACACACACACACACACAAAAAAAAAAAAAAAAAAAAACACAACACACCCCTTTTTCTTAAGCTCACTGGAGTAAATTTCTGTCCCTTTTAACCAAACAATCCTTAATCTCCTGTACTACCGACGTCTACAATTGGCTCTGAAGAGGCCCTCAAATCCTGATGTCTTTAGCCATCCTCCACTTACCTTCTTCCTCTTCTGGAATGTAGACCCTCCTCGGCCACTGCCCCTCAAGCCTTCTCTTCCATGCCACATCCCCTCTCACCATCTTGTGGAAATGTTAGTTCCCTTGGAAGAGCAGGATACCTGACTTAGAAGCAAGAACTTTGAAGATGGATAAAGGTCTCCATAGGAAGTCTAACATGTTACATTCCTATTACAAATATCATGTGTATACTTTTATTTCTTTCCAGAAAACCCATCCTGCTTATTGCTAAAATGAGAAATGACTTTGAGGGCCTAAACCAATGACTTCAGAGTGAATTATTCTCTTACTTTATACCTTCCTTAAATGAAGTGTGCAGGATTAATTGCAACGTTGAATGTGACTGTACTGAAGCATGTTCACTTAGCTTTGGCCTTCTGGAAATATGACATGAGTCATGTCCTACAGACTTAAACCTAAATGGAAACATGGTAAAGTGGTAAATACACACCATCTAAAAGATAAGTAATTTGTAAAGAAACTTGTGCATGGATTTCGGGGCTTCTCACCTGAGGCAAGAGCGTTTGGACGGCGTAAAGGACAAGTTGAAATCACTCTGACAGAGCTGGCTGTCTCAGAACAGCAGTAGGATGGTTAAAGTAAATTATGGTTAAAATCTATCTGACAAAAACTACATTTTATGCTGAGGAATCAGCATTATTAAACTCATTATGGGGAGAAGGGTTCAGATCCAAAATACCTCTTAATTTGTAGCATACCGTCCAGTTTCAGATTCCGTTTTCTCTTCTTGAACATTCTTCTCTCAATTTGCAAGTCCAAAGTCCAATTTGATTCATTAGGAACTGGTTCCTTGAGGGAGTCCAGCCTGGGTTAGACTGTATCCAACTGAGTAGCTCTTTTACATGCTCTCTCTACCACCCCGATTCCTCAGTTCTGTCCTCAGATAGTTGGATCTGTTCCCAATCCCTGTGGAGTTGGAATAAGAAGCAGGAAGGCAAGACATATTGGCTGACCTCATAGGGGATCTCTTTCCCTCCTGATCTATCAGCCACTGGAGGAATTAAGCTGGGTAAACTTGGAGAGCTATAGCTGCTTTAGGAAGCATCTGACTGGCTCCAAGATCTGTGGTGGGACTGGAACCTGAGTTCTATGTCTATTCCACTGATACTCTTTACTTTGACTCAGTCTATCCCATCCCACCCCAAGATATAAACAAAAGTAGATAAGCCTCAAGAGAGTAAGTGATGGTAAACTTAATGTTCACTTCCTTCTTTCTTCCCAAGAGTTAGCACACAGTGGCATTTGGTGGTATTTATTAGATTGACAGATGATTTTTCTAGAGACTCTTATGACTGTGCTTACCTTCTGTTTCTTTGGCCGTTCCTGAATACGGCCGCCTTTCAGATCCTCTCTCAGCATCCTGAACGTGACCAGCCCTGCACGACTTCTAGCTCTACTCAGCCCCTAGCCCTCAACTGCTCCCAGCTTGGGGCCTCACTGAATCCCATCCAAGCTAAGGGAGATTCCCACAACTCATTTCTCAAGAGCTTTGGGATTATAAGCAGTTTAGTTCAAGGATAATGTATGACTCTGGTTTAAGATGAAATTAGATCAGCCTCGGGCTCATGGATGGAGAATATGAACAGATGGTTATTCTATTCTATCCTTTTTCATGCTGTTCTTCCATTCTGAGCAGACTAATGTAGTAATCAAGAACAGAAACCAGCCACATGACAGAAGAGCATACCAAAGAACTTAATCTTTCTAAGTCCTTCTGTTGAAAAGCATACATTTTTGGGAAAATTATAATAGGAGTTAACATGTATTGAGGTCTTACTATATTCGGGCACTACATCAAAAACTTTACTACAATATTCTCCCCTATAAGTAGCACAACAGTAACGAGGTATTATTAGCACTCCCCAGTTTTACACGTTTGGAAGCTGAGACTCAGAGATTAAGTAACTTACCCAAAGCCTGAGCAGCTGCCTTGTACAACTCCATGAGCGCACTGCCACTGAGGGCTAGGTAAGTGGCTCTACACTGCGCTCCTCCAGAAGGCGCCATTCATCTAGGCTCTCATCTGAATGTGTTCCAGGAGTAGAACAAGGCAGCTGCCATGCCCACAGAAGAAAGGAGCAAAATCAGAGCTTGAATCCAAGTCAGCTTGATTTCAAAACCCAGGCTCATCACTACTAAGCTACACTGGGATAAACATACGGGTTTTAGAAATATGATCTGTCTTTTTTTTTTTTTTTTTTTTTGCGGTACACGGGCCTCTCACTGTCGTGGCCCCTCCCGTTGCGGAGCACAGGCTCCAGACGCGCAGGCTCAGCGGCCATGGTTCACGGGCCCAGCCGCTCCGCGACACGTGGGATCCCCCCGGACCGGGGCACGAACCCGCGTCCCCCTCATCGGCAGGCGGATCCCCAACCACTGCGCCACCAGGGAAGCCCGATCTGTCTTTTTATCAAGCAATTAGAGGGCCAGATGGGGACGTATTCAATGACAGTTGCAGGTGTTAGCCATTTTTGTGTGCAACACAGCACAAAGGATCCCAGGTCTTTTGGAGCAGAGCCATTTTAGGCTTAATGACACAGTGGTGGAAACACGTATTTAACCACACCAGAGGCCAGCAGAGATCAGTGGATACATCCAAAAAATGGTTCATAACTGATTTGGGCTTATATTGGTTTAGGATTGACTAGGGTGACACCTTTCCCCCTGTTGGGAAAAGAATGACAATCATATTCTCTATCCATTAGGCATTTTTAAAAGCCAAAGTTTATAATGGAAATCCAGAAGGAATCCAGAAGCAAAACGAGAATGGTTTAGTATGCTATGATGTATCTACTCAATGGAATTGTGTATTATTGCCGTGTAAAATACATACATGTGAAAAAACACAGGAAGGGAATACATACACACAAAAAAGATAACAATTGTTATAGTGGGGTAGTAGCATTATTGTGTGTGATTCTTTTTGTTGTTTCTACTTTCCATTGGTTCTGTCATATTTACAATTTTTAGAAAGAAAAGCAAAAATGATTTTAAACTGTGTTTTGCATACGGGAGAAATATAATTTAACTTTAAACATTTATTTAACAGCCCAATTTTTCTCCGAAAACAAGAAAAAATCCAATCAGGGTTGTTCATTACACAGACTCATCCCACACTGCTGCAATTTTAAACAGTCTAGGCGTGCATAATGGCCAGTTCTTCTAAAGATCACTGCCTTTATAAGCACATCATAAACCACACATTATCATAATTTATGAAATGTAGTAGAACAATGAGACTATCCTTGCCTTCCTACGCATCCATGAGGTAAAATATTGGTAATTAGCTTATACGCAATTTGTAAGTTGATTTTTGAAACTGGTGCTTCCTTCAGCAGTTGCTTTTTATTCTGTTTTGTTTAACTCCCACTTTGCAAACATGGAATTGTAGAGTCATAGCCCATCATGTTCTAAAATGAACTGAACTGCCAAGAAATTCATCTCATAACGAAGGTGACCCTTTAAAGACTCACATTGAAAGACAGAAGAAAATTCCTTCTCTTCTTCTGTGATGATTGGCTTTGGTACTGAACACTTATGGTATTCAATTAGGAATTTTTTAAAAAATCTGAGTCATAAAAGTAGTGAGCTCAAGTCAGAATGAATCAGTCCCTCAGCCCTGTCAGTAATAATATCAAGCTCTCCTTGCTAGTCCTTTTTGGTGGCTTTTCACGCAAATAAGTGTTATCGGGAAATGGCAGAGCCTACTGAAGAAAAATGTTTGTCTTCTCTTGACCTCAAGGTCACAGGTAGAGGTAGGAGGGAGCAGAAAATGAGAACTTTACAACAGAAGGGACAGCTGCAGCTGGAATATCAATGTCATTTTAGAAGTTACAGATGTTGCCACCTTCATTTGGTTGGCCCTGAACTTCACTGGACTGCAGGTGCACATGTGTCTAGGGACAGGATGTCAGTGGCCCAGGTTCGACACCAGGCTTTCTCGCTTTCCAACTCTGTGACATGGGGTGTGTTACTCATATCCTCATCTCTATAAGAATTGTTGCTCAAAAGAAATAAAAGTGTAAAAGTATCTTGTAAAGCACTGACTGTCCTTTCTTACCCGCACCCTCTTCTAGTACATAATGGCTTGTCTCATCCTCTTTTTTTTTGTAAGTAGTTTTCTCGGATTTCCTGTCTTGCTCTGTCATTCTCACTGGCACTTGACCTCCTGTTTTTGGGTCCCCTTGGTTCTGGCCTCCAGTCAGACTGACTCTGAGTCCACTTCCCGCTGGCCATTAGCTGTGCACACAACCCTAATTTAGGTGTCCACCCTGACCTTGATACACTTCTCTTCCAGGTTTATGCCTGGCCCTGTGGGACCCTTCTGCCCTCTTTCAACAATTCTCATCCCACTAAGGGACGTGTGGATGGTACCAGTCACCAGGATGGGAGATTCAAGATGAACAGGTTTATAAGGAAAGAAAGCTGAAAAATACCCAAGCGTGGTTAGACCATGCTGAGTTGGAGATCCTCTGGGACCCCCAAGTAGAGATATTTAGGAGTCTGTGGGAACTAGAGATACAGATTAAGAAATCATCAGCCTGTTGAGGAGAGTGTATCAAATGAGAAGAAGAGTGTAAGGGAGATGCCAAAGTAGGCACCAAAATATGTTCATTGGATTGACTCTGCAAGGTCATGAGTTACCTTAGCAAGAAAAATTTCCAAGGAGAAGTAACAGTAGTTGCAGTCAGGTTTCAGGGGGATCAATAAATTGTGGGAGGAAGGTGTCTTCATAGTCAATTGCCTGCAGCTACCTGGTTTTATGTGCCAGCCACTCTTGGTGGCAGGAGTGGGAAAACTTCCTCATGCTGTTTATAGAAAATGGAGGGCTTCCCTGGTGGCGCAGTGGTTGAGAGTCCTCCTGACAATGCAGGGGACATGGGTTCGTGCCCCGGTCCGGGAAGATCCCACATGCCACGGAGCGGCTGGGCCCGTGAGTCATGGTCGCTGAGCCTGCGCGTCCGGAGCCTGTGCTCCACAACGGCAGAGGCCACAACAGTGAGAGGCCAGCATACAAAAAAAAAAAAAATTTGTATGGAGACACAAAAGACCCGAATAGCCAAAGCAGTCTTGAGGGGGAAAAAATGGAGCTGGAGGAATCAGACTCCCTGACTTCAGACTATACTACGAAGCTACAGTAATCAAGACAATATGGTACTGGCACAAAAAGAGAAACATAGATCAATGGAACAAGATAGAAAGCCCAGAGATAAACCCACACACCTATGGTCAACTAATCTATGACAAAGGAGGCAAAGATTTACAATGGAGAAGACAGTCTCTTCAATAAGTGGTGCTGGGAAAACTGGACAGCTACATGTAAAAGAATGAAATTAGAACACTCCCTAACACCATACACAAAAATAAACTCAAAGTGGATTAGAGACCTAAATGTAAGACCGGACACTAAAAAACTCTTAGAGGAAAACATAGGAAGAACACTCTTTGACATAAATCACAGCAAGATCTTTTTTGATCCACCTCCTAGAGTAATGGAAATAAAAATAAACCTTGGGGTCTAATGGAACTTCAAAGCTTTTGCACAGCAAAGGAAACCATAAACAAGATGAAAAGACAACCCTCAGAATGGGAGAAAATATTCGGAAACAAATCAATGGACAAAGGATTAATCTCCATAATATATAAACAGCTCATGCAGCTCAATATTAAAGAAACAAGCAACCAAATCCAAAGGTGGGCAGAAGACCTAAATAGACATTTCTCCAAAGAAGACATACAGATGGTCAAGAAGCACATGGAAAGCTGTTCAACATCACTAATTATCAGAGAAATGCAAATCAAAACTACAATGAGATATCACCACGCACCAGTTAGAATGGGCATCATCAGAAAATCTACAAGCAACAAATGCTGGAGAGGGTGTGGTGAAAAGGAAACGCTCTTGCACTGTTCGTGGGAATGTAAATTGATACAGCCACTATGGAGACCTGTATGGAGTTTCCTTAAAAAACTAAAAATAGAATTACCATATGGTCCAACAATCCCACTACTGGGCATATACCCTGAGAAAACCATAATTCAAAAAGCGTCATGTACCACAGTGTTCATTGCAGCACTATTTACAATAGCCAGGACATGGAAGCAACCTAAATGACCACTGACAGACGAATGGATAAAGAAGATGTGGTACATATATACAATGGAATATTAGCCATAAAAAAGAACGAAATTGAGTCATTTGTTGAGATGTGGATGGATCTAGAGACTGTCATACAGAGTGAAGTAAGTCAGAAAGAGAAAAACAAATATCGTATATTAATGCATGTATATGGAACCTAGAAAAATGGTACAGATGAACCAGTTTGTGGGGCAGAAGTTGAGACAGATGTAGAGAACCAACGTATGGACACCAAGGGGGAAAAACCACGGTGGGGTGGGGATGGTGGTGTGCTGAATTGGGTGATTGGGATTGATATGTATACACTATTGTGTATAAAATTGATGACTAATAAGAACCTGCAGTATAAAAAAACAAAAAAAAGTTTTACAAAGAAATTTTATTTTATTTATATTGGAGTTTAGTTGATTAACAATGTTATGTTAGTTTCAGGTGTACAGCAAAATGATTCAGTTATATTAATACATATACATGTATCATTTTTCAAATTCTTTTCCCATTTAGGTTATTAAAGTAGACCCAACCAACAGCTTATTTAGGAAAAAATGGGCACATTACTGAAAAACCTTCCCAAACTGATTGGTTTTTTGCAGGCCAATGTGCAGGTTATGGATTCCTCATTTCCCTTTACAACTCACAGGCAGACATTGTGCTGGCTTTCTTGATTTTGTGGATTTGAGTTAAAGGTCTCTGTTTGACTCACCCCTGCTGTCTTTCCACATCAAGATGTTAAAATGCCAGATTTGGAGCTACTTAACCTTGGTACACCTGTTTCGTTCACTAAGGAGTTCAAAGGTTTGTGCAGGAAGGATCAAATCCTATTTAGACTAGACCATGAAATATGAGTGCTGGATGGAAGAGACTTCATCCAGGGTATCCACCTGCTTTAATATTGATTCAATAGCAAAATTAATCTTTAATGTTTCAAAAGTCAACATTTGATTTTGATAGTAGGAGCAGCCTGGAGCCCAGCGAGCTCTCTCTCCTATGTGTGCTCTGTTTGCAACTGACACACTTTCCTTTCATAGGTCAGTGCACGTGGTTCATTGGAGGCAGCCATCAAGGACGAAAGAAAGAACTCATTTCATTTTGATTGTTTCACAAATTTATCAAGACTGTATTTGCATTGTTGAGTAGAATAAAAGGGTTACCATTATTCAAAACTCAGGGAACTGGATTTCCACCCTCAACACTCTTGCTTTTGGGGGGGGGGGGTTCTTTTGTCCTCTCTGCCCCTTCCACCAAAATTTTTCCCAGGTATATCTATGCTTCACTCAAATATCAATTTACCAGCCAGGCTTTCCCTGACTACCTCCAGGGTTAAATGAGAAAACAACTTAGGAGGCTATTGAACTAGCCCACACAAGATACACCAGTGTAACCCAACTAGGGTGGTAACACTAGAGGTGGAAAAGTGGAAAGAATCAGGATACATAAATGTTTGTTGGAATGAATGGGTAACACTTTTCATCTGTTGAACATTTGCTATGTGTCGGACATGGTGCCAGGTGTTTTATACATATTGCCTTATTTACCTTATTTACCCTTAAAGTGACTCTAAGGAAGAGGTGTGATATCTCCATTGCATAAATGAGGAAGTTGACCCTTTTGGAGATTCAATAACATACCACAAGTCACACATAATTGTTGGGGTTGCTATTTGGATTCAGGTCTGTTTGATGAGAGCAAGAGAGAGAGAGAGAGACAGAGAGAGCAAAAGATATATCTGTGTATCTATACAGAGAGACACAGATGTATAGGTCTACCTAAGTCTGTGATGGTTAATTTTATGTGCCAACTTAAGAACGTGCTTTTGGATACGATTAACATTTAAATTGGTGAACTTTGAGAAGCAGATTGCCCTCCATCATGTAGGTGGGCCTCATCTAATCAGTTGAAGCCCTGAATAGAATGAAAAGATTGGCCTCCTGGAGCAAGAGGGACTTCTCCAGCAGATCACCTTCAGACTTCATTCGCACTGTAGGCTGTCCTGAGTCTCAAGCCTGTTGGGCCATACTGTGGATTTGGACTTCCCAGCCTCCAAAATCATGTGAGCTAATTCCTTAAAATAAATCTCTTTCCTAAGGTTGGCTAGGAGTTGATATTAAGGACTCTGGATGATTAGAACATGGATGTTCACTATGCTATCCTTTCTACCCTTGTATATGTTTGAAATTTCCCAAAGTAAAAAGATTATTTTTGTTGTTGTTTTTATTCAGTTATCATTTTGGGTGATTGTGATTTTCCCCGTATCCTTTTTTGTCTTTGCCAAATTTTTCATCATGGTAGTGATTTACTTTAAATAATGGGGAGAATACTTTTAGGCAAGGAATAAAAGAAAAAATTTAGTCTCTTTATCAGAGACTAAAAAATCTCTTTCCATATATATGTATGCATAGACGCACACACACACACACACACACACACACACACACACACACACACACATATCTTATTCATTCTTTTTCTCTGGATAACCCTGACTAATGCAATATCTATCTACCCATCTATCTATCTATCTATCTACCTATCTATCACAAGAGAGGGAAACGTACAGTTGAGAGAGCTAGGACAAAGGGATGATTGTGACATTGAAATTAGAGGTCACCAGCCATGGGAATAACTACTGTCATGATGTATGGAAGAAAACGACCATTTAAAATGTTTGTGTTTTGTTTTATGGTTTTCTTTCCTGGACACAGATGATTTTCAGATTCGAACAAAGTCTATATATGATAAACTAGTTAGATTACCTTATATATTCTGTATGTATTTTTATACAAATTTGCCAGAAACTCATTTGTGTACACACACGCACACACACACACACACACACACACGCACACACACACAGTCTTGGCCAAGAATACCCATCTGATTCTGTAGACTTGAGGGGCGTTGCTGCCCTCTATTACTTCTAGGGTAACACAGAATGAGCATGGCAGCTCAACCTAATAAGGTAGACATTCCTTTATTGATGAGAGAGCCATGGCAGAAGGAACATTTTCTTATTTCACAAGCAGCGTCTTTGTTCTAGTGGTAAGGACACTAACATGCCTCCCTCTAAGAGCTTGGGAGGTTACACTGTGATGGCCCAGCTGGTAAGGCAAAACAGAGCCTGGCAAACAACAAAAAATGCATTTCAGCCCTTCTAGCTCAAGTGGCTCCAGCTCTAGGACAATACAAAATGGACTCAGTAAAAGGATAGTGAAAGACTGAAAATGTCACGGTGACACTATCTTTTGGAAATTCCAGACTATCAGTTAAAGTGCTGCTTCCCAGTGATACAGTTTGCAGGATTTGTGGCTGAAGTTTGTGTGTTGTCTGTTGCAGTTCACAAAAGATGCTTTACTGAGAGTTCTGTGGGGGAAACTCCCCCCACTCCTGACTCAGCAGGAATTGTGTCTAGTTGTGCATTCTGTGTACATCCTAGCTCAACTTATGGTGTTGGTAAATGGCAGTAAATTGAGGATATGTGCAACTAATTGCCTTTAGTTATAGAAAGATGTTTTAGAGTGAAAACATATGGACCTAAAGCTTCATGTTTTCTGTGAAGAGTATCATTGATTTTTATAGGACTACAGAGCATACTTGAAGTAGCAAAGATTTGAATTTCTTTTTCTGACATTTATAAGAACTTAATTGTGTAGATCCCCTAGCCACATACAGAATGTGGAAATACAGGTATATTTTTGCTAAATTATATAGATGCCTTCCAGCAAATTCAGCTTTAAAGCTAATACCATTTCCCTTGAATGTCCTTTAAAAGTTTGGGATGATTTCCCAAAGGGGCAAAATCTTCTAACAATCTTAACTGCAAACTTTTAATGAAACAGTGGATAGTCCAGTGGCACAATGGAATTTGGAGTACACCAAATATTTTGATGTTAGGTTATTAGCTCCAATTCAGGAACTCAGTTTTTCCTTGTATTTTCCTAACTTTTACCCAATATCATCATTTCTTCCCTCCAGTACCACAGATATTTTTCCTAATTATCATAACCACCCTTATTGTCCTTATTTTCATGTCATTATTTATTAATAAAGAGTTCTGGTAGGCAAACACATTGGAGGAATGTAGATAAAGAAACAGTGCCCTACCCTCCAGAGGCTTACAATCTATAGAGGACTGTATAGTTGCTAATAATACTGTAGCACTTCACAGTATTATAAAATATGTTATTATAAATTATCTCTTTTAAGCTTTCAACAAATTCTTAGGTAGGTTAGGTGTGTTTTTTTGAAGTATAGTTGATTTACAAATATTATATAAGTTATAGGTGTACACTATAGTGATTCACAATTTTAAAGGTTATATCTCATTTATAGTTATTATAAAATATTGCCTATGTTCCCTGTTTTGTACAATATATCCTTGTAACTTATTTTATACATAATCGTTTGTACCTTTTAATCCCTTACTCCTATATTGCCCCTCCCCACTTCCTTCTCCCATTGGTAACCACTAGTTTGTTCTCTATATCTGTGAATCTGCTTTTTTTTTTTTTTAATTTTTGCAGTACGCAGGCCTCTCACTGTTGCGGCCTCTCCCGTTGCGGAGCACAGGCTCCGGACGCGCAGGCCCAGCGGCCACGGCTCACGGGCCCAGCCGCTCCGCGGCACGTGGGATCTTCCCGGACCGGGGCACGAACCCGCGTCCCCTGCATCGGCAGGCGGACTCTCAACCACTGCGCCACCAGGGAAGCCCGCACTTATTTTATACATATATAAAATATATATATATATTATATATATATATATAATATATATATATGCTATTGGTTCTCTTTTTCTTGAGAACTCTGATACACTAACAAAGCTTTTTCTTTAACACAGAACTCTATATTTCTCTTTTAGTATAGTCCATGTCTAATAGAGCAATTATTCATACCACATGTAGCTGGTAGACACTACTCCATCTAAAATCTAGAGGTTCTCAACCACATATCATGTCACTGTTGTATTCTAGTCAGTTGAATTGGACCCCGTGATAATAAAATGAAACAGAGCTAGTTTTTCTCTCATTATGTCAACCTTCTCTCTGTAGTGAAAAAAAAAAAAAAAAAAAGAGTTGAAGCAAATAGAAAGAGAATTTCATATAAACCTACCTAGGCACGTGGGATGTTGCATGATAATATCTTTTCTCAATGTAGTGAAGCAGAATAAGCATTGAGAACCATCATATTACATGATAGTTCTATCCTTACAGCTCTCAGATTTTAGAATGCAAATTATATACAATTAATTCCCTACTTGCTCAATGTAGAGAAAATTGAGGTTGTCTCAGAAACGTCCATACTACATTTTCACCCATTTTGTGGCTGAGTTTAGATGTAACTTATCTCTCCACCTACCCCTGTAAAGATGGACTCTGATGACCGTATCCAATCAGAGAAGGCATGCCCTCCGTCAGTGTGATTGATAAAGAATGGTCCAATTAGACCCAAGGTCAGGACTCTTATTTAATTGTGAAGAGAAAATTCTTCCTTCTCCAGTTTGCCTGTCCCCTGACCCCACAACCCACAGTTAATATGAAGCGTGAAAGACATTGTTGTTAAAAGCCATATGAAAACCATGGAAGAAACCACCAACACGGAGCAGGGCAGATCTGAGCAAACTGCAGAAAATGGGCCCAGAGTCATAGCTAGGCTCTGCCTGAAATCCACCCTACCTCTGCACTTTTCTGTTTCTACATCAATAAATTGCCCTAATTATTTACGTTTCTATCTTTGGGTTTTGTTATTTGCAACCAATAGTATCCTCACTGAAACAATCCGTTGAGAATACGTCATTAGGAAGGAAGAATTCCAGAGCTGAATATTATTTATAAATTTTAACTCATCTAGGACAAGATAAAATGTTCCTGTATATTCATTAAAAAAAAAAAAAGGATATATAAATGTTTTATGGACCTTCAAAGTGAAAATTTCAAGAAGATTTTAATTAGGTTCCGCTTCCTTAAAAGCCAAAAAGAAGATTATCTCTAAGATAACAAGATTCTACGCAGCAGGAGACTTTATTGCTCAGTATTTGCACATCAGTCCCACTGAAAAATGAACACTTAGGTCCATCTTGGTAGCCTAATCACTGTACAAATTGGTGTACTTATGAAATGATTGACTTTCTGCCACCTCGGGGGATACTAATCCGCAATAGCTATTCACAAGCGAATGCCCTTGCACACCATGTTTAGCTTTCTTATGAAGAGAGTCACGCATTAGGTTAAGTAAGAATTACTATTTTCCTGAAAACTATGATTATATAAAAATTCTCATCATGGATAGGCCCTTGATTAAAAATTCAAGAAAGGTGCAAGTCACACAAGCAGATGATGTTCAAGCTCACGCTACTGTTAATGTCAAAATGGTTCTAATCAACTAGGAAACCTAAGTCCAGTGCAAAACCACCTTTTAGCTCATGTTTGAACTGCAAACAATGGCTGTATTGGCGAATGTATTACAAATTGTGTTTTGATGTCATATGATGGATGGGTAGGAGTCACTAGGCCATTGTCTCTCCAAAATATCTCTCCGGCTGTGAATGACGCAACTATGAGTAAGACTTAATTCACATCACACCTCCTCCCCTCTTCCCAATCTAGAAGTGGACTTGCTCTGTGTACTGTTGCTGCCTCTGTATCTTGAAGCACAAAGACAGAAGAGCAGAGACATCCTCTGAAGGAAAGTTGTTCGGCTAGAACTCTTTATTCTTGACATTCTGTCTACCTGAAAAATGCATCTTCAGCTGCAAACCTACACAAGAATTTCTGTATGCAAGTAATTCCCATCAGACTGTATAAACCAGCTGAAAACAAATATTTTAACTGTGGTCTAAACTAATAAGTTTAGGGTACATGAACCATTTATATTCAAAGATAAAATTCCCCAATACAGTTAAGTTTTATCTGTTTCTAAGAAGTCAGGATTTCTGAGTTTGGTGAGATTTTTGTTGGTTCCCATTATTATATGGATTTGAGACTGGCTTTGGCTAAATCTTAAACTCTTTGGAAATCGGATTGTTTATCTGTAAAATGAAATGTTTAGCATGGTGATCACTGAGATTACTTTCAGTTTTAAATAACAAAGGGAATAACAACAGCATAAACAACAAAGTCCCCGTCCCAATGACTCTACTGAACACAGGGGTAAAATGTATAAAGACTGGTCTTCAGTCCTGCCATAACCACATTTAGCAGCTCTGTGATTACTAATAGTCTGAGGTAGATTGATCATCCAAGATTTTACATCTTATGGGTAGTTTAGGAATGAGCTTAGGACCTGCAGAATCCTCCATCCCTCTTCAGAGACACGGACAACAAAGGGGTAACACTTGGCCTAATCACTCCTGGAACAGAAGGGAGTGTCCAGAACAATCCAGTAAGTAAATTAAACAGGCAGGTGACATTCCTAATAGGTCATTTTTGCTAAGGCTGTAGCTCTTTAGTTGGTGATGGCAGCCCTATCCAAGTAGTGGGGTTAAGGAAGAAAGCATTCCAAAAGGAGAAATTGAAACACATTTGTTGGGTCTATTTATAGCCTCAGGCATTGCCACCAAATTGAAACCATCCAGAGACTGTTTTACTTTTTTCTTTTTTTTTTTTTTTTTGCGGTACGCAGGCCTCTCACTGTTGTGGCCTCTCCCGTTGCGGAGCACAGGCTCCGGACGCGCAGGCTCAGCGGCCATGGCTCACGGGCCCAGCCGCTCCGCGGCACGTGGGATCCTCCCGGACCGGGGCACGAACCCGCGTCCCCCGCATCGGCAGGCAGACTCTCAACCACTGCGCCACCAGGGAAGCCCTTATTTTTTTTTTTTTGGACTGAGGAATTATTTAGATTTCAGAGCAATTAAGTAGAAGCTTGACTTTGAAACAATAACAAAATCAAAACCAATACCAATTTCTGAATGAACTGTTGCATTTCCTCTAGCTATAAAGCTTCAGTGCTCCATTATGGGGTGTGGAGAAGGAGGGAAAAGGGGGGGTTGATTGTTTTAACTGGATTTGATTTTCATACAGTATCCTGATTTGTTATCCAATATTTGTGTTCCTCTAAGTTTGTGCATCTTAGTTGTATAATGTTTGTTCCATGATCTTTCTAAATAGTACCATAAGAAAAGTCATCTGCATCCATACTGAAGGAACTTCAAGCACAGAATGCATTTTACATTTTTAAAAAATCATCTAATACAGCAAGCTTTCTAAAAGTGGAATGGTATTGCTCATTCATTCAATGTGTATTTATTGAGGACCAACTCTGTACCAAGCCTAGTGCTAGCCACTGGAGATATATGTATATCTCCAATATATATATACACAGTACAGACCGGATCCCAATTCTCATGGAGTTTACAGACTAATAGGGAAGACAGACATTCAACAAGCACATCCACCACAGTGTGACATGTGTTATAACAGGTAATGGACAGACTGCTGCAAGAACAAAGAAGGCGCCTCTATCCCAATCTGAAATCAGGGAGGCTTCCCTTGAAAAGTGACACCTGATGGAGGCCTTCAAGATGGCGGAGGAATAAGACGCAGAGATCTCCTTCCTCCCCACAGATACATCACAAATGCATCTACACGTGGCACAGCTCCTACAGAACACCTACCGAACGCTGGCAGAAGACCTCAGACCTCCCAAAAGGCAAGAAACTCCCCACGTACCTGGCTGTGTGGCTGACAGACTATTGGTGCTCCGGCCAGGTGTCAGGCCTGTGCCTCTGAGGTGGGACAACCGAGTTCAAGACATTGGCCCACCAGAGACCTCCTGGATCCACGTAATATCAAATAGTGAAAGCTCTCCCAGAGATCTCCGTCTCAACTCTAAGACCCAGCTCCACTCAACGACCAGCAAGCTACAGTGCTGGACATCCTACTCCAGACAACTAGCAAGACAGGAACACAACCCCACCCCTTATCAGAGAGACTGCCTAAAAACATAATAAGGTCATAGAACCCCCAAACACACCACCAGACGTGGTCCTGCCCGCCAGAAAGACAAGTCTGGCCTCATCCAACATAACACAGGCACTGCTTCCCTCCACCAGGAAGCCTACGCAGCCAACTGAACCAACCTTAGCCACTGGGGGCAGACACCAAAAACAACGGGAACTACGAACCTGCAGCCTGCAGGTTAAATGTTTCTTGTATTTTCTCCATTCTATTTCCAAGATTTTGGATCATTCTGACTATCATTACTCTGAATTCTTTTTCAGGTAGAATGCCTATTCTTCATTTGTTTGGTCTGGTGGGGTTTTACCTTGCTCCTTCATCTGCTGTGTGTTTTTCTGTCTTCTCAGACTTCAGACTATACTACAAAGCTACAGTAATCAAGACAGTATGGTACTGGCACAAAAACAGAAATATAGATCAATGGAACAGGATAGAAAACCCAGAGATAAACCCACACACATATGGTCACTTTATTTTTGATAAAGGAGGCAAGAATATACACTGGATAAAAGACAGCCCCTTCAATAAGTGATGCTGGGAAAACTGGACAGCTACATGTAAAAGAATGAAATTAGAACACTGCCTAACACCGTACACAAAAGTAAACTCAAAATGGATTAAAGACCTAAATGTAAGGCCAGACACTATTAAACTCTTAGAGGAAAACATAGGCAGAACACTCTATGACATAAATCGCAGTAAGATCCTTTTTAACCCACCTCCTAGAGAAATGGAAATAAAAACAAAAATGAACAAATGGGACCTAATGAAACTTCAAAGCTTTTGCACAGCAAAGGAAACCATAAACAAAACGAAAAGAGAGCTCTCAGAATGGGAGAAAATATTTGCAAATGAGGCAACTGACAAAGAATTAATCTCCACAATTTACAAGCAGCTCATGCAGCTCAATATCAAAAAAACAAACAACCCAATCTAAAAATGGACAGGAGACCTAAATAGACATTTCTCCGAATAAGTTATACAGATTGCCAACAAACACATGAAAGGATGCTCAACATCACTAATCATTAGAGAAATGCAAGTCAAAACTACAATGAGGTATCACCTCACACCCATTAGAATGGCCGTCATCAAAAAATCTACAAACAGTAAATGCTGGAGAGGGTGTGGACAAAAGGGAACCCTCTTGCACTGATGTAGGGAATATAAATTGATACAGCCACTATGGAGAAGAGTATGGAAGTTCCTTAAAAAAACTAAAAATAGAACTACTATGTGATCCAGCAATCCCACTGCTGGGTATATACCTTGAGAAAACCATAATTCAAAAAGAGTCATGTACCACATTGTTCATTGCAGCTCTGTTTACAGTAGCCAGGACATGGAAGCAACCTAAGTGTCCATAGACAGATGAATGGATAAAGAAGATGTTGCACACATATACAGTGGAATATTACTCAGCCATAAAAATAAACGAAATTGAGTTATTTGTAGTGAGGTGGATGGACCTAGAGTCTGTCATACAGAGTGAAGTAAGTCAGTCAGAGAAAAACAAGTATCACATGCTAACACATATATATGGAATCTAAAAAAATGGTTCTGAAGAACCTAGGGGCAGGACAAGAATAAAGACGCAGACATAGAGAATGGACTTGAGGACACGGGGCGGGGGAAGGGTACGCTGGGATGAATTGAGAGAGTGGCATGGACATAGATACACTACCAAATGTAAAATAGATAGCTAGTGGGAAGCAGCCACATAGCACAGGTAGGCCAACTCTGCGCTTTGTGACCACCTAGAGGGGTGGGAGGGAGATGCAAGAGGGAGGGCATATGGGGATATACGTATGCACATACGTATGCATGGAGCTGATTCACTTTGTTATACAGCAGAAAGTAACACAACATTGTAAAGCAATTATACTCGAATAAAAATGTTAAAAAGTGACACCTGAGGCGAGGAGTCTGATGATTTGGGATTTGAGTTCAAGTGATTTGTTCAGAGTAGCAGACAACTCACAAATAAACCTTCCAAAGACAGTGAGCTCCTACTATGTGCCAGGCACTGTTCTTTGTGCTTCATATTTCATCTAACTCTCACAAGAAGTCTTCATGATAAATACTATTATTCTTATTGTGAGGCTGAAACTTAAAGATTAAGTGAATTTTCCAATGTCGTATGACTAATAAGTAGCAAAACCAGGGTTCCAATTCTGGTCTGTTTGACTTTAAAGCCCATGATATTTCTAATGTTTAGCCATATAAAAAAAACTTTCAGCTAAAATATAGGGGAAGTGTTTCAAATAGACTAACTCTTTAAAATAGTATGATAGTTATCATTGGAAAATATTAGACTGATTGACCGTTAAAGATAATAGGCTGACCACACACAATTGTGTCCTCTGTCTCCAGAGACTACATTGTAACTTCAGTAAAGGGGAAAAAAATCTGTAGAAACCTACAGGTATGAAAAGAATGGCGGAGTCAGCATCATTCATGAACCAGCGCTTTCTGGGGAACAAAAGGAGAAGGAGTAATGGTTGCTGATGGAACAGGACAGAGGAAGCTGAAACCTTAATGAACATAGAAGAAAATGACTAGGAAGGAGCAGATTTGCCTCCTAGAACTTGGGAGAGGCTCAAGAGTGGAGTGGGAATGAGAATGGAACAGTGGGAGTGATGGAAAGAAGGGGGTCAATTGAAAGTATGTACTTGGAACAATTAGACAGATCTTTCTAAAATGGACATCATCTGTGCCTGGGAATTGAACTCCCAAGCAGAAGACTGAAGGTCTTTTATTTGGAGGAGCTGAATGGCTTCAAAGACAAAACATTCTAGCATCCCCTAATGAAAGGGGTGGCTGGCTCTCTCTCTCTCTTATTCACCTAAAGCAATGCCTGGCTGTCAACAAGCCAAATTGGGTTTTAGTGACTCACTTTTAAATACACGGAATCAACAAAAACACAGACATTCGAGAAAAGCCTCCAATGTGAACAATAGGGAAAACAAGCAACAACGGGGAAAAGGAATAAAAAGACCTAGGAGAAAATAGAGACAATTCATGTAACAGAAAGAAGTTCAAAAAAAGAAGAGAAAAAAACCTCCAACGAGCATCCTTTGAGATACAAGAGAAGATATTGCATCCATAAAACAAAATCAGAACACATAATTGGAAACAAGAAAGAGTTCTTGGGAATTAAAAATGAGATTGACAAAATATTAAATTCAATAGACAGCTTGAGAGATAATGACAAGGAAATCTCCGATGCAGAACAAAATGAAAAAGAGACAGAATAAGAAGGAAAAACTGAAAGATCAAAGATCAGTCTAGGAGGTCCAGAGAGGAAGGAATAATCAAAAAGGAAAGAGGGGCTTCCCTGGTGGCGCAGTGGTTGAGAATCCGCCTGCCGATGCAGGGGACACGGGTTCGTGCCCCGGTCCGGGAAGATCCCACATGCCACGGAGCGGCTGGGCCCGTGAGCCATGGCCACTGAGCCTGCGTGTCCGGAGCCTGTGCTCCGCAACGGGAGAGGCCACAACAGTGAGAGGCCCGCATACCGCAAAAAAAAAAAAAAAAGGAAAGAGACAAAACTTTCCCAGAGTCCAGGACAACATGAATGCCCAGATTTAAATGGCCCATTGATTTTTCATCTCTTTGAATGGGCAAACATCTACACCAAGGAACATAACTGTAAATTTTAGAAATTCTGGAACGAAGAGATGGTCCAACTATCTCTAGAGAGAAAGCACAGATTATTTTCAAAAAAGTGAAAGTCCAGAATGGCAGTGGACTTCCCAACAGCATTACTAGATGCCCAGGTTTTTGAGAGAAAATTATTTTCTATCTTAAAATCCTATACTCAGCCACTCACGTAGATTTTTTTTTTTAATGGCGGTCATACAAAGACTCAAAACTTAACCTCCCACAAACTCTTTCTTAAGAAGTTATTTGAGGATGTGTCCGAAAGCAAGGATATAAACTAAGAGAAAGATGGGATAGAGGGAAAAGCAAGTCCAAAAAGTGAGGTTCCAAGAAGACAGGTGTGCAGCAGGTCAAGAGCATAACCAGTCCAATCTGGAGTAGGAGGAAAGGGGGCTCTGGGCCCCCAAAATAGGGGCTTAACACAACCTGATATGCCTCCGTTGAAAATCTGAACACAGGAAAATGAGCATATATGCAAAAGAGAGGAAAACAATAGAGAGTCAAAGAAAAAAGCTGCATGAGAAAGTAAATGTAATCAAAGTATACTTCTTAGCCTTCCAGTAAATAATACATACATTACCCATTTAATTTTAAAGCTATGATATGGGGACTTCGCTGGTGGCGCAGTGGTTAAGAATCCACCTGCCAATGCAGGGGCCACGGGTTCAAGCCCTGGTCCGGAAGATCCCACACGCCGCGGAGCAACTAGGCCCGTGAGCCACAACTACTGAAGCCCACGCACCTAGAACCCATGCTCTGCAACAATAAGATTTGAATGGCCGTAATGAAAACCTGCACGCCGCAACGAAGAGTAACCCCCGCTCGCCTCAACTAGAAAAAGCCCGCGTGCCGCAACGAAGACCCAACGCAAACCAAAAAATGAAGCTGGGCTGGGAAGTAAGGAGAACGTGGGACCAAAGATTATTACTTTGCCATCATAAGGATTTTGAGGCTATTAGATTTTTTTTAAACTATGTGCATGTTACTAAGACAAATTGAAGAGTTTATAAAAGGAAAAAAATATATATGTTGAATCATCAGTTAAGAAGTCAACATAGGTTTCTGTTTAAATCTATTAAATGTCCGTGGTCCTAACACTCAGAATAAGAATCAATGACAAGTACACAACATCAATAAACAATTTCAATACCTTGTCTACCATTCTGTTTTTAAGGGTTCACATATCTCTTTTGTTTACTTTCTCACTCAGATATTGATAAATAGGAATTCTGTGTTGAATAATTTTATTTATATGTATGTCACATAGTGAAAACTAAAATACACCTAATTGTATGCAGATGTTTTGAGAACACATTTTAACCAAAATTTACATATTTACCAAACTGGTGATTTCAGTTCAAACTGCAAATTAAATATATAAATGTTTTGAGGAGTGAGTCTAAAGAAAATTGCGAATTCTTTGACCTATTTACTCTGTGTTGATCTTCTGAGATTTGTTAGGCTATGTTTCATGTGACATTTTTCCCTCAGACCTGTCTTTTGTTTAAGCAAAGGGGAAAAAAGCATAGAATAACTTTTCCTAGATAGGTATATTCCTATGACCTACCTTTGAGGGCCATATTGCATTCTGGTTTTGATGAAAATAGAATAAAGCACACGATAATTATTTGATACGAATTAAAATCATACTCATTGCCATCTGTATTTGTTCTACTGATATAGATATTATTCAGCTTACCTCTGAAATATAAAGAATGCCTGGCAAACAGCCTCTGCCTGCTTGTTCTATTCTTTTCTTGAAGGGTATTTCCATTGATGCTAAAAATGGTATTTTCCTCTTACTACACATGTGGCCATTTCTGTCCATCTTCCTAGAGCTGCCTGCCCTGACATGGCACACAGTTCAGTGGCCTCTGGGACCTAATTTGGTTTGAATCTTGGCCCAGGTACTTAGCAGGTACGTGACTTTGGACGAGTTGCTAACTCTCTCGAAGTATAATTTTCCTCCCTTCAAAATGAAGTTAATTATTGTTGTAGAAAGATTAGCTGTAGAAAGATTAAGGAGATAATTCAAATAGAGTCCTTAGTGAAGAGCCTAGAGCATAGTAAGTGCTCAATAAATTATTATCATTGTTACAAATTTTCTAAAGCATGACATGGTTGAAAAATTAGTGGACTAGAGATTGGAAATACTAGATTATTTCCGAATTCCCTTCCAGCTGTGGTATTCCATAGGGTATGATTAGGTCCTTAGTATCCATCATTTGCAAGACTGTTGGTGTATTTTAGTAATGCAGAATATAAACTAGTTACTAAGGAGTTATCATGACTATTTTTGTGTGAAGAAACACACTAGATTAAGGAGAAAGACATGACTAGGAAGATGACTGTGAGAAGCAAGACTATTGTTTATTCTTGAGGGAGTAAGCAATGTGATACAGGACTTAAAGCAAAGAAGGAAAACAAGTCATTGAATCTTTACTATTGACCCCATATTCACTAAGAAAAATCCAAGCATTTCACAAAGATGCATCCTTTGTAATTTTAGAAACTTAGATTAAAATGTTGCAAGTTTAATTTGGTTCAACAATATTGATTATGTTCAACCATTTAATTCCCAGGTAAGTATGATGCTGTCTTTAATTTTCTGCTGTAGTTTGGTTAGGATCTGAAGACTTCCTTCATTAGCTTCTTTATTAGTACATTTAAATACTCCCCTGGTTTCATTAAGCTTCAGATGGCTTTATTCTCCATTCAGCAGCATTTGTGTTCAACAGACTTGACAAGCTTCCTTACAAATCTTCCTACAGCAGATGTTGAAATGCATTTGGTGTAAGTGACTCAGGTTTGGGGTAATGGGCCATGCTTCTTGAGTCTGGGAAAGCTATGACTTTTATAGCTACCACACCTCTATGGCCCCATGTATACCTCTTTGCCTCAGCTGCTAAGGGACTAGAAAAAAGTCCCAGGTGGACTAGTCAGATGTTCTCCTATGGTGCTCACCACTGCACATCAACTACTACATTTTGGAGGTCATATTGGTAGCAAAATATTATGAGTTAAGGAGACTCTTTCAGACTTACCCAACCCTTTTCTTCTATTGGCACTGCAAATCTCCCAAAGACTGCCCCAGAAGTATCTGGTCACTAACCTTGTCTGATGCCATCAAACTGACCTTAATATAGGCAATTGAAGTAAATAATTCCAGTCTCTCTATCTTACAAAGGGCAAATGAGAGGGAGCTCTAACTCCCTAGAACAGCACTATCAAATAGAACTTTCTGATTTGATGTAAATATACGTAGATCATGGAACTGAGGAATTAAATTTTTAAAAATTTATTGAAGTATAGTTGATTTACAATGTTGTGTTAGTTTCTGGTGTACAGCAAAGTGAGTCAGATATATACATATATATATTCTTTTTCATATTCTTTTCCATTATGATTTGTTCCAGAATACTGAATATAGTTCCCTGTGCTCTACAGTAGGACCTTGTTGTTTATCCCTCCTATATATAATAGTTTGCATCTGCTGATCCCAAACTCCCAATTAATCCCTTCCCTCTCCCCTCCCCCTTGGCAACCTCAAGTCTGTTCTCTATGTCTGTGAGTCTGTTTCTGTTTCATAAATAAGTTCATTTGTGTCATATCTTGGATTCCACATATAAGTGATATCATTTGGGGTTTGTCTTTCTCTTTCTGACTTACTTCACTTAGGATGATAATCTCTAGGTCCATCCATGTTGCTGCGAGTAGCATTATTTCATTCTTTTTTATGGCTGAGTAGTATTCCGTTGTATATGTCTTCTTTATTCATTCATCTGTTGATGGAAGTTTCATTGTTTTCATGTCTTGGCTATTGTAAATAGTTCTGCAGTGAACACTGGGGTGCACGTATCCTTTTGAATTAAAGTTTTCTCTGGATATATGCCCAGGAGTGGGATTGCAGGATCCTATGGTAACTCTGAGCAACAAGGAATGAGCTTCCAGTTTTCTATTTTTTGGTTGGTTTACCTAATGGGTTTGAGGAAGTCCAACAGGTACTCATGGTGAAGTCCTGGGGAAACCTACAGGTGACTGTATACCTTAGCTCTGCACCTATATTCATCCACTTATATGTGTTTAGAAGTCACCTCTATTTTCTTCTGAGTACAATATTTATAATAATAATAATAACATAGTTTAACAATCCTGAGATTTCTTTAATTTTACTTAAAATCTGGGAGAAAAGCTCTATTTTAGAGCTTGAGAAAAATATTTTCTTATCATAGTCCTTCTCCATTTAAAATATATTTAAACTAGTATGTATTATTTCATCCATTTCATCATCAGTACCATAATTTTCACATTATAAATCATAAATCATTTCATAGAGTATGAGAAGAGGGTTTCCTTTTTCGGTCTCTTGCTTATTGTTGTACCTCCAGAGCCTAAAACAATATCTGGCCAATGGTTGGCATCCCATAAATATTTGTTGAATAAATGAGCAAATGAAAGACGGCATCTTCTTTTGAAGCAGTGCTAGTTTCTGGTATCTTGTTGTTACTTTGATATTTCTGTTTGGGCGGGGTATGAGAAAACTAGACCAACATGAGCTCAACTAGATAACTAAGAACGGATTCCTTTTTCGTGACTCAGTTCAGCCCGTGCTATTTCTCAGGCATCCCGTCTGGTTGTAGTTGGCTCATTGGACGCAGAGGGATTTTATCTCAACTGGCATCTTTTCTTTCTGTTTTATGACTAGGGGCCAAGTCATGTCAAAGACTGGAGGAAATTAGCAACTGTTTAACATCTGCAGGCAAAAGAGTTCATAACTGGGAGAAATTAAAAAGTTAGTCCTGGGGTTACTTTGTGTGCTTTCCCTTCCCTGTTCATTACTGGGGGTTCTCTGGCTGGTTAACAAGGGGAATTTATCAAGGTGGACCTGACACATTACATGATTTCCACTGTCTATAACTCAGCAATGGTGGGGGGGGATGATTGATCACTTTTCCATATAGCTTAGGAGAATGTTCCATCTGTCGCTTGTAATACTTTGGGTGGCTTCCCTCTGGAAGCTTATTCCACAGATGGGCGATAAGATTTGTGGCAGACTTGAGGAGACTGTTGCCAGCAAGAGGTACCCAAACTGGACTTCCCTGGTGGCGCAGTGGTTAAGAATCCGCCTGCCAATGCCGGGGACACGGGTTCGAGCCCTGGGCCGGGAAGATCCCACGTGCCGCGGAGCAACTAAGCCCGTGCGCCACAACTACTGAAGCCCGCGTGCCCAGAGCTCCGCCACAACAAGAGAAGCCACCGCAGTGAGAAGCCCACATACCACCCCTGCTCGCCACAACTAGAGAAAGCCCGTGTGCAGCAGCGAAGACCCAACGCAGCCATAAATAAATAAATAAATTTCCCACAAAGAGAGAAATACCCAAACTATATCCTCTGGTGACTGAACAGGAGCTCATGCCTGGGAGGAATAAACTCCTGGAGTCCCTGGGCCTCCTGAAGAGTTGCATGAACCACATGGCAGGGTTCAGCAAAGTAACAGTGGGAAAATATTTCCATTCTACTGAGGTAAAGTCTGAACCAATAGATTCTTTCAGTTAGAAAGTAAATAAGAGCTGTTTCTGTTTCACAGCAGGCCTCAACATGGTAAGCAGACGAGAGAAAAGGTAATCTTAAAAAGGTCTTTCCTAGGCACCGTAACTCTGTAATTCTAAGAATTATACCTCAGTTATTGTTTCTTTAGCCACACAAAAGCAAAAACCTTTAAGATGTGACAAATCGGGATGCTTTGTGGAGATTTCGAGTTTCTGAACTACCACAGAAAGCACCAGCTGAGATTTTGCTTGCTCTAAAAATAGGTGTGGGTAGCACTCAATATGGTGAGAAGCAAAGTTACAACTTGTCTACCTTTTCCGGTTCCTCACGTCTGATGTTTCATTGACCCGTTCATTCCAGCCAACCATGGGCCCAGGCTTATTACGATGGGTCCAGTCCTTAAAGCTTTTTTTTTTTTTTTTCCTGAAGCATGAACTAAGAATCTTCATTTTTAAATTGTCCTATATTTTTGGCTTTAAAAATGATAACTGCAGAATTAGACACATTTGGTACAGGTACAGTTCCTCAGTGTAGTGTTTAGTACATTTTACACATGTACTGCATTTTACCTACCCCAGAAAGTCCCCCCCGCCATATGCCCCTTTATAGTCATTAACCCTGCAAAGGCAACCACTATTCCGACTTTCCTCATGTAGATGAATCTTGCTTATTCCCGAATCTGCGTTTTTCTAAAACCCCAAGAGATTCTTACGTTCTCTGAAGTTTGACAAACATTGCTGGAGGTTTTGAACATAAAGCAAAATAGAAATCTCTGATGCAGGTCCTTTAAATAAAACATAGCACAACATCCGTGTGTTGAGATTGCTCTGGTGTGGTCACAAATCAGTATTTTCAATTTCATCATGAAAGCTCTGCAAGGAAATAAAACACCGCTTTGTGCCTGGACTAATATTGATGCCAGATATCAGAGGGGGTCACCTGAAGCCAGACACCTACAAATTCCTATTATCATAAATAGACCATAATGTTTGCTGGACTCGGACTGCACCTTTATTTGCATGGGTAGGAAATTCAGATTCGGGTCGTATTTTTTCCCCTGTCAGCTGTGGTATATTTTCCTGGCCCGTTCTAAATCTGTCATATTCAGGCTCATGGGTAAACTTTATGGTTTTCGGTACTGTAATTTTAATATTGAATGCAATTTTACCAGGCTGTAGAAGCCAGTATACCTTTCAGTGAATCCAAATAAAACTGTCAATATTAAGATAGGAACTCTCCATATCCACTTTCTATGGTTTACAAAATTTTGTTTTGGGTTGAATAGAGAAAATCATATTTTGCTCTTCCTTGGCCAACTCTCCCTATCTGTTTAGCAATATCTTCTAATACCATATAATCATAGGAACAGTGTCAACCTTTTTGACTTTCTGGACCAACTTTTAATGACTCATTTGCCTGATAATCTATGCATCTCTTCTCAGCTAGCAGTGACTCCTCAATGCATTTAAATCTTCCCTGGAACTTTCAAGAGCTTCACTCTAAATCAATACTTTTTAATTAAATGGACATTTGAGTAAGGCTGCATTAAGTTTCCTTCATCTCCCACTGTGGGTTGCAGTGGACCCAGCCAGACTCCCAGGAACATCTGTGGGGTCATGATGTTTGTCAAAGTCGATACTGATCATCCGAATACTTTCATTATCTGTAGCCCTCCATCACCACAGTCTACAAAGAAGGTAGACTTCTTTGGCTACCATGGCCACCAGTAGCCAGAGTTAATAATTATCAAGTCAACTCTAAGAGAAGTCCCTTCTCACCCTGACGGACTCCAACACAATCCTCGTGATACGTGCCAACCCTGTGAGTCAGACTGTGGAACCTGTGCCGTCATGATGACAGGGACTAAAAATATTGCACCAATAATTTGCATTTTCTTCTTACCAAGTAAATCCGGTAAAGCAAAACTAGGACTTATGAGAGAGGAAATGGTTAGGGTTAAAACCCATATTACGTATCCGTATGGGTACCTATACATCTGTATATAGAGAGAGGAAGATAGATACATTTTATTCACTTCTGAAGTGTAATTTACATTATGAGGCACAAAGGGAACTTGATTTGCTGTTAATTACACCATCTCTTTGTTCAGTAGCACTCGGTTAAAATGAGGCACGTTAGTATCAACAACTTTCCCAGAAACTGAAGTTGACTTTGTATTTTCTTTATTTGCTTGAGGTTTTTTTGTTTGTTTTTGACTTTGTATTTTCAAATATAAAAATAATACAGGTTCATTACACATATACAGACAATACAGAAAAGTAGAAAGGGAAAAAAGCACTTGTATTCACCCACCTATGGACAACAGCTATTGCTACTATGTTGTGTTACCTTCTAGGCTTTTCCTGCCTGAAATTCTGACACGGTTATGCTCACGTTGGAATCTGCCTATTTCATTTGCTCTTTTATCATGATACTCTCCATATTACTGAGACACATCATAAACACAATTTTTAATAATTACATATTTTATCGTGTGGATAGAACCTAGTTTAATTTACCATGTGTCTAATGTTGAGCAGTTAGCCTGTTTCAAATTTTTCACTGCTGTGAATAAAACTATGATGGATGGGGCTTCCCTGGTGGCGCAGTGGTTGAGAGTCCGCCTGCCGGTGCGGGGGACGCGGGTTCGTGCCCCGGTCCGGGAAGATCCCACGTGCCGCGGAGCGGCTGGGCCCGTGAGCCGTGGCCGCTGAGCCTGTGCGTCCAGAGCCTGTGCTCCGCAACGGGAGAGGCCGCAGCGGTGAGAGGCCCGCGTACCGCCAAAAACAAACAAACAAACTATGATGGATGGACATCCTTGCTCATAAGACTTCTATTTTTTTGATTATTTCTTTGGATGTTTACCCAGAAGAGTTAATGCAGGTCAAAAGGAATTTTCACCTTGAGGGTACATACGACAGATTTTTTTTTCCCAGAGTTGCACCAAAGAACACATCCAGGAGCAATGCATCCTTTCTGTTTCTATTATTGATTCAATCCTTAAAACCCTACCTTAGCAAACTCCTGTCTAGAACCCTTTTGTATGAAATTGGTTTCACCCTCCTCAATGTCTAGGCTTATCTAACAAAGAAACTAGATGGAGGAAAAGGAAGAAAAATGAGAGAGGGAAGGAAGGAAGGAAGAAAAAAGGGAAGAAAAACAGATGGAAAGGGAGGAAGGCAGGCATGCAGTAAGGCAGGACTTTTTTATAAAGGAACCTGAGTCTGTAAAGCCTCCCCAGCCCAAAGCGTAGCCTTTTACACAAGCTAGTTCTTCTCACTCTTCTTCTGATTCATGACTAGGGACTGACCTACATAAAACGGATTCCAAGTCTTCTCCTTCCTGAACAGCATTCTTCAAAACCCTAAGCTTATGAAACTAGAAATAGAGTTAAAATTAGCCCTCTTTCTCTTTTTGCCAGGCTTCATGAGTTTTCACACACGTTATCGCCTTTGATTCTCCAGTGAATCGTTGTGAAGTAGATATTATTACCCTAAATTGACAAATGAAAAACAAACGCAGAGAGGTTAAGCGGCTTCTCCGGTGTCAGCTAGTAAATGGCGAGGCCAGGTCTCAGCGTCAAGGTTGGTGACTCCAATTTTACTCTGCTCCAAGGTTTCTATGGCTTCTCGATTTCTCTTCATTTATCTGATTCCTCGCACCGGCACTGCCCTGGGATTCTTGGATTTTTGCCTGGGCTTTGCCTCTTTGGTCTGGGCTTTTTGCCTAATTCCTCCAAACTGCTACTGCCCACATCTCTCTACCTGTCAACTTGCCAACTTTGTATTACTGAAGAGCGTGTTCACTTAAGAAAACTTGCTTTTGGTGTGTTTTAGACAATGAGGGGACTTTATTAGAATGTGTAGTGGAGATAGCGCCCTGCAGTGTAAGCCCTGGCTTTCTGTTCATGTAAAGGCCTGACCTGTTCCTCGGCCAGTGGCCCCTCGTGTCCCCCCCATCACCAGGCTGGGAACAGGAGGGCAGTTTCTGTTCCTGTAAACTCACCACATGAGTCCGGTTGCTGCACCATGGTGGAAAGTAGTGATAACTGTTCACTAGCCTCAAGCCTCATCTTCCTAAACACACAGGTTAAATTTCCCACGTGACTGCATTCTAGCGATCGAATGTGAGTGAAAGTCCTGTGTGCCACTTCCAGCCCTGGAGAAGTCTTCCCTGTGTAATCAGTCTTTCACACTTGTTTCCTTTCACTGGCTTGAAGCTGATCTTTGAAGCCACATATTAAAGAGGGTAGAGGTGCAGACAGAAAGAACCTGGGTTCCTGTGTCATTGCTTGAAAGACAGCCATCTATCAACAAGGCAAACCCATTTGGGGCTTCACATGAACAAGTAATAAACTTCTTTCTTATTTGTCCCATGAGATATTGGGGAGTTTATGTTGCAGCAGTTGGCCTACCCTAACTAGTATAGCCAGGAACATCTCTGAATTAGAACAGCGCTCAATAAGGAGGACCTCTTGGGTTTGTGGTTCGACTATATAGCAGATTAAAGACACTCTTTTTTTTTTTTTTTTTTTTTTTTTTTTTTTTTTGCGTTATGCGGGCGTCTCACTGTTGTGGCCTCTCCCGTTGCGGAGCACAGGCTCCGGACGCGCAGGCTCAGTGGCCACGGCTCGTGGGCCCAGCCGCTCCGCGGCACGTGGGATCCTCCCGGACCGGGGCACGAACCCGTGTCCCCTGCATTGGCAGGCGGACTCTCAACCACTGCGCCACCAGGGAAGCCCCCGATACTCATTTTTAAATGGGAATTTTCAAAAAGAGTTTGTGTATATGAATGCCCAATGTTTGTGTGAGTGTGTGTCAAATACTATTTAGGATCTAGGACTTGTATGCTTCCTATAAGCTTTGAATCTGCAAAACAAAGCCCTGTATTGCTGCTTTGCCTTTTTCAAATGGCATGTAGTTGCATTGCATTTAACAGAATCTTATCCCAGGGTTGAAAGGGGGCAGATCCTTGTGAAAGTAGAGTCTCTTAAGCCAGTCCACAGAAGCATTCCTAGGGCAATGCAGCCATCTCCAAGGTAATCCATGTGGCCCCCTGTTAGGACTGCTAAGGCAGAAAGGCCCTGCTTCCTCTGCCAGGAGTGGGGTGTTATGAGCCCGACAGGTCATTCTTCTGGCTGTTGAAGATGTGATGAAGGATAAATGAAGACGTCTTGATGACGTATGAGGTGTGTGCAGGACTTATAAAGGTATAAGAAGCATAAAAGGAAAACTACTTCCAGTGTTTAAGTCTAGCAGATTAGAAGATTCAGAGGTCCATTAACAGAAATAAGGAAGTCAGAGGAAGAGGCGTTTGTTCAGAGGAGGACAGTGGGTTCCATGATGGTGGAGTTGGTCTTGAGACTGGAGCCATGCTTGTTTGGGTGGCATTGCATTGCATTGCATTGCAAGCGTCTCTTCTCCCCTCCTTAGGTCCATCCATCCTCTGTTATCTGTCCTTAGCCAGCATTGCCTCACCTCTGCCTTTGACATGTGTGTTATCACACCCCTGAGGGATCCTACATGCATTTCTAACCTTTTGAAGACGGCTTTCCAGAAATTGAAAAATTTTTTAAAAAGAACACAGTATAATTTATCCCTATTTTATTAATCCCATCCTGTTTTTAAAAACCAAAAAAGCTCTAATCATATCTCTTCCTGATTTGTGGGCTGAAACATAGTCTATATCATTTCTTCTATCTTGGTTGGGCTACAATACATTTTGGGGTTAATTTGTTTCATGAGTTAGTCTGCCCTACTGAAAACAACGATGAACGTTTTTGAAGAGTAACATTGCTGATGAAAGAACACTTAACAGGTCAAAGTTGACAATCAGGAGATATTCACCGGGCTTCCCTGGTGGCGCAGTGGTTAAGAATCCGCCTGCCAATGCAGGGGACACGGGTTCGAGCCCTGGTCTGGGAAGAGCCCACGTGCCGTGGAGCAACTAAGCCCGTGCGCCACAGCTACTGAGCCTGCGCTCTAGAGCCCTCATGACACAACTACTGAAGCCCGCACGCCTAGAGCCTGTGCTCCGCAACAAGAGAAGCCACCGCAATGAGAAGCCCGCGCACCGCAACAAAGAGTAGCCCCCACTCGCCACAACTAGGGAAAGCCCGCACGCAGCAACGAAGACCCAATGCAGCCAAAAAATTAATTAATTTTTAAAAAAGAAAGGGCTTCCCTGGTGGCACAGTGGTTGCGAGTCCGCCTGCCGATGCAGGGGACGCGGGTTCGTGCCCCGGTCCGGGAAGATCCCACGTGCCGCGGAGCGGCTGGGCCCGTGAGCCGTGGCCGCTGAGCCTGCGCGTCCAGAGCCTGTGCTCCGCAACGGGAGAGGCCACAACAATGAGAAGCCCGCGTACCGCAAAAAAAAAAAAAAAGAGAGAGAGATACTCACCAAAGTAATCCCACCATCCCTTTTGCTGAATTGTGGGAAGAAATAAACCCTCATGGCTCGGGACACATGAAAAATTCATTCACAAAGTAATTTTAGGTCTTAAGTTATAGCTCTAAATATTCCTGAGACATCCCAACTTTGAGCTCCGTATCTCCAGCCTCCTCTTCCTCTGATCCTCTTCGATCACTCCATTCCCTGAGCCACCACCGCCTGAAACACCTTCATATTCTACTCTGATCACAGCCCTCTTCTTTCTAAAAATCTCACTCTGTTGTTCCTGATACATTTTATCTTTGAATTCACTTCAGTTTCCAATGTTCTGACCATCTCTATTCTTTCACAGGTCGTCACGCACTCCCCCCCCCACACCCCAATGCCAGCCACTTCCCTGTCCGAATTCCTTCTAATCCAGGCTAGACTTTATGGCACATGGTTTCCACAGATTTCTTGTTAGAATCAATCCCCTCTGCTCCAGCCCTGCTAACTGAAGATCTGTCTCAAAACTACCATTTGCCTTCCACGCTCCTATATAGGCCCAGACTCCCGACAACTAATGCAGAGCATCGTGGAAAAAACATACTGCCTCTCCCCTCAGCTGAGCTTCCTGGGTCACCCCTTGCTTAGCTGTCCTTCCCGTTCCCTTCAGGAGCTGCACCTAACACCCACCATTCTCTCCAGACATCATATCCCATCCCTCATCTCTTCTCTCTCAGCAGATATTTCCTCACATTTCCAATAGAAACCATGTCTATCAGGAGCAATCTTTCTCACACTCCTTTCCCCACAGAGATATACTTACCTATACCTATGCCGTCTTTTCCTCATGTCCTAGAGAAAGAAATGTGTGCCCAAAGCTGGTCCTTCTTTCTGTTCTTTAGATCCTATCTGCTCTCAATTACCCCCAAGTCTTTATATTCTCAATCATCTCTTCTTTTTCCTGAATCACCAACCGCCTCTCAATTGGATCCTTCCTTCAGCACCATATTGACAGTGTTCACGTGTCTCCCACCTTAATAAAAAGCCTACCCTTGACCCATTTTGACCCCTCCCTTCTTGTCTACTTGTCCTCCTTTGCGTCCCTCAACCTTTTGCAATTTACTGCTACTTCAACTACTCTACTGAAATTACTCTTGCTAAGAGGATTTCAAGCACCTCCAAGTTTCTAAATTTAAAGGCCAGTTTTTCATTCTCTTGTTTGACCTCCCTGCAGTGTTTGATGCTCCTGGCTAATTTCATCCTCTGTAAGTGCTCTCCCCCAAATTCTGGAATAGCGTTCTCTTGTTACTCCTCTCACCTTTCTAACCAGTCTTTTTCAGTCAGTTTCCTGGACTCTTCTTCCTATACATATTTTTTTTTAAGTTTAAAAACAAAACAAAGAGAATTCTCTGTATGGTCCTCTTCTCTTCTCCCTCTTTATACTTTTAGGGAGTTAGTCAGTGATCTGAATTCTACTGCCACTGCTTTAGCTCAGGGGATTCCAATATAATGCTGGATTTGAGAACCACTGCCTAGCAGGATGAAGTCCATACTTTTTTTTTTTTTTTTGCGGTACGCGGGCCTCTCGCCGCTGTGGCTTCTCCCGTTGCGGAGCACAGGCTCCGGACGCGCAGGCTCAGCGGCCACGGCTCACGGGCCCAGCCGCTCTGCGGCATGTGGGATCTTCCCGGACCGGGGCGCGAACCCGTGTCCCCTGCATCGGCAGGCGGACTCTCAACCACTGCGCCACCAGGGAAGCTCTGAAGTCCATACTGACTCCTCAACACGACCTCAAGCTCCTTCCTGACCTAGCCATCCTCCAGCGTCCTCTGACCTCTCCTCTCTTCATGCCCTAAGCTCCAGCAAAAAGAAAAAAAGAGAAAAGATAAACAGAAATAGCTATTGTTTACTGAGCACTTACCATATACAGTATAGTTGAGTGGTGAAGAGCTCAGACTCGGAAACTAGGAAACGTAAGTTCAAATGCTGCATCTGGCACTTGGTAGCTATGGAACCATGAGCTGATTTAAAAGATCCCTTTGGGGCTTCCCTGGTGGCGCAGTGGTTGAGAATCCGCCTGCCAACGCAGGGGACCCGGGTTCGAGCCCCGGTCCGGGAAGATCCCACATGCCGCGGAGCGGCTGGGCCCGTGAGCCGTGGCCGCTGAGCCTGTGTGTCCGGAGCCTGTGCTCCGCAACGGGAGAGGCCACAACAGTGAGAGGCCCGCGTACCGCAAAAAAAAAAAAAAAAAGCACAGTCAAGGGGCTTCCCTGGTGGCGCAGTGGTTGAGAATCCGCCTGCCAACGCAGGGGACCCGGGTTCGAGCCCTGGTCTGGGAAGATCCCACAGGCCGCGGAGCAACTGGGCCCGTGAGCCACAACTACTGAGCCTGCGCGTCTGGAGCCTGTGCTCCGCAACAAGAGAGGCTGCGGCAGTGAGAGGCCCGCGCACCGCGATAAAGAGTGCCCCCCGCTCGCCGCGGCTAGAGAAAGCCCTCGCACAGAAACGAAGACCCAACACAGCCAATAAATAAATAATTTTTTTTAAAAAATAGATGACTTAAGTGGTTTTACATTGACTTTGGGCAAAATAAAAAAGTTGATCACCATATGAAACTAAAAAAAAACAAAAAAGACCCCTTTGTGCCTCAGCTTTCTCATTTGTAAAATGGAAATTATAGAGTATTGTAAATATCTGGA
Source organism: Kogia breviceps (assembly GCF_026419965.1). Lineage (NCBI taxonomy): Eukaryota > Metazoa > Chordata > Mammalia > Artiodactyla > Physeteridae > Kogia > Kogia breviceps. The sequence continues at coordinate 1,609,266 of NC_081322.1, forward strand.
AAGTGATACGAACTGCGGCTGGCATATATAGTAAGTATTCAACGAGTGTTCGTGACCGTGTAAGTCACTGTGTCAGGTACTTTGCAAACAGTGGCTTGTCCCAGGACTGGATGACATGATGGATACCATCTCCCCGAGGTACAGGTCAAAAACGTACTTTTCCCAGCCTCCCTGGATGACAGGCATATGGTAAAGACATCATGCAAGACTTTGATTCCAAAGAGAGAAATGTGAGGACAGAGGCACCATGCAGAATTCATTCTTTGAAGAGCACGGACAGTGTTAAGCACTTGGGTTTAAACAGGGAAGGAGATGTGGGTGTTTAATGTCTCGTGTCAGCAGCGCAGAGCATGCTGTCTGTGCCCAGATATGGCAACGGGGTCTTTGCTGGAGGAGCTCTGCTGTAAATTGCGGGCATTTTACCCAGTTGAGTACCCTTGACGTCATTCAGCCCTCTCAGCTACTCTGTGGACTATCCAAAATAATCTTTAATGACTTACTTTCTTACTTAAACTAAATACAGTGGATCTATGGTTGGCAACTAATAACCCCAGCTGTTATTTCATTATGGAGTAGTATGTACGTCTGTATATGTTCATTTTTTTAAAATGGTTTCTGTTGCCTCTAAACAAACAAAATGCAGCAACGAACGTTGCCTGATGGCTCTGAACTCTGATCTGCATCTCCGGGGGTTGGAACTCTGCCACTTCTATCTCCCAGACACTCTGGCCAGGTGACTGCAAGCTATTCCTATCAATGGGAGTTGCTGGAAGGAGCTGTGAGCTGCAGAGAGGGATCAGCCACTTTTCTTTGCCTTCTCTGCCTCTGGCAGTGTCCCAGGCGGTAGCAGCAGCAGTAAGTGTGGGTGGGCTCCGCGCTCGCTGCTCTGAAAGCGCGGTTTCAGAGGTGACAGCAGCAGTATGAACTGCAACAGCCTTGCATCTGGTTCCAGAGGAAGCTGTGGTGGGAGATGCCTGCCGGCTCCCGGGCTCCTGGCTTTCTGCAGGGTAGTGAGTGCTGTGGTCCCAGTGATCCCACAGCATCAGCGGGTGCTCTGGCAAACCTACCTACAGAGAGTGTGGGTTCGGGTGACAGCATTTCCTCTTTACTCCCAGACTCAACCCTGAAGGGGCTTCACGTTGTCACATACCTGTGGATAAACGCATCACCTTCTTTGTGCATCTCCAGCCTCTCCAACACCTTATGTAACCAGTTCACTGTCTTAAGACCCCTCTGTTTAAAGCACCTGGAGGGGTTTCCATTTCCGTGACTGACAGAAGAACCAAAGGATATGAATTTTTTTTTTTTTTTAATTCTTGGCAACTTTATTATTTGTGATTATACTTACTCAAGGGAAAACTGTTTTTAAGTAGTCCTTGAATAATCATTCATTGAATCAGAGTGCTAATCCTATATCATGTATATAACTCGTATATAATTCATATGATATAATTTATAAAGTTTATAAAGGCTTTGATTTCGTCAGCTAATGAGGGTGGAAGACACACTGCCTGGTTTCACAGCTTGGCTTTGGCACTTGCCTGCTTTGCGAACTTGAGCGAGTCACTTACTTTCTCTCTGCCTGTTTCCTCATCTGTCAAACGGAGGTGACTTCCGTGCTCAGTTGCTCCGACGGCCACCGTGTCAGGGCCTGTGAAGTGCTCAGGACAGTGCCTGGCCCACTGCGATCACTCAGTGGATGGTAGGTGGGTTGTTATTGCTATAGCTACTGTTATTATGTTCATTTCTTTCCCTAAGCAAAGAGAAACAAGTCAAAATCTTAAAATAATCCAAACACTGAATGAACCATTCTTAAATCGAAAGTAAAAATAGTCTTTACAAATCTTTGAGGGGCTTCCCTGGTGGCGCAGTGGTTGAGAATCCGCCTGCCGATGCAGGGGACGCGGGTTCGAGCCCCGGTCCGGGAGGATCCCACGTGCCGCGGAGCGGCTGGGCCCGTGAGCCGTGGCCGCTGAGCCTGCGCGTCCGGAGCCTGTGCTCCGCAACGGGACAGGCCACAGCGGTGAGAGGCCCGCGTACCGCAAAAAAAAAAAAAAAAAAAAAAAAAAAAAAATCTTTGAACCAAAAAATTTCTATTCGCCTTGTATACTTGTTAATGTCACTTCCTAATATACATCTCTTAGAGTGGTCTAAGTACTTTGAAAATTCAATAATCCAGAGTGCTAGGAATAAAAAAATATGTCTAGATTAAATGCATTCAGTAACCTCACAAAAATCCATGTCGCCACAAGAAGGGATGAGAAAGTAGAGCAAAAGCATATCCCATCTTAGTGTGGGGTAGGATGGGTACATGTCTATGTATGGTTGAGTCACTTTGCTGTGCACCTGAAACTATCACAACATTGTTAATCGGATACACTCCAATATAAAATAAAATTTTTAAAATGAGAAATAAAAAAATAGCATAGCCTATCTTTTATTTTTAGTTGTGAAGACAAATTGTTTTCTTTAGTCCAATTAAAGAGCTTCAGTGACAGCAAATATCCTTATTGTGCACCTACTGTGTGCCTGGCATCGTTCAGGACACTTGGGTGAGCACATCGAACAAGAGAGCCTGTGCTCTAATGTAGCTTAAAGTCTAATGTGGTTTTCCCAGAAAGAGATCTGGGGCTTCCCTGGTGGCGCAGTGGTTAAAAATCCGCCTGCCAATGCAGGGGACACAGGTTCGAGCCCTGGTCCGCGAAGATTACACATGCCGAGGAGCAACTAAGCCCGTGCGCCACAACTACTGAGCCTGCGCTCTAGAGCCTATGAGCCGCAGCTACTGAGTCCACACGCCACAACTACTGAAGTCCGCACACCTAGAGTCGGTGCTCCGCAACAAGAGAAGCCACCGCAATGAGAAGCCTGTGCACCACAACAAAGAGTAGCCCCTCTGGGCTTCCCTGGTGGCGCAGTGGTTGAGAGTCAGCCTGCTATCCAGAGGACACGGGTTCGTGCCCCGGTCCAGGAAGATCCCACATGCTGTGCAGCGGCGCCCGGCCGCTGCGCCTGCTCATCTGGAGCCTGTGCTCCGCAACGGGAGAGGCCACAACAGTGAGAGGCCCGCGTACCACAAAAAAAAAAAAAAAAAAAAAGAGTAGCCCCCGCTCGCCGCAACTAGAGGAAGCCTGCGTGCAGCAACGAAGACCCAGTGCAGCCAAAAATAAATAAAAATAAACTAATTTTTTTAAAAAAGAGATATCTAACGCTATTTTAGAAGTTGTTGGTATTGTCTGTTTTCATCTCATAAAGTTGTATATTAAATTAAAATTTGCATTTTAAAGTTTAAATTTAAGTAACAAATATTAAATTCTGGAATCAGGGATCAAATTAGATCTCTTTGTATATGTTTTCATTTATATTTTAAAATGTATCAAATACCTACTCTGTGCTAGAAAATGTGAAATTTTCGTCCAGAGAGTAATTATCTTTTTCAGAGATGTTTCTCTATATAAAATTAGAAAACAGAATGCTATTATCATTATAGATTTTATTGAGTAGTTTTAATTAAGTGGCTTTTTGTGGGGGGGGGTTTGCTGGAATTTAAATGTATTACTCTCAAATTTTGGACCATAAAAAAAAATTGTAAACAATTTATACTAGAAATTCTTCAAGGTAAAACTTGTCCACATAGTTTTTTTCAAGGAGAAAGTGTATTTCACATATATCAATATACATAACTGTGGGGTTTTTGTTTTTTTTTTTTGCTGAACTGGAATAATAAATACTGACAAATTCATCTCTGAGAACCAGTTACAAATCCAACTAATGAAAGTCCCCTACTTCCAATATGTCTGCCGTAGTATTACATCTAACACCTGATGAACAAATACATCATCAATAATGACAACTATGAAATATCACAGTCACCCAGGTGGGAATCTACTCTATTAAATTAAGAACTATTTATCTAATCCTCATAGGAGTCTGATCGGAAAAACTGTATATTCTTTTATTTGATACAATTGGCAAAACTGGAGGCTTACACCCGGTAGTCTGGGCGGGGTCAAGGTCTTATTCTTGGTCCTCACAGCCTACTCTGATAGTTTAGCCTCCTTTCCAAAAGAATTTGCTGCCATCAGCAAAAACACAAGAGTATTTTCTTCTGTTCTTTTTTTAATCCTAAGAAAAATGTTCCCAACTACGACCTGCTTCTCTCTCTCCTATCAAGTAATAATGGTTCTGGTGTTCTGAACATTGATTTACATGCCTCTTTTTATCTCGAGGTTCTTTGGAAGCACCTATCACTATAATGCCTGTGCCCTCAGACAAATATATGAGTCATGCTTAAAAAGAGATAAATATTCCCCGGGTCTCTATTACATTTTAATAGTGCAAAGAATAAGGCAGGGGACTGAGAATGGGAAAGGCAAGGAATAGTGGAAGGAAACTTCTTTGATGTTTTTTTGGCTGAATCATCAGACCATAACTCAGATATCGGCTATCCTGGCTTAGATTTCTGAATCATGGACCAAAAAGACAGAGAAGTAATGGTGACAGTGCAATGCAGTAGCATAAACCTTGCAATATACATCTAATGTGTGCATTGTCACAAATTCATAGCGGAGGACCACGCTAAATGTTCAAGTGTTTTAATTAGGTTTTCTTATGCTTCCAATAAGTACTGACTGTCCTTGCACAAGATGCCCAAGTCTGCCTTATAATGAATTCTACAGTGTAGAACAATTAGAGCACTGTCAAAATAAGACTCTAAATTGGTTTTCTAAAATTTTTATTTTATACGGGAGTATAGTTTTACACTGGATTTACAATGTTGTGTTAGTTTCAGGTATACAGCAAACTGATTCGGTAGTACATATACATATATCTCTGTTCCTTTTCAGATCCTTTTCCCATACAGGTCATTACAGAATATTGAGTTCCTTGTGTTATACAGTAGGCCCTTGTTGATTATCTATTTTATTCGGTAGTGTGTATATGCTAATCCCAACCTCCTAATTTATCCCTACCCCCACATTACCCCTTTGCTAACCATAAGCTTGTTTTCTAAGTCTGTGCCCCGCAAAGGCCGTTCTTCTCCCAGCAAGCAGCAGAAAGGGCAGGGACAGAAAGCAAGGAAATCTCTGTTTAAATTCAGTGCTTGGGGGGCTTCCCTGGTGGCGCAGTGGTTGAGAATCCGCCTGCCGATGCAGGGGACACGGGTTCGTGCCCCGGTCCGGGAAGATCCCACGTGCCGCGGAGCGGCTGGGCCCGTGAGCCATGGCCGCTGAGCCTGCGCGTCCGGAGCCTGTGCTCCGCAACGGGAGAGGCCGCAACAGTGAGAGGCCCGCGTACTGCAAAAAAAAAAAAAAAAAAATTCAGTGCTTGTTCCAAATGTCACTTTGGGTGATATAATTTTGAAAGAAGAAAATCACTGATGACGGAAGTGCAATCACTTAGAGAAGACAGGTGATTAAAAAGAAGTACAGTAGTTGACCGTACCAAAACACCTTTCAACATTCAGAATTCAAAGCACTTTTCGGTCTCGAACTGAGTATAAATCTGATACCCACCCGGGTGCCTGGCCTTCCCCAATCAACAGAAACGGACTAGAGGCCAGACACGAAATTCAGGCAAGGCTTTTTATGGGGGGGCCCCTGCTGCAGCCGGGGGCAGCGAGAGCAAACGGGTTCCCTTGCTGGCTCCCCACGTGGCGATGGGGGGCGAGCGTGTTCCCTACATGAGGTCAGGGTTAGGGGTGTGTCCAAGGGTCGGGCCGGAGGGGTGGCTTAGAAGTTTTGCCCGTCCCTTCGGTGGTGGTGAGCTCAGGGGGCAGGCACAGTACCCTGCTTTTGCTCCCGACACCCTGTTTTTGCTCCCGGCTCTTCAGAAGTGGCAGTTGAGTATTTTGGTCTTTTGCAGCTTTCTGTCCATAATTTGCCCCAGCTGAGCATGCATGCAGTCATTTTTAGTCCCATACGGTTTCTTTGTCTTTTGTTGCTCAAGGACAGGTGTGCCCACGTGCAAACCCTGCAGCACTGCCGCAGAGGGTCCAAGGGCTCAGGCCTGTCTCAGTTCCCATGGCACAAAGGGATTTGGAACTTCGTGGTTGTAAACTCGTTGATCTTATCCATGCTATGTGAGGTACACGAACCTGTTTTTTCTTTTCTAAGTACAAGGCATTACAACTTTTATTTGTGAATACCGTGATATCTGCACAGAAATTTCTCACAAACCGTACATGGCTTCCCAAACGATAGTTGATTTGAGTGAATATCGTGCTTATGATGAGACTTCTTGAAAGGTAGATCTTCCACTTCTAAGTGTATTTTCATCATTCTTGCAAGGTACTTTAGTCATAATTAGAATCTTTTTACGTTATTTTAAATCTTTATTTTCTTACAGCCTCTGTACTAAGCGTTTTGGAGCCTTTTTAATATTATGTGATGATATCACGTTACATTAATCTCCAAAGCAATTGCAGAGAATCTGTCAGTGACGATGGATGTCAGCTTGTTTTGTGTCGATTTCTTTTTGTTGTTGACGTCCAATTAAAAGCAACATACAATAAAAACAGTAAGTTATTGATCGTGAATAATGATTCACTTTAGACCTTGTTTTATTGAATATCTGTCTCATCTCCATACTGAGTATTGTTCTTCATAATCCTGAGTGCTCAAAAAGTAATTATTTACAATTTCGGTTGTGTTATACTCTCCACGCATCGTTTCGTCATACTGTTTGATGTTATAACTACTGTACTATGATATATTTCTCTCTATTCTTTCTTAGCCTTATTTTCACCCAAGCTTTTTAGTTACTAAAATTTTAAAACCAGTGTCTTTAATTGTGAAATCAAGTCAATGCAGACCCTATTAATTTTCCACTGTTTATATATTGTGATTTTTGAAATCTATAGCCCCAGTCACCACTAAAAAGTAGTGTTCTAAAAGGCAAATGATGCACTGCTGTATCTCACAGTGCCTGATCTGGTAGCCAGTGGTATTCTTCCATAGTTTATGTGGGCAGGAGATGGGGGGCATAAAAAAAAGGGAGAGTCCTAACTCAGAGGAACTGGGCTCTAAGTCTGATTTTGTCACTTAATAGCATTATGACATTAGGAAAATTCTGTGTTTGCATCTGTAACACCAGAATAATACACTTCTTGCCTCACTGAGTTATATGAGTTATGATTGATTATTGCGTCCGACACTGTGTGGTCAGTAAATGTTAACTTTTTTTTCCCTCTCTTCAGCCCCAGTGTCCTCATCTATAAATCAGCAATAATAATATCTTTATAGCCCAGTGGTATGCTGGAGCTGGCCCATACCAGCTCACGAGAGCTGCTTGTTAAATTTTTAAGACCTTCGTAAGCCTGTTTTTTTTTTTTTTTTAACACAGTCGATAATGAATATTAAATTACATAAATTTACAATTAAATAAACTGTATTAAAGACAAAGGCAATAAATATTCAAACTTATCACTTCATAAGTATTTTACTATTATCATGCTCCTAAGGTTATGTCGGTGTGTTGGTAATCAGTGTGGTGGAAATATTATATAAACAACACCACATTCAGGGAAGTCATTATGTGGGAAGCTTGGAATTACAAATGCTTTAAATCAAGGCTTTTTTTCCACTAGAGAGCTGATTGCTAAACATTTATCAGTACTATGCATATCTACCTGGTTTTTAAATGGAAAAGCACCCCACACATATAATTTTACAAGTTTATTCTAAGTTTGGAGTTCTAATATTTCTCCGATGTCTTGTTGAAACCGTTGAGGAACAGATGCTGCTAGTGATCATGGAAACATCAATAGTTAATAGCACGCTGACTGTGGACCGTGGGGAAGGTGGCCCTGAAGCCTGGGTATGCAAAACGATTGGATCCTTGTATCAAATAGATATTAACCTAAACGTCCATCAACAGATGAATGGATAAAGAAGACGTGGCACATATATACAATGGAATATTACTCAGCCATAAAAAGGAACGAAATTGAGTTATTTGTAGTGAGGTGGATGGACCTAGAGTCTGTCATACAGAGTGAAGTCAGAAAGAGAAAAATACCGTCTAAAAATTAAAAGGTAGGAGTAAAGACGTAGACACAGAGAATGGACTTGAGGACATGGGGAGGGGGAAGGGTAAGCTGGGACGAAGTGAGAGAGTGACATGGGCATATAGACACTACCAAATGTAAAATAGATAGCTAGTGGGAAGCAGCCGCATAGCACAGGGAGATCAGCTCGGTGCTTTGTGACCCCCTAGAGGGGTGGGATAGGGAGGGTGGGAGGGCGGCTCAAGAGGGAGGGGATATGGGGACATATGTGTGCATATGGCTGATTCACTTTGTTGTACAGCAGAAACAAGCACAGCACTGTGATGCAATTATACTCCAATAAAGACATATTTTTAAAGAACAAATAGATATTAAACATATGACAGTAATCATTTGCCAGGCATGGATTTCAAGAAGTAAGCCCTGCAAATGGCACTAAATATCATTTAGTCTCGCATTCTAATTATCTGTAATTCAGTGGCTCCATTTTTAGAATAGATTTGACAGTACTTGCATGTTTATTCTCTACAGTGTCATGATGTGCATTTATAAGGTGTCTTTTGAAAAAGAGTCAGTGAATTGTGTAAATAATTATTTCTGAGCAGTTACAGCCTTAAACCTAATTCCGTAAGACATAGAGGCTCCAATGAAGTCAAAAGTTTTTACCCCTGAAAAATATACTTTAATTATTTAAGACTCTGATATCCACAAAAAATGGATTTACTCAAGAGTTCCAAAAAAAGAAAAAATGAATTTGGACTTTAAAATATGTACTAGTGATGGAGTATTCCCATATATTTTTCAATTATTATTTAGAGTATTTTTCTTGTCAGTGCTGTTTTAAAAAGCTCTTAAATCTCATAAACCGGTACTTTGAAGAAGATGTTTGCACCTAAACCCTTTTTCATTTTGAAGTAACGAGCTGAATCTGTTAAAAAGCAATCTCAGTGTGCCAAATTTGAAAGAATAAGAAATGACAAATTGTAATGTTGGGGAAAAATACTATAACTTAGCCATTTTTGAAAATAAAATCTGGAAAATATAAAGAATAAAGAACAAGTTAATATTTGAATAATATTTCCAGCAATGATTTATCTCTCTTACACTAAAACTCATTTTTAATCCAAGAGGTTAGCTTCTATTACAAATTACTTTATTACAAAGAAAGTTATTCTAATCTGATTATGTAATTTGAGAGATAATTATGAGAAAATCACATTTTATTGATAAATTTCCTAAATTTTATATTTGGCTTTTAATTTAGTAAATCGTTTTCCTATCCACATATTTTTCTTGTGTTAGTACACAGTGTTCTTTTTAACTTTACAATTATGAGATTGCATTTGGTCTCTATTGCTTACTGACCATGAATAAATTAATACAATTCTCCTGATTAGTTTCTTGCACTCATAAAAACTAGGAATAACAGAACCTAAGAAGCAGTTCTAAAAACGTTCAAGTCAGGCAAAAGTTGATTTCCACAAATGTTCCTTTTGGAGATGATGTTAGCATTTCTCCTGACACTAATGCATGGTAGGGTAAACACACTGTACTGATTGATACAAGGGTTCAAAATGTCAAAAGACCAGTCCTTGTTGAGGTCATTTCAACCTTCCACTAAAACAGAGAACATAGAAAGTAATGAACATTCACAACACTAAAAACTGAGATTGGGTGTATTACCTGCATGAGACTGTGGAAAGAATCTATCCAAATTGTAAGGCGTGTGGAAGTAGACTATGAAAAATTTGGCTGCCCTCAACTCTCACTTGAAATAAAGAACATTTGGAAAATGGTACAAGATACTTTGAACCCCTCGACTCCACCCCATTTGTCACTGGCTTCAAAGAATGAGGGTGTTTACCCATTAGAAAACAGATAGTCAATTTTCCACTTCCATCACAGCACGCACGCACACGCACACACACCATATTCCATTAAGGACTGGAGTCAGTGGAGAGATACCCTTGCCCTAGCACTTGCCCTTGAGAGAGGCAATTCTTCAGTACATTTTACATGTTCCTTCAAAAGTCCTCACTGGAATAAAGTCCCAGTGGTCCACAGTTGTAATGAACACAAAACACCACCTTTATTGACTTTCTTTTCTTTCTCTGCCTCACCCGAGCTTCTTGGGATCATACTTCGACGGAACTATCTAGTCCTGAGTGCTTATGGCACGCTCTGTTTTCAGGGACACCCAAACTAACAGGAGTGTCCTACTTCCCCCCCTTCTTCGGCTTCTTTCTGCTTTTATTCACCCTTTGAGACTTAGCTCAAATATCACCTCCTCAGGACAGCCTTACCTGACTCCTCCACTCTGATCAGATGCCTCTTTTATTATAACATTATAATTGCTCTGAAGTGATGATTGTTTTATTAATCTGATTGTGGTGATCATTTTACAATGTTTATGTGTAGCAATCATCATAATGTATGCTTTATACAATTTTATTTGTCAGTTATACCTCAGTAAAGCTGGGGGAGGGGAGAACAAATTTTTTTGAAATGTCAAGCAGTATTTTTCCTGCTGGAAAAATAGGTTTACTCCTATTTTTTAATCTTACTCAAAACCCCTTATTGCATAATTTATGAGGTACAGCAGCTTTTGACTATTGTTTTTTTTTAACATCTTTATTGGAGTATAACTGCTTTACAGTGATGTGTTAGTGAATCAGTAATACATATACACATGTTCCCATATCTCCTCCCTCTTGCGTCTCCCTCCCACCCTCCCTATCCCACCCCTCTAGGTGGTCACAAAGCACCGATATTAAGAGAGTGAGATATCTCAGGTATCTTTGTTGGGGTATAATTGCTTTACAATGGTGTGTTAGTTTCTGCTGTATAACAAAGTGAATCAGTAATACATATACACATGTTCCCATATCTACTCCCTCTTGCGTCTCCCTCCCATCCCCCCAGGTGGTCACAATGCACCGAGCTGATCTCCCTGTGCTATGCAGCTGCTTCCCACTAGCTATCTATTTTATGTTTGGTAGTGTATATATTGTTTTTGGGTTTTTTTGTTCTGTTTTTTTTGCAGCCTGTTTTACGTTTTACGGCCTGTTTTCTGTTTTACGCGGGCCTCTCACTGGTGCGGCCTCTCCCGCTGCGGGGCACAGGCTCCGGACGCGCAGGCTCAGCGGCCACGGCTCACGGGCCCAGCCGCTCCGCGGCACGAACCCGCGTCCCCTGCATCAGGCAGGTGGACTCTCAACCACTGCGCCACCAAGGAAGCCCCTATATATTGTTTTTTAAAATTACAAACTGTGAAACCCTTGGTGCCATTTCACTAAATGGCCTTGCACATGTTGGCTTTTGAACATGTACAGAATAAAAGCACACAATGAAAAAATCAAAATGCTCCCCCTTTTTTTTTCTTAATTTATTTGGCTGTTCCAGGTCTTAGTTGTGGCTTGCAGCCTCCTTAGTTGTGGCATGTGAACTCTCAGTTGCGGCATGCATGTGGGATCTAGTTCCCTGACCAGGGATCGAACCCGAGCCCCCTGCATTGGGAGCATGGAGTCTTAACCACTGAGCCGCCAGGGAAGTCCCCAGATGCTCATATTTCTGTTGGAATATGTATGTGAGTGCTGGGTCACTATGTAAAATGTTTTGTTAAGTGAATTGTGGTTTAAAGTGTTTGAAAGTCCCTGCTCTAGGCCAGGGCTTCTCCCAAATGTGGCTCGGTGCCCTCACATCATAATAGTTCAGATAAAAGTGCAGCTTTCTTGCCTCACCCCAGAAATTCTGATTGAATAGGTCTAGGGTGGGGCTCAGAAATTTGCATTTTAGAGGAACTACAAGTGATTCTCACTAAATCACTAATTACAGACACAGATGATAACACTTCCGGGGTTGCAGTGAAGGGATGTAAAGAACTGCTTGTCATTTCACTTTCTAGCATTGCCGAGGGCTTCCCCATGATTAGAATTGTGAAGACCTTAATTCATGATATGAAGCAGCGTAGGGCAGTGGTTAAGAGGGTTTGTAAAATGAGACAGACTCGAGTTCCAATCCTAGTTTGTCATTTACTAGTTGTGAGATACTGGGACTCTCTTTTACTTTGTATAAATGGGGTTAATAACTGTTCCTTCTGCATAGAGTTGAAAGGATTCAATGACATAAAGCAGCTTCTGCATAATAATAAAGGAAATATTAGCCATTGTCATCTTTAGGAATCACCAACATTTTTTTTTTTTTTTTTTTTTGGCCGTACGCGGGTCTCTCCCGTTGCGGAGCACAGGCTCCGGACGCGCAGGCTCAGCGGCCACGGCTCACGGGCCCAGCCGCTCCGCGGCACGTGGGATGTTCCCGGACCGGGGCACGAACCCGCGTCCCCTGCATCGGCAGGCGGACTCTCAACCACTGCACCACCAGGGAAGCCCGATTTCATTCCTTTTTTAAAGGCTAACTAATGTTCCATTGTACACACATACCACATTTGTTTGTCCATTTATCCATTGATGGACATTAGGGTTGCTTCCACCTCTTGGCCTTTGTGAAGAGTGCTGCTATGAACATGGGTGGGCAAATATCTCTTTACAATCCTGCTTTTAATTCTTTTGTATATATACCCAGAAGTGGAATTGCTGGATCATATGGTAGTTCTATTTAAAAGTTTTTGAGGAACTGTCATGCTTTTCTCCATAGTGGCTGCACCATTTTACATTCCCACCAACAGTGCACAACGGTTCTCCTGCTTCTCCACATTCTCACCAACACTTATTTTCTGGTTTTTTGATAGTAGCCATTCTCATGGATGTAAGGTGATCCACTAACTCCTTTCCCAATAAAATTTGTCATTAAATCTGACATGATCTACTGTTAAACTATGTGAAAATTAATAAAGTAAAACCTCATTAAAATGGAGTCAGGATGCCAGAGGGAGAAGCTCTCATGTCCATACAGATCCCAACAGGAAGAGAGGTACTTTGCCTCTCTGGTAGGAAGTGATACTATTTTACTATCACCAGAAGGAGGAAGAAAGAGTTTTCTCCTGCCTGACAACAGCCCAGCCAATGAGAGACTGTCACAGCTCAGCCAATGAAAAGCCACTATACTTAGAGCTTTCACTTTCCTCCAATGGACTTTTTTGTTTATGACAGCCCCGCCCAACTTCCCTTTCTCTATAAGAGTTTTCTCTCCTGCGCTTCACCAGATTTGCGTGTGGTTTGCAACAGTGGCGCGTCCCAAGTTACATTTGTTGCTGCTCCCAAGTAAACGCCTTTTGTTGGTAAATAACTTGCCGTTTTTTTGTTTTAAGTTAACGTCACATGGAGGTCCCCCTTATATCCAGAGAAGAACCTGACGACTCCGAGGCTGGTGAACAAACGGGTGTCACTACCTTGGAGCCCACGGAACTCCTGCTTTCTTGCTGACCCTGAAATCTGAGGGTAAGTGTTTTTGCTGGATCCAAGCTCCGCTCTTTTTGCATTTTGAAGCTCTTCAGCCTTTATTGAGAATCTCTTTAAAGCCTTTGTCCTTTATTCGTTAAGGCCTTGTTTTGGCTGTGAGTACTCACGCTTCCGTCTCTTTTGAAATCAGGCAGTTCCTACTGTAACTGTGCTGGTATTTGGCCTGCAGGCTATTTAAGAATTATTCTTTGCTCTAGGGAAAAACCTCTGAAAAGTTGGATCCCAGTTATCTAAATGTTTTGAGGTCATCCCCCCCCCCCCAGGCCCCAGCCAATTTTAGTTTAAAAGACGTGGTCCCTCCTCGTGTTTATTTGATTTATGACTTAACCAAAAGTAACTTAGAACATCGATGGCCATTATGGGGCACTTTTGAACTCTCCAAACTTACCTTCCTTAAAAACTGTTACACACACACACAAAAAAAAATAAAAATAAATAAATAAAAAAAAAAAAAAAAAAAAAAAAAAAAAACTGTTACACAGCCATGGCTCTGAAATATCCAGACTCAATTGGATGTTTATTTTGATTGGTATTTTGAGGCTTCCAGCCATTATCAGGAGTCTAAAAATTGCCTCGGTGCAGAATATGATAATTAAATTAATTGAGGTAAGCTATTAAAGAAAGACACAATGCCTTCCAAAGCCTCTCGTTCGTCTCCCGGGTTCGTCTGTCTCAGGCTTACCTCTAGTGCCATTTTCCTCCTTCTCTGAACCTAGCAGAAACTGCCCCTTTCGTGCTAAATCTTCTGAGGATCCAAATAAACCCCCAAGTACTTAGGTTCCCTGGACTAAGGCCAAACTGTGAGCTACAGTTAAAGAGCTCCCTAAAGTAACCGAGGACCCCCCCCCCACGTGTCTGCGGAAGAATTTCACATAGGTATTCAAACCTACCAACATGGTTTCTCAGATTTATATGAGTTAGTCACCATGCTTGCTGGTGAGGGTCAAGCCAAACACTGGATGAAACTAGCCCAGTGGGAACATACTGGAAGGGATTAGAAAGGCAAACCCCTCACTTGTCAAGAGGCTGCAACACTCACTGAAAACCCTCATTGAGCAATTACAGCAGCCTTTCCTAAGCCTGATGATGGGAAGAAAATTCAGGCTTGTGCACAAAAATCCGATGATGTTGTCCGTGACTGTTGTAGTTGACTTCAGATTATTTTTAAAGAAAATCCTGTCTTTCTTCAGATGTTTAAGTCCACTGGGTTAGGCTTTAACTCCCGTGTTTATTAATGGGCTTAATCAGAACCTTTCTCTTTTAGTTGAAAGGACCAGGATGGAATGGGAAACACTGTTGACCCCAGATTTAGTTAATTTGGCAAATCAGCATGCTCCAACCCTAGAAGAGTCGCCCAAAAGACTTAAAATTCTTCATCTTCAACTCTGGCAAATGAAGTTCCCTAAACTGAAGCAAAACCTTCTAGTTTCTGCTATTATTGCAAAGAGCCAGGACACTGGAAAAAAGGTTGTTACAAATGTAAATGTTTCAGGTGTCTTTAGCTTTCTAATGGGCCCTTCCAATGTCCTCCCATTTCTCAGTGACAGACTTCTGAGCAACTCCAGTCGCTTTTCCCAGTCCTCCTCCTTAATCAGCACAGAGGAAACAACTCTCCAGATGTGGAATGAATCTCTCTCTGTCCTAATTGACACTGGAGCCACACCACTTGGTACTCAACACCCCTGCTATGAAGCAGCCCCCGCCTCGTAGCACTCAAACAGTTCAAATAGGGGGTGTCTCCAGTGAACCTCAAGAGGTTCCTCTCTCTGAACCGATTCCCTTTGGCTTAGGCCCCTGGAGAGGTGCGCACCCTTTCTCCTTAGCTCCTCTGCCCCTATCCATTTGTTAGGCTTAGACTTCTTGGAAAAGTATCATGCCAGGATTTCGTTCTTCCAAAACGGGAAAATAATTCTAGAATTTGACAGAAACCATCAAATTAGCCAACCAAGAGATGTTAATTAATTAACATCTTTTTCTCTGCCTTTGACAGTACAGGAGCTGGTTCTGGAAACGCTGATCATTTTTCCCTATTGAATCAGCTACCATCACCACCCTTACGGGCAAAATCTCTAATAATGGAAAAATTCACAGTGCACCTCCTACAAAAGATTCAAATAGATCTCAAAATCTCTCCCCAGAATTAGTCAATACCCTGTAAGTAAAGAAGCCCTTCAAAGAATGAAGCCCATAAGAGAAGATTTTAAGGCTCAGGGCATCATCATTCTCTGCAGTAATCCCTGTGATACTCCTGTTTTGCCTGTGAGAAAACCCAAGGGCCAAGGAGGGAGGTTTGTCCAGGACCCCTGAGCAATAGGCAAGGCCATTATCCCTCCACACCTGTTGTGCCTACTGACTGACGTCCATTCCCACTGGGAGCAAATTTTCCCTGTAATTGATGGATGTAGTGCGTTCTTTAGTATTCTAGCTGGTAAGGCAGGTCAGTATCCTTTCGCCTTCACTTGGGAAAGATGACATTACACCTGGAGAAGAGCGCCCCCAGGGTTTCACAGAAAGTCCGTTTTCCTGTTCACAAACCTTGAAAGCTGGTGTAAAGTTTTCTGCGGGTTCTACTTAGTTACGGTATACAAATGATTTACCACGTGTAGATGTTCTCCTTTTCGAATCTCCTCGCAGGAAGACAGCATCCACTTACTAAAACTTTTGACCTTAAAGGGACATAAGATCTCGAAAGAAAAGCTGCAGTCTGCTCAAACTCAGGTTCGATATTTAGAGTACCTGATCCCAGAACGGTGGCTACGTTTGGGTCCTGATAGCTTTCATGGCACCCTGAACTTCTACAAACCTAAAGCTAAGAACCAATTACAAGCTTTTCTCAGTCTAGCTGGTTACTGTCGAAACTGGATTCCAAATTTCTCTCTTATGGCTCAGCCCCTATATGCTTTATTGAAACCCAGCAAACCTGACCCCATTAATTGGGGAGGTCAAGATGACACAGCATCTGAAGGCTTAAAGAAAAGCTTATTGAGACCACCTGCCCTTGGACGTTCTAACTGTCAGCTTCCCTTTTCCCTTTTATATGTGAGAAGGAAGGGAATGCCCTTGGAGTACACGCCCCCAAACACGGGGACCATCGTTGATCCATAGCGGTATTACAGCCACATTGACCCATAAGGGGTATTATAGTCTGACACCTGGTGATAATCTACAGGAGATTCCTCTAACCAATGCAGATTTTTCGTGGTTTACAGATGATTCTTATTTAAAGGGAGAAAATGGTAAATAGAGTGCTGTATAAGCTGTTGCAACTCCTTTTGATATCACTGAGGCAGCACCTTTACCAATGGCTACTTTGGCCCAACTCGCTTCATTATACACTTTTTTTTTTTTTACCATCTTTATTGGAGTATAATTGCTTTACAATGCTGTGCTAGTTTCTGCTGTATAACAAAGTGAATCAGCTATACATATACATATATCTCCATATCTCTTCCCTCTTGCATCTCCTTCCCACCCTCCCTATCCCACCCTTCTAGGTGGTCACAAAGCACAGAGCTGATCTCCCTGTGCTATGCGGCTGCTTCCCACTAGCTCTCTGTTTTACATTTGGTAGTGTATATATGTCCCTGCCACTCTCTCACCTCCTCCCAGCCCACCCCTCCCCCTCCCCGCATCCATAAGTCCATCCTCTATGTCTGTGTCTCTACACCTGTCCTGCCCCTAGGTTCCTCAGAACCTTTCTTTTTTTTTTTTTTTTTTTTTTTAGATTCCGTATATATGTGTTAGCAAACAGTATTTGTTTTTCCTTCTGACTTACTTCACTCTGCATTATACACTCTTACATGGGCTTATAATTTAGCCAAGGGCAAAATGACAAACATTTATAGCAATAATCAGTATGCCTTTGGAGCAGCCCACGACTTTGGGATGCTATGGAAACAATGAGGTTTCCTACCTCTAATGGGGAAGAAGTTTTAAATGGCTCTTATACCCACAATCCATTAGATGCCATACTCTACCCAGAAGCCTTGGCTGTTATTGAGATCCCTGGGCGTGCCAGGCTTGACTCCCTAGAGGCTAAAAGAAACCACCTTGCTGATATTTGTGCCCCGAATACCGCTGTCAAAGGAATTAATGGCCAAATTTCTGTTATGGTCCAAAGGGATATGCGCCAAAATAATAATCTAGAAAAATTGATGAGAAATGCCCAACATTTGATCCCAGAAAAGGAAAAACAGTATTGGAGATCTAATAACCGTTGGTTCGATAAAAAGAGAGAACTCCGGTTCAGGTTAAATAACAAACTGGTCCCACTGGAGATTCTAAGATTCCCACTTCTTGCGATTGTACATGCATTGGACCATTAGTCCACTGACGAAATGATAGTATTCATGAACCAGGATGGTTGGGGAAATACTAGTAAAGCCACAAAGAGTGCCTCCCTTGCTTGTGCCCCTGTCCAGAATACAATCCGGGGAAACGTGGTTGCACTGCTCCTGGGTATTTTGAAATGCTGGATGGGCCGTTCAGGGTTCGGCAACTGGATCTCATACAGCTGCCCCCATCTCATGGATATAAATATAAATATGTTTTACTCATGGTTTGTATGCTTTCTCACTGGATCGAAGCTTTCCCTTATAGACAGGCTACTGCTTTTTCTGTGGCTAAAATTTTGTTAGAAAATATTATTCCTACCTGGGGAACTCCTCTTGAACTTCAAAATGATTAAGGAACCCATTTTACTGGCCAGGTACTATGACAAATCCGTGCTTTGGGCCAGTTTCACAACACTTTCGCTGTGCTACATCCTTAATCCTTAGGGTTAGTCGAATGTACTAAGGCCAGTATTAAGGCCCAGTTGATTTACATTTCTCTAATAATTAGCTCACGGAACTATACTCAATTTTTTTTGTGGGGGGGAGCTGCGTTGGTTCTTCATTGCTGTGGGCGGCTTTCTCTAGTTGTGGCGAGCGAAGGCGGGCTACTCTCTGTTGTGGTGCGCGGGCTTCTCATTGCAGTGGCTTCTCTCGTTGCAGACCACAGGCTCTAGGCATGCACGGGCTTCAGTAGTTGGTGGCTCGCGGGCTCTAGAGCGCAGGCTCAGTAGTCGTGGCGCACGGGCTTAGTTGCTCTGCGGCATGTGGGATCTTCCCAGACCAGGGCTCGAACCCACGTCCCATGCATTTGCAGGCAGATTCTTAACCATCCTGCCACCAGGGGAGTCCCATACTCAATATTTTGTAATAATCTATAAGGGAAAATAATCTGAAAAAGAATATATATATATGAACTGAATAACTTTGGTGTACACCTAAAACTAACACAACTTTGTGAATCAACTATACTTAAATAAATTAAAAAAAAAAAAGACCCACTTGGCAAAATTCATAGAGACCTTCCAAATACCCTGGCGAACAGCATTGTCATTGTTCCTTCTAACTCTCAGATCCGCTCCTTTTGGAACTTATAAACTCTCACCCTTTGAGATAATCATAAGACACCCAATGCAATTGGCTTCTGCTTCTTTTGACCCACCGTTGAAAAAAGAAGATATACTTCGATATTGCACAGGCCTAATTGCTTCTGTTAAAAATAACAATGTTTTGTTAGAATAATCTTTTCACATTGTGCTCTTAGGAAATGAAGACCTTAAGCATCACATCTTGCATCCTGGATATTCCATCTGTTGGAAAAGATACCTCCAGAAGGGCTCTCTTCAACCTCTCTGGAAAGGCCCCTATCAGGTACTGCTAACCAACCTTCTGGATTCTTGTCTGAACTCATAGTCTCTGACTTTGCAACCTATAGGCTATAATACTGAGAAAACATTTAGTTCCAAACAGTTTCTTTTGAGATAACAGTACTGTTTAATTACTTCATGTTTATTCCTACAGTGCATCTTCCCAAAGCACTTCTTTAATTCCTTCTGTTTTTAGTGTGTCCTCGCTATATTCACTATTCTAAGAAACAGACTTTATTTGTATAATGTATCTTATTAAAGTATAGTTGATGTACAATGTTGTGTTAATTTCTGCTGTACAGCAAAGTGACTCAGTTACATGTATACATTCTTTTTTTATGTTCTTTTCATTATGGTTTATCACAGGATATTGAATATAGTTCCCTGTGCTACACAGTAGGATTTTGTTATTAATCCATTCTATATATAATAGTTTGCATTTGCTAACCCCAAGCTCCCAATCAGTCCCTCCCCCATTCTCCCTCCCCCTTGGTAACCACAAGTCTGTTCTCTATATCCGTGATTCTGTCTCTGTTTCATAGTTATGTTCATTTGTGTCATATTTTAGATTCTACATACAAGTGATATCATATGATATTTGTCTTTCACTGCATATGATAATCTCTAGGTCCATCCATGTTGGTGCAAATGGCATTATCTTATTCTTTTTATGGCTGAGTAATATTCCATTGTATAAATATACCACATCTTCTTTATCCATTCATCTGTCGATGGACATTTAGGTTGCTTCCTTGTCTTGGCTATTGTAAGTAGTGCTGCAGTGAACATTGGGGTGCAGGTATCATTTCAAATTAAAGTTTTCTCTGGATATATGCCCAGGAGTGAAATTGCAGGATCATATGGTAACTCTGTTTTTAGTTTTTTGAGGAACTGCCATACTGTTTTCCATAGTGGCTCCACCAATTTGCATTCCCACCAACAGTGTAGGAGGGTTCCCTGTTCTCCACACCCTGTCCAGCATTTGTTGTTTGTAGACTTTTTGATGATGACCATTGCGACTGGTATGAGGTGGTACCACATTGTGGGTTTTTTTTTTTTTTTTTTTTTTTTTTTTTTTTTTTTTTTGCGGTATGCGGGCCTCTCACTGTTGTGGCCTCTCCCGTTGCGGAGCACAGGCTCCGGACGCGCAGGCCTAGCGGCCATGGCTCACAGGCTTAGTTGCTCCGCGGCATGTGGGATCTTCCCGGACCAGGGCACAAACCCGTGTCTCCTGCATCGGCAGGCAGACTCTCAACCACTGCGCCACCAGGGAAGCCCCACATTGTGGTTTTGATTTGGATTTCTCTAATAATTAGCGATGTTGAGCATCTTTTCATGTTCCTGTTGGCCATCTGTATGTCTTCTTTGGAGACATGTCTATTTAGGTCTTCTGCCAATTTTTCGATTGGGTTGTTTGTTTTTTTGTTTTTGAGTTGTATGAGCTGTTTGTGTATTTGGGAAATTAAGCCCTTGTTGGTCACATCATTTGCAAATATTTTCTCCCAATCCATAGGTTGTCTTTTCGTTTTGTTTATGGTTTCCTTTGCTGTACAAAAGCTTGTAAGTTTGATTAGGTCACATTTGTTTATTTTTGCTTTTATGTCTTTTGCCTTGGGAGGCTGACCAAAGAAAACATTAGTACAATTTATGTCAGATAATGTTTTGCCTATGTTCTCCTAAGGGTTATATGGTGTCATGTCTTATGTTTAAGTCTTCAAGCCATTTTGAGTTTATATTTGTGTAGGATGTGAGGAATTAACTTCATTGATTTACATGTGGCTGCCTAGCTTTCCTAACACCACTTGCTGAAGAGACTCTCTTCTCCATTGTATAGTCTTGCCTCCTTTGTTGACGATAAATTGACAGTATGTGTGTGGGTTTTTTCCCAGGCTCTCTATTCTGTTCCATTGATCCATATGTCTGGTTTTGTGCTACGCTGTTTTGATTACTATAGCTTTGTAGTATAGTCTGAAGTCTGGGAGGCTTATATCTCCTGCTTTATTCTTTTTTCTCAGGATTGCTTTGGCAATTCTGGGTCGTTTATGGTTCCATATAAATTTTAGGATTATTTGTTCTAGTTCTGTGAAAAATGGCATGGGTAATTTGATAGGGATCACATTAAATCTGTAGATTGCTTTGGGTAGTATGGCCATTTTAACAGTACTCTTCAGGAGCATGAGATATCTTTCCATTTCTTTGAATCATCTTCAGTTTCCTTTATTAATATTTTATACTTCTCAGCATATAAGTCTTTTACCTCCTTGGTCGGGTTTATTCCTAAGTATTTTTTTATGTGATTTTAAGAGCGATTTTTTTTTTACATTCCCTTTCTGATATTTCATTGTTCATGTACAGAAATGCAATCAATTTCTGTATGTTAATCTTGTTTCCTGCTACCTTGCTGAATTCGTTTATCAGTTTGACTAATTTTTGTGTGTTTTTAAGGTTTTCTATATATAGTATCATATCATCTGCATATAATGACAATTTTACATCTTCTCTTCCAATTTGGATACCTTTTATTTCTTGTCTGATTGCTGTGGCCAGGACTTCCAGTACTATGTTGAAAAAAAGTGGTGAGAATGGGCATTCTTGTCTTGTTCCAGATTTTAGTGAGAAGGCTTTCAGCATTTGTTGAGTATTATGTTGGTTGTGGGTTTGTCATAAATAACTTTTATTATGTTGATATATGTTCCCTCTCTACCCATTTTGGTAAGAGGTTTTATCGTGAATGGATGTGGAATTTTATAAAATGCTTTTTCTGCATCTATTAAGATGATCATGTGGTTTTTGTCTTTTCTTTTGTTGATGTGATGTGGTGTATTACATTGATTGATTTACGTTATGTTGAACCATCCTTGTGACCCTTAGATGAATAAATACAGACTTTAGAAAAATGTCTGAGACAAATCCCTCCTACCCTTCCTTATTACTCAAATGTGACAACAATAGGTTTCCTGTCTGTGCACTTTCCCTTGGATGAGGGACATGACACCCAGGAAAGGTCCTTCCTGGCATTGAGAGATAAAAAGCCACTGAATGCTAGTTAAAACAAACAGACTCTTGATCAGCAGTGCTTTCTGAGAAAGGTCTTGATCAAAAGGGAGAAATGTGAAAATTAATACAGGAAAATCTCACTAAAATGGAGATGGGAGGCCAGAAGGGGGAGCTGTCATGCATATACCACTCAACACCACTACAGATCCCAACAGAAAGAGACGTACTTTGCATCTCTGGCAGGAAGTGACACTACTTTACTACCACCAGAAAGAGAGAGAAAGATTTTTTTCTCCTTGCCTGTCAACAACTCAGCCAATGAAAAACCACTGTACTTCAAACTCCCAGTTTCTTTCAGTGGACTTTTTGCTTAGAACAGCCCCTCCCAACTTCCCCTTCTCTTCTATAGAAGAGTTTCCTCTCCTGTGTTTTGCTGGACTTGCATGTGGATTTCCATATTTGTACATCCCAAATTACAATCGTTTGCTGCTCCCGAATAAACCTATTTTGCTGGTAAGATAACTTGCTGTTTTATTTATTGTTTTAGGTTAACTGTTTCTCAGTCCCATACAGATTATATTCATTACACTAAAAGTTGTCTTAGTTTAGCATATTTATGTTGAAATTTCACTCACTTATCAAGAACGTGAGTGATTATTTTGCTGAATCAGATAATAGTTTTCCAATACTGGAAGATTCTTCCCTCAGTATTTTGTGCTATTTGCAATGTAACAACTGCAAACAACAACATGCTTCTAGTTTAATTTGCATTATTAACATTTTCCTCATCACTTTTTAAAGTCTAGATGAGGGGTAAGCCAACTTATATCATGGACCCGATACTGAATATCTTATACTTGGTAACCCACACTGTCACTTTCAAAACAATTCAGCTCTTCCATTGTAGTGTGAAAGTAGCCCTAGACAATACATAAGTGAATGGGCAATGCTGTATTTCAATAAAACTTTATTTATAAGGATATGTGATGGGCAGGCCCCAGTTTTCTGAACGCTGGTCTAGACAATCAACAAAACAACAAATCATTAGCCCTGCTGCTTGCCACAGTTTCCCTTGTGTCGGTACTCTCACCCTTGGCTACTTGAGGTTACCAACAGGAAGTTATTGAAAGTGAAATCAGAAAGGGATGCATAGAAGCATGCTATTTATAGCATTCCTACCATACAGATATGATAGACATAAACAACCTCAACAGTGCAGATACTAGTAAAATATAATAAATAATTAGGAAGTGATGAATCCTGAGTATTTACTACCTATGTTTTTACTATCACTTATCTAATTGAAAGCTTATTTAATATAATTTTTATTAATAGCTCTAATTAAAAACTGGCTCACAAAATTCCTGAAAATTGAACAACTGGCTCTCACAAACCAGTGTTGGCCAGCTGATTCCAGACACCAGTCTCCTGCGAGTCCCCTCAGAGAAGTAAGAACCAATCAACGTCCTGCTCCTTGTACCCTTTCAAACTTTAAGAACATGTTCTCTCCTGAAAGGTCAGAAACCTGGTTTCTGGGGGCATGTATCCTACACCCCCAGGAACTGAGTTCTATAAAAACACCTCCTCTTCCAGTTATTATTTAGACTGTCTGCCCTTAAGGTAATTACATTTCTGACCAAACCTGCACTGTCTTGGAACTTACAGAACCAAACAATTGCTCATGTGTTTGTATTGTGAGTCACATTTGGTCTAAAAGAATTCCTGTACTCTTTAGAAGTTTCTAAAATTACAGCTTTGCCCAGTCTGGGAACCAGTAACTTTGGTAGAAAGTAAGGAGGATGTAAGACAGCATGTGTGAACAGAATGAGTTGATCCGTATTTTCACTCAGCCCCAGCCTTCACAGTGGACTCTTGAACCACAGCTGATCTCACCTAGTTAAGTCTGTTTCCTCCTTTCTACAGACCAATGCCTGGTACTCTTAAAGTCTGTGAGGGCCAATATTGTTAAAGTGATTTTTGAGAACATTGGCTAAGGGGGTGTTGGAAATGTAGGTCATCATTTATCATCTGGACATGAATGTGAGGCACTAAAGATTGTAATTCCATGAACCTGACATAAACACTTTAAGCTCTGAAAAATGTGCTTAGATCATTAGGGCAGATTGAAACCACCAGCTGAAATTAGCTTTTTTAATTTTTATCTTCATTTTCTTCACCATGTTCTCCCTTTCTCCCTATGTCCTAAGTAATTGAGAGGTGATGGCTTACTTTATTCAGACATTTTCCTTTGTGTATCTTTGGGACCTGGAGTAGACAGTCTGTGGCACCCACAGTCACCATTCCCGTGCCTCTCCTTTCTCTGCTCTTCCTTTCCTACTTCGTATTTCCCATCCTCTTTTTTCTCCCGCTCTTCTTTCTTTCACTGTTTTTTAGACATCTTTATTGAAGTATAATTGCTTTACAACGGTGTGTTAGTTTCTGCTTTAGAACAAAGTGAATCCGCTATACATATACATGTGTCCCCATATCTCCTCCCTCTTGCATCTCCCTCCCTCCCACCCTCCCTATCCCACCCCTCTAGGTGGTCACAAACCACCGAGCTGATCTCCCTGTGCTATGCAGCTGCTTCCCACTAGCTATCTCATTTACATGTGCTAGTGTATATGTGTCCATGCCACTCTCTCACTTCATCACAGCTTACCCTTCCCCCTCCCCGTGTCCTCAAGTCCATTCTCTAGTAGGTCTGTGTCTTTATTTCCATCTGACCCCTAGGTCATTCATGACCTTTTTTTTTTCTTAGATTGCATATATATGTGTTAGCATACGGTATTTGTTTTTCTCTTTCTGACTTACTTCACTCTGTAGGACAGACTCTAGGTCCATCCACCTCACTACAAATAACTCAATTTTGTTTCTTTTTTATGGCTGAGTAATATTCCATTGTGTATATGTGCCACATCTTCTTTATCCACTCATCCGCTGATGGACACTTAGGTTGCTTCCATGTCCAGGCTATCGTAAATAGAGCTGCAATGAACATTTTGGTACATGACTCTTTTTGAATTATGGTTTTCTCAGGGTATACGCCCAGTAGTGGGATCACTTGCCAGAGTACGTGTATACCAAACAGGCCAACCTGCTATGACCTTTAAATCTGTTTGAGGTATTAAGTTACATAACAATGTATATGCTGCTTCTTTAAATAAGAGGCAACTTAGATGTGAATGATCATTGAATCCATATTTATTAGGCCATTAACTTACATCATCCTTTTTCTGTTTCCAAGTTACTTCCAGGTTCTACGTCTCACTTTGCTATTGGTACATATACCAAAACAAAGCCCTCTAGCATTAGTATGTCTCTTTAATCATAAAATATGGGGCAAACACAGGATGTGGGTACTGGAGTTCACTCTGGTAAAGCACAGCCTTTGCATGGTAACTAGTTCTCTGTATTCTGTCGATCCTAATTGGGTTCATGCTCTAGTCTCACGAGAATGCCAGCTGACCCATGGGTCCTTCCAGAGCCTGACCTCTGCCCCTGTTATGAAGACCCAGTGTGAAATCTGTATGCGTAATATCCCAGGTCTAATCATTCTTTTCTGGCATTGCATGTAAAGGTAAATGTTAAAAACCGCATCAAGCTGGGAAGTACATTTCTCATTTTTAGTGGAACACCGTATTTATTTATTTATACGGAAAAGCTTTTGTTGATTAGTATTTTGCTGAGGAAGGTAGCTGTGAAAGGGTTATGCAACCCTGGGTTTTATTCGCCCTTTGTATGTCTCTGGATTGGAAAGAGAAGACACTTGCTTTTATATCTGCTAAGATTCGCTACAAGTAATTGTGGTGAGCTTTGCTGAAATTCCTCATCCTAATGATGCAATCACAGAGCGCAGAGCTTCAGGTTTCGGAGGTGACTCGCCGAGTCTAGCAATGCATCTTGGAAGTCTTAGCAGGCCTATTTTGGGCTGTTCTCTACACGTGGCCGGGCTGAAGAATCCCAGGTGTTCTGCCTGAGAGCAAAGTGATAGCGTGAGGATTGCCCTGCGAAGCAAGAACACGCTCATTAACGCAGGTTTCTGGTGGGAGGCGGATCGGCCCGGCGGTTCTGCATTTCTCCTTGAGGTGACCCCTTTCCTTATTAGAGAGGGGTTCTGATGTCCAAATGCATCTGAGTTTAATGAGTTGCAGTTCACTGGGGACCCAGAGAGGGCAAAGCAGTACCTGCTTGGTGAACGGAGAAGAGCATGCTGTTTATTTCCTGGATACTACACTGTTTAAATAATGTAAACGTTTTTCTTTTGTGAGATCTTTCTATTCCTTGGAAGTCTGAAATGGCATATGTGAATATAGGAGACCTAGACCTATGGGTAAACAGACTAATCAAGTTGGCTGGATTTATGAATTCTCTTATGATAAAATCACTGAACTCTTTAAAATAAGATCAGCAGGCATTCATCTATCTCAAAGGAAGATGGAATAAAATTAGAGAAATGCTTCTCACAGGTCTGCAGATGGTGGTTGCTTAATTAGGTGAAAAGATCTTTGAATAATAGACTAGGAAATTGGGCCACCATAGTATTGTTTTAATCTGTCAGGTACTGATTATCAGCAAGAATACTTTGTCTTGCAGGACATTTTTTAATAAAATGGCAAATAAGTGTGCACCTTGGTGAAATCAAAAGTGAGAAATTGTATGTAAAAAGAATTGTGAATAGCAAAATGGAAATTTATATATGGCCAGAGAAAAGAATTTTATACAAAATATAAAGGATGTGATGTCTGTATAAGAATATGCATGATGACTACAGCAGTGTCAGAGCCCTCAACAAACACCAAATGTGTGTCAGAAGCTAAGCTAAGCATTAACTTGGCATTAAGTGCCATGAAAAAAGATTTTTTTCCTTTGCCATATTTTGGAAGACCTTTCCATCATTCAAAAGTAAGGTTTTTTTTTTTCTGCCAGTATTCTAGAAATAAATTCGAATGCAGTTAAAGTGTATGAAAACCTTTTCCACTATTAGCATGAAAACTCAACTGCAAAGGAAAACTGTGCTTTTGAAATCAATGTGTTAAATATCTTTATAGAATCAATTACATGTATAATGTACAATTACATAATTTATGATGTAAATTTGCTTTCTTCTGTTCAGAGAAAAGTTCTAAATCTTTGGAATTTAAATATAAATACTCAACTGCCTATTTTGCTATGGAGTGTGTAACTCTAGTCAATTGATTTAATTTTGCTTTGCTTTGGTTTCCCCACTGAAAAGTGAGGATCATGAGATAGTTCTACCCTCTTTATCGTACTACACAGGAATCAGTTTAACTGAGCACAGGGCTTCCCTGGTGGCACAGTGGTTGAGAGTCCGCCTGCCGATGCAGGGGACGCGGGTTCGTGCTCCGGTCCGGGAGGATCCCACGTGCCGCGGAGCGGCTGGGCCCGTGAGCCATGGCCGCTGCGCCTGCGCGTCCGGAGCCTGTGCTCCGCAACGAGAGAGGCCACGGCAGTGAGAGGCCCGCGTACCGAGAAAAAAAAAAAAACAAAAAACAAACAAAAAAAAAAAAAACAGTTAAGCCAATATTCATTTGCCACTGCCAGGAAAAAAATGTAACCATGCGTTATTCGGAAGTTTCTTTCATCTTTGGAATTGTAATAAATATTTTTTCACCTCTTCCACACAGGAAAATGTTATGATGGTCCAGGAAAATGACATTAGGTGCATAAGTATTATGAATAATCAGTGTGGAATTAAGGAATATAAATAAGCTACCCACTGTCTTCATGTTCTCACCTAGTACACATTTTATCCGAACAAATATTTCAATTTTGGCAATCTTCCAAAACAATTATTTTAAAAGGAAATATAAATTAGATTAACTTTTAGAAAAAGGGAAACAAATATACTCTAAATATTGGGGGAAATGATATACAATGGTTATTTTTTAATACTGTTTTCTTGAAGATGTACATTTGTTTATTGAACATAGTTAGAAAATAATTTTTAAAACTTGTATGTAGTATAAATTGCTATGGCTTTCAACTAGGAAGAAACAATGTTTTCCAAAAATATATTATTAAATGTTTGAGCCTCCTAGAACAGGCTAGCTCAGTTTTGTTTTTTTGAAATATGCATATTTTAAACAGTAAGTTTCACAGTGAGTTCAACTCACTTTTGACAGTGTTAGGAGGGTCCAATGAAGAGCTACTTAAACACCAGGGAGGAAACCAATTATTCAGAAACAACTACCCGATGTAAAAGATTCGTCCAAGTCAGGATTTTTGTGCAATATAAACGAACCTCTTTTACTAAATGTAGACATTTACCGTGGTACAATTTTCCCAATGCTAAGTAGTAACAGAAAAATGCACAATTATTCTTCCTAGGAAAAAAAAACTGCATTCAATTTGTATTATTTTACTATTTTGCAAAAACACTGGAACATAAAGAAAAATACACCATACAAAATTTCACTCTACATAAAACTAGTCTTCAGAAATATTATCCAGCCTAACAGATGTTTTCCTCCTTTATTATAAATTAACAGTAGTGATATATCAAGGATATAGAGGAGTTCGCAAATGTATTAAGTCTCCTGTTCCTCGTGTGTAGGCATCTTATTTGTTTGCAATAAATAAATGTATGTGTATATCTATAAACACACTAAAATTTGTACTTGGTATCTTCTAACTGCAAAGCTGCTCTAAAAGATACATTGTTTTCCCATTAAGCTAATTTCTGTTACTCCATTCCACCTCATCTTGTAACTGACAGCCAAAGAAAATGAAAAGATTAGCTCTTGTTTGCTTTCATGAGAAAATACCACTTTGTTAATGTTAAAATAGTCCTATAATTTTCCAGTTCTTTTTAAGTGACTCCGGAGAAGTAATCCAAGATAAAGAGAAGTGTTGATAAAGTCTGGAAGCACAAGAGGGAACTATACAGGCAGGAAATGTCACCGCACCAGCGCTGCCTGGTGGTTCAGAGCGGGAGAGTTAGGGGTGGAAACACACGTGCACAGATGTCCTTGCACACACGTACACAGAATACACCATCAAGCAGATTCTCCTAGTGTTATTTGGAACTTCTTTAACAGATAGCATTCTACACCAAAATGTGGCTAAATCAGACCTGCTCAGAAAAGCAGAAAGAAACGTCTTTCCTGGAGGAGCTCCAGTGTCTGAAGCCTGTTGCAGTTTTGGTTATCAGATCAGTGAAGGTTCTCTTACCCACTCCTGCCAAGGGAGCATGATTCTTTTTTTATTTTTATTTTTTTTTTAAATTTATTTATTTTTGGCTGTGTTGGGTCTTTGTTTCTGTGCGAGGTCCCTCTCTAGTTGTGGCGAGCGGGGGCCACTCTTCATCGCGGTGCGCGGGCCTCTCACTATCGTGGCCTCTCTTGTTGCGGAGCACAGGCTCCAGACGCACAGGCTCAGTAGTTGTGGCTCATGGGCCCGGTTACTCCGCGGCATGTGAGATCCTCCCAGACCAGGGCTCGAACCGTGTCCCCTGCATTGGCAGGCGGATTCTCAACCACTGCGCCACCAGGGAAGCCCAAGAGCATGATTCTTAAACTTTTGGAGTCTATTACCCCTTCTCAAAATAAGGCTAATATAGTCCCAAGCCACCACTTTGGTTTTACACAGCATCGCTTGGATTGCATCTCGAAATGCTTTAGGGTTGCCCAGGTAGGAACTGTAATATGGGCTGTTATTGGTGGTATTAAAAGCTCAGAAAATCCGTGGACAGAGAATAGGTCGGCATCATCCTCAATACAGTCTTGATCTTTTGACCAACACGGTAAACACTGAAAGATAAATTGATGTAAAATTAAATCTAGGGCAAACCCCCATATCTTCTTAATAAAAGAAGTGAAAACTTGTGACGAAACATACAATTTCAGTACCATCTCTAATTGCCTTTTGCTTACTCTGGCTTCCTCTAGGAGGTTTTGATGCTATCTTAATTATCACTGTTGTTTTATGCCTATTAACGAATGGTTTAAGTTTTGTGCTTTTATCCTGAGGCAATTTTGTAAAGGGAAGTAGTTTTGACAAATCAAAATGGTACTCCAGAGTTCTTCATTGTAGCTGGCTGTACAGGTGTAATGGAGCACTTGGCTGGGTTCTATTCCCCCTCTGGCAGTCTGAGAATACTTGTCATGAAGCCTAGTCGGGACCAAGAACGCACCTTAATGGATGTCGGCGCTGAAGTTCTCCCGCTGACACCATCTGTCAATGTCTGTACAGCGCTGGTTACCAAAAGCTTGCTTGGGACTTCCCAAGATACAAAGCCATAGACTAGAAAGGGGACGGGGAGGTGCAGGGCTCTGTTCCAGAGCAGAGGCCACGATGGAGGGTTAGCGTGGGTGAGATGCTGTTTTGGATAATGCCTGCTACAGAGTAGATACTCATCGAATGCTCAACTTAGGTTAAATCGCTTTGATGTGGGGAGGAAGAAGGGTGGTAGCCGGGGTTAAAAATGCTGTGCACTAGAAAACAAACTTATGGTTACCAGAGGACGCTACTATAAACAAAATAAACAACAAGGTCCTACCGCAGAGCCCAGGGAACTATACTCAGTACCTTGTAATAACCTATAATGGAAAAGGATCTGAAAAAGAATAGACAAATGACTGAATCACTTTGCCGTATTCCAGAAACTAACACAACATTGTAACCCAGCTATAACAGGAACAAGTTCCCTTCCAAGAGTATGTTGGTAAGTCCAATTTGTTTGCAAGCTGGTACTAACTTTGCAGTACCAGCTATATCCCCGCTGCTTTGACGCTTGCTTTTGGACATCCTGGGCTTGAAATAAAGATACTGTACTGCCGTACTCTATACAGTACTGTACAGTAAAGTACACAAAAGCACAGCCACTTGTAGAGAATGCACGCACGTGACAATGCACGCCAGACACGGGAGCGAACTTCCGTGATTGGACGCGCGAACGCACATTCGCATCTTTGAAAGCTCGAAACTTGAAGGTTTGTATTAGGGGACTTACCGCACTTCAATAAAAAAAGAAAAGCAAGTGATACCCATGGGCCCATCAATCAAAGATCATCAGTGACAGCATTTTAGGTATTTTTCTATGCATTTTTGTT
Source organism: Kogia breviceps (assembly GCF_026419965.1). Taxonomy (NCBI): domain Eukaryota; kingdom Metazoa; phylum Chordata; class Mammalia; order Artiodactyla; family Physeteridae; genus Kogia; species Kogia breviceps. Next base: position 1,640,460 of record NC_081322.1, read on the forward strand.
TATAGTCATCATATCAATTACACAAAATTTTTACGGTTCTGTATCCTGTTCTCCCCCCCACTTTAGATTAATGTAAAATTTGTTTTTAAATGCTGTACACTAAAGTATTACTAAATGTTCTGGCATTTAATGAGCAGGCAATTGTGTATCAGATACCATACATCTTCGGTCATAATATATCTTGGCTTATTTATAATGGCATTTCCGTTCTTTCTTTCTTGGATATTTATTTCTTTTCTTTTTTTAAATTTTATTTATTTATTTTTGGCTGTGTTGGGTCTTCGTTTCTGTGCGTGGGCTTTCTCTCGTTGCGGCAAGCGGGGGCCACTCTTCATCGCGGTGCGCGGGCCTCTCACTGTCGTCGTCTCTCTTGTTGCGGAGCACAAGCTCCAGATGCGCAGGCTCAGTAGTTGTGGCGCACGGGCTTAGTTGCTCCGCGGCGTGTGGGATCTTCCCAGACCAGGGCTCGAACCCGTGTCTCCTGCATTGGCAGGCGGATTCTCAACCGCTGCGCCACCAGGGAAGCCCGATATTTATTTATTACTTCTCATTTTTAATTAGGGAATTTTTCCTACTATAGAAACTGAGATCTACATGCTAGTGAGGAAAATAACAATTTGAGAATTTCAAGTGAAATGAAAATAGCTTTAGGCCAGTAACTGACTTACCAGAGTCTGGCATTCTTGTAGCTTATAATTTAGGTATCACTTCCAGTTAAGATTTGTGGTTGCTCATTGCTGACCTCAGACTTGATCTTTAAAAAACATGAAACATGACAAATGAACTTTGACAGAAATATATTTAATGACTAGTTTGCTGACATCCACAGGTAAGGCAGAGAAAACTGCCAGTTTTCAAAAAACGAATTTGCATCTGGCTCCCTGTCCTCAGGAGCTCCCTTGGAGGGGTTAGTTCTGTGCAGGGGAAGGAGTCCTATACAGCGTGCCCTGCACCCATGCCTGGCGGCGCCTAACCAATGAGATAAATATTTACTTCCCTTCACCTTTACTTGTGCAAGATGATTTTAGTCAAGGGGTGGGGAAAAAATCAGCTTTGCAGAAATAGCTTTCTGTTAAATGCCCAGAGCTCAATATTTTTTTAAAAAAAACACAACCTCTATATAATTATATCTCATCTGTTATTAGCTACGGGATTAGTTCTGCCTAAATTCCTTCCTTTCCCACTTCATGAGTGTTTATGAAAGACCAGTAACTAGCCTGAATGTCTGCACAGTGGTATTAAACACAAATCCAGCATTTGGAAGACAGGAGCTCACGTGTAGCTCCAAACGGAGCATTAATTACTTGCTAAGAGTATTTAATGAAAATGACTGCACTTAAATATGTTCAAAGACTTGGAAAAGACGAATTCCAAGATTACTTCCACACACAGATCCAAAATATGAGCTTGTATTTGATGTTTGGAGTCTGCAGCCTAGACTAGTTTAAACCCATTGTGGAAGAACATCAGGACTATAGAGTGATTAAGGGCACAAAAGAAAAACATTTTAGAAAATGTAATTAAGTTAAAATTTCATGCATTTTTGCAGTTGCAAATAGCTGAGTATTGAATGTTGGCCTTTCCTGATCACAGCATTTCATGACCAGTTTACATGTGATTAAATTGATCTATCAGATAGTTTGCAAAATACATTTTTCTGGTTTGGTAACAGGAGCTTGGTAAGAGGAGCAATTCTTTCTTCTGTTCCTCTAAAACCAAGTTATTCAAAATGTAGTCAGTGGCCCAGAAGCATCAGCATTGAGGTTGTTAGTGATACAGAATCTCAGGCTCCATCCCAGACAACTGCCCTCTAGACGATTCAGGTGCACACTACAGTTTGAGAAGCATTGATCTGAAACACAGCTACGCATCTTTCTTCTAAAGGAGAGATGGGTTTTTTAATTTTCAGAACTAATTGTTAAAGTTAAGTCAAAAATGTTTTTTTAATTCTAAATTTTAAACATTTAAAATATTTTTTAAATCAACTCATGCTAGTATAACAGACTTCTAGCATGACTTTAATTTTGTTTCTAGAAATTCTCCCATACAGTTGGAGGTTCGTTACGATGGTCCCAAACAATGTGTAACAAACAAATTATGTTACAAAACAAGAGAATAATTCTTGATGACAAACCAAACAGCAACAGCTAGTTTCGTCTGATATAATATTTTTTAGTGGGCCAAGTTTATTCTTTTGCCCTCATTTATCAAATACTTTGTGCCTTATATGCGGTATTTTCAGAATTTATGAAAACAGAATTATGCTTTCAATCGTCTGGCAAAATTCTAAAAAGCTTTGTTCAGAGCACGAGTAACGTCTCCTGGGTTGCTATTGTCTTTCTAGAAGTCCAAAGCCAAGTTGAGGTTTGCTCAGTTTTTACTAAGGAAGAGTAATCGCTCTGTTTACTCTGACATAATCTGCCTTCACTTTCTGAAATAAACTGAAACTCCTAATGAATAATATGCTTGTTTCCTGAAGAACATATTATCTAAATAATAATTTAGAGCTATGATATAACATTTTACTGCCAAATCATGAAGTCAGATTTATTTGGTTCACTTACATAAGCCAATTACATATTTTGTACTTGTTTAAATATTATAATGCATCATCTTCAGTCCTTTAAAAAATAAATTCATTTTAGGAAAGAACCTAAAGGGTAAGTAGTGGTATGAGGGTGAAGGAACTGATGTTGATTAAATTGCTTCAACTTCTGGTAAAACTACAAAGTAATTGCACATTAAAGTAGAATGAGCATCTCTGATAAGAGTTCTTCTCCTCTGCAAATGTCCGTAAAAAATCACATCTTTTCATTTTAAAGATGCTTAAATGAGTCAGTTAATTAAAGGGAAACTACCTTATGCAATTATAATTGTTAAGGAGTTATGCAAAGTTAACCAGCAGTTGTATAAAATGCATAACAATCTGTCCCTCTTTTTGTCTTTGTAAGTGATATGTTCTTGATGACAGGACCGAGAAAATTCAAAAGGAAAAAAGTGTAACCATGAGAAAGTATGTGTGCGCGTGTGCGTGTGTGTGGTATTCTTCAAAAAAAGCATAGTTTTGATTACAGTTCTCCCTACGCAGAAACCTTCAACTGCTCACTGTTTCTTTTGAATAAGTTCTAAACTCTTAAATATGCCTACAAAGCCTTCCATGCTCTTGTCCTAAACTATCTTAGCAGTTACCTCCCATTACTTGCCATCCTCTCTTCACTTGGCTCCAAACAAGCCACTTGCTATTTCCCTAATATAACCTGGGTTTTTCCTTTCCACGCTTTTGTTCACACTGTTTCTGTTGACTGGAATATTCCCTCTCCAACACCACTTCACCCTACCCCACTACCTACCATAACCCCAAACTGACTGGGAAAATGCCACTCTCTCAGTTAAGATGCTTATAGCTTCCTGTAGCAGAATACTCAACTAACTGCTTTAAACAGTACAGACATTTATTATCTTACATAACAAGAAGTTCTGAGAAAGAGCCATGTGCTTTCTTTCATTCTCCTTTGCTGTCTTTAGCATATTGGCCATTGTCTTGAAGCTTGTTTCCTTATAGTCACAAGATAGTTGCCACTGCTCCAGGCATTCCTTCCTACGTCAACAGAGAGGAAGAAAGGAGTTCCTCTCAGATACCTTTTTTAAGGGAAGGAAAAGCTTTTCCAGCATGCACTTAGCAAACCTCTGCTAAGGTGCTAATTAAAAGGAATCATCCATGCTCAGTCTCTAGCTTCAAAGAAGGCAAGAAATATAAGCATCTAGTACTTTCAGCCTCTAAAACGGGAGATGGGCTGTACTATCCAGGGGGAGGATGGGAATGGCGACCAACGGTTGCCTGTAGTCCTCCAAAGCCCAGATCTAATGACGTTGACTCCATGAAGCCCTCACTGAGTCATCCAGTAAAAGTTACCTCTCCTTTGGTTTTGCACAACACTGTGTAGCTTTTATATTCACATTTTGCTTTGTATTCGAGTTATCTGTACGCTTGCCTCATTTCCACTATGAGAATGCCTCAATCCTGTCTTGTTCATCTTTTATTCCCATATCCTCTAGCATAGTCCTTGACCCTTAGAAAGTGTTGAATAAATATTTCCTGAACTGAAAACCTCACAAGTTTGAACGACAGTTAGATGATTCACTTTAGCTACAGGGGGAAAAAGAAACATCATATCCGCCTCCAAAAAAAAAAAAAAAAAAAGCTCTGAGCTTTCACCACATTTGCAATTAATACAAATGCTGCTTTTCAATAAGCAAAGTACAGGGGTAACAGTCAGAAGCAAAATTAAAAATAGAGAGAGGCTGACCTTACCCTCTCTGCTGACAAAACAAAAACAAGCAAAAAAACATCCAGGCAAATGTGCTGTTTTCTCAAGACTGGTCCACTAGCTACTGGATGAAGGAAGACTCCCAAGGGCTCATCCTAAAGGGACCCCAGACTCAAGCCAACCTAGACCAAAAGGATGAGGGCTGCCTACCAGGAACAGAGCACTGAGCTAGGAGCATCCAGGGTTCCTGAGGATTTCTTGGAGCAGGGCTGCCTTATCACCTCTGGACTTCAAATCTATGAACTTATAAGAGAAAGAAGTAAATTTACTTCTACTGAGTTTTCCGCCATTCACAACTAAGCCTAATCCAAATTAATGCACTCGATCTACCCTGCAGACTGTGGTACCGCCAGGGCCTTTGGAGCTGGTCAGGGCCTCCAAGAAGCCATTGCCATTAGGAAAGTCCTCTTGAGTTAAGCCTCAACCCGGCTTGGAACTCGATTCGGTTTGAAGATGGGCCCCAACTAATTCCATCCAGTCAAGTACCATCAACTCTCTGCACTCACTTCTCCTGGCAAAATGTTGGCTGCATATTGAGTTTTTCAAGCAAAACAAAGGATAGTAACAAATCGTCAGACATCCTAAGCGTCAACATTGCTGACTGTGTTTAGTTAAATGCCATTTTTTCCTAACACAAAGTCATAGGATTGAGTTAGGCCTTCCCAAGGAAAAAGCAACTTATCTCCCTCCAAGGGGTAGATGAGACATATGGAAAAATCTGCTTTAATGGTTCTTTGCCTTTTATTTATGTTGCTATATCTTTTATTAAAGATCATCTGGCTAACACTGTGGCAGCCTGCACAAGCGAAACAGTCAAGTGAAGGGGAAGAAGAGGTAGCCTAAAAATGCATTGTGTATTTATTCTAAATGTCCAAGAAGTTGTTTCTCTGCACGGAGAGGTTATTTTGCTGATGTGACCAACAGAGTCAGTTAAAATAAGCTGGTTTGTACACGAAGAAGCAGATGGCTTGAAAGACATCCTTATTGCAGCACGCGTCAGGGAGAGTTTACGTAGACAGCAGAGGAATCCCTGAAGCTGGGCCTTGCTGAGAACAGTGGGATTAACACCCTGGAAGATACACAAGAAGGGCCGGAGCACTTGTTCTCAGTTTCTCCACCCAGAGGGCAACTGTCCAGCCAAGATTAAGCTGAAAAGACACAATAAATTATTCTAAACTCTTAACAGGGAGAATTTTACAACCACTCTGATTCAAATGATAAATACAGACCTTGGATCAGATAATTAAGGTCCAAACATTGAAGAGAAGGCTTGAACTGTCTGATTTCTCTACATTGGTCTTATTACACTGATTTTCAAAACTAAGTTTCACTTTGTGGGAAAACGTTTCCCCAGAATGGATGCAGCCAATCGCATAAAACTGATTTAAAGCCACAAAGGAAGTCTATGAACCCATCTAGATACTGAAAGTAAAATAGTGATACTATTTGTCTTAAAGAAAGTGCTGTTTTTTTTAAGCTATTGTGATTTTTTGTTTCCATTTCCGATTTTCAAATGGAATTCTCACATTGCTCTCTTCCATACACGATATCTTATTCGGGGCCTTATATTTACCATTTCTTCACATACATTAAATACCATTGAAATGTAGTGATTATGTGTTTATACTTTAATATCAAAAAATGAAAACCTAAGGACTTTGAAACTGAAATTAAATTATTTGGGAACTTATCCATAACCCCAAATACCATACTTGTTACAGAGAAACCTTTTATATATAGTCTTAATTTCCCTAAGAATGTATAGCATTGTGGTTATCATGGTACATGTGAGAAGAGAAGCAATATAGCACAGTGGTTAAGAAGTGGACTCTGGAGCCAGATTCAAATTCTAGGATCCTGGCTTCCAAATCTTAGCTCTACCACTTACTAGCTATGTGAACAATGGGCAGGTTATTTAACTTAAAAAGTGCCTCGGTTTCCTCATCTATGAAATAGTCCCCACTACCCTCTCCCATTAAGAGGACAAAATAATTTAATGTTAATATAGCACTTGGTGCCAAAGCACTTTCTTAAGTAGTACAAAATGTCTCTGCAGTTAACAGTAAAAAGCTAATTTAAAACTCCCTATCTATATGTGACCAACTTACTCTCAGGACTATTAGAACATAATACCACCCAACACTTAACTTGATTAGCCAGTATTAAATTATTAAGATTGCAGATTTGCTCAGGCAGTCTCTCTGGTGAATTCATTTCTCATTAGAACACAAATCGAAGGATAGAAAAGATGAAGAAAGGACAGAGTATGAAGTACCCTGGCTGTTATAGAGAGCCAGTCTCCTCCATTTATTCATTCATTCAAAGGTCAAAACCAGCTGGCCCTAAGAACTGACACACTGAATAGTGGTACCATCTTTAGACTTGATCAGGGAAATTTTTTTCTGTTTGATTTTTGAGATAAAAACCAATATAAAGTACCATCTTACCTTAACTATTGAAACAGCCATGTATCTCCTGTCTCTCCCTACATCACTGCCAGACAAGTCTTCCTGGAGCAAAACAATAAGAGTCTGACTCCATTTTTGATGTTTGTTCTCGGATACTTTCAAGCCCCACTCCTCCCTCTTCATTTGTTGCCTCACATCTGGGCAAACCAGTAAGCGTGTCATGTATATAAATGTCAGACCACTATGTTGTATACCTGAAACTAATACAATATTGCCTGTCAACTATACTTAAAAAAATTTTTTTAGGGCTTCCCTGGTGGCGCAGTGGTTGGGAGTCCGCCTGCGGATGCAGGGGACGCAGGTTCGTGCCCCGGTCCGGGAGGATCCCACGTGCCGCGGAGCGGCTGGGCCCGTGAGCCATGGCCGCTGAGCCTGCGTGTCCGGAGCCTGTGCTCTGCAAGGGGAGAGGCCACAGCAGTGAGAGGCCCGCGTACCACCAAAAAAAAAAAGAAAAAAAAAAGTTTTTTTAAGAATGCCATTACTCTGTTGGATAACTGCAAAATGGACCAACAAAGACTATGGGTTCTATTGAGTGCAGAGATTTATCAACATGCCAAAGAGTTATTTCAAAACTGACTTAAGACCAGTGTCTCTCAACCCATTAAAGCAGTAATCACCATGGAGAGGCCCCTAACCCTGACAGTACTGAGTTGGGACTCTCTGTAAGAAGAAGCTTATACATATGAGCAAAGTAGAACCCTCCAAAGTATATCCAGTAACCACCAAGTAGAGGTATGGGGGACTTTGCTATAGGGGGAGGAATCAGAAATGAAACAAGAGTTCAGCAATTTGACCCAATTGTGAATCCAGAATATACTAAAATAATTTATCCAACAGAGCACTGATTGGCCTTTGTGCCTCCTCTACAACACTGGTTCTAAATTAATTTTAACATTAGCTAAGATGTACCCATTGGCCGTAAAGGCCTTAATCAATACTGGTGCCCAAGTTATAGCTGGGGATCCCAATACATTTGCCTCCTTAGGTAGGAATAAATCTACCTAAGGAGGCAGAAAACCTGTACTATGAAAATTATAAGACACTGATGAAAGACACTGATGATGACACAAGCAGATGGAAAGATGTACTGTGATCTTGGATTGGAAGAATCAATATTGTTAAAATGACCATACTACCTAAGGTAATCTACAGATTCAATGCAGTCCCTATCAAATTATCAGTGGCATTTTTCACAGAATTGGAACAAAAAATTTTTAGTTTGTATGGAAACACAAAAGACCCTGAATAGCCAAACCATCTTGAGAAAGAAGAACGGAGATGGAGGAATCATGCTCCCTGACTGCAGACAATACTACAAAACTACAGTCATCAAAACAGTATGGTACTGGTACAAAAATAAACACCTAGATCAATGGAACAGGATAGAAAGCCCAGAAATAAACCCATGCACTTATGGTCAATCTATGACAAAGGAAGAAAAAATATACAACAGATAAAAGATAGTCTCTTCAATAAGTGGTGCTGGGAAAAGTGGACAGCTACATGTAACAGAATGAAATTAGAACATTCTCTAACACCATATTCAGAATAAACTCAAAATGGATTATAGACCTAAATGTAAGACCCGATTATATAAAACTTCTAGAGGAAAAAATAGGCAGGACATTCTTAGACATAAATTGTAGCAACATATTTTTGTATCCATCTCATAAAGTAATGGAAACAACAAAAATAAACAAATGGGACCTAATTAAGCTTAAACGTTTTTGCACAGCAAAGGAAACCATAAACAAAACAACCCACAGAATGGGAGAAAATATTTGCAAACAATGTGACCAGCAAGGGATTAATTTCCAAAATATGCAAACAGGTCATACAGCTCAATACCAAAACAACAAACAACCCAACTGAAAAATGGGCAGAAGACCAAATAGATATCTCTCCAAAGAAGACATACAGTTGGCCAAGAGGCACGTGAAAAGATGCTCAATACCGCTAATTATTAGAGAAACTTAAGTCAAAACCAAAATGAGGTATCACCTCACACCAGTTAGAATGGCCGTCATCAAAAAGTCTACAAATAATAAATGCTGGAGAGGTTGTGGAGAACAGGGGAACCCTCCTACACTGTTGGTGGGAATGTAAGTTGGTGCAGCCACTATGGAGAACAGTATGGAGGTTCCTCAAAAAACTAAAAATAGAACTACCATATGATCCTGCAATCCTGCTCCTGGGCATATATCCAGAGAAGACTTTAATTCGAAAGGATACATGCACCCAAATGTTCATAGCAGTACTATTTACAGTAGCCAAGATATGGAAGCAATCTAAATGTCCATCGACAGATGAATGGATAATGAAGATGTGGTACATATATACACTGGAATATCACTGAGCCATTAAAAAGAATGCAATAATGCTATTTGCAGCAAAATGGATGGACCTGGAGATTATCATACTAAGTGAAGTATGTCAGAGAAAGACAAACACCATATGATATCACTTATATGTGGAATCTTTAAAAAATGATGCAAATTAACTTATTTACAAAACAGAAATAGACTCACAGACATAGAGAACAAATTTATGGTTACCAGAGGGGAAAGAGTAGGGAGATCTGCTGGCCACCTGGAGAGAGAGAGAGAGAGAGAGAGAGAGAGAGCGTGCACGTGTGCACGATTACTCAGGATGAACTTTACTTTATCCGTGATAAGGTCACCAAAACATGTGATGGAGCCTTCTAGCAAGCTGCCGCTATCCACTACCTAACCACGTCAGCCTCGATCAAGGACGAGATTCAAGGGTCAGCACAACTGGGCAAACTTCATGCAGTCATCTTAGTGATGGAAAATGCTTGATCAAAAATTGGTCCAAAGTGCATGTTTTTACGGAATCTGGAGGCATTACCAATTGCCTGACCGATGGCAACAACTCCTTATCCAAGGAGCTGATTGCCCTGTAGATACCTAAGATAAAAATCAAGGTCCACATAAACTTTGCCCATACTAGAGCCAAAATAAAAGGCCTCCTCAAGACATTTCTTATCCCTTTCAGAGTTCCAGACATTACTGATGGGTGACCAAGGCATGCATTTCACTTCTCAAAACACATACCATAGACTCTAGAAGGAGACATTCGATGGAACTTTCACCTTACGAATGGCCCCATGCTGTACGCCTCAGAGAGCCGTAATAGCTTACTTAAATTTAAGTTCAGCATCAGTTAAATGAGACATAGCACATCAACAGTCAAACATCAGTGGTGAATTATAATTGAGTCTGATTTCATCTGTGATGTCTGAGTACGGACAGCTTTCAAGCCCATACCCAGCCCCCCTCCACTTTCTGTCCCACATTCGGTCAAGCTCATAAGGCCCATGAGCTTCATCCCTTGGCACCTGCTGGGTAGTGAAAACAGCAAATACCCCAACTCTCACTCTGGCCCCACCCCCTAATCACAGTGAAAAGGAAAGCCAAGCTCTACCGTGCCAGAAAATCCCACATGGGAGTAATCAACCTTTTGCTACCCTCTTTATGCATGTGTGGTGTCATCAGGCTTGATACCCAAACTTATTTGGGGAGGGGATGTGGATCCCACCCACCAGGGGAGGACCACATCTATGCGTGTCACTCCCCTGCTCGTAACCCGCCAACAACTCCCCCACGGTCCGCCGAATTAAATAGAAACTACTGATCATAACTACAGATTTATCTTTCTAGTCTCACTCTCCTCTATCCTCCTTGATAAACGTCATGCTTCAAATGCCATTGTTCCCAGAACGCACCTGGTCTTTAATTGCCTCCATTCTCTTTGCTTATCCTCTGTCCTGAGTTTTCTCTTCTACCCACTGTCTCTTTGGGCCCTTCTTCGAAATCATCTTAAAAGCCAGTCCTCCCTGAACGATTTTCTGAATCTTCCAATTAGACAAGCTCTCTCCCTGCTTTGAACCCCGTATCACACAGTTTGTATCTCTGGCAGTGCTTTATCACATTCTACCCGATAACACAGTCACTCACATCTTACTGCTCCTGAAGCTCGGGGGTTGACAGCACAGGTCCTGGAAACAGACCCCCAAAAAATCCCACATCTGATTCTTGCTACCTTGTGGTCCTTGGGCAAGTCACCTAGCATCTCTAAACCTCAATTTTCTCTTCCAGTGAGAATAAGATCTTACACGTGAAGGGTTTTGCCCAAGATCTGATTCATACTAAGAACTCAATAAAATGTTAGCTATTATCATTGTTTATCCTCTCAGCTGGGATCAGAAGCAATTTTATGTCAAACTCATTTATTAATCCAATGCAACAACAGTACCTGGTATACAGAAAGCATTGAATAAATATCTATTGAGTGAACTGAATAAATGGTTCATAGGACTTCACTGAAATTTTAAAGCAGATTAACAGTAAGATTTAGCACAGTTAAATCACGTGCATGAATGTAAATTAATTCTAAGAACACACACACAGATCATCTAAAGAGAGAGTAGAATTCAGGAAAACATAGGTTTGTCTTTAAAACTGCTTGCTAACTTGTAACTAGTTTCCCAGAGGTTCCTCCACACCCCATACCACCTCTCCCAACCCTGCAACACACACATACACACTCTTAAAACTGGGTTATGGACTTAGCTATCTTCTAATTTTGGTATTTTAACAGAGAGTAGACATTTGTGGATCAAAAACAGTGACAAGTTAATTAGCAACTTAAAGTTTCTTTCTGTTCAAAATCCTGTCCACAGACCATTCAGTACTTTGTTTAAGAAAATCATATAGTGAACGATGTTGTTCTACATTTAATATTCTTAAATAGACATCAAAAATATTTATAGGGCTTCCCTGGTGGAGCAGTGGTTGAGAATCCGCCTGCCGATGCAGGGGTCACGGGTTCGTGCCCTGGTCCGGGAAGATCCCACGTGCCGCGGAGCAACTAAGCCCGTGAGCCGTGGCCGCTGAGCCTGTGCGTCCGGAGCCTGTGCTCCGCAACGGGAGAGGCCACAACAGTGAGAGGCCCGCATACCGCAAAAAAAAAAAAATATTTAGAGTTTAGAAGAAAAAGATGACCCTCTGCTGCAGTAATGCTCATTCAAGGATCTACTTTAAGGGAAAAATATGGGAGATGTAGAAACACAGGTAGGTATAACAACGCTTATGAGAACATTAGCAAGAAACATCCCGTGTGTGTAAAATATGTGATTGTCTGCAGTACTTTAAACTATTAAAATAGTTTTTAATGGTAGTAGGGGATGCTTACAAGTGGAAAGGCAGGTACAGCGTGATGCCGAAAGGAAGCAGTTTATCTTGACATTGAGGCACTTTTCCTTAGTGATAGGATTATCCGTGGTGTTTGTCCCCACTGTATTTTTTATTTATTATTATTTTTCGGTATGCGGGCCTCACACTGCTGTGGCCTCTCCCGTTGCAGAGCGCAGGCTCCGGAAGCACAGGCTCAGTGGCCATGGCTCAGGGGCCCAGCTGCTCCGTGGCATGTGGGATCTTCCCAGACCGGGGCACGAACCCGTGTCCCCTGCATTGGCAGGCGGATTCTCAACCATTGCGCCACCAGGGAAGCCCCCCCACTGTATTTTTAAATAATCTACAAGAAACATGAGTTAATTTAAAAATATGTCCTTTAAATGTTTGATAGCCATGTGTTTGCCATGATCTGTAAGAGTAACTACAGAATGTGTCTAATTCCTTGAAGGCATTTAACTAGCTGTATTGTCAAACTCCGAGAATCTGCATTGCACATAGAAAGGAACGTTTCTAAATTGTCTGACCTGATGTTTCAGTCAGTCCGGTTTTCCTGTGTGCAAGTCGTCACCTTGAAATGTTATGTATCATGGTTCTCTTTAGGGGAAGAAAACACAAAGTTGTACAATTAGGACTGAGGGGGGGCGGGGGGGGCGAAAGGGAGGTCAGGAGGACTGTAAACTTCCACTTTTAAAAAGCCTATCTTGATAACATCTTCAGGTTCTTGAAAACATATTCTCAAATACTTACTTTTCACAAAAAATATTATAGTTGGTTATATTTTAAGCTTTGGTTTCCTTAAAAGCAAATGTATCCTTACATTCACCAAGTCCAAATGGGGAACCACCAATAAATCCTATTACCAGAAAACGTCAGCTAAGCTGCATTTCTGTTTTTATAAACACTTACATACAGGTTTGTGACATGGTAACCATGATCCCGAATCTTATACCGCATTTTCATTTTCAGTAGCCAAGCAAACCTAATGAATTTCCCACGTGACACATTAAAAGGCACTGATGATAGATTTTTCTCAAAATTCACATGTGATGAGAAACCTTTTGTGATCTGTGGCAGGCATGCTACAGGACATAAGAACTGTCATGACTTTGGTCCTGTTTATGCAGAGACAGCGACCTGGCAGGGCAGCAGCAGAGCTGCTGGCGTTTGGCCTGTCGGTCCAGTGGTTTTCCAGGGCGATGATGGATTTCCGTCGATTTGGATTCCCTGTTTGGTCTTGGTCCTCAGAGGATGGGTGGTAGCGTGCACCTGGAGTGGGTGCCAGCTGGGAGAGCCGAGCAGAGCATGCAAAGCTGACTGCTCACCTGGTGACTGACCGACTTCACGGCCTGTGAACTTGGTCTCATTTGTTTGGTCTCCTCACCAGCTGAGCTAACTCATCTTTTAAGGTAGAATTAATTACACAGGCTAGCACAGCTTTCCAGAGTATTTTTTCTCTTCCAAGGAAATATCATCATGAAATTTCCAAAATATTTCCTGTCATACTATGGACTCAGAGGAACTTTATGTAAGCATATTCAGGGGTCTGAAACTAATTTTTTGAATGCACTGAAAGTGAAATTTAAACAAATATAGTGAATGTTTGAGCACAAAGCAAAAACAATAAAACAAATGTACGTCAATTGCCTTTTTAAAAATTAGACAAGAGAATTTCAAAGGTCTCAAGGTAGGTAATTAGCAATACCACCATGTGGCAAAAAAAGAACTAGAAAGGGAGTCTGGAACCCTGAGATCTAGTCCTGGTTGTTGCTGTTTAACATGTCACAATTATCAGGTGTTCATTTGTAGAATGGGAAACTGGGCTTGACTAAGAGCCCATCCACTTTTGAAATACTAAGGATTCTTTTTCTTGTCAAAAATACATAAATCATATATTAAATGTTTTTAAATCTAGATGTTTTTTAACCCATGACAAAATTAGAGCTGCTAAAATATTTTAAGATAAAACATAAAACCAGCCTGCATTTTTAATCAAACATGACTAGGGATGGAAAAATACCTGTACAAAACATCCTCAAGGAGCTGTTTTTCAAGACAGGATCACCTAGACAATACAGAATATATTTTCTTAAACTAATTATTTTCTAGTGCAGTGCTGCAGTATTACTGAAAGATTTTAAAAGTACATTATCAAGGTATTTTTCATATATGATCGAGAAATATAATTTCCTCCTTCCCTCTCCTTTACTGTGAAAGATCCTTGCACAAGTGTAAAAGTGAAACTTGAATCTCATCTGAAAAATGTCTGTCTTCACTGCAGGGTGCTGCTCTCTGAAGGCTGGATTTTGGAGCAGAAAAAAAGCACAGGCCAAACTGGTTTTAACTTGCAAACCAGCAGAAATGATAGGAAAGATTCCCAAGCTAGAGCTGCAAAGCCTCTGATGTTCTAAAGAAGGTTAGCCTCCTATTTGGAACATTAGTCCAAAAGGGACAGAGTCAAACGGAATCCCTAAGGAAACAATCATAGTTCATTTGGGGACCTTCTCTTTTTCCACCCACTTTAATTAAAAAGTCAGAAAACAAAGCTGTAACTTATTTCCGATTAAATATTGAGATTAGCATAATCTACATCTGCTGCCAATCAAGGTATTTTAAAAGAATGTACCATTTATTTCAACCAATCCTTTCTCCACCTCTGAAAAAAAAGAGAAAATCTTGTCTATTATCGATAGTATCAATTTAAGTAGCTCTTTTTTCTTTTAAAAATGTTATCAAATGTGCTTCAAAGAATCCTTATTTTATAAGAAAGATCTATCAGTCATAAGGTATAAATGTGCCTCATGAGTCACCATTGAGTCGCATGGGGCAGCAAAATTGGTGATACATATATTCGTGTTGCAAACGGAATTGTTACATTGAAAAGGGCGAGTTACAATTCAGGGTCAAATAGCTGTAGTAGCCTAAATTCTTGCCACTTTAAATTGAAATTTATTGGACATTTTAATAGCTTTTTAAATTGAGGGATTTATCAAGTACTTAAATTTTTAAGTAGTTTTCTAACTTTCTTTAAATGAAACTTGTAAAGGATAAATGAAGGGTGTTTTCTGCTGAAACCTCTGCTAAGCTGAGTAATAAAATGTATCAGCAACCAAAATAATTTTTTAAAATGGACTATTTGTAGGTTTCTAGGATCAATAATGCACAATGGTACTAAGGAACAGCACTTAAAACAAGTGCACTTAAAGTGATACTTTCATTTTCTTTTTGCCTATAATCCTTATTGGATTTATATAGCACCTATCTGCCAAGGAACTCAGAATGCCTTATAAGCTTATAGACTTCGAGTATCATGACTACACAATAACAAATGTTTTCAAGCAGTAATATTTTTTACCTTAAGAATGTCTACTGCCATGTACTGGGGAAGAGCAGGCAGTGATATGATATAAAATTGGGAAGTTTATACAGAGGAAGAAGCAAGGGGGTGAAAAGGCAGCAGGAAATCATGAACTTCAAAAAAGCCATCACCTAATGGGCAGAAACTCGGTTTCACTGTATCACAGATTCTGCTTCAGTGAGTTAGTTGATGATGAGAAAAGCTAGACTGACACATCTACCGCTTTCCCGGATGTTAGACAGAGCTCAGTTTTTAACTGTTAGATTATCACATGATGAAGGAGAAATCATTCTTCTGAACGGAGACTCTATAAATACTACAATTTGTTGTTTTCTACAATATCAGCAGACTTACCAATGAAAGCCCGTCGGCATTGTATTCCTAGGACGGTGTGCTTTTATTTATGAGATGTTTTCGCTATTTTTTGGCTATGTTTTGGCATCACCCTTAGGAAATAATGGCAGCCAGCCAGTTTATGAATTCCTGGTGAACACTTAAAATGTTTAATGGAATAATATTAATTACCATATATTTAACCTTTTCTTAGGTAATTATAGGATCTGACGTATAACCCCAAAATAATGCATACTCTTTCATAAAATGAGCCTTAGGAAACTTAATATAGTTAAAATTAAAACATCATATTCTGTCTGTCTAATCTAATCTAAACAAGGAACAGATTCAGATATTTTTAGCTCTATTTTGCAAACTTCTGAATTTAACTCAAAGAGGGAAAAGCTTTCTGTGCTTCTATTGTTAAAAAGATTTCTAGAACTAAAGTACTATCTAATCCTATTTCCTTTATAAAAGTATGGAAACCTAAATTTTATTTCAAATATAAAACACTCCAGAACATGATCATTTTAAAGGGAAAGAAGGGCCCTAAGACTTACTGACACAAGCAAGTTTACCTACACTTTAAATTAAGCAATAATGGCTAAATTAAAAGTCACTTTATGTAAGAGTTTAGAGATTAATGGAATTTACTTTTAAACTTACTTGGCAAATAATAAACTCTGAAAAAAAGAAAATCTTGTCTATTTTTGACAGTATCACTTGATTAACCAATTGCTTTTATTTACACCTAAGTGTGATTTATTCTTCACAAAGGTGTATACTAACATAGAGTTTAGCTAGAATCAAAATGTCCCCAAATCCTTAAGTGCTGAACTGAACATAAGAATCTATGATTAGTTGAGACACTCGTTTGTAAACATAGACAGTTATCTCTGGTTATTTCCTCAAATTCATATCCTACCATAACAATTTTTCAAACACATTAGCAGAGTCTCTGATAATCAAACTACCAACCCTATAGGTTCCATTTTAAGCATTTAAAAAAATATATTCTCAGGAAAATCTAAGTTCCAATTTACAGTATGACCTTATAAATTTTTAAAGTTACTCTTTTAAATGTTTTATTTTAGAATATTCTATGTCTTAAGACACTTCATTTTCACACATTTATTTGCATTATATTTGTTTTGTACTCTGCTCTAAAAATCCACAGAACAATGTCACATGGAGAGTTTTATTATGTAAATAATTTTGTTCTGTCCTAACAACTTAATTAGTCTAGAAAAAGCCCCACACTGTGAACTGCTTATCATACAGAACTCTTCCCTCTTACCAACTTTATAATGCTTTTACAAAATTGTTTAATGAACAGCATTCACTTTCACATGAATATTCAAATTCTCTATGTAAACCCTGAAAGGATCCACCATCTCACAACTATCTCCGAAGTCTGTCTGTATAAGACACCGCTCCCGTTTCATTCTCAGCTGTAATAACTAGTACCTGAATTATCATCAGAACCAAGACCGTTTAATATCACTGCCCCTAATCTTTTTTTTTTTCAAATAGGAAACTTGAACACAACTGTAATTCTTTTAAGAATCTTTATTGAATTTTTTTTTGAACAATTTAGTTTGCTGGATCTCGATGCAGTTTATAAAAAAACGTCAGCACAGTTTCATATAAACTGCAATCAAAAAAGTAACTTGTCAAAGAAGTTATCTGAAGTTGCAAGTTATTTTTTGTAATATGCAGAACAGGAAGATGTAAGCATGCTCTCAGATGCAGGCGCTCCTGTGTGCTATGGAGTTACTTTGAAGAGCTTGCTAAGGTCTGCGGGCAGTTTATGGAATGCAATCATTCTCTCCACAATTTTGGTACATGATAATAAGACTGATATTTATGAAATAACGTCTTTTTCTCAAAAAAGTTGAGGCAGCTTTTGTTGAATGCTATCTGTGGGAGTACACTTGATAACCTTGAACTGTACTAAGAGAAACACAGCCAGGAGGCCATGTTCATGCTGAAACTTGAAAACATCCCTCCAGACGTGTGGATCTCCCAGAAAAGGAAGAGGATAAAACACTAAGCACAGTTGTCCATTGTCTTACAGTAGCAGAACACACCGAGAAACTTTACGTAAGAAGGGAGCAAACTCCCTTCACTGCTTTCACAGTCAAGGTCAGTGGCGGCTACAGTGGAGGGTGGAGGTGGATGGAGCAAGCCTAGGGCAGGACAGAAGCTGAAGTCTACATCTCATGCATAGCTGTCCTTGTTCTGTCCTCGCGTGGTTCTCAGACATCCGAATTCGAACTGAGGTTCGTTAACCTGGGGTCCGCGTTGACCTCGTATCTGTAATGATACCCTTCCATGTGGTCTCTGCAAGCATCTCTGATGTTATGCATCCACTTTTTTATCCCTTTGCGGTTCAGATACAAAACCAGTAGGAAGATGGCGCCTATCAGGGCTAAAACAATACCCAGGAAGACGTAAGACGTCTGCAGGGATGGAGGGAGGATAGGGTCACAGACCAGGTCGGAGCTGTTGAGTTCCAAGAGGACCCGATTCCTCATTTTTTCCGGGAACGCACAGGTGAGCCTGGCTTTGCCCTGCACTACCTCTGTCTCCTTGAGCCAGGCCACCATGTCCGCCATGTGGCAGTCACAGACCCAGGGGTTGTCGTCCAGGAAGACCCTGACGTGGGGCAGGCTTTGCAGCTCCGCCAGGGTGCCGTTGTGCAGGACCTTGAGGGCGTTGTTCTCCAGGTGGAGGCTTTCGAGGTGTGTCAGGTTGCGGAAGGACACGTAGGTCAGGCTCACCAGCGAGTTGTTGCGCAGGTCCAGGTGCCGGAGGCCGGGCAGCTGGGCCAGGACGTCGCGGGGCAGGTAGAGGAGGCGGTTGCTGACCAGCTCCAGGCGGCGAAGCCCGCGCAGCGCGTGGCCCGCTCGCAGGGCCGCTGCCACCGCAGCCTCAAAGCTCCGGTTCTGCCGCGCGGCCGCAGGGGGCACGATGCGGTTCAGGATCAGTTCCACCAAGGGGCTGGGCGCCGCGACGCTGGCGTTGCCGCCCGAGAAGGCGAAGGGGCTGAGGTCGGCCAGCGGGTTGTGGCTGAGGTCGAGCTGGCGCAGGCTGGGCAGATGCTCGAAGGCGCCGGCGCGCACCTCCTCCAGGTGGCTGCCGCTGAGGTTGAGCGCGGCCAGCTCGGCCAGCGGCGGCCGGCGGGCGAAGGCCCCGGCGGGGAGCACCGCCAGCTGATTGCCCGTGAGGAAGAGGTTGCGCACGTAGGGGGGCAGGTCGGCGGGCACCTCGGTCAGGTTGCGGTTCACGCACTTGACGGTGCGCGCCGCCTCGGAGCACTCGCACGCCGGGGGGCATCGGCCCGGCAGCTGGGGCTGGGCGGACGCCGCGGAGACCGGGACCGCCGAGGAGGTGGAGGAGGACGCCGAGGAGGGGAGGGAGGACGAGGAGACCCAGCCCAGGAGGACCAGCGCCAGCCGTGCCAGCCGCAGCCTCCCGTCCCCGGCGGCGGGGCCCCGGGAGCGCCCCCCAGGCATCGCGGCTCGGGGCTCCCCGGCGCTGGGCTGGGACGCTGCCCGCTCCCAAGGTTCGGGAGGTTGGGCCCGGAGGGCGCGGGCCGGCCGGAAGCGTCCGGAGAAAACTTTGCTCTAGTGGAAGCTGAGGAGGGCCGCCGCCGCCGCCGCAGGAACTTGGCTATAGCCCCCTCGCCACCGGGCGTCCCCTCCCCCGGGGCCGAGTCGCCCGCCCCTTCCCTCCAGAAAGTACGCACGGCGGGTCGGGACGCTCGGCTCCGCGCTCCTCCTCCCGCTCTTCTTCCAGCAGCCGCCCCCGGGTGGCACCTCCTCGCCCCTGTTGTTGGCGCCTCGCGCAGGATCCGCGACGCGACCTGGGACAAGCGGGAGAGAAGCGTGAGGGGCAGCGGCGCCCGCAGCTCCCCGAGTGCAGGGACCGGCCTCTGCCTGCCAGGTCGTCCCCACTCGGTGCCCGAGACCTCGCTCCTCTCAGCCCGTCCGAACCTCGCCTCCTGCGGCGCGCCGCGCAGATCCGTCCCCCGGGAGAGGGGCGCGCGACCCGGTGCCGGAGCGCAGCGCCTGCCTTCCGCCGCGGCCCCTACTATATATACAGTTCCAGCTCCCGCCCTCCTCCTTTCCCGCTCCGACCCCCCCCCCCCCGCTCCCCCGCTCCCCCGCATCGAACTTCTCGCTCCATCCCCAGCGCCTCCCGGCCGAACTTCTCACTCTCCGGCTCCTTCCCCCAGACGCCCTGCCTTCCGGGGTCTCCGCCCCCCACCCGGACGTCTCCTCCCCGTCCAGGTGAGGATGCGAAGGAAGTTTCCGGTTACAGGAGTATTCCGAGCTCTCAGAAGCCTCTCGGACTCCGTGGGGGGGCGTACAGCTGGCGGCCCCAACCAGGCCCGCGCCCCCGCCGGCCCCTCGGATGCGAGGGCGTGCCAGTCATCCCCCAAAGGGAGGGGAGAGGCCGCGAACAAAGCGACGGCGGCGGCGGAACCCGGAGCTGCGCTCCTCTCCGGCCCGAGGCTGGGGGGCGCCCCGGAGCCGCCTTCCCCGCCAGCTCCCCACCGCTCACCTCGGCGCGCCCGCCACCTCCCGGGACAACCCCCGGCCCCACCGGAGTCGCGGGGACTTCTCGGGTCCGAGCTGCGCGCCGACTCTCCTCGCGCCCCAGCCCCGGGCCCAACCTCCGCAGCCGGGAAAAACCAATCCGGGGGGCGGGGGGGGGGCAGGCCTGCCGGAGTGGCTGCTCGGGCCGCGCGGCCAGCCTCGGCTCGCCTCGGTGGGGGGACTGAATAAAGGAGGCGAGGGGGTGGTCTGCGCTGCGCACCTCCTCCCGGTGGAAACGGACGAGGAATGCGCCGGAAAAGGTGAGGGAATCCCTTCTTCTCCCCCTTCCCCGACATCCTGTGGTGGTTCCTCGTTTTGCATACCGGACTTACCTTGGACAGGAACAAAACCGCTGGTGAATCTCGTGGAATTCGTCCCGATTCGGGCGCTGACGGCAGTAACCGGGTAGATGCAGGCGTGACGGAGCAACGCGAATTGGCAGCGTAAAGAAGGGAGCTGAAAATGCACAGCGGCCGCGGTGAAACGCCCAGCAGCCTGCAAGGGAGTTTCGCGAGCCTTCCCGCCGAGGTGGACGTGATGTTAGACTGCCAACTTCGGATTTAGGTGTAATTAACGCGTCCCTACCTGTCCCGCCCCCGCACTTCTCCGGATAGTTACGGAACTTGTGCAGGGAGAGAGCTAACTTTAAGAAGAAGGGGGGCAACAGATCGGTGGAGAAGAGATTCACTCTTGATTCATGAGCTTTTTCCCTTCCCCAAATTAAAAGCAGAAGGAAGAAAACGGCCGCCAAAGCGTCCTAGAAACAAAAGGCATACCGAGAGGACGTGAGTCACCCGGAAAGCGGACCCGCCCCGCTCACCAGATGTGGCAGCGATGTGTCAGTGCAAGTCACTTATTAAGATGGGAGAGCCCCCGGGGTGGGAGTAGGAGGGAGGCCGCCTGGGGAGAGCAGAAGTTTGGTACCAATGTCTAACGCCCCGGGAGGCGCCAGGTAGGCGGGGAACCGAGAGGCTGAAGTCGGGAAAGGAGACTCCGGATGCCTGAGTGTAGGGGGATTTGTTACATCGGAGAGGTTTGGGGTCCTGCTAGCTCAATCCTTGCTCCCTCAATGACTCTGTATCTCCTTTCTCCCGATCAAATAATTTCCCCGAAAGGATGAGAAGGTGCTGGTTATTCAAGGCTTGTTCATTTTAGAAAGAAAATGGCAATTAATTAGAGAAAACAGTTGGGGAAATTAAGATCTGGTCATATGAGAAGGATCGAATAAAGAATGCCGAAGTTTGTGCCTGTGACGTGTGAAAAAAGGCCCCAACTCTCAAGTTGATTCCTTATTACTTTTGTGGGAAGAGATAGTCTGCAGAGCCAATAGCCAAAATGACCCAGACAAGACCTGGAGGGGGTTGGAGAATGCAACAATTTGTGCAAAAAGCCAGTTTTGTTCACTTGTATCTTCAGCACGTTTATCTAAATCTCTTTTTCTTGTTTTTAAAAGTGTTTTTTTTAGCACGAATGTGAAACACTTTGACAAAAGAATCTGAAAAGCTGTAGTGATGTTCTGTATCCCGATGGTGGTGGTGGTTACGTAAACCTATACATGTGTCAAAATTCATAGAAGTTTGTACACCGAAAAGAATCAGTTTTACTGTATGATAATTTTTAACCAAAATTAATTACTCATGGGAAAAAAAACTGTAGTAATGCTCTGGCATGATATTAATTCTGGTTCTTCTCTGTTAGGGAGAGTGAGAAGCACTTTCGAATTTAGAAAGATAACCTTCTCATCCTATCTTAGAGTCAACTCGGCAATATAGATACCATTAGTACTATTGTCTTGTTATTCGTGTTATTATTCTGTTTTACAAATGAGAAAACTGGGTCTCTGAACTGAGACTAGCTAGCATTGACAGTGTCTTGTACTTGCCAGGCCCTGTGCCGATCGCTTTACAGAAATTATCTCTTTTGCTTTTCCCATCAGTACTCAGGTAAGGTTCTCTCACTGCAGTTTTAAAGAGGAGAAAAACTGAGGCAGGGATAAAGTCTATAACTTGTTCTAATGTGTGGTGGAGGTAGGGACCAGGCCCGGATCTGTCTGCTTTTCCTAAATACCTCACATTCTGCCTCTGGGCAAAATTGAGGAGTTAGTGCCAAGTCCTAGCCGGTATCACTTAGGCAGCACCAAAGCCGCTCCCCTGGTTCTCTTTCTCCTGATTTTCCTCTACGTGCCTGCGGCTGGCAGTCGGTTATGGCTGCTGAATCAGGACTCAGAAATTTGGGGTCATTTGTAGCTCCACCACTTGCTCATTGTGTGGCTTCTGTATACCTCTGTTTCTTAATCTGTAGAATAGGACCACTAATAAAACGTTATGGCGTTTCCATGAGAAGTGAGATAGCAGGCAAAATTGCTTTGTTCTTTACCTGAAATTCTAACTTAACCTGGCATCCTGTATTTGGTCTGGTGACAAAGGAGTTCATAACCTGGTGGAAGAAACACAGAAACAAGAGCTTTCAATGCAGAACATTGAATGCAGTTTAGTTTGTGTATCTTTC
Source organism: Kogia breviceps (assembly GCF_026419965.1). Taxonomy (NCBI): domain Eukaryota; kingdom Metazoa; phylum Chordata; class Mammalia; order Artiodactyla; family Physeteridae; genus Kogia; species Kogia breviceps. The sequence goes on from NC_081322.1 coordinate 1,663,272, forward strand.
CAGTCTCTCCCTTTGTATATATTTTACTTCTGTTTTTGCTATTTTTTTATATGAATGGGATCATAGTATATGTATTATTCATGATTTTTTTTAGTTTTAAGACAACCACATATCATTCTGTGTCCATACATATAGGTATGCTTTCTTCTTTATTTTATAGACTGCAAAATACTCTGCACTGGGGATTATTTTACCACATTTTTTAACTGCCCTATTGAAAGACATTAAGATCAGTAACTACTTTTTAAAGAAGTTTCCTTCAACTGAGAAAAGCTTACTAGGATCAGTTCTATTTTGATTGTCTTCAGCATCTAATTATCTGGAATTATCATACTTGCTTTATTCCTGACAGCTTGAAAATTTTTTTGTGCATGATGCTATTTACATGCTCTAAAGCAGAACAGAGAATTTCAGAGCACATTTTCCCCCATTTATGCTTCCATTCCAAAATAAAAGAAAAGAAGGATCTGAATGTCCTAATGGAGAAGAACCAATCTAGGGTATTTCATAGGTCATTTTGTAGCCTCCAGGAAGACGTCTCTGCACTGTTATTTATTTAGCACATTGTTTCTGCAGGAACCGTTTTTCTTCTAATGACCCAAAGGAAAGTCATTAGTAAATTTTTGAAATATTGCTGCTAAATCCTGGGAAGGCAAGGCATGATGTATTTTTTTTAATGATGGGCGATTATGGCTATCCTCGTAGTTAACTGGAAGAGAGAAACCATATGGTGCAGCATGGACAGACATCAAGGTTACTTAAGACTAGTTAATTTGGTCTCTGCCTTAAATTAGCAAAGGAGTTGATAAAGGTGAACACTCTCAAATCTAAAAAATTTTTAAAACAAAATCAAACATTGGTGAATGTCAAACACACATGTCATAAAACCAGGAACCCACACTTAAAACTCACACTTAAAATTGTTCTTGGGCTTCCCTGGTGGCGCAGTGGTTGAGAATCCGCCTGCCGATGCAGGAGACACGGGTTCGTGCCCTGGTCCGGGAGGATCCCACATGCCGCGGAGCAACTAAGCCCGTGAGCCATGGCCGCTAGGCCTGTGCGTCCGGAGCCTGTGCTCCGCAGCGGGAGAGGCCACAACAGTGAGAGGCCCGTATACCGCAAAAAAAAAAAAAAAAAAATTGTTCTTAAAACCAGAACAATCAACTTGACAGTCAGTTCGGGGGGGAAAATATATTTTAATTGTTAATGATTAAAAAGAAAACTCTTCTCTTGTGCTGATTTCATATCATCTGAGAAAGAAATAAGCTTCTTGTCTGAGATATATAAACTAAATTAAGTGAAATATTAACTAGGGAATGGGTTGAAAAGGACATATTTGTTTCATGAGTCAGTACAATGGGGGTTGGAGCTAATAAATAAACATATAGCAAAGACATTTCAGGATTTATCAGAAATTAAATAAATACTAAAGAAAGAACAAGCTAAAAGGCTATAAAATTGGAAAGATTAAACTGGATGTAAATATGTGATTCTTCAAGGATGAGAAAACCTTGAAACGTACATAAAACAATCATATAGCAATCTGTAGAATTTTCCAAAGAGTGAACATTACAGGATTATTCAACTTCAAGTATATTTAACTTTTTAAGTCGTTACTGTATGCCCTCCACCTAGTTGATGTTCTTGGGATACAGAGGTAAATAGGATAAAAATCCCTGCCTTCAGATAACTCACAGTCTAGTGCGGAAGGCAGACTACCTAACAGTTAAAAACGTATGGTGACTGCAGGGGTCATGGTGGAGCGGGGAGACTGGAGGAGACTTCATGGGGGAAGTGATGCCTGAACTGCATTTTGAAGTGTTAGTAGGAATTTGCTAGACAAAAGATTGGCAAGTTGGTGAAAAGACTTAGAGAACTTGTTCAGTTCTAGAGACTTCATGGGGAAGAGCACAGCAGTCATTGGAGAGCGTGGTACAAGGCCAGAACGGAAACACGGTGGGGTCAGATTACTGCCCTCTATTGGAAAAAGTCTGATTTCATCCTGTAGAGCTGGGGAGCCTGCGAAGGTATTTAGCAGGGGAATGGCGTGACCAGATGTGCATTTTACAAAGATCACCTCTGCAGTCTGTTTGAAGGGTAAGTTATAGGCAGAGAGACCGAGGGCAGGGAGAGAAATTGGGAGGTCCAAGTGATGCATGTTGAAGAACTAAACTAAAGCAGTGTTAAAAGATGGACAAGGCAGGACCAGATTATAGAGACCAGTGGTTCTCAACAGGGTGACACTGCCCCTAGTGGGCATTTTGGATATTTGTGGAGGCATTTTCTGGTTGCCACCATCATCGGGGAGAGCTACCGGCCTTTAGTGTGGAGAGGACAGGGATGTTAGCTATCCTGCAATTAGAGAGACAGTATCATACAATGGAAAAGTATGCTGCTTCCCACATGACTTTCAAGTATCCATCTAGGCATTCTTGTAGGTGAAAAACCTGATTATAATCATCTCAGCCTCGAAACAACTCCATTTTACAGTTAAATTGCAAATAGTTATAAAATGGTTTTAATATACACGGAATTTTTTTTCCAGGAATGCAGCTACCATGTTCATTGGAAAAAATATTGTTTTATTTTGGACTCTACCAAAATTTTATCTCTGACAGCTATGCCACTCATGCTATTTGAGACACTAATACAACCCAACTGTATCAGTGTGCATTTGTATTTATTGCATTTACAGTAATTCTTATTTCAAAATGTCTAATGTAAAGACAAACTATTATCTTTTCACTATTCATTTGAATCTTAGTCTAATTTCTCTTAAATCCTAGCCTGTTTATAAGTAGGTGGAAGTAAATTACCACTTCATTAGATCTCCTAGTATAGTTATTTATATGTTATACTACATGTTAGTTAACATTTAATTATGCTCCTCTTATTTCTCTCTTATATTATAGTTAGTATAATATATATTTTAAAATTTGTGTGTAGGTATGCTTTATATAAAGGGGCTTTATAAAATACTTGTTTTAAAAAGTTTGAAAGTAACCTGTATAGATACTTAAGAGGCAGAATCTATAAATCTTGGTGATTTATTCAATATGGAGGTGAGAATATAGGCATTTATAATTCTAAAACATGTAACATAATAGATAGTTTCTCTATTTGAAATGATGCCCAAGAGAAATCCTAATAACCCTAGATTGAAGAGTCAAATTTGACTGTAAGGAAGCTGAAAAATACTTAAAGGATGGAACCGTGAATTTATTTGCTTGAAGAAGACCTGGCTTATTTGGTTGAAATTATTCTTTTCGAAAGAAATTGTGATAAATATTTAAATCGGCAGTGTTACCTAATAACTCTTTTTCTAATGTAAATTAATTCAACTCTGAAGTTGACATTGAAGATTTTCCATTTCTCTAGTCCTTGCCCAAACTGGGTTCTAAACCAAAACTGAATTCAGCCAAGCAATGGGAACAGTTGCAATTGTAGCTACCATCCAAATTTAATTAATTTCAATTAAATTTAATACAGTTCAATAAATGTTTACTAATGTGGCTTTTTTGTATGGAATTCACTTTGTCTTCCAAACAGAGCCACCTCCAAAGCCAGAAATTTTCCTTAAAAAATTTTCTAATCCTGGCACATTCACAGCCAATCTATTGCATGTCCATGGCAGAGGTTCAGCAGATAGGCTTGGGCCAAAGCTCAGATATATGACCCAGGTGTCTCTAATCTATTTTACAAGTCTTATCCAGTGAGCTAAAGCACATAGGTCAATAAGTTGCCTGCTAGCACTGCTTGAAATATTCAAAGCCAATAAGTGACTATTTATCAGGTTTGGTTTAGCGTCCCATATAAAAGTCCAGGAAAAGAAGGCTGAAAATACTGTGTATTTTGGAATAGAATTTTATCACATTACCTTGGCAGTGAAAAAAAGAATGAAGTTAAAGAGTTTAACTCTAAGAGAGACAAAATCAAGCCAGCATCAAATCATATGGCCTGGGCTTCCCTGGTGGCGCAGTGGTTGAGAGTCCGCCTGCCGATGCAGGGGACACGGGTTCGTGCCCCGGTCCGGGAAGATCCCACGTGCCGCGGAGCCAGCGGCGGGGCCCGTGAGCCATGGCCGCTGAGCCTGCGCGTCCGGAGCCTGTGCTCCGCGAAGGGAGAGGCCACAGCGGTGAGAGGCCCGCGTACCGAAAAAAAAAAAAAAAAAAAAAAAAATCATATGGCCTGAACAGTGGGTGGGTGTTGAGTATGTGTTTTCTGTATTTAATAACAAAATATTTTAATTCATTTAAAATGGTAGAATAAAGGAGTTGGGTGCAAAGGGCATGTCAGAGGATACCTATTATTGAACTTGAACAAAAGCCTGCTGGAGGAATGTGTGACATCAGGAGGTACTTGAACCCACAAAATATTGGTGTGATGACATTTGCAAAGACGTGATCTTCAGAACAGTTTACAACTAATATGGCACAGCCACTGACCAGTAAGTGTTCAATAATCAGGGTGCCACCCGCCAACAGGCAGTAGGGCTTTGGTGTTGCAAGCTGCCTGAATACAAGCAATTCTATATATACTGAAGGTTTCCTATTCTCTTGGCACCCTCCACAGTACAGGTAATCATTAAAATTGTTCCATAACTTCCAAGCTTTACTCTAAGGAATTGGAAATCTTCCTTAAAATAAGAAAATAACCAGTAGTTATGAATAAATTGAGTTTATTCATTATTTGTTAGATTAAATAACTTTGGAGGGCATAAGTGCTTCTAGGCGCTGTCCTGAGAACTGAGGATGCCATGGTGAATTAAACAGACAAAAGCCTTGTTTTCATGGAAACTTATTGTTTCCATCAGTTTATTAAATCAATTAACTCAAGTGTGGGAAATCTAGTTTTCTTTTTTAATTGAATTAAAATATTTTGTTATTAAATATAGAAAACACATAACAACAGAGGATCGCATAACAGAAGCTTGTGTCTGCTACTCAGCTTTACAAATCCTAATATTTCTTTTCTTTTTCAGTTTTCTTTTGTATATAATTAAAGGGAAAAATTGATAAGTTTTGACATATGCATACATTCTTGAAACCATCATTCAAGAAAATTGACATATTCATCACCCTCAAAAGTTTTCTCATGACCTTTTATAATCTCTCTATCCACATGTCACCCTCACCCCAACCCATGCCCAGGCAACCATTAATTTGATTTCTGTCACTATAGATTAGTTTGAATTTTCTAGAATTTTATATAAATGGAATCATACAGTATGTGCTCTTTTTTATCTGGCTTCTTTTCACTCAGCGTAATTAATTTGGGATTTATACATGTTGTTATGAGTATCAATAATTGATTTTCATTTCTTTTCTAAGTAGTATGCTATGATATAGATATAGGACAATTTGTTTATCCCTTTACCTATTGATGGACATTTGGACTTTTCCCAGTTTGGCGCTATCACATATGAAGCTGCGATAAACATTCACATTCAAGTCTTTGGGCTTATGCTTTCATTTCTCTTGGGTAAATATCAAGAGGTGGAATGGATAGGTCATATGGTAGATTCATTTTTAACTTTTTCAGGAATGCCAAACTAGTTTCCAAAGTGGTTATACCATTTTACAATCCTCCCCTCGGTGAAGAAGAGTTCCAGTTGCTCCACATCCTTCCAACACTTGATATCGTTTAATTTTTTTAAACTTTAGATATTCTAAAACATGTGTAGTGGTATCTAATTTTGCTTTTAGTTGTTGCAATGATGTTGATCACCTTTTAATGTGTATATTTGCTACCTGTGTATCTTCTTTCATGAAGGGTCTGATCAGTTCATTTGTCCATTTTTATTGAGCCATTTATCTTCTTACAATTGAGTTTTAAGAGTTCTTTACATATATATTCTAGCTATGAATAAATAATAATAAATTAGAGTTCTACACCTAGACAAATATCATTGAAACTCCTGATTTAAGGAAATAGTAAAGAATCCTACAGTCATCGAAGCAAAATTGGCACTGGGCAAGGGAAGAAAAATTTAACTGATTTCAGAATTTTTTCTGCTCTATTAGATACTAGAAAAATTTGAAGCTCTATGAATAGCCTCATTTTTAAAAAATAATTTAATTTCTTTTTTGAAATATATAATGCATTTCAACAGTTGAAAATTCAAACGTGGCAGGAAGGTAATACAAGGGGAAATCTCCTTCCAATCCTATCCCTCAGCTATCCAGTTAACCTCTCCCCAGACAACTGACTTTTATCAGGTTTCTGTGTATATCTTTCCAGTTAGATCTTATGCACGTGTATGCAAATTCCTTTTCACAAATAATTGAACACTGCACATTGTTCTGCACTGTTTTGGGGGGTTTTTTTTTGCAGTACGCGGGCCTCTCACTGTGGTGGCCTCTCCCGTTGCTGAGCACAGGCTCCGGACGCACAGGCTCAGCGGCCATGGCTCACGGGCCCAGCCGCTCTACAGCACGTGGGATCCTCCCGGACCGGGGCACGAACCCGCGTCCCTTGCATCGGCAGGCGGACTCTCAACCGCTGCGCCACCAGGAAAGCCCCTGTTCTGCACTATGTTTAATTGAACAGTGAGACTCAGAGATTCTTCATTCTTAGGGTAATAATGGGCAGATGGTATTCACTAGACTATTTATTAGCTACCTATTGCTGTGTAATTAACCACCTCCAAACTCAGTGGCTTAAAACAATTCTTTATAAGCATAGCTTATGCATCTGTAGGTTGGCTGAGGATTGGATCATTTGGGTTGGGCTTGGTTGGCAACCTCTGCTAATCTGGGCTGGCTCACGCTTCTGCAATTTGATTTGATTGGTGGGCTCTATTCTAGGTTGGGCTTGACTGAAGCACCTTATCTGAAGACAGTTCTGCTCCAAATGGCTATTACCTTCCTCCCAAGACCAGTGGAATAGCCAAGGCAGTAGAAGCACGAGAGCAAGCAAGCTTAATCCATGTAAGTCCCTTTTAAGATACAGCTAGCATCACATCTGTCACCACTCTGTCAGCCAAAGCAAATCACATGCTAAAGCCAAGGAATAAGGAATTAGACCCCTCAGGTGCACAGTGAGCGAGTGCTGCAAAGTAAAATGGCAAGGGGCTTGTATAGAGGATGGGCTGAAGAAATGGAGCTACTGGTGCAATCTACCACAAACTGATATACCAAGATTTATTTCAACAACCCCTATTAAGAGATTTTCAGCTTTTTGCTATTACAAGCAATGCAGCAATGACTGAGTACACATGTCATCTTTCACATATGCCAGTGTAGCTCTAGGATAAATCCTTAGAAGTGAACTTCATGGTTAAAAAATATGGGCTTTTATAATTTTGATAGGTATTGCGAAGCACTGTTTGGAGATTATTGTAACAATGTATATTCCCATCAGCAACGTTGGGACTATGTTATCATTTTTTTAATCTTTGCCAATCTTTCACATGAAAATATAATTTTTGCATAGCTCTAATTTGTATTTTTTAATTATAAATGAGGTTGACAATCTTTTCATATGTTTAAAAACCATTCATATTTCCTTTTAAAATCCATCTGTTCATATATTTTGCCCATTTAGTTCTAATGGGTTTTTTAAAAATTTTCTCAATTGATTTATATATCTTAAAGAAACTAACACTTAACTTACTTTTTTTAAAAAAAAGCTTCTATAATTAAAAACAACAAGCAGAACCATAGTCCAGCCAGTTCACCAGGGAGTCATTGAAAGAGCGAGCTAAGAAGAGCCCTCCTGAGGTCAGAACAAATCTTAGAGATGGCTTCAAAAACTACTCCTACTTGAATTTAATTGTTAACTTAATGGCTTACCTCAGGCTGTCATAGCAAAATGCCATAAACTGGGTGACTTAAACAATATAAATGTTTTTTCTCACAGTTCTGGAGTCTGGGAAGTCCAAAATCTAGGTGTTGGCAGGGTAGGTTATATTCTGAGGCCTCTTGTCTTGGCTTATAGGCAGCCACCATCTTTGCTATATGCTCACATGACCGCTTCTTTGTGTGCGGCAGAGAGAGGAATCTCTGGTGTTTCTTCCTCTTCTTATAAGAACCCTAACCTCATGGGAGCCTCACCCTGATGACTTCACCTAAACCTAATCACTTTCCAAAGGCCTCACCTTCTAATACTATCACATTGGGCTTTAGGGCTTCGGCATATGAATTAGGAATTGGGGGTGGGTGGGGGGAGCCACACAGTCATTCAGTCTATAACATTTAATTTATTTTAAACTTACTTTATTCAATTAATAAAATAATTCATTTTAGCTATAAGAGATAGTATAAATGAATGTTTCTTCTTATTTCTTTTCTTAACTGATTTAAAACACAGTTGTATAAAATACTATATATATATATATATATATATATATATATATAATTGTACTGTTGGGCCGGAACATATAGAAATGTAATATATCTGTCAATAACAGCAGCAAGAAGGTAGATGGGAGCAAAGCTGTGTTGAGCTAAGGAAATGAACCCTGTTGGTAACTTGAATCCTTGGAACATACCTAGAGAACCAAAAACAGTAAACAGTAAGGTTACTATAACAAACTCTGTAAATATAAACTTGTTCTCATTCTTTTCTCAGCCTGTTTAATACACATAAAATTATACAAGCTAGTACTATTGGTGGTTTAGTAACATATATACATGTATCATGTATAACACTGATAGTGGGAAATGGGAAAGAGAGATTAGCATTGCATAGAAGTTAATGTTTCTATATCACATTGTAATTAAGTTTGTATAAATCTGAAGTATCAGTAGATTTTGGTGATATGTATATAGTAAGCCCTAGAGCAATCACTAACAAAATAAGTTTAAAAATAGTGAAAAAGTCGGGCTTCCCTGGTGGCGCAGTGGTTGAGAATCCGCCTGCCAATGCAGGGGACACGGGTTCGTGCCCCGGTCCGGGAAGATCCCACATGCCGCGGAGCGGCTGGGCCCGTGAGCCATGGCTGGTGAGCCAGTGCGTCCGGAGCCTGTGCTCCGCAACGGGAGAGGCCACAACAGTGAGAGGCCCGCATACCACAAAAAAAAAAAAAAAAAAAAAAAAAAAAAGTGAAAAAGTAATTAAAATATTACTCCAGAAAATATTCCCTTAATTCAAAATAGAGCAGTAGGGGGAACAGAAACAGAAAAGACATTAGACAATAAAAAACAAAAATTTAAATGACAGACATAAATCCAGTTATATCAATAATAATATTAAATGTAAATGGGTTAAATAATCCCATCACAAGGCAGAAATTGTCAAACTGGATAACAAACATGATCCAACTATATACTGTCTGCAGGAGAAACACTTTAGCTTCAAAGATGCAAATAGACTGAAGTTAAAAGAAGGGAAAAAGGGGGCTTCCCTGGTGGTGCGGTGGTTGAGAGTCTGCCTGCCAATGCAGGGGACATGGGTTCGCGCCCTGGTCTGGGAGGATCCCACATGCTGCGGAGCAACTGGGCCCGTGAGCCACAATTGCTGAGCTTGCATGTCTGGAGCCTGTGCTCCACAACAAGAGAGGCTGCGATAGTGAGAGACCCGCGCACTGCGATGAAGAGTGGCCCCTGCTTGCCACAATTAGAGAAAGCCCGCGCACAGCAACAGAGACCCAACACAGCCAAAAATAAATAAATTAATTAATTTTTAAAAAAGAATGGAAAAAGGTATATCATACAAACAGCAACCAAGGAAAGCTGGAATAACTATAATAATATCAAATAAAATAGACTTTAAAATGAAAAGAAAATGGTACTAGAGATAAAGAGGGCATTTTATAATAAAAGTGTCAAACCATCAGAATGTTTAATAATTATAAACATATATGCCCATAGCATCAAAGCTCTGAAATACATGAAGCAAAACAAACAGAATTGAAAGGAAAAGTAGACAATTTGACAAAAATAGTTGAAGAGCTCAATACCCCCCCATAATGGATAGAACATCTAAGTAGAGTATCCAAAAAGGAAATGGAAAACTTGGACATTATATGCAAAATAGATCTAACAGACATATTTAGAATATTCCACCCGACAACAACAGAATACACATTTGTCTGAATATATGCTCAGGATAGACTATATGCTAGGCTAGAAAACAATCCTCAATAAATTTAAAGGGATTGTAATTGTAGAAGTATTTCTCTGATCACAGTGTAGAGAGGTTAAAAATTAATAACAAAAAGAAATTTGGGATATTCACAAGTGATGAAAAAAATTAAACAGTACAGTACTAAATAACCAATGGGTCAAAGAAGAAATCAAAAGAAAAATTAGAAAATATTTTAGGATGAATGAAAATGAAGATACAACCTATTAAAACTTATGAGATGAAACTAAAGCAGTTCTTAGGGGAAAATTTATAGCTATAAATGCCTACATGGAAAAAAAAAAGAAAAGAAACAATCTCAAACAATGATTTAACATTCCATTTAAGATACTGGAAAAAGAAGAACAAATGAAACCCAAAGCAAGGATAAGGGAGAAATAATAATGATTAGAACTGAAATAAATGAAATAAATAAAAGAAAAATAATAAAATCAACAAAATCTAAAATTGGTTCTTCAAGAAGATCAACAAAATTGACAAAACTTTAGTTAAACTTAAAAGAAAGACTCACTGTCATACAGAGTGAAGTAAGTCAGAAAGAGAAAAACAAATACCATATGCTAATGCATATATATGGAATCTAAAGAAAGAAAAATGGTACTGATGAACCTTGTTGCAGGGCAGGAATAAAGAGGTAGACATAGAAAATGGACTTGAGGACATGGAGTGGAAGGGCAAAGCTGGGGTGAAGTGAAAGTAGCATCGATATATATACACTACTGAGTGTAAAATAGCTGGCTGGTGGGAAGCAGCAGCATAGCACAGGGAGATCTGCTCCATGCTTTGCGATGATCTAGAGGGGTGGGATAGGGAGGGTGGGAGGAGGCTCAAGAGGGAGGGGATATGGGGACATATATATGCATATGGTTGATTCACTTTGTTGTGCAACAGAAACTAACACAGTATTGTGAAGCAGTTATACTCCAATAAAGATCTATTAAAAAAAGACTCAAATTACTAAAATCAGAAATGGAAGAGGACACATTATCAACCTTACAAAAATAAAAAGAATTATGAAATAATGCTATGAACAAGTGTGTACCAACAAGTTAGATAATTTAGATGAATAGAACATTTTCTAAAAAGACACAAGCTACTAAAACTGACTCAGAAAGAAATAGAAAATCTGAATAAACTTCTAACAAGTAAAGAGACTTAGTTAGTAATCGGAAAAACTCCCTACAAAGGAAAGCCAATGACTAGACAACATCACAGGTAATTTCTACCAAACACTTAAATAATAGTTCTAATATTTTACAAATTTTTCCAAAAATAGAAAAGAAGGTAACATTTCTTTTTTTATTGAAGTACAGTTGATTTATAATGTGTTAATTTCAGGTATTCAGTAAATTAATTTATATATATGTATATGTTATTACAAGATATTGAATATAGTTTCCTGTGCTGTACAGTAGGTCCTTGTTGTTTGTCTATTTTACATATAGTAGTGTGTATCTGTTAACCCCAAACTCCTAATTTATTCCCTCCCCTTTGGTAAGAGTAAGTTTGTTTTCTATGTTTGTGAGTCTGTTTCTGTTTTGTAAATAAGTTCATTTTTATCTTTTTTTTTTTAAGATTCCATATATAAGTGATATATTTGTCTTTCTCTGTGTGATTTATTTAACTTGGTATAATAATCTCTAGGTCCATCCATGTTGCTGCAAAATGGCATTATTTCATTTTTTTAATGGGAGATTAATATTCCATTGTATATATATACCACATCTTCGTCATCCATTCATCTGTTGATGGACATTTAGGTTGCTTCCATGTCTTGGCTATTGTAAATAGTGCTGCAATGAACACTGGGGTGCATGTATCTTTTCGAATTAGAGTTTTCTCCAGATATATGCCCAGGAGTGGGATTGTAGGATCATATAACTCTATGTTTAGATTTGTAAGGAACCTCCATACTATTCTCCACAGTGACTACACCAATTCACATTCCCACCAACAGTGTAAGAGGGTCCCCTTTTCTCCACAGCCTCTCCATCATTTATTATTTGTAGACTTTTTGATGATGGCCATTCTGACTGATGTGAGGTGATACCTCATGGTAGTTTTGATTTGCATATCTGTATGAATTAGTGATGTTGAGCATCTTTTCATGTTCCTGTTAACCATCTATATGTCTTCTTTGGATAAATGTCTATTTAGGTCTTGGGAACACTTCTTAATTCATTCAATGATGCTAATATTGCCTTGATATGAGAACCAGACAAAGACATCACAAGAAAAAAATACAGACCTATAGCTCATATAAACATAAATTCAAAATTCTTTTAAAAATACTACCAAATCATTGTAAAGGAAAAACTAACACACTATTGTAAAACAATTATACTCCAATAAAGATGTTAAAAAAAAAAATACTACCAAATCAAATTCAGCAACATAGAAAAAGGATCATACAACTTGACCAAGTGGGATTTACACACAGGAATGCAGGTTGGTTTAACATCTGAAAATCAAGAAGATCACAATGCAAGACTTCAAGGAGAGACTTCCCTGGTGGTGCAGTGGTTAAGTATCTGCTTGCCAATGCAGGGGACATGGGTTCAAGCCCTGATCCAGGAATATGCCACATGCCGTGGAGCACCTGAGTCCATGAGCCATAGCTACTGAGCCTGTGTGCCACAGCTACTGAAACCTGCGCACCTAGAGCCCATGCTCCACAACAAGAGTAGCCACCGCAATGAAAAGGCCGTGCACCATGACAAAGAGCAGCCCCCACTCACCGCAACTAGAGAAAGCCCGCGCACAGCAACAAAGACCCAACATGGCCAAAAATAAATAAATAAATACATTTATATTTAAAAAAAGAAGACTTCAAGGAACATGAAAAATCAAGGAAACATTACAGCACCAAAGGAACTCAATAATCTTTCAGTAACTGACCACAGGAAATGGAGATCTACATATTCCCTGACAAAAAAAAATTGAGAAAAAAATGTTTTAAGGAAGCTCAGAGAGCAGAGAGACAACTCCGTGAAATCAGGAAAGCATTACATGAACAAAGTGAGAGAGTAAGCAGAAAGCTAGAAATCATTAAAAAGAGCCAAACATAAATTCTGGAGCTGAAGAATACAATGAACAAAATGAAAAATGGAATACAGAGAATCAAAGCAGACTTGATCAAACAGAAGAAAGAACCTATGAATTGAAAGAAAATTCATGTAAAATTATCCAGTCAGATGAGAAAAAAAGAGTGGAGAAAGCCTACGTGAGTTCTGGGGTACCATCAAAGAAACAATATTTGCAGTTTGGGTGTCCCAGAAGGAGAAGAGAGAGAGAAGGGATCAGAAGGCTTTTTAGATAAATAATGCCTGAAAACTTCCCAAATCTGGGCAGAGATATGGGCCTCCAGCTACCTAAGGCACATAAATCCCCCTAGAGATTCAACCAAAAGAAGAATCACAGTGTCATAAAACTGTCAAAAGTCAAAGACAAATAGAGTATTTGAAAGCATCAAGAGGGAAGAAACTCCTCTCATACAAGGGAACTCCCATCAAACTATGAGTGGATTTCGCAGCAGAAACCTTGCAGGCCAGGGGAGAGTGAGACGATATATTCAAAGTGCTGAAAGAAAAAAAAAATGCCAATAGGAACACTTTGCACAGTAAAGCTGTCTTTCAGAAATGAAGGAAAATTAAAGACTTTCTCAGACAAACTGAAGCTGAGAGAGTTCATTACCACTACCCCTGCCTTACAAGAAATGCTACAGGGGTTTCTTCACACTGAAATGAAAGGACACTAATTAGTAACATGACAACATATGAAAATGCAAAGCACACTGGTAAAAGTAAGTATATAGTCAAGTTCAAAATACTCTAACATTTTGCTGATGATATGATGATATGTAAATCCCTTAACTCTAGTATAAAAGTTAAAAGACAAAAATATTAAAAATAACTATAGTTACAGTAATTTTAATGGATACACAACATTAAAATAGTAAATTTTTACATCAAAAACATAAAATGGGAGGAGGAAGTAAAAGGGTAGAGTTTTGTAACTGAAGTTAAGCAACTGAAGTTAACTTATCATCTTAAAATAGACTGTTAATCACTGTAAGAGGTTTTATGTAAGCCTCATGGTAACCACAAAGAAAAATCCCATAGTAGATAGAGAAAAGAGAAAGAGAAAGGAATCAAAGTATACGAGTAAATAAAACCATCAAATCACAAAGAAAGACAGCAAGAAAGAAAGGAACAAAGGAACTACAGAACATTCCAAAAAAGCATTAACAAGATGGCAATAGTAAGTCCTTAGCTATCAACAATTACTTTAAATGTAAATAAATTAAATTTTCCAATCCAAAGACATAGAGTCACTGAATGGATAAAATAAGAACAATATCCAACTGTGTGATGCCTACAGAAGACTCATTTCAGGTTTAAGGACTCATTTCAGGCTGACAGTGAAGGGACGAAAAAAGACATTCCGTGTAAATGGAAATCAAAAGAGAGCAGAGACAGTTACACTTATATCAGAAAAAAATAGACTTTAAGTCAAAAACTCTAGCAAGAGACAAAGGAGGTCATTATATTATGATAAAGGGGTCAATTCATCCATATAATATAACATTTGTAAATATATATGCACCCTCACTGGGGCACCTAATCATATTAAGCACATTTTAACAGATCTGAAGGGAGAAATAGATGGCAATGCAATAATAGTCAGGGACTTCAATACCCCACTTTCGACAATGGAGAAACCATCCAGACAGAAAAGTAATAGGGAAACATTGGACTTGTACTACACTTTTGACCTAATGGACATAAAAGATAAATACAGACTATTCCATCCAAAAGCAACAGAATACAGTTTCTTCTCAAGCCCACATGGAACATCTCTGGGAGAGATCATATGTTAGAGCAAACAAGACATAACAAACTTAAGAAGACTGAAATCATGCCAAGTATTTTTTTCCAAACACAATGGTATGAAACCAGAAATCAATAACAGGAAGAAAGCTAGAAATTTTACAAATATGTGTAAATTATGCACTCCTGAACAGTCAGTGGGTCAAAGAAAAGATCAAAAGGGGAAAGCAAAAATATATTCTTAAAATGAAATGGAAGCACGTCAAACAGTAACAATAGCAATTTTGATTAAGTACTTGGCAAAGGACCTAAGTAGACATTTTTGCAAAGTGGACATACAAATGGCCAGCAGGTACATGAACAGTGCTCTGCATCACTAATCAGGAAAATGCGAATCAAAACCACAACGAGATATCACTTCACATTAGTTAGCTTTTATCAGAAGGAGAAGAGCTAACAAGTCCTGGTAAGGATGTGGAGAAAAGGGAGCCCTTGTACACTGTTGGTGGGAATGTAAATTGGTGCAGCCATTATGGAAAACAATATGCAGGTTCCTCAAATAATTAAAAATGGAACTATATGACCCCACTATCCCACTTCTTGGTATATAGTCGAAGAAAATGAAATCAGTATCTCGAAGAGATGTCTACACTCCCGTGATCACTGCAGCTTTATTCACAGTAACCAAGATGTAAACAGCCTGTTTATCAGTGTATAAATAAATAAAATACGGTATATATACACAAGGGAATATTATTTAGCCATAAAATAAAAAGAAATCTTGCTATTTATGGCAACATAGATGAACCTGGAGGGCATTATGCTAAGTGAAATAAGCCAGACAGAAAAAGACAAATACTATATGGTATCACTTATATATGGAATCAAAAAAAAATTAAATTTATAGACACAGAGTAGAATGGTGTTTGCCAGGGGCTGAGGGTAGGGGAAACAGGGTTGGACAAAGGGTACAGACTTACTGTTATAAGATGAATAAGTTATGAGGATCAAATGTATAGTATGGTGACTATGTGAGTAGATCTTACAGACCGTTAAAAAAAAAAAAGTAATTATGGGAGGTGATGGATGTGTTGATTGTGGTAATGATTTCACAATATATACATATATCAGATCATCACATTGTATAATTTAAATATATATAATTTTATACCTCAATTATATCCCAATAAATCTAGTGGGAAAATCTACCAAATATTGCTGAAAGAACTTAAGGAGACCTAAATAAACGGATAGAAATCCCTTGTTCACATATTACAAGACTTAATATTAAGATGGCAATATTCCACAAATTGATCTACTGATTCAAAACAATCCTATTAAATTGTCATTTGAGATTTTTTATAGAAATTGACAAGTTGATCCTAAAAGTATTGAAGAAATGCGAGGGACCCAGAATAGCCAAGATAATCTTGAAAAAGAACGAAGTTGGAGGACTTACACACCTGACAACTTCAGACCATATTATACAGCTGCTTTAATCAAGAGAATATGGTGATGCAGACATAGAGAATAGACCTGTGGTTGCAAAGGGGTAAGGGGAATGTGGGAGGGACAGAGTGGGAGTTTGGGTTTAGCAGATGCAAACTATTATGTATATAATGGATAAACAACAGGGTCCTACTGTATGGCACAAGCAAATATATTCAGTATCCTGTGATAAACCATAATGGAAAAGAATATAAAAAAGAATGTATATGTATGTATAACTGAATCACTTTGCTGTACAGGAGAAATTAACACAACATTGCAAATCAACTATACTCCAATTTTTAAAAAAAGTGTGGTGATGGCATGAGGATAGATTTATAGATCAGTGAAATAGAACTGAGAGTCCATATATAAACCCTCACCTTTAAGTTTGGTTGGTTACGAAGACCATTCAACAGGGAAAGAATTATCTTTCAACAAATGGTGCTGGGACAACCAGATATCCACATGCAAATGAAGTGAAATTGGTCTCCTTCCTGACATATGTACAAAAAAGTTAACTCCAGGTGGATCGTAGAAGTAAATGTAAGAGCTAAAACTAAAAAACTCTTAGAAAAAACATAGGAGTATATCTTCATGACATTGGGTTAGGGAAAGTCTTCTATTTTTATTTTTTTAATTTTTTTATACACCATTCTTATTAGTCATCAGTTTTATACACATCAGTGTATACATGTCAATCCCAATCGTCCAGTGCATCACACCCCCACACCCCCCCCGCCACGTTCCCCCCTTGGTGTCCATACATTAATTCTCTATGTCTGTGTCTCAATTTCTGCCCTGCAAACCAGTTCATCTGTACTATTATCTAGGTTCCACATATATGCGTTAATATACGATATTTGTTTTCCTCTTTCTGATTTACTTCACTCTGTATGACAGTCTCTAGATGCATCCACGTCTCAAACAATGACTCAATTTTGTTCCTTTTTATGGCTAATATTCCATTGTGTATATGTACCACATCTTCTTTATCCATTCGTCTGTCAATGGACATTTAGGTTGCTTCCATGTCCTGGCTATTGTAAAGAGTGCTGCAATGAACACTGTGGTACATGACGCTTTTTGAATTATGGTTTTCTCAGGGTATATGCCCAGTAGTGGGATTGTTGGACCATATGGTAATTCTATTTTTAGTTTTTTAAGGAAACTCCATACAGGTCTCCATAGTGGCTGTATCAATTTACATTCCCACCAACGGTGCAAGAGGGTTCCTTTTTCTCCACACCCTCTCCAACATTTGTTGTTTGTAGATTTTCTGCTGATGCCCATTCTAACTGGTGTGAGGTGATGCCTCATTGTAGTTTTGATTTGCATTTCTCTAATAATTGGTGATGTTGAGCAGCTTTTCATGTGCTTCCTGGCCATCTGTATGTCTTCTTTGGAGAAATGTCTATTTAGGTCTTCTGCCCATTTTTGGATTAGGTTGTTTGCTTTTTTAATATTGAGCTGCATGAGCTATTTATATATTTTGGAGATTAATCCTTTGTCTGTTGATTCATTTGCAAATATTTTCTCCCATTCTGAGGGTTGTCTTTTCATCTTGTTTATGGTTTCCTTTGCTTTGCCAAAGCTTTGAAGTTTCATTAGGTCCCATTTGTTTGTTTTTGTTTTTATTTCTGTTACTCTAGGAGGTGGGTCAAAGAAGATCTTGCTGTGATTTATGTCAAAGAGTGTTCTTCCTATGTTTTCCTCTAAGAGTTTTTTAGTGTCGGGTCTTACATTTAGGTCTCTAATCCACTTTGAGTTTATTTTTGTGTATGGTGTTAGGGAGTGTTCTAATTTCATTCTTTTACATGGAGCTGTCCAGTTTTCCCAGCACCACTTATTGAAGAGACTGTCTTTTCTCCATTGTATATACTTGCCTCCTTTGTCATAGATTAGTTGACCACAGGTGTTTGGGTTTATCTCTGGGCTTTCTATCCTGTTCCATTGATCTATATTTCTGTTTTTGTGCCAGCACCATATTGTCTTGATACTGTAGCTTTCTAGTATACTCTAAAGTCAGGGAGTCTGATTCCTCCCACTCCATTTTTTTTTTTTTCCCTCAAGACTGATTTGGCTATTCGGGGTCTTTTGTGTCTCCATACAAATTTTAAGATTTTTTTGTTCTACTTCCATAAAAAATACCATTGGTAATTTGTTAGGGATTGCATTGAATCTGTAGATTGCTTTGGGTAGTATAGTCACTTTCACAATATTGATTCTTCCAATCCAAGAACATGGTATATCTCTCCATCTGTTGGTATCATCTTTAATTTCTTTCATCAGTGTCTTATAGTTTTCTGAGTACAGGTCTTTTACTTCCTTAGGTAGGTTGATTCCTAGATATTTTATTCTTTTTGCTGCAATGGCAAATGGGAGTGTTTCCTTAGTTTCTCTTTCAGATTTTTCATCATTAGTATATAGGAATGCAAGAGATTTCTGTGCATTAATTTTGTATCCTGCAACTTTACCAAATTCATTGATTAGGTCTAGTAGTTTTCTGGTGGCATCTTTAGGATTCTCTATGTATAGTATCATGTCATCTGCAAAGAGTGACAGTTTTACTTCTTCTTTTCCAATTTGTATTCCTTTTATTTCTTTTTCTTCTCTGATTGTCATGGCTAGGACTTCCAAAACTATGTTGAGTAATAGTGGTGAGAGTGGACATCCTTGTCTTGGTTCCTGATCTTAGAGGAAATGCTTTCAGTTTTTCACCATTGAGGATGATGTTTGCTGTGGGTCTATTGTATATGGCCTTTATTATGTTGAGGTAGGTTCCCTCTATGCCCACTTTCTGGAGAGTTTTTGTCATAAATCGGTGTTGAATTTTGTCAAAAGATTTTTCCGCATCTATTGAGATGATCATATGGTTTTATTCTTCAACTTGTTAATATGGTGTATCACATTGATTGATTTGCATATATTGAAGAATCCTTGCATCCCTGGGATAAATCCCACTTGCTTATGGTGTATGATCCTTTTAATGTGTTGTTGGATTCTGTTTGCTAGTATTTTGTTGAGGATTTTAGCATCTATATTCATCAGTGATATGGTTCTGTAATTTTCTTTTTTTGTAGTATCTTTGTCTGGTTTTACTATCAGGGTGATGGTGGCCTCATAGAATGAGTTTGGGAGTGTTCCTTCCTCCGCAATTTTTTGCACGAGTTTGAGAAGGATGGGTGTTAGCTCTTCTCTAAGTGTTTGATAGAATTCACCTGTGAAACCATCTGGTCCTGGACTTTTGTTTGTTGGAAGATTTTTGATCACAGTTTCAATTTCATTACTTGTGATTGGTCTGTTCATATTTTCTGTTTCTTCCTGGTTCAGTCTTGGAAGGTTATACCTTTCTAAGAATGTGTCCATTTCTTCCAGGTTGTCCATTTTATTGGCATAGAGTTGCTTGTAGTAGTCTCTTAGGGTGCTTTGTATTTCTGCAGTGTCTGTTGTAGCTACTCCTTTTTCATTTCTAATTTTATTGATTTGAGTCCTCTCCCTCTTTTTCTTGATGAGTTTGGCTACTGGTTTATCAATTTTGCTTATCTTCTCAAAGAACGACTTTTAGTTTTATTGATCTTTGCTACTGTTTTCATTGTTTCTACTTCATTTATTTTTGCTCTGATCTTTATGATTTTTTTCCTTCTGCTAACTTTGGGTTTTGTTTGTTCTTCTTTCTCTAATTCCTTTAGGTGTAAGGTTAGATTGTTTATTGGAGATTTTTCTTGTTTCTTGAGGTAGGCTTGTATAGCTATAAACTTCCCTCTTAGAACTGCTTTTGCTGCATCCCATAGGTTTTGGATCATCGTATTTTCATTGTCATTTGTGTCTAGGTATTTTTTGATTTCCTCTTTGATTTCTTCAGTGATGTCTTGGTTATTTAGTAACGTATTGTTTAGCCTCCATGTGTTAGTGTTTTTTACGTTTTTTTCCCTGTAATTCCTTTCTAATCTCATAGTGTTATGGTCAGAAAAGATGCTTGATATGATTTCAATTTTCTTAAATGTACTGAGGCTTGATTTGTGACCCAAAATGTGATCTATCCTGGAGAATGTTCCATGGGCACTTGAGAAGAGAGTGTAATCTGCTGTTTTGGGATGGAATGTCCTATACATATCAGTTAAATCTCTCTGATCTATTGTATCATTTAAAGCTTATGTTTCCTTATTTATTTTCATTTTGGATGAACTGTCCATTGGTTTAAGTGAGGTGTTACAGTCCCCCACTATTTTTGTGTTACTGTCAATTTCCTCTTTCATAGCTGTTAGCAGTTGCCTTATGTATTGAGGTGCTCCTGTGATGGGTGCATATATATTTATAAATGTTATATCTTCTTCTTGGATTAATCCTTTGATCGTCATGTAGAGTCCTTCCTTGTCTCTTGTAGCATTCTTTATTTTAAAGTCTATTTTATCTGATATGAGTATTGCTACTCCAGCTTTCTTTTGATTTCTGTTTGCATAGAATATCTTTTTCCATCCTCTCACTTTCAGTTTATATGTGTCCCTAGGTCTGAAGTGGGTCTCTTGTAGACCTCAGATATATGGGTCTTAATTTTGTATCCATTCAGCAAGCCTGTGTCTTTTGGTTGGAGCATTTAATCCATTCATGTTTAAGGTAATTATCAATACGTATGTTCCTATGACCATTTTCTTAATTTTTATTGGTTTGTTTTTGTAGGTCCTTTTCTTGTGTTTCCCACTTAGAGAAGTTCCTTTATCATTTGTTGTAGAGTTGGTTGGTGGTGCTGAATTCTCGTAGCTTTTGCTTGTCTGTAAAGCTTTTGATTTCTCCATTGAATCTGAATGAGATCCTTGCCGGGTAGAGTAGTCTTGGTTGTAGGTTCTTCCCTTTCATCACTTTAAGTATATCATGCCACTCCCTTCTGGCTTGTAGAGTTTCTACTGAGAAATCAGCTGTTAACCTTATGGAAATTCCCTTGTATGTTATTTGTCGTTTTTCCCTTGCTGCTTTCAATAATTTTTCTTTGTCTTTAATTTTCGCCAGTTTGATTACTGTGTGTCTTCACATGTTTCTCCTTGGGTTTATCCTGTATGGGACTCTCTGTACTTCCTGGACTTGGGTGGCTCTTTCCTTTCCCGTGTTAGGGAAGTTTTTGTTGCTTTTTTTTTTTTTTTTTGTGGTACGCGGGCCTCTCACTGTTGTGGCCTCTCCCGTTGCGGAGCACAGGCTCCGCGGCCATGGCTCACGGGCCCAGCAGCTCCGCGGCATGTGGGATCCTCCCGGACCGGGGCACGAACCCGTGTCCCCTGCATCGGCAGGCGGACTCCCAAACACTGCGCCACCAGGGAAGCCCGTTAGGGAAGTTTTTGACTAAAATCTCTTCAAATATTTTCTCGGGTCCTTTCTCTCTTCTCCTTCTGGGACCCCTATAATGCAAATGTTGTTGCGTTTAATGTTGTCCCAGATGTCTCTTAGGCTGTCTTCATTTCTTTTCATTCTTTTTTCTTTATTCTGTTCCACAGCAGTGAATTCCACCATTCTGTCTTCCAGGTCACTTATCCATTCTTCTGCCTCAGTTATTCTGCTTTTGATTCCTTCTAGTGTAGTTTTCATTTCAATTTTTGTATTGTTCATCTCTGTTTGTTTGTTCTTTAATTCTTCTAGGTCTTTGTTAAACATTTCTTGCATCTTCTTGATCTTTGCCTCCATTCTTTTTCCGAGGTCCTGGATCATTTTCACTATCATTATTCTGAATTCTTTTTCTGGAAGGTTGCCTATCTCCACTTCATTTAGTTATTTTTCTGTGGTTTTGTCTTGTTCCTTCATCTGGTATATAGCTCTCTGCCTTTTCATGTGGTTTTTGTTCCACAGGCTGCAGGATTATAGCTCTTCTTGCTTCTGCTGTCTGCCCTCTCAGGGAAAGTCTTTTAGATATGACACCAGAAGTACAAGCAATAACAAAAATGTATATTAATTAAATTTCATGAAAACTAAAACCTTTTATGCTTCAAAGAACACTATCAAGAAAATGAAAAGATAACTCCCAGAATGGGAGAAAACATGTATAAACCATATATCTGATAACAGATTTATATCTAGAATATGCAAGGAACTCTTACAACTCAATAACAAGAAGACAAACCTACTTTTTAAATGGGCAAAGTATCCGAATTGACATTTCTCCAAAGAACATATATCAATACAGATAGTCAATAAGCCTTTGAAAAGATGCTCAATATCATTAGCTCTTAGGAAAATGAAAACTGCAACCACAGTGAGATAATACTTGACCCCCACTAGGATGACTATAATCAAAAAAGGCAAGTAATGACAAGCATTGGTGAGGATTTGGAGAAATTGGAGTCCTTGTACATTGCTGCTGGGAATGTTAAATGGTGCAGGTGCTGTGGAAAACAGTTTGACAACTGCTCAAAATGTTAAGTAGAAGGTTACCATGTGAATCAGCAGTTGCATGGCTAGGTAAATATCCAAAGAAAAGAATACATATGTCCACACCAAAACTTGCAAATGAATGTTCATAGCATTATGCATACTAGCCAAAAAGTGTTTTCACACCTTGAACATTATTTGGACAGTTTGAGCATTGTTCCCAAATATCTAACAACTGGTAAATGATAAGTATGGTACATTTGTTTATAATAATGTCAACATTATAATAGTACATTATTTGACAGTAAAAATCAATAAATGGTACATTATTTGATAATAAAAATGAATGAAGTACTAATACATGGTATAACATGAATGAATCTTATAAATATTATGCTTCATGAAAAAAAGCCGGTTAAAAGAGACCATATATTGTATGATTCCATTTATATGAAACATCAAGAATACGCAAATCTATAGAGACAGAAAGTAGGTTAGTGGTTGACCAGGGCTGGAACTGGTAGTGGGGGAAATAGGGAAGGTCTGCTAATGGGTACGGATTTCTTTGGGGAGGTGATGGAAATGTTCTAAAATTGCTTTAATTTGGTAATGGTTGCATAACTCTATGAACATACTAAAAAAACATTTAATTGTGTACTTTAAATGGATCAACTATTTAGTATGTAAATCATATGTCAAAACTGTTAAAACTCATAACAAAAATTTTTTAATTAAAAAGAAACACCATTGTGGAGGTGGGATGAATTGGGAGATTGGGATTGACAGATATACACTATTGATACTATGTATAAAATAGATAACTAATGAGAACCTGCTGTATAGCACAGGGAACTCTACTTAGTGCTCTGTGGTGACCTAAATGGGAAGGAAATCCAAAAAAAGAGGGGCTATATGTATACGTATAGCTGATTCACTTTGCTGTACAGCAGAAACTAACACAACATTGTAAAGCAACTATACTCCAATTTTAAAAAAAAAAGGAACACCATTGGACAAGTAAGTTTCAAACATAGTAATGACCATAAATAAGGGAGTCCTGGGAGAGCTTTGTGGAAGTGTTAAACTTTCAATCTCACAGATTAAAGAACTTGATATGAACCTAGGTGGATCTGGAAGGACAGAAGACATTCCATATGGAGAACAGTAATACATGTTCAAAACCCGGTACTTCCAGTCCCTCCTTTTTCTAACTCATCCTTTATACTGTCACTGGAGAGGTCTTTCTAAAGGCAAACTTCTGAGCAGTTCATTCTCTGCTCAGTGCCCTAAAGGTACCTCATTACCTGCAGAATAAGGTAATTACCCTTTAGTGTAATATTGACAGCCCATCCTCTCACTTGCCTCAAAGCACTCTTTGTATCCCATTCTCCTGCAATAGCAATCAGTTTATGGTTCCCTAAACCTGTCATATTTTTTCTTTATTTCTATTTTCTGACTATTCAACACTCTGCTCAGAGGACTTTCCACACACATTTTCTTTGCCTGCCTGGTAAACTGATTCATTCTCTTATACTTGGCTTAACATCACCTTCTTCTTGAAACGTGTTGGCCTCAGATAGCATGTACTGCTCCATCCTCTTCACTACCCATGTGAGTTATGACCCCTCATGGATGATAATTGTTTATATGGTTGACTTCCACATCAGACGATAGTCCTTTCTTCTTTGTATCTTCGGTGTCAAGGAAAGCACCTATTGAAAGACTACATGGATGGTTGGATGGATAAACTACAAGCTAATTAAAAGCTCTCAGTCATCTACTTCAATCTTGGTGTAGTTTGAAATACCTAAACAATCAATCCGATGCCTTCCTAGCTAATAGGAATTTTAGAAGAAGTTTTTAAGTTTTCAGAAAAAAAAATTTAGAAATTATATCACAGCCCTTTTAATGCAAACTGGTGTTTCTCTTACTCTTTCCTAAGGAAAAAAATTAGTTACTCTGTGTGGAAAAAGAAGTTGAAAAATAATAATAGACTTTTCATGATATAGATTCAGTATTGGGATATACATTGCCTCAAACAATGGAATTTAGCTTGGTACTTCAGTAAGTTGGTGTTATGAGACATTTTGAAATTGAAACAAAGCTTATCAGATTCACATAAAGAAAAAATATATAATTATATTAAAATTAATTAAAATTATATTTTAATTAATTAAAATATAATTATGTATAATTACATGTAAATGCTAGTTTGGGAGTTGTGACTGAAATATGTTTTCAAAGAGTTGTCTAATACATGTTCTGTATGGCCAGTTTGACAAATAGATGTTATCACAGGCAGTTCATCATAACTTATTTTTTTAGTCTTTGGACAGAATCAAAAAATGTACTTATTGGATCACAAGTTGTACCTTATATGAAAAGTACAGAGTTTCTAGTTATTTGAGCATGAAATATTATTTATTATAATTGTCAGTAACTTTGCTGAACTTGATTTCCTACTAAAACATGTTATAAATTCTTTCATGTGTATAATCTCATTATAAATTGACTTTTGGTTAAGAAAAAAAGACACATAATGGTCCCATTTTATGATAAAATCTTTATTGAGAAAAATGTGTTCACGCTCAAGAAAACTGCAACAATATATTGTCAATACAAATATTGCACAATTTTTGTTTCCGGTGTTCCTTTCGTATTCCTAAAAGTTTGTGGCTTAAAGACAGACCACATAATGCTAGATTCTTTATAATTAAGAATTAGAGAAGTATTCTGCTTTGTCTCTTGAGAGCATTTTTAGAGCCCAGTGCAGTTACCACTGAGTTAAAGGCCCATCTGGGACCTGTCTGTCTTTTCTAAGCCCAACTCTGCTTATTATTAAACTTCACCTAGTGGGCTAGGAAGTGGGCCACGTTTAATGCAATTTCCAGGGCATGGAATTTGGGCTGGGCTTAGCTATTACCACAAGCAAAAATAAATTTCTTGGTGCAGAAATAATTTTTCTATCTTAGAATTTTCGCAGCCCTTCGTATTTTTCTTATGGATCTTATCACTTTCCACCTTGCTTTATGGTTACTTACCTGCAATATTTACTCCCCCTATTATACTGTAAGTAAGAAACTGACCTTACTCATCTTTTTATAACCCATACCACTTTTTACAGAGATTTAGCATATAGGAGTTAACTAATCGATGTCATTCGAATGTCAAATTGTTCAAGTAATTTCTCTAACTTCAAGTATAGAATTGTGACAATGCCAAAACTGTGTTTAGAGAAAATTTTAGCTTCACCATGATTATAAACATCAGTAACGTCATAATGAAACATGTCCTGTAGATCAACTTATATGTGGATATCATTGTCTTCCTCTAGTCCATTTTCTTGAATAGTCAGCAGCTCACTGAAGTACTTCTTGTAAGAGGGCTCCTTGATGTTTCAGCGCCCTCCAGAGGTCTCCAGAATATTCTGACACTTGTCCTTGGAGAACATGCAGAGACCCACAATTTTGCGTTGGATGCACAAAGGTTGCTGGGGCCTGCCACACCGGGCAGGCTCCCAAGAGGGATACAAGATGACCTTCTAAATGTGGAAAGAAAATATTAGGCCTTACACTTTACATATATTGCCTAAAAATGTTAAAGAAATTATACTTTATTATCAATATTTAATACACAGATAGCCAAAATATGGTACTCAGTACATCCTGAGGAAAGAAGGGAAGAAGTAGATGCTGGTGCTTTCCTTTCTTTGCTTGTTGCTTCAGTTTTTCAGAGTGTCCCAATCCTAACCTTAATCATAACCGTTACCAGGCGTAGCAGATACTGCAGATACCACACCCCATACTTGCCCGGGCCCACCTGAGTTCACCTAAGGCGCGGGGAGCAGTTGGCAGCAAGCTAAAAGCTTCCCACCTCTAGCACCAACATCTCCCTTCTTCCTCCTGATTCTCCAGCCCCGTGGGAATTTGCCCTGCCAGCCACCGTTGCCACCCAGAAGTGAAGGGTATGTAAAGCCGCCAGCGACATCCTTCAACCAACGGGGGATGGAAGTTGCTGGCTAAGTGCCCTTGCCGTGCCCTCATCCAGGAACGAGGACTCTGAGGTATGTCTCACGTGGCTTCTCAAAAGGTCACTACTGGGGTTGAGCCCGGAGCAGTAACGTGCCGTCTGTCACACTGTGTATCTCACTGTGCTACTCTGTCCCTGTGCTTCCGAGAGCCAGCTAGCTCCCCAGAAAACGGGTTGCACTCAGTCCTTCCCTCAGGGGCTGCTATTGAGGGAACCCAAGAAGTCAGGTGAAGTGAATGTATGCGCTATGTGATCTAGTTAACTAATGCTGATTTAAGGGATACATGTTTTGAAAAGATTTCTGCAAAGAAACTTCATAATGAAGATAATGCCAACCTGTAAGAGCCAGTGAACAGGAAACTGACGTTCCTGGGGCTTCCCTGGTGGCGCAGTGGTTGAGAGAGTCCGCCTGCCGATGCGGGGGACGCGGGTTCGCGCCCCGGTCCAGGAGGATCCCACGTGCCGCGGAGCGGCCGGGCCCGTGAGCCGTGGCCGCTGAGCCTGCACGTCCGGAGCCTGTGCTCCGCAACGGGAGAGGCCGCAACGGTGAGAGGCCCGCGTACCGCAAAACAAACAAACAAACAAAAAGTAATGGCAATCTAATCAGATCTAACAAGAAGTGGACAAAAAAAAAAAATCAAAATTGTCTAGAACTATTTTAAATAGGCATTTGCATCCATGATAATGATAAACCTCACCCTACCTGTATACTGTGCCCTGAGATTCTAAATGATAATATGATACATCGCACTTGACATTTAACTATTTTGTCTGTTTA
This sequence comes from Kogia breviceps, assembly GCF_026419965.1. Classification (NCBI taxonomy): domain Eukaryota; kingdom Metazoa; phylum Chordata; class Mammalia; order Artiodactyla; family Physeteridae; genus Kogia; species Kogia breviceps. Next base: position 1,690,836 of record NC_081322.1, read on the forward strand.
ATCAGTAAACAGACAGTAAGCAGCTAGGGCATTTATGTTTCTATTTTTGTGTTTCATAGCATACTTAATATATTAGCAAAGTGGTACATGTACACATTTATATATTTCTAAATAACTTACAGTCAATCTGTCCAGGCAGCACATTCGTAAATGGAGGTACTTGCTCAGATTTCTTTACTGAAGAGAGTCCACGTTCAAAAACGTGTCAAGACCACTGTGTAAAGGATACTAAACGTTGTAACTGTATTACTATCAGAGGCCACCATGTTGAAGCCTAATTTTACAAAGGAGAAAAGTGAGCTCCAGAGAGTTGAAGGTGCTTTTCCAGGGTCACGTTTCCAGTTGATTGTAGAATCGAGTTATAACGCAGGTCTTCTTATACTCAGTTCAAAAACCCTTCCTCTCTCCCACGGAGACTAAGAAATCTGAAGTGAGGGCTTCCCTGGTGGCGCAGTGGTTGGGAGTCCGCCTGCCGATGCAGGAGACACGGGTTCGTGCCCCGGTCCGGGAAGATCCCACATGCCGTGGAGCAACTGAGCCCGTGAACCATGGCCGCTGGGCCTGCGCGTCCGGAGCCTGTGCTCCACAACGGGAGAGGCCACAACAGTGAGAGGCCCGCATACCGCAAAAAAAAAAAAAAAAAAAAATGTGGGCATGAAAGAGAAAAATGTTTAAAAAAAAAAAAACCTTCCCCCCAACCCCATACTTCAGTTTGTATGTTTAGATAATCTATGTTTTAAATGACAGAGGAAATGCAGAGGGAGGAACAGGCTTTAAATGAAAGATAATAAAATTGATTTGGATGTTTCTAGTGCCTATATGTCGAGATGAACCTGGAGCTCAGGAGGAAGGGACAGTGGAATTTGAGTTGAGGTGATTGTTGAGGACATAGGAGTCATTGAGATCAGCCAGGGGAGACATTTAAAGGGAAACGGAAAGTCGGATAAGCCCAACATTTAAGAGAGAATGGGAGGACGAATCAGGAAGTCAGAAAGGATATTTAGAAATGTGGAAGCAACAACAGGGTGTACTACCATGGAAATGAAGGATGTAGGAAGGTCCAAAGGTCCAACAGTGGCAGCTGCTGTGGGAAGATTAAGTAGAGTGAAGATTGAAAATAAACCCATGGATATGATGATTAGGCTATAATTGGCAGCAGTGAGTTGGTAGAGACAGTACACATTGTGCATTGTAGCAATGATTTAGACAGCATCTCCGGGAGGAAACTAGAGTTTCTGTGTTGCCTCTCACTCACTGTCTGATTTGCTGAGCAGCATAAAAATACTCTCTAAGCCTCGGTGTTCTCATCTGTGTAAATAGGGCTGCTGGTGATATCACCTCATCGGATGCTTGGAAGATTTAAATGAGATGATACGTGTAAGGTGCACAGTACCTGGCACACACATCATTCATTCAATGAATATTAACTATTATTAATGATATTATTACAATCAGTTAAGGAGAAAATGGGAAGTTAGGACATGGAGGCTTCTCAAGAAGTCTTCCTGAAAGAAAAGGAGAGATGTGAAACATTCACTTGAGTAGGAAATAGTGCCCACGAAGGGATGTTTAAAAATTTTAGGATGGAGAGAGGCTTGCTCGTGTTTTTAGGCAGAGCAGAACGAACCAGTAACTAAATAAAAATACTGTTATAAGAAACGGAGAGTTCTTTCTTTAGAAAAAATTTTCTCATAACGGATCAATTTCACAAAGAGATAATATGACAAGTTCAATAAATCAAAAACAGAAAGCAGTATTTGAGTTGAAACATCTGTGCGTGAACCTAATTTATGAAACCACCTGCAATCTATTGGCTCTTCTCAAGCCGAGTAAGTATTTCTTCCGTGGAGCACTTCCGGTTTTTTCAGTTTGCAGTTCTTTACTGCTCCTGAAATGAATGTGAATTCTTGAAAGTAGTGGCTAAGAATCTGGGCAGGTCTACCTAGATCACCTTCTTCCAACAGTTTTTCTAGTCTTGTGAGACTTGAAAAGATGAGAGAGAGAGAGAGAGAGAGAGAGAGAGACACCTACCCATCTCAGCAAACCAGACAGTCAATCCCCAAGCAGATCTCAGGCTTGGGAACTAGCATCAGTAGGTAAGACCCATTGGAAAGTAGTGACTACTTTTTTACCCATAAATATTCATCATCAAAGAAGTCAAATAGCCTCTGGCAATAGATGGAGATCAGTGGACCCACAGTGATCAAAGAAACGGTGAAAAGGGAAAACAGAGGACAGTACAGAATACTTTCATAGCATTACATAGCTCGGTTCAAAAAATAGGCACTTGCAACATTACATGTTAAAGAATGTGTTGAACCATTTTGACTGCCAGAGCCATCAACTTGTCATGCTCAAAGTTTAGAAAAGCTTAACAGCTACCTGTTCGTGACAGTTGACTGCAAGCAAGTGAAGAAGATCCTTGTAGACCAGTTCTCTAGACCCCTGCAATCCCAGTAATTCAATTACTCTTTGCAAAAGAGCTCTGGTCTCCCGGTCAGTGGAAAGAGAAATGGGGGATGTGGATCTGGCCTGACTTTTCTCTCTCACGATGGCAACAAGAGCACAAAGCTGGCTTCAGTGAAAGCTTCTTGGTTGAATTTTCCCTTTCTTCTTGGCCATCTAGAGTTAGCAGAAAAAGAGTCTAATGGACCAATTCGGACGAAGTTGCTGATGACTGATAATGGTTTGTTATGATATCCCTTCCGGCTATTTACATTTGAGCAAGAGAGCATTAACTGTCAAGGTAGGAATTTTAAGTACTTTGGAATGCTGTACGGGAGACGTGTGAAGACTTGGGACTTCCTAGCGCTTTACCAATTATATCCTATGCCTACTCTCAGCTCTGACAATTCTTGGCGGGCGACAAGGCTGAGGATGCTAAGAATAACAGCCATGTGACCAGAGTCCTGATCCTAAACCCTTTCTAGAAAGAGAAGTCTTCATGACCTAGGAAATCAAGGTGAAATTACCTCCTTCCTTTGTGTGGCTCTCATCGTGGATTATCTGTGACAACTAAATGTATCTTGTACTGATTTTTTTTTTTTTTTGGCTGCATTGGGTCTTCATTGCTGCACGCGGGCTTTCTGTAGTTGCAGCGAGCGGGGGCTACTCTTGCTTGCGGTGCACGGGCTTCTCATTGCGGTGGCTTCTCTTGTTGTGGAGCACAGGCTCTAGGCGCGCGCGGGCTTCAGTAGTTGTGGCACGTGGGCTCAGTAGTCGTGCCTTGCAGGTTCTAGAGTGCAGGCTCAGTAGTTGTGGTGCAGTGGCTTAGTTGCTCCGTGGCAAGTGGGATCTTCCCAGACCAGGGCTCGAACCCATGTCCCCTGCATTGGCAGGCGGATTCTTAACCACTGAGCCACCAGAGGAGTCCTCTTGTACTAATTTTTTTAAAGTGCGTTGGTTAAAAAACGTATCCCAAGACTTCCCTGGTGGTGCAGTGGCTAAGGATCCGCCTGCCGATGCAGGGGACACGGGTTTGATCCCTGTTCCGGGAAGATCCCACATGCCACAGAGCAACTAAGCCCACGTACCACAACTACTGAAGCCCACGCACTCTAGGGCGCGTGAGCCACAACTGCTGAGCCTGCGTGCTGCAACTACTGAAGCCTGCGCGCCTAGAGCCCGTGCTCCACCACAAGAGAAACCACCGCAATGAGAAGCCCGCACGCCGCAAGGAAGAGTAGCCCCCACTCGCCGCAACTAGAGAAAGCCCGCGCGCAGCAACGAAGACCCAACGCAGCCAAAGGAAAAAACAAAAAAGGTAATATCCCCAACCATTATTCTAATCTGAGAAAAGCAGAAAGAGAAAGAACCAGGTTCATAGAGACCCTACACTGTAAAAGTAAATCCTCAGACTACCTTCAGGAAATAAAGAATTTTCATTGATGAAAAATTTAGCAATAAAAGCACTGAGTAGATAGTTATTAGTCAGGTAGTAATGTTTGTGGAAAAGACAGTATGCTAACTGTTGTGAGCAAATATAAAGGAGGAGACAGTATGAAACTTCTAAATACATAACAACAAACGTGAGAAACAGATATTACCCAGTGCAACTGTGTGTGTGTGTGTGTGTGAGTGTGTGTGTATGTGTGTGTTGTTGAGGATAGAGTATGGATGAAGGTAATATAAAGTTAACACAACAATAGCAAAAGCAATAGCAATTCCTGTCTTTATGTAGGGTGATTGCTTTCACAAAGTTTTTTTAAAATTTGATTCTCGTATCTACCCTAAGAACTTAGTATTAAAATGCTAAAAACTCAAACAACAAGATCCTACTGTATAGGACAGGGAACTGTATCAAAATCCTGTGATAAACCATAATGGAAAAGAATATAAATAAGAATGTATATAAGGGGTGGGGTGAATTGGGAGATTGGGATTGACACATATACACTATTGATACTATGTATAAAATAGATAAGTAATGAGAACCTACTGTGTAGCACAGGGAACTCTACTCAGTGCTCTGTGGTGACCTAACTGGGAAGGAAATCCAAAAAAGAGGGGATATGTGTATACGTATAGCTGATTCACTTTGCGGTACAGTAGAAACTAACACAACATTGTAAAGCAAATATACTCCAATAAAATATTTTTAAAAAGAATATATGTATACACACATATATATAACTGAATCACTTTGCTGTACAGCAGAAATTAACACAACATTGTAAATCAACTATACTCCAATTAAAAAAAAAAAGAAAAACATACTGAAATCTCAGGTGCAGCCGAGATCCAGAGAAGAGAAGGGAGGCTTGTCTAAAAGGTCACACAGCAGGTGGACAGTTAGGGAGAGGGATGGGGGAGAAGTGAGGACAGAGCCCTGCCATTTGGCATCATTATTGGCTTAAGCACAATTTTATTATACTCTGTTTGTGGAAACTTAAGTTTACTCAAGTCATAATAATTTCTTGTTCATGTACAAAACATCTTATTTCAATTTAAGCATCCATCGCTCCTGTGTATTTAGCTCAGAATAGTCTCACATTTGTGTGAAATTATATATATATATGTAGTTATTCTGTTTGCCTTGTTTTTTTTTTTTTTTTTTTTTTTTGCGGTATGCGGGCCTCTCACTGTTGTGGCCTCTCCCGCTGCGGAGCACAGGCTCCGGACGCGCAGGCCCAGCGGCCATGGCTCACGGGCTTAGTTGCTCCGCGGCATGTGGGATCCTCCCGGACCAGGGCACGAACCCGTGTCTCCTGCATCGGCAGGCGGACTCTCAACCACTGCGCCACCAGGGAAGCCCTGCCTTGTTTTTAATGGCAAAGTTGTTTGAAAATGTTCATCAGTAGAGAACTGAGTAAAGTACGGTCCAGGGAACTCCCTGGTGATCCAGTGGTTAGGACTTGGCGCTTTCACTGCCACGGCCCGGGTTCCGTCCCTGGTCTGAGAACTCAGATCTTGCAAACCATGTGGTGCGGCCAAATTAGTTAATTATTAATTTAAAAGAAAAATAAATTATGGTCCAGCCATACAATGGAATACGAATGCAGCTGTCACATAGAATGTTGATTTGGAAAGGTTTAGGACTGCTGAGAAAAGTGCTACAAACTGTGTGATTTGAAACGATGGAAATTGATTATCTCACAGTTCTGGATGCTAGAAGTCCAAAATCACGGTGTCGGCATGGCCCTGCCCCCTCTGAAACTTACAGGAGAGGATCGTTCCTTGTCTGTTCTTAGCTTCTGATGACTTGTAGCAAAAGCCCCGGCGTTCCTTGGCTTACGGCTGCATCACTCTTGTATCTGCCTCCGATGTCGGTCATCACATCACATTCTCACTGTGCGTCTGCGTCCTCCTTTTATAAGGACACCAGTCGCATAGGATTAAGGGCCCAACCCACTCCAGTATGACCTCATCTTTTTTTTTTTTTTTTTTTTTGCGGTACACGGGCCTCTCACTGCTGTGGCCTCTCCCGTTGCGGAGCACAGGCTCTGGACGCGCAGGCTCAGCGGCCATGGCTCACGGGCCCGGTCGCTCCGCGGCACGTGGGATCCTCCCGGACCGGGGCACGAACCCGCGTCCCCCGCATCGGCAGGCGGACTCTCAACCACGGCGCCACCAGGGAAGCCCAGTATGACCTCATCTTAACTTTCTTTACATCCACGATGGCTTTATTTCCAAATAATGTCACTTTCTAAGATGCTGGGGGTTAGGAATTCATCATATCTTTTGGGGGACCCAATTCAATCTCTAAAAATCTCCAAGACAAATTGGATTTTCACCTGATTTTCTCAAAGCAAGGTGCAGAGCAGAGTATATAACACCTTTGTGTAAAAGAAATGTGTACACGCATATGCGTAAATGTTTATAAATGCATTAGACTATCTCCAGAAGGGTTCATAAGATACTAGTAGCTTCCAAGCACAAGAACAGTAGAGCTTGTAGAAACAATATAGGAGAACCATAGTTTTCAGTTATTCCTTTTTTTGTACTTTTGAATTCTGTGTTAACCAGTTTTGTAAATCCCCTTCCACAGCTGTTCTTTAGTTACCGTGAATCTATTTAACATTCAGTTCCCTCAAATATTAGGAGAAGGTATTTAGATATTTTCTTCTGAGATGCCCTGGCAAGATTAATCCAGGAGAGAATTTATTCAGTTGAATGCCAATCCAAAATATTAAATAAAGAGCCAGAAATCAGAACCAGGGTGGGAGACTGGGCTCAGAAATTATGCAGTCAGAATGTCAAGCAGAGCAGATACCTACGGCAGAGAGCGAGTTCAGATTCTCCCACAGGATTGTCATGGATCTGAGAGCGGCGGGAGGGCACCCTCAGGAGTGGCCAGCCAGCCCTATCGTTGTGGTTCTAAGTGCAGTATTTCCTACATCTACCGGTCCTGAGAGTCAATTTTTCTGCACACAGATTCTTCACCCCCTTCTCCAGAGAGTCTGATTCAGTGAACTGGAGGCTCTGGCCGTAAAATGTGGATGTTTAATACATACAGAGAGGAAGTTTGGGAAACACTAAAGGGCAGAGAGAGAAAGGAGAGTGCTTAATGATCACCCTTGGTGTGTGTCCTCTTTCTCTACCTGACCCTCCTTAAAATTAACCCTGATCCTAAGGCATGAGCAAGATCTTCAGTTCAGGACTCCTTGGATGGCCTGTCTTGGGCTGTACTATCCCAGTATTATCTGCTATTCATTTCCGCTTTCCCCCCAGTAACTCTTAACTTCAAAAGTTCTCTGACACAGACTTTATTGGACGCTGCATCATTTAGATCTTGTGGGAAGACAGTTGGCCTGATATTCCAGAGAGTTTCAAGACAGGGTAATCCTGAGAAATCAAGATGGAGAGCAGAATTTTTAATGGGAGGAAAAAAAGACTCCTTCTCAGGACCTGTCTTTTACAAGTCCAGAATCAGGAAATATACTGTTGGCCAAAAATGTTCTAAACTGTATTTGGATGCAATTTGCTCTGGAAGGAATAAATAATATGCCGTCTAAACAGGATTGGTCATAAAATCTATTTGAGAAATACTTGTAATTATCCCACACGTAAAGAAATTTATTGAACTTTACTGAAATCAGAGTTTATAAAATGGACTTGACTGCACATTGTCTTCTTAGATGTTATATATTAGTATTCTTGCAAATCTGAGATTCCAAGGAGCGGAGTTCGGAAAACGTTACCATAAATATTTCCGCATCTCATTTGCCAAGAGTTTGGAGAGTTGTTTGGGAAAGGGAATATTCTGATAGAAATGAAGTCGTCTGAGTGGATGAGATAGGACTTTCTGGGAGCATTTATTTATTTAACAAACATTTATTGAACATCATATAGGAAAATAAACTAGACAGAGTATTTTTTCATAAAACATAGGGATTTTTTGGTAGACTCCTTTGGTGATATGAATCATTTTGTAATTTTGTTTTAAAAAATTGTAGACATTTTCTGGTATATTCTCCTTTACAGAATATTCACAGTTCGATTAATATGAGAGCACACTTGCTTGTTGGGCCAAAAAGTGTTGATTTATTGGCTCAAAAAATAGCAGATTATGAGAACATTGAGATATTTAAGTTTCAGATATGTAGTACGACTAATGTTTGGTTTTATAATAAACTTATTTTAATGAATAAAATAAAGCAATAGAGTTAATGACAAATATAAAAATATCTAAGGACAGAATAAGGCTTCCAATTAAACATGGCAAATTGAGCCTGTTTATTTCTATACTCTCCTAAAACCCCACATAAATGGCCTCAATGGAATAAAAAAGGAATAAATCCACTGTGACAAAGAGAACAAGGTGGGTCATAATAGCAGCTAAGAGATATCCACAAGGTTCTAGAAGGTGGAAAGTAGATGACTGAGTGATGAGACTCAGCTCAGCAGAGAAAGTGGAAGCCCAGCTGCCTGCAGTGAGAGATGGCCCAGCAAGAAGTGTACCAACTGAACTGTAAATTCCATAAAGCTCCAGGATGGTAAGATACTGATTACTCCCAAAGAACCAGGGTGTGGGATGTGGCTAAAAAGTAGAGAGTTAGACGAAAGATGATAAGTAACAATAAGACCTCCAGATGCCCTCTTCAGCCAGTAACATCAGGCATACGCCTCCAGCATCTGCAAGAAGCAAGATGAAGAGCCAGACCAACCATGAAGCTACTGAAGCCTAGGCCTCGGGCGCCCCATGCACGGCTCCCTTCCAAGGCCTTGTATTTAATTGTGCTTCATAATATTAAGTTTTCTTTGTCCAGAAGAGGACCCTCCAAATGATACAAGCTTGAGGCCCCACAAAACCTAGATCCACCCTAGAGAGAGTAGAGATATTGAACTAGGAGACACCATTCTGAAAAAAAGGGGGATTTTTTGGGCTTCCCTGGTGGCGCAGTGTTTGGGAGTCCGCCTGATGATGCGGGGGACACGGGTTCGTGCCCCGGTCCGGGAAGATCCCACGTGCCGCAGAGCGGCTGGGCCCGTGAGCCATGGCCGCTGAGCCTGCGCGTCCGGAGCCTGTGCTCCGCAACGGGAGAGGCCACAACAGTGAGAGGCCCGCGTACCGCAAAAAAAAAAAAAAAAAAAAAGGGGGGGGATTTTTTTTTTTTTGAAGTATGGTTCCTTTACAATGATTCAGGTGGACAGCAAAGTGATTCAGTTATACATATACAGATATATATTGTTTTTCATATTCTTTTTCCATTGTAGTTTATTACGAGATATTGAGTATAGTTCCCTGTGCTAAATAGTAGGTCCTTGCTGTTTACCTATTTTATATATAATAAGGTATATCTGTTAATTCCAGACTCCTAATTTATCCATCCCTCCCCTTTCACCTTTGGTAACTATAAGTTTGTTTTCTGTGTCTGAGAGTCTATTTCTGTTTTGTAAATAAGTTCATTTGTATAATTTTTTTAAGATTCCACATATAAGTGATATCATATGGTATTTGTCTTTCTCTTTTTGACTTGACTCAGTATGATAATCTCTAAGTCCATCTATGTTGCTGCAAATGGTATTATTTCATTCTTTTTAATGGCTGAGTAATATTCCATTGTATATATGTACCACATTTTCTTTATCCATTCATCTGTCAGTGGACATTTAGGTTGCTTCCATGTCTTGGCTACTGTAAACAGTGCTACAGTGAACATTGGGGTGCATGTATCTTTTCAAATTAGAGTTTTTATCTTTTCTGGATATATGCTCAGGGGTGGGATTAATGTGTCATATGGTAATTCTATTTTTAGTTTTTTAAGGAACCTCCATACTGTTCTCCATAGTAGCTACACCAATTTACATTCCCACCAACAGTGTAGGAGGGTCCCCTTTTCTTCACACCCTCTCCAGCATTTATTATTTGTAGGCTTTTTGATGATGGCCATTCTGACCAGTGTGAGGTGATACCTCATTTTAGTTTTGATTTGCATTTCTCTAATAATTAGTGATGTTGAGCATCTTTTCCCATGTCTATTTTCCAGCAGTATGTCTTCTTTGGAGAAATGTATATTTAGGTCTTCTGCCCATTTTTTGATTGGGTTGTTTATTTTTTTGATATTGAGCTGTATGAGCTATTTGTATATTTTGGAATTCAATTCCTTGTCTGTTGCATTGTTTGCAAATATTTTCTCCCAATCTGTAGGTTGTCTTTTCATTTCGTTTGTGGTTTCCTTTACTGTGCAAAAGCTTTTAAGTTTATTTTTTTAATAGATTTATTTAATTAATTATTCATTTATTGGCTGCGTTGGGTCTTCATTGCTGGGCGCAGGCTTTCTCTAGTTGTGGCGAGCAGAGGCTACTCTTCGTTGCAGTGCGAGGGCTTCTCATTGCGATGGCGTCTCTTGTTGCAGAGCACAGGCTCTAGGGGCGCAGGCTTCAGTAGTTGTGGCATACAGGCTTCAGTAGTTGTGTCACGGGGGCTCAGTAGTTGTGGCTCACGGGCTCTAGAGTGTAAGCTCAGTAGTTGTGGCTCACAGACTTAGTTGCTGCATGGCATGTGGGATCTTCCCAGACCAGGGCTCGAACCCATGTCTCCTGCTTTGGCAGGCGGATTCTTAACCACTGTGCCACTAGGGAAGCCCCTAGCTTTTAAGTTTACTTCTGTCTCATTTGTTAAAAACAAGGGGATTGTGTGAGAATCTGCATGAAAACTGTTCCCTTCCACCCCTGCCACAGCTCAGCTTCTGGAACACTGTAGCCCGGCTATACTTTCTGGTAAGAGACTAGAAAACACTGACCAGGTCAAAGTCAAAGACCTGTAGAAACTGACATTTACAGGGGCCCATCTGTCTTTTCAGGGAATTGCCACCCTGACCCAGTCTCCTCACACACAGCAAAGCTCACTGGTTGACAAGTCCTACAGCTTAAAAGCCTCACTTCAAGTATGAATAGACAGTCAAGATCACCAAAGAAAATCCTTCAACATAACAGCTAGAAAAAAAGCAGAGAAAAATTTTAACAATAGAAGCAAACCTTATTACAAATATCCTCAGAAAGAAAAGAGAAAATACTGCATCTGTTTAAGAACTTTATTTGTGTGTGTATATATATATATATAATACGATACATACATATATAATACATACATATATAGTACACATACATGTATACTATATATACATAAATATACGTATATGTGTATGTATATACATACATACATTCAATAAGTAAGACAAAGATATTGGATAGTTAAAGTATGATAGCAGATGGATTGAAATATAACATTGAGAAAATGTGAATAATAACAAGGATTCCAGAAATAAAGTGTGAAAAAATGAAAAGAAGGAAGTTATAAAAAAGAAAAGGAGGAAGTTACAAAAGAAATAAAACAGGCAGGGACTTCCCTGGTGTTCCAGTGGGTAAGACTCTGTGCTCCCAGTGCAGGGGGCCGGGTTCGATCCCTGATCGGAAAACTAGATCCCACATGCATGCCACAACTAAGAGTTTGCATGCTGCAACTAAGAAGTCCACATGCTGGAACTGAAAGATCGTGCGTGCCGCAACAAGATCCCGCATACCACAACTAAGACCCGGTGCAACCAAAATAAAATACATACACACCTACATACCTAAGAAATAACAGAGGCAGATGTCCCAACCGTGAAAAGTTGAGTTTCCAAATGAAAATAGTCTACTAAATATCCAGCACAATAAAGAATAAGTTAATAATAATAACACTAATAATAATGGCGAATGTTTACAGAAGGCATTTGTGCCCAGCACTGTTCTAAACATTTTGAAGTATTACCACTGGGTTGGCCAAAAAGTTCGTTCAGGTGTTGCCGTAACATCTTACAGAACATTTTACAGCCAACAGAGGCCTAGAAAAGTTGAGTACCTTCCAAAGTTAGAGAGCTAGTTAAGTGACAGATCTAGCAGTCTGGCTCTAGAATCTGTGCCCCTAGTCACCACACGTTTTTGCCCCTCCAGAAAAAAACAAACAAAAAAAAAGGATCTTGTGAAAGCCCAGTTATTCTGACATTTTAAAACCCTCAGTCTCCCAGTGGGAAAAGATAGGTCACACACCAAGGACTGGGAACGAGCATGGCAACAGAATTCTCAAGAGCACTGCTGAACACCGGTTAGCAATGGAGCAATCCTTCCAGATTCCTAAGGAAAAATCATTTCCAACCTAGAATACTATACCAGGCTCTCCATCAAGGATGAGAGTAGAATAAAAGCATTTCAGTCGTGTCAGGCTGCACACATTCACTTCCTGTGCACTCTTTCTCCAGAAGCTACTGGAGGACTAAGTCCAGAAGGACTAGAATGAGGTGTCCAGGAAAGGAGAGGCACCGAGGAGAAGGTAGAGGGAAATCCTGGAGGATGAGAAAAGGAGGTCCCAGGGTGACGGCTGTGCTGCTGGCCTGGAAAGCTCCTGGACAGGACTGGAGCAAGGGGACATGGGTCTCTGGAAGGAATAATGAAAGAGGAAGAAGAGGAGGAAGAGGGAGAAACGGAGAGATCAGCTGTAGTATTTGATTATATTGAGAAAAGTTGTCCGGTTCTGGCGGCATGTTTAGGAACGAATTAGTTTTCAATACATGAAACACTAAGCAGATGCAACAATGAGGGCATTTCAGACTCAGAGAAAATAGTTGTACAATAAGTGAAGGGTAATCGTCGTATAATTTACGCCTCAGTGTTGAGTAATCTTTGTCTAATTATACCAATGAAAGCGTCAGACATTTCATTAGCGCTCTCAATATATTCAGTGAATGGAGAAAGGGGACATGGGTCCTTTCCTCTTCTCCTACTTAACCTTCTTCATACCATGGATCCCACTTTCTGGAATTATCCAAGAAATATTGTCTATTTTTTACCTTTTCCTACCAGAATGTAAGTTCATAAGTATGGAGACTTTGTCTCATCCACTGGTATATCCCCAGTTATTTTCAGGAAGGGGCAGGGCAGGTATCATTGTGATAAATCCCCTTTTTTCGATAAAAAAATCAACAGGAGATGTCCAATATTGAAAAACCTTGAAATAATAGTATGAGCATATCATATCAAATAATAGCAGTAGAAACCACTAAGATAGTTGAAAGATTTCCTGTGGGGAGCAGAGACTGGGAACACCAAGGGATAAAGCAGGAGAGAGCTGTGTTCTATTATAAGCCTTGTAATGTTTTCTGATTCTTAAATTATTCAATTTATTACCTTGATAAACAAATAATAAACTCCAAAAAGAGAAAAAAAATAAAAATGAATACTATAAGATTATGTATAGCAAAGTGAAGTTTCATATTTGAAACATTTTATGGTAGGGTTTTAGAATGACTAACTTCACAACATTGTGTAGAATGAATTGAGTGAGGTAAGAAATTAGAGGAGAGAAAACCAGAAAGACTTTGAAATGGTTAAGGCGATAGGTGACGATGGGACTTCCCTGGCGCCAGTGGTTAGGACTCCACGCTGTCACTGCCAAGGGCCTGGGGCCGGGAAGTAAGATCCCACAGGCCGTGCAGCGTGGCCAAAAAAATAAAATGTTTTAAAAAAAGATGATAGGTGATGAGGCTCTGAATTAAATGGATACCCCTGAAATTGGAGAAGTGACATAGTAGAACATATCTTGGAAGTTTTTAAAGTATTTTAAAAGACAACCAGGAAGGACCACATATCCCATGGCCGTCACTTATAATCATTCTCATGTAATTTTTCAGGACTTTGGAAATAGCGAGTGCAACTCCATAAAATAAACACTTAAGTTAAAAGAAATCAAACGTTCCTCTTATTTGTAGCAATGTTCCTTTCAGTACAATTTTGTAGTTCTGGTGTCTATGATAAGCAAAGTCTTTACAATTCTTTGGCACACAGACTAGCTTTGAAAGCATGAGATGGAATTGTAGTATCGTATCATATTGTTACTTACAGTACACAGGTTCAGAACTCACTAGCTTTCCGAAGTCAACATCCTCTGATTTTAAGAAATCATTTACCATATTCCCGATAAAGATCTCAAGTTGTTTCTCAGCTCTTTGAAATACCAAAAACCCTTGTTTTTCCTGCCCTGTATCATTTACGTTAGTCTGCCTTGTATAATTTTGAACTCTTTTCGTCCCTCTTATGATAAAGTCCTTTGGACCAGGATTTATACCGTAGACATGCATTCACTCAATACAGATCTTTTGAGTTGAATTGAGTATTCATCATTTGTAAATGCTTTTAGAAATTTATTTACCCCCTTCCAGAGGAGAGGAGCTCAGTTTCCTCACTAAATAGGGAATTAAACTAGATTAATCGTTCCCAACCCTCCTGCACATTAGAAACAGCTGGGAGAGAGAAAAATTCAATGCCCAAGTACGAATAAAGTCTGGGTAATTTTTTTTTAATTCACTGTTGCTTCTAACAGAGATTGAGAATTGCTAAATTCAATTCCCAAGCCTGAATTTGATTCCCAAACTCGGTTAGGTACCACAATCACCTAAGCAGCTTCCTAAAAATGCATCCCTTCCAGCTCCAAACTCTGGTTATGACTGAGTGGTACTCAGACCACAGCTGTTGACTTTTCTCATTCAGTGAATTTGATTTGGCAAATTACAGAGGCAAAGATCTTGCATTGCATGATTTTCTCCACTTAGAGAAAATGTTCAGTTTGGACTTATGTACAAGGAGCTGATAAACTAGCAGGGAGAGTGTAACTCTCATTTATCTCTACTTGTGTCCCCCTTCCCTGCAAACATGCCTCTCTCTTTCTGTTGATACTTGGCTTAATTCCTGCTCGAATTGGAGATTTGGGAGTTGGAGCAAGTCGGCACCTACAAGCTGCTTCCAAGCCCCTGTGGGAGCCCAGAATAACCTTACGGTCATGCTTTATGCAAGGCTGGGCTTGCTCTTTCACCAGAAATAGGTATTATATAATTATATTATATATAATATTGTCACCATTTCCTCCATATACCACGTGTTATAATGTTCATATATATACCATATATGTATATATATATATATATATATATATATACTATTTCACTGTGAATGAATGTCTCAGTTACTAAATAGCAATATTTGTTTAATCATCTTACATATAAACTCATGGAAGCCTCACGACAGCCTGTCTGATAGGCTGGAAAAGCCTCATGTGGGCACACGAGCAACTGCAATGAAAACTGTCATAGTAGCCAAGCCAGGTCTTCTGTCACCTGGACCCGACACCAGCGTTCCTTCTATTCTGGTATATACCACTGTCTCTTGTGGAGAGAGTGGAGACTCTTCTTCCTTCAAGAAAGTCAGATTTCAAGTTCTGAATGTGCAGTTTACCTTCTGATGAATCCTTTCCTTTGCAGAAGAGAATGTCTGGGGTACTGGATATTCTAAGCAATCAGGCCAATACCATTTATATGATAATTTTATGTATTACTTAGGATTGTCTTTCTTCCACATGGAAATCGCTGGCTGTGTTTAAAAGCTACAGATTTTCTGCAAAACTGCTTAGCAGCACAACTGTGAAACCAATTTTTATTTTATCAAAATGGAGAAGCATTTGACATGCGAGGGTCCAAGGATTGTTTTTCCACGTTGGCGTAGTTGGTGCTTAATATCTGGTTCTTGAAAATAACGACGTCAGTCGTATTAGCAGTCATGACACATGCACCTTGTTCACCCTATGTGTATCAGTCAGACACCGTTTGACCTTGCTCTGCTGAAGCACAAAGAAAGATCGTATGTGGAAAAGCCAAAAGGAGACTGGAGGGGTTATACAGAGGGGTCTAATTACAGGTATTTGAAGCATAAAATCATTGTTTAGACTCTCTTCGCAGAGATAAGCTTGTCCTCTACCAGCTGTATTTTTTCCGTGCTCTTTTCTGCTTTTGTGGAAGTCAGCTCCTTTGTTACCCTTCCAAAGTGTTTAAACACACCGGCGTTATATTTTGGTAGACAATTAGAAAAACTCTAGAGCCCTACAAAAGGTTGCAAAAGACAACAGAATTTTTTCTAATTAATCCTCTTGATTTTACTTCATTTTAGAATGTAAGATGGAGAAGAGAAAACCCGAACGGGAGTGGAGACCTTATTTTTAGCCCTGATTCTACACACACATGATATAAACCCCTGGGCATATCACCTAACTTCCCAGAGCCTGTATCTCCTCGTGTGTGAAATGAAGGCATGAGACTAGACTGATATTTCGTCCCAGCCCAAACATCCCATAATGCTGTGTCTCTACAGGTCTCGGGTTTCATCTTCTTTCTACACTGAACATATCTGAAATCTAAAATTCTACGTAGATCCTCTCCTGAGACATTATTTTGATGCCACTAACACTGGTTTTCAAATCATGATACTCAAACTTCCTTCTAACAGAATCATGTGGAATGCTTATTTAAAATGCAGAATCTGGGCTTCCCTGGTGGCGCAGTGGTTAAGAATCCGCCTGCCGATGCAGGGGACACGGGTTCGAGCCCCGGTCCGGGAAGATCCCACATGCCGCGGAGCAACTAAGCCCATGCTCCACAACTACTGAGCCTGCGCTCTAGAGCCCGTGAGCCACAACTACTGAGCCCGCGTGCCACAACTACTGAAGCCCACGCACCTAGAGCCCGTGCTCCACAACAAGAGAAGCCCCAGCTCACCACAACTAGAGAAAGCCCACGCACAGCAACAAAGACCCAACGCAGCCATAAATAAATAAATCGATAAATAAATTTATTTTAAAAAAATACAGGAAATGCAGAATCTTGGGAATTCCCTCGCGGTCCAGTGGTTAGGACTCAGTGCTCTCACTGCCAGGGCCAAGGGTTCAATCCCTGGTCGGGGAGCTAAGCTCCTGCATGCCACGAGGCACAACCAAGAAAGAAAAAAAAAAAAGCATTATCTTGAGCCTTGACCCAGGCCTCATAAATCAAAATCGTTAGGACGGGATCTAACGTACAGCAGGGCGACCATAGTTAACAGTGCCGTAAAATTCCCACCACACACGCACACGCACCATGATAATACTGTGAGGTATCGGGCATGTTAACTTCCTGATTGCAGTAATCATTTTACAAGATATATATATATATTAAATCATCACCTTGTACACGTTACACTTACACGGTGTTATGTGCCAATTATATATCAGTGAAGCTGGGGGAAAATAATATTCCTAAAAGACAAATCTGTAGCATGGGAGGGGAGGGATTCAGGAATGTGTCTAGTGGCCTCCTTGGGGATCCCTAATTCCTCGAAAGCTTGAGAACGACTGAGAAGCCAGGAGTAAACCGTAGAAGAGGGGAGGGAGGGGTGACAGCGGAAAGTGATCATCGCCACCTAGTTTGGGATGCGGAGGAGACGCATATGGAGGGAAGAAGGGTGCGATCTGGGTGCCCCTGGAGCGTACACCTCTCTGCTGACATTGTCACCCTGGTTTCGTGTTTGAACAGACTGAAGTCAAGCACTGACTATGAGAACTGTTGCCTAAAAATGCCCCTCGGTCACGGCGTCACCCGTTACAATGAGTCTCTAGCTTATGTTTTTTGTAATATTCAAAACCAGGCAAGTAGGCCGGGGTTCTGTTTAGGAACGAGGAAATGGCCTTCCTCCAGAAGCAGAGAGGAAAAAGGTAAATGGTAACCATTGAGGATTTCTGAAGATTTTTTTCAAGAGTGGAAATAAACCCTTTGGTGAATTAAAATATATTCTTTTCATGCTGGGGATTTTGCTCAAATTTTCTTTATCCTGGTGTGGGGACTGTCATTCAGAGTGTTTAGGTGAGATCATTTGTGTGAATCCCTGGAAAACCCATGCTTGATCAGCGTCAGCTCCTACCATGGGTTTATGTTTCTATAGTGGTTGTCTCTGTAGGTTCTGCATTGCCTTTTTAGCACAAACACACAAGATAGAAAGAGAAGGGAAAAATCTCATCCGTCAAAGTCTCAACTTCAGACAAGTTTGAGATCAAGGCTCAGGGAATCCAGTCATCTCTTGATAAACCAAACATCCCATGTGAGAGGACCCTGACCTGCCCGGCACTGGGCGAAGTGCAAATCTCCACATCACTTGAGTGGAGAGTTGATCTGGTGAAGGAGCTGCTCTAGCTTAGAAGGATCTTTCAAGAACTACAGACAGTGCATGCCCCCAGCACAGGGTAGCACTGCCCGGGAAGGCCCAGCAACCTAAAAGGACCTAAAAAACGCTCTTGATGAGGAACAGCAACAACATAACAGCAACATTCTGGCTTTGCATTGGTTGAAGAGTGTATTTCTAGACGTATGGTAAGCAGAGTCCTGGGGTGACCTCACTCCCACTCAAGCTCAAGCGTCGTCTCGGTGGAAAGGAGAACATAGATATCCTTTCCTTCCCCGTGGCCTCCTAAAGAAATGAACAACCCTCTTGCAGAGGCCTTCCCTGTCTATTCATCCTTTTCCACTTTATTTTTCTTCACAATATTGATGCTTATTTTGTCACTTGCCCATATCCACTTCATTAGAATCTACACTCCATGAAGGATGGATTTCTGTCCACATGTTCACAGCTCTTGTCCCACTTCCTAGAAGAGTTTCTGGTGCTTAGTAGGCGCTCACTAAATACTTATGGGAAGAATGAATAAACCCCTATTAGATGGTATTCTTCCCATATTCAGTGATATAGAATTAGTATATTTTATGCAGTTTTAGAATTGTGCCCCCCAAAATGACAATAAAATATTTAGGGAGATGGACCAAGGTGGAATGTTTACCTGGCTGGTTATTTCTGGCTTTCAGATTAGGTAACTTAGTCATTGAGAGCTTCAGCTCTGGAATCAAACTATCTTGGTTTGAATCCTGGCCCTGCTACTTACTAGCTGTGAAATCTCCAACAAGTGAATTAACTTCTCTGTGCCTCAATTTCCTCCACTGTGAAATGGGGTAATAATAGGCAGGTAGCTCTAAGTATCACATGTATCTAAAGTGTTTGAAATGTGGTCCTGCACACAGTAGACAAGAATAACACTTACTGTGGTTGCTTTCCTGTGAATCTCATGTTATCTCTTCCACCAGTGGTGCTTTCAGTAGACTATAAACACACAGTTACACCTGTGTTCTCGAGTTAAATCTGGATGTCTTAAAACATGTAGCTGCATGACCTTTATGAGAAACAGAAGGTACAATTTATGTGCAAAGAACAATAGGAGAGCCACCCTTTGAGCAGTGAAGCCAAGGTCACAACAACAATGAAAGGAGAACTATTATTTGTTTAATATTTTATCTTATTTTTTAAATTTTATTTTTGGCTGCATTGGGTCTTTGTTGCTGTGCATGGGCTTTCTCTAGTTGCAGCGAGTGGAGACTACTCTTCCTTGAGGTGTGCGGGCTTCTCATTGCGGTGGCTTCTCCTGTTGCGGAGCACGGGCTCTAGGTGCGCGGGCTTCAGTAGTTGTGGCACATGGGCTCAGTAGTTGTGGCAAATGGGCTCTAGAGCGCAGGTTCAGTAGCTGTGGCGCATGGGCTTAGTTGCTCCACGGCATGTGGGATCTTCCCAGACCAGGGCTCGAACCCGTGTCCCCTGCATTGTCAGGCGGATTCTTAACCACTGCGCCACCGGGGAAGCCCTAATATTTTAAATCTATCTATCCACCCTTCTAACTATCCACCCATCCATCTATCTACCCATCTATCTCTTTGTCTGTCTATCCTACTCTAATTGTATGGTCGTATCTATTAAGAAGTTATTTGTTAATGGAAGTTTCTCATCTGAAACAGTAAAACACCAAGCACACTAACATAGCAATTACTTTGTGTCAGGTACCGTTGTAAGCACTTAGAATGTCGGTGTAAACACCCACGCATTCACTTGCTACTTCAGAAATTCTATTTAAAAATTTCAAACTCAGAAACACACTTTTCATGGATGGTTAATCTTAATTTTTTTGTCCGTATTTGTTCTCAGTGATTCATATAAGCTTCCCATGACCACAGTCCTATAACTCCTGCCTTCTGGAGTCCATCCCAATGGGCTGCAGTATTAATGAAATAATAGTATTCAAGTGTAACCCAACTGCTCCAGCCAGGATATCCTTAAACTCTCCAAACTTCTGGGGCTATTTCATTTTATATCGTTTTACATCCAAAATGAAAGAAGTCCCGTCTCTACCCGCAACATCTCTGAGGAGTTCAGTTCTCCTTAGGGTTCCTACCTGCCTGCTTTTCCACACTTACTTCCTCTTAACATCCCTCTCAGTATGAACAAAGCTCCATTTTCTTTCAAGGGGTCCACCTTGGACCTCCTCTCTTCTTCGTGCCCCCCGGAGCATTAGTTTCACAAAGCTGTTACTTGTAGCTGATTTGTATTGATCTTTTGAGGGAGGGAAGGCGTGGTAGGAGAAGAAAGGGTAAAGAGAGCACAACAGCAGTCATTTCAACACAGAACACAAAATAACCTTAAGCCATTTCAGACATCACTCTTGCTGACACTTTTGGGCCATTTCCCACCATTGGGAAATTTCTCAGAATTTCTCACTGCGTGTCTCCTGCCACACCTTGAGGTTCCTTCCTCTCTTCCATGACCCTCCTTGCTTTCCTTTCTCCCTGTTTCCCAGGCCCTTTACTCATTGATTCACTCCTCTCTTCCAGGTTTCCTGCAGAAATACAAATAAGCTCTCTCTCTCCAGCTCTCTCCCCCTCCCCCCAGGCAAATGACAAGGGGGCCTTCCTTAACCGAGATAAACATCTTACATCTTACGATGTTTTCCTGAGAAGAACCATCCACCCCAGGATTGAATTATGACATTACTCATGGGAGTTCCAGAAGTTCTGTGTAGAAGGGACTTTGTAGATTTAGTCTAATTGAAAGGGAATTGAGAAAATTTGTCTTGAAATTGTGCTTGCATAGCAAACAAACTGTTTTTAAGTTAATTGTGTATCAGTCAAAGTCCTGGCATAAATCAAAATTCCACTCAAAGGGCCTGAAATGAAGAGAATTTAATTAAGGGACTGTTTCCAGAGGTGTGGGTGGGTTAGAGAAGCCAACAAGGAACCCTGTGGCCCCGGGGACAAGGACAGTGGGAAGCCATCACCCCCCCAGGTCTGAAGGAGCGAGGGAAGGAAGAGGTGTCTCTGTGTTCCTGACAGTTGGAGCTGGGGAAGAGCCAGTAATGATGCCGAATCCAGCCTCTGTACCCCGACACCGAATTCAATCTCGGAGACAGAGTTTTGGGTGAAGTAGAAAAGCACAGCTTTATTGCTTTGCCAGGCAAAGGGGGCCTCAGCGGGCTCCTGCCCTCAACACTGTGTGTCCTGACCTGGAGGGGGTAGCGAGGAGTTTTTGTTTTTCTTGTGTGTGTGTGCGGTACGCGGGCCTCTCACCGCTGCGGCCTCTCCCGTTGCGGAGCACAGGCTCCGGACGCGCAGGCTCAGCGGCCACGGCTCACTGGCCCAGCCGCTCCGCGGCACGTGGGATCCTCCCGGACCGGGGCTCGAACCCGCGTCCCCTGCATGGGCAGGCGGACTCTCGACCACTGCGCCACCAGGGAAGCCCTTGGAAATAGTTTTGTTGGATCTGACTCCAAAAGCAAAGGTATAGCAAATTTTTTTTTTTTTTTTTTTTTTTTTTTTTTTTTTTTTGCGGTACACGGGTCTCTCACTGTTGGGGCCTCTCCAGTTGCGGAGCACAGGCTCCGGACGCGCAGGCGCAGCGGCCACGGCTCACGGGCCCAGCCGCTCCGCGGCACGTGGGATCCTCCCGGACCGGGGCTCGAACCCGCGTCCCCTGCATCGGCAGGCGGACTCTCAACCATTGCGCCAGCGGGGAAGCCCCGTGAGGGGTTTTATAGTGCTGGTTCACAGGGGGCGTCATCAGCTCGTGGACATTCTTCTGACTGGTTGGTGGTGAGGTAAGTGGGCGTCAACATTGTCAACCTTCTGGTTCCAACCGGTCTGGGGTCTACGCGCTGGTGGGCAGCGTAGTGTTAATTTCTCCCACCTGCTGGGGGTTTCAGTATCTGCAAAACAGCTCAAAGGTATTGTTTTGTGTTGATCTATCCCTTGAGGGGGAACCAGGACCCTGCCCCAGGGCTGCACCATTATTTCTTGACTGCTCCTCCCTTGACTCCGCGTCCCCTCCCTTCCCTAATTAGCATGTTTGAACCTGCCCGTTGCAACTCAGGGAAGGTCAGGGAGGCTGAATGTAACCTATTTCCTGTAATCAAGAAATGGGGGACACGGGAAGGCTTTTTTGCCCAGGAGCCCCACAGGGTCCTGCTCAGTTTCAGTAAGAGGTGTTATCTCAGGGGTTACAGGCCCCAAAGCTGGGAGGGAGGAAAGGAAGACGTACCTTGATCTTGCCCTCTGAGCTCCTGCAGACGCTTCCCAGGGGCTGAACCCAACCAGAAGCTAGAGGGCAGGGCTTCCCTGGTGGCTCCGTGGTTAGGAATCCGCCTGCCAATGCGGGGTACGCGGGTTCGATCCCTGATCCGGGAAGATCCCACGTGCCGCAGGGCAACTAAGTCCATGCGCCACAGCTACTGAGCCTGCCCTCTGGAGCCTGCGAGCCACAACTACTGAAGCCCACGCGCCTAGAGCCCGTGCTCCACAGCAAGAGAAGTCACCTCAATGAGAAGCCCATGCACTGCAACAAAGAGTAGCCCCCGCTCACCTCAACTAAGCCCGCACACAGCAACGAAGACCCAACGCAGCCAAAAATAAATTAATTTATTAATTTTCTTAAAAAAGAAAAAAAAAAAAGCTAGAGGGCAAGGGAACCCTGGCAAAGGAGTCTGCAGGATTCCTCACCTGTGGCCCAGAACAGGTGGGGTGGGGTCGGTTGATGGAGAATCACCAGAATAGATTGCATATTTATTTGGGGTAACTTTGAAAACAGAAACTGAGGAGGATCAAGGACACCTCGACCACTGCTGGCGCCTTCCTGGAAGACGGAAGCAACTGCAGTCAAACTTTGTTTCACGTTGAAATTGTCCCCTCCTAATACCCTGGAAGGCTGTCGTGGAGACAGAGGTTAGGCCTCTCCTCCTTCCCCTTTCCTGGGGAAAGGTCTGAGTTGCAGGCAGAGCAAGGTGTAAGGGAAACATCTGAGTGGTATTCACCTTGGTCTTGTGGCCAAGATTCCTGCCTCCTTTGCACCACGGATTAGCTCAAAACACTCTCTATTATAAGAAACAGTAAAGCAGTTTTCGAAGCGTAAAACTAACCTGCAGCAACCAGTCCAGAAGTTGAGTTCGGCGCTGGGAGAAGTCAAACAGAACTGAGGATCTACACTTTTCAACTCTAAATTCTTCTTTATTGCCTCTAAACTCAGGCCCTGAACCAACCATGACAAGAGTTTACATGCCTCTTTGACATCAGTGAGGCAAAACCAGATTACCAAAAGCTGGAGAAAAGGATGCAGTGTTGATTCTTTCCTCGGTGCCGAATACTAATTTGAGGGCATGTCTTTGGTTCTTTTCAGAGAATGCAGGCTGAAGTATCAACCCCTAGGGACTTCCAGGCAGCTTGGCCCACTGCCCAGTGCTCCTTCCTCTGGCTCTGTCTGCAGTTGCCAAGAGAGTGACGGAAGAATTTCTAGAAGAGGCTTCGTTTCAATCCAACTCCCTAGCTGGGTCACTGACCACCTTGACTCCGGGAAGGAATCACAGCGTGAGGATGTGGCTCTGACCTGCAAGCCCCCAGGGGACGCTGTGATGTCAGAAGCGTCCAAGAGAATACTGTCCTCTGTAAAGCTAACTTTGACATGACCTGAGGAATAAAGGAAGGAAGTACCCTTGGACGTACATGTTGCCCGAGCCCCTCCTTCACATTTTTCGTGTCCAGGGTAGCCTGTGGAAGAGGTCCTGAGCTGAGTGCTTTACATGATTCACCTCAAAATAAATATGGGAGATGCATGCTAAAATATCTCTATTTTACAGAGAAAACGGGTTTGAGGAAGTCATTGGTTTGCTCCAAGACACACAGCATGTACATGGTAGAGCTGACAACCCAGTTTTGTCTGTGTTCAAAGCCTTTGCACCTAATAATCACACCTCATGGGTTGAGTATGTCAGGGAATTTGGAGTAAGGGTTTTGTTTTGTTTTGCGGTACGCGGGCCTCTCACTGCTGTGGCCTCTCCCGTTGCGGAGCACAGGCTCCGGACGCGCAGGCGCAGCGGCCACGGCTCACGGGCCCAGCCGCTCCGCGGCACGTGGGATCCTCCCCGACCGGGACACGAACCCGCGTCCCCTGCATCGGCAGGCGGACTCTCAACCACTGCGCCACCAGGGAAGCCATGTCAGGGAATTTGGAAGGAGAGTAGTGAGATGGTATGTCATATGGATGGTTAAAGTCATTTCCAGAGTTATGAATCTGTGATATTGTGATTTATAAGAAATATATTTGGTCATTCAGATGACTGAAACGTATTTCTCATTATATTTGGTCTTCATCCACAGTTCGTGGCTTACGGTTCTGGCATCCCTTGTCCTAAGTGTTGAAAGTGATGAGGTGATTTGCGGAAGCACCTTGGATGGGGGCTGGTTGCCAGGAGAACCAACGATGTGATAAGAGGATAGGAACTCTTAGTCCCACTTCCTGGAGGTTGAATCAGTTGCCAGTGGCCAGTGATTTAGTCAATCATGCCTATGTAATGAAGCCTCCATAAAAAAACCAAAAGGACAGGGTTCAGAGAGCTTCTGGGTTGGTGAACCGACACATGGAGATGCTGGGAGAGTGTCATTGTGGAGAGGCAAGGAAGCCCGTGCCCTTTCCCCATACCCTGCCCTCTGTATCTCTTCCACCTGGCTGTTCCTGAGTTATATCCTTTTATAATAAACCGGTAATCTAGTAAATAAAATATTTCTCTGAGTTCTGTGAGCCACTCTGGCAAGTTAATTGAACCCAAGCAGGGAGCCTTGGGAAACTCTGATCTATAGCTAGTCAGTCAGAAGCACTGGTATCTAGAGTGAGTGTGTCTGTGTGTGTTGGTTGGAGGAGGTTGTGGGGATAGGGGGTGTCTGGTGGGACTGAACCCTTAACCTGTGGAATCTGATGCTATCTCCGGGTAAACAGACATCAGAATTGAGTTGAATTCTCAGACAGCCTGCTGGTATCTGAGAATTGCTTGGTGTTGTGCAGGAAGCCCCTCACCCCCCAACACACATGTTGGAATTGGGTCCAGGATCCCCAAAAGAGAATCTATATACAAGGATAAATTTTATTATCCAGGACTCTTGGCTAGAAGTGACAGAAACCCAATTTCAATTTCTAGCTTAAGCCAGGAAAAAAAAAAAAAATTGACTTATTTCACCTAAAAGTTCAAGGGTTAGTGGCTTCCAGCACAGAACCAAGTGCTTAAATGAAGTTTCCAGGAATCATTCTCTGCGTTCATTCATTTACTAATTTTTCTGTCCATGTGTGTGTGTGTGTGTGTGTGTGTTGGTTTTAATTTGCAGACTGGTTGTGCCTACATAATGGAGAAGATGAGTCCTGACAGCATGAGACTTACATAGTCCTGCATGACCTCAAACTAAGTAAATAAGCCTCTCTCCTTGACCATCCATATCAGTTCTTTTTTTTTTTTTTTTTGCGGTACGCGGGCCTCTCACTGCTGTGGCCTCTCCCGTTGCGGAGCACAGGCTCCGGACGCGCAGGCTCAGCGGCCATGGCTCACGGGCACAGCCGCTCCGCGGCACGTGGGATCTTCCCGGACCGGGGCTCGAACCCGCGTCCCCCGCATCGGCAGGCGGACTCTCAACCACTCCGCCACCAGGGAAGCGCCATATCAGTTCTTGAAAGACCTCCTCGTGCAGCTTGGATCACATGCCCATCCTTGGACCAATCACTGTATTTGAGGGGGAATGTAATACTCTTATTGGCCAGCCTGAGTCACAGGTTCACTCCTAGTAGGACAGGTGAGGTCATATCATCGACAGCCCCAACTGTTCCCAAAAGAGACAGTTCCCAAAACAGATGGAGGCTGGGCAGACAGATAAAATGTAAGACAATAAAAATGGGCACAAAAGTTACTAACGTAACTAAATAAACAAACAGGGCAGTCTCTGTCTGTGCGAGGCTAAATGAGTGAGACAAGCATATGAGGAAAGAGTTGCTAGCTACCCCATTAAGCAAGAGATACAATGTGTTAAAAATAGCTCCCTGGAGCAGAGCATACTGCTTGAACAAAGACAGAGAGATGTTTTCCTTATTACTAATGTGTAGAACTATACTACTTGAATAATGGTAACTTCTATTCCTGAAGCTTTTTTTTCCCCCCAGCAGGGAAATCAGGAATCTCCATAGCCATTACTCTGAAACAAAAAATCAGTTTAAGAGTAAGAACCATTATGACTATTTTATAGGAAAAAAAGAGAAATGTCTTTATCCAAAGTCAATGCCTGATAGACTGAATATAGGCAATCTTTAATTCAGAAACTCTCCTGACGGAATAGCAACCGATGTCTACCTCTGGGTTCTCTTAAGCTCAACATCTCTCCAGAGCTGCTTTTCCAGGAGACCATCTTTCTCTGACTGGTTGGTGCTCAGAGAGTCTTGGAGTAAGAAGTTGAGGTTAGGAGATGAACTAGACCAAGGGGTCCTTTCCCTTCTCTGTTCTCCACCCCTTCCTTCTTCCAATTACCTTGGAAGCTCAACTTGTAGACTGCTCAACTAGCATCTCCTTTGTGCTTTCCTCCATTACAGAACTCTTCTTATTTTGTTGTCCAGTTTGTTTATATGTACATCTTTCCCCATTTTTCTGCCAGCCTCCCGTCATTGACAAGAGGATGAGGCTCATGTTAATTCATTTTTGTATGTACGGCAGTTTTTATACTGCCTGGCATATAGCAGGTACTTAGTAAATGTTGGTTGGAGTGAATGAGAGCTTTACCGTTATATGTAAGGTACTGATTTTCTGGTTTAAGAGAGAATAAAATTCAGGGAATTTTTTTCAGAACTAAAAGAGCTATGGGTATTGTAAATTTAATTATTGATAAATAGCCTAAATATATAATTATGTATACTACATTGAATCTCATACTAGATTTTGTTATGGAAAAGTAGTAACAGTATCAAAGGTTTAAGGAAAGTAGTGAGATGTATAGCGTAAGATGAGTGTTAGGCTCCTGCACACCTGGATTTTATTACTGGCTGTTCTACTTGTTATTACTGCTTAACAGTCACCCAACTTTTTTTTTTTTTTTTTGCGCAGTCCGCAGGCCTCTCACTATTGCGGCTTCTCCCGTTGCGGAGCGCAGGCTCCGGACGCGCAGGCGCAGCGGCCACGGCTCACGGGCCCAGCCGCTCCGCGGCACGTGGGATCCTCCCGGACCGGGGCACGAACCCGCGTCCCCCGCATCGGCAGGCGGACTCTCAACCACTGCGCCACCAGGGAAGCCCCACCCAACTTTAACACAGCAACCAGGTAGTACGGAGTCTCTCATGTATTTGCAGTCATACTGGGGCTTCAGGCAACTGAAAAGTTTGGCTATGCTAAAAATTTATTATTTTTTTTAATGAAGTATAGTTAATTTACAATGTTGTATTATTAGTTTCAATGTATAGCAAAGTGATTCAGTTATTTATATATATATTGTGTATATATATATCTATTTTTCATATTCTTTTCCATTAGGGTTATTACAAGATATCAACTACAGTTCCCTGTGCTATACACTAGGTCCTTGTTTATTATCTATTTTATATATAGTAGTGTTTACCTGTTAATCCCAGGCTCCTAACTTATCACCCCCCCTTCCCCCTTTGGTAACCGTAAGTTTGTTTTCTAAGTCTGTGAGTCTATTTCTGTTTTGTAAATAAGTTCATTTGTATCATTTTTTTTGGATCACACATATAAGTGATATCATGATATTTGTCTTTGTCTGACTTAGGTCCATCCCTGTTGCTGCATCTGGCATTATGTCATTCTTTTTTATGGCTGAGTACTATTCCATTGTATACATGTACCACATCTTCTTTATCCAGTCCTCTGTCGATGGACACTTAGGTTGCTTCCATGTCCTGGCTATTGTAAATAGTGCTGCAGTGAACATTGGGGTGCATGTATCTTTTCGAATTAGAGTTTTCATCTTTTCCAGATATATGCCCGGGAGTGGGATTAATGTGTCATAGGGTGATTCTATTTTTGGCTTTTTTCAGGAACCTCCATACTGTTCTCCATAGTGGCTGCACCAGTCTACATTCCCACCAACAGTGGAGGAGGGTTCCTGTTTCTCCGCACCCTCTCCATGTGCTGGAAATGTAAATGGCTCCCTGATGTGATGGGCTGATGGCCAGTTTGCCTGTATGTGGCCTCTCTATCATGGAGGTCTCAAGATGGTCAGATTTCTCCCCTGCCAGTTAGCTTCTACCAAAAAACAAGCATGACAGAAGAGCCAGGTAGAAGCTTCGTGACCTGTTCTGACCTAGCCTCAGAAGTCACACACGTTGGCGCTTCCACTGGATCTGTTAGTTACAAGTGAGTCACTAAGGGCAGCCTGGTTTCTAGGGAAGGGGACGTAACCCTCAGTGGGAGAAATGTGAAATAATTTCTGAACAGGTTTAAATCCACTCCCCTAGCTCTTCCACTTATTGGAGTAGCCTGTGGGGAAATTAGTCATTTGACTTTTTCTATCTATGAAATAGCATCCCTGTGAAGACTAAATAAGATGATGTATTCAAAACACTTAACTCGCGATAAGCTCTCAAATGTTCTTTTATTATTGAGAGAGACTATATGGGGAAAACTCTTAAAACCAAGAAAACGATATCCAGTAATTACATTACCCTGAGAATTGGGGAAAGACTATTACTCTTGTATTTTTCTGTAAGAATTCCTTGTGTCTCATGAGAGCATCATTCTAAAAGCATTAAATTCTAACAATATTTTTATACATACGGACATTCCAAGTTCCAGTCAACTGATTCAAATGTGAACTTCTGGAACCCAATTCATTTGTTTATAAATGAAAAATGGTCTCCATATATGTGCATGTATATCCATTTATTATGCTAAGAATATGCAACCTTGCTATTCTGGCAGAGATAAAAGAAAAAAGAAGTTTACCAGAAAAAATCTGTCATTGAATGATGTGACTTTGCATTACACAAGACACTGGAGAGAGACTGACGGTTGATCTTCATTTAACACAAAAGCAAGAACTTTAAAGTTTAGCAGAGGCCTTGCTGAAATATCATACTGATCCAGTTCCCTCTTGGCTTTGAGCCTGTGGAATCATCATCTGTCCTCTCTAGAAGCCCTTGCTCCATTTCTCTGGCTGTAATCTATTAATTCATCACCTGCTGGGAAGCCACTGAACAGGAGAAAAAGTTGCCTGTGGAACCTGGAGAGATATGAGATCTCTCTACGCTGTTGCTAAAGGAGAGATCTTTGCTGGTGACCACCACCTTGTCTCTCTCTGTTAGAGCTTTTTCACCTTGGGCGGAGTAATATCCACTCCACACTGGGTCTTCCAGCGTCCTTACTATCTTTCTCCTTCGTCTGCTACTCCCTTGCAATACATCCCTGCTTGACAGTCTCGTTTTGGGAGATGTCCTCGGGCATGCACAAATGGGAGGGGAAAACCCAGCTCCAATAATAACGACCTGACATCGGTGGGGAGAGAAAGTAATACAGTCCAGTCAATGTTGAATATTAATGAGACATAAATGAATTGACCAACAAGTAGGCTCTATTCGCAGCTCGCCTGGAAACATTCCTGTCTTTGCTGTCTTCCCTGAATCGCCAAGTATTGTGTTGTCCCTTCCAGGCACACAGTTTTGTTTCTCTGGCCTAATATTCCTCTGGGTTGACTGAGAAGCCACTCAGTTATTGGAGGGGCAAAACGCTCTTCCTTCCTGCTCCGCCTCCTCAACAAAACATTTCCTTCAATAGGACATTTCTTTCATCAGATACAGTTTTATTTTCCGAGGGTATCCTTATGGATACACATATATATCTGGATTAAGGAATGTGGTATTGTTTCAGTGAGATAGTATGTTAACAGAATTGGTTTATCTGATAAATCTGAGACTCTCTATTATTTGCAAAGTTGTTAGATTATGGACTCAGAAGAATTGAGACTCTGAATAGTACTACGGAATAGGATTGCTAGGTCATAAAATGCTCTGGAGATTGTGGACACTAAACAACTGTAGAGAAAGGTTCTACAAAGAGATGGGGGCTCTCACGCACAATTCGAGATATTTTAAAACAATATCAGAGCAGAAACATATCTTACAGCTCATAGAAAGAAAGTGTCAATATGTGCCTTTCAGCTAGCCAGTGTCTCCAGTTTGTTTATTTCACTGTGGTAAAAAAAAAATAAATAAATAAATAAAAAAAAAAAAATATATATATATATATATATATATATAAAACATAAAATTTACCATCTTAACCATTTTTAACTGTATAGTTCAGTAGCATTTACTATATTCACATCATCATGCAACAGATTTCCAGAACTTCTCATCTTGCAAAACTGAAACTCTGTATCTATTAAACAACTCCCAAATCCACCTCCACCCCAATCTTGCCTGGTAACCACCATTCTACTTTTTGTGTCTATGACTTCGGCTACTGTAAATACTTCATATAAGTGGGATCATACAGTATTTGTCATTTTGTAACTGGCTTATTTCACTTAGCTTAGTGTCCTCAAGAGTCATCCTTGCTGTGGCATGTGACAAGATTTCTTTCCTTTTTAAGGCCAAATAATATTCCATTGTATGTAAATGCCACATTTTGTTTATCCATTCATCCGTCGATGGACATTTGTGTTGCTTCTCCCTCTTGGCTCTTGTGACTAGTGCTGACGTGAACACAGGTGTCCAGATATCTCTTTGAGACTCTGCTTTCAACTGTTTTGGAATTCTTTTGGATCTATACCTAGATTGCTGGACCATATGAGAGTTCTGTGTTTAATGTTTTGAGGAGCCACTGTACTGTTTCCAAGCTGCACCGTTCCATTGGGTTGGCCAAAACGTTCATTCGGATTTTTCCTTAACATCTTACAGAAAAACCCGAACGAACGTTTTGGCCAACACAACAAAGTCCCACCAACAGGAGACAAGAGTTCCAGTCTCTCCATATACTCATCAACACTTATTATTTCTGTTTTTTCAATAGTAGCCATCCTAGTGTGCGTGAGGTGATAGCTCATTGTGGTTTTGATTTCTCTAATGATTAGTGATGTTGAGCATCTTTTATATGCTTGTAGGTCATTTGTATATTATCTTTGTGAAAATGTCTCTTCAAGTCCTTTGCCTATTTTTTTTAGAGTTATTTCATGCTGTTGTTGAGTTCTAAGAGTTCTTTATATTAACTCCTTATTTGATATGTTATTTGAAAATATTTTCTCCCATTCTGTAGATTACCTTTTTACTCTGTTGACTGTGTCCTTTGATGCACAGAAGTTTTAAAGTTTGATGCAGTCCCATTCGTCTATTTTTGCTTTTGTTGCTTATGCTTTTGGTATCACATCCAAGAAATTATTGCCAAATTCATTTTCATGAAGACTTTCCCCTGTATTTTCTTCTGGGAATTTTATAGTTTGGGGTATTACATTTAGGTCATTAATCCACTTTGAATTAATTTTTGTTTATGGTGTAAGATAAAGGTCCAGCTTCATTCTTTTGCATGTGGATATCCAGTTTTCCCAGCACCATTTTTTAAAGAGACTGTTTCTCATTGGGTGTTCTTGATATCTTTGTCGACGATCATCTGACCACATGCCAATAAACCAGGGTTTATTCCTGCACTGCAGTTTGTTTTTCAGTTAACTGAGGTCTGCCATGATTACACAACTTCTTTGTATAGAGATTAAATAGATGCATGGCCTCTTGTATCAGTTTGCCCTGAGTATAAGTACTCCACCATTTACTAACTGTGTGATGTTAGACACTTTACCATTCTTTTTAAAAAATTAATTAATTTATTTATTAATTTATTTCTGGCTACGTTGGGTCTTCGTCGCTGCGCACGGGCTTTCCCTAGTTGCGGCGAGCGGGGACTACTCTTCATTGCGGTGAGCGGGCTTCTCATTGCGGTGGCTTCTCTTGTTGCGGAGCACGGGCTCTAGGCACGCGGGCTTCAGTAGTTGTGGCACGAAGGCTCAGTAGTGTGGCTCGCGGGCTCTAGAGCGCAGGCTCAGTAGTTGTGGCGCACGGGCTGA
This sequence comes from Kogia breviceps, assembly GCF_026419965.1. Classification (NCBI taxonomy): domain Eukaryota; kingdom Metazoa; phylum Chordata; class Mammalia; order Artiodactyla; family Physeteridae; genus Kogia; species Kogia breviceps. Next base: position 1,722,839 of record NC_081322.1, read on the forward strand.
GTTGCTCCGGGGCATGTGGGATCTTCCCGGACCAGGGATCGAACTCGTGTCCCCTGCATCGGCAGGTGGATTCTCGACCACTGCGCCCCCAGGGAAGCCCAACAACTTACCTTTCTGTGCCTCACTTCCTTATCTGTAAAATGGGGATAATGAATAGTACCTCCCTCAGGATGGGATTGTGAAAATTAAATAAAATAAAGCTTGTAAGAAAATGCCTGATACATGGAAAGTACTCAATAAATCTTAGCTATTACTATCTCCTAAATCTGCCTACCTCATAATTTTACTAGGACATATCCAACACAATCATAGCTCCCTTAGGATCTTCAGAGCATAGCAATTCCCTCAATTCTAGATGCCAGTACTATTCACAGCTACTGTGCACTTTCATTGATGCACCAACATTCGGGGGCTTATTGTTTGTTTTATCTTAATTCCGTAAGACCAGTTTGCTTGCAGCCTTCTACCCGTCCCACACTTTCCCTGAATATAGGAAATAAAGAAAGATCAGTACTGGAAAAATATAAAAGAAAGTAAAGGCCTCTGTAGTTTCTCAAAGTTGGTGTTCAGTATGTATTGATCCATGAGCCTAAAATAGGTTTCAGAAGGATCAGAGACTTTCTCCCCCGTCTTCTGTGTCCACCGTGAAGTGACTGAGGTGAGGTCGCAGGTGGGAGGGGTAGAGAACCAAAGCTCTTCAGTGCAGCCTAGTTTGAAATGGACAGGCAGCTGCCACAAAAATCTGCCTGGTTTTTCGAAAGCTGCATTGGCCAACTCCTTACCTCACTGATAAGTGCAGCGTGAGTATGGCTAGAACAAACTTACGTTACATAAAATGAGTGAACTGACCATGCTAGCAGCAGAATAAGAGGAACCAGGAAAATTGCATAAATCTAAGTAGAGGTGAGAGTTAAGATTTGTTCCATCCCATGCGGTTTGGTGCAGCTGGGGTTAATCAGGTCTCTACTTTCAGTTCTTTTCAGATGGTTTCTTGCTGTTATAACCAACGCTCTTTCCATTATCTTCCGATCGCTTTCCCTTTCCATATTAAAAGATCTCTGAAAAACCAGAGGTATAAATGTTATTTATAAAAATTTTTCTTGTACCGATGTTAATGTAAGTTAACCAGTTGTGCCTTTGATATCAATGTCAACTAATCTCAATATTAGAAAACTCAGTTTTAATTAAATTGATAACTATCTTTAGTTCACATTATTTCATCCCAGAAGTCAAAAGTGTCAAAAGTGGATATTAGAAAAGTGGATATTAAGAAAAGCTTTTTCTTAATGTTTACTTAATACAGTACATATCAGTATGTGATTATCAAATATATTAGAAGGTTAATACTTTTTTTTAAAACCTTGGAACGTAATGATTGCATTGTCAGAGGAAACTTTCGTGGAAGTTTTAAAAGACTCTAAATATAATTTAATATTGTTTTTGAAATGGGTAGAACTTCCAAAATTATTCTAGAGACTAGCAAGATACAATGTTTCCTTCACCTTTCAGAAGTTTTTCTTATAGAAATAAAGAACATATATTCTATGGTATTGAATCAAAACATACAGACTTAATTATAGGCTTCTATTGTTTCTCTGGTTGAAGTCAAAAGTAGGAGGATCACAGGTTATTTCAAATCAAATCTCTGTGTGTGTGTGTGTGTGTGTGTGTGTGTGTGTGTGTGTGTGAAATCATAACTTACTTTTGGATTCCCCCCTCCTCACATTTGCTCAGTCTAATTTTTGGACATAATAACCAGCAAAATGCATGCCAATCACATGGAAGAGACTCATTAAATATTGAAATAAATGAATTGTTTTCTTTCCATTTGTTTTTTTTTTTTTAAAAAAAAAGGTTTCCTACTCTGTTTTTTCATTTAAGATTAGAGTTAGATGGGATCTAGTAAAGATGTCCTACAGGGCTTCCCTGGTGGCGCAGTGGTTGAGAGTCCGCCTGCCGATGCAGGGGACACGGGTTCGTGCCCCGGTCCGGGAAGATCCCACGTGCCGCGGAGCGGCTGGGCCCGTGAGCCGTGGCCGCTGAGCCTGCGCGTCCGGAGCCTGTGCTCCGCAACGGGAGAGGCCACAACAGTGAGAGGCCCGCGTACCGCAAAAAAAAAAAAAAAAAAAAAAAAAAAAAAGATGTCCTACAGTCATTGCTCTAAGTTTGTCAGTTTTCCAGTTTATTCATATGTGTGATAAGGACACTGTTTCGGTGCTATTTGGTTCTCAGTAATTCCTGTTTCTACATTATGACAAGGACCCCATAGTGAGAGCCGTATACCTGGCGGACACAAACCAGAGTTTCTTCCAAGGTGTGTGGAGGGCACCTCACCCACAACTGAGGCTGAGCCACTGTGCTTAGTGCTATGAGAAAAAAAGAAGGGTATACGCTGTAGAGGAAGATTTTTCAGAGAGGAAGAAGAAGAAGGAAGTCTCTCCCCTCCTAGAGGAAGATAGAAGTTGGATGAACAACTCTTGGGGTAGGCACTGCTGAAGAGGTACAATGGACTTTCCAGTGACACTTCAGTGGGCCCTGGAGCACTTCAGACTGTCCACCACATAGTAAAGACCAGTAGAAAATCATACAAATGCCAAGTGCCCACGTTCCCAGGAGTACTTTCCCCTACAGATGCTCTCTTGAACAGAAAAGCAAAGAGGGAGGAACATCCCCAATAGGGAGCTGACCTTTGAATTGACAAAATCTGTACCTGAACACAACTGTTTAATCTAGAAGTGATTTTAATGGGCAAGTTAGAGTGTCTCTTGTTCTGCCACAGAATTGTACACAATTTTTAAAAGTTAAATTTAAAAAATATCTCTTGTTCCTTCATTTACTTCCCACGCCAGTTATGGGAAGTAAAGATGCTTTATTTCTTGGCATATATGATTATAATACAACTAAAAGTTGACCCTGAACCCCCCCCCACATACATACATATTTACTTTTTATTAAAATCCATATGGCTTTCTGTCCTAGAATGTTTTTCAAACTTTCCTTTTAAAAAAATTTTTTTTTTTTAATTTGGCCACACCGTGCGGCTCGCGGGCTCTTACTTCCCAACCAGGGATTAAACCTGGGCTCTGTGCAGCGGGAGCACAGTGTCCTAACCCCGGACCACCAGGGAATTCCCAAACTTTCCATTCTGGTATTTTCCTTCATTTATTTATTTCTTTAATTGCAGTACAGTTCATTTACAATGTTGTGTTAATTTCTGCTTTACAGCGAAGTGACTAAGTTATACACATATATACATTCTTTTTTATATTCTTTTCCATTATGGTTTATCCCAGGATATTGAATATAGTTCCCTGTGCTCTACACTAGGACCTTGATGTTTATGCATTCTCTATATAATAGTTTGCATCTACTAACCCCAGCCTCCCAATCCATCCCTCCCATATTCCCCTCCCCCTTGGCAACCACAAGTCTGTTCTCTATGTCTGTGAGTCTGTTTCTGCTTCGTAGATAAGTTCATTTGTGCTGTAGTTTGGATTCCACATGTAAGTGATATCATGTGATATTTGTCTTTCTCTTTCTGACTTCGCTTAGTATGATCATCTCTAGTTGCATCCATGTTGCTGCAAATGGCATTATTTCGTTCTTTTTTGTGGCTGAGTAATATTCCATTGTATAGATGTACCACATCTTCTTTATCCATTCATCTGTCGATGGACACTTAGGTTGCTTCCGTGTCTTGGCTATTGTGAATAGTGCTGCTATGAACATAGGGGTGCAGGTATCTTTTCGAATTACAGTTTTGTCTGGATATATGCCCAGGAATTGGGATTGCTGGATGATATGGTGGTTCTGTTTTTAATTTTCTGAGGAACCTCCATACTGTTCTCCATAGTGGCTGCACCAGTTTACATTCCCACCAACAGTGCAAGAGGGTTTGCTTTTCTCCACACCCTCCCCACCGTTTGTTATTTGTAGACTTTTTAATGATGCCCATTCTGACCGGTGTGAAGTGGTACCTCATTGTATAAATTTTCCTTCCTTTTTTCCTTTTTAAAAATTTTTTTCTGGCCGCACTGCACAGCATGTGGGATTATAGTTCCCCGACCAGGGATCGAACCCACGCCCCCTGCAGTGGAAGCTCGGAGTCTTAACCACTGGACAGCTGGGGAAGTCCCAAACTTTCTTTTCTTTTAAAGGTCCTTCTTTTCATAAGTGGAATTTCTCCAGGGTTTTGCGTTCCAGGTGTGATCTAGACTGGATTTTTTTTCTCCCAGGTCCCTAAAGATCGTATAATCATATTCACCCATATCTCACTAATAGACATAAAAACAAAATCAGGCACAGGTGTGGATACTTGCTTGTCCTCCCTGCAAATCTTGAAATCTAGAGTATTTGAGGAAGTGAGAGCCTTGAGTAAGTCATGTCTAATATCTCATCCAAAGGGAGCTTTGGGGGGTGGTTGGTTCCACAAACTCTGTTAGTCACAATGTATATACCCTTCTCAGTGTGTCCTGTCCACCCCCTCCTCCATCTTTAATATACACTGGGAGCCACTTTTTCAAACACCTGCTTTCTGCAGATGTGGTACCATTACTGTCCACATCAGAAACCTCTACCCCTACATAAAAGGAGGTCAGATGAAACAGAATGTGAGACCAGCTTGAACGGTGCCTCTCATGAGCTCTGTGACTTTGGGCAATTACTTCATATCTCTGACCTTTCGTTTCCTCTTTCATAAAATGGGATGGTTCAAACTTCATGAGGTTTGTTTGTGAGGCTTAAATAAAATAATACAGAGAGCCTGCTCAATCTATGTTCTTATTATGAGCATCTCCTTGTTAAGTTCGGCGCCTCTGATTTCTATGTCTGTCTGGTGGAACGCTTGTGAAGGAATTCCTCTGTATTTTCAACATTTACTTTTGTTCCTTTATTTATCACCTACTATGGACCAGATACAGTGCTAACTTCTGGTGATCCATAAATGACTAAGAGAAAGACAGTTCACGAGGCCCTCAGCAATAAATTAGGAGTTTGGGATTTACATATACATACAACTATATAAAAAATAGGGGCTTCCCCGGTGGCGCAGTGGTTGAGAGTCTGCCTGCCGATGCGGGGGACGCGGGTTCGTGCCCCGGTCCGGGAGGATCCCACGTGCCGCGGAGCGGCTGGGCCCGTGAGCCGTGGCCGCTGAGCCTGCGCGTCCGGAGCCTGTGCTCTGCAACGGGAGAGGCCACGGCAGTGAGAGGCCCACGTACCGCGAAAAAAAAAAGTAAACAACAAGGATCTACTGTATAGCACAGTGAACTATACTCTATCTTGTAATAACCTATAGTGGAAAAGAATCTGAAAAAGTATATATACATATATATGTATAATGGAACCACTTTACTGTACACTTAAACTTACACAATTTTGTAAATTAACTATACCTCAATTAAAAAAAAAAAAAAAAAGGTGCCCTCAGAGCAGCAGAGAAGACAAACAAATGCTATAGAAGCCCCAGAATGGGAAGCCAGAGGGTGAAAGAAGTTTTTTTTTAAAAGAGAAAACCCTTGAGTTGCACGAAAGAGGAGAGAGCGGTCAGCTCATGGTGGCTCCTCGGGCCTCCTCCTTATGAAGAGAGATCTCTGGGCTGCAGATGAAAAACCCTGCCTCCTTCTGATGGCCCTATTTCTCCAAAAACCCTGTATAATAGGACTGAAACACAGAAAGGATAGTTTCTCCCCTTCGTGGGGAAAGAAAGAAAATTGTTGTTGTTTCCCACCCCCATACATTTCTCCATCCTTTTATGCACGCAACAAACATTTGTGCGTATCCGTTAAGTACCAGGCACTGTGCTAGATGCTGGGGATACAGAGAGACAAGAAACTTAGTCCAGTGAGAGAGACAAACGAGAGAATCAAAATGACAGTCCGTTTATAAGAGAGCTCTAACAGAAGTTTACTCAGGGGTGGCGAGGGGAGCAGTGATAGGGTGACCCACTATGCCAGTGGACCTGCTACTGTCCCCGTTTTGGCAATGAAAGTCCCACATCCTAAGAAAGCACTCAGTCCTGCATGAACTGGGACAGCTGGTCAAGCTCCTGGCCACGGAACAGGCCCCCCTAATGCAGCCTGGGGTAGGGCTGGGCTCCTAGTCACGTGAGAACTGAGGTCCGGCATAAACGTAATGAAGTACTAGATGGATTAAAAAACACTGGGAACATTTGTGAAGCGAATGAATTTAGCGCGTGGGAAACGGGTGGCCTGGAATGCTTAGGAAGGTCCCAGCGACGTGCCCACACTTCACGTGGAACTATCCCCAGCGCGTTCATCAACCACAGAGCTTATTTTGCAAGCTGTGTCTGAGTCACTGGTAGCAACATCCAAGTTTCCTGATTTCTTTTTCCCTGCTGAAAAAGAAAGGAGAAAAGAAATCGGTTGCTGGTGCTCTGAACTCCTTAAATTCAAACCCACTGTTTGTGTATCCTTGTTTCTGTCTCGGCTCCCCTCCTCCAGTTTTTGCCTCCTCAAAACGCAGTCTTCACATCTCATTTCTCAGCAAAGTTATGAGATGGGTTGAGTGAATTCACATTAATAATATTTTAGCTAGCAACACTTCGAATAGTCTACAGACCATTTACCAAGGAAACTAAATTATTTTGAATACTTGTGTCAAAATAAATGAACCAAGGCTTTTCTGATGTAGTAGCCTAATGTTTTATTGTGGGTATAAACACAACTCCCCGGTCTCCAAAATTCAGCACATCCTATTAGGTTCTTTCTTCATTAGTGAGAGTAAAGAGTGTCTTCTTATTGATTTTTCCATAACTTTCAGTGGTGGACTAGGGCATCTCTTTCCTAAAACAATTTAAACTAATATGAAACTCATTTCTAATATAAAAGTGTTTTTAGACTACCTTAGAATTATTGCAAACGATAAGCTGAATTTATTAAGGTTATGAATCAAAGAGAAATTTTGTGCGTTCTTGTCATAACAGAATTTTTTTTAGAGGTTATTAATCTTTTCCCCATATCTTGGCTTAGCGATGAGTTTGGGGTTTTTTTCTCTCCTAATAGGTTCTCTTTGGTTCCAAGGTTTTCCCAGCTGCTGAGAGTCACAAATTCTGCCTGAACAGCAGGGTGACCTTTTCAGAGAGGAGCCAGTGTTTGTAAGCTGAAGTATACAAAGGAAGAAAACCAAGTTTACTGACTCTGAGCTAGAGGAAGAAGGCTCATCAAAGCAACCCTCCACCACCCTCACTCCCACCCACCCACACCCCACCCCACCCCACCCCACCCCAGTCTTCCAGCTCCTTCCTCTCCATCTTCCCTGACCTTACTGGACCAGTCGAACTGACAGCTACGGGGATGCGGTTGTCCCCTCAGGCTCTCTGATGTCTTTAAAATTCTCCCTCGGCGTCCACTTGACTTCTTCGGGGAAAGAAGCCGCATCTGGCACCTCCGCTCTGTGGAACGTGGCTGACTGCTCCTGGAAAGGAAAATCAAGAAGCAGCCAACCTGGGTTAGGAAAGCAGGTGACCTGGGTTAGGAAACTCACCCACTACCAGTCACACAGATTACATTCGGTCTGGATATGACCAGATGTCCTCAATTCCCCAGGCCTGAATACACTTAACCTTGCTTCGCCAAACTGCATTGCATTCCTTACCCACCCCTGCATTCCCTCCATTCTCAGCTCTTTAAAAAAAAAAAAAAAAAAAAATCACAGACACCGCAGTTATCACACATCTTCTGACTGTTCATCACATCTTTGCATGCTCCTTTCAAATCGTCTCTTCCTTTCTTCCCCTTCTTTTTAACCTCCCAGTTTTGCTTTTTGGCAACCAACCAAAGATTTCTCTGTGTGACTTAAAAGAAATATTACGAGACAAACCCTCTCCTGGTACAAGAGCTGCGGAATGATTTGCATATATAATCTCCTGTGCCTCCTGCTAGCACGGGCCTTTTCGTCTCCCGTCCCCATGGTGTAACAAAAGAATAAATTATGGTACTACTGATAGAACATTACACTGACAGTCTTCTGAGGCACTGGAAATCTTCATGGAAACCAAAGAAAATTCAAGATTAGACATTTTCTGATAAGTGTATTTCTTTTTCCTGTCTGCCCTCTCACATACTATCAGTTTTCTTGCCTTCTTATTCACTTTCCTGTCTGCCAGATAAATCTAAAGCGGCCTTTGAGCCAATCTCTCATCAATGGAACTGTCCCTGCTGATGGAGAATTAAGGTATTGGCAAATGGGTTACAAGGTGTTTAGGCTTATAATTTAAAGATTTAGATAACTTAATAAACAATAGCAATTTCAAGGACTGAATGGATTCCCTTACCTAATATTTTGCCTCCTTCCTATTTCTTTGGGAAGATGGGAAAAGTGAAAATAAAAGCGCTTATATAGTGCCATCTAGTGGCACAGATGTTTAAAAGCTCCGTTTCAATCTAGGGATTGTTTAAATGAACCTGGAAAACAACTGCTACTCTTAGGGTCTGGTTTGGAATCTCCAGGCTTAATTCCATTTTTGTTGTTACCTCCTATGAGGATGTCCAATCCTGGGGGCCCTTTTTGGTGTCACTGAGAAGTTTAAGTTTTAATCTGCTTTGTGGAGAGCCAAAAAACAGAACTGAAAATCCAGAGTAATTGATGCTGCGTTGCTATTTTAACTTCAGGCTTCCTTGCCTCTCCTCTTCTGACTGTCTCACTAAAATAAAACACTGATTCTGCTCAGAAGAGAAAAATGTTAATCATCTGAGAAAACTGCAATAATCATGCCACTTAAAATAGAAAGGCTCTCTCCTCTTCGAACTCTTCTCACTTAAATCTACTGTTTTAAACGTTAAATATATACAAAGTTTCATCAGTTATATTTATTAAAGAGATATACTTCTAGGTGGACAACACCAGAGTTTTAGCAGTTGGCCCTGTGCTAGCAAAGTTCAAAATCAATAAACAGCTGCCCGCCCACACACACATATAGAAAGAAAGCAACAATTAGAAAAATGATAGCCAACTCAGAAACTATGGTCTAATCTATTTGTTATTTGCCAGGATCAGCGTGCCCTTTCCAAGACTCATCTCTCACTTGGAATTGAGGCTGGCTTTGCTTTGTGAGATACTTCCAGGACCAGGAATCCATCTCGATCTGTACGTATAAGCTGCTGTTTCTAAAGCACTTGTGGCATTCATAGCCGGGTTCTTCTCCGGTACCAGCACCGAGAAGCTGATCAGATCTGCGTGTGTCAACCATTACCTGCTTGCTGACTGGTGACAGAGGTGAGTCCTCACCATGCTTACCTCACAGACCTTGAATTCATTTCTCAGGACCTGTGCCAGTTGTGCATTCTTTCATTCTGTCATGATCTTGTGGATAAACTGATAGACACGAAAGTGAATTGCAATATAACACATGCTGGGCAAGTCTAAAATGCTTCAAATAATAGGAGTGACTTGAATAGATGACTCTCAGACCTCATAGAGTGTCTGCTGAGATACGTATCTGTTGAGTCAGGGGGTGAAGTCCCAAATTTCCCAATACAACCCATCGTCTGGAAATTTGTCCTTCAATAAATGTGGTCTTCCTCTCATGGTTCCCTGGTGCTTATGAAAGGACTTCTTTGGTCTTCATCTTTTCTTCTTAAGATACTCATAACTGTGAACATGAATACGATGAAAATGAACGTTTCAGGAGAGCGGATTTGGGGGCCCAGTACTATCCTTTGACTGTGTTAATTACAATGAGTAAGTGAACGAGGTACACCTGTCTAAAGCAGTTTCAATTAAAAAGGGCTCAAGGGGCTTCCCTGGTGGCGCAGTGGTTGGGAGTCCGCCTGCCGATGCAGGAGACACGGGTTCGTGCCCCGGTCCGGGAAGATCCCACGTGCCGCGGAGCGGCTGGGCCCGTGAGCCATGGGTGCTGAGCCTGTGCTCCGCAACGGGAGAGGCCACAACAGTGAGAGGTCCGTGTACCACAAAAACCAAAAAAAAAAAAAGTAAAAAAAAAAAAGGGCTCAAAACCTCTGTGCTTAATTTCGGCTAAACTACTGTAGAATTTCCCTTGTCAGAAACACGATAGTGGTCTCTCGATCTCTATGGTTTCCGAATCCGCCTACTCCCCCAGTTCAAAGGCTCTCCTTTGGCTGATGGCATTAGCAGCAATGTCGTAATGGGCAGTTAGAACTGACATGCAGTGAGACAGGCCGGTGAATGATATTGATGATTGTTGTAGTATGCTCTAGCCTTTCTTAATGCTTGAAAGTGGTTATAACTTTGGCTTAAATTCTTCATTATGAAAATAAAAATAATGTCAACAATCCTCATGGAAAGAAGAAAAGAATTGACATGCGGTGGAGTCGAAGTAGTTGTTGGGATTGTTGTCGTTAAAGATCTTTCAATTCAATACCAGTTTGGTCTCTGGTGTTCTTTGAAAGGGCCACCCTTCCACGGCAGGAATTTTAGTGGAAGGGTGCCAAGCCGTGCTCACTTTTCGTCTCAGTTCCAATCCTCTCCAGTGGTGCCAAGTTTATTATGGGTTAGAAACGGAGCAGGATCAAGCAGTTCGTTTCTAAAATGTAATCATTTACTGTTTATATAATTTTATGAGGGCAGTTCAATTATTTCATAATTACATAACCGGAACGTGGCATGATGCGAGGTTGTGACGGATGCGCTATCTTGCAACCCTAAATATGCCTCGCCCTCCCCCAACCCCCCACCCCTGCTTCAAAAGTCTTAATCAAATCACATACAGAGGGCTTCCCTTCCCTGGTGGCGCAGTGGTTGCGGGTCCGCCTGCCGATGCAGGGGACGCGGGTTCGCGCCCCGGTCCGGGAGGATCCCACGTGCCGCGGAGCGGCTGGGCCCGTGAGCCGTGGCCGCTGAGCCTGCGCGTCCGGAGCCTGTGCTCCGCAACGGGAGAGGCCACAACGGTGAGAGGCCCGCGTACCGCAAAAAAAAAAATATCACATACAGAGATTCAGTTAAAGTAATACACAGCCTGCGTTGGCATCTCTTTCTCTTCTCTCTGGGTGGGCATTAACTCAGAGTTTTCCTGGGCATACGGTAAGAAAAGCCCACCTTCTATGTCATTCTGGTTTCTCTTAGTGCTTGAACTTTCTGGTAACCTATTAGACACTATTTTATGCTGCTCTTCAGAGTAGAATCATGAGACTCAAGAGTTAAGACCCTCCCGTCACAATCTCTCTCTCTTTTTGCTCCACCCTTGTCAATGATGTGTGACTGGAGGAGGCATAGATGCTGGGCCGTGGGCTTTGTGCCCTCACTACGAAATAACTTGTTCAGATCCCACTCCTGATGGAAAGCTGTTTGCAACACAGTACTGGGTCACTGGTCAGTTTCTGGTATATAATTTTATGAATGAACAAAATAGCTCCTAAAACAAATTCTTGCCTGCAGCAGTAGAAGACATCTACTGAAGAGAGTGGACGGACAGGTTGCTGACTTTAACCAGGGAACTAGGGCCATTTTTATTACCATGAGCTCAGGACTGGTAGCAACTATAAGGTTGTTCCATTTTCATAAAACTGGAAACAGTGTAGTAATGGTTAATTATTTTTTAAAGTCTGTCTGTGATTCCAAAAAATATTTCTAAATTATCTAGGTTTCTTATTAAAACTTCCTGGGTTTTATGGACATAATTAGGAAGCAAAAGAACATTTCATCGTATGAGACAGCTTCATACTCTGAGAACTTGAAGGTACCAGTGACCCCTGGGTAAGAGTTCTCATCCTCAGAGGGAATTTTATGCTTCAGGTACTAAAAGAAGGTGACGGATAGAGATGAACATAAAGAGATATTTGTATCTTTGTGGCCTAGAATCCAGTGTCTGTGGTTATATCTCCTCAAGAGACAATTTAACTTGTATATTCAAAAAAGGGCCAGGGTGATTCCTGTGTGTTAGGGACAGGAGTGAGAGGTTGGTGTGTGGGCAGGAACCGGGAAGGGCAGATATTGTGTGTTCCACAGGAAAAGCCATCCAAGCCTGCTTGGACATCAAGCTCTGCAACAAGAGACCTCGGTGAGAGGCAGTAGACGGGCTTCTGATAACCTGGATGCTAGGATTCGGGCACCAGGAGTCTACTTGAGGCGCGTGCACCACCGGATGGATGTACGTAGTGGAGAGGGACTAGACCGCCTGCAGACAGATCCTCTAGTCTATGAACAGGAGTTATCTGCTTTGCTATCACCTATGTACAAATAATAGAGTTGTAAAATAGCTCACAGACAGTGAGAGGCCCAGTAACCCAATATTACGAGTCAATTCACCTAGTTTTTCCATTGAAGTCAGCCAGATATTTTGGGTACATTTCAAAGTCGTTCACAATTTTCCACTACGTTGGCCATCATGGAAATAAGAGATTGCTTTCAGATGCTCCCCCAAATCCGATTCACCCCTAAATTCCTTTACAAATCGCTCAATTTAGAAGTTTACTCTGATCCTCTCAACTGATTGTGATCTCTCGCTTGTAGCCCCACAATTCCCTTGTCTCTCTTCTATGGCGGTATTTCATTTTACCACCAGTAAATGAAGAAATTGAACATTTAAAAGTGTGGGGCCTACAATTATTTAAATGAACAGAAGTCCTTCCTGGTCATTCTTCTGAGAAGACTTTGCTGTGATTTTCTCCAGTGAAATTAGAAGTTTAGAAAAGTATTCCCATAAAAAGTGTGAATAGAAAATATTTTTTAAGATTTAAAAAAAAAAGATTTTTAAGGATGCCTCTTATTTTTTGAAGTACAAGTTAGATCATGATCATCAGCTAATATTTTATGGATTGGTATTACAATGAAATCTTTTTTGTCATTGAGTATGTGAATAAATTGAGGGAGTTTAAAACGCTGCCTTCAAAACTAGAAATAATTGCACTGGGACCCAGAAACAGTTGGCATCCTTGCATAAAAGACACTCGGTACCAATTATTTATGCACTAAATGGGTCTAGAATCCCAGATTAAACTATCCACAGTTTTGATTCAATTAGCTTTTGATTCGGTGCCTGTGTCTTTAATGACAAAACTATTCCAGAAAAAGTTGAGCCTTGGGAAAGTTTTACCTGGCTGAGATTCCCCTCAAGGGAGGATGTGACTCACGCACTATTTACCTTGGTAAATAAAACCACAGCCTGCTCTGCTCCCTGGGGATTTTAGTTTGCAGCAACAATAGGCTGCAAGTAAGGGGTCTTAGGTTAAACGGTTGAATATAAAGTTTAAATCAGAATTAAGATGTTTCGTCTTGAAACGTCAGAGGTGAAATAAATGATCCCCCCCCCACCAAGATGGCCTGGTTTTATCTCCCCCCAACAGATATCTTCATATGAATCTATTCACCTTAATTAGTTCTTTCAATTCAGTTTGCACCTTGCCCTCACAATCCCGGGGGAAAGAGACAGCAAATACGACCAGGGGAAAAGTTTAAGTTGTCAAAGCATGAATTTGCCAATCGATACCTCCCCTTGGGGTACACTTGCATCTCCAAATACAGTGCTCCCTACTTTTCTCCCTCTTCATTTATTCATTAATTTATTCTTTCATTTTTACGTTACTTATTCATTCATGTTTATTTAGTCATATTCCTTCAACAAACACCTATTGAGAACCTAGGGTGTTTCTTCCTTTTTTAAAAAAAATTTTTATTGGAGTAGAGTTGCCTTACAATGTTGTATTAGCTTCTGCTGTACAGCAAAGCGAATCAGCTATCTGTATACATATGTCCCCCCTTTTTTGGATTTCCTTCCCATTTAGGTCACCGCAGAGCACTGAGTAGAGTTCCCTGTGCTATAATGGAGATTCTATTGGCCTTTGGGGGGAGATGATTCTTTGTGCCAGATTGTCCCGTAAACTGCAAAGCATTTATCATCTCTGTGCCCCATCCACAAAGCTGTTCTCAATGCCCGAGCATCCTAACCGCACTCCCCACTTTCATTTCCAAACACTGCGGAAGAGCCCTGGCTGTGACCCCCCGTGGGAGGGGATCAGGAGGGATAGGACAAGGAAGGCATGGGCCTTGGGATGTTGGTAGCCTCACAGAGAAAACAGATGAGTAATTATAGTACATTCTGGGAGAGAAATAAACACAAACCGATGACTCCCAGAGGTATCCAAGAAGGCTTCTCAGAGGGCAGAATTCTTGAACCACGTCTTGTCTACTTTTTACTAAATTTATTGTTTTATTTATTTATTTATTTTTGGCTGCATTGGGTGTTCGTTGCTGCGCACAGGGCTTTCTCTAGTTGCGGCCAGCGGGGGCTACTCTTCGTTGCGGTGCGTGGGCTTCTCATTGCGGCGGCTTCACTTGTTACAGACCACGGGCTCTAGGCGTGCGGGCGTCAGTAGTTGTGGCGCACGGGCTCAGTTGCTCCGCGGCATGTGGCATCTTCCCGGACCAGGGCTCGAACCCGTGTCCCCTGTGTCGGCAGGCGGATTCTTAACCACTGCGCCACCAGGGAAGTCCTAGAGCCACGTCTTTAAGAAGGAAAAATTAAGTGAAAATTAGCTAGATTCTCTAGGCATCAGAAGAGGCCCAGAGGCCATGCCAGAGTTAAGAAAAATGCTCTGGAAGCCAGAGTTAAGAAAAATGCTCTGGAAGAGCTGCGAGCAGCTTCGTCACGGCTGGTACATGGAATTGGAGTTGGAGAGGTAGAGTGACTAAGAAGACAGGAGGTGTGATTGTAAGGAGGGTGTCACAGGCTGAGCTAAAATGTTTAGACTTCATCCTTCATGGAAGTGACATGATTAGATCTTAGTTTCCGAATACATTAGAGAAAATACGACTGAGAACAGGGAAAACCATTTTTTGAGGATGCTGGAGTAATTCAGAAGAGAAATGAAGGGTACTTAATGGATTTCAGGGGCTACATCAATGGATACAGTAAGGGCTGCCAACACCCTCCAGCCAAAGACCACCAGGTACATACCTCTATTGAAACAAGTTGGGTTTTTTGTGTTTTTTTGCGGTACGCGGGCCTCTCACCGTTGTGGCCCCTCCCGTTGCGGAGCACAGGCTCCGGACGCGCAGGCGCAGCGGCCACGGCTCACGGGCCCAGCCGCTCCGCGGCACGTGGGATCCTCCCGGACCGGGGCGCGAACCCGCGTCCCCTGCATCGGCAGGCGGACTCTCAACCGCTGCGCCGCCAGGGAAGCCCCCAAAGCTGGTTTTATTACTCACTGCAAGAGGAATGAACACTCACCATGAGGAACCAAGGGGCGTTTCTCTAAGGGGGCCTTCGAAAGAACTTATTTGTTGGATTTGAGCTTGACTGGATTCGTTGGGTAATTTGGGAGAGAGTATAAGGAAATAGGGGTTTACTGACTACCAGAAAGTGAGAGCAATTCTGTGATTGGATAGATATCTCAATAAATCTATCTGCAGGGAGGGCAGACTAGATGCAAGATTGGTAAAGAAGTAGTAATCACTCGTGGTAGCTGGGAAAGTGGGATAACGGATATCTTATGGGTGGCAGGGATCTTGCTTTTGTCTCACTTTATTATGATTTCCACTGTGTGAAGACTTCAAGTGCTTGGCTGCCAGGGGAGATAAACAAGGTAATAGTTAAGTGGCACTGGTTCCAGTTAAGCTTTGTTTGTTTTTGTGAAGAGAGATACTTGATCACTAAGCCAAGGAAAAGCACTTAGTAGAGAGCGAACTATGAAGGAGGGAGAACAATTAATGTAACAAGAATCCTGCAGACACGAGAGTGCACAAATTTTCATTTGTGAATTACACAGTTTGATTTCTTCTAGTAACACCCATCAGTCAAGATAAAGGAAAGTGGGGGTCATGTTAGTTATTTCTTTAGTATCTATTTCTCCCTTTCCAGCAGCTACTCATTTCTCTATGGGATCCATGGGATTCTAGGGAAATTGATTCCGTTTCTAGCTCCAATATGGGAACACAGAAGAGAGCTTAAAATGATCAGTTTAGGGCTTCCCTGGCGGCGCAGTGGTTGAGAGTCCGCCTGCCGATGCAGGGGACGCGGGTTCGTGCCCGGGTCCGGGAAGATCCCACGTGCCGCGGAGCGGCTGGGCCCGTGAGCCGTGGCCGCTGCGCCTGCGCGTCCGGAGCCTGTGCTCCGCAACGGGAGAGGCCACGACAGTGAGAGGCCCGCGTACCGCAAAAAAAAAAAAAAAAAAAAAAAAAATGATCAGTTTATCTGAACTACCTGCCCAGAGTGACTGGTTCAGTGGTGGGCACGTGACCTAGGACTTTTACTGTGAATCCTGGGACACATATTTGTTTTTCCCTGCTGGATATGAGGAAGAAAGATTACTGCGAAATTTCAGAACCGTAAGGCTTCCAATGGGGAAAAATAGGTCACATACCAAGGACCAGGAACAAGAACGGCATCAGAATTCTCAGTAGCACTGCTGCATACTGGAAGGCAGTGGAGCAATGCCTGGCCCGAGAAGAAAGCCAACCCTGAGGAAAGCAGAGCGAAAAGACAAAGAGAGGCTTGGTCTTGCTCACATCATTTGAGCTGTAAGATCAAGCCGCATTTGAAGGCAGTTTTACCTTCGGGCTTTTCAGTCCAAATACCTTTCGTTATTTAAGCAAGTGTGTGTTCGTCTTTCTGTGGCTTGTTATCTTGTTTCTGGGCTTAGCCAAGGTAAGGAGTGGAGCAGGCTGACCAGTACGTGTAGGTTGATCCAGTGTTAGCATTGAATTGAGGTGGGCGTCTGCACTAAGAAGGTCAGGGAATTAAATATCTTGGCAAAAGGATGATTTCAATGATGGAAAGAGACTCCATAGGCACAAAAGTACCTGGTATACCTTTATTAAAATTGTCCTTTTCTCTATTTTATCTTCTCAGGGCCAAAGTCTGTATTTTCCTTGCTATTATCTAATTTAGTTAAATTCAAATGAAAATTATTTATAAGCATTGCACTGTGCTAAATTTTGTGAGAACACAGAAGCCTAGCTTCCTGTTTCTCATACTTGTACTATGTAATGAGGGGGTTAAAGGATACGCGTACACCATTCACTTATTCAACTCGTAAAAGAAAGACAAGGCAAAAATGTGAGGAAGAGCTCAGGTGAATTTTACAGGTGGTAAATGCACTGGGATTTGAGAGGAAGTAGAAGGTAATCTGTGCTATTCAGCCAATGTGGGGTGATTAGAGGAAATTCCCCAGGGCTCTTTTGTCTCATTTAGTCTGTTAGCACGAGAGAGGGAAGCAGGCTTACTCTGTTTCTGGTGTGAGCCATGAGGGATGTTCTACTAGCTCTGTGACCTTGAAAAAGTGACTTAACCCCTTTGGGCATCACCGTTTTTTAATTTTAAAACTTTTGATTGTAGTGTAAGCCCCTACTGCTTTCTCAAGATTGTTGCTAAGAAGCAAAATCATAATCAGAAACAAAGGCTGTTAAAGTAACTTCCAAACTAGAAAGCAGCAAAGAAGAGTAGGCAATGATACTGATAATTAATGGTGGGCCTTGGCTGACCCAAAGCTATACCCCCAACTTCCCTGTTTTTTGTTTTGTTTTGGTTTTTGTCAAAAATCTAAATATCTAATGGTGGAAGTTTTAGAAGATACCGAAGGAACAAAGCTGTGAAGAAGAAACTGCTGTACAAGTCACAACGTGTACCTCTGTTGACCCTCTCTGTCACCTCCATTTGGGGGCAGGTCTACCGGGCAAGTAAGTACATTTTTAGAAAGTGCTTGTTCAGCTACATTTTACCCACAAGTCTAAAGCTGGGATCAAGAAACAAATGTATAATAAACATGGCCTTTTCTGTTTGGGGGCCAAAGAAAACTCCCATTCAAATGCAGTTGTTCATCGGTTCTGCTCTTGTAAACTTTGTACATGAATTTCTTCACATTAAAAGCTGTACCTAATTTGTAAATTAGGTGCAAACGACCAACACCAGCAAGGATCCAAAACCACATACACGTTGAATGCAAAGCAGTCATAAAGGTAACAGGGGAAATAGTGAGGTCCTTAAAGATGCTGGCTCTCTTCTTCCTTCTTTGACTTAGGCCAAGGTAATTTCTCTAAGTCTTATTCCTTTTTTCTGAACTGCATGTTTCAGTCTGTTCTCTTGCTTCTGTGGTCCTTTGCCCGTCCTCTTGTCCACTCCTGATCTGCTTACTGTATAGGGCAATTGTACAGCTCTGTTTAGCATCCCCCTTTCGGAGCCCTCACTTAAGCTCTACTTAAAAGCAGGAAGGGGGGGCTTCCCTGGTGGCGCAGCGGTTGAGAATCCGCCTGCCGATGCAGGAGACACGGGTTCGTGCCCTGGTCCGGGAAGATCCCACATGCCGCGGAGCAACTAAGCCCGTGAGCCATGGCCACTAGGCCTGCGCGTCCGGAGCCTGTGCCCCGCAACGGGAGAGGCCCGCATACCGCAAAAAAAAAAAAAAAAAAAAAAAAGCAGGAAGGGGGTTTCCCTGGTGGCCACAAGGGTGAGAGGCCCGCGTACCGCAAAAAAAAAAAAAAAAAAGCAGGAAGGTTTCAAGACATAGTCTTCCTTCCATCTGAAAACCAGGATGAGCCACGCAGGGGATTTAGGGAGGGCAGTGCTGCATATCATGAGTAAGCTACAGAAGAAAAATCCATTTTCTGGACACAGAAGTACAGGCAAGAATTCTGGCTTCTTAGGGATTTCAGAATAACAAAAAACCTCAGAAAGGGAGGGCCACCAATCTTTGCAAGGCAGCCTAAGCTCCAGTTCTCTCTGCTTCTAGAGGTAACCAAGCAGCTCTAATCAGGGTCGAAACAAAGAAATTCTTGAGGAATATTGCATATCCTTATTACTTTCTAGCATGCTATCAATTTCTCGGTGGCTTCAGTGGGTAGAGATACGCTTTAGCTTTGTTTATCACCCCTTCACATCCCTCAGAAAATTAAGATATGCAGTTGAAACCATCAGAATGAAAACCAGCCAGCATTCAGAGCTGCAAACAACAGAGCCTGCATTGTCTAGTTAAGCAGAAAAGGAATGTATTAAGATGTTGGGTACCTCACAGTTTCTAAAAGGGCCTTATAATCAGGTTTACATGCTACAGGGCCTGTACTTCACTGGGTTTTCCAGTGAAGACTGTATCCTTTCTGCTTCTGGATAGAGGAATGGAAGCTTGTTCTTTTGCACTGTCAACACTGGATATGGAACTCCAGTGCTAAGGCCTTCAGCCTTTGAACTACCTTTGAAATCTGGATGCCTTTTTAAAAAAACTTTATTTCCATTTCTTTACTTTTTAGAAAACCTTTTTTATTTTGCAATAATTATAGACTCCCAGGAAGCTGCAAAAGTAGTTCAGAGAGGTCCCTTATACACTTCACCCAGTTTCCCCCAATAGTTACATTTTATATAACTACAACACAAACAAAACAAGGAGATTGACGTTGGTACCATCCATAGACCTTATTCAGATTTTGTCACTTTTACATGAATTCATTTATGTGTATGTGTGTGAGTGAGTTTGAGAGTACAGGTCTACGCAGATGTATAGATTCAAGTAACCACTACCCAAAATGAGATACAAAACTGGTGTCCATCACTGTAAAAATCTCATTTGTGCTACCCTACCTACTGCATATTGTCCTTAACCCCTGCAACCATTAATCTGTCTCTGTCTCTATGCTTTAATCATTTCAAGAATGTTATGTAAATGCAGTCATATATGATCTTTTAAGATTGGCTTTTTTTCCCTCAGCATATTACCCTTCAGATCCTAACTCTTCAGCTCTAACTATTCAGATCTTCAGATGTAACTCTTGTGTTAGTTAGTTAACAATGAAAAGTTAGTTACTTCTCATCGTCAAGTCGTGTTCCAAGGTACAGATTTACCATAGCTTGTTTAAGTGTTCACCCACAGAAAGACATTCTCGATGTTTCTAGTTTGGAAGTATTACAAATAAATTTGCTCTGAATATTCATGTGCAGGTTCTCTGATCAACTTTTGCTTATTTATTTATCTATTTTTTGCGGTACGCGGGCCTCTCACTGCTGTGGCCTCTCCCGTTGCGGAGCACAGGCTCCGGACGCGCAGGCGCAGCGGCCACGGCTCACGGGCCCAGCCGCTCCGCGGCACGTGGGATCTTCCCGGACCGGGGCACGAACCCGCGTCCCCTGCATCGGCAGGCGGATTCTCAACCACTGCGCCACCAGGGAAGCCCTCTGATCAACTTTTAAACCAATGTCTTTCTCAGTTGGGTCTGCTTGATAGAGGCCAGGCCAGAGTTTGTGCCCAAGGTTCTTAACAGACCTCCCTTTATCATCATTAGCCCCTACTGGTCATTTAGTACAATTTCTAACATATACAAAGTAGACAGAAATGTATAATGAACACCCATGTCCATCACTGAGCTTCAACAGTATCATGATTCTGCCATTTCTTTCATCCATAAGTCCACCTGCTCTCCCTACAAACACTTGATTTTGAAACAAATCCCCCAAATATAATTTTATCTGTGAATATTTCAATATGTATCTCCAAAAATGAAGAATTAAAAAAAAATAACTAAAATGCCGTTATCCCAATGTCATACTGTAGGTGCCTCCAGAAACTAATAACAAAACAAAGACTTGAATGCAAATAGTCTATTTGAGAGGGGGACCCAAGAGGGAAAAGGGGGAAGTGAGACAAAGGAAAGGTTGTAAGGTAGACATTGGCAGTAAGCGGCTCTGGCAAGCATTAACTCCTCAGCATTTGCAGACAGCGAAGGAAGGGCAGGCAAAGGTTTCGGCAGGCAGAGAAAGCCCTCAGCAAAGAGATGCAGATGCTGAGAGCTGAATTCAGGGTAGCATGCCCTGAAGTAGTAAGGGTGAGTGACCATGGGACCTGGGAACTGACAGCATCTCCTACACAGGCATAAACACAATTAACAAGTAACCAGCCAGCATTCAGATTTCCCCTAGTGTCTCATCATTTTTTTTTAACAGCTTATGTGTCCAAATTATGATCCAAATAAAGTCCATACATCGTAATTGATTTATACAATTTTTAAGTCTGTTTTCCTCCAACTTTTTATTTTGAAAATTTTAAACATACCACAAATTTGGAAGAATTTCATTGTGAACAACTATATATCCACCAAGATTATACAGTAAACATTTTTAATATACTTGTTTTATCACATATCTACTATCCCTCTTTTTATACAAATTGTATTGATGCATCACATGTTAAATTGCAGGTGTCAATTCACACCTAAATGTTTCAGCATAAAAATCATTGCTAAAGTTCATATTGTTTACTGTGTTTTTTTCTTTTGAAGTAAAATTTAAACAGTGAAATGCACACATTTTAAGTGTATATTTGTTGAGTTTTGACAATGCCTACACCTTTGTAACCCACACCTGTGTCAAGATACAAAGTGTTTCTACCACCTCAGAAAGTTTTCTCATACCCTATCCCCAACTCCTCAAAGGCAAACCACTCTTCTGATTATTTAACGTAATGTTGTTTGTAATGTCTTTTATTTTTCCTTCTAACATCTGTAGGATCTGTAGTGATGACTAGTCTTTCATTCCTGAACTGGTAACTGGGATTCTTATTGAGAGACTACTACCCATGGGTTTCTGTTACCTGAAAACTAGGTTTGCCTCTCGGTGGCTGTTGAGTCAAAAGACACAACCAAGCCAAAGAACGGGAGAAAGAAGGATTTATTACTTGCAGCAAGTAAGGAGAATTCCAGGGATCTTTCCCAAAGCACTGTCTCCCTAAACAGCAAAATTGCTAAGGGTACATGCATATTCAGTGAAGGGGTCGGGGCAGTGTATTCATATTCATGAAGGGGCTTGAGCAGAGGAGAATTCAACATAGAATTGGGGCGAAGGTTAACAGAGTCCAAGCTTTAGTTGATTGAAGTCTCAAGGCTCAGCAAATGTCAACATCAGCCTCTTCATTCCTTTAGGCCAGTTGACCTGGTGGTTGAGTGCTGGGGGGAATGTGAATTCTGCAGAAGAGCTCAAGAATGTGCCTCAGGCTAACCTTTATCGCTGTCACAGAACTGGGAGTCTTTACAGCTGATTTATTATCTGTGTTATTTTCACTTGTCTTGCCTGATAACAGTTGTTTGTTCCTGCATTCTTCTGTGCCCTTAAAAATCTCAATTACTGAGATCTGTTAGGGATAAGCATTGTGCAGGCTTAGATCACAAAATGGCTTAGGCCCAGAATGGCTTCTCTATGTCAAGAAAGCCATGCCTGGTTCTCTTTTTCCAGGGAACCCCACCACCACCACCAACCCTATCTGCTTACATGTCTTCATGTTTCTGCTTATCTTGTGAGGAGGGCACTGACAGCCTTTGTCCTCCATTACCTTCTCAAGGATATTGTTGGTATAGCAAATAGCCTTGGTAAGTAGTGATAGGGGCTTCCTCCAGAGTAGAGGACGGGTTTATTTACCGTCCAGTATAATAAAGATAATTTCTACTTCAGGGGCAAAAACAGGCAGGTTTGCTTGCAGTATATTGTAAACTATTAAGTTTCCCTAAGCTTGGAATTCCTTAGCTGGGATGCTGGCTCACTACATTTGCAATGTCTGCTTGGGCAACATCTATATTATTCTTGAGGGATTTGGCGGCCTAAAGGAAGCGATGCAAACGTAAAGCTCATTCTTCTTGCTGTGCCACGAGCAATAAAGTCCTGTCTCTGGCCCAGGAATCCCATGTAGTCCGCCAGCAGCCATGAAACTGTGGCAGGCTAACCTGGTTAGCTTTCCAAGTAGGGTACAATCTCAAACCCTTGAAATTCTTGACAGTTCTCAATTTTTATTTTTTCTTAACAACTGACAAGGAGTTTGTCAATTTTGTTGATCTTTTCAAAGAACAACTTCCAGTTTTGCTAATTTTCTCTATTTTTTTTCCTCTGTTCGATTTAATTGAATTCTGCTCTTATCATTGTTATTTCCTTCCTTCTGCACACGGTGAATTCACTTTGCTTTTCTTTTTCTAGCTTCTTAAGGTGGAACCTTAGGTGATTGATTTTCGATCGCTCTTCTTTACTAACATAACTATTGAAAGCTATAAATTTCTGTATGTGTGCACTACTTTAGCTGCATCATACAAATGTTATGTTGTATTTTTATTTTTATTCAGTATGAAATACTATTCAACTCTCTTTAGATTCCAAGTGTTTTAACTCTATTCAGGCTTACTTTAAGATCTAGTATGGTCTATTTTGCTGAATGGACCATGTTCACTTGGAAAGAATATGTATTATGCAGTCATTGAATGTGAGAACAGCTAAACATCAAGAAGTTGTATTAGTCAGTGTTCTCTAGAGAAGCAGAACCAACAGAACAGATTATATATATGGAATTGGGTCAAGTGATCCTTGAGGCTGACAAGTCACAACATCTGCAGTTGGCAGGCAAGCTGGAGACCAGGAGAGCCAATGGTGTAGTTCAGTCCCAGTCCCAGTCTGAAGGCCAGAGATACAGCAAGAGCTGACGTTTCAGTTCAAGTCTGAAGGAAGGGAAAAACGGATGTCCCAGCTCTAAGGCAGCCAGGAGGGAGGAGCTCCATCTTTATTCACCCTTTTTCTTCTATTCAGGCCTTTAAAGGTTTGGATGAGGCCCACCCCCATTAGGGAGGGCAACCGGCTTTACTCACTTTACCACTTCACATGCTAATCTCATCCAGAAACACCTTCACACACACAACCACAATAATACTAGACCAAATATCTCGGCACCTCATGGCCCAGTCAAGCTGACACATAAAATTAACCGTCATAGAGGTCACAGCCATTACAGTGGTTGACAATCTTGTTCAAATTACCTATGGATTTCCTAACTTTTTGTTCAATTGTCCTCTTTATTGCTGAGATTATAATTACGGAACGATTTCTTCTTTTAGTTCTGTCAGATTTTGCTTCATGTATTTTGAAGTTCTGTTATCAGACACATCCATATTCATGGTTAGGTACATACACATGATTTCTTCCAGAAAAATTGATCCTTCTGATCATTATTAAATATCCCTCTTTATCTCTGGTAATACTTTTTGTCTCAAAGTCTATTTTTCTATTATAATAGCCATCCATAAGATATGCGTATGGTATCTTATGGGTTACTACTTTCTAGCCTCCTATCCATCTTTCAGGGAATCTTCCTAAGTTCTGGACCATCAATAGCTAAACTTTTGCTTTCCAATGCACCTATTTATGCATTTTAAAATTCAGTTTTAAAGATGTCTTTTCCGCCAGGTCCAGGGATTTGTGGCATGTAGTATGTGGCACGTAGTACGTGGCTGTAGTATGTGTCCAGTCTGCCATTTTAAATCAAACTTGCTTTTCTTCTTAAATCTTTAAATCAAACTCCCTCTTCTTCTTAAGGAAGCAGTGGTGACAACGACCTGACTTAATCATATAGTTAGATAAAGAAGGAACACGATCAATTCTAAGTAAGATGGGCTGGGAAAAGAGCATTACAAGTTCTCATAGTAAAGGGGAGATAGACTTTGTTCTGATTATAAAAAGAGTGCTAAGCGTGCCAGATTTATTGGTTTGATTTCTCACAATTTTTGCTTGTCTCCTGTAGACTTTGAATTTGTCTTGAATTTCTCCAGTATGTGCCTAGAATTTTTAGATTTATTGGTGGATTCTGCTTTCAAGCTTATATAGTTCTAAAGTTATATTCAAACACTGCCATCTTGTGGGTCATTGCTTGGGTCTCCCAATCCCACCCCTCAAAACTCTCTCATGCAAATATATTCATCCAGAAGAGTTCGGGGATGTCGACTTTTATCAGGTGCCAACAGCTGTACTAAGAGCTCTACATATATCAAATCATGAAGCTTCATATAAGGCCTTTATGAAGGAAGTACCGTTAACCCCGTGCTAGAGGTGAGGACCCTGAGGCCTAGATGGGTTATATAACGTGCCTTTGGTCTCACAGCTAGTAAGAGTAGGAGCAAACTTTTATATTCAGGCAGTCTGCCTTCAGAACCCTTGCTTTTCCTGCACCCACATGTGAAACTAATAAATCTAAAACAACACAGTGTGACACAGTAATATGGATAAGCTATAGAACTAGTAGAGAAGATGGGATAACTGTTAGGAAGGGGCATCAGGGAAGGCGTCACAGATTTGTGAGGAGGTGGCCTCCTCTAAGTGAGAATTGTAAGGATGATCATTACAGAGGAAGGACGCATCTGGGACCATAGCGCCTGGAGCTAATAGCATGGAAACACCCTTTAGTTGTCTGTTTTTCATCTGCTGTGTACCCTGTCTTCTTGTGGGAAACTACTTGTCACTCTGCTTCAACCACAGGACTCTAATGAGGGTTGTCAATCGTGATACCCTTGAGTCCTCACCTAATCTGAGCCAATATCAGGGTACATCGGGGCACCTGGGAATTTTGTGCTTGAGGCAGAGGGCTCAGTGCTATCTTCCCTGATGGTCACCCTGAGGTGTGTGTCAGAAAGCTGCTTCCAGCCAAGTGTTCTCACATGGGAGACCAGTTTGAAGTAAAAGATAATTAGGCCAAACAATAAGGTTCTAGTCATCTGTAGGCCAGCTGCACTGCTGATCTTCCTGTATTGATAACCATTCTTGCAGAACCTGAACAGGTCTAGGCTTTGGTCCATTGCAGACCTACAAGTTCTGATATTTTCTTCTGTCACCAGCTGAAGCAGGAGCAGCACTGGCATTCCTTATCTCTAAACAACTTCAGTGGTAGCACAATACATTTTGAGTATGAAGGATAGCACGATTAATTTATTGGGGAAAAAAATGGCATTTGGGGAGTGTATTGGAAATGGTGTGGCTTAAACACTTCTGCAGTGCTCTATCTTGGCCTCATCTCAAACTCCATTCCTGATGCCTGGACTGGATTCCCCTACTTCTTCTCTAAATCACTGCAATCTTCTGAAACCGTCCTTAGATTTATTTCTTGCTTTAAGCCTACTTTAGAAACTCCAGTCAGTTATTTTTTTCTTAACTTGATTTTTTAAATTAATCAAGTAACAAAAGTGCAAATAAAAATGACAAATTCAAAATGATAGAAATTAAGAATCACCCATAACCCACCACACAGAGATAATCATTGTTATTGGTATATTTCTATCTC
The DNA here is from genome assembly GCF_026419965.1 of Kogia breviceps. NCBI lineage: Eukaryota > Metazoa > Chordata > Mammalia > Artiodactyla > Physeteridae > Kogia > Kogia breviceps. The sequence continues at coordinate 1,748,830 of NC_081322.1, forward strand.
TTCTTTCTTCTATGTGTAAACACAAACAGAATTATTTTTTAAATGGCTAATTTTGATCTCTTCTTTCACCAAACCCATCTACAATGCATCAAATGAAATTGAATTGCACTTCATTTGTACTATTTCCTAATCATTTCAATATTCTGTCCTGCAAATTACCAGTATCTTTGAAGGCACCCAATTTTCCAGGAAAATGGGGAGCACTTCCACATCCCTTGGCTTGCAATGTTCTTTCTTTCCCACTTCACCTGGTTATCTCCTACTCATTCTTCCAGTCTTAGTTCAACTTCTTTGGGACGTTAGATTAAACTTATCATAGTATTATTTGAAGTTCTTGTAAAAGTTGCAAATTATTCTTTTTTTAAATAGATTTATTTATTTATCTTTGGCTGCGTTGGGTCTTCGTTGCTGCTCGCAGGCTTTCTCTAGTTGCGGAGAGCAGGGGCTACTCTTCGTTGTGGTGCGCGGGCTTCTCATTGCGGTGGCTTCACTTGTTACAGACCACGGGCTCTAGGCGTGCGGGCGTCAGTAGTTGAGGCGCACGGGCTTAGTTGCTCTGCGGCATGTGGCATCTTCCCGGACCAGGGCTCGAACCCGTGTCCCCTGCATCGGCAGGTGGATTCTTAACCACTGCGCCACCAGGGAAGTCCCGCAAATTATTCTTATGTGTGGGATTATCTGGGTGTATAAGTGTTTTGTTCACTGTTGGATCCCTATGGCTTACCACAAGTGCCTGACACTGGCTATTGTTAAGATGAATGGAATAATTGGAATGGGATTGGAATAATTCTGCTGCTAAGGAAATACTTCTTATTTATAAAAAGTAACATCTACCATTTAGGAAGTGTTACTATGTGCTAGGCGCTCTGCTAAGTGCGATATATCTCTATATAATTACATTTTCACAACCATAAAATGCATTATTGCTCCTATTTTACAAAATGAGGAAACTGAGGCTTCAAAAAAGCGAATTAACTCGTCCGTCCAGCGACTGATAAAAGATTTGACCTTAGGTCAATGCATTCATTTACCTTACTGACTTTACTTGCCATTGCTCGCTTCTTTGTGCACGAATATAAAAGTCATCGTACACAGCTTATTTTCAAAATCACTCAATTTTTACATTACAAATTAGTTTTTGTTACACGTCAAAGAAGGAAGTAGGGCACTTAGAATAAGGGGCAAAGAGACAGAACACTGTACTCGGAGGGGCAGCAGCAGAGCTATTCTCCTTTCCCCTTCACTAACCAGCTGTGTGGCTTTGGGCTTCCGCGAGGCAGGCTCCAGAAAGAGTGAAGCTGAATGGGCAGCCCCTAAGACGACATTTTAGTCCAACTCCGTCGTTCTATAGGTGAAGGAGACTAAGTGACTTGCATAATTGACCACGTAGCAGAGCTGCACAGGCACCTCCTGACTCCTAGTGTTGTTTGCTCTGAGTTCCAGTAACCCTCCCTGAACAAACATTTACTGGGCGCCTACGGTTTCAGGCATTCCCAGGCAGGACGTTTCCTTTTCGCTATCCCTAGTATCGATTATTGGCTACTTGCTGTCCTCCCTAATTTTTTTCACTCGACTGTTTTTTACAACGGCCCTTGGAGGCAGAGTTAAGGGGTAAAAAGCGTAGTACGAGCCCGGCATCAGGCACGGAGTGGCGTAACCTGGTGAGTGGCTTGGCCCGGGTTGGCGGCTGGCCCCGTACAGTGATCTAAGAAGGCAGTGACGCCTTCTGACCGACCCAGGGAGTGACCCCGGAAAATCCAGGGGTGGGAGCGGCCGGGCCGAGACGAGGCAGAGTCTCTTTGAGACCACGCTCTGGGCTTTCCTGAGACCCCACTGGTAGGGCGACGGGAGGAAACTCTCTTAGGTGCAAGGATGCCTACGCTTTTGGTTTCTGCTGCGTGGTGACCAAGGCATCCGTCCAGGTGCCCAGAACTCAGTCTCTCCACCAGGGTTTATCCTGGATTCCAAGTCTCCAGTTGCGGGAAGAGGGAGGTTTCTCCTTGGGCGACTGCTGACCCCGGGAGGGACATTTCCACCAACCCCCGTTGGCCTAGAGTCCTCGGCCGCTGCCTTTCCCCGCTCCCGGCTACTGCTGGCTACCGCAAAGCCGGAGGAGTCAAGTTCCTTTAAGGTGCCAGGGAAAGACCTCAGTTTAGGTGCTGCCACGCGAGGCCTTCTGGGCGGACACCAGCCAATCCTCCACAGGCATACACGAGCCCCAGCCAATCAGCGCCCGCCTTATTCCTGGGTCCCGCCCGTGCCGGCCCTTCCTCCCTGCCCCTCTTCTAGAAGTTGGTAGACACGGCGGCTGTTGCTGCATACACGAGCCCCAGCCAATCAGCGCCCGCCTTATTCCTGGGTCCCGCCCGTGCCGGCCCTTCCTCCCTGCCCCTTTTCTAGACGTCTGTAGACGCGGCGGCTGTTGGTGCAGCCGCTTCCGGAGCTGACCCGGGCCTGGGGATCGGCCTCCACTGGCGCCCTTCGTCTTCTTCTGCTACCTACACTGAGGATGAGTCCCTGCGCGACCGTGTGCCCACCCCGCGGATACCACCGGAGCATTTTCATCTAGCGACTGGTGAGGGAGGGCTCGGCGCGGCCCGACCGTGCGGAACGGGCAGAGGCAACGGCGTCCCTTGAGTTGTGGGGCGACGGGACAGTGTTATCTTTCCGGAGGGTGCGGGTGACCGCGGGCGCCGGTGTCCCGGGTGGGCCGCGGGGAGGGGACTCAGCGGCGCCGAGGCTGCCGGGATCCGCGAGAGGCGGCGCGGGGCCGCCCGCGGGGCCCGGGTCCCGGCGGCCGCCTCCCCGCCGCCGCTTGGAGCTAATGAATGGTCTGTGCGGGCGCCGCGCTACCTTGCGGTCCTGCCTGCCAAGCCCTCCAGCGACGTTGCGCTTCTAGTTTCTGATAGTTGTCTCGTGTCACTTCCCCTGGAGCCTTGAATTTGAAGCCATTCCTCGAGGCGCCCACGTCTCTTATCCCTTTCGTGGCGTCACAGAAGTTTTAGTTTAGTCTGGGGCGGCTAATGATGAAGTTCAGTGTGAATCGACCTGTTATGTGAAAAGGGACCCGTTCTTTTTTGGGGGGATGGGGGGACCCAGGATAGAGGCGTTTTGTTCTTGTATCATGTTGCCGATTTCTAAAAAGTTTTAGTTCATCAGCGAAACAAGTAACCCACGGTATCCGTGACTCTGGATTTCCAACGTAGGTAGTAAAACTTAAAGGTTGTTAGCCGGACAGGATATTTTTCAGGAAGCAGAGATTGATGTAGCACCTTTTTTTTTTTTTTTCCTTATGCCTGGAAGTAGGGCGTTTGAAAGTCGAGATTTCTAAAAGAATGTGACTTTTGTGAGTGGTAGTGTTTCTATGCCCATGATGTGCAAATTCACGTCCTTCCATAGCTCCTTCATCTTTTCACTGCCCTTTTAATTTTAAATTCTTTGATTTTTTAATAGGTTTTAGGAACTGATATAGGGCAGATAAGGGCAGAAAGAGATGTTTTCCAAAAAGAACTATAGTATAGATATTTGCTGAAAGTACAGATATTTAGTCAAAGCCCTTAACTTCAAGGAATTTAAAAAACTGTTCTTCCATTTAAACATTAAAAAACAAACTTGTGTCCAGGCAGACGTACAGAATGGACTTGAGGACACGGAGGGGGAAAGGTAAGCTGGGACGAAGTGAGAGAGTGGCATGCACATATATACACTACCAAATGTAAAATAGATAGCTAGTGGGAAGCAGCCACATAGCAGAGGGAGCAGCTCAGTGCTTTGCGACCACCTAGAGGGATGGGATAGGGAGGGTGGGAGGGAGACGCACGAGGGAGGGGATATGGGGATATACCATAGAGCTGATTCACTTTGTTATACAGCAGAAAGTAACACAACACTGTAAAGCAATTATACTACAATAAAAATGTTAAAAAAACAAAAAACACAACTTTTGTCCAGGGCTTTCAGTATGCTAAATTCTACGTTATGCTTCGGAACCATAAAGTTCAATAGACCATATTACATAAGGAGCTCAGTGTTATTTGGTTAATTATAAATGATGTCAAAGTTAGAGCTTTCACTGCTGTGGCCTCTCCCGTTGCAGAGCGCAGGCTCCGGACGGGCAGGCTCAGCGGCCATGGCTCACGGGCCCAGCCGCTCCGCGGAATGTGGGATCTTCCCGGACCGGGGCACTAACCCGTGTTCCCTGCATCGGCAAGTGGACTCTCAACCACTGCGCCACCAGGGAAGCCCCCCCCCCCTTTTTTTTTTAATCATCTTTTGGCCGTGCCATGTGGCATGCGGTATCTTAGTTCCCCTACCAGGGATCGAACCCGCACCCCTGCCGTGGAAGTGCGGATTCTTAACCACTGGACTGCCAGGAAAGTCCCTTTATTATCATTAATAGGACAGTAATTCTTTGCCACTCCAGAGATGTGCTTGCCCCCTAGAATTTGGGGAATTGTCCAGTTGTGAAACTGGGTTTTGCACTAATAAAACATTGAAGTTTCTATCCTTTGTACCCAGAGAATAATTGAGAAAACAGAATAAAATAAAATATTGATAAAGCTAAATTATTAATTTCCTAAAGTAGTAAGTCTTGATGTTTTAAAATTATGCGAACTATTTTCAGGGCTTACAGAAGGAATTTAAAATTTTTTAAATTCGTCAATTATGAGTCACTATAATTTGTAGCTTTGTGACAGTTAATATAGATACAAGTTTATAGGGAAGATATTTTGATTTTAGAGAGCTCTTTAAAACTACAAGCCTACTTATTGAATACGTATTATATTTCGGGACAGATGTGGGTAAGTACGGCATTCTCTTGCCTGCTTTGAGGAGCTTAGAGTCTTTATGTGTGTAGTCAGGGCCCACACTTTCACAGGGCGTGTTGTCATCCTCATTTTGCAGGTGAAGAAATGGAGGATTAGGAAGATTAAGCTACTTGACCAAGGTTTTAGATAATAGGAACCCAATTCGTAGGTTAATACATGTAAGATAATAGGAACCCAATTCTTAGTTAATACATACAGGGCAATACAGGCTGGAAAGAGGATTAAATTAGTTCATTTACGTAAAGCACTGTGCTTGTTCGCGTGGAAGTTCAACAGATGGTAGATGTAATGTTTGTAAGCCCTGGACAAATTGGCAGCCCTGTAAAGGTTTGGGCAAAAACATTCCAAGCCGAAAGGACCTTGATACAGTTATTGTTTTTTTGATCAGTATATGATATCACTATGTTCCTTTTTCCTTCGTAACTTGGGTGCTTACATGTGCGTGAATTGTCTCATTTATTTTTCAGAACAACTCAGGAGATAAATAGTTTTTATTCCCTTTTTACAAGTGAGAGAATTGAAGCTTGGGCAGCCTTTATGTGCCCAGGGTCACTTAGTTAGTGGTTACTAGCTCAGTGTTCTGAATTCACAGTCTGAACTTTGTGTGCTACGTAGTTGCCAAGTCTAACTGGCATCCTCTTCCTGAGGTCACAAGGCTATTAACACATGAAATATAGATATTGGTTCATTTCGGTCTTGGATCTGTGAGAGAATAGCATGCTCAGATTTGTGTTTTAGGGCGATATCTGAACTCTTCAGCAAGGTTAAATAGGACTGTGAGCCATTGCTGAGGGCCCAGCGTCTACTGGCTGGCGCCTTTGCGGTGGACCAGTCTCAAGGTTAACGATCACCTGTGTAGCTAGCTACACGCTTCCACCTCAGTTTTTCATCAACGCTTCGTATTCACCACATATAAAGCAAAAGTCTTCTCCTTTCATTTCTATTTGCTGCTTTTGTTTCCAGTTTGTTTTATTTTTCTGATGTACGAAGTATTTACCCTTTACTCCTCTTCCCGGCTGCTCTATCTGTAGTCCGGCCAGAAATCGAGTAGTCCACATCTTGTCAACTCAAGGTCCTAAATGTGTTTCTGAACTGCTCACTTTCATTATCCCTGAAGAAAGGCACATAAGGTTGTCTATAATCTAGTTCATCCCTCTGTATATATTAGGCCTTATGCATTTCTGTCTTCTGAGTTACTTAGAATTTTCAGAACGGACCAAGGTGATTTTAGTGCTTTTATATTTACTGTTACTTCTGCCTCAAATGCCCACTGGCCCTGAATTTATCAGGCAAACACATACTCATCTCATCTCCTTTGGGGAATCTTCCCTTTATCCCTCTTGTTGACTCCCCATTCCTATGAGTCACTTGTTATATCTTTATCATAACGTTTTAATCATGTTTTGTTTTTAGTACTTGCTTAAATAAAAATCATTCTCCTCTACCAAACTGTGCCCCACTGATGGTAGAGACTGCGTAATAGAGAATAAATCTTGTTCAGTCAATACAGTTGTTAAATGAGCTATATTTTCACTTAAATATTATCCATGAGTCTGTACTAGAATATCTAGAATATTTAAGTCCTGTGTATTTTTGTTTCCGCAGCACCTTGTGACCTGTGACTGCAGAGGCAGCATAGTGTTGTAGAAACAGCTTGGACTTCACTGTGAGATAGATCTGTGTTTGAATTCTAACTCCTCTTTTACTGTTAGTGTGATTTGGGTGGCTTACTTAACCTCTTTGATGTAAAATATCACATGCTTAATAAGTATTTCCTTTGCTTTCTTTGCCTTCAATAAGCATTTGTTGAAAGCGTGAATAAGATTAACAGTAGGCATTGGGCCAGGAATTTAGGAAAGATGTGAGGGCAGGAGACAGATTGGAGAATTATGAGCACAGGTTAAAGTTAACATGAAGAGATTGAAATTATGCAGGGTGAGTATGAATTAGAGAGGGAAAGAAGACTGAAGGTGGAACATTGAGAGGAGCCTAATATTTGAAGGTCAGGGGAAGGGAAAATGCCCTTGGAAGAAGTGGTAGGAGAGAGGTCCCATGCGTAAATGCTTCAGCGGTTCCCTGTGCTTTCAGTACTCCTTTCTAGATTCCTTACGAGAATGTCGTGGTCATGACTCGAAAGCAGGGAAGTCAAGTAACGTTACCAAAAGGATTTGGCAATTTGGAGGTCATTAGTAACCTTAGTATGTGTGGTTTCACAGGAGAAGAATGCATGGAAACTAGTAGCAGAGACATTGAAGCACAAACATGAACTTTGGAATAAAAATTTGTTATCTTTTTGTTACCGAAGAAATGATAGTAATAAAAGCTGCTATTAGTTGAATGTACATTTGGTAGCAGATACCATGATAAGCAGCTTTATTTATCATTACGGTAACCCTTTGAGGTTGGTGGCATTGTCTCCATTTTCAGGAGAAGAAATGAAGGCTTGGAGAGATTATGTAATTTGTAGAGTTACGTAATTGGTAACAGCTGGCATTGCTATATTTGAATCCAAATATGTAGGATTCTAAGAAATGTTAGCTCTTAGCTCTTACTTAGTCACTTAGTCCCTTCCTAATTTATGTTCATAGTAGTCTGTATGTGCCTCTCTCATTATATATTATGGTATAGTATCACTTTTGTTTATGTTTAATATTCTTTTTTCCCTTTTAAGTGCTTGAATTATGTATAGTAACAAATTAGGGAATTCTTTTCTCTTGTATCTTAATTATTTCCTGTAGGGTTTGAGTTATTCACATAAGCAGTTCCTTTCAGGTATTAGGAAGACACTGAAAACACAAAGATGGCAAAATTTTAGAGCCTCAAAGGGCTGAAATTAACTACATGTGACTATTTTGCCATCTGTCATGTTTTCCAGTTTAAACAGTTTAAACTACTTGAGGCTTTGGTACTTTTTTCTTCATGTCAACTAACTACCAAGCACTTTGCTTATTTATATGTAGTCTAGTAGAAACAGAACTGGAGCTAGAAAGGACTAGGAGTTGTCTGGTTCTGTGCTATCATTTCCAGATGGGGAATCAGAATAGTTAAGAACTAGTTAGGTTTAGGATTTCTGACTTTGTGTGGTTTGAAATGGGAGTGGAAAATACAGATTTGGAATATTTATGGCTGGTGCACAGAAATTTTTCCTGTACATATATGTAAACTCACTTGTGTCACTCTAAATAGTTGTATAACCGTTTTTCCTCTGTCATTCAGATAAATACAGTAGTCTCTTGGTATCACCGGGGCATTGGTTCTAGGACCCCATCGGATAGCGAAATCTACAGATGCTCAAGTCCCTTATATAAAATGGCATAGTATTTGTATATAATCTACATATATTCTCCAGTATACTTTAAATCATCTCTAGATTACTTAGAATATCTAAATACAATGTCAGTGCTATGTAAATACGGTTGAACCTTGAACAACATGGGTTTGAAGAGCATGGGTCCACTCACACTCGGATTTTCGTCAGTAAATGTGTACTGCAGTACTACAGGGTCTGCCTTTGGTTGAAGTTGCAGGTGTTGAACCGTGAATCCAAGGAACCTAGTATAGGGAAAGCCAGCTGTAAGAGGGTCATTGTGTTGTTCAAGGGTGAACTATAGTTGAAAATGCTATGTAGATAGTTGGCCAGGATGAGGCAAATTCAAGCTTTTCTTTTTGGAACTTTCTGGAATTTTAAAATATTTTCAGTTGAAGCTTGGTTCAGTTCACGGTTGTGGAACATGCAGATATGGAGAGCCGACTGTATTTTTAAAATAAATTAAAATGGAAAAAATATTCTGTGGAACTTAATTTGATACCTTGGAGAAGAGAATTTATGTAGAATTTCTACCATAAAAACTTTAAAATCTAGGCACTATAGATGGGTTCACTACTAATTTAAAATCCAGAGCACAAAAATATTGAAAGAAGAAGATAATTAGGAGATGATAAATAAAAAGATGATGGAGAAATGCTTAGAGTAAAGTAGTCCACTCTAGATATAAAATTTCTAATGTATTGGTGGTTAGTTTTCTAACAGGAAGTGAAGCAGCTGAAGGCTAGTAGCTTTTCAAGTAGTTGACAATGATACTTCATTTCTCCAGATCTGAATGGGCAAAGCAGACACATTAGCATATTGGAAAAAAGCTAGAGGCTCATGTATGATGGTTGAGTTTCCTAGACTTTCCTGTGCCCTCTTTAGTCAATATATTAGCACTTATTTATATTTTTAAGATGTTTATTTTAAAATAGGTATACATATTCATGGTAAAGCATTCAGAAGAGGTTAGTAGTAGTAAAAAGTAAGTCTGCCTTCCATATCTGTCTCCAGCCATTGGTGGTCTTCCCTAGAGCAACCACTATTAACCATTTTCTTGTGTATTCCTCCAAACATCTTTCATGCATATTCAAGCATAAATATATATTTACATGTACATTTTCTCATACGTGGAATTACAGATACATCTAGTTTTAAGAGACAGTTTACAATATATTTTGCAGATTATTTCATATTAGAAAATGTATAGCTACTTTATTCTTTTTGATACATGAATAATCTTCTGTTGAATGGACATGCCATAACTATCTTTTAACTATTTAGGTTTTTTCCATGCAGTGATGCAATGAATGTTCTTGTACTTATGCCATTTCACACATGGATATAGTTTTACAGGATAAATTCTTAGGAGTAAAACTGAGTCAGAAGGAATGTGCATTTTACATTTTATTAAATATTACTAAATTGCTGTCCATAAAGACTGTACTGATTTATACTCACCAACAATGGAGTAGAGTTTCTATTTCTTCACAACCTTGTCAATACATAGTAATATCAATCTTTTTGATCTTTGTCATTCTGATAGATAAAAATGGTGTCTCATTATAGTTTTAATTTACATCTCTTTTGAATGATGTGAGTCTCTTTCTTTTTAAAAATCCATTTAAATCCACCCCCGCCTTTTTTTGAGAAATGTGGTCATATTCTTTGACTTTTATTCTGTTGGTCTCAATGATTTGTAGAGATGATATTTTAAGGAAAAATTTTCTCCTTTTTTGTCTTTAAAATTTTTTATGTATGTTTTAAATACTTGTAGTGTTTAAATACATGTAGTCAAGCATACATCTTGGTAAAAGATTACTGCTAATCACAAAGAACAGATACCTCATGTTAATGATTTTAGTGTTTTCCTGTGTATGGGGAGGTGCAAGAAGAATCTGATCTTCTTACCTACCTAGGAGCCTGTAGATCCAAAGCATAGAATGCTTCATCCTGTCTTTCCCATCCTGAATTTCCCTCAGGATGTGCTGTCAGTGGGCTTCTGCAGTGGGTTGCAACTTAACCTTTTGTGTTACTGCATGATGAGCGACACTCTTCTTTAATGGTTAAAGCAAATGTACAATGTGTGTTTGACAGGCCACAAGACCGGGCTGTTTTAGTTATTAGCATATAGTTCAAGCCAAGTCACGTATAAGCCAGAATGACTTCCCCATATCTCAGTATGTGAAAACTTTTTCTATCAGTGGAAAGTTTGTTTGTTTTTAACATGGTTAGTTAAATTTATTGATATTAGCAACAATAACAGAGCAGATAATGCAAAACTGTGGCCATCTGAAAAACAATATCAAGGTGGCTTTGAAGTGCATTTCTTTTAAAAGTTACCTTTGAAATGGACAGGTGACTACAATTCCAGGGCTTGAAAAGCACTTCAAACACAGGAATAGCACAAAGTCATCTCTCTCTCTCTCTCTCTCCTTTCCTCCCTTCCTGCCCTCCTCCCTCTCTCTCTCATTTTCTCTCTCTCCTGTCAAATGACAAAATTAAAACAATTTAGTAACGACTTGGGTGTCCTTTTTTCGAGGGGAAGCATGGATTGCGGCCAGGGCGGGGTGGGGTGGGGGAGTCAGTGCTCCCTGGCAGTGAAGCAGTCTTCCAAGGGATTTTGGGCAAGAGAGACTTACAGAATGTTAGAAGAGGCAACCCTGAAGCAGGGTGCGCTCGGCCAGAAGATGGGGGATGTGGTTTCCTAATAAGCATGTAAGTCCTGTTTTCTAGAGTGAGGTGGAGGGTTGGTTGGTGTTAGGTTTCCTTGACAGGTGTGTCCTGTAGGTGCAGACTGACAGGTTTAGATTTGTGATGTGGGTGAGGCCACTCGTGTGGCCTCCGTTTTGGGGGTCCTGATTAAATGCATTAACGTCATCACTCCACATGTACGTGTCTGGATTCTGATATAAAGTGTGAGGGAAGTCACATAACTTAGACGTACCACGGATGCGAGAGCCCTTGGACCCTTCCAGTTATCTGTATGGTAACCTTTGTAGAATCCGGGCAAACAGGCTGGAGGGTTGCTGCCAAGTGGATCCACTTCCCTTTCCTCCTCAACTTTCTTGGGTGGAGGTGGATGGAGCCACCTTTCAATCAGGCTTGTGGCCGAGCAGAACTAACCTCCCTTATCAAAACTGGGAGAGGAGGTCGAGCTTTTGTCAGTGAAGCTCTATCTTTGCCACACATTCCATGGGGAGAAAATATCACAGGGAAGGAGGAGCGGCTAACGTCAGTCAGATTCTATCGGTGAGGAGTTGCTAGGCTCATTTATTTGCTTGTTTGTTTTTGAAATAGGAATTAGGGGCACTTAAATATAGAAGTAATTGTATTGTAAAATACTTGAGCAAGAGATAGATTGTGTATTTTTCACTTTATCTTTCTCCTTCTCTTATAGGTCACACTTGCAATTATGGATATTTAAAAGGATCGGACGGTGTGGAGGGGGAGTTCCCCTCCTCCTCCCCCTTGGTGCTTGACTCCAGGAATAATTTATAAACTGTGGAAGGTTTTTTTTAAAATAAAGAACTTGTGTTTGATATAAACTTTATAGGGCTATTTATAATTTTTGGATTTAAGTGCCAAAATAAATTGTACAAATCTATATAGTTTTATACTGTTGCCATGAGGATTAAATTATAATCCTAAACAGGCCATTTATTCTCTATAAATCTTTCTGAATAGCACCTTTGTGTCCTGGCTTTTTTATTTTTAAAAATTATCTGACTGTTGAGAAGAAGTAAGCTGTATAAAAACAATTAGGATGAATTCTTCCATCCCTGACTGCACGTCAAAATGTCGATCCCTGAAGCACGCTTTGGATGTCCTTTCTGTGGTAACAAAGGGCAGTGAAAACCAGATTAAGGCCTTTCTCTCCAGTCATTGTTACAATGCTGCAACTATCAAGGACGCCTTTGGCAGAAACGCCCTCCACCTTGTTTCCTCCTGTGGAAAGAAAGGAGTGTTAGATTGGCTTATTGAGAAAGGAGTGGATCCACTGGTGAAAGACAAGGAGTCAGGATGGACAGCTTTGCATAGAAGTGTTTTTTATGGACATATTGATTGTGTTTGGTCTCTATTGAAGGTAAGTGTCATTTGTTTATTTAAAACTGTTTGGTCTGGCATGTGTTTTTCTTAATCTTTTTCATATATTCATATTCCACTTACTTTCCAAAAGAGATTTGAGTTCTTATCAATTGTTTGATAGCTTTTACTATTATAACTCATCTTTAGAATTCAAATCTCATACATCCTTTTATTTTTTATTTTTTAATTTTTTTTGCGGTGCGCGGGCCTCTCACCGTTGTGGCCTCTCCCGTTGTGGAGCACAGGCTCCGGATGCGCAGGCTCAGCGGCCACGGCTCACGGGCCCAGCCGCTCCGCGGCACGTGGGATCCTCCCGGACCGGGGCACGAACCCGCGGCAGGCGGACTCTCAACCACTGCGCCACCGGGGAAGCCCTCATACATCCTTTTAATTTAAACCTTTTATGATGTAAAATTTTAAACATATACCAAAGTTTACAATGTATCATGAACTGTTGGCCAGTTTTGTGTTATGTAGGACTCCAGTGACTTTCTCCACCCCATGTTATTTTGAAGTAAATCCCACTTTGTCATTTACTCAGTACTATTTATCTTTTAGTATTTTTAAGAAATACAGTTTCCTTTTGTATATTATTATCTACTTTAAAAGGGCACTGGTTATTGAAATCACTTAGGGGCTATGTTTTGAGTAGTGTGTTTATTTCTTGTTTGGCTAGGATAAAGTTTTTATAGTTCTTTAAAAAAATAATTAGAATCAGGGCTTCCCTGGTGGCACAGTGGTTAAGAATCTGCCTGCCAATACAGGGGACATGGGTTCGAGCCCTGGTCCAGGAAGATCCCACATGCCGTGGAGCAACTAGGCCCGTGAGCCACAACTACTGAAGCCCACACACCTAGAGCCCGTGCTCCGCAACAAGAGAAGCCACCGCAATGAGAAGCCCGCGCACCGCAATGAAGAGTAGTCCCCGCTCGCCGCAACTAGGGAAAGCCCGCGTGCAGCAACAAAGACCCAACGCAGCCAAAAATAAAATAAATTTATTTAAAAAAAAAATCTACCTCTAAAAAAGAGAGTCAGTTTATTTTAAATTTTCCATCAGGTAGATTAAATCTAGGTTTGTTGTACTGTTTAGCCAAATAATATGAATTGTTTTGATATATAGCCCGATGGATGTCATTTCACTAATGAATGCAAATTTAAAACGGTTAGAAGTCATGAGTTTTAAATTGAACAATTAGCTTGTGTGTATGTAGGCATTTAGTCGTGTTTGTGGAGGAGCAGAGAAGAACAAAGCAGTTCCTGTCCTCAAGGCACTTGTGGTCACATTAGGGCATTCGGGTGCTTATCTTCAGTGTCTTTATCTTTGGTGTCTGTTTTTTGTTTTTGTTTTAAATTTTATTTATTGGTTGGTTGATTGATCGATTGATTGATTGGCTACGTTGGGTGACCGTTTCCGAGCGGGCTTTCTCTAGTTGCAGCGAGGGGAGGCTACTCTTCCTTGCGGTGCGCGGGCTTCTCATTGCGGTGGCTTCTCTTGTTGTGGAGCACAGGCTCTAGGTGTGTGGGCTTCAGTAGTTGTGGCATGTGGGCTCAGTAGCTGTGGCGCACGGGCCTAGTGCTCCGTGGCGTGTGGGATCTTCCTGGACCAGGAGCGCAGGCTCAGCAGCTGTGGCGCACGGGCCTAGTTACTCCGTGGCACGTGGGATCTTCCCGGACCAGGGCTGGAACCTGTGTCCCCTGCATTGGCAGGCAGATTCTTAACCACTGTGCCACCAGGGAAGTCCTGGTGTCTGTTTTTGACTTCAGAAAAATTGTTTACATAGTGGTCTTTAGGTGGTAACATTTACTGATCAAAATAATTTTCAGTATGTGTTAATAGCAAAATATCCTTTTTTGGAGCTAAAGTATCTAGGTTTACTACTTACTGAGTCTTCTTGGATGAGTTACTAAACCTTGAACCTTAGTTTCATCTATAAAAAGAGGATAATAGTGGTACCTTCCTTATTGTTTTTCCCCCCAGGGAGTTTCAGTGAAGAAAAACTTCTCTTAAGTTTATTAATAGTAGTGTTAAATTCCTCTTACATCTAAAACCTTTGGGTATCAGTTTAATTCCCGTATTGTAATCTCTTTTATAGGAAAAGCTGTGTTAGTAAGAGTTACAGCATCTGTCAGCTCAACTTTACCCTTTCCCACCAGTTTCTGCTGGAAAATTGGATGACTGCCAATCCTTTCAAGCTTGAGAGCGTCCTTGGATTTTCTGCGGTCCTAGGGGTTGCCGTTCCTGTGTTAGGATTTGGGGCTTCAGTTTGAACTGGGTTCTGGTCTGAACTTTGGACCTTCCCTCCCTTTGGGTTTCATTTCCCTTTAGAAATCCTCAGTCATCCTCGCCACTCTGGCTGGGAGAAGCCAGGAGATTGTGCCTTGGGCCACCTTGCTCTCGGCTTGACTGTCTTATTACCACCGGAGTCCTTCTGATCCGTGATAGACGCTTCACACGGGTGCTTCCCACTGACGGCAGTATTCCCGCAGAAACCTCCCGCAGCCATTTAGTATTCGCCTGCTGCTGTAAGCCACCTGCGTTTTTTCAGCACAGACTTCTTCCCCCTTTTAACACTCCTTTAATTGGAAGGGCTGCAGTGATAGGGGTGTTCATGTCCGTTCCACTTCTGGTGATAGCGCGAGCATTTGAGGTGTTATGGACTAGCAAAAAGAGACTATACAGAAAAACACATTTTAAATGAATGACATTTGATAAAAGCTTTATAGGTATGAAATTTTAAAATTAAGTGCTGAAATTGTACAATAAATAAACACCCATGCTATCAGTTCCTGATTGCCAAAGATAAAAAACCTCAGCAGAAACTTCTTGTCTACCAAAAGCCAGAGTAGAAACAGCATATCTTATGCAGCTTTTCATTGCCTTCTTGATTCCGTGACAGGAGGCATGTTTATGTTTGTAGGGTCCTGCTGTGTCTGTTACCTCTATACCATTTTTCTTTTATATTGGTGGTTTACTTATATTACTAACCTGGAAGAACTTGCTTTAATTTTTCCCATTTGTAAATGGAAGAACTCGCTGAATCATAAGATTGTGTAGATTAAGTGATATACTGTTTGTAAAGTATTTGGAATACATTGTTTTTTTAGTGCCTAATGTGTATTAGGCAATGATCTAAGTGCTATGCTAGGGATATTGTAATGGGGAAAAAAAAGACAGAATCCTTTTCTTTGCTTGTTTGTTGGTTGTTTTTTTGGTTATACTTAGATACTATTTAATAAGGTAATGAACTTACCTACTATTTTGGGGATATGTAAAGGGGTGATCTTTTAGTAAATGGGATAGACTAGACAACACACTGATCCTACTACCTTTAGAGTTTAAGGTGAGCATATTAGAAAGTGTCAGAGACCACCATATGTAGGGAGCTGTAAAGGCAAAAAAGTGTTCCTAGTCCTTTATGCAGTTGGGGCTACTTAGGATGATGCAACTGTATGTAGTCTTATTAGGGTCCAGTTGGTATATATATAAAGTTTAGGACAAATTTATAAAACTGATACAGTAAACTCTCCAGGGATCTAAGTTTCTGGGATCCTATTTGCCAGATTCGTAGCTTGGAACACTCTGCCCTGGAATCTACCCTTCCTACCCTTATAAAGGCCAAGCTCAGGTCTTCCCACATGGATTTATTATATCTGACTTTGAAAGTAGTAGGCAACATACACTTTTTTTTTTTTTTTTTTTTGCGGTATGCGGGCCTCTCACTGTTG
Source organism: Kogia breviceps (assembly GCF_026419965.1). Classification (NCBI taxonomy): domain Eukaryota; kingdom Metazoa; phylum Chordata; class Mammalia; order Artiodactyla; family Physeteridae; genus Kogia; species Kogia breviceps. Next base: position 1,764,781 of record NC_081322.1, read on the forward strand.
TGGCCTCTCCCGTTGCGGAGCACAGGCTCCGGACGCACAGGCTCAGCGGCCATGGCTCACGGGCTTAGTTGCTCCGCGGCATGTGGGATCTTCCCGGACCAGGGCACGAACCCGTGTCTCCTGCATCGGCAGGCGGATTCTCAACCACTGCGCCACCAGGGAAGCCCCAACATACACTTTTAAATTTGTTAAGATCTTAGATCACTTCTGAATTTTGTTTTATTTGTTAGCTCACTAACGAGTATTTTTGTTCATTGACAACCCTTGTGAAATCAAGTGTTATAACCATCTGGAACCATCTTGATTTTAATTTATTAAAATCCATTGTTACGAGGTAAGAGGAGATTCTCTTTCTTAAGTAACCCAAAAAGAGTATTCCAGTATGTTGTGGTTAGAGTTTAAAAACTTCATGGTTCATCTCAACCTGTAACTGCCCAGGTAAACTGTGTGTGTAGATGGATAGGCAGTGATCACTCACACGAGTGAAAATTATTGTTGAATGCCTTATTGAACTACCAGCAAATATTAAAAGTTATTTATGAAAATGAGTACATTTTGTATTTAAAAAACTATGTAGTAATAATAATATGAGTTGAACATTGCTCTATTTCTCCCCTCCTCCAGTTATATTTTAAAAACAGTAAATATGGTGCTAGGGATAGGGTGTGCTAATAACTGCCTTAAATAAATGGGACAGAAAATGTTCTGTTTCATGTTTGAATTCTGGAGATATAACTACAGATTAAATTCATTCTTAAAACACACACACACGTGCATTCTCAGGGTTTTTTTTTTGATACAATCTAACTATAAGTGATAAGAGACAATGCTCTGAAAATTTTAAGTGGAAAAATATAAAAATATGTATCACACAAGTAGAAACAAAAGAATATAATTTTCTTCATGTCAGTAATAGATGTAATAGAATTCAAGGCAAAAAGGTGGAGCATAGGTGATCACATTATATACAGTAAATCCTAAAAAACATATATATAAAAAGTAAGTATTGTTTGCCATTGTATAGAAATCTTTACAGCCCTTAGCTGGATGTGGAGTTTGGCTCTTTAAATACGAAAAAAAAAAAGCATGTGTGTGTGTACATACACATGTAGACCCAGAGCAAAAGTTAGGGCCTTCTCGGTAACTGACCTGCCTTATCACAGAAAACTTTCATATCTAGTTCATCTTGATTTTTTTTTTTCATTTTGATTTTAAATGTTATTTTATTTGTTCACGTTTTCTGGTTCTTCTTTATTTCCCCAAGAATTGGATATTCAATTTCTCTTAGTTTTCTTTTATGTGAGAAATAAATGTGTATGAGCATAGGAGATAATTGTTATTAAATGTTTATTTTTAATGTATTTATGGGTTTGATCATCTGACTTTTTGATAAATTACTGATTATAGGTAAATGATTAAAAAATACATATATATTGATATATACACACACATATTTTTTCCTTTTTTTTAAGCGTGGTGTTAGTCTGTATATTCAAGATAAAGAAGGCTTGTCAGCTTTGGATCTTGTAATGAAGGATAGACCAGCTCATGTAGTATTCAGAAATACCGGTAAGAAAATTCCACAAATATATTCCATTGAGGTACAGCTTAGAAAAGTTAAATGAAATTTTATTGTTATAGAAATACCTGAGAAAATTTGTGTGGATATCTGCAAAGAACTTTTACTCTGGTATATGTTGGTTGATAACTCTGGTTTTCTTTCAGAGCACTTTGGTTTATTTTACATTTTTCAGATTCAATGTTCATTTCTTTGTATAAGTGTAAAAACACAACCTAAAAAGGGAAGGCAGCTAGAATTGTAACTACTCTAAAGCCATTGATGTGCCTTCAGAAAGTAGCGGCCTTTGAGGTAGAGGGGAAAGGAAGTGATTCTTCTACGCACGTGTTCCTTCTTCTCATTGCACTTAACCTCTGCAGTGTTTTCGCCCTGTGAGCTTTGGTAATGGAAATTCACTGAAAAGGAGAAGAGATTTAAATGGGGGCACTAGTTAATTTTGCATTTTAACTAGTCAGCAAGCTAAGTAACGACATGTTCTTCATTTTTATTTCTGTCTTGGACACTATATTGCAAGTTACAGTTACAATTCCATTCAAGAACTTTATAAGCCTTCCAAAATAAAAATGAAGATTTGTATCATATTAGCTGTGATTAAGTTTTAGCCCAGTTTAATGGATATTGGCCTAATCTCTAGAGTGATTTTGCATCTATCAGGAGTAAACTATTGGAAGATGATGCTTCTGTAGAAATAGGAACTAATATCATGTTTGCTTCATTTAGAACATTTATATATTAAATGTTTTAATAACATTTTACATTTAAATAATTATATGTATTATTTTCATGGAAACTAGGTGGATATGGCGGGTGGTATTTTAATCATTTGGCAGTTAAACTTTAACCGCTAAAGAAACAAGGGTGAAGTGTTAGATTGCTTACATTGGGACAGGCCTGTGCTGAATTGGATTTTCTGATTTCTATTATTAGAGTTAAATAGTAAATTATTAGATTCATAATTTAAAAGAGAGGGTTGGTCGTATCTTTCTAAATGTGGTAATTAAATTAGTTTTTGTGAAGAATCATGTTTGAGGTAAACTGATGAGTGGAGTATATCTGTAATTAAACTACACTGATACTTGTTTAAAATGTAAAAGAGGATAAAAACTAATTTTCATTTTAGATCCTACGGATGTCTACACTTGGGGAGATAATACAAATTTCACCCTGGGTCATGGAAGCCAGAATAGCAAGCATCATCCCGAGTTGGTGGATCTGTTCTCTCGGAGTGGGGTTTATATCAAGCAGGTATATTGAAATACAGTCTGAGTACTTTCAGAGATTAAAAAGAACGTTTGTATTTGATAGCTTATCTTTTCATTCGGATTCTGTTAACTTTGGTGAAGGCACGGTAACATATTTGAATGAAGAAATTGATCAACAGAACTTTACTAATTCTTTTTAGATTTTCTTAGTCTTAATCATATTTAGACTGTAAAATATCATAAAACTATGAGGTGTTTGTGTAAAGCATGTTAGAAGTTAGAAGGCATTATACAGGTATTAATTTTAAAAAGGTAGAGCTTGTGTTTATTTTCTAGCTTTTCTTTTTACTTAATTGATTAGAATTCTTCAGATTGTTTCTCAAGTGAATTTGTTGTTGATACTCAAATGAAGTTTGTTATTAGTTTTAGGTAAGTGAACCTGAGTTCTTAAATATAAGTAATTGTAAAATTTTAATTGATAATTGTAAAGGTTTGGTCTTTGGCCTTACATCATTGTTCTGGATGATTCCACTTCAGTGGATTTTGCTACTGTTGACATACTCCTCTTTCTCTGCAACTCTCTTTGCGTGTGTGTGTGTGTGTGTGTGTGTGTGTGTGTAAGTGTAATTTGTATCTCTAGCCTCAACCTTTCTTCCTCTTGAGTTTCATTTCAGTTGTACTCTGGACATTCTTTCAAAGTTTTAAAATTTAACTGTCTGAAGTGCTAATTTTGCCACTCCTACACATTCTCTACTTAATTTTTAAAGCTATAAATCTCAATTTCTGAATCCTGAAAATTACACCTCAGAATATGTCTTTTGAGTTCATGTCTGCGTGATTTTTTTTCCTGATGTAATCGCTAATGTCATTCCCCTTGGATTCCCCCAAATACTTGGATTATACATTATATGGCCACCATATTTCGGGTTCTGTAGAACACTGTTTTTCACGCCAAAAGTCATTAGTTAATGTATCACAAAAATGAAATAGAAGAGTTAAACTCCAGAGAATATTAAAATTTGAGAGGCCAGGAACAGGAGCCCACACGGGAATGAAGAGTGACTAGAGAAGTAGAGAGTAGAGTGGTGTCCTGAAAGCTGGGATTCTGACTGGCCATCTACGCAGACCTCCAGGGAACTTAGGAAACGGAAAGGACTTGGGATGGACCAGAGTCAAAAGCCTGGGGTCAGAGTCTCTAGTGAGTGTGAGGAAAGCTGTTAGAGCAGGGCTGGCTGCTCTTCCTCACCTAGTGCAGAGCCTTTGGTGGATGTTGCTAATCAGTCCCTGCATACTCTTGTTCTCCCCCCTCCCTCCCTCCCTCCCTCTTCTCTCCCCTCTCTGTTTTAAACTGAACTTGAACAGGTGCTCAGAATTCACCCATCAGCAGCCACTAATGATTGATCAGAGTTGAGGCACTTAGAAAGATACCTGTTTTCCTTTTCTGACTTAGTACATGATATAGTCAGATTTCACGAGGTGAGATTTTTCAGGAGCAGAGATTTTTACACAAAAGTGAAGGAATAATGGTGGCATTAGGAAACGGGCTGATTGTACCTTCTGATCCTAAGATATATGTTCTGTAGAAGAATCGGGCATATTCCACTTGGTAGGGTTAAGGATGAAGCAGTATACCCGAAGAGAAGACTACATTTCCGTTAAGGCAAGGATGAGAGTATTTTGTGAAGAAATTAAGGATGGAAGGGATTTTTTTTTTTTTTTTTTAACTACGAAAAGGAGGGTTGAAACACAAGCACTATGGATAGGTTTGAGAGGAAGGAAAGCAGTGTAAATTTCAGTAAGAAAAATGGAAGCAAATTAATGGGACTATTTACTGAGCACCTGTTACATTGAGAGCCCTATAACTCGCTGAAAAAGGGCTGATTCTGTAGTGTAGTACTAGACGAATTAGCTGCCGTGGGACAGAGGTGATGATTATTAGCATAATATACTCCTGAGAATTAAGGTGAAAATCCATGATCAGTTACCTCCTTGAAAAATTCAGAGGTTTTAAAGTTGGAGGTCTTATACTCTGGTATTGGTTGTTTTGTAGAAGTCAGAGATGATAGAATGGCATTCTAATATTGAATATAGAATTGAACAAAATGTATTACTTCTGGTTTCATGAAATAATTTTTCTCTTACAGATTGTAACTTTGTATTACACATTTGAATACAATTTGGGGTTTTATTTTTAGACTTTTCAGGTATTTGTGGTACAGCTAAATAAGATAGTAATTTTTGCATTATCATAGGCACATGTATTTATAGAACTCGCCCAGTGGTTTAGGGATATGTGTAAACAGAGCTTGCAATTCAGCTTGTAACCTTTTTTTTTTTTTGGCTGCACTGGGTCTTCATTGCTGCGCACAGGCTTTCTCTAGTTACTGCGAACAGGGGCTGCTCTTCACTGTGGTGCGCGGGCTTCTCATCGCGGTGGCTCTTCTTGTTGCGGAGCACAGGCTCCAGGCGTGCGGGCTTCAGTAGTTGTGGCGTGCAGGCTCAGTAGTTGTGGTGCATGGGCTTAGTTGCTCTGTGGCATGTGGGATCTTCTGGACCAGAGCTTGAACCCGTGTCCCCTGCATTGGCAGGCGGATTCTTAACCACTGCGCCACCAGGGAAGTCCATGATTTTCTTATTTTTCCAAAGGACCCTGACTTTCTGCAAAATAACTCTAGGATTTTTTATTTCTTAATCCTTTTTTTAATATCCTAAGTTAGAAATATTTATGGGTGGCATAAGAGATGTAAATGCAGATTATTTTTAAAAATAAAAAAGGATTTTTAGATAGTATTAAGGTAAAATAGGTATACTGATGCATTGAAAAATAGCAGTGTGGCCTGCAGGTTAGGTATGTAAGTGCATGCATATTTAAAACTGCTGTTGGTTTCCTATTATTGCCTTCTGCTGATGCAGTTCAACCCTTTTAGTAACCTTGTTTTCTGGTAAGAATGTATGAAAATGGAACTGTTTATCAGAGGGCAAGGAGGGTTCTGGGAAGGAAGTGGGGAAAAGAGAAAAGTTTGAAAATTAGTGTAAAATTATTTAAAGCCATGTAATTATATTAAAGATACATTAGACAAAATCAGAGGTATCAAAAGCACATACTGTTTACCCCCCACTCCCTGTTTATAAGGTGATGTTGAAAAAATACTCTTAAGGCATTTTCACTATTTTCTTTAGTGATAATCACTATTTGGTAATATTTATGCTTCATATTTTACTGTGTTCAGTTCTTGCTGTTTGAGATTTTATGAAATTGGAAAACAACTGGCTACTACTTTTTGTAGTTGATACTTAAGATTTGCATTTTCCTTTGTTTAGTCTCTTGTGGGTAACACATGCTTAATTCCTTCTAAATTTTTCTTCCCCGACTGTCAGTGTTTTTAGACATAGTTTTAAAATAGACCACCATATATTACAAATTTTTATTACAGAAAACTTTAAACATGTACAATGTAGAGAGAACAGTATAATGATTCCTAATGTACCCTTTATCTAGCTTAAACAATTAGTAATATTCTGTTATTTCTTTTTTACAAAATAAAGGATGTTTTATTCACAGAAGTTTAATTAAATATTCTCTTGTTTTCCTGTAGGTGGTGCTTTGTAAATTTCACTCAGTGTTTCTGTCTCAGAAAGGGCAAGTTTATACCTGTGGTCATGGTCCTGGAGGACGATTAGGCCATGGAGATGAACAGACATGCTTGGTAATTGAAGTGTCATTATACAGTTTAGGTAACTTTGGTAAAATTGTATAAACTGGAAACTTCAGTTAACTAAAAAATTTTTTTGACCAACTATAAGGAGAAAATAATATACCGACTGATAATAGAGTTTAGAAGATCAGTTACTTTCCTGGTATATTGTGTTCAAAATAAGGATTTAGATATGATGCAAAATTCTAAATCATCAAAGACAAATTATATTATATAGCAAACATTGAGTCAGGAGAGTACATAAATAAGCTTTAAAATATTTCCATAGTTGAACTTTAGAAAATCAAACTAATTGTAAAACTCTTTTCCTGTAGTCCAGGGTCCAAGTTTTTATTCATTTTTAACTTCTCATTAAGGTATTTGTGGTCTGAAAATCGGGCCAATATTTTCATTGTATAATCACAAAATTGACTCTTAACGCTACTGAAGCTTAGTGCTAATTGAAAGAGACCTAATAATCATTACATTCAGGAAAGTTATTTCCTCACTAGGTTATTTTTACGGTAAGTGTTTTTTGAGGGGACTGCTGGCATCTTCATCAGTTAAGAGGTCTTTAAAAATGAGAGAGAGCTATGGGAGTCTCTTCCACTTTGTGAGGGTATGTTACGTTTTAGGCATCGTTCATGCTTTCCATGCAATATCATTACCTTGATTTAAGCCTAACAACAGCCCTGTGAGGTTATAGGCCTTATTATCCTCATTTTATATACAATGACAATAATAATAGCACTCATTTATCAATTGTTTACTCTGAGCCAGAGAGTGTTGTGTTTTGTACTTACTAACTCATTTACTCCTTGTGCTGATTTTTTAATCATCCAAAGTACTATTATTATTTTGTGTTCAGATGGAGAAAATGAGAGAAGATAAGAGGTTTGTTTGAGATCAAATAGCTGGTAAATGACAGAATTAAGATTTGAACCCAGAACAGATGACTTTAAAGGAATATGGTATCGTATGTTTGGTTATGCATTGAAGGGCTGCATTGGTTCCTGTATTCTTATTTATTTCTTCACTACACCAGTGAATACTTTGGCTGAAGAGCTCCCTTTTTTCAAACCAAACACATTTGCACTTGGTGTCTGATAAACGATAAGGGCTGAAAAATCATTTATTGGATCAAACTGTTTTATTGAAATGTCTTACTGGGATTTTGTATTTTACTTACACAGCAGTGTCCATTAAGCTTATCTCCCCCTTGCTGCATTGTACAGTTTGCCTACGATAGATACAGCCGTATAGCAGTCGTGTCATTTGGGATGTGGTATCATAAGGTTCTGTTTGTGTTTTGTACTTTATATAAATGGTTAATGTAATGTACTAAAGTTAATTTTATTTTGTAGGTCCCCAGGCTTGTGGAAGGACTGAGTGGTCATAACTGTTCTCAGGTGGCAGCTGCTAAGGATCATACTGTTGTATTAACTGAAGATGGATGTGTTTATACCTTTGGTCTAAATATTTTTCATCAGTTAGGAATCATTCCTCCACCTTCCAGTTGTAATGTACCCAGACAGGTAAACTTCTCTTTTATAAATAATAAGGTGACCAGTGGTCTAAAAGCTGTATGGACAAAAAAGTGGAAGGCATTGACAGAGCAACTTATTTTACTTGTATTCAGCAGTGTGTTTCTTCAGTGGTATATATTTTATTTTTCACAGGAGAAATTAAGCATAGTAACGTACAGATTAACATTTGTTTGGAGTGAGAAAGAAAGCACTTGGGGAATTAGGCAGCAAACTGCCTTAGATTCAACTTGTAAGTGTTCATAAGCACCGGGGAATTCAGATATTTTGGGCTTGAAACAAATAATTGTGAGGCCCTCCTTAAGAAAAAAATAGAAATTTTATAAGTAAAAAATGGGCCATGTAAATGAGGCGTCCAGAAACTTAAGCTTATTGGCTTCATGGTAGATCTGTCTCTGTGCAGAAATCGTACCTGGCAAGTTTATGTGAGGGAACATAGGTCTAAAAGCAACTGTTTTTGTTCTGTTTTCCCTTTCCCATTTGTACAGCCACCACCAGAGGGTGGCCTTTCCTCAACCTCAGGGACCTAGTACGCAGGCCAGGACTGGTGCTTTAAATAGATATGTTACTAGAATTATCACGTATAGCAAATGTGTTTTCACCTCTTAAGGTTTTGCCTTTTGGGTGTTAGACTTCTTCTCTGGTTTAATCCTCTGGACTTAAAATGACTATTAGATATACATTTTTAGTAATAAGCTTTAAAATCCAGTGCCTTTCCATCCTGGATGGCTAATGAATCAACAGGAATTCCTCCAAAATAATTAGAAGTAGTTTTCGATCTGTGGCACTTCTTAGGCCCGTTTTCCCCAGTCAGCTGTGGAATTTGTAGATCTTTGATCATTTTGCAGACTTCTTTACAAATGGTAGATTTTACTCCCATTTTTATTCGCATTGTGTGGCTACCGTGGAGCTCTGGGTTGATATGGACGTGGCCAGTATTCTTACGTGGGGGCAGCTGCGTACCCAGGAGCCATTTGGCAACGTGTAGGAACGTGCCTAGCTGTGGCGGCTGGGTGTCGGGCGGGAGTAGTGCTGCCGACGTCTAGTGGGCAGCGTCCAGGGGCGCTGCCAGACCTGCTGCGGTGCCCGGCGCAGTCCCCACAACGGACGGCCCGGCTGCGGCCGTCGGCAGCGTCGCTGTCGAGACACTCCGGACACGTCACATTTACAAGTACCACAGCTTTTAATGAGAATGCCTGTTTTGCATATTGCTTGTTAACAGAAGTTTAATGATTTGGTTTTTATACTGTGTCAGGTTTTTTTTTTTTTTTTTTTAACATGTTTAAACTGCTGACTGAAGGTGGCTGCGTCAAGATGTCTTGTCTTCTGAGAAGAGTTGGGGTCTCAGTATTAGTGCTGAGATCTGTCAGTGATGAATGCCATTAGTACTTGGAGGGGTTACTGGCAGCCGGTATGCCATAGATCTGCTACCCTGGTCTGCTGGATCTTGTGCAAAATTCTCTTAGTTCATAGGTACACCGTAAACTGAAGTCGTATTTGTCTTTTGAATAGATGCAAGCAAAATATCTGAAAGGGAGGACCATCACTGGAGTAGCGGCAGGCAGGTTTCACACGGTGCTATGGACGAGAGAAGCTGTTTACACCATGGGACTCAATGGTGGACAACTGGGTAAGAAGCCCGTGATGACAGTACCTGAAAAGTCAGTTGTATTCTCAAAACGGGTGTGTCGTGATTTGTTTCTTTGTGTCATCTTCTAGGGTATTTACTAGACCCCAATGGAGAAAAGTGTGTGACCGCTCCCCGTCAAGTCTCCGCCCTTCATCATAAGGACATCACTGTGTCTTTGGTTGCTGCTAGTGATGGGGCAACTGTCTGTGTCACCACAAAGGGAGATATTTACTTACTTGCAGACTATCAGTGCAAGAAGATGGCTTCTAAGTATGTGTATTTTTGTGAAAGAAACATACTTTAATAATAATTCAGCTCTTCCAGCAAATATCTGAGTATCAGCTTTATGCATTCTCTGAAATGTCAAATGGAGAAAACTGAACGGTGGGAAAGTCAGGAGTTTTTGCCTTTGAATAATCTCAGTCTTTCGGCAAACATCCAGTAAATACATATGAAAGTTCTTTGTAGGCTGTAAAACAGTGTTTCTGAATTATGATAACATATGGTTAAATATGACCTATAAGTTTCCCTCTTTTATGCTTCAGGTGCACAGAACTAGATGAATCATAATTCTTGTTTTGTGACACTATCATCATGGGTTCACGTGTAGCCTTTTATATAGTATACACTTATTTATTTTAAAAAAATAATCATATTCTGTGGACCCTCTGCTCCGTCCTTGTATTTATACCTAAATGGTGTATTTTCTTATCTTTGTATCTGTATAGCCAGTTGTTATCTGTTTTGGTAACGTGCAGTAAACAAGCAGTTGGCTGTCTAGTCAAAAAGTCAGTTCAAGGAGGGAATTATAAAACTACGACGGGTCTACCAACCGGAGTTCTCTGTTTTTTGTGCATAAACCATACTTACAATACTTCTAATGTATTACCTGTCACTTCATTTTGAATGATTTAAGGAGCAGGTGCTTAAAAACAGGTGTGAAGTAAGTTGAGGGCAGAAGCCTATATTTTTTATACATTTTCAGTATTTTATATAGTTGGTTAAACCATATCTGATTTGACAGCCGTTTTTTGCTTGTCGTATTTATTGTGTCATTTTAAAGTATTCAGCTTTTATAGAAGGTGTTCTTTTCAGACTAATATTTCATTGGTTTACATAATATTTCGTTATAACTGTAGTAATAAATATAAGTAGAGAAATAGATCTTTGAGCAGATACAATAGCTCAGTTAGTAGAAGCAGGAGTGTGTAGGAATTCTAGAGAGTAGCTCTCCAACTTTTAAAGTAATCAGGGATTTGAATTGAAATGCAACAGAATGTGCTATTGCTAATGTCAGTGAGATGGTAACTTCATGAACAGATACCAACTATGAGGTTAGCTCATGAGCAGATGTCAACCATCAACATATACAACTTACCTTCTGTGTGTAACAACTGGAAGGTCATCAATTGTAGGTCCTGTTTCAGTTATAAAAACATGAAAATGTGAACATACATGTTTCTTAGAACTGACTATGTAGGTTTCTTTCTGAGCATGAGATGATTTGTGGAATGTTAGGTTTTGTTTTTACTTTACATTTATAAAATTTGCCCTGATAACATTAAAATTACATAAATATAAGTTACATCCAAGTTTTCACTAAGAAAATTCTCTTGTTACAGCTGGTTACAACATCGTAATTTTGAGAAGAAAAACATTAAACAACAAAAAAAAAATAAAAGAAAGAAAGAAAAACATTTTAAAATGTGGGTAAAATATCTGAAAGGGAGGATAGTCATTGGAGTAACAGCAGGCAGGTTTCACACAGTGATGCTATAGGTACATCACGTGTGTTGTAGATGTCATGAAATGTATAATGAATTGGCTAGTGGGTGAGTTATTACATTAGCAATACTAATGATTTTTATGGTAGGTGTGTCTATTTAAAGTTGTTCATGTTTGAAATTAAGGATTTCTGTTTTGAGGTTTAAATTTTTTCCTGTTAAAATGCAGATACATTTAGGAGCTTTTAGCCTTATCAGTTATTTAATCTAGAGAGAATGTGTGTACATGAGCAAGTGAGGTTTTAGATATTTAATGTGTGTATCTGGATACGTAGAGACTTTTGGGGAGGGAAGGACTTGCCATACATAGAAAGAAATGGTCATTGTGTAGGGGAAACTCATAAAAGGAGGGACTAAGGATACCAAAGGCCACATCATCTCACCTCCACCTTTCACAGTAATCATCCTAAATTAGTGTTTGAATAGTCGTTTCTTTAAAATTGATTGTATATTTTAGAGAATATGTTAATATAGAATTTTTTTTTTCACCCAGACAACTAAATGTGAAAAAGGTTCTTGTATCTGGGGGGCATATGGAATACAAAGTTGATCCTGAACATCTGAAAGAAAATGGGGGTGAAAAAATTTGCATTCTTGCAATGGATGGAGCTGGAAGGGTGAGTATATATTTATACAAAAGCATAGTAAGCTTGTTCTCAGGTGATAGCTGTAGGAGACGGGATAATGTAAAACTGTATTGCTATGATAGTGATGATTCCTGTTGACTTTTGTTTCCCTACTTCCTTTTGATGTCTAGTACTAATTATTGGTAGTTGGCAGCTGGTATTTCAAAGAAAGTATGATGACATTTAACTGATGTTGCATAGTACTGCCTTGTTAAACTGTAGTTTAAAGTTTCATTTATTGTGCTTAAAATGGAAGTAAGGGGTTTTGATAGTTTATTTGATATATACACTGAGTACTGAAAAATGGTATTGAATTGCATAGATATGAGATAGATAACTATTCTTAAAAAAAGTAAAAAGCTAAGCTGGCAATATTAAAAATACATAATTGGAAATTTTCTCTCAAATTTGGTTTTAAACAAATGTACACATAATATATGCAGAGATCATAACTATCATATAGAAAATGTAATGTATTTCTAGATCACTATATAAAGAATCTCTGGGACTTCCCTGGCAGTCCAGTGGTTAAGGCTCCATACTCCCAATGCAGGGGCCACGGGTTCAATCCCTGGTCGGGGAACTAAGATTCCGCATGCTGCACAGTGCAGCCAAAAAAAAAAAAAAACCTCTCTTACCTCTTTTCATTTAAATAAATAGAGTTCTAATTTTTTTTTTTTTTTTTTTTTTGCGGTATGCGGGCCTCTAACTGCTGTGGCCTCTCCCGTTGCGGAGCGCAGGCTCCGGACGCGCAGTGAGCAGCGGCCATGGCTCACGGGCCCAGCCGCTCCGCGGCACGTGGGATCTTCCCGGACCGGGGCACGAACCCGCGTCCCCTACATCGGCAGGCGGACTCTAAACCACTGCGCCACCAGGGAAGCCCCATTTAACTTTATATCACATTTATATAGCACCCGTTGCGGAGCACAGACTCCGGACGCGCAGGCTCAGCGGCCGTGGCTCACGGGCCCAGCCGCTCCGCGGCACGTGGGATCTTCCCGGACCGGGGCACGAACCCGTGTCCCCTGCATCGGCAGGCGGACTCTCAACCACTGCGCCACCAGGGAAGCCCTAGAGTTCTATTTTTTATTCCTCTGATAAAATTGTCAATTAAAAAATACGTATTATACATTAGAAACACTGAAAAAACTTTGCAGTGTGACTGGAAAAACACAGATGGCTTTCTGCTTTTCGTTTATAAAATAAAAACATACAAGTGTTTTCTGAGGTTTTATAAAGTGCTATAAAGATTGAAATTTTAGAAGTTGAAGAATTCATCATAAAGCTCCACCTGCTGGTACCATTACAGGTGTAAATCTACTGTGGTTGATCATTTTATTTGAGGGAACTATATTTAAGAATTAGAGATCTAATTTGTACTAAAAGCAGGAAGCAGAGGCATGGAATTGCATTTAAAAAGTTGAATATAAAAACATTTGACTTCGGGATTTATTTAATTTACATTAATAGGGATCTAGCTTGTTTATACATGTGGATATTTACTTCCTGTAAAATTAATTACTTTCCTGTAAAAATGACAACCAAGCTCTGATGGAATCAGCTAATCAATATAGTCTACTTTTTGTGTACATAACTTTTGAGTGACCTTGGCAGGTACCATTCTGTGCTTTAGGTTTTTTAATTATGAGGGGATTGAGCTTTTAAAGATCAGCAGTATTAATAGCTCAAATGAAATGATACTTGGAATACCAATCTGTGAAGCAGATAAAAGGGTTGCTCTCTGGATAGAGCTGGATTGGGAAGCCCAGCCCCCTGCCTCTCGTCGTTCTCCATCCCTGAGCAGCAGCCCCTGAGCCATTTCTCAGGAACACGAAGGTTTGCAGAACCACGTGGAAGCCATTGAATTCTATGATTTTTTTTGTCTCTGAGACTTTGTTTTACTTGAGTTATGCAGACATCTCTATTTTTTCCCCCTTGAGAGTAAAGTTTGGATTTTCATAGGGTGGTTTACATTCTTGTAAATACTACACCAAGTCTGTGACATTCCAAGTTTTAGCATTAAGATTTTTGTTTTTCTTTCCATTGTATGTTTGCCCCAAACAAGTAACAGTGAAAATTACTTCTTAAGAGGAGTGTCTTTAAAGCATCTTTAATGATTCATGTTAGCTTAATGTATTTTCTGAAAGACACACCATCTTGACTTTTATAATGTTTTATCTTTTACTATGAAAGAATGAACATTGAAACATACTAATCAGAGCTTTTAATTTTGGAGATAATAACGCTTGATTTCATGTTTTGGTTGTTCAGATGCTATATTGCTTTCTATTCCACTGTAATTTGGTTTTATCTTAGGTATTTTGCTGGAGATCAGTCACCAGTTCTCTGAAGCAGTGTCGATGGGCCTATCCACGCCAAGTCTTCATTTCTGATATTGCTTTAAGTAGAAATGAAATTCTGTTTGTCACAAGAGATGGAGAGGGATTTAGAGGGAAATGGTTTGAAGAAAAAAGAAAGAGTTCTGAAAAGAAAGGTTAGTTCATATATGTGAATGGCATACCTTTAGCTAACACTTAATTTTATAAGTATTTATCATTAGATTTAACTGACAGTTATTAGGTTTTACGCCTATATCTCTTCTTTAGATTTTGGTTGTGTGTATGCAGGTAAACAAAGGGAATTCAATCCACTTAAATCCGGAGTTTTCAACCTTTTAGTATGCCCTGAGGTCATGGTACATTCCCATCAGTAACAGAGGCACATTAGTCTCTAGCCTTGGCTCTAGGGGCAGGGATATATAAAGTTAAAAAAAAAAAAAAAAACTTCCCAGATGGATTTGAACCATCTTCCAAGCTCCTTTTTTTTTCTCTCCCCAAACTGAGCATTGAGTGGCTTATGCTTTGGGTTTTTTTGTTTTTCTACATGTTTGAACTATAAAATTAAACTTTTACAAAGTATCTTAGGACTTAGAGGAAAATTACAGGAAGAATATGTTCATGAGAACATTAAAATTCATTGAGAATTTTAAAAAGTACAGGTTTTATTAAACAGTTGCTGAATAATTGGAGATAAGTTTTATTCATTCCTTGATGAATATAAAGGAGAGCTTTAATTAAGATGCTGCTGTTGAAAATAGAAGTCATTCATTACATTAAATAGTTCATTCTTAATTATCTGATTATAAATTTACAAACTTGTGGGTTAACATTGGTTTTTAACTTAGGTTAGCAGCTTTTTTCTTTCATCCGTAATTAGTAATCTGTTGATTTTTTTTTTTCCTTTCAGAAAAATTTGAATTCATTTACCTCTTTACATCTCATTGCTCCCACCCTAGCCCAAGTCATCACATGACTGACTGCCAAAAATAAGCTTTCTTATTTCCACTCTTGCTTCTTTTTATCTATTCTCTTACCAGAGTGAGCTTTTAAGCTCTGATCCTAATATTCCTGTGTTTAAAAACTCTGATGGTTTCCTCACTTCCTGAACATGGCCTACAAGGCTCGTGCTCTGACCCTTGTCTGCATCTCTGAACTCCTCTTGAGTTCTCTCCCTCTCACTTACCACTCTTCAGAGACACTGACCTTCAGGTTTTCAGTCTTGTCCAGCTATGATTAGTCCCAGGACCTTTCCTAATTTTTCACGTCTCAGCTTAATTTTTACTTCATCAGAGATGTTTTTACTGATTCCTTAATCTAAACTTAGTAACCCTGTTTTACTTTTAATACTCTTTGTATTTTCATCATGCATCGTATTTTTACTTGTTTTTATGTATTTATCTTTGTGATTAATTTTTCTAATGCTGGTCTCCTGTCAAATTATAAGATGGTAAGGACCATGATATAAGGTCTGTAGATCCTTATAGAGGAATCAGAGGCTCCTCTGTATTACTTAGCATTCAGCGCATTTCCTGACACGTAGTAGTCCCTCATTAAGTCATCTATTGAATAAATAAATCAGTTATTATATGCTAAAAGATATATAAAGAACATGTATAATTACTCAGGAAGTTATAAACATATTCTTCAAAATTATAAAGCCACAAAGGAATGATTTTTGGGTAGTTTATTGAGTTGTCATATTTTACTTCTTTATAGATTACACAAACCTGTAAACATTTAAGGTATATTTACTATGTGCCGGATATAGGGCTAGGTTTTAATGATACAAAAATATATGACAGGCCCCTGTTCTCAGACACTTATGAGTTTGTAGGGGCAATAGACACGTATATAAATATTTGTAGTTCAGGGAGACAAATACTAATGTGCACATAATAAGTTTTTTGAGAGTATAGAAATTAGAATAACTGAGTGTCAGGGAAGATTAGCAAGCCCTGTGAGGCTGAAATAGAGTGAATTTTTGAGAGAGTAACCAGAATGCCCGTTCGACTTGTAAGTGTTGGAAGTCCTCAGAATTGTGTCTTAGTCATATTTAGTGGTCTAAAACTGAATTCTCTTCTCATGCTCATGTATCTGCTTTTCAGTGTTTCTAAGTAAGTGGTTCTCTTTCACACTCCATATTCACTCACCCTCTACATCCCATTGGTCACCAAGTTTTGTCACTTCCATTTCAAATATTTTTGAAATCTTCACTTTCTCTAGTTTCATTGCTACAACCTCAGTCTATAGTGTTCATTCTTTTTCTGGACTCTTGGTTTCCTAAATGATCTCTTTGTCTTTATTTTTATTTACTTTAAACGTTTTTCATACTACAGTCAGAATCATTTCTTTGCGTGCACATTTCATATATTTTTAAAATAGCCTTGATCTGACTTTTAATGATAAAATCATTTGTTTAATGTCTGCCTTCTCTGCTACATTGTGTACTTCAAGATGGTAGGGACATGCCTATCTTACAGGTTCACTACTGTATTACTAGGGATACGCTGCAAAGCACTTTATCACAGTAACACAGTGTGGTCACTCAGATATTTGCTGAATAAATGGAAGGAAGGGGGAGAAGAAGGGAGGGAGCAAATAAAATTTTTAATGGAAGCTGAGGAATTTTAAAAGGTAGTATAACATTGTATTTGCCTTTTAGACAGCTTTTGTTGCCGTGTGGAGGATAATATCATGAATAATTGAGAATTGAGCCACCAAAATTTCCTTTATAAGGCAACCAATATATAGGGTGTAAATTATGTTGAAGAGAGAGAGATGTAGTTCTTCAGAAGGACTTAATACAGACAAAAGATATTTCCATATTCTCCTAATTGTTTTTCTATTCTGTTTACTCCTAAATCATTGTAACAGTTTCAATAGAGCCTTGATTAATGGAAGTTTATTTTTTTCTTTTTAGCAGAGATTTTATCAAACCTTCATAATTCCTCACCAGATGTGTCTTGTGTCTCTGATATAAATAGTGCATATGAAAGAATTCGACTTGAGAAACTCACTTTTGCCCATAGAGCTGTTAGTGTCAGCACAGATCCAAGTGGATGCAACTTTGCAATCTTGCAGTCAGATCCTATAACAAGGTACTCTTGTATGTATTAAATTTCCTTTTTAGAAGGAACAGTCACTGGGTTTTCTGTTTTCAATAGCTCTTGGAACAAATTTAATTGAAGAGCTGTTGTCAGGTCTTGCAGAGACTTCAGACATATTGATACAGTCATGTTACCAGGTTAACTCAGGGGTGGAATTTGTTGTATTGGAAATGTTGAATGCTCCTTTTAGTTTGTAAACTGATATTTATTGAAAATATTGAAGATAATATGTACATATACACACAAAATTTATTCATATCTTTAGTACTTTGTGATGTACTCTAGGTTCTCAGATTCTGAGAAGTAGATTATAAATATTTGTTATGTAGTTTAGAAGAATTTCTGACCCTTGAATACAATGAGAAATGACAGAGGAAGAGGTAGTTTAGAGTCATCTGGAGGGCATTGTGAATCTCAGTGCAAATCTTCTGTCACGTTAGTACAGAGATGACAGGTTAAGATAAATATCAAGGGTCTTACTGAAGATGGACAAAGTCCTAGAGACGGGGTTGTAATTCCTCCTGCTTTGCCCAGGTCAGTCCCATATTTAGCACTGAAAGTCTATTCTCCCGGGAAACCCCTCAGTCCCAGGCTGACCAGGGGCGTTGGTCACCCTACCTAGGAGGGCAAAACGTAGATTGGGAAGGTGTGAATGCATGCTTACAGTACTGAAAGAACCAGGGTTGTGGACTGATGTATGTCTGTGTGTGTATTTATCTTTACTTCCTTAAGTTTCTAACCTATTCTGGGATCTGGGACCTGAAGTATTTACTCTTTTTGAATGTTTTTAGTGATACTTTTAATCATTTAAAAAATTTCTGTGAAACAGTCGTTCAAATTTGTATTCTAGTGTTTCCTTGTAGAAAGAAAACACTGCTTTCAAAGGAACACTTAATTCTTGTCAGTTTAGGGGAAAAATATATAAAGGAATAGAAAATATTTAAAGGGTGATAAAGTATCAAAGACTGTGAGCAATATTCTTATGTTATTGGAAATGCTAAGTTTAAAATTTTCTAAGTTTAATAAATAAAAAAGAAATTATACTTTAAAAGGAGAATTGGCTAGGGATGCTTTCTTTTTTTTCATTTTCTGGAAAGTAAAAATAATTTTTGTTTCATTTCTAGCCTTTATGAAATTCCAGCTGTGTCCTCATCTTCCTTTTTTGAAGAGTTTGGCAAACTGTTGAGGGAAACGGATGAAATGGACAACATCCATGATGTGACATTTCAAGTTGGCAATAGAATCTTCCCTGCACATAAATATATTTTGGCAGTGCGTTCTGACTTTTTCCAGAAGTTGTTTCTTTCAGATGGTACTACTTTAGACTTTATAGATGTTTACCGGAAAGATGAAGATTCTGCAGGGTGCCATCTCTTTGTGGTAGAGAAGGTTCATCCTGACTTGTTTGAATACCTTTTACAATTTATATACACAGATACTTGTGACTTTTTAACTCATGGCTTCAAACCAAGACTAAATTTAAACAAAAAACCAGAAGAATATCAGAGCACTCTGAATTGTCATTTGAATAAAATGAATTTCCATGAAGATAATCAGAAGTCAGCGTTTGAAGTTTACAAAAGTAATCAAGCTCATACAATTAGTGAAAAGCAGAAAAGCAAAACCAAATCTTCCAAAAAAGTAAAAAGTGTTGGGGAAGATGATCCTGTAAGAATGTTGCAAAATGTTGCAAAGAAATTTGGTTTCAGTAATTTGAGTAGTAGGTATGACTCCTTAATATCTGCTCATTGTGTCCTCCTTTTAGAAATTCTTTGTTGTTTTTTGTTTTGTTTTTTTTTTTTTTTTTGCTTTGATTTACTGCTGCTACTGCTCTTGCTTCTGTTCTTGGACCTGCTTCTCCTCCTCCCCTCCCTTCCCCCCTCATCTTCCTTCTCTTATTTTCTCTTTCCCTCAGTCTCCGTCTCCATCTCCTTTTCTCTCCACCTCCCCTTTATTTTTTGGATTTGTGTCTTTCTTTTCATGGACCTGTTTCTCCATTTTCTGCAAAAGCTATCTCTGGGATTCCCTGGATTAAAACATTAAAGGATCGATAGGAAGGCTGTTAGTGGGTTTGAACTTTCAGTAGTGTTTGTATAACAGGGATCTGGAGTGGCAGACAGTGTGGTATTCTGGAAACTCTTTGGAGTTAGAACTATACATGCCTCTTAGCTCTACTATGACTAGCTAGGGCAAATTTCTTATTTCCTTGAACCTCAGTTTCTCGGTATATAAAAGGGGAGGGATAATACTGACCTAATATTGTTGGTGTAGTTTGGTCATATAGCATGTATAAAGTGCCTAATACAGTATTTGTCATCTTATAAACCAGATTTTTTTGGAATTCTCTGTTTTTAAGGTATTTATATGGCCTGTGGCAGTATAACTTTAGTTGTGGGGCAGGAGCAAGGGAGGGTGGTATATCATGTTTTCTAACTGAAAACAGTGAAGGGCTTTATGCATAATGATGTTTAATATATTTTGAATATTAAGTATGATATTTCTTTATCACAGAATGGGGGTTAGTTGAGATACTCTTCCTGGTGATACAGATTATATAATTATGTTCAGATGTGGGCTAATTTGTTGGATTTTTGTTGTTCGTTTTGGTAGGGGAATATATTCACCAGTTGTTAATTTTTAATCCTTGATAGGTTAGAGGGAGTCCGATTTGAGAATGAAGAAATTAATGTCATTGCCAAGAAAACTGGTAATAAACCAAAGCTAAGTCAGAGAAAATGGTAAGTTAGGAAATGAAGATAAACTTTTCATCCCTAGATTTTGGGACCTAAGTGTGGGAATAGAGCTCTTTTTACTCATATGTGAAGCAAAATGTGTATGTGAATACCCTCTTACCTTTATTAGTCTTCTTTATTTCTGGAAATGTTGGAGAGCTGTTGAGGCAAATGGATGAAACTATTAACTGCTCAATAAGACATTGATACAGTTCATTTTTTTCTGATTACTTTCTAATGAAGAAAGGAATTTAAAAAATTTTTGGCCTGAATTTTGTATTTTTTTATAAGTAGGTAATGATGTTAACCCCCAAACCAATATAATTATGCCTCATCAGCATTATGAAGATTATTTCCTTTAGTATAATCTTTTTCTGTAATAGATATAGTATTCTAAATATGTTTATTATTAAAAGTTTTTGTTTTTAGGTATGTGTACTTGGTAGGTGAAAAGTCTTGGAGAGAAAAAACTGTGGCGGTATCTAGACTGTGCTTAGCACAGAATAGGTTGTACAAATAAGTGAATTAAAGATCTTTGACTATGATGTTACTTATTACACTGGGCCTGTATTGAAAAAGGAAAATAAAAAGCAAGACTTTGAATATTTATCTGTATTCAGTTCCCTTTACAAATATTATCTTTATTGTAAGGCCTTATTTTCCCTAAAGTGGAAAGAGATGAAGTACTTTATATGTATACCCTCAAGTTGTATATTCTCTGCCACTTTTAATTAGGAGAAAATCAAATGTTAAAACAAATCCTATAATGGATTTTCTTATTTCTTATTTGCTAAATATGTAAAGAAATTGCTCTTCAATTAAACTTTTTTTTTTTCTTCCAGTTCTTATTTATGTGATGTGACCATGAAATCAGTGGATGGAAAGGAATTTCCTTGTCATAAATGCGTTCTTTGTGCTAGACTTGGTAGGTACACTTTTGCTAGTTGTTGATTTATTTGTTTTGCTATTGTTTCACTATTCTTATTCAGTTTTTTTTCTTTCAGAATATTTTCATAGTATGCTGAGTAGCTCATGGATTGAGGTAAAGATTTAAATAGAACACATAGGCTGGTAGTTATACTTTATACTTTCGGGAAATTATATGCTAAAGAAATTTAAAAATATTTTAACTCAGTTTTTGCTTTGTATTCAACTTTATTTCTGCATAAGCCTGCTGGAAAATAGCAACATTCCAAAATGAAGATTGTTGCAAAAAAGTTACTTAAATCAATTCTCCATTCTTATTTGGACTTGTATTTGGAATACCATTTTGTTTTTTTCTCAATTTTTCTTGATTCTTTTTCATGTTACAAGGCATTTTAAAATTAAATATATCTCATTTTAGCTTTGCGTTTTATAAATGTTATGCTGTTTTGCATTGGATGTGATTCCTGTTAAAAGTTTTTCATACCAGTAACCTCAGTCAGATTGTATTAGTATTTTGTAGTTTAATTATTTTACTTTATTTTATTTAGGCTTCCAGTTGTGCAGCTCTGGAAATGCCAATACATTCTGACATACTGAAAGTTATTTTGGACTACCTCTATACTGATGAAGCTGTTGTGATAAAAGGTATTAATAAGAGTTAAGAACTTTCAGATATTTAAGATATAGTTAAAAATGATGAAATCACGTGAATCTTAATTTCTACTCTAATTGAAATAAGCCATCAACAGAGGCTTAAATTTAAAATAAGCAAATAAGGATGATTACTAATAGTATAGGAATGGAAAAGAAAATTTTTATTACCTATGTGCATATGTAAGACTTATTAATATTGGTTGAGATTAGATTTAACATTTCCATACCCAGCTACTTATATTAAGATGAGGACTCGACAGCAGGGAGTATAGTTTTGACAGTGTACAGAAGTTCTTTCTTGCCTGTTTTTCCCCTGTGCAAACATACCTGAAGTAAAATAAATAGACTAATAATTGAAGCGAAATTTATAAAGACAGTTCATTTGTATACTTTGTCAGGCAACACACCCATGTTTTATTTACCAGGTGTCTTTAGTCATAGAGTGGTATGCTTCTGTTTTCTGTTGTATGTTGATACCACATTTTCTTTATCCATTTGTTGATGGACATGTAGGCTGTTTCTATATTTTAACTATTGTGAATAATGCTGCAATGAACTTGGAAATGCAGGTATATTTTCAAGATCCTGATTTCAGTTCCTTTGGCTAAATACTCAGAAGTGGGATTGCTGTATCATGTGGTAGCTCTATTTTTAATTTTTTGAGGAACCTCCATACTGTTCTCCATAGTGGCTGCACCAATTTACATTCCCACCAACAGTGCACAAGGGTTCCCTTCCCTTTTCTCCCCATCTTCATCAACACCTGTTATCTTGGGTCTTTTTGATAATAGCCTTCCTAACAGGTATAAGGTGACATCTCACTGTGGTTTTGATTTTCATTTCCCTGATAAATAATGACATTGAGCACCTTCTCATTTACCTGTTGGCCATTTGTATGTCTTATTTGGACAAATGTCTATTAAGGTCTTTTGCCCATTAAAACATTTTTTTTATGTTTCTTTTTTAAAAATTTATATATTGTATTGGACCATAGTTGATTTACAATGTTGCGGGTTGTTTCAGGTGTACAGTAAAGTGAATCAGTTATACATATACATGTATCTATTCTTTTTCAAATTCTTTTCCCATTTAGGTTATTACAGAATATTGAGCAGAGTTCCCTGTGCTATATGTAGGTCCTTGTTTGTTATCTATTTTAAATATAGTAGTGTGTATATGTTAATCCTAAACTCCCAATTTATCTCTCCACACACCTTTCCCCTTTGGTAACTATAAGTTTGTTTTCTAAGTCTGTAATTTTTTTTTTTTTTTTGCTGTTGTATTTTTAGGAGTTCCTATATATTCTGGATATTAATCTCTTATCAGTTATGGTTTGCAAATATTTTCTCCCATTCCGAAGTTGCCTTTTTATTTTGTTGACTGCTTTGCTGTGCTTTTGGTTTCATGTAATACCACTTGTTTATTTTTGCTTTTGTTTCATGTTGTTTGGTGTCACATCTAAAAAATCATTGCCAAGACCAATGTCTGGGAGCTTTTCCCCTTTTTTCTTCTAGGAGTTTTATAGTTTCAGATCTTAGATTCAAGTCTTTAATCCACTTTGAGTTGATTTTTGTGTATGGTGTAAGATGTGGGTCCAATTTCATTGTTTTGCATGTGGATGTTAAGTTTTTCTAATACCCTTTATTGAAGAGACTGTCTTTTCCCCATTTTGTATTCTTGACACCCTTGTCAAAGATTAATTGGCTGTATATATGAGGGTTTATTTCTGTGCTCTGTATTCTGTCTCATTGGTCTACATGTCTGTTTTTATGGCAGTATGTTACAGTGTTGTTTAGTGTAGCTTTGTAATAGGATTTGGAAATCAGGAAATGTGATGCCTCCATCTTTGTTGTACATTTTCAATAGTGCTTTGGCTATTTACGGTCTTTTATGGTTCCGTATGAATTTTAGGATTACTTTTTCTACTTCTGTGAAAGATGCCATTGGAATTTTTATAGGATTTCATTGAATATGTAGATTGCTTTGGGTAGAATGGGCATTTTAACAATATCAATTCTTCCAGTCCATGAACATGGGATATCTTTCCATTTATTCATACCTTCTTTAATTTCTTGTCTCAGTGTTTCATAGTTTTTGGTGTGCAGATCTTTCACCTCCTTGGTTCAGTTTATTCCCAAGTCTTTTTTTCTTTGTGATGCGATTGTGCATGGGATTGTTTCCTTAATTTCTCTTTCTGTTAGCTCATTGTTAGCATATAGAAATGCAACAGTTTCTGTTAGCTCATTGTTAGCATATAGAAATGCAACAGATTTTTGTGTATTGATTTTGTACCCTGTAACTTTATTCTTTCATTATTTTTAAGAGTACTTTGGTGACATCTTCAGGGTTTTCTATGTATACTGTCATGTCATCTGCAAACAATGACAGTTTACTACTTCTTTTTCAATTTGGATTCCTTCTATTTCTTGTCTCATTGCTGTGACTAGGACTTCCAATACTGTGTTGAATAAACGTGGTGAGGGTGTGCATCCTTGTCTTGTTCCTGATCTTAGGTGAATGCTTTTAGGTTTTTACTGTTGAATATGATGTTAGCTTTAGGCTTGTCATATATGGCCTTTATTGTGTTGAGGTACATTCCTTATATACCTAATTTCTTGAAAATTTTTATTATGAATGTATGTTGAATTTTGTCATATTCATTTTCTGCAGCTGTTGAGATGATCATATGATTTTCAGCCTGTTCTGTTAATGTGTTTATTGATTTGCACATGTTGAACTATCCTTGCATCACAGGTGTAAATCCCACTCAATCATGGTGTATGATCCTTTTAATATGCTGTTTAATTTGGTTTACTGGTGTTTTATTGAGGATATTTATATGCATGTTAATCAGGGATATTGTTCTGTAATTTTCTTTTCTTGTAGTGAACTTGTCTGCCTTTGGTATCAGGATAATGCTGGCCTCATAAAATGAGTTTGGAAGTTTTCCTTCCTATTCAGTTTTTGGGATGAGTTTAAGAAGGATTGAGGTTAATGTTTCTTTAAATATTTGGTAGAATTCACCTGTGAAGCTTTCTAGTTTTGGGCTTTACTTATTTTGGAGACTTCTGATTATTGATTCAATCTCCTTACTGTGTTATTGGTCTGTTCAGATTTTCTATTTCTACATGATTTAATTTTGGTACGTTTCTAGGAACTGATCCATTTCTTCTAGATTATCCAATTCATTAGCATATAGTTCATAGTAGTCTTTTATGATTGTTTGTATTTCTGCGATATCACTGGTAATGTTTCCTCTTTCATTTACAATTATTTATTTGAGTCTTCTTTTTTCTTAGTCTACTTAAAGGTGTGTTAATTTTATCTTTTCAAATAACCAACTCTTAGTTTAATTAGTCCTTTCTATTGTTTTACTAGTGTCTGGTTCATTGATTCCTGCTCTGTGTGTATTATTTCCTTTCTCCTTCTAACTTTGGGCTCTGATTTTTCTTTTTATAGTTCTTTGTTGTGTAAAAACCTTAAGGTTGTTCTTTTGCGATCTTTCTTTTTAAGACATTTAAGGCATACGTGTTTCTTAGAACTTATTTTGTTTAATCCTATAGGTTTTGATACGTTGTGTTTCCCATTTTCCTTTGTCTCAAGATATTTTTTTGCTTTCTCTTTGATTTCTTCTTTGACATATTGGTTGTTCAGGACTGTATTGTTTAATTTCCACATATTTGTGAATTTTCCAGTTTTCCTCCTGTTTTTCTGATGTTATACCATTGTGGTTGGTAGAGAAGATACTTGGTATGATTTCAGTCTTCTTAAATGGTTAAGACGTGTTTTGTGGCCTCACATATTGTCTATTTGGTAGAATGTTTTGTGTACACTTGAGAAGAATGTATATTTTGCTGTTGTTGGATGGAATGTTCTCTGTATGTTTGTTAGGGCCATTTGGCGTGTATTGTTGGTCAGGTCTGCTGTTTCCTTATTGATTTTCTGTGTGGATTATCTATTCCTGTTGAATATGGAGTATTGAAGTCCTCTATTGTTGTACTGATGTCTATTTATGCCTTCAGCTCTTTTACTGTTTCCTTTATATATTTACGTGCTTCAACTGTATGTCTATAACAATTGTTATATCTTATTGATGTATTGACCCCTGTATCATTATATACTGACCTCTTTGTCTCATGTGACTATTTTTGACTTAAAGCCTATTTTGTGTGATAGAAGTATGCCCACCCCCCGTTACCATTTGCATTGAGTATATGTTTTCATCCTGTCACTCTCAGCCTGTGTGTGTCCTTAAAGGTAAAATAATTTTCTTGTAGGCAGCATATAGTTGTACCTTGTTTTTTAATCTATTCAACTACTTTGCTTTTGATTGGAGAATTTAATCCATTTACATTTAAAGTAATTATTGGTGGGTAAGGATGTACTTCTGGAATTTTGTCAGTTGTCTTCTGTTTCGCAGTTCCTTTGTTCCCTTATTCCTCTTGTGCTGTCTTCCTGGGTAATTCAATGATTTTTTGGTAGTGGTATGCTTTGGTTCCTTTCTCTTTACCTTTTGTGTTTCTACTGTAGGTTTTTGCTTTGTGGTTACCATGAGGCTTACATGTAATAATATTTTATAATTATAACAGTCTGTTTTAAACTAACCACACTTTTTTTCTTTTTTTTAACATTGATGTTTTGTTGATTTACAATATTAGTTTCAGGTGTACAGCATAGTGGCTGAATATTTTTATTGATTATACTCCATTTAAAGTTGTTACAAAATAATGTCTGTATTTCTGTGTGCTGTACACTATATATATCCTTGTTGCTTATTTATTTGATACGTAGTAGTTTCTAACTCTTAATCCCATAAACCTATCTTGCCCCCTCCCCCTTCCCTCTCCCCACTGGTAACAACTGCTTTTGTTCTCTATATCTGTGCGTCTGTTTTTATTTTGTTATATACATCTGTGTTATTTTTTTTAGATTCCAGGATTCCACATATAATTAATAACATGGAGTCTTTATCTCTCTCTGACTTATTTCATTAAGCACAATACCCTCTAGGGCCATTGTTGCAAATGGCAGAATTTCATTCTTTTTTTATGGCTGAGTAATAATCCACTGTATGTGAGATACACACACACACACACACACCCCACATCTTTATCCATTTGTCTATTGATGGATACTGGGGTTGCTCCCTATCTTGGTTGTTATTCACAACTTAACTTTGATTCCATACAAATCCTCTTCACTTTTACTTTTCTCCCCCTTTGCATTATTTCTTCAAATATTCTTTATGTCTGTTCTTTTTTCCTTCTGGGAGTCTCATAAGTATCTATCTAGGCTGGATAGTGTTCCATAGGTCTCTTACACTCAGTGTATTTTTATTCATTCTTGTTTTTCTTTCTGTTCCTCTGATTGGATAATCTCAATTGATGTATAGTTTCTGTCTTTATTGATAGTCTTAATTTCATGAGATATTATTCTTATACTTTCTTTTAGATTTTTAGACATGATTTTTTTAGTTATTTGAACATATTCAAAATAATTGACTTAAAGTCTGTGATATGTAGTGGCTCAACATCTTAGCATTCTCAGGGACAGATTCTCTTGGCTGCTTTTTTTCTGTATATAGACCATATATTTACATCTCTCTTTTCATCTTTTATAATTTTTTGTTGAGAACTGGACATATCTAAATAATATGTACCAACTCTTTTTTTTTTTTTTTGCGATACGCGGGCCTCTCACTGTTGTGCCCTCTCCCATTGCAGAGCACAGGCTCTGGATGCGCAGACCCAGTGGCCATGGCTCCGTGGCCCAGCCGCTCCGTGGCATGTGGGACCGGGGCACAGCAAGTGGACTCTCAACCACTGCGCCAACAGGGAAGTCTGTGTAGCAACTCTTGAAATCAGATTTTCCTCCTTCCCCAGGGATTGTTGTGTTTGCTGTTTGTTTAGTGACTTATTGGAACTAATTCTGTAAAATTGGTATTCTTTGTTATATATATGACCACTGAGGTCTCTGCTTGGTCAGCTTAGTGGTCAGCTACTAATTAGACAGAATTTTCCTTAAATGCCTAAACCAGTAAATCTCCCAGCGTGTGGCTAGGGGCTCTTTGTATGTGTGGCGGCCTGGCTTCAAGTCTTAGGCAGTTTACAACTGTGTGTTAGATTCATTTCCTGCTTTTGCATTCTCAGGGTCAGCCAGAAGTAAGAGTTTTGGGCCTTCTTAAGTTTTTTCTGGGCATGTGCACAGCCCTCCATATACGTATGACCTTCTAGATTCATAGGAATATGTTAAAACTTTTCAAAACCCCTTATGGACACAGTCAGCTCAGACTGCCATAACAGAATAACAGATACTGAAATTTATTATTCACAGTTCTGGAGGCTAGACGTCTCAGGTCAAGGTCCAGCAGGGTTGGTTTCTGGTGAGGATTCTCTTCCTGGCTTGTACATGGCTGCCTTCTTGTTATGTCCTTACTTGACCTTTCCTCGGTGCTTGTGTGTGAGTGTGAGTGGAGAAAGAGGGAGTGACAGAGTATACACACACACACACACACACACACACACACACACACACACACACACACACACACACACACGAAGGGGATGAGTGGGGGGAGATGATGGATCTGTGATGTCCCTTCTTAGAAAGACACTAATCCTGTCAGATCAGGGCCCTACCTTATGACTGCATTTAACCTTAATTAGTTCCACACTGGAAATTATACCTTCAACATGTGACTTTTCAGGGGACATAAACATTCAGTCACGACAATATCTCTTTCCCTAGCTATTCTTTTTAAGTTTTTTTAACCTGCTTCTTGTTTGCTTTATCCCTTCTTTACTGTCTTGGGCAGCTTCAGTGTTAAGTAATTGCTTATTGTTTTGAATAAATGCCCTCTTCTGAGGCTGTTCACACTGGGCAACCTTTGAGTCAGGTCAGATAAACCCCTGCTAGCTGGGTTTCCAGGAAACTGCCAGACAGGTCAAATAATGACCGTTTCTTGATAATGTTGCTCCACAACTGTTCTGTCTCCTCCAGTGGATGTAGCTGCTCGTACCTGCCTGTGATTGCAGGGTTGATGGATTTCAAGACTACTGAGGAGGAGAGGAGAGGAGAGGAGGATCTAAGTAGGAGCAGCTAGTGTCCCAAAGCTTACTATTGTTAAGATGCCACCAATATTTTTGAGTCAGTGCTCCCTAGATTATTGCAAGCCTTTGGCTGATTTCTAGAATTCTGAAAAAGTTGATTTTTGATAATTTTTTCTAATATTCTCATTGCTTTTGTGGAGAAGAATTTTTGAAGTAGTTCTTAGTCTGCCATTTGCAATGACTTCACCTCTCCCTCATCTTTTAAAATGGTTTTTCTACTTTCATTTTTTTCTTTTTCTTTTTTTAAATGCATATATTTCATCTTCATTTTGAGGGCTTTTTGCTTTTTATTTATTTATTTATTTTTGGCTGCACTGGGTCTTAGCTGCAGCATGCAGGATCTTCTAGTTTCTGGCATGTGGACTTCTTAGTTGCGGCATGCAGACTTCTCAGTTGCAGTGTGTGGACTCTTAGTTGTGGCGTGTGAACTCTTAGTTGTGGCATGCATGTGGGATCTAGTTCCCCCGCTGGGGATTGAACCTGGGCCCCCTGCATTGAGAGCACAGTCTTACCCACCTGACCACCAGGAAAGTCCCTCATTTTTTTCTTTTTAAGCATTTTTTTTCTTTTTATGGTGGTGGTATTTTTTTTTCCTGTTTATATTACTATTCTGGCAGTGATTCTAGTATTGCATAAGGTCATTAATAGTACACTGGATCGAGTTTATGTTAAATTAAGGAACTTCTGTAGTTTAAAAAAAAAGTACCCTTAGATGACCAATTTTGTTTTAAATAAGGAAGCCTAAGAGCATTATTCACCTCTCTCTTCATCCTTCCCTGCCCCCTCTATCCCCCCGTATGTATATATATATGTTTTAACATGTGTACCTATTTACCATATACCTGTATATTACCTTTAATGATGAGATTTGACTTTCCTCTCTGTTAGTTTGAGAAATGTTTGTCCAACAGCAAATTTTGATGTTATTATTGTTTATCATATTGCCATTTCAACATTTAGAAAATAATCATCATAATTCTCTCGTTTGTAGTGTCTTAATTACTTGAACTTTTTCCCCTTAGGTGTAATGTTTACAAAGTAATAATAAAGAGTCACACTTCTTTTTCTTTTTTTTTTTAGAATCTCAAAATGTGGATTTTGTTTGTAGTGTTCTTGTGGTGGCTGATCAGCTTCTCATATCTCGATTGAAAGAGATTTGTGAAGTGGCATTAAGTGAAAAACGTGAGTTTTTGCATTAGAATCTTAGTGTGTTTTCAGGTTGATCCAGGATTTACTGTATTTTATTGACTTTCTGATGCAGTTTATGGTAAAATGCATGTTTTTGTATCATTAAAAATATCAAGACATTTAAACTGTTTCGTGTCATCGTTTGTAAGCACATCCTTATCATAGAGATGTTAATATGTGAAAACATGAACATCTTAGAATTGAAATACATTAATTTTTTTGGAAATGCCATAAAAGCTTGAGTAATAAAGATGGCATGAAATTTATTTTGGAATCTGAAAGATGAGAGTTTGAAAGCAGAAATTTTTTACCCTTGCCCTGGTCTGTAAGTCTACACTTAGCTACCCTGCTATTTGCTGGAATTTTTATGTAACTATCCCATCCCGTTAATATATTTGATCAAAGACTTCTCTTTTCTCTCAGATTCTTATTTTTCTCTCTCTGTTCATTAGTTCCATTAATTGCATGGCTGTCATCCTAACACTCAACTTTGGAACCCAAAATTATTTTTTGTTATTTTATTTTTACACCCAAATTGCAGCTGTCAGAATTGATTAATCTTAACTGTGTTGATCACATTTCCCCTCCCTTTTTATTCTCATTGTCGCTGTGCTAGTTGAGATCACTGTTATCCATCCCTTCTGTGTAGTGTCATAGTAGTCTTTTAAGTCCTGTCTTTTCTAACTTCTTCTTTAATCTTTCTGTAGGAAGGAGTTAATGTCTTCCCTTGTTCATATATTTTTAATCGCTTACTCTGGGATAAAGGTTAAATTTCCTCACCCTGATATAAAAGTTTCTTGGCTTTCTAATCTTATCTTTGTTCTCTTTCTTTGCCTCTTCAGGAAGTGTGAAGGGATTTCCTGTCAAATTTTTCTAATTTGTACTTCTAATAGTTTGTCTTAGCTCTGGAGTCTTATTTACTCACTTTTCTTGAGCTCTGTGGAGTATCTTCTCCTTGAACAACTCTAAAGTTTTTGTATGATCCATTTTTATTTCTGTGAAATGGGAGAATTTGGGTTCATCATTAGTTGAAACTTTAGGTTAGTCAAGAGTGAGGCAGCGATCATTATTGTCTGCATATTGTCTGCATATAATTTTTGACTGAGTTATAAGGGAGAAAGAACAAAGAGGTGGAGGAAGCCAGGTGTAGAAAATAGTTGTGTTCCTCTCTTGGCTGGGACTCAGAGTAAGTAAGAAAAAGAATGGAGGGGTTTGGGAAGCCAAAGTTACAT
Source organism: Kogia breviceps (assembly GCF_026419965.1). Taxonomy (NCBI): domain Eukaryota; kingdom Metazoa; phylum Chordata; class Mammalia; order Artiodactyla; family Physeteridae; genus Kogia; species Kogia breviceps. The sequence goes on from NC_081322.1 coordinate 1,796,129, forward strand.
GCTAGGTAAACCGAATATTCTGGGACAGTCTCTAGCAAAACACACTTCATAGGTAAAGTTAACAAGGATTGTAACAAAATCTAACATGTTTTGTACAGTATGCCAGATTCTGCACTGGCATGAACAATAATATGGTAAGATTTAAATGTACTTATTTTCTAAATACATAGTATTTGTATGTGTTTATATATGTAAATATACCCACATAAAGTCTGATAGATGACTCAACATAAATATATTTTGTAGAATGATCTGTTTCTCCTACTCCTAAGTATACTTTTTTAGTTTTATAGAAGAGAGAATGACTGTTCTGTGCTATATAAATGAAAAGGAATGTTATTTATCAGTGAAAGTTAAAAATATTCTGAAAAGGTTAGGTAGAAGATTGTCAATTTTTATATGTTTGCTTTTAGATGACACTGTAATGCACATTCTGTATTTTCTTTTGCTTAAAGTTTTACGTGTATTTATACTTCCTCTGAACAAGTCATTTAAAATTACTGTGGCATATTGGGATGCAAAATGAGTTATATATTTGCCCTAGTATAACTTATTTTTGGCAGGACACTACTTTGAATTTTCCTTCTTCTAAATGTTCAAACCTGACAACTTGAGAAATAAGTATATTTCATTTGCTGTAGTAACAATGCCTTTCATCTCATTTCGCATATCTTTTCCTTTGTAGTTACCCTTAAGAATGCTGCTATGCTACTGGAATTCGCAGCAATGTATAATGCTGAACAGTTGAAACTATCTTGTTTACAGTTTATAGGACTGAATATGGCAGCTTTACTTGAAGCAAGGTAGGTTAGATATATACAGGCTGTTGCAAAAGCACTTATTTATACATAATAACAAATATATTAGTAATTTAAAAGTGAATAACGGTAAATCCCAGCTTTGTAGAAAAAGTGAAAATGTAAGGGGATTTAATCATTCCATCAGTATTTGGATGCTTAATATATGCCAGCCATTGCTAAGATACTACCGGGAACAAATAAAGACAATATCCTTGCCCTCAGTGGTGCTTACATGCTGGTTGGAGGGTTGTGGGACAATATTATCACAAGTATATTTGTATATGTTTTCCTATCTCTTTGCTTGTTTAGGCTAATTTGTAACTATGCAGTTTTTACCTTGGCTTTTGGTAACTATCTGTAATACTAATTAAGGCAGCACTTAATTACTTCACATATATGCATGCATACAGTTTGTTACTGGTTGATTTCTGTTTTCTCTTTGTATTTATTCTCTTTTAAGATATTTCCTATTCTACATATTGATTCTTTGGTCAAACTTAGGCTGCAGCAGATGGCCTGAAAAAATTTAGTTGGTCTAGTTTATGGCAAGCTGATATGTGTGTTGAAGCTTTCATGGTGATGAAATTTTCTTAAGAAAAATGACACATTTCATGTGAAAAAAAATCAGCTAAATATATGTATCCTGTTTTATAAGCTAATATTTCATGCTATATTGATGTTTACCTGGATGGAAAGAATTTGAAAAATGCTAATGATTTAGGAGTCATAGACATTTTAGAATTAGAGGAATCTTGGGAAATTTAATCCCATTGTTTTCAACTATTTTAGCAGTGGAATTTTTTAATGAAATAAATTTACAGATTTATATTTTAGCATAAGGTCACACACAATTTTATTACATTTACTCACTATAAAGTCAGTGATGAGAAAAGTAAGTCTTTTAGGTCAGCACGGGAATTTCAGATTAGATTTCTTGGTGTCACTTGAATTTTTAAAGTCGGTGTCTAGTGTAATGCTGTATTTTGTTTTAATTGTAATAATAGCTAACACTGCCATAATAATAGTTATTAATAGTAATAACTAATAATAGTACTATAATAATAGTTACATAGTAATAGTAATAATGATAATTAATGGTATGTGCCAGGTGGCATTCTAAAAGTGTTGTATGGATTCACTTAATTTTCATGAAAACCTTACGAAGTAGATTCTGTTTATCTCCTCATATGAGGATGAGAAAACCTGTGAAACTTTTTTTGGCAAATAATCAAGAAAACCTTGATCCATAAAATTAATTATAAATGATAACAGTTTTTTGATAACTCACCTTTCAAAGTCAGGATGATGCTTAATGAGACTAATTCCAAAACATGTTTGAAATAAAAGTTTTCTGCCATTTTTAAAAGGTGAATCACTAACAGATTCTTAATAATTGCCATGTAGGGTTCAATTTAGAGAAAATTCTTTTGGCTATTTAATGCTTTGTTATTTTGTGAAAAATGCTTTCCAAATGCAAATTAATATCATGGGATATTATAGACAATGTCATTTCGAAATGCCCTCGTATTTCATTGTCAGAACCTGGCAGAGGTTTCAGAATACATTTATTTTTTTTGCTGACATTACATTAGTCATTCTAATCATAGCAATTTTTTCCCCTTTGCATTGCCAAATTAACTTGTTTAATTTGTCAGAAAAGAATCAACCACAGTGTGAAACAAGCCAGATCTATCTAAAATATGATATTGGAGGATGATGTGTCACATTACTATTGTTCCATTATTATGTTGTGACACGTTTGTCAGCTGAACTATTAAGGGTTGCACATGTGCTGCGGTGAATAATTTTACATGAGTAGACATTATAACTTGCATTAAAGGAAAGATTTATGTAAATTAACCATTCCTAGTCAAATATGTGTTTGCCAGAAGTGTAAATAAATACGCACAGAGATGTTAAGAAAACAGAGCTGCATCAAAACTGACGTAGCATCACAAGTAATTGTCTTCAAAATGTTAAAAAACTACTAGTATGGTACAGATTTGAATATGGTTGCTTTGTATTAGTTTTAAAAATAGTTTGAAGTACATTTTAGAATGTAAACTTTGATTTAAATTTTACTGATGCCTCAAAGTACCTCTTTGGAACCTGAGAGTTCCTTAAAATCTCCTTTGAATGCAATTGAACTAGTCCAGATGTTTTATTTTTTTAATTTTTAGATTTATTTTTATTTTTATTTTGGGCCGCGTTGGGCCTTTGTTGCTGCATGCAGGCTTTCTCTAATTGCGGCGAGCAGGGACTACTCCTCGTTGCAGAGCGTGGGCTTCTCATTGCGGTGGCTTCTTGTTGCAGAGCACGGGCTCTAGGCATGTGGGCTTCAGTAGTTGTGGCTCGCAGGCTCAGAAGTTGCAGCACATGGGCCCTAGACTGTGCGGGCTTCAGTAGTTGTGGCTTGTGGGCTCTAGAGCGCAGGCTCAGTAGTTGTGGCATGTGGGCTTAGTTGCTCCATGGCATGTGGGATCTTCCCAGATCAGGGATCGAACCTGTGTCCCCTGCATTTGCAGGCGGATTCTTAACCACTGCACCACCAGGGAAGTCCCCAAATGTCATTTTACACATGAAGACATTAAGGAATAGAGAGGGAAAGTGAGTTGCTCAAGGTCATGTAGGTAATTGGGAGCAGTGATAATTCTAGATAGAATGCAGGTGCCTGATAGTCCATTGTTCTGTCAATATAATACTCCTTCTATAGTAAAGATTATATTTGTGGAAAATGAAAGTTGAATACTTGCTATTATGATAGAAAATATTTTTCTATCACTTATAAGAGTTGCTTGAGTTTTATTCAGTATGTTTGTCTAATATGTTTGCTGTTTATGGGAAATATATAACTACACATATTTCCGAAAAGAATTTGTTGCAGCTGGCATATTAATGCTTTAAAAAAATATTCCTTATTCAACAATATAAGATGTCTCTGCATATTTTAAAAGTCTTTACAGGTATTAAACTTGAGTGTTAAGATAGAATTTTATATCTTATTATTTAGGTCTCTTGATGTTTTAAGTGACGGTGTTTTGAAGGATCTTTCTGTGTTTTACCGAAAAATGGTAAGGTTTATGTTTTTGTCAATTACAATATCAACTAAAGCAGTATATTTGGTCAGACTTCTCAATGGAACACTTTCCTAATGAATTCTGATTCATTAGGATCTTTTAAAAATGAGGACATAAGATTTCTTTACAAGCTCTACAGGTAAACATGATAATAAAAATTGAAGGTATTTAATGATAAAATTAATATCTATTTAAATTTCTTTATAAATGAAAGTTATTGAATGCTTTGGGGTCTTTTGTTATTTATTTACTAAAGATCAGGGCAGTGTAAGAATATGGATTTTAATGATTTTATTTTTATTGAGGTAACATTGATTTATAACACTATGGAAGTTTCATGTGTACATTATCATATTTCTACTTCTGTATACCCTACAGCTTGCTCCCCACCAAAAATTTAACTTCTATCTGTCAGCATATAGTTGATCCCCTTTATCTATTTCACTTCCCCCCTCCTCTTCTCCCTCTGGTAACTACTACTCTATTCTCTGCATCCACATGTTTGGGTTTTTTTTTTTGTTTAGTTCATTTATTTTTGTTTCTTTATTAGTGTTGTATCTTCCATCTATGAGTGAAATCATACAGTATTTGTCTTTCTCCATCTGACTTATTTCACTTAGCATAATATCCTCATGGTCCATCTATGTTGTTGCAAATGGCAAGGTTTCATCTTTTTTCATTGTTGAGTAGTATTCCATTGTGTGTATATGTGTGTGTGTGTGTGTGTGTGTGTGTGTGTGTGTATTTATATATACATACACATATACTACATTTTCTTATCCATTCATCTCTTGATGGGCACTTAGGTTGTTTCCATATATTGGCTATTGCACATAATGCCGCAGTGAACGGGGAGCATATATCTTTTCAAATAAGTGTTTTTGTATTCTTTGGATGAATACCCAGAAATGGGATAGCTGGGTATCTTATGGTAGTGTATTCTTAATTTTTTTAGGAATCTCCATACTGTCTTCTGTAATGACTGTCCCAATTTACAGTCTCACCAACAGCGTATGAGGGTTCTCTTTTCTCCACATCCTTGCCAACACATGGTATTTCTTGTCATTTTGACCCTAGCCATTCTGACAGGTGTACAGTGATATCTCAGTGTGGTTTTGATTTGCATTTCCCTGATAATTAGTGTTGCTGAACATCTTTTCATCTGACTGTTTGCCATCTATATGTCTTCTTTGAAAAAATATGTATTCAACACCTCTGTCCGTTTTTTAATCAGGTAATTTTGTTGTTGTTGAGTTGTATGAGTTATTTTAGGATATATGATTTACAAATATCTCCTCCCATTTGGTAGGTTGTCTGTTTGTTTTATTGATAGTTTCCTTTGCTGTGCAGAAGCTTTTTAGTGTGGTGTCATCCCATTTATTTTTGCTTTTATTTTCCTTGACACTGAGGAGGCATATTTTAAAAGATATTGCTATGACTGATATCAAAGAGCATACCACCTGTGTTTTCTTTCAGGAGTTTTATGGTTTCAGGTCTTACACTCAAGCCTTTAATCTACTTTGACTTAATTTTTGTGTATATTGTGAGATAATGGTCTAATATAATTTTTTGGCATGTGGCTGTCCAGTTTTCCCAGCACTGTTTATTGAAGAGACTGTCCTTTCTCCATTGTGTATTCTTTGCTCCTCTGTTGTAAATTAATTGTCCATGTATGCAGGTGTTTTTTTCTGGGCTTTCAATTCTGTTTAGAGATCTTTGCATCTGTTTTTCTGCCAATACCATGCCATTTTGACTACAATGGCTTTGTAATATAGTTTGAAATCAGGAAATATGATACCTCCAGCTTTGTTCTTTTTCTCAGCATTGCTTTGACTATTCAGGGTCTTTTGTGGTTCCATATAAATTCTAGAATTTTTTGATCTATTTCTGTGAAAAATATTCTTGGGATTTTGATAGGGATTGTATTGAATTAGATTGCTTTAGGTAATATGGACATTTTGATAATGTTAATTCTTCTAATCCTTGAGCCTGGCATATCTTTCCATTTATTTGTGTCAGATTTTTGGTAGAATCTTCAGGGTTTTCTGTGTATATAAAAATCATGCCATGTGCAGATAGTGACAGTTTTACTTCTTCTTTTCCAATTTGGATGTCTTTATTTATATTTTCTTGCCTAATTGCTCTGGCTAGCACTTCCAATACTGTGTTGAATAAGAGTGGTGAGATTGAGTATCCTTGTCTTATTCCTGATCTTAGAGGGATAGCTTTTACTACTTCACCATTGAGTATGTTAGCTGTGGGTTTGTCACATATCATCCCTTCTACACCATTCTGTCAAGAGTTTTTATCATAAATTGGTGTTGAATATTGTCAAATGTTTTTTCTGCATCTATTGAGATGATCACATGACTTTTGTTCATTTTGTGAATGTGTTGTATCATGTTGATTGATTTGAGGATGTTGAACCCTCCTTACATCCCTGGTATAAGTCCCACTTGATCATGTTGTATGATCGTTTTGATGTAGTTTTTAATTCGTTTTGCTAATATGTTGTTGAGGATTTTTGCAACTGCAGCCATCAGAGATACTGGCCTGTGATTTTCTTTCTTTGTGTTGTCTTTGTCTTGTTTTGGTATCAGGGTGATATTGACCTTGTAAAATGAGTTAGGAAGCATTCCCTCCTTTTCAATTTTTTGGAATAGTTTTAGTATAGATATTAAATCTTCTTTGAATATTGGTAGAATTCACCTGTGAAGCATTCTGGTCCTGGACCTATGTTTTTTGGGAGCTTTTTGATTACTGTTTCAATCTCTGTACTAGTGATTGGTCTATTCAGATTTTCTATTCATGATTCAGCCCTGGAAGGTTGTATGATTCTAAGAATTTGTCCATTTCTTCTAGCTTGTCCAATTTTTGTATTCTCTTATAATCCTTTATATTTCTGTAGTATCTATTGTTTTTTCCTCTTTCATTTTTTATCAGGGCTTCTCTCTTTTTTTTCTTAGTGAATCTAGCTAATGGTTTGTCAGTTTTGTTTATCTTTTCAAAGAACTGACTCTTAGTTTCATTTATCTTTTCAAAGAACCAACTCTTAGTTTCATTCATCTTTTCTTCTGTCTTCTCTGATCTTTATATTTCCTTCTTTCTACTGACTTTGGGCTTTGTTTGTTCTTCTTTTTCTAGTACCTTTAGGTTTAAGTTTTTCTTGTTTCCTGAGGTAAGCCTTTATCACTACAAACTCTTAATAACTGCTTTTGCTGTTTTCCATAGATTTTGGTATATTGTATTTTCATTTCCATTTGTCTTTAGGTAAATTTTTGTTTCTCCTTTGATTTCTTCAGTGACCCAATTGTTGTTCTGTAGTATATTGTCCATCTTTACATATCTGTCATTTTCCAGTGTTCTTGTTCTTGATTTCTAGTTTCTTATAGCATTGTGATCGGAAAAGATGTTTGATAGAATTTCAGTCTTCTTAAATCTATATTGAGACTTCTTTTGTGTCCCGATTTATGGCCTATCCTTGAGAAAGTTCCATGAGCATTTGAGAAGAATGTGTGTTTTGCTGCATTGTTCTGTTTAAATCTGTTAAATATATCTGATCTAACATTTCAGTTAAGGCCACTGTTTCCTTGTTGACTTTCTGTCTGGATGATCTATCTGTTGATGTAAGTGGGGTGTTAAATGTCTCCTACAATTATTTTGTTTCTGCCAGTTCCCTCGCTTTGGGTATCTGTCTATTAGTAATCATGTATATTTTGGTGCTCTTACGTTAAGTACATATACATTAATCACTTTTATGTCTTCTTGATGAGTTGTCCTCTTTATATGCTGACCATTTTTTGTCTCTTGTTACCTTTTTGGCTTGAAGTCTATTTTGTCTGGTATGAGGATGGCTACAGTTGCTTTCTTTTGGCAGCCGTTTGCTTGGAGTATCATCTTCCATCTGAGGTGCGTTTCCTGGAAGCAGCATTTGGTTGAGTCTTGTGTTTTAATGCATCCAGCCACTCTGTGTCTTTTGACTGATGAATTCAGTCAATTTACATTCAGGGGGATTAGTGATAGATGAGGATGTAATCCTGAAATTTTGTGTTTTGTGTTTTGGTTGCTTGATATCTCTATTGTTTTTTTTTTTTCCTTCTGTTTCTGTGTGTTATTTTGGTTTGGAGGTTTTCTGTGGTATTTTTCTTAGTTTCTTCTTTTATTATGTTTCATGTCTCTGCTCTGTAACATAAAGTTTTGTGGTTGCCCTGAGCTTTGTATAAAACATCTCACAGATAAAATAGTCTTTTTTCTGCTGATAGTATGTTATCTTCATTTACCTGTATGAGTTTTTTTCATCCCCTTTTATGTTTTTGTTTTCTCACAATTATCCCTTTTGATGTTGTGAGTTTGCTTCCAAACAGAAATAGCTTATAGTTATTTTTCTGCTTTCTTTTTTCCCTCCCTTTAACCTTTATGCTCTCATAGAGTTGCAATTTTCTGGTTGTTTTATCATCTTGCTCAGAGTTTTGTGTCCGTTTGTCTTTTTGTTTCTGTTAGAAGTGCTGTTCAGCATGTCTTGTTAGGAAGGTGGTGTGTTGATGAACTCCCTCAGCTTCTGTTTGAGAAAGTCTTTATCTCTCCTTCATATTTGAACAATGTCTTTGCTGGATAGAGTATTCTTGGCTGACGGTTTTTATCTTTTTGTATTCTGAGATTGTCATTTCACTCCCTCCTGGCCTGTTGGGTTTCTGCTGAGACATCTGCTGCTAGCCTAGTGGAGGTTCCTTTGTAGGCCACCAAGCTTTTTTTTTTTTTTTTTCCTTTCTGGCCACGCCATGTGGCTTGCAGGATCTTAGTTCCCCGACCAGGAATCAAACCTGTGCCCTGGCAGTGAAAGCACTGAGTCCTAACCACTGGGCCACCAGGGAATTCCCAGCTACCATCCTTTTTCTTGGCTGCCTTTAAAAATCTTTGTCATTGACTTTTTTTTTTTTTTTGCCGTACGCGGGCCTCTCACTGTGGTGGCCTCTCCCGTTGCGGTGCACAGGCTCCGGACGCGCAGGCTCAGCGGCCACGGCTCACGGGCCCAGCCGCTCCGCGGCACGTGGCATCTTCCCGGACCGGGGCACGAACCCGTGTCCCCTGCATCGGCAGGCGGACTCTCAACCACTGCGCCACCAGGGAAGCCCCTGTCATTGACTTTTGACAATTTTAATATTTATTATGTGTCTTGGAGAAGGTCGTTTTGCATTGAGGTAATTGGTGGTTCTTTTAATTTCATGGACTTGTGTGTCCAGTTGCTTTTCCAGCTTTGGGATGTTCTCAGATATTATTTCTTTAAATAAAATCTCTTCTGCCTTCTCCCTCTCTTCTCCTTCTGGGTTACTCATTACCCTAATATTTTCCTTCCTAAATGAGTTGGGTAGGTCTTGTGAAATTTCCTCACTTTTTAAATATTCTGTTTCTCTTCTGCTTGTATCATGTCAAGATTTCTACCTTTGAGCTTGCTAATTCTCTCTTCCATATGATCTGTTCTATTTCCATTTCTTTCTAGTTCATTCTTCATCTCATTTATTGCGTTCAACTCCAGCGTTTGTTTGGTTCTTTTTTAGAGTTTCGGTCTCTTTGGTAAAGTATTTCTTCTGTTCATTAATTTTATTCCTGAGCTCATTAAACCACCTTTCTGACTTCTTATAGCTTATTGAGTTCCTTCATGACAGCTATTTTGAATTCTCTGTCAGTTAGACTGAAATATTCTGTGACTTAATTTCTGGAGAACTGTTATTTTCTTTTTGTGGTCGAGTGTTATTGTGGTTGTACATGGTACTTGAATTAAATTGTTCCTCTGCAGGTGCATTTGAAGTTAATGACAGGTTAGAAGTTAGAGTCCTTTCTTTTGCTTTCCAGTAGGTGGCACTCTAACACAGGTTTGTTTTCTCTTACCTGAACTGGCTCTGATTATATGTGCTAGCTGGCACTTTGCAGCCTCCATGGGCTCTGTAAGAGGCGTGCTTCTGTGCCTTCATTATTGCTTCTTGTGCCTCCCAGGTCCTTACTGCCTTTCTTCTGCCAGAGCTACTCTCGTCATCGGGATGCTGGGCTCTTCCCAAGTCTGTGGGATTCCTTGAGGAACACTCTTGGCGTGGGGGGAGGAGGATCGTGGGGGTGTCGGGAGCCAGGGTTGCACAGGTGCCTGTACTGTGTCTGATATTGTATAAGGTTCTTGGGCTTCCACCACTGCTGATGGTGGGGGATGGCGGCGGGTCCCAGGGCCCACTTCCACTGCTACCGGGCCACCTGTGGTCGCGAGCACCCCCCGTTCAGGATGCCAGAGGTGTAAGTGCACCACCTCACGTGCTGGCACTGGGTCTCCCGAAGCCGTGGGCTCAGCTACCATGCTTAGAGGCCCGGGAGTGCAGGCACAGACGCCGCTCTTTCATCTGTCCTGCCCCTCTCCTCTATGTGTTCCAGCCTACCCACCTTTGGATGTACAAATGTGTCGAATTCTCTGGTGTCCCAGTGTGTTGGGCAGAGGCAACTCTGTTGAGCTCTGGATGTTTTACTGGTTGTAGATTGAAGGGGAGACAGAAAGGTAGCTGATGTCTTTCCTCTACAAATTTTGTATTTAAAAAGTGACATCTTTTTTTCTATAGATTCCAGCAATGGATAGAAGAGTCATTACACCTTATCAAGATGGACCGGATATTAGCTATTTGGATGTAGAAGATGGAGATATCTTTTTGAAAGAAGAAATAAATATGGAACAAAATTATTCGTAAGCTCTTTTTTTTTTTTTCCTTCCTTTTCTCCTTCCCCCATCCCGAATCTTGGACACTGTTGACATTTTTATATTAATATGGAAAGAAAATTTGAGAAACCTAACATAAAAAATAGGTATTTATGTTCACTTTTAGCCTTGATATAATAAGAAGTAAATGCATAGTTAATATTTGCAGATATAACAAAGTTAAGTATAAACACAAAAGGAATGTAGCCTTCTGGTTAAATATGTTAGGTTGAATAAGTGCACTTATCTTAACTACCTTTCCAAACCCTGCTGCGATTATAGTAAAGACATAAAAAGGCATATTGCACTAGAGCAGAGAGAACAGGAACGGAGTATATGGCAGTCAGGAGATGTTAACAGTTTTGGAAGTTGGAAAGTGGTTGCCGAGCAGTAATAACTTAGAACAGAAAAAACTGAAACAGAATTCTGGAAAGGCTTAAGCATTACAGGTACTAGGTTTACGGAGACCAGTGTAAGTGGTTGGATTTGGAAAAGAGCATTTTTTTTTTTTTTTTTTTGAGAATTTTTCAAAGAGCATGGATGTATTCCTGAACCAAGTCATTGATTGCCCCTCCGCCATCTTGGCAGAAGACGAGAGATTTGCCTTTTGGAGAGGGTGAGCCAAGGGGAGTTCATCAGCCATTCTTCTAGATCCCTCTCTATAGAGAACCCTACTCGTTCAAGAGATACGGCCCACAGTGACTGGCGTTTGGGAGTCCTGCAATAAAATATCCCAGGTTCTACACAGTCTCCCCGTTGACCATTTAATAAGTCCTGCTTAGAGTTTCCAGCCTGCATTTTAGGCTAATTTATCAGCTGGTTATAGAATTACTTTCCTTCTGTTTGGTAAATGACCTGTTAAAATAAAATCTTCGGATGTTCAAGTCATTTACTACATATATGTGTGAGTGTATATGTATGTATGAGTATAATTGTAGCTCACTGAAAAGCTGCTCTTGGTTCCAGAAATTCTTTTTAACCTCTTTTCTAGAGTTTGGTGGTAGCCACGGGAATACTTGAGGTTTATAAACATCTGACTTGGATGTATGACATGTTATTACATTAAAAATTATAATAAAATGAGTAACATTGACGTAAATACATTATCCTTCACAAAATAGTATTCACAGCTGACCTGTGTTACTATGGGTGAATTATGTAGTGAGATCTATGGTTTTTAGGTGAAATAAGACTGTTGTAGTCCTCATAGATAATGTTATTTTCTCTTTCCTGATTAATAATAATTCAAGGAATTAAGCAGCCCCTGAAATACTTTAAAAATTATCACCAAATATTTCTAGTTCCAGATCATAGATTATAGTAGCTTGTGTGTGAACATGTACAGTATTTTACTTTTCAAAGTATTTCCTTATGTACCATCTTGTTTCTAACTTTCACAGAAATGCTAGGATTAGAACAAGTAGATAGTATCGCACTGGAGTTTGCTGGAATTGAGTAACTTGCTCTGCGCCACTTGGATAAATGGGACTAGAACCTATGTGTTCGTTTGTGTTTTCTGTTTGACCAAAATACATAGTTCTTCTCCTGTTTCATCTGTAACTTAATTTTTTAAAAACGACTTTTAATGTTTGCATTTTTCCTAGGGAAAGTGTGTTCAAGAAGACAAAAACGAAAGCAAGAAAGAAGCCACGTAAGCGGTCGGATAGTTCTGGAGGTTATAACCTTTCAGATATCATTCAGAGTCCACCATCTACAGGTTAGTGGAAAATATTTTAGGGTATATTTTCTGATCTAATCTTTCATGTCTCTGTTCCTTATCTAATTCATTTAACATGTATTAAATACTATTATATGCCATCTGCTGGGGCTACAGAAATAGAAAATAGTCCTTGTCTTAGGGAGGCCACAGAAAATGATAATATATTGTGATAAGTACTCTGGTCGACATTTGCTCTGTGAGCACAGAAGGGGCACCGAAACTAGTCTGAGAAGATCAGGGCGCATCTGTTAGAGGAAAGTGATACCTGAGCTGGATCTTGAAGAGTGAAGAGAACTTAGCCAAGAAAAGGAGGCAGATGGACATGCTAAGAGAACGGGTCAGTATGTTTCAAGCCTAGAGGCAGTAGAAAGACTGCAGGTTTGTTGTGCATAGCTCAGCCATAACGGGTAGGTGCAGATAGGAGATAGGTTGGAGAGGGTCAGATTTTGGAGGGTGTTATACGCCAAACTAAGGAATTTGGACTTTAATCGGAGGCTACAGGTAGCTATTGATGGATTTTTTAAGGCAGGGTGTGACTGGATAAGGTTTATGTTTTTAGAAAGACCACTCTGTCTAGTGGCATAGAGGGTTAGAGGTGGGCAAAACATTGCAGAGATACTATTAACATGTGCGTTCAGTTCATATGTGTCAGTGCTTCAAGTGAGATGCCACGTGGGATTCCATCCATGCGTGTTAAGGAGGTATAATCCAGGAGTAAAATACAACATGTTTTATATCTAGGCATTATGTGAGCCTGTTTGAAAGTAAGGTTATATAGTTTCTCTAAAATTTTTTTTCACAGTTTTTAATTTTGAAAATCTTTAAGTTACTAAAAAGGTGAAAGAAAAATACCATGAACACCTGTGTACCCATTATCCAGATCTATTGTTAACCTCTTACCACGTTTGCTTTTTCTTGCAGGCTTTGTCTTGCGTTCTCTGTTCCCTCATCCTCCAAACATTCTACACACACACTTTTTTTTTAACCTGATCCATTTGGAACTAAGCTGTAGACATGACATTTTCCCCCCAAGGTTAATATGAATCTCCTAAGCATAAGGGAGATACAACCCTTACTCTATACAACCACAATACCATTATCACATCGAAAGGCAGTTAACATAAATTAATATTATCTAGCGCTGTAGTCTATGCCCACATTTCCCTAATTGTCCAAACATGTTTTTATAGCCTTTTCTGCTTTAACATTAAGAAAAAAAAAAATCTAATGTCCTATCAGGGTTGACATTGCCTTTGCTTCTTAATGTCTTTTTAGTCTCTTAAGTAGAACAGCACCACCACACCTTTCTGTTTTGTTTTGTGTTCAGAAGTTGAGGCCAGTGGTATTGTAGACTGTCCCACATTCTGGATTCATCTGATTAGATCCAGATTCAGTGACCTAAATTTTAACAGTTTCTTTAGATAAAAATTTGAAGTGTAACCAATGAACAACGGCAGCACAGCATGGCTTTCAGAAATAGTTGGTGTGTCTACAGCGGTAAGACAAGCTGGTGCAGTTTCTATCTGCAGTGTTTTCACAGTCAGTCAGCCTTATACAGGCAACTGTGAAAAGTACGAATGAGGTATTTGACATGTTTGATAAATAAATAACGTGAAGAATAGTCATTTTAGATAACACACGAGATATTAAAAAAGAAAGCTAATATACCTAAATTGATTGATAAGTATTGAAGATAGGTCTATAGGTCTTTTCTCATTTGCTGCATATCCTGATTCCTATTTTAGGACCTTTTTTTTTTTTTTTTTTTTTGCGGTATGCGGGCCTCTCACTGCTGTGGCCTCTCCCGTTGCGGAGCACAGGCTCCGGACGCACAGGCTCAGCGGCCACGGCTCACGGGCTTAGTTGCTCCGCGGCACGTGGGATCTTCCCGGACCAGGGCACGAACCCGTGTCTCCTGCATCGGCAGGCGGACTCTCAACCACTGCGCCACCAGGGAAGCCCCAGGACCTTTTTAAAGTTTAAATTCTGTGATTTTGCATCCTCTGTGTTATATGAATTACCCGTTGTCCTTAGAAGGAGGCATTGGTGGATTGACGGCAGGATGAATAAACGGATACACAGTCGTGGAGCTAGTGATTTTCCAAATGCCTAAAAGCTTTATGGAAAAAGCAGATATTTGGTTTGTTTTAAAGGATGTTATTGATAGCACATGGTTAAGAGTCTTAGCATTTCGGAGCTGGAAGAGACCTTAGTTAATGAATTAATTTACACCCCTTCCTTTACACTTGAGGAAACAAGCTCAGAAAACTTTGAAGTGATTTCAGGTCATAGCAGCCAGAGGTAGAATTTATTTTCTTGATTCCTGTTCGGTATTCTTCCTGCTATACTACTTCTGTGGCCAAAGCAAAAAATGATTGAAAGGTTAAATTTAACTGGGGCCCAAAGTTACCTATTCTGGGAGAAAATCTGAGTATGAAGCTAATTTCATCAAAGGACAGTTGTGTGAAGGCTTAACGTTTGTTTGTGTTGCTCCTTAGAGTTAGAAGTCATTCTGTGAAAATGTTTTTTTATCAAAAATAATTGTTGGCCACTTTTATCGTCTTCTTTATTTATTAGATTTGTTTCTCATTGACTTTGGGAGCATCCCAGTATTAAATATACTCTCTCATATAAAAATTTGCTACTCTTAAAAATATTTAAAACATTGTGGGGGAGAAAAGTTTGAATGTTATTTCCAAATTGTATTTTAGCAATAACAACAAAAAAGGCACATATCTTGTCAGGGTGATTTACTTTTTTTTATTTTTTATTTTTTTATTTTTGGCTGCGTTGGGTCTTCGTTGCTGCGCGCAGGCTTTCTCTAGTTGCGGTGAGCGGGGGCTACTCTTTGTTGAAGTGCACTGGCTTCTCATTGCGGTGGTTTCTTATGTTGTGGAGCATGGGCTCTAGGCGCCTGGGCTTCGGTAGTTGTGGCTCGCAGGCTCTAGAGCGCAGGGTCAGTAGTTGTGGCGCACGGGCTTAGTTGCTCCGCAGCATGTGGGTTCTTCGCAGACCAGGGATTGAACTCGTGTCCCCTGCATTGGCAGGCAGATTCTTAACCACTGCGCCACCAGGGAAGCCCAGGGTGATTTACTTTTAAAGAGAACAACACTTGGGCTTCCCTGGTGGCTCAGTGATTGAGAGTCCGCCTGCCGATGCAGGGGACACGGGCTCGTGCCCCGGTCCGGTAGGATCCCACGTGCCGCGGAGCGTCTGGGCCCGTGAGCTGTGGCCACTGAGCCTGCGCGTCCGGAGCCTGTGCTCCGCAATGGGAGAGGCCACAGCAGTGAGAGGCCCGCGTACTGCAAAAAAAAAGAAAAAGAAAAAAGAGAACAGCACTTACTGAATTTATGAGATATGTTTTATAATGTATTTATTTTGCCATTGTACTACATTTAAAATATGTGGAAATAAACACATGAACCTAAGCAAAAGTTGTTATTTTTTTTTTTTACTCTGTTTATGCTTGAAATGACTGATTTGCTAATGAGCCAGGATACCAGATGTAGCAGGGAGACAGGTATTTAGCTTGCCTAAGAGAACAAATGGTATATACATTTCATAACAACTTATTCTTTAGGTGATAAGCTAACTGAAAATAGCTCTCAATTCACAGATATTTTGCAGAAGGAAAAACCCTCCAACAGGCCCCAGTAGGCTTCAGCAAAGCCTCTGCTCCCTCGCCAGTCTGCTGGCTTAGATGAGTGGCAGAGAGGTTATAACGCTTCTCCCACACAGACTGGGACTAACCCCCCTTTGCATAGGTGGGAAAGGGGAGGGGTCTAGAGATTATTGATTTTGTCTTGCTGTCTTATCTTTATGGGGAAAAAATGTTCTGCGGCACTTTTTAAATTAGATACCAAATAATTATCTTCCTCAGGTTTATTGCTTAATTGGTGTGTAATTAAAATGAATAAAACTGTTGTTTTAAAATTCTCCACTTCAGTTTTTCACTTCAACTGATTTCTTTCTTCAGTTAGCTTGAATTATTAAGACTTTAGTACAGTGACTATAATTTAAATGTTACTAAATCTGGATAATTGGATGCTTTTAGCTTTATTTGGTTCATTAAATGTAATACATATGTGTTTACTGTATATGTGTTTAAATATGAAAAAATTTTCACCTTTTAGGATTACTAAAGTCTGGTAAGACCAATTCTGTGGAATCTCTTCCAGAACTGTTGACATCAGACTCTGAAGGAAGCTATGCAGGAGTGGGTAGTCCTAGAGATTCACAGTCTCCTGATTTCACAACAGGCTTTCATTCAGATAAGATTGAGGTTTGTCTTTGTTTATTAATGCACTATTTTCTTCAAATTTTAGTCTATAGACAGTTCAGTTTTTCATTATTTTTACTCTAACTTTAAAACACTCTTCTGCCTGGTTTATAAGAGAATGCAATTAATGACATAATATATGTAGTGTTAGTTTTCTCAAATTAGCCTAATATTTCTAGTTTTAAAGATTTTAATTGCAGTTTTGAGCCCTTTATGATATTGTATTTCTAATCTTTTTGCAATAAAAGTAATGTTGATGTAAAGTATAGCAATACTGTATAGGCATATTGAAATATATGTTCTTAGCTAAATTACTTGAAATATATTTTGTGAAATGTCAGTTAACACCAGCTAAAAATTGTCAGAGGAGAATGATTTTGAAAGTAAGCCTAATGCCAAAAGCTGTTTAGTGTCTTTCTGCTGCGGTGTGAACTGGAGCAGTGCAGTCTGGAATGGAGTCCTCCTAGTCCAGCATAACTGACACAAAGCTGCTGAATCCCTAGGCTGGTCAACTCCGGGGGAGGCCGTGTTTCAGACACCTCTTAACGTTTAATTCCATAGTTGTTAATCTGCAGGGAAGGAGAATGTCCAACTTACCAGATAAAGAGTAATTTTTTTCTAACCTCTATACATCCACAAAACATAGTAGAACATCTGGAAATTTTGTGAGACAACAGAAAATTTACCCTCTATTAAGAGTCTTCTAGGCCTCAAGGATTGATATAAAACAAATCTTTATCATAAAAATTTTTTTATGTAAGGTAAAAGTTTGGGGGAAATTCATCTTATACTTAGGTTGGCCTGGAAGACAGCTGAGTTTTAAAAGAAGGTTGAAGGCATACTGTGAATTTTTGGCAATAGTAGAAGAATCTCTCCTGGCAGTGGAAATCCCGTTTCAGTAACTTCCTTGACCTATTGTAATAGCAATAGTTTTAGGGTCCCTTTTGAAGTGTCAATATTATTTGGCTTTAATTTTATTCAGAGTCCTTTAATTATATTCAGAGTGAACTGTATGACATTTATGCCAGACTTTCATTTTGTTTCATTTTAAAGTTATGGATTGTTCATTTTAAAGTTACTGCTTCATATCTTATTTGAACAACTTATATTTATTAACATTTTTGTTTAATGCTCAGGTAAATAAGAACTTGATATGCAAACTTACGTCCCTAAAAATTATTCCCAAAGCTTTTAATAATTGGTTTATAGCCACTGATACGGTTTGAGAATTGATCAAGATACTAAACAGTAGAAGAACTGAATTGAAAATACTAGATAAATATTGTTGTAAGGTTTTACTCTTTAATATAGTTTAACCAGTATTTACTGAGTACCAACTATGTGTTAGCTACTGTGCTAGGGGTACCTGCTGTTACTCATTTTCTAATTTTTTTTTTTTTTTTAACCTCCAGGGGAAAATTAAATCCTATGTTAATGGTACACCTCCTACACATTTTAGGGAAGATTTAAAACCATGGGAAAAATCACCAGTACTTAAAGTATCTGCTCCACAGCCCATTCCCAGTAACAGAATTGATAGTACAAGCTCTTCCAGTTGGGTTTCTGGCTCTTTCAGGTAGGATTTTTAATTTGTTCTGTACTTGTTAGTCTGAGAAATATCATTTATTTTTAGTCAAGTGAAACTTTTTAATGAAGCACATTTAAAAAATTAATATAAATTTCTAATATACAGAAAATTACCTAAATGCATACAAATTACCAGCTAAAGTACATACAAATTACTAACCAGCTAAAATAGGCTCTTTTCTCCAGACAGAATTTAGTTGCCTTTGCAGTGTCATCAGGGAATACTTAGTAAAATACTCTATAACACACACACACACACACACACACACACACAGACTTGATATCCGCTTCTTTTTCTTTTTTAGTGGATAGTGTATATTAGTAAAAACTCCCACTCAGGAAGACCATTTTGTCATTTGTAGGCTTACTTTATCTTTTTTTTTTTTTTTTTTTTTTTTTTTTTTTTTTTGCACATTAAAGTGTATTTAAGATCTCACAAAATGTGTTGTTACAATTAATTTTCAGAGGCTATTCATTTAATGTTATGCTGTAGTTTTAACTTAACCTATATTCTATCCATATTTTTCTTTTACTTAGAAAAGTCAGTTTTTAAAACGGAAGGAATAAGTATAATTAACATACAGTATCCTCTCAGAGAGCTAATTGAGCTTATGCTTCATCTTTATTACCTAGTATCGTTTATAATAGGCTAAGACTGTTAATTGACTTAGCAGTTAGTTATATTGTCATCTGGGCCATTTGTGTAATTATTTTGAAATATGCTGTATTTTGCACAGTTGGAATAAAGATGATGTCCCGGTTTATGCTGCTTCATGGTCTAAAGATAGTTCAGAAAGTAGTCTCACCTTTTTTCTTAAGTGAACACATTTGTGGGAACACCTGAAAGCATCTTCGAATCACTAATGTTAGACTACTTTATTAAACATGTATGTCTTAACATTATGACTTTTGATACATCTTATTATTGTGTATGTATATATAAAAGTAGCTTTCATTCAAAATAATCCTTTTTGAAGTTGGCCACAGCTGACAACATAGACGTAAATTATCCTCTCATTAATGATGTGATATATAATTTACAGTTTCAGTAATGTTTGGGTGTTGGACTTCATGGATAAATGGATGGGTTGTAAAGTAACTTTTATGTCTTTTAGTCCTGTAAGCCCTCCTGTCATGGATCTCAGAACCATCATGCAAATAGAAGAAAGTAGACAAAAGTGTGGAGCTACACCAAAGACAAATTTGGGGTTGGTTACAAAATCATAAAAAAGGAAAGCCCATGTTGTGTTATAGTTCTGCCCTAAAGAACTGGAAAGACCTACTGGACCTTTCCTATTATTTTTCTGCATTTGATGTTAAAGTTAGTTGTAAGCTCTTTTCTAGGTAATTTAGCCTCCATAACATTATTTCTTAAATATATTCTGAAGACTGAGTTGGGTTGATAGTCTAGCTCTTGTGGAATACAGTATTACATATCGGAAATTTGCCTCTAAAATGATCTATTTCTGTTACAAGTGTGATGCAAGTGTATTAGGAGGGCTCCCATGTAGCTAGTAGTTGATCCTTGATAGTATAAACTAATTATATATATTGCCACTTTTGAAATTTGTGGTCATTTTGATCTAGTAATAGTAAAATCCCATCAAATAAACACAGAGCAATATAATTACCAGTAACCTTTGTTGAGCAGAAACTAATGTTAATTGGTTTAATTTCTAGCAAAATTATTTCTTATGGAATTAAACTTTCTCAGAAGTGGTGAAACTGATTGGTTTAATTTAACTTAATTTCTAGAAAAATGATTTCTCATGGAGTTAAACTGTCTCAGAAGCAACGAAAAATGATTGCAATGACTACCAAAGATAATAATTCAGGAATGAATAGCATGGAAACAGCTTTAAGTGCTCCTTCAAAAACCCCCAAACCAGCGAATGCATGGTATGCTCTAATTTTTATTAAAATAAGCTTTGTACATTAGCTTTTAAGGTAGTTCTTGGCTTTGGTGTTTTTTTTTTTTTTTTTTTTTCCTTCCTGTCTTTTCAAATATTTCATTCTCCTCTTTGCTTTCAAGTTAAAAAATGGACTTTGGGAAATACTTTGTTTTGAGAAGTGCGTCATGATTTTTGAATTTTTTTCATATATGTGTAGATAACATTTCTTCTTGGTATTTTAATTAATGTTTATTGCTAAGGCGGTTTAAGGGAACATTCTTATTTTTTCATTTTTTATAAAAAATAATGTATATCATAGAGAAGTTTGATAAAAGCAAACAGTTTTCTTTTAGCACCCTAATTTCTTTGTATATTCCCTGTATGCATCATGAACCTCTTTAAATTTTTATAATCATAGCTTGTCATTGTCCCTTTTAAGCAGGGCTGTTTACTTAAACATTGTGTTGTATAACTTTTCTCAATTAGAATTTACCCATAATGCAACATTAATAGGAATCATCTCCAAAGAGGTCAGATAGCAATTTTGACATATGAAAAATAGGTTGTACTCCTGCTCCCCTCCCACCCTCCCTTTTTTTTTGGTAACTAATATCATAATGATTGGAAACCAATTTTAGAAGAAAAATACATGGATAGTATGAAGGGCAGGAAAGATGAGTTTCAGAACACTGTTGTTCTCACAAGCATTGAAGAGGGTATTAGAGACTACTCTTGGTTTGGGGGAATCCCTTCATTACTTCTAATGCCACTTTTGTCTATTTGTAAGAGGGAATATTTTTCCCATTAAACTGTAAATTGTTTTGTAGAGAGTGGCAACTCATTTTATTTTGATTGCCACCAATAGGACTAAATATCAGACCTACTAGTAAATCTAAAACATGATCACAGAAAAAGAAAACAAGAGGTGAGAACACCCAAGTGAAAAAGAAAAGAGAGTAAAACTTGAGGGAATGGGTTTAGTAGAATGTTTTTTTTTTTTTAATTAATTAATTTTGGGCTGTTTCGGGTCTTCATTTCTGTGTGAGGGCTTTCTCCAGTTGCAGTGAGTGGGGGCCACTCTTCATTGTGGTGCGTGGGCCTCTCTTGTTGTGGAGCACAGGCTCCAGACGCGCAGGCTCAGTAGTTGTGGCTCACGGGCTCTGTTGCTCCGCGGCATGTGGGATCTTCCCAGACCAGGGCTCGAACCGTGTCCCCTGCATTGGCAGGCAGATTCTTAACCACGGCACCACCAGGGAAGCCCAAGTAGAATGTTTTAATTCATTGGTATTTGTTGTGCACCTTCTACATGCAAGGCACTGTTCTAGTTTCTGATGATAAGGCAATATACAAAACTGATTTAATCACTGCCTGTGTAGGGTTTATGGAGTAGCTGTTACAATATATATATTTTTAATATAAATTTATTTTATTTTTTTACTTTTAAAATATTTTTGGCTGTGTTGGGTCTTCATCGCTGCGCCCGGGCTTTTTCTAGTTGTGGCGAGCAGGGGCTACTCTTTGTTGCAGTGTGTGGGCTTCCCATTGCGGTGGCTTCTCTTGTTGTGGAGCACAGACTCTGTGCACGGGCTTCAGTAGTTGTGGCACGCGGGCTCAGTAGTTGTGGCGTGCGGGCTTAGTTGCTCTGCGGCATGTGGGATCCTCCTGCACCAGGTCTCGAACCCATGTCCCCCGCTTTGGCAGGCAGATTCTTAACCACTGCGCCACCAGGGGAGTCCCCTGTTACAATATTGAGTTATGTTTTCCCTAAAAAAAAGTATGAAAAAGACAAAAAAAAAAAGTTTTTTGATTAGCTCTCAAGATACTAAATATATCGCAATTTGAGAGAATTAGCTAAGCACCTGAGGAAGCTTTGGGCTTAGTAAAGGCAGTTTTAGCCCTGCCATCAACCAGTTTCCTTATTTAAAAACAAAAAGTAAATGAACAAAAGAAGGAGCAAAACAATGATCACTCAAGTTAGGAAATCCAACTACTGGATAAATACTCTTGGTTTAGCATCTATTTCAAACATAGGAGTTCTTTCCAGACCCAATAAAATAATTTTTTTTTTTTTTTTGGCGGTACGTGGGCCTCTCACTGTTGTGGCCTCTCCCTTTGCGCGGAGCACAGGCTCAGTGGCCATGGTCCACAGGCCCAGCCGCTCTGTGGCACGTGGGATCCTCCCGGACCGGGGCATGAACCCGTGCCCCCTGCATCGGTGGGTGGACTCCCAACCACTGTGCCACCAGGAAAGCCCTAAAATAATTTTTAAAATTTATGCTTAAAACACATAGTTTAAAAAATTTAATAGTATGGTAATACTTCAAGGCTTCTTACCGTGAAAGATAGCAGTTGCCTGCCCTGCCCCAAACTTTCTCTTTTATGACTGGTTAATTAAGATTCACAACAGAGTCATATTATGAGGATGATTTTATTTGTTTTTTTTAACACTCTTCTGTTTTTTCCCTAGAATAATTAATTCTGTCAGTTTTCCTGTACTGCCTATGTACTCATCACTAATTTTCCCCCCAAAACTCTCTAATAAAACATACCTCTCTCCATTATGATGAAACATACCAGATAATTTATGACTTTTGTTTTTTATTGGAGGCATCTTCATGAGAACTCTGAGTTCTCTGGTCTGAACTGGCTTTTTCCAGGCCTGCTGAGTATCTGTGACCCTGGGAACTTCTTTTGCTTCCCTCTGGTGTTTGATCCCCAGTTTCCTAGACCCTGTTTCTCCGTTTCTTGGTTTACTCTTTGTTTTGATGTAGCACAATCTGCATCAAAGCCAGTGGTTTTCTGATAAAAGATGTATAGGACATACAGTTTCAGAGCTCTTATATCTTTGAAAATGTTTTTATTACCATTCTTGACTGACAGACTGGAACAGAATTCTGAGTTGGAAATCATTTGTAGAGTTCCTTTTTCTTATTGCTGTTGTGAAGTCTAATGCCATTCCAATTCCTAACTCTTACTATGTTTACCAGTTTCCTCCCTCTCCCCCTCCTCCCTTTTTCTTTTCTTCCTTTTTTTTTTTTTTAAATTAATTAATTTGGCTGCATCGTGTCTTAGTTGTGGCATGCAGGCTCCTCCTTGTGGTGTGTGGGCTCTCTAGCTGTGGCACAGGCTCCAGAGGACGTGGGCTCAGTTGCCCCGGGGCATGTGGAAATCTTAGTTACCCAACCAGGGATCCAACCCGCATCTCCTGCATTGGAAGGAGGACTCTTAAACCACTGGACCACCAGGGAAGTCCCCCCTTCCCTTTTTCTTTATCTGTAGTGTTCTAAAATTTCAAAGTGATTTGCCTTGCCGTGGGTTCTTTTTTGATAGATTATGCTGGGTACTTGATGGGCTCTTTTAATTGGGAAAAGCTGTATGTGTGCACCAGGCAGCATGTATCAGAATGTTTGTATCATCCTTATTTGTAAAAGCCAAAAACCGTAAACAACCTAAATGTCTATAGCAGTAAATGGATAAATTATAGTTTATTTGTGTAGTAGAGTACTACACAATGATGAAAATGAATTATGACTAAATATGACTCTGTGAATGAATCTCATCAATGTAATATTGAGCAAAAAAAGCCAATCAGAAAAAAAAAATTCCATTTATAAAAGTGAAAAATAGTCATTGATTTACACTGATGTGTATTCACTCTTTTTCACGTATGTTTTAGTTACGTTTTGTTTTATGTGGTGGATTGTTTAAGTTCTGGTTGGCATCTGTGTGGGACAGGTTAGGTTGATTGATGGGTGCTACTGTAGGGTGACCCAGCGGTATCCTTAGGGGACCCCCGCACCACTGTCTCCGCGGTTTTTGTCCTTGGTCTGTCAGTTTCTCTCAGGAGAAGCCTTTTAATTTTTGTATTTGGTTGCCAGCCTCCTGGAAACTGATCAGGGTGAGCCAGTTAGGCCTGGGGCTGAGGTTCTCACAGTTTGGTCCAGATTGTCACATGTCTCATCGTTTAGTATATAGATTTTAAACACAGCAGTTTAGTCCTACCTGCCTCTATATACTGGTGATTTTCAGTCAAATCCGCCTCCTACCAAGGTGAAGTACAGTCATCTGACCATGTGGAGATACGGAGGGCATCTGGCATCCTCTGCCACTGCACAACTAAACGTGGAGCCAGTATTCCTCGTTTCATCTGCATGACTACTTCAGGGTTTGATACCTAAGATGTCTCCAACGTAGGAGACTTTTCAGGGTTCCAAGCTTTGCACTCTACCCCACTCCACTTGATGACAGGTTTTCTTTATTTCCACTACATCAGGGTTCATTCTGGCCCTGTTCTGTCCTCCAATAGTGTATTAGCACTTTTAGTCTGCCATTGTCTTAATGCTTTATTCTTTTGCCCGTGTGGGTTTATACCTTTCTGATCATTCTCCTGTTCACTTAACATGGGATTTTAGAGGAAAGGATTAATCATTTATCTGAAACTTTAGACTTTGATTTTCAGGTTTAGGAAAAAATTTTCTCTAGTCGTTATTAGCAGTACGAACTCAGACTCCTATGTCGAAGAGACTGTCTAAATGTCAAAAGAAATATATTAAGGAGAATTCTAGGATTGTGGTAGGAAGAATGCCATAAAATTTGGCCAAAAATATAATCAGGGTATTTTTCTTTGAAAAGTAATTTGGTGACTGAATTATAAGTGATGTTTATTATACATTTAGTTGATGAAAATGCGACTGGAAAATCTAAATACAAACGAATGAATAATGGATCTTACGTATTTTATGGAACCAAAGAAATTTATCTAACTGACCAATTATAGGTAATTTATTCTGAATTTTTATGAAAGTAAGAGATATCTGAATTGTCATAAAATCAATCATTTATACCCTTTTTATGACTTGATGAGACCAAATTTTTGGTATCTGAAGGATTCATTTCTGCTAAATTCTTCTGAATTTATGTACTGCTTGAGTTATTAAATAAATAATAGTGGGCTGAGTTAACTTAGTAGAATATATGTATGTAAGATATATATGTCAATAAATGTACATAATTATACATATGTATTATAAGCATACATGTATATAATATATGCATATAAATTGATGACAGGGATCAGAAAACATTTGTTAGCATTTTAAAAAAATATTTTTATTTATTTATGTATTTGGTTGTGCCAGGGTCTTAGTTGTGGCATGCGAACTCTTAGCTGTGGCATGCATGCATGTGGGATCTTGTTCCCTGACCAGGGATCGAACCCAGGCTCCCTGCATTGGGAGCATGGAGTCTTAACCACTGCACCACCAGGGAAGTCCCTTGTTAGAACTTTTAAGAACATATTTGTGTAAAATGGTTGATGTTTGATATTCCTGAATTATGTATATTTAGTATAAATGGAAATAGTCATTTTTAGGTTGTTGAATTTTCTTTCTTGAATTCTTAGAAGGCTGCAGGTTTAGTATATCACTTCATTTTTAATCAGTTACACATAGGTTGTAAATACATGTGGTATATGCTTAAAGAAATAAAATAGTAATAGATTTGTTTTCCTGAGAATTATTGGTTTATAGAAAGTTGGTAGAATTTAAACTTTGCCCAGCTTTGAAAAAAGTAGAAAGTTAATCTGAAATTAGCATTTTAACCTGATTTACAGATTGTAGTGATTTATGGAATATATATTCATTACTGTAGTGATTTGTCTTTTTTTAAATACTTCTCAAAGGGACATCTTCATCATCCTGATGAATCATCTCATGCGATTTTATTTGTTTATTTATTAGAAGGTGTTTATCTTAATAATGAGGTTAATGTGCTGTTCATTAGCAAATCACACATTAGCCCTCTAAGTCTGCTTCTGGTCGTGGTAAGGAATTTTACTTAGTTTGTTCACATGTTCACTCACCTTGTGTGGGTGTTAAATATGAAAGATAACTGGTTTTTGCATTACAATGAAGTTCTAACCAGTTGACTTTTAAATCTGATGTGAAAACGCCAAGTGTACATGGGAGTTGGTCACTTTTCATTATCCTTTATTTTACTTGGAGAAATAATACAACATTTCTCACCAGTCGTCTTGAGTGGAAGAAGGCACAATCTCTGTGGCCTGGCTTGATGTACGAATGTACGTTCTCCAAATTCCCTTTAGAGCTAACCTATAAATTCTAAACTAATTTCAATTATTTCACTTTTTAGAGCTAGAAATTTTATTCATTAAAGCAAAAATTTCACGGCTGCTTTAGTTGAGGAACAAAATCTTGATTAATTTTTTATGTGGCTACAGATGCTTCTTCATTAAGTTTCTCTGGCTGCTAAAATGGAAAAGAGCCAGAACCTTTGAGTTAGGAAAGTAAAATCGTTGGAAATCAGACACTGTTTCAAAGTATGGCATGATCAGTGGAAAGAATAACAGAACTCATTTAAAAAGAAGTCTGCATAAGACATTTTATAGGCAACCACTATGCATGGTTGATGAACATGTGAGTTTTAAGATACCTCGTAAGCACTGTTACCTATATTTATTCTTAAGGAGATCTTACCGTAAGTAGCCATTGAAGAAAGAAAAATTTTTAGTGTGTATATTATTTACCACATCTAGAAGTTCCCAAATTCCCACTAAGGTGAATCTGACACCGTGTGGTTCTTAACACAGTTTCTGTATTTAGAGACATGAATTACTTACAAAAGACATGCAGTGGATTTTTCTGGCAGAGTGTTTGCCAGCGGTGTTCCCGAACGACTAATGAGACACTGTACTTTCCACCACAGTGATGTTGTTTGCCGGTAGAAACCTTCAGGTATGTGTGTTTTCGGGAGCAGAAAGGAGTCGGGAAGGAAACAGAGAGTGGTTCTTTGTATTTAATTTTTCAGTGTTCTGCATATGTATGTGCTTTGGAGAAAATTTTGTTCTAGAGTCAGGTAAGCTCCTTTTGAAGAAATATCTTTCACGTGAATACGTTAGTAGGTCACGTTTCTGATAAATCTGTAAAGAAAATTTCGCTTCTGTGATTTAAGATTTTACATAGGGTAAGTGATTTTTAAATGTGGACACAGTAGTAGAGTATAGTGATCTTATAGTAAACTCCTGGGTTCTGGAGTGAGCCTTGCCTGAGCTTGACATTGCGAGTCTGTTACCTGGTAGCAGTGTGAATTCAGATCAGTTATTTAATCTTTCCTGTCAGATCAGTTATTTAATCTTTTTCTGTCTCCTTGTTCATAAATAGGGCTAAACACAGTACCTGTTTCACAGGGGTACTGTGAAAAGTCACTGAGTTAATAAATGAAACACATTTAGCCTAGCACCTTCAGTGTTATATAATCAAATGTATAAATGTTAACCATTATTATATACTAAATAAATTGTAACTTAATCTGTAGTATGTTCACAGGATTAACTGATTTCTTTAACATGTACTGTTTTAAGTTATTGGTTAGTTTTTTTCCTTAGAAAAATTTTATGTGAGGCAGTTGGTGTTGATTTAATTATTGAGTAGATAGAAATTTGGTAAAAGTTTTTAGCTGATTTTGTTATGAATAGATGCTTAGCTCATATGCTAACAAAACAGTGTGAATCACCATGATTTTCCTCCCATCTGCGTCATCTTTGGCACTTTACAAGCGGTACTGTTTTCATTTCTTATTGAAGCCAGTGATAGACTAGATGGCCAAGCATGAGTTTTGTGATCATTAAGAACTGGGTTTGGATCCCAGTTCTGCCTTATTTATCTCTGGTGATCGTAGGATCATTCAGGTCCCTCAACTTTGATTGTACTCTTCTTTTAAACTTAGGTAGTGATAAAAATACTTAGCTTTAAGGATTGTTATTGTAAGGGTTAAAGGAGATGATGCATGTAAAAGTGTTCTGGTGGTTAGGTCAGAATCAGGTACAGATGAGTTATTCAGACAAGATACAGGATTTTAGAAGGCCTTGCTAATTTTTTATGGGGAACCCCAAATAGTTTATGAATTTAATCTGGTTGTGGATTTTATGGTTTCTTCAAAGTATGAATTTAACTTGTTGGGGAATTAACTGGTTAGCATTTGTGTTCACTTTGTTTTCTGAGTAAATAAAATAGAAGAAATTAATATTAGCCTAGGAAATTGCTTATGTTGTTGTTAATAATTTTTACTTATTAAGGATTTCTGAAAATGATGCTAAGGTTACAGTGTAGTTCTAGTATACAAAATCATAGCTAAAGGTTACATTTCTGAATCAGTTTTTCTAAGTTAGACTTTAGGAAGGAAAGATACTATGCCTGTGAACTGACTATATCATGTCAGAATTTCTGTGTTCTCATTGTCTTCTTTTTCTCTTAAGTTAGTTTTGTTAAATCTGTGAAAATTGTGGATAGTAACAGACTTAACATAGCATTTCTATGTATCAGGTACTGTTTAAGTATTTTACCATAAGTTAACATTTGATCCTCATAACAACCATTATAAGGAAGGAGATGGTATCAGTATCTCCATGTTACTGATGAGGAAACTGAAGCTTAGAGGTTAGTATCTCCCCAAGGTCAAAGCTGGTATGTGACAGAGACAAGGTTTGAACCTCCAACAGTTAGCCACAGAGCCTGTGTGCCTGACCCTGACTCTACTACCCTGCAAATCCCTTTTACTTTTTTCATTGCAGTAAAACATTGATTGTTGAATAAAAAGATTCTAATGCCATAGCAATCTGAGCATGAAATCTTTGAAAGCTAAATTAATCTGTAAAGGTGATTTTTAATTTGTATACTATTTTTTGGTAGCTATTCTAAAGTTCATTCCACTCAACTAATTCTCAAAGTACTACACCTATACTGAGTGTGATTAGTTTTGTGTATTTTTGATTATTTAGATCAACTTAATTTTTATTTCCTCTATGTTCTACATGTAAAATTAGATTTAAATTTTAAATTACTTTTTATTGAAACATAATGTATATACACTTAGGAGTGCAGTTATCCTAAGTGTATATAGGTTGTTGTATTTTCACAGACTGAACACGTCTTGTGCAACCAGCACTCAAATCAGGAAGTAACACTGCCAGCATCTCAGAGGTCCCCTCCCCCAGTCCACTGTCCTGACTTCTACTTCCATAGAGTCATCTCTCCCTTTTTCACACACACACACACACACACACAATCGTTATTGTTTCTAGTTTCTTTTGCTCAACATATTTATGAAATTCATTCATATTTTGATGAGTACTAATATTCTATTGTGTAAATATACCACAATTTATTTTACTCATTCAGTTCTTCTTGGCATTTTAGTAACTTTGTTGTTTCACTGTTGTTAGGGTTAGTGCTGCTGTAGAAATTCTGGTTCACGTCTTTGTTGAACATATTTGCATTTCTGTTGCGTATATATAACTAGGAATAAAATTACCAGCTTGTAGGATATGCATATATTCATTTCTAGTAGATACCGCAACACTCTCACTAGTGGTATGTGAGTTGACCTTTTTCCACTTCCTTTCCATAAAAAATTGTTTTAGTCATTCAGAAGGAGTGCAGTAGATTTCATTGTGTATTCTGTTTTTTTGAAGTAACTTTACCAGGGTATAATTTACATACAGTAAAAGGCACTATTTTCAAGTGTATAGTGGGAGTTTTGACAGATGTATCACCTGTGTAATCGCCGCTCCAATTAAGAAACATATTTCCACCATCCCACTACCTTTTCTCAACCAACCCCCACCCTCTGCCCACGCCCCCAGCTACCATTGATGAATTTCTGTCGCTGTAGCTTAGTTTTTGCCTGTTCTGGAACTTCTCACAAACGGCAGGTGAGTGCAGTGCGCGTGCGCTCTTTTGCGTCTGGCTCCCTCCATCCAACATAAAGGGTTGGAGCTTCATTCGCGTTGTTGCATACACACATCAACAATTTCTTCCTTTCTTACTGTTGAGAAATACTGAGTGTATTTTTATGAAAAAAGTTGTTGTTTGTGTACAAGTCTTATGTTATTACTTCTCTTGAGTAAATGCTTAGGATTGGAATTGCTGGTTCGTATGTTACGTGAATGTTTGACTTCCTAGGAAAAGTACCACACAGTTTTCCAAAATGGTCATGCCGTTGGACATATTCCTGCTAGTAGCATGTAAGAGCTCCCGTTATTCCACATCCTTTCCAACACTTCATATAGTTAATCTTTTTAATTTTAGGTCGTCTGGTAGGTGTGGTTTATTTTGTATTTCTCAGGGGCTTATTGGCTATTTTCATATCTCTGAAATGTCTTTTCAGATCTTTTGCCTTTTATTGGGCTATTTTGTTAATCTAGAATTCTGAGAGTCTGTATTCTGAAAATAAGGATTTTTTTGGATATGTTTTGTGGATATGATCTCCCAGTCTGTACTTTGGTTTTTCATTTCTTAATAACATTGTCTTGGGAGGAGCAGAAGTTGTTAATTTTGGTAAAACCCATTACTTCCATTTTTTTGTTTGTTTTCATTGAAAGTTAGGGCTTTTTATGTCTGACTATTCCAAGAAATTTTTTATTTTTTATTATTTACAGAAATTTTTTGTTTTCATCTAGATGTTTCCTAAGTTTAGCTTTTGTGATTGGGTTTGTGATTTTCTTTTTATATGTGGGTATGGTAGAGATCAAGGTTTTCGTTTATTCTTTTTTTTCTCATACAGATATCTAGTTGTTCCAGCACAATTTGTTGAAAAGATTGTTCTTGCTCCATTTTATTACTTGGCACTTTTGCTGGAAGTCAGTTGACCATGATGTGTGTGTGGGTCTAATTCTGGACTCTACTCAGTTCCATTTGACCTGTATGTGTGTGCTTTTGATGATAGCTTTTATAAGTGTTGAAATCAGTTAGTATAATTTTTCTGATTTTGTTCTTTTTTTCAAAATTATTTTTTCTATTTTTAGTTTTGACCATGTTTAAATAAATCTTAGATTTGGCTTGTCAAAAAAAAAAAAAAAAGCCTACTGGGATTTCTTGGGTGTTGCTTTGAATCTGTAGATGAACTGAAGAGTATTGATAGGTTATCGGTATTGGGTCATTGAGTCCCCTAAGAATGAACATGGTATCCTTTAGATTCTCTTTAAAATCTCTCAGCAGTCTTTTATAGTTTTAAGTATATGTATCAATGTCCATCCATGTTTTGTTAATTGTATCCCTAAGTATTTAATTTTTTTGATGCATCCATTGACTGGATCATAGAACTTTTCCATAGGATTTTTCTCCTTTATCCTATTAATGTGATGAATTATATTAAATTGTTTTTGAGTGTTAGAACAACCTTGCATTAAATAAAGCCCACTTGGTCATTGTTTATTACCTTTTTAGTAAATTGCTGAGCATTACCATTATCCCAGAAAATTTTCTTCAAAAAGTTCTCTTTTTATCTTTGCCCCTCTCTCACCCCAGTGTCAACCATTGTTGCGGTTTTTCTTTTTTGACTATAGTTGAGTTTTGCTTGTTCTAGAAGTTTATGTAATTAGAATGAAACATAATATACTTTTGTGTCTGGCTTCTTTCACTCAGCATGTTTTTCAGATTTATTTGGATTGTGTATACCAATAGTTTATTCCTTTTTATTACTCAGTATTCCAAGGTATGAATATACCATAATTTGTGTTTATTCCTGTTGATGGACACCTGGACTCTTTCCAGTTTTTGGCTCTTAAGAATAAAGCTGCTCTGACCATTCTTGTTTCTCTTGGGTAAACAATAGACAGTAGAATTGCTGGATTTTACAGAAAGGGCATGTTTACTTTTTTAAAAAAACTTCCAGATAATTTCCACAGCATTTGTATCATTTTATCCTCCCAGCAAAATCTATGAGACTGTTGGTTGTTTCACATCTTTGCCAACATTTGGTATTGTCAATTAATTTTACCTGTTTGCGTGGGCATGTAGTGGTTTCTCCTTGTGGTTTTGTGTTTCCCTGATGAGTAATGAGCACACTTTTTCACGTACTTATTGACCAATTAACATCTCTTCCTCTGTGAAGTGTCTATTCAGATCCTTTCTGCATGCCTTTTGAAATTGCCTTGTCTTTTATATTTGTGTTTTTTTACGTTTTAGTTCTAGGATTTTGTTTTTGTTTTTGTTTTTTTGGCTGTGTTCGGTCTTCATTGCTGCGGTGGTCTTTCTCTAGTTATGGCAAGCAGGGCCTACTCTTCGTTGCAGTGCATGGGCTTCAGTAGTTGCAGCACACCTTCCCTAGAGCACGCAGGCTTCAGTAATTGTGGTATGTGGGCTCACTAGTTGCGGCATTCAGGCTCTAGTGCACACAGGCTTCAGTGTTGTGGCGAGCAGGCTCAGAGTTGTGGCTCATGGGCTCCATAGTGCAGGCTCAGTAGTTGTGGCGCACGGGCTTAGTTGCTTCAAGGCACGTGGGATCTGCCCAGACCAGGGCTTGAACCTGTGTCCCCTGCATTGGCAGGTGGATTCTTAACCACTGCACCACCAGGGAAGTCCTTAGGATTTCTTTTTAGAGTCTGGATAGAAGTTCCTTGCCAGATGTATGTTTTACAAATATATATATATATATATATATATATTTTTGCGGTACAAGGGCCTCTCGCTGCTGTGGCCTCTCCCGTTGCAGAGCGCAGGCTTGGCGGCCACGGCTCACGGGCCCAGCCGCTCCGTGGCATGTGGGATCTTCCCGGGCACGAACCCGTGTCCCCTGCATTGGCAGGCGGACTCTCAACCACTGCGCCACCAGAGAAGCCCCTCTCTGTTTTCTTAATGATATCTTCTGATGAACAGCAGTTTTTTAATTTGGTTAAGTCTGATTTATCATTTCTTGATTTGATGGTTATTGCTGTTTATGTCCTAAGAAACCTTTGCTTACCACCAAGTTATGAAGATAGTCTTCTGTTTTCTTCCAGGATATTTAGCTTTTATGTTAGTTCTATAATTCATCTTGAAATAATTTGGGGGTATGGTGTGAAATAAAGGTCAAGGTAAACCATTTGTTTATTATAGAAAACATTCTTCCCCCTGGGTTGCTTTGGCAGTTCTGTTATTGAAAGTAAAATGACTGTCTACATGAGGGTCTATTACTGGGTTCTCTAATCTGTTCCGTTGATCAGTTAATCCTTAATACCACACTGTCTTGATTACTGTACCTTATTTTATCTTCTTCCAGTTTTGTATCTCTTTTTTACGATGACTTTGGCTAATCTAGGTTTTTGTATTCCCATATAAATTATAGAATCACTTTGTTAATTTCTACAATAAAAAGCTGGCGGGATTAATTCAATTTTTAAAAGAGGTATAGGTCTATACAGATATTCTTATTAATTTATTCTGACCATATTTTTTGTTGTTACCTGAGGCATAGTTACAATAGCTGTTTTTACTTCACCATCTGGGTTATCACCAATATTGGTCTCCATTGATTGTTTTTTTCTTATCACACAGTTCTTTGTTTTTTTTTCTTTTTGCGGTACGTGGGCCTCTCACTGTTGTGGCCTTTCCCGTTGCGGAGCACAGGCTCCGGACGTGCAGGCTCAGCGGCCATGGCTCACGGGCCCAGCTGCTCCGCGGCACGTAGGGTCTTCCCAGAACAGGGCACGAACCCGTGTCCCCTGCGTCAGTAGGCGGACTCTCAACCACTGCGCCACCAGGCAAGCCCTATCACACAGTTTTAATTAGTCTACAACTGACGGCAGGAATCCAACATCACATTGAAAACTGTAATTATATCATTGTAAAGTTTTTAGTATATATATTATCTCCATTATCCCCTTGTCACTTCCAGCAAAAGTGAGTGTTTTTACATGATCTCTGTTGTTTTTTTATAGGGCATCTTCTCTACATTCAGTTTCATCCAAGTCATTCCGGGATTTCTTACTAGAAGAAAAAAAATCTATTACTGGCCAAAGCTCAGGAGGCCAAAGCTCAGGAGATCATGTCAAAAAAGTTTGTTTTAAAGGAATTGAAAGTTCCCAGGCTGCAAAAGTTGTAAGGTAATAATCATTTTCCTACCTTAAAATGTGCTATGGTGGTTCTATATCTTGAAATAATCTTGAAAGATTTATGAGGTCGATTTTTATACATTCTTTTACATTCAAAATTAACGTGTTTATTTTTTTTAAGATATTTTGGTATAATTGGCTTGCAGTAAATTGTATAAAGTATCCAGTTTGAAGTTTGGCATACACATCTCTCATCCACCCATCATCACCATCTATTCAAGTCAGTGCATAGATCCATCGTTCTCAGAAGTTTCTTCATGTCCCTCTGTAGTCCTTCCTTCTCCGTCCTGTCTCCTTGCAGCTACTAACCTGTTTCTGTTATTACAGACCAGCTCTGCTATTCTATCTCATTTTATATCTATAGAATCGTTTCGCACTTGTGCTTTTATAACAGTCTTTTCCTGAGCACACATTTGAGAGCCATCCAAGTTGTTACGTGTAGTTCACCCCATTGTACTGCTGAGTAGTTTATTTCTTTGTTTGTTTGGCTATGAACCCACCTGTTTATTTGCATCTGTTGAGCGACTTGGGTATTTCCAGCTTTTTCTCTAGCTATTTTTTTTTTTTATTGGGCAATAGCCACATATTTCTGGGTGCTTTATTTATTTATTTATTTTAACATCTTTATTGGAGTATAATTGTTTTACAATAGTGTGTTAGTTTTTCCTTTACAACAAACTGAATCAGTTATACATATACATATGTTCCCATATCTCTTCCCTCTTGCATCACCCTCTCTCCCACCCTCCCTATCCCACCCCTCTAGGTGGTCACAAAGCACAGAGGTGATCTCCCTGTGCTATGCAGCAGCTTCCCACTAGCTATCTAATTTACATTTGATAGTGTATATATGTCCCTTCCACTCTCTCACTTCATCACAGCCCACCCTTCCCCCTCCCCATATCCTCAAGTCCATGCTCAAGTAAGTCTGTGTTTTATTCCCGTCCTACCACTAATCTCTTCATGACATTTTTTTCCCTTAGAGTCCATATATATGTGTTAGCATATGGTATTTGTTTTTCTCCTTCTGACTTACTTCACTCTGTATGACAGACTCCAGGTCCATCCACCTCATTATAAATAACTCAGTTTCATTTCCTTTTATGGCTGAGTAATATTCCATTGTATATATGTGCCACATCTTCTTTATCCATTCATCTGTTGATGGACACTTAGGTTGCTTCCATGTCCTGGCTATTGTAAATAGAGCTGCAATGAACATTTTGGTACATGAGTCTTTCTGAATTATGGTTTTCTCAGGGTATATGCCCAGTAGTGGGATTGCTGGGTCGTATGGTAGTTCTATTTGTAGTTTTTTAAGGAACCTCCATACTGTTCTCCATAGCGGCTGTATCAATTTACATTCCCACCAGCAGTGCAAGAGGGTTCCCTTTTCTCCACACCCTCTCCAGCATTTATTGTTTCTAGAGTTTTTGATGATGGCCAATCTGACCGGTGTGAGATGATATCTCATTGTAGTTTTGATTTGCATTTCTCTAATGATTAATGAGGTTGAGCATTCTTTCATGTGTTTGTTAGCAATCTCTATGTCTTCTTTGGAGAAATGTCTATTTAGTTCTTCTGCCCATTTTTGGATTGGGTTGTTTGTATTTTTGTTATTGAGCTGCATGAGTTGCTTATAAATTTTGGAAATTAATCCTTTGTCAGTTGCTTCATTTGCAAATATTTTCTCCCATTCTGAGGGTTGTCTTTTGGTCTTGTTTGTGGTATCCTTTGCTGTGCAAAAGCTTTTAAGTTTCATTAGGTCCCATTTGTTTATTTTTGTTTTATTTCCATTTCTCTAGGAGATGGGTCAAAAAGGATCTTGCTGTGATTTATGTCGTATAGTGTTCTGCCTATGTTTTCCTCTAAGAGTTTGATAGTGTCTGGTCTTACATTTAGGTCTTTAACCCATTTTGAGTTTATTTTTGGGTGTGGTGTTAGGGATTGTTCTAATTTCATACTTTTACATGTAGCTGTCCAGTTTTCCCAGCACCACTTATTGAAGAGGCTGTCTTTTCTCCACTGTATATCCTTCCCTCCTTTATCAAAGATAAGGTGACCATATGTGTGTGGGTTTATCTCTGGGCTCTCTATCCTGTTCCATTGATCTATATTTCTGTTTTTGTGCCAGTACCATATTGTCTTGATTACTGTAGCCTTGTAGTAGAGTCTGAAGTCAGGGAGCCTAATTCCTCCAGCTCCATTTCTCGTTCTCAAGATTGCTTTGGCTATTCGGGGTCTTTTGTGTTTCCATACAAATTGTGAAATTTTTTGTTCTAGTTCTGTAAAAAATGCCAGTGGTAATTTTATAGGGATTGCATTGAATCGGTAGATTGCTTTGGGTAGTATAGTCATTTTCACAATGTGGATTCTTCCAATCCAAGAACATGGTATATTTCTCCACCTATTTGTATCATCTTTAATTTCTTTCATCAGTGTCTTATAGTTTTCTGCATACAAGTCTTTTGTCTCCTTAGGTAGGTTTATTCCTAGATATTTTATTCTTTTTGTTGCAATGGTAAATGGGAGTGTTTTCTTAATTTCACTCTCAGATTTTTCATCATTAGTGTATAAGAATGCCAGAGATTTCTGTGCATTAATTTTGTATCCTGCAACTTTACCAAATTCATTGATTAGCTCTAGTAGTTTTCTGGTAGCATCCTTAGGATTCTCTATGTATAGTATCATGTCATCTGCAAACAGTGACAGCTTTACTTCTTCTTTTCCTATTTGGATTCCTTTTATTTCTTTTTCTTCTCTGATTGCTGTGGCTAGAACTTCCAAAACTATGTTGAATAAGAGTGGTGAGAGTGGGCAACCTTGTCTTGTTCCTGATCTTAGTGGAAATGGTTTCAGTTTTTCACCATTGAGAACAATGCTGGCTGTGGGTTTGTCATATATGGCCTTTATTATGTTGAGGAAAGTTCCCTGTATGCCTACTTTCTGCAAGGTTTTTATCATAAATGAGTGTTGAATTTTGTCAAAAGCTTTCTCTGCATCTATTGAGATGATCATATGGTTTTTCTCCTTCAGTTTGTTGATATGGTGTATCACGTTGATTGATTTGCGTATATTGAAGAATCCTTGCATTCCTGGGATAAACCCCACTTGATCATGGTGTATGATCCTTTTAATGTGCTGTTGGATTCTGTTTGCTAATATTTTGTTGAGGATTTTTGCATCTATGTTCATCAGTGATATTGGCCTGTAGTTTTCTTTCTTTGTGACGTCTTTGTCTGGTTTTGGTATCAGGGTGATGTTGGCCTCATAGAATGAGTTTGGGAGTGTTCCTCCCTCTGCTATCTTTTGGAAGAGTTTGAGAAGGATAGGTGTTAGCTCTTCTCTAAATGTTTGATAGGATTCGCCTGTGAAGCCATCTGGTCCTGGGCTTTTGTTTGCTGGAAGATTTTTAATCACAGTTTCAATTTCAGTGCTTGTGATTGGTCTTTTCAAATTTTCTATTTCTTCCTGGTTCAGTCTCGGCAGGTTGTGCATTTCTAAGAATTTGTCCATTTCTTCCAGGTTGTCCATTTTATTGGCATACAGATGCTTGTAGTAATCTCTAATAATCTTTTGTATTTCTGCAGTGTCAGTTGTTACATCTCCTTTTTCATTTCTAATTCTATTGATTTGAGTCTTCTCCCTTTTATTCTTGATGAGTCTGGCTAATGGTTTATCAATTTTATTTATCTTCTCAAAGAACCAGCTTTTAGTTTTATTGATCTTTGCTATTGTTTCCTTCACTTCTTTTTCATTTATTTCTGATCTGATCTTTATGATTTCTTTCCTTCTGCTAAATTTGGGGTTTTTTTGTTCTTCTTTCTCTAATTGCTTTAAGTGCAAAGTTAGGTTGTTTATTCGAGATGTTTCCTGTTTCTTAAGGTATGATTGTATTGCTATAAACTTGCCTCTTAGAACTGCTTTTGCTGTATCCCATAGGTTTTGGGTCGTTGTGTCTCCATTGTCATTTGTTTCTAAGTATTTTTTGATTTCCTCTTTGATTTCTTCAGTGATCACTTCGTTATTAAGTAGTGTATTGTTTAGCCTCCATGTGTTTGTATTTTTTACAGATCTTTTCCTATAATTGATATCTAGTCTCATAGCGTTGTGGTCGGAAAAGATACTTGATACGATTTCAATTTTCTTAAATTTGCCAAGGCTAGATTTGTGACCCAATATATGATCAATCCTGGAGAATGTTCCATGAGCACTTGAGAAAAATGTGTATTCTGTTGTTTTTGGATGGAATGTCCTATAAATATCAATTAAGTCCATCTTGTGTAATGTATCATTTAAAGCTTGTGTTTCCTTATTTATTTTCATTTTGGATGATCTGTCCATTGGTGAAAGTGGGGTGTTAAAGTCCCCCATTATAATTGTGTTACTGTCGATTTCCCCTTTTAAGGCTGTTAGTATTTGCCTTATGTATTGAGGTGCTCCTATGTTGGGTGCATAAATATTTACAATTGTTATATCTTCTTCATGGATCGATCCCTTGATCATTATGTAGTGTCCTTCTTTGTCTCTTGTAATAGTCTTTATTTTAAAGTCTATTTTGTCTGATATGAGAATTGCTACTCCAGCTTTCTTCTGATTTCCATTTGCATGGAATATCTTTTTCCATCCCCTTACTTTCAGTCTGTATGTGTCCCTAGGTCTGAAGAGGGTCTCTTGTAGACAGCATATATATGGGTCTTGTTTTTGTATCCATTCAGCCAGTCTGTG
The DNA here is from genome assembly GCF_026419965.1 of Kogia breviceps. NCBI lineage: Eukaryota > Metazoa > Chordata > Mammalia > Artiodactyla > Physeteridae > Kogia > Kogia breviceps. The sequence goes on from NC_081322.1 coordinate 1,834,827, forward strand.
TCTTTTGGTGGGAGCATTTAATCCATTTACATTTAAGGTAATTATCGATATGTATGTTCCTATTACCATTTACTTAATTGTTTCAGGTTGTTCTTGTAGGTCTTTTCCTTCTCTTGTGTTTCTTGCCTAGAGAAGTTCCTTTAGGATTTGTTGTAGAGCTGGTTTGGTGGTGCTGAACTCTCTCAGCTTTTGCTTGTCTGTAAAGGTTTTAATTTCTCCATCAAATCTGAATGAGATCCTTGCTGGGTAGAGTAATCTTGGTTGTAGGTTTTTTTCCTTCATCACTTTAAATATGTCCTGCCACTCCCTTCTGGCTTGTAGAGTTTCTGCTGAAAGATCAGATGTTAATCTTATGGGGATTCCCTTGTGTGTTATTTGTTGTTTTTCCCTTGCTGCTTTTAATATGTTTTCTTTGTATTTAATTTTTGACAGTTTGATTATTATGTGTCTTGGCGTGTTTCTCTTTGGGTTTATCCTGTATGGAACTCTCTGTGCTTCCTGGACTTGATTGACTATTTCCTTTCCTATATTAGGGAAGTTTTCAACTATAATCTCTTCAAATATTTTCTCAGTCCCTTTCTTTTTCTCTTCTTCTTCTAATGTTGTCCCAGAGGTCTCTGAGACTGTCCTCAGTTCTTTTCATTCTTTTTTCTTTCTTCTGCTCTGCAGTAGTTATTTCCACTATTTTATCTTCCAGGTCACTTATCCGTCCTTCTGCCTCAGTTATTCTGCTATTGATCCCATCTAGAGTATTTTTAATTTCATTTATTGTGTTGCTCATCGTTTCTTGCTTCCTCTTTATTTCTTCTAGTTCCCTGTTAACTGTTTCTTGCAAATTGTCTATTCTATTTCCAAGATTTTGCATCATCTTCACCATCATTATTCTAAATTCTCTTTCAGGTAGATTGGCTATTACCTCTTCATCTGTTAGGTCTGATGTGTTTTTATCTTGCTCTGTCATCTGTTGTGTGTTTTTCTGTCTTCTCATTTCGCTTATCTTACTGTGTTTGGGATCTCCTTTTTGCAGGCTGCAGGTTCGTAGTTCCCTCTGTTTTTGGTGGCTGTCCCCAGTGGCTAAGGTTGGTTCAGTGGGTTGAGTAGGTTCCCTGGTTGGGGGGACTAGTGCCTCTGTTCTGGTGGATGAGGCTGGATCTTGTCTTTCTGGTGGGCAGGTCCTCGTCTGGTGGTGTGTTTGGGGATGTTGGTAACCTTATTATGATTTTAGGCAGCCTCTCTGCTAATGGATGGGGCTGTAGACCTGTCTTGCTCTTTGTTGGGGATAGGGTGTCCAGCACTGTTCTTGGGCCGGTGTGGAGAGTGACCTGTGCTCGCACACAGGCCTCTTGGTGGTGGCAGCAGCAACCTTAGCGTCCGACACCCGTCTCTACTGTCCGTGCCGACAGCCGCGGCTCGCGCCTGTTTCTGGAGTTCCTCTACGCGGTGCTCTTAATCCCCTCACCTCACACCCGAGGAAGCAAAGAGGCAAGAAAAAGTCTCGTCTCTTCGGCAGCTCCGCGCCCGCTTCTGGGGCTCCTTTAAGCGGCGCACTTAATCCCCTCTCCTCGCGCCCAGGCAGCAAAGAGGGAGGAAAAGGTCTCTTGCCTCTTCGGCAGCTCCAGACTTCTCCCGAACTCCCTCCCGGCCAGCCGTGGCGCACTAGCCCCCTTCAAGCTGTCTTCACTCTGCCAACTCCAGACCTTTCCCTGGGATCCGACTGAAGCCCGAGCCTCAGCTCCCGGCCCCGCCCGCCCCGGCGGGCGAGCAGACAAGCCTCTCAGGCTGGTGAGTGTCAGTCGGCACCGATCCTCTGCGGGAATCTCTCCGCTTTGCCCTCCGCACCCCTGTGGCTGAGCTGTCCTCCGCGGTTCCGGAACTTCCCCATCCGGCGCCCGCAGTCTCCGTCTGCGAAGGGGCCTCTAGTGTGTGGGAGTCTTTCCTCCTTCACGGCTCCCTCCCACTGGCGTAGGTCCCGTCCCTATTCTTTTGTCCCTGTTTATTCTTTTTTCTTTTGCCCTACCCAGATATGTGGGGAGTTTCTTGCCTTTTTGGAGGTCTTCTGCCAGCGTTCGGTGGGTGTTCTACAGGAGAAGTTCCACGTGTAGATGTATTTCTGATGTCTCTGTGAGGAGGAAGGAGATCTCTGCGTCTTACTCTTCCGCCATCTTTAAGCCGTAATCTTCTCTAGCTATTAATCTTCTCTAGCTATTTTTGATACTGATTTTAAAATACATTGGACTGGGTTTCCCAGGTGGCGCAGTGGTTGAGAGTCCGCCTGCCGTTGCAGGGGACACGGGTTCGTGCCCCGGTCCGGGAGGATCCCACGTGCCGCGTAGCGGCTGGGCCCGTGAGCCATGGCCGCTGCGCCTGCGCGTCCGGAGCCTGTGCTCCGCAACGGGAGAGGCCACAGCAGTGAGAGGCCCGCGTACCAAAAAAAAAAAAAAAAAATTGGACTTTAACAAAGATGTTTCATATTATAAATGCCTACATAAACCATGAAAATCCAAACACAGTTTCACCATGATCCATAAGTTCTTTTAGTTATTATTCAAAAGGGAACCGAACATTCTTGGGGCATTAGATAGTTTTTTCTTCCTACATTGGCCTATCTTTCAAGTTGGTTAACTAAATGGCGTGTTTTTTTTTTTTCCTATTTCTGCTAATATGACATCTCCCAAATAATATACTCCCTGGAGTGTTTAATTACAAAAATGTGATTAAAAATGTTAGTTGTGACCAGATTAATAATTTTCTTTTTCATAATGATAATTTTTCACTGTCAAACCTCTTTTTTTCCTCCCTAAACCCTTTTTAAAAATCAAATCTCATGTCCAGTTATTTTATCAAACGGGTAATATAAATTTCTCTGATTGAAGTGAGGAGAGGGGTCTGGGAATCAAACTAATTTAACCCCACCTTACCTATCTATCTGTCCTGTAAGCAGCTCCTGAGGAACTGTCAGAGTCTTCCAAGAACATTGGAAATGGCTGGTTTAGATGAACTGTTTAAACATAGTTTTATTTTTGATTTTGTGACTGGCTTTCCTATGTACATTTACAACCAAAGTTCCTGATCCACTTACTTACAGTACAGAAAATCAGAGATGAGAAAGGACCTGAAGAAGTCATCTGGTCTATTTCCCTCACTTTTCAAATACTTTTTAGCAGTGTAATGCTATTTTAAAATAAAAATCTTAAACATACGAAACAGATAAACCTTTTTACATAATGATTACTTATGATAAAGTGAGAATATTAAGGCTCTTTTGATAGGCTCATAAATACAAATTGGGTGCAAGGTAAGATGCTGTCTTAATGTTGACAAATATTTATCAGCTGCTCTGTATCAGACATTACACTAGACACTAGAGTTACAGTGGTGAACTGTAACGTAGCCCCTGCTCATGTAGAACTTAGTCCAAAAGGGAAGAGCAACCTTATTACAGAAATGATTAATTAAAAGAGTACAAGGCATTATGAAGGGGAAATTCATCAGCCTCAACAGTGTTTCTCATTTTGTCTTGTCTAGTATTTATTTCAATTAGGATTTTCTTAATAAGTCATTATAAATGATGAAAGCAAATCAGCTCCTTGGCATTCCATGTCCAAAGTACATCTGAGTGCTCCTTGTACACATACACACACCTATACATGTATATTTTATATATAGTTATTTCATAAATGTAGCATTACATGTTTACACATCTCATGAGGTTTTTCTATTCAAATTTTTAATTAGAAAAAAATTCTAATTGGTTGTTTATCATCCTCTATAATGACCCTACACCTATTATATCTTTTGAAAAATGAAGTCTTCTGATAGAAGGAAAAAACATAAGTTATATGACGAGTGCTGTCCTGTAGACCATGCTTTGCAATAGAGAGACATAACTTCTTCATTTTTCCTACTTCAGGACGCACAGATCTGCCTCTATTTGTGCTCTTCTTATCTTCCTTGCTCGTCTTACAGTAGAAGAGCTACCCTTCCCATCTAAGGCTCTTAACCCCTTTCCACTTCTGGAGGCTTCAACTATTAATTATCCCTCTCTCTTTCTTATGGATGTTCAGCCTTTTCCTTTTAAGCAGATTTTTCCCGTCTGGTTTTGAATATGCGCAGGTCTCTCACATGTGGAATGGGTGGGGTAATCGATCCCTCACTCATCCCCCACACGTTTTCTAGCAATTGTCCTATTGTTACCAATTTCCTGTTTCCTTCACAGCCAGATTTCTCAAAAGAGCTGTCAGCACGCGCTCACTTCTCAATCCATTCTAGCTTCCGATCCCATGACTAAACTGAAACAGTTCAGGCTAATCAGTTCAGCAGTGACCTCCATATTGCCAACACCAGGGACTTTTCACATGACTTGTCCTACTTGAAGTTCACTTATAGGTCATCTTCTCATTTCACTTATATTCTTTCTATGCTAGTATTTCCTGAGCTTCTATGTTGAGTTATCAGCTATACCCTAAAGACTCAGAGTTAAACTGCCTGTCCACCTCTGTCATCTGAGCTCCACACTTAATTCTCCATCTGCCTTCTTGATATCGCCCTCCGATTTGGATGTTCAGAAATACCTTAAACTTTATGTCCAAAACCAAACAATGTTTCCTCATAGCCTTATCATAAAACCAAAATCAAACAAAAACACAGACAAAACATAAAACCAGCCTATCTGGATTTCCCTTCCTCGGTAAATGTCATTTGCAAGTCTTCGACATGTCCATTTTCTTCAGCAATTTCCATTCTTTCAGCAGGACATGACAGCTTTATCTCTTAAATATTTCTCAGACCCATGTATTAAACCTCATCTCCGCTGCCGTCACCCTCACTCAGACGACTGCTGTGCTCCGTCCCCTGGGCCATCTGAGTAAGCCTTCTAACTGGTCCTGCCATGGCCTTTTTTCCTCCTCTACAATATGTTGAGCTAGTGTGTGTGGTTTTTTTTTTTTTTTTTTAATGCAAATCTTAACCTTGTAGGATAAAAGCTTGAGTTCTTATATGGCCTTCAAGGCCCACATAGTCTAGCCCCCTGCCAGCCTCTTTAGCTTTATCTTTTAATATGATCTCTGTATTGTAGCCACCTTGGCCTTCTGTTAGTTTCTCGAATACCAGTTACTTCTTCCCACTTACTTACCCTTTGAATAGGCGACTCTCCTCCAATCTCTGTTCAGTCATATTTGAAGAAGTCTGGCGTCTCTCATTGGCTCAGTTTCCTGTTACATGTCTTCATAGCGCTTCTCACTCATCACACTTAGCAGAGTTAGAGGAGTCCCCCTTATCTGCGGTTTTCCTTTCCGTGGTTCCGGTTACCCGTTGTCAACTGTAGTCTGAAAACATTAAATGGAGAATTCCAGAAATAAACCATTTTTTAAGTTTTAAACTGTATGCTGTCTTGAGCAGTGTGATGAGCTCTCTCGCCGTCCTGCTCCCTCTTACCTGGGACGAGAATCATCCCTTCGTCCAGCGCATCCTGCCCGTTAGTCACTTAGTAGCCGCCTGAGTTATCAGATCGATTGTCAGGATACCACAGTGCTTGGTCAGGTAACCTGTATTTTACTTAATAAAAGCCATAAAGTGCTTCCTTTAAGTGAAAAAACTGGAAGTTCTAGACCTAATAAGGAGAGGAAAAAAACTGTCTCCTTAGGTTGCTAAGATCTATGATACAAGTGAATCTTCTATCCATGACATTATGAAGAAGGAAAAAGAAATTCATGCCAGTTTTGCTATCATACCTCAGAATGCAGAAGTTTCGGCCACAGTGCGTAAGTTCCTAGTTAAGATGGAAAAGGCATTACATTTGTACAAGATATTTTGAAAGAGCGAGAGACCACATTCATATAACTTATTACAATATGTTGTTATAATTGTTCTGTTGTATTATTGTAACTTTCTTACTGTGCCTAACTTATAAATGAAACTTTATCATAGGTATGTATGTATAGGAAAAAACATGGTACGTATAGGGTTCAGTACTATCTGCAGTTTGAGGCATCCACTAGAGGACTTGGAATGTATTCCTGTGGATAAGGGGGGAACTACTGTAAACTTACCATTGGTGTGATTCTTTGTTTAATGTTTTCAAATACAAGTATTTTAATGTCTCTATTTCTAGCTGTATGTTCAGTGAGAGTGAGGAAGACTGATCTCTGCTCATCATTGATTAGAATGTCTCCTATAGCATGTGGTAGGTGCTCAGGTGCATGAGGAGAAGGATCAATGAGACAAAATTGTAGCTCTGTTTCAAGGAGCATTTACTTCTAATGTAATGAGTTATATTGTATGCCTTCGATGTATGAATGTTAAGATTGTTTTTGTAATATTTTTACATTTTAAATATTGAATGTATTTTTTAAAATTTATTTTCTTTGGATAAATATTTTTATTTGTCGTGGAACTTTAAACACTTTAAGGCTGTGTGGTTTCATAGTTGACCGCTAGGGTGTGCTATAACATCAGGCTCTTAATTGTGAAAACTGGTATGTGCTGTTAGACTGCTTTGCAAATTTTAGTTAAAGGAGTGTGTGATAGTATCATGCTATCTGATAATATGCTATCCATAGCTTGAGTGTTCGGCAAGTGGAAGTTAATGTTTTAAATAGCTGTTATCATCTGATCACTGAGAAAGAAAACAGCTTGGGTTTCATTTTTAATTTCATCATAGAGAATATGTTCTCATAGGAGAGCTTTTTTTTAAGGAAATAAAATGTAACAGATAAAGTAAAATATTAACTCAGCAAATTATGGGACATTTGATATACGTACAGTATTCTGCTGGCCTCTCTTGGGTACATATAAAAGCATAATACACAGGTGCATCCTTAAATAAATGTGTTTGAAATCAAGGTGGTTAAGTCTATGCACACATGGAATTTAACTGACAGAACAAGAAAAGAATTGCAGTATAATATAACAGTGTTTAAGAAGTCACAAAGCAATATATGACTAAGTGCCGTCTGACTAGGTGCTGTATGAATGGTCCAGAGAAGGAAAAAGGACAGTGGGCTAGAGTTGTCTGGAAAAACTTCTAGGAGGAAAGGCTTGAGTATTAAGTTCATAAACACTTCCTATTCAGTGCAAATATTCGATCGTTATATTTATGGCCATATGAATAGTGTTAGAAAAATATTGATCCATTTCATTGCTACTAGCTTTTGAACATAGGATGGGATTTTTAAAAGAAGAGAGGAGGAGAAAGGGCAGTATAAACAGAGGAAATGGTGGGAATTAAAGCAGGAAGACAAGAATGCTTATTCTTTAGGGATGGCAGGGAGGGGGAGGGCTCATCCCAGGAAATCCCACAAATAATAAATTCTTGTTTTAATTGTAGGAAATGTGATATCCCCCCCCCCCAGGCTAGGGAACTAGAAGAATGGCAGTGTTGTTACTTATTGATGTGAAAAGAAGGATTAATGCAGTTTCTGTTTGTTTGTTGTTACTTCTGTGTTTTCATTTCAATGTGTTTTCTTTCATTTTCCTTTCACTTAAGTACCTCCTTATGTAATTCTAGGCAGGAAATGTGATCTTGCGTTTCTAATTAGTAAGAAAAACTATGTGTGAGACAAAATCATTATATCAGCTCTAATTTTATATAAAATCTTTGTAACTGGGATAATACAAAATTCTTCTTAAAAGTAGTCAACTATGTGAGCCAAAAGTAATTTAGTTTTTCTCTTGAGGTCTAAATTTGGCAAGATTGAACAAAAGTCTTTGAAAGATTTTAGCCAGCCCTTTTATGTTGGTTTTATTCTCAGAAGGCTCAATTTTATATGGATTATCTATTGGGATGTCTATGGTATGTCTGTTTGTGTTGCAAATACCTAAGGCTTAATAATGCTGTTATTTATTGTTGGAAAGCTTATACTGTTTTTATATCTGTTTAGTCATAGCTCTGTTTTATTTAGCAATTTTGCTTCATTGTAAGATGAAATTTTGACAGACTTATCGCTGTTTAAGTAAATTTATAATTAATGAGATTATCCATAGGAAAATCATTAATGGAAAGAATTCTAACATCTTATGAAACAGATTTAAGTCTAATGCTTACAGCAGCCCTCTGTGAACCTTTCTGAAACGAGAACAGTAATGCCTATCATATGAAAGTACTTTATGAATTACAGAATGTTACATAGGTAAAGTTGTTATACTTAAGCTCTGATTGTTTGGCTTTCATTTAACAAGGCCTATACAAGCTATTTAGTCCTTATATTCAGTTCTGTTTGCCAGTCAGATCATTTTCGAAGATGGGGCTTATAGTTGCTGCTTCTTACTTAACAGTTAAAAAATAATTGGTTCTACATGATTTTTGCATTTCTTTGAACGTGTCAAAACACTTGAGCTGATCCCTAGACACCAGGATGATTTTTGAGCACCAGTTTAGTCATTATCTGTTTTGTTACACTATGTTACAATTTATTATTGTCCTAGAAGGCCTCTAATCTCCAGCCTTGACTGACTTACGGACCTTTCAGGGAGCTTAACCAAGGGGTTTGCATTTAGCCTGCCCGAGGTACTTAATCTATTCCATTAGAACGAGGAATTTTCCCTCTTATTTTAGAGTCATTTTAGTTTAGATTCTCATCATCTAACAGATTTATCCCAAGAGCTTTCTAGTTCATCTCCTTGGCTTCATTATTCCTCTGGCTGGAAGTCTTTACTTCATCCTGGAGACTTTTCTTAGTTTTTTGGATGTCATAGGTCAGGTATCTGGCAGGATTCAAGTCATAGAACGTCATTAAAACTAAGAACCTAATAAGTACCCATTTTCATTTCATTTTGTATTTCAGTACCCACATCTGGAAGGAAGAAGTTATTAGTAATTCAAAAGAATAAGGAATTTAAAAAAGAAAAACTCTGCTTTTATTCTGTCCCATATTTAAAATCCTTTGGCTTTCTGCTTCAGTTATTTATTTTCTAATTACTTTTTTTTTTTTTTTTTTTACGAACTATGTTCCGGGTGTTTTGCTGGACACTGATACAAAGATGAAAGAAACAGAGTCCGTACCTTGAGAGACTAGTCTAGCAGTTAAGACAGATGTCTGTGAAGTTTTAGAACAGTAGAAGTGCTCTAAAAAGAGAAAAGGTGATATTTGAACCACTCCTTAAAGAGTGAGAAGACATTTTTAATGGACTGTATTTTACACTACAGTGTATGGAAAATACACTGTATTCTGAGTGAAAAAGGCCTGGATTTGAGTTCTGTCCTTACCATTTTCCCAATTTGCGAGTCAGGCAAATTATCGAATATTCTTTGAGTAATTGTTTCCTAATCAGTATAACGGAAGTAATGCATGCTTTCTTCACAGAGTATCACAAAGATTAAATGAGATAATGTATATGAAAATACTCGCAGCAAATTTGTTTGCCCACTCACACATCAGGCTTAAACATTTTAGTTCTTACTGTATTTGTACTCTGACCCTACTATTTCATTTTAACTTTATTTCCCTCCTAATCTCTTAATCCAATCATTCAGTTTATTGAAGAGAACAACCTACCTTTACTTAAGCCAACAAAATATTTTACTGTTCCATGTATTTGTATGACCAAAACCCTATCTCAGTGCCACTCCTCTCAGCTTTCATGTCATTTCCTCAGTGAAGCCAACAGTTTATACCCTCCTCCATATTGTTAATTTCTCCTGTGAATCCATAGTACTTGATACATATTGGTATAAATATTAATTATATACTCTCCCATTGCTTTATCATTCTTAAATACCTTTTAAAATCTCTTTTACCAGAGTTTTTTTTAGTGGAGGGGACTGAGTCTTAATCAGCCTGATTTTCAGTACCATAGTGCTGAAACAAACCCAATAAATGTGCATAAATGAATCAGGAAGTCAGTATTTTAGGCCCTGTTTGTTCACTTGCTGTTTGACTTTCTGTTGTTAAACCCAGCTAGACCTAAATTGGCTTAGTGCTGAAAAGAGGGCGTTGGATTAATCTTAAGTAATTTCTAGGTATCTTTCTAAACATAAAATTCCACATTTAGGCCACACTCTGTAGTTCCTTTGTTAATTTTTCTCCTTATAGGAATGCTTCTTACCCCTCCTCATTCTGTAGCCCTTTTATTGTCTTCTCCGTGGTTTTTACAGTCCTTATAGTCAGTCAGAAGACCTTTAAGTTTGTTTTCTTAAATTCTTTTCTGTTGTATTACGTCATTTTATATGTTGTTTCCTGGTCTAGTTTGTGAGTTCTTGGAAGGCAGATTGTGTCTGAAGTTTCTGTCCTATCAGCCACACGTAACTCATGAAGTTAGAACACACCTTCTCACCAGACACAAAAACAAACTCAAAATGGCTTAAAGACTTAAATATAAGACATGACAATAAAACCTCCTAGAAGAGAACATAGGCAAAACATTCTCTGACATAAATGTACCAGTGTTTTCTTAGGTCCGTCTCCCAGGGCAACAGAAATAAAAACAAAAACAAACAAATGGGACCTAATTAAACTTACAAGCTTTTGCACAGCACAGGAAACCATTAAAAAAAAAAAAAGACAGCCTCCAGAGTGGGAAAAAATATTTGCGAACTATGAGACTGACAGGGCTTAATTTCCCAAATATACAAACAGCTCATACAACTCAACAACAAAACGACCCCATCCAAAAATGGGCAGAAGACCTAAATAGACATTTCTCCAAAAAAGACATACAGATGGCCAATAGGTACATGAAAAGATGCTCAACATTGCTAATTATTAGAGAAATGCAAACTAAAACTACAATGAGATACCACCTTACACCAGTCAGAATGGCCATCATTAAAAGGTCTACAGATAAATGCTGGAGAGGATGTGGAAAAAAAGGGAGCCTACTACACTGCGCAGGAATGTAAACTGGTGCAGCCACTGTGGAAAACAGTATGGAGGTTCCTCAGAAAACTAAAAATAGAATTACATATGATCCAGCAATCCCACTCCTGGGCATATATCTGGAAAAAAACTACAATTCAGAAAGATACATGCACCCCTAGTTTCATAGCGGTACTACTGTTCACAATGGCCAAGACATGGAAGCAACCTAAATGTCCATCGACAGATGAAAGGATAAAGATGTGGAATATATAAATAATGGACTATTACTCAGCCATAAAAAAGAAGGAAATAATGCCATTTGCAGCAACATGGATGGACCTAGAGATGATCATACCAAGTGAAGTCAGCCAGAACAAGACAAATACCATATGATATCATTTATATGTGGACTCTAAAATATGACACAAATGAACCTATCTAAGAAGCAGGATCACTGACATAGAGAACAGACTGGTGGTTGCCGAGGGGGAGGGGGCTGGGGAAAGGATGGAGTGGGAGGTTGGTTTTAGCAGATGGAAACTATTGTATATGGAATGGATAAACAACAAGCTCCTACAGTATAGCACAGGGAACTATATTCAATGTCCTATGATAAACCATAATGGAAAAGAATATTTTTAAAAAAGGAATGTGTGTGTGTGTGTACAAATGTGTATAACTGAATGACTTTGCTGTACAGCAGTAATTACTTCAATAAAAAAAAAATTCTGTCCTATCTATAATCCCTAGAGTATCAGAGTATTTACTGTATTTTTCTTGCTCACAAAATTTAGACTATATATTATAGTCACAAAATTTGCTGCTAATTATCTTGTTTCTGCATATTTTGAAACTCAGTGCTAATTTGTCACTTATTCATAAATGTTACCAATATAAAACATTCTTCACAAAGTTGTATTTCCTAACATGTTTGATTACAGTAAATTGGCTATATGAATATTATTAGAAAAAACAGACCTTTTTGTGGGGGGGGGGGAGTATAGTTGATTTACAGTGTTGTGTTAGTTTCAGGTGTACAGCAAAGTGAATCAGTTATACATATACGTATATCCACTCTTTCTTAGATTCTTTTCCCATATAGGCCATTACAGAGTACTGAGTAGAGTTCCCTGTGCTACACAGTAGGTCCTTATTAATTATCTATTTTATATATAGTAGTGTGTATATGTCAATCCCAATCTCCCAATTTATTCCTCTGCCACCCCATTTCCCCCCTGGTAACCGTAAGTTTGTTTTCTACATCTGTGTCTCTGTTTCTGAAAAACAGACCATTTTTTGCAAGATTTTTCCCCACGGTATTTTATACACAAGATTTTATAACTATGTACAGATTTTTTTGTTGTTGTTTACTTACAATTTTAAAGGTAAGTCTGATTGCATATATTAATTTGTCTTCTGAGTCAGGGCCTTGAAATTCCTCCTCTGTATTTCTACTAATAAGCGATTTTACTAATGGAACTAGAAGCTTTAATCTTCAGTTTCTGTTGTTTTGCAGATGTTCTACTCATGGTTCCCCAGGACCAGAAAGCAACCATATTTCAGATGTACCACTTCTAGATAATCCCAAGTAAGGTTAATTGATTAGCTTTGGGACCTCACAGCTAGACTGCTTTTTAGCACTGAGAGAGAATATTAAGAAATTGGGAATAGTATGATATCGAGTAGAATGTATTATCTGAATACTTTCTGCTCCACAGTTTGAGTCACTTTTCTGTTTAGTTATATAGCTTTGCTCCATTCCACTTTTTGGTGTTTCCAAAGTTTTCTCTACAGCACCAATCCAAATAAAATATTAGTTCTCCTTGTTTCTGCTTGTCACTTTGTCATTCTGTAAGTTGAATGCAAAAGCTTCCAGGTCCCCTTATAGGTCACAAGGAAAAAATGTAACTGTTAAAGAGTTATTTCAGAGGAGATTTTGTGTGCAAAAATTTGGCAAGATGAATGAAAACTCATAATTCCTGTTCTTTCAGTCCCTGGCTATGTTCTTCGTTGCCTGCTTCTTCCGCGCTGGCCCCGGTCACTTTTGCATCTATTGTAGAAGAAGAGCTACAGCAGGAAGCAGCTCTTATCAGAAGTCGAGAAAAACCCTTGGCTTTGATTCAGGTAAATAACCTGCTTATTTGGGTAAGAACTCTGCTACATTCCATCCTTAGGTCTTAAGAAAATTCTCTTTGGTTGCAGAGGTACATGTATTTATCACATTAAAACGTGAGTGCAATGTAAAACAGAACTGAAGCATTCGGCAAGTATTAACTGAAGCCATTCAGGATAATTAATTTACAACAGATAAACTGTGCTAAAGCTAGTATTTTTAGCACTGGTGATGCTTTGGGCTGTTTTAGTATTTGAAGGTGACCAGCAGAGAACTTGGCATATTATCCAGCTCTACGGACACCTGGCTTCTGTATCGGTAAGAGCTCTTAGGTCGTAAGCCACTGACGACCTAGTCAGGCTAACTGAAGGAGAAGAGAACTTATTTGAGAGACACTGAGATTCCACAGACATAGCTGAAAACCAGAGAGCCAGCCTTAGGAAACAGATAGACTCACAGTTGTCCTAAAGAGCTTAAAGAACTAGACGTGTACAACAACAGAAAGTATCTCACAGGATGAGCAACTGGAATGAATGGATTCCAACGGCTACCTTCAGTTTCTTTTTCCTTGCTGTAGATTAAAATCAAGGGAAGCTGGGTATCTGATTATTCTTACTCAGGCCTCAACCCTTCTCCTTTCGAAGGAGACAGCAGGATACCTATTCCACTGTCTGGTATGCATAGAAAGTGGTAGTTCCACAGAAGGAGATTGGAAAGCTAGTAGAATCCCGCTCAGTGTATAACTGAGGGAGTAAAGCAACTTCTCCTTTTTCCTTCCTCCTTTCAGATTGAGGAGCGTGCGATACAAGAGTTATGGGCTTTCTATGAAGCAGTTGGCGACCCTGATGAGTTTGTCGTTGTTGAAAGGACGCCGCAGGGACCACTGGCAGTACCTATGTGGAATAAGCATGGATGCTAGTTCACCATGGAGTTGAGATACAGTTTTCATCAGTTGTGATTGTTATAAATAAATGCTATGGAAAAAGAGTTCTTACAAATTCAGTAACAGATCATTCTAGATAGAATAAGAAAGGATTTAATTTCTTTACTGAACTTTAAGCATATACTGTTTGTATGATTAAAAAGAAATCCCTCAGAATTGCGATTTTAGTAACCTTTTGTGTAAAAATGTGTGAGAGGAAAAACTTTATTAGGTTAAGTTTAAATAGAACTATTTCTTCTGAATAGTCTTGAAAGGAAAACGTGAGTGAAGTGTAAAATTTAAGAGTGATGCATTAAAAATAACTTTCTGTTTGAGAATTTGGGATAAATAATTTAGATTTTTGCCAAATATCTTTTTTTTTTTTTTTTTTTTAGTGTGACATTGATGAGCTTAATAGGAGCGCCAGCCATTACTTTTGATCCCTAATGGCCAAAATTTTGTGTTTGCTGTAGTAGTTATGCCTCCATTCTTGTGTCTTTTTCATCAGGCTTTGAACGGTCTGGCCTGATTTTTAAAGCTTGAGCTGCTTGAATGCCATTTTATTTCGGTTTCAACAGCACATTCTCCATTTTGCATTGAACTGTGGAGTATGGTGGAAAGGAAATAATACTATTCTGAGCAGCTTAGTCTGAGATAATAGTTTCTTATAATATTTGGAGTCATTGTGGGGATAGTTTTTGGATGGGGAGAGGAGACCTTATAAAAGCCTTATTGTGACAGAATCCATTTCTGAAAGTGTTAAAATTTTCTAAAATAAATGCTTAATTATACATATAAGAATTGAATAGTTTGGAAGAAGGTTGGTTTACAGTTACCTTTACAATGTTACATAATCAGAAATTCTCTGAGCCTGGGTTATATGAATAGACATAAACATTGTTTTCTTTACAGTATGCTGTTTGGGTTGATTTTGAGTAGTTAAATTTTTTAAAAAACAATGTTAAATCTGTGCTCCAGCACCTAGACAGATTGGGAAGGTTAATGTTTCTGAGAAATAATAAGCCAAGGGGAACATACAGGCAAATCACCGCTATAATTAGGTTGACGAAAATACGGCTGAAATTAACTCAACACTTGAGCTTTAGCTCCACCCAAAGCAGCAAACTTGTAAGCAAATGTGCAATAAAAAATAATCTTGATCCATTTCACTGTTACTGTGTGTTTGATATACTACACTGAACATCTATTACGGGAGAAATTACTAATGATTCCTCCTAATATCATATATTGTAGCCAGTATTTGTTGAAGTTGATGCTGTATCCATTCCTTCACTACTTACTTAAAAAAGGGCAGTTTTCCTAAAATGCACCTGTACGTTTGAGTAAATTGAGAAACAATGAATTTTATAATGTTTTATGGATGTTGCTGTAAAGAGAGTTTCTGAAGTAACTGATTTATTTCATTTGCACCTCTGATTCTTCCATGCTTCTTGGCATCTTTACAGATGCCACAAAGTGATGATTTTCATGGTGTACTCCATGCTGCCGGGGGAGCACCCTAAGGGCCTTCGGGGCCTCTGGTGAGTGGGATATGAAGGAGGAGGGACCAGGGCTGACCCAAGTCTGTGGGGTTTTAGGTCTTCACACACCTCATGCAGAGCAATTGCACTTTACGACCTGCTTTATATAGTGGGGTATTATATAAAACTTCATTTGGGAGAAAAAAGTTCTTCTGCTAGTAAAATGAAAGGTAATAAGCACTGCTATAAACTACACGAAGATAGCAACCTGATACGCTGTGACCAAAAAGCCCAGGAAAGTGATGGGTTTTTTCCTTAACGTTATTCTGCCTCCAATAGTTAACTCACCTGTAATCCCATGACTTGAAGAAAGTCTTAAGACTCTAGAAATGGGCAATTTCAGGGACCAGTGGGATGACGAGGTTTTTAAGATTTTGACCAGAGCAGCCACAGGGCTCCTTAGCCTAGAAAGGTGTCGGTTGATGGGGAATTGGGATTGGGGGTAGAGGCGTCAGAGCGGCATATGCTTAAAACTGGCAAAATCAAGACCAGTCAGGTAAAGTCCTATTTGTTGACGAAATACTAGGATTCAGGACTTCTCGTGAAGTCTAAAGAGGTGGCTTTTAAAATACATTGTAGACAATCTTTATAGAGGAACAACAACAGATAGTCAGTTGAGAAAGGTATTGCTAGTTAATATCTTGGTTGGGTCTATACTCTTTTGGAGGCTGGGTTGTAGTTTTTAGTTCATGATAAGGGGGTTGATTAGCTGATTCATAAAACTTTATTTTTTTTGGCTGCGTTGGGTCTGCGTTGCTGTGCGCCGGCTTTCTCTCGTTGCGGCGAGTGGGGGCTACTGTTCATTGTGGTGCACGGGCTTCTCTTGTTATGGAGCACAGGCTTTAGTAGTTGTGGCACGTGGGCTCAGTAGTCGTGGCTCGTGGGCTCTGGAGCGCAGGCTCAGTAGTTGTGGCGCACGGGCCTAGTTGCTCTGCCGCGTGTGGGATTTTCCCAGACCAGGGATTGAACCCATGTTCCCTGCGTTGGCAGGCGGATTCTTATGAATCAGGACTGTACCACCAGGGAAGTCCTGATTCATAAAATTTTAGATCTGAAGAAACCTTGTAGATTAACCCTGTGTATTCACTTTATTATATAAATTGAAGAGCATGAACTCCAGAGAAAGTGGGTAATGAGAATGAAATCTTGTCTTTTCCGTCTGATCCACCTACAACTACACCAAACTGCCTCTGAGAAATTACTAATTATCTGTAGCAATTTAGCCAAGACTAAGAAAATATTAAAAAGCACTTAGTAAAAATACATACAATCCAGAAGCTTCCAGAATTATCAATTTAAGAGCTATTTTCAGAAGAAACTGCAGCAACCTCCCACCAGGGAATTGGGGAGAGTCATCCAAGATATTCATGGTAATGTTGATGTATATCTTTTTTGCTTGAGGTGATGTTCAATCATGTACGATGCCAAAACAACCTGGTCTTTCCTACACACATGACCATCAAACTATATTTTAGACCCTATATATATTTCATTTTCTTGTATGTCTCTACTTGGCTGCTTGGCTGTTTGTGTCAAAACTGAATTCTTGCCTTTCCCAAACTCTCTGATCTTTTTTTATTTCCTTATCTCTTAGTCTGTGATTCTCCTAAGTCATTAAGGCTAAACTTTTGGTTTCTTTGTCTCTCTCCCCATTCTGTCCCCACATTTATTGTCCAACGCCTGTCAGTTCTGTCTCTGCAATATCTTTTTTCTAATTTTTTTCATTTCATTCACATTACTACTACTGTTTTAGGTCCTGAAGTTTTTCTGAAAGTTCTCAAACTTCTGGTGTCAGGATCCCTTTATACAGATTAAAATTATTGAGGACTCCAAAGAGCTTTTGTTTATATTCATAACATATCTATTATATATAATGTATTGCAAATTAGAACTTTAAAATTTAGTTCATTTAAAAATCATAAGCCAACACATACTAACATAAATAAAATTTTTAACGAAAATGTAACTCTTACAAAACAAAATTTGAAGAAAATATATGAAAATATGTAACTCAGTATTTCAGGTTTAGGCCTTTACTGGCTGGTTTAATAGAGGACTCCTACATTCTCATATCTGCTTCCACATTTATTCTCTTGTGAAAACAAATGTCTTAGTGTCTGGAAACTTGAAAGACTGAGATTGAAAAAGGCAGGTAACATATTATGAAAATAGTTTTGACCTCGCCAACTCCTGCAAGGTCGAAAAAGTGGTCCACTTAACTGCTTGAGTCCCTTAATTGTTGAGTCCCTTAACTGCCACCCCATTCTCTGTTTCCTGGTCGAAGGCATTAAATTATTTAACTCTCAGACTAATACCCCTAAAGCATATCTTCCTGCTCTGAAAACTTAAGTCACTCCCTCTACACTTTAAGTTCATATTTCCTCAGCTTGGGCTTCCAGTGATTTCTTTGTCTTTTTCTTTTTTTTTAATCTCTACACATAGTGGTGGAGCCAAACCTGACCTGATGTTTCTCCCAAATAGGCTTCAAGCTTTGCTCATGTAGATCTCTACCTAAAGTTTTCTTTCTCTTCACCTATTGAAATTCTACCCATCCATGATAAAGGCAACCCCAATTTTATTTTCCTTATAAACTTTTTCTTTTTTTCCTTCTCATACCTCCTCAAAAGTAAACCAAAATAAAGTGTTAGTATACATGGGTCAATTATGTTCCAATTTCCTCTTAACACTTTATATCTTTTAGGGAACTTGTCAAATTCTGCCATTATTTTTGTTTTTCTGTTTGTCTTTTACTATTAGAGTTTGAAGGCATAGGCGAGGCACTTCTTTCTTTTTTGTGTGTATTTAAATCTTCAAAATCTTGAACTGTAACACAAGACAAAAAGTTTTACTTCAGTGATTTACCAGTAAGTCAAGCATGGACCATTAACAGCCTCTTGGAAAGAGGTGCTGGATTCACTAGTATTTCATGGAGGATTTCTGTTTCTATGATTCATGATATTGGTCTGTGGTTTTTCTTTTGCTCTCTTTTTCTAGCTTTAGAATTAGTTTAATAATGGCCTCATGGAGTGATTTAAGAGGTAGTCCCTTTTCCTCTGTGTTCTGGATGTTGATAAATGATGGGTATTATTTAAATATTTGATAGAATGAACCAGTGAAGCCATCTGGTTATGGACTTTCCTTTGTGGAAAGGTTTTAAATTATTAATTCAGTTTCTTTCTCTTTACATGTTATATGTAAGTCTATTGAGATTTTCTGTCTTCTTGAGTCAGTTTCAGTAATTTGTGTGTCTAGGAATTTTTCCAGTTCATCTAAATTGTCTCATTGGTTGGCAATAAAGTTGTTCATAGCATTTACTTCTTATCCTTTTAATTTGTGTAGAGTTGGTGGTGAGGTCCCCACTTTCATTTTTGATTTTGGTAGTCCATTTCTCTTTTTTTCTTTGATCATATCAGTTTTATTGTTCTGTTCAAAGAACCAACGTTGTGGATCCTTTTGATCTTTCCCTATTTTGCCTGCGTCCCCCTTGTTTCAGCCCTGATCTTTATTATTTCCTTTTTTCCTGCTTGCTTTAGCTTTAATTTGCTGTTCTTTTTCTAGCTGTGTAAGCTTAGATTATTGATTTAAGGTCTTTCTTCTTTCCAAAACATAGGCATTTAAAGCTGTAAATTTTCTGGTAAGCACTGCTTTAGCTGCATTACATAAATTTTTTTTTTTTTTTTTTTTTTTTTTGCGGTACATGGGCTTCTCACTGTTGTGGCCTCTCCCGTTGTGGAGCACAGGCTCCGGACGCACAGGCTCAGCGCCCATGGCTCACGGGCCCAGCCGCTCCATGGCATGTGGCATCTTCCTGGACTGGGTGGGGCACGAACCCGCATCCCCTGCATCGGCAGGCGGACTCTCAACCACTGCGCCACCAGGGAAGCCCCATTACATAAATTTTTATATGTTGTGTTTTCATTTTCATTCAGTTCAAAATACTTTCTAATTTCCTCTTGATTTCTTCTTTGAACCATGGATTATTTAAAAAGTATATTGTTTAATTTCAAAATATTTATGAATTTCCCCCAATATCCTTTTGTTGATTTCTAATTTAATTTTGTTAAATTTGGAATATTTTTTTATTGTTTCAGTCCTTTAAATTTGAGACATGTCTTATCATCTAACATATGAAAGTTCCATTGTATTCATGAGAAGAGTATGACTGAATTGACATCATCCTCTTACGAAGTGGTAGCTTACAGGACTGTTTCCTATGTTGTGGACATAAATTTGTTGCCTAAATAAAGGACAGGAATAGATGCTGAAGAACAAAAGGAGTGGACTGTGCTGGATATATTCTATTTGCACCTCAGATCCATTCTCTGTTCTTCTCCCCTCTACTATGTCTTGTGGAGTTGAACTCTAGGACTTTACCAGTCAGCTTATTTACCAGCCAGGGTTAGGCAACCTCTGGCTTCTGGTTATATTAGCCAATTTGGAACACTAGCAGAATACTGGCATATTGACGGGAGGAAAGATAAAGCTGTTTTTTTTTTTTTTGCCCTTTACCTCCATGGTGTTGCTGTGGGCCACATGTCTCACAGGCTCCTATCAGGTAGCTCACTCTCCACACAGCACTTTTCTCTCCACATTGTTTCCCTTCACCCATTCAGTTCTAGGAATGGCAAAAGATGTCCCATTATTTCTAGCCCAGATTACTGAAGTATTCATTTTAGTTTCCCTATATCCTGCCCACATTATAAAGAGTCCTTCAGTAATTTACCCAAGTTGAGAGGACTGTCTGTTTCCTGCTAGGACTCTAACTGATTAGAGATGATCCGAGTAATGGAGAAAAGTAAGAGAATGTAGAGGTTTTGATTCAAGGATATTTCATTTAGAAACTTGACAGTGAACAGGTAGATGCATGAGATACAGAAATGATAGATGGTCACTTGTTTTGTGTTTTAAAAATGGAATTCTGTGCATCAAGAAAGCAGAAGGTGAGACGTCGATGCATAGAGAAAGAGATTGGAGGTGCTGGGAATAGAGTAAACAATTGCAGAACGGGGACGAAGAGGGAATCAAGAGTACAAAGTACAACTTGTGGGAAAGGAGAGAAGTACTATCTGTTTCTCCTAAACTGCAGGGAAGAAACAGGATAATCATTGATCAGTGGTTCTCAGTTTGGTCTCCACATTAGCAACGAACATCACTGGGAACTTCAGAGAAACACAAATTATCGGGCTTCACTCCAGTTGTATGGAATCCAAAATGTGTAGAGTGGATCCCCACAATCAATGTTTTAGCAAGGCCTCCAGGTGATTCTGATGCATGCCACGTTACTCTGATACTAAAACGAGGCAAAGATGCCACACCAAAAAACTACAGGCCAATATCTCTGATGAACATAAACACAAAAATCCTCAACAAAATATTATCAAACTGAATTCAACAACACATTAAAAGGATAATACACCATGATGAAGTGGAATTTACTTCAGGGATGCAAGGGTGATTCAACATCTATAAATCAAAATGAAGGATAAAAACCATATCATCTCAAGAGATGGAGAAAAAGCCTTTGACAAAATCCAACATTCATTTGTGATGATTCTTAACAAAGTCGACTTAGAGGGAATAAAGGCCACATATGACAAGCTCAGAGCCAACATCATACTCAATGGTGAAAAGCTAAAAGCTTTTCCTCCAAGATCAGGAACGAAACAAGGATGCAAACTCTCACCACTTTTATTCAGCACAGCATTGGAAGCCCTCAAATTGGAAAGGAAAAAAGTAAAACTTCACTACTTGCAGGTAACACATTATTTACAGAAAACCCTAAAGACTCCACCAAAAAATTGTTAGCATACATGAATTCAGTACAGTTGCAGTATACAAATTAACATAAAAATCTGTTGTGAATCTATACATCAATAAAGAACTATGAGAAAGAGGAATTAAGGAAATCCCTTTTATAATGGCATCAAAAGGAATAAAATACTTTGGGATAAATATAACCAAGGAGGTGAAAGAACTATTAAAACTATAAAATACTGATGAAAGAAACTGAAGAAGACACAAGTAAATTGGAAGATACTCTGCACATGGATTGGAAGAATTAATATTGTTAAAACGTTCACACTACTCAAAGCAATCCATGGATTCAATGCAATTCCTATCAAAATTCCCATGGCATTTTTCACAAAAATAGAACAAACCTAAAATTTGTATGGAACCACAAAGAACTCAAATAGCCAAAGAAATATTGAGAAAGAACAAAGTTGGAGGCATCACACTTCCTGATTTTAAACCTACAGTAATCAAACCAGAATGGTACTGGCATAAAAATAGACATATAGATCAATGGAACAGAACAGAAACCCACACACATATGGCCAATTAATTTATGACAAAGGAGCCAAGATTATACAATGGGGAAGGGACAGTGTCTTCAATAAACAGTGTTGGGAAAACTGGACAGCCACAGGGAAAAGAATGAAATGACTACTGTCTTAAATCATAAAAAATTAAAATGGATTAGATTTGAATGAAATACCTGAAACCATAAAACTAGGGAGGAAAAGGGGGGGTAAGCTCCTTGACCAGTTTTGGCGATGGTTTTTTGGATTTGTCACCAAGAGCAAAGGCAACAAAAGCAAAAACAAAGAAGTGGGACTACATCAAACTAAAAAGCTTCTGCACAGCAAAGTAAACCATCAACAAAATGGAAAGGCAACCTATTAAATTGGAGAAAGTATTTCCAACTTACATTTCTGATAAGGGGATAATCCAAAACGTAAAAAGAACTCATACAACTCAGTAGCAGAAAACAAAAAAAACAACAAAAATTGATTTAAAAATGGGCAGAGGACCTGAAGAGACATTTTTCCAAAGACTACATAGAGATGGCCATGAAAACATCACTAATCATCAGGGAAATGCAAGTCAAGACCATAATGAGATATCCCACACCTGTTAGAATGGCTATTATCAAATAAACAAGAAATAACACGTTTTGGTGAGAATGTGGAGACAGGAACCCTTGTGCACTGTTGGTATAAATGAAATTGGTGCAGCCACTATGGAAAACAGTATGGAGGTTCCTCAAAAAATTAAAAATAGAACTACCATATGATCCAGCAACTCCACTTCTGGGTATTTATCTGAAGAAAATAAAAATACTAACTCAAAAAGATATATGCAGGGCTTCCCTGGTGGCACAGTGGTTGAGAGTCCGCCTGCCGATGCAGGGGACACGGGTTCGTGCCCCGGTCCGGGAGGATGCCACATGCCGTGGAGCAGCTGGGCCCAGTGAGCCATGGCCGCTGAGCCTGCGCGTCCGGAGCCTGTGCTCCGCAACGGGAGAGGCCACAACAGTGAGAGGCCCGCGTACCGCAGAAAAAAAAAAAAAAAAAAAAGATATATGCAGCCCCATGCTAATTGCAGCATTATTTACAATAGTGAAGATATGGAAACAACCTAAGTGTCCACTGATGGATGAATGGATAAAGAAGATGTGATACACACACACACACACAGTGGAATATTATTCCATAAAAAGAAGGAAATCTTGCTATTTGCAACAACATGGATGGACCTTGAGGGCATTATACTAAGTGAAGTAAGTCAGACAGGAAAGACAAGTACTGTATGATCTTACTATGTGTAATCTAGGAAAAACAGAAAATAAGAAAAAACCAAGCTCATGGAGACAGAGAGCAGATTGGTGGTTTTGCCAGAGTTAGGAGGTGAGGGGTGAGCAAAATGGGTGAAGGGATTCAAAAGGTACTAACTTCCTGTTATAAAATAAGTAAGTCATGGGGTGTTATGTACAGCACTGTTAAACAAAATTTTTGTGATTATATATGGTGACGGATATTAACTAGGTTTATTGTGGTGATCATTTCACAGTATATATGAATACTGAATCATTCTGTGGTACACTTGAAACTAATAAAATGTTTATGTCAGTTATACCTCAATAAAAAAATTTCTAGCACCAGTCTTTGTTTGAAAATAAAAATTAAATGGCCCAAGTTAAGACTGTGTGGGAAAAATTATAGGGCCAAACTCAATTTCAAATATTCAAGACAGACCGTGACTTCTCAAGTAATCAGGTCTTCTGTTTTATAGTCTCCCTTCACCTATCTTTTATATATTTAATTATGTGCATATAGTCTTTTTGATTCCATACGTGGTATAATTAAGTTTGGAATTAATTTGCATAGAAAATGAAGAACTGGATACATTGTTAAGTGGTTGTGAATATGAATTTATAATGTACATAATTTTCCAAATGCTTAAAATGTGTATTTAGCTATGGAGCTTAATTTAGTTTATATTTGGAGCTCCTAAAAAATAAAATCCTATAAATATGCTCCTTTTAAAACAGATGGCATTTGAAATAGATGGCAAATATTTTGTACCTTTTAAGATTCGGCTAAAAATATTAAGGGAATCTCCAATCCCTTCATCTGCACATGAGATGATGAAAAAAAAGTGATTTAAGATTTAACTTTTTTTTTTTTTTTTTTACTTACAGAGACTTTGGAAGCACAATTTAGCGTGCACTAGGATTTCTACTTTTAGGATAGAGAAAAGACATCTTCAGCTTTCTCTTGAAAAATCACCTCTAAATAACAAGAAAAGCAAGAAGCAAACACAAAGTTCACTTTTGATCAAATCAGGAGATATCTCTAAGACTGCGCCACACTGTAGGAAGACAGAATGAGTGTGGGTCCCATGAAACTTCTAGTAGAATGGCCTCCACTTTTATTAGTTTATTATAACTACATAAAACCCTTGTTCTTTAACTATTTTCCTTTTTCAGCTGGTTCTGATTTGAGCTCTTCTGGGTCCAAAACATCTATCCTGAGCTTCTCAAAATTTCCCCAGAACTCAGAGTAGATTTGGTTATCCACTTTGGTGCGTTTCAGGTATTGTAGGTCAACTGGCTTGTAATAAACTTCAGCATGCTGCTTGCTCATGGCCCAAGCCATCTCAATGTCAGGCTGACCCCAGGCCAGCATCTCACTGGCTCATCACCGGTTCTACTGATCACTGCCATGTTGCAGCCCACAAAGCGCGGCCTCACTTTTGTGTCTGTGTGTGTGCTCCTTCCCCAGTTGACTGGAAGGGGCCAGAACTAACTGACCTTGCAAAAATAAGTACCGGAAAAAAAAATGTACTGGAGATATCTCCAGCGCAGTGCCTGTAGCTGACAGTATGACTGTATACTTGCAGACCATGTGTTGTTACCACACGCATGCAAAAGTCTACTGTTAAAGGGGGTGGGAGGAAACTGGGAGGGGATGGATTTGTCAACAGCCTTGACGGTGGTGATGCTTTCATGGTGTGTTCTTATTCCCAAACTCATCAAGTTGTATACATTAAAAACGTGCAGCTTTTTACATAGTAAGTGGTTTTAAAAGTAAATTGAATTAAAAAAAGAACAGAAGAGCCGAAAATGATGCCTCTGAGCTGGGGTCAGGGCCCACTTTTGGCACAAGTCTCTTTAGCCAGGTTTGACTTCTAAGCTCTGCAAGTGTATGTTACTTATATAATTATTTAAAGATTGTAAAGTTAACTATAAGCTCAGAAATGTAGTAAGTAGATTGATGGCTTTATAGAAAAGAGCACCAGACATAATTTTTGCTCAGTATAAATACTGATTGAAATTGTGTTTAATCTTAAAATTTGAGACTGTATAATATAAGTGCCCCAAACTTGGTTAACATGAAAGTTCTAATTATTAAGCCAAGTTTCCTTCATAAAATCAGCCCCAGTTTCAGAAAATGTACAAGTATAAATATAAAGTATCTGTCTTCACTGTGATGTACTGTAACTGCATTAGGTATTTTAAGGTAAAATCTATGGTGGAATGTAACGAACATGTAGATTATCTACACAGATAAAATCTTGTTCCCATTCCTGAGTACACTTCAGATTTGTTAAAGTAATACTAAACTTCTGAATCCGATTATGATGTATGAAAAGAGGTAAATTGTGGATTCTGATAAGTTACCAATATATGCCATATAGTTACAGCAGCAGACAGCAGATTTGAATAAACCCTCTTCTAATAATCATATCAATTGCTGGGTCTTCCTATATGGACTATCAGTAAAGAAAAATACAAAGCAGGAAGTTAAAGTCAGTTAAAATTTATGAAGGCTTCACATTGATTTCTATTAAAATTAAGCATGTTTAAACCTGGTTTTAATTTTGTATTTGACTTGAGCCTCAGAGTCTTCTTTGGAGTTGCTCTTTTAAGAGAGCATGTGGGGAGGAGTCAAGATGGCGGTGTGGGAAGACGCAGAGGTAGCGTCTCCCCACAACTAGGGCGCCTGCCTGGCCACTGGTGGGGGACTCTGACCCCCAAGGAGATGGGAGGAACCCCAAAGTGAACTGGTAGGATATAGGGGGACTGAGGGGAGAGGAAAAGTGGAGGCCAGACAAGATCAGTGCCCCTGAGGCCGGGGAGATCAGGAGTAGCAGGCGGGAGGGGCTATCCAGGAGGAACAGGAGAGGAGCGGAGGGCAACTGCCCCGCCCACGTGGGCCCGGGGAGCCTGCTGAGCTCCCAGGCTGATCCCCTGCCCTCCAAAGCCCCCTCCAGGCCAAGTGGGTTCTTGGGGGCATAGAAGGGGGGCTGGGGAGATCAGGAGAGGCAGGTGAGAGGGGCCGTCCCAGACCCCAGACCAGGGGAGCAGGAGAGGAGAGGAGGGCGACTGCCCCATCCACTCAAGCCCAGGAAGCCTGCGGGGCTCCCAGGTGAGGTCCCCTTGCCCTCTGAGACCGGGGTTGGGGGCATGCCTGGGCTCCTTCTGTTCCTTGAGCCTAAGCCCCACTCCCCCACAGCCTCCAGGGCCTCTTCCAGCCCTGTGGGTCCTGAGCATTGGCCCTGCCCACTGCCCAGACCTCGCCCTTGCTTAGGCCCCGCCCCCCATAGCCAAGGCCTTCCCTCCCTTTTTTCCTTTCCCTCCTCTTTTTTAATATTGTGGTACTGATGTACCTTCCAGTTGTTGATTCATCTATATTTTTATTTTTACATTCTTTCTAACATGTCTGTTAGGTTCCTAGTCTAATTTTATTTTTTACTTTGTTTTCTGTTGTTGTTTGTTTTTTGCCCCATTTGCAAGCCTGGGGTTGGGGGGAAGCTCCTGCAGTGGGAGCTCCAAGTCTGAACCACTGAACTAACAGAGAACCTCAGACCCCAAGGAATATTCATTGGAGAGAGGTCTCACGGAGGTCCCCATATCAGCACCAA
Source organism: Kogia breviceps (assembly GCF_026419965.1). NCBI lineage: Eukaryota > Metazoa > Chordata > Mammalia > Artiodactyla > Physeteridae > Kogia > Kogia breviceps. The sequence continues at coordinate 1,861,404 of NC_081322.1, forward strand.
CACCCAGCTCTACCCAAAAGCCTAGGAACTCCAGGGTTGGAAGCTTCAGGCCAAACAACCAGTAAAATAGGAACACAATCCCACTCATAAAAAAAAAAATGAGACAGCAAAAAAATATATCACAGTGAGGTTAAAACCTACAAGACCAAATAAATGAAGAGAAAATAAGCAATCTACCTGAAAAAAAAATTCAGAGTCATGATAGTAAAGATGATCCAGAATCATGGAAATAGAACGGAAGCATGGATTGAGAAAACACAAGAAATGTTTAACAAAGATCTAGAAGAACTAAAGAACAAACAAACAGAGATGAACAACACAATAACTGAAATGAAAAATGTGCTAGAAGGAATCAATAACAGAATAACAGACGCAGAAGAATGAATAATTGAGCTGGAAAACAAGATGGCAGAAATAACTGCCAAGGAGAAGAATAAAGAAAATGGAATGAAAAGAACTGAAGACAATCTCAGAGACCTCTCTAACAACACTAAACACACCAACATTCAAATTATAGGAGTCCCAGAACAAGAAGAGAAAAAGGGTCTGAGAAAATACTTGAAGAGATTATAGTAGAAAACTTCCCTAATATAGGAAAGGAAATTGTCACCCAAGTCCAGGAAGCACAGAGAGTCCCATACAGGATAAACCCTAGGAAAAACACACCAAGACACAAGTTAATCAAACTAATAAAACTTAAATTCAAAGAAAAAATATTAAAAACAGCAAGGAAAAAACAAAAAATAACATACAAAGGAATCCCCATAATGTTATCAGCTGATTTTTCAGTGGAAACTCTGCAGGCCAGAAGGGAGTGGCAGGATATACTTAAAGTGATGAAAGAGAAAAACCTACAACCAAGATTACTCTACCCAGCAAGGATCTCATTCAGATTCAATGGAGAAGTCAAAAGCTTTTCAGACAAACAAAGCTAAGAGAATTCAGCACCACCAAACCAGCAGTTACAACAAATGCTAAAGAAACTTCTCTAAGTGGGAAACACAAGAGAAGAAAAAGACCCACAAAAGCAAACCCAAAACAATTAAGAAAATGGTAATAGGAACATACATATCAATAATAACCTTGAATGTAAATGGATTAAATGCCCCAACAAAAAGACACAGACTGGCTGAATGGATACAAAAACAAGACCCATATATATGCTGTCTACAAGAGACCCACTTCAGACCTAGGGACACATACATACTGAAAGGGAAGGGATGGAAAAAGATATTCCATGCAAAAGGAAACTGAAAGAAAGCTGGAGTAGCAATACTAGTATCAGATAAAATAGACTTTAAAGACTGTTACAAGAGATAAGGAGGGACACTACATAATGATCAAAGGATCAATCGAAGAAGAAGCTGTAACAATTACAAATGTTTATGCACCCAACATAGGAGCACCCCAATACATAAGGCAAATGCTAACAACCATGAAAGGAGAAATCGACAGCAACACAATAATAGTAGGGGACTTTAACACCCCACTTACACGAATGAACAGATCAAACAGAAAATAAATAAGGAAACACAAGCTTTAAATGACACAATAGACCAGATAGATCTAATTGATTTTTACAGAACATTCCACCCAAAAGTGGCAGAATACACTTTCTTCTCAAGTGCACATGAAACGTTCTCCAGGATAGATCACATCTTGGGTCACAAATCAAGCCTCAGAAAATTTAAGAAAATTGAAGTCATATCAAGCATCTTTTCTGACCACAATGCTATGAGATTGGAAATCAGTTACAGGAAAAAAACTGTAAAAATCACAAACACATGGAGGCTAAACAGTGCCCTACTAAATAACCAAGAGATCACTGAAGAAATCAAAGAAGAAATTAAAAAATACACAGAAACAAATGACAATGAAAAACAATGACCCAAAATCTAGGGGACACAGCAAAAGCAGTTCTAAGAGTGAAGTTTACAGCAATTCAATCTCATCTCAAGAAACAAGAAAAATCTCAAATAAACAATCTAACCCTACACTTAAAGCAACTAGAGAAAGAAGAACAAAGAAAACCCAAAGTCAGTAGAAGGAAAGAAATAATAAAGATCATAGCAGAAATAAATGAAACAGAAATGAATAAAACAATAGCAAAGATCCATAAAACTAAAAGCTGGTTCTTTGAGAAGATAAAATTGATAAACCCTTAACCAGACTCATTAGAAAAAAAAGGGAGAATGCAAATCAATAAAATTAGAAATGAAAAAGGAGAAATCACAACTGACACTGCAGAAATACAAGGGATTATAAGAGACTACTACAAACAACTATATGCCAATAAAATGGACAACCACGAAGAAATGGACAAACTCTTGGAAAGGTACAATTTTCCAAGACTGAACCGGGAAGAATTAGAAAATAACAGACCTATCACAAGTAATTAAATTGAAATTGTAATTAAAAATCTTCCAACACAAGTCCAGGACCAGATGGCTTCACAGGCAAATTCTATCAAATATTTAGAGAAGAGCTAACACTGATCCTTCTCAAACTCTTCCAAAAAATTGCAGAGGGAGAAACACTCCCAAATTCATTCTACAAAGGCACCATCACCCTGATACCAAAACCAGAAAAAGATATCACAAAAAAGGAAAATTATAGACCAATATCACTGATGAACATAGATGCAAAAATCCTGAACAAAATACTAGCAAACAGAATCCAACAGCACATTAAAAGGAACATACACCAGGATCAAGTGGGATTTATCCCAGGGATGCAAGGATTCTTCAATATATGCAAATCAATCAACGTAATACACCACATTAACAAATTAAGGAATAAAAACCATATGATCATCTCAATAGATGCAGAAAAAGCTTCTGACAAAATTCAACACCCATTTATGATTAAAAAAAACTCTCCAGAAATGGGCATAGAGGGAACCTACCTCAACATAATAAAGGCCATATATGACAAACCCACAGCAAGCATAATCAATGGTGAAAAACTGAAAGAGTTTCCACTAGGATCAGGAACAAGACAAGATGTCTACTCTTGCCACTCTTATTCAACGTAGTTGTGGAAGTCCCAGCTACAGCAATCAGAGAAGAAAAAGAAATAAACGGAATACAAATTGGAAAAGAAGATGTAAAACTGTCACTATTTGCCGATGACATGATACTATACATAGAAAATTCTAAAGATACCACCAGAAAACTACTAGAACTAATCAATGAAGTTGGTAAGGCTGCAGGATACAAAATTAATGCACAGAAATTTCTGGCATTCCTATACACCAACAATGAAAAATCAAACACTCCCATTTACCACTGCAACAAAAAGAATAAAATACCTAGGAATAAACCTGCCTACGGAGGCGAAAGACTTGTACTCAGAAAACTACAAAACACTGATGAAAGAAATCAAAGATGACATAAACAGATGGAGAAATGTACCATGTACTTGGATTAGAAGAAATATTTTGAACATAACTATACTACCCAAAGCAATCTACAGATTCAGTGCAATCCCTATCAAACTACCAATGGCATTCTTCACAGAATTAGAATTAAAAAATCTTACAATTTGTATGGAAACACAAAATACCCCGAATAGCCAAAGCAATCTTGAGAAAGGAAAACGGAGTTGGAGGAATCAGGCTCCCTGACTTCAATCTATACCACAAAGCTACAGTAATCAAGACAGTATGGTACTGGCACAAAAACAGAAATGCAGATCAATGGTACAGGACAGAATGCCCAGAGATAAACCCACGCACATATGGGCACCTAATTTACGACAAAGGAGGCAAGAACATACAATGGAGAAAAAGCCTCTTCAATAAGTGGTGCTGGGAAAACTGGACAGCTACATGTAAAAGAATGAAATTAGAACACTCCTTAACACCATACACAAAAATAAACTCAAAAATGGATTAAAGATCTAAATGTAAGACCAGACACTATAAAACTTTTAGAGGAAAACAGGAAAACTGCTCTTTGAAATAAACCACAGGATGATCTTTTTTGACCCACCTCCTAGAGAAATAAAAACAAAAGTAAACAAATGGTATTTAATTAAACTTAAAAGCTTCTGCGCAGCAAAGAAAACCAAAAATGAGACAAAAAGACAACCCTCAGAATGGGAGAAATATTTACAAATGAAACAACAAAGGATTAATCTCCAAAATATACAAACAGCTCATGGAGCTCAGTATCAAAACAACAAACAATCCATTTAAAAAATGGGCAGAAGACCTACATAGACATTTCATCAAGGAAGACATATAGGTGGCCAAGAGGCACATGAAAAGATGCTCAACGTCACTAATTATTAGAGAAATGCAAATCAAAGCTACAATTAGGTATCATCTCACACCAGTCAGAATCGCCATCATCAAAAAAGCTAGAAACAGTAAATGCTGGAAAGGGTGTGGTGAAAAGGAACCCTCCTACACTGTTGGTGGGAATGTAAATTGATACAGCCACTAAGGAAAACAGTATGGAGGTTCCTTAAAAAGCTAAAAATAGAACTACCATATGACCCAGCAATCCCACTACTGGGCATATACCCTGAGAAAACCATAATTCAAAAAGAGTCATGTACCACAATGTTCACTGCAGCACCATTTACAATAGACAGGACATGGAACCAATGTAGATGTCTACTGAAAGATGAATGGATAAAGAAGATGTAGCACATATATACAGTGGAATATTACTCAGCCATAAAAACAAACGAAATTGAGTTATCTGTGTGAGGTAGATGGACCTAGAGTCTGTCACACAGAGTGAAGTAAGTCAGAAAGAGGAAAACAAATACCGTATGCTAACGCATATATATGGAATCTAAAAATAAAAAATGGTACTGATGAACCTAGTTGCAGGGCAGGAATAAAGACTCAGACATAAAGAATGGACTTGAGGACACAGGGTGGGAGGGGGAAGCTGGGACGAAGTGAGAGAGTGGCATGGGCATAGATACACTACCCAGTGTAAAATAGTTGGCTGGTGGGGAGCAGCCACATAGCACAGGGAGATCAGCTCGGTGCTTTGTGACCACCTAGAGGGGTGGGATAGGGAGGGTGGGAGGGAGGGAGGGAGACGCAAGAGGGAGGGGACCTGGGGACGTGTATGCATATGGCTGATTTGCTTTGTTGCGCAACAGACACTAACATGGTATCGTGAAGCAATTATACTCCAACAATAAAGATTTTTAAAAAAAAAAAAGAGGGAGCACGTGAATCCTAAAGGTGTTCCAAAATTAGAAATTAGAGATTTTTACAGGTTAATGGGAGTTCACGACTCGGATATTCTCCTTTACCAACGGGGCCGGGAACGGAAGTCTGTAGGCGGATCTGGTCAAGCAAGCGAGCGCATAATGCACCTCCTCGGGGACAGAGTGAAGCTGGGGTGTCCGGTCACCTACGTGGACCAGTCGGGTGACAAGATCCTGCTGGAGATGCTGGATCATCAACTTGACGAGTGCCGATACGTAACCAGCGCCATCCCTCCAACTCGGACTGCCAGGACACACTTCCGACCGGAGCTTCCTTCGGAGAGAAACCAGTGACTCCAGCGTCTTCCAGTGGGGGGCGCTCATTACGTGCGTGACGTATTACAAGGAGGCCTTTGGGAAGGAAAAGGATCACTGCGGCTGTATGACCCTCGAAGATGAGGAAGCTCCGATTTCGGTAACCCCGGACGACACCAAGCCAGATGGATCGCCGCCCGTCCTCACGGGCTTCATTCATCCTCGCTCCAAAAGCTGACCGCCTTGCTGAGGTCCATAAACAGCTAAGGAAGCGGAAACTCTGGGAGCTGGATGCCAAAGGGCTAGGATCCCAAGGAGCTTTACAGCGGTGCGCTATGAGGAGAAGAAGCGTGCGAGGAGAGGCACTCCGGGGGCTGCTACACTGCCTACTTCCGCCCGGGGTCACGACTCAGTACGGAGGGGGTGACTCGCGCGCCCGCAGGCAGGGTTCACTTGGCTGGCACGGAGCCCGCCACGTAGTGGAGCGCTCACCTGCACCGAGCAGCAGAGGCTGCAGAACGGGCAGCTAGAGAGGTCTTGAGCGCTTTGGGCAAGGTGGCAAAGAAAGACATGTGGGTCCAAGAACCTGAATCAGAGGGCGTTCCAGCTGTTGAAGTCCCCCACTGCTGTTGGTGGGAATGTACATTGCTACAGCCACCGGGAGAGGAACCTGCCTTCCGTGACAGGCCTGCTGAAGATCATCGGACTTTCCACATCGATAACTGCCCTGTGGTTTGTGGTGTACAAATTCAGGCTGCCGACCCGATCCTGAAGTTTCGGCTTCATGCTTTCAGCTTACTCTTTCCCAGCATCGTCGAAGGCAAGATGTTGACAAATTGAAAGGCTGTGTCATCGGATCATCTTTAAGCGCACTGATTTAACCCCTCAGTTTAATCTCTGTGTATCATCTCCTTAACTTCCGTTAAGATCAAGCTCCATCTTGGGACTTGTCTGTAGGCCAGCTCGTGTTGATTGCTAGAAAATTACCTTGTGATCAATTTCTTAATTTCAAGAAGTTAAAGCTGACGTGCTCATAAGAAAAAAAAAAATAGAAAAACACTCAAGTTTTGTAATTCTAGTATTCCTTTTATTTTCAATCCCAGTGAAATGGAAATAACATTAAACGGGAGTGAAAAGATGAATTTTCCTTTACCTTCTAAGAATAACACAGCAGTGACCAGCCAGGGTTTGCTCATTACTCTGATTCTGTTACCATAAAATAGAATGGTGTATTTGACTCATTTTGCGTCATTAGAAATGGAAAACTTTTAGAGGCAAAGAGGCGTTTAGTATGGTTTCATATTAGATGTAAGTCCATCACTATGTATCTAACACCATCAACATCACACTCATTACCAAGCATTTGTTTGAATAGAGAGTAGAATTAAAGGACAGGGAATAGCACGTACCCCTCCCTGCCTAGGGACTGATGTTTGAGTGACAAGTGGCAGGAAGTAATATAATGTAGTAGGTTCTAAGAACCTATAAGAAGAGATATTGGAAATAAGTACTATAATTGAAGGTAGTGGCTGAGATTTAAAGAAAATAAATTTGGGACTTCCCTGGTGGTCCGGTCCAGTGGTTAAGAATCTGCCTTCCAATGCAGGGGACGGGGACGCGGGTTTGATCCCCGGTCAGGGAACTAAGATCCCACATGCCGCGGGGCAACTAGGCCTGCATGCTCTAGAACCCAAGCGCCACTAGAGAGCCCGTGTGCCGCAACTACTGAGCCCGCACGCTCTGGAGTCTGAGCGCCACAACTAGAGAGCCTGTGCACTGCAGTTACTGAGCCTGTGTGCTCTAGAGCCCATGGGCCACAACGAAGATCCTGCGTGCCACAACTAAGACCCAACGCAGCCAAATAAATAAATAAATAAATTTGCTCTTCGGTTGTATATTATGCAACGTTTACTTTGCATTAGTTAAATAGAGCCCTCCAGATGACCTTATCTTGAACTTTTTGGAACTGTACACCATTCAAGGTGAAAAGCAGGCTTCTTAGAAAGGAGGTTTATTTTCTCTTTAACATCATTTGCCCTCAGAGTTGTTGGTGTAAACTTGCTATTCTTCTAGGGTAGAAAGCAAAGACATATATGTAATTTCACTAAGTTTGCCATAGGATTATTACTTTCATCAGTAAGATGCTATAACGCTATATAAATGAGCCGTTTGTAGAGTTCTTGTGAGGCTGAGGCAGTTTGGTATCACAACAGGATCAGGCAGTTTACAGAAATATCAAACATTTAAAAATAGGGCAGAAACGTATGCTCAGTGCAGTGTTCCCTAAAATGTTTTCTATGGAATGCTAATTCTGAGGGCTCTTGACAGTTCTATATATTTCTAAAAGCCCAGTGGCTAATTTGGGAAATGCTGGGTGAAAGACCACAGGACTTCTCGGAACCTTTAATTTGCTAATATGCATTGAAAACTCTCAAGAAGGAACTTTTATAACATGCTTTATTTTTAAATGTATAATAAGTTCATTTAACCAATGAACTCTTTTTCTTTTCTTTTAGCAATATCCCTAGGGACTGGAGTTCTATGGAGAATATGTGAATCACACTGGCATCAAAGTTAGATACAGAAGCTCTGGAATTAGAAAAACTAGCAAGTCATTTTACCTCTCTGAGCCCTGGGTTCTCACCTATACATTAAGAAGAATAATTCCTACCTAATGGGAATATTAGAGATTGCTAGTTCATGTAAAGAACATAGCTTATGATAAGCAGTAAAAATGCTGACTTATCAAAACAGCATTGACTGGAGAAGCAGAGATCACAAATGCAGCCACTGTAATTCTCTGGCAGAATGTGTACAATAACAAGCCCAGAAAACTGGGCAGTGTGTCACCAAAGACAACTGTGAAGCAACAGGAAAAATCTGAATTGTTTTATATTAAAATGTAAATTTTGCATTGGTTTATGATTCATAATTCGATCCCATAAACTGAGCCACTACTTATTAAACTGAGTATTTTCACATACGTTATCTCATTTCATCTTCATAAAAAACTAAGACCCAAATGCAGCCAAAAATAAACAAATAAATATTTTTTAAAATTCTCAAAGTGCTAAAAGTATAGAGATGGAGAACAGATTCGTGGTTGGCACAGGACAGAGGGACAGAGACGTGGGGTGGGAAGCGGGTAGTTAGGAGAGAGCAGGGGCACAGACACAAAGAGGCGGCGCAAAGGAGTTCTTTTCCGGTGATGGAATGGTTCTGTGTCTTGATTGTGATCATTATATGCAACCATAAATGGTATGAAATGGTATAGAACTATATATACCCCCCCACACACACATCAATACAGGTTAAAAAATGATGGAAACTGAGTAAGGTCTATAGTCCAATTAACGGTAATATACCAATGTCGATTTCCTGGTTTTGATATTGCACGACATCACTATAGACTGTCCTATAATTGTGATGTCATACTACAGCTATACTTCTGATATCATAATTTGGGGAAGTTGACTGAAGGCTACATGGGACTCTATCATTTTTGCAACTTCTTGTGAATCTATATTTCAGAATACAAAAGTTTAAACAAAAAAAAGTGCATGTGGGACGAGAGGGACTATTGCCACCATCTTGGAGACAAGTTACGTAGTCCTACATACAGCTAAGCGAGTAAATCGTAGCACAGAGACTGAGAACCAACAGACAAGAGCTGTGACCCTGGATGATCTGCCCGTGTCTGGCTGAGAGGACGGGGCAGGCCCCAGACACGGTTTGGCGAGACCGTCATGGCGCCCACTCCATCAACTCAGGCTCGGGATGCAGCGTCTGTCTTTGAGGGCGAAGAGTCTACTAGAATGGGTAACTAACCGACCCAAATGAAAGGAAAATGGCGACAGAGACCCCATCCTGAAGATGAGGCCAAACTGGAGCAGGGAAGGGGTAGACCCCAGGAGCTTTGGTGGACGAGGCAGTCTGCGCCAGTGGGTCCCGTGCTGCCTGTGCGACTCCTCAGCAAGCCCTGCAGCGCGGGGCCCGGAGGCAGCCAAAGCGCACAGGCTGTCCAAAGAGCCCTGGATCGCGGACAGACCCCTCGCGGGGAGGCGCCAGAGGTCGCAGACAGAAATCACGCGAGAGTCAAAGCACCAAGAGAATTAGCGCACTTTCTCTTCCAAGGAATCCTAGGTTTCACCTCCTTTCCTTTACCACTGCATTTGTTAAACATGTTTCCAATTTGGAAATGACTGCAAAGAAAGCACTGTACCTCTTTTTATAGAATTGAGATACTGCTTTACCAAGATCAAGGTTACACTTAGGCAGAATCAAACCACGTATGGTGACCTGAAGTCATTCTGTTTCTTTGGACACAGGGAGGGTTTTGAGAGTCGGTGTGCTTCATGGACACTGTCAATGCTTCTTTGAACAAGAAAGAGCTTTTAAAATAATCGCCACGCAATCCCCCCAGGAAGCTACGTCAATACATTTAAGTATCGGGACTTAAAAATTTCCCTGACCAAGTAGGTCTCTTGTTCACTTTCCAAGATAGTAAATCGTAGTGTTACCTGCTCTTTCCTTCCAACCCTGCCCCCCAGGAGATGGGGTTAGGCCAACAGGTTGAGCCTGTGTTCTCATTAATTGTAAAAGGTCATGTGGGGCTTCCCTGGTGGCACAGTGGTTGAGAATCCGCCTGCCGATGCAGGGGACACGGGTTCGTGCCCCGGTCCGGGAAGATCCCACATGCCGCGGAGCAACTAAGCCCGTGCACCACAACTACTGGGCCCGTGCTCTAGAGCCCGCGCTCCAGAGCCCGTGCTCCGTGATGAGAAGCCACCGCAATGAGAAGCCCGCGCACCGCAACGAAGAGCAGCCCCCGCTCGCCGCAAATAGAGAAAAACCCGTGCGCAGCAATGAGGACCCAACACAGCCAAAAGTAAATAAATAAATAAAATTTATTTTTTTAAAAATTGTAAACGGTCACGAGAATGAATGCTGGTGGTCTTACTCAGCGTCCCTGCCTTTCCACCACATTCCCGGGAAGAAGGTCTTGTACAGGCCACCTCCATGGCCCTGCAGTTGCCCCAACTCCACACTCCTGCCCACACACAGCTGTGACTCAGTCCCCTACTTGAATGTTAGAAATGCCAGCTACTGGGTACACAGTCCAAATCCTTTCTTAGGACCTAATGTGATCTCCAGTGATAGTCTGGCTTTTACATAGAGGACATTAAAAAAAAATCAATTTGATAGTCAGTGTTTCCACACAGATGAGAGGCCTGTTTTCACTGGCTGCTGAATAAGCAGTGCTTCCAAATCTTGGGTTTAGTGCAGGACGCTATTTAAACACACGCTCTTAGTTAAACAGTACATTTGTGAATAATCATTTTAGTGATAAATGCACTTGTTCAGCTGCCCTTATGACTTTTAAATTTGGCATATATTTCATATAGATTTTTCCATTAGAACAAAACTCCAAGTGGTACCAAGCGTCACCCTGGCTGTATTTTAACAATGACAGTAGTGGCTCTGAAGGCCAGGATTTCAATTAGCAGAAGTTTCTTACACTCACAGGAAGATGATTCTGAATTTAGTTTTTTACACACTGGATAAGTGTGTTGCATGAAAGCATGAAGTGACGCTGCAGCAGGAAGCCAGGCTGGTGGCACACAGACCAGAAATTAGTGAAAAGAGGTTTAAGCCCATGTGTTTGATTGTGCTGCAATCTGTTGGCTGGCCTACTGTACCCTCCCCTGCCTTGAACTGCAATATTCCAACGAGAATCTGGCTAACACTTGTCCCCTCTCTCAGTGAGTTGCCAGCAAAGTTAAGTTTTTTAACATCACAAAGCTCTTTGAGCTCTCAAAGTGGGAATTCGCGTTTATTTTCTATTCTAAAATAGGCTATTCCTGGCCCAGGCCCTAGGGCAGAGCTCATCTGGCACACGGCATGGCATGTGGGATCTTCGTTCCCCGACTAGGGACCGAACCCCTGCCCCCTGCATTGGAAGCTCAGAGTCTTAACCACTGGACCCCCAGGGACGTCCCAGGGCATAGCTCAGGGTCCCACATCTGTTAGGTTACCCTGATTCCTCTGTAGAAAGCAGAGCCTTGACCAGGGGTACTGGAAACCCTCGGGAGACAGCCAGTATTGTAAACTAGCTTTCTGAAGAACCAAAACTATTTCTTATGGCAAAAGGAGAGCTCAGCAGATATTTTTTATTAGGAAAAATATATGCCGAAGAATTGTGCCTCATTTTATATCTGACTCTGAGTCTTGGTTTCATGACTCTTGCCTACGAATCATCTTGTGATACTTTAAAAAAACATTTCCGTGACTACGTATTGCCAGGCTCTGCTAATCAATGCATGTTTTAATCGAAGAGAAAATACAGATTTTGTGTATGTTTTGAACATCAGCAGGGAATCAAACTTTGTTCTGAGCATTGAGTAAAGATTTTAGTGACCAAGCAGGGATTGGAGTGCCTTCATTCGTACAACCTTCGGCACAGTAACTTTTACTTTGGCCTAACTCCACCCAGAAGATATTTATAATTGGCAGTACAATTTGTAGGCTAGAGCCAACGTTGAACATTTTGGCTGGATAATATAGCAATGTCATCTTTGTCGCTCTCGAGGTGGTGACATTCCACAGGTGACTTTGCAGTTGATCTGGTGGTGGATGTGCAGGCCAGTCAGCACAAAGTGCTGATGATATGGTAAGGGATACAAAACAGACATTTGCACTCACCAGTGTATGCTAATACACACTAGATTGTCAATGATGGCTTGACTTTTCAGAAAACATCCTCTTGACGGCAAGTCCCTCACTAAGACACATGTGAGGGGACCAGGTGTTTCCGCAACACTTAATGTGGGTGAAAAATATGGCAGAACCCCGGGAAGGCTAAAGCTGTTAGCTGCAGCGTGAGGACTGCAGGTGGTTTCCTTGCCTTAATTAAGGCTGGAAGCATTGATGATGTGGCTTAAGAAGAAGACGGACACCTGAAGGGATGTATGATGTAGGGACCTAGAACTTGCTACAAAGAACCACTTGCTTCCCTAGTGGCTTTATGTCACATCCCTTGAAATGTCAAGTGGAAGCTTCCAGCCACATCTGCTGAACGCTGAGATCTCAATGCACAGCGGTAACAGCAGTTTTGGCAAAAGGCTTTGATAGAAAACCCTGGAAGCTCAGGAGACCCAGCAGCCTGCAGCGTTTGGACTCTCTAAGGAGTATTCAGACAGGCTGTTGCCTTGAGCAGAGAACAGCCCAAGACTGCCCAGTTCTCAAGGGCCAGTGTGATCTGCCGGGCTGCTCCCCTTAGGAGAGGGGAGTAGAGGCCTGCACTTAAGTCACAAGCTCTTTCAGAGCCACGTGGAGCTGGGGGTGCGGTAGGGGGAGGAGGAACTCAGACAAGATAAAGCTTGCCAAGCCCGTCCCGCGCTTACGGACATCCACGAGCACTGCTACAGACCGCAGAACCGCAGGCGTCTTTCCCGGCCCCCTTGCGACAGCATCCCGTCCCTCAGCGAGCGGACCCCAGGCGCAGGGAAGGGTTGGGGTGAGCCGTGGCCTCATCACCGTGAGAAAGCTGGCCGTGCGGGCAAAAGCGAACGATGCGGCGTTCTCGTGACCGGGGGCTACCGTTGTCAGGGGTGCGAGCAAGGCCCCTATTCACCAACAGCAAGGAGACCTCAAACCGGAACTCCTCCCGAGTTCTGCTTCAACTTGGTTTTTAAGTTCTTGAAACAGTCATGGGAGCTACAGCTGAGATGAGGCTATGAATAGTCACGTCTTGACTCGGCTTTTAAATGGCATCAGAACATACTGGGAGCTTTCCAAACTCACTGTCATATTCGCGCACAGGACACTCTATCAGACTGTAAACGTTCCCACTGGACCCTGCATCGTGTGTGCGTGCGTGCGCATGCGCGTGCGTGCCGGTTTCCGTGAGGTCTGGAGCTATGCAGGGCTCGCCAGCTGATGTACGCTCTAGCGTGCTGAACAGCAGGGTGAGCCTGTGGTTCCCTTGGACCCAGTAAGGCTGTGATTCTGTGGGAACGTTGATAACATCACGTTTGCTGTCTCTCTTCTCCTAAAGGGTGACTGAGGAAACCGGTGATGTCCCCGGGGCTTTTGCATGAGTCAGGCAGCGTGCTTGCCTGTGAGCTGTTGGCAGGCTCCAGCCACCGGCCCCTCCCCGTCCTGGGAAGCACATCCCTCTTGCTGACATGCATTCCTTACTCTGTCCTGAAATGTTTTTTTTTTTTTTTCCTTAAAAGAGAGAGGGCTCTGTGTGTGTGTGTGTGTGTGTGTGTGTGTGTACAGAGAGAGACGGGGAGACAGAAGAACGGGTGACTTATATGCTTCAAATTCCCTTCCATTTTATAGGGGGGGGGGGGGTCGCATGCTATTTCCAAGACAGAGACATTCTATGAGAAACAGGTTTCAATAGAGAGTCCGAAATGACAGGAATGGTTTAAACCCAGCACTGGGGAGAGAACGCTGCCTCTAGGTAACACACATCGGAAACGATTCCAAATGGTTTCTCTGATGCCAGCGGTGCAACCTTCAGGAGAAGTCATTTCACACCACCCTGTTCAGCGCACTGAGTGCAGATGCATCCCCCGGCCTCGAAGATCTTGGACCGAAGAGCAGCCGCCCCTGCAGTGCCACCACCCCAGGAGGCGCTGCCCCCTGTCCCAAGCCAGTAGCAGCTCAGTGACCAGTGACAGGCCCTGTGTGATGCAGACCAATAAACTCGGCCCGCCGGGACCGAGTCTCCCCGGGTACACAAGCACCCCCCCCCCCCGCCTCTTTATTTTCCTTGGGAGCCGGTGAATCATCTTTTGTGCCCTCTTACGTGGTGTGACTCATTTCAGGCTATTTTCTGCCCACTCTCAGCCCAGTGGCTCCTTTCTGGAGAGGCCCTTCCTCATCTGTTAAACGTCACGAGTCACTACACTGCACTTGGTAGGAGCGCCAGGCTCGCTTCGCCAGAGCTGAGCGCACGCAAACAGTAAGAACAGAGCAAAGAGACGGCCTTCGCGTGGATGAAGCTGCCCAGGCCTCTCCCCGTTGGTCTTATTTTACGACCATCATTTGCATATTCCTCGGTGGCAATGACAGTGTCGGACTGGGTCATTCCGCTCTCCTTGCTTGTGTCGGGAGGCATGTGTGAATCAAATGCGGGCTGCGAAGTCAACATTTGCTTCAAGAACTGTTCCAAACAAATGTGGCTTTTCCCATCTCCTAATGGCCCCCTTCTGCTCCCTTCTTCCAGTTTTATTCTCTTCGTGTGACATTTCAGAGCAGAAAAAAAATCTTTTAAAGTTTTAAATTAAAAAAATTGGGGGGGGGGAGGGTAGAGTTGATTTACAATGTTGTGTTAGTTTCAGGTGTACAGCAAAGTGAATCCACTAAAAAATTTAAAAAAAAATTTCTCCTTGCATGCCCTTTCTAACATCTGACAAAAGTTTTTCCAGGTGGAATTTAACTAGTTTAATCAGAAAAGTAAGAGTTTGTCCAGTATACCTACACTGATATTCCTATTCTCTGGAGATGTGTGAACATTTGGGTGTCTCTCTTAATATTAAAGAAGCTCATAATGATTCCTGCTTCCACTGAAACACCAAGGAGAAGATGCAGAAATGGCTGGTGTCTGGTTTAGGTGCTCTGGGCAGCCTTGGCTGCCCTCAGATGCTGGCTGTGACTCCTGCTGGCCGGGGCGGCCTACAGCCCTGGGCACATGTGGCATCTTCTCGGCAGAACAAAGGCAATCTTTTCCCAACTGTTTGATTTCACTGCTTTCATTTTTCAGGGCAGACTTTCAGGTTTATACAAGGGTAAGACTCAGCTTTTCCTGGATTAGGACATGGACTGCCAACTGTTTTGCTGGGTCAGGACACGACATGCCTCAAGTTGAGGTGTGCTCAGACTGTTTCTCCAGGCCCAAATCCCTCGAAAGTTCAGGTTCTGAAGGACAAGTGACAGCAAACAGTGGCAGCCACGCTGGATGGTCACCTAGTGAGCAAGAGGCCCTGGGTGACCTGAGCAGCGGTCCCGATGACTAGAGAGTGCGGCTCTTGGTCGAGTGGCCCTGACAGGTCATCGCTGGCTCCGAGATGCACGGCCACTCCGCAGCTGCAGCCCAGAGAACGTGAGGCATGGCATGCTTTTGCTGTGTGTTTTAAATTAGCTTAGTCAAGCTATAAATATTTGGGCTAATTTCTAAAAACCGAAATGTCTCTGTCAAAGCCAGAAGACTGGCTTGTGTGATGCAAATTAACTTCTTATGGAGATGGGGTCTGGAAAGCAGGATGGAAATGTGTTTCTAACCCCAGCTGGTCCAATAGGGTGACGGATCGTAGGTTAAATTTGCTCTGAGGATTCCTCAGTTACCTCAGATTCAAATGCCTGTCCGTGGAGTCTTAGTAACCTCTGTGGAACGCCAACACCAGCCTCCCACAAACGTCCGCATCTCCTGAGGCACAGCTCCTCCTAGGAGCCCCTTCTGAACTGATTCCCACCTTCCCCTACTAGAATAATTCATCTTTCTTTCTGCCGTGCCCTGTGTCTCCATTTCCCTTGTCAACAACAATAGAGACCCTCTATCTCAAGAACCTTTGCTATATAGGTGACCTTTCTCTTCCTGAGTTTTCTTTTTTCAATTTTTTAATGAGTACACTTTAACTGCATATTTTTGAAAAACACATAAAGCAAATACACAGCTGCTCAAGCTCGTGCTCCTCTGATAAATGCAAATGAAGTCAGCAATGAGATGCACTTCAGACTCAAAAGATAAGCAACATGTTAGAGTCAGAAAGTCCTGAGTGATGGCGGAGCGGTGCGCGTTCCGGTACCTCCAGGGAGGAGCGCAAACTGCAATATCAGGACTTGGTAAAGTCGAAGAATTGCACTTAGGCGCTTAGGTAACTGGGCTTAGGTAACTGATCCACTTCACTTCTATCAGCTATGAGAAATTCTTGTAGCACGTGTAAAAGGAGATTATACGTATGTAATACACACAGACACACATATATAAAATGGCTAACTACAACAGAGTTTGTAAGAAAACATTGGAAACAACATAAATGTCCATTCTTCTCTACAGAATATAGAAACTAAAATAAGCGAACTAGAGTTTCACATGTTGATATGGATAAATCTCAAAAACATTAAGCCAAAAAAGCTTAATGAGTGTTATACTGGACATATTTAAATTGTATACATTAATATTTAAATAAAGCTTAAATCTGCAAAAAACGTCTAGTACCCTCTTCTTTTCCCATCCCACACCCTTGCGCAGCCACCAGTGGACAGTATTATGTACGTGGTGTCTCCCCGGGACAGTTGCAGAAAGAGACACAAAGGATGCTATGGAGCTCTGGGCAGGGTGCCATATTTTCCCTCCATGTTGTGGTGGGGTTTGTGGGTTTCTGTCTGCATATTTATGAGCTTCTCCAGGGGGCTCTCCCTCCGTCCTTCTCTCCATTCTCACCTCCCCTCAGCCTGAATTCTTTCCATGAATCCCTTTTCAGCCCCCAACAAGGAGACTATAGTGCCTGAATCCTATGGCATTTCTTTCTTTTTTATTTATTTTTTATCAGAGAATAGTTGCTTTACAATGTTGTGTTAGTTTCTGCTGTACAGCAAAGTGAGTCAGCTATACGTATACACATATACCCTCTTTTTTGGGCTTCCTTCCCATTTAGGTCACCACAGAGCACTGAGTAGAGTTCCCTGTTCTATAACAGTACGTTCTCATTAGTTATCTATTTTACACATAGTAGTGTATGTATGTCAATCCCAATCTCCCAATTCATTCCCCCGCCCTTACCCTTTGGTATCTATACATTTGCTTCCTATGGCATTTTTATTTGCCATGGGAGCATATCCATCTGGGGACAGTTCTGTCAGAAAGAAGAAAAACTGAATAACTATCTCCATCTCAGGGGAATTCAGGGTAGAGAAAAGATAAAGGGTCAGAGTCATTTTTTTTTTCATATCCCCTGCTGGATTATAATAAAATTTTGTTAAGATTCTGTTTCTTTCAAAGTGCCTATAATTTTAAAAACTCTATTGATAAGAACTTAACACACATTTCATCTATTTAATTTAAATTTTAACTCTGATGGCAATGGAGACTATTTCTTAGGTGGCCCTAGCTCAGGTTAAAGTAAGCCAAAATGGTAACTAGTGAGGCTATAAACTTTTCACTAAGTAGATTAACAATTTTAGTTTTAAAATGATCTGACTATAAATTGCTTTATTTCTGAGCAATGTGAGACCTTTTGAAGGATTCCTGAAGATATTTTAAAGAAACACTGAGGTTTCGACTCTTGTTCTTTATTTATTCCATCAATACATTCATACTTCCATTCTTTCTAAATTCCAAATAATTTGAGGACTTATTTAAGGCTGAAGTTAATAACTATATGATTTTTAAAAACATGTATTTACTTATTTGGCTGTGCCAGGTGTTTAGTTGTGGCATGAAGGATCTTTAGTTGTGGCACGCGAACTCTTAGTTGCGGCACATGGGATCTGGTTCCCTGACCAGGGATCGAATCCAGGCCCCCTGCATTGGGAGTGAGGAGTCTTAGCCCCTGGACCACCAGGGAGGTCCCAATAACTACGTGATTTTTGATGTGTGCTTTTTTTTTTTTTTTTTTTTGGTAGCGGTACGCGGGCCTCTCACCGTTGCGGCCTCTCCCATTGCGGAGCACAGGCTCCGGACGCGCAGGCTCAGCTGCCATGGCTCACGGGTCCAGCCGCTCTGTGGCATGTGGGATCCTCCCGGACCGGGGCACGAACCCGTGTCCCCTGCATCAGCAGGCAGACCCTCAACCACTGTGCCACCAGGGAAGCCCAATGTGTGCTCTTTGAGAAAATTATATAGAAGGTCAATTCATCACTTTGTACGCAATTATCTTGAGTCACTATTAATGTTTACACACACAAAGATTCCGATTTCAGTTAGAAATTGTAACCTAAAATTTTTAGGATACAAAGAGAGAGAGAAAAGTCTACATGACAGAAACACAAACTCACTCAAATCCCGTCATTCGTGAACTTTTTCAGTGACATCATTTACTATAGATAGCAACAGAAACGGGTAAATTTAAGCTCCAGACCCACATCCAATGACCATCTGGGCCAATCTTATCCTTGCATCTCAAGCAAAACATTATCAAATAGAAGTAGTCATATTTTTTTCCAAACCTGCTCTCCAAGCAATAAAAAAATCAAGGCACAATAGTAGAGAATCAGCAGTCCCTTCAGGATGGAGGTTCAAAATATAGAATAGAAAAAAATATAGAGAGAGAATAGAAAAATTTTGTACTGGAAGGTTTCAGGGGTTTATAAAAGATTAAAAATAAGAGATATATCTTAATATAATTGACCTAATACCAACTTAGATGAAAGGAAATGGATGAATTAGCTTCTAGAAGTGTTTTGCATACCTGATTTTATCTCAAAATATATGTTTTTATGTGCTTTCCACTGTACATAACAATGTCCTATTATCAATAGACCATGCAGTTTACTTTTATTTTTTTTAAATTTATTTATTTATTTATGGCTGCGTTGGGTCTTTGTTGCTGTGCGTGGGCTTTCTCTAGTTGCCGCGAGCGGGGGCTACTCTTTGTTACGGTGCACGGGCTTCTCACTACCGTGGCTTCTCTTGTTGCAGAGCACAGGCTCCAGACCCGCAGGTTCAGTAGTTGTGGCGCACGGGCTTAGCTGCTCTGCGGCATGTGGGATCTCCCCGGACCAGGGATCGAACCCGTGTCCCCTGCATTGGGAGGCAGATTCTCAATCACTGCGCCACCAGGGAAGTCCCCATGCAGTTTATTTTTTTGCACAGTAGACACATTTTTACCAATATTCCCATATTGTTGGCAAAAAGTTGATGGCTAGCTGGCAAGGAGATGAGTAGAGTTATTTGATCTTTACAAGACTGGTTATTCTTGATCTGGAACTCATTACAGCAATGTTTTGCTAAACCAACCTCTGTTCTCTTTAGAACGGCACCAATTATTATTCTAGAGATTCAGTATTAATATATTTATTTTATTTTTCAACAAGCTTTCATTTAATCTTAGTGTGTCCTGGGCAGAGGGGGTTACAGGGATAAAACTGTTCTTGTCCTTAAAAAGTTTACAAACCAAGAATTATAATGATAAATTTCTCTCATAACGATATATGCAAAGGGCAGTCAGAACATAGGAGAAGCCCATATTTTCTCTGACTTAGGCAAGACCTCACAGTGGCAAAGATACGTACTGAGAATTCTCTGGGTATATAAGTGAGGAAAGTACATTTGAAAGACAGAACAGAGTGTGCAAAAGAATGGAAGCATGGGAGAGTATGATGTGTTCTGTACAAACAGTTCACTATGGTGAGAGAGTAAGATTAGAGTGAGGAGGAAAAGAAGGGGAGACAGAGGATGAGAACAGACAGGCGTAAATCAGAGGAGGCTCAGATTTACCCTTTGGGCAATTTAGAGCCACGGGAGAATTTTCAGCCAACATGTTCAATAGAAAGACCTCTCCAGGCACTTCCGTGGTGGCGCAGTGGTTAAGAATCTGCCTGAAAATGCAGGGAACACGGGTTCGAGCCCTGGTCCGGGAAGATGCCACATGCTACGGAGCAACTAAGCCTGTGCGCCACAACTACTGAAGCCCGCGCTCCTAGAGCCCGTGCTCCACAGCAAGAGAAGCCACCGTGATGAGAAGCCCGCGGCACTGCAGCAAAGAGTAGCCCCCGCTCGCCACCAACTAGAGAAAGCCCGTGGGCAGCCGAAAATAAATAAATAAGTAAATAAATTTTAAAAAGCAAAAAAGGAAGACCTCTCTAGAAAAGTTAGATAGGACAGATTGAACGTATGCAAGAAAATGTAGAGACACAGAGAACACTCAGGCTCTTGCAATGCTCCAGAAAGAGGCGATGAGCTCCTGAATGTGGATCCAGCACCTGAGTAAGGATTTGGGAGATATTTAGGAGGGACACTCACGTACTGGGCTTTCCTTGGAAGAAGGCTAGAGGAAACGGAAGGGTGTAATATGACTCTCGACAACCTCGTCTGAATAACCCATGTCAGCCATGGATACCAGCAAAGCAGCGGCAGGAGCTTTGGAGATGCTTGGGAGATCTTAATATGTAAATATATAAAAGACAGTTGGATATGTAGATCTGGAATTAAAAGGGAAAAAAAAGGTGGTTTTTTTTTTTTTTTTTTTTTTAAGTTATTGGGGGTTATTTGCATTGTCATGGAGAGCTAGTGGTTAAACATCGACCAGCATACAATGCATGCGATCCATTCCTGGTGATGGACCCTGGGTACAGTACACCTGGTTGCTCCCGGGGCGGATTTTTCCCTTCTGATGAAAGAGCTATGACAGATGGGATGTTGGCTGCCATGTGAGTAAACAAAGGATGTCACAGTCACCAGCGACTGCAGCCCTCCAACGGGAGCCAGCGAGCCCCGAGGAGACTCAGGATGTGAAAGCACAGGATACTGGCCGCAGAGAGCTGAGGTGCCGATCAAAGGAATGATTTCAATGAGCCCAGACTCTTGGGTCTTCCCATATACAGAAAAGCGCTAAATTTAACTTGGGATATCTGGTTTTCTGTAATTAACGATAATCTTTTGATGTTCAGCCTACCTGCTCTTTGTCGTAAAGCATCTATATGACCTAGCCCCCCCCCCCCCCCCGCACCTCCTCGGAGCAGCTCTCTCGGGGTTACTTGAGATGCTGCCTCCCGGGCTTGAAGTCCTAAAAATTCCCGCCGAATAAAACGTCACTCTCAACTTTGAGGTCGTGAATATTTTTTAAGTCGACAGATACATGAAGAGATCTCACAACTAACTTTTCTGCCGTCGGACTACGTTGAGTGAGGAGGTGATACCTAAAGGGGAAGGCCGAGCTGATGAGGACGGAAGTGTGGGAAGATGGGAGGGAGTTGGGTCCTCGAGGACATAAACTACGGAACCAGCCCTGAAACTCCAGACTCCTTGTTATGTGAAGGCTTATATTTCCTTGCTGTGTAAACCCCATTCATTTTAATATTTTGGTATGTACAGCAGGCATCATCCAAACTAAAAAGCCTCCTTCTGTGAGATAAGGTAGAAACACGTAAAAGTAGATAGGGCAACATCTTGCTTTGTGGGTAAAAGGGCAGTAGACTGAGGGAGGTGTTTTGTGTGTGTGTGTGTGTGTGTGTGTGTGTGTGTGTGTGTGTGTGTGTGTGTGTGTGTGTGGTTTAAGAAGCTAGATGATGAGAGAGGGGCTGACATTGAGGACTGATGACAGTTACGAAGCGGGTGAAAGAGGATCTGTCTTCGGACGTGAGTAAGACTGTCAAAGAGTGTGTTGTGTTGGGCAAAGTCAGGGCCGGAGATCGTATCAGACGACGGCACTAATTTGCGTGGTTGTGTGATCTTTTCTACGTTGTCTTGGCTGGACAGGAAGGAGGTGCAGGTAGAGGGGTGGATACGCTGTGGATCAGGGGAGAGTCAGGGCCTGGAGGACATAAGGGGTGACTGAAGCAAGAGGGAGGGGACTAGGAGGATAAGAAGCTGGGGTCGAAGAATGGGCTGCTGGGGTCTGAGAATTCAACAGTGAGAGTAGATACGGGCTGACCATGTGTAGCCTGTGAAAAGGGCCTGTGTCTGGAGCACAGAGAACAGGGGAAGTGGTATGAGATCATGATGGAGAGGTAGACCTGAGCCAGATGTGGTAGGGCCTCCACATAAAGAGTCGAGGTTTTCATCTAAATAGGCTGAGAAGCCATTGAAGGGATTTAAGAATGGCAATGACATTGAAGAGCCTTTAGAAAGGCAATGATCTGATACTTTGGAAAGACCACTTCTGGAGGTTGTGTAGAGAATGGACAATAGGAGGGCAAGAAAGAAATCAGGACAACAGTTGGTTGGTGACTGTAGTAGTTGTGGCAAGAGATAGGGAAGACTTGAATCTAGAAGGTGAAAGTGGAGGGAGAGAGAGAAATAAGTAGCTTCAATATATAACTGGGACATAGGACCAGTAGGACTTGTTGGTGGATTAGATTACGGGGTAAGGAAGAGCAAGAAGACAAAGAAAATCTCTAAATTGGGGTCTTTTGCAAAGTGATAGTGGTTCCATTTACTGACAAGGGAATACTGGAGAAAAAAGTGGATTTCCTGAGGGGAGATGGGGGTAGCAGAGAGTCGAGAGTGCTAGTTTGATTATGTCACAAGGAGATGTCAAATATATAGTTGGATATTTAAGTCTGGAGCACAGAGAAGAGATCAGAGACAAAGCATAATTTTGGAAACTCTATGTGCGTACCTCCCCCACCATGCTTTCTTTCCCGTCACCACTGTATGGCACCTATATTATTTGGAGGGAATTGACTCCTCATCTGGAATCGGACATGGATCTCGATTGTTTTATCTCCATCAAGATAATCCTTCCTCTCCCACATCATCATTATTGATTCAGGTAACTTAGATCGAAGCCTCCCTGCACATGGCATTACTCTATCCAAAGGAATTGCATCAGAAGTATGTCTGTGAAAAATTGGGGCCAATGGGACACGTGGAAGCTCATTTCTGGGATCTTCTAAGAAAGAATGTTTCCTGTCCTTCTGAGAGCCCAGAGAAAGTGACCAGAAATCAACCTTCTCTCTCATTTTGGATGGCAAGATTTGTGGATGTAAAATCTGGAACTGCTGCAGCCATTCTGTCAACATGAGGGACATCAGCTTGAGGATGACGGTAATAACGTGGGAGGTGGGACAGAGACTTGGAAAGAAACTGGTCCCCCGATGATACTGTTGAAGCCCTGAAGACCATCTTGCTTCTGAACTTTTCAGTTATGGGAACCAATAACCGGCCCCCCTCCCCACTTTATTATTTAAGACGGAGTTTGATTTTTGGTTATTTGCAGTATGAGTCCTAACTGAGGGCTCCTAAGCCACTAGCACATAAATCGTATTTCATCCCAGGGAGAAAGTGTCGAGAAGGAGGGTTGAATCCTGAGGCATTCCAACCTTAGAGACTGGGCCAAGGAAGAGGAGCATAAAAGAGAGAAAAGGAACAGGCAGAAACATAGACGGTGACTAAGGAAAGGGTGGAGTCACTGGGGGGGGGGGAATGTGTTTGAAGAATGAGGGAGGAGTCCCCTCTTTGAGAGCTCTTGGGAGTTCAGGTAACATGAGGGCAGGTACATGACCTTGGAAATGGCAACACGCAGCTTGTCAGTGACCCCGTTAGGCGCAGTCAGAGGAGGGAAGCTGGTAGAGTAGAAGGGAGGGGAGAAGGGGTTCGGGAGTGAAGACATAGGGTGGACACACATTTCAAGAACTTTTGCTGCCCAGACAGGAAGAGCAGCGAGTCAGGAACAGCCAGGGCTGTGGGGCTGGGAGAGTCTGTTTTAATCGCTTTCATCATTTGTGGGTTTTTTTTGAGAATGGAACAGACGAGCGTTCCACATGCCGAGGGAACGACCCAGAGGAGAATAATAAATAGAGGATGCAGGACAGAAGCGCAAGGGCAGGGACACTCCTAGTCAAGGTGAGAGGGATGGTACCCGAGGATAAGAGGAGCAGAAACGCCTCGTCCTTTGTCAAAGGAGAGAACAGAGAACGTGACTGGGTAAAAGAAGGCTTGTGGATTTGTGCCAAGAAGTTGGAGAAGCGTCTGTTCTGATTTCTCAGTTGAGTGTGAGTGAGTGAACATCACCTGCCAAGATGCAGGAAAAGCGTGTGCTCAGATGTGGTCGTGGCTTCCCGGCAGGACAGAAACGTTCTTTATTAGGTTTCTGGAAAATGACCTCTTACGTTCCTGAAGTTGTAAAACTCTTCCAAGTGACTTTCTTGTCTGTTAAATTCTAAAAGGGATGCTTTACATTTTTTGAAAGTTTTGCTACGTGTAAATGGGACAGGAGGGGGTGATGGAGGGGGTGTTTCTTTTACCGTCAGTTTAAGGTTTAGGCAACTGGATTCAGATTCTCTTAAAGCTGGTTTCTGTCAAAGGGAAATTTAAAATTTTCCACCTGAAATATTTATAAGCCCGTGACATGTTATTTTCTCTCCAACAGAGAGTTCCTGTTTGCCACAGTTAAGTTAGCTCACGTCTGTGGTCTTCACTGACAAGAGTCCTGGCCTTTTCCTCTTTCTTTGGATTTCCTCTAGTTCTCTGGTACTATGAAAAAGTTGGAAAAATAAAAATCAAAGCTATAACTAAAATATATATTCTTCATAGCCTAGAAGAAAATAAAATCATATTCCATTTCTCTGGACAGTTTTATAATAAGTGTCAAGTTGAGAAACTGCTTGATGTTTCAAGACGATTAGCTATGACTTCTAGTTATAAGTTAGCAGGGGGTTCTTATTACGTTGTAATTACAGGTTTCAGCTGACAAGATAATTTAAGTTAACTAGACCATTAGGAGAACCATGTGGAGCAGGAGCGTGTGGGTTATCGTTCTGTAAACACTGCTGCATTTGTCCCCATTTTAGGCAGTACGAAATAGCTTATTCTGCATAAAACCACTTAAGAGACTTAACATACAACTTCTTTTGTGTGTAACCTCTCTAGCTGTGCAACTCTAGAGAGCTAGCCCGTCACATCCACCTGGGGGGCTGGCTTCAAGTCCAGTCTATGAACCGAAGCACCTTGGGGGCAGAGACGCAAATACAAGCCTTACTAAGTATGTTGTTCGAAACACATGGCTCAGGAGAGGGTGAACCCACATATTTATAAAACACACTCAGCGGGACAGTTCTAGGCCTTTTTGAAAGGCCGTCAATTAAAACCACCTTAAAGACGCTTTGTTAGAACAGAAGATTTCAATCACGGTCTTTCGAGCTACCAGTGTATAACTACTTGGATTTACAGTAAGTTTTAACTTAAGATATGTAACTGCATATGGTATATGTCCGTGTGGTGCGTGTGTATAAAAAGTTCCTTTAATGAAGGGACTTGGGTGAATGGTAGGGGCGGTGACAGGTGAGAGAGTCCGAGAGCTGTGATCACGTTTTAAAGCTGATCTTCAAAGTGGTTCTCGGGCTTCCCTGATGGCGCGGCGGTTGCGAGTCCGCCTGCCGATGCGGGGGACGCGGGTTCGTGCCCCGGTCCGGGAAGATCCCACGTGCCGCGGAGCGGCTGGGCCCGTGAGCCGTGGCCGCTGCGCCTGCGCGTCCGGAGCCTGTGCTCCGCAACAAAAAGTAAGAAAGTGGTTCTCGTATAGTACTGAACAGGTCAGCACCTCAGCTCATGGGTTTCAAGAACTTCCTACAGCAGTGGAGCTCACGGAGTTATCCTTACTCTGGAAATGTCAGATACGGATTCACTGGGATGAAACTGTTAATGGGATTTTCAGAAAAATCTGATGTGCTTTCAGGTTGCAGCCAGGAGAGCAAAGTTTGGCTACACTGACTGACTAATTACTGATCCCAGTCAGTAATGACCATACTTATGGTTTTCATTTTTTCTGAATTGGGGCAAGTTCTCTCTGTCCCTTAGAGCAAGAAAGAGAAAAAGAAAGTAAAGCCCCCCAATCATCATTTTTTTAAAAAAATTTTATTTTTGGCTGCGTTGGCTCTTCATTGCTGCAGGCGGGCTTTTCTCTAGTTGCGGCGAGCGGGGGCTACTCTTCGTTGCGGTGCACAGGTTTCTCATTGCAGTGGCTTCTCTTGCTGTGGAACACGGGCTCTAGGCACGCGGGTTTCAGTAGTTGTGGCACACAGGCTCAGCAGTTGTGTCTCATGGGCTCTAGAGCTCAGACTCAGTAGCTGTGGTGTACGGGCTTAGTTGCTCCATGGCACGTGGGATCTTCCTGGACCAGGGCTCGAACCCGTGTCCCCTGCACTGGCAGGCGGATTCTTAACCACTGCGCCACCAGGGAAGCCCAAGTCCCGATCATTAACCTTGGATTTGTGCCTTTTCTCTTGAATCCTCTTCCTTATCTTGGTAAGAGAATGTCATGCTCTCTCAGTGGGATTTTGAAGCCTTTCACCAGCTTTGTTACTGGCTCAGATACAGCCCAGAGTCAGGTAGTTATTTAGACGCAACTGTCTGCTTTTCATCAAGTCATCCGGACCTATCTGCAGGGACACAGTGGCAGGGCAGGGCCAAGGGGAACTGCACACAGCCCTGTCAGGGAAGACAAGCCGAGAGCCGTGAAGAGAGCAGGGCCTCAGGTGGTCCATGCGAACCTCCCCCTCATGGAGCTCCGTGCCACTGACAGCGTAAAGCAAACCAAACAAACCCCGTTGCTCCCTTTCGAGAGGAGTGGGCAGGTTCCCATTTTCTCTTGGATATATGGTCAGCAATCAGAATTTTTAGGCAGGAGATAGTGGAAGATTGAATGCTTTTTTCTTTTAAAAATATCAAGGCCTATTAAGCTAGAGCAGTGAAAGTTCAGTCAATTATACCATTTTCTTTTGTTTACTGTTTTTCTCAAATTGAAAGAAAAACAAACTACAAACCAAACGGATTTGGGATGAGAGCCAAGATTTGTCTGTGGTTTGATTTTGCACTGCCCTGTGGTTCTGACTCCTTTCTCTGTCATAGGGAATATGCAGTGGCCCAAGCCCAGAGTTACTTTCACGGGCTGCCTCCCTAATGTGGGGTTCTTAAAAAGTGTGTTCCACTGAGAAACGGTGTTGCTAACTGCTCCCTGTAGGGGGAGTACGCGTCTTCTTACATCAGACTTGGCCATGTGACTTGCTTCAGCCAGTGAAATGTGTGTTGCTTCCAGCAAAACCTTAAGACCACCACAAGGTTCTACCATTTTCCTTTTATCTCCTCCATGAGACCAGCAATGGCTCAGATGGGAGCTGCCCTTTCAGCCTTGATCCAAGAGTTAAGAAGATGTTGACTAGAACTACAGCCACCTAGCAGCTGTCTTGTAAAGTGAAAGAGAAATAGAGCACTGTTGTTGTAAACCACTGAAATTCTGTGACTGCAGCATTACCCAGCTCATCCGCACCGACACGTCGTCGGGACAAAGGCGGCTCTTTGTATCAAATGGATTTTTTAAATGCTACGTATGCTATCCCACTTAAAACATAATAATGTACACTGGCATTTTAAAAGAGGTCAAAAAATCTTGCAGGAAAGAAACTGGTCTGCTACTGTGATCTAGCATTTTCCCAGTAATCTTGATTAAAGAATTGCTTTTTACATAATACTTAATAACTTTTCACCAAACACACTTTTTTAAAAAGCTGCCCTAATGCATTTTTTTTTTTTTTTCTGTTACCTGAAACAGAGGTTGATTCATGAAGCCGGTGGCTCTTGTGAACTTCTGCAAACTAGTCATTACCAGCTTCCTGCCTTTGTTTGTTCATTCATGAAAAAACATATCAGGTACTAGAGTTAGCGTTGGAGATGCTAAGGTCTCCTCCCACTGCTATCTTGTGGGTGTGCAAGAAATGTCACTGTCATTAATTTCTAGAAGTGAACTTCATTTCTGCCTGGCTACCTAAGCACGTGTACCAGGTTTTGAGAGTATGAGTACTGCTGGTCACATGTCCACTGCCCAGCTCCACATGGTGGCTTCGGGACTGGGGATGTGACACTGTCCTATGAGTTTCAGGCCAAGCTTAGGGCGTGGGAGCATCTTTGCAGGGGCCTCCACAATCCTGCGTTCCTGGGCACATCACCCAGCCCTTCCCCTCCATGGCCTTAATGCTGCTGCCAGGAAGCAGGGTTCAGTTCCTTGCTCTGGCACTACAGGAGGCAGAATTCTATGACAGCCTCCAAGATTCCTGGTCCCAGGGGTACACACACCTCTCCCGAGTTACACAACCAACAATAATCCCGGTTCTGCTGTGCAGGGAGTTTGCAGAGGTAACTGAGGTGCCAAATCTCATGACCTTAAATTAAAGAGAACAGTCACGTGGGCCTCACCTAATTACACAAGTCCTTTAAGAGCAGAGCATTCTTCCTGCTGGTGGTAGGAGAGGAAGCCAAGGATTCAAAGCATGGGAAGGATTCAACACGCCACTGCTGGCTTGAAGACAGAATGGAG
Organism: Kogia breviceps; assembly: GCF_026419965.1. Taxonomy (NCBI): domain Eukaryota; kingdom Metazoa; phylum Chordata; class Mammalia; order Artiodactyla; family Physeteridae; genus Kogia; species Kogia breviceps. The sequence continues at coordinate 1,889,876 of NC_081322.1, forward strand.
GGCAGCCCTGACCAGCAGCCAGCAAGGAAGCATGGGCCTCAGCCCCGTAAGCGCCAAGAAACTGAGCTCTTCCAGCCCGAGTGAGCTTGCAAGTACATTTCTCCCAGCCTGGCTGACACCCTGATTTCGGCCTTGTGATACTCGGAGCAGAGACCCAGCCCTGTCACACTGGACCTACAGGACCAGGACTGTAGGCTCTAGGACCAGCTGGGTCTATAGAACTGCTAGCAGTGTTTTAAGCTGCCAGGTTTGTGGGGATGTGTGATGCAGCAAAAGAAAACCGGCACATGCACCCCAGGCCCTGTCTTCTCTCTTCCTCTCCTCTGGCCTGGGGTCTCTGTTTCCAGTCTGGAGGGGAAGTCAGAGAGCGCGAGGGAAGCCTGGGCAACCTTACTTCTTCGAGACATTCTCTTTACAACCTCTTCCTCTCACTTCTTTCAAAGCCTGGATGTGGTTTTCTGTTTGTTTGTTTTTTGATAGGTATCTCACTTCCTTTTTAAAATTTTTATTGGTGTAGAGATGATTTACTGTGCTGTGTTAGTTTCAGGTATACAGCAAAGTGAGTCAGTTACACATATACACATATCCACTTTTTTTTTTTAGAATCATTTCCCATATAGGTCATTACGGAGTACTGAGTAGAGTTCCCTGTGCTATATACAGTAGGTCCTTATTAGTTACCTGTTTTATATATAGCAGTGTGTGTATGTCAATCCCAATCTCCCAATTTATCCCTCCCTCCACCCCATCCCCTGGTAACCGAAAGTTTGTTTTCTACATCTGGATGTGTTTTCTTAAAGAGACTTCTAGAAAACAAACTCCAGAGAGGCCTGCAAGCTGCATTTCCCCTTCTCCATCCTCCAGGCACACTCAGAGCTACCACCTGTTACCCCGAGACCATAAGATCTGAGCCTGCTGGAAGCGAGGAAAGAGAACACACAGGAGGGGAAAATACTCCACGAACTAATATCTTCACATACTGTCCCTTCCCAAAGCTTTGTCTCACGGCCCCGTGGATCTAGAAGTGGCAGAGGCCAGTTTTCCAGCAGGGGCAGCAGAGGCAGCATGTGACCAAGAGACAGCCCGCCCCGGCCCTCGCCTTGGTACGTCCCGCAAGTGGTGCAGGATGAAATGCCACATCAGCCCGTGGGAAACAGAAAGGAAAGCTGTGTCCCAGGCTCTGGCTGGTGGGCAGGGCACCTACACGGAGCATTGCCCTGAGGGTGGCAGCATGGGGCAATGAAGGATGTTTCGACGGTGGACATCCTAGACTCCCAGGCAAAGGGAGAACCCGTCTGGTGACATCTCCTGGTATCAGGCTCTGGTGGACCACATCTTGACTGGTAAATTCGTAAGTGCACATGTCTCTCTGGGGTCCAAAGAGGGGCTGACTGCAGAGCCTGGAACGTGGGCTGTGAGGGTGAAACTTCTGAGGATCACGGGAGAAGCAGCCTTCGTATTTCTTTCCCCAGGGCAGCCTCTAGAGAGAAGAGGCAACTAGAACAAGCGGTTCCCAGCTCTTCAGGGCCCGTGTTCGGCCAGACAGTGTACCATGCATCTTCGGTGCGTTATATCGTTTCGCCCTCATGACAAGTCCGCGAGGTCAGCAAACCCCCACCTTCAAGCTGAGGCAGTTGAGCCGCAAGAGGTTAAGATAAGCTGCCCAATTCACACACTCCGTAAGCGGGAGAATCGGGGTCAATCAGAAAAGAAAGCTCAGGCAGTAGAGTCGTCAGGGTTCAGCCCAACGGATCCTGGCCCCCACTGCTCTGGTCCTCCACTCTCTAGAACGGGTTTCCTTCACAGGGGGATCCCCCAAATATCTGTAGGCTGGAGGTGGCAAGGAAAGTCGCATGCCTCAGAGCGAGCACGAGTGGGCATATGGGTGAAGCTGTTTAGATGAGTCGGCAAAGAGTCCAAATGAAGTGAGGAACTGTGATTGCTTGGATCTTGGTGGCTACAGGGTAACCTAGACTCGTTCCCTTGGTTCCCCAAAGGTGGCTATGCTTGTCCGCACTCACTACGGCTGCCTGAGAGGCTCCCACTCCAGCTCTCCACTGTTTCAGGTCTCTTTAACACACGCATGGGAAGAATTACTCATTTCCTCCTTTTGGTCCAATAAGTTAGATTCCAACTGCTTCTACCTTACCCCACCGTGTTCAAGTGTGCTGTCACCGAACATCCCACCCACCCGCCATTAGTATTTATTCTTGTTTCTTCAAGACAAAAAGTAAGTCTAGCCCATAGTGGGTCTTTAGCATTTGAGGGGAAAAAGGGAGAAACCTTTGCACTGTCCTGGCCCCAGAGATACAAGGGTTTGGTTCTAGAATGTGTTCCTACAAATCGACCAAGGCCTAGTCGGCTCCGAAAGCAGAAGCATCTCTGACCTGTCCCCTGGTGCTTGCACTGAAGGATAAATGCCGACACTGTGTTGAGATCGGATGTCCCATGGGACGGAAGGTCAAGGATACTGTCATGTGAGCTGGGTCTGAGGCGGTCCCTGGGGGGGTGGGGGTTGGGGCCCAGGTGAGTTGTGGGTCTGCACTGCAGGTAGGTAAGGTTCATTTAAAGGGGCCTCCACCAGTGAAGATGACAACAGAAAATCTCCATCGCTGCTCTCCTCCTTGGGCTTCCAAAGGAACGCCCGATGAAACCATCACCAGGAAAATTACTTCCCTTAAAACCTCTCCTCCTATCTGGCTCGACGTCCCTTCCAAATCTGGTTCGTTACACAACCCCCCACCTAAACCCTCGTCCCGCCCCACCAGACTCCGTGGTGACTGTTCCTACAGAATCCCAGTTGATGACCTCACTGGGGCGTGGCTCTGCAATTCTCGAATCTGGAGGCTCTCACGGCTTCCATTTCCCCTCCGCTGGAAGCTTCTCTTCAGCCAAGCCCCACCCTGCGGGTCCCATGGGCCTTGCACCCCCACACCGGCCTTTGCTGGGGCTGCTTTGCCACATGCTGGGAGGAGACCTCCTGTGGCTCATGGGAGCCAGACCTGGAGTTAGAAGGTGGGGGAAGATCTTGCCGCTGAACTGGGGAAAGCGAGAATGTGTGGTTCCGGTAGACCTATCTGAGACTCGCGATGTGTGCTCTCAGAAGCAGTGTCGATTAGGTAGGTTCTAGAATGCTGTTAGTACAGCACTCTTCTCGCTGTGTGATGAGTGCTGTTGGCTGTGGTGGGCTGGTCTAACATTTCCCATGGGAAAATGCATTCTGAGTTCCCAAGCTTTTCTCAGAAATGAACTTTTGAATCGACAACGTGTTTCTCAAATTTCTCCTGAGGAGCTTATGATTTTTCTGTGTCACGATGCTGAGCAGCTCTGGTTTCGTGTTCAGTATAAACCAACATCCAACGCCCAATCTCAGGCTCTTGGCAGTGGGTGACGCTGGGAAGAGAAAAAGTTTCCCTGAGAACACCTTCCCAGAAAGCAACGCAGAAGCTGGACTCTTTGCTCGGAACAAAAACTCAGAACATTCTGACCTTGGATTGGATTTCTATTTTGAATACTCAGGAGGAGGGAGGTGAGATAGGGAATTGTGGGGCAGCCCAACTGCAGTGGCTGTGAACCGAGTCCCAGGTTCCAGCGAAGTCACATCCTCCTCTGACATCTGCCCTTTCACTGCATGTTCTTGTCAAGATGATATGATGAGAACACGTGTCTAATATGATCTTAGGAACAATGATTTTGAAAAGATCTCTTTATTGAAGGCTTCGTCCTTGACACTTCCTGGTTCGATCTAAGTTATATGTTCTCTTCTGAATGAAAGAGGTGTGATCGCCAGCTTCCTTAAATGGACTCAACCCTGGCAAACTTGGCTTAATTAAGATGCTGGGTAAGTTCTGAGGGAGGTTTAGACTCAGTTCACAATTTCAGACAACGTGCTCCACACCACCACCTTGAAACGTTACTAAATGAGCAGCAAAAAAAAAAAAAAAAAAAAAAAAAAAATCCCTGTCTTTCGTTTCTGGCTCTATGGTTCCCTTCTGCTTGCTGGCTTTGCAGGGAGCCTGAACAATCCACTGTTTGTCTGAGCCTCTTGAAGTACACTGGCCGTCTGCTTAGCACTCTGAACTTCAGAAGGACAGAGTTTTTGAAATTCAAGGGAGCACAAGAAGGACTGTACTATTATGTTATTAATGTGCCAGTGTTGCTGTCAGAATGGCCAACATTAAAAAGTCTACAAATAACAAATGCTGGAGAGGGTGTGGAGAACAGGGGAACCCTCCTACACTGCTGGTGAGAATGAAACTTGGTGCAGCCACTATGGAGAACAGCATGGAGGTTCCTCAAAAAACTAAAAATAGAGCTGCCATACGATCCAGCAATCCCACTCCTGGGCACATACCTGGACAAAACTATAATTCAAAAAGATACATGCACCCCTAGGTTCACAGCACTATTCACAACAGCCAAGACAGGGAAACAACCTAAATGTCCATCAACATAGAAATGGATAAAGAAGATGTGATACACACACACACACACACACACACACACACACACACACACACACACACACACACTGGAATATTACTCAGCCATAAAAAAGAGTGAAATAATGCCATTTGCAGCAATGGATGGACCTAGAGATTATCATACTAAGTGAAGTAAGTCAGACAAAGACAAATATATGATATCACTTATATGTGGAATCTAAAATATGACACAAATGAACTTATTTACAAAACAGGAACAGGCTCACAGACATAGAGAACAGACTGGTGATTGTCAAGGGGGAGGGGGATGGGGGAGGGAAGGATTGGAAGTTTGGGATTAGCAGATGCAAACTATTATATACAAGGTGGATAAACAACAAGGTCCTACTGTAGAGCACAGGGAACTATATTCAATATCCTGAGATAAACCATAATGGAAAAGAATATTAAGAAAAAGAATGTATATATACATATGTATAACTGAATCACTTTGCTATACAGAAGAAGTTAACACAACATTGTAAATCAACTATAATTCAATAAAAGTAAAAAAAAAAAAATGCCAGTATTGTTTCTCTTGTATCCTTGAAATGGATTTTCATCGTCTAAGAGAATTCACAGGCAAAGAATATCCTTCCCTCTCATTTTTGTCTTAAGGTCTCTACTTAAGTCTTGGACTAGTGAAGCCTGAACACAGGAAAAACAAACCAAATCAAAACAAAAACCCCAAAACACCCAAAGAGGCTGCCTGTTGACTCTGCTAAGCTCTGCTCCATACATACCCTTCCACTGGCGGAGCCGGGGTTGGAAAACTCTTCAGTGAAAAGTCAGAAGTTGAAGCTCAAGGCTTCTATGAAAAGGCAGGCCTGTCTTTGACATTTTTGTTTCCCTCCAGAGATCTTTCACAGCATCTTTCATTGCAAAAATGACTCTGAATAACAGCTAATAAGTACCACAATGGACATTTAATATTTATCATGCTAAGTTCTTAATAACTTTTAATAGGCATTAATCATGTAAACGTATTAAGAATCGCAGCAAATTCGTGAGGCACCATTTCCTAGGGTAATTTATAAAACCACAGAGACAATGAAATTTCAACAAATCATTCCTTGAAGTGAAGGTAATTTAAAAATGAATATAATCAAAACAAATTTGGTGTCTGACTGTGACTTCAATGGAATATTAATGCAAGTTCCTTGATGCTATTTGTTAAGGCACAGAAAAAAATAACTTGAGGTTTTGACTGTTAACAATAAAGTAATTTTACTCAAATATTCACGATTCTGAAAGGCCAGCGAAGCCTCAATGGACCTATGGTCTGGGATACTGAAGTCAGAGGAGCGTTCTCGGTGGGCGTGAATTTTGTTTTGTTTCTCTGCTGTCCACCTAGGTACTAGGACAGTGATTGAATTTAAGGAAAAGGTGGGATACATGTAAGTTCACACACAAGAATTGTCGGATCGTATACTAGGAAATTTGAATTGATGCTTTTTCTAATTTGTAAGCTTGCTGATTAAGAAACACCCTTGCTATTCTCTTTTTCACTTTGAATGCCACCCTCCTGCTCTCCTTCTGCACACAGCTCTAGGACCTTCAGCTACAGGAATGTTCCACGATGAATACAGTTATAAATATAGAGATGTATGTATAGAGCTGTCTAGTACTCCTATTGAGAGGAAAGTTCCCTCACACCTTGAATTCCTGGGTTTAAATCAAATGTTAGCTCTCCAGCCCGTCCACAGGTGATGACTACAGGTTCTCATACCCAGCTAGCCCCACCCACTGTCCAGGAGAGGAATGTAGATTCTGTTTCCCGAGTAAATAGGTTTTCTTTAGATACCAATATCTAGATATTAGCCGAACTTGATGCAGAGGCTTTTTCTTGATACCATTTTTATGGAGGTTCCTCAAAAAACTAAAAACAGAGTTACCATATGACCCAGCAATCCCACTCCTGGGCATATATCTGGACAAAACTATAATTCAAAAAGATACATGCACTATGGTCATGTACTATTTAGGTTCATAGCACTATTTACAACAGCCGGGACATGGAAGCAACCTAGGTGTCCATCAACAGATGAATGGATAAAGAAGATGTGGTATGTATGTATGTATGTGTATGTGTGTGTGTGTATGTATACACACACACACACACACACACACACACACACAATGGAATACTACTCAGCCATAAAAAAGAATGAAATAATGCCACTGGCAGCAATGTGGATGGACCTAGAGATTATCATGCTAAGTGACTAAGTCAGACAGAGAAAGACAAATACCGTATGATATCACTTATATGTGGAATCTAAAATATGACACAAATGAACTTATCTACAAAACAGAAACAGACTCACAGATACAGAGAACAGATTTGTGGTTGCCAAGGGGGAGGGGGGTGGGGAGGGACGGAGTGGGAGTTTGGGGTCAGCAGACGCACACTGGTATATACAGAATGGATAAGCAACAAGGTGCTACTGTAGAGCACAGGGAACTATATTCAATATCCTGGGATAAACCATAATGGAAAAGAATATGAAAAAGAATGTATGTATATATATAACTGAATCACTCTGCTGTACAAGCAAAAATTAATACAACATTGTAAGTCAACTACACTTCAATCAAATAAAAAAATTTTAAATGTTAACAGTTCCTTTTTTTTTCTTTTTACTGTGTATTACCACAAGTAATACATGTAAGGCTGCCAGATAAAATAGAAGATATCTAGTTAAATTTTAATTTCAGGTAAGTAACGAATCATTTTTGGTATAAATTATGTCCCATGCAATCTCTGGGACGTATTTACACTAAAAAATTACTCATTGTTTATCTGAAATTCAAATTTAACTGGACACCCTCTATTTTTATTTGCTAAGTCTGGCAAACCCTTTGCTCGTGTTTTGCATAAATGCAAAAAGAAAGAAACATAAGTCACCAGAATTCTCACATTCTTGATTCTTTTCCTAATCCCTTAATATAACTGGAACTAATTTGGGTCCTTCCCAACCAAATTATCATAAATTAAAATAAGTTACATATTCTCAATAAATAATACCAGCATCCTTAACCCCCTTTGGTTTTTCTTTCTTCTACAGGAGTCATCTTGTTAAGAAAAATAAAGATGGATGAATCCCAGAGTATAGCCAGAAATACCAGTAGTCAGGCTGTTAGGAATCTGCTAAAACATTGACAAAGAAAACCCAGGTTACAGATAACACAGTATCTCATCTTTGGCAGCAAGAGAAGGGCGAGGGTGGCACTCCCTCACTGAAGGATATGTGTGTGTTGGTGTGTGTCTCCGTCCTTCTATCTGTCTGATTATAATCGACAGAATGGAAAATGAAAAATATACTGCAGCCCCCGAATTTGAGCAAATTTCCCCCATTTCCTTCTTTTTTCTCGTTGGTTGATCTAAGCAGGTTATCTATCCATCTTGCTAAGATAAAACGGGAGAATGGGCATCGACTTTGCAAAGGATTTTTAAGCCGTTGCTGATACCAGGACACTCATATGAGCGGTGGGCTGTGTGTGTATAAGCGTAGGTGGGCAAGTAGGAGTGCACGGCTGGGCGTGCAGCGTCTGTGCAGGGGAGGGCGGGGAACAACTTGCAGGGTAAAGACGGCCCCTGAGACGTCAAGACCTGACGTGGAGGGAGCACCTCTCCTGGCCCCTCTGGGCGGTACCTGGGCACACCAAGATAGCAACAGTAATTTAATCACTACTTTAATGAAACGTGTAATTGTTTTTGAGGAAGAAATACTGGTCAAGGAGTAGATTTCTAGGGAAGTGCTGAAGGCACCTCTCTCCTCCTCTGCTCCTCCCCCAAGGATGCGTCAAGGGCAAGGGCGTTGCATGAGATCCCATTGCTGAGGGGAAGTTATCTCCTCGTGATAAGTGGAGCAGCCGAGGGCCTCAGTCCACAGAGGTGTGGTCTCTCTGTGGCCCACGGACTTTGACTCCCTTGGACTTTCCATTCCTACTTGAAGTGTTTGCTTTGCCCTGAGCCTTGGGGACTCTCTTCCATTGATTCTCTTCTGGACTGTAGCTTAATAAAAGGAGCCCTCCGCTGCTTTCTGTGCTGCGTCATATCTGAAAAATAACCGGAGGGTTGTGAACTTTCCTTCAAAGCATCGTTGGTATAGGAGAGAGCCTATGACTGAGCTACTGAGCTCTTGTTTTCCATTTGCTGGACAACCTCAAGGTCATGCCTGATTAAAGAGATGCTCGTCCCCGTCTGGACAGGGATTCCAAAGAAGATTCCTTCCGGGTGGATCTCCTCAACTCTTCACACTGGTCAGGGTCAGGAGAATGCTGGGTCCCAAACAAGTTGTTGCAGAGAAGACAATGAAAACCTCAGTAGCCCTCAAGGAGCTCATGGGGTAGCAAAAACAGAGAGGAAATCGTAACGATATGAGAAGCATACGAGAGACTACGGCCTCAGGGATGGAAGAAGGGTCTGTGTGGGGCGTGAGATGGAGATCATTTCAGGTAGGTTGGAAGAGGTGGTATCAAATCGAGCTCTGAAGATCCCTAAGAGTCAGCTCGATAGGAAAACGATTCTCGGAACGGCACTGACGATACACAGAGATGGGGTGACGGCTGCCCGCTCCGGGAGCTGCATGCAGGGCAGGGTGTCTGGGTTCTGGAGCCGAGGGAGAGACACACGAACGGGACTCTGGGGAGGAGGCGGGGCCCATCATGAGGAGCCTGGTGAGCTTTGCTACAGGGCTTGGGTTGGTGCTGGGGGCCACAGCGAGACACCGAAGAATTTCAGCAGAGCGTTATAACTGGACGTCACCTTTAGAGAGATGCTGTTGGCAACAGCATAGGCAAGCGGCTACAGGAGGCCTAAACAGAGGCAAGAGGGTCAATGAGAGGGAAGAATGAAGGCAGCGGTGATGGGGGCAGGGATACGGACACGTCTGTCAACAGCGTTTAGGAGGAAACGGTGGGGTGGCGCAGTGCAGGACAGTCTCTGGTGTGTGTGTCGCTGGAGGGACGGCGACGCCCTTCGTTAAGAAAGAGAAAACAGGAGGCGGGGCAGATTCTGAGGTAGGTTTTGCGATCCTGAGTTTGAGGCCTGTGTGACATTCAGATAAGGTCTCGAGCTCAGAAGGTCTGAAAATCCTCAGTATTTAAATGTTACACGCAAAGGACCTATCTGGGGTGTTGAGGACACTCTGTGATAGGCAGGAACAGGTTTCAGTATGTTATTTTAATATTCGCTTATGTAGGGCTTTACAGATATTCACAGATACCTATCTTTTCTAGAAAATTTAAGATTTTCCCTTGAAATACCTCCTGGTGGTCCGCACAATGCTGAAAGATGAGAAAGGCACCATTTGTCTAATCTGATAGAGGAGGAAACCGAGGCTCGGATTGAATGCCTTGCCTGAGGTCACACAGCCAGTCAATGGGCAGGGTTTCCTGCCTCTGCATCCAGGACTCTTTGCTGCGCTCTCCGGGGCCTCTCCCATTACAGTGGAGGCCGCCACCGCACCGCTCACCACATCCTGCCTCCTGCAGCGCAGGCAAATGTGGATTTCTTAAGAGCTTTAAAACCCAAAGGTACAATACCCACACGAAGATTATACCACAGCGCTCCTGGCACGCAGGGCATTATCCTAGAAGTCCTCATTTTGTTGCTAAATGTATTCTTTGTACATGCTTATTGTGTGGAGTACAGTACAAAAAGAGGAGGGTTACATAAAGGACCAGAAGCTCCAGTTTATCTGGGTCCTTGCGAATCTCTCTCTGTCGGTGCCATGGAAGGCAGAATCTCGGGTTGGCACAGGGTTGAGATAAAGCTGTGCTGTCTTCAGCACAATGCCTCTCCCACCACAGCTCTGCTGGTAGGGCTGTACCCACTGGAAATGGGTTGTGCAGGAGAAGTATTAAAACAGCCTGCGAGTGCTTCGTCGATTCCCTACCCCATTTCCTACGCTGAGAAACGAATGGTTCGTGCTGGTTCTGAGTCCTTAACGCTGCCCTCCTGGTCCACGAGCGAGCGAGGCCACAGACCTTCTAAAGAAGCTCCTTAGGGAATCTCTTTAGCGTCTGCCTCCTCCCCCCTTCCGAGCTCAGCTGTTCTGACTTTCTCAGGCCCTACCTCCCTCTCCATGCCTGGCCTTCCTGGAGTGATGCATTGGCTTGGATGCTCTGCTGGGCCAGCCTTTCAACCACACTTCACCTGTGCTCCCTAGCATTAGGCAAATCAACCTCACCTGGGCATCCGTCCCAGATTCCTGGAAAGGACGCCAGCTCCAGCAACCTTGGTTTCAACAATACAGGGAGGTGAAGAGAATCCCGGGAACTCAGGGAGGGAGTGGATCTCAGGTTCCACGACAGGATTTTCGTTTTCCTAAGTCTCGGCATGTAGTCAGATCATTAAATGATACTTTTCATTCTCACCATAGTTTACTTCCTCATTTCCCCATCACGGAACATTCTGGTGATTTATAAATTTCTGCTTATAGGTAATATACAAATACATGCGCCCATACTGGCTTTATTCCGCTGAGTTATTAGTAATGATTTTTCTCAACTGATATAAATGTCAGGAGCCTGCGGATTCGTAATCATTCCTCTCCACTAAGATCCTTTCCAACGCCAAATCCCCTAACACCTCTATCCTGTTTCTCACCTTTGTTTTTGTTCCATGACCATAATTCAATTCCTCACTATCTTCCTTGGGACTATTTGTAACATCTACAAAGACTTAAAAGTCGCCACATCAAAAATGATCAGTCTTCGTAATTCAGGAAATCCATAACTAAACCACCAGGAGACCTCAGAACTAAAGACCACCATCTCTGACAAACATAATCCCTGTGTAGTTGACTGTTCCTCAAAAAGCAGCAAATAAGGCTTCCCTGGTGGCGCAGTGGTTGAGAGTCCGCCCGCCGATGCAGGGGACGCGGGTTCGCGTCCCGGTCCGGGAAGATCCCACGTGCCGCGGAGCGGCTGGGCCCGTGAGCCGTGGCCGCTGCGCCTGCGCGTCCGGAGCCTGTGCTCCGCAACGGGAGGGGCCACAACAGTGAGAGGCCCGCGTACCGCGAAAAAAAAAAAAAAAAAAAAAGCAGCAAATAGCGGTTTTTCACCCCCAGAGGTTGCCCTCCTGGCCAGTGCCGTGGGCCTCCGACTAAGCAGAGTCAGGTACTTGCAAATATTTTCTTTTCTGTTTTTATGGTTTTATCGCTTCTCTGGTTTTCACTGTGTGCCACCACAAAGATAATTTTAGAAATATTTAGTGCACAAATAATTTTAAAAAATAAACATAGCTACATTTATACAACAAACTTGGTGATACTGCAGGACAGGCACACTAAACCTCCATAATAATTAAGAGTCTTAAAATGTGTAGCAATGGGGCTTCCCTGGTGGCGCAGTGGTTGGGAGTCCGCCTGCCGATGCGGGGGACGCGGGTTCGTGCCCCGGTCCGGGAAGATCCCACGTGCCGCGGAGCGGCTGGGCCTGTGAGCCGTGGCCGCTGAGCCTGCGCGTCCGGAGCCTGTGCTCCGCAACGGGAGGGGCCACAACAGTGAGAGGCCCGCAAAAAAAAAAAAAAAAAAAAATGTGTAGCAATGAAGAAGCTAATCTTATTAAGAACACTTCAGCATCTTACTTCAGAAGCACTGGCCTGAATATGTGCAAGCTGTTTAAGAGGAAAAGTCCCGAGGTAGTTAGTTGGGATCTCTATACGTTACTTGGAAAGAAGCATCATAAATAAAGATATGCCTCCTTGATCTGTCACTGAACATTTTGACTCTTTCTTTTAATTAGTAAACCATGTGAAGAAAGCACTCAGGTGTAAGAGTGCTAAGGCATACTCTGGGGTGACGATGGATTGTCTGCCTGTTACCAGATACCATCATTAGGGGAAGCGGATGATTGATGAGAAACACTGAGCCAGAGGTAAAGACAACTTTTCAAAGAAGTGGTACCAAACTCCAGGCAGCTACATTCAGTGCTCACGAGGCCACTGTGGTCAGATGCTGCATGTGTCTGCAAGAGCGTAATGGCATTTGATCGATGCTGTAAGATTTTTAGCACAGTAGCATGGCTGATAAGGGGACCTATCCTTAATACCTCGTTAAAAAATGTATTAATGGCTGAATTTAAACTGTCTCTACTTCCAACGACCTAATGGTGTTGAGGTGACGTACGCTCACCTGAGAAGCACTTTGTTATCCTAAAGGAAGATGTTACGCCTTTCTAAAAAATCTCACGTCAAAGACATGTTTCTACACTATGTTGTATCAGAGAAAGGTAAAAATGAGCTGTACAGAGTTCAAATGAAATAAAACCAGAAAATAATTAACCATGTCCACTTTTTATGATTGGATAAAATAAAAAGGGTACTTAACTCATCTTCAAGACTGTTCAGGAACATAATATGTAAGTATTCTCAACACAAATACAACAAAATCTACAAATACAGTGTAGTGCAAAGAGACCTGTGGCAAAATCATATTCTTTTGCAACTAAGAAAGAAAATAGGGAAATGCGACTCCACTAGGGCTAGTAGCTGCTGATATTGCCTATTTTCATATTTATTTGCTCCTGAATGGCACTGACCTTTTGATATCATACTGAAAACAGATTTTCTCCTTGACAAGAAAAATCTTCCAAAATAAAATGTTACCTTATTTTAAAAGAAAAAAAATCTTTAAAAAACCCCAGTAAATCGCATGTAAATCAATGAAGTTAGAACATTCCCTCACACCATACACAAGAACAAACTCAAAATGGCTTAAAGACTTAAATAGAAGACATGATTCCATAAAACTCCTAGAAGAGAACAGAGGCAAAATACTCTTTGACATAAACTGTAACCATGTTTTCTTAGGTCGGTCTCCCAAGGTAAGAGAAATAAAAGCAAGTATAAACAGATTGGACCTAAACAAACTCATATGCTTTTGAACAGCAAGGGAAACCAAAAACAACATGAAAAGACAACCTACAGAATGGGAAAAAATATTTGCAAACTATGTGACTGATAAGGGCTTAATTTCCAAAACATACAAACAGCTCATACAGCTCAGTATCAGAAAAACAAACAACCCCATCAAAAGATAGGCAGAAGACCTAAATAGATATTTTTCCAAGGAAGACATACAGCTGGCCAAGAGACACACGGAAACATGCTCAACATCACTAATTATTAGAGAAATGCAAATCACAACCACAATGCGATATCGCCTCACACCAGTCAGCATGGCCATCGCCAAAAAGTCTACAAACCACAAATGCTGGAGAGGGTGTGGAGAAAAGGGAACCCTCTTGCACTGCTGGTGGGAATGTGAATTGATACAGCCACCATGGAGAACAGTATGGAGGTTCCTTAAAAAACTACAAATAGAGCTACCATATGATCTGGCAATCCCACTACTGGGCATATACCCTGAGAAAACTCTAATTTGAAAGGACACATGCAACCCAGTGTTCACTGCAGCATTATGTGCAATAGCCAAACATGGAGGAAACCTAAGTGTCCATTGACAGATGAATGCATAAAGAAGACGTGTTGCATGTGAATATATATGTATACACACATATATATATACACACAATGGGATATTACTCAGCCATAGAAAAGAATGAAATAATGTCATTTGCAGCAACGCAGGTGGACCTAGAGATGATCATACTAAGTGAAGTAAGTCAAAGACAAATATCATGAGATCACTTATATGTGGAATCTAAAAAAATGATACAAATGAACTTACTTACAAAACAGAAATAGACTCACAGGCATAGAAAACAAACTTATGGTTAACAAAGGGGAAAGGCAGGAGGGATAAGTTAGGAGTCTGGGATTAACAGATACAGAATACTATATATAAAATAGATAAACAAGGACCTACTACATAACACTGTGTATATATATATATATTTTTAAAAATTCACTGAGTGTGCGTGCGTGCGTGTGTGTGTGTGTGTGTGTGTGTGTGTGTGTGTGTGTATTCACGGAATCACTTTGCAGTACACCGGAATAAGCCTGTCCCTAAAGGGGAACAGACTTAGGAGCTTCAGCCGTGGGAGAACACCCTAAGCTCCAGGGCTCCGTTGAGGAAGCAAAGGCAAAGACAAAGCAGTGGAGGGACAGTGGTCTCCTGCGAAGCAGGTATGGATGTGAACTGGGGCTTGGCTGTGTGGCTTTGGTCAGTTCAGGGGGTCCTCGGGGCCCTCGCCTGGTAAGTGAGATCAGTGCGTCAGCGAGGGATTCTGTCTGGCTCGAATTATCAAGACGACAGTGGCTGAAACACACAGGCCACGGGAAGCAGCCCGGGGCTGGTCCAGGGGCTCTGGCTTTCCGCCTTGCTGTCCTTTAGCTGCTGGGCCTCTCTTCCTCAAGATGCTAACTTGCCTGCCCGACCTCCAAACATGGTGCCTTTACGAAGGAAGGGGGAAGGTGCAGGGAGAGAGGCTCAGGCTGCTGAATTCAAAGAGGGTTTCCCAGGAACCCACCGTCAGCACCCCCTCACGTTCCACGGGACAGAAGTACATCACATGGCCGGCCACCCTGAGCTACAGGGAAGCCTGGAAACATAGTGTGTGTGCTGAGCCTGGACAGACTGTTTCCCCCAAACCACGCTGCGTTTCTGTTCGCGAGAAGAGGAGCTAAGAAGCACGTATCAGTGTGCTGCCAGGGCGAGAGGGAAACAAGACAGCACAGAACCCAGAAGCCTCTGGACTTCTGCTCCTCAGCCATCTGGGATCCTCTGAAACTCCGTTTTCTCCCGCATTTCACCATCACTTCCGTATCTTGGCTTTACACACTGAAGGAGGGGGCCTTATCACCGTTTCAAATCCCGTCACATTTCCCATAAAGGACGGTGACCCAATCCTGTTTGAAATTCTCCAGGCGAGGTGTGCTCGGGTGGTCTCGAGGACCCTTCTGGAGCTTTGGTGTCGCTCTACAGATTCGTGTTTCTCTTTAAGGAGTCTGTGTCGAGTAATAAGGACACAGCTCAGTCATCAATCGGGACAAAATACTGCTTAGTTGCAGTGCTCAGGTGTCAGCCCGCCGAGCCGGGGTCGGGGCGGGGGGGGCATGGCTCAGGGACTCGGGTATTTTCCCACTGACAGCTTAACCTGGAAGTAGATGAGCCCCACCGCCTCTTAGCTCTGTGCCGGCTGCGGGGGGGCCGTAAGTCCCGGTGAGAAAGTATCAAGAGTTTGGGCACCATTATTCCTCCCCCTTCCTGGTTCTCACTTCTACCCTGATGCTCCACCTTTTAGCCCTGAATAACGAAGGTGCCGGATCAGGTACCCCAGAAAAATCTGGGGATGTTTCAGAAGGAAGGGAAGTTAAAGGAGGGAAGAGATCACACTCAGGATCTCTGAGAAGCTGGAGGAGGCTTGTCAGAAACCACAATGCTTGACTTCACAGTGGCCTCCGCCTGAGAACCTGCAATAAAGGAAAAACTCTGTCTGAACTGCAGTCGTCCGCCCCCTTCAAATTGTATCATGTTATTTTTAGTTTAACCATAGTCTTTGAGGCGATGGTTTCCCAAAGTTATTTCTAGCTCTAACTGACAGTGTTTATGGTTGGAAAAATCAGACCTCCTCTACCCTCGCTGATTTTCCTTCAGATGTCATTATGGGATTAACAGTGAATGCCTCTAAAAAGATTACACCTACAAGAGAGAAGGCAAAAAAAAAGGAAAGCATGAATCACACCACATGCCTATTCGAGATGCTCTCCTCTGGGAAATTTTAATTCTCATTTAGAATGCAGTAGTCTGACTCCTGTATTCTCTGAAGAAGATCAGTTTCTAATATGAAGTTAATCAGAATTTGAAAACTGAGAGGAGTGTATTTTCACACAAGGTCAACTTTGACTAGGTACTGACATCAAATAAGCCCTTAGGAAAATACGTTCCGTCCTTGGTTTACACGGAAGCCTGAGCAGGATGTGAAGGGCAAAAGCAAAGTGGAGACAGTTTGCTGGAGGGCCTTTGCTGAGCTCCTCCTGTGTTCATTCACTCACAGAAATTCATCCCCTTAACCTTCTCGAGTGTCCAGCCCTTAAGGGGAGGACGATCGCTGCTGCCGGTTCTTCTACAGCTCCGGGGTGGAAGGAACGTGGAGGCCCTCGGGGGTGCAACGTCCACTGCCATCGCTAGAGCGGCTGAAGAAGAGGGTGGTGCCTGGCACGCTGCCCTGAGGTCACAGCTGCCACCGAGCAGACTCTAGGTCTCTCGATGAATGGGTTCAGTGAATCGTTGCCATGGAGCTTTGTTCCAATGTAAATTCCGAGCCAGCGGGATATTGCGCCTTCTTTCTGAAGACAACTGCTAGACTCCATGAAGCTCAAAGTGGGGAAACTGTAGAAAACCACTCTTTGTCTTAGCTCCAAACTTTCACATCTAATTGTCGATAATGTTTTTGTCAAGTGACTTTTACATCACTTCAAGAACGTCTGGCCCTTAAACCAACAAAAAAAAGTCTTCCTTTTTTTTTTTTTTTTTTTTTTGGTTTTTGTGGTACGCGGGCCTCTTATTGCTGTGGCCTCTCCCGTTGCGGAGCACAGGCTCCGGACGCGCAGGCGCAGCGGCCACGGCTCACGGGCCCAGCCGCTCCGCGGCACGTGGGATCCTCCCGGACCGGGGCACGAACCCGCGTCCCCTGCATCGGCAGGCGGACTCTCAACCACTGCGCCACCAGGGAAGCCCCTCTGATCAATCTAAGTTTTTGTAGGAGAAATTACTGCATCTGGGTGGATAAGGGGATTAAAAAAAAAAAAAAAAAAGAGGGTTGATTTGAAGCTGTTTATATTGGGTCGGCCAAAAAGTTCGTTCCGGTTTTCGCCTAAGACGTATGGAAAAGCCTGAATGAACTTTTTGGCCAAGGCTATACTTATGACTCCTCCGTAAAGGAAATTACTCCTCTTGCAGTGATGTAAACCCTTGGTGGAAAATGAAAGGTAAATGAAGCAGACCTTCAGGAAAATTTAGTGCAGACCAGCAAATTTAGTGTGTGAACTGAGATAAAGTCTCATTTCAAAAGCACAACTGTTTCAAACACTTACTAAAATGGGATCAAAGTGCATAGGAAAAAAATAGTGAATTATTATTTGCCCTGTCTAATTTGAAAAGATGCAAAATAAATCAAAGTTTAAAGTTAATGCCTCAAAGCACACAAAATAACATCTAATTCCAGTGTTCCCCTTTACTTAGAGTGATTATTTGCTGGATAATTCATCCTCTCCATCAAAGGAAAACCTCAGAGGTCGGAGCTGTGTATTCTTTATCGCTGCTTTCTCTGCAACAATAACAGTCCCTGGCACCCAGTGCTTCATAAGCAAGTGGAGGAATTTTCCCACATCATATCCCCAGCAGCGAGTGTACTGGTCCCAAACTAAAGTTTTATTGGAAAAATTCTGATGGATTCACTTCACATTAAAACACAGATGTAAATATAGTAAAAGTCATTCTTCTTTCCCTGTATAATGAGTCCATTATTTCAGGGTTTATAGATCTTTGGTACCCAATATCTCATGAAATCTGTCCTCGCAAAATTTTATATCAATAATTCACACCTTACTGTTAACCATTTGTTTTACCTTCTGAGACTAGGTGAGAAGAGATAACATTTTCATTTTAAATCTTGTTGCAAATGTTAAGACCAAAGCTCCTTTTCCCAACAAAAGCCAACAAGAGTAAATCTGGGGTGATTTTTCATATTATGCAGGTAACCACTTCCTGTGTTTTTGCAAAAGGTTGTCCTTAGACCTTGTGACATCTATGTGCACAGGCAACAGTAAGTAAGTTGCTTGAAGACAGGCGAGAAAAGTTAAGTGATGGAGAAAGTGAAAGAAATCTTTGGATATCGAGTTACAAGTTTGAACAGAACCCATCACTTACATTTACATATAAACTGGATTGTACTATCCATTTTAACTAACACACACACTTGTCTTAACCCAACCAATGACCCATTTTTATTTTAAGAGGAAGACATCTGAATTTAGAGAGTTACGTAACTTTTGACTGGCCACATATACAATAAATTAAGAAATCAGTTTCAGCTGGAGTTTCACTTCAACACTCACGGTTTTAATTATTATGCAATCTCCCATTAAGAAACTTTGATGCTAATTAAAAATCTGGCCCAAAAGCCAATTCTTACAACACGCTGTACTTCACAGAAAACTTTTCTGAAATGACTGTTTCATGTAGAAATGCACGCCTACAGCCATGCCTCAGCTCAAGAAGCTACACTTGAATTATACACTGTTTCTCAACCTGGCTACTCAAAGACCATCACCTGCGGACCCTGCCAGAAGTACCCTGTTTGTCAGAGTTCTGCCTGCTTTGTATGTATGCTCTGCCTTCCACGATAAGAGACCCTCTGTCTTAATCAACTTGGCTACGGAAAAAAGGTAACACTGTCCTAGAGAGGCAAGAGAAAATCCCGGGATTGACAATAATATTAGGGTTAAAAGACGGTAAATACTGTCCATGTCAGGACAACCTTTCTATAGGAGTGCGGATCCAATGTTCTTCCAACAGTCTATAACAATCTTTTTCAAAAAAAAATTAACTTATGTATTTATATTTTATTTTTGGCCGCGGTGGGTCTTCCTTGCTGCCCACGGGCTTTCTCTGGTTGCGGTGAGCGGGGGCTACTCTTTGTTGCAGTGCGCGGGCTTCTCATTGCAGTGGCTTCTCTTGTTGTGGAGCACGGGCTCGGGCTCTAGGCGCGTGGGCTTCAGTAGTTGTGGCTCGTGGGCTTGGTTGCTCCGCGGCGTGTGGGATCTTCCCGGACCGGGGCTCGAACGAACCCGTGTCCCCTGCCTTGGCAGGTGGATTCTTTTTTTTTTTTTTTTTTTTTTTTTAATTTTTGTGTGGCGGGCCTCACTGTTGTGGCCTCTCCCTTGCGGAGCACAGGCTCCGGACGCGCAGGCTCAGCGGCCATGGCTCACGGGCCCAGCCGCTCCGCGGCATGTGGGATCCTCCCAGACCGGGGCACGAACCCGTGTCCCCTGCATCGGCAGGCGGATTCTCAACCACTGCGCCACCAGGGAAGCCCCAAGGCAGGTGGATTCTTAACCACTGCGCCACCAGGGAAGCCCTATAATAATTTTCTTTCAAACTAGATGTGTCTACAGAAAGGAAGATTTAGCTTTTAGGAAGAAAGCTGCTAGTACATTATTAAATTAGAAAAATTAGCCAACTTAATTTTAAGCCTAAAGACCTGGGTTTAGTATTGAGACCTAGAGCAAAACTGCTTATAGATTCTCTAGGTCCTGACTTCCTTTTCTGAAGTGAAGAGGCAATAACGTCTGCTCGATGTGGCTTAAGGCTGGAATGCAGTAACATTACCCTAAGGTGTTTTTTAAACTGGAAAGAACTAAGCAAATACAGTACCACTGCAGATAAAAAGTTTTATCAGTATATTATTCCCAGTGATACGTTACAAAGTACTGCAATGTATGGTTCCGTTCTAGGAAAGTACTTAACAGATATGGTGAATTCGTAACAATTGTTTCTTTTTTTTTTTTTTTTTTTTTTTTTTTTTTTGCGGTATGCGGGCCTCTCACTGTTGTGGCCTCTCCCATTGCGGAGCACAGGCTCCGGACGCGCAGGCCTAGCGGCCATGGCTCACGGGCTTAGTTGCTCCGCGGCATGTGGGATCTTCCCGGACCAGGGCACGAACCCGTGTCTCCTGCATCGGCAGGCGGATTCTCAACCACTGCGCCACCAGGGAAGCCCACAATTGTTTCTTAATCTGTTCAAAATTGAGCAGGATGCGGGTGTGGACCAGAGAACACTTTATTTTTCCATTATTTCCACATTTGGAAAAACTGCAGAGATTTATGGAAAACTGGAGGGGATCACATGCTGAGTTTTAAACTAAAATGTCTGACAAAATGAAATAAATGTAAAACAGTTGTCAGGTTGCACTATTCAGATAGAAATTAAGATGTTCCTTCTTAAAAGCGAGAGTGAGCACAGGCTCAGATGAAGACAAACCTCTAAATATTTACCTCAATTTTGATTCGTAGTTGAAAACATTCATTTTCTTAATAATTCATAATCATCATTAGTGTTTGTACCATCTTACGTAGCTGGTTTATTGAATAATTCAAACTGAGTAGAGAGATATATAGATAAAGTTATTTTATATTATTTCAAATGCCCCCTTAAACTCTTAGGTCAAATATTCCTTTCCTACCCACAGCATTTTGTTTACAGTCCACAATTTCCTGTCACTTTTCAGTTCTTTAAAAACTCAATCTGGGGTGGGGGAGGGATGGATTGGGAGTTAGCGATCAGCAGATACAAGCTATTATCTATAGGATGGATAAACAACAAGGTCCTACTGTGCAGCACAGGGAACTACATTCAATATCCTGTGACAAACCATAATGGAAAAGAATATGAAAAAGAATGTATATATATATGCATAACTGAATCACTTTGCTGTACAGCAGAAATTAACCCATTGTAAATCAACAATACTTCAATAAAATAAATTTTTTTTTTTTTTCGGTATGCGGGCCTCTCACTGTTGTGGCCTCTCCCGTTGTGGGGCACAGGCTCCGGACGCACAGGCCTAGCGGCCACGGCTCACGGGCTTAGTTGCTCCGCGGCACGTGGGATCCTCCCGGACCAGGGCACGAACCCGTGTCTCCTGCATCGGCAGGCGGATTCTCAACCACTGCGCCACCAGGGAAGCCCAATAAAATAAATTTTTAAAAAACCTTAATCTGGTCCAACCTCACATGAGAACCTCTAGTTTCAAATCTGATTTAAACCTTATCTTCTTCTCACCTCCCGGGCATCCCCATCCCAGAGGAGCTGGTGTCCAACGATGGCCCTTAATGAACCACGGCCTTTTGTCGTCCCTCCCGTATTGGATCTGAGCTGGGCCTTTCACTCCTGTTAACTAGCGCAAAGGCTGCTGGGCCAGTTCTGAGCCTAAGTCAAAAGAGGGCCTGGCAACTTATTTTCCGCTTTGGGAAGCCCCGAGCCGTCATGTAGGAAATCTGGCACGTCGGTGTGTCGCGTGGAGAAACCACGTGGAGAAGGAAGAGTCCTGAGCCCAGTCACCCCACGGTCCTAGCTAAGCCCCGTCTCCTTCCAGGTTTCCCTGACTGCAGCTCTAGGGACCTGCTCGTGGAGCAGAGCCACCCAGATGAGCCCCACGGACCCTCAGAGGCTAGAGAGAAAAGTCACTGCGTCCTGGGGTGGTTTATTACGCAGCAGCGCAGAACCGGAACACCTCCCACGCCCATGTCTATCTGGCCGGGGAGAGGGGACGTGATTTTTTCTCTCTCTCCTCTACCTCCGTCTTCTGCGTCTAGCTTTTTTGTGTTAGGGGACTGGTAAGAGGGGGGTGAAGGCACCGCTCCTGCACCGGACGACGTGCTGGAGTTGGCCTGGACCAGGCTGTTCGAGCTGTTAAACGTTAAGGAATTGTATGGGCCAACTGTTAAATATGCCACTGTTAAAAGTTAAATGACATAAAATGATAATGAAATAAATTATGTTAAAAAAGAGGTAATAAGTACTGAAAACTTGTCACTTCCTATCTTAGTTTACTATCATCTATCCCTTTAAGGTTATTTACATGTCTTGTCCCTGTGCGGTGGAGATACCATGGAGCCACGTGCTACCGTGAGTCCTCTACAACTTCATAATCAGCGGTGTCCTGTCGGTAGCTTAACATCAGCCCCGGTGGAGATCCTTACACCATGGAAATGGGCAAGCGTTAGAAGTCAGTGCTTGTTTCCCCCCTGGATTGAGCTGGTTGGTAACCCTGCCTACAGTCCTCTGCTGTATGTCTGTGTATCACCTTTGGTCCATCCTGGCTAGCGGGTGATGCCTTCCCTGTGGAAGGCATGAGAATGTTGGCCCCACAAGGGCTACATGCGTGAGCTTTTTTTTTTTTTTTTTTTTTTGCGGTATGCGGGCCTCTCACTGCTGTGGCCTCTCCCGTTGCGGAGCACAGGCTCCGGACGCACAGGCCTAGCGGCCATGGCTCACGGGCTTAGTTGCTCCGCGGCACGTGGGATCTTCCCAGACCAGGGCACGAACCCGTGTCTCCCGCATCGGCAGGCGGATTCTCAACCACTGCGCCACCAGGGAAGCCCCCATGCGTGAGCTTTTTGAAGGTATCCAGTGAGATCTCCTATTAGCCCAGCTCCTGATGGTGGAAGCTTGTTCCGCGTCCTCATTTGGGCCTGTAGAAGAACACGCTCAGCCTCCGGCTACTAGGTCCTTTCGCCAGTGGACAGCCCTCATGTGTAAGGCAGAACGGATCAAGCCCGCCATCTTCCTGGATGTCCGCCTGACCCACCAGATAAGGTTGGCCTGAAGATAAAGGAATATGGCGGTCTGGATCAAGAGTTCACTGTTAATCTAAGTAAATCGTCAGTGCCCCGAGCTGGGTTCCCTGGGAAGCCAATTCTGAGTTGGAACTCGGTGTACAGAAAGTTTATTAAGCTGGGGGTCAGAGAAGAAGAGAAACTGGGAAGGAGAAGTCGGGCTGAGGGGCAGGTCTCAGCAGGAGCTGGAAGGACGCTTCACACTACACGTGGTCTGCCTAGAGGGGCACGCGACCTTGGGCGGGGGGGGGGCCCTCCTCAGCTGAGGCAACTCCCCAAAGGGGCTGACTGTCAACGACCTTCCCCCGGCTGGGGCACAAGTGCTTCAATCCTGAAGGGAGGATCTGGCCGTGCCACTGCACACGTGGCAGCCCTTTCCTGGTGCTGCGTGGGTCTACTCTGCGTGAATTCTGGAGCCAGCTCCTTGAGGATTCTGGGAGCCTCTAAAGGGAACTGACAGGAGGACAGCTGGCGAGACCAGCGGCAGCCCCCCCACTTCAGTGAGCCTCAAGGCCACACAGGGCACTCGTTCTCCCCCTTCTGTGCTAACCATTCAAAGTCCCCTCTGCCCCCGGCTGGTGGCTCCGCTGGTCTCTGGGGACTCCTCTGGGGGAGATCCGGCCCCTTGCTCAGGCTGTGGCTGCCGCATCTAGGATGGGTACGCATTGGTGAGTACCACCCTTCAGTGAGAGGACACTAAGAGCGGCCCAAGCGGGCCACCTGCGCGCCCAGCGTAACCCTCTCCGCCCTCTCCGGGTAATGGCGGCTCTTCCTTCTCGTGCCTGATGGTGAGAGTGGGTGACCCCTGCTAGGCCTCTGGCGTGAGCTGCCCAAAGTGGTTGGGTGGCAGGTGTAGCTTAGGGCGCGGTGGGGTTCTCACGAGGGATCCAAACTCTAAACTCCCAGAAGCCAGCTTATGGGGACTAGAGAATGCATTCCCTACGTGAATAATGGAAAGTGTTATTTAGCCCAATAAGCAAATTAATGAAGGCTTTATTATACATCTTCTGTTGTGTATCACTGTGCTAGGAAAAGACAGAATTTTTACTCTACATGAGATGACAAGTAAAATGAATAACAAGACCCAATTCCTAAACCATTTCTAGCCAGTAAACTGCAAAATAGAAAATGAATCAGTGAAGTGATCAGGAGTAGTGAGAACTGTTGTAGAAATAAATTTCAGAGCAGACAAACCAGCAACATTTGGATGCCAGGTCCTTGGGGTTTAGTTCCTCCCTTAGATCCTTCCTGGTGGACTGAGCTGCCCGCATGTGGGATATGTGGAGCCTCAGAGAGAATTTTCGGAGAGCTTGGAGAGCACAGACTGGGAAATCAAGCACACTAGGTGTGTCCCTTGATGTCTGCAACCCAACGCAAGATTTAATTATCCTTAAGCCCTAAATGTGTAATTCTTTCTGACCTGTCTTAACACACTGCTCTGCTTTTTCCTATTCTAGTTTTAGTAAGCAGAGGTCAGCAGCGTCTGCCCCGTCCACATTCAACAAGCTTTCCCACACCAACATCCACAATAACACTAATATCGACACTAACACCCACAGTATACTGATTACAGCACATCGTACCGAGGGAAGGGCGAAGCCACCTACACATATCACCAATATGAGTCCTTACAGCAATACTGTGATGAAGACCTCGTGATTATTTTTCATTTACAAACAGGACACACGGGCATGGAGAGGCTGGGAGGAATCATTAATACCGGAAGGAAGAGAGAAAACAGGAGGAGCTGTGAGATTTCTCTTGCATCCTTTGGCTGCTTTTCATACAGCTGCCATGCCTAAGTTCTTCTGCCCTAGTGATTACAGTTTCCAAATAAAAACATCAGGACTTAGGGCTTTAACAAATGCTTTCTGTGCCGCTGGAGGGAATCAGAGACAGCCAGTGCTGTGAGTCCGAGGAAGCGTCGGGGCTGAGTGCAGGCGTGGAGGCAGCTCTCGTGGTCACACCTTGGCTGTGTCACCACGCACCACCTAGGGGACTCTGGGCAAGGGCCCCCCCTCCAAGCCTGGGTTTCCCACCTGCACAACGCGGGTAATGAAGGGTGGGCTTCTCCTACGCCGTTGGAGGCAACGTAAATTGGTGCAGCCACTATAGAAAACAGTATGGAGGTTCCTCAAAAAGCTAAAAATAGAGCTGCCATGTGATCCAGCAATGCCACTCCTGGGCATTTATCTGGACAAAACTATAATTCAAAAAGATGCATGCACCCCTATGTTCACAGCAGCACTATTTACAATAGCTAAGACATGGAAGCAACCTAAACGCCCATCAACAGATGAATGGATAAAGAAGATGTGGTGTGTGTGTGTGTGTGTGTGTGTGTGTGTGTGTGTGTGTATACACACATATACATATACACAAACAATGTGGAATACTATTCAGCCATAAAAAAGAATGAAATAATGCCATTTGCAGCAACATGGACCTAGAGATGGTCATACTAAGTGAAGTAAACTAGACAAAGACAAATAGCATATGATATCACTTACATATGGAATCTAAAATATGGCACAAATGAACATATCTACAAAACAGAAACAGACTCACAGACATAGAGAACAGACTTGTGGTTGCCAAGGGGGAGGGGCTTTGGGGGAGCGACTGATTGGGAGTCTGGGATCAGCAGGTGGAAACTATTATATAGAGAATGGATAAACAAGGTCCTACTGTAGAGCACAGGGAACTATGTTCAATATCCTGTGATAAACCATAATGGAAAAGAGTATTAAAAAAAGAATGTATATATATATATAACTGAATCACTTTGCTGTATAACTGAATCACTTTGCTGTACACCAGAAACTAACACATCGTAAATCAACTATACTTCAATTAAAAAAATAAATAAAAATTTAAAGAAATGAAGGGTGGTTTTGACAATTAAGCATGAGAGCCCATGCAAAACATTTAACCTGATGCTCCAGTTATGTAGTTTCAGTGTCAAAACAGTTCTGAGTTATATTTGAGATGTAACCCAGTGAGGGTGACATGTGTACTGTTTTGGAAAACATAAGACCCACTGTTGTTCTTTTATTTTTAATATCTTTATTGGAGTATAATTGCTTTACAATGTTTGTTAGTTTCTGTTGCACAACAAAGTGAATCAGCTTTAAGTATACATACATCCCCATATCCCCTCCCTCTTGAGCCTCCCCCCCACCCTCCCTATCCCACCCCTCTAGGGGGTCACAAAGCACCGAGCTGATCTCCCTGTGCTGTGAAGCAGGTTCCCACTATCTATTTATTTTACGTTGGGTAGAGTATATATGTCATTGCTACTCTCTCACTTCGTCTCAGCTTCCCTTCCTCCCCGTGTCCTCAAGTCCGTTCTCTACGTCTGCATCTTTATTCCTGCCCGGCAACTAGGTTCATCAGTACCTTTTTCTTTTTTAGATTCCATATATATGTGTTAGCATACGGTATTTGTTTTTCTCTTTCTGACTTACTTCACTCTGTATGACAGACTCTAGGTCCATCCACCTCCTTACAAATGACCCAACTTCGTTCCTTTTTATGGCTGAGTAATATTCCATTGTATACATGTGCCACATCTTCTTTATCCATTCATCTGTCAATGGACATTTAGGTTGCTTCCCACAGTTGTTCTTTTAAGAACAAGCTTACCTGGATTTTGTTCCACACCTAGCTCAGGACTGCCCTGCTGCTTTTCTTTTTTTCTTTCTATTCTTATTCTTCTCTAAGATCTTATTTTCCAGGCTCCCAGAACTCCTTCTCTGACCATCTAGTTTTGGGGCCCAGTTAATAAGACAATGCTTTTTGGTTTATTTGATTGGATTTTCATGATTTGGTGGCTTCTGTGCGGATTATCTGATTAGGGCTCTCATTAACTACCTTCCCTTTAGCTTGTCAGCAAACTAACTCTGAGAGGTTTTTCTACTTACCAGATCATCCGAATAATTACTTAGACATTCTTGAGCCCGAGGCAAAGATTTTAGATCCCTGAACTCATTCTATCTCCTGCTAAGTTCAAAATTAGGAGAGCTGCCTCTTGGCAGTGCAGAGGCTCTTTCTTTGGCTGGCATTTCTGCTTTGGGAGTCTTTTCTTGGATGGTGGAGGGTTGCTCGCTATTTGGATAGACCACTGTCACATGACCAATTTGCTTCTAAACTCAACAGCCGACCTCGAGCCAGCTGGTGCTCTGAGGCAACCTGGAGAGTTAGTCAGGCCCTGGGGACCCACGTCCCGGGCAGCAGCAGTGCCACTGTCCCCTCTCCCTGCTCGGAAGGGCTCCGGGCTTGGGGTTTAATGTTCTGTGGTCAAGTGGTCTGGACCACATAATTTTATCTTTGAATTTGTGTTTTGTAAGTGAAGTCGAATGGGATCACAGCGTGTGCGACGGGGGCCTGGAGCCTGCTTTGCACATGGGTCCTCTTCCTGCCATGCTGCTGCTTCCCTGGGGACAGGCTCTTGGCTGCCTGCAGCCCCCGCCTTGGTCCGGCCACCGCTGTCTTCCTCTGGCCTCCGGTGGGGTTGGGTGCAGGTTCCAGGACAGTTACGGGCAACCCCAGGTGCTGAGCTGGGTGTGGGACTGGGAGCCCCATCACGGTGAAGGTTTGCCCTCGCTCAGTGAGTATATCCCTTTGACCAAGGGAGTGCTACCTTAAATAGCAGATAAAAATAAATAAGTGCCAGAAAAATAAAAAGCACCACGACTGGTGGAGAAAGAGACCTCAGGAAAAAAAAAAAAAAAGGGAACAGATATTTTCTTGCTTGGTGAGCAAGAAGCCCCGCCTCTGCATCTTTTACTGGGCCCTGCCAATTATGGAGCTGGCCCTGCAGGGACCTGAAGGAGGTGCAGGGTTTTACACCCTCCCGCCGCGTGTGTGGCGCTGTGAGTGCCCCCGTCCTAACAGGCGGGACGGGACAGCTGGTCAGGGGGCTCGGACCTCGGGAGGCGGTGGTAGGACCAGGACTCTCGCAGCTCTGGCTAGTGGCAGCTCACCCGCTTTTGGGCGCTTTCAGGCTTCCTGACCAGGCCTCTCCCACACCCGTAACGCCCTCGAGCAACTAGTTACGCGGCAGAAGCGGAGCTAATGCTTCCACTCCTCCAACCGAGTGCGGGCAGATGCAAACATGTCTCTGCAGAGTTTCCCCAGAAAAGCTGAATCCCAAGAGAATCCCCAGTACCACGATAGAGCAGAGTGAAAAAAACCAACGCGACGTTTGCTGTCCCGTTTCCAGATCTATCCTATTTTCCACATATTTTCTACGACATATTTATATAAACTATACCTTAGTACTAAATCAGAACATCCAATTGCTGTTTCAATGAACAGGCGCTGCTGTTGTGGTCACTGCTTTCCGAGCTGTGGCCGCTCGGCTCTCTGGAGCAGGATGGTAAGTAACCCCTGCAGGAAGGCGGCTCTGGTCCCTCTTTAAGTCTGAGTAGGTAAATATTTGTGTTCAGTTTGACGCAGGTTCTCCCCAGGGAGGTGAAGCTGGGTGGCTGAGTTTGCTTCTCGTAGGAGGGCGCTGCCGTGAACTTCGGCTTGTTTCTCCTTCTGAAGAAAACAGTGGCTCTGGACGGCCCCGGTTGCGGTTGCTTTACACTCATTGCCCGAGTGGAAAGTGCCGTTTTCCCGGCGTAGGAGCTTTTCATTTCACACAGTCTCTCCCAAAGAGATCAAAAGCAAGCTGTTCTCATTCTCCATGTTACCAAATTGGTTCCTCTTACAAAACATATTACCTAATGTCTACTAAACCGCCCTGACAAAGATGTCCAAAGAAGGTCACAAAGCCAGTGTGGCTCCTGGGTCCCCTGTGTCTGGTTCAGAAAACCCGGGTTCTAACCCTTGCCCTGTTATTTACACCGAGTTGTGGAGAGGAAAAGATGACATATGAGAGCCTGGCACAGTCTGCGACACAGGAGGTAACTAATAATTGTTTGTTATGAAAGGGTATTAAAATCACTTTTGTGTACTTTAAAACTCTCACTTCAGTTGTTATTATCGACCAGAAGGGAAGAAGTGTTACTTTATAATTTGAACAATATAGTATTTAGGAGGAGAATTTATTCACTTTAATTTAATTGCATGTGGAATTGTGGGTTATTAGGTGCCTGTCTGGCCATTCTCTGGACAGATGTCACAGGCAGGACAATGGAGAGTGGGACATCCCACCGGTAGGCTCCAGTCTCCTGTGTCTGACAGCCTCGCTCTCCAGAAGCCATGTGACTGTGGGTTCTCTCTGGCTCCCAGGGGGGCTCATCCAGGAAGCTCTGGGCCCCCTCACCAGCTGTAATTTGTGCCCTGTCACTCAGCAGCAAGGAGAGGGTGTGTAAACCCAGTGTAAACTGCCACCAGGCATCAGGGAAATCACAAAATGGAACCAGAACGCGAACACATCGTTTTTTGGAAAAGCCGTTAGGGGTTCCAGGTCTTAAGTGTTTTAGGCACTAGAGGGAGATATATATAATCAAAGTATCCAAGTTAAAATAGCCAAGATATGGAAGCAACCTAAGTGTCCATCAACAGATGAATATATATATATACACACATACATATGTATACACAAATATACATACACATATATATACACACATATATACATATGCACACATACACACAAAATGGAACACCATTCAGCCATAAAAAAAAATGAAATTTTGCCACTAGCAGCAACATGGATGGACTTGGAGGGCATTATGCTTAGTGAAACAAGTCAGAGAGAGAAAGACAAATACTGTATGCTATCACTTACATGTGGAATCTTAAAAGATACAACAAACTAGTGAATATAACAAAAAGAAGCAGACTCACAGATACAGAGAACAAACTAGTGCTTACCAGTGGGGAGAGGGAAGGAGGGGCAAGATCAGGGTAAGGAATTAAGAAGTGAAAACTATTAGGTTTAAAATAAGCTTCAAGGGTATATTGTACAACACAGGGAATATAGCCAATATTTTACAATAACTATAAATGGAATAGAACCTTTAAAAATTGTGAATCACTATGCTGTACACCTGAAACATATAATACTGTAAATCAACTATACCTCAATCACAAAAGAAAAAAGAATCAGAAGAAAGTAGTATCCAAGTAAAGAAAGCTTTCCATAACAAATTAATTTTAATAATAATATAGCAAACATTCCATGTGTTAAGTCAGAAATCTGTTAATTTATAGTATGTTAAGTCAGAAATCTATTAATTTATAGTAGGGTGAACAAGATTCAGCTGCTTCTGACCTAAAAAATACTAGATTCTTAGGATTCTATGACTCTTCACGCTCACACACTTTTACCATATAACAATTTGTTTTGCTAATCCTGGGTATCAGCTGAACCCAGAAGGTATCCATGATTTTAGTATGATTTTAGTATTAATTATGTTCTTGGACAGGGAGCATGCCATTGAGCTTTGGGCTACGCTACAAACTTTTAGTACTTTTTGCTCAGAGGAGGCGTTCAAGTCACACTAGTCACTGATTAACTGAAATGGTTTACAATTTGAAATCCTCATCTGGAATAAGTGGTTAACTCCCTACTGTATCCAGAATACTGTCTATAATTTGGCCAGAACCCTCACTGCCCCGCCTTGCCAAATAAGGGATATTTAGAGAACTGGAAAGTTCTAAGTCCTTAACATTCTGAAGTGTTCCCAGAGTGATGATTACTGAGCTAAGATCCATCTGATTTGAGGCTACGCATAACAAAAGTATTTCCACTTGATTTGGCTACTGATTAAAGAGCCAGGAAAAATAACACCCGTATCAGAGAATCATTGCCTCATCAGCCAGAAAAAGCATCCACCATTTTTAGGATGTTAGCCAGTAAGGGCCTTTCATCGGTGCCAGAGGCTCAGGACCCGAAGCGATCTTTGTGTTTTCTGTCTCTGATATTTCCTTTTAGGGACAGTAAAGCTTCAACTTCTCTTCCATGCATAAGTGCATGTATTGGTTATCCTAAATATTGGGCTGATGTTATCAGCAAGGTTGAAAGACAAACTGACAGATGATTCAGCTTCAATTGCTGCTCTGCACTAACCATCCGGTTACACAAAGATAAATGACTGTGATGTGCCATCTGGAAACATAAATGTTCAGTTATTATTTGTGTTGGGAGGCCCTTGATAAAAGCGTCATTATTTTCCAGAGAGAACAAGTGTTCCTGCCTGCCAGCTACAGGGAATATGGTCCTCTTCACTCTTTGCTTTCTGTGGCTTGACTTCACCAAATGTCTGGCCTTGGCTCTTGGTACAGCTGAGAAAAGGAGGGAGGGAAAGGAGGCTGAGAGAGCTTATGAAAGATTGGTCACAGACAGAGAAAATGCTGAACACCTTCATCCCCTACCTTCATTCTGTAACGGAGCGGCTCGCATGCTTCCCAGCGACTGGGCACTTTGATGGCAGAAACAGAGATTATTTAACAAGAGGGACATTCCAATCAATGTCTTTTTCTGTCAGCAGAAAAGTAGTCTATGGGTCTTTTAAAGAAGAATAGGCACACGGAGAAAAATAATTTTCATTATACTAGACTCTATTACTTATACTGTACTAATATTGATAGAATGTAACTGTCTGACCCCAGAAACTAACTGCTCTTTTCTTCAATCTCTTTATCCCTAAAATGGGGATACAATAGTACCAGCTTCAAAGGTGACTGAAAAGACTAAATGAGCTAATATATGTAAAAGTGCTTAGAAAAGGGATGGGTGAACTATGGTCCGTGGGCCAGATCCAGCCAGCTGCCTGTTTTTGTTTTGTTTTGTTTTTTCCATGAGCTAAGAATTTTCTCTACAGTTTTTTAAACGATTGCATTGGAAAATGCTATATAAGTACCTACATAATATCCTCAATTTTGCCTGTTGGTCCATAAAGCCTAAAATATTGACTAGCTGACCTTTAAAAAAATAAAGTGTTTGCTGACCCCTGGCGTAGAACAGTGCCTGGCACATGCTGAGTGCTTTCAGAATACAAGCTATTATTCACAGTGTTATTTACTACAGTATGTTATGTTATACCAAACTGTACTCTCATGCCCTGTGAATTAATTGCTGAAGCCGAGGAGAAAGACCCAAGTGTCAGTGGAATACTTCATACAGCCCGATTTGTGGGCTCCTAAGAGTCTCAGTCCTCAGTCCTTTTAAAGGTGCTTTGACTGTAGTACAGCTCAAGGAGGGTCATTCAAGATTCATGCCCAGATTCCAGAGGCAAGCTTCTGCGACCCTTACAGATCAACTATTTATTCAAAACTTGGCCAGTGGTCCCTGTGACCTTTGTAGCCTACCAGGAAACAATTCTCCAGAGTTCACAGCTGGACAAAGCAGTATTTAAGTTTCATTCCCAAGGATAAAGGCCACAGGCCTCCTTGGGTTCTTTTACCTGATTCATTTAAGGTTAGAGAATGTTTTTAAACTAATTTTGGCCAATTCACGATTTTAAAGTTTCATCAAGGAAGTCAATTTCTAACTTTCATTCTGCTAGCCAACAGACTACTATTTTCACTTATAGAAAGCCACTTCTGATGTACATATGCAAATTTATAAAGCACTGGTTGTTGATCAGGCTACAGAACTTTGGATTATGGGCTTCTGGATTGGAACACCCGTGTGCCATCCGATCTAGATTAGCATTTGGGTTACGGTTTAGCTTAAGTAATTCTCTATGTCACATTGCATATGCTGAACTGTTTAAACTAAATTATAGATGGTGAAAATTGCCTGTTGAGAAAACACATGCTCTATGTGCTTTGTGTCTAAGCTTACAAGCTTCGAGAGTTCTGCTAATTTCCGTGTACAACTCCTACATTTATCAATTCACAATGGCATTTATGTTTTATCTAAAAAGGAAAGCGTGAAAACATCTAATCATCTTTTGGAAAGCTGGCTGATGCTTCTGTATTTAAAAATGAACAGTTATTAAAGGGCGTGCACAAACCTGGAGCACAAGAGTATATTTTAAAGAACATACTATGATCTTCCCTGAAGAGGAACCGTTGTTATTTCCAAGTATATTTTATCTTCCAACGTGTGTGTGTGTGTGTGTGTGTGTGTGTGTGTGTAGGGGGGGCGGTGGCTGTTAAAGGGGAGAGTGGTTGGAGGGAAAAAGACAGTAGAGAAAGATCTATTCAAGAAGTGAGACAGTTAAAATTCCCTGAGCCAGAAAGGAACATTGCAGGAAAAGGAGGAGGGTGGATAGCAGGGGTATTTCATTGATGTAGAAAGTGGTGAATAGTTTTTAATAAACTGGAATGTTTTAGACCAGATATATGCATACATTAGAGATGAAGATATAAGATACTAAGGATAGCACAGTGTGTAGACCTACACTTGTAGTCGGATTTTCATACGTATCTTCATTATGCCTCATCCAGATTATGAGGTCCTGAGACCGAGAACCTTGCCTTATACTCCTTTTTCCTTCACAGCCTCTAGATCTAGATGCTCAGCTCTCATTGCTGTTGATAGCTTTCATATTGACTCTACACAGAGATGGTTTACGTGAATTCGGTTGTAACTCTCAGAGCTCTCTCTCTTTTTTGGGCAAAAAATCATCTGGTTTTATTCAGAAGCTAGTGGTCGCATGCTGGAAAGGTATATATGGTACAAAATTAAAGTGGTTTGTCTCATCATACAATACAAATCATTAAGTCTCTACAATTCGTTACAGAGTCCTTGGAGTTTTTTGAATTCCCATTTCGTGTGTAGCAAATCACTATCATCCTCAAATCAAAGTCGCTCTTTATATATGACCCCTTCGCATTTACAGTACTGCACACCCAGAGAAAATGTTCCAACACAACTAGCGCCAGCAGCCCACGGAGGGCACGAGGGACTTTTCTGAAAGATGCTAGTAGGTACAACTGAGTCACTGACTTGGGCATAAAATACGGGCTGCACTTCTGGTCCCTGGAGGTGAGGCACGACAGACAGACGTGTGGCAGCCATCCCGGGGGCTGCCTGTCTGACCCCAGGAGTTGACTGCACCTGAGATACAGGCCCACAGGCAGGCCTCGGGCAAGCAGGGCTAACCTTAGCCTGGAAAATCAATACCCAGCATCTTCTCATCTCTTTCACACACAGGGGGCTTTAAGCCACGAGGAGAATATGGGGGTCTGAACACAGGCCGAGCCTTTGCAACTCCCGGACGGTCCCCTTCACAGCTCAGTTCTCTCCCTAAACACACGAGGCCCTGCATGCTGGCCCTGGCCACACCCACTGGCCACGTTCTCTCAGTCTCCTGTTCTCTTTCTGGCCTGGCCTAGGCACCCAGGATGGCTGCCCCCCAGTGCCTCCCACAGTCCACTGGCGGGGGGGTGGGGGGGCAGGTGGTGACCATCGATGTGCAGAGTGGGAGGCAGAGGCCCAGGAGGGTCCCTCCCAGGTCCCCGACGGGTCCAGGGTCTCTCCCGCGGCATCTCCAGCCACAGCTCGCACAGCCGCGGCTGCCTCCCGTGGCCCCCACTCACGCGGCTCAGCCTTTCCTGCTGTCCTACTGAATCCCAGAGCCTGGGACCCTCTAGGAACGGCACTGCGGACGCCAGTGCCGACACTTTACTTAAAATTTGGTCTGTTTATCAGTGAGGCAGAACAGAAGACAGATTCTCCTGTCCTCACCGTCAAGCCAGCACCTTGGGCCCCCTCAACGCTGGGTCATGGGCACTCCCTGGGCTTATTGCTCTAGCGGCCACGTTTACTGCACGTCACTGATTTTCCAGTCCCGAGTTCACATTAATGTGCCCCCCAAAGTAACCGTGAAAATGGTAGCCTGGAGCAGGGCAGGCTTCCTTCAGACACGAACCACTCACCACCCACAAGGTGGAGGGCTCCCTTAAGCCGCCCGGGAAGCCAATGGACGACAAGGGCTGGGCGCGGTGAGGGCCCTGCAATGCTCCTGGCTTGAGCCATCGACCCTAACTGGGTGTGCAGGACGCAGAACAAGAAGGCTGGAGGGTCAGGCCAGCAAACCAGGGCCCCACTTCAAGGATCCAGCGTCAACCCCCCGACGCTGCTCTTCCATAGGCTGCCTCACCTGCCCTATGGAACACAGGGGGGTCACGGTGAACAGACATCCCAGGATACACTGCGTTCCCGGCGCGAAGCTCAGGGTGGGGACACCCAGGGTGGGCAGAAGAGCCTCTCCCAGCACAGGGCGGGCTTAACCTGTAGACCTCTGGCTGCATACCAGCTCACCGGGACACCAATGGGACAAACGGCTCCTTTCCTCTAACACGCTGCCCGGACAGAGGCCCCAAAGCCGCTTCCTTCTAAGAAAACCCCAGGCAAGCTGAGGGCTACGGTCCTTGCGAGCGGGGATGGAGCTCTCCTCCCAGAAGGGACTATTTGCCAACACACTGAGTGTGAACACCTGGCCCCAGTGGGAACAGCTGAGAGCTCTGAACCGAGCTGGCCGGGCAACTTTGGTCAGCTGCTCGGGAGCCGCGGGGTGCCTCAGTACAGGGCCGAAGGAATATGAGATCATTCAAGGCTCTTTCCTTGATCCTGTGAGCTCCAGCTAATACGAACCCGCTGGAGTCAATAACTCCATTATATTCTATTCCATTTTAATTAAATGAAACGGTAAAAGATAGGGAGACACCCCTCATCTCCCAAGTGACCGTCCCAAGATGGGTCTATGGACGGCTGCTGCTACCGTGTTACAGGACAGCCGGTCTCCAACAAGTACTTAGCTTCAAAACTAAGGATCACAAACAGCCAAACGACCTTCCGTTTCCAGTTTCTTTTGTCCGAGGAGCACCACTTTCTGCCCAAGGGCAGGTCAGCTAAGGCTGTGGGAGCAAAAGCTGCTCTCTCATCAAGAGGGACGTGCTGGTACCTACATCGATGGACCGAACTTCTGGCGGCCAGCCAGCCTAAGACCTCTAACTGAAAACAGATTCTGAAAGGAGGCCTTCGGCGCCGGGAAGGGGGTAAAGTAGACAAGCAGAGCTCGGTAACCGACAGCCCTTAACTCAGGGACACATGCCCAGCAGGTGTGTCCAAAAACGCCAGCCTCCCTCCCCAAGACCGTAAGGAATACAAATGAGCGCGCTGCCTCCGGCTGGGCGGGGTCCCCATACACCTGAGGCCGTCCCCCCAGGTCTGAGCTACCCGCTCACTGCAAGGAGCCAGGCTTCTCTCTGGCAGGCCCTCTCTCTCGGAGGGCAAATCATCAGCCCCAGGCTCCCCCACGCCTGGCCGCCCCCCGCCGAGACCGGAGGAACTGAAAGACACCTACCTCCTCGGGCCAAGGGTGCCGAGCGGGCGAGGACAGGACGCTGAAGGCAGCTGTCACGGCTGGGGACGTGGGTACTCGTACCAGGCGCTCACCCCGTGATTCACCGAGGGCTGTCCCGGGCCAGCCTTCCGCGGGCTGCGGGCACAGCAAACGCTCGCGAGAGCTCCGGTTCAATTAATAAAACCTGGCCGAGCCTCGCATTCGCCGGGGGCTATTTGCTCCCTGCGCCAGGGGAGGCTGCGCGGCCTGGCCAGCACAAGTGTGAACCACGCCTTCCCACTACATCCGGGCATGGGTATCACGCAGAGGGCGGAGAGGCAGCTAATCACCTGGCAAACAGCTGACTCTTAGGAAGCTGGGCCCGAGGCAGCGGGACAGGAGATCAGCACGTGTAACTGATGGAAGGGAATTAACCCTCGGCTCCTCCCCCTCCCCGGGGGGACCTTCTAAGCGTGCAGCTGCGTGCCGCTTCCCCTGTCGGGCTGCAGGCCCTACACAAGGCAGGGAACATGGCACTACTTCTGCAGATAGTGGGCTTCAGAGCCTAGAGAGCCAGAGATTTTTCAACCAAAGCTTGCTTTCTGGTTGTGGTGTTGAAGTGTCTAAACGTTGAGAACGGAAGAAAGCGGCAAAGGGCGCTGCGTGCAAATCCAGCCCGGGGGCTCTTGCTCCGGACACAGGCCCACGAGGCTCTTTTGCTGCAGGTTCTGCGCTGGGTCACTGGGCTACTTCGTTAGGAAATTCACCAAAGCTCTCGTCCCAGTGTGTCTCTTTCAAAGTGACAGTTTTCCCCAAGCTCAAATTACATTATATTTTAAAAAGAGATTTTACTTTGAGAGGAGGGTACTTACAGTTTTTACAGGAATGGCAATCCATGAAGAGGCTGTTTTATGTTGTTGTTTGTTTACTATTCGAGGGTGATGTGGTTTTGGTAACAGTATTATTAAACTACACCGTAGATTCAAGAGGAATGAATGATTGTTGCCAATGAAGTTATATGCTTTTATTTTAAAGGCAAACATATAATGCCTCATAAAATAATTATGGTTTCTGGTATAGAAATGTAGATGATTCTTTTTGTGCAAAATATTTTCAAAACAATTTCTTAACAGCAAGAGCAAATAAAATGTCTGATAATGTAGTTTTTGTTTGCGTGGTCTTTCTATCCTATGACCACATTTTGAATTTGGAGGGAAGGAAAGGCAGGGACAAGTATTTATTTTCATTCTGATTAATTAAACAATCTATTGTGGGAGATAGTGTTATTAAAATTAAACTATTAAGACAGTAATAAAGGAGCTTCAGCATATATCTTAAACCTTAGCCCAGTCTAGTTATTCCTTAATCAAAAACTAAACTATTGTCTTAATAATAAGCCCCTAAGCCCATGGGCTTGGTTTTTATTCTTATGGATAATTAAGAAACATTCTTTTGATACACTTGACCCATTGAACTAACAGATTTTCCCTTCCTTCCTTCCCTCCTTCCTCCCTTCCATCCTCCCTCCCTCCCTTTCTTCCTTCCTTCTCCCTCTCTCATTCCCTCCTCCCCTCCTTTCTCTTCCTAGATCTTCAAGTCATGAGGCTATCATAGTAAAAAGGCAAAAACGTTCTATAATTAACTTGTCAAAACTATTATTGCATTTTGGATTTGAAAAAATTATGTGGTCCCATAGTCTAATATATATATATATCCCTGTAGAAATTTTTGGATGAAAGTTTTAAGTTCTACAATGGCTGTTTTGGAGTTCTAGAGTGGAAAATAAAGGAGTTATTTATCTGAGTTATTAGTTCTGTGACACTTTCATTGTAAACCGTATCATGACGAAATGATTAAAAGAGTAAATTATAAATCAAAAGGAAATACAATATATATAGGTTTTGTGTGTTGATTTACTATACAGCAACCTTGCTAAACTCACTTATTCATTGTAAATTTCTTAAAAGGAAATGTATATATACACACTCACATATATAT
Organism: Kogia breviceps; assembly: GCF_026419965.1. Classification (NCBI taxonomy): domain Eukaryota; kingdom Metazoa; phylum Chordata; class Mammalia; order Artiodactyla; family Physeteridae; genus Kogia; species Kogia breviceps. Next base: position 1,927,867 of record NC_081322.1, read on the forward strand.
TCTACTTATTAGAGATTTTTTTCCCCTTTCTTTCCAAGCTGTATGCCTTTTATTTATTTTTCTTGCTTTATTGTAGTGGACCTCCTTTATTTTTGCTGAGAACTCGGCCAGTAATCATATTGCTGTTTCTTCAGTGTAATGGGTCATTTTTCTTTCTCCTGCTGCTTTTGAGATGTTTTCTTTTTCTTTGGCTTTCACCAGTCTGGCTATTATATGCCAATATAATAATATATATTTTTACTCTAGGGTTTGTTGAGTTTTCTGGATCTGTAAGTTAAGTTTTTCATGAAAATTGGGAAAATTTTGGCCATGATTTCAACAAATATTTTTCTGCCTCCTTTCTTTTTCCCTTTCTTTCTGGAATTCCAATTACATGTATATTTGATATTTGCTCTTATCCCATAAGTCTCTGAGGCTTTGTTCTTTTTTCTTCGATTTTATTTCTATTTTCTAGAGTGCATACTATTTATTGATTTTTCCTTAGGTTTATTAATTCTTTTATAATTTCCAACCTGTTATTGAACATATCTGCTAAATATTTCATTTCAGTTATTGCACTTTACAGCTATGGAATTTCTTTTTGGCTCTCTTTATATTGTTTCCATTTCTGTATTGAGATTCTCTATCTATTCCCTCATTAATGCCACATTTTCCTTTTATTCTTTGAATACATCTAGAATAGCTGCTTTGAAGTCCTTGTTTGCTAAATCCAACATCTGGGCACTATTGACTACCTTTCGCCCTGAGAATAGATCATGCTTTCTTATTTCTTTGCATACCCAGTAATTTTTTTTTGAAAAGTAGATATTACAAATAATATCTCACAGTAAAATTTGTTATAGTCTTCTGAGGATTGTTGGATTTTTTTTTTCTATATTAGGCAGTTAACTTGCCTGGATTCAAACTGTGAATGCTGTTTCCAATGAGGTGTGCAGCAGCTGCTGTCTTTGCTCAGTTTTTCTTTGACTTAGTGTGGCTGTAATTTTAGAATGGTCTCCATGGATGTTTCTTCTGCACCTGTATAATTTAGAAGCCAGAAATGGATTTGAGCAAATTTTATACTCAGATTTTAGAAATCAGCCTTTCTACAATTCTCATGCTTTAAAAATTTACCCCTTAAACGGATAGCTGCTCTGTTGCTCTTAACTCTGTCATCTGCCACATCTAGCCAAGGTGTAGTTTTCTGTGTCCAGGGTTAGGAATGTGTCACTGGGGAACACCCTCCGGGTAAGCATGTCACCAATTCAGTTATTATCCAATATAGTAACACTCCTCAAGAGTAAATTAAGAGTAAATCTGCCTGCCTTTAGTAATTTTCTAAAACCCTGAAATAGTTATTTTTAATAACTGTTCTCAGTTTAAATAAATGTTATCTTCAGGAACAATTGCTCAAATTCTTTATGCCTCCATTACTTAAAATCCAGCTTCTTAATGGCTAATTTCTTTACTTTAAAAAATGGGCATGATATAATATCTACTTTATAGTGTTCTTATAAGAATTAAATGGCATAATGTATGCACAGAGCTGAGCATATTATCTGTTACATGTTAAGCATTTGATAAATGCAATAAATGTTATCGCTTAATGTTATTCTTCTCATTCATTTTATTTATCCAAAGCCATACAGAACTGACTCTGGGACCCAAGTCTTTTGATTTCAAGTCCACGGCTCTTTATATCAAAGAGTTACTTGTTAAAGTAACAGAGTTTCAATGCTTTACTCACTTACATGGCATCGATTACAATACAGGTTGTGAAATATGAATTTGACAGTAACCCTAAGTAATTATTCCTTTCAGTGTTGCCTTAAAAATAATTTATTCAATGGACATAGGTAGTACTAATTATCATCTCACCTTAGATAACATCCTTCTACTTATTTTTCTTTACTCCTGTAAGAAATATTTACTACCTACTGTACAGTACAGGGAACTCTACTCAGTACTCTGGAATGACCTATAAGGGAATAGAATATACAAAAAAGTAGATATATGTATACGTGTAACTGATTCACTTTGCTGTACAGCAGAAACTAATACAACATTGTAAATCAACTATACTCCAATAACAATTAATTTAAAATTAAAAGAAGAAATATTTACTGAGAACCCACCAACTAGAAGTCATTGTAGTTAGTGTAGGGGTTCATAGTGGTTTTTTCTGGGGGGGGGATTCATTGGAGTACAGTTGCTTTACAATATTATGTTACTTTCTACTGTACAGCAAAGTGAATCAGCTCTACGTATACATATATCCCCTCTTTTTTGGATTTCCTTCTCATTTAGGTCACCACAGAGCACTGAGTAGGGTTCCGTGTGCTATACAGTCAGTTCTCATTAGTTATCTATTTTATACATAGTATCAATAGTGTATATATGCCAATCCCAATCTCCCAGTTCATCCCACCTCCTCCCTTCCCCTTGGTTGCCATGCATTTGTTCTCTACTTCTGTGTCTCTATTTCTGCTTTGTAACTAAGATTGTCTATACCAATTTTTTCAGATTCCACATGTATGCATTCATATATGATATTTGTTTTTGTCTTTCTGACTTACTTTACTCTGTATGACAGTCTCTAGGTCCATCCATGTCTCTACAAATGATGCAATTTCATTCCTTTCTATGGCTGAGTAATATTCCATTGTATATATGTACCACATCTTCTTTACCCATTTCTCTGCTGATGGTCATTTAGGTTGCTTCCATGTCCTGGCTCATAGTGGTTTAATGAGTGCACTTAATACCTCACATAACAGGAAGTCTGGAGGTGGGTTAGACACCAGGATTGGCTTAGTGGCTCAAGGGTTTCATCACTACTCGGGTTCTTTTTATGCCTCCACCCTGCCATGCTTTATGAAGACCTCTTCCTCCAGCTGATGGCAAGATGGCTGTCACATGCCACACATGATATCCAAGAAAAGATGGACAATATGTTTCTGTGTCTCTCTCTTAGGAATAAGCCAGTAGTCCTTCATGATTTTTCTCTCTTGTCTCATTGATGGGAACTGAATAAGGAGGTAAATCAGGGTGTTGATCATGAACAGCTCTCTCAGCCAACAAAGTAAGACAGCTAGGAAAGCTTATTTGGAAAGGCCATACATTTATTTGATTAAAACAAAAATTTAGTTAACATGTATGTTTTTCCTCAGTAACTCTGAAGAGTGATTCATGTACCTTATAATGCATTGCATCTTTACTTTCATCTATCTTTTTTGTTTTATTTATTTTTATTCTTTCTTTGAAATAGAAATCTTAAAAACACACAGTCTACACCTATCTCTGCTTCTGGGTGGGATACAGTAGGTTATGGCAGGCTACCCTCTCACTGAAATTAATAAAAATAAAATAAGTTGCAAAACAATACTTTTAATGGCACTGAAAAGCTGTGAAAATAATGAGGATTAGATAAATAAAATTCCAGAGAGGAAAAAGCTCTTCTGAGATGACTCAATGTCTGCTAGAAGTTTTGTTCCTGGGAGCATCAACAACTTGCAGGGTGGACTGAGGACTAAGATTTCCTAAGCAGAGGAACTTTACTGGGGAAAAGAGAAGCCAGCACCAGACTGGTGTAACAAATGGGAAAGGAGGGGAGGCCAGAACACAAACTTAGTTTTCCCTAGAGAGTCTAACCTTTTTAGCACTAGGGACTGGTTTCATGGAAGACAATTTTTCCACTGGTGGGTGGTGGGGGAGGGGGATGGTTCAGGCGGTAATGTGAGCGATGGGGGAGAGGGTTCAGGCGGTGATGTGAGCGATGGGGGAGAGGGTTCAGGCGGTGATGTGAGCGATGGGGGAGAGGGTTCAGGCGGTGATGTGAGCGATGGGGGAGAGGGTTCAGGTGGTGATGTGAGCGATGGGGGAGAGGGTTCAGGCGGTAATGTGAGCGACGGGGGAGTGATGGGGAGCGACAGATGAAGCTTCGCTTGCTTGCCTGCCACTCATCTCCTGCTGTGTGGCCCAGTTACTAACAGGCCACAGATCACTAGTGGTCCACGGCCCAGTGGTTGGGGACCCCTGCTATAGACCATTTGCTAAATTCTGGTTGTGATGCAGGAGTCTGTGGTGCTGGTTATAAAAGTAGAATGAAGTCTTCCATTGGACAATGGAAGTACTGAGTACAGTACTGAGGAGACAAAATCCTGCTAGAGGGACATGGTCTGTAACACAAATGTGAAAGTTCTCTCCCTTAAGACATTGGCCAAATTACGAACCTGTGTGGGACGGGAGGCCACTGAGCTCATCTTAAACTTCCAAAGGGAAGCCTGGAAGAGCAGTAGGAATAGGGACAAATCAGAGCTGAACTCAGTCTTACTAAAACATCAACCTACCCTCAAGCTAGCGCAATCTCTGATTCACCTGAAGCTATCAGTCCCGGACTGTATTAACCATGTCTTTTCTTTTCTGTGTTCTAATGCTTTGACATCTTGGGGTCTTGCTGACCCTGGAGGGACTGCTCCTTCCAGAGTTAGTCAGTTCATAAGATAGTGAAAATTCACCCATGAGCACACCTTTCAAATGCAAACTAACCAATGCAGAGCCCATCCCCCCAACTACCTTCTTTAATGGACTCTCATACTCTGGGCAATTAGCCATCTGTCCAAATCACCCCAGGACCAGGTACCAACAACTAGGAACAGCCCCTATGCTCCAGAGCTTGCTAAAATTATTCAAATTAGCCAATCCTAAGCCAGTTTACTCTGCCTCACCAGTTCTTTCCCATAGAAACCACAATAAGGGCTCTTGCCCACAGTTTCCCCTTCCCTCTGCCTCCTGACCAACCTGGAACTTCTTTGTGTGGTCCCCAATAGCGTGGTATGCCCTGCTTCTCTAGGTATCTCTGTGTATAACAAACTATCTTTTTGATGTCGATCATCCGATCTGTTTTACTTGCCATACCTAAATAATAATAAAACTAATATTTTAAAACCCCTCATCTAACAGAGCAAAGAGTCAACCCTCATTGGGGGAAAATAATATCATCTGTAGCCCCTGAAGTACTTTTACATACACTGTGTCACATATGATAAAAAATAACTAGGCTATAAAGAAGCAGGAAAATGTGATCTATACAGTATTAATTTCAGAATTAATAACTCACTGGATGGGATCAACAGCAGATTGGGCAAAAAAGATGAAAGAATAAATGAAATTGAAGATAAGCCCATAGAAAATATCCAACTGGGGACTTCCCTGGGGTCCAGTTATTAAGACTCCATGCTTCTACTGCAGGGGGAACAGGTTCTATTTCTGGTTGGGGAACTAAGATCCCAAATGCCTCGTGACCAAAAAAAAAAAAAAAAAAGAAAAAAAGAAAAGAAGAAAAAGAAAATATCCAACTGAAGTATAGAGAGGAAAAATAATGGAATGCACAGGACAGAGTATAAGAGACATGTGGGACCCAACAAAAAATTAATAAGCATGTAATTGGAATCTTAGGACAGGGAGGAGATTTAAAGAGATAATGGGCAAAAATTTTTCAAAACTAATGAAAGTGAGGCTCATCAATAAATCTTGCATTCCTATACACTAATGATGAAAAATCTGAAAGAGAAATTAAGGAAACACTCCCATTTACCATTGCAACAAAAAGAATAAAATACCTAGGAATAAACCTACCTAAGGAGACAAAAGACCTGTATGCAGAAAACTATAAGACACTGATGAAAGAAATTAAAGATGATACAAAGAGATGAATCCATGTTCCTGGATTAGAAGAATCAACATTGTGAAAATGACTATACTACCTAAAGCAATCTACAGGTTCAATGAACTCCCTATCAAACTGCCAATGGCATTTTTCACAAAACTAGAACAAAAAATTTCACATTTTTGTGGAAACACAAAAGACCCTGAATAGCCAAAGCAATCTTGAGAAAGAAAAACGGAGCTGGAGGAATCAGACTCCCTGACTTCAGACTATACTACAAAGCTACAATAATCAAGATAATATAGTACTGGCACAAAAACAGAAATATAGATCAATGGAACGGGATAGAAAGCCCAGAGATAAACCCACACACATATGGTCACCTTATTTTTGATAAAGGAAGCAAGAATATACAATGGAGAAAAGACAGCCTCTTCAATAAGTGGTGCTGGAAAAACTGGACAGCTACATGTAAAAGAATGAAATTAGAACACTCCCTAACACCGTACACAAAAATAAACTCAAAATGGATTAAAGACCTAAATGTAAGGTTAGACACTATAAAACTCTTAGAGGAAAACATAGGCAGAACACTCTATGACATCAATCACAGCAAGATCCTTTTTGACCCACCTCCTAGAGAAATGGAAATTAAGATAAAAATAAACAAATGGAACCTAATGAAACTTAAAAGCTTTTGCACAGCAAAGGAAACCCTAAACAAGACAAAAAGACAACCCTCAGAATGGGAGAAAATATTTGCAAATGAAGCAACTGACAAAGGATTAATCTCCAAAATACACAAGTAGCTCATGCAGCTCAATATCAAAAAAACAAACAACCCAATCCAAAAATGGGCAGAAGACCTAAATAGACATTTCTCCAAAGAAGATATACACATTGCCAACAAACACATGAAAGGATGCTCAACATCACTAATCAGTAGAGAAATGCAAATCAAAACTGCAATGAGGTATCACCTCACACCAGTCAGAATGGCCATCATCAAAAAATCCACAAACAATAAATGCTGGAGAGGGTGTGGAGAAAGGGGAACCCTCTTGCACTGTTGGTGGGAATCTAAATTGTTACAACCACTGTGGAGAACAGTATGGAGGTTCCTCAAAAAACTAAAAATAGAATTACCATACGACCCAGCAATCCCACTACTGGACATATACCCTGAGAAAACCATAATTCAAAAAGAGTCATGTACCACAATGTTCATTGCAGCTCTTTTTACAATAGCTAGGACATGGAAGCAACTTAAATGTCCATTGACAGATGAATGGATAAAGAAGATGTGGCACATATATACAATGGAATATTACTCAGCCATAAAAAGGAATGAAATTGAGTTATTTGTAGTGAGGTGGATGGACCTAGAGTCTGTCATACAGAGTGAAGTAAGTCAGAAAGAGAAAAACAAATACCGTATGCTAACACATATATATGGCATCTAAAAAAAAAAAAAAAAGGTTCTGATGAACCTAGGGGCAGGACAGGAATAAAGACACAGACATAGAGAATGGACTTGAGGACACAGGGAGAGGGAAGGGTAAGCTGGGACGAAGTGAGAGAGTGGCATGGACATATATACACCATCAAATGTAAAACAGATAGCTAGTAAGAAGTAGCCCCATAGCACAGGGAGATCAGCTCAGTGCTTTGTGACCACCTAGAGGGATGAGATAGGGAGGGTGGGAGGGACACACAGAGGGAGGGGATATGGGGATGTATGTATATGTAGAGCTGATTCACTTTGTCATACAGCAGAAACTAACACAACATTGTAAAGCACTTATACTCCAATAAAGGTGTTAAGGTTTCAAAAAAAATATTTATTAACAGTGGAATGGTTAAATTAATTGTGGTATATTAATGTAGTAATAAAAAAGAATAAGCTACTATTACACACCACAATAGGGATAAATTGCATAGACATAATGATGAGTGAAATATACCCCACATTCCATTTATACAAAGTTTGAGAATACGGGGAGGGGGAAGGGTAAGCTGGGACAAAGGGAGAGAGTGGCAGGGACATAGATACACTACCAAACGTAGGGTGGATAGCTAGTGGGAAGCAGCCGCATAGCACAGGGAGATCAGCTCGGTGCTTTGTGACCACCTAGAGGGGTGGGATAGGGAGGGTGGGAGGGAGATGCAAGAGGGAGGGGATATGGGGATGTATGTATAGTATAGCTGATTCACTTTGTTATACAGCAGAAACTAACACAACATTGTAAAGCAATTATACTCTAATAAAGATGTTAAAAAAAAAAGTTCGAGAATAGGCAAGATTAATCTGTGGTGGTAGAAGTCAGATTAATTATTAACTCTGGGTATTACTTACTAAGAAGGGGTATAAAACATCTTTTTGGAGTATTGGAAATATTCTATATCTTGATCTGGATGGTGGTTACATTTATGTGTGTGTTTGTGTTATTTATATGCATATACATGTATATATATTTACTGATATGTATGCTTAAGATTTGTGCACTTCATAAATTTTGTAGTTCAATAAAACAAAACAAAATGAAAAACTAAAACATGTTGTCTGTGTTGATCTAGGGTTGTGGTGGAAAAACTGCTACAAATAATACATATGGAGGAATTATATATTCTTATTGAAATAGATGGTGAGTTGAAGAAATGTGATGCTTGAAATAAAAGGAAGATTAGAAATGAATTCATTTTAAAATGCCTTCTGGGGCTGAATTAAACATATTTTGTTGGGCCAAGGACTTTCAATTTAGAGAAAGGTAAATGAATTATGAATAATTTTGGCAACATCATAACTTTGTTGTTCCATAGATAAGCAATAATGTAAACCATTGTACAACTAGAATGCAAACAAAAGCTCATCTGTCACATTTTACATTGTTGTTTAAGATTCTAAGTGGAAAGTAGGTCAAGTTTGAGGCTGAGAATAGAACACCATCTGTTCTGGCAAAGGGAATGCCAAATGATTTTACCTGTGCTGTTTAAAGAGTTTCTTTTTATAAAGATGATCTCAGAGAATATTTAGAAGTTTGTAGAGGAATGAACTGGAGGATATTTTCAAACCCACATGTGAGCAAGAATCAGCAGAAAAGGTCAAGAAGCACAGTCACTGAACTGGTTTCCTTTGTTAGCAGTTTGGTCAGGAGCAGTTTTTTAGAAATTTGTCTACCTTCTTTTGAGAATTGTTAGCATTCATGTACACTGATTGACACTTGTTAAAGTCAGTCAACCACAAATAATCTAAGGAGGACTTGATTCTGCCTTTTTTTTTCTAGAAATACATATTGTTTAAACTCTTTAACACGAGTAGGGCCATAGTTTGTAGGGCCCAGTAGTAAATGAAACGCAAGGTCTCTTGTTCAAAGATTAAAAATTTCACGATAGTGACAGCAGAGCATTAAACCCGGCCCAGAGGCCCTCTGAGTGTGTGGCCCTGTGTGGCCGCACAGGTCGCATGGACATGGAGCTATCTCTGCTTCTTAACACTGCATTCAAACCCTCTATAACTACGGCCTGACAAACGCTGCAGCCCCAGCATCTACCTTCTTCTCACACGCTCCAGCTGTAACACTTGGCTTGCAGTACACAAGACACTTCATGTTGGTTCATTGTCTTTCTAGAAAGTTCTTTATCACCCAGTCTATCAGATATATTCTATCTATTTTCACCTACTAACTCCCCTGAGGGAACTGCCCACTCCTTCCTCAAGACATCTCTGACCTTGCGAAATCTCTATTCTTATACTCTCCATATTTTTTTGCCATTTTTGCTCACTTGTTCGCCTTCTGAAAATGTGAGCCCACTGTGGTCAGGAATTGTGTTTTATTTCTATTATTGCATTGCACGAAGTGGACGTTTAATAAATATTTGTTTGTAAATGGACAAAGGAGTAGGATTCTAAAGATACAAAATGGAGAAAGTCCAGCTACATTTAAAATAATAGCTACAACTATTTCTTTTCCAATTGAAATAGTGTATGACATACTTTAAAAAATGTGAAGAATGACTGGACTTAATCTTTTCAGTTCCTCTTATTCCCTATCTAATGACTCTAAGAATTCTGATATTCAAATTGGTGAATTAATTTGATCTCATTCCTACACTCCGATTCAATCTATTTTACTTTCACATTTCTGTCATTTGGTGCTAGGATTACTAAGTCCATTTCGCATAAATAAGATGACAAAAGAGTTATTAGGAGTAATGTTTTGGAATCAACTTTTCCCAAAGAGATGATTATATCCTGAATGACTAAATGAACCAATGACTGAACCCTACTAGTAGCCAGACTAGTAATAACTGCTTTCCTCAACTTTTTATACACAGAATAATTTTTTATTGCTATTTCCATACATGGCCAAATTCTTTCTTGTCTCTTCACAGTAATTTCCACCAACTGCTGAAGAGTTAGCAGGTATGAGCCGAAATATAAACTGCAGCTTCTCTGAAGTTTTATACTGCCTTTTCACTCAATGAGACATTACTTTCCAGCCCCAAGGGTCAGGGTCATGAATCATTTTATTTCCTTTTTTTTTTTTTTTTCGGAAAAAGTAATTCATCTAAGAGGGCTGACACAGTCTGGGTACTGTAAAAAGCTCTGTTTAATAGCAGGGAAGCTGAAGAAGGGAGGAGACACCCGTAGTTGAGTAAAGGGTAGGCTGAGGAGATTTCTGGCCTTCACAGTGGTCTGGAAGAAGAGAGGGGAAATATAATGAGGAAGAAGCAGCATCCAGTCAATGGCAACCTAGAACGAGGCTAGTCACAGAGAGAACCTTAGTTCTCCCAGCAAGACTCTTTCAAATCATGTTTACTGGGCATCCACAATTTTCAGAAGACATGGTCTCAGGCCTGTTGGTGCCTGAATCCTAAGAAAACAGTTAGAGTGACTATGACATGATGTCTTTTCACATTTATTTCATCCTCTATTCCAGGCTGGGGAAGGTATACTGAGTACGCTTATGGTAGGTAGGAAAATACTTTTGCTTTCAGCTTCTTCAAGGTAAATCCGATGTACCTTGAGAGAACTGAGATGGTTTTTGAGGAAAAAGAGGCGTGGGACAGGAATACGAAGAGCAGCGTAGGTGGCATGTGAATATGTGAGTTTTCTTCTCATATAATATTTGTCATGTTCAATTCAAAGGACTTTCACGTGTGAGCTAAGATTTGAAAAGAAAATTGAAATGATAGCGTGGAAGGAAACAATATCAGTAGAAGGGTAGCCCAAAAAGACTGGGAAAACTAATATTAATTCATTCACCCATAAGATTGTCTAATGTTTGCCAGGCAAAGTAATAGACCCTACTGGCCTCTGTTCTTATTTTTTAATGAAATGGCAAGAAGCTGGAGTTATACTTAACTTCAGCTCTACAACTAGTTTATTGCTTAGCCAGGTTACGTTTCTTTTTCTTAGTCAACTGCACTAAGGTTTACCGGCTGACAAAGTAAAATCAAAACTACATGTATAATCAAATACATAAAAATATACCGCATATTTTACATTTATAATATATACCTATGTAATCACCCAGTATATATTTTAAATTATATGTGCATACTGAGAAATAAAAGGAAAAGAACATCTGATTATTTTCATGAGGTTTCCTATGTTCTATCACAGGTATCTGGATGACTAATTTCCCCCAGAACTTAAGAAATTTTACTTAAAAGAACAAAATATTCCGATTACATCTGGAAGTAACATATCTGTTGCTGACGTCATGATAGTCATATTAATAGCTCATGTATATTGTGTACCCACTACGTGCCAGGTACTATTCCAGATACTTGAAGTGTCTTAATTAACGTATCCAGGCAGCTTTATAAAAGAAATGATGCCGTTGTTTCTGTTTTCTAAGATGAGGAAACTGAGACACAGGGTGTTTGAATCACTGGCCAGGATCGCCTGGATAGAGGGGAGCGGATTTAAACGTAGTCTGGTTGGCTGGAGAGCCCCAATCGCGAACTCCCACACAGAGCTGAATGCACTGTGTTAGTGATTAAGCAAAATACTTAACAGATGTGCAATCTTGCCAGAATGGGTTGCTACTTCCTATCAATTGATCACCAGGACTTTACGGCATATTGACTTATCTTATGCTTAACCACACAGAAAAGTGGAAAAACACAAAATATTCCATTCTTCTGGATCTGTCAACTCAAGTCATTTAGGAATTTTACCATTTCCTTCTCTGGCCTGTGGACCATTGTTAGTTTTCATCCTTACAATTCTCATTCCCACAGGAACAGTACGAGGAGGTTTTTGTTTTCCCTGGTAGATAGCCAGACAGCTGACAGGAAATGCTAGAAGGAAACCTAAGAATTTGAAGAAATCACTTCCAAAGTTACCTAGCATTCCTTTCATTTAATTCTTTTTTTTTTTTTTTTTTTTTCTCTTAAGAATGATTTTCTTCCTCTCCCCTGGCTCCACTCCCCTTTTCCCTCAATTTAAGACACATGGGGCATTTCTCCTCTTTCTACTTCTTCGATCTCCCTCAGTCCCATACCCTTAGTTTTTTCTGAATAGCTTATTTCTGTAGTATCTTGAAGGGCACAAAAATGTGCTCTGTTTGGTGTATGTAGCATGGCAATATTTCTCCTCTTTCGAACTGTGGATGTCTTTGAGTGTGAATGATGGAGCCACGCGATACATGGAGCGCCGGTTACGTGAAGGGCCGTGGAATGAAGGCTGGTCAACACCAGAGAGCGCAGAAACCCAAGCTTCTTTAACAGACACACATGACCTCGGTGCCGACAGGAGCTGGCTCTCTCCACAGGGCACGCTCACCCGCAACAGGGCCCAGTCCTCCATGCAAACCGTGCTCCTTATTCACTGTGCTGAATCATGACTTCTACGCTGTTTCTCCCTTGACTTGTGAGTTCCCTTCGATGTTTTCATTCGCACGACAGACAGCACCATCCATGTCCATATCCTAGCCCACCTTCCCCTCTGCTAATTCCCCTGCGATGTGTCATTCCGTCCTGAAGTGAGAAAAGTGCTGCATAATGCACTTGATATGGTGCATTGCTAAGACATCCCGTGTAAGTGGCACGTCAGCGAGGAGAACAGCTGCAGCAGATGGGTGACTTGCTCCGACAGAGCCGCACAAATGTGAGCTCCACCACTGGACAGAAGCCGCAAGGGCAGCTTGAGTGGCCCTCTGAACCTGGGCTTAAAGAACTGGACGCAGACGTCCATCCTTTAGGGGGTATGGAACCAGGTGCAAAGGATTTCTAAATTCTTAAACATTATTTTTGTGGTTGTCAAAATATCATCTGTTGTTACCTTTCCCAATGGAGTTTATGTCCAAAGAAATATGAAAGGGGTAGTGTTTTTGCTACTCTTGCTTGAGGCTACTTTAGTTTCCTCATAAATTTTACAGACTTCACCAGAGGTTCTGTGACTTCTGGTAGAACTGTAAATCCACTCTGTGCGCGCGTGTGTGTGTGTGTGTGTGTGTGTGTGTGTGCACGTGTGGTGTGTGTGATACATCCTTCAGAAGCCGGTGTAGGATAGGTTTTCAATGCCTTGGGCCCTGGGCCACAGACTCTGTCTGAACGCCCTTACTTCAAGGGGTGTGCCGGGGATAGGCAGTGCGGAATGATCTCATTTATGGTGTGGATGGGAAACGGAAATTCCAGGTCTGTTTTTACTTCAGAATATTCCTGCCTTTTTGGTTTCCATTTAAATACTAAACCACTTAAATGAAAAACACACGCAGATTTTTGCTTTTCCTCAACATACCTCATTTCATACTTAGCCTTTTACCTCTGAATTACCTTTACTCGATAGTAACATATTACTGCATAAAGATGCTGCTTCATGAACCTGGGTCAGATTTTATTACCTGATGATCTTTTGACCCTGGTCAGGTCAGTACTTTGAAATTTAGCAGTCAGAATAAATTTTGGCTTATTGGACTTCTTTCTAATTGGTCTTCTGAAAGAACCTGTATGTGGTGGTGGACATTGATTCTTGTCAATAAGATCTTCTGTTATTTCTATTTTCCTGGAGGATTCTCAACACGCTAAAGGGCTATGTTTAGGACAGGCTTCACGCGACCTCTGGATAGTTGCGTAGCAGCTGGGTAACAGCGCATAAGGAAGCTGACTCCGAGCTCAGAACATTAATTGAGAAAGAGCCTGGTGTTTAGCTCCCAAGCCAGGGAGAAAGCAATGTGGGAGGTGAGCATCCAATTCGGAATATTGCTTGAGTAAAAGAGTTACTGTGTTAATAAAAATATAAGGTGGGGCTTCCCTGGTGGCGCAGTGGTTGAGAATCCGCCTGCCGATACGGGAGACACGGGTTCGTGCCCTGGTCCGGGAAGATCCCACGTGCCGCGGAGCGGCTGGGCCCGTGAGCCGTGGCCGCTGCGCCTGCGCGTCCGGAGCCTGTGCTCCGCGGCGGGAGAGGCCACAGCAGTGAGAGGCCCGCATACCGCAAAAAAAAAAAAAAAAAAAAAAAAAAAAAAAAAAAAATAAGGTGGCCTAGCTGCCCAGGGCTTTTGTTCACCTTTGCGTATCTCTCACCCTGGAGATCTCTCCAGGTGCAAGATGGCTCAGTGAGACAGTGTGTTTTCCTTGGCACTGACTCGATTAGAAGGTGGGCGACTACTTCCTGACAAACACTGAATCCAGCGCTGACACGATACAGGGAAGTAAATGACGTATAAGGATCACATGATCGTCCTTCCGCTATTCTTGGCACTGGTGAGGCTTTTATATCATATTTAGGTTTCAGCATTATATTTTAATTTTAAGAGAGATGAGTGATAAGTCAGAATAAAAGAATGAAAGTAACTAAGGAGGATGACATGGGCTGGGAAGGACGGTAAGAGAACACAGTCGCTGGTGTGAGGAAGAGGTGTCTGCACGTACAGCCTTTAACTTGGAGGGAAAGTGTGTTATGAATCAGAGGAGAATCACCTCTTCTCCCTCCCATTCTTCCCCCTTGTCTTTTTTCCCCTCTTCTCATTGGCTACCATCGGCATACACACGTGACGCTGACGGCATATCCGTTCAATTTCAGAAGCCCTTCGTTTAAGCCTCCTTCCCTTGCGAGCTACCATCTCATTTTTTTCTGTTCCCCATTGATTTAAAACTCTCCTAAAGACTTCTCATGTGGTCTCCAGATCTTTCTTCCTTATTCCCTCATAAGCTCACTTCAGCCCGGTTTACGCACCTATTGTTTTACCAGGACTGCTCTTGTTAAGTTACCACCGAGCCCCATGTGGCTAGATCCACTGAACAATTCTCAGCTCTCATTTGACTTGTCCCAATCATGCACTTGACACAGTTTGGTCACTCTTTCCTCCTTGACATACTTCCTTTACCTTCCAGGATACCACTTTTTAATGATCACACTAAGTGAAGTACGTCAGACAGAGAAAGACAGGTATCATATGATATCACTCATATGTGGAATCTAATTTAAAAAAATGATACAAATGAACTTATTTACAAATCAGAAATAGATGCGCAGACATAGAAAACAAACTTATGGTTACTAAAGGGGAAATGCATGTGGGATAAATCAGAAGCTTCGGATTAACATACACACAGTACTATATGTATAAGATACATAACCAACGAGGACCTACTGTAGAGCACAGGGAACTCTACTCAATACTTCGTGATAATCTATATGAGAAAAGAATCTGAAAGAGTGGATATATGAATATGTATAACTGAATCACTTTGCTGTACACCTGACACTGACACAACATTGTAAATCCCTTATACGTCAATATAATTAAAAAAAAAAATTTCTTCCTATCTTATCAATTACTCCTGCCAGGTTTCCTTTGCTTGTTTTTCCGCTCCCCTGTTCTCTTAACACTGGAGCGCTCCAAGTTCTGTTCTGAGTCTCCTTCTTGGTCCATACTTTCTCTCCTGTGGATCTCACCCAGTTCCATGGTGTTGACTATCACCTGTATGCCGACGCACCCTAACTCATGTCTCCAGCCCATACTTTCTCCTGAGCTTTCGATTTTTACATATAACGGCATGCCTGACATCTCTAATTGGATATTTAATAGAAACCTCAACATCCATGCTCAAATGGATTTTCCTTCCCCACCCGCACCCCGCCCCAAATCCGTTCTACCATCAGCCTTTCCCATTTCGGTCAATGACAACTCCGTTTTTCCATCTGCTTACATCGAGAACCTGGGTGTCATCCCTGGCACTTCATTTTTTCTCATACTCCAGGTCCAATCTTTGAAGACTTTCTGTTCTCTCTACCTTGAAAATACATCCAGAATGTAACTACTCCTTGTCCCCAGTGCTGTTGGGATATTGGCCTGTGCTGTCATTTTCTCTTGCTTGTATTAGCCTGCCAACTGGTTTCCTGGCTTCTATTCTTGAGCCCTTATAAACTCTTTTCAACCTGGCAGTTCATCAACTTTTCAAAACGGAACCCAGATCATGCTGCCTCTCTGCTCTAACCCTGCTCCCATTTCTCCCCCAATTAAAGTACAAAATGCTTACAGTGTCCTAGAAAGACTGTATTAGGTTCCTAGGGCTGCTGTAACAAACTTGGTGGTCTAAAACAAAAGCTATTAATTCTTTCACAGTTCTGGAGGCCAGAGGAATGAACTCAAGGTTTCAGCACACTCTCTCTGAAGGCTCTAAGGGAGAATCCTTCCTTGCCTCTTCTAGCTTGTAGTGGCCCTGTGTGTTCCTTGGCTTGTGGCCGCACCGTTCCAATCTCTGCCTCTGTCCTCACATTCTCTCCTTTCTCTTATAAGAACACTTGTTAGTATTGTATTTAAGCCCACCCAGATAATCCAGGATGTTCTCATCTTGAGATCATTATTTGCACTGGCAAGACTCTTTTTCCAAATAAGGTCACATTTATAGGGTCCAGGGGTTAGGATGTGGGCCTGTATTTTGGGGGACCATGATTCAACCCAATAGAGAGTCCAATGATTTATGGGCCAATGTCACCTCTTGGATTTCTTTTTCTACCACTCTTCCCCTTAATGACCTTGTTGCAGTTGTACTGGATTCCCTGATTTTTCTCGTACATGCCAGGCACTCATGGATTGGGGCACTTTCACTGGTGAGTCCTTCTCCTGGGATTCTTCCTCCAGATAGGATCATGGGTCACTTCCTCATGTTACCTTCTCATGAGGTCTCTCCTGGTTACTCCATTTGAAATTGTAGCGCTCACCTTACTTCTGACCCTGCTCGGATTCTCCATTTTTCTCCCATTTTGGTTGAAGGTGCAATTCTTCTGCTTCATGTGGTATTAACTGGGGTACTAAGATGGCATGAAGGTCCAAATGGCCTCAGACATATGGCTGGAGGTGGTTTCTGGCTTCCAGATGGAAGTTTAGTTGGAGCCGTTAGCAAGGGGCCCAGGTTCTCCTCCATGTGGCCTCTCTATGTAATTGTTTGGGCTTCCTTGCTGGCTGGCGGCTGGGTTCCAATAAGCAGCAATCTAAGAGGAAGGAAGTAGAAGCTGTCCGTTTTCTTAAAGTCTGGGCTCCAAAGTGTCAGAATATTACTTCTGCTGTATTCTCGAAGTCAGAGTAGTTGTAAGGGCAGTCTAGATTCAAGTGGAGGGAAAATAAACTCCACCTCCCAGTTGGGGGAGTGGCATGTTTGTACTGGTACAGTCTTCATATTTGAAGACTATCTATGGAAAGGACTTTCTTGGACCCTCAATATCATATCTTGGTGGGTATGGCTGTCCACCAAAATAGATAGCTTTGTCTTTGTGTTCATTCTCTTTTTATCCCTCCACTATTGTTATTGAGGAGTTTCTATGATATTAAAAACTGAAAATATATAAGAAATATTTTAAAATTTGAAACATATAGATAAAACAGTTCATTAGCAATCCTCAATATTTTTTGCCTTTAAGCTTATGAAAATTGTTTTGTGTCCAGTGGGGAGAAGGAAATCCATTATTAAGCCTTAATAATTGGAAGTTTTGTAAAGTTTGCCTTTGTTTCACAGTTAAAAAATTACTCCTTGATATTATTACTGTTAGTTGATAGAGATCTGATCTAAAATCATACAGAAGCAGCAATTGTTATTATAAATAATATTTTGAAGGTCTCAAACCATTCCAATGATCATTGTATTTTAGAATACCCCGGTAGATTTGGGTAAGATTTTTTTCTGCTCTTGGTTGATAAAATTAGTGATTAAATAAGACCATATCTGGGCTTCCCTGGTGGCGCAGTGGTTGAGAATCCGCCTGCCGATGCAGGAGACACGGGTTCGTGCCCTGGTCCGGGAAGATCCCACGTGCCGCGGAGCAACTAAGCCTGTGAGCCATGGCCGCTAGGCCTGCGCGTCCGGAGCCTGTGCTCCGCAACGGGAGAGGCCACAACAGTGAGA
This sequence comes from Kogia breviceps, assembly GCF_026419965.1. Taxonomy (NCBI): domain Eukaryota; kingdom Metazoa; phylum Chordata; class Mammalia; order Artiodactyla; family Physeteridae; genus Kogia; species Kogia breviceps. The sequence continues at coordinate 1,945,871 of NC_081322.1, forward strand.
GGCCCGCATACCGCAAAAAAAAAAAAAAAAAAAAAAAAGACCATATCTAATAGAATCTAAGGTTTACGGCTTTTTCAAGAGATTATGCCCCCTCCACTATGAAACTATACATTGCCTTAGATTGAAAGTAGGGCGATGAATCTCTTTTGCTTATACCTAAAACTTCTCTGTCTTAGACAGCTCAAACTGCCATTAAAACAAACACGCAAACCAGAGATTGGGTAGCTTAGCAGAAATTCCTTACAGTTCTGGAGTCTGGACGTCAGAGATCAGGGTGATGGCTTGGTCTGGTTCTGATGAAAGTCCTCTCCTTGGCTTGCAAACAGCCACCTTCTCACTGTGTGCTCATTTGGCAGACAGAGAGAGAGGAAAAGCTCTCTGGTGTCTCTTCTTCTAAGGGCAGTCATCCCATCACGAGCCTTCATGACTTCGTTGAAGTCTAATGTACTCCCCAAGGCTCCATCTCCAAATACCAAATACCACTACATTGGGGGTTAGGGCTTCAGCATATTAATCGTCTACAGCGTTGACTGATTTCCTTTCTTGTCTCCATGTAGACACGATTGGTGGCAGATAAGAATAGAACAGATAAATGAAGCAAAGAACATTTTCCAGTTTAAGTTCTGTGAAATTAATTTGTCAATCAGCAAATTTTATTCATTTGAAATCCCTTTTGGTAAGCTTATTCTCTTCAGTAGAGGAAATCATTGTTCAGCCAGGGATATGTAAGGTTGGTAAGGTAGACAAAATAATGGTCTTCCCAAAGATACCTATGTCCTAACCCCTGGAATTTATGAATAAGTTTCCTTCCAAGGCATAAGTCACTTTGCAGATGTGATTAAGGGTACAGACCTTGAGATGGGGAAATTATCCTGGATTATCCAGGTGGTCTCAATATAATCACATGAGTCTTTAAAAGTGGAAGAGGATAGAAAAAGAGTGGAGCAGAGAGATGCCACTGTAGAAGGACTCAATCTGCTATTGCTGCCTTTGAAGATGTAGAATGGGGGCCTCTGGAAGCTGGGAATGGCTCCCAGCTGACAGCCAGCAAAGAAACAAGGACCTCAGACTTTAACCTATAGCTAGGTTAAAGGAATAAATTATGCCAGCAACCCAAATGAATGGGAAACTGATTCTCCCCTAGAGGCTCCAGACAGGCACACAGCTTGACAACACCTTAATTTTAGTCCAGTGAGACCTGTGTTGGACTTCTGACCTACAGAACTATAAGACAGTAAGTTTCTGTTGTCTTAAGCTGCTAAGTTTGTGTTAATTCATTATGGCAGCAATAGCATTTGGTTGTGAATTAAAGTCCTCAGTCTCCAACTTCTAAATATCACCCAAACACGGAAGCATTCTTCACCTCTAATCAAAGAGAACTGATGACCTTCACTTTAGCAACTACTTCTAGAACCTTCATAAACATTTTTGAATCACTGTATCACTCTGCTCTTTAAAAGCAATTATAGCGTTTTGATGAACTATGGCTTTTGTCATATTTCTGTGCAAGTCAGGAGAGACTCTGCCAGATAAAATGGCTGGATTGGGAGAGTGGGTAGGTCACGTTCAACAACAGGGGTTAGAAGCTGGTGGAGGCACCTAGAAGATTCAGAAGTTGGACAGAGACCAGTCCCATAGTTCTGCTACAACGTTCCTTATTAAAGACAACGGTGTACACCTGCAACTAACACAACATTGTTAATCAACTATACTCCAATAAAAATTAAAAATTACAAAAAATAAACAATAAAAATATAAAGACAATGGTGCCTTGGTTTTAGAGCCATGACAAGAAGAGGGTCATAACCTTTGTTTTTAAACTTCATCAGGCTGTATGCTTGTCTGCAGTGGTGAGAGACACCTGAAATGCTGTGCTTTTTTGGTCAGTGTATAAAAGAAACTTGAAGTCCCGTATTCCTATGAATTTGACTGCCATGGAGAGCGTGGTATAGAGCCAGTACTATTGAAGCATACTGCCTGCCCATTTAGTGACCAGCCTCGACAATGACTTAATTAGTAGCCTCAGTGGTGGTATGTTAACATAATAAAATTTCTTGCCATATTTCAAATTAAAGCCCTTTTCATTTATGAATATTATTATTCAACAGAAGGAAGAAGGGGTATTTTAAGTTCAGAGGAAAGCTTATGGAAATTTTAAGTAACAATACTGAAGGAATCATCTATTAATTCTACCAGCCACCTCTATGGAAAGCATACATCTCTCATGATAGTCTTATTTGTTTGTTAATATTTTTCAACTGATAAAGTTGAACTGCTTCTATCACTAAAAGGTCAAAGATACAAATAAAGTATGATGATTATTAAAAGGCATTAAAATATATTTCAATAATAATTCCTAATGATAATAAAATAGCCACTTTTCTTTCCTAAAGTACTATTTTCTTAAATTGGGGTACAGTTGTTTTACAATGTTGTGTTAGTTTCTACTGTACAGCAAAGTGAAGTAGAGTCCCTGTGCTATACAGCAGGCTCTCATTAGTTACCTACTTTATACATATTAGTATATATATGTCAATCTCAATCTCCCAATTCATCGCACCTCCCCCTTTCCCCCCTTGGTGTCCATATGCTTGTTCTCTACATCTCTGTTTCTATTTCTGCCTTGCAAACTGGTTCATCTGTACCATTTTTCTAGATTCTACATATATGCGTTAATATACGATATGTGTTATTCTCCTTCTGACTTACTTCACTCTGTATGATGGTCTCTAGGTCCATCCACATCTCTACAAGGGACCCAATTTCATTCCTTTATATGGCTGAGTAATATTCCATTGTATATATGTACCACATCTTCTTAATCCTCTCCTCTGTCGATGGACATTTAGGTTGCTTCCATGGCCTGTTTATTGTAAATAGTGCTGCAATGAACATTGGGGTGTATGTGTCCTTTTGAATTATGGTTTTCTCTGGGTATATGCCCAGTAGTGGGATTGCTGGGTCATATGGTAGCTCTATTTTTAGTTTTTTAAGGAAACTCCATACTGTTCTCCATAGTGGCTGTATCAATTTACATTTCCACCAACAGTGCAAGAGGGTTCCCTTTTCTCCACACCCTCTCCAGCATTTATTGTTTATAGATTTTCTGATGATGCCCACTCTAACTGGTGTGAGGTGATACCTCACTGTAGTATTGATTTGCATTTCTCTAATAATTAGTGACGTTGAGCATCTTTTCATGTGCCTGTTGGCCATCTGTATATCTTCTTTGGAGAGATGTCTATTTAGGTCTATCCACCCATTTTTGGATTGGGTTGTTTGTTTTTTTGAAATTGGGCTGCATGAGATGTTTGTATATTTTGGAGATCAATCCTTTGTCTGTTGATTTTTTTTTTTTTTTTTTTTTTTTTTTTTTTTGCGGTATGCCGGCCTCTCACTGTTGTGGCCCCTCCCGTTGCGGAGCACAGGCTCCGGACGCGCAGGCCCAGCGGCCATGGCTCACGGGCTTAGTTGCTCCGCGGCATGTGGGATCTTCCCGGACCAGGGCACGAACCCGTGTCCCCTGCATCGGCAGGCGGACCCTCAACCACTGCGCCACCAGGGAAGCCCGTCTGTTGATTTGTTTGCAAATATTTTCTACCATTCTGAGGTTTGTCTTTTCATCTTTTTTTTTTTTTTTTTTTTTTTTTTTTTGCGGTATACAGGCCTCTCACTGCTGTGGCCTCTCCCGTTGTAGAGCACAGGCTCACGGGCCTAGCCGCTCTGTGGCATGTGGGATCTTCCCGGACCAGGGCATGAACCCGTGTCCCCTGCATCGGCAGGCGGACTCTCAACCACTGCGCCACCAGGGAAGCCCTCTCTTTTCATCTTGTTTATAGTTTCCTTTGCTTTGCAAAAGCTTTTAAGTTTCATTAGGTCCCATTTGTTTTGGTTTTTTATTTCTGTTTCTCTAGGAGGTGGATCAAAAAAGATCTTGCTGTGATTTATGTCATAGAGTGTTCTGCCTATGTTTTCCTCTAAGAGTTTTATAATGTCTGGCCTTACATTTAGGTCTTTAATCCATTTTCAGTTTATCTTTGTGTGTGGTGTTAGGGAGTGTTCTAATTTCATTCTTTTACATGCAGCTGTCCAGTTTTCCCAGCACCACTTATTGAAGAGGCTGTCTTTTCTCCATTGTATATCCTTGCCTCCTTTGTCATAGATTAGTTGATCATAGATGCGTGGGTTTATCTCTGGGCTTTCTATCCTGTTCCATTGATCTATATTTCTGTTTTTGTGCCAGTACCACATTGTCTTGATTACTGTAGCTCTGTAGTATAGTCTGAAGTCAGGGAGTCTGATTCCTCCAGCTCTGTTTTTTTTCCCTCAATATTGCTTTGGCTATTCGGGGTCTTTAGTGTCTCCATAAAAATTTTAAGATTTTTATTCTTGTTCTGTGAAAAATTCCATTGGTAGTTTGATAGAGATTGCATTGAATCTGTAGGTTGCTTGGGTAGTATAGTCATTTTCACAATACTGATTCTTTCAGTCCAAGAACATGGCATATCTCTCCATCTGTTTGTGTCATCTTTGATTTCTTTCATCAGTGCCTTATAGTTTTCTGAGTACAGGTCTTTTACCTCCTTAGGTAGGTTTTTTCCTGGGTATTTTATTCTTTTTGTTGCAATGGTGAATGGAGTTGTTGCCTTAGTTTCTCTTTCTGATCTTTCGTTGTTAGTGTATAGGAATGCAAGAGATTTCTGTGCATTAATTTTGTATCCTGCTACTTTACCAAGTTCATTGATTAGCTCTAGTAGTTTTCTGTTAGCATCTTTAGGATTCTCTATGTATAGTATCATGTCATCTGCAAACAGTGACAGTTTTACTTCTTCTTTTCCAATTTAGTCTCCTTTTTTTTTCTTTTTCTTCTCTGATTTCTGTGGCTAGGACTTCCAAGACTATGTTGAATAATAGTGGCAAGAGTGGACATCCTTGTCTTGTCCCTGAATTTAGAGGAAATGCTTTCAGTTTTTCACCATTGAGAATGATGTTTGCTGTGGGTTTGTCATATATGGCCTTTATTATGTTGAGGTAGGTTCCCTCTATGCTCACTTTCTAGAGAGATTTTTTCATAAATAGGTGTTGAATGTTGTCAAAAGCTCTTTCTGCATCTATTGAGATGAACATTTTTTTTAAAAAGGGAAGGCTTCTTATTGTGCTGGGACCTTTAATGACCACTGAGTCTTAAGCTACAGAATAGGGACAAACGTGTTAAATTGGGGATCCTCCTTGCAGAGCTGCCTTCAGGGGCTCATGAGTCAGTCTACAGCCCATGAGTAAAGCCATCATCTGATATATTTACTTCACCTCTTTTCTTCCCTTCTGTCCTCTGACCAGAAAGATTACTATCTTGAAAAACTAACCAGGTTGCTGCTTAGCTGTCTCTGCTTTGTGACAGTCATCACTTATTTATTTAGTTTTTCTCTCATGTATTCTGCTTTTCACAGATTAGTCCATCTCCTCCATTATCTAGGAAGTGGTGTGTTTCTGAATTTTTATTTTTCTAGTTCTATGTCTATCCAAGAAGTTTGGTTGTAAAGGGAATATTCAAGGTAGGCCCTAAACAGACCGAAAGTTTGACTCTTGCCTTTTCCAGTTTTATGCTTTGTAGAAAAGTCACAACACATCACTGAGGACTCACCTGTATCATGTAGCCCTTTCTTATGTCTCTAACGTTCAGGACGAAGGCACCAAGCACCAGGTGTTGTAGCATTGTTTGAATTACCTGGGAGAAAAGATAAGCAGCCATAAACGGATTCATTCTAAACCCACTGAGGAGTTTCAGATAGGCTTTCCCAGATTAAAGCAAAGAAAAATTGACTCCAGCAACAACATTTAAAAAAGAAACAAAGTTTTCCAATGAATCTTTTCTGCTATACAGCATTACGAAGCATTTCAGCTTTTGGTAAATGAAAGAGGAAGGAAATAGAATCATGAGGGGACCATTTCATTCCAGGCAGATTATTAGGAGTTCAGGAAAAATGAAACTAAGATGATTTGCTGAGCAGTAGCATAAGTACAAATTAAGGACAAGATGTCCTGATTTCACAAATATACATGCATTAATCCTCCATCAGGTTTGAATCCAGGCCATGTTAAGGTATTATATCTTGTGATCTTGGGCACATCCAGCCTCTCTGAGATTCGTTTTCCTTATCCATAAAATGGGAATAATACTACTTGTTCTACTTAACAGAATTGGCTCAGGAAGAGATACTGTGTGTGAAAGTAGAAAGTATTTTACTAAACATAAAGCATCAGGTATACCCAAACATTTTAACTATCAGCACAAAAAGACTTCTCAGTTTATTGTTTAGCTTACTGAAAGGAATTATTGCACCTCTTCAAGAAAAGTACAAAATGTACTGTTGTAAACTTTGGGTACTTGTTGCTGTTTTGTGGTAGAAGAAAGTGTTTCAAGGAATATGCCTTCCCAATTACAAAGAAAACAATGAAAAAAGAAATGCAAATTTCATCCATTATAATGTACAGTGTCCTCTGTGGACTGAAAGCGTTTTTCATGAAAATTCAAGTTAGTCATGTATTTTTTTTTTTTTTTTACTAAAGAACAATTTGCTTGTTCTTTAGTACCTTTTTTGAAGGGTAGTAAAAATACAGAAGGGCACTCTAATTATATGTATACAACTTTACAGTTTCACCTACCAAATGAACACCTCTTTTGACACCCAGATTAAAAATCAAAATACTGGGCTTCCCTGGTGGCGCAGTGGTTGAGAGTCTGCCTGCTGATGTGGGGACATGGGTTCGTGCCCCGGTCCGGGAAGATCCCACATGCCATGGAGCCGCTGGGCCCGTGAACCATGGCCGCAATGGGAGAGGCCACAACAGTGAGAGGCCCGCGTACAGGAGAAAAAAAAAAAAAATACTGCCAGCACCCAGAAGCCCTCTCGTGGGCCTGTTCCCTCACTCCCAAGAGAAACCACTTCTAACAGTTTACATTAGCTTCGCTAAGTTTTATACTTCATATAACTGGAATAATACAGTATATATTTTTATGTGTCTGGTCTGTAGCATTATGTTTGTGACAGTCATTACTCTTACACACAGGCATCGCGTGATTATTCTCATAGCTGTGTAGCATTTTCTGTGTGAATACACCACAGTTTGTGTATTCATTCTATTGCCGATGGGCATTTGAATAGTTTCCAGTTTGGGTCTATTTTCATTACGGTTTCTATGAACGTTCCGGTACTGTCTTTGGTGAACATATGCACACATTTCTGATGATGGTAAGGCATGCTTGTGGGTTTGTCATATATGGCCTTTATTATGTTGAGGTAGGTTCCCTCTATGCTCACTTTCTGGAGAGATTTTTTCATAAATGGGTGTTGATCCTGCCAGTTTTTCAGTCAATTAACATTTCCACCAATAGGATATGTGAGTTCCTATGATGTTACCTTTTCACCAACACTTGCTATTTCCCTTCCAGGTTATTTTAGTCAATTATTTTAGCCATTCTTATTTATGTTTGTCATAACTCATCATAGTTTTATTTTGCATTACCCTGGTGCTTAGTGAGATTGAGCACATTTTTGTTTATTAACTGCCTATTTGGATATTCCGTTTTTGCAATAACTGTTCATTCTTCTACTGGGTTGTGTTTTTTGTGATGATTTGTAGAAAAATTTCATGAGTTGCTAATATCTTTTTTCCACTTGCAGTTTAGTTTTCCTGTTCACTCTCCTATTGTGCCTTTTGATGAATGCAAATTCTTCTTTTTTGGGGTAAAAAGTTGGCCCTCTGTAGCCACAGGTTCTGCATCTGCAGCTTCAACCAATGGCAGATCATGTACTATGTTTACAATCTATGGTTGGTTGAATCCTCAGATTCAGAAGCTACGGATACAGAGTGCTGACTATGGATTTGAGCATCCATGAACTTTGGTATCCGCAGTAGGTCTGAAAGGACCCTTTCCCCCCACCCGCAGCGGAATTAAATAACACATCCATCAGCATCACACATTCACCCCTTTTTAAAAACGAACATTTAAGTTTGGACTTCCCTGGTGGCACAGTGGTTAGGAATCCGCCTGCCAATGCAGGAGACATGGGTTTGAGCCCTGGTCTGGGAAGATCCCACATGTTGCAGAACAACTAAGCCCGTGCGCCACAACTACTGAGCCTGCACTCTAGAGCCTGTGAGCCGCAACTACTGAGCCCATGTGCCACATCTACCGAAGCCCACGTGCCTAGAGCCCATGCTCTGGAACAAGAGAAGCCACCACAATGAGAAGCCCGTGCACTGCAACAAAGAGTAGCCCCTGCTCGCCGCAACTAGAGAAAGACTGCGTGCAGCAACGAAGACCCAACTCAGCCAAAAATAAATGAATGAATTTATAAAAAGCAAAAAAAGAACATTTAAGCTCTACTCTCAATGAATTTCAATTATACAATACAGCATTATCAACTACAGTCACTACATTATATGTTAGATCCTCTGACTTTATCCTTTTTATAATTGAAAGCTTTGTACCCTTTTATCAAACTCTCCCCTGTTTTAATATTTTCCCATTTATTTTTCTTCTATAGTGTTTTTTTTTCCTGATTAGTTGCTCTTTACCTAGGTTGTAGTCACGGATATTCTCTTACCCATGAAGTTGTTTAATAACTGGGAGTCTGTACCAACAATAAAGCTATACAAAAGAAAAAACACTTTCAGCTTGGTTAATCAAATGCAATGAAGCAAATGACTAAGCAATGAATATGAAGAGATGAATCTTTTTAGCTTTATAATCAGCCATTTAAAATCATGTCAATTTTGTTAGGGTGAAATAATTGGCCTGTTTTTTCTTTCTTGTGTATCTGATTTCAGAAACATCAAGAGATTATCTGTGATGACAGGCTTCATCCTTTCCTACATGCCACCCTCTTCTGCCCCCGGCTACCCCCAAAATAGAACCTTTTACATGATTGCAGAGGATGCAAATTTGCAAACGGGATAGTGTGAGGGATTTCAAGATAGGAATTAAGAGACAAAGAGGGAATGTTGGCTATGGTTTGTGACCTAAACTTCTGGCAGATGTACATGTATCAGCAAAACTCAATATAACTTGTTCCTCATTTTCATCTGTTGACATTTCCAGTAAACTTTGAAATCAAAGCAGTTGCTTTTTGGTGTGCAGGGATTCATTCTTTGAATGTCAAATATTCTTTTTTTTTTTTTTTTTTTGATGTCGACCTTTTTTTTTCTTAAGTCTTTATTGAATTTGTTACAATATTGCTTCTGTTTTATGTTTTGGTGTTTTGGGCCATGAGGCATGTGGGATCTTAGCTCCCCTACCAAGGATCGAACCTGCATGCCCTGCATTGGAAGGAGAAGACTTAACCACTGGACTGCCAGGGAAGTCCCCTAATGTCAAATATCTTTGAACACCAGACTAAAACATCTTTCCCCATCAATCTCCCCTGGCCCAATGAAGCTCGTGTTTTGCTACAAGAATAGACTTAGCAGATGTAATCCATTCTTTCTTTTTGTTTTTGCTCCTCATATAAGGCAATCAAAGCAAGCATGCATTGGAGCACCTAAAGTCAATTCAAAACATTTGTGGCATATCAAAAAATACCTGGGGGGGGGGTAATGTAATTTCTTTGAATAAGGATTTGGGTTTAGATAGGAGAAAAAATTATTTGTGGTTTATATGAGAGCCCTCAGAAGCTATCATATGCTTTTGGCTTTTAGGGATTTTTGAAAGATTAAGAGTTGGGTATAAAATGTCTGAGAGTTCTATATAAAAGGAATGAATAAAGACATTAATGAGACTTTTTAATGAAATGGTTGAAACTACTCTGGTAAAAAAGCACCGAAATCCTCACCTACTCCGTTGGCCTCTCTGATTCCCATGAGTTTGGACCACACAGAACTAACTGCCTTCAGGGATGAAAGCACCCTCTCTCTGGGACTGGGTACCTGTCACTTCGGACAAGCCTCCCCCCCTTCCTCTGGGTCATTGCAGTTGGTTTGTCCAGTTCATTACCTGTTCTTTATCTATAATAAATGCCCCCAAAGATTTGGGAGGTTCATTTTATGTTTGCCTTGAGGCATTAGTCTGAACTTGTTCTGTAAAAGAGGTTTCTTTTTCTCTAAGCCTTCAGATCAAGAAGGCAAAAATTAAATGACCTCAACACAGTTTAAGGAAGAAACTAGGAATCAGAATGGTCTCCGAGGGCTGTAAGTTTTCTTGCTCCCTTTTCATACCTGGCCTTTCTGGAAGAGTCCGAAGTGGGGACAGATCCTGGGGGCTTCTCACAGCGCTCTTTAAAGATCCAAATCTGAGTTGTGCACATATTACAGCCTCCTTTCTAACCACTTCCTAATGTGGTGTGTTCTCAAACGTCTATGGAATTAAAGCAGATTCGTTTTTTAAAAGTTCTTTACTGTGATAGGTAGATAATGACAAACATTAGGATTTGCATTTTTAAGACATTTGGATTGTGGAAGGCGTTGTGTTGCTGAAAGAGACCAACCAAAATAGACTGTGGGGGACGTCGAGAAATAAAATAGCACAAAGTAATGAAATGTGCTGGTGGTTTGTTTTTTTTTTTTGAACATCTTCATTGGAGTATAATTGCTTTACAATGGTGTGTTAGTTTCTGCTGTATAACAAAGTGAATCAGCTATACGTATACATATATCCCCATAACTCCTTCCTCTTGTGTCTCCCTCCCACCCTCCCTATCCCACCCCTCTAGGTGGTCACAAAGCACCGAACTGATCTCCCAGTGCTATGCGGCTGCTTCCCACTAGCTATCTGTTTTACATTTGGTAGTGTATATGTGTCCATGCCACTCTCTCACTTCGTCCCAGCTTACACTTTCCCCTCCCTGTGTCCTCAAGTCCATTCTCTACATCTGTGTCTTTATTACTGTCTTGCCTCTAGGTTCTTCCCAAGCATTTTTTTCCTTTTTTTAAGATTCCACTTATATTTGTTAGCACATGGTATTTGTTTTTCTTTTTCTGACTTACTTCACTCTGTATGACAGACTCTAGGTCCATCCACCTCACTACAAATAACTCAATTTCATTCCTTTTTATGGCTGAGTAATATTCCATTGTATATATGTGCCACATCTTCTTTATCCATTCATCTCTCAATGGACACTTAGGTTGCTTCCATGTCCTGCCTATTGTAAATAGAGCTGCAATGAACATTGTGGTACATGACTCTTTTTGAATTATGGTTTTCTCAGGGTATATGCCCAGTAGTGGGATTGCTGGGTCGTATGGTAGTTCTATTTTTATTTTTTTTAAGGAACCTCCATACTGTTCTCCGTAGTGGCCATACCAGTTTACATTCCCACCAAGAGTGCAAGAGGGTTCCCTTTTCTCCACACCCTCTCCAGCATTTACTGTTCGTAGATTTTTATGATGGCCATCCTGACTGGTGTGAGGTGATACCTCACTGCAGTTTTGATTTGCATTTATGTAATGATTAGTGATGTTGAGAATCCTTTCATGTGTTTGTTGGCGATCTGTGTATCTTCTCTGGAGAAATGTCTATTTAGGTCTTCTGCCCGTTTTTGGATTGGGTTGTTTGGTTTTTTTTTTTTTTTTTTTTTTTTTTTTTTTTTTTTTTTTTTTTTTTTATATTGAGCTGCATGAGCTGCTTGTAGATTTTGGAGATTAATCCTTTGTCAGTTGCTTCATTTGCAAATACTTTTTCCCATTCTGTGGGTTGTCTTTTCATCTAGTTTATGTTTCCCTTTGCTGTGCAAAATATTTTAAGTTTCATTAGGTCCCATCTGTTTATTTTTGTTTTTATTTCCATTTCTCTAGGAGATGGGTCAAAAAGCATCTTGCTGTGATTTATGTCATAGAGTGTTCTGCCTATGTTTTCCTCTAAGAGTTTTATAGTGTCTAACCTTACATTTAGGTCTTTAATCCATTTTGAGTTTGTTTTTGTATATGGTGTTAGGGAGTGTTCTAATTTCATTCCTTTACATGTAGCTGTCCAGTTTTCCCAGTACCACTTATTGAAGAGGCTGTGTTTTCTCCATTGTATATTCTTGCCTTCTTTATCAAAAATAAGGTGACCATGTGTGCAAGGGTTTAGCTCTGGGCTTTCTATCCTGTTCTACTGATCTATAGTTCTGTTTATGTGTCAGTACCATACTGTCTTGATTTCTGTAGCTCTGTAGTATAGTCTGAAGTCAGGGAGTCTGATTCCTCCAGCTCCGTTTTTCTTTCTCAAGATTGCTTTGTCTATTCAGGGTCTTTTGTGTTTCCATACAAATTGTGGAATATTGTTGTTCTAGTTCTGTGAAAAATGCCATTGGTAGTTTGATAGAGATTGCATTGAAGCTGTAGATTGCTTTGGGTAGTATAGTCATTTTCACAACGTTGATTCTTCCAATCCAAGAACATGGTACATCTCTCCATCTGTATCATCTTTAATTTCTTTCCTCAGAGTCTTATAGGTTTCTGCATACAAGTCTTTTGTCTCCTTAGGTAGGTTTATTCCTAGGTATTTTATTCTTTTTGTTGCAATGGTAAATGGGAGTGTTTCCTCAATTTCTCTTTCAGATTTTTCATCATTAGTGTATAGGAATGCAAGAGATTTCTGTGCATTCATTTTGTATCCTGCTACTTCACCAAATTCATTGATTAGCTCTAGTAGTTTTCTGTTAGCATCTTTAGGATTCTCTATGTATAGTATCATGTCATATGCAAACAGTGACAGCTTTACTTCTTCTTTTCTGATTTGGATTTCTTTTATTTCTTTTTCTTTTCTGATTGCTGTGGCTAAAACTTCCAAAACTATGTTGAATAATAGTGGTGAGAGTGAACAACCTTGTCTTGTTCCTGATCTTAGAGGAAATGATTTCAGTTTTTCACCATTGAGAACAATGTTTGCTGTGGGTTTGTCATATATGGCCTTTATTATGTTGACGTAAGTTCCTTCTATGCCTACTTTCTGGAGGGTTTTTATCATAAATGGGTGTTGAATTTTGTCAAAAGCTTTTTCTGCATCTATTGTGATGATCATATGGTTTTTCTCCTTCAATTTGTTAATATGGTTTATCACATTGAATGATTTGCATATATTGTAGAATCCTTGCATTCCTGGGATAAACCTCATTTGATCATGGTTTATGATCCTTTTTTTTTTTTTTTTTTTTGTGGTACGCGGGCCTCTCACTGTTGTGGCCTCTCCCATTGCGGAGTACAGGCTCCAGACGCACAGGCGCAGCGGCCACGGCTCACGGGCCCAGCCGCTCTGCAGCATGTGGGATCTTCCCGGACTGGGGCACGAACCCGTGTCCCCTGCATCGGCAGGCGGATTCTCAACCACTGCGCCACCAGGGAAGCCCTATGATCCTTTTAATGTGCTGTTGGATTCTGTTTGCTAGTATTTTGCTGAGGATTTTTGCATCTATATTCATCAGTGATATTGGCCTGTAGTTTTCTTTCTTTGTGACATCTTTGTCTGGTTTTGGTATCAGGGTGATGGTGGACTCACAGAATGAGTTTGGGAGTGTTCCTCCCTCTGCTGTATTTTGGAAGAGATTGAGAAGGATAGGTGTTAGCTCTTATCTAGATGTTTGATAGAATGCACCTGGTCCTGGGCTTTTGTTTGTTGGAAGATTTTTAATCACAGTCTCAATTTCAGTGTTTGTGATTGGTCTGTTTATATATTCTATTTCTTCCTGGTTCAGTCTTGGAAGGTTGTGGTTTTCTAAGAATTTGTCCATTTCTTCCAGGTTGTCCATTTTATTGGCATAGAGTTGCTTGTAGTAATCTCTCATGATGCTTTGTATTTCTGCACTGTCGGTTGTTACTTCTCCCTTTTTCATTTCTAATTCTGTTGATTTGAGTCTTCTCCCTTTTTTGTCTTGATGAGTCTGGTTAGTGGTTTATCAATTTTGTTTATCTTCTCAAAGAACCAGCTTCTTTGATCTTTGTTATTGTTTCCTTCTTTTCTTTTCCATTTATTTCTGAACTGATCTTTATGATTTCTTTCCTTCTGCTAACTTTGGGGTTTTTTAGTTCTTCTTTCTCTAATTGCTTTAGGTGTAAGGTTAGATTGTTTAATTGAGATGTCTCTTGTTTCTTGAGGTAGGATTGTATTGCTCTAAACTTCCCTCTTAGAACTGCTTTTGGTGCATCACATAGGTTTTGAGTCATCGTGTTTTCATTGTCATTTGTTTCTAGGTATTTTTTGATTTCCTCTTTTATTTCTTCAGTGATCTGTTGGTTATTTAGAAGTGTATTGTTTAGCTTCCATGTGTTTGTATTTTTTACAGAGTTTTTCCTGTAATTGATATCCAGTCTCATAGCATTATGGTTGGAAAAGATACTTGATATGATTTCAATTTTTGGAAGTTTACCAACGCTTGATTTGTGACCCAAGATATGATCTATCCTGGAGAATGTTCCATGAGCACTTGAGAGTGTATTCTGTTGTTTTTGGATGGAATGTCCTATAAATATAAATTAAGTCCATCTTGTTTAATGTATCATTTAAAACTTGTGTTTCCTTATTTATTTTTATTTTGGATGATCTGTCCATTGGTGAAAGTGGGGTTTTAAAGTCACCTACTATGATTGTGTTACTGTCGATTTTCCCTTTTATGGATGTTAGCATTTGCCTTATGTATTGAGGTGCTCCTATGTTGGAGGCATAAATACTTACAATTGTTATATCTTCTTCTTGGATTGATCCCTTGATCATTATGTAGTGTCCTTCTTTGTCTCTTGTAACATTCTTTATTTTAAAGTCTATTTTTTCTGGCATGAGAATTGCTACTCCAGCTTTCTTCTGATTTTCATTAGCATGGAATATCTTTTTCCATTCCCTCACTTTCAGTCTGTATGTATCCCTAGGTCTGAAGTGGGTCTCTTGTAGACAGCATATATACAGGTCTTGGTTTTGTATCCATTCAACCAGTCTATGTCTTTTGGTTGGAGCATTTAATCCATTTACATTTAAGGAAGTTATCGATATGTATGTTCCTATTACCATTTTCTTAATTGTTTTGGCTTTGTTATTGTAGGTCTTCTCCTTCTCGTGTTTCCTGCCTAGAGAAGTTCCTTTAGCATTTGTTGTAAAGCTGGTTTGGTGGTGCTGAATTCTCTTAGCTTTTGCTTGTCTGTAAAGGTTTTAATTTCTCCATTGAATCTGAACGAGATCCTTGCTGGGTAATCTTGGTTGTAGGTTTTTCCCTTTCATCACTTTAAATATGTCCTGCCACTCCTTTCTGGCTTGCAGAGTTTCTGCTGAAAGGTAAGCTGTTAACCTTATGGGGATGCCCTTGTATGTTATTTGTTGCTTTTCATTTGCTGCTTTTAATATTTTTTTGTGTATTTAATTTTTGATAATTTGATTAATATGTGTCTTGGCATGTTTCTCCTTGGATTTTTCCTGTATGGGACTATCTGTGTTTCCTAGACTTGACTATTTCCTTTCCCATATTAGGGAAGTTTTCAACTATAATCTCTTCAAATATTTTCTCAGTCCCTTTCTTTTTTTCTTCTTCTTCTGGGATCCCTATAATTCAAATGTTGGTGTGTTTAATATTGTCCCAGATGTCTCTGAGACTGTCCTCAATTCTTTTCATTCTTTTTTCTTTATTTTGTTCTGCAGTAGTTATTTCCACTATTTTATCTTCCAGATCACTTAACGTTGTTCTGCCTCAGTTATTCTGCTATTGATTCCTTCTAGAGAACTTTTAGTTTCATTTACTATGTTGTTCATCATTGTTTGTTTGCTCTTTAGTTCTTCTAGGTCCTTGTTAAATGTTTCTTGTATTTTCTCCATTTTATTTCCAAGATTTTGGATCATCTTTACTATCATTACTCTGAATCCTTTTTCAGGTAGACTGCATATTTCCTCTTCATTTGTTTGATCTGGTGGGTTTTTGCCTTCCTCCTTCATCTGCTGTGTGTTTCTCTGTCTTCTCATTTTGCTTAACTTACTGTGTTTGGGGTATCCTTTTTGCAGGCTGCAGGTTTGTAGTTCCCGTTGTTTTTGGTGTCTGTCCCCAGTGGCTGAGGTTTGTTCAGTGGGTTGTGTAGGCTTCTTGGTGGACGGGTCTGGTGCCTGTGTTCTGGTGGATGAGGCTGGACCTTGTCTTTCTGGTGGGAAGGATTGCATCCAGTGGTGTGTTTTGGGGGTGTCTCTGACCTTATTATGATTCTAGGCAGCCTCTCTGCTAATGGGTGGGGTTGTGTTCCTGTCTCGCTAGTTGTTTGGCACAGGGGTTCAGCAGTGTAGCTTGCTGGTCATCGAGTAGAGCTGGATCTTAGCACTGAGATGGAGATCTCTGGGAGAACTTTCACGGTTTGATATTACGTGGAGCCAAGAGGTGTCTGGTGGACCAGTGTCCTGAATTTGGCTCTCCCACCTCAGAGGTACAGTCCTGACACCCGGCTGGAGCACCGAGACCCTCTCAGCCACATGGATTTAAGTTATCTCTTTCTAGAACTCAACAGCTTTGTCCTTCAGGCTGTATCCGTTGTTAGTAAGAGGTGCACAAGGTGACTGTGGCTACTAACTGTAGCACAGAGACTTCTGTTTTTGGGAGTTGGGAGATCGCCTTGGTTTGGGGAAGCCAAGTAGGAGTGCCCAGCCCCCAGAAGGCGGTGTTTTAACAAGTTTTTAAAAAGTGAGTTATTGATTATTTTATGGGGAATGAATTTTAAATGAATCCCTGAAGGCCTCCAGTCAGCATTTGCTTCCACCTTACAAAGAACAACAAAGGACCCTAGGAACCCTTGGTGCAGAATGTTTGGGGAAAGGAGGGCAGGCATTGCTGAGTTATGAGGTGAACATGTAATTGTGGGGATTTTCTAACTCCCTCCCCTCACCCCTCTTTGTGGAAATCTCTCTTCCAAGTATGTGCTGACCCTTGACATCACTGGGGAAGTTGTGTCATCAATCAAATTTTAAAACATGACATTGAGAAAAGGGGCTGTCTACCTCTGTCTCCAAAGGACACCCCTGGAGTAGCCATTGGTGGTAAAGGATTTAGGTCCTAGCCACCTAATAACGCCCAAGATCCCTCTTTTCCTGAGAACCCCTACACCAGAGCCTGATCCTACACTCTCATGCATGGGTTGATCTATTCCTCTGATCTAAGATCTCTCGTGCATGTTTCACTGATGGTAAAGAGTTTGAGTCAAGACACAAGACAGGAATGTGTGTGCATATTTTTGGGTGCACACGTAGGTATTTTAAGGACTTCAGAATGAACTAGGTTGTCTTAACTCTCCTACTAATTTGTTAGCTTCTTGAGGCAGGAAGATTTCTTTTAATCTATATATTCCTCAGCCTACTTAGCACGGTGCTTTGCATATTGAAGATGATGAAGATCATGGAATGGATCATGCTTCTGGAAATTGTCCAGCAGTGTTTACAAGTGGGGTTAAACACTTTGTTTTTGAAGTCAGATAGCTTGAGTGGACTCCTGGCTGTGCCACTTGACCACTGTGTGACCATAAGTGAGTCCCTGAACCTCTCTGTGTCTGGGCTTTCTTCTCTAAAAAAGTGAGATATTAATACCATCTACCTCACTGTTGTGAGCATTAACTGAGTTAATATATGTAAAGTAGAACCATGCTTGATACGTGATAAGAGCTCTTTAAGTGTGAACTCTGTTTTATTACTATTAGCACTTTACAATTTATCGTGGGCTCTTCCATCCTGTAACTCACTTGGTTCTCACAAGAACCCTGTGAGATGTGAAGGATCTATATCTTTGTTTCATTTTGCAGTTGGAAGGACTAGATCTTACAACCAATCCAAGGCAGTGTTATAGGTGGTGTGTACCCACATCTAGTCTCCAAAACTAGATTTGGGCTTGTTACCACCCTGTCTCTACCATCACATACTCTGTCAACCTAGACAGAATTTTTAAAAAACCACATGAATACTTAATTATAGTGGTATGAAGGAGAATCACAGAGGTGTCAGAGCACTGGCCCCTGAGATCACTCCGGGAGCTCATGCTGACTTAACTCTCACCACGACCTTGTGCCTGATGAGACAAGGAAGCAGTGGAGGTGTTGAGAACCACACAGGATGCCACCAACATCCACAGGGGCAGATAGATGTCACTGTGGTTCCCTCGGAGATGGAGCTGTTCTTGGGAATGATTGAAGCCAAGCTGGCCCTTAAAGGCATCTCATTCCCGGGACACTGGGCAGAGAAAAGGCCAACCTCTCTACACATAAGTTTTTTTCCTTGAAGCCATGTCACCAAAGTCTTACTGTCCTCCTTTCTGTGCCTGATGCCTGACTTGGGGCTCTGCACTTAGTGGGTGTTCATTAAATAACAGATGAATGAATAGACACATGACTACCATGTATATGAGCACCAAAATTTTTTTTTTTTTTTTTTTTTTTTTGTGCTACGCGGGCCTCTCACTGTTGTGGCCCCTCCCGTTTGCGGAGCACAGGCTCCGGACGCGCAGGCTCAGCGGCCACGGCTCACGGGCCCAGCCGCTCCGCGGCACGTGGGATCTTCCCGGACCGGGGCGCGAACCCGCGTCCCCTGCATCGGCAGGCGGACTCCCAACCACTGCGCCACCAGGGAAGCTCATGGATTTTCCTTTTTTGAAAGGCGAGCCTACCACTTGAGCTTGTCCGAGTTCATCTACCAGGCAAGTGTGCCTTTTTGCTTGTACAATAATCCATCATGTAGGTCACTCTGGGCAAACTAGCCCCATAGGCTTTCCACTCTGTTTATCACCGAGGGGTTTCATCTGATGTGAGAATGCAGCGAGCTGCAGCCCAGCACACTTATTTACATCCAAATGAAAACACATCAAAAGAAAGCAGACATCTTAACATTAATGGATGAAAGGGTACTGCTCACCTCACCTCTCCACCGTGAAAGGAAAAAACATGTGAAAACGGATGTGATGTGGTTATTCCTCTATTCTTTTCTTTTTCCTTCCTGCTCTTCCTGCTGACAAGGATGGAAAGGCTGCATGTGAGAGCTAAGTCATATCAGGTGGTACTGAGCCATTTGTAGGACAGCATGGGTGTGAATGTAGATTTTCATTGCTTTGCAACATTGCTAAGCAATTCATTAAAATGTTGTCACTGATACCCCTAGTGCATTTTAAATAACCCCACGCTCAGTAGAGGGTAGCCTGTTTTCAGTAAAAGGGGAAAACACATGGCTCAAAACATTTGACAGAAAATAAGTAACATGTAAATGTGCAGTGAGACAGATGCTGGGGCACGTGCAATAGGCTAGTGGGGAAAGAGGGGCCACTAGGACCAGGGTGCACCAAAGTGAGGGGAAACCGTCCTAGGATCGATTGTTGTTGTTTTTTTTTTTTTTAAGTTTTCTAAAAGTAAATTTAGTTTCTCCTCTTCTGTGAAGTCCATGCAAGCTGTGATTTCTGTAAGATTTTATTAGTTAAAAGTTTGTTTAATATATAAGATAGATAAACAACAAGGACCTACTGTATAGCACAGGGAACTATATTACTATCTTTTTTTGTTACTTTTTATTTTATATTGGAGTATAGCCGATTAACAGTATACAATGTTGTGATAGTTTCAGGTGCACAGCAAAGCAAGTCAGCCATAATATACATGTATACGTTCTCCTGCAGACTCCACTCCCATCCGGGCTGCCACATAACATTGAGCAGAGTTCCCTGTGCTATACCATAGGTCCTTGTTGGTTATCCTTTTTAAATATAGCAGTGTGTACATGTCAATCCCAAACTACCTAACTACCCCTTCCCTCAACCCTTTCCCCCTGGTAACCATAAGTTCATTCTCTAAGTCTGTGAGTCCGTTTCTGTTTTGTAAATACGTTCATTTGTGTCATTTCTTTTTAGATTCCACATATAAGTGGTATCATACAATATTTCTCTTTGTCTTCCTTCACTCAGTATGACAATCTCTAGTTCCATTGCTGCAAATGACATTCTTTAATTCTTTTTTATAACTGAGTGATATTCCATTGTGTATATGTACCACATCTTTATCCATTCCTCTGTCAATGGACATTTAGGCTGCTTCCATGTCTTGGCTACTGTAAACAGTGCTGCAATGAACACTGGGGTGCATATATCCTTTCAGACCATGTTTTTCTCTGGATGTACGTCCAGGAGTGGGATTGCAGGGTCATATGGTAGCTCTATTTTTAGTTTTTTAAGGAACCTCCATACTGCTCTGCATCATGGTTGTATCAATTTACATTCTCACCAGCTGTGTAGGAGAGTTCCTTTCTCTCCACACCCTCTCCACCATTTATTTGTAGACTTTTTGTTGATGGCCATTCTGACTGGTGTGAGGTGATATCTCAATGCAGTTTTGATTTGCATTTCTCTAATCATTAGTGATGTTAAACATCTTCTCATGTGCCTCTTGGCCATCCGTATGTCTTCCTTGGAAAAATATCTACTTAGGTCTTCTGCTCATTTTTTGATTGGGTTGTTTGTTTTGATATTAAGCCACATGAGCTGTTTGTAGATTTTGGAGACTAATCCCTTGTCAATCACATCATTTTCAAATATTTTCTCCCAATCTGTGTGTTGTCTTTTCATTTTGTTTATGGTTTCCTTTGTTGTGCAAAAGCTTCTGAGTTTAATTAGGTCCCATTTGTTTATTTTTGTTTTTAGTTCCATTACCCTAGGAGATGGATCGGAAAAGATATTGCTGCAATTTATGTCAGAGAGTTTTCTGCCTATGTTTTCCTCTAGGAGTTTTATAGTATCTGGTCTCACATTTAGGTCTTCAATTCATTTTGAGCTTGTTTTTGTGTATGGTGTTAAAGAATGATCTAGTTTCATTTTTTTACATGTAGCTGTCCAATTTTCCCAGCACCACTTATTGAAGAGGCTGTCTTTTCTCCATTGTATAGTCTTGCCTCCTCTGTCATAGATTAACTGACCATAGGTGCGTGGGTTTATTTCTGGGCTTTATATTCTGTTCCATTGATCTATGGTTCTATTTTTGTGCCAGTACCGTATTGTTTTGATGACTATACCTTTGTAGTATAGTCTGAAGTTAGGGAGCCTGATTCCCTCCAGCTCCATTTTTCTTTCTCAAGATTAGATTGCTTTGGCTATTCAGGGTCTTTTGTGTCACCATACAAATTTTAAGATTTTTTTGTTCTAGTTCTGTGAAAAATGCCATTGGTAATTTGATAGGGATTGCATTGAATCTGTGCATTGCTTGGGTAGTATAGTCATTTTGATAGTATTGATTCTTCCAATCCAAGAGCACGGTATATCTTTCCATCTGTTTGTGTCTTCTTCAATTTCTTTCATCATCATCTTACAGTTTTCAGAGTACAGGTCTTTTATCTCCGTAGGTGGGTTTATTCCTGGGTATTTTATTCTTTTTGATGCAGTGGTATATGGGACTGTTTCTTGAATTTCTCTTTCTGATCTTTCATTGTTAGTGTATAGGAACGCAACAGATTTCTGTGTATTAATTTTGTAGCCTGCAACTATACCAAATTCATTGATGAGCTCTAGTAGTTTTCTGGTGGCATCTTTAGGATTTTCTATGTATAGCATCATGTAATCTGCAAACAATGACAGTTTAACTTCTTCTTTTCCAATTTGGATTCCTTTTATTTCTTTTTCTTCTCTGACTGCCATAGATAGGACTTCCAAAACTATGTTGAATAAAAGCGGTGAGAGTGGGCATCCTTGTCTTCTTCCTGATCTTAGAGCAAATGCTTTCAGCTTTTCACTGTTGAGAATGATGCTAGCTGCAGGTTTGTCGTATATGGCCTTTATTATGTTAATGTAGGTTCCCTCTATGCTAGGGCTGATTCTTGATTAAAATGGCCCAAATCCAGTGTCAAAGATGCCTGGCAATTTCAGCACCCAGGGAGAATCTGATCTGGTGGGTGGGTTGTTACAGTTGAAATCTCCAGGAAGTGACATGGGCAGATGGGCACAGTAGCCCACAGGGTGAAGTGACCCAGAAAAAAGGGACCCTGGCAGAGCTAGGCTGAATGTGAGGCCCTAGATGAAGAGTTTAGGTGGCACAGTGTTCTAGGTGTTGGATGGGGAAAGAAATCACAAATCAGAAAACTGAGGCAGCCCAGCCACCCAGCCCTATGAAGTGCACACACTTAATGTGGGCTGGGAAGGCTATAGCTCCAGATTCTCACAGGAGCCCAAGGCTCTTCTTGGCCATCACAGAACCACAGTAGTAAGATGAGTTCCAGACCCGGCCAGATGATGGGAGCCGTGTCTACTGTTATGTTACCAGTATCGGCCCCATAGATATCAGGGAAAGGCTGGGGCAGGACTGGGAAGCCAAGAGCTTACAGGCACCAAAACTGGCTAGGATATCTGAACACATACACATGCACTCACCTCACCTACTAGAAGGATATACTCCAAAATGCTCACAGTAATTATCATTGGGTGGTAAGTATACGTAAGGGTTCTTTATTGCTTTTTAAAAACTTTATGTCCCCTTAATTTTTTTTAGCATAGAAATAAAACTTTTGAAAATTTTGGTAAGAAGAAAAAAGGTTCTTAAATTATGCTTTACTTTAATTGAAAGTGTACTTGAAGCAGGTTTAAAGGTAGGCCACTTGAAAAAAACAAAAAAAGGAATGCTGAAGGTTTTTTTTTCACATTATAATCTAATCTTAATCTTATACCATCCTCAAACCCTCTCTCCCCATCCTTGCAGGGTGGAGGGGGGGCGGGTAATGTGGCAAAAAAATCATTTTTGAGAGTTCCTCTGGCCTGGCCTTGAAATCTTAATTTGGGGAATAAAATAAAGGCTGCCAAAGTAAGAATCAGAGTGCTTGTACTTGAATCAAGCACAAAATCTTACCAGTTAATGTTTCAGTCTCTACTTTCAAGAATATGTATAATCTTCTTCCCTTTATTCACATATTTATCCTTAGCTCTTTAATTTATGGAAATCAGTCTCTTCGTAACATTTTAGCAGTATAACATCTAGCTTTCAGGAAATACCCGGTTATGCTTACTTACTGATTTGTACTCTGAAGGAGGCAGAGAGATGCAAAGCTACATTCCCTGGGATCTCCAGCCCATTTTCCCTCTATTCCTGCTCCTGCTAGAATTGCAGTGTTCAATTACAGAAATGGCAATAATTACTCATAATTGTGCTTCTCATATGCAATGATTGACTTCAAATGTTGTTAGCACAGCTCAGTATCTCAGTAGCAGCTCATTGGCAAGGTTGCCTATTACAATTTATTTGTGTCACTCAGTTTATGTGAAGAGGCTAGAGACTAGGTAGTGGTTGGATTGTATAGTTAGCTTTTTCAAAGGGAGCAAAATCTGTCTTGTACTTTTGACAAAGTGTAACTCTAGGGAAGTTGCTCAATCTCTTGGCATCAATGTCTTAACCTGTAAAATGGGTTGGATTTAGTGATCTCTATAAATGCCCTCTACCTTCAGAGATATATTGACTTTAATTGGCCAAGTCTGAATTAATCTGGGGGTGGAAATGGGATGTCTTTTCAAGAGTAGGCGGTTCAACTTGTATATGGTGTCCTAAGGAAATATCAGAACCAAGAAAAGGTTTGATTGATAGAGAGGCATTAGATCTC
Organism: Kogia breviceps; assembly: GCF_026419965.1. Classification (NCBI taxonomy): domain Eukaryota; kingdom Metazoa; phylum Chordata; class Mammalia; order Artiodactyla; family Physeteridae; genus Kogia; species Kogia breviceps. The sequence goes on from NC_081322.1 coordinate 1,969,404, forward strand.
AGTTGAAGATATTTCTCTTGCTACTATCCCTTAGTACTAGGTCACAACCCTCCCCTGGCTTTGTCAAATAGGGAAAGACTGATGAGGAGAAGTGGAAGCAGGGAGTGACTGATTCAGAGAGGGGATTCCATTCAAAAGCATGGGTGTCCAAGGCAAAAGAAATAAAAGCAAAAATAAACAAATGGGACCTAATCAAACTTATAAGCTTTTGCACAGCAAAGGAGACTATCCACAAAGTGAAAAGACAACCTACAGAGTGGGAGAAAAATATTTGCAACTGATTCGACTGACAAGGGGTTAATATCCAACATATACAAACAATTCATACAGCTTAATATAAAAAAACCACAAGCAACCCAATCAAAAACTGGGCAGAATATCTAAATAGATATTTTTCCAAAGAAAAGACATACAGATGGCCAACAAGCACATGAAAAGATGTTCAACATTGCTAATTATTATAGAAACTCAAATCAAAACCACAATGAAGTATCAACTCACACCAGTCAGAATGGCCATCACCAAAAAGTCTGCAAATAATAAAAGCTGGAGAGCTTTTATTTAAAAAAAAAAAAGAAAGCTGGAGAGGGTGTGGAGAGAAAGGAACTCTCCTACACTGCTGGTGGGAATGTAAATTGGTACAACCACGATGAAGAGCAGTATGGAGGTTCCTTAGAAAACTAAAACTAGAATTACCATATGACCCAGCAATCCCACTCCTGGGCATATACCTGGAGAAAACTATAATTCAAAAAGATACATGCACCCCAATGTTCACTGCAGTACTATTTACAATAGCCAAGACATGGAAGCAACTTAAATGTCCAGTGACAGAGGAATGGATAAAGAAGATGTGGTACATATATACAATGGAATATTACTCAGCCATAAAAAGAACAAAATAATGTCATTTGCAGCAACATGGATGGACCTAGAGATTATCATACTAAATGAAGACAGACAGAAAAAGACAAATATTATATGATATCACTCATATATGGAATCTAATCTTTAAAAATGATATAAATGAACTTATTTACAAAATAGGAACAGATTCACAGACTTTGAAAACAAACTTATGGTTACCAAAGGGAAAATATAGGGGGGAGGGATAAATTAGGAGTTTGGGATTAACGTATACACACTACTACATATAAAATAGATAACCAACAAGGACGTACTGTATAGCACAGGGAACTCAATATTCTGTAATAACCTATATGGGAAAATAATCTGAAAACCATATATACATGTTTTGTTGAAAACAACCAAAAACAAAAGCACGGGTGTCCCTTTCTAACTCCTGACCTTCTGTTGATTAGTTCTGGTCCTTTCTTCTCTCTTCCAGACTTGGGGATGGATTTTTGTTCTTTATGGATCTGACAAGAGTGAAATATCTATTTTACCCACATGGTGAGAAGAGGAAAACTCTTACTTCGGACTGAAAGGATGCTTGTTAGAACACAAGTCTTACCGGTTGTGTAAAGCTCAAGTCTGCTGAACAGCTCCTATTCTCACCACTACACAGCCACTGTGGACCTGGAAGCTGACTTCCAGAGGCCCAACGAGAAAGGCAAAGTAGACACTGATGTTGTAGTGCTGGCATCATATCCTGCCTCTCACCCAGGGAACTTCAATCAATTTCTCTTTTTGGACCAGTTTCATCACTGCAGAACTAAAGGGCTGGTAACCATCTAGTTTATTGATTATTCCTAGCATGTGATACAACTGCTCCTCTAATCACAGGTGAGCAAGGAGGAAGTAGAGAAATCATTACTTGGCTGGACTTCAGGTGTCAGGAAATGTCTGGGACTGGCTCCTACCACTGAAATGCTGATGGATAATACATATGTAATAAATCTAGGATACAGCCTGGTCATTTGTCTTATTAAAAAGTTAGAGAATGTCAGGAAATGGATAAAGAAGGAAAAAGGAAAATGGAAGGAGAGATCATACCAACAGGTTTTCATGACCTTATAAACTATCTTGGGCTCCAGTTTTATCACCTGGCACCCTTAGTCAGTTATTTCCTGGGGAGAGTCAAATCTTTGTCTAAAGGCTAGGGGGTTTTGGATTCTTCTAAAGATCCTTTTGGTTTGTTTAAAGAATGTTCAGAATTATAATGCTTTATAATGGATTGTTTGATGCTATGTTAATGATCTCCACGGAGAGGCTAGATGATCAAGACTGCTAAGGATAACAGAGTACAAATTAGCATTTTCTCGATGAAGAGCTCTAGGTCAAATCAGTTCCTCTCTGAACAGGACCAGGGGGTGACAAGAATATTATTGAAAATATTGACGATTGTGCTGGTATGATTTCCTCAAACGAGGAATGATTCAGAGTTATTTTTAGGCAAACTTGTGGCGGAGGTGGCATAAGAGGCTTTTCTTAGGCTTCCTCTCCTCCAAAGCTCACAGACATCGCACCACATGGAGGCCTTTCCTAGATCTTTGTTCTGTCATCTCTGACACCACAATCCCCACAGCTGATACAGAACTTTCCATCTAATACTATCAAGCTCTTTCCTTTCTCTATACTTTTGTCCCTGCTACTCCCTCTGTCTAGATATTCTCTCACCCCTTACTTTGTCTTCCCAGCAAACTCTTATTTACCTTTCAAGGCTCAGCTCCAAATTGTTTTTCTCTGCTCTTTCCTGACCTTTTCGTAAAAAATGGTGGTAAAAAACACATATACCAAATGTAACATCTAACCATTTTTAGTGTTGTCTATTCACGTTGTTGTGCAATAATCTAGAACTTCTTCATCTTGCAAAACTAAAACTCTGAACACACCCACTAAACACTAATCCTCCCTCCCCACTCTCCCCAGTCCTTGATAATCACTTTTCCACTTTCTATGATTTTGATTACTTTCAATACTTCCTATAAGTGGAATCATACAGTATCTGTCTTTTTGCGACTGGTTTGTCTTGCTCAGCATAACGTCCTTGAGGTTCATGCATGTGGTAGCGTGGGACATGATTTCCTTCTTTTTAGTCAGTTCATCTGCCTTGACCTTCTTTTAACATCTCTGTTCCACATCGATAGGCTAAGTGTTCTAAAGTATTAAGGATGCTCTGTCTCCTCTAAGGTTAACACGCTTGCCTTTTTCCTTAATTAATAGAGTGTAGGTTGAAGGAAGATTCAAAATAGTCTATTTTCTTAGGAAGCCTACAGTTTAATTGTGGAAATAAAAAACGAACACATAAATATTACTGTACTATGCTCTAATTATATGTTATATATTTATAAAAGCTGCAGAAATTCTTGAGAGGGCTGTTATAATCTGAAAAGGAATATTATGAATTGCTTTAAAACAGTAAAGTTTGACAACTGTGATGAAATGGAAACATTTCTTGAAAATTCCATTGACCAAACTAACATAAGACATAAAAAATGTGAATGGTCCCATATTTGTTCAGATACATTGAATTATCAAAAAACCTTCTCACAAATAAAATGCCCAGATTGTTTAACTAGTACAGTCTAGTAGTTTAATAAATATTACAAATTTATACAAAATTTTTTTCAGAAAATAGAGATGAAGGGAGTACTTATATCATTCTGAGGCCATCATTACCCTGATGCCAAAATTAGACAAAAATATTACCAGTAAATAAAATAGTTCAATATCCCCCATCATATAGACACAGAACTCCTGAACAAAATATCAGCAAGTAGAATCCTGCAATACACACACAGTGATCAAATTTTTCTAAGGAATGAAAGGATTTATTATATTTTTTGCAGTATGCGGGCCTCTCACTGTTGTGGCCTCTCCCATTGCCGAGCACAGGCTCCGGACGCACAGGCTCAGCGGCCACGGCTCACAGGCCCAGCCGCTCCGCAGCATGTGGGATCTTCCCGGACCGGGGCTCGAACCCGTGTCCCCTGCATCGGCAGGCGGACTCTCAACCACTGCACCACCAGGGAAGCCCGAAAGGATTTATTTAAGATTCTAATGTTAATCAATATAGTTCACCATATTAAGAAAATAAATATGGGAGAAAAACATATAATCATTTCAATAGATGCAGAAAAAACATAGTATTCAACACCCATTCATGGTTAAAAACTCTTAGCAAATGAAGAATAGAAAGGAATTTTCCCAATCTGATAAAGAATACCCACTGAAACCCAAGAGCTAGCATCATGCTTAGTAGTGAAACTCAACACTTTCCCCCTAAGTTTGGGAACAAGAAGAGAATGTTTGCTCTTACCATTTCTTTTGCACTTGAGGAACTACCTAGTGCAAAAAGACAAGAATAAACAAATAAAAGTCACAAAGATCAGATAAAAATTAAAACTTTTTATTCACAGGAGTAAGCATTGTTTACGTAGAAAATCCTAAGGAGCCTACAAAACAACTGCTAGGACTAATAAATGAATTTAGGAGGAATACAGTATAGAAGATCAATATTAAAAACCAATTTTATTTCTATGTGTTAGTAGTAAATAATTGGAAAGGAAAATCACAATTCCATTGAAAAAGCATTAAAAACAGAATTCTCAGGAATAAACTTAAAATATATGCAAGACCTCAACACTGAAAACTAAAACACATTGTTGAAAAAAATTAAAGACCTAAATAAATGGGAAGATATACAGTATTCATGAATTGAAAATTCAATATTAAGTTATGAATTCTCCCCCAATTTAAGTATAGATTGAATGTAATGTCAACCAAAATAACAGTAGTTTTTTTAAATGTAGAAACTGAGAAACTGAATCAAAATTTGTAAGGGAAATCAAAGTACCTAGAATAGTCAAAACAATCTTGTAAAAGAAGAGCAATGTTAGAGGCTTCACTTTATCTAATTTCAAGATACTATTAGGCTGTAGTACTCGAGACAACTAGTTATTGGTATAAGGATAGGTAGATAGACAAAGATCAATAGAACACAGAGTCCAAAAATAGACCCATATGTATGTGGTCATTTGATTTCTCCCAAAGGCACCAAGACCACTAAAAAGGGGAAAAGAAAGTCTTTTCAACAAATGGTGCTGGAATAAATGTATAATTTTATGAAAAAGTATATCAACACTGCCTTATACCATACTCAAAAATAAAATTGAGGTGAACAAAATTGAAAAAGCTTCTAAAAACCATAAGAATATCTTCACAAAATTTGGGTAGGTAAAGATTTTTCAATAGAAGAGGAAAAGCACTAGTAATAAAAAATAAAAATTTGAACTTCAAAACTGAAAACTTCTACTTATTAAAAGACACGGTTAAGAAAACGAAAAGGTAGGTGTGTTTTTCTTTAGTCAGCAGTTCTGGTGACCATGAAGGGACCCAGACCAGACTTCTCTCCTTCACCCGAATTCTGTGAGGACCCAGGCCTTTGCCACCAGCAGAGGCATCTTGTGCTTGTCCGCCTCCTTGGAGAGTCCAGACGAATTTGGATCTCTCCTGGGTTTTGGATCTCCCTTTTTTGACTAATGGCCCTAAATTTTATTCGGTGGTGAAAAAGCTCCTCTCTGTGAGGACTATGATTTCCTTGAGCTTAGTTTCAAAAACAGGTACCTGGGTTACCCAAGTTGAAAAACACCGGTAAGATTTCGCTCAGTTGAAAGACACTGAGTGTATTACCCAAGTTGAGAGATACTGGGAAGGAAGATTTTATTATGTACATACAGAATTTATACTTACAAGTACTTGCTTAATTGGAAATTAAAGGAAATCTCAACCTAAAAACGGCCAAATTGGGGTTCTTCTGACATTTGAATTTTTTTTTGCCTGTGCAGCTAGAAAAATCTGGCGTGATAAAACATCTTTTCAAAACCCTGATCTTAAAGGAACAAAACCCCTTCTAGGAGGAACTTGTATTTCTCTCCCTGTGTCTCTGATATGTAAATGTTCTACATGATCTTCTTAGGCTTTTTTTTCTCTCTCTGTTTGAGAGCTTGATCTTGGCACCTTATACTCCAATAAAAATGTTAAGAAAAAAAACCCCAAAAAACCTCAAGCTGCTGGAAAGGCTCCCTCACCCAAAATCTAATTCACAGCCTGCTTAAAGATTTAATCCAGGACAAATACAAATCTTAAGTCTTTCCCACAGACAGTAAAAAGCCTTAGTCATCTGAGCAAATAAATTTAACTTATTCCAACTTATTTATAAACTACTAAGTTTATACTGTAATACCCGATTCATGACTAATTTTTCAAGTGAAGCCATGAGATCTCTAGTTATATCGGTTTGTATGTCTGTGTGTACATTATACATACATGTCTCTAGCTCCAGATAGTATTATCAAAATTAAATTTATATAAGAGCTCTACTTAATTGACTTAAAAGTAAGCACTTACAAATTAAATGCTTCTAAGTGTGACAGAAACTAACCCAAATGAATGTCAAGTTCACATGATCTGGGAAATATTCAATATTAATTAATATTCAGAATTAAAGTTTAAGTTGTTGGTTTAATTCATATAGCCATGTCTTACTGTTACTGCACCTATGTTTATTTTACTAAAAGTCAGATAAGCCCCTATTATCTCTTATAAAATTTATCAGCGAGAAAAATAGCCTCGGATGATGGCTGACAGTCTAATATCTCAAAGTTTTCATGGGCAGTCAAACGTAATTGAACGTAATTGTTAGGAACAAGTGAATTAGATAGATGGGGTAAGGGCTTTAGGTGAACTCTTTAAATAATTATATTTTGTGGTATGTCCACTGAAACATACTTTCTCCAGAGTTTTGGTAACTTGAAATTTTAGTTTTGCTAAGTTAAATGATGAAAATTCATTAAATACCAAGATCATTTACAAATTAAGATACTGAAACATTAACACTGAAAATAGGCTTCTTTTCACAGAGAAACTAAAGATATTTAGGACTATTAATAAAAATGTTTGGACTAACATTTTTAATAAAGAGCACGTTTTTAAAAATCATAAGTAGTATTTATAATTTTGTCAATCTACAGAATGCTAATTAATGTAAAGGACAGTTTATAATTGCTTACTTTTTAGTTTTCACTAGAAATTAAGTTTTCAAAAAGAATTCTAATTAATATATGTAATTAAGACTACTAAAATTAATAAGGAAAACACCTTTGTATGAAGAGAAAAAAGGTATAAGGAATGAAAATATTTTGTTAGGTAAAAGAAAGTAATTTTATCCTGGAGAGAGAAAGGGAAAGCATACGATGAAACATGAAAGTGAAAAAAAAGTTATGGAATGTTTGAGGGCAAGGAGCCCCAAGAAGAGTTTTATGCATGGTCAGGACTGGCTAAGATTAAAATAAAATTTAATTGAATAAATCAATTTTAGAATTAAGAGTAGGCTGGTACAAAACTAAAATATGGTTCTGTCTGTGTTAAGAGAACAAAGTTTTCTTATTGATCTGTTTTTGATAACCAATTGTAAAGTTTCTTTTCCTTTTAATTAATCTATTAGAAGTTTCTGTATTTAACTTTAAGATCTTTTATTGTCACTTTGTTTGAATATTAAGCATTGTTTCAGAGTAACTTCTGATCCTATTTGACCAAGTGTTTTAAAACCTTTGGGATATTCTTGACAAACTTCCAAGTCAAATTTTAGATAAAGTTATTTTGACCTCTAGCTAACTTTGGGATATTTTTAAAGGCCCCTGAAAGATCCCAAAGAGATATATTAAACTAATTAGGTTTATTTGGTATGTTAAATTACATGGGAAATATTGTGAAATAACTAGTGATAAACCTTCTTTGGTTATACTGTATAGGTAAATGTCATTAATACAGATGCTCCAAAAATTATACGAATTCCTAAAACTCTGCTATGTCCTAGTATAATGTAATCATATTTCTAGTTATCTAAAAATGTTCTATGTCACAGAAATAACCAAGTTTCTTGTCCGTTGCATTGTAATAAGATCATAAACCATGCCATTTTAAGTTGTCATTTATAGACAGTCACTGTTTTACTCTGATGCTTTTACGAAATGAAGATCTTTAAAGAGATTCATAAAAAGGACCTTACAAACAAGCTTTCTGATGACTTTTAGATCATACCACTGAACTGGGTAAGAAATAATAAAACTGTAGGGGAAAACCTGATGGCTTCATCCTGATCAACAGGAATTAATTACATGGGACTAAATGAGCTGATAAATATGATTTATACTTTTATGACTTCTTGTCAGAAGTATTACTGGCTTTTAATCTTTGTTTTCCAGAAAACCTTTCCTCTTACACAATGACTTACAAGTTGATAAAGTAAACCTTTGTAAAAAAAGATTAAACATTTATTTTTTTTCTCTACCCGATCCCTCCAGAATTCGTCTTCTTCAGTCGCCTCCCCTCTGGACTTGATGGTTTGTTGTGATCCAGATTATGACTAGTTGTACTAATCATTGTTTTAATTTGTTCTCTGTTGTTTTCAAACTGTTTATGCTTTGTGTCTCTCTGCTGTACTATAACCTTACTAATGTTACTAGCTCTATTACTTATATTCTGTTTACTTTATAAGATTGTTATCTCTTGCATTACTCAATGTATAACCAGGCCTTTGACAAAATTAATGATGGTTAAATGCCTTGAGGCAATTGATCACATATATAACTCTATATAGAATTGTAATAGTGCAGCTCTATAACTCTACATAGAATTGTTAACAGTGTAATAGTGCAACTCTAAGTCAGACGGAATCTTCCTCTGACTTAGAAATAAAACTTCCTAGCACCATGGGATAAATTGGTCATGAAATGCTTCCCAGACTTTTGTTGAATTTATGACCAACAGGGAATATGGACTGGGAAGGTTGCCTGCTGTTCTAGTAAACAAATAATGTTGCCACTCTTTCCAATTCTACAACCATTAGCCACTGACAGTGTGCCCCGAGGGGAATTCAGGATGAAGAAAAACAAAGCATTCTCTGCTTTGGATACTGGCCCTAGATCATGCCTATTTCAATGAGCCCAGGCTCTGGTAACTTCCCATACATAGAAAAGCACTTAAAATCATTAACTTGAGATATCTGTTCTCTGTGATTAGCAATAATCTTTTGATTTCAATTACATGCTTTTTATTCAGCAAAAAAACTCCTTTATTTCCTGGCTCCTCTCTTACCTCTTCACAGCTACCTGAGAGGCTGTTTCCCAGGCTATAGTCCTTAGTTAAGATCCCCAAATAAAACAACTTGTAACCTAAAAAGAAAGCAAATGAAGAGGAAATCCACCAACCTGGAAAATATTTTTGCAATATGTATATTCAAGAAATACTTAAATATAAAGAACTTTTACAAATAGATAACAAAGAGTCAAGCAACCAATTAAAAATGGACAAAACCTGAACTGACACTTTACAAAAGATATACAAATGACCACTATGTAGAAGAATAGGTGCTCCATATTGTTTGTCTTTGGAGAAAGAGATTTTAAAGCCACAATGCAATACCAGAGGTAACATTCCAAACCAACTAGACTGGACAAAATTAAAAATACAGACAACCCTAAATGTAGGCCACTGTATGAAGCATTGAGAACTATCATACGTTCCTGATAGGACTGTAAAATGGTACAACCTTTTCAGGGAACTTTGGAAATTTTTTATAATATTAAACATACATATATCTTATGACTCAGCACTTCCACTCTTAGGTATTTATCAAAGAGAAGTGAAAACATGTCCACAGACAGACTTGTACAAGGACATCCAGAGTATCTTTATAACACCCCAATATCCCAAATGTCCATTAAGAAAATGAATAAACAAATTGTAACATTTATGTAGTGGAATGCTAACAGCAGTAAGTAGGAATGAATACTTGTTGGCAAGGATGTGGAAAAACTGAAATTCTTGTACATTGCTAGTGTGAATGTAAAATAATGCAGCCTCTGTGGAAAGCAGTTTGGTGATTTCTCAAGAAGTTAAAATACAGAATTATCCTACCAATTTCACTCCTAGGTATATGCCCAGAAGAACTAGCAACAGGTAATCAAATACCTGTACACAAATACTCATAGCAGTGCTATTCAAAGGAGCAAAAAGGTAGAAACAAATGTCCATCAACCAATGAACGTATAAACAAAATGTGATACATATATGAAATGAGGTATTAGTCGGCCACAAAGGAATGAAGTACTGATATATGCTACAAGGCAGATGAATCTCAAAACTCATGCTAATGAAATCAGACACAAGGGCACATGTTGTATGATTTCATTTATATGAAGTGTCCAGAATAAGTAAATCTATAGAGATAGAATGCATCTTAGTGGTTGTCAGGGGCTGGGGTTAGGAGAGAACAGGCAATGACTATTTAATGGATATGGAGTTTCCTTTTGGGGTGATGAAAATGTTTTAGAACTATATAAATAGAAGTGGTGGTTGCACAACAATGTGAATGCGATGAATGCTAGTGAGTCATGCGCTAAAAAATAAAAGGAATGAATGACTTATACAATTGACCCTTGAAAAATATGGGCCTGAACTGTACAGGTCCATTGACATGTGCATTTTCTTTGTTACTAAATACTACAGTACTACAGGATCCATAGTTAATTGGATCACATGCAGAACCACAGATATGGAGGAACCCCATACATTGAGGGCAGGCTATTAAGTTATACATGGCTTTTCAACTGCACAGAGGTTCTGCACCCTTAACTCCTGGCATTGTTCAAGGACTAGCTGTATAAGTACCAGTGTGGATGCGTCTCAAAAATGTTTTGAGCAACAGCACTTATATGCAAAATATGTACCATATGAGTTAATTAAAAAAAATTTTATACAGTTTTTAAAGGTTACTTTCCATTTACAGTTATCATAAAATATTGGCTATGTTCCCCAGGTTGTACAGTAAATCCTTGAGCCTATCTTACACCCCATAGTTTATGCCCTCCCCTCCCCATTGGTAACCACTAGTTTTCTATATCTGTGAGTCTGCTTCTTTTTTGCTATATTTACTAGTTTGTTGTATTTTTTAGATTCCACATATATGTGATATCATATAGTATGATATTTTCTCTGACTTATTTCAGTTAGCATAATGCTCTCCAAGTCCATCCATGTTGCTACAAATGGCAAAATTTCATTCTTTTTTATGGCTGAGTAGTATTCCATTGTGTGTATATATGTGTGTGTGTGTCACAATTTTATCCATTCATCCATTAATGAATACTTAGGTTGTTTCCATATCTTGGCAATTGTAAATAATGCTGCTATGAACATTGGCATGCATCTACCTTTTCCAATGAGTGTTTTTTTTTCTTTTGTTTTGCTTTGATTTTGATATGTACCCAGGAGTGAAGTTGCTGGGTCACATGGCAGTTCTAGTTTTTTGCGAAACCTCCATACTGTTTTCCATAGTTGCTGCAGCAATTTACATTCCCACCAACAGTGTATGAGGGCTCCCTTTTCTCCACATTCTTGTTAACATTTGTTATTTGTGTTATTTTTGATGATGGCCATTCTGACAGGTGTGAGGTGATGTCTCATTGTGGTTTTGATACGCACTTCCCTGATTAGTGAGGTTGAGCATCTTTTCATGTGCCTGTTGGCCATATGTATTTCCTTTTTAGAAAAATGTCTATTTAGTTCTTCTGCCTATTTTTAAATTGGGTTGTTTGTTTGATGTTGAGTTGTATAAGTTGTTTACATTTTGGAGATTAATCCCTTATTGGTCATATAATTTGCAAATATTTTCTCCCATTCAGTAGGTTGTCTTTTCATTTTGTTTATGGTTCCCTTTGTTGTGCAAAAGCTTTTGAGTTTAATTAGGTCCCATTTGTTTATTTTTGCTTTTATTTCCTTTACTTTAGGAGACAGATCCAAAAAAATATTGCTGGATTTATGTCAAAGAATGTTCTGCCTATGCTTTCTTCTAAGAGTTTTATAGTATCCAGTCTTCACATTTAGGTCTTTAATCCATTTTGAGTTTATTTTTGTATATGGTGTAGAGAATGTTTTAATTTCATTCTGTTACATGTAGCTTTACAGTTTTCCCAGCACCACTTATTGAAGAGACTGTCTTTTCTCCATCATATATTCTTGCCTCCCTTGTCATAGATTAATTAAGTATTTGGGTTTATTTCTGGACTTTCCTGTTCCATTGATCTATGTTTTTGTGCCAGTACCATACTGTTTTGATTACTGTAGCTTTGCAGTATAGTCTGAAGCCAGGGAGCCTGATTCCTCCAGCTCTGTTTTTCTTTCAAGATTCTTTTGGCTATTTGGGGTCTTTTCTGTTTCCATACAAATTAAAATTTTTTGTTCTAGTTCTGTGAAAAATGCCTTTGGTGTTTTGATAAGGATTGCACTGAACCTTTTTAAAAATTTTTTATTTACTTATTTTTTGGCTGTGTTGGGTCTTTGTTGCTGTGTGCGGGCTTTCTCCAGTTGTGTTGAGAGGAGGCTGCTCTTTGCTGTGGTGCACAGGCTTCTTATTGTGGTGGCTTCTCTTGTTGCAGAGCACGGGCTTTAGGCATGCCGGCTTCAGTAGTTGTGGCATGTGGGCTCAGTAGTTGTGCCTCATGGGCTCTAGAGTGCAGGCTCAGTAATTGTGGCACAGTTGCTCCACAGCATGTAGGATCTTCCTGGACCATGGATCGAACGCGTGTCCCCTGCATTGGCAGGTGGATTCTTAGCCACTGCACCACCAGAAAAGTCCCTGCATTGAATCTTTAGATTGTTTTGGGTAGTATGGTCATTTTAACAATATTGATTCTTCCAGTCCGAGAATACAGTGTATCTTTCCATCTGTTTGTGTTATCTTCAATTTCTTTGTGTCTTACAGTTTTAGGGGTACAGGTCTTTTTGCCTCCTTAGATAGGTTGATTCCTAGGTATTTTATGGTACAATCACATCAAAAAGAATATGATTTAAGTCAAAATTTCTTGCCGATGGGATGTGGGGATTCATTGGAAAGGAGCATTTTCTGTGATAGAAATGTTCCATGTCTTGATTGGGGTTGTGATAATACAGATGTATCTATTTGTGAAAACTCATTGAGGTATGTACCAAGGTCTATGCATTTAATGTGTATGTAAATATCAATCAAAGAAAATTTTAAAAGACCAAAATACTATGAAAATATGGGCAAAAAACCTGGACAATTCACAAGAAAGATATTTAACCATTCATAATAAGAGAAATGCAAATTAAAACGCCACTGAGCAATTTCTCATTCATCAGATTGGCAAAAATTTTAAATCTTGATATTATACTCTGACAGTAAGTATGTGGGAGACCAGTTAGTTTTATACATTGTTATGGTGAGGAATTTGGCAATATCTAGCTCATGTACATATGTATTTACCCTTTAATCTAGCACTCTCACTTCTAGCAATGTATCCATCTTAGTCTGTTAAGGCTGCTAAAAAAAAGTACCACAGACTGGATGGCTTATAAATAGAGATTTCTATTTTCTCACATCAGTGAAGACTGGTACTCCAAGATCAAGGTGTCAGCATGGTTGTGTGAAGATGGACTTCTCATGCCCTCACTTGGTGGAAGGGGCTATAGAGCTCTTTGTTTTCTTTTAAGAATAAAAATCCCATGCATAAGGGTCCTATTCTCATGAATTACAACATGTGAATTTTGGGGGGACACAGACATTCATACAGGCAATAGCCATGAGACACACCTCTAATAATAAAAAGATACATGTACAATAGGCTATTCATTGTACCATTACTTACAGTTGCAAAATACTGGAAATGACCTAAATGCCCAAACACAGGAAGTTGAATAAAATATGGTACAAATATTTGAATACTGTGCAGCTTTAAAAAATTAAAGATCTCTATGAGATAGAGTGATTTCAAAGATATATTGGTACATTAAAAAAGTACCAATAGACTCCTGGTTTTAGGCTCTGCATGCAAGGAGCTTGGAGTCATGACTTCATCCTAATAAGAAGTATAAGCCTGAATAGATTGAAAAATAAAGAACTCTACTTGGGAATCCATAAGAGGTGAGGACACAGGACAACCTGCTGCCCCCAAGTTTGGGGAGACAGGTAAATACAGGCACAACAGCTTTCCCAGAGCAGACAGTCATGTGTGAAAACCAGTGAGGGAATCAGTGCTGAGGTAGAAAACCTGACCTATAACTGGTGAACTGCTGGAAGCTCAGTGTGATAACTCAGAGTTAAAACTTAGGGGGACCCCACAATATGGTGAGATTTACCTCCAGGAGCTTGACCAGCTTCCCACAGTAAATATTGGAGAAAAATCCCCTTGAGCCTCCTGCAGGCAAGGGGAAAAGGAATCATTTTACAATATACCAGAGCACTTTCTTCTTAACAAGGCCCACCCTCAGGTGAAACCAATTAACCAGAGCCTAATTTCTGGGAATTATCAAAGCCTAACTGACCTGGGGTGGGGAGGGAGAAGGGAAATACCCAGTTCTAGTAGCTCTAGCCATTATGTTCCACCTAAGGTCGCGGTGGGGGGAGGCGGGGACTGAGAAACTCTTATGAAATGCACAGTCCAGAGGCATAGGCTCACTACAAGACTGAGACCTAGTCACAGGACTATAGAACTCTTCCCCTCCCTACAACTTATCATCACTTTACTGAAGGCTTATTCACAGCAGTTCCTTTTACCTGGTACGTACTGTTGGCTATCAAAAAATTGCAAGGCCCATGAGAAGTCCAAACACACAATTTGAGGAGACAGAGCAAGCATCAGAACCAGACACAGCAGGGATGTTGGAATTATCAGACCAGGAATTTAAAACTTTAAAGATTCAACTGAAATTAATTTAAAATTTAATATGCTAAGGTCTCCAATGGATAAAGTGGACAGTATTCAAGAACAGATGGGCTACGTAAGCAGAGAGATGGAAATCCTAAGAGCCTAAAAGAAATGTTAGAAAAACCCCACTGTAACAGAAATGAAGAATGCCTTTGATGGGTTTATTAGTAGATTGGACATGGCTGAGGAAAGAAGCTCTGAGCTAGAGGATATATTAATAGAACCCACAACAACCAAAAAGCAAAGGGAATAAAGACTAGGAGAATACAGAATATCCAAAAACTGTGCGAAAACTGCAAAATGTGTAACGTGTAATGGGAATACTAGAAGGAGAAGAGAAAACAGAATATTTAAAATAATGACTGAAAATCCCTTAAGTTAATGTCAGACACCAAACCACAGATCTAAGAAGTTTAGAAAACACCTAACAGGATAAATACTACAAAGACTACACCTAGGCATATGATTTTCAAACTACAGAAAGTCAAAGATAAAGAAAATTATAACCTCAAAGAAGCTAGATGTTCTTCCTTACATACGGAAGAACAAAGATAAGAATTACATCCAATTTCGCTTCAGAAAGACTTAATACAAAATTATACATATAGTATGTTACTTTTTGGTTAAAAAAAGGAAATAAAAATGTGTATTTGCTTTTGCAAAAGAGAACACAGGAAGTATAAACTAGAAATGAATGGAATTGCTTACCTTCAAGGGGTGGAGTATGGGGGAAAGGAGTAAAAGGGATCCAGGAGGGAGGCAAACTTCTCTGAGTATACTATTGTACTTTAGAGTTTTGACTTTTGGACTCATACTAATATATTGTATATTCAACAAATAAGCTTAAATCAATAAGCATGGGAGAAAAATATCCTAAAACTGAATGTAAGTAGAAACAAGTGAGCCCAACTGCACTTCAAATAAATAACATAATCACAATGGACCCATTACCTTGATTTATATACCCTGTTTTAAGGGCAAAAAAAATTGGGAAACAATCTTTTTCTTTTAAAGATTTTTTAAAATAGCGGTGTGAATATGGCAATTCTGAAACGCACACGATTGTATTGTAGGACTGAGAAAGTTAGCAAACATACTGAGAGTGCTGGGAGTCAAGGTCTTGCTGTGAAATAAGGGAGATACAAATATGGATAGGGAGGTAAGGTAGGATGAGATGCGGGGTTGGATTGGAATTAAGGGAATTTATATAAACTCCTGATCACCCCACAAGCCTGCAAGCCTTGTAGTTGCCCAGCCCCGAGACCAAAGAAGGAGCTTGGAGTCAGCGACAGAATCGCCCACGATTCACTGAACAGGGTAACTTACGTGTCAGAAGCGAAGGTCCTGGAGTGGTGCCCCTCTGTGTGAAGCGGCCGATTGCACGCAGAACATGCAGCAAGCCTCATTACTAGAGGAGGGAGGAGGCCACCATTTATAGCGGGAACTGACCTCTGGTTGGCTCATCAGTTACCAGGGAAACCAGCGGCTGGGGCAGGGGGCAAGCACTACAGGCAGTTACTGATTAAGCCCTATAACTAAGAGGATTGGCTAGTCCTGTGGGTGAAGCCGGACTGGTTGAGTAGGGGATGTACAGAGAGTAAGAGAACAGTCATCATGAGTGGCCTGCCTATCTATCTATCTATCTATCTATCTATCTATCTATCTATCTATCTATCTATCTATCTATCTATCCATCCATCCATCCATCCATCCATCCATCCATCCATCTATCTATCTATCTATCTATCTATCTATCTATCTATCTATCTATCTATCTATCTATCTATCTACCTATCTATCCTTAGAAGCGATGACACCAGAGTTGCCGTGAACAAACCTTGATTCCAGGTCCTGGTTTCTAAATATCATTTTCCACTAGAAGGAACATAGGTGGCTTGGAGAAATGGCTGAATGGCTGAGTCCAGGGTTGGGGCAGGAAGGGTTCAAGATGAATCTGGAACATCTTGTGGTAACTGAAAGTAAGAAAGTCAGAATAAAATGATGCGGTCATGTCCCCAGAGACACAGGAGCCAGTTTGAGCCAAATCTGGGACAATCCGAGCATCAGTGGATTATAACCTATGGAATAAATTAAGCATCTCTGAGGTCATACTGATAACAAATAGCTAAATAGGTAAATACGGTAGATGGGAAAACTCTTTGTGAGAATAGAATGCTAACTAGTAAATATAAAAAGAATGGTGGGCTTCCCTGGCGGCGCAGTGGTGGAGAGTCCGCCTGCCGATGCAGGGGACGCGGGTTCGTGCCCCGGTCCGGGAGGATCCCACGTGCCGCGGAGCGGCTGGGCCCATGAGCCGTGGCCGCTGCGCCTGCGCGTCCGGAGCCTGTGCTCCGCAACGGGAGAGGCCACAGTGGTGAGAGGCCCGCGGACCGCAAAAAAAAAAGAATGGTGGTGCATGACAGCCTCAAATTGTACAGATGTCCAAGGATTGTAATTAGACTGAGTGCTGGGACCAGTCACAACCTCAGGTATCCTTCTACCAATACTCCACCTGGCTTTCTGTTCCAGCCACAAAACAAGGACACTTTCATGTTCACCCGCCAACCCAGACCAAGAGATTCTCATTTAAACCAAGTGAGCACCTGCAGACACAGGTAATTACCACTGATTAAACCTTGGAATCACCTGGAAAACTTGTGCCTCTGACAGCATCTGGGCTCCAGCCTCAGAGCTTCCAGTTTAATTGGTCTGGGGTGAGGTGCAGGTGTCAGCATTTTAAAAAAGGTTGCCAGAGGGCTTCCCTGGTGGCGCAGTGGTTGAGAGTCCGCCTGCCGATGCAGGAGACACGGGTTCGTGCCCCGGTCCGGGAAGATCCCACGTGCCGCGGAGTGGGTGGGCCCGTGGGCCATGGCCGCTGAGCCTGCGCGTCTGGAGCCTGTGCTCCGCAACGGGAGAGGCCACAACAGTGAGAGGCCCGCGTACCGCAAAAAAAAGCACAGTCAAGGGGCTTCCCTGGTGGTGCAGTGGTTGGGAGTCCGCCTGCCGATGCGGGGGACGCGGGTTCGCGCCCCGGTCCGGGAGGATCCCACGTGCCGCGGAGTGGGTGGGCCCGTGGGCCATGGCCGCTGGGCCTGCGCGTCCGGAGCCTGTGCTTCGCAACGGGAGAGGCCACAGCAGTGAGAGGCCCGCATATCACAAAAAAAAAAAAAAAAAAAAAAAAAAGGTTGCCAGATGATTCTTTTGTGTAGCCAGGTTGAGAACTACAGGCATCAAAAACCATAGAGATTTCAGCATAGAAAACAAAGCATAAGAATTCATCCATATTCAAGATCTTACCTTGCTACATAAAATATCAAAATTTTTATCCTATCTGGGTGTTTAGTTCCAACCAGTTTCCTCTGTGACTACATCTGCTATGGAAAGGAAGATAGAGGTTTGATCTTTACCCCGATGAGTCAGGGAAACTTCTGGTTCGGGGAGGACCAAATGCCTTCAGAATTAGATGCTCCTTTAAGCATTTTGTGGTGTTCCCACCTACTGGCTTTTTCAGGAAGGTCAGTCACTGGGAATACCACCAAATGATTTCTAGGTCATCTTTCCCTTTACTGGCAAAGCCACTTAAAAAAAATAAGTGTGTAAGCGAGGCAAGGAGAAAGGAAAACAGTGACGAAATTATACTGTTGCCCTACCTTGGTCTGCATATCGGTTTGGCTTGTGTATTCCTGATTTCCAGGTCAAAATGTTTTCTTCACATTTTTACAGGGAGTGCTGAGGGCAGGGAAGCATCAGAGGGTTTTTTAATGGGACAGCTTTCATGATGTGATTTAAAAAAATTCCTTGGTACTAAATTGTAATCAGTATTAAATTGATGTCATGGGTAATGGAAAAACAATTTTATGGATTTTCAAACCCAGTGTCTCTTCAACTCACATGCAATCAAGTTTAAAACCTCTAAAGTTAATCTTCGTGAACTGTTCACCAGGAAACCTGCTGTGAGCTGCCATCAGGGTTGATTTGGATGCTAGTGGGAAAAAGGAAGACAATGTAACTGGTGAAAAGGGAGGCTGCTTTTGGCATCTGTGCAGTCAATAGGTGAAGTCTTGTCCTACTTATTACCAGTAGCTATCATTTAACTCCTTCATAACTTTGTATCTTCATCCCTCCGTCTTCAGAACTGTTAGAGGGACATCCATGTGAGTGAGCAGAGGTGGAAGGGACTGTCCCCTCAAACTGCTTCCATCTATTTAGATCTAAAATATGGCCCATCATTTAAAAAGAGGCACAAGCCTTGCATTCTGGAAATTACTTTTTCTGTCTGCTGACTACCTTCCTAGCCTCTATACCTGTTCGCAGTTTGCATACTTTCCATTGCTTCTCTCTATCTGGGGAAATTTTCCCGTCCTACACTTACTACACTTCCTACTTTTCCCATGAAGTCTTCCTAGACCATTTTAGCTGTCATTGCTCCTGCAGTCACCTAAACTTTTTGCAGAACACACCCCCAAATTTCTAACAAATTCTATTTTTAGTGCTTGAGGCTACTTCACAGGCAGGTCTTGTCTTTCTAACAAAACATTAAGCTTTGTTAAACTTTAAGCTGCTTCAAGAAAGGAATAGCTTATACACCTGAATCTCCCCCAGCATCAAGCAAGGCATTGACCATATTTTAGGTTAAGACCTTAGTTAATGATGAACTAAAACAAATACTGTAATGCTAACACATATATATGGAATCTAAAAAAAAAAAAAAAGGTTATGAAGAACCTAGGGGCAGGACAGGAATAAAGATGCCGACATAGAGAATTGACTTGAGGACATGGGGAGGGGGAAGGGTAAGCTGGGACAAAGTGAGAGAGTGGCATGGACATATGTACACTACCAAAAGTAAAATAGCTAGCTAGTGGGAAGCAGCCGCATAGCACAGGGAGATCAGCTCGGTGCTTTGTGACCACCTAGAGGGGTGGGATAGAGACACAAGAGGGAGGAGATATGGGGATATATGTATACGTATAGCTGATTCACTTTGTTATACAGCAGAAACTGACACACCATTGTAAAGCAATTATACTCCAATAAAGATGTTTAAAAAAGAATGATGAACTAACCTTGAGTTACAGAGATTTTGCATAATAAAGTATGCAAATTATTTGACTGTGGTGTTTCCTTTTGGGACCTTGACTAACACAAAATGATATCAGACTTTAGGTGTAAAAAGGGACGTAGCCATTTTGAAAATGCTATGACTTTTTCTATTTTGAAGCCAAGAATCCTTTTGTAAAATGGAGAATCACCTTCTAATTTATCATTTAAGTAATGTCAATAATTTTTGAGTTTTTTGTCATGACACTTTTTAAAATTTTTATTTTTTTGTTAAAGTATAGTTGATTTACAATGTTTTAGGTATATAGCAAAGTGATTCAGCTATATATATATATTCTTTTTCAGATTGTTTTCCATTATAGGTTATTACAAGATATTGAATATAGTTCCCTGTGCTCTACAGTAGATCCTTGTTGTCTATTTTATATATATATTAGTCTGTATCTGTTAATCCCAAATTCCAAATTTATCCCATCTCCCCTTCCCCTTTGGTGACCATAAGTTTGTTTTCTACATCTGTGAGTCTATTTCTGTTTCGTAAATAAGTTCATTTGTATCATGTTTTTAGATCCCACGTATAAGTGACATCATATGCTATTTATTATCATGACATTTGTACATAGAACTAAGGAAAATGAAAATGGAAAAACCATGGGAAAGGACGCAGTTTCACAAATGGTGGTTTTCCGATGCAGTCTGATCACAGGTTTTTTTTTTTTGGTTTTTTTTTTTTCTGGTGGTACGCGGGCCTCTCACCGCTGTGGCCTCTCCCGTTGCGGAGCACAGGCTCCGGACGCGCAGGCCCAGCGGCCACGGCTCACGGGCCCAGCCGCTTCGCGGCACGTGGGATCTTCCCGGACCGGGGCACGAACCCGCGTCCCCCGCATCGGCAGGCGGACCCTCAACCACTGCGCCACCAGGGAAGCCCTGATCACAGGTTTTGATGTGTCTGGGTCTGGTGGTCAGTTTATGAGTAGTTCGGTCCTCCGTTTCCCTCATTCCCTCAGTCTCAGAGCTTGTCTTTCTTCCTCCCTTGGCTGCCCCAAGGACAGGGTTGCCCTCGAGTTCTGAGTGGGTACCGTGGACTTCAGACTCTGGAACCCCTTTTGGTCATTACGGTTTCCACCTTCAGAGAATTAGCCCCCAGTCGTCTAGTTGCTCTCTGTTCTATGACCTTTTATGGCATCGCTCTGTATGCTTCTTTAAATGATTTAAGTCTTCTGAAATTTCTTCCTTGAGTGTTTCCCAATTCATTCAAAACCTCAGAAAATATTCTGGTCTATAACGTTGAGTAACCATGTCTGCTTAACTAAGTATAACCCCTAAAGTAACAGAAAAGTGGGTACTGTGTATGATTCAGAAATTTATGAATAGAAGATTATAAATTTTTCCAGTGGTCATAAATCTTAGATGATTATCAGGACCTGCTTGCAGAACAGCTGGAATTGGTATTAAGTCCGTGATCTGCAGCTGAATCGGACGTTGAGGTGAGCTCATGGAGGGCCATGTGCCAATTCTAAGCTTGTACGTACTTTCTGTGTAGCTTCCTAAGATTTCTTTACATAGAGCGCTGCTGCTTTAGCACTCTTTGTCCTTTGCAGACATCTTCTTACTAATCCATGTAACGGGTGAAGGTCAAAAAAGAAACTGTCACCTGAGAGACCAAGGCTCTAGGTGGAGCTGACTTTCCTCCATGACAGCTGAAGACTGACAGAGCTAACAGGCAGTGAGACTTTTGCTTGCCTTTAACTTGGGGATCAGGAAGGGGTGAGGGAGAGGCTTAGGCGTCAAGTCTCCCGCCTTGAGCATTTGCAATATTATCCAGTGACGTTTTCTGACACTGAGACGGTCAGAGGCAAGGATACTGGGCAGTGTTCTCCCTTGTCGCCGTCAGAGAGCCGTCGAGAGTCCCACGAGAGGACCAACTTCTGGGTTTAGGGTAGCCCGTTCCCATTTTTGGACTCCTTTAACTATTGGGAAATGTTCCTTTACAGTTGGTGTTTACATTTATTGTATTCAAATTTTCCTTTTGCATGCCCCCTTGAAACTTTTGCCCAGTTTATTTGAGAAACTTTGAGGACATTCTGGTATGCATCTCAATTTGGCAGAGAGAACCCCTAAGGTGATAGGAAAAGGAGATCTTGAGTAAGATTTGACAGCTTGGGAAAGTAGAAGGATTATACATTTTGTAAATTGTCATAAATAGTATATTTTGCTACGTAACCAACTTGATTGACTTATTTATGCCCCACCTCAATTTACAAATGATTTTACATCACACAGTTTATATCACACATACATAAAGTGAAATGATAATACAAAAATAGAACTAGAAACCCAAGACCAAGGGGAAGGAAAATACAAATATGCCACCCTTACAGAGTAACAGAATTGCTAGGATAGGGCCTCAAGTTCAACCCTTGGTCAAAAAGGTGAATGTGACCAATTAACGGTTCTCTTAGAGAAGAGGAAACAAAACAGTTCTTTGGCAGACGCAAAGCTTTGTGTCACACAGAGATGAAAAGATACTCACTCAAGGACTCTATAGAGCGAATGCCGAGTCTTATACACACACACACACACACACACACACACACACACACACACACACACACACAATGCCTACCTCTTGCTATTTAAGATATACCAGCACACTTTGGGAAAGACAGGTCTCTGCTGTCATGAAGCTTATAGTCTAGTAGCAGGAAAAGATAGAACTAAAACAATCCCATACATTAGGGCATAATTACAAATTGCTATAATCCAGAAAGAAAAAAGACATGGTTCTATGATTTCATATACAAAATAACACTATGAAAAGCAACATCTCAGTCAAGACCTGGAAGGAGGTAAGGGATTAGCCATTCAGATGTCTGGGGTAGAGCATTGGGGGGTGGGGGAGGGCAGTGTTCATCATGTGCAAAGGCCCTGAGGCCAGAGCATGCTCGTTGTGCTCTAGGACCACCAAGAAGGCCATTGTGGCTGGAGTAGAGTAAACAAGGAGAGGTAATAGGGGACAAATTACATGGGACCTATTAGGCTATTGGGAAACATCAGTTTTTACTGAGTAAAATAGGAAGTTACTGAAGAGTTTCAGGCAGAGGGGGTGACATGATCTATCACTTGAGCTGATGTACTGAAAATAAACTGAAGGAGGTGAAGGGACGATCCAGGGAAACAAGAGATGTATGAGAGAGGGTCAGACCAGGGTGGTAGCAGAGGAGGGGGTGGAAAGGGTTCATAATCTAGGTACATTGTGGAGGTAAAGCTAACGGGACTTGAGTGTGACTCCATATTCTACGTTCCTCTTTGGCTTCGGGGTCACCAGTGCAGCCCTGGACACATCTGGCATATTCTACGTTCCTCTTTTGTCCATTTTACATGCAGAGTCTTCCTGATTCTAATATATATATATATATTTTTTTGTGGTACGCGGGCCTCTCACTGTTGTGGCCTCTCCCATTGCGGAGCACAGGCTCCGGACGCGCAGGCTCAGCGGCCATGGCTCACGGGCCCAGCCGCGACGCGGCACGTGGGATCTTCCCGGACCGGGGCACGAACCCGCGTCCCCCGCATCGGCAGGCGGACTCTCAACCTCTGCGCCACCAGGGAAGCCCTGATTCTAATATTTTTGACTCACAAAACCAGGAAGATCTGGTGATGTTTCATGACACTGAAACTCATTCCCTCTAATCTGCTAATGTCTAGATATTCAGCTGGCCAATTATTTCTCTCTAATCACAGAAAACAACATCAGCAAATGTGTCGGGGGTGGGGCTGGGGGTTGTGGAGGCAAAGGTGCACATCCAGGGCAGGCTGCTTCTCTTTGCTATCCAGGGGGTGTGGTTTAGTCATTGAAAAGAATTCCTGGGCTGTTACTAGGGGGAGTGTGAGTCAAATTTTTCACTTGGAAAATGCCAGAAAGGGGGGGTGGGAATGCTGGGACATAGAAAACACTGGAAACTTAGGAAGGAATTTGGGGGGGCTGTGTCCTGGCTTTTACACTGAGTGTGGGTCTGGACCCACTGGACGCCCAGCCCTTGGTGTGGGCTTCATCTGCAGCCAGGAGCTCTAGGCAGAGCTGATGGTGGAGGCCGGGGAGGGGGAGGGGGAGACCACACCCTTTACTCTTCCAGGGACAGGGAGGGACGTAGTGCTGGTAGGGTGCCTGTGCACACTTTCTAAGGTAGGTGCATGCCACTTTGATCTTGCAGCTGACGTTCCACGAAGGGAGATCCTTCACAATATGAGCCCAGGCACCGTGACATTAGATGGTAAATGAACATTTAATGAGTCCTGCTTGGTACAAACCACTGTTTTTTTGTTTTGTTTTGTTGAGCAGAGAAAGGTGTACTGCAGGGCCAAGCAAGGAGAACGGGGGACTCATGCTCAAAAAACTGTTCTAAAGGCAACAGAGGGTAGATAGAAAAGTAGAGAAAAAAACAAAAGATATAATCCTTGGACTTACAGTTTTAAGTCTTCTTTGGAAATCTGCAATATTTTCATTTCCACCCTCGTCTCACTTCATCAATATCTCCGTCTTTAGAATTTTCATCCTTCTGTCTCTGTGTCTGTATTTGAAAACAAGCTCAAGTCCGTTTCCCAGTTCAAAAGAGACTTTTCTTGATCTGACATTGCTCCTTTACCCCCACCCTGCCCTATCGCCCTCCCCTTCCACAACCAGACGTCTTGAAAGTGGTCTCATGTCCATCACTGCTCATGCAATGCCATCTTCAACTACACTTTGGGTCCTGCACACATCGCTCCATGAAGCTCTTTGGGCCAAGTCATGGAAGATGGCATCCATTGGAAACGATCCCTCCTAGCCCCACCTCCAGTCACCCAGTTTCCTTTCACACAATCATGGGAAGGAATGTACTGTGTGTTATTCCAGAGATACTGCATATATATTCAATAAAACATATTAATATATCTTTTAATATCTCCTTCCACATAAAGATGCTATGCCAGGCACACTGTTTTATACTTCCTTTTTAAATATGCAATGTACCTTGGTAACCTTTCCATATAAGGAAGTTTATTTATTTATTTATTTTAAAGGGCAAGGTGTCCATCATATCGAGCTAATAAAATGTATTTAGCCAGGCTGCTTTTAATGGACATTTACTAGTTTGTGATAGTTTGCTCTTACAAACAATGCTGCGATGAATGAATATGAATATGTCACTCCATACTGGTGTGACAGTAACTGAAGGATAGATTCTGAGAATTGGGATTGCTGGGTCCAAGGCAGATGTGTTTGTAATTTTAATATATGTTGCCGAATCGTTATTACTCCGGCCAGAAATAAGGGTTAAAATGCCCGATTCTCTACTGTGCTCAAAGTTTCGCTTTTTGCTCATTTGACAGGCAAAAAGCAGTATCTTTGAGTTTTAACTGGGCATCTCTTACGTTTAAGAGCTATTGCGGATTGACTATTTTCCAAATGTGGATCAGCTCATGTAACACATTCTTGACATTTCCAATAGCTCCCACCACCTCTGAGATACAGCTAAACTCCTAAGACGGCCTTTCCTTTCCCTCTTTCCCTCACTGCACCCTCTTCCCACGCTCAGCCCTACAGGCTCACCAAGTGCCTTTCTGTTCCTGGAACACGGCTCTCTTGCCTCGTCTGCCGTGACCTCCCCCTCCAGGTGGCATGAAGTAAACTCTTGTCTGTCACCTCAGGGAAGTCCTCTGTGCTTTCCACCTCCAGATGCCCCGCACTTAGATCTGTTAGGTCCTTGTGATTTCTCTACCTCCAGCATGACTCTTGACAGGGTGTTGGCCCTTAAGAAATATTTGTTGAATGGATGGGAGACTGAATAGCCCTACCACCAAACAGACATTGTAGGCAGGATTTCTAAGCAGGATTTCAGCTGCTGAATGAACATTTCTAGATACACTTTTCCTTATTCTGTTGCTATCCATGCACTCTCTTTTGTCTCTCTTTTCCTTTCCTTTTCCCCCCTAAATTCAAAACAACCATGGAAATAAGTTCCTCTCAGAGTCCATGCAATTCAAAGTCATTCTGCTTTGAGAAGTGACGGTTCAAAGGAGTCTGATCTTTGCGGTGGCTTGTATTAAAGAAAAGATCAAAATTTTGAGACACTGTGTAGGTCTCACTTTCTCTTAATGGGAATGGAAAATAGTTGGCTGTTCATTAGTAGGAGCCGTTACTGCCTGATTTGTTTGAACTGAACACCAGGGCTCAGAGCCCGGTTCTCTTCAGTACAGAGGTGTTTCCTGGCTCCGGCTGGGCTCCAAGCAGAAGGAGCTCCCGCCTCATTCTTCGGGGAGTGTCTCTACTGGTGAGAAGAAGGGGCTACCACCCCTCAGCAAGCCTCGTTGCTGGTCCCACATCTCAGGCAACATTGGGCCATAGGACTGCAAAGTTCCCTCCTCGGCAAAGCAAGGGGTTCAGACGGGTTAGTTGCTAAGCTCCCCATTAGTTCTAACATTCTTTTTTTTTTTTTTTTTTTTTTTTTTTTGCGGTACGCGGGCCTCTCACTGCTGTGGCCTCTCCCGTTGCGGAGCGCAGGCTCCGGACGCGCAGGCGCAGCGGCCATGGCTCACGGGCCCAGCTGCTCCGCGGCACGTGGGATCTTCCCGGACCGGGGCACGAACCCGCGTCCCCTGCATCGGCAGGCGGATTCTCAACCACTGCGCCACCAGGGAAGCCCCTGACATTCTTTAAAATATTTTTGGGGTGTGGAGAAAAGGAAACCTTCTTACAATATCGGTGGGAATGTCAATTGATACCACCACTATGGAGAACAGGACGGAGGTTCCTTAAAAAACTAAATATAGAGCTACCATATGACCCAGCAATCCCACTCCTGGGCGCAGATCTGGAGAAAACCATAATTCGAAAAGATACATGCACCCCGGTGTTCACTGCAGCACTATTTACAATAGTCAAGACACGGAGACAACCTAAATGTGCATTGGCAGAGGAACAGATAAAGAAGACGTAGTATATATACACAATTGGCCATAAAAAGAATGCAATAATGCCATTTGCTGCAACATGGATGGACCTAGAGATGATCATACCAAGTGAAGTCAGACACAGAAAGAGTAACACCATATGAGATCACTTATATGGCTAATCTATAAAAATGGTACAAATGAACTTATTTACACAACGTAAACAGACTCACAGATGTAGAAGAAAATGTGTGGTTACCAAAGGGGCAAGGAGGGGAGGGATAAATTAGGAGATTGGGATTAATATATACACATGACTACATATAAAATATGTAACTAGTAAGGACCTACTGTAGAGCACAGGGAACTCTACTCAATACTCTGTAATAACCTATATGGGAAAAGAATCTAAAAACGAGTGGCTATGTTATACGTATGACTGATTCACTTTGTTGTACACGTGAAACTAACACAACATTGTAACTCAACTATACTCCCATAAAAATTTTTAAAAATATATTTTTTCCATTAGGATTCACTAGCATATTTGACATCTTGCAGGGGAAAGCACTATTTTCTAAGAATTCCATTTTACTAGACATGATCATTCATTCATTCATTTCCCAATGGTTCCGCACCCACCCTTGGGCAAGACGATGTCACGTTAAACAGTAAAACCAAATTTTACCAGCTAACGACAGCCACCTTTTTTTTTTTTTTTTTTTTTTTGGTATGCGGGCCTCACCGTTGTGGCCTCTCCCGTTGCGGAGCACAGGCACAGGCTCCGGATGCGCAAGCTCAGCGGCCATGGCCCACGGGCCCAGCCGCTCCGGGGCATGCGGGATCCTCCCAGACCGGGGCACGAACCCGCGTCCCCTGCATCGGCAGGCGGACTCCCAACCACTGCGCCACCAGGGAAGCCCCCGACAGCCACCTTTTTAAGCAGGGACTCCATTCCCTTGAAAATCTCTCCGTATATTTTCTGGGACACACTGAGAGGTCTCTTCTGAGAGTCCAGGATCCCTGGGAATCATTTCCGGCCCCCACGGCTCTCCCAGGCGTAGAGGGAGCCTGAGATTCTCCAGCATTGCTGCCCTTGTCCCTGCAAAGCTGGGAATCCTCTTCCCCAAGTGCCTTTATCTCCTCTGAGCCGCAGCCTGAGGAACCAAGATGCAGCAGCTGCTGCTGAGAACGAGGTGACACCAGGGCCACAGTCTCTCTTGGGCTTCACGGTTCGGCTCCTTGGGCATCTTTGCCTGCACCAGTACCCTTACTCCCCCTGCGGATACGGACTAAAGCCTGTTCTAAGAGGAGGTGACATGTTCTCTGAAAACAAGCCAAGGAAAAGTTAAGATAGGCCTGGATAGATCACAGAATTTAGTTTATTTATTGAACCTGCCGTGGGCTAGGTTCTAGTTCATGCACTAGAAGTAAGGCAGGGTTTCCAACTGTGGGTGTGATATAGAGTGTTTTTTTTTTTTTTTTTTTTTTTTTTTTTTTTTTTTTTGCGGTACGCGGGCCTCTCACTGTTGTGGCCTCTCCCGCTGCAGAGCACAGGCTCCGGACGCGCAGGCTCAGCGGCCACGGCTCACGGGCCCAGCCGCTCCGCGGCACGTGGGATCCTCCCGGACCGGGGCACGAACCCGCGTCCCCTGCATCGGCGGGCGGACTCTCAACCACTGCGCCACCAGGGAAGCCCTAGAGTGTTTTTGTTTTCGTTTTTTTTTTCCAGGGGGACTCTCAGCCCCTACCTAGATCCGTGATTGTACGACAGACAAAGGAATTTGGGCTGGGAGTGGGGGACAGTTCACTTAGCTTCACCTGCCAGCTGTGTCGGATTTCAGTTTTGGCCAGCCTGCACCTTTTCTACAAATTCATTCAACAAATGCCTCAAAAGCGTTCCTGGGAAAATATCTCTTTGAGTCAGGCACTGTGTTTCTTTCTTTTTTTAAAAAAAAATAGATCTTTATTGGACTATAATTGCTTCACAATACTGTGTTAGTTTCTGTTGCACGACAAAGCGAATCAGCCATATGCACGCACATGTCCCCATGTCTCCTCCCTCTTGCGACTCCCTCCCACCCTCCCTATCCCACCCCTCTAGGTGGTCCCAAAGCACCGAGCTGATCTCCCTGTGCTGTGCGGCTGCTTCCCACCAGCCAACTATTTTACATTCAGTAGTGTATCTATGTCCATGCTACTCTCACTTCACCCCTTCCCCCTCCCACCCCATGTCCTCAAGTCCATTATCTATGTCTATCTCTTTATTCCTGCCCTGCAACCAGGTTCATCAGTACCATTTTTCAGTGGTTAGAACTCTGCACTCTCACTGCCAAGGGCCCGGGTTCGATCCCTGGTGGGGGAACAAAGATCCCACATGCCTCACGGCGCTGCCAAACAAACAAACAAACAAACAAAAAACCCCCCAGTAAACTAAGGCGTATGAAATATGGCTACTGCTCTTAACAGCTTATATTCACATAAGTAAGTGTACAAATAATCATGAGTGATACATGACAAAGTGAAAATTAAAAAGATTAATGTCAATTATGGAACTATCATTTGCAGTAGCCAAGTGAAAAGGGGATTCAGGGGGCCACCTAGTGCAGCTGGGTCAGGAAAGATGGGGAGAGCCTGGCCTGTGGAAACGGGGACTAGGGAGAATCAGTCATTCACTCAATCAACAAACATGCACAAGTAAAGGCTGCAGGCCCAAAGTGAGGGGTGTAAGGGTATATGAGGACAGTGGTAGGAGAGCCAAAGAGAAAGCACGTGACACCAGATCTGGAATGTGTTTAACCAATGGTAGAAAATCATGATGCCACTTTATTAACAGTGGTAAAGTTATGTTCAAAAATTGGGAAAGCAGGAGTCCCCTGGTGGCCTACTGTTAGCATTCCAGGCTTTCACTGCTGTGGCCCGGGTTCGATCCCTGATCAGGCAACGGCAGGGCCAAAAAAAAAGGAGAAGGCAAGGAAGAGTATAAAGTACTTTAGATTTTATTCGATCGAATCAATCCTGTGTAAAAAGCATTCTGAGGCTTAAAAAATTAGTTTTGTTTTTCTGGAACATTGACGTATATAGAACGCTTGAAAAATCCTGACTATACATTGGGTTTTACTGGTGTGCTATTTCTGGATCATGCTGGGTTTCCACACCCCGCCCCCCCCCGGAGTGCGTTTCCCCCAAATTCACATATGTGGTATTGAGCGTCCCCTTGAGACTCTAAACGGCCGAGTGCTCTAAGTGGGTAGCGGCACGCTGGCCCACGCTGCGGGCAGAGGCCAGGGGAGGAGAGGCATAATTGCGGTGGTCTGGGAGACATAGGCTGTCTCCTGTGGAAGGGCCGTGGCTATCACTTAGAAGTGGCATCTCTCCAGAGGTGCGGCAGTGTCAAACGCAAAGCCGAACGTGCTTCCAGAGCCACGTGGGAGGAGAAAGGGTTACTCTGACCTAGGCCATGGGTGCTGTGTTTCTCTTGGAGGGTTTCACTTCTCTGGGTTTCCCACAGCCCTCTGGGGTGTGGTTCGCCAAGGATTTTGCCCCCAATATCGTTGAAGGCCTTTCTGTGCCCTCCCTAGTCCATTCCAAAGGAATTACGCTAGGAGAATCTGCTGATTTAAAATTTGTATTTTTTCTCTGAATAATAATATGTTCATCAAATGGTCATTATGGTTGCCTTTGAGGAGTTAAGACTTTAAAGTTTAATACAAAAGTAGCATAAGGGCTTCCGCGGTGGCGCAGTGGTTGGGAATCCGCCTGCCGACGCAGGGGACACGGGTTCGTGCCCCGGTCCGGGAGGATCCCACGTGCCGCGGAGCGGCTGGGCCCGTGAGCCGTGGCCGCTGCGCCTGCGCGTCCGGAGCCTGTGCTCCGCAACGGGAGAGGCCGCGGCAGTGAGAGGCCCGCGTACCGCAAAAAAAAAAAAAAAAAAAAAAAAAAGTAGCATAAAAGCAAGTATATGTACATGTATGTATGTATGTATTCATATGTATTTGTTTTTTGTTTTTTTTTTTTTTGGTGGTACGCGGGCCTCTCACTGTTGTGGCCTCTCCCGTTGCAGAGCGCAGGCTCCGGACGCACAGGCCCAGTGGCCATGGCTCACGGGCCCAGCCGCTCCGCGGCATGTGGGATCTTCCCGGACCGGGGCACGAACCCGTATCCCCTGCATCGGCAGGCGGATTCTCAACCACTGCGCCACCAGGGAAGCCCTGTATTTGATTTTATACATTTTTGTACGTAAAATCAAACTCAAGGGGACAGAGCCTTTCATCCCATAATTGGAATCTTGGCCTCCAAGAAGGAAATGCATCTTTTTATGACTTACAAACTCGACGTCTGAATCTTTTATATTTTGGTAGGAAGTAAGTCTGAACTCCAAGAAGAGTTTTCTGGAGGCTGCCTTGCTCACAGGTCATAGGTCAGAAACCTATCAGACCCCACAGAAGAAGGACAGGGGCTCCTGTCCTTCTTTTGGCTCCTGCAAACCCCCTGGAAACTCCCCAGCTGCTGAGAGGAATTCTAAACCTGTGTGTGTGGAAGCTGCCAATGTCACTAGTAGCATCATAAAGAAGCAATGTAGATGCTCTTTCAGGGTGTTTCATTCCAAGAATGTGGTTTCTTTCTGTATGTGGTTTCTTTTCAATGTGCAATGCATTACTGCCCAGGTTTGGGAGAGGAAAAAAATAAAGATGGATACATGCAATTAAAATAAAACCAGGGCCATAGGAGACTGTTTATAGAACAGTAAAATGTTTAAAAAAAAAAAAAAATCAGAGGGTCACAGCCCCTCACCCCCAAAGGAGAAACTGTTATTTTTCTTCTATGTAATTTATACAGTTACAAAGCTGCATGCAGCCTGGTGACAGGTCTCCATAGGCGGAGGCAGGCTGCAGTGTCGGCGTCTAGGGCTGTGGACAGTCTTCTGACGCGCTCACCCGCCAGAGACAGCTCTCCTTCTCTGCCTGCCCTTGGTGAAGGGAATCATTCTCAACTGAGCAGGACTGAACTGAGATCCCGAGGACGCACTGGGCAGGGCGTGAAGCAGAGCCCACTGGCTAGAAGCGTGGGTCACATTTAACACAGCAGACGAAGGCTAGCTGCCACTATCTGGACTCCCATCCCACCCCCCTCACGCTTTGATCAATTGAATCCTGAGGTGTCAGTAAGAAACGAGAAGGAGAGATTAACCAGTAGCAGCAAAAAGTCAAAGATGATGCCCTGGTGTATGTCTGCAGCATCACAGGGTCTGTTTGTTTCCCCAAGTGCCTTTCAAATTCAAGAGGCCGAGCCGATCACAGCCTGTTCTTTGGGATGACGTTTATTTCCATCAGCAGCCAAGCGAGTGGGGGTTACTTTGGCAGGGGCTTATAAAGGCCACCGAAGCTTGTTGGGTATTTTCTAGCAATTTCTTAAAGCATCTGGATAAGCTTCCCTTCTTCCTTGTACAGCTGCCCACCCCCCAGTTTCCAGAACTCTATCCCTACTTCCTCTCTCAAGAGTAAATCATTACGTACTCTCAAGAAAGACAGGGTGTCTGACCTTAGGGACCATGGGCGTGTCACGTGGAGGCATGTCAAGCTGCCCCTATGGCTCACCTCGTCTCCCTGTCTCCAGGATGGAGCCCGGAGCTGGGGTCATTGCACAGGAGCTTTAGGAAACTTACGTGAAGCTCTGGTCAGAGGGGATATTTGGAGACACTCAGAAAGTTCCATCTTGAACCCTCATGTGGTCCTCTGTTGAGAATGTTTTCCCTTAAACTTTGAGAGATGAGTCATAGATAGCAAAAGTGAGAGCTGGAAAAAATGATCCTCCCTGGAGACCTGGCAGTGAAAGTTCTGCCTTCGAAGCAAGTTCTTCATGGAAAATGTCCTTTCTCAAGTAGTCCCCAATATACTAATTATGCAGGAAAACTTTGGATTGGCCACTGCTGTCCAACTGTGTCAGCCTGCCATTCTGTGACTTTTGGAAATGCCATTCGCACGGTCTGCTTTTCTCCTAGGGCTTACTGACACACGCAACGGCAACTCCGAGGCCTTCCCAACTACAACGTGCTAAATATCAGTTAAACTTAGTGTTGTCTTGACCACAGTCCTAAGAGTCTGGCCCTACGTAGCCAAACAGGAATGCAAACTTGGCCCACTCTCCCCTGTCTTTTTCTTCTATCCCAACTAAGTGCAGACCATTACACGGAGCAGGAGGCTTCCAGCGAAAGCAAGAACGTTCCCACACATGTATGCATTGTTTTCAGTGAGCTGCGTAAGAAAATATTTAAGGTACCTCAAGAGTCTGAATCCTGGAAGATTTGCTATAAAGGGCATCTTCTGCATAACCATTCTTTAAGTTTTGACGGCCCGGGTGTAACGCGTGCAATTCCTTTCTACTGACAGAGCATTTGGTTAACTGGTCTTGGACTGGGTGATACCTTTTACAGCGTTAGGTCAGTGTGATTCCTTAGAACATTATGTGGTGCTTGATCTTACTCTGGGGGAAGACATCCCTTTTATTTTCTTAGAGACATTTAATTAATACATGAACCCAGATACTTAGACTTTTTTTATTCTCTAGAAATAGGCTTTTCAAATCTGCCGCGGCTAGAGAGGAAAAAGATGATATAGAGGTGGGTTAACCTGTCTTCTGGACAGCTCAAACTCGATATGGTCCAAACTGGGCCTTCCACCCCCAAACCTGTGGTTCCTTCTGTGGTCCTTCTCCATGACTGGCTCTACAGCAGGTCTGAAATGTCTCCTTGGCTACCAGAATCCCACTATCTCCAAATTTAAAAGCTCTCTGTCCCATCTCCTCCGCCATGGCTTTAATTCAGTTCCTTCCCATCTCTTTCCCTGTCGGTCTCCTCGCTTCTCCAGCTCACATTCCCCCCCTGTACATTGCAGCTGGGATCATCTCCCTGAAACGCCCACTTGAGAGTATCGCTTTACAGGCTCAAAATCTCTCAGAGGCTTTTCATTGCCCATAAGAAAAGACCTTCGTCACTAGAGTGACACAGAAAGCCCTTTGTGAGCTAGTTGGCGCCTCCTCTGTTTCACCTCTTGTTACTGTCCGCCCTTAGCCCTTTGTTTCAGAAATAGTTAACCAATTGCAGTTTCCCAAATCTTTCATTTTGCTTCTTGCTTCTATGCCTTGGAATGCTCGGGATGTTTCTCCATTTTTGTGTTGAATAAACTCCTACTTATCCTTCAAAATCCTACTCAGGCATCCCTGTCTCTTTAAGCCTTTTTCTGTATGTTGAATCTTCTTGTTTTATTGTGTGTATTATTCTGTATTGTAAATAAATGCTGGTTCATATATGTACTTCTTTCTTTATTTTAAAATCATCTGGCATGGTTTATAGTCGTTGAATTGAATATGGTGAAGAATTTTAATGAAATTGCTACTGCAGAAAAAAATACCTGAGGGCTTCCCTGGTGGCGCAGTGGTTGAGAATCCGCCTGCCAATGCAGGGGACACGGGTTCGAGCCCTGGTCTGGGAAGATCCCACAGGCCGCGGAGCAACTGGGCCCGTGAGCCACAACTACGGAGCCTGCGCGTCTGGAGCCTGCGCTCCACAACAAGAGAGGCCGCGATAGTGAGAGGCCTGTGGACCTCAATGAAGAGTGGCCCCCGCTCGCCACAACTAGAGAAAGCCCTCGCACAGGAACAAAGACCCAACACAGCCATAAATAAATAAACAAATAAATTTTAAAAAAGAAAAAATACCTGAGAACTTAATCCTCAATCATGTTGCCTAGAAGGTGACATTATTGGACTTGGAAGCCAGACACATAGACTCAAGCTTAGGGGTCTATTACATCTCAGACTGTACCAAGTAATATTCTGAGTGTGAGTGAGTTTACAGAAATATTTGTAAATAGCTGCCTACCAGGTACTCATAATTTCACCGGTAATACAAAGCTAACACTTCATGGGTAATAATTAATAGGCTAACTACTTAATGACTTTCCTTTTATTTTTAATGAAACTCAACCTTTGTACGTAGACATGTGGCTTATTAGCACACGTTCATGTAGTACCTGTTACTATTGTTTGCATCCATTACTTTACTTCTAGTCTTTCAAACGGTTACACTGGCTATTTCTTTTTTTTTTTTTTTTTGTTTGTTTTGTTTTGTTTTTTTTGCGGTATGCGGGCCTCTCACTGTTGTGGCCTCTCCCGTTGCGAAGCACAGGCTCCGGACGCGCAGGCTCAGCGGCCATGGCTCACGGGCCCAGCTGCTCCGCGGCATGTGGAATCTTCCCGGACCAGGGCACGAACCCGCGTCCCCTGCATCGGCAGGCGGATTCTCAACCACTGCGCCACCAGGGAAGCCCCACTGGCTATTTCTTACGTTTGGTTTTTTGTAAGTTCAACATTTCTATGCCTTTATTGTGTTAAAGTATTTCCTCGCTCCCTACCTGTGGACATTCATTGGAGTCACAATTTTGCAGTTGGATGGGATTGTTAAAACATCATCTGATTCTTTGCTTTTTAAAGTAACAGAGCAAAGCGAGAAGCAGGGAAGTGTTTCGTGTGACCTTGTGTAGCTGGTTGGCAGCTGAGCCAAGATCAGCTGTCTTGGGACTTCCTTCCAAGCCTGCTGTCCTTTCCAGTGTCCGGGGGGTCCCCTTCCATTGGCTTCTTCACTGGTCTCTTCCTCCCTCCTGACCTCTTTCAGAGAAGTCAGTTCACTTCACCAGATGGTACCTGTCCTTCCCGTTTCCTTTCTGCTTCTGGTTATTAGGGGTAACAAAAGTTGGTCCTGATGGCATTTTCTAGATTTCATCTTTCATATTACTTTTATAAAAGTCAAAATGCTGCTTTTACTGTAAAATGCCTGTGACTTGGGTAAGGTTTTTGATTTCCCTTATTTGATTGTATGGTTTTCCTGTATTCTTACTGGGTATATTTTATGTTTATTTAGACCATCTATTTTTTATTTGTGTGGTTAAAATATGTGATCCTTTTCATTTTTCCTTCCTTCAGATTTTCCTTAATATAAAGCAATCCTAGAGTTTGGTTAGCACGTACCATTTCCTTATAAAATATTATGGGATATCAATATTCTTCAGTTAAAAGAAGAACTCCTTTCATAGAATTCTTGAATCTCAAGGTCAAAAGACTTCTGCTCCAAGCTAATTTCCAATGCTTCCATTCCCTTTAAACACCCTCTCTCTGTGCTCAGCCTTTGCTTGAAGATGTCCACAGACAGGGAGCTCAGTATTTCTATGAAATTGCAACTGCCTCTGGACACACTACCTTTTAAAATCTTCTTTTCAATCCAGCTGAATCAGTCCCTCTCGGTAATATAATTCTGGGTTCAGAGCCATAAAAAACAACTCTAGCTTCAGCCAACTGACTGTGTCTTTGAAAGTGGCTTTCATTTCCTCCGTGCCTGTTCTTCCTCAGGCTAAAACAGTCCCATTTCCTCCAAACCACTGTCCAATAATTTGGTTTTAAGTTCCCTCATCATCCTAACTGCCAATTAAAGGCCCAGAACTTAAACCTATATCTATTCTTTTTCAGATTCTTTTCCCATATAGGTTATTACAGAGTACTGAGTACTGTTCCCTGTGCTGTACAGTAGGTCCTTGTTAATTATCTATTTTATATACAGTAGTGTGTATATGTACCTGTATAGCTGGGTCACTTTGCTGTACACCTGAAACTAGCACAACATCGTAAATCAACTCTACGCCAATAAAACAAAAAAAAAAAGGCCCAGAACTGACTGCAGTTCCCCAGGTGTGTGCTGACCAGAGAGGCCCAGCTCTCCCCTTACTCCAAATCTGTGCAGTCACGCTTTTTATGTGGGGCAACTTCCTGCCACCTCACATGGAGTAGTTTGTTATGGGGTGAATCGCGTCCGCTGCAAAAGACAGATTGCAGTCCTAACCCCTAGTAGCTCAGAAGGTGGCCTCGTTTGGAGACAGGGTTTTACAGAGGTAACTAAATGAAATGAGGTCTTTAGGGTGGGCCCTAGTCCAACGTGACTGGTGTCTTTATGAAGAGGGGAAATTAGGACACAGACACGCACAGAGGGGAGATGCCGTGAAGGTGCAGGGAGGAGACGGCCACGTGACTGGAATGCCGCATCAACAAGCCAAGGAACACCAGCGATTTTTGCCAAACGCCAGAAGCCAGAAGAGGCGAGGAAGAATTCTCCCTTAGAGCCATAGAGAGACCATGGCCCTGCTAACACCTGGATTTCCGATTTCTGCCTTCCAGAACGCTGAGACCACAAATTTCTCTCGTTCTAAGTCACTCAGTTCTTGGTACATTGCTGTGGCAGCCCTAGGAAGATGATACACCGCTCTTTCACCAAAGCTCCCTGCTTTTTATTCCTCACTCTGTAATCTTTCTTTCCCTTCTCTCGAATAATACCCTGGTCTTTCCAATCCGTGTCAAAAGCTCTTTATTTATTTTAAGTTTCATTTTTGTTTGATTTGGCTCATTACTTAAGCCAGTTGAGATCTTTTATGTCCTGTTTCCATCACGTGGGTATTTGTTATCTGTTTCAACTTAGAACATCCTAGAGTTGCTGGGAGTCCTTATTCAAAACACTGGTAAAAGCATTGAAGGAGATACTTACAATACACACTCTTGAAATTCCCTTTAGGTTGACACTGACTTTCTTTTTTTTGCGTGTGTGGTACGCGGGCCTCTCACTGTTGTGGCCTCTCCCGTTGCGGAGCACAGGCTCCGGACGCGCAGGCTCAGCGGCCACGGCTCACGGGCCCAGCCGCTCCGCGGCATGTGGGATCTTCCCGGACCGGGGCTCGAACCCGCGTCCCCTGCATCGGCAGGCGGATTCTCAACCACTGCGCCACCAGGAAAGCCCGACACTGACTTTCTTTACTGCTATTGTTCAACCTGTTTTAAATGCACCTAACTTCCTTGATCCAATTTATAATTCTCTGTTTTGAATACAAGACGAAATACTATGAAAGACATTGTCTAACATTTTGCTGCAATCAAGATACGCTGTTTTAGATCCTTCTTCTTTGCCAGTTTAGTAGCTCTACCAACAATTAGTTTAATCTGGGATGATTTATTTCTTATTATCCCTACTTTCTTTTCATTTTGAACTTGATTTTCTAAGTCAACTCAAACCAAGCTTTTAATAATTCAGTCAAGAATCTTGCCCCAAACACCTATCACATCTTTTGATTTATGCTTTGTGGAATCCGTCTCTTCTCTTTGGAAATGGGAACCACGATTCTCTTCTGTGTTTTCTGGCTGTTCAAGGATTCAATTCAGAGAACTTATTTGCATCCTCCAAGCCTTACCTCTGCCCCCTCCAAACATTCAGATATATTTTGTCCAGATCATGAGACTTAAGTTCTTATAATTTCTACACTTATCTTGGTCTTGGTCTTAATTCACTCTTATCATTATTTCTTCTGACCTTTTCAGGCTGAGGATTTTTTTTTTTTTTTTTTTTTTTTTGCGGTACGTGGGCCTCTCACCGCTGTGGCCTCTCCCGCTGTGGAGCACAGGCTCCGGATGCGCAGGCTCAGCGGCCATGGCTCACGGGCCCAGCCGCTCCGCGGCACGTGGGATCTTCCCGGACCGGGGCGCGAACCCCTGTCCCCTGCATCGGCAGGCGGATTCTCAACCACTGCGCCACCTGGGAAGCCCCCGAGGATTGTTTTTGACAGAGAAGATGGAGGACATGAGTTTAAAGTCCTATGCATATATGGTGCATATAATGCATATATAAACATCTGATAATAGTTACATCTTAATGTTGTTACATTTGTGAAATAACAAAAGCATTTTGATACATACTCCATTCTGTAGGTGGGCAGATACCATTATCACATATGTTCTCTTAAATTTTTACTTGATGCAAGGATCAGTCACTGAATATTTTCTTTTAAGCATCCTTTTTTCAAGGTTGACTACAATTTCTCTTGCCAAGAAATAAAGATTTGTTTCTACTTGATAAAGTTTCAGAATGTCCTGGAAACAGCCTGGTACATTTTAAGTAGATAATTTTAGAAGAGGGCAGAATGTAGGTCAATACCAAAATATGTCATACGCATTGTTTGTGAAACTGCGTACCACACCAGAGAAAGCAAATTCTGTGTATAATATGGCAAGAGACCCAGGGCTTACCTGTTTAAGGAGCATCACATAAAATTTGAGTTGACAGGAAATCAAGTTCAAAATACACGCTTTGTCATTGGTAAGGCATCTGTAACAGGCATTGGACCCAGAAGTAGACTGTCCTTGGCATATTTTGGAAATCATTAGCCAAATCCGCCTGTTACTTAAAGTAGGACGTGACAGCCAGATGATTAAAACCTGACACGAGGCCCTCCACACTGGATCTGCAGCTGGGCAAGCCAGAAATCGCACAGAGAGACAGTGGGAAGATGCAGTTCTCAGACACTCCTCAGGCAAACGGTTGGAGTCAGTGCCGGGGAACCCAGAGCGAGTCATGCTTCAGTTCAACCAACATTTATTAGGTAGCCGCCTTGTGCCAGACACTGTGATAAGTGGAGGCAGTCCAGGTAGGCAATGCGTAACGCGGACACTTGGCTGGTGTTTAGCATCAGATCTGTACCCCCTAAGAAGCAGTCTTGGAAAGATCCATGCAGGACCACAGGCCTTTCAGGGGAGCCAGGATCCCAGGAAGGTATCAGAGTGAATAGGGAAGTGACCACATGGGGAGAGCTCGGGGGCAGGGTGCTATCAGAACAGCAGGCTGTTAGATAAGCAGGGGTGTGACTTACACAGCATAGCAGGCATTTAGGGGTCACCCTTTTGTCACCGTAGCCTCAGTTCAACCGCGACTAGAGTGCTTAGCAGAGCACCTGTATTTTAATTCTGGCCAGAGTGGATGAAGGTGTCCGGTGGTGGAAGGGACGAGATGACGAGGGAGGCTAAGGTCGTTTCTGAATCCCTTAAACTAGGAACTTGAGCCTGTTGGTGTTTTCTGAGTCGCCAATGATTGTCTGCATTATTTTTCTTGCATCTGTTAGCATCAAGTTGTGGATGAGATGGCTCGAAACTACCCATGAGAGTTGTAGATGCCATAGACCCTTCCAGGGAGACTCTAAAACCAAAACAAGTGTCATTTGTCTCTCAGAAAATTCTGGAACATGTTAACCTTGGGAAATGCAGGCACCCTGCTCCTGTGATTATAGTTATTCTTAGACCCTTTTCCTATTAACCAGGACCCCTTCTGGCCTGGACAAGTCTTTCAATATTGATATAACTTCTGATTGCTTTAAAATTTCTCTTTTACTGTCACACACTTGACTAAAGGACATTGAAAAAAAAAATCACTCACTGAACTGTCTCTTTATGCAGCTGGTCTGTCATTGGAATAACTAACACCATTTTCCTCTCAAGAATGATCTGAGAACATATTTGATAGGCAGAAATACATTTTCTCCAGTACTTGAGATTGCTTTCGTAGCTATCAGACATTTCTCAAAGATCTGGGGAGCTAGATTTATTTTTGAACATCTTGGTAATGAGAGCAAATTGTGCCATTTTTCTTATCATTTTCACCAACAGACTTCTTGATTAATCTGATGTTCCTGTCAGAAACAGCCTGCACATCCTCTTAAGAATGAAAACTTTCTGGACACTTTATTGACTGCCTCATATGACTTTTCTCTAGTTAATAGACGATGGACATGCTTTCAACAACTTCTAAAGTAAAGGAAAGATTGGGAAACAGTCCACAGCATTCATTCGTACTCTCAGTGCGTGGTGGGTGTTTATCCTGTGATAAGGAGGAACCCTTTCAAACAACGTGAAGGGTAACATAGTCACTGGTTCTAAACAAAAGCTCTAAAAGTTCTACTGCCCTCCCTTATTTCCTCCCCCCTTGCTCCTTCTTCCTTCCTTTCCCCTCTTCTATGCTTCCGCAACTATTTACCGAGGGCCACCTCTGGCTGTTTGGTCAGTGTGCCCTGGCCTCACGGGGCTTATGCTTACACGGGAGAGGCAGTTGCTAAGCAACTAATTATGAAAGTTAATTTATAAGCAATTCTGGCTCTTGCTTACTGCCAGCTGGGTTTTTCTCACTGTTGAT
Organism: Kogia breviceps; assembly: GCF_026419965.1. Lineage (NCBI taxonomy): Eukaryota > Metazoa > Chordata > Mammalia > Artiodactyla > Physeteridae > Kogia > Kogia breviceps. Next base: position 2,010,132 of record NC_081322.1, read on the forward strand.
CTGAAGTTCCTCTTGCTCTGTGACCTTTGCTGGTACCTGTCTAACAAGTCCCCCCCGCTGTTGGTGGAGGAAGTCACAAGCCACAGTGACTGGGCCTCCTCAGATTCACAGAGCCCTTTGCCATCGCCTGGGACCCTCAGGGCTCATAACTCTGTATTGGGTCTCCTAAATGTATTTCTGAGGCGGTTCTTCCTAAACATTTCGCACTCTGTTCAGTCATCAAACCTCCACTCTGCACAATCTCCCACCCTCTTGTCTCTTGAGAGGTCAAGGCCAGCAAAATTTTTCAGCTCAGAATTTCTGTATCCAGCTCAAAATTTATGTTCCCCAAACCTGTTGATTCTTCTGTTAAAAAGTCTCTTTCCTCCTTCTCTTAGAATAAGTCTCACCTTTCCTTTCTGAGGACTTGCTCTCTCTAGCCCATGTCCTCTGATCTTCTTTGGACATTTCTTCCATAAGCCATGTTCTCTCTCCCCCCACCCCCCAACTCTGATTTTTATCATCCTTTAACTGATTTTTCTTCACAACCTCTACAGGGGCTCAAATCTCCTTCACACTTAAAAACAAGAGGCAAAATCAATCAACAGCAACATCAACAACCACTAACACAAAACCAAAAAGCCCTGCTAACTTCTTATGCTACTTACTAACTGATCTCACTGTTTCCTTTCAGAATATTTCAGCCTGCGTTATTTGCTTCTCATTCCTTACCACTCACTTTTTGACCTCCTCCCTGACCTCATAATTAGCACCGTTTTCTTTTGAAGGTGACGTTGAGTGACTACCCGTTGACCCATTCACTTATTTAAGAAACAATTACTTGGTTACTTTTATATAACAGGCATTATGGGAGGTTTGGGGTAGGGCTCCAATCCATGCCTTTGGAGAAGAATTGCTCTGCAGGGTAACTATTAGAACAGATGTAGGATGTGCAGGATATGGTGACCCCCAACCACCATAGCCTTTTCATTCATTTCTACAGGAACAGATGGTTTTGAATACTTTGTTCTTACAGATTCCATGGCATTGCACTATCTAGATTTGTTCTTACCCGTTGGAGGCTCTCCTCCTCCTCTGCCTCTTTCATTTGTGGTTGGACATCTCTACTACTTTTTGCCCCTTCTATGTAGACACAGCCTCCACTTCTGTATGTGATCCTTTTGCTACCTTGCCAGCCATGGCTTTGTTAACTGCAGCAGAAAGACGAAGGCTGTGAAAAGTTGAGACCTTGAGTTACGAATCCTCCCTGAGCGCCAGGCTCAGAGGGAAAGATCCAGCAGGAAACCATGGGGAGAAGCCCAGCGTGGTATACAGAGAGGGGGCAGGGGCTCGGTCAATACACAGCATCAAGAGATGTAGGACATATAGGACACGAAGATCTTGAGAATTAAGGCCCTTGTCAGCTCTCCTGACTTATCTCGGTCGCCTCCATGCTGTATTCTCTACACTATCTCCAGGTTTGTCTCGGGGAAGCATAGAGCCAATCATGTCACTGTCTTTTAAAAACACCTTCAGGAACTCCGAGCATTCAAGACTCCTTATGATTTGGTGTTTTAAGCCTCCTTTTTCCATTCTTCCTACTTGGGATTGTATGCTTTCACCAAACTGTCCCACTCGCTAGTTCCTGAACACTCTCCATGGTGTTTTCCTCTTTGTCTTTGCTTTTCCAATGGCTCTTCCCGCTACGACCTCCCTCTCTTCATCTCTATCCCTAATCATTTTATCCCTTACAGTTAGCCTAATGAAGCTTCCTCCAACATGTTCCTGATCATATCACCCAGAGGAGATTGCATCATTTTCCAAATTACTGATGCTCATTTTTAATATTCCTTTTGACATTTGCTACAGTAAAGAACACAATAAGATATCTGTGTGTTCATGTCTCTTATTAGGCTGAGTCCTCTTTGAAGGAAGAAGCCACGTAATAAACATCTTTGTATGAATTTTCAGTTCCCAAGACAGTGTTTTGCACATTGAAAATGCTCAATAAATGTATATTGAGTGATCCCTTAAATTGTGCTTCAAAGGAAAGTTGTCATTATTAGTTTATTCTTTGATTCGTATAAATTGGTATTCCTTTCTGGAAATAAATTATCCAGAAATCCGTGTTTTCAATTTATATTAAGTGTACGATCCAGTGAACGACAAGCTTCTCTGGGAAACATTAAACTGAGAATGCTGTGTTCCGTGTTTTCAATCAAATATGAATTTGCCATTCAAAAGAAAAAAACCATACTTTTGGAAGGTTGAACAGGATGGCACTTTTGATGTGGATTTTTTTTTTTTTTTTTTTTTTCGGTACGCGGGCCTCTCACCGCTGTGGCCTCTCTCCCGTTGCGGAGCACAGGCTCCGGACGCGCAGGCTCAGCAGCCACGGCTCAAGGGCCCAGCCGCTCCGCGGCATGTGGGATCTTCCCGGACCGGGGCTCGAACCCGCGTCCCCTGCATCGGCAGGCGGACTCCCAACCACTGCGCCACCAGGGAAGCCCAGGATGACACTTTTGAAAAAGCTTTCCAACTGCATCCAGTTTAGATTAATTCAAGGAAATTATCTGACTCTGAGCTCACACTTTTTTCACGTAGTGTCAATTGGAACATCTTCATTCACTTCCAGCTTTTCTCTCTCCAGTCCTATGATCTCTAAAAACCCGTCTTAGAGGAGGAGTTTCATCCAGATCAAGGCTGTTGAGATGAACAGTGGAGCAGAGGGCAGTGTGTACAGTTAGTGGTACATCCATCATCTTGGAGGAGGAGTAACTCAGTAATGGGGTCCTGGGTGAGGACCACTTGTAACTGATGAGGGTGGAGGAGGAGATAAACAGTCACCAAAAATATTAGATTCCTTGATTCAGGGGTGTCTAGCTGACCAGCAAGACCAAGTTATCATTGCTGGACTTTCCAAAGGTAAGCGCTAGAGACACAGTGGAAAGCCAAGGTAAGTAGTTCTTGGCTAGTCATCCACTAAAAATGAGTGTCTACCGTGCTCCTGTCTTTACTTGGCATTCAGCAGCCATAGACAACTACTGAACTAAAAAGAAGAGGATTCTCAAGTCATTGCAGGTACTTGTACAGTCTCCAGCCTTAAAGTGAATGAAAACATCCCCTGCTGTCCTGTCCATCTTAAAAGCCTTGATCTGACTAAATGCTCTCCTCTCAAATTAGTTTCTAGAAGTCACAGGACTCCCCAATCCCATTCACTTCCCAAAGTTTGGGCCCTTATGCCCTCCTTAACGTATACTCTCTGCTCTCTCTATATTAGCATCATCTCTGTCAATCGGGTCCTCGCCACAGCTTTGGGCTACCTTCCTCCTTTTCGGCTATTACACTGGAAACTTCAACCAGAGAAGTTCCATTCCTCTTTGGGAAATGTACAATGTATAATATCAACAGGCTTCTCCAATTACAAATGTACTCTGTTGTGCTTCCATGTTGTTCGAACTCACTGTCAAAAATCCAAGCCAGCTGTTTCAAAACTTCAGTTCGATAGACTCTCAACCTAGGGTACCTAATATTTCATAAATAAAAATATAATCTATTTCAAACTTGCAAACATTATTTATTATTTAGTTATTATTTCTTGGCTTGCTACACTCTACCAGGCATCTCTTTCTTACTTTAACTTCACCTTCCATTTATACCATTTAAAACTACCTGTCTCCTAAAAGTTCCAAGCAGGGAGGTATATTTTCTATTCCACAATATTAATTTGCACCAATGTTCTGTTCTTTTACACACACACACACACACACACACACACACACACTCTCTCTCTCTCTCTCTTCGTACATCTCCAGTCCTAGTAAGCTTCACTCACTCTCACTTTCCTATCATCACGATGCCTACAGCTTCTAAGCTAAAAAGCTGAACATGTTATTTGATAAATGACTTGTTATTTCCAGCATAGGAGATAAATTATTTTAGATCTAAAATGGAGGAATTTCTAGTCCTTTTATGGTATAGCCACAGCCCATCAGGATATCTGAAATTTAGCTAAGTCTGGAAAGCCTGATACATGAAATAATCACACTCACAGACTTCCCTTTTTGCTATAATATATAATTCGGCTCTTGACTATATTCTGTTTAATGATCTTCTATTGTCTAAAAATTTGCTCTTTGGGAATGTGGACGTCATGCTATATATTCCTTTTCATTTCTTTAATTTTTTCCTGGACAGCGATGCATAATGCCAGTTACAATGTATGTCTCCATTATCAAATAAATTATATTTTAAAAGTACATTAAATATGACACGAAATCTTGTTGTTTGCCAGGCATTTGTACAGGACAATAAATGATTCTTTTTCTCACATGTTATCCTTTTAACTTTAAGCATCTTTATTAGTTTTCTATTGCTTCTGTAACAAATTACTGCAAACTTAGTGGCTTAAAGCCATACACGTTTATTATCTTAGAGTTCTGTGGGTCAGAGTTCCACATGGATCTCACAGAGCTAAAATCAAGGTTTTTGACAGGGATGCATTCATTTCTGGAGGCTCTTGGGGAGAATCTTCTTAAAGTCAGACAGAGAATGACAAATATCACATGATATCACTTATATGTGGAATCTAAAAAACTGATACGGATGAACTTATTTATAAAACAGAATCAGACTCAGAGACTTTGAAAACAAACTTATGGTTACCAAAGGGGAAAGGTGCAGGAGGAGGGATAAATTAGGAGTTTGGGATTAGCAGATACACAGTACTATATATAAAATAGATAATCCACGAAGACCTACTGTATAGCACAGGAAACTCTACTCAATATTCTGTAATAACCTACATGGGAAAAGAATCTGAAAAAGAATGGATATATGTATATGTATAACTGTATAACTTAGCTGTTCACCTGAAACTAACACTACATTGTAAATCAACTATACTCCATTATAAAATAATAATTAAATTAAAAATTTGAAAAACCCTCATGTGATTAGATTAGGCTCACTTGGACAGTCCAAGATAATCTCCCTATCTCGGGTTCTAGCCACTTGAATAAATCAACTTCAAATTATTTTGGATGCAAATTGTTCACATCTGCAAAATTCTTTTTGCTGGCTGAAGTAACATATTCACAGATTCCACCATTTTTCTGCTTACCACAGCATCTTCATATCTACCAAATTCTTAGTAATTTCCTTAGAATCAACCATGGTCCTAACAACTTTTTTTTCACTACTGATTTTCTTTTTTTAAAAAAATTATGATTTTTTAATTGAGGTACAGTTGACTTATACTATTATATAAGTTTCAGGTCTACAGCATAGAGATTCACAATTTTAAAAGGTTATATTCCATTTATAGTTATTATAAAATATTGGCTATATTCCCTGTGTTGTACAATATATCCTTGTAGCTTATTTATTTTATACATAGTAGTTTGTACTTTTAATCCTTTATGCCTATCTTGCCTCTCCTCATTTCCCTCTCCCTACTGTTAACCACTAGTTTTTTCTCTATACCTGTGAGTTTGTTTCATTTTTGTTATATTCAGTAGTTTTAGTTTTTAGATTCCATACATAACTGATATACAGTATTTGTCTTTCTCTGTCTGACTTGTCTCACTTTGCATAATGCCATCCAGGTCTATGCATGCTGCCACAAATAGCAACATTTCATTCTTTTTTATGGCTGAATAGTATTCCATTGTAACTACTAAGTTTCTTAATGGTATTATCTTCCTCACGACTCTTTGCAAATGTGAACGTCAATAATAATCTGTTTAAGAAGCGTGTCATCCCTTTAGGGTTGAGTCTTCAAGTTGGGAACTATCTTAAAAATTTTAACCATGGAGTACAAATTGGCAGTCCAAATATAGAATTTAGCTCTCAGGTTTGTTTTATTTGAACTTCATCATGTTATAAACGTGTATAAATTCAAATACCTTTAGGAAAGCACATTCTCTAGTCCCCATCGCAGTCCCCACCATCTTCTACTGTCTATACTCAACCTACTTACTGCATTCATGAAGATGAATTGCTGTCTTGTTCCTAAAGACATCTGAGTTTGTGATATCTAACCTAGTCTGTGCACTAAGCTAAGAAGTTATCACTTAATACCTTGAAGTTTGTTAACATAACCTCTGTATTTCTAGTCATAGAGGTCTTACTATCTTACAGAACAGATGATTCCATTTATGAACAATTGAAGATTATTTTTCTACCTATTCATTTTGATTCTATCTGTGTTACATAGAATAAGTCTAATTTTCTGTTTTTCATGGACTTCTTGAATAATTACGGTGATCAAAACCTCCTAGTTCTTTTCTCTTCCATTATAAACATTCCCTACTCAGTTAACTTTTTCATTTGATATAGTTTCCAAACATTTCAAGTTTTTCAATCTCCTTCTTATAATGTGGTGACCAGAAGTAGTGATACTACTCCAGATGTGGTCTGATCAGTGTCAGGTACCATACCTACTTTTTTTTTTTTTTTGCATACATTTATTGACACAGGTAAAAAAACCACCTTCACTCTGACAGCTTATAAAACACTTTAGGCTCATATTATACCTGCATTCAGTTAAAACATCCAGGTCTCTTTTGTTCAAGATCTTCTGTTACATGAATGTCTGATACTGTAGTTTCCCTCAACTCTAGTTTTGGTTGATTCATCAGGCAGCAAACATTTATTGAGCACTGGCTGCATGTATGACACTGTGCTTAGCGCTAGAGCGTACAGAGAAGTATACAATATAGTGGAGGAGTTCATAGCTTCATGAGGGAGAGAGACTGATGCATATTTTTGGTCCAGAGTGAGAAACACAGCAGGAGAGGTATCTATAGGTCAGACTTCCACCCAATTAAAGAGAAGCAAGTGCCTACCGATGTGCTAAGGACTTTAAGTAGAGGCGGTCAATCATTGAATATTTAGGTTTGGAGCTGAGGAGAGGTCTGGGCTGAAGTTAATGATTGGGAGGATAGTAGATTTGTCATTCTGCATCCACTCATTCATTGTTTCTTCTTTTGCTCTGGGGATGTGAACATTTCACCCATGGATACAGCCAAGTTTGGATGGCCTATCACCATGTTCTATTCTCATCTTCCCTCCCAACAGGGTTGGCACATGTCCCAGCTAAACCAAGATGATGCTCACTCTCTGGAATTTCAGTCTTGACCAAGTTGCTGATATGACTGGACGCCAATTCATTCAATGGCTGGGCCCTGACGAGACTGTTCCTTGGCCCTTACAACACTGGGACTGCAATCCATCTAGATCTCATCTTTTTAATCCTGATTCTCCAGTTTTCCTTTCAATTGTGTGAATTACTTCTTATCCTTACCACAAATTCCATTTCATTTTAAGCTGTCAAACCCAGTTTCAGTTGCTTGTATAATTCAGTTGCTGTATAATTCAATAATATATGCAGAGAAATCTCTGGCATTCTTATACACTAATGATGAAAAATCTGAGAGTGAAATTAAGAAAACACTCCCATTTACCATTGAAAAAACAAAAACAAAAAGAATAAAATATCTAGGAATAAACCTGCCTAAGGAGACAAAAGACCTGTATGCTGAAAATCATAAGACATTGATGAAAGAAATTAAAGATGATACAAATAGATGGAGAGATACACCATGTTCTTGGATTGGAAGAATCAACATTGTGAAAATGACTCTACTACCCAAAGCAATCTACAGATTCAATGCAATCCCTATCAAACTACCACTGGCATTTTTTACAGAACTAGAAAAAAAAATTTCATAATCTGTATGGAAACACAAAAGACCCCAAATAGCCAAAGCAATCTTGAGAACGAAAAATGGAGCTGGAGGAATCAGGCTCCCTGACTTCAGACTATACTACAAAGCTACAGTAATCAAGATAGTATGGTACTGGCACAAAAACAGAAATATAGATCAATGGAATAGAATAGAAAGCCCAGCGATAAACCCACACACATATGGTCACCTTATCTTTGATAAAGGAGGCAAGAATATACAGTGGAGAAAAGACAGCCTCTTCAATAAGTGGTGCTGGGAAAACTAGACAGCTACATGTAAAAGTATGAAATTAGAACACTCCATAACACCATACACAAAAATAAACTCAAAATGGGTTAAAGACCTAAATGTAAGGCCAGACACTATCAAACTTAGAGGAAAACATAGGCAGAACACTCTATGACATAAATCACAGCAAGATCCTTTTTGGCCCACCTCCTAGAGAAATGGAAATAAAAACAAAAATAAACAAATGGGACCTAATGAAACTTAAAAGCTTTTGCACAGCAAAAGATACCATAAACAAGACCCAGACATCCCTCAGAATGGGAGAAAATAGTTGCAAATGAAGCAACTGACAAAGGATTAATCTCCAAAATTTATAAGCAACTCATGCAACTCAATAACAAAAAAACAAACAACCCAATCCAAAAATGGGTGGATAGACCTAAATAGACGTTTCTCCAAAGAAGATATACAGATTGCCAACAAACACATGAAAGAATGCTCAACATCATTAATCATTAGAGAAATGCAAATCAAAACTACAATGAGATATCATCTCACACCAGTCAGAATGGCCATGATCAAAAAATCTAGAAACAATAAATGCTGGAGAGGGTGTGGAGAAAAGGGAACACTCTTGCACTGTTGGTGGGAATGTAAATTGATACAGCCACTATGGAGAACAGTATGGAGGTTCCTTAAAAAACTACAATAGAACTACCATATGACCCCACAATCCCACTATTGGGCATATACCCTGAGACAACCATAATTCAAAAAGAGTCATGTACCAAAATGTTCATTGCAGCTCTATTTACAATAGCCAGGACATGGAAGCAACCTAAGTGTCCATCAACAGATGAATGGATAAAGAAGACGTGGCACATATATACAATGGAATATTACTCAGCCATAAAAAGAAATGAAACTGAGTTATTTGTAATGAGGTGGATAGACCTGGAGTCTGTCATACAGAGTTAAGTAAGTCAGAAGCAGAAAAACAAATACCGTATGCTAACATATATATATGGAATCTAAGAAAAAAAAAGTCATGAAGAGCCTAGGGGTAGGACGGGAATAAAACACAAACCTACTACAGCATGGACTTGAGGATATGGGGAGGGGGAAGGGTAAGTTGTGACGAAGTGAGAGAGTGGCATGGACATATATACACTACCAAACGTACGGTGGATAGCTAGTGGGAAGCAGCCGCATAGCACAGGGAGATCAGCTAGGTGGTTTGTGACCGCCTAGAGGGGTGGGATAGGGACGATGGGAGGGAGGGAGATGTAAGAGGGAAGAGATATGGGAACACATGTATATGTATAACTGATTGACTCTGTTGTAAAGCAGAAACTAACACACCATTGTAAAGCAATTATACTCCAATAAAGATGTTAAAAAAATAATAATATAACTTACTCTACAAGGTTATATCAACTTAATTTAGTAGTTAATGTTATAGAACTAGATAGGAAAGTCTTAAGAGCACAAGCTCTAGAATCAGTTTCCTGTGTTTAAATTCTAGCTTTTTCACTAATAACTTTAACAAACTTAAAGTAAAATACTTTGTTTCTGTGAACTGCAGTTTTGTATCTACAGAATGGCATGTCTAATAATCCTACCTACCTAATGCATGGTTTTAAAACATGAAGGAGAGAATGCATACAAAACACTTAGCCTAGTGTCTGCACGTGCAAAGTGCTCAGTAAATGTTAGAGCAGGTAGGAATTAAATGTTGCAAGAGCTAATGAGGATTTGAGTATGGGGAGACTGAGTAGGGAGGGAAGAGATAGGAAAGAGAGAAGTCTTAGAGACAGAGGGGATAATCATTCCAGTTAGAATAGGGGCAAATGCTACAAAGAAATCAAATAAGAAAAGGGCTAAAAATGACAATCATTAGTAACCAAAAAACCAAACAACACAATACAACAATGGGTAGAGGGCTTAAATAAATATTTCTTCAAAGGAGATATACAAATGGCCAATAAGCATACGAAAGGTTGCCTGACATCACTCATCATCCACAGAGAAATACAAATCAAAATCATAATAAGATACTACTCCACACCCACCAAAACAGCTACTATCCACAAAACAGGAAATAACAAATGTTGGCAAGGACGTGGGGAAATTGGAACTTGCATGCCGTGGTGGTCAGAATTAAACTGTGAAGCTGCTGAGGAAAACTATTTGGTGGTTTCTAAAAAGTTAAACATAGAATTAGCTTATGATCTAGCAATTCTACTTCTGCATATATACCCCCAAAGAACTGAAAGGAGAAAAAACATACTTGTACATCCATGTTCATAGCATTATTCACAATAGCCAAAAGTGGAAATAACTCAAATGTCCATCAGTTGATAAATGGATAAACAAAATGGTGTGTGTGTGTGTGTGTGTGTGTGTGTGTGTGTGTGTGTGTGTATGTATAAGGGAATATTATCAGTCTTGAAAAGGAATGGTATTCTGATACCTACTACGACATGGATGTACCTTGAAAACATGGTAAGTGAAATAAAAGAACATAGACATAGAAGAACAAATACTGTATGATTCTACTTCTATGAGCTATCTAGAATAGGCAAATTCATAAAAACAGAAAGTGGAATAGCAGTAACTGGGGGGTTAGGGCTATTATGGTATAATGAATAGAAAGTTGCTATTTGTGATGCTGAAAAAGTTCTGGAAATGGATAGTGGCGACACTTGCGCAACGCTGTAAATGTTCTCAATGCCACAGAATTGTACACTTAAACACGATGAGAATGGCAAAATTTACCTATTTACCACAATAACAAAAATAAATGATGTTAAGATATGTGTTAACATGTCATAAGGGATCTTTTTAAGTCAGTTTCAGGACGTAAGGCAAGAATCACCAGTTTCCGGTGTGCTATGGGGAAAATGGGAAGCAAGACATTAGGGTCATCAAGAATAGCTTCCCCCAAAGAAGTCTGGGTGTGAGGAGAAGGAGGTACTAAGGTGACAGCTACAGGGATAATGCAGAGTCAAGACAGAGTTTCTAGAAGATATATTGAAATATTTGGGCATATTTATGTGCTAGAGAGAAGCCAGCAGGAGAGAGTTTGGTTATACAGCAGAAAGAGGGAGTTGATAGAACCAGGCCCCAAAGAAGTCAATAGGGAAATGGAGGGAAGGCAGGAAGGTTGAGTGGAGATGAATGTAACTTTGTAGATTGGGTGGAAGGTTGAGGAAGTTTACATGAGAAGCATTTCTTTCTTCTGTGCAGTAGCAGGTGAAGGCCGTTAATGGGGGTGAGGCATGTGAAGCTGGGGAGAGAGCTGGATGTTTCGAATAACGGCTGAGAGGAATAAAAGAGCTGATCAGTAATAGTAAAAGGAATGCCGTTCATTGTTGAGGACATGGAAAGTGAGAATCATAATTTTTTTATGTGATTGAATAATTTTTCTCTATTTATAGTCAGCCACCTGCGCGAGGACTGGAGAAGGTAGATTATTGTGTTCACTCTGCATTCAGAGTTTTTAGGGCAGGGGCAGTAGGACACATAGATGAGGAATCTGAAATCCACTTTTGGTTGGAGAACAGCTTAAGTAATTGGGGTCCAGGCTGATAAAAGAGAGAAATCAAGTGAGAAGGAAAACAGACTAGTCATTGGTAGCTTTCACTGGCTAATGCAGTAGAATTCTTTTACTTCTTGTGAAACATATGGAAAGATCACTGACCTTTGACACCAGACACCAGAGCACCTGGGTTCTAGATTCAGTTCTGCCATTAACCAGGTACGTTGTGTTGAACAAGTCATTTCATGACATTGGGTCTCAGTTTCCTTAATTGTGAAATGGGATGGGATCAGAAGGTATCTGAATTCCCTTCTAGTTTTAATATTCTGGGACATAGATCAGATGATCTGCCGGACTAGTGATTTTCACAAGCCTCTGGAGTAGGAAACTCTTCTGTATAGACTTTTTTCTTAACACATAGAAGTTCCTTTTCCAGGGGAACCCTCTTGCACTGTTGGTGGGAATGTAAATTGGTACAACCACTATAAAGAACAGATGGAGGTTCCTTAAAAAACTAAAAACAGAATTACCATATGACCCAGTGATCCCACTACTGGGTATATACCTAGAGAAAACCATAATTCAAAAGGACACAGGAACCCCAATGTTCATTGCAGCACTATTTACAATAGCCAGGACGTGGAAGTGACCTAAATGCCCATCGACAGACGAATGGATAAAGAAGATGTGGTACATATATACAATGGAATATTACTCAGCCATAAAAAGGAATGAAATTGGGTCCTTTGTAGAGATGTGGATGGACCTAGAGACTGTCAGAGTGAAGTAGTAAGTCAGAGAGAGAAAAACAAATATCGTATATTAATGCATATATGTGGAATCTAGAAAAATGGTATAGATTATCATATTTGCAAAGCAGAAACAGAGACACAGACGTAGAGAACAAATGTGTGGATAAAAAGGGGGGCGTGGGGGTGGGAGGAATTGAGAGATTGGGACTGACACATATACACTACTGTGTATAGATACTATTTATAAAATAGATAACTAATGAGAACATATTGTATAGCACAGGGAACTCTACTCAGTGCTCTGTGGTGGCCAAAATGGGAAGGAAATCCAAAAAAGAGGGGATATATGTATACATATAGCTGATTCACTTTGCTGTACAGTAGAAACTAACACAACATTGTAAAGCAACTATACTCCAATAAAAATTAATTTAAAAAAAGAAGTTCCTTTTCCAAAGAACCTGGCCCCTTACGCACTGTCAGAGAAAGATGTAATCCATATGTCAGCCAATAATAAGAGAACATCAGAGTTCAGGTGTTCAAGCCATATATCCTACCGTACTCAGCAGTGTGGTGTTCCTGTTGTATGAATCACCTCTGGAAATCCGAGCTGCCTTCACTGGGGTACAGCCCTGCATCCTGCTCTGCTTTTCCCCCCGTTTCTCTTTATCTCACTTGGTAATGGTCTGTCCTCTAGCATGTTATTGAATAAATCGGGACATATCTATCAAGGGTCCACGAGGTGCCCTGCAAAATGCGAGGAGATTGGGAATTCAGGATAGTTATTTCACAGGTGTTCTACCCAGTGAAAGTTTCGGCAATAACAGGTCATCACAGATCTGTGGGGCAAGTGGGACTTGAACTAGGCCTTGAACATTGGGTGTAGTTAGGAGAGAAGGCTCTCTTGACCATAAACTGGCAGAATCGGACTTGACAGTGAGAAGGAACTGGATTTGGTCTGGTTAGTCATTTTCTGCTCCTCTCTTCTTTTGGGAACCTACAGTTACTTGATAGTTCCCTTCTCAGTTCTATGCGGCCAATTTCCTCCATCTGTCCTTAGCCCCTCACACGTAATACAGATATTGGGATGGCTTGTGCTGTTTACAGTGGAACTGAGAACCCTCTCGAGGTCTGTGAGGCTGGGCAGTCATTTTCTTAGATTGCTGAGACACCTGTACCACCGTCTCCGTCTGATCCTCTCAGGGATTTGCCATTTTATGCTAAAAACAGCTTCTTGTGGTCTTTACAGCAAGCCTGCTAAGTGTTGAAAAGCATGCATTCCAAAAGAGCGTTCCCTTTCCCAGGTGGTGTATAGTACGTAGTACATAATGCATATTACAACAAAGTAAACTCGTTTGAGTAGAAAAAAGTGGGAATGTATTCCCACTGATGGCAATGTGAAGCTGCTTTTGAGGTGGATTATGCTTCATGTAAGCAGCCAGATTCTCACCAGAAAGTGACTTCAGATGAATCCAGGACTAGGGAGGATTGAGTTTAGCACTCACTGAATATTCTCAGAATAGATTAGCTTAACCGCATGCTCTGACCTTGGGAGACGTAAGGCTCAGAACTACCGTGAACTGAGATGACCATCGCTTACTGTTTATGTCCTCACTGATTTTTAATTTCCAAAAAATGTCGAATGTTTCATGTGGAGAGTAAACCTGTCTGCACAGCACTCTTCGGGATTCTGTGGCAGATGAGAAAAGAGTTTGAGACAGTCTCCCCTTTTATGAAATTGATGGAGGCTGTAGGTACACACATGTGAAAATGAGTTAAAGCTTATGAAGAAGCCTCTAAAGCAGAGCAAAATAGTGAATGTACGCTGAGCGCTTATGACGTGTCAGGCACTATTTTATGTTTATAAGAGCTAAGGGAGGTGTAGGATTGATAGAAAAAAGTGCACTTGTAATATTTTTTTCACCTGTCCTTCAGATTTATTCACCCTTCAGATCCAAGAGTAAATCTCACTGTCTCAGAGAAGACTTCCTTAATATCTAGAACGACACTGCCCAGTATATAATAGATGGCACGAGCTGAATGTTTAAATTTAAACCAATTAAAATTAAATAAGATGAAAAATGTAAAACCCCCGTTGCACTAGCCGTATTTCAGCTACTCAATAGCCGCATGGGGCTATTGGCTATCATATTGGGCTGCATATATGTAGAACATTTCACAGACATAGAATGTTCTATTGGACAGCACTGGTTAGAGTATAGATGTCTATAACACGTAGCTTCTTTCATCAGAGCCAATGTACTTGAGTTATATGTACCGTCTCTGTCTTCCTTACTGGATTATATGTCCCATAGAGTAGAGACTTTCTATCTTCCTAACCATGGTATACTCTTCATCCAGCCCAGCATCTGGCACGTCTGGTGTCTGATGCACAGTGATATTTTTGACCATTCACCAATGCATGGGAAGAAATCAATAACTGCTTAGAGGAGTCAGAAAATGTCTCCCAGAAGAGATAACATTTGGATTGAATTTTGAAGGATGATTATGAGCTTGCCAGATCGAAAAGGGGACAGGCATCTGGGAAAACAGACCAGCATATTCAAAGAGACAGAATCGCGATAGCCTATGTTTAAGCGAAGAATGGATAAACAACAAGATCCTACAGTACAGCACAGGGAACTATATTCAATATCCTGTGATAAAACATAATGGAAAAGAATATGAACAAGAATGTATATACATGTATAACTGAGTCACTTTGCTGTACAGCAGTAATTAACACAATATTGTAATTCAACTATACGTCAATGAAAAATAAATTTAAAAAAAGATCAAGTACGAAGTGCACGGCGGTTGGAGCAGAGTTTGTGTGTGCGTACCGTGGGAATGGTCTGGGAGCGAGTGTCTGGGAGTGAGTTTAGGTAGAAGAGGTAGAGTTGGAGACAGACAGTGAATGATGTCTTTGCTATGGAATCATTTTAGACCTTTTGCTGAAGAAACAAGAAAACAGAAAACATTATGAGGGAGGACGCTGATATGATCAGATGTATTTATTTATCCATTTATTTTAGCAGCACAATTACGGGAGCAATGAAGAAGATGGACTAAGCTAGAAAGAAACAGGGGCAGAGAGACAAGCTATGGTTTGGTTGCTACAGCTGGTGCCATGATCAGGAAATAGGTCTGAGGTAGAACAGATAGGATTTGGTGGCTAGTTGATGAGGTGGATAATGGCACAGTAACAGATATAAGGAACATGGGAGGAGACAGAAGTTTGGAAAAGAGAATAATTAACTTGATGTCCTTAAGGAAATGGGATTAGGAAACTGTTAATATAATTCTGGAGCCCCGAAAAGAGATGAGGGCTGGAGATACAGATTGAGGAGGAGCCGGCTTTTAGATCTGGTGGAAACCATGGGAGCCACATGGGAGAACCTGTAGCATAAGCAAAGATGGGGATGAAATTAAGACAGTGGAGAATACTAATATTTAGAGTTTCTAAAATGAAGAAAAAGCCAATGAAGCCAGTTGAGGAGGAACAATTATAGAGGCAAAGGAAGAGGAAGTTCTAAGAAGTTAGAAGGTGGCCAATACAAGCCGTAGAAGACTAAAGTTGGTCATGAGCATCTAGGGGCACGCTGGTAACGAATCCTACCTTCTTTTCGCATGCTTTAGCACTGAGGCTAAATCCGCGTAGTCTAGTCACATATAAACATTTTCCAGCACTAGTGGAATTTCCTTCCTAATTTTTCTTGAGCAGAAACTACTTTCCCGTTGGAAAGACCTTACAACCTGCTGTCAGGAAGGTGTACCTGAGTGATAGAAACTTCACATTGTGTTTCTCCCAGGGGCATCTCAGGAGAATCATTGCTTTCCACGGTTGGGTGTCTAAAACTGAACTTACTTTCTGACATCTTGAAAGAGACAACCAGGAAACAAAGGTTAGATGCTAAAGGGAGGCTGATTAGGGTTCCGATGTCAGACTGTCATTTTCCTGAGAGTAGGATGTTTTATCATCTCTGGACAATGCCTGACTTAGACGTTTAATATCTGTCTGTTGCACTGGTCAACTGAACTAGTGGAAGAATTAATCGGACTGTCCTGTGAGTTCATGAGTTGTCTGTCACTAGAAGTATTTGAACAGAAGTTATATATCCCCTAAATGAGTAAATGGACTTCATGTGTTGGGGAAGGTTGAAATTGAGGACCTGGACACCTTCCTGGTCTGCTCTGTTGTGGCCACATACAGTGAGAATTGTGATGGGTGGAGACATGAACTTGGAACATGCTCTGTCTGGACATGCAAAGGCACGGGAAGGAAGAAATGATAAGAAGATGCTGAGTTTTCTGGAGATCTGGCATTCATATTTCCCCACCTGCCATCCAGGTATCTGACAGATAAAAACTCACCATAAAAGACTGATTTTAAGAAAATAATTCAGAGAGTATCCTCAGTCTGTTGACTGTCTGATGACAGTCTGGGAACTTATCTCAGACCTCCAGTATAGCTCACAGAAACACTGGTAGGACTGATTCAGAAAGTAGGAGCTGTGTCCTGAGTGTTCATTTTGAAAAATAAACACCAAAGAAAAGTCGGATGGTTTTGTGGCTAAGTTTCAGCAGAGCTGACATTTCCTGTAAGGAGTCTGGAGTGTGATAATATTGGAAAGGAGAGAATTCTTAAGATACACAGGACTTACCTGTCAGGTGCTGACAACTGTAGAATTCTATCTTTAGTGCCCTTTCCAAGTTGTTAGTTAAAGGGAAGATAGGCAAGAGTTCAAATTGAGTCTTACCCTTGACTCTGACATCCAGAATATTTACTAAAAGAAAGCTCTATTAGGAGACTAGTCAGAGTGGAAAATAGAGAATGGTTGAAAGCATGGGTTCTGATGGTTGTCAGCTCAGCTTTGTGATTTTTGGCAAGCTGCCGACCCCCTCTCCAAACTTCCATTTTTTTCATCTGTAAGATCAGGATACGAACACCTACACCATAGTTGCTGTGAGAGTGAAATCAGTTATTAATTCTATACAAATGAATTAATTTATAACCTGATTCTTAAAAACAGGATATTTTCAGAGGGCTCGATATAGTACTTTGCGTGAAGATCGGGTAGGTTAACTATATGTAGAACGGGTAAAAATATTTTGCCATTGTTACAGGGGAGACTGAGAAATCCTCAGTCAAATCTAAGAGCTTTACAATGGAATGAGAGTCCTGCCAGCCTTGTCCTGCTTTCCTGTTGCCGGTTGAGATATGGGTACATCCCTGGGCAAGCACGTACTTAGCTCCTCTGGGATCGATGAGTCAGAGGCGGAGAGCAGAGGGCGGCCCGCTGAGCCTCTGTGACCCCGAGCCCTGCTCCTCCCGGGTTGGAAATGACTCTGGCCCAGTTTTGCGTTATTTCACCATGGAGACAAATGTTCCCAGGAGGGAAGCAGGATTTGCTGGGGTTGTTTATTGCTGCAATAATATCTGACAGGTGTTCTGTAGCTGGTCCCCTGGCCTCCTTTTTCTCCTAATAAGCCTAGAGTTACCCAAACCCCATTTCCACTGCAGATAGGGGGGTTGCCTCACACCTCGGTCCTTTGTTGCCTGGTATGACGATACTGCCACTTCCCTGGTGTGACTCTGCGGTGAAGTGTCCATCCCCCGTGTGTATCCGTCACCTGTGTGCAATGATCAACCCGTATTTGTGTGTGTTCATCACCCAGGCTTTGGCCTCAGACCCAAGCAAGGCTTCTCTCTTAGCACTCGGTACCTACCTAACTTCTCTCACCCTTGACTTCTGCGCCATGAAATCAAGATGACAGCACCTTGTGTTTGTAGAAACCAGAAGAGATGGTGGTTTTGAAATAAGCACTTCATGTATGTTAGCTTCTAAGATTCTTATCATTACTAAACACATTCCCTGGAACTCTGCATCTGCTTTTGAAAACAACACACTCTGGACTGGTTCCAAATAGGAGTAGGAACTCTGAAAGCTACTGGCTTAGGCCCAGGCTAACTCCAGATTTGTGTATGTGCCTCTTGTCATAGGCAAAATGCCTGCCAAACTTGATTGAATGAAAGTGTCAGTTCCCTTTTGCTGCATTTATTACTGCTCCTGAGTCTACGGGCTAGCTAGGTGGCTCTGATCTCCACTTAGTTCTGCTAAGTTCACTAATGCATCGTCTGTCTGTTGTTAGGTTGGCCAGAAGCAGGCCATTTTAGGAGGGTTTTGCTCACGTGGCTGGGGACAGTTTGGGCTTGGGTGCTGGGGAAGACTGGACTGCGTGTTTTTCCTCATCCCGCAGGCTAGCCTGATTTATCCTTATGCTGGTAGGCCGATTCCAAGAGAGGGGAAAGCATTCAAGACCTCTTGAGGCCTGAACGTAGAACTAGCATGCCATCAACTTTAGGGCATTTTATTGGCCAAAGCAAGTCACAAAGCGAGCCCAGATTCAGGAGGATAAAAATAGACCTTACCTAGTCAAGGGAGGATTGTAAAAGCATGTTGCAAAGGGCGTGGATACAGGCAGCTGTGAACATCCGGGGGCATCAGTCTATCACATCCTCATTCTAAATTAGTCCTTAGCCCTGGGCTCCAATATCCTTGACGGTAACCAGTACACAAAGCTGAGCTATGAATGCACTGCATTCCATCCAAGGGGCTGAAATTATTGCCTTTTTTGTAGTATTTCAGCAACCATTTTCCTCGTGACCATGGAAGGAAGATATACATAGTGCTCTGAACAGGTCAGAGCGTCTGGTCTTTCCTTCTTTTCTGTTTCTCCTTTTCTCCCTCTCTCCCACCCCCTACTGAATGTTATTCTATTAAAAAAACATTTATTGGACTATAATTGCTTTACAATGTTGTGTTAGTTTCTGCTGTACAATGAAGTGAATCAGCTCTACGTATACATGTACCCCCTCCCTCTTAGGCCTCCCTCCCCCTCCCCATCCCACCCATTTAGGTCCCACAGAGCACTGAGCTGAGGTCCCTGTGCTATACAGCAGGTTCCCACAAGCTCTCTATTTTACACACATGAGTGTATTTATTCTTTGAACCAGTGAACTCTTCTACTCTGAAGAGTATAAAGCAGATGTAGATAATGGCGGGCAAAAATAAGGGGATGAAATCCCAACTTCTAAAAGTTCTCTGCTCTATGTTTGCTCTTGGAATCACCCCACAGTTACAATAAAGTACAGTTGTCACTTGATGTTCAGTTTTGAGAGACAAGTCTCTCTCTTTTCCTCCCCTCTCACACCTATGACCAATATTTATTCTTCACCATGGAGTGGTTGCTGAAACATTTTCCCCTAACTGAGTGCTTTTGTTGTCTTTCTGTAGCAGGCAGGCCCGCCCACCCCACCATGGCCAGGACCTCGGGGCTCATTTCCCAGAGGTCATTTTTGCACATGGTCTGTGGATGTTACTTAGGTGTCTGGAAACGGAGAGTCAGGAGGAGGAGAAATGCAGAGTAGAGCATCAGAAGGAAAGGCTGTGGCTGCCAAGTCACCAGGAGTGATGTTCCAGGACTGGTGAAACAAAGGCAGAAGCACACAAAGAGCTGCCCTGGAATGGCTGATTCCATCAAGTGTGAGCCTCGGGGAATTATGATCACAGAGTGACATGTAAAGCCAGAAGCACGATGCCTACAGCCACAGACTTCGTAATTTTGTTGTAATGACAGGTCCTTATGGAAATACAATGACATATGAAAAGAGATCAGTAGCACAGGGCACTCTACTCAATACTCTGTAATAACCTAAATGGGAAAAGAATCTGAAAAAGAATAGATGAATGTACATGTATAGCTCAATCACTTAGCTGTACACCTGAAACTAACACAATGTAAATCAACTAGACTCCAATATAAAATAAAAATTAAATTCAAAAAAAGAGATCATAAAGTGCACGGTTGGGAGGAATGGTCTAGAGAGAACAAAGAATTATAAGGATGGTCTGGAGTGGCTACGGAAGGCTGACAAATTCTGGGGAGTTGAAAATACAGGTTATTTTCTGAGATGACTCAGAATGGTTGGGTCTCAGACTGGGGGCAAAGGAGTCAAGGAGACTGTACGTGAGTCCTCAATGGTTCCTAGTTTGCTGACTCACAGCCCGAGACTCAGGGTTGCATGAGACCTGAGATGCCATCTCGAAAACACGCCCTCTTGCCATCCAACATTTGAAAATGTTGGAAGTCTCTTCCACAAACCTTCCCTCAGCCCTTGACAAGGTTGGCAGCACTCCAAACTGTATTATATGGAAGACTGAACATCTGCTTGCGTCTCTGGACACACCCTGGAGTAGGGGAAGCTTGAGTCTCCTTGGAAGGAGACAATTCACTTCCCTAGTCAGCACAGACCCATCACCCCTGCTTCAAAGCTCTCATTTTACATCCGAATCAAAGGGTGGCCTAACCATGGAACACAGCCCTTCCCTTTTTTTTTTTTTTTGTCCCCTGTCAAAGTGAAAAATGGCTGGGTGGGAGCTCTAATTATGTGGAACATGCTAGCACTATTTTCATGTCCAGGAAAACTGGTATAACCACTGTCCTTGAAGCCGATGAGGTGATGCCACGGTGACCAGAGAGACGGGCTGGTTGGTAGAGCAACAGAAACAAAACCCAGTGTTTGCACGGTGTTTTATGATTTTAAGGGATATTAACAGATATTATTTCATTTGAATCTTGGTCAATTTAGTACTCTAGACCCAATAACTATTACCATCTGCTCGCATTTCTCAGATTAATAAACTGAGGCTTAGAGAGGCTGAGACTTAAGTAGGCTGGAAGACAAGATCTAGAATCTAGATTGATTTCCCCAACTCTCAGTTCAGTGTTACCGCTGCTCTAGTGTAATCATTTTTTCTGATCAGTTCATCCTATGATTTTTACTTTGTTTGCTAACTTACTTTCTGTAACAAGGCCCCCAAATAAATAAATGTCACTGATCTTTGTCCTTTTCATAAGGAGACTGAAACAACTCCAAAGATTTGTCCCACCAAGGGTACTCTAACCTTGGCTCTGTGAGAACTCGAGGACCTTTTTGCACAATATGACCCACTTAGGAATTTTAAGGTGTATGAAAGAGATCTATGGGAGGGAAACAATTTTAAAATTTAAGCAGTTTTTATTCCTTTCTCCTCTAAAAATATGGGTCTCTTGCTTGCTAATGCTGCCAACAACCCAGTGAGGTAAGGAGGTCAGGAACGCTATGATCTCTCTGTTTTTAAAAGCGAGTACACAGGGAGGGAATAACTTACCAAGGACATGGTGACTCAGTCTGCAAAGGAGCCAGGGCAGAAACAGCCCTCGTTTTTTACTTTCAGTGCACACCAAGACCAGGATCCATGGGCTACATACAGCACTATGGCCCTGCGCAAATGAGTGCCTATTACTCAGACATGGACATAATTATGTCCCTTTCACATTTTGAACGTAAAGTGAACTCTCCAAGGTGTTGGCAAAGGAGAAGCCAACGATTCCCCAAGACCTTTTTTTTTTTTTTTAACAACTTTTATTTTTAAGTCACAGATGGCTATTCTGAAAAGGAGAAAAAAAAAAAAAACACCCCTTTCCTTGTCTTTTCTCTCAGGCCCGGCCTCATGTAACACTCCTCCCTCACCACTGTGGGAAGAAGGTTGACACTTTCCACTATTCCCTAGGAAAGCTTTCAAGTGTTTGTTCTTTTAAAATAAATGAACACCTGAAGACTTTTTTTCTTCTAATATTAGCTTTGGTCTTGAACCAGAACTGATTTGGCACTAAGGAACTAGAAGGGATGAATAGTATTCTCAATGAGCAGTAGAGGAGATTCTTTTAGAATCACCATGCAGTATGACGGACCGTAAGTGGGACTAATTTTGATGGAAAGAAATACTGACATGAGATAAACATTCATCACCCCTCTTGGCTGGGGTCACCAGTGATGCCAATGGACGCAGCAGCCTACATGCCTATCTTCCCTACGCCATGTGCCATGGGTCTGGTTGTACAATAATGAATTACTTTTTTTTTTTTTTTTAACTCAAGGCAGAGTTGTCTTTTTTTTTTTTAACATCTTTATTAGAGTATAATTGCTTTACAATGGTGTGTTAGTTTCTGCTGTATAACAAAGTGAATCAGTTATACATATATATCCCCATATCCCCTCCCTCTTGCATCTCCCTCCCACCCTCCCTATCCCACCCCTCTAGGTGGACACAAAGCACCGAGCTGATCTCCCTGTGCTATGCGGCTGCTTCCCACTAGCTATCTATTTTACATGTGGTAGTGTATATATGTCCATGCCACTCTCTCACTTTGTCCCAGCTTCCCTTCCCCCTCCCCATGTCCCCAAGTCCATTCTCTAAGTCTGCGTCTCTTTTGTTTCACACAAAGATTATGCACGGTGCCTAATGGAGGCCCTGACGCTATCCTTCATGGCTCTATTTCCCTACTCCCAAATCAAGTCTGTGTTTTCATGTGCTGCTAGGAAAGTTGGATTAAATGACAGGTGAGTTACTTGCTGAAATGACTCTTTGCTATTTGATCCTCTTGCTGTAACATGTGTATTTCCTTTTTCTTATGGATGATGTGTCATATCAAAGATTGTATTTGTAGGATAAACATGTAGGAATAGACCTAGTGTGGTAATGGAGCCCTCCTTATATAATGATGCTGGAAACACAGTTACTGAGAGAAAAGGGCAAGTGGAGATGTGAATTGCTCTGTCTTAGTCTTCCAGGGCTGCCATAACTAAACACCACAGACTGGGTGGCTTACGTAACAAAAATATATTTCTCACAGTTTAGAAGCTGGGAAATCCCAGATCAAGGTGCCAGCAAGGTAGATTTCATCCTAAGTCCTCTTCTCCTGGCTTGTAGGTGGTCACCATCTCACTGTGTGCCCACATAACCTCTTCTTGTGTGCACACAGGGAGGGAGAAGAGACAAGCAAACTCTCTGATGTCTCTTCTTATCAGGACGCTAATCTAATCGGATCAGGGCCCTACACTTTTGACCTCATTTAACCTTACTTACTTCCAAGAGGCCCCACCTCCACATATAGCCACACTGTGAGTTAGAGCTTTAACATATGGATTTTAGGGTGCACAAACATTCAGTCCATAACGAGCCGTGAATGCACAGCTCTCATAACAAATCCCCCAAGCATGAGCAGACTTCATTCCTACGGAATAGACAGAAGCTTCTCCTTAAAATGTCATGAAGAGAGCTTCTACTGCAGAACTATGCTTGTGGATACAACAAATATTGAAAAATCAAAAAGTAATGGGTAAAGGAATATTTATTACCCTGAATATAATTGTTTCCTTAAATTGTTGTCGAAGGATGTTCAGTGGGACTGTCCCGTAGTCCACAGTCCTGGCTGAGGCTCCAAGCAAAAGGCAATGTTGCCAAACATTCAAGCTTTCTACAGAGTGTTGCTAGACTATCTGTGCAGGACTTGCTAAGAGATGGTGACAGTGGTTCTGTGACCTATCTTTCACCTCCAGTTTAATGATAGAAAAGGGGTAAGATGGAGGTGACGGATGAGGGGAAAATTTCTTGGAAGAAAGGTATAGGCTTGGTAGGAAGGTTTGTGTTTATCACCCCCCCTCAAACACCATGCACAGAGATTGTTTATTAAAAAAGGAGGCAACAGCTCACCACCTGGATGGAGTCATGTCTAGGTGAGCCCCTTTCTGGGCTTAAGACCAAGTGGGAAGATGCTCTTGGAAACTTTGGGGAGGACCAAATCTTGTGGCCCAAAATTTAGAGTGTCTGGTGCCTGTCACTTGTCTGTAGTAGCCTACCGTCCAGGGGCTGTCTGGAGCTGCCCCTAAAGACAAAACAAGGACAAAGGGCTGCCTTAGGGATGGTGTGTTACCCCAGACACTAAATGTTCTCGCAAGCTAGATAGATCTCATGAAATTTGGCTGGGCTACAGAGATCTTGAAAGGATGCTTTCCTAGAGCACTACCAGAGGAGGGGAGGCAGCCCCAGCCAAAAGAGTTCACTCTACTCAGAGCAGGAGTGAAGGAAAGTCAAGTCAGCCAGCCCAAGAGTGCAGGCTGTGACCTGGGAGAGTACAGCATCAGAAGTCTCTAGAAGGTAGGAGGTCTCTGAAGGACCCACTAAGAGATCTCAGGAGAGGAAGAGTTGGCATCTGGATATCTGCTGGAAACAATAGCAGCAGCCACCTCAGACCCTCCCCCCCCTTTTCCTCCCTCCCAGCCAGGAGTTGCCAGAGGCAGCTAGAGAGTGTGAAGACACAAGCTTGGAGTGGTTCCTTAATACCAGAAGATGGGACTGCAAGTGATGGGAAAAGCTGTGGATCTGCCTGGGGTGTCACGAGGGCAGAAAAGAGATTCAAAAAAGATGGTTTGGAGGGCTGTGTGGAAGAAAAGTTGTTTTCTGTCAGAGCCCCACCGAGTCCAGACTATTCCATAAACTGGTAACACTTAAACCTGTGTCACAGGATGCTTTTCTGGAAAGATTTTGTAGGTAAAACTATATGAGAAGCTTAACGATTCTTATAATTCTCTTCGAAAAATTTACAACTAAGCTGTCCTCATCTGAATACTTTTACTTGAACACAAAGTTTTGGATAAAAGTTACTCTTTGGAAACTTTTTTAAAGAAAAAAAATAAGTCTTTTTCTCATTAAGAATTGGTTCCACTTGACAATGTCCAAAGCTGTCTCTTTGTATTATTAATTATGTTGTCCAAGAACCTAATTCCAAGTAGAAAATGCTATATTTCTCTCTCTCTCTCTCTCTGCATCTATATATACATACAGATATATGTATATATACACACATAAAATGTATTTAAAAATGTGTGTGTGTGTGTGTGTTGATGTGTCAAATTTGGGCTGCAATTCCCAGGTACTCAATCAAACACTAGTCTAGGTGTTGCTATGAAGGGAGCTTGCAGATGTAATTAATGTCTCTAATCAGTTGACTTTAACTCAGAGTGATTATCCTGAAAGTCATTAAAAGTCATTAAAAGTAGAGCCGAGTGTTCCCTGAGAAAAAGAATTCTGCCTGTGGACAGCAGCTCCCACTTGAGCCTAAGTTCCACCCTTTCTGTGAGCTGCCTTCCTGAAGGTCAGACCTACATATTTTGAACTTGCTCAGCCAGCCCCCACAATCACAGAAACCAATGTTTTGTAATGAATTTCTTAATATATACGAGTGTGTACATATACACATACATGTATATATATGCATATGTGTATATGTATATGGATGTAGGTATGTATATATGTATGTATATGGGTATATGTACATATGCATTTATATATGTATGTGTATATGTATATATACGTATGTGTGTATGCATATATGTATATGGTATATGTATATATGTATGTATACGGGTATATGTATATATATGCATGTGTGTAGGCATATATGTATATGGGTATATGTGTATATATGTACTGTGTATGCATATTGTATATGGGTGTATGTATATATGTGTATACATGTATATGTATATATATGCATGTATGAATATATGTATATGGGTATAAGTATATATATGTATGTGTGCATACATATATGTATATATGTATATGGGTATACATATATATGTATGTGCATGCGCGTATGCATATATGTATATGGGTATATGTATGTATACGGATATATATGCATGTGTATGCATACATGTATATATGTACATGGGTATATGTGTATATATATGTACGTGTGTATGCATAGATGTATATGGGTATATGTACTTGTGTATGCATATATGTATGGGGGTATCTGTATATATGTAGGTATACATGTATATGTGTATATGTATATGTGTATATATATGCATGCGTGTATGCACATATGTATGCACACACGTATATGTATATATACATGTATGTATATGTACATGTACACAGACTGATTGAACCCTCATATATCTCTCTCAAAACCAGAGGATTGTATGAGTAAGCTTACACCCCAAACCAGCCTTCCTTTAGTCAGGTCTACCCAAGAAAGAGCACCATAAAGGTAAAACCAAAACAAAATCCGTAAAGATAAATGGACAGCTTAGACTTGTGGGGAGTGAAAAATGATCATGTTGCTTTCAGTACAACTTCATCTAGGCGGCAATAATACCTAAGAGGACTTCAAAAAGGTAGTCAACGAAAAACTTCCGTTTCCATAGTTTGGCTTACTGGAACATTTAAAAATAATAGATTTGGAAGTTAATATAAAACACGGGCTGCAGAACCAGACTTTCTGTGTTTGCATCTCGGTTCCACTTCTTAGTAGCAGTGTTGCCCGAGGCCAGTTAGCTCTCTGCGCTTCTTGTATAAAATGGCGATAAACAGTGGTGCCGCACCCATGGGGATGCTTGCGAAGACCGAGTTAATACCTGCCAAGCGCTTAGGACCAAGCATGGCACACAGGGAGAAGGTAACGTTAGTTATTATTTTATCTTATATTGTGTTTGTTATCATAAATGTACTTAGTCTGAGAAGCCAATTGAATCACGGTACAGTGTTCGAATTGAATACAATGTTCTAGTAACATCCAAAGAAAAAAGAAAATAAATTGATCTGCCTGCATATTTCCAAGGAGAAAGCTTGCACGAGTTTACGTGTTAAGCTTCTTCTTATGAAACATCAAAAGGCCATTCTCAAAATGTTGTCCTCGGGCTTCCCTGGTGGCACAGTGGTTGAGAGTCCGCTTGCCGATGCAGGGGACGCGGGTTCGTGCCCCGGTCCGGGAGGATCCCACGTGCCGTGGAGCGGCTGGGCCCGTGAGCCGTGGCCGCTGAGCCTGCGCGTCCGGAGCCTGTGCTCCGCAACGGGAGAGGCCTCAGCAGCAAGAGGCCCGCGTACCGCAAAAAAAAAAAAAAAAAAAATGTTGTCCTTTATTACTGTGGTGTGTATCCTGTCAACTTAAGGGGCTGTGTCCCCTTCCCCATAAAATTATGTCAGGTGAAGGCTGCATCTTTTCTGTTTACTTTAACTTCTAAAATGTCCAGCAACCTTCAGGCATAGCTTGTAATGCCCAAATCTTTCATCTCAAGATGATTCTTAAGGGAAAAGCTGGTTTGTATGTTTATTTAAGCATCAACGTTTCTCCATTCTGGACAGTTTTGCTTACTTTTTAGGAAAAAAATCAAATATGATATAAACTATGAATTGGGATTCGGAAGAGGTGAAGACATTGTCATTTCCGTGACTTCGGATAGCAAGGGTGCCTGGCTGCCTGTGGAGTTCACGCTGACTTCTGTTGCTTTGCCCCGGGTCTGGGCAACTACTGGGGTTAAGTCTCCGGGGCTGTTGTGAGTGGAATTGTGTCCCCGCAGAAGATGTTGAAGTCCCAACTCCCAGGACCTGTGCACGCGTCTGTATTTGGAAAGAGGGTCTTTGTAGATGATCAAGTTGAGACGGTTAAGGTTAGGGTACTTATAAAGGGGGGAATTTGGACCCAGAGACACATGCGCACGGGGAGGACACCATGCGAGGACTGGAGTGGTGGCGCCCCAAAGCCAGGAAACTGCCAGAAGCTGGGAGAGAGGCCTGGAACCGATCCTTCCCTAGTGCCTTCAGAAGGAACATGGCCCTGCCAACACCTTGATTTTGGACTTCTTGCCTCCAGAACTCTGAGACAATAAATTTCTGTCGTTGAAGCCAGTCAGTCTGTGGTACTTTGTTACAGCCCCCCTAGAAAACCAGTACAGGGATATTTCTTAGCAATCCATACTTTTCAGTCACCCTCTTGAGCCCTCTGTATTGAAAGTTCTATACTGGGTGATTTTAAAAATAAGTTATGAGGGAACATGATTTGTCTAAGCCACATTCCTGGAGGAGTTTATTCCAGAAAGAGAAATTAAAGAGTCACTCAGACTAATAAATATACCGGCCCTTTGGCCTCAGACATCTGTGCTCAACGTGTGTTGTCTGTCTTTGATGTGTCTGGCCCAAGGCAGTTACCTGTAACTTACAAGATATAAAACTCTGTTGGGCTCAGACATGACAGGGAAGCAAGCGTCCATCCACTCATTCATTTTGACTTTGTTCAACATTAGCACATTTAATGTGCCAATATTCAGAGTAATAAAGGTAGAGCTATGAGTAAAAGTCTTCTGGGAAATTGGTAATGAAAATACTTTTGTGGGTGATGCAGTAGTTTCATCCACTCAAATCCAACAGAAAAGTCCTCTTCATAGAGATCAGATGACCAAAGTTTTGACACGTACACATTTCCCCTTTCGTCATAATTGCCACGCTGGCTAGTGTGTGGGTACTGTTTCTTTGCTTTGCTTTTCTTTCTGGGATCAAGTCTTCCCACAATGGAGGAGAAAAGACAGTAAAGCTGTTGTCTGCCTGAGTGTGGAAGTGCCATCATGAATAAAGAAATTTTTTAAAATGCTCCCGTCTCTGGTACAATCTGAAGTTGCAATTCCACAGCATAGTTTAGTTTAACATAGCCAGAAGCAGCTTGATTACATTACATATATCAGAGTGAAGATGCCCTTGGCCGTTGAGATTCAGTAGGGAATGAATTTTATGTCTGAACTGAAGCAAATCTGAAAAGTGAGAAGGCTTGACTAAATTCTCTTTTACCGTGTCATTAAAATCACTGTTTGGTGTTAGTTTCTGAACCAACGAGGTGTGAGTCATGATTTAAAGAATGAATAAATAAAGCCCAAACAATACAGGCTTGCAAAATAACACACAACAATTCCTTTAAATGGAAAAATGTAGCTGCTGTACACTTAAGACTTGTAAACAGGATGCAAAATCCAATACTAGGGCACACCTGCTTATACATAAGGATTTTTCTAGGCCCTGGGAGTAAAACAAGGAAGGATAAGGAAGGCATTTACTCCCAAGAATCTGAAAGTCTGTTTAAAAAGTCAGGACACATATAGTGAAAATGTACCTAACAAAAGACTAGGTGATACACAATCTGAGACAAATGAAAGATACAGTACACAGTAAACACTATAGTATACTCAGAAGAGACGTGGGTTACATTCTTCAAACACTCGTTCGTTGTTTCAGTCAGTCAGCAGATATTTACTGAGTGTCTGTTATATGCCATGGTTGGGGCTGGGTGAGGAAAAAGATTATAACTAATATGTCCCTAGCAGATAACTTTAATCCCATTTTACGGGTGAGAACAAATCTAAGAGCATTCAAATAACCAAGCTGACTAATCCAAAGGAGGAGTAGAGCTAGACCTGAAGGTTTGGATAGCAGTTTCAGAGATGACTCAGGGATATTGGGCCTGGGTGCTTGAGAGACCTGTGAACTGAATTGGAATCAGGTGAGTGAGCTGCTGTCCAGGGGAGACGGGGGACTTCACTTTCAGTCTCTTGAGCTTGAAGCAATGGTGGGATGTTCACGTGAACCATCCACCGGGCCTTTGGAGATGAGGGCCTGCATTTCAAGAGGGGAGTCCATGATAGCTAACGATTTGGAGTCATCCTTGCAGAAATGATAGTTGAAGTATTAATAAGAATTGATGAGTTTTTCCAGAAGAGAAAGCATTCATAGTTGAGAGGAGGGGCAAGGGTTGCAATCTTGTGAAAAGCCTCCGGTGCGGGGAAAGGATTGGTAAGACCAAACACCAAAGAGACAGCAGGACGACTGTCTGATCACGCTGCCTTATCCCAGAGGCGGACAGAGTATTACTTCAAGAGGAAACATGTTGAAAGCCGCAGGGAATGAAAGGAGAAAGGGGGCTGAAACCAGGGCCTCTGAGGAGAGCGAAAAGAGCTGATTTGTGGTTCTGGGGAATGCAGGTTCAGTAAGGCTGAACCAGACTGTGTTAACATACACACACTACTGTATATAAGATAGATATCCATCAAGGACCTACTGTAGAGCGCAGGGACCTCTACTCAATATTCTGGGATAACCTATATGAGAAAAGAGTCTGAAAAAGAATGATTATATGTATATGTATAACAATCCCTTTGCTGTACACCTGAAACTAACACAACATTGTAAATCAACTATATTCCAATTTTTTAAAAAAAGAGAGAAAGAGATGGGCAGGTAGTGAGAATTGGAAACAATAGAAATTTGAAAAGTTTAAGTGCGAAATCTTTGAAGTGAAAACAAAAATGATCCAATGTAGTTTTGGTGCTTTGTCCAAAGAATCTAATACAATTCATATTATCCTGCTAAGAAATAAAAGCCACGTTCTACTTTCCCGATGCCTTTAATCGCTCTTCCGGCAAGGTTGGCGGGAGGCTCTAGGGGATTATCTGCAATCTGATTGCTATTAGATACAGCATTCAGTCATCCTCATGGTACAGAGAGTAAGACATGGCAGAGCAAAACCAGGCACAGGTCAGGCTCAGCACTGGCCCCGAAGACAGACCAGCTGGACAATTCTCCTCCATGGCCTTTGTCAGCCACCAGTTCTTCTCACTGCCCAGTGGGAATGTTGAATGGAATGTGCATGTGTTAATTGTGGAGACCATGATTTTATTGTACAAGCTTCGGGGGGAACTCTTTAAGGAGTGACCTGGTGGGATCCAGCATTGAAGACCGGAAGGCAAGGATTTCAGCAAGGAGATCAACGTGAATAAGCTCACTGTAAGCTAACTACAAAAATGAAGACTTCATGAATTTCACGGCTTTCTGCCACCTTCAACTTACCACTTTTTTGAAGGCTTTTTATTTAAATATATGAATATAAATTTATGTATAATACACATTGGTATGTATGCATAAATATGAGTATATATATAGTTTTAGAATTGAGGTATATCTATAGCTGCATCTGTTTATTGGTATTTAGTTTTGTGTTAGTTTTACATTTAGTAATAAATCATGACCAGTTTCCCATGAAAACTATTTTAACAGCTAATAATTCCTTATGTGAATAACTCATAATTCATTTTCTCAATTGTTGTAAAATTTATAGAAGATTTCATTAAGGATATTTTCACTTTCTGATATTTGTTACAAATATTTTCATAGTTTATGAGTTGTCTTTTAATTTAATCTTTGGTGTTGGAAGCTTTAATTTTTATTTAGTTTATTGGCTCTATTATGATTTTGTTCTTGCTTTTTAACCTATAAAATCTTTCTCTGAAATTCAGTTATTTATTCAGCTTTGGAAAGCTGAAATTTAATTAGGCTGGTGATTGCCCTTACTAAATCCTAGACTTAGGCAAATTATTATTAATAAGAATAATATAATAGTCCCAATCAGAAGGATATAACTTTAGTGAAGAGGAGAAAATATGACCAAAATAATAAAGTATGAAGTCTTGCTAGTAAGACTTTTCCCTTTATGTTTTCTTCTTTGTCAATACACCTGTAAATGCCTTCCCTACTCCAAAATTTTGTAACTGTTTCTAAACTTTCTTCTAGTTCTTTTATAGTGTCGTCTCTTTCACTTAAATTTTCTCCATTTGGGGTGTTTAACTTGCGATATGCTGAGAACTAATTATTTTTTTTTTTTGTCTTAAAAGGAGCCTGAGTCTCAATACTATGTGTTAGGACATTATCTTTTTCTGTGCTGACCTGGAATGGTAGTTGCTAATATTCTGGTAACATTCGGTTGGCTAGGATTCCCTTCTAGCCCCCCACCCCGTGTTTATAACCAAAATTGTGCAGCTTTCTCTTTACACCTTTGTCTCTTATATTTTGTTAAATTTTTGATATTGGGAATATATTGGTTTCATTAGGTATCTAAAAAAATGTCATTCCACATTTTAAAACACTCTAAAATGCTTCATAGAGCATGAAAAATATTTGTTGCCTGACACTTGAAAGATCTCATTTATACAACTGTTGGATTATAGAGCCTTCCTTGAAGACAGTTCTTCAAATTTGAAAAATAATATCCATAGCTATGGACCTATTATTTTATTCCTATTGAGTCATCTTGATCATTTATATTTTATTATAAACTGTCCATTAAATATTTAGAATTTTTATATTTTAAAAAGTATTTATATAAAAATGTGTATAGAATACTTGTACAAAGTATTCTCTCATAATTTAAAATGTTCCCATGTTTCTTTATTATATGTGCTTTCTCATTAATTATGTTTGTGCTACTTCTCTCCTGCTAAATTTTTCAAAGGGTACTTTTTTTTTTTACAAGGAACCAACTCAAAATTTTAAAAGCAATTTCTATTATTGTCAAATTTATTTATTTATTTTTATTTATTTATTTTTAACATCTTTATTGGAGTATAATTGCTTTACAATTGTGTGTTAGTTTCTGCTTTATAGCAAAGTGAATCAGTTATACATATACATATATCCCCATATCTCCCCCCTCTTGCCTCTCCCTCCCTCCCACCCTCCCTATCCCACCCCTCTAGGTGGTCACAGAGCACCGAGCTGATCTCCCTGTGCTATGCGGCCGCTTCCCACCAGCTATCTGTTTTACATCTGGTAGTGTATCTATGTCAATGTCACTCTCACTTCGTCCCAGCTTACCCTCTTCCCTCCCCTTGTCCTCAAGTCCATTCTCTAGTAGGTCTGCGTCTTTACTCCTGCCCTGCCCCTATTTAGTTATTTTAATTATTCAAAATTTTCTTTCTTCCAGCCTTCCTTAGGTTCTGTGTTGGTCTTCTTCTGACTTTTTAGGTTTAAATAAAACCTTGAGGACTCTCTTCCTAAATAAATTTGGTCATTTTTCCAAAGTTTCTATTTTTATTTTCATCCTTATTATTTTCTAAATCAGTGTCTTGCAAGCGATATGTCTTGCCTCATTGAAAAATGTCGATAAATCTGTATCACAAGAATTGTGTTGGCTTCAGAAAATTTATTGAAAGGCTTTTTAAAAAAATATACTAAAGTAATATGAGTAATGTGAGAATTAGCTGATCTTTATAACTTGGATACTTGAAAGATCTCACTGGTAAAGTGTTTGGACCTAAGTTGTTTTTAAAAAGCAACTTTTAAAACTTTTATTTTTGTCAGTTTGTAAGGAGTTTATAATTGAATTTAAAATTATCTAAGATTCTTTGTCTTTAAAATGGAAGCTTCAACTTATTTTCATAAATGATATGTTTGATGTTTTCTGTCTTAAGTTTTGTTTTTGTTTTGTTTTTCCCTAATTTGCTTTTTTTTTTTTTATTTTTTTAAAATTTTTTTGGTACACGGGCCTCTCACTGCTGTGGCCCCTCCCATTGCGGAGCACAGGCTCCGGACGCGCAGGCTCAGCGGCCACGGCTCACGGGCCCAGCCGCTCCGTGGCACGTGGGATCCTCCCAGACCAGGGCATGAACCCGTGTCCCCTGCATCGGCAGGCGGACTCTCAACCACTGCGCCACCAGGGAAGCCCCTAATTTGCTTTTTTAATGCACCCATTCTCTTGTCTGGGTTTTACAATTTTGAACTTTTTTGACATTACTGTAAATTTTAAAATTCAATGATTTTGAAGGTTTACATGTGTTTTACATTTGACTTCTGGCTATACTTATATTTATTCAAAAATGTACCGAGTTTTCTCTTCTAATCATCATAATTTAATGCAATTGCATCTTTTGAGTCATTCTTTCCCAGTGTTAGGTGAGGAATTCAGCACGGTTTTAATCATCTTCCCTTTTAATATAATTTGTGTTTTCATTCTCTCATTGTTGTAATATCATTATTTTTTATATTATACATCTCTTTTCTTTTGGGAATTTTTTTCTTGTTCAGTTTTATCTTATTTTTAATAATCACTCAAATGCAATTCTATTTTAATTGGTTTCAGTATCAACTGTTAATCTTTTCTTCCTTTTCCCTTCCTCCTTTCCTTCCTTCCTTCCTTCCTTCCTTCCTTCCTTCCTTCCTCCCTCCCTCTCTCTCTATTTGTTTGACCTTTTTACCATGACCTTCTTATTCGTGATTTTTAAATTTGGATTTATCTCCTGTCATAGCATATCTTCAAGTAATTTTTTTCCAAATTGTGGATGATACATTTTTCTCAATATGTCTGTATTTTATAATTTTCTATTTCCTTCATGCCTGAGTGGCAGGTTGGCTTAACATAACATCTTTAGCTCACCAACATTTTTCCTTCAATATCGTGTGGTTTATATTTTCGTTGCCTCCTAGCATTTCACATTGCAAAAGAATAGTTTGAAGCCAACCCAATTTTCATTTCTCTGTTAGTGACATGTGTTTTCTGGAGCATTTCTTGTTAGATGGTTTTGTTTATTCTTGTAAGTCCAATATTTTGTCACTCTTGGGTTCTTTTCAATATTTTACTCTAGGCCCCTGTCAACCTAAGGGTCATCTTTGGCAATTGTGTCCATATTTATCTTATCCCAAATTCCTGATTTTTTACCTCCTAATCATTTCTGCAATCTTTCTCACTCTCCTCTGCTACCCTCCAAGGTCAAGCCACTGTTATCTCTTACTTGGACTCTCATCTCATATAAGAGCCTACACACTCTAGCCAGAGAAACTGTTTTTCCCCCAAATTCAAATTTTGTTCACTTCACACATCTGCTTAAATTACCTCAGTGGCTTTTGATAAAGAGCAAAATCTCTAACATGGATTTACCCTAGAATTTTCAAACAGCAGGTGGGGATCCATTGATGAGTCATGAAATCAATGTGTTAGGTTATAAAGGCGTTAAAAATCTTTATATACATGAACTATATATATGTGATGGTGTGTATACACACACACACGTATAAAACATATACAATGTGCATAAATCTAAACAAAAGATTTCACAAACTGTCGCCTACTCTTACAATGAGAAAACCACTCTGATAGGTCCTATTGTATTGTGTTCTATTTCATGGTTTTTTAAAAACTCTTTCATGATCTAGCAAATTGAGTTCTATACATGTACATACAGGTATGTGTACTGGGATGTGAGGTACAAAGTATTTCTTACGAAGGTCATGGTGAAAAAAACGGTTGAAGTCTGACCTACAGAGCCCTGGATGGTCTAGCCCCGATGTACCTCCTCCTCATCATACGTGTTCCTCTTATCTTTCTCTGCCCCAGTCTCACTGACTTTCCTTTAGATCCTCAACGATGCTATGCTCACTTTTACTAAAGCGCTTTGCATATGCTAGTCTCCCTGCCTGGGACTCTCCAGTTCCCTGGTTAATTCCCACCGTCTCTCAGACCTTGTATGGAACAGAACTTACTCAGGAAAACCTTCTGTGACCTTCTGACTAGGTCAAATCCCTCATCACATGCTCTTGTAACACCATCTACTCTTGTTCTGGTTGTGATTTCATATTATTCATGTGATTATTTGTCTGTTTCTCCAATCACCCATAAGCGCAAGGAGATGGCAGATGTCCCTTTCTGTTTCATTTATCCGTGTCTCATTTATGTGTACTTTACAGAATAAGACCCCAATAATGACTCGTATATGTATGTAAAAAATAAATGTCTATTCACACATTGTTTTGGTTAAGTCTGTGAAGACTGTTTTTCACTGTACTTTTTGTTACTGCTTTGTTTCTAACTTCTTGTTTCTTCCCCTGCTCTTGTATATTCCTTATGAACATCTAGACTTCTTAGAGTGGATACATTTTTTCTTTCCATCTTGATCAATATTTTAATATTTACTCTTCCCCTCTGCATTCTGAAATATCTTCTCAAATCTCTTCTCATCAATTACAGAACTTAAACTGTGTAAACTGTTTTCCCGCCTCTACTTTTTTATTTACTGCATATTGTTTTCTTACTTGAATCTGATATGTTCTTACCTTACTCTGTTGTTATCTTTAAATCCCAGTCTATTCTCCTTATTCCTTTCTGCTCCTTTATCACATAAACCATATCTCTTTTCATTTTATTGAGGACTCCAAGCAATTTTGTAAAACTTTCTTCTGTTTTTTTTGTTATAACATGGTTTTCAAAGTTTATTTATTTTAGGACTCAGGAGGATGAGGTTGCATTAATCTGACCTTCAAGGACCTCTCTCTCTTTTCTTTTCCTCCTTCTCCTTCCCTCTCTTCCTCTTTCTCCATCTTTTTTGCTGACACACTGTGTGTGCTACTCACTGTCCACTGGGGGGTTGTAGGTTCTCAGATCTCCAGATAGAGGACATGCAAGGTGCCTTGCCCAAGAGCAGTTCATTAATGAGGCTCTGTTGGCATGAGGTGGAATATTCTTCTGTTTTAGAGTCTATTTCTCTGATGCACAGTATAATATCTAAGTATTTTTGTAGATTTACTGGACAGGAGTGTGGAGAGGGATGGGAATTCATATTTTGGCTGATCCTGAAATTTGGCCTGAACATTGATGTGAAGCTCTGATCACTTCTCAGGTTGATGGAGAATGTGCCTCTCTGAGCTGAGGGACAGAAAATGGTATGTGTCCAAGTCTCTTTTCTGCCTACTTCCAAGTTGGCAGGTTCATTCTGTTTAATGAAGTAAAACACGGATTGACAAGTGCTTGTTTCTGAATTTAGCTCCACTGTCTTTGCAATTAGTTAAAATTCCTCTTATATGAAGGCAACAGGTAAACCAGAAATCTTAGTTTTTACTGTCTGTGTGTGTTTTCTTTTTTATGTTTTCATATATATGATGAGATTAAAATCATGACTTTGGATTTTCACGGACTGACTATTCTTTCACAAAAAGTTTGTAGATTGACTATTCTTAAACTTGAGAAGATAAAGGAATTCACTTTTTGGTATCAGGCAAGAAATTATACTCACAGTCTCTTTAGTATTAGTTGTATAAATCAGCTTGGGAATACTTCACTTAGTCTTCTTAAGCAGATGCTAAACATGTCTATATCAAAAGACCTTTTCTTGATACACGCACTCCAGTGTTCATCACAGCACTATTTACAATAGTCAAGACATGGACACAACCTAAATTTCCATCGACAGATGAATGCATAAAGAAAATATGGTACATATATACAATGGGATATTACTCAGCCATTAAAAAAGAATGAAATAATGCCATTTGCAGCAACAGGGATGGACCTAGAGATTATCATACTAAGTGAAGTAAGTCAGAGAGAGAAAGACAAATATCATATATCACTATATGAGGAATCTAAAAAATTGATACAAATGAACTTATTTATAAAACAGAAACAAACTCACAGACTTAGAAAACAAACTTATGGTTACCAAAGGAGAAGGGTGAGGGGGGGAGAGGGATAAATTAGGAGTTTGGGATTAACACATATACACGACTATATATAAAATAGATAATCCACAAGGACCTACTGTATAGCACAGGGAACTATACTCAGTATTCTGTAATAACCTAAATGGGAAAAGGATCTGAAAAATAATGGATATATGTATATGTATAACTGAATCACTTTGCTGTACACCTGAAACTAAGGTAACATTGTAAATAACTATACTCCAATATAAGATAAAAATTTAAAAAAGTTTTAAATAAATTTAAAAAGATCTATTCTTGTGGATATCTTTATTTATGAAGTCGCTCATATATTATAGATGTACATCTCCCCTCCCTCCTTAACGGACAGGGTTTCTGGAATCTACAAAATGTAAACAATTTGTCCTGTACTGTGAAGCCATACAGATACTAACACTCCCCTTAGCACATTTATTTACCTGAATTCCCCAAGGTAATTAAATTTTTGGTGTTTAAAATTACCAAGTTTGGGCTTCCCTGGTGGCGCAGTGGTTGAGCGTCCGCCTGCCGATGCAGGGGACGAGGGTTCGCGCCCCGGTCCGTGAGGATCCCACGTGCCGCGGAGAGGCTGGGCGCGTGAGCCGTGGCCGCTGAGCCTGCGCGGCCGGAGCCTGTGCTCCGCAATGGGAGAGGCCACAACAGTGAGAGGCCCGCGTACCAAAAAAAAAAAAAAAATTACCAAGTTTGCAGGAGAAAACTTTTGGAGGTGATGGATATGTTTATTACCTTGATTATGGTGATGGTTTCATGGATGTATGCATATTTCATACCCATCAAATTGTATACATCAAATATATGCATTTTTTTGTATATCAATTACCTCAGGAAAGCTGTTAAAAATAAATAAAACTGCCAGGTTGGCATGTTTCTCCTAACAGTCTTTGAAATATTTGAAATAATGAGAGATTTTCATTGTTATATGGTCATTTATACATAAGCCATATAGGTTCATCACTTAGCAATAATGGCTGAGCATACGGGAACTTTACTGTTTGGTTTTCTTATCGCTTCTCGTGTTTGTCGTCTTTGTACTCAGGCTGCGATATTCCACTGTTGTCTAGTTTTCAATGGATATTTATGCTTCTATCAGTCTTTTTCAAAAATCTTACCATGGGCAATAATTTCCCTAGTATTTTTATTTATTGTTGTTACTACTGAGCCTTTTTTAAAGATTTATCTTTTAGAAATAGATCTTTATTTTATGAGTCATTGGGTAAAAATGAATTTAATAGCTTTCGGGGAGAAGCTTAAGGGAATAGGGGAGAGTGTGTTTTTCCCTAAAAGTATTGTTAAATCAAGACATAGAGTAGTCAGTCTGGTTTTCTTAAATAGATATGGTCAAGATTGGTTATAGTCTATCCTGTATCTGATGATTTTTTTTTTTTTTTTTTACGGTACGCGGACCTCTCACTGCTGTGGCCTCTCCCGTTGCGGAGCACAGGCTCTGGACGCGCAGGCTCAGTGGCCATGGCTCGCGGGCCCAGCCGCTCTGCGGCATGTGGGATCCTCCCGGACCAGGGCACGAACCCGCGTCCCCTGAATCGGCAGGCAGACTCTCGACCACTGCGCCACCAGGGAAGCCCTATCTGATGTATTTCTTAAAAAAAAAAAAAAAAATCCTTTCTCCCCACAACAGGCAAATTTGAACAAAGTGCTGGCAATTCTTTCCTTTATTATTAATCTTTAGTGGTAGAAATTGTCATTCCACCCTAACCAGCTTATGTCTGTTCTATTGCTCTAATAAATATGTGGTGATTTCAGCAGCATTGATGAAGTTGTGATTAAGTTTTAGAAGGAAATCATTTCACAGTTTAGCACTTACAGGTGAGGATACTGCAATAGACTGATTTTGAACATTTAATAATACTGACCCCTTAAAAAATATATGTGAAATTATACTTAGATTTGTCACAGAGATTGCATTTGTGAAGTTACAGTGATGAATGAATTTAACAACCTATGTTCCTTTTTCATCCAACTCTGCAGAGAAAGGCCTAGAGAGATGTACAGAGTGATCTAATAAATTTAGATTTCTTAAAGATAAAAACTTGGATGAACCATGGACATAGTTCTCATTTCCTTCGAGCAGTGTGGTATTATATAATAAATATTCAGATAACAAAATCTTTAGTTATCTATTAAATGGATTCCCCACAAAAAGGAATTATGTCTTATCAGTCAGCATACACACAAGGAGACTTATTACATTGTCTTCTGGAAATTGGATTGAGAAGTATACAGTCTTATTATATTGATTTGATAGCTCAAAAGCTTCCTTGGTGAGGTTAGCTGAAATTTGGTGTGTACCAAATTATTACTTTTCTATTAGCTTGGAATTTAAAGGGGTCTAAGAGATTGAACATAGAAGAACTGTTTTCATGGACATTTTTCATTTACTTGCAATACTGCCATATCCTGAGAAACAATATTTAGTCAGTGAAAAATGTGATCAAGAATACAATCAGGCTCAAAGAATATTCATTTATTTACTTCTTGGGGCTGGGATTATAAAGCCCTACATTATTGATTGGGTCATTACTGTTTCTAGAATTTTCCAGGCCCCTTTGATTTGGGCTAAGATAAAGCATCATAGTACAGTTATTTTATTGGGGGAATTAATGGGTTTCATAGTTCACTGCATCTAAGCAACAGACAAATTTGAAAAGTGGTTAATCGAGCCATCAATTAATTATCATCTATACTTGGGAGAAAGATGTTTAATGCAAATCTATGTGAAGTAGAGAATGACCAACCAGAAAAACTCAATTAAAAAAAAAATAGATTGTCTTTGAAGTTCTGTCTCATCTGAGTACATAAATGGAGCAAAAGCCCCAATCCAGTGTATGCAAGTAAAATTGGACAGGATAAGATAGTGACTAGTAGAAACTTCAGGGAGCAATACCATTACTGCTCACATCAGTTTTGTGACTTAGATGCTACATACTGTTCAGTTTTGTAAGGCTTTTATTTATTCTTTAAGGATCTATTTATGTATTTATGGAATATTATTCTTAGAAAGACAGAAAAGGGATTCAGGATATACTTTTCTATAATATCCTTTATAAAAAGCAGGGCCTCGAAGAAAGGATTTGAATGTTGGGGGAACCTCATAAGGAGGCTGTAAGTATAACCAGATATTGGTTTCACAGCCAATGGTGGACTCTTTCCGATGGAGACTGTGATTACTCCACGGATTTAGAACAGACTTCATCCTAAAGACCACACCAAAATTCTAGTCAATTCTAGGCAATATCTTCTTTTATTTACAGGAGAATAGACAGGAGAATAGTGAGGAGTTCAGAGAGTAAGAGATTTCTTTAGAAGTGCTATTGTGCTGCAAGCTAAGCACATTTTTTTTTTTTCAGGTTTTTTTCCAAAAGCTGATGATTGGGAGAATTCTAGTAATAGAAGTAAACAGCCTATATTATACCTCATCCCAAGTCTCATAGATTTAGGACCACTGTTTATTTCCCTTTTCTGAGATCAGATTTGTCAGCCATAACCCCGTGGGGTACCATTAGCCATGCTTCCTACCCATTTCCTTCTGGTCGAATGAGGAGGCTTAGTGATATAAAAAAGGCTTGTCTCACCGAGAGGCAAATGAACTTGATATCTGGGCCAAAAACAGTCAAAATGCAAAGGAGATTATGTAGCTGATGCCCTAATGTGATTTGAGAAATTAATAGGAACCTCCCAAAGGCACAAAGGGTAGAATTTCTCAACAAATAGAATATTCGTGTCTAGATTACAGGCTAGACAACCCATAGGCAGGAAGACAGAGGTCAGAGCACTGGAGTTTTTCTTCCCCTTTGAACAAAATGTACCTGAGCTTTGAACCAAAGTCCAGAGGCTTCTTCATTTTCCACCTTAAGGAAGCCAGACCCACTTACCATGAACAGGCCTAGCGGCTATCACCTATCCTCTTGCAAATTTCTATTTCTTTGCTCCTCAAAAAATTTTGAGAAGCATCCCCTCTCAAGTCAACTCAGGGCACTGAATATTATAGATTTATGTTTTTCAATACATCAGATGACTTCGGCCGAGGATCAAAAAGCCTTTTGGCCTGTAGTACAACTGAGATTTTTTTTTTCCTACTCAAGAAATAAAAAGTTAAGTCTCCTCTCTGATCAGCTTCATTCTTCAACTAATCTCTCTTGGCTGATGAGCACAGCAGAGGCATGTCAGCCAGGGAATTTCATCATTATGGGTTTTAGCAAACATACAAGTGAAACACACAAAATACACTTAGCACTACCGGTGCTTGGATCCGTAATTGCAGTGTACAGGAAGAAAAGGGAACACTACGGCTTCTCATGTCAGAGGTGGGACCCACTGATTCTTTATGGTTTTCCTCTTTTGACGTAGCATTTGTACATAGTGAAATGCACAAGTCTTAAGTGAACATTCATGAGATTTAACAAATGCACGTACTTGTGTAACACAAACCTCTTTATCATCACCCCAGACACTTCTAGTTTGTCTCTTCCCAATTAGTTAATGCCCTAGTTCATCCTTTAGAGGCAACTACTGTTCTGATTTATTTTTTTCTCCATAAAATAGTTTTTGCCTGTTTAGAATTCCATACATAATTGGAATAATATTATATGTATTCTTTTGTGTAAGACTTCTGTATTCGTTTGCTAGAGCTGCCATAAAACTGACCACAGGGGCTTCCCTGGTGGCGCAGTGATTGAGAATCCGCCTGCCGATGCAGGAGACACGGGTTCGTGCCCTGGTCCGGGAAGATCCCACATGCCGCGGAGCAACTAAGCCCGTGAGCCATGGCCGCTAGGCCTGTGCGTCCGGAGCCTGTGCTCCACAACGGGAGAGGCCACAACAGTGAGAGGCCCACATACCGCAAAAAAAAAAAAAAATGACCACAGATTAATGGTGTAAACAACAGAAATGCATTTTCTCACAGTTCCGGAGGCTAAAAGTCCAAGATCAAGATGTTGGCAGATTTGGTTTCTTCTGAGGCCTCTTT
The DNA here is from genome assembly GCF_026419965.1 of Kogia breviceps. NCBI lineage: Eukaryota > Metazoa > Chordata > Mammalia > Artiodactyla > Physeteridae > Kogia > Kogia breviceps. The sequence goes on from NC_081322.1 coordinate 2,052,386, forward strand.
CTTTGGCTGGCTAATGACTATGTTCTTGCTGTATCCTCACGTGGTTGTCCCTTTGTCTCTGTCCTAATTTCCTCTTCTTATAAAGAACCAGCATATTCCATTGAGGGCCACCCATATAATCTCATTTTCCTAAATTACTTTTTTGTGTGTGTGCGGTCCGCGGGCCTCTCACTGCCGTGGCCTCTCCCGTTGCGGAGCACAGGCTCCGGACGCGCAGGCGCAGCGGCCACGGCTCACGGGCCCAGCCGCTCGGCGGCACGTGGGATCTTCCCGGACCGGGGCGCGAACCCGTGTTCCCTGCATTGGCAGGAGGATTCTCAACCACCGCGCCACCAGGGAAGCCTCTAAATTACTTCTTGAAATGTCCTCTATCCAAACACAGTCGTATACCGAGGTATTACTATAAACAGGACTTCAATATATACATTTTGGGGGTGGAAGGACACAAGTCAGACCATAACAGCTTTTTTTAATCATCAGAATGTTTTTCAGATTTATCCATGTTGTTTATATCAGTAGGTTATCCTTTTTTTATTTCTGAGTACCATTTCATTATATGAATATACCATAGTTTACTTACTTTATTAATGGATACCTGGCTGCTTAATCCATTAATGGATTAATGGCTGCTTCCAGTTTGGGGCTATTATGAATGAGGCAACTTGAACATTATTGTACAAGTCTTTTCGCAAACTTATATTTTAATTTATCTTGACTCAAGATCTAGGAGTGAAATTGCTGGTTATAGGAAGAGACGTATATTTAATTTTATTCAAAACTTGCAGAAATTTTTCCAGAGGTGGTACCACTTTATATTCCTACTATCAATTTCTAAGAATTCTTGCGGCTACAAATCCTTATTAGCATTTGGTGTTGTTGGTATTTTAATATACTTATTGGTTTTAGTCATTCAGGTGGGTGTGTAGTGGTATCTCATTGTGGTTTTAATTTGCATTTCCCCCAACAATGTAGAATACTTTTGCATGTGCTAGACTATTTTAACTTATAAATGGAGAGCACCTGGAGATCTCCAGGAAATACTTATGTGAAGCAAAGGTTCTCAATGTGTCCGTCACCAAAATCCTCTAAAAACTTAGTTCTGATATTGTACCTGATGTTTCTGACTTCTCTGATCATCCCAAGAGTGACTTGAACGTAAGTAGGTATAAATTATCTAAGGGCATGGCTTTGGCCTTGAAGAATCAGAAGGATGGGATGTGTGTATGACTCTATATTTCTATGCTTCTCGGTGTTCCATGAAAAAACAACAATGTGCAAAGAAGGAGAGAAGGAGAAGGAAAAAAAAGAGAGAGAGAGAGAAAAGTTCTTTTTTCTGTAATTAAAGTTGGCCTAGATAACAACTGGACAGGCAGTTGGAAAACTGTGATATTAGATCTCTATCTCACTCCACTCACCAATATAAATTCTAGATGGAGAAAAAAAGTCTATTTTAATTATTTAAAGTCAAACACATACTCATATTTATAAAGTCAAGTATTTCTTCAGTGTTTATAATGGAAATATTAGTCCTTTATTCCTCCTCTCTTTTGCCCTCCTGAAGTCCTCTTTCCCCAGGCATCCACCTTCAAGAATTTCAGCTATGCTTAGACTTTACTTCTTTATATTAATGTTTAAATTTAATTTTTCAATTTATGGAGATACAATTGATATATAACATTGTATTTATGTAAGGTGTACAACATAATATGTTAATATATGGATATATTATGAAATGATCACAATTAGTTAACATCTATCACCTCACATAGTTACAATTTTTCTTGTGACGAGAACTTTTAATATTCACTCTCTTTGCAACTTTCACATATGCAATACAGTATTGGCAACTACAGTCACCATACTGCACATTACATCCCCAGGGCTTCTTTATTTTATAACTGGAAGTTTGTACCTCTTGACCCGTTTCACCCATTCTGCCCTCCCCTGACCCTCTCCTGCCTCTGGCAACCACCATCTGTTCTCTGTTCCTATCAGTTTGGTATCTTTTCTTTTTTTTAGATTCTACATATAAGTGAAATCATACAGTATTGTCTTTCTCTGTCTGACTTATTTCACTTAGTGTAACGCCCTGAAGATCCATCCATGTTGTCCCAAATAGCAGGATTTCCTTTTTCATGGATGAAAAATATTACATTTTATATATCACATTGTCTTTATCCATTTATTCCTCATGGACACTTCAGTTGTTTCCATGTCTTGGCTATTGTAAATAATGTTGAAATGACCATGGGGGTGCAGATATCTCTTCAATACAGTGATTTCACTTCCTTCAGAAGTACCTAGAAATGGAATTACTGGATCATATGGTGGTTCTATTTTTAATTTTTTGAGGAATGTCCATGTTGTTTTCCATAGTGGCTGCACCAATTTCATTCATTCCCACCAACAACGCACAAGGATCCTCTTTTCTCCACAACCTCACCAAAGCTTGTTTCTCTTGTCATTTTGATGATAGCCATTCTAACAGGTATAAGGTGAAATCTCATTGTGGTCTTGATTTGCATTTCCCTAATGTTTAGTAATGTTTACCACCTTTTTAACACACCTGTTGGCTATTTGTATATCTTCTTTGAAAAAATATCTATTCAGTTCCTCTGCCCTTTATAAAATCAGATTGTTTTTTGGCTATCTAGTTGTATAATTTTTAAAAAACATTTTAGATATACATTTTAATGTATTTTAGATATTAGCCCCTTATCAGATATGATTTACAAGTATTTTCTCCCATGTCATAGGTTGCCTTTTCATTTTGTCGATGGTCCCCTTTGTTAAGCAGATACATTTTAGTTTCATGTAGTCTCAGTTGTTGCTGTTTTTGTTGCCTTTGCTTTTGGTGTCAAATTCAAAAAAATCATTGCCAAGACCAATGTTAAAGAATTTATACCCCTCTGTTTTCTTCTAGGAGTTTTATGGTTTCAGGTTTTATGTTCAAGTCTTTAATCCATTTTGAGTTGATGTTTGTTTATGGTATGAGATAGTGGTCCAGTTTTCCTAACACCATTTATTGAAGAGACTGTCCTTTCCCCATTGTATATTCTTGGCACCTTTGTCATAAATTAATTGACCATATAAGCATGCATTTATTTATGGGCTCGCTATTCTGTTCCATTGATCTATGTGTCTGTTTTAATGTTAATACCACACTGTTTGATAACTATGGCTTTGTAATATAGTTTGAAATCAGGAAGTATGATGCCTTCAGCTTTCTTCTTTCTTAAGATTGCTTTGGCTATTTGGGTCTTTTGTGGTTCCATACAAATTTACGGATTGTCTGTTCTATTTTTGTGAAAAATGCCATTGGAATTTTGACAGGGATTTTATTGAATCTGTAAATTACTTTAGGTAGTAAGGACATTTTAATAATATTAATTATTCCAATCTATGAAGAGCCTATCTTTCCATTTATTGTGTCCTCCTCAATTTCTTTGATCAATGTCTTTCAGTTTTCAGTGTACAGGCCTTCTACCTCCTTGTTTAGATTTGTCATTAGATAATTTACTCTTTTTTAATGTTATTGTAAATGGGATTGTTTTCTTAATTTCTCTTTCAAATAGGTCATTATTAGTGTATAGAAATGCAACTGATTTTAATTTTTTTTACCACTATATAGGTCATTTCTATTTAATTAAGAAATTCGTAATTTAAAAGAGACAATGACAAACTAGAACACATCCACAGGAAGACAGGATAGTGAAACTTCTAGAAACTATCTTCGAAAAAACAGTTGAAGAATTCAATTAAATATTTAATGAACAAATGCAGAATAAATGAACTAGGGGGTGGTTTTAACCTGTAGATACAATAAACAACTTCAAATATTCAGAGGGCTGTCACACAAAAAAATGAAAGACTTGTTCAGTATTTCTCCAAAGGGCAAAACTTGACCCAAGGGCTAAATATAAGCAACCAATAGGCTGCAGGACAGTTGTACAAAGTGTATCACTTAATAGCTTCTTTCCCAAATAATGCATTCCACACTTATGTTTCCCTTCTTCTGAAAGGAAATATTACAACTTAATACTTCTCATGAATGTCTTTAATAAGTCGTATTTTCATGGCAAGCCCTCCACTGCCAGCAATGGATGTACTCACACTCTCAGAAAAAAAATCTAAAGTTAACAAGCTGGTTTACTAGGGAGATGGTCTTTGTTCCTCAACTCTATCTCAGCATTTTATATTTGTGATTCTCAGGAGGGGAGAGAAAAAGAGCATATTCTCCAAAGGGGGTAAATTAGAGTCCCCAGCATTTCAGATGCTGAGTCCTCCTGAGGACAGTCCTCCTCAAACTCCAGATGCATCCCTGCAACTATCAACCTATGGTAGAGATGGGAGTGTGCTGTGTGCTAGGGCAGAAAAAAACAGTTGACAACCACTGTTCTACATGAAGCAGGAGAGCTGTATTTTCTGAGTCACTAGGAAATATAAACTGCTTGCCTAATACTGACGGGCTCCATCCAAACTGTCAAATATTACAAAATGAGAATTGTTTCAACAACCATTCAGCATGTTTAAGGACAAAAAATATATAATATACTTTATATTATGTATGTATTTTATCACATACTCAGTAAGGAATGCTGAGGTGCTTAATTCATCCAATAAAATTGAAAATAAAAATTTTACATTTTTCTGTCAATATTCAGGATTCTGAAGGTGGATCTTGAACTCAGAATGATAAGTCAGTTTTCGAGGAAAGCCACATAATCGGTGAGCCTGGCTGATTGCTGTTCATTGGGGATGGGTGGAACCGGGGCAGGCTCTGAAAAGGGAATAAACCTGTTAAAGGAAACATCCAGGGCCCCTGCAACTGGCTTTTTGGGCATGACCATCCTTGTGGTGGAGTCGGCCTGCCATCCTTGTTCTAGGATACATTTCACAGCCTCTTCCACGGGAAGTCCAAAAAAGGCTGTGAAATCATCGGCGATGATGAAGGTACATGCCTGAGAGACCAGGGCGAAGGCTTGCCTCCAGGTGGCATCTCTAAGTGCCTCCATGATTGGCTGGACCGTCTCAGACCACCGGTGAGCGCTGATGGTGGTACAGAGCCCGGGGAAATCTCTCTGCCAGATCCTTTGTCTTACCGACCAAGTTCCCCCAAGTTCAGAATTTGCAGATTTTATAGCAGGTGGTATTATTTTCCAAAGATATCTTGCATTATTCATGTCATTGTAAAGCAGATATAAAACTAGAAGCTGACCATACACTGGGGGTGTAGCAATTCCTCCTGGAGCCTCGAGCTCCTGGTTCTCGCACTGATCCAGCAGCTTTCTGAAACTAAAGGAACTTTCTGCCATCACCGCCACTGGCATTTTCTTGGCCGGTCCCGCCACCGAAACTCCCCTCTGAGCCGGACCTCAGCTGTCCCTTGGGGAGTCGCGCCCGCCTGATTTTTTAATATCGATTTTGTATCTTGCAATTTTATTGAATTTATTTTCTAACAGATTTTTTGGTGGAGGCTTTAGGATCTTCTGTATGTAACATCATGCCATCTGCAAATAGAGACAGTTTTACTTTTCCCCTTTCCTATTTGAATGCGTTTTATTTCTTTTTCTTGCCTAATTGTTCTGGCTAGGGTTTCCTATACTGTGTTGAATAAAAGTGGTAAAAGAGAGCATCCTTGCTTTGTGCTTGATCTTAGAGAAAAATCTTTCAGCTTTTCACCATTGAGTATGTTAGCTGTGGGTTTGCCATATATAGTCTTTATCATGTTCAGGTGGATTCCCTCTATACCCACTTTGTGGAGAGTTTTATCATGAATGAGTGTTGAACTTTGTCAAATGTCTTTTCTGCATCTATTGAGATGATCATATGATTTTATCCTTTATTTTGCTTAGGTGGTATATCACGCTTCTTGATGGGGAATGGTATGCTTCTAGAACAGCATGTGGAATGTAGAATTAAATGCGGTCAATTTGGAGACTACAATCTTCTACAGTGTTTCTGTTTCTTATGTTTCATAGAGGAAAGGGAAAGGAGAGAGCAAGCCCTGGTGAGAGAGAAGTCTAGAGAGGTAAGCAGTCATCAGATTATGACCAGTCATTTAGACCTAAGAGTGTCAGACTATATCATGAAGGCAGCGTGTCCTTTTGAAGGAGGGGGGGGGGTGACACAATCAAAATAAAGTTTTATCAAAATTACGTGGGCTCTGGAGTGGAAGAAGCAACAGTGGAAGCAGGAACAACAGTTAGGAGGCTGGTTTAGTAAATAAGTCAAGAAGTGATGCTGGCCTAAACTACAGAATTTGGAGAGTGGTGCAAGACAGCTTTGAGATCTTTAGGAAGTAGAATCATTAGTACTTGGAGACTGACTGGGGCCAGGAGTGATAGGAAGCATTCTGTCTTATGTGACAGGGCACATTGCGGGGTGGTTCCATTTACCAAGATGAGGGACACAGGAGGAGGAGCAGATATGGAAACAGGTGGAGAGTAAAAGATAGTTTAGTTTTATGCATGTTAAGTTGGGGGTAACTGTGGTGTTACCTGTTGAGATATCTTATTGTTCAGTCAAAGAAAATGTGGAGCCCAGCAATAAAATAAAGTATGATGGTCATTAGCCTATAAATCTTAATGCAAGGAATACAAATGGTTGAGGTCACTTAAAGTTTGTGAGAAGTAAAAAGAGAAGGATTCTAGGATAGGGCCCCAAGAAACAAAATAACTTAAGGAAAATTACAGCCACCTGAATCTAAAACTGCACATATCTTCCAAAAACTATACAGATCAGGAGAGTAAGTAAAACCACACAGACCTGTGCCCATGACATAACTAGGAGGTAAAGAATATCATAAATTCATTTACAGGGAAGAAGGGAAATAAATAACTAGTTGTAAAGGCAACTCTGGAGCACATTTCAAAGTAGAGAGTCAGATAGAGTCTTCATGAAAAAGAGAAGGCAGTGTTAGTCTAGTGGTGATGGGAAATAGAGTTTTTAAAAGATATCATCTTGTGTATGAGAACACTAACTTCTGAAAGTCAAAAGAAAGTGTCTCAAAAGTGCAAGGGACCTAAGATGGAAATCTTGAGAGGGTCCCACTTGTACAGAATTGAAAAAACTTGGTGGCGAGGCAAAAAAGGGGGAAAAAACCAGTGGAAAACAAATATCTAAATAAATAAAAGAGAATCACAAATAAAAAGACAAACTAATTATGATCACAAAGGTTGCCATTTTTAAAGAAATTTCAGTTTATTATACCAACAAAAGAGGGTGCTCTTGAACTAAGAAAACTAGGAAGCTACCAAATGCCCAACACCTGTCTACATAGAATTATTTCTTTTTGCTAATCCAATAAAATATAAGATATTGGAAAACAGAAAATAGGTAACAACCATAAAAACTATAAGAAGACAAAAAATAGAAAACATTTCTGTTGATGAAAATTCTCCTGAAAACCATGAAGAGTGGAAAAACTAAATTATAATGTCATTAAATAAACATTTACATATATTACAAAAACACCACCTCAGTCAGAAACTTCAAAAATTCAGGCAGGGGGAGGACTATGAGAACTAAGCAAACTCCAGAAAGAAACAGAAGAGAGAGAAAACCATCTCATAAATGAAGATTAAACTACAAGGTGACATTTAATGAAAAATATAACAAGGGGTAGTGAGGAAATGAATTAAAATAGTCAAGAGCATGAATATAAAATAGAAAAACAATCAGAGAAAGTGATAGCTATAGAAGATGGGCAAAGATGATCTTACATACATATAACTGGAGTCCTTGAATAAGAAAAACAAAGTGATACAATAGAATTGTTATTTAAAGTTATAATTCAAAAAACTTCCCAGATGGTCAACTCAGAGGTATATCCTGTGAAACTTAGACTTTATTCATAAAGACAAAAAAGTCTCTGGGCCTTCAGGCAAGAAGACCAAATGACTTACACAGGAACAAAATCAAGATGAAACCAGAATTTGTGAAAGCAAGATAGAAAGCAAGACAACTTTTTTTTTTTTTTTTGGACCAAACTTTTTTTTAAAGAAAGAACAGAAAGTGTAAGTCAAAGACTGCATATCTAGACAAGTTGACCTTCAAGTACTAAGGCTACATGGAAACAGTTTCAAAAATGTGAGCACTCAAGGAGTACTGTATTCACAAATATAACTAGAGGGTGAGCTTTATACAACCTAAAGAAGACTGGAGAAACCCGGGCACATGGACTGATGGTACACATTGAATATATTTCAATGTAGATCTAAGATTAAAACTTAAGGGCAGAGGAAGAGTGTATAAGCATTGTATGCTCTGATGAAATAGAAATAAACCAACCCCTCACAAACAAAGTAGAAAGTAGAACAAACTCACTGCTGTACAGGTAATATGTACAGTCAAAATATATCAGAGTTGACAAGACAAATGGTAGAAACTGTAGATAGAGAAAAGTGAAGGTTTTTTTTTGTTTGTTTTTATTTTTTACAAAAGATGTTAGAAAAATTATAACCTAGAAGAAAAGCAAAGCCTTTCTAAACACCAAAAGAAACAGTAAGGAAAAAAAAAAAGAGCAGATAGATATCAGATATAGAAAGAAAAATGGTAACTATAATGTTGATAGTAAATATAACATAAAATGATACTACAGACTTGAACCAGGATGTATTGTTAAGTGGAAAAAGCAGGTTACAAGAAGTGTATATAATACGGTAGCATTTGTGAAGAAATACGGGTGAAAAAAGAATAGACATATGCAATTTTTACAAAAAAGAAATATCAGAACCTAATAAAAGTGGTTACCTGTCAGAGACGGGAATGGGATGGGATGGATGGGGTGGGGGGAGTGAGACTTCTTTGAGTTTACCTTTTAATCTGAACCGTTTAAAAGTTTGTACCTATACAAAAAGTAAAATAAAAATTTAAAAAATGAAACAAAAAACCCTACAATTGAATACAAGCCAAAATAAATTAGTCTTTCTGTCAAAGTGATATTACCATACACACACAAAGAATTGATTTAAGTCAGTACTTTGAACTCAGTACTATGTACCCTTTCAACTAGATACATTCTAAAGACAAAAAGAGTTGCAAAGAAAAATTAAACTTCACATGGTAAGTTTGTTGTTGGTGAGATTGCAGTCATCTAAAACAGTTTGTATATATTGTAAGATAAAGTAAATGATTAAGTATATTGCTACTGCACTTAGGAATCAGAATTCTCTCCTTATACAGTTGACCCTTGAACAATGCAGGGGTTGGGGATACCTACCTCCACCCAGTTGAAAATCCGAGTATAATTTATAGTCAGCCCTCCACAGTTCCTCTAATTCATGGTTCCACATCCATGATTCAACCACCCTCTGACTTTGTCGTGCTGTCCTATTTACTATTGAAAAACATCTGTGTATAAATGGACCTGTACAAACCTGAGTTCTTCAAGGGTCAACTCTATATATAATGGAGAAAGACAAAGAAGAAACCCGTGGTGTTGGATTAAATTGGAAAGGAACATGAGGTCAATGAAGAAAAAAAATTTTTTTTAATTGTGAAAAGCTTGAGTATATTTAATGCTGGTGGAAAGGAACAAGTGATAGGGAAAGACTGAAATAAAAGAGAAAGGGAATAACGGATAGAGCAAGTTCCTGAGGGTATGAGAAGAACAGGATCATGCATTCAGGTGGAGGCTTTAGTCTTAAGTGGGAAAATGGATATTAATGTATTTAATGTATTTTAGTGTATTTCAACATTCAGGAGGGAACATTGAAAGGACAGGGACAAATATAAATAAATGTGTAGGTTTGGAGCAGGAAGCTCAAGGACTTCTTGAATGCTGGCTCTCGTTTTCTCTGTGAAGCAGGAGATGAGCCCATCTGCTAAGGGTGACAGGGGTGATGCGGGAGGTTTTAGGAGAGCAGCAAGGATTTGAAATCTGCTATGGAGAATGGGAGAGAGACTTGATTGGAAGAGCATGGAAGGTTTGCCAGGTAGCACTGTGGATCTGGTTGGGGTTGAAGAGCATTAATTTGTATTGACACCAATAGATATGTTTTCATAATTTTCTTCAGCCTCAGAATATAGGTATGTAGACACGTGGAGTGGTCCAGGACTGGGGTTTTGCTAGTCCAGAGCAGTTGGAAGAACAGTGGGTTAATGTTACTGAGAACACCGGCAAGAAAATGTTGATGTAATGAATTATGGATTCTTAGATGGTTAGGGGAGGGAGCAAAGACAGAAATGTGCATATAGGGAGAAAGAGTCATCGAGTGGTTAGAGAACTCAAGGAACAGAAAGAACACGTACTGAGGAATCACTAAGGGAGGGAGGTGGAGAAAGAGGGTAAGAAGTTGTGGTCAGGAAATGAGAGAGTTGGATTCAGATTTGCATAGGTAGAGCAGTGATACTACAGTCCAGGTTTGTCATGACAGAGGTGGCTGAAATAAAGTGGAGAAGAAGGTAACTGAACATGAGACGGTCAAGAAATTGTGAAACTTGGATATTGTATAGGCCGGTTGTCACCCAGAATGATGGCAGAGGAAAACCACAGTTAGGTGCAAAATTGTTTACTGAATATGGGATACGTATCCACGGAACCGGCAGGATCTCTGAGTCCAAGGGAGGGTGGAATGTGATATGGCTGGACCATATGGACCTGCAAGGAGAGGGAGATTTTGCCCAAGGATTGGTTTGAAGCATCACTGGATGCGGAGGACCTGAGCTCTGCTTCCTCATTCTGAGATGCCAAGGGTGGAGAGAGCCACATTCTCCACTTGAAGAGACTTCTGGGGAAGTAGTGAAGTGTCCCGGGGTAGGTTGAGGCTTTAATGAAGGAAAGAAGGTGGAGTGATTCATGGCAGGGTCAGCAACTGAGGGCTCTGTGAAGTCTAACAAAAGCGTTACGAAAGGGAGGAGGGACAGAAGCTGGGGTCCTAGGACACTATCATAATGAATGCACATCTCTGATTGTTTCAGAGGGGAATCATGATAGGCTAGTTTATCTTCACCACACATAGCTACTTAATGACTGCTATAGAAGGAAAGGCAGACTAAAGCCTCTAAGACTTAACAGTAGCAATGTTCAGCCATACATATACCTTCATCAATAAAAAAAATAAATTTATTTATTTATCTTTGGCTGTGTTGGATCTTCGTTGCTGCCCACAGGTTTTCTCTAGTTGTGGCGAGCGGGGGCTATTCTTCATCGCAGTGCGCAGCCTTCTCATTGCGGTGGCTTCTCTTGTCATGGAGCATGGGCTCTAGGCGTATGGGCTTCAGTACTTGTGGCGCGTGGGCTCAGTACTTGTGGCTCACGGGCTCCAGAGCTCAGGCTCAGTAGTTGTGGCACATGGGCTTAGTTGCTCCGCGGCATGTGGGATCTTCCCAGACCAGGGCTCAAACCCACGTCCCCTGCATTGGCAGGCGGATTCTTAACTGTTGCACTACCAGGGAAGTCCCTACCTGGATCATTTTATGTGAAGTTTACTGCAAAATAAAATTTTATTTTCCCACTAAAAGTGCACTTAGAGGAAGCAAATACTATAAAATCCAATGTGAACATTAAAATGGAATTCAATGTAAACCGAAGCTGATAATATAGTTTCTAAAGTACCATCTATGGACATATAGAGTTTATTTCAAAATTATCATGGCCAGTGAAATTAAGTGGACTGTGGGTTGAGAAAGTTGATTTCCAGAAAGTGAGTCATAAAGTTGGAACTCAATCTCATAGTAACAGAAGGTCCCAGAACTTCTAGCAATCTATAAAGCTGTAACTAGGAAACTCAGAAGTAAATAAATTTCTTAGAGAATGTAGCTGTAGAGTTTTAAAAAAGTTGAAAAGTAATGAAGGCACTGAGAGAAAAATCTGAGGCAAAATAAACATTCAAATGATTTGTTGTATGGCGCAGGGCAAGTTGGAAAACAGGAAAAACTGTACTCTGACATATACAAATATAACATAGCGTTATATCTAAACATAACATATAGTTATATCTAAGCATTTACATATGCACATATATACACATGTATATAATATGTATATCCTACATATAAAAAATTGTGTGTATATATCCACTTGCTGTTTTAGAAAAGCCAAACTTTGGCAGAGCACATGGTGGTGGCAGCCAAGAATCTTCTCAGAGGTTAGACAAAACACAGCTCCTATTCTCTGGTGGAAGGGTTTATTCAAAAGCTCTTTATGAACATTTACCTTTAGTAACATCTCTGCGTTATAGGGATATCAAACAATTGGCATTTTGAAAGCCAAAGCTTTTATTTATAATGCCGTAGTACTACAGGGAGCCTTTGTGCTTTTGAAAGTGGTTTCCTTAGAGAGATAAATGTCATTATACCATAGGAACCCTATAAAGTGTTTATGAATTTCACAAACACATATAAAGATACAGAAGGTCCTTTAATTCTGAATATTTTTTGTAATTTGGCATAAACAGAATCTCCTATCAAACACATTATTATTAGTACATGTACTCTGTTTTCTACTTCCTTCATTCAACAAAGGGTTTTCAAATGCCTACTCTGTAACAGACACTGTTCTAAGCTCCAAGTGGGAACCCACCGTGAATGCTGGTAGTACAAGAAGGTGGTACAAGGTCTTTGTGGAAGATCTCACCTGCGTTCCAGACCCACATACAATGGTCCACATAGACATGCCCACTTGGAAGTTCCCAGGCACCTCAGACTCATTCTGTCTAAAAATGAGCTCAGTGCCCTGAAACCCATGCTCCACTCTACCGGTGAAGACTGATTCTCTCCTCATGTTCCTCCCTCCCCGTGGAAAAGCTTTCCGATGTAAACTGGAACACAATGCTATCGAAACTCTCCATGGCTCTCATGCCTAGAGCAATATATCACAAAAATCTTTTTGAAAGCCCTAAAAAAAAAACGAGTGAAGATGGGTAAGCCTGGAAGAAAGGGAGCATAGCCTAAAATGACCACAAGCATGAGAAAATTGGGATCGACACATACACACTACTACATATAAAATAGAAAACTAATAAGGACCTACTGTATAGCACAGGGAACTCTACTCAATACTCTGTAATGGCCGATATGGGAAACGAATCTAAAAAGGAGTGGATTAATGGATATGTATAACTGATTCACTTTCCTGTACACCTGAAACGAATACAACATTGTACATCAACTATTCCCCAATAAAAAATTTTTAAAAACCTCATGATTTACCTTTGTCCTTCACAAAAATTTGCATGTTAACCCACAATATGTTTTTATTTCTTTTTAGAAGATATTTTAAAATTCTTCCCTTTTAACATCTTCTCACCTGAGAATGTTCCCTTCCAGACCTTTGAGTACAATTGATTTACTAGGCAAATGACCACATATATCTTCTGGCTTCGTGCACCTTTGAACACATGCCCTAGTTAGAGATGCACAGACCTAGAGGACAGAGCTCAGACCCTCCTGTACAATATGAGGGGGCAGTAGGTCCCATGATTGGGAACATTGGGTCTGGAATTTAGTTGTTTATTTGAATCCTGATTCTGTTGTTTGCCAGTTGTGTGATCTTGGGCAAGTTACTGAATCCCTCTGAGTTTATCAAATAGGGATTATAATAGTACCTACTTTGGGATTGTTATTAGGATCATGAAATGGTACAAGTAAAGGGCTTATCCTGGAGTCTGGCCCAGAGTAAATGCTCTATACATGGCCTTTCATCTCCTGTCATAGCTTCAAGAAACAACTTGCAGTCTCTTGTACATGCCATGATATTTCATGCTGACCTGCTTTTGGTCTAGAATATCTACTCCTATAATATTGTATCACCAGGGAAGGAATAGAGGTAGAAACATATTTTCCCCTAAAGGGAAAATAAATTCCTGTATTTGTTGAAAACATGACAGATTTTTTTTAATGTCATAGGTTAAAAGTCACCTATTCTTTTAAAAAATTTTTTATTACTTTAAAATTTGTTTAAACATCTTTATTGGAGTATAATTGCTTTACAATGGTGTGTTAGTTTCTTCTGTATAACAAAGTGAATCAGCTGTACATATACATACATCCCCATATCTCCTCCCTCTTGTGTCTCCCTCCCACCCTCCCTATCCCACCCCTCTAGGTGAACACAAAGCACCAAGCTGATCTCCCTGTACTATGCAGCTACCTATCTATTTTACATTTGGTAAGGTATATATGTTGATACTACTCTCTCACTTCATCCCAGCTTAACGTTCCCCCTCCCCGTGTCCTCAAGTCTACTCTCTACGTCTGTGTCTTTATTCCTGTGCTACCCCTAGGTTCAACAGAACCTTTTCTTTTTTTTTTTTTAGATCCCATATATATGTGTTAGCATACAGTATTTGATTTTCTCTTTCTGGCTTACTTCACTCTGTATGACAGACTCTAGATCCATCCACCTCACTACAAATAACTCAATTTCGTTTCTTTTTATGGCTGAGTAATATTCCATTGTATATATGTGCCACATCTTCTTTATCCATTCATCTGTTGGATGGATGCTTAGGTTGCTACTATGCCCTGGCTATTGGAAATAGTACTGCAATGAATATTGTGGTACATGACTTTTTTTGAATTATGGTTTTCTCAGGGTATATGCCCAGTACTGGGATTGCTGGGTCATATGGTAGCTCTATTTTTAGGTTTTTAAGGAACCTCCATACTGTTCTCCTTAGTGGCTGTATCAATTTACATTCCCACCAACAGTGCAAGAGGGTTCACTTTTCTCCACATCCTCTCCAGCATGTACTGTTTGTAGATTTTTTGATGATGACCATTCTGACTGGTGTGAGGTGATACCTCATTGTCGTTTTGATTTGCATTTCTCTAATGATTAGTGATGTTGAGCATCCTTTCATGTGTTTGTTGGCAATCTGTATGTCTTCTTTGGAGAAATATCTATTTAGGTCTTCTGCCCATTTTTGGATTGGGTTGTTTGTCTTTTTGATATTGAGCTGCATGAGCTGATTGTCAATTTTGGAGATTAATCCTTTGTCAGTTGCTTTGTTGACAAATATTTTCTCCAATTCAGAGGGTTGTCTTTTTGTCTTGTTTACAGCTTCCTTTGCTGTGCAAAATTTTTAAGTTTCATTAGGTCCCACTTGTTTATTTTTGTTTTTATTTCCATTTCTCTAGGAGGTGGGTCAAAAAGGATCTTGCTGTGATTTATGTCATAGAGTGTTCTGCCTATGTTTTCCTCTAAGAGTTTTATAGTGTCTGGCCTTACATTTAGGTCTTTAATCCATTTTGAGTTTATTTTTGTGTATGGTGTTAGGGAGTGTTCTAATTTCATTTTTTTACATGTAGCTGTCCAGTTTTCCCAGCACCACTTATTGAAGAGGCTCCAATACAATGGCTCTCCATTGTATATTCTTGCCTCCTTTATCAAAGATAAGGTAACCATATGTGTGTGGGTTTATCTCTGGGCTTTCTATCCTGTTCCATTGATCTATATTTCTGTTTTTGTGCCAGTACCATAATGTCTTGATTACTGTAGCTTTGTAGTATAGTCTGAAGTCATGGAGCCTGATTCCTCCAGCTCCATTTTTCTTTAAAGTCACCTATTCTTTATCAAAAAAGAAAATCAAACAAGTGTCAGCAGGATTGCAGTATTCTATAGAACTGAGGATGACAAATATCAGCTCATAGGCCCACACACTGCCTGTGTCCTTCCCTACCTCCTCCAACCCTATTCAGCTGTTGAATTTCTGCTCTGTTCTCCATTTTCCATCTGTTTTCCATCTTTTTACTATTGAATACCTATCTTGCTTTTTTTTTTAAAAAATGCCACTCAACCATTCATACATCACCTGCTTTCCTGGAGCTTTCACTGGCAATGCAAGATAATGTTACATTGAAATAAATCACTTATTAGAACCTTCAGCCTGAGAAAAGTTCTTCTTAGGTAAATAATGTTGGTTTTCCCAAACTGTGAAACTCAGCGGTCATGCTCATTTACGCAGTCCCATTATAGAGCCTGTATTCCAAATGCACTCTAAACATTGGGGCCCCATGTGTCTCAGTCTCTGTAAAGAATCACACATAAAGAAGCCTGGTCTGGCTGGCCCAAAATGATTTCATAATATATTCTAACTTTTTCTCTCTCAACCAAACAACAAAGGAGATTCAACTCCTACCTCAGAACAACTGTTCTCAGAATTATTTTCTCCATTCTTCTGTTTTCTTACCCTCCATATGATAAACTCTTATATTCCAGAGTTGCTTACATACCAGCCTCCAAAATGATCTCTTCAGCTTTAGTTCCCTGTGACTTTTCTCTTTATCTCCCTGATTCATCCTTTCTCTTTCAGCCATCTGATTTAGCCTCTTTATTCCCTTCATTCCCTGCTACCACTTCCTTTCCTGTTTCTTCTTTCTCCCTATTTTTCTAATTTGTATCTCAAAAGGTTAGGCAATCAAGTTGGCAAATACTCTCTTTTAGTTCTAAGGAAGACACATGTGACTCAAGCAATTGTGAGTCAAAGGGAGATGAAAAATCTGGTCCCCCTCAGCACGTTTACTTAACTGTTTGTCCCTTCACTGGACTGGGAGCTTCTTGAGAAGGTGTCACATTTACCTTTGTGCCTGCAACACCCAACATAGGGCCTGGCACGGAATGGCACTCAGTCACTGTTAACTTAATGATGAATGTTATTATTTTCTAACTAATTTTAAGGATTTCCTAAATAGAAACTCATGAAAAAATGAACTTGGTTTAATCTATAACATAACCAAGAATGTAAATAAATTTTAAGAGGCCTGTGGAGAGTCTGTCTCCTAATCCATAGATTATTTGTTGTGATATTAATTGGTCAGGGGGGCCTTACCACTTAGACAGTCTCTTTCTTCATCTCGGTCTAGATACCTATGTCTGTGGTATGTCAGATCACAGGTCACCACATGAAGACATAAAAGAAGCATTTAGTTGATGACTTGCCCAAACTTTGTGAAAAGTTTGAATTATGAGTTCAACTTTAGCTTCTTTGGATTCTAAGGCTGGTCAAGTTCAAAAAGTAGAAAAATCCTATGTGAACAAGTTACCACCTCACACTGGTCAGCATGGCCATCATTGAAAAGTCTACAACTAACAAATGCTGGAGAGGGTGTGGAGCAAAGGGAACCCTCCTACACTGTTGGTGGGAATGTAAGTTGGTGCAGTCACTATGGAAAACAGTATGGAGTTCCTCAGAAAACTAAAAATAGAATTACCATATGGTCCAGCAATCCCACTCCTGGGCATATATCCAGAGAAAGCCATAATTTGAAAAGATACATGCACCCCAATGTTCATAGCAGCACTATTCATCAATACAATAGTTGAGACATGGAAGCAACCTAAATGTCCATCGACAGAGGAGTGGATAAAGAAGATGTGGTAAATATATACAATGGAACACTACTCAGCCATAAATAAGAACAAAATAATGCCATTTAAAGCACCATGGATGGACCTAGAAATTGTCATACTAAGTGAAGTCAGAAAGAGAAAGATAAATACCATATGGTACCACTTATATGTGGAATCTAAAATATGACACAAATGAACCTATCTATGAAACAGAAACATGATCACAGACATAGAAAACAGAGGAGGTTGGGGGAGGGATGGAGTGGGAGGCTGGGGTTAGCAGATGTAAGCTTTTATATACAGAATGGATAAACAACAAGGTCCTACTGTATAATACAGAGAACTATATTCAATAACCTATGATAAACCATAATGGAAAAGAACATAAAAAAGAATGTATATATGTGTATAACTGAGTCACTTTTCTGTACAGCAGAAAGTAGCACAACACTATAAATCAACTATACATCAATTAAAAAAAAACAAACCCTGTGTGATGTAGAGCCATCCTAAGCTGTCCTTTACTACAGACACAGATGCAGAAGGACATGATCAATTCCTGCTGTCCACATTCCCCAGGTTCTACCTTCACCTCCTGTACTGCCTGGATAGACCTTTCCCTTCCTGTCCTCTGCCATCTTTGGGGCCACAGTTCCTTGAATATTTGCTATTGGAAACCTTTGAGAGGAAACAAGCATGTGATGTTGTATGGGGAGAGCATTACAGAAACGTTTGCTTATTTAATGAGGCCAAAGGCCCTTAGCACCTTCAAGCTGAGGCATTATCTAGTGATTTAGTTTAATCCACCAAAATGTATAGACAGTGCATATGATGAAGTAGGAGAAAAGTGGGTTCCTTGAGAAGTGAGACTCTATTTGATTTTTCTTTGTATCTTCAACCAATAGTCTTGTGCCTGGCCTACAGCTGCCACTCAATAAATGCTTGTTGAATGAAAGAGTAATTTACCCTCATGGAGCAGATAATACATTACCGAACACACTGGACTTGGTATATGCAGCAATAGAGGTGGAGATGGGAGTGTGATGGGAGCAAAGAAGAGGAGGAGATTAATGGTTGGCATGAAAAATGTTCTTTAACCTCCCATATTATATGCCCAAGTTCAAGAGCAGCACTCATAAAAGGAAAAGCCCTGTAATATATTTATCTGCCAAAATTTTGATTGCAGGTTGCTGTTCACAGAGGGAAACTAAAATTAGGAAAAAGAAACTGCATGGGTTTTGATATGAAGGAAGAATATAGTTTTTATAACATACTTATGGGAAAAACCAAACCCAAAATACAGAAGCGACCTCCGTTCCCCGAAGGCACTGGGTGGAGGATGTTGAACTAAGTGAGGTTCTCATGCAGATTATAATGGAGTAGAGAAAAGAAGAACACAGCAGGGTCAAGTGAGATGACATACAAAAGGAAGAAAAATGATCAAAACGGACAACTCTTTTGTCCAGAAGAAATGCCTTTATGTTTCACTTGAAGGCCTGCAAATTACCTTCTCAGAAGGCATTTAACCCATAGTTAATGCAGTGAAACAGACAAAAGAGGTTCTTCTGTCTCAGACTCTTTTTTTGGTTTAAAACCCATTCCTTGAACCATTCCTTCCTTCCTTCCTTCATTTAGGTCCTTTGGTGGGTGAAATCTTATCTTGGTGAGTTCACATAGGGGAGAAGCTTGGACCTTAGAACAGGTCTCTGAAAGATGTGTGAATCTCCCTGATCCATTTCTGAATTGAAACAGGTTTTTCCCTAGGTCTTACTATCCAATTGCTTTTGGTACTGGAAACACTGTTTCACACTTTTATGGCCTTGACATAACCCATGATGAATCATACTGACAGAGTATTATGATTTTCACATCTCTTCACCATAGGCAACTCTTTATAGTCAGAGTGGCAAGAGTAGATGAGATTTAATTGGCTACTTATAACAGACCTGTACAATTAACCCTGCAAGATCAAACATTAACCTTAGGCTTGAGACAACATTTTTTTAGATTAGTGAGAACAAAGTATAATGAGATTTTTAATGACTCTTGAAAGCACCGTAAGGCAGAGAATTAAAACTTCTCCCCAGGCTTAAATTAGGCTAGATGTTTTGGTTCTGGGAATGTAGTGGTATCAGTTCTTCTTCCTCTAGCTTTTAGATACTGAAATCCAGATTCAGACTTGATGTGAAAAGGTTGCGTCTCTGTAACATGGTTCTCTAGTT
Organism: Kogia breviceps; assembly: GCF_026419965.1. Taxonomy (NCBI): domain Eukaryota; kingdom Metazoa; phylum Chordata; class Mammalia; order Artiodactyla; family Physeteridae; genus Kogia; species Kogia breviceps. The sequence continues at coordinate 2,071,904 of NC_081322.1, forward strand.
CTTGGGCAAAACTCTCACCTTCAAGTTCACTGTTGAATTGAATAATCTGTCTGGAATCTGGCGGGAAGGGGAAAGTGGGTCTTCTGACTTATTACATAGTCTGGTGAATAACCAAACACAACATACGCAGGCTGTCAAGTTTCAAGTAAATAGAATGTAACTTAAAATATCTTTGACTCAGAGCTGTTGGGATTTTTCTGTGGTTACAGTTCAGCCTTATACCAGCTTTCACCAAACTGTTGTCCCATGAACAAACCCTGCAGTCTCATACTTTTCCTTTGTATACGCTCTACCGTTTGTCCAGAAATATCTTTTCCCTTCTTTCTGTTTAAAAGTGACCTCTTCTGTGAAGTCCTTGTTTCCCTCACCAGAATCCCTCCCAATCCAGCTAGTTGCTCTTTTATAGTACCATAACATTTTTTAAACTATTTTTATTGTGATAAAATATAGTTATACATTTTATCATTTTAACCCTTTTTCGATGCACAGTTGAGTGGCGTTAAGCGCACTCACACGTGTTGTGCCACCATCACCACCATCCATCTCCAGCACGTTTTCGTCCCCCTAAATGGAAACTCTACACCCATTAATCAATAACTCCCCATCTGTCCTTCTCCCAGCCCCTAGCAGTCACCACTCTACTTTCTGTCACTATGAATTTGACCACTCTAGGGACCACATACATGGCAGTCATACAATATTTGAGCTTTCGTGACAGGCTTATTTCACGTGGCATAATGTCCTCAAGGTTCATCCATGTTGTAGCATGAGTCAGCATTTTCTTCCTTTTCAAGGATGAATAACATTTCATTGTATGTTGATACGTACATTTTGTTTATTCATTCATCTATTGATAGACCCTTGCGTTGCTTTTACCTTTTGGCTATTATGAATAGTGCTGCTATTAACGTTGGTGTGCAAATGTCTGTTCAAGTCTTTGCTTTTGATTCTTTTGGATATACACCCAGAAATGAAATTTCTGGATCATGCAATAATTCGATTTTTAATTTTTTGTGGAACTGCCATACTGTTTTCCATAGAGGCTGCATCATTTTACATTCCCACCAACAGTGCACAAGGGTTCCAATTTCTCCATATCCTTGCCAACGCTGGTTATGTTCTTTTATTTTTTAAAAAATAATAGCCATTCTAATTTGTGTCAAGTGGTATCTCATTGTGAGTTTGATTTACATTTCCCTAATAATTAGTGGTGTTGAGTATCTTTTCATGTACTTATTGGTTATTTGTATATTTTCTTTGGAGAAATGTCTGTTCAAGTCCTTTGCCTATGTTTTAAGTGGTTTTTTTTTTTCTTCCTTTTTCTTTCTTTCTTTTAGGTGTAGGAGTTTTTATATATTCTGGATATTAATCTCTTATCAGATAAATGATTTGTAAATATTCTCTCCCATTCTGTGGATTGGCTTTTCACCCTGTTGATAGTATACTTTGATGCATGAAAGTTTTACATTTTGATGTAGTCAAATTTATCTATTTTTACTTTTGTTGCTTGTGCTTTTGGTGTCATATCCAGGAAGTCATGAACAAATCCGATGGCATGAAGCCTTTCCCCAATGTTTTCTTCTAAGAATTTTATCATTTTAGTTCTTATATTTAGATTTTTGATCCATATTACATTTTTTGCATATGGTGTAAGGTATGGGTCCAACTTTACTCTTTTGACATGTATATTCAGTGTTCCAAACACTGTGTGTTGAAAATGTCCATAACATTTTGCACAGATTATGTGCAAAATATGTATAATTATGAATTTTCCTATCTGGAGTAATGCACTCATAAACGGACTCTCATGCAGGAGGCAGGAGGAGGGACAGAGAGAAGCCCTGATTTGGGACAGAGGCATACAATTATTTTCTTTGTATTTCTAGTACCTGACACATACTCAATACTCAATTTCACTTGTTATATTTCATTTGTGTGTCTTCTATGTGTCAGGCAGTTGTACTAGGTACTGAGTACATAATGATGCAAAAAGCATCCATGGTCCCTAACTTCATGCATCTTACAATCTAGGGAAAAGAGAAATAATACAGCAATAAATCAGAAAATAACTAATAATTACCCATCATGATAAGTAAGATGAAGGCAATATACAGGGTACAGAGATGGAATTGCTTACACAGTCCCTCTAAAGAAAAGGAATTGGGGGAAAAAAGCAAGATGCTTCTATATGTGAAGAGAAGGAACTGATTATGCAAAGTGCCAGGGAAGAATGCTTTGGGCAGGTGAACAACACGTGCAAAGGGCTTGAGGCACATGACCACGGTCTCTCAGAGGAGCTTTGCTGGGCTGCACCCCACAGGCCTACAAGCCCTGTACTTGCCCAGCCTCAAGACTGAAGAAAAAGCCCGGAATCAGCAACAGAGACATCAACAGTTTAATGGATGGGGGAGCTTACATGTTTTAAGCAAGGTCCTGGAGTGACACCCCACTGTGTGCGGCGGATGGCAGCAGGATGTGGTGGCAGGCTTTGCTCCCGGGGTGGGGGGGGGGGGGGAGGGGGAGGTTTCCCATTATAGGGAGAATTGACATCAGGTTGGCTCATCAGTTACCAGGGAAACCAGCAGAGGAGCACGCCCTTCACCACCGCTTTGATAAACTATCCAGGTGGAGAGGTTCTGATCTAAAGTTAGAACAATCACTGGCTGGGGCAGGGGCAAGTATGTAGGAAGGCCAGTCATGTGCGTAGGGGGAAGCAGGCGCTGGTCCGGCAGGGCACGTACAGAGAGCGAGAGAACGGTCATCTTGAGTGGCCTGACCATGAACTCCACCCCTACACACCCTGCACGACCGACCGTTACAGTCTTGGTCCACCCTTCTTCTGCATATCCCTGGGGTCAGGGATGCAGGGGCCACTGCACCCAGACACCACAAATACAGTACAGACACCAGCAGCCAAAGAGTATCGTGAATAAGATGCCTAGTATGCCAAGAACTGTCATTTGCCAGGATGTGGGCACATTTTGGAGCCAAGCACTTACTGGGTCAATGGAGAGAAGAGTCGGTGGCAGCAGTGCCCCATCCAGTTATAAGGAAGGCAAGGCCACCCGTGGCTTTCACAAACCCAGAGCCACCCCCCTGCGGAGAGGAAGGCCTGACTCTAAAAGAAACAGCCTGGTGCCCGAGCATTCAAGCTGACCTTCGCCTCTGCTGTTAGCTCAGCCTCTGGGGCCTTTCTTAATATAAAAGGCAACAGTCAGCCCACAGTGTGGCCACCAGCTTATTGCTGAACTTTTTTTCCCCGCGGTAGCGGCGGCCAATATCTCAACAGCCTTGGGGTGTCTATATGAGTTCTCCGGACTCTCTTGGCGGTCCCCACTCATCATCCACCCCAGGGCCCCATACACGAGTGGACGGCCACCCCCAGATCACCCCTGGAACTTCGGGGTTTACCTCCCACAACTTTCAGGTCCCACATCAGTGGACGGCCACCCCCACATCACCCCTGGAACTTCGGGGGTTACCTCCCACAACTTTCAGGTCCCACATCAGTGGACGGCCACCCCGGGATCACACCCACAACTTTCGGGCCCCATGTGCTATCGTGGTTGGGCCCCTGCAGCTTTCCATCCCCCGGCCTGATTTCCCCGACAGCTTGGGGCTCATGGGAGTTTCCTGGGTCTCTTGGCTGCTCCACCAAGTGTTGGGCGGTACCACGGCAGGCCAGCAAGGCCTGTGCTCACCCATCCTCAAGACCAAAGAAAGAGCCTGGAGTCAGTGACGGAGACATCAGTGGCTTCATGGACGGGGGGAGCTTACCTGTCTGAAGCAAGGTCCTGGAGTGACACCCCACCGTGTGCAGCAGACAGCGAACAGGACATGGCGGCAGGCTTCGCTCCTTGCGGGAGGGGGAGGTAGCCAATTACAGGGGGAATTGACATCAGGTTGGCTTATTGGTTACCAGGGAAACCAGCAGAGGAGCCCCTTATCATCCCTTTGATAGGCTAATGGGCGGAGCTATTCTGATTTAAAGTTAGAACAATCACCAGCTGGGGCAGGGGGCAAGTACGTAGGAAGGTCAGTCGTGTGAGCAGGTGTAGGCGAAGCAGGTGCTGGTCAGGCAGGGGATGTACAGAGAGCAAGAGACCAGCCGTCTCGGGTGATCTGACCATACGTGGAGGCGACGTCGCTGAGGAGGGGAAGCAGGGAGCGGGGCCCACGAGGTGAGGTTGGAGAGGCTGGCGGGGGCTACATCATACATGGCCTCGGAGGCCACTGTTAGGCGCTGGGAATTTATTCAAAGTGTAATGAAAAGTCACTGAAGGATTCTAAGTAGAAAGCAGGCATAAATGGATTTTTAAAAGTGAATTTTTCTGGGGACTTCCCGGGTGGCACAGTGGTTAAGAATCCTCCTGCCAATGCAGGGGACACAGGTTCGATCCCTGGTCTGGGAGGATCCCACGTGCCGCGGAGCAACTAAGCCCGTGCGCCACAACTACTGAGCCCATGTGCCACAACTGCTGGGCCCGTGAGCCACAACTACTGTAGCTTGAACGCCTGGAGCCCGTGCTCCGCAACAAGGGAAGCCACCACAATGAGAAGCCCACGCACTGCAATGGAGAGTAGCCCCCGCTCGCCGCAACTAGAGAAAGCCTGCGTGCAGCAACGAAGGCCCAACGCAGCCAAAAATAAATAAATAATAAAATAAATAAATTTATTTTTTTTAAAAAGTGAATTTTTCTGGCTGTGTGGATTAGTTGAGTGGATTAGTGGAAGGCTATTGCTGAAGTGGGAGCAAAGAGGCTTTTGAAGGGCTGTAGGTGAGATTTAGCTGTGAGAGGAAAGAGAGAGAGAGAGAGAAGTGGGCAGATTTGAGACTTTATTTTGAAAGTAAAACAGAGGAACTTTATGATGGATTAGATTTCAGAAAATTAGGGGGTCAAAGTGCCCTTTAGTCAGTAACTTTGGGAAAAGAAAATTGGAGAAACAAGTAGTTCATCCTTTATAGAAGCTGTGTGCCCAGCCCTGAGGTAGGCACTATAACTTATATTGTAGAATCTAAAAACAATGATACAAATGAACTTATTTACAAAATAGCCTCACAGACATAGAAAACAAGTTTATGGTTACCCAAGGGGAAGGGGGGGAGGGATAAATTAGGAGTTTGGGATTAAAATATACATAGGACTGTATATAAAACAGATAATCAGGGCTTCCCTGGTGGCGCAGTGGTTGGGAGTCCGCCTGCCAATGCAGAGGACACGGGTTCGTGCCCCGGTCCGGGAGGATCCCACGTGCCGCGGAGCAGCTGCTGGGCCCGTGAGCCGTGGCCGCTGGGCCTGCGCGTCCGGAGCCTGTGCTCCGCAATGGGAGAGGCCACGACAGTGAGAGGCCCACATAATGCAAAAAAAAAAATAAATAAATAAAATAAAATAAAATAAAACAGATAATCAATAAGGACCTACTGTATAGCACAGGGAACTATATTCAATATCTTATAATAACCTATAATGGAAGAGAATATAAAAAAGAATTTATACATATAGTTTTTTATATATATATATAAAACGGAATCACTTTGCCGTACATATGAAACTAATACAACATTGCAAGTCAACCATATTTCAATAAAAGTTAAAAAGAAATAAAAGAGGTAAATGATGTGATATTTACGCATAGAAATTCACACTCTAGTGGCTCCAAGACTTGCAAATTGTAATAATCAGAGTACACCAAGTCATAAACTAATGCTCTTTTTGAGGTTGAGGGTATAAGTGTGAACAGAATTCTGAAAACAAAGATTTGGGTGGGTTGATTAGGGATGACAGTTTCTTGGGGGAATAAAGTCTCTGAGGGAAGCACAAGGCTCAGATGCGCCGACAGGAGAAACCACGGGCCCTCACAAGTGTGAGCGACCCGAAAACCACAGGCTCTGGAGGGTTGCATGTGAAGTGGACAGGAAGGCAGCTGTAGGGGCGCTGGCTGGAGATTACTGGAGAGTCAGTGGGAGTTGGCATTAGTATCATCAGAGTTTGGGGTGCTTGACAATTTACAAAATCCTTTCCCTTGATTTAATTCATTCAGTCCTCATCATGAAACAGGCAAGGCAACAGTGTTCTTCCCTCAGTTTACAGACTGAAGATGGAAGATTTAAATGGGGAGGTGTTTCACCCAAGTTTACATGGCCAGAGGTTGAATTCGAATTAGAACCCAAATCTTTTTACCCTCTTAGCTCTTCTCTTTTCACTATAAAACTTGTATTGCTGAGGCAGAACGAGTGGTTTGGGTATATGTTTTGTTTGGGGAGGGAGACAGTGATGGATATTTTTGAAAAAGGACTATAATGGTTTCATTTAAAATTGAAAGCCATGGGGCTTCCCTGGTGGCGCAGTGGTTGAGAATCTGCTTGCCGATGCAGGGGACGCGGGTTCGTGCCCCGGTCCGGGAGGATCCCACGTGCCGCGGAGCGGCTGGGCCCGTGAGCCATGGCTGCTGAGCCTGCGCGTCCGGAGCCTGTGCTCCGCAACGGGAGAGGCCGCAACAGTGAGAGGCCAGCGTAACACACACACACACACACACACACACACACACACACACACACACAAGATAAAATTAAAATCCATGTCAGGTTGGGTTACAAGGTATTGATCACGTTTACTTTCAGAGTTATGGGCAATATGTCATTTTTCCCCCAGCACTATTTGGACACCAAGAAGCCAGAGGCCAGATTTTCTAAATTAAGGAGGCTCTAACATCCTGACCCAGTGCTTTAAGTTATTTACAAAACCACTACTAAGGAAATAAAACAAACCTTGCAGTAGAGATTTCCTTCTGAATCAACTGCATGATTTGATAAAGCTAAAAAAAGCCCCTGGTTATGTTCAGCTTCAGAAGACTTCACCAGAATGACTGAATGGCCAAACTATGGTTTTTTTTATATGACTTCCCAATTAGCTCAATTCTCTTCTCTCATTTTGACTACACAGTGGTTTTCATACAGATTCTGAAAGCATTTTTCAGATGGGAGTCTTTTCTAGAAGGTGGTGGTTAAAACCAAATTTTGGTTTTAACTGAAAATACACTTTACATGGTAACCATGTCCCCATTAGATCTGAATCTCTGTACTTTCTCTATAGAGTCTTAGTGTATGGGTATCACCTATTTTTTAAGAATTCTGAATTTCTTAACCTATTATAAAATATTGTTGTTTATGTGTAGCTCATATGTGTGCATGTATGTGTGTATATGTGTGTCTATATATATACAAGAACCATGCTTTGCTTGTTTTAAATTCAACAAACATATATTAAAAGATTACTAGGAACAAGCCCTATAAGCATGGACACAAAACTCTTAACCCAGCAAAGGATGTGATGAATATAGTACGCACGAGCGATAGAGAGCCATGGAAAATTGAAGGCGTCAGGAAAGCCCTGTGGCTGAAAGGAAATACTTTACACATTCAAGCGGCATCTAGAAGAATAGGTAGGATTTTGTCAGGTAGAGATGGAGGTAGCGCGTGCCCAGCAGGAAACAGCAAAGACTAAGGCCCGGGAGTGAGAAAGGGATAAATGTATTAAAAAAACCCAGGACTCATCAAAGTTTACAGATTCTCTGGGGACAGGTTGGATGGTGAAAGGAAACACTGGAAACATGTTTAAGTCACTTTCTTTTAAGTGAATTTAATTCACAGTAGGTGATATGGAACTATTGAAACATATGGAATAGCAGAGTTGACAAAAATCATAGTGGCTTTGATATTTAAAAGGGATTGGAGGCTCCCGCGGTTAGGAATCCACACTTCCTCTGCAGGAGGCACAGGATCTCTCCCTGGTTGGGGAACTAAGCTCCCATGTGCAGCCTAAATAAATAAGTAAAGGGATTGGAGCAGGGAAAATCAGTTGCTATGGGATTGATTAAGAGAGAACTCTAAGAATCCGAGTTAGCAATAACAAGGCCTGACGGAGGATAAAGGCAGCTAAGAGGGTCGAGGGACTGGGTGTGATAGGTTGATTTTAATGACAGTGAGGTACACTTGTTGACACAAGTTCAGCTACGGTTATTTCATCCCCAAGCATGTTTAGTCAGGCATTTCTACCTTGCACCAGTGCAACATGTTTTCTCGAGTGTACTTTTCTAACCTGACTGCCGTCCTGTATGAGATCAAATTTGTGAGAAGCAGAGGCAAAACAGCTTCAGTATTATACTTTGCTCACTGGGCTAATTCTGCTGAGCATTTGCTTCCGTTTTGACTTTTGAGGTTCTTCCGAAGATGGGGAAAGGAACAATCTTAACCAGTAAACCATCCTTCAGTTAAGATTATATAAATAGAAAAGGATAAATTTGTATAGAAAGGAAAGGCCTGAGGCCAGGGCAGGAAATTCTGATGGACAACTTGAGATTAGAGAAACGTCCAGAAATCAATTCCAAGCCTCTACCTATCCCTCCTCTGCAAGTCTGCTGTCTCTAAACCTACCTCAAGGCCCAGCATACCCTTTTCCTGATGGTCATGAGCCATTTAGACCAACGCCCGTGGTCCAGCACGGAGTCAACAGTAACCCAGTATGGACCCCAGCTCAGCTTGGCAACCTGCTCCTACCTTGATCTTTGTTTTCAAGGTTCTATTCTAGGAACCTTTCTGGTACCTCCTTTTCCCTTGGCCCTGAACCCTGCTTTATTCTTATCTGTTCTCTTGAGTCCCTGACTGTGAATGTGAGTCTGGGCTCCTGACACATCACCTGATGAGGAATCTACCTGGATAGCCAGTGTCGCCCACCTTGCTTTAACTGAAACTCTTCTTTTGCCACCCGCTTAAGGTGCACTGCTATCACCCTCTCACCCTGCTTCTCCCGATGCTTGGACTATGAACAGAAATACCATATTCTCCAGGTCACCATGTGGGTACCTCTAACCACACATGGTAGCTCTGCCTACCATAGGGTGGGTTTTCTGAAGTCTGAGCCACTCCAAGGACACCTCCGACTTTACTGGCTTTGCCTGATGATTCCTGGGTTGAAATAGGGAAAAGAAAGTTTCAAGAACTCAGGCACAAGAAAGGAGCTATGGAGGCGATGTGGTGCTATGTGAGAGAGACGGGAAATACGCCAGCTGTGCCAGCTTTTTCACTTGGTCATTTTTCTTAACACTGGAAGCTCAGCCTTCAGTCACTTCCCTAGATATGAATGGATTTCAAATAATTTTTGATGTGTTTGATTTAGTTTATTAAAAATAGAATAGGGATGTATTTTCGTAGCAATATAATTCGTAGCACAGTATTCAGTCTGAAACTCAATACATCTTCTCAACTTAGGACTGAAGCAAAGAGTCTGTTTCACCAAAATCATAGGGGGATGCATGGGGAGTGGTGGAGGGTACCATGGAGTGGTGGAGGGTACCATTGCGTGGATGTGATGTGGTTCTGAGTCTATGCCTACCCAACTCCTTTCTTCTCGGTCAGACAGGTATGCAAGAGAGTTTCCATCACTGATACTAGTTATGCAAACCGTTGGCACTATATAAAAAGGTAATGACTGTGAGTGATGTGTGTGTACGTGTGTGTGCACTAGAGTTATTTTTTTTTAAATTTATTTATTTTTGGCTGTGTTGGGTCTTCGTTGCTGTGCGTGAGCTTTGTCTAGTTGTGGTGAGCGGGGGCTACTCTTCGTTGCAGTGTGTGGGCTTCTCGTTGCAGTGGCTTCTCTTGTTATGGAGCATGGGCTCTAGGTGCACGGGCTTCAGTAGTTGTGGCACACGGGCTCAGTAGTTGTGGCTCGCGGGATCTAGAGCTCAGGCTCAGTAGTCGTGGCACACAGGCTTAGGTGCTCCATGGCACATGGGATCTTCCCGGATCAGGGCTCAAACCCATGTCCCCTGCATCGGCAGATGGATTCTTAACCACTGCGCCACCAGGGAAGCCTGCTGGACTACAGCTATTTTTAAAGAGAAATATTTAACTATTTGGAGCAGACTGATCAAATACTACTTGCCACCCTCTTCCTTTTAAAAGGAGGAAGAAACCATTCATTTCTAAGTGTGGTACTGAACTAGAACATCCCTCAGATACTCTTCTAGTTATTTTTATTTTTCCCAAAAGCTGTCCAGGTGAATATGTGTACAGATATCTTTTCTCATTGATTTTTTCTTTGAGGAATACAGAAACCCAACTGTGTGTCTATTATGGGAGCCAGGAAACACTTTTATGTATTTGCAAAGTAACCTATTGCAAGGAGACTAGCTATTACTGAAATTCAAAGATGCAAATCTGAAAATACTATGCAACAAACTAGGAATTATTTATTCAGGATAATACCTAAGAGGGAAAAAGTTCTTGATCTGCAATAGGCAAAGTTATAAATTTTGACAGTAGCAATGACTGCTATAGAAAGAATAGTAATTTCCCCCTGGGTTATTATGATGTTAACAGATCTGAAAATGTTTAGCATTCTTGTTAGAGATATTAATATTAACATCACATTAACCACTATGTCAAGGACTTTAATTACATTTTAAATGTTACTCAATATTCCAAATTTTTTATTCAATAAATATTTATTGAGCATCTACTGTATGTCAGGTATGATATTAGTGCTGGGGATACAATGGTGGACAGGACAAGTTCTCTTCTCTCATGAATTTCCCTGCAATGACAGTAACCACTTAGGCACATGTGGTCTTTAATCATTACAGAATAATGTTCTATACATTAGAACAAAAATAAACAAATGGGACCTAATTAAAAGCTTTTTCACAGCAAGGGAAACCATAAACAAGAAGACAACCTTCAGAATGGGAGAAAATATTTGCAAATAATGTGATTGACAGGAGATTAATCTCCACAACATACAAACAGCTCACATAGCTCAATTCAAAAAAAAAAAAAAAAACCAAACAACCCAATCAAAAAATGGGCAGAAGATCTAAATAGACATTTCTCCAAAGAAGACATATAGATGGCCAAAAGACACATTTAAAGATGCTCAACATCGCTAATTATTAGAAAAATGCACATCAAAACGGCAAAGAGGTCCCACCTCACACCAATCAGAATAGCCAACATCAAAAAGTCTACAAACAATAAATGCTGGAGAGGATGTGGAGGAAAGGGAACCCTCCTACACTGTTGGTGGGAATATAAATTGGCGCAGCCACTGTGGAGAACAGTATGGTGGTTCCTTAAAAAACTAAAAATAGAACTACAATATGATCCTACAATCCCACTCCTGGGCATATATCCAGAGGAAAACATAGTTCAAAAAGATACATGCATCTCAATATTCATAGCAGCACTATTACAGTAGTGAAGACATGGAAGTAACCTAAATGTCCATTGACAGAAGAATAGATAAAGAAGATGTAGTACATGTATACAATGGAATATTACTCAGCTGTAAAAAAGAATGAAATAATGCCATTTGCAGCAACATGGATGGACCTAGAGATTATCATATTAAGTGAAGTTAGCCAGACAAAGACAAATGTCATTTATTATTGCTTATATGTGGAATCTAAAAAAATGATACAAATGAACTTATTTACAAAACAGAAATAGACTCACAGACACAGAAAACAAATTTATGATTACTGAAGGGGAAAGGTAGGGGGGATAAATTAGAAGTTTGGGATTAAAAGATACACACTACTATATATAAAATAGATAACCAACAAGGACCTACTGTATAGCACAGGGAACTATACTCAATACCCTGTAATAACATATAATGACAGAGAATCTAAAAAAAGAATATATATTCTTTTTGTATATATATATTTATTCCTTTTTATTTATGTTTAGCTGACTCACTTTGCTGTACACCTGAAACTAACACATCGTAAATCAACTATGCTGCAATAAAATGTTTAAAAAAATTAAAAATTGAAAAATAAATTTAAAAAAGAATAAAGTTATGAGCTTCATGTATTCATTAATTAGGCAAATGATTATTAACAGGCAGGCAGTATACTGAGGACACAGCATGAATGGAATGAACAGAGTCCCTGCCCTCAGCAAGTGGACTGCTCATTAGTAGAGACAGACAGGGGAATGGACTCTTAGAAGACATTGTTGTGTCACTTGAGGAAGCAGCTGGCGTGTGGGGGAAACATGAGAGGCCCCCAACCATGCCTTTAGGACTCAGCAAAGGTTTCCCAGAAAAAGAAAGTTCCAAGCTGAGACCCCACCCCCCCAATATACAGGGATTAGTCAGAGCTTTGGGTACAGAGCAGCTTGTGTAAAGGCCTGAAAACAAGATCACTGAAAGGAATGCCACGTGACCAGCACAGAGAATGTTCGGGAAGGGTGCTAGGAGTGGCTGGCGAGGCAGAAGAAGCTGAGCCATCGGCACTTTGCATGCGATTCTGAAGCACTGGACTCGATTACATGGTGTAATGGGAAACAACTGATGCATTTTTAAACACGGAAGAGACATGTTTAGGAACAGGTCTGTGTAAGGGATATACTTACATTCCCACTCCATCTCTGAAAGCTTTGTAACCCCAAAGTATGGTTTTTATGTATGTTTTAATTTGGCATGGGACTCGGGCTCAGATGTTTCAACTTATCTGAAGTCAAATGTCAATTTAAAGTTACTGTTTACAGAGTAAACTGCCTTTTTAGTTGGGATGTTTTTCCTTGCTGCCATGCCCTAGGAAGCACCATAATCTCGGGTCTCTATTTAGACGTTCCGTAGTGGATGCCCTCCTAGTTTAGAATGTGAGCACAGAGGTTCAAGTGATCCCACAAAAGGTAAGTGCTTGGAACGTTTGTTCCTGTCACAAAATGTATGCCAGAGATGTGCAATTTCTGTCCACAAATGTTCCTTATTTTCTTCTGTTAACATCTGCGTGAGATCCTCACCTAAATACTGTGGACTGAAGTATTGCTTGCCATATCACTAAACAAAGGATGTTGCAGCCCTCAAGCCATCACATTACAGCCGCCCTGCGGTGGACCCTGAGGGAACTCAGGGTGGAGGCAGGATGCCCCCCACATCTAGCAGTCAGCTGCTGCAGCCACCCCGACGGTGCACCCCGAGGAGACTCAGGGTGAGAAAGCACAGGATACAGGCCCCAGACAGCTGAGGTGCAGATCAAAGGAATGATTTCAGAGAGCCCACACTCTTGTATCTTCCCATACATAGAAAAGCACTAAATTCCTTAACTTGAGATGTCTGGTTTTCCTTTATTAACAGTAATCTTTTGATGTTCCAACTACCTGGTCTTTTGTTGCAAAAACTCCTATGTATCCAGGTTCCCCCCTTGTCTCTTCCGAGCAGTCTCTCAGAATTATCTGAGATGCTGCGTCCTGGGCTTAAGTCCTCAGATACGTCCACTGAATAAAACACAACTCTCAACTTTTAGGTTGTGTTTTTTCAGTTGACAATACTAATATGCCTATAACATGGCTGGTCCTCATTTTAACAGAGCAGGTGGGCCCTAGATTCAGTCTGCCTGCAGGCGACCACTGAGGGAGGAGGGGAGCACGGGAAGCCTTCCAGAACCTGGATCCTGAACTGGAAAAATTGGGAAGTCACAAAATGAGGAAATCTGGTCATTAAAGTTTCGTTTATCACAAGGGAGTTAGAAGTTTTTGTCTGTTCCACTTGTGTCCTAGGGATTCAGCTCTCCTCTGGGTCTCTTGCTTAAGGTGATTTATAGCAGTGCCTGTGTGGTAAGAGAAAGTTTCTGGTTTTCCTGAGATTCAAGATGTATTTCTAGGCTCATCTACAATAAAGTCTTGTCTTGAGTGTATCTGATGGATCACTGGACTTCCAGTATGTGATTCTGGTGTGGAATGATGTTTTTATCTTCGGTGGTGTTTATATTTGCCTTCATAAGAAATCTTTTCTTGGCAGAAAAATGTACCACATGTAAAACAAGATTGTACTAATGTGCCCTCCCCTGGTTCCTTTTTCCTTTTCACAATGACCTAAAGAATGCTTCTCCTGGGTGCCACGCAGGGAGGCCTGGAGCTGACTCCAGGATCTGAATTTGAGGTGCTTTAAAACAACAACAGTCCAGCTCATGGTTTTAAAGAACAAATGTAAGTTTCTCAAGGAGTATATTGCTGACCTAATACGGACAATGGAAACTTTAAAAAACTGAAGCTTGAATTACACAACAAATGACAAAAAGAGACACATAGAGAAAAAGCTGCTGTAATCTCTAGCTACATCTCCAAGGCTGAGAATATACCTGTGCACTGATAAGTGTTTAGTTTCCAGAACATACTCTTTTTCTTTTAAATTCCATCTTATCTTCAGAAATGTTAGATTTTAAAATTAATTAATAAATGGATATATATATATATTTTTTTTTTCATGTGTGAATACTCTGAGCCTAGCACAGTCATTAGTATACCCCTTGATTGACACTTCTCTTTAATCTAGTGAATTCCTCTAAGGAGCTTATGGTTTGGGAGGATTACAAGTTATACATACACACTATCCCTGGAAAATAACTACTAAGCCATAGCTGAACTATACAAAGACATGGACTCCCTGCTAAATATCAGGATGATTTGCAAAGGAAATTAATGTTTAAATGGTAACCATAGATTCTCTCCACTAATAGTATGACTAGGTTATTTCTATGTGCACAGAATGCCCTCTGATTTTGGCAAAGAAGCATAGATTATCTGAGTTTGTGCAATAATTAAAGATGTATTTCAATCTATATACACCTTATGGATGGCTGTAAATCTATCTTTGTGGATTCTAACCAGTGATATGCTGGTAAATGTAAAACAACTTGGTCACCAAGAAAGGAAGAAAGAGAGAGAGAGAGAGAAAGAGAAAGAGAGAGAAAGAGAAAGGAGGAGGAGAGGGGAGGGAGGCAGGGAAGGAAGGAAGGGAGGAAAGAAAAGAATAAAAGAAATGAAGAAAGAAAGCGAATGAAAGAGAAGAACTAAAGAGATGAGACATTATGGCTGGTTTCAAACTGCTGATGAGACTTCACTGCATGCAGAGTTGGGAAAGAGATGTACATCATCTGCTCTTGCAATAGTACAGTCTAGCTCAGGATACCACTGGCTACAACAATTTCTCATACCTCCAAGTCTAGTTGTGTAGCTCAGTGCTACAGGCCTGGGTTTGTAGACATAAATATATTTGAGATAGTTTTAGAAAGTCTCTCTCTCTCTCTCTCTCTCTCTCTCTCTCTCTCTCTCTCTCTCTCTCTCTCTCTCTCACAGCTACAGAATTAAATTTCTTAAAAAATTTTGATCATGGTAAAATACAAATAATACAAAACTTACTGTCTTATTCATTTTTTTTTGCTTTTGAATTTTATCTTATTTTTTTATACAGCAGGTTCTTATTAGTCATCCATTTTATCACCATCAGTGTATACACGTCAATCCCCATTGCCCAATTCATCACCCCCCCCCCCACTGCTTTCCCCCCTTGGTGTCCATACATTTGTTCTCTACATCTGTGTCTCAATTTCTGCCCTGCAAAAGCAGTTCATCTGTACCATTTTTCTATGTTCTACATATATGCATTAATATACGATATTTGTTTTTTTCTCTTTCTGACTTACTTCACTCTGTATGACAGTCTCTAGATTCATCCACATCTCAACAAATGACCCAATTTCGTTCCTTTTTATGGCTGAGTAATATTCCATTGTATATATGAACCACATCTTCTTTATCCATTCAGTGGTCGATGGGCATTTAGGTTTCTTCCATGACCTGTCTACTGTAAATAGTTTTGCAATGAACACTGGGGTGCATGTGTCTTTTTGAATTATGGTTTTCTGTGGGTATATGCCCAGTAGTGGGATTGCTGGGTCATATGGTAGCTCCATTTGTAGTTTTTTAAGGAACCTCCATACTGTTCTCCATAGTGGCTGTATCAGTTTACATTCCCACCAACAATACAAGAGGGTTCCCTTTTCTCCACACCCTCTCCAGCACTTGCTGTTTGTAGATTTTCTGATGATGCTCATTCTAGCTGGTGTGAGGTGATACCTCATTGTAGTTTTGATTTGCATTTCTCTAAAAATTAGTGATGCTGAGCAGCTTTTCATGTGCTTCTTGGACATCTGTATGTCTTCTTTGGAGAAATGTCTATTTAGCTCTTCTGCCCATTTTTTGGATTGGGTTTGTTTTTTTAATATTGAGCTGCATGAGCTGTTTATATACTTTAGAGATTAATTCTCTGTCCATTGATTCTTTTGCAAATATTTTCTCCCATTCTGAGGGTTGTCTTTTTGTCTTGTTTGTAGTTTCCTTTGCTTTGCAAAAGCTTTTAAGTTTCAGTAGGTCCCATTTGCTTATTTTTGTTTTTATTTCCATTTCTCTAGGAGGTGGATCAAAAAAGATCTTGCTGTGATTTATGTCAAAGAGTGTTCTTCCTATGTTTTCCTCTAAGAGTTTTATGGTGTCCAGTCTTACACTTAGGTCTCGAATCCATTTTGAGTTTATTTTTGTGTATGGTGTTAGGGAGTGTTCTAATTTCATTCTTTTACATGTAGCTGTCCAGTTTTCCCAGCACCACTTATTAAAGAGTCTGTCTTTTCTCCATTGTATATGCTTGCCTCCTTTGTCATAGATAAGTGGACCATATGTGTGTGGGTTTATCTCTGGGCTTTCTATCCTGTTCCATTGACCTATATCTCTCTTTTTGTCCAGTATCATATTGTCTTGATGACTGTAGCTTTGTAGTATAGTCTGAAGTCAGGGAGTCTGATTCCCCCAGCTCCATTCTTTTCCCTCAAGACTGCTTTGGCTATTCAGGGTCTTTTGTGGCTCCATACAAGTTTTAAGAATTTTCTAGTTTTGTAAAAAATGCCATTGATAATTTGATAGGGATTGCACTGAATCTGTAGATTGCTTTGGGTAGTAGAGTCATTTTCAAAGTATTGATTCTTCCAGTCCAAAAACATGGTATATCTCTCCATCAGTTTGTATCATCTTTAATTTCTTTCATCAGTGTCTTATAGTTTTCTGCATACAGGTGTTTTGTCTCTCTAGGTAGGTTTATTCCTAGGTATTTTATTCTTTTTGTTGCAATGGTAGATGGGAGTGTTTCCTTAATTTTTCTTTCAGATTTTTCATCATTAGTGTATAGGAACGCAAGAGATTTCTGTGCATTAATTTTATATCCTGCAACTTTACCAAATTCATTGACTAGCTCTAGTAGTTTTCTGGTGGCATCTTTAGGATTCTCTATGTATAGTATCATATCATCTGCAAACAGTGACAGTTTTAATTTTTCTTTTCCAATTTGTATTCCTTTTATTTCTTTTTCTTCTCTGATTACCATGGCTAGGACTTCCAAAACTATGTTGAATAATAGTGGTGAGAGTGGACATCCTTGTCTTGTTCCTGATCTTAGAGGAAATGTTTTCAGTTTTTCACCACTGAGAATGATGTTTGTTGTGGGTTTGTTGTATATGGCCTGTATTATGTTGAGGTAGGTTCCCTCTCCACTTTCTGGAGAGTTTTCCTCATAAATGGTTGTGAATTTTGTCAAAAGCTTTTTCTGCATCTATTGAGATGATCATATGGTTTTTATTCTTCAGTTTGTTAATATGGTGTATCACATTGATTGAATTGCATATATGGAAGAATCCTTGCATCCCTGGGATAAATCTCACTTGATCATGGTGTATGATCCTTTTAATGTGTTGTTGGATTCTGTTTGCTAGTATTTTGTTGAGAATTTTTGCATCTATATTCATGAGTGATATTAGTCTGTAATTTTCTATTTTTGTAGTATCCTTGTCTGGTTTTGGTATCAGGGTGATGGTGGCCTCATAGAATGAGTTTGGGAGTGTTCCTTCCTCTGCAGTTTTTTAGAAGAGTTTGAGAAGGATGGGTGTTAGCTCTTCTCTAAATGATAGAATTCAGCTGTGAAGCCATCTGATTCTTGACTTTTGTTTGCTGGGAGATTTTTAATCACAGTTTCAATTATATTATTTGTTCTGTTCATATTTTCTATTTCTTCCTGGTTCAGTCTTGGAAGGTTATACCTTTCTAAGAATGTGTCAATTTCTTCCAGGTTGTACACTTTATTGGCATAGAGTTGCTTGTAGTATTCTCTTAGGATGCTTTGTATTTCTGCAGTGTCCATTGTAACCTCTCCTTTTTCATTTCCAATTTTATTGATTTGAGTCTTCTCCCTCTTTTTCTTGATGAGTCTGGCTAATGGTTTATCAATTTTGTTTATCTTCTCAAAGAACCAGCTTTTAGTTTTATTGATCTTTGCTATTGTTTTCTTTGTTTCTATTTCATTTGTTTCTGCTCTGATCTTTATGATTTCTTTCCTTCTACTAACTGTGGGTTTTGTTTGTTCTTCTTTCTCTAGTTCCTTCAGGTGTAAGGTTAGATTATTTGAGATTTTTCTTGTTTCTTGAGGTAGGCTTGTATTGCTATAAACTTCCCTCTTAGAACTGCTTTTGCTGCATCCCACAGGTTTTGGATCGTCGTGTTTTCATTGTCATTTGTCTCTATGTATTTTTTGATTTCCTCTTTGATTTCTGCAGTGATCTCTTGGTTATTTAGTAGCATATTGTTTAGCCTTCATGTGTTAGTGTTTTTTACATTTTTTCCCCTGTAATTGATTTCTAATCTCATAGCATTGTGGTCAGAAAAGATGCTTGATATGATTTCAATTTTCTTAAATTTATTGAGGCTTGATTTGTGACCCAAGATGTGGTCTATCCTGGAGAATGTTTTGCGGGCACTTGAGAAGAAAGTGTAATCTGCTGTTTTTGGATGGAATATCCTATAACTATCAATTAAATCTATCTGGTATATTGTGTCATGTAAAGCTTGTGTTTCCTTAGTAATTTTCTCTTTGGATAATTTGTCCATTGGTGTAAGTGAGGTGTTAAAGTCCTGCACTATTATTGTGTTACTCTTGATTTCCTCTTTTATAGCTGTTAGCAGTTGCCTTATGTATTGAGGTGCTCCTATGTTGGGAGCATGTATATTTATAATTGTTATATCTTCTTCTTGGATTGATCCCTTGATCATTATGTAGTGTCCTTCTTTGTCTCTTGTAACATTCTTTATTTTAAAGTCTATTTTATCTGATATGAGTACTGTTACTCCAGCTTTCTTTTGATTTCCATTTGCATGGAATATCTTCTTCCATCCCCTCACGTTCAGGCTGTATGTGTCCCTATGTCTGAAGTGGGTCTCTTGTAGACAGCATATATATGGATCTTGTTTTTGCATCCATTCTGCGAGCCTGTGTCTTTTAGTTGGAGCATTTAATCCATTCATGTTTAAAGTAATTATTGATATGTATGTTCCTATGACCATTTTCTTAATTGTTTTGGGTTTGTTTTTGTAGGTTCTTTTCTTCTCTTGTGTTTCCCACCTAGAGAAGTTCCTTTACCATTTGTTGTAGAGCTGGTTTGGTGGTGCCGAATTCTCTTAGCTTTTGCTTGTCTGTAAAGCCTTTGATTTCTCTATTGAATCTGAAGGAGATCCTTGCTGGGTAGAGTAACCTTGGTTGTAGGTTCTTCCCTTTCATCACTAAATATGTTATGTCACTCCATTCTGGCTTGTAGAGTTTCTGCTGAGAAATCAGTTGAACCTTGTGGGAGTTCCCTTGTATATTATTTGTCATTTTTCCTTTGTTGCTTTCAATAACTTTTCTTTGTCTTTAAATTTTGCCAATTTCATTACTATGTGTCTCGGCGTGTTTCTCCTTGGGTTTATCCTGTATCAGACTCTCTGCACTTCCTGGACTTGGGTGGCTATTTCCTTTCCCATGTTAGGGAAGTTTTCGACTATAACCCCTTCAAATATTTTCTCAGTCCCTTTCTCTCTCTCTTCTCCTTCTGGGACACCTATAATGAGAATGTTGTTTCGTTTAATGTTGTCCCAGAGGTCTCTTAGGCTGTCTTCATTTCTTTCATTCTTTTTTCTTTATTCTGTTCCGCAGCAGTGAATTACACCATTCTGTCTTCCAGGTCACTTATCTGTTCTTCTGCCTCAGTTATTCTACTGATTCCTTCTAGTGTATTTTTCATTTCAATTATTGTATTGTTTATCTCTGTTTGTTTGTTCTTTAATTCCTCTAGGTCTTTGTTAAATATTTCTTGCATCTTCTCGATCTTTGCCTCCATTCTTTTTCCAAGGTCCTGGATCATCTTCACTATCATTATTCTGAATTCTTTTTCTGGAAAGTTGCGTATCTCCACTTCATTTAGTTGTTTTTCTGGGGTTTTATCTTGTTCCTTCATCTGGTACATAGCTCTCTGCCTTTTCATCTTGTGTATCTTTCTGTGAATGTGTTTTATCTTCCACAGACTGCAGGATTGTAGTTCATCTTGCTTCTGCTGTCTGCCCTCTGGTGGATGAGGCTATCTAAGAGGCTTGAGCAAGTTTCCTGATGGCAGGGACTGGTGGTTGGTACAGCTGGCTGTTGCTCTGGTGGGCAGAGCTCAGTAAAACTTTAATCCACTTGTCTGCTGATGGGTTTGGCTGAATTCCCTCCCTGTTGGTTGTTTGGCCTGAGAAGATGCAACACTGGAGCCCACCCGGGCTCTTTGGTGGGGCTAATGGCAGACTCTGGGAGGGCTCACGCTAAGGAGTACTTCCCAGAATTTCTGCTGCCAGTGTTCTTGTCCCCATGGTGAGCCACAGCTGTCCCCCGCCTCTGCAGGAGACCCTCCAACACTAGCAGGTAGGTCTGGTTCAGTCTCCCCTGGGGTCACCGCTCCTTCCCCTGGGTCCCGATGCACACACTACTTTGTGTGTGCCCTCCAAGAGTGGAGTCTCTGTTTCCCCCAGTCCTGTCAAAGTCCTACAATCAAATTCTGCTAGGCTTCAAAGTCTGATTCTCTAGGAATTCCTCCTCCCGTTGCCAGGCCCCCAGACTGAGAAGCTTGACATGGGGCTCAGAACCTTCACTCCAGTGGATGTACTTCTGTGGTATAAGTGTTCTCCAGTCTGTGAGTCACCCACCCAGCAATTATGGGATTTGATTTTACTGTGATTCCACCCCTCCTACCATCTCATTGTGGCTTCTCCTTTGTCTTTGGATGTGGGGTATCTTTTTTGGTGAGTTCCAGTGTCTTTCTGTCAATGATTGTTCACCAGTTAGTTGTGATTTCAGTGCTCTCGCAAGAGGGAGTGAGAGCACATCCTTCTACTCCGCCATCTTGTACCAATCTCCCAGACTTCAAGTTAAATTAACACTATGTAGTGCATTCAAGGACAGGACATTCTATTAGGTATTATGGAAAATAGAAAAAGCTAAAGATTATGCTTGCCATTAAAGAATTTACAGACTGGTTTGTGATACTGAACATAAATCCTTGACATCATAAACCACAAAAATTGAAATAATAGTGTAACTAATAGTTTACAAAAATACAGATAGATAGCAGATAGTCAATAAAGAATTAACTATCAAATGATATATGTAGTCAATAATTATGTGATGAGAAAAGAGTGAGAAAATTCTTACAGAAGGTTTTATGAGGAGGTATATCAGAGAGTCTTCATGTATGAGTGGCACTTGGAAGAGTGGCATCCTCCAAGAAGGATGGAGATGAGGTAGAAGACACCTTAGCGTACAGTGAGTTAACAGCTAGGCAGGAGCAGACATTTGTATAGATATATTTTCATAACAATGGCTGACAGTTGCTGGCAGTTACTCTGTGCCAGACATTGCACAGTTATATAGATCAGCTCATTTGATTTTCACAGAAACACTATGAGTCAGGTTTTTTGGAGTATTAAGTGAACCATACACATTTCATAAACAAGAAAATGAAGGCTTACACACATTATATAAGTGACTGAGGTCTCTCTGTCTGTAGATGGTGGGGCTGGGCCTGGAATTCAGGTCTGTCTGGTCCCAAAGCCCATGACCTTAAGCACACTGCTAAATTGGGAATCAAATCTAGATATGTAATTCTAGGATAAAGTTATAAAAAAATGGATATAGAGAATAAGGAGTTTGACTGCTGTCCTGCAAGGTAATATTACACAGAAAACCAATAACCAAACCCTTGAAAACTTGACCCAAAGTGAAATGTCTAAATATCTTTTCCTTTCCTCCTTTGATTTTTTTTTCTTTTGATTTTGGAGTCCATTTATGACTAACTGGGATGTAATGTGTGCAGAGGCTGTAAATTACAAAAGTTTGAGATTATGCCTTATGAGTTACGTGAGTCTGTAGTCAACTTTCAACACTTGGTGTTACTTCAACAGATGAATGGATAAATAAGATGTGGTATATATACATAATGGAATATTACTCAGCCATAAAATAGAATGAAATAGTGCCATTTACGGTAACATGGATGGAGTTAGAGATTACTATAAAAAGTGAGGTAAGTCAGAAAGAGAAGGAAAATTATGTGGTACTTCTTATATGTGGAATCTAAAATATGATACAAATGAACTTATTTACAAAACAGAAACAGACTCACAGACATAGAAAACAAACTTATGGTTACCAAATGGGAAAGGGGGAGAGAGATAAATTAGGAGCTTGGGATTAACATACACACACTACTATATATAAAATAGATAACCAACAAGGACCTACAGTATAGCACAGAGAACTATACTCAATATTTTGCAATAACCTGTAAGGGAAAGGAATCTGAAAAAGAATATATACGTGTGTATATATATATATATATATATATATATATATATATATATATATATATATATGTATGTATAATTTGAAAAAGAATATATGTATATATATATATACATATATGTATATATACAAATATATGTATAACTGAATCACTCTGCTGTACACCAGAAACTAACACAACATTGTAAATCAACTATATTTCAAAAAAACAAAACAAAACTTGATGATACTTAACCAGAAAACACATAAAGACAAGGCTGCAATACTGGCAGTCTATGGCTTCTTCAAAATTTCTCTTGAATTGTGTTTACATAATGTTAGTAAAACAAGTTGACACAAATTGTCAAAGAACCATGTGTTCCTTTCATCTGCATGATACATATTGACAACAATTGAGCATTAATTCTTAATTGTGTTGACAAGTTATTTTCCATTGCACAGAGAACTTTAGACTGTCCAGCTTTGTGAAAACTTTTTTTTGTCCTCCCTAGTTATGAAGCTTTTGATATGCAGAAGTCTGGAGAAGAAGAAAAATACATTTTTTGGATAAAAAAAATATTCTGGCCTTTGCTCATCTCTCCTGGACAGTAAAGAAGAGAAGCTATTCAATTTTTTATGAGATTGTTCTGGAAATGAAAGACTGCGTATTTGTTTAAGCAAAGAAAGTGCATGCTGTTTAAAGGTTACTATTTAGTATTCAAACCATTAAACACATTGCCAAATAATCTTATATAAGGTAATTATAGTGCCTATGAATACCTTTAAAATGCAGAGAAAGTTTTTTTCTCTCTGAAAGATAATTAAAAAAGTAAAACTGCTTTGTAATTTATGGATAATGAAATTGGGCAGTATATATGTGTTTTTGTTTTTAATTTTTTTATTGAAGTATAGTTGATTTACAGTGTTTCAGGTGTATAGCAAAGTGATTCAGTTATAGCTCACCTCCTCTCATGAGCAAAACAAGATCACCGCTATCTGTAGAGCAACCATTGATGAAAAAGACTGGAACCTACCAGATAAGATCTTCTACAATAAAGCCATAAAAAAGGAACTACAATGAGACAGGCAGGAGGGGTGAACTCGTGATATAATCTAATCAAGTCCTATAGCCCCAAGGTGGGCAACCCAGAAACTGGAGAATAATTATATTGCAGAGGTTCTCCCACAGGAGTGGGAGCTCTGAGCCCCACATCAGGCTCCCCAGCCCGGGGGTCTGGGATGGGGAGGATGAGCCCCCAGAGCCTTTGGCTTTGAAGGCCAGCAGGGCTTAACTGCAGGAGCCCCACAGGACTGAGGGAAACAGATTTCACTCTTAAAGGCCCACATGAAATCTCATGCAAAAGCAGTAATATGATAGGAGCCCGGGCTAGACCTACCTGCTGGTCTTGGAGAGTCTCCTGTAGAGGCAGGGGGTGGCCTGCAGCTCACCCTGGGGTCATAGACACTGGTGTCGGACATATTGGGGAACATTCAAACCTCATGAACACTCCCGAAGGCTGCCATCCTGGTTATTAGCACCAATACCTGGCCCCATCCAAGAGTCTGCAGGCACCAGTGCTGGGATGCCTCAGGCCAAACAACTAAGTGGGTGGAGACACAGCCCTACCCATCAGCAGACAGGCTGCCTAAAGACTAAAGAGCCCACATCCACCTCTAGACAGGCCCTTAGACATGACCCAGTCCACCAGAGGGCCAAGACCCAACTGCACTCACCAGTGGGCAGGCTCTAGGCCCTCCCACCAGGAAGCCTGCACAAGTCTTTAGACCAGCCTCCCTCACCAGGGGACAGACACCAGAAGCAAGAAAACCACAATCCGACAACGCAGGCCAGACCCTACCCTGGGACCAGCTGGGTCCTGGCCCTGCTCGCTAGCAGGCCAATGTAACCTTTGGGACACCCGGACCCCATACCTAACTGTGTCAGGAACTCCTCCCCACCAGCCCCCGCAAGATCTGAAGTGAGCTCTGGGATCCCTGGGCCCTGCAGCCAGACTCCAGGAACCAGCTCTGTCTGCCACTAATCCGGCACTAACCCCAGGATCTGGCCTCACCTGCCAGTGGGTGCGCAACAGACCCAGAATCTTCAGAACCCTAACTCTGCCCACCAGTGAGCCAGCACTAGCCCTGGGGCCCCCTAGGGTTCCTCATCCAGCCACCTGTAGGCCCCACTCAACGGCAGCCAGCAGCCTCCACACAAGGCAGGGCCTGGCAACCAACCAGACTGGGGGCCAACCAAGCCTACCAGACCACCTACATAGATACCACGATGGAAGGACCCATGCAGCCCTCATAGGAGGAACCCCTAGAACATACTGCTTGGGTGATGAGAGAGGAATGCACTGCTGGGACACACAGGACACCTACAGAAGGCCACTTCTCCAAGTTCGAGAAGCATAATTAACCTAGCATGGACATAAATATACAGATGTTTTGGTTTTTAAATAAATCCTCTAAGGTTCTAAAGCCACTCTTGTTAGTTTATGATCATCTTCGTTAGGTTCTTCTTTCCTTTTCTCTGTACAGCATGGATGATGAAAAGGAATTCACATTTTGCAATGAGTGCATAGACCAAGTATTACAAATGTTTGAGATAATGCCTTGACAGTTGTAAGTACAACAACTTTGGGTTGGAAGAACCATTAAAAAAAAAAAAAAGCAATGCAGGGGAATTCCCTGGCAGTCCAGTGGTTAAGATTCCACACTCCCAATGCAGGGGAACAGGTTCGTTCCCTGGTCAGGGGACTAAGATCTTTCATGCTTCTTGGCCAAAAAACCAAAACATAAAACAGAAGCAATACTGTAGCAAATTCAATAAAGACTTAAAAAAAATTGGTCCACATCAAAAAAAAAAAAAAATCTTACAAAAAAAGAAAAGCATTACTGGTTACTAAAAAGGACTTGAATTGCATAAAATATATCCTTTGGGTGAGTGGTTTTAAAGCTTTCTTATATATGTCATGGGCCCATTTGAGATTTGGAAGGAAGATATCTTCATATAGGTACACAAGTTTTCATACAGTTTTACAGGACATGCTAACTGTGAAATCCATCTATGGATCTTGTAGGGTCTAATCAGAATATGTTTACATGACACCGTTTTATAGCTAATTGATGTCTATTATTTTAATATCTAATAACTATCTATATTTAATTTCTAATTTATACCAAAATAATTCAACCAGACTTCATATCAGTATTTCAAATAAGTTTTTCTCTTTGTTTCAATCTAGGTTTTTGAAACACTTCATTAAGAATATTTTTTAAACGTTTTCTATAGGATGAAAGTGTTTATAGAAACATGATTTCTTCATTGCTGTTATCCCATAATTCATATTGACTGATTCTAGGATTATTTGAAACTTAATTTTAATTTTGAGCTATCTAAAATTTTATAATAGTTTCTCATTCATGGAAAAGAAATAACTTTTATTTTAATGTGTTTGGTCATCGCAGTTCATGATACTTCCGGTCAGCTTTCCACCGGATCCTGGAAGAATGATGTGGGGCTGACGTTTTACAGAGTGTAGGACAGAAGGGAGACAAGAAAACCTTCAGAGTGGTATCCAAGCATTAAGGTTTAAAAAGCTGAACAATTAAAGGATTTTCTCAAAATGGATGTCTTAATCATAAAAGCCAACAGCTACAAGCTCTAGGGCTTAAATCAAGCAAACAAAATCTCTTTTGATTATACTTGGCAGCCAGATTAGCTTTAGTAAAACAGTGTTACAATTGCAGCTCCTTTTGATTTACTTTTATTCACGTACTTTCTAGTGACTAGGAGAAGTGTGGCTTTGATAGGTGCTACTCAATGTCCACTGTATGCACCAAGGGTCCTGGCATGTGAATTCATCCTGTGTTCTGCCACCTAGTGTATGCACTTCTCCATTCAATCATCTGTAGGGACACCCGAAACTAATATAACATTGTCAGTCAACTATACTTTAGTGAAAAAAAAAAGAAAAAAAGATTTGAAAAGACACTTAAAAACAAAGATATACAAATGACAACTAAGTACGTCAAAAATACATAACTACATTAGTCCACAGGAAAATGCAAATTTAAAAAATGCAAATTTAAATGCAAATTTAAACCACATTAAACCACTACAGATCCATTAGAACGGCTAAAAGTAAATAAACTAGAGTAAGTGGAAATCTCAAACAATGCTGGTGGGCCAGCAAAACGGTGCAACTACTTTGTAAAGCAGTTTGGCAGATTCTTATAAAGTTAAACATGTATCTGTTATAAGACCCAGCAGTCCCAAGAGTGAGTAAATTATATGTCTATCCTACAAAAATAGCCATAGAAGATTTATCCATAATAGCCAAAAAAACCCACAACTCAACTATCCGTCAATAAGTGAATGGATAAGCAATTTGTGATACAACTAGTCAATGGACTACTACTGAACATTAAAAAGAGATTATTTTATTCTTGTTATATGCAGTGTCATGGATAAATTTCAAAAACATTTTACTGCGAAAAGGAGACACTCCATTTATAGAGAATTCTAAAACCAACAAAACGAATCTACGATGACAGAAAACTGATCAGTGTTTGCCCAGGGTGGAGGCTGGTAGGGGTGATTGCAGAGTGGCATGAGGGAACTTCTTTTGCGTGATGGAAATATTCTATATCTTAATTGTGGTTGTGGTTATGTAGACGTATATATTTGTCAGGACTCATTGAACTTTATACTTAGAATGGGTGCATTTTATTATATGTAAATCATATCTCAATAAAAGTGTGAAAAACAGAAAAATATCTGTAGAGATAAGGAATTCATGGTTGGGTGTGGTTGTGTGTGTGTGTGTGTGTGTGTGTGTGTGTGTGTTTGACTCACAGGCATGTGGACCATGACCAGGAGATGGGCTATTTTGGTGCAGTCATCCCTTTTGCCCACCCTGTTCCAACTCTTCTACCAAATCTCTCTCTTTTCCTTCTCCCCCTGCCCCACACAGCTGGGGTACCCACAGTTATAGGTGAGTCATTTGAAGGCAAGATGAAGGCAGCGTCTAGCACGGCCTTTATCGGATGAGTCTCCCCAGGCTTTTTCTCCGAGTGTCACAATTCATCACTGCTCTCAGTGGTAGCAGATAATAGATTACAGTCCTTCTGGTTTCCCACTTCCTTCCTGCTCAAGACAGTGAGGACTGTCAAAGAAAAGACGGTTACTTGGGCAATTAGGTGGTTAGGCTTTGTTAACCATCTTTGTTTTTTAGGCTAAGGACTGTACCGGTAAGTTTGTGAAAGGGAATGAATAACTTTGGGTATCCCCAGCATTCTACACCAATGCAAGAGTATTTGAAGCTGTTGATAATTGTTCAGTTTCAAAGCTACGTATCTTCAGTTGTACCTAATTAGTTACGTGCTTTTTTTGAATCGGCTCTCGCTCTACGTGTTTCTTACATGTGGCTTTCTCAGATATGTGTGCTCCGTGTCCATGTTTTAACAGGACAACGAGAACAATTTACCTCGAGACTGACTTTGCTGATAGGTCACAGGGTAATTTAGTTGGTAGAGAAATGCACACACGTAAAAAGCTTTCTTCAAGGAGATACAGTATGCCAATCTTACTTCTGTTATTAATCTGTTGGATGGCCTTGGGCAAAGCTCTTAAACATTCTGCTTCTGTTTTATTCTTTGTGAAGAAAATATGAGGAAGACGACCTGCAGGTGAAAAGAATGTTACAGAATGGTCCTAAAGCACTCTGTAGACTACAGAAAAAGAGCGTCCCTGACTGTCAGCGATGCTGCTGGTTCCAGGGAACCCTTATGGTCAATTATCAGACAACCCAGTAGTTCACTGGATCATTCAAAGAATAAGCGTATAAGCGGATGCAGGTTAAATCAATCTCACACACACACACACAAAATCTTCCAAATCCTCTTAAAAACTTGGTATAAATAAAAGGCAGATTTAAAAAATGTATTTACAGGGTACTACACCTAATGTATTCAAATCTTATTGGTCATGGGGATATGTGCTTGTCAGTGAGAAGGCCATGGTTCAAATATATCATCTAATACAATTCAATATGTGGTGTGGAGTCATAAACAGGTATCTTATTAAAATATACACTGGGATTTGTTGTTACGCTTTTTAAAAATTGGATTTTAAATGTGTTAACACTCAGCGATACTAAGGTGTGAGGGGCAAAGTTTTCCAAGTGGTACCTCCTCCACACCAGCATTTGTGCTCAGTGAGGCAAGTCGGGGGGAAATGTCTGTATTTACAAAGCAGGATTCTGTCAGATGAAGGCAGCCATTAATTCTCACCATCTTGGCTCTCCCAGTGAGGGGGTTGCTTCTGGGTGTCTGAGGTGTAAATTTGGGAACTTTAACCATAAGGTCAGAGCTGATTTCTAAAGTAACTAGAATCCAAAACACAGCCAGTTTTATAAGTCAGAATCCACACCTTGAATTGTTCCTGGAAGCCACATGGAAGGCCTCGGACCTTCTGGAGCCCAGTGCATGTCACCCTGTGCCCAGTTTCCTGCACAGCTGCAGCTCCAGCATAATCAACACATTCCGGCCAGTTCAAGTTTCCCTCTGATAGCCTTGCATTGTTATTGAGAGTGACCGAATGGAAGGCACTGAGCTGTAATCCAGCTGAGAGATTTGATGACAAGACATCACAGTGGTCCTTAGAAGCCAGTTGATTTCTCTGCAGCCAGACCAGGCCACCACTGAGGGCTCCATTCTCATGATTCTGGTCCGTTTCTGGAGAGGAGGAATATTCACATAGCCAATGGCACGCTCAGGTTCTCATTACGTCAACCCTAACCCAAGTCAGCTTGACTGGCTGATAAGGTCACTGATTGGGCTTTAGGGTAAAGGTCAGAAGAAGCAGGGCAAGGTCCCAGAGAGAAGGAGGAGTTGTTTATTTTTAAATTCCTGGGGTTGTCGTCCTGACAACATTTTTTTGTGGGTTTTTTTTGGCCATACCACTCCACTTGGCATGTGGGATCTTAGTGCCCGGACCGAGGATCGAACCCGTGCTCCTCCGGTGGAAGCACGGTGTCTTAGCCACTGGACCACCAGGGAAGTCCCCTTACACGTTTTTAGGGAAGGGAGTGCCAGGCAGATAAATTAAAGAGCCTTGGGGGAAAAAAAAAAAAAAAAAAAAAAAAGAGCCTTGGGCAAAAATGGTTTGAATATTTAGTGGTCTTTTTCCTGGATAGTTAGGTACACCCTGTGTGTGTGTGTGTGTGTGTGTGTGTGTGTGTGTGTGTGTGTGTGTGTGTGTAAATGTGTGAACATAATAATCCAAGTAGCAAAATGGGTTAAGGGCACTGCACATTTATCTTCATCTCTTACATGAGAAAATAGGAGAGAAACGCAAATGAAAGAGGTTTCAAGGAAGCCAGTTTGGCAGGGCCATATTCATGTTTAAGAACTGATTAACACAACATCCTGCTTTCAGTTTAGTCTGTAGTTACTTGGAAAACTTTCAAAATGAACAAGTGATATAAAATAAATACTTCGCTGCATGCTCTTCGCCGCAGATTTCAAATTCACGTGATAGGACAACCTAAAAAGCGTACTCATCCTTGACGGATTTCCCAATTTTATCTTGAATTCCAAATTTAAAGAAAGCATCATTAGTACCTAAGTTTTGTGGGGCTGTTGGCATGGACGTCGCTTGCCGAGTGCAATCAGTGAATTCATTAGCTGAATCACAAAGACGTGGTATTAATCGTGTTCTCAAGATTCAAACAGTGAAAGGAGATAAGGGACTTACTGTAAAGACTGTCATTCTCTTATGAAGTGAGAGCCAAAAAAGCACTTTTCTAGGAGAAAAAAAAAAGAAAACAATTTTGGAACTTAAACTTTTTGGCAGTATTTAGTGTTTTCCTGAACTCCTTCAATAGAGACACTCTGTCACATGGCACTTTCTGTATATTGTTATTTTTTTTGTTTTTTCTCAGGCATTTGCACTCACCCGTAGCTCTCAACGAGCTTTACTCAATAATTAGGTCTTTGGGGATAGCCAGACAGGAAGAGGGGTAAATATGAAGAAAATCGTGTTCACAAAATTACTGAAATAGTCTCACTTGTGACATGGCCAAACCCACATAAGATGAAGTTGTTTGCATGTTGCCTAGGACATGTATTTTCCATGACCCTTACCACTGACTCATTGTGTTTAGTCAGAAACATTCTTTGAACCTCAATGTCCCTACTTGTAAAATAGGGATGAAAGTACTGTTCATGTGGACAACGTTATGAGATGAAACTGTTTTGAAAGGACTTTGCTCTTGTAAGTAAAATCCACATACTTATGTTCTTTATTTTACTAGTACAGTGTTTTATTATAATGGAATTTGGACAAGCTGACTAGCTCTAGAATGTTTTCAGAGCTTCTCTGGTGTGACATGCATAGTATATATTTTATTTAAGTTTGAGGAAAATTGTGAGTCATTTAATATATGTCATAAAATTCTTCTCTTTGTGTCATGTTACACAAAATGGATTCTTTTTACTTTTGTGATTCTGCCATTTTCTGGTGAATAATGGCTATTTTAGTAATCCTCATGTTAAAACTACATCATTTAAGTGGAAACTTCCACTTTGGCACACTGGCATCTAGACTTCTCTTTACCCTGATTTTTTCCTCCCTCTATAGCCCTTCTTTCTCTCCTTTGATATACTTTATAATTGATTTATGGGTACATTAATTGTTTTTTGTATCTTTCCCCACCAGAATAAAATCTCTGAGTTCACAGATTTCTATTTTATTCAGTGATACCTCCTCAGTGTCTAAAACACCTCCAACACAGAGCATGTGCGAAATGAATCCACTGGATAAGTGAAGTCCACTCCATTTCCACAGCTTAGAGTTGAAATTTGACTCAGGCTTTTGAACTAATCTGGCCCTAAATCCGTCCACCAACCCACTGGGCCTTCCTTCCTACCTTCCTTCCACCCATCAGCTGTCAGCTCCTGGTCTGTCTAGGCTTTGCTCTTCCCACCACCACCTGAAACTCGGCTTTGACACTTTCTTCCAGCTATTAGTCGTGATTCTCTGACTTCATGCTGCCGTAGTGTGGTGGATCATTAATCTGAAGAAGGAGGATGGAGGTACACCAGTAAGGACAAGGTGGCTGCCAACGTTTGACACGGGGAATGCACGTGTGAACGTTGCAATGGATGGTTCCTGGGACAGCGCGTTACAAAAGGCCCTTCTGGCGTCTGACCATCTTTTAGCAAGACTAGCACGCACCCTGATTGATGTTACGTGGCCTTTTCAACTTTCAATTCATTTCAGATGTGGCTTAAAGTTAACATGTCATCTAGATTTCATTTGCCTGTTGGGTGATTCATTCATTGATCTCCCGAACAAACAGATGGTGGGTAGGGGAGAAGATAGGAGAAAAAGGGGGAAGGAAGAAATGAGAGAGGAAATAATTTTGACACTGGGATGTCTATATTGTGATTATCTCTTAAAAACTAGAAATAAGCATTTTGGTTCCCCATGTGAAAATTCAAACTAGTAAAACCATGAACTTGGGGTAATTTCTGTGGTTTAACTAAAGTATCTGGAGTTCGGCTGGTTGGTTGTTGCTTTCATTTAAGTGAAGATGATATTTCTAAATGAAAGAGAGATTAGAACATGAATAACACAATGAAGCTGATGATTCCTCAGTTGAAAATATTGAAAATTGGGGGTGAAAAAAGAATCACATCATGAATGATTCTTTTCTTTGTACCTATACGAGTCAGGCTGTAAAATTTATTACATGCTGTATAGAGAGCCAAAAATAGTGTGTGTGTTTTTTTCAGACACCTCTTTGTGACTCATTCAACAAACATGACTCTCTTCCAAGTGCAAGGCCCTGTATCTAGTGCTACAGCAGGAACAGCAGGAGATGATGGCAGAACAATGAGAGCTACCATTTCTATGAGCATGTGATATGCCTGTTTCTCTCAGAAGTTATGTTTAAGTCTCACGATACTCTTCAACATAGATCATTATAATGTTCACTTTCCTTCCAAGTATGAAAACTGAAGATTAGAAAAGTTCAGTAATATTCCAAAGTCAAACAGCCTATACGTCGCAGAACCGGTATGTAAACCAATGTTTTGATGGTGCCACACCAAGCTATTTTGACTAAGCCACCTTCAAGGTATTCACAACCTGGAAGAGATTTTCTCTCTCATTTGCTCAACTTCTTTCTCTCTCTCTCTCTCACACACACACTCACACACACACACTCGTCTAATATAAGCGAGAGAATGTGATATATATAAATATCTAAAAGAGAGACAAATACTCACATTTGAGTACCTAGATTCTGAGGGCTCTCTTGGATGCCTGGACACTTGTCAGCACGTCACACTGTAGTCTACACATTCAATGACATGCATGTACTGACAACTGTCCATGTACTCTGAGTGCACATGCTAAGTACTAGAGATACACACGTATCTCAGATCTAGTTCTGCCTTCAAGGAGCTCCTAGTTTTGCATAAGAGTTAACATGTCAAAAGAGTGTTATAATATTGGCCAGTTTTCCAGTTCTTTTGAAAATGTACCAGGTAGAAAAACAAAATGCCACATGCAACAGAAAATAGAAGGCACAGTTATTGATTAAACTTCTATAAACTTGGGCTGAAAGAAAAGTGGGGCTTAAGTAATGCAATGAGGCTTATTTGAGGAGAACTACTGACCATTTTCTTTTCCTCCTCCCCTCTTTCAAAACATTCTTTTTAGGTTCTATCTCTCTCATAAGGTTCACATTTTGCATCCCCTAAATATATATATATATTTCTCAGAGCTTACAGATGGCATCTGAATGAAGGGTTATGGGTTACAGAAAAATAATTAGTTAAAGCTGCAAAGAGTTCCTAGATCTCTGGAGAGAGGTCACTGCACGGTGACCCAAATCATGGACGGTGATTATACTACAATCAGGTGACTCAACACAGCAAACTACTGACCTTCATGTTCTAAATTTAGATCTAGCTGGGGGAATATTCAATACTCTGTCAAATACTAAGAACAATCATATTTCATTTAAAACAAAATTAACTTAAGATACCTTATGATTTCAGGGATGTTAAAATGTGAAAATATA
The DNA here is from genome assembly GCF_026419965.1 of Kogia breviceps. Taxonomy (NCBI): domain Eukaryota; kingdom Metazoa; phylum Chordata; class Mammalia; order Artiodactyla; family Physeteridae; genus Kogia; species Kogia breviceps. The sequence continues at coordinate 2,105,520 of NC_081322.1, forward strand.
TACATCTTAGAACTGATAAAATAGGGTGTGTATTAGTTTCTCCAGAGAAACAGAAAATCCAACAGGATATGTAAACATCATATATCTATATCTATTAATATCTATCTATCTATCTATCTATCTATCTATCTATCTATCTATCTATCATCTATCAAGAGATATTAAGAAATTGGCTCATACAATTGTAGAGGCTTAGAAAGTTCAAAATCTGAGTAGGATGGCAGACTGCAGACCCAGGGAAGAGTTACAAGAGTTACAGTTCAAGTTCAAAGGTGGTCTTCTGGCAGAATCCCCTCTCCTTCCAGGGAGGTCAGTCTTTTTTCTTACTGAAAACAGAAGGTCAGCCTTCAACTGATTGAAGGAGGCCCACCACCACCCACATTATGAAGAGCAATCTGCTTTACTCAAAGTCTACTGAATTCTATGTTAATTTCATCTAAAAATTACCTTCACAGAAACATCTAGGCTAATATTTGACCAAATATATGGGCCCTGTAGCCTAGCCAAGATGGCACATAAAACTGAGCATGGCAGAGGGAGGGACATTAGGAAGCGTGGGAAGATTCTGTTCATTGTGGGAAACGTTAGCACTAAAACTCACCCTGTCACAGTGTGCAGACACAGGCAGAGCAGCGCTTGGCTCTACCTCTCTAGGCTTTTTGGTGGGTTGGGGTTTACCCTTTCTGATCTCTTCTGGCCTTTCCCTCAGAGGGAAACATCTGCCATACAACCAAACTCACCCCGTAGAGCACACCTCGGGTGAGCTGTGATTGGAAGAGGCTCTGTCCTTTTCTCCACATTACTAATGTTTACATTTCTGTTTTCCTGACTTGATAGAGGCCAGACCCCCGGGGGTGGGGTGGGAGATGGAGAGAAAATCAAATGTGCTCCCAATATATGAAAAACAGTATTTTTTTTCTAAGTTTACGTTTAGTTCTTCTCGTTGGGACTTGTGTCAGTGGACAGATGGGGGTGGCGGAGGTGCGGGAGAGGGAGGAAGTGTGGTCTCAACACTGCCTCCATCTTCCCCATCAGAACACACTCCACCCCTACCCACCTGCCCTCTCCCACCACCAGGCTCCTGTCCAAGCTCCCCTGGACCCCTGCTCTTATCCTCTATAGAATAAGAGACAAGATAAGAATAAGAATAAGGCCCTCTCCCAGGGCCTGTCTCTGCCAGCAGTAATCCCCTGTGAGATATTACCTATGGCCAGTTTCTTCCCTCCACCCTCTTGCATAATCCTGGAACCACTGACTCACTCTTGTTTTATCTGAAGTATTTGCATGTGGGTTACAATCATGGACTTTGGAACCATGGAATGTCCCCCTTCGCCACTTGTGACTCTAGCCTCCATTCCCTCACCCATAAAATTGAGAAAATGATAGTACTTACGTCACAGATGAGTTGGGAAGAGCAAATGAAAGCAGTGGACAGAAATCTCTCAGGATAGTGCCTAACAAGGCATGAGCCCCAGTGATCGTTAAATATTAACATTCCCGTTTGTCTGATGGGATTTCCCCATGAGATCACGATGCCTAGTATTTGCAGAAGGGCTTGGTGCACAGAATACAAAGATGAAGCAGTACAGTCCTTGTTTTTGCCCTGCTCCTGGGGTAACTGGAGGGATACTGTAATATGCTTCTCCTGGTTTCCATCCACGTTAGTCATCTTCAGATGGCTTATCCCAGCTCTCTGGGAGCAAGATAACTGTCCACGTGGTGAGGATTAGAAGAATGGGTAAAGTGATAAATCCTGGTGACCTCTTGGCTCAACATGGCCCAAAGATAGGTTTTGTCTGGCCCAGCAGAGAATTTGGTTTTGGTTTTGTTTTGGGGGAACTAGTGTGCCTTTAGACAGGGACCACACCTTCTCCATCCACTCCCTATTGTTTTATAGCCTTCACGTCATACGTTCACCCATGCTTACTTTTCGATCACCTCATTGTCCTTGAAGTTGTGATCCCTGCTATCCATTATAAGCAGACAGAAAACAGACATTGGTGAAATGTTCCTCACTCTTAAAAACATCAAAGGGGCTTCCCTGGTGGCGCAGTGGTTGGGAATCCACCTGCCAATACAGGGGACACGGGTTCGAGCCCTGGAAGATCCCACATGCCGCGGAGCAACGAAGCCCGTGCGCCACAACTGCTGAGCCTGTGCTCTGGAACCTGAGAGCCACAACTACGGAAGCCCGCGCACCTAGAGCCCGTGCTCCGCAGCAAGAGAAGCCACCGCAACGAGAAGCCCGCTTGCCGCAACTAGAGAAAACCCACGCACAGCAACGAAGACCCAACTCAGCCAAAAATAAATAAATTAATTAAAAAAAAAAAAAATCAAAGACACAGAAACAAACAGCATAGTGAAAAAAAAAAATCCTGTTTGGAAATGAGGTAAGAAGTGAAACTCTGATTCTCTGATTCTCCTAAAGAAACATTCTCAAATTTGCATCTATGTACCTAGTTGAAGGCCCTGTGGTAAGTCCAAGGAAATCCCGGGTAAAAGTAATGGCAGCCCTCTGACAGCCTGAGTCAGAGTTTCATGTCACCCACATTGAACGTGCCCATCCTGGTGCTGCTGGGAGTCCCCAGGAGTGAACCCCACATGCTCAGGCACAGAACCTACCAGATGCACCACAGCTTTTGCCATTTCCTACTCTCCTGCCCCAGTCCCCTTAAGCAAAAGCCCGTGGCTAGCAAAGCTGCATGGAATTGCCTCCCCAGGGCCTCCCCACAGCCTTTCCTAAACATGATGACACCAACTGGCACCAGCATCTCTGTGGGCACCAACACCTGTGCAGGCATCGAGGTCCCTCCAATCACCCCGGTGTTGCTCTCTCAAGCCCGGCACACGGCCTCCACCCGCACGCTTCCTCGACTGCAGCCTGAGCTGGGCCATCACGGCTCTCCCGTCATGCAGGCACCCGAGCTCCATCATGTTCCCTGCAGAACTGGAGTCCTCACTCCCCACCAACCGCTCTTGTGTCATATGCTGTCACTAGGGTGTCACTAAGCTTCAGTGCCTTACAGAGTCCTGAGTGAAGAGAGCCCTTCCAGTTTTTCTCAGAATACCTCTGCTCTCTAGCCCTCAGCGGTTTGTGTGTGGGGTTGGACCTGAGAGACGGGTGCCATACGGGATTCAGAACTGCCATGACCCTTGGACACCTGAAGCTTCGTTATTGGGTCAAGCTCATTTGCCCGATTCTCTTTCCCTTCGGGACGAGTTCTTCTTTCAGAGGGCTACTCCTTGATTTAATGGGAGTTTTTGTGGGCCCATCCCAGCAGACGTCCAAAGATGAGTGCCCATGAGTTTAAATAGAGTGTCCAGAAAAAATCAGATTTGAATTCTTTTGTGGGTTGGAAAATCATTTAAAATAAGTTCTCCTTCCCCATGTCTTGAATAAGAGCTCTCTGTTCTCCTTTGGGTGGACTCCTTGGTCTGGGAAGAACCACTAGCATGGCATCTTTTTGTTACATGGAGGTGTGATGCATGTACTCACCCCTATTCTGGAAGAGAATATAATGGGACTTCTTGATTAGTGGGGCCTGGCTCTGGTCCTGTAGGTAGATGGAGTCCTCAAGCCCCTCCACGAAACCTAGGGCTCTATAGATTTTGGCGGTTATGGGGTACACATTCTAAGAAAGTGCTTGCTACACAGAGGCTCATGGGATGGAAACACTTATTATTTTCTGGTTTTAAAACAATTTAGTTCTTAGGTCTGTTTTAATTTCATGTCTCAGAGCATATGTTATTTAACCAAGAGTTGCTGGACAGAGATGGTAAAAGGGGAGGCAACATTTAGGAAAAGAAACTGCCTCAATTCCATTAGAATTCTACCCTACCCTGTAAAGTCTTGCTAGGATAAGTTTCTATCATACTTCTTTAGTGTTTACAAAAAACATTTACTTCTGAATTTCCAACATCGTAAATAAAAATTTTTATAATTAAGTATGCATTCAAGTTGACGCACAAGATCTCAGTTCTCTCACTCTATGATTCAAAGTTTTAAAAACACCTCCAAGGGACAGGTAGTAACCTTCACAGAGGTGACATGGCAAGAAAAGACTAATGAGCTGCTCTGAAATTCAAGTCATCGAGAGGTAGTTGAGAGACGTTGGAAGAAAGAGATCCAAACTGGCTCCTTAGATGGCACCCCAGGGCATGGATTGTTGGCAGGGAGAACTGGTTCTGGAAGGTTCGACTGGTACTAGGATCACCTCTAACCCACCTAGGAGTGCTATCAGGTGCTTCTGGGGAAGTGGCTGCCTCTGAACGACGGGATACAGCTAACAGTACTGTACCTGTAAGAGCCAGGTCAATTTTGAGTGTAAGCTTATCATTGGGGGAGGATGTGTTCTCCTTCCCCCTAGGAATTCTGGGTATTGCTGAAAAGTATCAGCAGCAACGGTGGTTAGAAATTTCAGTGGAGTGCCTTGGTTTTGGCAGTGATGCTGCGCTTCAGCAATGATAGAGTGGGATGGGGTACATTTCCCCCCAGTGACTCCAACACACAAGTGCCGACGGCTTCCAAGAAAGGTGCCTGCATTGTCCAGCTTAACAGCGAGGCAAGGGTAGCTTTCAATAGCTTTCCACTCAGTAACATAAAATAGTAAGCTGCTAGAGCAGCATTATTCGCAATAGCCAAAAGGTGGAAACAGCCTAAATGTGCACTAGCAGAGAAGTGGATAAACAAAATGTGTTATATACAGACAACAGAGTATTATTCAGCCCCCCAAAATGAATGAAATTCTGAAACATGCTACAACACGGATGAACCTTGAAGGTATTATACTAAGTGAAATGATCCAGTCATGAAAGGATAAATATTGTATGATTCCATTTATATGGGGTACTTAGTCAAATTCATAGTGACAGAAAGGAGAATGATGGTTACCAGGGGCTGGAGGAAGGGGCAAGAGGAAATTATTATTTAATGGATATAGAGGTTCTGTCTGAAGTGATGAAAATTCTGGAAATGGAGAGTAGTCATGGTTTCACAACAATGTGAATGTATTAATACTTAATGCCACTGTATCATATACTTAAAAATGGCTAAAATGGTAAATTTCATGTTGACTATATTCTACAACAATAAAAGAAACTTTAAAGAGTAAGGTGTTAGAGGTTGGGTTGGTGAATAACTGCATTTTTTTGCTCCTCTGATCACCAGGGAGCCAGAAATCTATGCAATTTGAGTAAGCAAATCTGACCTTATTTTCACTTACTAAGCTAGTGATGTCAGGAGAATTCTGAATTACATTTAAAAACTCTGATACATAAAATTATAAGCAGAACTGGAGCATCTTTTAACTTGAGAGATTTTAAAAGCCTTTAAAGTGTTTGTTTTAAATGGATCCGCATCCATTTACCTTGTTCAACTATCCTCGGACCCAGGTAAGTTCAAAATCTAAAGATAACACTAGAAAGTGATGGAGAAGCAGCTCTTGTGAAACTGTTTTGCCAATTCTACTGTGTGGAACTGTTTTTTTAGCACACTCAATCCACCTTCAACACCAGCCCCATTGCTCCATCCTCATACTGTACTGAGAATTCTAATCAGCTGGGAATTTTGTTAAAATGCAGCTTCTGCTTCAACAGGACTGGGGAGGGCCTCAGATTCTGCATTTCTAACCAACTCCCAGATGGGAATTCCTGTCTGAGAACCCTCTGAGCAGTGAGGCCCTCAGTCATGCTTCTTCTGGGTTTGATTTATGTGGTTTTCTCTCCCACCAGAATGCAAGCTACCTGGAGGGCAGAAACTAGGACTCATATAACTATGCATCTCTCCCAGCATCTAGCATAATGCCTGTGCAAATCTAGAAGCCCAAGTATACCGGTAACAATGGTTAAACTCAAATTACAAAAAGTAAACTGCAAATACAGAAGGAAAAGGGGAAGAACATATTTATTAGAAAATAAAAATGGAAAACCTGTGAATAGTCTATGATATCCCAAGTGAATCAGTTTTGCTAAGTAAAAGAAATGATCTTACAATGTTTGAGTGCACAGATGATCTTAAGGAAATAACACAACACCCAAGAAAATATTTAGGGAAAAGCAGAGATGATGATTTTCTTATGAGATTGACAAGTGACACCTCTTAAAGGAATTTCATCTTTCAAATTTCAAAGAGGCGTATTTCACTGCACACGTGAAAATGGCTAAATTCATTTCTAAGGACTGTGTATGTGTAGGCATCAGGTAATAATTTCACAATTTATTTAGCACCCTGCTTTGCCCTTAAGTAACTATGAACAACTCCCCAGCATTGCTATCCTTCTTTAGCATAAATCTATAAAGTAGGCCTCAAGAAATGAATCACATCTTTGAGCGTAACAAGATAAGATAATACAGTAAAAGAACAGTCATGAGTAGAGCTGATCCTTACTGATGTATGAAATAAATATTTTGCCAAAGAGTAACAAGGTTGCCAGTGAAAAATAATATGTTGAAATGGTTGTGAATTTTAAGTTTGTACAAATTCTGATTTTTAAGTATAAAAGCACATGTTCCATCCTGTGGTCTTTCCGTGATGCTAATTATTCTGAGGTCACCGCTTTTTCTTTTATTATTCAGTGGGCAGAGTTATTTCTCAACATGCGCTAGCCTACATTTGAATTGCTTAAAATTTCCCCGACACTGCTTTCTTCCATTTTCTGTAGTGCAGAAAATGAAGTATAATATTCATGTTTACTACAGCAGACGTCCTTCTGATAGACCTCTCTCCATAGGCACCACTGACAAAGGGAAGCAAAGTCAAGGTCTTTATTTATCTCTTGGCTCCCATATGGAGGACGTTCAGTGTAAACCATCTACCCAAAGCCCAACTGATGAGCAGTCAGCCTCCTTCCTTGACAGGTTATTATTGGTCTGTAAGTTGGAGGCTACAAATCTGACAGCAGCATTACAGCCTCTGAATTGAATGTATAATTTAATTTATAAACTCATGTTCTCCATTTCAAGAACTGTAATAAACCGAGTGTGTGCCGATTTTCTAACATGGATTTGTTTTTCGGTAAGTTTGAGAGTTGATGTGGCTTGCTTGCGTCTTTAACTCATGAATTCTTAAACACTGGTTTCTTTAATCTACTAGTTCTTATCTCTTTCCTCTACTCTTTTTATTGAGAAAGGCTCTGAAGTTTCTTATTCCAAATTACATGAAACATTGATTAACCCCACAGATTTAGCTAAGTGCTTTTGTTATTAGATATTTTGAAAAGACTCAGAGAGGCAGAAGGGCAGAAATTCTGTAGTTAATCAGCATTGCCTGGCTCTGCTGCTACAGTGGCAGAGAATTGGTTCCCAGTAGGAGGGTTAATAGAAAAACATCCAATTTCAAAATGGCCTGGATGCATCAAAGGGATTAAGCTGTGATGCTTTTAATCCCTGTAACTCAAACAAACAAAATTTTCCTGAGCAATGAAATGCATAATGTATTTGCGGGCCAGCAAATGATCAGAACGGAACATCAGTCAAACAGCCAACTCTGTAGCCCAGGATTTCACTGGGCACAGCTAGAGAGACAGCCCAGGGGATTTAGACACTTGTTTTTAAACTCGGGGGTTTGAGTGAAAGTAAAATGGATACTGTTTTGGAAAGTTCCAGTCTCTGGAGCTCCCAAGCTGTCAGAGACCCTACTGATAAACCTTGAGTCAGGAACGGCAATTATGTGGCACATTGGCTGTACCTCGCCCAGTCCCAAGGCCCATGATGACAGACCGTGCTTTTTCACCATCACACATCCTGTCAAGAACGCCTCCCAGTTCCATTCTATTTGCCATCCCTCTTCATGGTCTTTTCATTTCCATGATCAAATTTCTCACAGTTTCCAAACATCTGCTAGAAGATGTCAAGTAGCATACAACTCAAAATATATAAATCTTTCTATACACTACCAAACGTAAAACAGATAGCTAGTGGGAAGCAGCCGCACAGCACGGGGAGATCAGCTCGGTGCTCTGTGACCACCTAGAGGGGTGGGATAGGGAGGGTGGGAGGGAGACGCAAGAGGGAGGGGATATGGGGATAAATGTATAGTATAGCTGATTCGCTTGGTTTTAAAGCAGAAACTAACACACCATTGTAAAGCAATTATACTCCAATAAAGATGTTAAAATATATAGAGATTTTTTTTTTTCAAATAACCTGTGTTTATTTTATTTGGAGGCTTCTGGGTATTATTATTATTTTTTTTTTAACATCTTTATTTGAGTATAACTGTTTTACAATAGTGTGTTAGTTTCTCTTTTACAACAAAGTGAATCAGTTATACATATATATATGTTCCCATAACTCTTCCCTCTTTTGTCACCCTCCCTATCCCACCCCTCTAGGTGGTCACTAAGTACAGAGGTGAACTCCCTGTGCTATGCTGTAGCTTCCCACTAGCTATCTAATTTACATTTGGTAGTGTGTATATGTCCCTGCCACTCTCTCACATCGTCACAGCTTACCCTTCCCCCTCCCCATATCCTCAAGTCCATGCTCTAGTAGGTCTGTGTTTTATTCCCTCCTACCACTAATCTCTTCATGACATTTTTTTTTTTTTTTAGATTCCATATATATGTGTTAGCATACGGTATTTGTTTTTGTCCTTCTGACTTACTTCACTCTGTTAATGAGGCTTTTTATTTGGAGAAAATTTTAGATTCACATGCAACTGTGAAAACTAATACCTTAGTATCCATGTACCCATTTCCCGGTTTCTCCCAAGGGTAACATCTTGCAGAACTAGAGTACAGTATCACAACCAGGGTGTTGACAGTGATACAGTCAAATACGGAACATGCCCATCACCACAAGGATCTCTCCTGCCGCCCTTGATAGCCACACCCACTTCTCACCTGTCCCCATCCTTCCTTTAACCACTGGGAACTACAAATCTGTTCTCCATTTCTATAATTTTGTTGTTTCAAGAACATCATAAGAATGGAGTCATGCAACCGTTTCTGACGGGCTTTCTCCGCAGAGCATAGTTCTCTGGAGAGTCACCCAAGCCGTTCTGTAGAGCAACAGTTTGTTTTATTGCTTCATGGTATGGAGGTACCTCAGTTTCTTTAATCACTCACCTGTTGAAGGACTTCTGGGTTGTTTCGTGTTTGGAGCTTTCACAAACAAAGCTGCTATAAAAATATGTGTATAGGTTTTCATGTGAACATGCCTTTGTTCCCTGGGGAAAAAAAGATGTACCCAGAGTACAACTGCTGTGCCACATGGTAGCTGCGTGTTTAATGTTTTAAAGAAAACTCCAAAGTTTTGCAGAATGGTTGTAGGATTTTACATTCTCAGCAGCAATGAGAGAGATCCGGTTTCTCTGAAACCTTGCCAGCATTTGATATTGTCACTATTTTAAATTTTAGCTATTCTCAGAGCTGTGAAGTGATATCTTATTGTGGTTTTAGTTTATATTTCTCTAGTGGCTGATGATGTTGACCATTTTTTCATGTACTTATTTGCCATCTCTATATTCTTGATAAAATATCTCTTCACGTCCTTTGCCTACTTTCTAATAGGACTGTTTGAGTTTTTGTGGCTGTGTTTTGGGGCTTTGTTACCCCTGGAAAGACCCAACTCTCTGTGATGTGTCCTCTGACACCACCCCAATGGGGAGGGAGCCCTTCATTCTGCTAGGTGAGGGCAGCAGTCCACACTTCCCACATGGTCTCCACGGACACTGTATGGAACGAAAGGCTTATTACCACCACGTGGGGATGAAAACTCCATTGCATATTTAGCCTTCTCTGACAACATCCTGGTGAGGGTGCTGAGGTGCCCGGTTATAGCTTCATGAGGGTGGAAGTCTAGGCTCCCACTGAGCCTTTGCTGGCAATGTGCAGGTGGTTCTACAGGTTTTCTCTGATGTTTGGCTTGGATAGAGCACGTGTATAAATGTGTTCCCTCCCACCCTCCTTCCTTCCTTCCTTCCTTCCTTTCTTTCTTCCCTTTTATAACCCTTTGGCTAGGGAGAGAGCAAACTTTTGGGGGGCTTTTTAATCTGAACCCATTGGCATTTCGTTCTTTTCGACTTTTCCAGCTTTTGGTTTGGGATATAGGAAGCAAAAAGAAAATCCAGAGAACTCACTGCTGTGTTGTTCCTTGGGTCTTGACTTCCATAGCCAATCTGCCATCTTCTCTCCGCCTTTCAGAGTCTTCTTCTGTTTGTTTTATATATAACGTCCATGGTTTTTAGTTGGACTTAGTAAGAGGAATGGAGAAAGACATGTCTACTCCATCTTCCCAGAAATGGATGTCCAGGTCTATCTCTTTATTCAGTAGGAAAGTTTAGAAAATATCCCAATGTGTTTTATTGTAAGCAAATTACTTATTAGGCATAGACTGTGAGAATATGGAAAATGCCTAGAGGCCACAGATAACATCTGGAAATAATCCAGATATCAAAATTGCATGAAGAAAGTTACTGCTGAGAGAGCTGGGAAGATGGCGGAAGAGTAAGATACAGAGATCACCTTCCTCCCCACAGATACATCAGAAATACATCTACACGTGGAACTGCGCCTACAGAACACCCACTGAACGCTGGCAGAAGACCTCAGACCTCCCAAAAGGCAAGAAACTCCCCATATACCTGGGTAGGGCAAAAGAAAAAAGAATAAACAGAGACAAAAGAATAGGGATGGGACCCGCACCTGTGGGAGGGAGCTGTGAAGGAGGAAAGGTTCCCACACACTAGAAACCCCTTCGTGGGCGGGGACTGCGGGTGGCGGAAAGGGAGCTTTGAAGCCACGAAGGAGAGCGCAGTAACAGGGGTGCGGAGGGCAAAGCGGAAAGATTCCCGCAGAGGATTGGTGCTGACCGGCACTCACCTGCCTGAGAGGCTTGTCTGCTCAGCCGCCGGGGCGGGCGGGGCTGGGAGCTGAGGCTCGGCGTCGGTCGGAAGCAGAGAGAGGACTGGGGTTGGCGGCGCGAACACAGCCTGAAGGGGCTAGTGCGCCACGGCTGGCCGGGAGGGGGTCTGGGAAAAGGTCTGGAGCTGCCGAACACAGGTGCGAGCCGCAGTGATCAGCGCGGACCCCAGAGACGGGCATGAGACGCTGAGGCTGCTGCTGCCGCCACCAAGAGGCCTGTGTGTGAGCACAGGTCACTCTCCACACCTCCCCCCCCGGGAGCTGGTGCAGCCCGCCACCGCCAGGGTCCCGGGATCCAGGGACAGCTTCCCCGGGAGAACGCACGGCGTGCCTCAAGCTGGTGCAACGTCACGCCAGCGTGCTCACCACGCATGCGTGCCCCGCCCTCCCCCTGGCCTGAGTGAGCCAGAGCCCCCATATCAGTGGCTCCTTTAACCCCATCCTGTCTGGGCAAAGAGCAGACGCCCTCGGGCGACCTACACGCAGAGGCGGGTCCAAATCCAAAGCTGAGCCCCGGGAGCTGTGCAAACAAAGAAGAGAAAGGGAAATTTCTTCCAGCCGCCTCAGAAGCAGCGGATTAAATCTCCACAATCAACTCGATGTACCCTGCATCTGCAGAAAACCTGAATAGAAAACGAATCATCCCAAATTGAGGAGGTGGACTTTGAGAGCAAGGTATATTATTTTTTCCCCCTTTCCTCTTTTTGTGAGTGTGTATGTGTGTGCTGCTGTGTGAGATTTCGTCTGTATAGCTTTGCTTTCACCTTTTGTCCTAGGGTTCTGTCCGTCCGTTTTATTTATTTTTTTTTTTACTTAAAATTTTTTTTCTTAATATTTATTTTTTATGAACTTTATTTTATCTTACTTATTTCCTCTCTTCCTTCCTTCCTTCCTTCCTTCCTTCCTTCCTTCCTTCCTTCCTTCCTTCCTTCCCTTCCTCCCTCCTTCCTTCCTTCCTACTTTTCCTCCCTTTTATTGTGAGCCGTGTGGATGAAAGGCTCTTGGTGCTCCAGCCAGGCATCAGAGCTGTGCCTCTGAGGTGGGAGAGCCAACTTCAGGACACTGGTCCACAAGAGACATCCCAGCTCCACGTAATATCAAATGGCGAAAATTTCCCAGAGATCTCCATCTCAACACCAAGACCCAGCTTCACTCAACGACCAGCAAGCTACAGTGCTGGACACCCTATGCCAAACAACTAGCAAGACAGGAACACAACACCACCCATTACCAGAGAGGCCGCCTAAAATCATAATAAGGCCACAGACACCCCAAAACACACCACCAGACGTGGACCTGCCCACCAGAAAGACAAGATCCAGCCTCATCCACCAGAACACAGGCACTACCCCCCTCCACCAGGAAGCCTACACAACTCACTGAACCAACTTTAGCCACTGGGGACAGATACCAAAAACAACAGGAACTATGAACCTGCAGCCTGCAAAAAGGAGACCCCAAACACAGTAAGATAAGCAAAATGAGAAGACAGAAAAACACACAGCAGGTGAAGGAGCAAGATAAAAACCCACCTGACCTAACAAATGAAGAGGAAATAGGCAATCTACCTGAAAAAGAATTCAGAGTAATGATAGTAAAGATGATCCAAAATCTTGGAAATAGAATAAAGAAAATGCAAGAAACATTTAACAAGGACCTAGAAGAACTAAAGAGGAAAGAAGCAACGATGAACAGCACAATAAATGATGTTAAAAATACTCTAGATGGGATCAATACCAGAATAACTGAGGCAGAAGAATGGAGAAGTGACCTGGGAGATAAAATAGTGGAAATAACTACTGCAGAGCAGAATAAAGAAAAAAGAATGAAAAGAACTGAGGACAGTCCCAGAGACGTCTGGGACAACATTAAATGCACCAACATTCGAATTATAGGGGTCCCAGAAAAAAAAAGAGAAAAAGAAAGGGACTGAGAAAATATTTGAAGAGATTATAGTTGAAAACTTCCCTAATATGGGAAAGGAAATAGTTAATTAAGTCCAGGAAGCACAGAGAGTCCCATACAGGATAAATCCAAGGAGAAACATGCCAAGAAACATATTAATCAAACTGTCAAAAATTAAATACAAAGAAAACATATTAAAAGCAGAAAGGGAAAAACAACAAATAACACACAAGATAATCCCCATAAGGTTAACAGCTGATCTTTCAGCAGAAACTCTGCAAGCCAGAAGGGAGTGGTAGGACATATTTAAAGTGATGAAGGAGAAAAACCTACAACCAAGATTACTGTACCCAGCAAGGATCTCATTCAGATTTGATGGAGAAATTAAAACCTTTACAGACAAGCAAAAGCTGAGAGAGTTCAGCACCACCAAACCAGCTCTACAACAAATGCTAAAGGAACTTCTCTAGGCAAGAAACACAAGAGAAGGAAAAGACCTACAAGAACAAACTCGAAACAATTAAGTAAATGGTAATAGGAACATACATATCAATAATTACCTTAAATGTAAATTGATTAAATGCTCCCACCAAAAGACACAGATTGGCTGAATGGATACAAAAACAAGACGCATATATATGCTGTCTACAAGAGACCAACTTCAGACCTAGGGATACATACAGACTGAAAGTGAGGGGATGGAAAAAGATATTCCATGCAAATGGAAATCAGAAGAAAGCTGGAGTAGCAATTCTCATATCAGACAAAATAGACTTTAAAATAAAGACTATTACAAGAGACAAAGAAGGACACTACATAATGATCAAGGGGTCGATCCAAGAAGAAGGTATAACAATTGTAAATATTTATGCACCCAACATAGGAGCATCTCAATACATAAGGCAAATACTAACAGCCATAAAATGGGAAATTGACAGTAACACACTCATAGTAGGTGACTTTAACACCCCACTTTCACCAATGGACAGATCATTCAAAATGAAAATAAATAAGGAAACACAAGCTTTAAATGCTACATTAAACAAGATGGAGTTAATTGATATTTATTGGACATTCCATCCAAAAACAACAGAATACACATTTTTCTCAAGTGCTCATGGAACATTCTCCAGGATAGATCATATCTTGGGTCATAAATCAAGCCTTGGTAAACTTAAGAAAATTGAAATTGTATCAAGTATCTTCTCCGACCACATGGCTATGAGACTAGATATCAATTACAGGAAAAGATCTGTAAAAAATACAAACAAATGGAGGCTAAACAATACACTAAATAACGAAGGGATCACTGAGGAAATCAAAAATTACCTAGAAACAAATGACAATGGAGACACGACGACCCAAATCCTATGGGATGCAGCAAAAGCAGTTCTAAGAGGGAAGTTTATAGCAATACAATCCTACCTTAAGAAACAGGAAACATCTCGAATAAACAACCTAACCTTGCAGGTAAAGCAAATAGAGAAAGAAGAACAAAAAAACCCCAAAGTTAGCAGAAGGAAAGCAATCATAAACATCAGATCAGAAATAAATGAAAAAGAAATGAAGGAAACGATAGCAAAGATCAATAAAACTAAAAGCTGTTTGTTTGAGAAGATAAACAAAATTGATAAACCATTAGCCAGACTCATCAAGAAAAAAGGCAGAAGACTCAAATCAATAGAATTAGAAATGAAAAAGCAGAAGTAACAACTGACACTGCAGAAATACAAAGGATCATGAGAGATTACTACAAGCAACTCTATGCCAATAAAATGGACAACCTGGAAGAAATGGAAACATTCTTAGAAAAGCACAACCTTCTGAGACTGAACCAGGAAGAAATAGAAAATATAAACAGACCAATCACAAGCACTGAAATTGAAACTTTGATTAAAAATCTTCCAACAAACAAAAGCCCAGGACCAGATGGCTTCACAGGCAAATTCTATCAACATTTAGAGAAGAGCTAACACCTATCCTTCTCAAACTCTTCTAAAATATAGCAGAGGGAGGAACACTCCCAAACTCATTCTATGAGGCCACCATCACCTTGATACCAAAACCAGACAAAGATGTCACACAAAAAAGAAAACTACAGGCCAATATCACTGATGAACTTAGATGCAAAAATCTTCAACAAAATATTAGCAAACAGAGTCCAACAGAACATTTAAAGGATCATACACCATGATCAAGTGGGGTTCATCCCAGAAATGCAAGGATTCTTCAATATATGCAAATCAATCAATGTGATACACCATATTAACAAATTGAAGGAGTAAAACCATATGATCATCTCAATAGATGCAGAGAAAGCTTTTGACAAAATTCGACACCCATTTATGATAAGAACCCTCCAGAAAGTAGGCATAGAGGGAACTTACCTCAACATAATAAAGGCCATATATGACAAACCCACAGCCAACATCATCCTCAGTGGTCAGAAACTGAAACCATTTCCATAAGATCAGGAACAAGACAAGGTTGCCCACTCTCACCACTATTATTCAACATAGCTTTGGAAGTTTTAGCCACAGCAATCAGAGAAGAAAAAGAGATTAAAGGAATTCAAATCGGAAAAGAAGAAGTAAAGCTGTAACTGTTTGCAGATAAGATGATACTATACATAGAGAATCCTAAAGATGCTACCAGAAAACTACTAGAGCAAATAAATGAATCTGGTAGACTAGAAGGATACAAAATGAATGCACAGAAATCTCTTGCATTCCTATATGCTAATGATGACAAGTCTGAAAGAGAAATTAAGGAAATACTCCCATTTACCACTGCAATAAAAAGAATAAAATATCTAGGAATATACCTACCTAAGGAGACAAAAGACTTGTATGCAGAAAACTACAAGACAGTGATGAAAGAAATTAAAGATGATATGAATAGATGGAGAGATATACTATGTTCTTGGATTGGAAGAATGAATATTGTGAAAATGAGTATACTACCCAAAGCAATCTACAGATTCAATGCAATCCCTATTAAACTACCAATGGCATTTTTCACAGATCTAGATGAAAAAATTTCACAATTTGTATGGAAACACAAAGACCCTGAATAGCCAAAACAATCTTGAGAAAGAAAACAGAGCTGGAGGAATCAGGCTCCTGGACTTCAGACTATACTAAACAGCTACAGTAATCAAGACAGTATGGTACTGGCACAAAAACAGAAATATAGATCTATGGAACAGGATAGAAAGCCCAGAGATAATCCCACACACGTATGGTCACCTTATCTTTGACAAAGGAGACAAGAATATACAATGGAGAAAAGACAGTCTCTTCAATAAGTGGTGCTGGGAAAACTGGACAGCTACATGTAAAAGAATGAAATTAGAACACTCCCTAACACCATACACGAAAATAAACTCATAATGGATTAAAGACCTAAATATAAGGCCAGATACTATAAAACTCTTAGAGGAAAACATAGACAGACACTCTATGACATAAATCACAGCAAGATCCTTTTTGACTCACCTCCTAGAGAAATGGAAATAAAACCCAAAATAAACAAATAGGACCTAATGATACTACAAAGCTTTTGCACAGCAAAGGAAACCATAAACAAGACCAAGAGACAACCCTCAGAGTGGGAGAAAATATTTGCAAAGGAAGCAACTGACAAAGGACTAATCTCCAAAATATACATGCAGCTCAATATCAAAGAAGCAAACAATCCAATCCCAAAATGGGTAGAAAACCTAAATAGACATTTCTCCAAAGAGGATATACAGATTGCCAACAAACACATGAAAAGATGCTCAACATCACTAATCATTAGAGAAATGCAAAGCAAAACTACAGTGAGGTATCACTTCACGCTGGTCAGAATGGCCATCATCAAAAAATCTACAAACAATAAATGCTGGAGAGGGTGTGGAGAAAAGGGAACCCTCTTGCACTGTTGGTGGGAATGTAAACCAATACACCCTGTATGAAGAACAGTATAGAGGTTCTTTAAAAAACTGAAAATAGAACTACCATGTGACCCAGCAATCCCACTACTGAGCATATACCCTGAGAAAACCATAAATCAAAAATAGTCATGTACCACAATGTTCATTGCAGTTTTATTTACAATAGCCAGGACACTGAAGCAACCTATGTGTCCATCGACAGATGAATGGATAAAGAAAATATATACATATATACAATGGAATATTACTCAGCCATAAAAAGAAATGAAATTGAGTTATTTGTAGTGAGGTGGATGGATCTAGAGTCTGTCATACAGAATGAAGTAAGTCAGAAAGAGAAAAACAAATACCATATGTTAACACATATATATGGAATCTTAAAAAAAAATTGTTGTGAAGAACCTAAGGGCAGGACAGGAATAAAGACACAGATGTAGAGAATGGACTTGAGGACACGGGGAAGGGGAAGGGTAAGCTGGGACGAAGTTAGAGAGTAGCAATGACATATATACACTACCAAGTGTAAAATAGTTAGCTAGTGGGAAGCGGCTGCATGGCACAGGGAGATCAGCTCAGTGCTTTATGACCACCTAGAAAAATGGGATAAGGAGGGTGGGAGGCAGATGCAAGAGGGAGTGGATATGGGGATATATGTATGCATATAGCTGATTTACTTTGTTATACAGCAGAAACTAACACAACACTGTAAAGCAATTATACTTCAATAAAGATGTTTAAAAAAAAACCCTTCCCTGAAAGTGTTTGGGAGTTTGGGTCTTTTGAGCATGAGCTGCCTGTTCTCCTTGCTTGGCCCTGCAATAAACACTGTACTTCCCTTCACCACAACCTGGTATCAGTAGGTTGGTTTTGCTTGGGTTAGCAGACCCAAGTTTGGTTTGGTAATGTTATCACAACTTCATTCTGCTGGGCTCTATTTCCTTGGAAAATATTAGCTTCCCTTCCTGAGGGACAGGGTCTGATGGGCATTTCTGGGTTAACACAGGAACTGGGAAAGGCACCTCTGGACCTCAGTGTTAATATGAAATAGTCAAAGTATATGTCAAAAAATCAAATTGTGACATTAAGCTGAAATATTCTGTCATCCCACTGGTAAATGGAGTGCCTTGGTTTCACCTGGTTGGACTATAAGACATCACAAATCTTTGTATTTCCTAAGTCATTTCCTTCTTTCTATATTAAAATTGTAGGGATGGCGCATATCTGCAAAGACCCTTTTGGGTAAAAGTAGATTATGTTTCAGTTTTCAAAGAACAGCAAGTTTGTAGAATTCTGGTTTTCCTAAATATGATTTGGAAGGTAGGATGCTGACTGTCCTAATGATGATATTTTATTCTAAATTTCCATTTGCCTTGGCAAAAGTTGCCTTAAATTTAAAACAGCAGTCTGAGTTTATAGAATGTGATTTTAGTCTCTAAATTCAAAACATGTCATGAAATAAACAAGTTGCATAATGACTTGGAGGGCTTCGCTGGTCACAGTAGTACTTAGTAAGTAGTTGTTAACTGGCCTGTGCTGGTTACCAGTCAATGGAATTTGGAGGCTAGGTCAGGACATTCAGTCCTGGAAGAGTAAAATCAAAAAACATCTCCCCTGATTTATTAGACCAGAAGTGCTGAACATTGCCTGCTTCCTTCTATTATTACATTTTGGACCTACCCTCTTTCAACAAGTCTGCTGAGCTGTAACCCAGCACCTCTCTGATAAAACACTCATGTTTCTCAGAGTTTCCTGCAGACTTCATATTATAGTTACCCCACAGTGGGTTTTTGTTGTTGTTGTTTTTCTTTGTTTTTTTTTTTTTAATGGTCTGAGATTCTTAGCTGCTAGGGAAAATGTTAGAAGACAACAATGTCAACAGGAGTTTCCAAAATCCTAATGAAAGTCTGGTCCTAAATGAACAAATGAGTTTGGGACATCCAAGTTATTTCCTGATTCTATTTCTGTTTCCATTCTCTTGGTTTTACTGAAATAGAACCACTGATTGGGAGGCTGGCTGGAAATATTCAGAGACTGGGTACTCCATAAACAGTGTCTCAGTCTGCTCAGGCTGTTCTAATGAAGTCCCATAGACTGGCTGGCTTATAAATAACAGAAATATATTTATCTCGGTTCTAGAGGCTGAAGTCTGAGATCAGAGTGGCCCATTGACTGGTTTTGGCAAGGGCCCTATTCCAGGATGCAGACTTCTAACTTCTCATAGCCTCCTGTGGTACAAAGAGAGCCAGCTAGTTCTCTGACCTCTTCTTATAAGGACACCAATCCCATGCATGAGGGCTCCACTCTCATGACACGATCACCTCCCCAAAGCTCCAATTCTAAAACCACCACGTTGGAGATTAAATTTCAACATAGGAATTTTGGGGGGACACATTCAATCCAAAACAAGCTGCTTTCTGCTCCTTGTGCTTTAGAGTGTTTGGAGAATGGGGACGGGATACAGTGCCTTGACAATGTTCATGTGTAATTTTACCAGAAAAATCAAGAGAAATGTGTTTTAATGACTGAAAAACTATTAAACACTGCATGTCTATATTTATTAAGTGCCTACTCTGTACAAGACAGACACTATGTTTGTCCTCATGGAACTTCTATTTTAGCAGCATCTTCACTTTAAATAAAGGGACGGTTTCCTCTTCAACCATTCCTTCCGTGAAGTTTGGTAGTGGGTGTCACTAGCAGGACTGAAACATCAGGCTGTATCAGGACGTCAGTATCAAAATGGAGAAACACTGAGACAATAAGAATAATATAGACTTCCCTGGTGGTTCAGTGGTTAAGAATCTGCCTGCCAATGCAGGGGACACGGGTTTGATCCCTGGTCTGGGAAGATCCCACATGCCGTGGAGCAACTAAGCCCGTGCGCCAGAACTACTGAGCTCTAGAGCCCGCGAGCCACAACTACTGAGCCCGCGTGCCACAACTACTGCAGTCCGTGTGCCTAGAGCCTGTGCTCTACAACAATGAGAAGCCACTGCAATGAGAAGCCCGTGCACCGTGACAAAGAGTAGCCCCCGCTCGCCGCAAGTAGAGAAAGCCTGCGCTCAGCAACGAAGACCCAATGCAGCCAATAAATAAATAAAGTTATTTTTTTAAAAGAAAAATATAGGAGGAGGTGGGAGTGGAGGAGAAAAAAGAATAAAAAGAAATGTGTGCTTTAGTGACTAGAGGTAGGGGCAGGGAGGGAGGCACCAGGGATTGTGTTGGCAATCACTCAATGGTCCCGACCACCCAGCCCGGAAGCACATGCTGCCCATTCTTATAACATTTTACGCCGCTTGAAAGGTGAGATCCTGTTCTCATGTAAAAAGTCAGGGAACTGATATTATCCGTTTGGGCCAGTCATCCAGATCAGATTCAGTCTAGTTGCTGAGGGAAAGCAGCAGGATTTCTGACTGCCCGTCTAGACTACACTTTCCCCCTTTTATGGCTCATTATCAAAATGTTTGTGCTGACCTGTAAGCCGATAAGTGCCAGCTGGAGTCAACCCACTTGAGAGGAAAATTATTTATGATTACAATTTGGCTGCAAAGCTTCGAATTTCTGCTACCCTGAATCAAGAGTTGAAATTAGCAAGACCCCCAAACTGCATTTTCTCACTTCTGTGGAAAAGATATTGAGTAGCTTCGTTGGATCACAATCGCTACTTGTCCTCAGGATACATCCAAATGGCTGTTGCTTAGCTTTTCCCTAATCATACAGGGTCTTTGTGGCCTCACTCATCCTCCCATTAAACTCACTTCCTGACACATTTTCCCTTTTCTTTTAAAAGCCTCTCCTGGTCTGTTGGGTTATGTATTGAACTATTCATTGTGTGTGTGTGTGTTGTTTCTGTGACTCCTCCTGGCTCAAAAATGTGATGACTGAATCTACATTTTCAGCTCCGATCATCATGGAAATCCTTACCCCAATGCATATGCACCTGTTTCACTTCCAAAGCCCTCCGGAGTTTGCTTATCTGTGGCTGTTGAGCTCAGTAGCTCGGATATTGCTGATGAGGCCAAGTTTATGGTTTTGATGCGTAGGTGACAGTTAGCACCCGTCCCACAGATCAGCCTGTACTCGGGACCCAGAGAGGTGCCCTGCACATGTATGGCCATGGTCCTGTAGGACCAGAGCAGAGACTGAAGGCAAATCTGAATAAGTCGATCATCATAAAAACAACTCCTTTGTGAGCCTTCTTGATGAGGTGTCTCAGCTCTGTAGCAACTCCTTTGCATATGACTTTGAGGGTATAAATATGTGGCAAATGCACCTGCGAGTTTTTAAAGTGAGAACTTGACAGGTTTGGGCTAGTCCCAGGAAGCAGACTAAGCAAAATTACGATGGTGCCAGTACATGGGGTGGAGATTCCATAAGAGTTAGGACACTGCTCCTCAATTTCCTGCCTCTTCAGCCATGGAAAAAACCAGCTGCAGTTTTCTTCATAAACCATTGTATAAATGACTCTATGTGCTCAAGCGTGACCGGGTGCAAAGAACTTTGCAGAAAGGTCTTCTCTGGCCAGTGAGAAACCAGTTGTTTAGCCAATATCATGGACTGAGTACATACCTTGTGGCCAGTTACCCCATAAAGGAACCAAAAGTGAACGTTCTGTGTTTTAGAGGGTTCAGGGGAAGGACTTCAAAACATGTGAAAAAGATACAAAGAAGTCAACAATAGAAACGTAAGAAAATATACTTACCTAAATGAACTTGAACGCAAGTAACCAAGTTTATCAATGTGAAGTAAGTATCAAGCTTATCAATGGGCAGGTGCTTGAATGAAGTGATTCTTGAGCAGAGTTTTGAAGATGTGCCCAATACAGCATCATAGGAAGGATATTCCTGCAGAGATATTAGACGTGAATGGGGTTTACTGGGTGGGTTGCACATGAGAACACAGAGCGTGAGCTATGGACACGCATTTCACCAGTGCCATTGTCTGTCCCATCTTAACCAGACAAAAATCTCTCCTCTAACTTAACAGCCCTTTGTAGCTACTAGTGCCCACATCCCCACATGAAGACTCTGCACAGATATCCTAGTTCTCTCTCTGGATGTGTAGTAGCATCGTATTTCGCTGCCTTGTGTGGCCATGTTGATTTGCCTTGGCCCATAAAATAAGAATGAAGTGTCAGGTATTGCTTCCAGGAGAAAGCACTTAGTTGCCATCATGGGACACAGCTGTTCTCTTTTTCTTGGTGCAACAGTTATAAATGCCTGTGTTTGGAGAGCCTCCTGTGTTGAACGGAGGCCCCTGATGACCTGTATTGGGCACAGAGCACAATAAAAAAATAAACCTCTGTTGTGTGAAGCCGCTGAGATTTGAGAATTGCTTGCTGCTGCAGCATAACCTAGTCCTTGCTAGATGATTCAGTTGCACTTACGTTTTCGCTGTGTCTGGCCTTTCTTTCATTCCTC
Organism: Kogia breviceps; assembly: GCF_026419965.1. Classification (NCBI taxonomy): domain Eukaryota; kingdom Metazoa; phylum Chordata; class Mammalia; order Artiodactyla; family Physeteridae; genus Kogia; species Kogia breviceps. The sequence goes on from NC_081322.1 coordinate 2,127,644, forward strand.
AGCTCTCTACACTCTGATTTCTCTAACATCTGAATGCAACTATTGTGGAAAGTTCACAGAGTTGCCGTATACGATAGTTTTGGGCTTTATCTTATAGGACACCTTTGCTGTATTTAATACTGTGGGCCACTTCTTTCTTAAAATTCTTTTTTTCCTTTGGCTTCCATGATATAACTCTTTCAACTCAATTTTAGATCATTGATTATGTGTTTTAGGAATAAAACCTAAATGAATCTCATTTACTCACCCAGTTTTTAACTAATATGTATGTAACTAATATTCTGATAACAAATATGTACATCCTGCTTCAGTATGTACCCTACAGCATAGACTTGTACATACAAAGGTCATTCAAAAACAACATGTCTACAGCTGAATCTGTCTCTGCTCCCAGATCTGGTCATTCTTCAAAGTCACAAATTGGTTAACTGGGGATCTTCCTGGATTTCTCTCTCTCCTTTAAAGGTAGCTTCCCAATATCATTTGTGACCAGATATTATCAGTTCTGTTTCTAAATTTTATCTCCCCATATTTTCTTTCTATACTCTCTTCTCTATCACCAAGGCTATAATCCAAGTCCTTATTATTTATCTACTAACTTCTTTAATAGCTTCTGGATTGGTCTTCCTACATCAATCCATTCTCCATGGACCTTTTGGAGACATCTTTCTAAAATACAAAAATTATCATGTCTATGTCCTCTTACTTGAAATGTTTGATGTCACCTCATTACATTGGAGTTGAAATCTAAATTCTTTGCAAGGCTCTTAGTGGGCCCTACCTAGCAGACTGGCTTCATCACTGCTTGCAGATGTTTTCCCCTCCTGCCACGCTGTTCCCCTTTCTGTTCTCTGGACCATGATTTTCCTACCTCTGTGTCCTTGTACATGCTGTCCCCTGGACGCGGACTTTATTCACCTGGATAATGTCTATTTTTTATTTTAAAAGCCACTTACTCATCTTCTCTCCTGGAAAGCCTCCCATACTTTCCAGCTTTGGGTTTTAGAGGTCTTGTCTCCATGTTCCATCACACTCATACACTGGTGGAAGGCCATGGACGTACCAGTTTCTCCTCCAAAACTGTGTGTTGCTCAACACTATAAACCCACACTTCACCTCTCTATTCCCCACACCTCTTAAATGCCTGACGTCCATTAGGTATGCAATAAATGTTTGATGAATGAATAGCCGATGGATCTGGAAGGCCATGATTGTGAGCTTTGCTTTTAACTGAAGAATTTGGGAGAGATATTACAGACATTTAAGAAGGAGATAATACCCAAATGATACTTGCAGAGGGTTAGAGTAGAAGGGAGTAGGCATTTGATATCTTTCAGAGATGGTGTGAAGTGTTGATGGTAAGAATGGGGAGGAAATGAGAAATTGTAGGCCTATGACTTTCGATTCCCCAGAATTTCATTTTTTACAGTATCACTGGAGCACACGCCTGCTATGGTTAATGTTGGTATAAAGTGTTGAAGGCAAAATTATTAACTACTTTGTTAATTCCTTCAACAGAAGGGAAACCAACTCCTTTGAAAAGGTAAACATTGAAGCCTTAAATTTTAATCTTCACAAAGTCTTCCACAGTTTTAACAATAATGTTGTCTTAATTTTGACATCCATGAAATGATCTAAGATACTTAGCCTATATCTTATATGTCTTTCTATGGTTTTCTTTCTTATACTCTTTACTAGGAAGTCTAACTTCTTCTCTTATTCTATCAACAACCCTCGGCTATTTTACTTTACTTCTGCCTTTTTCCCCCTCTCACCGGAATGTCCAGAGGTCCTTGAGATGGAGCAATGGTGATTGAGATGGTCAGCTCCTACTAGAATCACACCAGTGGTGACAAATAAGCCTTCCAACACTTCTTGGGCTCTGGAATCCTGTGGCCTCCCAATTCTTTCAGGGCTTGCAGCTTGCTCATCTTTAGCAAAAGCTAGGCATCATTTCAAATGTCATATTGCAGAGAAATCGCTTTCCCTGTCACCAAGAAAGAAAAGAAAGAGACAGTGGAGAAATGCCTTCTTATATCTGAAACCCAGCACTGTCAGCCACTTGGAATCTGCCTCCCAGACTCTGGCTGGCCTTGGCTTGGAGAACGCAGGGTTGCTGTGTTGCACAAGGAGGTGCAGAAACAAACATGGGAACAAAACCAAACACTTGACTGCAAGAAATGTTCTGCAAGTTATAAAACTGAAATACTACTTGCAGCTGTCACTTTATGCAAGGATTAAGTTGAGCTCAAGGGACTGCAGAAACTAAATAAAGAAAGTGAATTATTCATTACAGTACCTATTCAAGTTGCAGAAGATGCCCGGGTTTTGTTTTGTTTTCTTCTACTGATGGATTACTTGTGATCTCTTTGTCTATTTATCTACTCACTCACTCACTCACTCACTTGTCTTCATGTATATATATGAAGTCATGTTGTTGCTGCTAAGATGGATGGCAAAGCTTCGTATTCTTTTTTCCTGTATCCAAAAGCATCCTGCCCATTGGTCATTGTCTTGTAGTACAGCTTCTCCCTTGTGGTGGCTTGCTCTTAGCCTCATGGTCTGCACAAAGCATTGATGCTGAAATGAACATCATCGTCCAATGATCAGGGGATAAGTGCACTGAACACATCCAAGTGCCTCTTAAGGCTTTTTGATTGATAGGCTGAGTTAGATGTGTTCTCATCATTGTTTTCCAGGCATTGATCTCCATGACGTATAGCTCTTCTTCCTATTGCCCTATCAAAGGTCTTCCTCATTGGCTCAACAGCTAAGAAGTGATAAGATAACACGTCCATGCTCATACATGACCAGGACCCTTCAGCCTCTGGGTTTACTTTTGGCATCCACTGGCTTAGTTTTGCCCCTAAGGCTAGCAGTGGCTCAGAAGTATGTAGCAGATACATAGAAGGTGCCATAGCCCCCTTTTGCCCTGTCTCAATCCTATATTTGCCTTTCTTTTTTTTTTTTTAACGTCTTTATAGGAGTATAATTGCTTTACAATGGTGTGTTAGTTGCTGCTTTATAACAAAGTGAATAAGCTTTACATATACATATAGCCTCATAACTCTTCCTTCTTACGGCCCCTCCCTCCCACCCCTCTAGGTGGTCACAAAGCACCAAGCTGATCTCCCTGTGCTATGCGGCTGCTTCCCACTAGCTATTGGTTTTACATTTGGTAGTGTATATATGTCCATGCCACTCTCTCACCTTGTCCCAGCTTACCCTTCCCCCTCCCCATGTCCTCAAGTCCATTGTCTAGTAGGTCTGCATCTTTATTCCCATCCTGCCCCTAGGTTCTTCATGACCATTTTTTTTTTATTCCATATATATGTGTGAGAATATGGTATTTGTTTTTCTCTTTCTGACTTACTTCACTCTGTATGACAGACTCTAGGTCCATCCACCTCACTACAAATAACTCAATTTTATTTCTTTTTCATGGCTGAGTAACATTCCATTGTATATATGTGCCACATCTTCTTTATTGATTCATCTGTCAATGGACATTTAGGTTGCTTCCATGTCAGGGCTATTGTAAATAGAGATGCAGTGAACATGTTGGTACATGACTCGTTTTGAATTATGGTTTTCTCAGGGAATATGCCCAGTAGAGGGATTGCTGGGTTGTATGGTAGTTCTATTTTTAGCTTTTAAAGAAACCTCCATACTGTTCTCCATAGTGGCTGTATCAATTTACATTCCCACCAACAGTTCAAGAGAGTTCCCTTTTCTCCACACCCTCTGCAGCAGTTATTGTTTGTAGATTTTTTGATGACGGCCATTCTGACTGGTGTGAGATGATATCTCACTGTAGTTTTGCTTTGCGTTTCTCTAATGATTAATGATGTTGAGCATTCTTTCATGGGTTTCTTGGCAATCTGTATATCTTCTTTGGAGAAATGTCTATTTAGGTCTTCTGCCCATTTTTGGATTGGGTTGTTTGTTTTTTTTTAATTGACCTGCATGAGCTGATTGTAAATTTTGGAGATTAATCCTTTGTCAGTTGCTTCATTAGCAAATATTTTCTCCCATTCTGAGGGTTGTCTTTTTGTCTTGTTTATGGTTTCCTTTGCTGTGCAAAAGCTTTTAGGTTTCATTAAGTCCCATTTGTTTATTTTTGTTTTTATCTCCATTACTCTAGGAGGTGGGTCAAAAGGGATGTTGCTGTGATTTATGTCATTTAGGGTTCTGCCTATGAGTTTCTCTCATAGAAACTTAGGTTTCTCTCCAAGAGTTTTATAATGCCTGGCCTTACATTTAGGTCTTTAATCCATTTTGAGTTTATTTTTGTGTATGGTGTTAGGGAGTGTTCTAATTTCATTCTTTTACATGTAGCTGTCCAGTTTTCCCAGCACCACTTATTGAAGAGGCTGTCTTTTCTCCATTGTATATGCTTGCTTCCTTTATCAAAAATAAGGTGACCATATGTGCATGGGTTTATCTCTGGGCTTTCTATCCTGTTCCATTCATCTATATTTCTGTTTTTGTGCCAGTACCATACTGTCTTGATTACTGTAACTTGTAGTATAGTCTGAAGTCAGGAGCCTAATTCCTCCAGCTCCATTTATCTTTCTCAAGATTGCTTCAGCTATTCGGGATCTTTTGTGTTTCCATATAAATCGTGAAATGTTTTGTTCCAGTTTGGGAAAAATGCCAGTGATAGTTTGATGGGGATTGCATTGAATCTGTAGATTGCTTTGGGTAGAATAGTCATTTTCACAATGTTGATTCTTCCAATCCAAGAACATGGTATATCTCTCCATCTATTTGTATAATCTTTAATTTCTTTCATCAGAGTCTTATAGTTTTCTGCATACAGGTCTTTGTCTCTAGGTAGGTTTATTCCTAGGTATTTATTCTTTATCTTACAATGGTAAATGGGAGTGTTTCCTTAATTTCTCTTCAGGTTTTTTTCATCATTAGCATATAGGAATGCAAGAGATTACTGTTCATTCATTTTGTATCCTGCTACTTTACCAAATTCATTGATTAGCTCTAGTATTTTCTTGGTATCATCTTTAGGATTCTCTATGTATAGTATCATGTCATATGCAAATAGTGACAGCTTTACTTCTTTTCCGATTTGGATTCCTTTTATTTCTTTTTCTTCTCTGATTGCTATGGCTAAAACTTCCAAAACAATGTTGAATAACAGTAGTGAAAGTGGGCAACCTTGTCTTGTTCCTGATCTTCATGGAAATGGTTTCACTTTTTCACCATTGAGGACGATGTTGGCTGTGGGTTTGCCATATATGGCCTTTATTATGTTGAGGTAAGTTCCCTCTATGCCTACTTTCTGGAGGGTTCTTATCATAAATGGGTGTTGAATTTTGTCAAAAATTTTTCTGCATCTATTGAGATGATCATATGGTTTTTCTCCTTCAATTTGTTAATATGGTGTATCACATCGATTGATTTGCGTATATTGAAGAATCCTTGCATTCCTGGGATAAACCCCACTTTATCATGGTGTATGACCCTTTTAATGTGCTGTTGGATTCTGTTTGCTAGTATTTTGTTGAGGATTTTTGCATCTATGTTCATCAGTGATATTGGCCTGTAGTTTTCTTTCTTTGTGACGTCTTTGTCTGGTTTTGGTATCGGGTGATGGTGGCCTCATAGAATGAGTTTGGGAGTGTTCCTCCCTCTGCTGTATTTTGGAAGAGTTTGAGAAGGATAGGTGTTAGCTCTTCTCTAAATATTTGATAGAATCTGCCTGTGAAGCCATCTGGTCCTGGGCTTTGTTTGTTGAAAGATTTTTAATCAAAGTTTCAATTTCAGTGTTTGTAATTGGTCTGTTTATATTTTCTATTTCTTCCTGGTTCAGTCTCAGAAGGTTGTGCTTTTCTAAGAATGTTTCCATTTCTTCCAGGTTGTCCATTTCATTGGCATATAGTTGCTTATAGTAATCTCTCATGATCCTTTGTATTTCTGCATTGTCAGTTGTTACTTCTGCTTTTTCATTTCTAATTCTATTGATTTGAGTCTTCTGCCTTTTTTCTTGATGAGTCTGGCTAATGGTTTATCAATTTTTTTTATCTTCTCAAAGAATCAGCTTTTAGTTTTATGGATCTTTCTATTGTTTACTTCATTTCTTTTTCATTTATTTCTGATCTGATCTTTATTATTTCTTTCTTTCTGCTAACTTTGGATATTTTTTGTTTTTCTTTCTATAATTGCTGTAGGTGTAAGGTTAGGTTGTTTATTTGAGATGTTTCTTGTTTCTTAAGGTAGGATTGTATTGCTATAAATTTCCCTCTTAGAACTACTTTTGGTGCATCCCATAGGTTTTGGGTCATCCTGTTTTCATTGTCATTTGTTTCTAGGTATTTTTTGATTTCTTCTTTGATTTCTTCAGTGACCTCTTGGTTGTTTAGTAGTCTATTGTTTAGCCTCCATGTGTTTGTATTTTTTACAGAGTTTTTCCTGTAATTGATATCTAGTCTCATAGTGTTGTGGTCGGAAAAGATACTTCAAACGATTTCAATTTTCTTAAATTTACCAAGGCTTCATTTGTGACCCAAGACATGATCTATCCTGCAGAATGTTCCATGAGGACTTGAGAAGAAGTGTATTCTGTTGTTTTTGGATGGAATGTCCTATAAATATCAATTAAGTCCATCTTGTTTAATGTGTCATTTAAACCTTCTGTTTCTTTATTTATTTTCATTTTGGATGATCTGTCCATTGGTGAAAGTGGGGTGTTAAAGTCCCCTACTATGAGTGTGTTACTGTTGATTTCCACTTTTATGGCTGTTAGTATTTGCCTTATGTATTGAGTGGTCCTATGCTCTGTGCATAGATATTTACAATTGTTATATATTCTTCTTGGATCGATCCCTTGATCATTATGTAGTGTCCTTGTTTGTCTCTTGTAACATTCTTTATTTTAAAGTCTATTTTATCTGGTATGAGAATTGCTACTCCAGCTTTCTTTTGATTTGCATTTGCATGGAATATCTTTTCCCAACCCCTCACCTTGTCTGTATGTGTCCCTAGGTCTGAAGCGTGTCTCTTGTAGACAGCATGTATACAGATCTTTTTTCTGTATCCATTCAGCCAGTCTATGTCTTTTGGTTGGAGCATTTAATCCATTTACATTTAAGGTAATTATCGATACCTATGTTCCCATTACTGTCTTCTTAATTGTTTGAGGTTTGTTATTGTAGGTCTTTTCCTTCTCTTATGTTTCCTGCCTACAAATGTTCCTTTAGCATTTGTTGAAAAGCTATTTTGGTGGTGCTGAATTCTCTTAGCTTTTGCTTGTCTGTAAAGGTTTTAATTTGTCCGTTGAATCTGAATGAGATCCTTGCTGGGTAGAGTAATCTTGGTTGTAGGTTTTCCCCTTTCATCACTTTAAATATGTCCTGCCACTCCCTTTTGGCTTGCAGAGTTTCTGCTGAAAGATCAGCTATTAACCTCAAGGGGATTCCCTTATATGTTAGTTGTTGTTTTTCCCTTGTTGCTTTTAATATGTTTTCTTTGTGTTTAATTTTGGATAGTTTAATATGTGTCTTGGTGTGTTTCTCCTTGGATTTATACTGTATGGAACTCTCTGTGCTTCCTGGACTTGATTGACTATTTCCTTACCCATATTAGGGAAGTTTTCAACTATAATCTATTCAAATATTTTCTCAGTCCCTTTCTTTCTCTCTTCTTCTTCTGGGACCCCTATAATTCTAATGTTGGTCCATTTAATGTTTTCCCAGAGGTCTCTGAGACTGTCCTCATTTTTTTTTTCTTTATTCTGCTCTGCAGTAGTTATTTCCACTATTTTATCTTCCAGGTCACTTATCCATTCTTCTTCTCAGTTAATCTGTGATTGATTCCTTCTAGAGAATTTTTAATTTCATTTATTGTGTTGTCATCATTGTTTGTTTGCTTTTTAGTTCTTCTAGGTCCTTGTTAAACGTTTCTTGTATTTTCTCCATTCTATTTCCAAGATTTTGTATCATCTTTACTATCATTACTCTGAATTCTTTTTCAGGTAGACTGCCTATTTCCTCTTCATTTGTTCGGTCTAGTGGGTTTTTACCTTACTCCTTCATCTGCTGTGTGTTTCTCTGTTTTCTCATTTTGCTTAACTTTCTGTGTTTGGGGTCTCCTTTTACAGGCTGCAGGTTCGTAGTTTCCGTTGTTTTTGGTGTCTGTCCCCAGCAGCGAAGGTTGGTTCAGTGGGTTGTGTAGGCTTCCTGGTGGAAGGGACTAGTGCCTGTGTTCTGGTGAATCAGGCTAGATCTTGTGTTTCTGGTGGGCAGGTCCACGTCTGGTGGTGTGTTTTAGGGTGTCTGTGAACTTTGTATTAATTTAGGCAGCCTCTCTGGTAATGGGTGGGGTTGTGGTCCTGTCTTGCTAGTTGTTTGGCATAGGGTGTCCAGCACTGTAGCTTGATGGTCGTTGAGTGAAGCTGTGTGCTGGTGTTGAGATGGAGATCTCTGGGAGATTTTTGCCATTAGATGTTACCTGGATCTGGGAGGTCTCTGGTGGACCAATGTCCTGAACTTGGCTCTCCCACCTCTGAGGCACAGGCTTGATACCCAGGCAGAGCACCAAGATCCTGTCATCCACATGGCTCAGGGTATATGGGAGAAAAAAAGAAAGAAAGAAAAATAAATAAAAAATAAAGTTATTAAAATAAAAATAAATATTAAACAAAATTTTTAAACTAATTTAAAAAAAACAAAGATTGAGAGAAGAGAGCAACCAAACCAGAAAACAAATCTACCAATGATAACAAGCACTAAAAACTATAGTAAAAAATACAAAAATAAAAAAATGGACAGACAGAACCCTAGGACAAATGGTAAAAGAAAAGCTATACAGAGAAAATCACACATAGATGCATATACATGCACAGTCACATAAAGAGAAAAAGGGGGAAAAAAGAAAATATTGTTGCTCCTAAAGTCCACCTCCCCAATTTGGGATGATTTGTTGTCTATTCAGGTATGCCAGTGACACAGGGTACATCAAGTTGACTGCGGAGGTTTAATCCGCTGCTTCTGAGGCTGCTGGGAGAGATTTCCCTTACTCTTTTTTGTTCGCACAGCTCCCGGGGTTCAGCTTTGGATTTGGCCCAGCCTCTGCGTGTAGGTCGCCCAAGGGCGTCTGCTCTTTGCTCAGACAGGATGGGGTTAAAAGAGCAGCTGATTCGGGGGCTTTGGCTCACTCAGGCTGGGGGGAGGGAGGGGTACGCATGCGTGGTGAGCCTGCGGCGGCAGAGGCCGACGTGACGTTGCATCAGCCCGAGGCGCCCCGTGCGTTCTCCCGGGGAAGCTGTCCCTGGATCCCGGGACCCTGGCTGTGGCGGGCTGCACAGGCTCCCGGGAGGGGAGGTGTGGAGAGTGACCTGTGCTCACACACAGGCTTCTTGGAGGCGGTAGCAGCAGCCTTAGCGTCTCATGCCCGTCTCTGGGGTCCGCGCTGATCGCCGCGGCTCGCGCCTGTCTCTGGAGCTCCTTTAAGCGGCGCGCTTAATCCCCTCTCCTCGCGCCCCAGGAAGCAAAGAGGTAAGAAAAAATCTCTTGCCTCTTCGGCAGCTCCAGACTTCTCCCGGACTCCCTCCCGGCCAGCCGTGGCGCACTAACCCCTTCAGGCTGTGTTCGCGCCGCCAACCCCAGTCCTCTCCCGGCTTCCGACCGAAGCCGAGCCTCAGCTCCCAGCCCCGCCCGCTCCGGCGGTGAGCAGACAAGCCTCTCGGGCAGGTGAGTGCTGGTCGGCGCCGATCCTCTGCGGGAATCTCTCCTCTTTGCTTTCCGCACCCGTTACTGCGCTCTCCTCCGCGGCTCTGGAGCTTCCCCTCCGCCACCCGCAGTCTCCGCCTGCAAAGGGGCTCCTAGTGTGTGGAAACCTTTCCTCCTCCCCGGCTCCCTCCCACTGGTGCAGGTCCCGTCCCTATTCTTTTGTCTCTGCTTTTTCTTTTTTCTTTTGCCCTACTCAGGTACGTGGGGAGTTACTTGCCTTTTGGGAGGTCTGAGGCCTTCTGCCAGCGTTCGGTGGGTGTTCTGTAGGAGTTGTTCCACGTGTAGATGTATTTCTGATGTATCTGTGGGGAGGAAGGTGATCTCCACGTCTTTCTCCTCCGCCATCTTGTAGCTCTTCCTTAACTTTCATTTTTAACATGGTAGTTGCGGCCTAAAAGTCATAGAGATGTTTTATTGATTTTCAGGGGAGCTGGGTAGGGAGGATTTATTTTCAAATATTGTTGAAGTGTAAGAACCAAGGACTTTCTTTTATCATCTAGTTATAATAAGACTCCGTTTGAAATCTAGTGCTTCTCCTACTGATGGCCTTTACTACACTGATGATTCATGACAGCAGGAACTCCTGAAGCACCGGCTTAACTTATTACTGCTCCAGGAGAAACACTTCCACGTGTGGACTCAGGAGCCCTGCACTAGGAGGAAAATAGGCTAATCTGATCATAAACTATGGAGCCGTCCTAAAACTGTGTAAACAGTGACAGAGGTGTTCCTCAAAGTCTGCCAGATGCGAGGCAGCATTTTTGTGAAGTATGTGAACATTCACTCAAATTCAAAGCCTTCATTCAGCCTGAGGAATTTGTCCTGAGCGGATGTATGTCTCATCCTTTGCCAGCCAGCGCCCAGAGTAATATTCTGCAAAATTAAATATTTTGGCTAATGGTGTTGTTCCTTAGCTATTGAAAGTATATTTTCTAATAAAGGAAAATGTCAAGTCATGTCGAGTAACATCTTATGCCATTGAGCCATTAAACTCTTGAGTTGTATCATAAAACTCCCAAACTCCTTCACCGTAACTTGCATTATTCTGCGTTAACCATCATACTGTACAAGTGCTGAGAGCTACCCTTTGCCTTTTCCTTATAGATAAAATATTTATTGTATCAGCTCTTAACATTTTGTTTCAAATTTTGCCTTGGCAGTATTCAGTTTATGTTTAACCATCTTTCAGGAAGAAACTATCAGACATCATTGTGATGTGAGGACAGTATAACAAGGAGAAGCACAGTTATATTTTTATCACAGAAAGGTATTGTAAATAACTTCACACTCATGAGTCAGAGATGTCCTCAATGAGGAGCTTGCAGTTGTGGAAGTATGAAATGTCTGTAATGTCCACAAAGATATCCATTTTGAACAACAGTGAGAGAAAGTAGGCTAATGAAGGCTTATAGAAAAAATTTTAGCCAATAACACTTATTTTGCACTGACTACATGCCAGGCCCTGTGTTAGTATTCTTCTGACTTGAAAATATCTTCTCTTCCTAACAATCCTCTGAGATAAGTGCCACTATTATTTCCAGTTTACAGTTGCGAGCTCTGAGGCACAGATAAATTTAAGTAATCAAGAGTTATGGGCAAAAATTGTGGGGTAAGAAGAACAGGTTTTGTTTTGAGATCACAGCATTCTTGTATCTTGAGATGCTCCATTGGCTTTATTAGAAAGCACGTATGAAGAAATTTTTTAAATGATTGCTATCTATTTGGATATTCTTCCTTTTCAAGTTAATGAGGTTGGCTTGCAAAGTTTGTTGAAGTTCTCTAGGACAGGAATTTTCAAACTTTGTTCCTTGGTCCCCTGAGGGTCCTTGAGATCCTTTTATGGTGTCTGCCGGGTCAAAATTCTTTCCATCACAATACTAAGATTATTATTTGCAATTTTCACTGTGTTACATTTGCACTGATAGGGCAAACACAATGGTGAGTAAAAGTGTTGGTCCTTTAGCACAAATCAAAGCAGTGGCTCCAAAGGGTACTAGTGGTCATTGTATTCATCACCACCAAATAGTCACAATAAAAGAATAAATTTTTAAAAAGTAGCTTCACTTAAATTGTCTTTGCTGAAGCGGCAGAAATTAGTAAACCTATTGTCTTGACCCTTGAGTACACGTTTTTAATATTCTATGGGAAGTACATGTAAATCAGGTCTGTTACATATCAAAGTATGGTGTTTATTTCCAGGGAGAGTACTTGTGCAATTATTTAGGTTGTGGGCTGACCTAGCTACTTTTTCATGGAATAATATTTTTATCTGAAAGAATGCTTGGTAGACAAATCATGGTTATTCAGACTTGGTTACACATTTTCTCAGAAATGAACAAAGTGTGCCTGTCTCTTCAAGGAAAATCACCGACATTACTTGTCATCAATGATGAAATGCAAGTTTTAAAGCAAAACCCAGAATTTTGGAAAACATATCCACCACAGTGAACTGAAATCTTCCTAAGACTTTAAGACTTTTCTATGAAACTGTGATCTCATTGATGCATCTGATTTTTAGATATTGTATAATAATGACTGTAAATGACCAATGCATGATTTTATGAAATCATACATGAGTAAAAGCCATTCAAAATACAAGGTAGATCAATGGATTTTAGTGCAACAGAATATGAAAAGTTTATTGATAATATTTCAGGTTCTACATTGCAAGTAACCTTTAAGAAATTACTGCCAGTTGAGTTTGAGTAGAATAGTAGGAAATATCCATAATTCTTTGAGAAGGCTATTAGAATACTTTTCCCTTTTCAATCTACATATCTGTATGAGGCTGGATTTTCTTATACTTATGAAGTATCAGCTAAAATAACATTCCAGGAGAGTGAACATAGATGTAAATATGAGAATACAGTTTTCTTCTGTGAATCCAGATGTTAGAGATTTGCAAAAATGTGAAACAACGCCACTCTTTTTACTAAATTTTTTGTTTTGAAGCAGTTATTTTTATAAAAATGTTTAATTTCTGATACATTAAATATCAATAAATATAATGCACATAACAAAAGATCTTTAGGGTCTCCTTAATTTTTGAGGGTGTAAAGGAGTCCAGCACCAAACATCTGCAAACCTCTGCTCTTGGGGAAAAAAAGCCCCACAGGAGAGAGGAGTTTATCTGCCCCCAGAGACTGTTAGAGGGAAGACATTCGGGTGGGATGTCAATGAAATGAAGGTAATAACATGACACAACAGGGCGGATCAGGGCCAGCCAGCAAAATGGATGAGGTTGTCTACGCTTTAGTTTAGTAAGGAAACTTTTCCTAAAGTGATTTTTAAAGCAATAGTACTAGCTTGTTCTCTCTCTAAAGACATTTTGTTTTTATAAAATTACAGCCTGGAAAACACACTATGTGTTTAGTCTGAGTGGGTAGCCTGAGTTGTTTGTTAAATACCAGATCTCAGATTTGTGGCTATTCCTCAAAAATAACTACATGACACCGGCAATTAAATTTATGTATCATTTTGATTATTTATACTTCAGTGAATCAAAGGAGGTAAATAACGGGCTGCAGCCTAGCACTTCCATCAGCATCTCACCGGCAAGCCCTTTAGATTCCCTCCATTATGTAGCTGGGTACAACACATAATCTTCCCATTAAACAGTCTGGAGGGAACCGTCATCCATGCCGGCTTCCGTCCTGGCATCCTCCCATTTCTAGAGTTGGGCGTTCCTGCCTTGCAAATATGCCCTTTGAACCGTGGGGGGCAGGCATGTTTAGTCTCAGCTATTTTCACATTTCTCCTTCCTTTTACTTAGGACACTGTTGATCATTCAGAATTAGAGTTTCTTCTTGTCCTGTTTCTCTGAGCACCGCCGTATTGGACCCGTATAACAGTGCGCTGCACTGGGCAGACAGCCGATGGCCTCTCTGTGAGAGTCTACTGATTAGGTGGGTTCTCTCTCTTGCACAGGTGCCCCTGCTCCAGCTGTTTAGACTTTTCTTCATGGGATGAAAGTGTCTTTAATTCATTCATTTTTTTTGGGGGGGGGGGGCGGTACGCGGGCCTCTCACCGCTGTGGCCTCTCCCGTTGTGGATGGAGCACAGGCTCCGGACGCGCAGGCGCAGAGGCCACGGCTCACGGGCCCAGCCGCTCCGCGGCACGTGGGATCTTCCCGGACCGGGGCACGAACCCGCGTCCCCCGCATCGGCAGGCGGACTCTCAACCACTGCGCCACCAGGGAAGCCCTAATTCATTCTTGCTGAATAAGCAGGGTGAGTAGCTTCCATCTTCCCTCCGAAGACAATCTGCAGTGACGGGGAACTGTGCATTAGCTGGGAGATGTGACCTAAATCCTTCTGAGGTCCCTTGCCACGTGGAACACTTGGTGACTCCTAGGTTGACTCTGCCCATTCAATGCAAAGTAGCTGAGTGATGGTGGAGGGAAACATCTAAAGCAGCTGCGGGTGACCGTAACCCTCCTCAGCCTCCTCCTCTGAAAGGCGGAAGTGGGGGAACTCGGCTTTTCTCGGTACAGAAGAGCTAACCAACCCCCCTCATGACATGCCACACAATCAGCTTCCACCGCACTGCTGCTGGTCACACATGAAAACAAAAAAGTAAATTGCAGTTTGAAGCAGACTTTACGGGAACAATCAGGTATTGAATATTTTGCAAAATCTCTGAGTAATTGGCTTGAACTAACGGAGGTAATCTAGTGGGGCTTGGAAACTGCAAATCAGACCAAGAAATAAGGTAGGATTAAGAAAGGAGTTAGAGTGCAAACTTGAAAAAAAGTGGTTTTTAATCTGTCTATAGAGCTTTGTCATCAAATAGCAGTAAAAACCTCATTGATATATTGAAAAAAATATGTTTACTATCACTGGAAACTCTGTTCAACTAGGAATGGCTGACTGCCTGGTGCTCTGTGTTGAGAAGGATTCTGAGGCTGAGTCTGGATCAGAGGGAAAGAATATTTTAGCTGAATAACAGCTATAATCATAATACTAACGGTACTTTATTCTCTCTTTATTTTGTGCTGAGTATTATTATCCCTGTTTTATTCGTGAACTGAGTGCAGATAGGTTAAATACCTTGGGAGAAATACATGGTGGATCTGAGAGTCAAATACTAAATCCCTCTGTAAGACTACTAGCTACTGTGATACTGTGGACAAACTACTACTTCTCCATTTTCTCATTTCTGAAAAACTTTGGCCTGCATTGCTTTCTAAACTCCCTTTAACTCAGATGGACTTTAGTTTCTGAACAGTCCATTTAAATACCTCACACCCCAGCAGTCTTGCCTTCCTTTCAACCCCTGGAATATTTATCATAATTTGACCATTCAGTGCTGTGCTAGGAACTGCACTGCTGAGTGTCCTTTAATGTTTTAGATCCTGATTCTCCAAATGCATGGGAAGTGCTGTTGAAGAGGGATGATTCCCTGCATCGCCCCCCTCCCCCCAGGAACTAGCATGGTGCCTGGCACATGGCAAATGCTTAATAAATGTTGGTTGGTTGGTTTTGTGATATGACCCAGACCACCACACTGTCCTAGCTGAATAGGCTGAACCTAGTATTTGCCGCAGACCGAGGGGCAAACAGCTTGTTGTTTCCAAGCCAGTCCTCCCCAGGGATCTAGATTCATGATCTAGAATTGAAGGCGCTCTCTATGCAGTCCATGCTCCCTTCCCTTCTGTCATGAATGCCTGCTTATCTTCTTGCCTCCATCAACAGCAGCTATTTATCTAGCAGTCTGATTTAAGACGATTCGTGCATATACTCAATGAAGGCTTTCTTTCAGTATTAATTTTCTGTGGAGGGTAAAATGCTGTCTTGTTTTTCCAGTTCTCCTCCTAAGTGTGATGATTTAGATGTTCCTGCTGTTAACTGGCAGCTTTTCCATTTCCTTCTAGCATCCAGGGCCCCTGACTTCTCCACAGAAGCCACTAATGAGCTTCTTGCTTTTCAGGCCCCGGTTCATTAATAACACAGAATTTCAGCAACGTC
The DNA here is from genome assembly GCF_026419965.1 of Kogia breviceps. Taxonomy (NCBI): domain Eukaryota; kingdom Metazoa; phylum Chordata; class Mammalia; order Artiodactyla; family Physeteridae; genus Kogia; species Kogia breviceps. Next base: position 2,143,357 of record NC_081322.1, read on the forward strand.
CGACGTTCCAGACCTTATCTTTTCCCTTTCCTTCCACGAGAAAACAAACAAGCAACACAAAGGAAAAGTTCTATTTGCTGCAGTTGCTGACTCAATCCTGTCTGCTTTAAGATCTTAAAACAGAATTTATGCAAAAAGCTCGGATTCTGCTCTGCAGTTAGGCTGAAGGCTTACATATTTGACCCCAACTTTCCAAATGAGTCTGCTTCCCTATTTTTTTTTTTGTCTCTCTCTCCCCACGTTCAGTCTTTTTCAGCGGTGCTTCATGCTTCTAAGTGTGCTTTTTCCTTCTTCCTAATTAATATTGACTGGGTTCCCGAGTATATGGGGAACAATTCTAGGGACTGTGTGTTGGGATGTAGGAAAACGTTCCTGCCCCATCCCTTCTCCTGGGCTCTCTATTATGCCATTCATGCTCCCTGCCCGCTGGGCCCTTACACAACTTTGTCTCATTCAGGCAGCGCCAAAGAAGATCAATGCCCTTTTGTCCTACTTCCCTTAGAGCCTTGCAGGGGCCCAGAGCAGAACAGAGCTGTCAGCAGCACCAATGCCATTCCTGTCAAACCTGCTGTTCCTCGTGTCCTCTGATGAACCAGCAGCCTTTGCAGCTGTGTCTTCTCAGAGCATGTTTCTGCATGTAAGGCCTGACGTCTCTCCTCAAGTCTGGTCTCTGTGCTTGTTAGCGAGGCTGGGCTGAGCAGAGGACCAGGCCTGCACCCCTCGGTGGATAACTCAGCTCGTTGGTCAAGTCACCTTCAGGCTCTCACATTTTCCACCTTAGCCATGACTATGGTGCCGTTTTGCTGACTTCCTGATGTCTTTTTTTTTTTTTTGCTTTTATGTCAGGGCTCACAAATTCCTGTACCTTCAAAATATACAGCCCTAGAGATAGTCATACTGACTGAAGTAAGTCAGACAGAAAAAGACCAATATCATATGATACTGCTTATATGTGGAACCTAAAAAGATGGTAAAAATGAACTTATCTACAAAACAGAGATAGAGTCACAGAGGTAGAAAACAAACTTATGGTTCCCCGGGGGGAAAGACGGGGAGGGATACACTGGGAGACTGGGATCGACATATACACAGTACTATATATGAAATAGATACCTAATAAGGATCTACTGTATAACACAGGGAACTCTACTCAATACTCTGGAATGACCTATATGGAAAAAGATTCTTAAAAAGAGTGGATATATGTATATGTATAACTGATTCACTTTGCTGTACAGCAGAAACTAACACAACATTGTAAATAACTCTACTCCAATAAAAATTTTTAAAAATACAGAAAGATGGGCTTCCCTGGTGGCGCAGTGGTTGAGAGTCCTCCTGCCGATGCAGGGGACACGGGTTCGTGCCCCGGTCCGGGAAGATCCCACATGCCGCAGAGCGGCTGGGCCCGTGAGCCATGGCCGCTGAGCCTGCGCGTCCGGAGCCTGCGCTCCGCAATGGGAGAGGCCACAACAGTGAGAGGCCCGCGTACCACAAAAAAAAAAAAAAAAAAGAAAAATACAGAAAGATAATTGCAATATTTATATATATTTCTGCATCTTCCAAACATGCATAAGTCCTCATATCCACGTCCACAAGCATATGTTGAGCCTGCCCAGTGCATGAAGGATGTTTTATTTTCTCTTTGAAAAATTCTAAATTTCATCTCTTGTGAAATTGTCTTGAGCTTCAGACACAAGTCCAATGTGCGTGAGTCATACAGATTAGAGAGATCTGTTCCCTGAATCTGTGAGGTAACACCAAGCTTTTCCTAGCCTTCCTGGACATCTCCCCATCTCACCAACTGTAGGAGTTAGAATTGATAGCTTTTCCTATCATTACATTAATTATGTAGGGTGGAGGCATCATTTACAAGCTTTCTTTTAAAGGACAGAAACCTAGAGATTACAATTCTTTTATGTTTGGGAGGCACTCAGCACTGCTCCAATTACAGTTTACAGATTTTTTTTGTTTTTTCCTTCTAAATATTCCATTCCTGAATTTTGGAAACTTGGAAGTTTGAGTTAACTCAGAATTCAGTAATGGAGATTAATCCTTATCTGAGATTTCAGAGAGGGAACTTTCTCTTTTCTTATCATTGAAGGATGTTCAAGAATTGTTCCTTGCCTTTATTTTTCTGAACAGTTATAGGAAGTTCATCTCATTGTGCTGAATACAATAGTCTTAAAGATTTCACAGCACAAACATACAACTTTCTTACCTGGTAGGTATTGTCTAATAATATGCTACAGAGAGATGGGCACCTTCCCCAAGGCCTCCCCGCTCCTTGAACTTCCGTGAACTCACCTGCTGGGCCCCTGGAGTCTCTAACCCCATCTCCAACTTGACTTCAGCTGCCTTTTCAACGCATTGTTTAGGATCTATCGAGCCCTTACTATGTGTCAGACCTGTCCTGGGGCCAAAAAGATAACTAAGAAATGGCTCTGTTCCAGTTCAACTCAGGTTATGGGGTAATGTGGGGAAGGAGGGTGTGGGGAGAGGTGACATGTGCACAGTTAATTACAATATAATGTGCTCAATTCTCTACGGGGAAAGAAAACAATATAGTGGGACACCCCATGAAAGTTCTAACTCCGCTTAAGGGTATCTGTTGGAAAAAAGGCTTCATGAAGGACATCTGAGTTGGTTTCGAAGAATGGGTAACAGCTCACCACAACCCGGAGAAGAGAGGGCCATTTCAGATTGGGAAGGTGACAATTCATTGAAATGCTTATTGGCCATGAGGGGGTGAACATATGGGATGAACAAGAAGGTGCTACTGTAGAGCACAGGGAAATACATTCAATATCCTGGGATAAACTGTAATGGCAAAGAATAGAAAAAAGAATGTATGTATATGTATAACTGAATCACTTTGCTGTCCAGCAGAAATTAACACAACACTGTAAATCACCTATAATTCAGTAAAATAAATGTTAAAAGAATAATAAAAAATTTTTTTAAGTTGATATGGTTAGAAGGTAAGATATATGACTGCAGAGCCTAAAATATTTGACTAGCTTCCCACTGTCATGCAAATAATGATAGATTATTCTCCTTTACTGAATGTACAGGCACAGCTTGGCGATTGGTAAGAACGGATACACCTCTTGTCCTTGTCAGTCTTTTGCTCAGTACCAACCATTTCAAAATAGTTAAGAAGGTCATTATGCTAGATGCAGAAGTAGAGAATGGACTTGAGGACACAGAGAGCGGGAAGGGTAAGCTGGGACGAAGTGAGAGAGTGGCATGGACATATATACACTACCAAACGTAAAATAGATAGCTAGTGGGAAGCAGCCGCATAGCACAGGGAGATCAGCTCGGTGCTTTGTGACCACCTAGAGGGGTGGGATAGGGAGGGTGGGAGGGAGATGCAAGAGGGGGGAGATATAGGGATGTATGAATACATATAGCTGATTCACTTTGTTATACAGCAGAAACTAACACAACATTGTAAAGCAATTATACTCCAATAAAGATGTTAAAAAAAAAAAGAAGAAGAATGTCAGTTAACCAGGGTTCCCCTTCTCAAACGTGGACTCTGGCTAATCTCCTCCTTGAGGTTTTTATCCTGATGTAGATAGCCCTGGACCTTTCTCTTACTTGTCTTCAGTGGCTGAGGAATCAGATTATCAGCATCTCCCCTATTTGTATCAGCTCCTTGCCTCACTGTCAGGAATTACTATCTGCTAGTTTCCAGATACAGTTGGTTGTGTGTCCGTTTTGAATACCAATTTAGAGATTCATAATTTATTTTACTTCCGAAAAGAAAAGGTACTTTTTAGCAAAAACTGACCGTTGATACGTATTTCCCCATTTCCTTGAAGATTACACTTTTACAAGTCACCTAACCAGTCACTGAATGAGTGACCAGTGAGAGGCCAGGGCCTGGGAGAGAAGCCTCATGTGGCTTTTAAGACCACCTGGCTGCTCTACCTGCTAAGGCTTAGGGTCTTAATAGGAAAGGGGACACTGACAATCGCTCTGCAAAATCACATCCCTTCCCCTGGCAACATAGAGACTAAAGATTCAGTTTGCCCATTTTGTTTTGTATTTATTCCATGCCTGACATTTCAAAAAAAAATACATGAGTATTGCTGGGGTATATAATGTGTTAGTGGAATTACAATCAGAGAGAACGGGAGGTGAAAAACAAAGGGAGAGAAGATGGGAAAGAAGAAGGACAATGAAAGAGGGGTGGGGGGCGAGGTGAGGTCAGAGTTCTCTCGGGGTCTAGACACGGGTGCCGTGGGATTTCATATTAAATATCTGTGGCTGGGAGAAGACAGACGATCTAGAGGGAAAGAGCCAGGGAGGACTGGAGTAGGAATCCTTTCTGCTGAAAGCAGGGTGCAGCACTTGTGCAAATTTCCCTTGGGATCGTAGCCTTGTCTCTCATGAACTTCTCACTCCTGTTATTTCCAGTTCCGGACCATCTGATCAGAGAATACTGGAATTTCCAGCTCTCTAGGCACTAATTTCAGGGGCTAAAACAGCAACCCCTCTGCAGCTCCTACCACAGCCATCGCTGCCCTGCTGGGCTGTGGGGCTATGCCAGCCCAGGCACTCTTGCCCAGGAAATGGAAGGTGGCATTTAAGTGGCACTTAAGATGTTCCTAACCAATCCTAAAGACTCTGAATGAGGCCAATTCTAAATTAAGCTTTCTTGGGTAAATGAATAAGGACTCAAGAAACCTCAGACTGGAAAAAAAAAAAAAAAGATACGAGAAGTCGTACCTCCAAATATATTCCTGTTAACCCCGAGTTTTGACAGGTATTAATATGATTCAATGTTTCTATGACTTATTTTTGTGCTGTAGGTATTTTCAGTGTTAAGGTTTTAAAATATACCTCAATTAAATCCCAATATTTAAAATACACAAATGATGATATCACAGAAATGGAAGAGATCTTTTTTTTTTTAAAGTTACAAGGAAACTGAGGTTCAGGAAACACAAGTGCCTGATCAGAGTCTCACAGCTGACAAAGGAGAATGAAAAACCAAACCTCCTGGTCTAGAATAAAATGTGCTTTTCTTTACAAAAATCACATTGAATCTGTTTTCTGGGATATATAACAGAAGGATCGAAAAATGAGTTTATTTTTGTATCATAGTATTTTTTTAAGTGCTTCATAAAGTAATTTTGGAGTGGCTACTTGCAGTCTTTTATGCTGTTCCTTTAAAGGTGAATTGCTTGGTGTTGCCCAGGGATCGTACCCAGGATCAGTGCTATGAAAGAAAGCTCACAGAAGTCTATGGCTTCAATGCTCTGTCTTGACCTCAGAGCAACTACTTTCCCTGAACAAAATGCACACGTAGGGATTCCAGTGCCCTGCTGTTCTGGAAATGGTCAGCGTTTGCCTCAGAATTCATCCCCAGATTTCCACTATGTACTCGGAGCCTCGGCACTGGGTCACTGTGCTGAAGCTGTGCACTGAAGCCAACTGGCATTTAAACCACCAGACTGAAGGCTTGTGCACCATGGGCCATAGCCAGGCTTTCAAATGTGACTCAACTGCGGTTAGAAATTTGTCTGTGTGGGGTATTGGAGAGAATGCTTGTTTGGGTTGGGCACACCAAATTTAAGTCCCAGCTCAGCCTCCCACCAGGTGGTCCAGAATAAATCCTGTAAGCTCCCGAGCATTTGCCACTCATCTATATGGTACCTCTGTTTTGCTTACATAGGGAGCTGTTCCAACCAGCAAATGAGGCAACATAAGAGTATCTGTAAACGGATGGGTTAAAAACATGTAGCTTACCCTCCATGTTGATCGTTCCTAATATATAGATGGTTTCAAAACAGTTAAGCCTTTGTTGGACTATATGTGGTCATGTGTCTCCTAATAGGTCTTGTACGCTAAAATGCACAGCTAAGAATTAAAGCCAAAGTCTATTAACACACATGATGCTACAGAGGAAGATACTCTGCTTTGTTTTGTGCCTTTCAGATTAAATACATACTCAGTATTGTGCATTGACACAACAAACAGGGGAAAATGTGCCAATTAACTGTGGGTTCTCAGGATGTATTCACGTTCTGTACATTATTATTTCAAAAAGTCTTTACCTGGGGTTTGCCTGATGGCGCAATGGTTAAGAATCTGCCAGCCAATGCAGGGGACACAAATTCGAGCCCTGGTGGGGGAAGATGCCACATGCCGCAGAGCAACTAAGCCCGTGAGCCACAACTGCTGAATCTGCGCTCTAGAGCCCACGTGCCTACGAGCCCATGCTCCACAACAAGAGAAGCCACTGCAATGAGAAGCCCGCGCACTGCAACAAAGAGTAGCCCCCGCTTGCCGCAACTAAAGAAAGCCGGTGCGCAGCAACGAAGACCCAATGCAGCCAAAAATAAATACATAAATTCATTTTTTTTTTAAAAGTATTTTCTTTTTGGACCCATTCTCTGTACTAGACCTTCATTTGTAAGCAAGTTCCATAACATTACCTTTCAAAAGTAAAGCTAAAGAAGTATTTCCTTCTTCTGGAGTTTTTTTTTTTTTTTTTTTTCCAGTAAATTTGCTCCATTACCTGGATACATTCTGTCAAGTGTTATCAATAAATTCAGTCATTCATTCAGCTAATACTTATAACCTACTGTGTACCGCCACTGCTCTGAGGATGGATCAATGAACAAAACACACAAAATTTCTTGCCATCATGATCATCATATATTGCCTATATATGATATTTCTACATATCTCAGTTTATACTATAGAATCTTCTATGCATTCAAGTGACCAGGCTGTGATGGTCAATGCTCTGTCCTACTGGTCTACCTCTTCTTCCATCCTGGAACTCTGGGGTTCTTAGCTCTACTCTGCTTCTTCTCTTCTCTCCCCTAAATCAGCTTTTGACCTTTATTCCAGGTAAAAACTATTAGATAATCCATTTTTGAATGATGGACGCCAAACATGGACAGTTCCAATGTAACCATTTATCTATGAGGATTCATTACTTTCCACTCTGACTGTTGTACTACTGCTTAGCCCCAGAGCATGGCTTAAAGTCTTAATCCTCCTAGGTCACTTGGCATTTCTGGATAAAGTTTCATAACTTTTGTTAACTTTGTCCATTGTGCGTTCAGGTTACCTAACATTGGTCGGACCCTAACTGAGCAGAACAAAATCCATGTTCATCATCGTTGACACCATAATGGTCTCTCCACCATCACTATTTGAAACTTTAGTCTTACTGACATGCACTTCTTTTATTCTTAATCCAACCATATATTTGCCCTCAGTCAGGGGCCTTGCCTTCCACGACTTCTTATCCCCTGTCCAGTCTTACTCTTCTGCAAACATTTGGCCACACTGTATCTGAAGGAATATTTCTGAACCCCAAGTCCATTTGTGGCAATCTTCTCTCCTAATGGCTCCTCCTCATTATCATGAACAATTTACTCTTTAGCAGTTTCCCAAGTACCTCATACTGTTTCACTGTTGCGAGCCCCTGAACATTCTTGTCCCTCTGCTGAGAATGTCCCCTCTGCTTCATCACTTGAAACCTACTTGGCTTGCAAAATTTTGATTAAACTTTACCACCGTCAATGCAGAAGCCTCATGGACTTCTCCCTTACTCCCGAGCCTGATGTGGATGTCCCTTCTCTATATTCCTATCCAGTCCCATATGTTTCGCTATCATAGCATGTACCTACCAGTCCATACATGTCAATTTATTAGTCTGTATTCCCCCAAAACTGTAACTTCCTCGAGCACAAGAACCGTATCTATTTACCTTTAGTCCCTGTGTATATTACAGCCTGGTGCAGGGTATGAGCTCAGTAAATTTGTTAAAAAGATGGTTAATTAGGAAATAGGAAGTATTCCTTCAGAAAATACCCATTGCTCCATTTTGGAACTTCATAGTGTGAGGACTATATTTCCAAAGAACAATGGAAATAATTATAGGACTGTGAGGAAAGAAAAGCAAAGACATTGAGATTCGTTATTATTACTGGGGTTATAGAGAGATGATCCTATAGCATCTATGATTATTATTAAATGCTTTTATCACACTGGTATCAAATCTAAACTGTAAACTACATGAGAGTGATACACATCTGTTTTTTCCACATTGATCTCTCCAGCACTTAGCACATGTTAGGCATTAAATAAATATTTGTTGAACTTTGTTGAATGAGCAAAGTAGCAGGCATTCAAGTTAGATGGACTATGTCCTGCTAACACTGACAGAAATTAAAATGTGTTTCTAGAAAAATGCTTTGTATTGATATTGGGGAAAGTCTTTGTGTATTATCTTTTAACCCTTTGTGTGTTGCCATCTTTCCTCTCGACCTCTGGGTTGTTGTTGTTTTTAAACTGTATTTGTGGTGTTTTTGCTTTATAAAGGCTTTTTAATGTTTATTTTTATATAGTCTAACCTTTCATTCTTTTGAGTTGCCGTTTCTATATTTTCACATTATGCTTATGAAGGCTTTCCTCACCCCAGAATTGGGAAAAGATTCCTCTATACTGTATTTTATGGCTTTATTTATCTATGTTAAGATCTTTAATCCATATGGAATTGATATTTGCATACAGTGTATCTTGATTTAATGATTAGTGTAGATACTCGGTTGTATATTACAATCTTTTTACCTTTATACTTTTCAATTTTGCCCTGGTTTAATTCTAAAGGACAGGGGATAGCTATTCAAATTATCTTATTCATAAAATCATCCCAGGGTAGTGAGTCTTTCAACTGGCCTCCTGCATTCAGCATCTCTCCATTGGTCTCCTGTGATAGATTTCCTGTTGGTCTTCTCACAACCTTCTCTGCCCCACTTCCTTCTCTACCCAGCAATCACTGGGATATTTTTAAAACACTAGAATGAAATATCTATACCACAAGATATTTGTGTCTATTTTGTCTGTATCTCCAATGCTTAGGACAGAGACTGACACATAGTAGGTGCTTAATGAATACATATTGGTGCAAACATAAATATGAATAGAATCATGCTGCTTCCCTGCTTAAAACTCAAGGGCTTCCCATTTCTATCATAATAAGATTCAAACTCCTCTCAGTACAGACACACTGAGTTCTTCTCTTCCTCAAGACCCCATGCTGTTCCTACTTGAAGAACCTTCTTTTCTACTAGACAGCTGCTTGAATGTGACTGCCTCAGGGGACACTTTTCTGACTCCACTATTGAGAGTACAGATACTTAAGTTTCTTTACTTGTTTCTAAATCACATGACTTTGTGACTCATAATCTTTTATAACTCTATTTACCTTATTTTTATTTTCTTTCTCCTGGACCAGAATGTAAGCTCTATGAGAGTCTGCATGTTGTCTAGGTTTTTTTCTGATGTGACTCGAGTACCTAACATAATGCCTGGGGCTCGGTAGGCACCCAATAAATATTTGCTAAAAAAAATTTTTCAAGACATTTTTATGGCAACCATTATAATGCCAGTGTTGAGGTTCCAGCTAATTAGCTTAACAATTTAAAGGAAGTAACTCATTGGTTAACAAGACATCATGATAACCAACAAGAACCTACTGTATAGTACAGGGAACTATATTCAATATCTTGTAATAACCCATAATGTAAAAGAATCTGAAAAAGGATAGATATATATGTATAACTGAATCACTTTGCTATACACCTGAAACTAACACAACATTGTAGATCAAGTATACTTCAGTTTAACAAGAAATAATAAAAGAAAAAATAAAACAAATCCTCTCCTCCTAAAAAAACTCTATAAAAATTTCTTCATCCATTAAAATAAACCATCATGAGATAGTGACATTATTACTGTCTTCAAATTTAATCATGCTTGAATGTAAAAACAACTGCAACAAAGCAATTTATGCTCAAGGAGATTGAGCATAACCTGGTCATTTTACTCAAAGTACTTAAGTATCAATAGACGAATTTATACAATGAGGCATAATTGGAAAAACAATAAAGAACATTTGTGCACTAACACATAATTATATCAAAGTTATAGAAAGTGAGTAGTAACGACATATCACAAACAGGGTATTAGAGGCATCACATAATTAAAGATGGAATGTTAGAGGAGATGTGTGATCTCTTTGGAAGGACAGAAGAAAGGAAAGGACAGAAAAAACCTACACTATCATAGAAACTAAAAAAAATAAAGAAAATGAATATCATTGGTAATGAGGTTATAAAAAGTTGAAGTCACCACCCTCCAAATCCGTAAGTATCACTTAAGTATATGTTGGTACTAAGAATAGCGTTAGGGATTTTGGGATACTAAAAGGTCCAGCTGAAGGTGTAAAGTGAAAACCTCTTGACAACTGAGAAAAAAGGAACAATTATGAAAAAACAAAACTGTTTAAACACTAGATTGAACATGAGTTTAAAAGATAAAAAAAATAGTATAAAAGAGGAGGGACTTCCCTGGTGGTCCAGTGGTTAAGAATCTGCTTTCCAATGCAGGGTATGTGTGTTTGATCCCTGGTCGGGGAACTAAGATCCCACGTGCTGCGGGGCAACTAAGCTCATGCGCCACAACTACTGAGCCCGGGCACCACAATTAGAGAGCCCTGGTGCTGCAACTAGAGAGAAGCCCACGTGCCACAAAGAAGAGCCTGCACCTTGCAACAAAATATCCTGCATGCCGCAACTAAGACCCAATGCAGACAAATAAATAAATAAATATTTAAAAAATAATATAAAAGAGGAGAGTTGGAGAAATATAAAAAGCAAAGTAAGAGGATAGAAGAATATGAAAAATAATAGAAAATAAAAAATATGCATGGGGCTTCCCTGGTGGCGCAGTGGTTGAGAATCCGCCTGCCGATGCAGGGGACACGGGTTTGTGCCCCGGTCCGGGAGGATCTCACATGCCGCAGAGCGGCTGGGCCCGTGAGCCATGGCCGCTGAGCCTGCGCATCCGGAGCCTGTGCTCCACAGCGGGAGAGGCCACAGCGGTGAGAGGCTCACGTACCGCAAAAAAAAAAAAAAAAAAAAAAAAAAAAATATGCAAAAGCAGGGAAGAAATCTGGTTAAAAATCATGCAAAATTATAACTATCTTGGAAATTGAAAACAATAATGTGTTATAAAGAACGCAATAGCCAAATCATATAAAGTCATGAGGATCGACTGGTGGCAATGTTTCCTTTTCTGCTGGTATGCGTCAGCCTTCAATATCTTTAAAAGGCTGTTTTCTTGACGCAAATTGAAAATCATCATACCAGCCTAGAAAAATAAATGTCTTCTTTTCTAGAAAGGCCTTTATTTAAGATATTTTCTCTCTCCATCTCCTATCAGAAGGTAAAAATACAAATCAGTATTTCAGTCAATCAACTAACACATTTTCATTGAGCATTTACTATGCTTGGTGTTTGGGATTGTAGGAATAAGTTTGGGGCTCTGGCAGTTAAAATCTAATTGAGGAATTCAGAAATAATCACATGAATTCATTCATGAAAAAAGCCATATTATATCTACATTCAACTCACTTGACTATGCAGAATTTATTATATAAGATACAAAGATGAATAGGGCACCATTACCACCATTCACAAAACAAAGATGGCTCCCAGATTTGAGCAGTGGGTTGGAATTTAGGGTTTAAATTCCAGATTTACTTCTCCTTAGCTTAGAAGCTATAGATAAGCTATATATAAGCTAAGATAGGAGATAATGTCTACTCTACAGATTGTGGGAAAGACATTTAAGGCTCTCTAACTATTCATGTACTTCTTCACATTTCCAAGCTCCTTTGCAGTTACGCCTAGACACATGACTAATTCTGGCCAGTGGGCCAGAATAAAAGTGGTGTGTGTCACTTCCAGTCCAGAGAATTTGTGTCATCATTAGTAGTCCCCTGTCAGAGTGACCTAGGAGCTGAGAATGACCACCCTGGAAATTTACCTGACCTAAGATGGATCAGAATAAATTTTGTGTTGTTAATTGTGCTGAGTTGTCCAGGTCTATTTGTCACAGCTGCAGAGCCTGTGCTGACTAACAAACAGGATTATCATGAGCTTCATATGAGATGATGCATGTAAACGTCTCAGTATAGTGTTCAGCAATAAATGAAAGCGATTATTATTTATAGGCCTTTCTAAATAAAATTAGTCATTAAAGGTTTTTTCCTTTTTTTTTTTTTTTTTTTTTTTTTTTGGTAACAGAAATAAATCCATTTTAGAAAGGAAACTTTGTAATGTGTTGGCAGAATGTTTCCAAAGCTACTTCATGCCTTTAGTTCCTCAAACTCTTTTCCCTAGTTGAGTACACTTGATCTGTTGTGATAGGAGCGGCTACTTACTGAACTTGTACTTTCTGTAAACACAGTATATGTTTTTGGTCAGAGGTCTCGAAGGTTTTTATTTATGGATAATTCATTGCCCCAAACCAATAGTGAAAGCTAGTGATCTTTCAAACATGGAAACACCCTATAATTTTCTTCTGGCATTGCAACAACTTGGATGTTCATCTTTCTCTTTTCTGGCTGAACCTATATACACTTAAGTGCAGGATCACATTAAGAAAACGCTCAGACCACATGTAAACAACCCATGGCCAGACAATTCCTGAACCCTATGCCATGTCCACTTTTCAAAGGATGTAAGCTTCTGTGTTGTTTTCTCTACCATATATTTTTTCATAAAAGTCCTACTTACTACTTCATCATGAACCAATGTATTTGGGCATAAAGTCTAGACATGCTGTGATTTTAAAGAAGTCTATCCCTTCCTGACTACCCCACCCTTTTTTCTTCTGGAGAGAGGTTTGGACATCTCTTGTGCCCTGGGACGTAGCTCTGTGGGTATATCTAGGCAGCACATCCCCATTTAAAAGATTTGGGGAAAAGATTTGAAAGGATATATTAAGGAATTAAATTTGCATAAGGAATAAATCTGACCCATCTGCAGATGCAAATCAGATGGCCATAAGAAGGAATGGAGAGAGGGTAAAGGGGATTGAGATCAGTTCATTCAATTGGTCCATTTTATTTTTTTCAGTAAATAAAGTTACGACAAAAAAGAAACTTTTTGTGAATGTATTTGATCAATCAGATGACTCCATAACATTCAGACACCAGTTGGTGGAAAACCAAACCCGAACTTCTGTGCATTTAGTCAGTGGGTTTTATAAACTAAATCAGGAACCTGTTTCCCTCAGCTCTTCCTTCATCTCTTTTCCCTCCGTAGTTAAAAGATGACTCACCAGGGCTGATTATACAGCTGACAAAAACAGCCCTGAGAAGCAGGATGAGTGGTGAGAGATGGGGGTGAATGACACTCATTTATTTATTTTTTTTATTTTTTATTTTTTTATTTTTATTTTTTTTGTGGTATGCGGGCCTCACTGTTGTGGCCTCTCCCATTGCGGAGCACAGGCTCCGGACGCACAGGCTCAGCGGCCACGGCCCACGGGCCCAGCCGCTCTGCGGCACGTGGGATCTTCCCGGACCGGGGCACGAACCCGTGTCCCCTGCATCGGCAGGCGGACTCTCAACCACTGCGCCACCAGGGAAGCCCATTGACACTCATTTAAATATGGCAGAAATGTCCCCATTTATAGCTCCTGTGCAGAAGAGTTCTCCCAGGTACGTTTCAGAGCTCACAGGTAGGAAGCCCAGGAGTAAGAGGCCACGTGGGACATTCTGTCAGAATGGGCAGGGCCACAGAGTCTACAGTGGACAGGCTCTGGTCCTGGCACATGGTGACCAGAAACTGGAATGAAGAAGACAGCTGCTGTGCTTACGGAAGGATGTAAGCCCGAGGCTGCAGAGGATGTCAGCATCACAAAACAGGCTGGCCAAACGGCTGAAGCAAACAAGAGGAAGATTAACAGGGATAAATATACAAGATGCAGCTGGGGGCGGTGGGGGCACGGAGAAGGAGAGGGAGGGAACTAGAACAGAATAAAACAAAGTTCTGATTGTGGTTAAGGTTATTATTCCAGAATATTCATCCTCTCCACCTCTCCATGGACTTAAAAAAAAAAAAATGGGTTTGGAGGAAGTCAAAATAAAAGAGTAAAAATGCCTCATAAATTCTGTAAAATGAAATTCAACGTCAGTCATAGTCAAGGAAATGCAAACTAAAGTAAGAAAAAGATACTATTTGTCACTTGTCAGATGGGCAAAGATAAACAGAGTTTGGTCAGATGGGCAAAGATAAACAGAGTTTGGTCAGATGGACAAAGATAAACGGTTTGATGGAGGGGGGTCGGTTCTGTCGGGGGGCAAAGAAGCCCACTTCAATCCTATTACTATTGTGGTGACCACTTGATAGAGCAATGTGGAAATTGTTACCAAAATTTAACAGAAATATGTTCTTTAACCCAGCAGTTTCCAGCTGTACTTTCACATGTGTTCAGAGACACATACCCACAAACTCAAGCTCTCCAGCCTTCTGGGTGATTGTACAGTGGACACAAGTAATATCCTTCAATAAGAAGATAAATAGATCTTCTGATGGAAAACCTGTAGTGGATTAAAAATACTATATGCTGATATAGAGTGATGGAATATGGAATGATCTCCTAAATATTTGGTTAAATGAGAAAAGCAATTTGAAATGCTATAAATGTAGTATTCTCTAATATTTAAGGAAAGAGAAAGGAACCTCAGGATTCAGGGGCAAATAAGAGTGTATTGTTGGGAAAAGAACGGGTATTTCTAAGCAGCTAGGATGGAGTAATTAACATGGGTGTGAAAGAGCACGGTTGTTTAGGAAATAGGGAATAGTCCACCCAGGATATATGCCAAAGCACCTACTTGCTAATTTTATATTATCGTTTGCTCCTCTTGAATACTGTTATATATGTCAGTGCAACAGTATGATATGCAAAAAAAAAACAATTCCTGGTTACCTAGAGTAACACTAACTTTGGTAGGAATGAATTACACAAACACACTGGCAGGGCCTTATCACACAGAGAACACCCCGGCTTTCAGTCACATAAGCCGCCTCCTCCTCCCAGGGAAGAGATACGAGCCTTTTGCTTAGAGAGTGAGATCAATTTTAACTACCTCTCACAGCAACCAGGGAATCAATGTCAACCTTATAAGTAAACAGGTACCTACATTGTTCAACTACCTACGTCAGCAATTGGCAAAGGGGGCAAATGTTTACTCACCATATGGTAAATAGGGCAATTTGAGTTTCCTTCTGTAGGGTTTAATTCTGGGGGCCTTATTTGCCAGTGTGTGCATATTCACTTGTAGCTTTACACAGTTTTACTGTATTTATTCTAATTTGGAGATCCAAATGCTACAGAGCTGCTTGGATAAGGTCTATTTTAGAACTGTGATCTCAACTTCCTAAGTCTTGTGGTGAAGCCAGGTATGGACCACAGTTAGTGCTGAACACCACACTATACACTAGAGTATAAAGTTAGCAAAGTTTTTCCTTCATGTTCTCCCCAGTCTTTTCATACACGATCCTATCTTAGTGCTTTTTTAATCCTGGTGATCCGAGTAATCTTTTCATAGGTCTTTTGTTGAATCCAATGTCCTGGAAGTCACCACAGAAAGCAGACACACTTTGGTGAAAGTTGCTCCTAAAAGGAACAAAAGATGTCCCAGGAGAAAGGACTTTTTCAGTGACTATTTCTCCAATTCATTCTTAACATGCATGTAGACATAAATAAAGTATGGTGATAAATCTCGTTTCTTTTTTTTTTTTTTTTGCATAGGACTCTTGACTCTTCTTTTTTTCCTTCACGTAACATCTCAAACCTTCCCCACTTATATTTGGCTGTTTAATGGTGCATGTGTCACTTGATTTTTATTCTGGAAAACTCTAGCTTGGACCAGGACTCTAAGGGTTTTTGGTAGCATTACTTGTGATTATTTTAATAAACTGGTTTGGGTTTTTTTGTTTTGTTTTGTTTTGGTTTTTTTGCAATTGGCTTTGTGGCCTTGGTATGCTCTCTCTCCCTCAGTATAATTAGATGTGAAATAAAAATGTCAGCTTAGGCTTTCCTCTAAGGTACCATTGGGCTTCAAAACGCTATAATCCTGTGATTCTTGTTTCCGTAAGTCAGCTGACGATATTTTTGGTGACTTGGAAGTTGGTCTCCACGGTCAGACTCCCCTGCCTGTTTGGCAGCGGCTGCCTGTTCATCCTGTACCCCGTGGACCTCCTTCTCACACAGGCATCTCTTTGATCTCAAAGACAGCACTGTAAGATGCAGAGCAAAAACAAATACCAGGCTATTTCCCTCCGTGGCGCTTATGACAATGTGAGTGGTCCAAGAGCATAAGAAAGCTTAAAAACAACTGATAGTACTATCCTTGAAGCAACATTTGCAAGTGCCAAATTAAGTTCTATCAACACAAACAAATATGTTATTTCAAAGAGGAAACTTCGCACACACAAAAGGAGTAGAATGAATGACACTTCAAAACGGCTTTGATTAGCCACTTTCATAAACACAACAGCACCCTGGCGGGGGGGGGGGTGGAAACTCCTGCTTTTACCATCAACTAACTTCTCTAGAGCGGGGGTCCCCAGTGCCCCGGGCCGCGGACTGGTGCCAGGCCACGGCCTGTTAGGAACCGGGCCGCACAGCTGGCGGTGAGCGGCGGGCGAGCGAGCAAAGCTTCAACCTGTCTCTCCCCACCGCTCACATCACCGCCTGAGTCATGCTCACCCTGTCCGTGGAAACACCGTCTTCCACGAAACTGGTCCCTGGTGCCAAACGAGTTGGGGACCTCTGCTCCAGAGCTTGCAGAGGATGATTTTCATAGCAGTCCTTCATTAGGCAGCCATGTTAAATGATTCCCCGCATACGTGTAATCGACCAATGAACAGACCCACTTGAAAATACTCCTTTCTCTTAAAATTAAAGAGTAGATCATGCATGGATGTACATAAATTAATTTTATCATGAATATGAAGAAGCAAGAAAGCTTTAATAATAAATAACCCTGCCACCTTACAAGTGAAAAGTAAGGACGTCTGAAGCCTAGCAAAGCATTGGATATACATTCAATTTAAAAGCGGGGGACGTTACAGTGTCTGCACTCCAGAAACACAATCCCACTTAACATGATGTTGTAAATCAACTATACTTAAATGAATGAATGAATGAATGAATAAATAAATAAATAAACCACAATCTCACCCAGGCTTGACATGGCCTCAGAATCTTCTAACAGAGCACACCGATCAACTGGAGTTGGCCCGAGAGGTTTTTACCAGACAGGTTCCTTTTGCCCGATGCACAGCAAGCCAAAATGCTGAGATGCTGAGGTTTGCAGGGCTACTGGCCCTCTGCACGTTGCTCTGAGGGTGGAATTTGTGGCCCTTTGATGTCAAAAGGTCACCGAACACTCGTGCATGCCCAGTTCGGGGGTCCGTGGTCCTATACAGTCTTAACCAGCTCAGCTCAAACTGGACACAGCTGGCTCCAAGTTCCTAGAAAACAACTCAGGCAAACATCTTCTTGTTTAGCTTGTTTAGGCTACACGCCTCTTGGAGGACACGCAAGTCTTTTTTTTTTTTTTTTGGCTGCGTGGGGTCTGCGTTGCTGCACGCAGGCTTTTTCTAGTTGAGGCGAGTGGGGGCTATTCTTTGTTGCAGTGCGTGGGTTTCTCATTGCAGTGGCTTCTCTTGTTGTGGAGCATGGGCTTCAGTCATTGTGGCATGCAGACTCAGTAGTTGTGGCTTGTGGGCTCTAGAGGCCAGGCTCAGTAGTTGTGGCACATGGGCTTAGTTGCTCCACAGCATGTGGGATCTTCCCAGACCAGGACTCGAACCCGTGTCCCCGGCATGCACAGGCGGATTTTTTAACCACTGCACCACCAGGGAAGTCCCCATGCGGTTTTCAGAAGCTCCTTGATTAGTCAAGGCAGGTGAAATGGATTTAACCCACGGTTTCAAGAAGAAATATGTTTGCCGTCTGTTTGAACTGTCCATGACACTCACAATACGTCCACGGACCAGCAGCATCAGTATCACCTGGGCATTTGTTGGAAGTACACATTCTCGGGCTTCCCTGGTGGCGCAGTGGTTGGGAGTCCGCCTGCCGATGCAGGGGTCGCGGGTTCGTGCCCCGGTCTGGGAAGATCCCACGTGCCGCAGAGCGGCTGGGCCCGTGAGCCGTGGCCGCTGCGCCTGCGCGTCCGGAGCCTGTGCTCCGCAACGGGAGAGGCCACGACAGTGAGAGGCCCGCGTATCACAAAAAAAAAGAAGTACAAATTCTCAGGGCTACCCCGAGACCTGCTGGACCAGAATTTCTAGGGGTGGGACCTAGGTATCCGGGTTTAACAAGACTTCCAGGTGATTCTGATACACACCAAAGTGTGAGCAGGCTACTTGAATGTTCAGCACGTCAACACACTTGGTTTGCTCAGATGGCAAAATGGTGAAACGAACAGAAACTAATGTTTATGGAGGACCTACTCTGTTCCAGGCACTGTTCAAAGTGCTTCTGATATGCTTATGATCCTTTGATGTAGATAGTTCTCGATAAATAGATGCTAGATAATAGATAGATAAATAGCTAGGGAAGGAAAGAGAAGGAGGACGAAAGGAAGGAAGGGAGAGAGGGAGGGAGAAAAAGAGAGAGAAAGGGAGGGAAGGAAAGAAGGGAAAAGAAGGAAGGAAGAAGGAAAGGAAAGAGGAGGAAAATGTAGGGGAGGGTAGGGTAGGGGAGGGGAGGGGAGGGGAGGGGAGGGGAGGGGAGGGGAGGGGAGGGGAGGGGAGGGGAGGGGAGGGGAGGGGAGGAAAGAAAGTAGATTTCAGGGTTGTTATATAGCTTTCATGCAACTGCTGAGGCATTGGGTCAGAACTCAATCCCCAGTGTAATTTCAAAGTCCAGTTGTTTTTCTTTTTTGTTCATTCTGACACACTAAGCAATACAAGTAAGCAACCAACATTTCTATGCCAACAAAATTTAATTAATTGTTTGGGCCAGAAAAATAGAAATCACTGGAGAAATTAGATAGTTCACTGCCCTCTTCACAGAATATCATTTGTATCACAGAATACTATGAACCAGAATATCACAGAATCATAATGAACCAAAAAGTCATCCAATTTCTAAAATCTTGGGATAACTTTATCTATCATGAAATCCAGAGAGGCTGTGGATAGAAAAGCATTTCTCAATGCAGAATTTGGCCATTAGAGCCAGAAGAGAAAGTTTTGGTCAGAACATTGGGACTGAGAATAAAAATTCCCAGTCACTTTAAAAATTTTTAGTAGATTATGTGCTATGTTTTCTAAAATGAGTTTCCAAATAAAGTTTCAGGAAGAGGTCTGAACAAAATATTCTTGTAACTGTTGCTTTTCCCTCCATGTTTTCTTTTTGAATACTTCTTTATTTGGCCAGAAAAAATTTTTCTTGTGCCTGACAAAATAAGCAAAATGCAAACTAGACCAAAAATAATGTACTTTCAAAAATTACTGTATGAATGTATTTATTTTGGCTAATAAAAACATTTCCATTAAATCCAAAGTCTTCATTTCAGCTGCTTTAATTGGAACCTGTGTGTGATCAGGTAGGAAGGAGACTAGTGCACTTGTACATTGAGGCAAAACACGAAGATCACCCTTCCAGACAGAGCCAACAGTCAAGGCTTAATAAAGTTCTATGTGAATGGGAAACCATAAACATTTTGATAATGGAAGCAGGGTTATGAAGGCCTTTGTAGCCACTTTTATAAGCTTGGACTTTATTCTGTCACAGGAGAGCTTTGGGGGCTGTAAGAAGAAGAATGATTGTCAGCTTTTGTTTCACACAGGTTATTATGGCTTTGGTGCAGTGGATAAATTTGAAGAAGTCAAGACTAGAAACAAGAAACTCAAGCAGAACAGAATTAAAATGATCAGAAACTAAACTATATTGGAGATAGTAGATGCAGAGAAGACAAGATTAATAAAAGCTTAGGGGTTATAACTAAAGGAACTTGTTGATTAATTGAATGCAGAAGACTAGCAAACTCTCAGGTTTAAGATTTGGTGAATGTTGATTTATTAAATGACAGGGAATATGAAAGGAACAGGATTGAGGGTAAAATGTTCTTTGCATATTAGCCTGTGGATCTCACAAGGTTGGAAATGTCTAACAGGTATTTGTAAATAGGAGTCTGAAACCTGGAGAAAAGGTCATGGATAGAGATTTAGTTTTGGAAATCACTAGGATACAGAAATAGTTAAAATCTTGAGAGTAGATGACAGTCCAAAGAGAAGCTCTGTCATGAAAAAAACAGTGAACCAAGGATAGAACTCAGAAACTCCAACATTTAGAAAAGAGACAAAGCAGGAGGAGTTCATGAAAGCGATAAGGAAGGAATGGACAGGGGCCAAAATAGGGAGAGAGAGAGAATTCAACAAAGTCAGATGCATCAGTCGATCCTGAGAGATAAATTCTTAAAGTACCCTTTGGAGTTGGGGATAATTGAGGCTACTGATACACTTAAAAAAAATATTGAAGTATAATTTATATACAAAAAATTTCACATAGTTAATGCACACAATTTGTTGGGTTTGGCATCTGCAAAGACATCACTACTATTACGATAATAGTCTGTCACCTCCAAAAGTTTCTCTGTGTCCCTTTTAATTTTTTTGTGGTAAAAACACTTAGCATGAGATCTACTCTATTAACAAAATTTTAAGTGCACATTGCAGTACCACGCTACAGGTGCTACGTTGTACAGCAGTTGCTATACTTTTCAGTTATGCAAGTTGAATAAGATCTATTGATACACTTTAATAGAACATATCAGATGATTGATTTCAAAAGAGTAAATTTCAGTGGGTTGCGGAGTGATTGGGTAGTGCCAGAAGGAAGACAGTGAATACAGACCACTCTGTCAAAAATTTTGACTGACAAGAAAAGGAGTAATAAAGTAATACATAGATGAAGTCACAAAGTCAGGAGATTTCCTAAAGTTGAAGACTCTTGGGCAAACTTATGTTTATAAGCTATGAAGAAAGAGATGGCGATATTGGGAGTATAAGAGATAGAGATGCAGAACGAACAAATGATATCCTTCTTTCCTAAATACTCAACAATTCCAGTTTTGATAAATACTTTACTATGGAATTTGAAAGGGAGACTTTACTCTTTCAAGAAAAAAATCAATATATACAAAGTCATAAAATCCTTATGAAAGACAAAATGGTTCAGTGAAATGAGCGGGAGCTTCAGAGGCTGAAGGTTTTTCATCATGTCCAGATGATTGATTTACTGTATAATATGGGCAAGTTATTTTAATTTCCATTGGCTAAGAAGCATGCAAATTTTAGTTAACTCAGGTTGAACTTATCTCTCTGTCTTGTTTTTCACATATGTAATATAAGTGTAAGCCAACTCCTGAATAACTAGGAAAGCTAATTAGCTAGGATGTTTGCAATAAAAAATATTTTGCAAACAAAAAATACTGCACAAACATTTCTTGAAAACATGTTATTTTACATATAATTTCAAACCACTTTATGGTATATCCTTTTTGTGCACCTAAAAGCTTAGTTTTGAAAAAAAAAATTGATAATGGTGGAATTTCAAAGAGTGGAAAAGCATGGGTGTTATTCATAAAGGAGTCAGGGAAACCATAATCACGAATTCTCTTGAATTTATTTCAGACACCACAGGTTAGCAGATCCCAGCAGCCCCATGAAAACCCTGAAATAACACCTTTGTAGCCATCTGGTTCAGATTTGCTTTATGATATCTCCATCAACAACTTGCCGCTATGAAGCAGGGCAGCCCTCTTGGTTCTTGCTTAGTTTGCAACCTGTAGGCTTGTCATATATGCTACACGCTGCAATGTAGAAGGAAATTATTTTTTGATGCTCCTCCATACTTTAGTTCACTTTCTAATTTAATGGCTGTTGAGCATTTTTCATCCCTGCCTGGCTGCCAGCCTGGCAAGCTTCCCCTCAAAGCTGTGGAGATACAGACCTTCCTCTGCTTGCAATTCTAGCCTTCATTTGAAACAAGACTTTTAAAACTGTAGTTCTTATTCCTGTGAAATGTATTTCAATTGATTGTTGGTGGTGACTTTGAACACTGATTGAGACAAAGTTCTAACCCATTCCAACCCAATAGGGAAAAATATGGTGATGAAACATTGATGTCTAGGAATTCCCTGGCAGTCCACTGGTTAGGACTCCATGCTTTCACTGCCAAGGGTCCCGGTTCCATCCCTGGTCGGGGAACTAAGATCCCACAAGCCATGTGATGTGCCCCCCCCAAAAAAAAGATGTCTACAGTGGGTGTTGAAAAAGGAGGGATAGAATGACATTAGGTATTTACCATCCCCACTGTCGGCCCCCACTTTGGGATGTAGCATCTTTCACTGGGAGCTCTATTCCTAATTAGGAATTCTAGCCCTAGTTATCAAGTGCTTTTCTGTCTTGTTCCATGTTCAGGGAACTTTATCCCCACATCGCCCTATTTCTGAGTCAGTCTTAGTAACCCACAGTTACCTGGCTGGACCTTAAACTATAACAAGCCCCTGTCATATAAAAAGCCTTCTGCTAATTATTACATGAGAAAAAAGGATTAAAAAGGGAGGTTCTTGTCCATATGCAAGAATGGTTTCAGTTTGCTTTCTTCTTTGGTTTACTTGTTGTGGCTACTTTTCAATTCGCTTCCTGTGGTGGGTTTTTATGTGGTTGACTACCTGTAATACCATTATTGTAAGTTGGTTCTGCAGAGAGAGAAAAGAATTCATAAAACCCACAATCTTTATCTTTACCAAATGGAAAACAATCCCTACATTCGAAACAGTATGTTATGAAATAAAATACACTGGGACCTAATTAAACTTAAAAGCTTTTGCACAGCAAAGGAAACCGTCGACAAAACAAAAAGACAACTTACTGAATGGGAGAAAATATTTTCAAATGATATGATCGATAAGGGATTAATATCCAACATATATAAACAGCTCATACGATTCAACATCAAGAAAACAAACAACCTGATTAGAAAACGGGCAGAAGAATTGAAAAGATATTTTTCCGAAGAGGAAGTGCAGATGGCCAACAGGCACATGAAAATATGCTCAGCATCACTAATCATCAGGGGATGTCTGCCAATTTTTTTTTAAAGGTATGCTTTTTCCTAAATTATTAATAAGTAATCTCTCGGATAACATTTTGGTACCGTGTGAATATTACACTCCCCAGCACATTTCACCCAGTGGTTTTAGCATGCGTTGACGATCCTTGTCTGAGCCACATTGGAGACTGCAAAATAGACATTTCCTAATTTTATTATTCCTTCTTCATTTATTAGCTGGCATTCTTTTGTGAAGAAAAGACCCCCTTTTTAGTATCACTATGGACCCACAGACGGTTTAAAATCCAATTCGTTTTTTTTTCAATTTTTAAAATTCCCAAATTATCCCACATTTGGCCCTTCATACTTGCTGCTTTTCCTTTTGGCCTGTACTTAGCATTCTCTGCACACTTTCTTTGCTTTCTGACATAAGATGTTCCACGCTCACCTTGTACAATTCTCTGTTTCTGATCTGGAATCAGCCATTTATCCAGGGAACATTCCTTCCTTTCAGTGATGAACAGTATTTTTGAAACCAAGGTCTTGGCACTAGTATGTTCATTACCTCTGGGTAACATTGCTTCTGGGCCTCTTCAGTAGACAGAGCTAGGAATGTATATATTTTTAAAAACATGAGTTCATGCTGGTAACTCCACTTCAAATCCAGATCTCAGGGGTCCTGACCTTCCCCATTCCATATTTATATACTGCTTCTCCCACAATGAGAAACTTGAATCCTAATACCACCAATATTTACTCATTTGCTTTATCCTACAATAGACACACACACAAAAATAACTTTAAGTACCAACAACAAACATGCTGAGTAATGTTCATGATGTTTTTTTTTTCCTTTACCCTGAAAAAAATATCTCATGAAGGGTATATAGTCAGAGAAATATGCTGAAGAGTTATTTGAATAACCTTTTTATAAAATGTGTGTTTGTGTTATCACAGTAGTATAAAATTGTGTTCAGTTTTTTCTGATTGAATTAAAGATTAGGGTTTTTTCACCGCCTTTGACATAATTTTATTTTTTAATATGTGAATATTTACATGGCTCGAAAACTCCCCAAACTATAAAAAAGTTGTTCTCAGAAGAGGCTCATATACTTTTTAATTTTTTTAACATCTTTATTGGAGTATAATTGCTTTACAATGGTGTGTTAGTCTCTGCTTTATAACAAAGTGAATGAGCTCTACATATACATATATCCCCATATCTCCTCCCTCTGGCGTGTCCCTCCCACCCACCCTATCCCACCCCTCTAGGTGGTCACAAAGCACCAAGCTGATGTCCCTGTGCTGTGCAGCTGCTTCCCACTAGCTACCTATTTTACATTTGGTAGTGTGTATATGCTGATGCTACTCTCACTTCACCCCAGCTTATTCTTCCCCTCCCTGTGTCCTTAAGTCCATTCTCTATGTCTGCATCTTTATTCCTACCTTGTCCCTAGGTTCTTCAGAACCATTAAAAAATTTTTTTAGATTCCATATATATGTGTGAGAATATGGTATTTGTTTTTCTCTTTCTGACTTACTTCACTCTGTATGACAGACTCTAGGTCCATCCACCTCACTACAAATAACTCAATTTCGTTTCTTTTTATGGCTGAGAAATATTCCATTGTATATATGTGCCACATCTTCTTTATCCATTCATCTGTCGATGTACACTTAAGTTGCTTCCATGTCCTGGCTATTGTACATAGAGCTGCAGTGAACATTGTGGTATATGACTGTTTTTGAATTATGATTTTCTCAGGGTATATGCCCAGTAGTGGGATTGCTGGGTCATATGGTAGTTCTATTTTTAGTTTTTTAAGGAACCTCCATACTGTTTTCCATAGTGGCTGTATCAATTTACATTCCCACCAATAGTTCAAGAGGGTTCCCTTTTCCCCACACCCTCTCCAGCATTTATTGTTTGTAGAGTTTTTGATGATGGCCAGTCTGACTGGTATGAGGTGATATCTCATTGTAGTTTTGATTTGCATTTCTCTAATGATTAATGATGTTGAGCATCCTTTCATGTGTTTGTTGGCCATCTGTATATCTTCTTTGGAGAAATGTCTATTTAGGTCTTCTGCCCATTTTTGGATTGGGTTGTTTGTTTTCTGATATTGAGCTGCATGACCTGCTTGTAAATTGTGGAGATTAATCCTTTGTCAGTTGCTTCCTTTGCAAATATTTTCTCCCATTCTGAGGGTTGTCTTTTGGTCTTGTTTATGGTTTCCTTTGCTGTGCAAAAGCTTTTAAGTTTCATTAGGTCCCATTTGTTTATTTTTGTTTTTATTTCCATTTCTCTAGGAGGTGGGTCAAAAAGGATGTTGCTGTGACTGATGTCATAGAGTGTTCTGCCTATGTTTTCCTCTAAGAGTTTAACAATGTTTGGCCTTACATTTAGGTCTTTAATCCATTTTGAGTTTATTTTTGTGTATGGTGTTAGGGAGTGTTCTAATTTCATTCTTGTACACGTAGCTGTCCAGTTTTCCCAGCACCACTTATTGAAGAGGCTGTCTTTTCTCCACTGTAAATTCTTGCCTCCTTTATCAAAAATAAGATGACCATATGTGCATGAGTTTATTTCTGGGCTTTCTATCCTGTTCCATTGATCTATATTTCTGTTTTTGTGCCAGTACCATACTTTCTTGATTACTGTAGCTTTGTAGTAGTCTGAAGCAGGGAGCATGGTACCTCCAGCTCCGTATTTCTTTCTCAAGATTGCTTTGGGTACGTGGAGTCTTTTGTGTTTCCATACAAAATTGTGAAATTTTTTGTTCTAGTTCTGTGAAAAATGCCAGTGATAGTTTGATAGGGATTACATTGAATCTGTAGATTGCTTTGGGTAGTATAGTCATTTTCAAAATGTTGCTTCTTCCAGTCCAACGACCTGGCATATCTCTCCATCTGTTTGTATCATCTTTAATTTCTTTCATCAGTGTCTTATAGTTTTCTGCATACAAGTCTTTTGTCTCTTTATGTAGCTTGATTCCTAGGTATTTTATTCTTTTTGTTGCAGTGGTAAACGGGAGTGTTACCTTAATTTCTCTTTCGGATTTTTCATCATTAGTGTATAGGAATGCAAGAGATTTCTGTGCATTCATTTTGTATCCTGCTACTTTACCAAATTCATTGATTAGCTCTAGTAGTTTTCTGGTAACATCTTTAGGATTCTCTATTTATAGTATCATGTCATATGCAAACAGTGACAGCTTTATGTCTTTTCCAATTTGGATTCCTTTTATTTCTTTTTCTTCACTGATTGCTGTGGCTAAAGCTTCCAAAACTATGTTGAATAATAGTGGTGAGAGTGGGCAAACTTGTCTTGTTCCTAATCTAAGAGGAAATGGTTTCAATTTTTCCCCATTGAGAACGATGTTGGCTGTGGGTTTGTCATATATGGCTTTTATTATGTTGAGCAAAGTTCCCTCTATGCCTACTTTCTGGAGGGTTTTTTATCATAAATGGGTGTTGAATTTGGTCAAAAGCTTTTTCTGCATCTATTGAGATGATCATATGGTTTTTCTCCTTCAATTTGTTAATATGGTTTATCACATTGATTGGTTTGCGTATATTGAAGAATCCTTGCATTCCTGGGGTAATCCCACTTGATCATGGTGTATGATCCTTTTAATGTGCTGTTGGATTCTGTTTGCTAGTGTTTTGTTGAGGATTTTTGCATCTATGTTCATCAGTGATATTGGCCTGTAGTTTTCTTTTTTTGTGACATCTTTGTCTGGTTTTGGCATCAGGGTGATGGTGGCCTCATAGAATGAGTTTGGGAGTGTTCCTCCCTCTGTTATATTTTGGAAGAGTTTGAGAAGGATAGATGTTAGCTCTTCTCTAAATGTTTGATAGAATTTGCCTGTTAAGCCATCTGGTCCTGGGATTTTGTTTGTTGAAAGATTTTTAATCACAGTTTCAATTTCAGTGCTTGTGATTGGTCTGTTTATATTTTTTATTTCTTCCTGGTTCAGTCTCAGAAGGTTGTGCTTTTCTAAGAATGTTTCCACTTCTTCAAGGTTGTCCATTTTATTGGCATATAGTTGCTTGTAGTAATCTCTCATGATCCTTTGTATTTCTTCAGTGTCAGTTGTTACTTCTCCTTTTCCATTTCTAATTCTTTTAATTTGAGTCTTCTCCCTTTTTTTCTTGATGAGTCTGGCTAATGGTTTATCAATTTTGTTCATCTTCTCAAAGAACCAGCTTTTAGTTTTATTGATCTGTGCTATTGTTTTCTTTGTTTCTGTCTCATTTATTTCTGATCCGATCTTTATGATTTCTTTCCTTCTGCTAACTTTGGGGATTTTTTGTTCTTCTTTCTCTAATTGCCTTTGGTGTAAGGTTAGGTTTTTTAGTAGAGATTTTTCTTGTGTCTTGAGGTAGTATTGTGTTGCTAGAAATTTCCCTCTTAGAACTGCTTTTGCTGCATCTCATAGGTTTGGGGTCATCGTTTTTTCATTGTCATTTGTTTCTAGGTATTTTTTGAGTTTTTTCTTCGATTGTTTCAGTGATCTCTTGCTTATTTAGAAGTATATTGTTTAGCTTCTATGTGTTTGTTTTTTTACAGATTTTTTCCTGTAATTGATATCTAGTTTCATAGCATTGTAGTTGGGAAAGATACTTGATACAATTTCAGTTTTCTTAAATTTACCAACGCTTGATTTGTGACCCAGGATATGATCTATCCTGGAGAATGTTCCATGAGCACTTGAGAAGGAAGTGTATTCTCTTGTTTTTGGATGGCACATCCTATAAATATCAATTAAGTCCATCTTGTGAAATGTATCATTTAAAGGTAGTGTTTCCTTATTTATTTTCATTTTGGATGATCTGTTCATTAGTGAAAGTGGGGTGTTAAAGTCCCCTACTATGATTGTGTTACTGTCAATTTCCTCTTTTATGACTTTTAGCATTTGCCTTATGTATTGAAGTGCTCCTATGTTCAGTGCATAAATATTTACAATTGTTACAGCCTCTTCTTGGATTGATCCCTTGATCATTATGTAGTGTTCTTCTTTGTCCCTTGTAATAATCTTTATTTTAAAGTCTATTTTGTCTGATATGAGAATTGCTACTCCAGTTTTCTTTTGATTTCCATTTGCATGGAATATCTTTTTCCATCCCCTCACTTTCGGTCTGTATGTGTCCCTAGGTCTGTAGTGGGTCTCTTGTATACAGCATATATATGGGTCTTGTTTTTGTACCCATTCAGCCAGTCTATGGCTTTCAGTTGGAGCGTTTATTCCATTTACCTTTAAGGTAATTATCAATATGTGTGTTTGTATTACCATTTTCTTAATTGTTTTGCATTTGTTATTGTAGGTCTTTTCCTTCTCTTGTGTTTCCTGCCTAGAGAAGTTCCTTAAGCATTTGTTGTAAAGCTGGTTTGGTGTGCTTAACTCTTTCAGCTTTTGCTTGTCTGTAAAGGTTTTAATTTCTCCGTCGAATCTTGATGAGATCCTTGCTGGGTAGAGTAATGCTGGCTGTAGGTTTTTCCCTTTCATCACTTTAAATATGTCCTGCCACTCCCTTCTGGCTTGCAGAGTTTCTGCTGAAAGATCAGCTGTTATCCTTATGGGGATTCCCTTGTATGTTATTTGTTGTTTTTTCCTTGCTGCTTTTAATATTTTTTCTTTGTATTTAATTTTTGATAGTTTGATTAATATGTGTCTTGGCATGTTTCTCCTTGGATTTATCTTGTGTGGGACTCTATGCATTTCCTGGACTTGATTAACTATTTCCTTTCCCATATTAGGGAAGTTTTCAGCTCTAATCTCTTCAAATATTTTCTCAGTCCCTTTCTTTTACTCTTCTTTTTCTGGGACCCCTATAATTTGGATGTTGGTGTGTTTAATGTTGTCCTCAGAAGTATCTGAGACTGTCCTCAATTCTTTTCATTCTTTTTTCTTTATTCTGCTCTGTGGTAGTTATTTCCACTATTTTATCTTCCAGGTCACTTATCCGTTCTTCTGCCTCAGTTTTCTGCTATTGATTTCTTCTAGAGACTTTTTAATTTCATTTTTTTGTGCTGTTCATCATTGTTTGTTGGCTCTTTAGTTCTTCTAGGTCCTTGTTAAACGTTTCTTGTATTTTTTCTATGCTATTTTCAAGATTTTGGATCATCTTTACTATCATTATTCTGAATTCTTTTGCAGGTAGACTACCTATTTCCTTTTCATTTGTTTGGTCTGGTGGGTTTTTACCTTGCTCTTTCATTTGCTGTGTGTTTCTGTGTTCTCCCATTTTGCTTAACTTACTGTGTTTGGGGTCTCCTTTACGAAGGCTGCAGGTTCATAGTTCCCATTGTTTTTGGTGTCTGCCCCCAGTGACTAAGGTTGCTTCAGTGGGTTGTGTAGGCTTCCTGGTGGAGGGAACTGGTGCCTATGTTCTGGTAGATGTGGCTGGATCTTGTCTTTCTGGTGGGTAGGACTGCCTCCAGTGGTGTGTTTTGGTGTGTCTGTGAACTTAGTATGATTTTCAGCAACCTCTCACTAATGGGTGAGGTTGTGTTCTTGTCTTGCTAGTTGCTTGGCATAGGTTGTCCAGCACTGTAGCTTGCTGGTTATTGAGTGGAGCTGGGTCTTAACATTGAGATGGAGATCTGTGGGAGAGCTTTCGCTGTTTGATATTTTGTGAAGCCAGGAGGTCTCTGGTGGTCCAATGTCCTGAATTCAGCTCTCCCACCTCAGAGGCACAGGCCTGACACCCGGCTGGAACACCAAGACCCTATCAGCTACACGGCCAGGTACATGGGGAATTTTTTGCCTTTTGGGAAGTCTGAGGTCTTCTGCCAGTGTTCAGTAGGTGTTCTGTAGGAGTTGTTCCACATGTAGATGTATTTCTGATTTATATGTGGGGAGGAAGATGATCTCCACATCTTATCCTCCACCATCTTTAAGGTCTCTCTCTGAGCCTCACATACTTTATAATTCCTGTCACCACTTCATTCTTCCTCCTTCTGCCTTCGTATAGCAAATGATTTATATTCACTTCTAGTTCCATCTTCCTATCTTTATATATATATATATATATACACACATATATATGTGTATATATATGTATATATACACATATATATGTGTGTATATATATATATATATTTACATATATATAAAGAAAAAAACAACTTTGTATCTGTGCAGGTATAGATGTAGAAAAATGGTAGCAGACTCTTAGGCACCTTGTTTTTTTTCACTCCATACCCATTCTCAGAGATGATCCTCATTCTTTTTTATAACTTTGTCATAAAATAGTACTCCATTGTGTGGATGTAGCAGGGTTTCCTCAACCTGCCTCCTATGGATAGACCTGGGTGGTTGGTTTCCTACATTTTGCAGTGAATAACCCATTATATATGATTTTTTTGTTTCTGTAGCAGTTCATCACTTGGGGTAAATTCTTAAAAGTGGGACTTCTGGGTCAAAAAGCATTCTGATGGATATTGCCAAACTCTCCTCCAAAGAGGTTGTATTCAAGCTTCTGAATTTTAGGAATAGATTTTTTTTAAAGTTTTCCAGGTAATTCTGATGTGCAGTCAGGTTGGGAACCATTGGCCTAGATTGTCAGCAATTGTAAGACAATGCAATTTAATTTTCCTACGTTTGATATTATCTAGGGCTAAGGATTAAACACTGTGTGATAGCTGAATAAAAAATACACCTCATGCTCACTTTAAAAGGGGTTTTGCCTGTTGGGAATAACATATACACACTATTATATATAAATTAGATAAACAATAAGGACCTACTATATAGCACAATGAACTATACTCAATATTTTGTAATAACCTATATGAGAAAAGAATCTGAACAAGTATATATATATATAAAACTTTGCTGTACACCTGAAAGTAACACAACATTATAAATCAACTATACTTCAATTTTTAAAAAATCAAACAAAAAATAGATAAATAAAAATTAAAAAATAAAATGGGTTTCACCTGTTTGGCACCATTTTAGATACCTTACTGATATGGCAATGTCCAATCTGGGCTGATGCC
The DNA here is from genome assembly GCF_026419965.1 of Kogia breviceps. NCBI lineage: Eukaryota > Metazoa > Chordata > Mammalia > Artiodactyla > Physeteridae > Kogia > Kogia breviceps. The sequence continues at coordinate 2,174,333 of NC_081322.1, forward strand.
TGTATAGGCATCAGGAGGGAGAACTTCTAGGGGACCCAGCATCCTAGTTGAGTAATTCAAGTTACTATTCATCCAAACAATAGTGTCAAAATGAACTGAAAAAGTCCAGGTATCATATTTTATATGTTCTAAGACATTCTTTTTTTAAAAAAAATATCTCCATAATCATTTTGCCTCTTACAGTTGACAATATATCATGATGAAATTGGCAGCTTTGTTTCTCTCTTAAAGAACCGTTTCTAGTAACTTTAATATGGAATTTTAGGAATAAGAGGGTAATAATTGAAAAGAATCAAAATGGCATTCTAGGCAAATTATATGCATACTTTCTTAGTGATCCTGGGCATATATATAACTAATCAGAGTAGAGAATAATGTGGTCAGTCTCCAATGTCTCTGTCCTAAACTCTGTGACCTGGGGTGACAACAGGTGGTCTTGGTCCCCTCATTCCTTTGCCTCAGTGGTCCAGCCTTCTGTGTTCTCCCCTTGACTCTGAAGCTGGTCTCTGACAATCGGTTATGGGGCCTTGTGGGCTTTCTCCCTTTGCCCCAGTGTCTAGTTATTTATAAGAAACAGGGTTGACTGTCTTTACCCCTAAAAATGTTCTCTGCCCCAGCCACCACTGCATTAGTTTTTCTCAGCCAGATGCTGTGCTCTTCACCCATGTACAGAGCCACCTGCACCCTAAGGCCAGCAATGGTGTTCCTAACGAGGAAGGGATCTCAGCCTTATCTCAAGGGTCAATAGTCCCCCGGCCACATCTCCCTAGTAGAGCTGACCACCTGTGCCTGTCTGCTGTTCTGCATAGTGCCCCCAACACGGCGACCACACAGTCCCCATGGTTGGCCTCATAGTGGACACTCATTCTGGTCCAGTGCTCAGGTCTGCTCTACCACCACTAAGAGTCTGCGGTGATAGGAAGTCTCCTTGCCTACTAGGTCAAAACTCTCAGACAAGCCAGTTATGCGCGTTTCGTGCTTTCAATAAGAAAGAGTTTCTTGACAGGTTTCAACTACAAAGACTTCATCCTAAGAATAATCAGACTGCCTTTTTTTTTTTTTTTTTTTTTTTTTTTTTTTTTTTTTGCGGTACGCGGGCCTCTCACTGTTGTGGCCTCTCCCGTTGCGGAGCACAGGCTCCGGACGCGCAGGCTCAGCGGCCACGGCTCACGGGCCCAGCCGCTCCGCGGCACGTGGGATCCTCCCGGACCGGGGCGCGAACCCGCGTCCCCTGCATCGGCAGGCGGACTCTCAACCACTGCACCACCAGGGAAGCCCTCAGCCACATTTTATGAGGTTCAATCTAGTGTTTGGGGAGATAAAAATATTCTTTTGTATGTGGAATCCCTTAAGTGCCTGGCTGTCTCTCTGATGATCCCTGGGAAGAAAAAGGGAAATGAAACATCGTCCCTGTCATCACTGAAAGTCAGTTTAGCGGGCGAGTCCACGCATAAAGATATACGCATAGCAGATTGCAGGGACAGAAATAAAGAGAGAGCACGAAGGAAGAGCAACTACTAGAAGAGTAAAAGGGGACGTTTCATGGAGGGAGTGCCAGGTGCCAAAGCCTAAAGCATGGGTAGGAGTTGGCCAGGTAAAGCTGGGAAGCTTATGGAGGAAAGGCTGAGAAAACATTCCAGGCAGAGCGAAGCCATGTAGGAAGGACACAGACAGAAAACAGAATTGTGTAAAGAAGATGCTGGAAAGTAAACGGTAAGGCATGGAAGAGAAAGGGAGAAAACCAGAGAGATTGGTTGGAAACCAAGCAAGACGCTTGAGACTTTATCTCATTTCTTAGGAATCCTGAACACGATTCTGCGAAGCCAGGGCCTTACGAGTATCTGTGGAGGCTTTATTATGTGTCAGTCCCTCTCCAGTCAAGACAGTAGCTGTCAGCTCCTGAGGGGTGGGATGGAAGTGAGTTTTAAAGAGATCAAAATTACATACAGGGAGGCTGGTAAGTGTTCAGACAAACTCATCGTTATGGACATTAAGCCTACCCCATTTTAATCTACTTTTGGACTCTAACTCCTGATAGTTAAAACTAACCAAATTCCTGAGTTACTAAAGCTCAATTTGTGTTTTTTGATTTCCTCTTCTAGCAATGTCTCTAACAAGTCATACCTTCACACTTGTGTGTAAGCAAGGTAAATGCAAAATATGCAAATCACCAAAAGAAAATCCAGCTGTGGGCTTGAAAAGGATACATTGGGTAGGTATTCACTCAGAGGAGGCAATGTGTACAAATGCAAATACAATTGTTATAATAGATGATGAAAGATATTATCATAGCAGTCATGCTAATACGATGTCAGAAAGAGAATATGACTTGGGGGGGGGGTGTGTACAAGAATTTTCCTGGCACTTTTACTTTTAAGTGACTCCAATAAGGGCAGACACACAGGAATGACTGAAAATCAATCTGGTTTGAGCTGAAGATACACTCTGGGTTGAATAGATGTTTTCTTTTTGTGTGTTTTGTTTTCCTAGACCCATATGGTTGGGATAGTGAAGGAATTAAAAAACCCCTAAGTTATTCATAATTGAGAGGGCAAGAAGAACTATAATAAGTCTCTGTAAGCAACAGAAAACCCAACTCTATCTAGCTAAAAAATTAAAGGAAGTTTATTTACCAATGTAATTGAAAAATACAGAGACAGGGCAGCCTTCAGACATAATTTGACTTTGACACTCGTGATATTATTGTGAATGATTTTCTCCATTTTCCCCCTCTGGGCCTCAAGCCTATTTTTAGGCTGGCTTCCCTTACGATAAGTGCTAGAACTTCCCGGGAGCAAACGCTTCAGCATATATTTCTGGGACGGGGGAAACAACTTCTTCAGCAGTCATGGACTGAAAGTCCTGAACTTCACTTCTATGAGGCTACTGTCAGCCATATACCTGCCCTTGAACCACTGACTATGACCAGGGGATAGTCAGATGCTGATTGACTTGGGCTGGGTTCTGTATGCATCACTGAACCAAAAACTTTGACGAGGAGATTCCATTACTTCCGTTGACTCAGATCAATCAGAGTCCACTCCTGGTAGTCTTGGTCAGGCTGCTCAGCAAAGGGGGTCAATGTGGACTGGACTCCAGCTCACTATCTGCTTTCCAAGTCGTGCACTCTGGCATTGGGCTGTATTTTCTGGAAGCAGGACAGTCTTTTTATAATTCTCATAGAAGCGCAATCCTAGGTACTAATAGGTCTGTGTCTACCCATCCATGGCAACTTATATTTTTTCCATTGCACATGGAGGTGGCTATGGATTAGCAATGGCCATGACCCTGGATTTGAGGGCTCAATCCCAACTATATATATATATATATATATATATATATATATATATATATATATATGTGTTTTTATCTTGCCTATTTGCTCCTTCAGATCCAGGCTCCACCCTGCTATTTCTCTAAGAATCTGACCTGTGTCAACAGGCTCCCTGTCCTTTGAACCCAGTTGTCAAGCTCAAGGATAAGTTCACTCTGGACTGGCCGCATCCTTCCACTATAGGCCAAGCTCTTGCCAACAGCCTGCTCCACATGTGTCTCTCTGTCTCTGCCCTTTGTCTTTAGGTTCTGGGAACTGCTTATTCCCTTTGCCTCTTCAGCCCCAAGGTGGCATCAATACCTCCTCCTGACCCTGTTGTTCCTAGCCTCCAGGTGTCTGTGGTCTCCTCACCTTGTCCTGACCTTTATAGACAGTAACTCTACTAATCTCTCTTCAAAGGCCCCTGTGTGATGTGCTTCCTCATGGGGGAGTATCTTGCTGAGTGATGGAATGAAGCCACAGTGCCTTCAGTGCCCCATGGTCACCTTTGTCACCTTCTGGTTCCCTGGAAAAACAAACTAAGTTGGTCCAGGTACAAAGGGAAAATTTCATTGCGTAATGACCTCTACTTAAAATGCCAAAGGTCTAGAAGTTTGAGAAAACTCGAGAAAAACACAGTTCTACATCAGGATATTTTACTCTAAACTTGGAGATATATGCATCTTTTAAATTACACAGACTAGAATGCTGAAATGTTCCAGATCACTTCTGGTGAGAGGCTACATTTTATAAGGCCAAAATAAGAAAGGAAGAAATGAAAGAGCTCAGAAATCTCAGGAGAGCTCATCCAACACTCTGCCTTTATCTTAGACCACTTCTGTAGATGACGGCTCTGTTAATTGGGATTAGATACACCAAAATGGGGGAGTTTTTAGCTGAGAAAAACAGATGTCACAACTAAGAAAAGGAATGCAATGTGAGTTTGTCTGGAAGTCTGTTCTGTGATGCACAACTTTCTTAAGCCAAAATTTTAACGTGAGCAAACAGTTCAGTGCTGCTCTTAGCAGAGAACCATAAATTAAAGATAAGCAATGGTTCAGACTTTCCAAGGCCTTGACTTAGAAGTAACTCCGGAATTCCAACGAAATCGTCATTTGGTTAAGCAATTTGGCAGTTTTCTATTTTGAGGCATTAAACTATAATTACAAGTCATTCTTATTTCATTCCAAATAAATGTCCCTAGAGTAGTATAGGGAAGTCTCTTCCTTTTCTTTAAAAGAAAAAAGGACACAAACAAACAAAGAACAGCAAATAAACAAGACCAAAGAGAAAAAAATTGTAAAACAAAACTTGATGAAGCTGGAAGATTGTGTATATGGTGTGTTTTATATTTTGATCAACATATAAAATTGATTGTGCTAGTACATCAGAAGGACTCAAATACTCCAAAGGTAATGTGGAGGTGCCTCTCATTGGAAAGAAGGAAATTAAAGTTCCTCTGACAAATCCAAATGAACAAGGGTGGTGATCATTTACCCTCCTTACAATTGAGTTTTTCCTTGATTAAAAAATGCCTCTGCTGTTTTGCTCTAACATTTGTTAAATGGGTCAACAAGACTAGTGTTTTCTTAGTTGGAAGTGTAAGTTGATGTGAGGGGTGGGGAGAGGAAGGACAGAAATTTGTTAATAGTAAGTAAAAAAAAAAAAAAAGTCTACACGTCTAAAGGAAAGGAAATGTGGGCCTAGTGGAGAATGACTGATCCTTCTTCTCAACCGGCCATGAGCAAATCCTATTATAATACTCCAGGAACCCAAGAAAAAGTTTCTGTGCTGAATTATGTGAGTCTACCTGAAATCAGAGTGATGGATTAGGACACTTCTCTGATCCTTTCAAATCATAATTTATTCATTCAGTGCCGCTTCTTAAATAACTATCAGGGGCAACTCTGCTACTTTCTAATGGGGGATATGTAAAAGAATAAAATGTAATTTATGCTTTAAGAGAGCCCATAATCTAGAAAGGTATTCATATACGGCTTAGATAAACAAAGACTAGCTTCATTTTCTATCACCTATCCAACGTTCCTGTAAGCTTAAGGTCTCCTCTTCATTTTCTATCACCTATCCAACGTTCCTGTAAGCTTAAGGTCTCCTCTCCCCACCTCACCTTACTCCTCTGGGTAGCAGGGAAAAAGATATGTACTGCCAACCGACGGTTTCTCTACCTCCTCCAGTTCAAATGGCCTGTTTTGATTTCAGATCTCTTTTTGAGGTTAAATATTCCCATGAATTCTAAGTTTAAATCCTTATCATGGTGGCCTTTCTCTTCTTCCTTCCCAAGGTGCTGTCTGTCCTTATGATTCCTCTTGGCATTGGGAGGATGTCATGTGGTCTCAGGTTGGTCTTTTGCTGTTTTCTGCGGTGGGGTGTCTGGACCAACCCTTGGATCCACTCAGCTCAGGTCTGCTTTGTGGGGTCACGTTGCTGAGCGGCAGGTAGAAATCTGCTCCAAAAGTCAGAAGCGAGGGAACGCTTGATCTACTCATGATTGGACACATCTCCTTTCTGGTCTATGTTTGTGGTTTGTGGAATTCGTAGAGGCTAGCATGGTTCCTGACCAGAGTGGTATTGGGTATATATTTCTACTTTAGTGTCATGAATCAATTTTTCTGTTGTCTTTTCAATGAGAAGTCATATGTTTTTAAAAAGCCTATGTACTGCATGGGAATTCCCTAGCGGTCCAGAGCTTAGGACTCCATGCTTTCACTGCCAAGGGCACAGGTTTGATCCTTGGTCAGGGAACTAAGATCCTGCAAAATGCCTGGGACAGCCAAAAAAAAAAAAAAGAAAAAAAAATCGTACCACCTTTCAAATAAAGTTCTCAATTAAAAAAAAATAGCCAACATACTGTATAGTAGGTGTTCAGTACATGCTGGGTTCTACTCTGCCTTCCACTCTTTATAGTAATTAACTGCTGGACAACGAACTGTTTTCCACTTTCTAAATGGAAAAAAAAATCAGCAAAATGTTTTCTCACTTCAAACCAGCCAAGTCATAACATACGGGGTTCCTATCACATACATGAAATGTACTTTGTTTCAGTAGTCCTATCAGTACCAGCAGAAAGGTGTTAAAAAATCCTCGAGAATTAACAAAATCCAGTAGGAATTCAAACTCTCAGTTTGTTAAAACTTAAGTTGCTTGATTATTTTCAGCATTATACTTCATATGTGTTTGCATTTTAATTTTGTATTTATTCTTTAAGCATCAATAGAGAATGTTACAAAGAAATTTCACTCATGATCGTTTCAAACAAAACCCAGTTTATTCCCAGTTTCCTTATTGTCTGTAACTATATAATTATGTTAAATATTTATATATATGCATTTGCCCAAAGTTGCACTAATAAGATACATACACTTTCAAGTCACTTTTTTCTCTTAATATTAAACATTATTTTCTATATTGCTAATTGTTATATGTATGATTTTACTAATGACATAATATTTCATCAATCAGAAGTACCCTCATGACATATTTAGGTCATTCCTTAGTTTTTCATGCTTATACGTAATATTACAATGGCCACTTTTAGGAACATGATAGAGATTATTCCATCTCTTTTTTTTAAAATTTATTTTTTATTTATTTTATTTTTGGCTGCATTGGGTTTTTGTTGCTGCGCGTGGGCTTTCTCTAGTTGCAGAGAGCAGGGGCTACTCTTTGTTGTGGTGCGTGGGCTTCTTATTGCAGTGGCTTCTCTTGTTACCGAGCATGGGCTCTAGGCATGCTGGCTTCAGTAGTTGTAGCACGCGGGCTCACAGGCTCTAGAGCGCAGGCTCAGTAACTGTGGCGCACGGGCTTAGTTGCTCTGCAGCATGTGGGATCTTCCGGGACCAGGGCTCGAATACTTGTCCCCTGCATTGGCAGGCAGACTCTTAACCACTGTGCCACCAGGGAAGCCCAAGATTATTCCATCTCTTGACTAATTTCTTAGCAGTCAGTTTCCCAAGAAGAGCTCGCTGAGTGATAGAGAATGAAACTGGATCATTTTGATCTGTACTCCTGGGCTGTCCTCCTTTTTGGATCATTTTGATCTGTACTCCTGGGCTGTCCTCCCTTTTGGTTCATTTTGATCTGTACTCCTGGGCGTCCTCCAAAAGGGTTGTGTCTACAACAATGTGTGCAGAATCCTGCTTTCCCGCGATGGCCACTGCTAGCGCTAGTTCATGTTTCATGGACTAGTCTTTTTTTCTGGCATGACTGGCTCTTCTTTTATCAGGAGTCTTCCATTTCATTTTAAGTCAGATTTGAAATCTGTTTCTTCTGCAGTTAGTAGAATACTCTCTTTTTTTCTCTTTTTACTTTAAGCATCTCATTTTCAAATATCGCAAAGAGCGGAGGTCCCCAACCTTTTTGGCAGCAGGGACCAGATTTGTGGAAGACAATGTTTCCACGGGGACTGGGGTTTGGGGGGATGGTTCAGGCCGTAATCAAGCGATGCGGAGCTGCAGATGACGCTTTGCTTCTTAGCCACTCACCTTCTGCTGTGCGGCCCAGTTCCTAACAGGCGGGGGACAGCTATTGGTCCTCAGCCCGGGGGTTGGGGACCCGTGGCAAAGAGGATTACAGTACCTTTCACAGAAAACAAAGGGATTTTATTTATTTATTTATTTTCACACACACACACACACACACACACACACACACACACACACACACACTGTATTTTACTTTTACAAGAGATAAATAAACTGACACCAAGCACTGTAAATAGATGACCACAACAAAAGCAACAATGATTGCAATTACCAAACACGAATCACACTCATACGATGTCATAATATTGACATTCAGTCCAGTCATCCTCCACTCTAACAGCTCCTTTCCTTTGCAGTGAAAAGTGATTTGTATATTTTTTGCCTCTGAGTCCTTGTGGGATTTTTTTAAAAATTTAAACAGAAAGTCACAAAAATTATAATCATCCTCATCAGTTCACTCAGTCCCATAAACAAAGGGATTTTTGTTTATTTGTTTCAACATGCAATATATCTGGAAGTAAAGCTTATTGAGCAATGACTCTATTCTAAGTGCTTTATATGTATTAGCTTGTTGAACCTTCAAAACTGTACATTATTTCCACTCAGTGGATCAGACCATGGAGACAGAAAAGTTAAATAATTTGTCCTCTGTCACATAGCTAGTAAGTAACCCAGCAGAGATCCCAACTCAGAAAGTCTGATTTCAGAGTGGACTCACTAAATCACTGTGCTATTCTAGAAATGGCAGCAAAAACTAATGTTTACTTAGTAGAAGTTCCAGGGAAGACTTGTCTTTTTTCTTAGGAATTTATATTTAGACTGGAAACTGACCAGGAAAAATAGTCCTCTTTTAATAAAGCTTTCTTCTTGTCACTCTCATCCTCTCCTAAAATATATATAAAGGACAGAATGGGGAGGGGTAGAATATAAGTGACCAAAAGGACATTAATCTTTCTTAACTCCATAAACTTTTCACGCAATGAAGATTACCAAACAAAATATGAAAACAATTTTTCTGTCAACAATTTGTGAGCCAAACTCTAATCATATTCTTCAGTGGAGCCTAAAATCAACATGGGATGTGTACAACAATAATTTCTTATGCTGCATCCTTTTCCTGAGGTCCACAAAGAAGTTTACAAATACTAGACCTAAGAAGGTTGCCAATTATTTATTTTTTGAAATGAAAGTTTATTTTGTCTATTAATTACATGTTCTTTTTGAGCTTGTTACTTAGAATATTGTTGACCTAGGAAAGGTAAGCACTTTTGTAGATGAATATCTAATTCTGTTTTTTACTATTAGGTCTGACCCATTTCCCTTTGTGTTTATAAGTATTAAGAATTCCCATACTTCAAAGATAGGAACAAAAAACAAAGAAAACAAGACATAATAAATAGCTTAAGGAGGAAAATCACTCATAATAAAAATTATACTTTGCATCTTTAACTTTTTAACTTTTAAAATGCATTTTCTTATTTGTTATTTTTTTATTGAAGTATAGTTGAGAAATTATTATTTATCAGCTCAATACTAGGAGGCATCTGTAGACAGATGTTAGTCTCATTTATTTTACAGATGAATAAATAGAGGCAAAACGAAATCAGTCATGAACCCAAAGAATCCATCCTTTCCCTGCTCTTTCCTTAGCTCAGTCCAGTTAGAAAGACAAACTGATGTCTAAGCTACACTTCTTGAATAGACCCCAACACACCTGATGATGGAAAACATGAGACATATAAAAACATGTTTTAGGAAAATTTTAGGTCTAACACAGATATTCTGTGATATAGTTGCTGTCTTGGGCTGCCCGAATCTGCAATTTGGCAGCTGTAGCCAATTTGCTGAAGAATCATATCGCTGCCATCTCTCGTTTTCTCATCCAGGTGGTAAAATGACAGCCTACTCTTATGAATCTACTCATTTAGTTGGCTAGTATCTAATTAGAGAAGAAGCAAACTGTTCTTTCTCTCACTTCAGAGTCTAACAGACCAGCTTATGGCTTCTTCCACCAGGTGAGCTCTCGGTGGCGCTTGGCTGGTCCTCCTCCACTGAGTCAGCACAGGTCTGCTGCAGCTGACCATAACTAGAACCTCTAGGGAGCAGGGTGGTTTGAGAAGATGGCCTCAGGATCTGCAGAGGAGAAAACTTGTGGGGTTCTAGCTGCTGGTGGAGTTATTGTCAAGCTATGACTAATCAGACATGAAATTTTCTTGTTCTGTTTCTGTTTAAAATTTTTGTTTCCTTTCTAGCCCAATTTAGTTTAATTTTTGTAGACCCAATCTCAATACCCCTCACAAAGTTTCTATCATAATATTCTTGGAAAGTTATACTTTGTGCTTAACTTTATTTGTGCTTCAATTGGGACAGTAAACCATTTAACCAAGTATCATTTTTACCCTGACTCTTAGACAGGTATCCCCTGCTTTCTGACAGTTAGCTTTATGCCACTTCGCTTTTACAAAAGACCTACTTAAGCACCTGTTTTTGTTACTGAATCAAACTTAGGTCCACTAGCCCCCACGCAGTAAAGGTAATCTACTGATACCAGGTTGTGGTAAAGGAAAGTACGGTGTTTATTGCAAGGCCAAGCAAGGAGTACAAGCAGCTAATGCTCTCGAGACCTGAACTCCCTGTGGCTTTCAGGGAAATGTTTCTAAAGACAGGGTGAAGGAAAGGGTCACAGCGTGCCTGACCAGCTCCTGGACATTCTTCTGATTGGTTGGTGGTTAGGTAATTGTGAGTCAACATCATCAACCTTCTGTTTCTAACAGGTATGGGGTCTATGTGATGGTGTTCGGTATGCAGTTAACTTCTTCTACCTGGTGGGAGTTTTAGTACCTGCAAAATAACTCAAGGATATGGCTCAGAATATTATCTATAGCCCTTGAGAGGAAGCCCTTTGTTTTATGCCTAAACTATTATTATTTTGTCTTGCTTGACTGCTTTCCTTTGTTTCTGCATTTTCTCACTTCTCTGATTAAATTTGCTCTTTAGAACTTGGGGAAGGCCTAGGAGGCTAAAGTTTTTCTACAAACAAGAGGCGGGGGGAGGTGTCTGTCCCCAAAACGTGGCATAGGGTCCTGCTCTGTTACAATCGCCTCTTTTCTTTGATACGCCTCAATCTTGATAGGGAGCAGGTGTGGGACAAGAAAGGAAATGAAGTTTTGCATAGAGAGGTTAATCATCAGCTCCGCAGAGGAGCTCGTTTTTTAGGGGGGACTTGGTTTCATTTTCACTAACTGAAAGAAATCTGAAGAGGATTTTTGCTATCGCAAATGAAGGTGAAAAGGGAAAATAACCCTAGCAGCAAGAGTGGCACTGCCAAGCTCCTTGCCTGGGGACTACACTTAGCATCTCAGCGTCAGACCGTCATAGCTTTGAACTGTGTCTGTGAGCAGCTGTGCTTTATCCTGATTTCTTCTGTGCAGCCACAAGCAAGATGTGTTCATAGATAATTGCTTCTTCCCTTGATGCCATTTCGCTTAGGAAAGGTTTCATAGACACGCTCAGCTTTCGGATACAGGAAAACATATGTGTTAGAACTTGGCTCCTTGATTAACATAATGACCTAAGACTTCGGTCTAGATAGCTGCGTTGGGGGTGATGGTGAGTTAGGTACTCTAGCTGAAGAGTTTTGAAAGAGGAAAGGCAACTTGCTTTCCACAATGACACTTGTATACTTGATATAGATGTTGACAAGAATAAATGCCTAGTTAACTTTATCCTAGCTCTTTAATCTTTTAAAAATATATATAGCTGAATGAATACTTATGTTTTCTGGCACTAATTTCTTTGTGTTTGTACATTTCTTTCTTGTCTAATGGATTTAAAGAGCAGGACTTTTTCATTCTGTCCTAAGTATTTTCACACGAAACGCATTTTATAGTTGTATCTCATTGTCCAACACATGTCCTCATTCATCTTGAGCCACTGAAGGATTTCTCCTTCCTCCTATCTATGGATTCTGTTCTGTGTGTCTAAAATGATCAAAAGTTGATCATTCAGAGTCATTTTATTTGTATGTGATTTGATTAATGATGTAAACATGACTAATTGTTTAAATAGTAAAGCTAAAATCTTTTGTTGTTTTATTCCTATAGAGGCTACATTTTATTTTGAAAACATTCAGTACTATCCTATCTTCTATTTAGAGACAATAAGGCTTTTCAGACATGGCTCTGATGATGATAAAAGAGGGAAAATGTCCTTATTAGATAGAGATGCATACTGAAGTATTCACAAGAGAAAAAAGAAAATAGTTGATTTTTGGGATTTGCATTTAAATATTCAAGTGAAAAAAAAAGTTAAGGGGGGAATGAAACACAATTGGTGAAACATTAACAATTGTTGGGCTTCCCTGGTGGCGCAGTGGTTGAAACTCTGTCTGCTGACGCAGGGGACACGGGTTTGAGCCCTGGTCTGGGAGGATCCCACATGCCGTGGAGCCACTAGGCCCTTGAGCCACAACTACGGAGCCTGCGCGTCTGGAGCCTGTGCTCCGCAACTGGAGAGGCCGCGACAGTGAGAGGCCCGCGCACCACGGTGAAGAGTGGCCCCCGCTTGCCACAACTAGAGAAAGCCCTCGCACATAAACGAAGACCCAACACAGCCAAAATAAATAAATTAATTAATAAACTCCTACCCCCAACATCTTCTTTTAAAAAAAACCAAACAATTGTTGAAGGCAGGTGATGAGCACATGGGTTTTTTTCTTAGTTTATGCACTTTTTTTTTTTTTTTTTTTGTGGTACGCGGGCCTCTCACCGTTGTGGCCTCTCCCATTGCGGAGCGCAGGCTCCGGACGCGCAGGCTCAGCGGCCATGGCTCACGGGCCCAGCCGCTCCGCGGCACGTGGGATCTTCCCGGACCGGGGCACGAACCCGCGCCCCCCGCATCGGCAGGCGGACTCTCAACCACTGCGCCACCAGGGAAGCCCAGTTTATGCACTTTTATGTTTGAAATTTTCCAGAATAAAAGAGGCTGGTTTACCACTTTGAGTCCCATTCCACCTCTGCCTCTTGCTTCAGTGAATCACACATTTTCACTATTCATTGAAGAGAACTGTCATATTCTCTGTCTCATACAGTTAAAACTTTATTTCACAAATATGTCCCTGGTTTGGGAGAGAGTAGAAAAACACACCTTGAGGTCAGACAGATTCTCTAGATTGTGAATGCTCGTTCCACCACTCCTGACTGCAAATCCTTGGACAATTTACTTAACCTTTCTCATCCCCATTTTTGTTTTTTATTGAAGTATAGTTGATTTACAGTGTTGTGTAGTTTCTCGTATATAGCAAAGTAGTTCAGTTATATTTATATTCAGTTCTATATTTCAGATTCTTTTCCTTTAAAGGCTATTATAAAATATTGAGTATAGTTCCCTGTGCTATACAGTAGGTCCTTGTTTGTTATTTATTTTCTATATAGTAGTATGTATCTTGCAATCCCAAACTTTCATCCCAAATTTTTCATCTGTCAAGTGGGGATAATATTCTTGTCACCTGGCTGTGGAAATTTAATAAGATGAGAACCTAGCATTAAGGGCTATGGATTCTTAATATTTAATAAATGATAATTTAAAAGATTGTGAATAAATGTTAGTAATAGCAGTACTAGGAATTGTTGTGGCTGTCAATATCACCTTGGAGTTGTGTGAATCTAATATCTACTGTGAAGGACCTTTTTTTTTTTCAAGGTAATTCATAATAGCAATGCATAGAATAGAATAGCAATCTGGTCTATGTGTGTCATATGTTTGATCCTCCTTCACAGACGTTTTGCTCAGCAGTATAATGGATTGTCTTAGAGCTCTACAGAGCTTTTGGGGGGAGAAATATGCATCCTTCTGTGAATGCCTGTTCAAGGGCTATCTCCTCTCTGCAGCCTCCTTGGATCCCTCCAGGAAGCATTAGAACTTCTCTTTTGTGTTCTCTCAGTGCTTAGCATATATATGAAACCACTTCCCCCAGATTATTGTCGGTGTTTAATTTGGGGGTTTGACTCCCAGAGTCCAGCACCTTGTCTGTAAATCATGGTTTTGATTCCTCTTCCACCTTGCTTCCAGCTCTATCCCTGGCTCATATTAGCTGCTTAAAATATATGAGAGGCCACTCTTGCCTTCTGAGATGGCCCACACTCTGTCTGTGGAGTGTATTTCTCTCTAAATAAATCCACTTCTTACCTGTCACTTTGTCTCTCACTGAATACTTTCTGCGATGAGACATCAAGAACCTGAGCTTCAAGTCCTGAAACCAGGTGTTAACCTGAGATCAGGTCTTTTAACCTGATTTCAGTTAAAAGAACATGGGGGGTTCCCTGGTGGCACAGTGGTTAGGAATCCGCCTGCCAATTCAGGGGACACGGGTTCGAGCCCTGGTCCAGGAAGATCCCACATGCCGCAGAGCGACTAGGCCCGTGTGCCACAACTACTGAGCCTGCACTCTAGAGCGCACAAGCCACAACTACTGAGCCCACGTGCCACAACTACTGAAGCTCACACGCCACAACTACTGTAGCCCACGTGCCACAACTACTGAAGCCCACGCACCTAGAGCCCGTGCTCCGCAACAAGAGAAGCTACTACAATGAGAAGCCCACGCACTGCAATGAAGGGTAGCCCCTGCTCACTGCAACTAGAGAAAGCCTGCGTGCAGCAGCAAAGACCCAACACAGACAAAAATAAAAACAAATAAAATTATATATATATATATATATATATATATATATATATATATATATATAAGGGTTTCCTGCCTGAATGAATGAAGGAATGAATAAATGAATGAACCACCCTGCTTATTTATGAAGAGTTTCTTTTATTTTTCTGGACAGCTCTGTTAGATCGCCTAAATAGAGATCAAAGTCCAAAACTCCTTTTTATGTCCCATTTATATTACTCAGGGTTCATGTTTTATGGCAGTGTATGGATATTTCTTCTTACATTTCTGGGAAAAAACCCAGCATAGGAAGGGAGCAGGGTGGAACAGGGGTGAGAGAGAGAGGGAAGGTTGGACTTCCACTAACATTTTTCTGAGCCATAATTATATTTTTATCAATGGGGAATGGCAAACATGAACAACTGAAAAACATAGTATTCATCCAATTTTCTATTACCTGTGCTGAAAGACAACATTTAGGGGCAGAATATATGTGTCTAGGAGGTCAAAATGTTATTACCGTGAGTTGGCACCTATCTACCTATTTATATTGGTAGGATAAGTCTTGTGAAAAATTACAGGCAGTCATACACTAAGAAAAGGAATTTTAATCAAAATAAGTCAGTCAAAACTTCCTGCCTCTGTCCTTCCTGATAGTTTGGTCCATTTTTCTAGCTGTGGGTTGTTTTTTTTTTTTAAACACTCAGCTTCCTGTTATTATGAATAGCTACCTTTCTGGCCAGACTGTTAATAAATTACAGGGCTAGACACATCAAGGTAGCTTCACAACTCTCGTTAAATGGAATTGAAAACACCAGAAGCCTAAGATAAGTGGGTGGTTTATTGGGTAGTAACCTAATAATACCAGCCAAGCAATCATACTCTAGTTACCTAGAGGTTTCTTTGTCAAACCTTTGTGATGTTATATACCTTATGAGTGATTCTGTACTTACTGAAGGAGTGTACTTGCATTTACAATATGACGGAGATTCTAAGAAGGAAATCAGAGGTGGTTGCATCCTTATTGAAAAATCATGGGTAGATGTTAATACAATCCGGGCAATAAGTAAAAATTGCTCTGCCGCTCATTAGAAGTGAATGAGCCACACCTCTTGCCTGTTTAAGAAGGGTGTTTCTTCCTGTAGTTTCTTTATTTGCCCACTGGAAGTTTGGTTGTATTTTACTACAAGAAACTGTTTTTTAACAATATTGAACAACAGTGATTCAGATAGAAATGAAGTCATTTTCAATTTCTCCAAATCATATAAAGTGACCCTGTGGGAAATACACCCAAGCATTTCCTCCTGAGAGGAGTACTGCTTGAAGAGGAGCAAATGTGAATTTGTAAAGGACCTTCACCTCCTCCCTCATTCCTTCCACACATTTTTGTAAGCACCTACTCTGTGCCAGGAGCTGTGGTGTCCCATAGGAACACAGAAGAAAGCACAAGAGATGTAACTCAGCTCACATGAAGATGAGAGTTTAGGGGGGAATTCAGCAACCTAGAAACTAGCAGACAATAACATTAGAAACGTGGTGGGAGGAAAAGGATAAGTCCAGAGAACCACGAGGAGAGGGGGTGGTATTAGGAAAGGCTTCCTGGAAGTGGTTACCGTTGAGCTAAAGGATTAGTTAATAGACAGTGGATTGAAGGGATGGAGGGAAGCGTGAGTCTAATGAAGGGAATGACCCATACAGAGGCACCGAGAAGGTAGCAGTGCTTTTGAATTCCTTAAAATATAATTTAGGGAATTCCCTGGCAGTCTGGTGGTTAGGACTCTGTGCTTCCACTGCCATGGGTATGGGTTCAATCCCCGGTCAGGGAACTAAGATTCCACAAGCCCTGCGGTTTGGCCAAAAAAAAAAAAAATATATATATATATATATATATATATATCTATATATACATAAACTTTAGAAGGTGCTCCAGTACTGGAGGGGAGGGAGGATGGCGGGAAATAAAATGGAGAGGTTCTCAGAGCCCACACTCTTTAAAGCCTTCCCGGTACGCACAGAAGAGAGTATAATGTGGGAAACTCTTCCCTAGAGATAGGAAATTTGTACAAAGTTGCCCAGTGTAAATACCTAGTTGCTGGGCAGGTATATATTGATGCACATAAAATGCAATGACAGCATTCATCTCACTGTCCCTCTGGGAATTCTGGAGCCCTAAGGAAGTCCCTAATGCCTATGCATGGCAAGAATCTGGGCTGGCCGCTTGGAAGTTTCACTGTACACGTTTGGCAAACATGGCCTACTTCCAGCATGTTCACGCCAGTTCATTCAGCCAACAGCTCCTGCATTTTGTCTATGTGTCAAATTCAGAGTGAAAGAGGCCCAGCATGGCCAGTAGGAATGAAAGTGAGGGGAAGAGGTAAAGAAACTGACCCTGATCATCTATAACCTACCAGTCATCTCACATACATTATTTAGTAGATCCAGAAATTCCTTGCAGTGGGTGTTACCAGGTGCATTTTAAAGATGAGAAAACTGACATTCATCAAGGTTAAATTAAAAGACTTGTTCATGTAAATGGTGCAGCCAGGATTCTGACCTAGTTCCAATTGACTCCAAATACATTTTCCTCTTCATTATTATACTGTGGTCCCTGCCCTGAGTTTTCTCCCTCCCTGGACAGAACTCTCAGGCCAACAATTTTACTTCGTCAGAGTTTGGGGCAAATGGAGAAGTAGAGAAGTCACAGGGGTCTTGCTTGGGAGCACACACACACACCAAACCAAACCAAAAGACAGCATAGGAAGGGAGCAGGGTGGAACAGGGGTGAGAGAGAGGGAAGGATGGACTTCTACCAAAGTGTTTCTGAGCCAGATAATGCTTTCTAAATTAAATATACTATTTAGGTAAGACTAACCGTGCAGATAAATAGTGCATAGGTTTGTTCCCCGGTGTGCACACCCCATTATGTTCCTCTCTGCACACCCCAGACCCCTCAGGGAAGAGTCCTGTCACCAAGAAGAGGAGATGAGAAGAAAGCATGAGGCTCCATCAAAACTTACTGCAAGAAAGAGGCAAACCCACAATATCAACTCCTCAATCAACAAGTGTTGATAAGTAAAGATTTGAGGAAGGTGGAGTAGGGGAGGGCAGACAATAATTGCTTGGAGAGCCCGTAGGCTTGCATGATATCTGCAATTCACAGGACTCTTCCTCTGCTCCACTGATGGAGTGAAATAACCAAGGTGACGCATGTGGCTTATCTGCTTTTCACAGAAAGACTGCACGATAGTTGGGGAGGCCTACACAGCTTGGTAAACATACATTACAGGGCCTTGCTCTGTTGCCTCCCCTTTATTCCCTGGTGGGGCTGCAAGAGCCTCCTTGCCACGAACTATGGAAGTCACATCTCTTGGTTCCACCCAGGAATTTTCTCTCTTTAGCCAATGAACTTGGAGAGATTTTTGTTTTCAGTGTTGCATTTGAATGTTGGTTGTCATTTTCATTCCTTGATTCTGAATCATCTGTGCAAATCTTCCAACCTCTTTGAAGAAAAATGTGTGGGGCTGCTTTCCTCTAGAATGTGTGATGTCAGAGAGAACTAAATTTAACCAGGCACAATTACCCATTTTGGCCACAGCTATTGGCCGAACACTCAGGAATCAGACGTCTGAAATTATCGCAGGATGCCAATATTGCCTCCGACAAGGGCAAGCTTTACTTGGCATTTAAAAATTTCCCTGAAACAGAGAAGAACTTTTTATTCACCCAGGTAAGAAAGTCCATCTGCTATGTTATATGTCCCAGACCAGTGAGTTTTCAAATGGAATTTAGAGAACGGTAGGCATTTCTAGGGGGAAACTGTACAAGAAAAACTGTGCTTGAAAAACTGTCCCTTCAGGCCCCAGAAGGGTTGTTTTATGGCAATAAAACATAGATAAAAAGATTTTCAAAGCCATTTGAAAACCACCAGACCTGAGACTATCACTTATTCTGCCTCTTTCTTACATAATTCTTCCAGTTATCTCTTGTTCAAGGTTCACTTTCATAGCCTAAATGAGTTTGTGGTGCTATTTAAGAGTGATTATCATCCAAGAAATCTATGGAATATCAGCAGCAGACAGGTGGAAACACTGTACTGAACCTGATTCCTTGGCTTATTGTCCAAATTCAGTGATTATAAATGCAAAAAGAAGCCTGTAATATACCTGAAGAAAAAAGAAAGGCTGTTGGTAATTTTCATCCTCAAAGATGAAGGTGGTTTAACACATGATAAGTTCATCTATTCCTTGGGCTTCCCTGGTGGCACAGTGAATAAGAATCCACCTGCCAGTGCAGGGGACACGGGTTTGAGCCGTGGTCCGGGAAGATCCCACATGCCGCGGAGCAAGTAAGCCTGTGCGCCACAACTACTGAGACTGTGCTCTAGAGCCTGAGTGCCACAACTACGGAGCCCATGTGCCACAACTACTGAAGTCCATGCGCCTAAAGCCTGTGCTCCACAACAAGACAAGCCGCCGCAAAGAGAAGCCTGTGCACCACAACGAAGAGTAGCCCCTGCTCACTGCAACTAGAGAAAGCCCTCACAGCATCGAAGACCCCATGCAGCCAAAAATAAATAAATTAAATTAATTAATTAAAAAGAGTATACGTGTCAATCACAATCTCCCTAAAAAAAAAAAAATAATTTCATCTATTCCAAAAAACTTTTATCCACAACTATGTTCCTGGATTGTTATTTGCAATACAAAATAATTGAAAACTATCTAAATGTTTACCAATAATGGAATATTTCAATAAATTATGGTATATTTACATGTTGGAATATTAAGTAGCAGTTTAAAATGGTGTTTTCAGAACTTGTAATCACGAAGGGGAAATGTTATATTATGAGGGTCTGCGAACAAAAGTAGATGAAAACATACATGCAAAATCAGATCTCACCTGTGTATATAAATCTATATGTTAAAAAAATACTGAGCATAAATTTTAAAATTTTGTTTGTAGTTTTTCCATTCATTCAACTCTTTAGTATTTTCTATAATGCAGCTATAGTATAAAAAAGTGTTTATATTAAAAACAGGATATCTTTTTAAAAATATTGAAATATAAAATTTCGAAGCCCTCTGCTCTTCTGTTTCACCAGCCATTCACCAAGTTTTAAAGTAAAACTGCTTTTATTAAAAGACAGAAATTCCGGGCTTCCCTGGTGGCGCAGTGGTTGAGAGTCCGCCTGCCGATGCAGGGGACGCGGGTTCGCGCCCCGGTCCGGGAGGATCCCACGTGCCGTGGAGTGGCTGGGCCCATGAGCCGTGGCCGCTGAGCCACGGCCGCTGAGCCTGCATGTCTGGAGCCTGTGCTCCGCAAAGGGAGAGGCCACAACAGTGAGAGGCCCGCGTACCGCAAAAAAAAAAAAAAAAAAAAAAAAAAAAAAAAAAAAGACAGAAATTCCATTAAATATACCAATTTTCCATCAGGCACCGTTTTGTCTAATGATGACTTCAATTTTTATGCATAAATACCCTTAGCATTTCTAGTTACAGGATCCTGCATTTGTTAACATTTCTGAAACATTCCTCTCTAGGCTTTTGGGAAGTCTAGAGGTTTTCTTTGGTTTACAATCAAGACATAAAGATTAATCCTTTAGCTAGCATAACCAGCTTTGTCTTTAGTTAGTCCGTTGTGGGGCTCAGATGAGTCTTCCTAAGGCAGCAAATTTCTCCCTGTGCTGAGTGGATTTTGATATTTCCCGGGCTGTGCTGTGAGTGGCCGGCTTCCACCCACTCTGGGTCAGAAGGAACATGCCCCCAATCAAATCTACATCAGCTCTCCCTGGGAAGTGATTTTATGGCTTCCAAAGGTCGCATGAATTAAGAGGCTGCCTGAGGCTTTTATGTGGCAAACGGTTGATACAATTTAAAAGGTCATATTTTTTCTAACTGGTTGCCTCATATAAAATGTGCTTTTATGAGTTCTATTATAGGGGCCTTGTGACCCAGCTGCATTAGAACTAGGCTTGAGAGGTAAAGAAGGAAGACTATCAAGTTGCCATTGGTTTGCTGGGTGAGGGTCTGAGCAAATTTAATCATGAGCATCTCAACTGCCTTTTCTAAAACATGGGGCATTATGATACTGAATGGATCACCAATGTATCATTGTCAAGGACCTCGAAAACAACGTTTTATGTGAAAGCTTTCTAATGGGTACTCTATAACATATATTTAACCCGTCTTCTGAAATACTTCTACAATACTATATAGATAGGGTCTATTTTACAAGAGACATGGCTTTGCCTCAAAAATCTTTCATATCACTTCAGTGCCCAGGAAGGATCACAGTACTTGTGGATTTTAATTTGGTATCTTAATCTATTTCTAATTTTTATTTCTAAATTAAGACACTGAAGATGTTTGTGCACTTAGAAAAAATGGTGTGTTGGTTTAGTCTCTGAATGAAATGCAAACCGAAAAAAGAAAAACACTTAAAAGGTACTGAACTTTCCTACTCAAATTGGGGACATTTAGGATACATATTGTACCAGAGTTAATATGTGCTATCTAAGGTTTTTATCATCCAACATGCAATATTCTTGTACAACATTAGCTTGGCAAATAATCGGGGCAGCTGGTTAATCATTAGCCTTTGACTCTAGACCTGGACTCAAAAACAATAATATTTATGAGAGGAGGGAAGGTTGAGGGAGAAAAAAAAGTTTTGCCAAAACACCATATTGAACCATTTTTCTACAACATCTCAGTACTTAGTAAATAAATCTTGACTCTCAATTTCACTATTCTTCAAAATCACTTTCAAGGTGAAGACCTGACCCTAGAAAACATTTTCTTACATTTGCCCAGGCTGTAGATCAGCTTGAACTGCAATATTGGAACAAGATTAGTCAACTTTTCAGAAAAAGGATTTCTTAAAATATTTCTTAATTTTTGTTCTTAAAAAATACCCTCCTAATACAATGCTAAAGGGGGAAAATTTTATACATACATATATAAAAATATGTAATAAAATGTGTATATATATGTGTGTGAACTTGACTTAATAAAATACATATATGTATACATAGAAAGTGATTGGAATGGAATATTTAAAAATGTTAGTGGTGCTTGTCCCCAGGTCATAAAGTTATTGATAGTTTCAATTTTCTTTTTAGACCTTTCCATAGATTTATAAAACTTGAAATATAATCCACATACCATAAAATTCATAATTTAAAATGTAAAATTTAGTGACTTTTAGTATGTTCACAAGGTTGTACAACCATCACCTCTATTTAATTCCAAAACATTTTCATCACACCTCAAAAAAGAGTCTATACCCATTAGCAGTCATTTTCTAGTCCTCTCTGCTCTTAGCCCCTGGCAACTACTAAGCAATTTTCCATCTCTATAGAGCTTCCCATCCTGGATATTTCATATAAATGGACTTATACAATACATGGTATTTTGTGTCTCTTTTCTTTGACTTAGAATGTTTTCAAGGTTATTGATGTTATATCATGTATCAGTACCTCATTCCTTTTTATGGCTGAATATTCCATTGTATGAATATACCATATTTTGTTTATCCACTCATCAACTGATGGACATTTGGGTTGTTTCTACTTATTGGCTATTATGAATAATGCTTCTAAGAACATTCATGTGTAAACTGGTATATGGGCATATGCTTCCAATTCTCTTGGGTTTATACCTAGGCATGAAATTGCTAGTTCTTATGGTGACTCTATGTGTAATTGTCGAGTAACTGCTAAATTGTTCTCCACAGTGGCTACATCAACTTTACATTCCCATCAGCAATATTTGAGGGCCCCAGTTTCTCCACATCTTCACCAATGCTTGTATTCGTCTGTCTTTGTGATTCTAGCCATCCTATTGAGTGTGATGTTGTATATATTGTGGTTTTGATTTGCATTTCCTTGAATGAATAATGATATTAAGCATCTTTTCTGTACTTATTGGCCATTTGTATATATTATTTTGAAAAATGTTTATTCAGATCCTTTGCCCATTTTAAAAACTGGTTTATTTATCTTTTTGTTCTTGAGTTGTAAGAGTTCTTTATATATTCTAATACAAGATCTTTGTCAGACATAAAATTTGCAGATGTTTTCTTCCATTCTGAGGGTTGCCTTTCCACTTTCCTAAAGGTGTCCTTTGTGGCATGGAAGTTTTAAATTTTGATAAAATCACTTTATCTATTTTTTAATTGTTATTGCTTATGCTTTTAGTGTTATATCTACGAAATCATTGCCTAATTTAGGTCACAAAAATTTATGCCTATGGTTTCTTATAGTTTTAGATCTTACATATAAAGTTTTGAATTAAATTTTATTTGGTGTGATGTAGGGATCCAACTTCATTATTTTACATGTGGATATCCCATTGTCCCAACACAATGTGTTGAAAAAAATTATTCTTTTCTCTATTCAATTGTCTTGGCACCCTTGTTGAAAATTAATTAATTATAAAGGTAACAGCTTCTTTTTAGACTCTCAATCCTATTCCATTGATTTATATGTCTATCCTAGGCCAGTACCACACTGTGTTGATTACTGCAGTTTATAGTTTTATAGTAAGTTTTGAAATCAGGAAGAGTGAATTCTCCAACTTTGTCCTTTTTTTTTTTTTCTGTGGTTGTTTTGGCTTTCATGGGTTCCTTGAATTTCCATGTGAATTTTTGGATCTGCTTGTCAACTTCTCCAAAAAAAGAAGCTGGGACTTTGATGGGTATTGAATTAAACTTATGGATTAAATTGTTTGTACTGCCATTTTAATCATATTAAGTCTTCCATCCCATGAACCTGGAATGTATTTCCATTTATTTATATCTTTTCAAGTTTCTTTCAATAATGTTTTGTACTTTTCAGTGTACAAGTCTTACATTTCTTTTGTTAAATGCATTACTAAGTATTTTATAATTTTTGACACTATTGTAAATAAAAATATTTTCTTAATTTTATTTCATGTTGTTCATTGCTAGTGTGCAGAAAAGCAGCTGATTTTTGTATATTGATCTTGTATACTGTAACCTTGCTGAATTCATTTATTAGCTTTAATAGTTTTGGTGGCTTCCTTAGAATTGTCTATATATAAGATCCTCTTATCTGGGAGTGGAGATGGTTTTACTTCTTTCTTTACAGTCCAGATGCCTTTTGTTTCTTCTTCTTGCCTAACTGTCCTGACTAAAACATCAAATTTAATGTTGAATAGAGTGGATACCCTTGCCTTGTTCCTGATCTTAAGGGGAAAACTTCCCATCTTTTACCATTAAATATGATGTTAGCAGTGAGTTTTTGTAGATGTCCTTTATCAGGCTGAGAATTCTCTTCTAGTCTTAGTTTATTGTGTTTTTATCATAAAATGCTGTTAAACTGTGTCAAAAAAATTTTTGCATCGATTGAGATGATCATGTGGTTTTTGTCTTTTATTATATTAATATGGTATGTTGTCCAGAACTGAGCTGGAGAGAGTTGGGTCAGGTGTCTCAGTTCTAGGTGGTCAGTTAAAACAATAAGCCAAAATGAAAGCAACAGTCAAGCCTTCCATCACTTACAGTGATAGTATAGACAAGAAGCTAAATAGGAAAAAGTGCCTGTGCTATTTTTTCCCCATAAAATGGTGCCAGGAGGTCAGTGTATCAATGCAGATATTGGGGACCATCTCACTGCTGAGGGAGGCCCAGACAAAAGAGCCCTGCTGATTTATGGACCCAGGGATGTAGGGGAGGGAGAGGGAGAAGGGCTAGGAGTGGAAAAGTAGTTAATACTGAGAGTCGAGAAAGTGTCTTCAAGGCCCCCCAGATAAGGTGGGCTTGACAGAGGCACCTGAGAGAGGCCTTGGCTGAGGTTCCTCTGATAAAGAGGCCTCCAAATGGAGTCTCCTGAGCTAAGAATGCAGATATTCATAAAAGCCAGGCTGGCCAGAGGGGACTGAGCTCTTTATTGCAACTCCCATCAGAGACGGCGTTTTCATGGCTATGCACCAAGTCTGGTGTGTATGGGGGGAGAAGCTTTCCCCTCTGAGGCCTGTCAGGTAAAGGCTTTGTTACTACCCTTGGTCGGACCTGAAAGATCTCTCATAGGGTTTTGGCCTGGAGCAAGACTCCTCACATATTACACTGAGTGATTTTGGTATGTTAAACCAATCTTGCATTCCTGGAATAAATCTCATTATTATGATCTTCTTCTGGTAAAAGTGTAGCATCCTTCAAGGTTGAGGAAGACACCACCAGCCAAGGGGGAGGCTTGACTATGGCCTGCATTTTGGAGGTCAGGGAATTGAGGCAGTACTAACTGCAGCTCTATAGCACTTCTGTGTTATGGTAATGATTCTGAGTGCCTTCTTGGGTATCAGGTACTGTGTGACACTTTCTGGCTGGAGTTGTAATTGGTAGAAGACCCTCTTCTCTGGTGAGGTGATCAACCATCTTGGGAAGTATATTTTGAAGTGGAAGTAACACCAGATCAAAGAATTACCTGGACTAGCCGCACACTTTGTGTGAGGCAGAAATAAACTTCTGTTGTTAAACCACTGTGGTTTTGGAATTGTTTCTTAGAACAGCATAGGCTTATCTATCCAGACTAATATGAGGGTGGTAACTGCTGCATTCATTGACTTTGCAGCATGAATTTTATAGAGCAGAACTGTGATAACATACAGAAGGGTGGGAGTCTAGGAACAGCATCCATTGGGTTTTAACGAAACAGTCTTCATCTTCAGCCTGAAGCTGAGCTTTGCACAGAGGTACCTAGAACAGAACTCGGATTTCCTCTTTTCCAGATCAATAAAACCCTAATTAGTTGACCTTTCTGGTCTGCTTCAAAACATTGTTTTTATGTCATATCATTTATTTCTTCTTGGTTTTCATTTGTTTTTCTTTGCCCAAATACTCCGGCAGAGGGAGCCTGCCATATGTTTTACGAATTGACCAGTAATCTCACTCATCAGAACCATTGTTTGTCCATTATAGTCAATTCTCATGAACCCATTAAGGCAGGACCAAGGGAATCATAAACACGAATCTCCATTATGCTGCCTTGAGCCTCACCACCTTCTCTGTTCAGATAGTTGAGTGACAAATGATTGTTTTTTTAAATCAGTTCCTTTCATTGAAATGGCTTACTTTCACACATGATTAAGTTTGGGGATTTTATTTTCCAGGCCAAAAAAAAAAAAACAATCCCTGAAACTTTTCTACCAGTTATTCAAATGGATTATTTCATGCCTAGTTAGCATCAATTATCTCTAGCAGGAAGTGTGATAGGCCTTTAAATGCTTACTGCACTATAGCTAACAGATGGAAACAACTGTAGTTCAAGCCAACAAGTGAAAAGAGCAAAGGGACTTCAACCTGGAAGCTTCGCGAGAGAGGCCTAAGACTGAGGGTGATGGAGGGAAGTCACAGAGACAAAGTCTGTGGAGCAACGTAGGCATCCTCAATTCTCCACTGGCTCGAAGGTGCTCACTTTGCAGAGACACTTAGCACCAGGTAATGGCTTTAGTCCGTTGGTGCTGATGAGAAATGCTAATGCATCTTATTAAAGGCTCAGCAAAGAACGCCTAATACGAGGGAGAAGTGTCATCCTGCAAAATGTCAGTCCCTTTCAAAGTGACTGGTTTCCAATTTGGGGTCATAAAGAGTCAGAAAAACAACATACCATTTTTTTCAGTAAGGGTTAATTCTTTCTACATCTCTCTCCTTGATTTATTCATTTATTGAATATCTACTACGTGCCAGAAACTCTGCTGAGCGTTCAGAATAAGCAATGAGTAAGACATACTTTTTACCCTCAAAAACCTTTACCCTCTGATGGGTATATCTTTACACTTTATTGTCTATGGGGTGAAACAAAGCTGTATGGTATTTATCAGGGGAGAGCAATTTGTGACCAGAGCTGAGGAGGGTGCTGGAAAGACTTACGTAGGAAATAGCAGTGAAGGATGAGTGAGTGGACCCTGATCGGTGCCACGTACTCTGTCCAGCTCTCCTCCTATTTGCCTTACTCCTGTTCCCTTCTACAGGTCAGATAGGAGGTCCTAGGAAGAGAGCGGCGTGACCTGAGCTTTTCCCATGGGCAATCAGAATGGTGGCAATCTTCTGAGCAACAGTGTTTAGGAGTACAAGAGGAGGGGCAGCTTGATGAGTCAGTAGTAGACATGTCATCTGGAGGCTCCTACAAGATATCTAGGAGATGTTTGCGAGGCAATAGATTTGTTTTAGCTGCAACAATGGATTTTTTTTTTTTTTTTAATTCTTTCAAATGTTTAACGCGGCTAGTTAGTTGTTAGGGATGCAGGGGGAAAATAAGCATGTAGGCTAAAGACGTGTTGTAACTTCACAAAGTACTCGGACATACACTCTGTCAGTTGGGTTTCAGGCAGGAAGCAGTTAGCACGCTCAAACTGAGTGGAGTTTAATAAAGGGACTATTTACAAAGGAGCGGACAGGGGGAAGGAGAATCAAGATAGTGTAGCACCGCAGAGTTCATAATAGCAGGAAGTCATTATCAAGAGCAGACAGCAGTTCCCAGTTCCCAGAGGGGAAGTAGAGAGCCCTGCAGAGAGAACCATGTGACAGGAGCTGTGGCTTTTAGTAGAGAGAAGATGACCAGTTGAGCCTCCCAGAGAGGCAGCCCGTCCCCTGCTAGTACCTCCACTGGCGTGACCAGAGACAGAGGACAAAGGTGCCCTTGACAGAGACCCTCCAGCTCAACCTCATGGGGCACAGAGGAGGATGCAGGAAGTTGGGCAGTAGATCTAGAGAGGTAAATAGATGTTCCGCATATACGCACATAGTTTATGGGTATGTGTGCTGAATATCGGGTTCCGTCCCTGGCCAGGGACCTAGGATCCCGCATGCTGCGGCCAACAAAAAAAAAGTCAACAGGCTACGAAATGATGATCCTGCGTTGAACTCAGCTCTCTCTCTAAGTCTTATACTTTCTCATGGCGTCTTGCAATTCTGAGAGAGCTGGGTGAGAAAGAAGCATGGAAGCACACGGGCAGTTTGATCTGAAAAGACTGTGAGATTGGACTTGCCTGATTTCTTCAGGCTGAGCAGTAGCGGGGAGCAAAATCTCAGAGGTCAAAAGAGTGGTATGATCAGGCTAGAGAGTCAGAAGAGAAGAGGGTGGTGGGCAGGGTGCTGGAGACAACATTTAAGAGACCAAGGGCTTGGGCTTCCCTGGTGGCGCAGTGGTTGAGAGTCCGCCTGCCGATGCAGGGGACGCGGGTTCGAGCCCCGGTCCGGGAGGATCCCACGTGCCGCGGAGCGGCTGGGCCCGTGAGCCATGACCGCTGAGTCTGCGCGTCAGGAGCCTGTGCTCCGCAATGGGAGATGCCACGACAGTGAGAGGCCCGCGTACCGCAAAAAAAAAAAAAAAAAAAAAAAAAAAGAAAGAGACCAAGGGCTTGAAATATGGCTCAGAGCATTAAGCTACATACCCAAGAAAATAACGACAGTTAAGAGCAGCAAGAGCATTTACCTGACTTCACAAGTAATGATCTTTCTGGGAGAGCCTTTCTATACATACTCCCCTCTTCCACACCAAGGCACTTAGAGTGTCTAGAGTTCCACTACCTTCACTGACTCAGCAGGAAATCTGAAGATTCAGTTGCCCAGTGAAAGGATCTATTTTGCTACGTCTACCCTCAACTCCCTTCTCCTTACCTTCTCTTCTCCCCTCCTACACTCCTCCCTAATCGTGTTGAAATATCTCTAATGCCTCCTGGACTTCCCTGGTGGCACAGTGGTTAAGAACCCACCTGCCAATCCAGGGGACACGGGTTCAATCCCTGGTCCGGGAAGATCCCACATGTCGCGGAGCAACTGAGCCTGTGCGCCACAACTCCTGAGCCCGTGCACCACAGCTACTGAAGCCTGTGC
The DNA here is from genome assembly GCF_026419965.1 of Kogia breviceps. Classification (NCBI taxonomy): domain Eukaryota; kingdom Metazoa; phylum Chordata; class Mammalia; order Artiodactyla; family Physeteridae; genus Kogia; species Kogia breviceps. Next base: position 2,202,663 of record NC_081322.1, read on the forward strand.
GTGCCTAGAGCCTGTGCTCCGCAACAAGAGAAGCCACCGCGATGAGAAGCCCGCGCACCGCAATGAAGAGTAGCCTCCGTTCGCTGCAACTAGAGAAAGCCCGCGCGCAGCATCGAAGACCCCACGAGGCCAAAAATAAAAATAATAAATAAAGATTTTTTAAAAAAGAAAAAAAATAACTCTAATGTCACCTGGCAGAATATCCATTCCTTCAACTGATATTGAGTCCCTACCATGGTGGGCATTGTTCCTAGGTGCTGGGGATTTGACAGTGAACAAAGAGGACGAAAATCTCTCCCTCAAGAAGCTTACATTTTAGTTGGGAGAAAAAAATTAAGTAAAATTTATAAGTGCTATGGAGGAAAAGTTTAAAACGGGGAATCTTGCTGGAGGTGGTCATTTTAAATAGAGAGGTCAGGAGATCACATTTGGAAAAAAGCCTAGGGCATGGGAAAGGGGCTGTGGGGATATCTGGGGAAAGCACACCCAGTTAGAAACAAGCAGAAGCAAAGGCTTGAAGACTCTGGCTGTGACTCTAAGTGAAATGCGAAGACATCGAGGTCTTTCAGCACCGAAAATACATGACTGAACATAAATTGTAAAAGGCTCACGCCCATTGCTGTGCAAATGGGCTGTGGATGGATAAGGACAGTAGCCAGGGACCAGTTAAGAGGCAGTCACGTGCGGGGGAGAGATCATGGAAGCTGTGTTGGATGCGGTTAAAAAAAAAAAAAAAGTTCAGTTTCTGGATGTATTTTGAAGCTGACAAGATTTGCTGGTGGACAGCATGTGGGAGAGAGACAAAGAGAGGGGTCAACGATGAGGCTGTGAGTTTTAGCCAGGCAGCTGGAAGGATGGAGTAGCCATTTTCTGAGTTGGTGGTTCCTCCCGGGAGCCTGAGGTAGGAGTTCAGTTCGGGACGTGTTACATTTGAGGTGCCTTTTAACATCCAAGTAGATGTGGTGAGTAGGCAGTAAGATAGGAGCATCTGTAGTTGAGCGACGTCCAGACTGGTGACACAAATGTGGGAATGAGCAGGGAATTCCCCGGCGGTTCAGTGGTTAGGACTCTGTGCTTTCGTTGCTGGGACCCAGGTTTGATCCCTGGTCGGGGAACTAAGGTCCCACAAGCCATGTGGCGTGGCCAAAAAATATATATATATATTAAAAAAAAAATGTAGGGGTCAGCATGTAGATGTTACTTAAGGCCATGAGGCAGAAGCCTCCGGAGAGGGTGTATTTAGTGAAATGCTGATTCTGAAGTGCTCTAACCTTCAGAGGTCTGTACAGGAATGACATCAGCCATGAGCAAGAGGCAATGGGGACGGGCTTGAGCAGTGATAAACTGGAGTTCACAGATCTTGCCCGGAGGTGGTAGCCACCTCTCAGATCCAGCTGATTTCTGCCATGAAAAATGCACAAGCTGTCCCAGTGGCACCAGAACTCCCCGACAAAACATATCTCCAGATCACCAGTCGGTGACCTTGGCCTTTCTGGGTTTACCACCCCCCTGCAACTCTGTCATGCTACTTGATCAGTCTCGTCTCTGTTCACAAGCTCAGATTTTGCACAGTACCTAGTGCTTGATATTGTGGCTCGAGGTTCTCCCTTAATTCGTAAATCTAGGCTTTACTTTCTGGAGGACCAGTGGTGTGCTGGTGCTAGCTTCTGCTGGCTTAACGGAAACCAATTTTAGATTTTCTGAAATTTTGCAAGCTAGATAATAAACACAGCCATTATTAAAATTAAATGACCTAATAACCAACTAGGACCTAGTGTAGAGCACAGGGAACTATACTCAATATTTTGTAATAACCTATCAGGGAAGAGAGTCTGAAAAAGAATTATATGTATATATAACTGAGTCACTATGCTGTACACCAGAAACTAATACAACATTGTAAGTCAACTCTACTTCAATAAAAAAATTAAATGACATAAACATAAATACTCAAAACTTATCACTTCCTAATTATTTTTACTACATTTTGTTTTTCTGTGTGCTTCTGAGGGTTTGTTGGTTGGTTTGTTAACTTTAATTTTATCTGTATCCTGGAAATACTACACAGTGGTATGTAGTGCCTCCTAACTGGTCTCTTCCTAACTCTGCTTTTAGTGACTTCATGCTGGTAGCTTTAAATAGGCCACGTGGGAATATTTACACCACGAAAATACCAATCAGGGCAATTTTCCCTGGAAAGCCAGTTTGTAAACCTGTATCAGCACGCCACTGTACAAATGTCATTCTTGGGAATGCGTCACCAGTGTCTGATGGAAACTGGACGTGACAATGGTGGACAGGCATGGAGAGACTCAAGTTCAGAATGACTATTCCCTCATTCCTGACAGAGTATTTACTCGATGAACATTTTTAAAATAAGTCTAAGCAATTGCTGCATGGATTTTCGGAGACTAGCTTTGGAGAAGCCACACCTACAGTTTGCATCTTCTGCTTTTCCGGTTACAACCTGATGGGGTGCACCGCGGAAGGTCAACACGACCGTTCTCCAAGGAGTTCTCTGCAAAATAGCTTGACGGTTTGGGTCAGTGTTTCCTGACTGCCACTCAATGATAAACCCTATTATAAAAATGCAGTTGGAAAGAATATATAGTTCTCCCCGGAGCTCAAGGAGCAGGTAAAGAGAGACGAAGTATAATTAGGACAGTGGGGAAATGATTCTTTAGAGAGCAGAACACGTACAACAATTTTTTAAATTCAAATTTTAAATTCCATTTTTAAAAGGTCTATGCCTTTGCAAGAAATAAGTTTTCAACCATCAAGGGTTCAAGTTGGGCGTCATGTAGCTCTCACGTAGGTAAAACCAAATGAGGCTTACTTTCCCCTTCAGGTTTCCTGAAGCTAACCTTTTTCCTTCCTTTTTACATGCCCTCTCCACAAATAGAGCTGGTAAAAAGCATCTGTTACGATGACCCAGGCTTTATCATTCATGGCAAATCTTTCTAAATTATAGGCTTTTCCTCATAGAGACCATTTACAGTGTGCATAATACAAGGCTGTGTTCGACCATGGCACTCTTTGAACTAGCTGTACCATGTTATTACCACACTAAACTGGAGTGGCCAGTTTTTCTATAAATAAATATCCTCCTCACTGGGTAGATGAAAATCCTTAGTAACAGTTCCTGTATTATTGATTTTTCTGGTTTCTAGCTTCTCTGCTGGGAATGACTTTTGAGTTGTTTTGCAAAGAGAAGTCTTGTAAACACTTGACTGTTGGTGAACTCAAGAAAAATCCGATTAACAGGGAATCAATAATATTATTACTCAGCTGGGTTCCCTGTAATGCTTCCATCTCTGGACCAGGTGAGTGGATGAGGTGAGGAGGTGAGCTCTTACAAAGAGATCGTGTGTTCTTCCTGGATTCCATTTGTTTCTTTGCAACAGTCCTTTAATTTTGTAATATTGGAAATGGAGCTAATGATGACAGTTTGAACAAGATTGGCTTCCTCTCTGAGGGAGAACAAAGTAGAGATTATTGGCTTTGACAAAGGTGGCTGCAAGTTTAATCAACCACTCTGAGACGTTGTGTCATCCACATGGCTCTTTATACAGCATTAGAAGTCCATGCACACATTATATTTTCAGGTCAGTGCTTTGATTGTTGATGCTGTTTGTCTTCTTTTCTTTTTCTATAAACCCTCTAAAGAGAGGTTTGGAGGCATTAAAGGGCAGGATTCTGGTAGAAGCCTCAGACATCATCTGATTTCCTTCACTGCCATATCTTGGGTCCCTGCAACTACATCTTCTAGTCCTGGGGACAAGTTCCTGGCCAGGACCCCCTGGTCAGACACCTGTGCTCCCAGAGTCAAGTCAGCTATGTAGATCACTGCTGAGTTCTAATCTTTGGCACCTGTTCTGACATTGCTTTCTTGTGAACTGGCTCTCACCTGGACCTCAAACCTATTATTTAAATCCTCAACCTGTCTACTTTTGTCCCAGGGCTTAGCTGGATACGCTTCCCTAAGCCAGACTTCCTGTGGTTGGGTTCCTGATACCTCACAACACTCTCCATCTTTGCCTGGTCTGTCTGCCTGACTACACATCAGGTGACCACTGATGACCAGACCCTGTGACGTGTGCCCACCTCTTTGGGCTTTTATCAATTATAGCCTTGTTCTTAGTCCTGGCTACACATTTCAGCCACAGGTGAACTTTTATACTGTGTCTGGAACTCACTCCTAGGAATTCAGATTTAGTTGGTCTCATAGGGAATATTGATTTTTTTTTTTTTTTTAGAAATTAAAATTCCTTGTTATGGGCTGAATTGTGTCTCCCCCGCCCCAATTCATATGTTGAAGTCCTAACACCCAGTACCTCAAATGTGACTGTATTTGAATATCGGGTCTTTAAATAAGTAATTAAGTTACAATGAGGTCATTAGGGTGGGTCAGAATCTAATATGACTGATACCCTTATAAGAAGAAGAAATTAGGACACAGAGGCAGAGGGAAGACCATGTGAAGAAGACGCAGGGAGAAGAAAGCCATCTACAAGCCAAGGAGAGAGACCTTAGAAAAAAATACAGCCTGGTGACACCTTGACCTCGGACTTCTAGCCTCCAGAATTGTGAGAAAATAATATTTGTTATTCAAGCCACCCAGTCTGTGGTATTTTTTATGGCAGTCCTAACCTTAAATAGATTCAATGAGTAGCCAGGAGTGGGAACAACTAATCTGGTTCCGAAATTTTAGCGTTCATCAAGTCACCTGGAGGGCTTGTTAAAACACAGGTTGCGGAATCCAACCCTCAGAATGTCTGATTCAGCACATCCTGAGTGCAAACTGAGAATGTGCATTTCTATCATGGTCCAGGTGATGCTGTTGTAGCTGGTCCTAGGACCGTATTTGCAAACCACTGCATTGACTCACTATGTGTTGTAGCTGATCTTCCTTGATCCTCTGACTTCTGCTGTCAATTCTTGGACTGTCATGGGACAGCCTCAGTGCCCAGGGGTTGCCTGGTCCTTGGTCCTGGTTCTGCCTGGGCTGAGTAAAGATTCATACATTTATCTGCCCTTGATTCATACATTTATTCACTTCCTAATTCATACATTAGGAAAATGGAAATTCTGGTGAAAAAACATGTCTGGGAAGAGCTGCAATTTCAAGAAGTCTGTGTATATGTTTGTGAATATATGTATCTTTCTACAAAGGATTTGAGGCAACTACTAAAATTTGGGAGAACTCGGTCACTTCCCATTTGAAGATCTGAATAAATATTTCAATTTTAATACATTAAATATCAAATGAATTCTATCAGTTTCTGTGAAATTAATATTTACTAGGCATTTAAAAAAGTTTCTCCTCTCAACAGTTTATTAACATTTCATTTTGAAGAGTCAATATAAGTAATAATAGTATTGGTAATGCTGTCTCAGATTTGAGGAGTACTTTGCAGCGTGCCAGGAAGAGGCTGGATGTGACGCTCCATCATGTATTACCCCCTTTTAGTCTTGTGAAGCCTGATCACACTGGAACTTTTAATTTCCTTCTCTCTGACATCCATCTCTTTGGCTCTGGGTTAGCTAGCTGAAGCATGAGAATTTCACTGTCTGAAGCCATTCCTGTCCCCTACTTGCTCCTCTAACAGAGCCTTTAAAGTACTATTTGACCAACCCACCCTTTTAACCACCATAGAAGGGAAGACAGCCTCAGGCTGTGAATTTCTTGAGAGTTATCTTTATGCCCCCAGTGAACAAGGATTACGTGTGCAATAAGTATGGATTAAGTATGCAATAAATAATTGTTGACTCAATCAGAAAATGAAACATGTATTTTGCATAGAATATGTTATTTCTCAACTTTCTGCCTTTTCATATGCTCTTCCTTCTCCTGGGCTACATGACCCCCCCTTCTTTATCTAACTTGGGCTTCAAGATTCAGTACAAGATTTATTCTGAACTGAGCTTAAGCCCTAGCAGGGTCCATCACTGTGCTGTTTCTCCCCTTTGCTTTTGAAATTCAGTGGCTATTGATTTAGTAATCCCATCAATATGAGCTAACCTTTAGAAAGGTTAGCTCTGTGCAAAGTGCATTCACATGCGTAATTTCATTTAATCTTCACAAGAGTTACCTGGGGCTTTTAAACACTATACATCTCAGCCCCACCCGAGAGCAGACACAGCAGAACACCTGGAGATGAATCCTAGGCGTTAGCATTTTAAAGAGCTCCTCCTTATGTCAACGTGCGTGAGTCAGAGGGACTGCATCTATGGCACAACACATAAGCCTTCTCTTGTTTGAATGAGCTCTTACAAGCTGAAAGAGATTTAAAAATAGTTCAGAAACTTCTCCTCCATTCTTGGCCTCTCCCTTCCCTTCCCTTGCAATGTTCCCAGCCTTCTGCAATTTTCAGCTCTTCTCTACAGTCTAAGATCCCGTTCCTCCACCTGCTTTCTAGGCTGAATCACTTTCTGTCCCCTCTCGGTTCCTTCTAGATGCTTCCCCAATTACCACCAAGTTCAGCAAAACAAAACGGAAAGTTGTTCTCAAACTAGCCTTTGGGAAGCCTCAGTTCTCTCCGCACTCGTAGGGTGACCATCTGCTCAAAGCCTCTCCTTTGAGCGAGAGGCATGGCCACATCTTTTTTTTATCTTCAGTTATAAACATTCAACAAACAAGAGCAAATTACTCGCTCAGTGATAAGGCTGGTGGTGGAGAGGATGGGGGGATTTGTAAATTGGATTTAAGATCTTGGAATTTCTTTAAGGGGTGTCCTGGAGAGCTACAGGTTCAGAATAGCATTTGCAGAAGATAACAGGGGCTGCAGTTGAACTGAAGAGGATTAAGAGTTGGGAAACTACCTGAGGCAAAGATTGGATTTGTGGAGTAGAGGGAAATATTTTAGAAGTGGAATCCGTAAAGTGGCTTAAACCGATACAGCTTCCCACTCCTCTGTGTCGTTGTAATTGTCCTTGAGGTGATTGAGTGACCATACATGTTACTCAACAGGGGAACTTTTGTATTTTTTTTTTTTTTTTTTTTTTCTGTATGTGGGCCTCTCACTGCTGTGGCCTCTCCCCTTGCGGAGCGCAGGCTCCAGACGTGCAGGCCCAGCGGCCATGGCTCACGGGCCCAGCCGCTCCGCGGCATGTGGGATCCTCCCAGACCGGGGCACGAACCCGCGTCCCCTGCACCGGCAGGCGGACTCTCAACCACTGCACCACCAGGGAAGCCCGAACTTTTGTATTTTAAAAGGGGTTGTAGGTAACTCCCTGGTGGTCCAGTGATTAGGACTCTGCTCTCGCGCTGAGGGCCTGGTCCGGGAACGAACATCCCGCAAGCCGTGCGGTGCAGACAAAAAAAAAGGTTGTCAATTAAAAGCATTTTAACACCTACTTAGCATAACTTAATCACTTCTAAACCTTGTTTCCTTTATAAATTAAACACAAGTTTGGCTCTTAAACAAAGAATTGGAATGGGAAGCCAAAGGTAATTAAATATAAACTTTTCTGGTTTTCTTCTCTTGATTAACATTGGCTTCTGATGTAAGCGCTCAGCAAACATAAAATGTTTTACATCTAACAGTAGGAGGTTTTAAATCAACTGGAAGCAAGAACAACAACAAAAAAAGAAAATGTCCTAGCTCTTCCTTCAATCCACTGCTTTGTGTATATCGCTGTGTGTGTTCATTATAATTTAAGTTCTTAAAAGTTATTAAGCCAGTTGGAACCTGAAGGTTATAATGTGGTGAATTTCCAGAAGCTCAAGGCCACATTTCACTCATAGTAACCGCCCAGGGTCCACCAAACCTCCTGGCATTCAAGACCTTTCCGAGTACTCTCCAAGACCAGTCCACAGAGGGACCCATGCAAGCCGTGGACAGGGCAGCCATGTGCTGTCAGGGGCCCAGGACAGTTTCAACTGATGCTTATAATCTGGGGCTAATTTTAATCTAACCCCTTTCATTTTCAAAAGTATCCTGATTCAGACTGTAAATTACTCGATCATTCTAGCTGTGAAGGATAGAGCAGATGTTTTTGTTGTAAAGGGAGAAGTTTCTCCAATATAAGACAGTTCACTTTTCGTTTCCTTCTTGGCTCTTGAGTAACTGACCTGGGTGAGTGACAGAATCATATGCTTCCATGAGTTGGGACTGAGTAACCATGGGAAAACAGTGGAAGCGGGCTGGCACGGGAGGGGAAGATTGGAGCTTTCTCAAACGCTCCTTATGGATGGCAGGGGTGGGAGAAGAAGCGAGTGAATTGTAGTATGGACACCAGTGGATCAGGGAAAAATTACTGATGAAAAATGGGATAGTTATTCTTCCTGGGACCCAAATCTTAACATCTCATTGGCAAACTGAGTTAGAGACTGCCTGGGAAAATGTCATCATATCAATGATAAAAGACAGGGACCAATGACATGCTTGAGGGCAGGAAATCAAAGGACTGAAAAGCCACATTGGGTAGATGCTAAGTGTGCCCACAGTGTGCTCTGAAGTGGGGAACTCCAGCATCTATGTCGGTGGGTGACTTTCACCCCCATGCCTCCTCTGGAGCTGATGGCTGCGTCACATTGAAAAAGTTGACTAACCTCTATGTGCCTTGCTTTTCTAAACCGGGAAGTAAGGAGTATCAAAAGCCCCGGTTTTATCACGTCACTTATAAAGATATTGCTTTGTTTTATACGTAGAAATCTTACTCTGGATTTCTTCTTTCTGGTGTAAAGCTTCTGTAAAGAGGGAGCAAATCTGTGTCCCTCATATATTGGTGAAAGCTTTTCTTAGACTAGGTTATTGCTGGCTAGACTGAAACTTATTATTGCTTGTCAAAAAGAAATCCCCCAATTGTGCTCTATGTATTTTTACCTTAAAAGCCACAATTTTGATTTAGATGATATATGTATGCCCATACAAAATGAATGAAACTGATGCTTATTTTTATGGCTTCATAAATTCATCCAGATAAGAAAAAAAAATCTTATTGGACTCTTTTTGCTTTTTTTTATCATCTTTATTTCTACCTCAATTTGTACATATATGTTTCTACTATTTGTATGTATATGTATGAAAAATGAAGGGTTCTCAATTTGTACATATATGTGTTCATGGAAATTTTCTAGATCCATGGAAAATTTCTTGAAAGTCCATCATTCACTTGATTCAGTTGTAAAACACTAATTCTACAGAGACAAACAGAGTTAAATGGGAGAAAAATATTTGGGGCTAAAATGTGCCATATAGTTTCATATAGTATAGATGAATAAATATTCATATGGATATATGTGCCAAGTCAGAAGGAACTTGGGAGGACATCTTATTGGACTCTTGAAAGTGAAAGTCTAGATTCATTTTCATTTGCATAAATACAGACCTAACATTTGAGGAACTGACTGCTCTCAAATCCCAGAAATCAGCAAAATCAATAAATATTATTTTTGAAAGACAAGCATAATCGGTTTCTGAACTCAGTCTTATACGGAATGTCTGTGCTCATGGTCCAAAGTGGAGAATTTTTTAAAAATGTAAAATATAAGTGTTCTTTTTGACCTCATTTTTTAATACTAGATCTTCTTACTCCTCTTACCCCCCAAGAGAGTGTCTTGTGGACAAAAGCCTTGCTACTCAAAGTGCGTTTCTAAGTCAGCAACATGGACACCACCTGCAAGCTTGTTAGAAATGAAGAGTCTCAGACCCCACCCCAGAGCTACTGGATTAGAATCTGCCTTTTAACAAATTCTCTGGGTGATTTTCATGCACTCGAGTTTGAGAAGCACTGGATTAGAGAGCACTTGGCTAGGAACAACAGAGAGCATAAAAATAATTTAGTCAAACAGAAGAGTGAGTGGAATCAAAATGCCTTGTGCTGCTTGCTTCTGAAAAATTATATTAATCCTTGGAGGGCTTTTTTCTTATCCTTGTGTGCACACTGATGTCCACCTCTGTCTTCTCTTACCACTTGTTTATAGTGTCTTTCTCTTTCATATTATGTATGGTCGTTGCATGTAATTGTGCTTTAACTTCATAATTGCTATTACTTAGCAAAATTTCAAACTTCCTCTAAAATTACTTCACTCCCAACCCTACAATATGCTCTATTGACATAGCCTATATCTGTTTCCTTTTCTCTGAGACTCCCACCATGAAAAGCAGACATAATATGAAATAGAAGACTGGTTTGGCTTGAGAATGTACTGATTCTGGGAGTGGAGCCAAGGACCAGTGCCAACCAGAACTGGATGAATAATACTAGGGGTAAAACAAGATTTGGGATCTGCGTTAGCAGAAAGAGGGGCTTATCTTAGTCATGGATCAGAATTCTGCTTTAGCATGAACCACAGCTGGTGAGAATGTTCATTTCTGAGGCTGAAACATGGCATACTCTTGGCTGGTAGTGTTTCCAGAAGCACCATCAATGGAAGGAGACTCTTGGGAATTATTTTTTCTTTTCTACTCTGTTTCCACTAACAAATTATAAAGCTTCTTCCCAATTAAGATTAAAAACAGAAACAGACTCATCTTGATTATGGAAGATAGAGCAGATGAAATTGTATAGTTAGAAGGTGGAATGAACCAAAGCTTTAGAATCAGACAGACATGCTAGAGTTCAAATCCCACATCTGCTATCTATGAACTGTAAACATGACCAAATTACTTGACCTCTTGGAGCCTCAGATTTCTCACCTGTAAAATGGGGATTATACTACTTATCCTGAAGAATTGTTTTAGAGAAGCCAATGGGATGATGTATTTATGGTCTCCAGGATAGGTGCCGGCATTTAATCACTCTATGAATAATAAAATTTCATATTTCTCCTTTCTTCCCTAATTCTATTCTGAATCAGTGGGCAGGATTATTTTATATGATTGACTAAATACTTGGGAGATAGTCACTACTGTGATTGAGAACCAAATTGGTGAGTGTGATCTGCATATAACAGCATTATAAACAGATGCATGAGTATTATTTGTTCAGATTACACTGCCGTGCAGAAGGAACAAGGCTGATTAGTTTGAATAAATGTGAAGGTTAGTACGGTTCTGGAATTCTTCTGCAGCGTCCCAAAGAAGAGAACTATGGTCTTTTTCAAATGTTTCCCAATATTTAGGAGGGGCCCTTTCTTTCTACTGTCTTACTTTTGAAGACTATGTAGGAATTGATTCTTAAAAGGAAAATGTTACTGAAGTGGATACATGTTTTTAATTTTTCTATGAATATCATTTTCACTTCATTCATCCAGGCCTTACTTCAATATTTAAGTGTTTACAGAGTCAGATATTATGTTAGGTGCCAAGTGTACAGAAATCAATAAAACCACCAGCCAATAAATAAATATATAATTTACAAATTTTGGTAAGGGCATTCAAGGGAGAGAAAAGGTTTTATCACAGTGTAGCTCCTTTCTAACCTTAGGGTTTCTATCTGTAAATAAAGCAATCCATTGTTTCCCCTTACGTTTTTTTCCCTTTACATATTTATTTTGAGTGGCTACTTCTCCTTTGTAAATTCACAGCATTTTGATCATATTTTTCCTGGTGTTTGGGATGTTAAATTTTATTCGGCTTCCTTAATTCTACCAAATCTCTTTAAATTTCTTCCTGTATAACTTGATTCTATTTCCTTATTTACACTCTATGAACTTCTTTTTGTGAGAATGGAGGAATCATGACTATAAATTCTAGCTATTTTATCCATATCTAGAATAGGTCTAGATATTTTGCTAATATTGAGAAAATGGGGAACGAGTGCAGGACCAGAGTCCTAAAACAAAGAGGATTTTTGTTTGATTACAGCTGGCCTGACCCCATTCATGGGCTTAACCAAGGTAAATAATATTTCAGTTCTATCCTGAGATGAATGTATGGAGATGGCAGAAAACATTGTGGTAGATTGTTGACCCCAATTGTTCATGCCTCTCTTTATCCAACCTCTTTGCAATGTGACTTCAAAGACTACCATTAAGAGGCGGACTTTATTTCCCTACTGCCTGAATCTGAGCTAGATTTGTGACTTGCTTTAGCCAACAGAAGGAGGAGGAAGTGAGTTTATATCACTTTTGAGTCTAGGCCTTAGGTTAATCTTATCCAGACGCTATGAAAATAAGCTGGGGCTATCCTACTGGTAGATGGAGTCATACAGCCCAATTACTCCTATCACCCCAGCCAACAGCCAGGCCATCGCCTGATGTGAGTGAAGCCATCCTTGACCAGCTAAGTCCCAGTGACACCCCAGCTGATTGTGAATACGTGTATGAGTCCAGCCAAACCTGAATCAGATGATCAGAACTACACAGCCGAGATGTAGATTCATAAGCAATAAAAACAAACAAAAACTCATTATTTTAAGCTTCTGAGTTCTGACTATTACTTAATAATAACTAATTTCAAATATTCTCATTTGAATGATTCCATTGTTTACTTAAGGTGATACCCATTTTTCCTTTTCACCATCTACTTTCACTATGACTTCCAGCCTTGGTAAAACTATTTTTATCTTTTTATATCCTTTGGCTGCTAAGAAAATCTGAAGGCAACAGTGTGCTGGTAAAAGTTTCACAACAAGGCTCTTAGGAAAAAAAAAGTGTGTGTATATACGTACATATGTACATAAATTTATTATAAATTTTACATATATAAAGAATGTATAGTACACTATTTATAAATAATAATAAAATATACAATGCTCTTTTGTAAATTCCACATATCCAGTTGATTCCCACAGAATGCTTCTGTTAGTTTTTGTAGAACTCTTGTATGCAATTCAACCATGATTTGACAAAAGTTACATTCCAACCTGCTACCTTTTTCCCAATAAATCTTTTGTTATGAAATCTGATATATGATTTATCATTGAACTAGATGTAACCCTTGTACAAAAGTTGTATTTCATTAAATTGAAACTCTTTCACTTTGGCACTCGATACAACACACTGTGAAGCATAATTTGCATTATTAACGTTTTCTCCATTACTTTTAGCCTAAACAATCAATGCACAATAAATGAGGGCCTGATTTGTAGTGTTAGCTACTTTCTGTGGTGAAACATTGCTATCTTGACCCTTTTCAAGCTACCGACATGACATCCCTGAAATGGAATTGGGAAGAGATGCACATCAGCACACCATCCCATGGCATGTCCACCATGTTGTTACAATGGAGTTACATAACCGTAAGAGCGTAAATAATATTAAAGTAGAATAAAATAAGTGGGATGTGATGAATTTTGAGTATTAATGACCTTTATTTTTTATACAGTTTATTGAATTCTAAGTTTATAATATTTAATTTTTAATGATAGGCATGTTTAGCAACTGGATCTCTAAATTCCTGAAAATATTAACAATCAAATGAGTTGGCCCCAGCACACCCCTGCTGAAAGTTATTGGAAACACCTGATGGTTCTAGTTACAGCAATAATAACTCCCATTGCATCCAGAGCACACTAGATCCCAGGTATTGTTCTACATACTTTAGATTTACAATCTCATTTATTCCTCACAATGGCTCTGCAAGGTAGGTACTGTTATTATTTGTATCTAATAAAGAGATGGAGAAACGGAGCCAATTGAATTTACTTAACTTGCCTAAGTTTACAAAAGTACAACTGCCTTTCCTAAAGATAGATACGTCTGAACACAAATTTATTACGAAGTTGAAATCAATATCCAGATGAGGCTCAGAAGTTAGTAACGAGAACAACAACGTCATTGGCAGTGTGAATACAGATCCAAGGCTGTTTAAGAGAGGGAGGCATAAATGGTGCCTGGGAAGGGAGAACGGGGGTTTGCTGATGTCTCTGCTGAGATATCTCAGCTGAATGAGAATGCCTGGTTATGGTAAACAGGCACTACAGGCAATGGATGGTGTGAAGTTCAGGGTGCCTGCTTGGAGGGGTGAGTTGTGTGGTGTGGTTGGAGTGGAGGTGAATGTGAGTAAGTGACGGTAGGGAAGTTGGGGAGTTAACGTGGAGCAGAAAAGACAGAAAGCCTGAGGAAAGGGTCTTGAGAGTAATCACAAAGTAGACACGTGCAGCCGAGAGAGAGAGGAGTAAAGCTAGAAAGGAACCCATCAACAGGAGCTCTTGGGCCACCAGGAGCCTTGGTAAGTTCAAAGAGCAGCCTCTGGTATGTGTGAGATGGTTACTTTTATGTGTTAACTTGGCTAGGCCATGGCAGGCAGATATTTGGCCAAACATTATTCTAGATGCTTCTGTGCAGATATTTTTTTTGTTTGGCATTAACATTAAGGAAAGTGGATTGCCCTCCATAATAATAATATGGAAGGGTCTCATCCAATTAGGTGAAGGCCTTAAGAAAAAGGCGGGGGCTTGCCTGGTGGCGCAGTGGTTGAGAGTCCGCCTGCCGATGCAGGGGACACGGGTTCGAGCCCTGGTCTGGGAAGATCCCACATGCTGCGGAGCAACCGGGCCCGTGAGCCACAATTACTGAGCCCGCGCGTCTGGAGCCTGTGCTCTGCAACAAGAGAGGCCGCGATAGTGAGAGGCCCGCGCACCGTGATGAAGAGTGGCCCCCACTTGCTGCAACTAGAGAAAGCCCTCACACAGAAACGAAGCCATAAATAAATAAATAAAATTTGTGGTTAATAAATCTTCTTTATTAAAAAAAAAAAGAAAGAAAAAGGCGGACCTCCCCTAAGGAGGAGGGAATTCTGCTAGCAAACTGCCTTCATATTTGAACTGTGACTCTTCCCTCTCCAGTCTGCTGTCCTACTGCTATGGTCTGAATGTTTGTAAACCTCCCAAATTCATATGTTGACATCCTAATCCCCAAAGATGATGGTATTAGGAGGTGGGGACTTTGGGAGGTGCTTAAATCATGAGGATGGAGCCCTTATGGATGCAGTTAGTGCTTTATAAAAGAGACCCCACGGAGATTCCTAGCCACATCTACTATGTGAGGACACAGTAAGAAGGCACCAGCCATGAACAAGGAAGAGAGCCTTCACAAGAATGCAGCCATGCTGGCACCTTGATCTTGGACTTCCCAGCCTCCAGAACTACAAGAAGTACATTTCTGTTTTTTTTTAAAATGTATATATTTTATTATTTTTTTAACTATATATTTTTAATTTGGAGTATAGTTGCTTTACAATGTTGTGTTAGGTTCTGTTGTACAACGAAGTGAATCAGCTGTATGTATACATATATCCCCTCCCTCTTGGACCTCCCGCCCACCCCCATCATACACATCTAGGTCATCACAGAGCACTGAGCTCTGAGCTGAGCTCCCTGTGCTATACAGCTGGTTCCCACTAGCTATCTATTTTACACATGGTAGTGTATATATGTCAATTCTAATCTCCCAGTTGGTCTCACCCTCCCCTTCCCCCCTGTGTCCACAGGTCTGTTTTCTATGTCTACATCTCTATTCCTCCCCTGCAAATAGGTTCATCTGTACCATTTTTCTAGATTCCACATAATATGCATTAATATACAATATTTGCCTTTCTCTTTCTGACTTACTTCAGAAAATGTGGTATATATATACAATGGAATACTACTCAGCCATGAAAAGGAATGAAATTGGGTTATTTGTAGACATTTCTGTTGTTTATAAGCTACCCAGTCTGTGATATCTTGTTACAGCAACTTAAATGGACTAAGACACCTACTCTTCAGATTGTGGATTTGCCAGCCACCACAACTACATGAGCCAATTCCTTAAAATAGATCTAGCTAGCTAGTTAGCTGTCCGTCCACACATTCTATTGATTCTATTTCCCTGGAGAACCCTAAGACAATATGGAATATAGGAGTGGGAGCCAGTGTAGAAAGCTATGGACAGACAAATAAACTTTTGAGGTAAGAATTAAAAAGTAAAGAAGCTCCAGGTGGCCATAATTTTTTTTTAACAGAAATGGAAATAAAAGTCATTGCAATTGAAGAGAGTAGGTTATTGGTTGGGCCATTATTTATATTAGAAGGTATAAGGCACAGAGTAGAAAAGAAAATGGTAAGTCAGTGTTCTGGGACTGTGTTGAGGTGACCTGAAGGAGTTGACAGGGAAATGGAGAAAGATGGAAATCTAGATGATGTGAGCTTACATACAGAAGGGATGGTCAATGATGGTGATGGAACAGTGGTCTCGAAGGAGCTTGGTGATTCCAAAAGGATGCAGTTTTTAGAAACTGAATATGTTACCTCCTCAAGAGGGATTGCAAGGGAAGTGATATCAATGGCAACAAATTTTCCTATCCATGGAGGCCCTCCAGAATTCAGTACAGAACAGGTTCAATGACAACAAAATGGCTGGAAGGTAAATTGTGGACTGATCTGGAAGCTGAATTTGCATAGCAAGCAGTGCTTTTACTTCATATGTATGTTTTAAGTGAATAAGAATAGCAGAGCTTTCTAAAGATGCTTATATTCACACTGCTTAAGTCTGAGACAGCGTCAACTATCTAGAGATTGTTTTATTGGTGTAGCTACAGGATCACTGATGGAAATTCCCAGGGCCAACCGCCTATCCCCATCAATCTCTTGGTATCCCTGACAAGAAGGTATGACTGCCTTTGCCACAATGTGTAATAAGAGTTAGGAAATGGTGTTGATGACACAGCTCCTGGCCACTTTAGCTGTCTCCTGTCCCTTTGCTTAGTCCTTGTTTCTCGTGACTGAACCTTCCAGAAGTCTTTTGGAGGCTGAAAGCTACTCAAAGCAAGGCAATGGGTTTGCTTTAGCATCCTTAAAATTGACCCTTTGGGTGGCTTTCGGGTTCATTTCACTTCTCATCTTCCTTTAATCTGTTGCTCCTTTTCAATAATAGCTTCAATTTGCTTTGGAAGAAATGGTGACAAAAATGTCTGGGAATGTCAGAACACCTGATGCTATGACTCAGCCTCTTGTCTTAGACTGTCTTTTTGAGTGGCCTTGGTGGGGTGGGTGTGGTTAGCCCCATGTGAGAGACATCACTGAAGTGTTGTCTGTTGTGGGGGAAATGTGCCAGAAGACCACATTTAAAAACTTTTCAAATTAATTTATATATCACTGTTGTGAATTACTAAAATAAGACCCAACAGTCTACTGTAGGAAATTCAGCAAATCAACGAACACTTAATTGTTGAGTTCCTACTATATGATAGATGTTTCTGTAAATGTTGTGAACAATAAAATGATATGTTAAGACCCTTATATTTGCCTTTAGAGATGTTTCAGACTAAATGGGGAGGAAAAAAATGGTCATATGAAGAAAAAATAAATAAATAAATAAATAACCATATAAAGTAGCATATGACAATTATTGTTAAGAAACTGAAGAGATGGTTATGGGTTGGGGACTTGGGAATGGCCTCAGAGAACATGAGAACTGAGAAATTCTTTGAAGGATAGGTGGGAATTTAATAAGGTTAGGTAAAGGAGGAGGGCATGAGTATACAAAAAGAGTCGAGCGCCAAGGTTAATGTAATGAAGTTTGGACTTTATCCTGTCCACACTGGAAAGCCATTGAGAAGTTAGTATGTAGAAATATGGAAGTGATAGCTTAGGCAGATCAGGCAAATAGTGGAGTGACTTAGTTGCAGTTACGATACTCTTGCCAGATATCCTGAATTTGATGTTTGGCTCTGCCGTTTATAGGCCAGTTACTCATATCTCTAAAGCTAAATTTCTCATACAAAAAAAAATCTAAAAATGGATAATAATAGCATCTTTCTCATCACGTTTTTGTGACGATTAAGTGAAATATAAAGGCAAAACACTTAGCAGAGTGTCTGGAGCAGAGAAACTGATAATATAAATATAAGATCATCATTATGTTGTTCTCAAGAAATGTTCAAAAACAAATGATGGAAGTAGAGAAAAAGAACTGAATGGAAGGAAAGATGAAGAGTTGGCAAGATTAGTCTGGAAGCGAAAGAGAAGGCAACATTAAAGTGGACTCTGGGATTAGACCCTGAGAAAGCAGATGATTCCACTAGTATTCATGGAAAATAAGGCCAGTAGGAGAGAGGCAAGTAACCTCTCCATTGTACTTACTGTCTCTGGGAAGGGACTGGTATTCTCCCCAAGACCAGGTCAGACACAGGCATGGTCCCATAAACGTCTCAGGAACTGGCCTGGGGTGAGACTAGTGGTAAGTCAAGTGCTTGGCAGTGGGCAATAGAGTGAAAAGCTGGGGCCAGGGACATCCTGCCAGAGGCATCCAGTCAGGCCTGGAAGGTGATGGCTGTAATGTTGCAAGAAGGCAACAAAGTGTCTGGAGAGTCAAGCAGCAGCCAAGGTTTCAGAAACAGGTAAGAATACAATTTTAATGAACGATGCTTTTCTAGAGGAAAAGAAAATCAGGACGTAGGGAATAGATGAAGGACGATTGGGTGTTGGAAGGTGTGGTGGAATAATAGGTGAAGAGTGAGAAGGAGAAATAAGATAGAAACACAGATACTTGAATTAAGTATTAAGAAAGGAACTGAGGCACCAGGAGGAAAACGTAAACCTAAAACTGGAACTGGAATTGAACAGCAGATCAGGATTTTTTCTAAGGCAAAAATCTTTGCTTTCCCTTTCTTTTGAAAAATCTTATCACTTTCAGTAGATATTCAATATATCTGGAAAGACTTATAAAATATGTACAGGTATAAGAAAAATAATAGTCAGAGACATATGCAGGTTTTATGGAGTTCTTGGGGTTTCTTTAAAGAGGAGAAGACAAAACCATGAACACAAAGTTAGATATAAAAATGTGTTAGATATAAGTATATATAAAATTAGATGTAAAAGCGCATTTCTTTAGAATGAAAAAATAAATCAAAATAAATCACAAATTTTTAAAAAGCAGACAAGTATTACAAACTTTACAAATGCAGAAAAAAACATATTTATTTTTGCTTTATTTTTAGTTGCATGATGGAGAAGTGCAGAGTCATAACTTTTCCATGGTTAAGGGTTCTAACTAAAGAGTTTGCTCTAGCTCCGGGTGTGATTTTGATGAGAGATGGTGATGAGGAGAAAAATGAACGAGGATGCAGTGGTAGGAGGTGGGGCAGCTCTCAGATGTCTTCATATCTTTGCCAAACATCATAACATGGCACTGTGGCTGAGATTTAACCTGAGCAGTGCATTGCTTCTGCCTAAAAATCCATCCCCTTCAGGGCTAGTCGTGCCATACCTTTGTACTTGCCCACTGTGCTGGAGTGTGATATACAGTGGGCAGAGGAAGCATATGCAGGAGCAGAAAAAGGAGGGAAAACTCGGGTGGGTCACGGGGTGGAGTCTGATGATAAGACCTTGTGTCCTGTGAGTCCTGAATAGATAGCAGTGAAAACTGAAATAGATTTCACAACAAGAATGGATTTATGTATGTTTAGGCAATTTAAAATGATAGATAAATGTATCCATTCATCTCTTTATCTGTATATACAATGGAATACTACTCAGCCACAAAAAAGAGTGAAATTTTTCCATTTGCAGCAACAGGGATGGACTCGGAGGGCATTATGCTAAGTGAAATAAGTCAGACAGAGAAAGACAAACGCTGTATGATAGCACCTGTATATGGAATCTAAAAAATACAACAGACTAGTGACTATAACACAAAAGACACAGACTCACAGATAAAGAGAACAAACTAGTGGTTACCAGTGCGGGGGGTGGAGCATAATAGAGAGGTAGGGGAGGGGGAGGTACAAATTATTGGATACAAGATAGGCTACAAGGATGTACTGTACAACATGGGGAATGTAGCCAGAATTTTATAATAACTATAAATGGGGCATAACCTTTAAAAGTTGTGAATCACTATATTGTACACCTGTAACTTATATAATATTGTACAGCAGCTATACTTCAACTAAGAAATAATAAAATAAAAGAATAGATAAATCTGGTAAGAAAGAAAACTAAGTAGATTCACATGTTCTAATAAGCAAAGATGTCTATCATTTATATTTAAATTTTTAAAAACCCAGATTAAAGAACTGTAAGAATAGTATGATCGATTTTTATGAAAAGGATCACAGGAACACACACACAGATGCCCACATAAAACCATGTGGAGTGATACACATGAAACTGTTTTTTAATAGTGGTTACACCAGAGGAGTAGGTTTGGTGTGGGGAAGTGAGAAAGTTTTTACATTTTTACTTAATCCAGATGTTTCGCTGTTTACTCTTTACAATGAATATCTATTTTATTGAAACAAAATTTAAAGACTAGGATGAGATACATATAGAGAAGTGGGTAAGACCAAGTGAGCTGGAGAAACTGCCAGGTATTCTCTTCCGAAATCACCCTCATCAGTTGCCCAGAGCAGAGTATTCTATTTCATCATACCTTATGATAGACTGACCTTGAAATAAAACTTTAGATTAAAAATCAAAACAAAACAAAACCTGGAGGAAAAAAATCTGTTCTGCTTGTTGTCATTTAGATCATTGATCATACAATAGTTAAATCCCAGCAATCAGCATCACATTAATCAGGTCATGATGACTAACCTTTACCTTATCTTTTATTCTCTCATTTTCTGAATTCTTTTCCAGTCCTTACTTAGTCCTAATTATTTGATTTCTTACTCTTTCAATGTACAGCAACGAATGAAATCTCCTGTCTTACTGAAAATGGATTAGAGTATGAAATAGTTGGAACAATGATACCACAGTGCTCCTTAAAATTTTTCTGAACAATATTCAGTTTACTATAGCCTGTAACTTTTATTTTTTTTATTTTTTGTGGTACGCGGGCCTCTCACCGTTGTGGCCTCTCCCGTTGCGGGGCACAGGCTCCGGATGCGCAGGCGCGGCGGCCATGGCTCACGGGCCCAGCCGCTCCGTGGCATGTGGGATCTTCCCGGACCGGGGCATGAACCCGCGTCCCCTGCATTGGCAGGCGGATTCTCAACCACTGCACCACCAGGGAAGCCCTATAGCTTGTAACTTTAAATCACACTTAGTCAGCTCTGTAAACAGACATGCGCAAGTGGATTCCAGACAATAATTCAGAATGCTGCATGGTGCTAAAATTTTCCTGGGTGGAGGAGGGTGGTCACAAAACTCTCCTTGGGTTATTAGGAAAAGAAAATGGGCTATTGTATGTACAAAGGATTTGGAAATGAAAAATACTATAGAAATGGTAGGAATCATTATTGTTATTACTTTAATCATTATTATTCTATTTTGATAAGGATTGCTTTGTATTTCAAGTCTTGAAAGATTTCAATTTTATAGAATTTTATGTAATTTCTTCCTTCTGTAAAATCTTCACTTAATATCAATGATATTTTTCACCCAGCTTCCTCTGATAGTTTTGCGTTTAGAAACCATATGGCATTATGAGACAATAAAAATAACTTTCTTGGTAAAATTTACTTTAAAGACAATGCTATGTATGTCTTATACTATACATACATTCGTGTGTTAGATGAAGAAAACGTGTATATAACACATATATAGACCGACATATATATTTATATAAGTAAGAGCTTGTTTTTAAATTTGACTATAAAGTAATGTAAACTCACGATGGGTAATTTGGAAAACAAAGGAAAGTATAAGTAAGAATATTATCTAAACATTTTAAAAATTTGTCAGTTAAACAAGTCCTTAATTAATACTTCAATATTTTTTCTTCCAATCTTTTCTTTTAAATGTTTGCTTATACACATGAACACCCCATATACTTTCTCTTTTCAAAATTGAGATCATAGTCTTGCTATCATTTTATACCCTTTTAAAAATCTCATTCTGAGCAGTTTCTCATGAGATAAAATATTATTTGTAAAAATGATGTTTATAAATTCAAAATGGATTAAAGACCTAAATGTAAGCCCAGACACTATCAAACTCTTAGAGGAAAACATAGGCAGAACACCTTATGACATAAATCACAGCAAGATCCTTTTTGACCCACCTCCTAGAGAAATGGAGATAAAAACAAAAATAAACAAATGGGACCTAATGAAACTTAAAAGCTTTTGCACAGCAAAGGAAACCCTAAACAAGACCAAAAGACAACCCTCAGAATGGGAGAAAATATTTGCGAACAAATCAACAAAGGATTAATCTCCAAAATATACAAGCAGCTCATGCAGCTCAATATCAAAAAAACAAACAACCCAATCCAAAAATGGGCAGAAGACCTAAACAGACATTTCTTCAAAGAAGATATACAGGTTGCCAACAAACACATGAAGGAATGCTCAACATCATTAATCATTAGAGAAATGCAAATCAAAACTACAATGAGATATCATCTCACTCCGGTCAGAATGGCCATCATCAAAAAAATCTAGAAACAATAAATGCTGGAGAGGGTGTGGAGAAAAGGGAACCCTCTTGCACTGCTGGTGGGAATGTAAATTGATACAGCCACTATGGAGAACAGTATGGAGGTTCCTCATAAAACTACAAATAGAACTACCATATGAGTCAGCAATCCCACTACTGGGCATATACCCTGAGAAAACCGTAATTCAAAAAGAATCATGTTCCACAATGTTCATTGCAGCTCTATTTACAATAGCCAGGACATGGAAGCAACCTAAGTGTCCATCAACAGACGGATGGATAAAGAAGATGTGGCACATATATACAATGGAATATTACTCAGCCATGAAAAGAAACGAAATTGAGTTATTTGTAGTGAGGTGGATGGACCTAGAGTCTGTCATACAGAGTGAAGTAAGTCAGAAGAGAAAAACAAATACTGTATGCTAACACATATATATATGGAATCTAAAAAAAAAGAAAAAGAAAAGAAAAAAAGTGATCAGAAGAACCTAGGGGCAAGACAGGAATAAAGATGCAGACCTACTAGAGAACGGACTTGAGGATACGGGGAGGGGGAAGGGTGAGGTGGGATGAAGTGAGAGAGTGGCATGGACATATATACACTACCAAATGTAAAATAGATACCTAGTGCGAAGCAGCCGCATAGCACAGGGAGATCAGCTCTGTGCTTTGTGACCACCTA
Organism: Kogia breviceps; assembly: GCF_026419965.1. Classification (NCBI taxonomy): domain Eukaryota; kingdom Metazoa; phylum Chordata; class Mammalia; order Artiodactyla; family Physeteridae; genus Kogia; species Kogia breviceps. The sequence goes on from NC_081322.1 coordinate 2,225,545, forward strand.
GAGGGGTGGGATAAGGAGGGTGGGAGGGAGGGAGATGCAAGAGGGAAGAGATATGGGAACATAGGTACATGTATAACTGATTCACTTTGTTGTAAAGCAGAAACTAACACACCACTGTAAAGCAATTATACTCGAATAAAGATGTTAAAAAATGATGTTTATTTATTACATAATAGTCATCGTATGGCTGTATTAAAATATTTATAGTCATTCCCGTATTGTATCAGTCGGGGTCCTGATAGGAAACAGGTGAACGACTCAACTGACCCACTGACAGGAATTAATAAAGAGGAGATTTGCAAGGGTGTGGACAGGGCCAGGGACACCAAGAAGGGATGGCAAAGCACCCAGGAGCCATTACCACACCAGCCTGAAGAGGGAAGGGGAAGAATGGTTACCAGAATCGGGAGAGCTGCAGCCATCGGAGAGGTTCTCCAGATGGGAGCTTTAGTGTGGCACGCAGCCACTGCCAACCCAAGCCCGACAGAGGCCTCTGAAATCAACACTCTAATTTCTCTCTGTTCCTGCCTTCCAAATCCTTGATTCTGCTTACCATTGGCCAAACCCAACCAGATATCAATGAGCAAGAGAATAAGCTGATGTAGAGTCCAGAGAGCTCAGCTGCTGCCCTGGGAAAAGAGTCGGGTGGAAAGTATATCTGGACTGGGACATAGTCAGCATTCTTATTGGTGTCAGTGTTTTTTTCCCCTACCTTCCCATGTTATAGCAATAAGCTTCTGAGAAATACTGTTGCAAATACTGTTGCTCATTCTTCAGTGATATTAGATAAGTATCCTAACTTTATGAACGATCAGCCGGCCCTGTCAATGACGTGATAATGGAAAAGTGAATTTGCATGAAGCATCCTATGCATGACTCAAATCATGCCATTGAATCAAGAATCAGTTGTCCTTGTTTTTGCTCCATAGCTGATATTAACGGGACCCATAGTATAGGAGTTTGGGTTTCCTATCTAGGCGTACATTTCATACTGTCACACCCAAGTGGCATTTTATATCAGCAAAATGAGGCAAAGTCACAGACCACTTGCCTCAAGACATCAATTCCAGAAGCTCTCCAACAGAAAACAGTCAGAAAACACGTCAAAACGTCCAGAATGACAAATGGAAGATCCCAGATTTTAATGTCCGTCCCTCATTGTTATTTTCCCTAAAAGGAACTCAACATGTAGTCTAAAAGGAAGCTAGATTTTAGGAGAACCTTTTAATCTTTATAGCGTGTTTTTTTTTTTTTTTTTTTTTCTTTTTCTTAGTTCTGGCTTGCGGGATCTTAGTTCCCCGACCAGGGATCAAACCCGGCCAGAGCAATGAAAGCACAGAGTCCTAACCACTGGACCACCAGGGAATTCCCAGCATGGACTTTTAAAGCATGGTTGGATTTCACCCTGCCAATAACTTACCAACAGTTACTCAGTTTTATCCACACATACTCCAAGAAAGAAGCACACTAAAATGATGACTCTTCGCCATTCACTTGTCATAGAATGTTGAATACAGTGGAGATCAAATCTCATGCAGTTGTGTGAAACGCTACTAATAGGAATTTCTATGATCTCTGCTGAAAAGCCTTCTGACAGAAAAATAGTATATAAAATTGCCTCTTTTTCCATATGAGAGAAAACCATTTTAACTAAATAGAGAACATTCTTGTCTCTCCTAATCCATCAAAACAGCTAAGTACAAGGGACAATTTCTTACTAAGGATGTGAGAAGATGGCAACATGAAATGCTCACATCCATCCTGATACACTACGAGGTCTGGGAAGAATTGGGAAACGTCTCCTTAACTTCCTCTCAAGAAACTCTTAAAAAGGCTGTAGAGAGTGGAAAGTTTCAAAGAAGATAATTTTGTATCTTGTGCCTCAAAAAAATCAATACAATTACAGTGCAGCATTTAGAAACTTGGTAATTTGATTCTCTTCTTTTGATTTTTTGGAACTTCTATAACAAAAACATCCCAATATTCATCAACAAAACTCAATTTATATAACAAATCTCTTTATAATATCAACAGTTCAAGAATCCAGAGAAATTTTACATGGATTTCACATGAAAACTCTGATTTCTTTTCTTTTTCCTTACAAAAAGTGAATCTTAGTTTTAGTTTAATCCAGTAAATATAATTACTGAGAACTTTACAACGTGCTAAATGTTTTATGTATTATTTCAATGCTTTTAATCTTTATTTTATATACTCTGGGTAATTAAGGATGTTCACCAAAATGGAAGTAGTTGAGGAAGTATCTTAGCTCCTATTACTCTTCTACGACTATGAGGAATTCTAAGAATTTTAATTAAATGAAATTAATTAATCAAACATTATTGAATATAAACTAACCTGGAGAGAGTCTTGTTCACATTCAATGTAAATGGCAAATATGCAGGGATACTAAGATGCAAATGGTATGGTTTCTGTTCTCAAAAATTTTAAAATCTAGTGGGGTAAGAAGACAAAAGCTTACTAGCTACAAAACTGAATATTGTTAGAGTCTTACAAGAGAGAAGAGAGAGAGAGATTCAATCAGAATTAGAATGCAAATATGGGCCAAGCGACAGGAGAAGATTTACATAAGTGAGACCAATTGATAAGGGTCTGAAAATTTTGCTATTATGTATGTATATATGTATGCATGTATGTATCTATTTTTACTTTTTATTTTACAGTAATTTTAGAAGTGCAAAAATAGTTTAGAGTTCTCGTGTACCTTTCATGTTAGCTTTCCCCAATGATGATACCTTACATAATCATAGTAACTTATTATCAAAACCAGGAAATTGACATTTGTACAATACTGTTAACTAAAATGTAGACCTTATTAGGTCTTATTTCACCAGTATTCACACACATTCATTTGTGTTTATGTGTGTGTGTGTGTGTGTTTGTACATAGTTCTATGAAATTTTATCACATGTATGGATTTGTGTAACCATCACCACAGTCAGGACATAGATCTATTCCACCACCACCAAGAAAATCCCTCATGTTATCCATTAACAGTCACCCTTCTCTTTAATTTTAACCCCTGGAAATCAACGACCCATTCATCGCTTCAATTTGGCATTTCAAGAATATTATATAAATAGAACCAAACAATATGCAATCTTTTGTGCTTGGCTTTTTTCATTTGGTGTAATATTTTAAGACCATAAGATCCACCTATGTTTTGCATGTATCAATAGCCCACTCCTTTTAATTGCTGAATAGTATTCCATTGAATGGGTATGCCACAGTTTATCATCTATGTATCAGCTGAAAAAAATTGGGGGCTGTTTTCACTATTGGGCTGTTACGAACAAAGCTTCTATGAATGTATATATGTTTTTGTGTGTGAATGTAAATTTTTCTTTCTCTAGGACAAACACATCCAAAAGTGTGATTGCTGGGTCATATGGTGCATGTTTAGAGGCGTGATTTTAATAAATTTATAGTTCTTAACCACTATAGACATTCTTTTTTTTTTTTTTTTTTTTTAATTTTATTTTATTTTTTTTGGTGGTATGCGGGCCTCTCACTGTTGTGGCCTCTCCCTTTGCGGAGCACAGGATCCGGACGCGCAGGCTCAGCAGCCATGGCTCACGGGCCCAGCTGCTCCGCGGCATGTGGGATCTTCCCGGACCAGGGCACGAACCCGCGTCCCCTGCATCAGCAGGCGGATTCTCAACCACTGCGCCACCAGGGAAGCCCTAGACACTCTTTTATAAGCATTATTTGTGAATTTTCTTAATTATTTATTTGAGATAGGAATTAGAAATGCTGTGTCAAGGGAATATGCAGTTTTTAACTGTTTTTAATACATATTTTGTTCTCAAGAAAAGTCTTGCTAATTTCCAATCTTTCCCACTAGAATTACACGAGCAGGTCCATCCTTCAACCTCAAACTAACATGAGTATTATCTTCTTAAATTGTCGCCAACCTGAAAGTCCAAAAGTGGTATCTTGTTTCACTTACATTTTGATTGCTTATGAGGAGAGCATTTCTATTGAATATTTGCATACTTTGATGAAGTTCCCATGTATGTCTTTTGTCCAACTTTTGCATAGGGATTTTAAATTTCTTCTTACTGATTTGAAATATTTATGTGTGTGCATTTATACAAATAAAGTAATATTGCCATTGTGTTGCAAATATTTTCAAAGTTTGTGTTTGCCTTTTAATCTTTTAAAAAATGCTTTTTGGGAGTTTCCCTGGTGGCGCAGTGGTTGAAAGTCCACCTGCCGATGCAGGGGACAACGGGTTTGTGCCCCGGTCTGGCAGGATCCCACGTGCCGCGGAGCGGCTGGGCCCGTGAGCCGTGGCCGCTGAGCCTGCGCGTCCGGAGCCTGTGCTCCGCAGCGGGAGAGGCCACAACAGTGAGAGGCCCGCGTACCGCAAAAAAAAAAAAAAAAAAAATGCTTTTTGACATACGTACATTTCAAGCTGTTAAATAGGCAAATCTAATACCCTTTTGTAATTTATGTTTTTGCACTGAATATTATGCTTAAAAAAACTTTCCCCACATAAAGATTACATGATTTACCAGTGTAATTTTATGCTTTCTTTTTATTTTAAACATACATCATTATGCCATCTGAAATTTATTTCAAAGGAAAAAAACAGGTGAAGTAAAGAACTAACCTTATTATTTTCCAGCTTTAGCCAGTGGTCCTAGCACCATTAAAAGCATATTTTGCCTTTCTCATTAATTTAAAGTGTTATCTTTTTCATATACCAAATTCTATATTTATTTAAGTATGTTTCTGAATTTATTCATCTTTTATTGGTCTCTTTTTCTATTCCTGTACCAATATTATTATCTTTTATTCAATATTGACTTTGTGATACATTTTATAATCTATAAGTTAAGTTCACCACCATTGATCAATTATCAGAAAGTTACACTGGGATATGGGGACTTTTATTACAGTTAGTGAAATGTTTAGACATATGTGGAAATGATTGACTTCTTTTCAACATGGAAAATTTTCAGTCTCAATAAAGAAGTATTGCATATTACTTGCTAAGTTCACACCTAGATTATTTTATTTGGGGGTGTTATTTTGAGCTGACCATTTTTCATGTTATATTTTTTATCTGGTTATCATTAGAATATGGGAAAATGTATTAAATTTGTAACAAATCACCTTACTAAATTTTCTTATTAACTTTTTTGTTTGTTTGCGGTACACAGGCCTCTCATTGCTGTGGCCTCTCCCGTTGCGGAGCACAGGCTCTGGACGCGCAGGCTCAGCGGCCATGGCTCACGGGCCCAGCCGCTCTGCAGCATGTGATATCCTCCCGGACCAGGGCACGAACCCGCATCCCCTGCATCGGCAGGCGGACTCTCAACCACTGCGCCACCAGGGAAGCCCCAGTTCTAACATATTTTTAAAAGCCACTTCATTTGGGTTTTCCAGGAAGGTAAAATAATCATCTGTAATCAAATACCGATCATTTTGTCTTCACTTTTCCAATATTTATACTTCCTATTTCATGTTCTCTGAATGCATTGGCAATCCCACCTAGAATAATGTTAGGTAAGAGATGTAATATACAATCAATCATACTTACATTAACAAATGTCCTAATATTAAACCTTCCTTGCATTTACAGAGTGGGATATTATATTTTATTTTGACGTTATGCTAATATTTTTATTATTTTTCCATTAATTCATATGTGAGATTGTGCTACAGTGGGGTTTTGCTAATTGAATGTAAATACGCTATAAAGCTCTCCTTCATTCTCTACCCTCTAAAACCATTTAAATAGCATGAGAATTATTTGTTTAGGGATTATTTGTGGGGGTGGCAATCTACTCACACATCCAATCGGGTTGGGTACCTTCTGCAAGGGGAATGTCTTTCCTTGATACCTCTCTTCATTTCCTATATAATTATTTGTTTCCTGAAACTTCCAACCTCTTCTTTAGCCCACTTTGCTGTTTTGCTTATACATATTTTCTTGGAAAATAATCCGTTTTCCTTAAGATTGTCAAATTTATTGCCATAGAACTATACAAATTATTCTATTTGTGATTTAGTAATTTATATATTTTAATGAAAAAAAATTAGAGCTACTAACGGAATTGTTTCTGACTGTAGTATTATGCAATTAGAAGTAAACATTAAAATACCTTTTCCTTAAACTTAGTGACATTTTTTTTCTTTTTTTTTTTTTAACCCATTTCCTACTTTAACCCAAAGAGGAACCTTTAACTCATATCCTTTTCCACACACTTTTTTTTCCCTCTGTTGATTGCAATCTCTTTCACATCCTCTCTCCTCCAGTCCCCTTTAACCTCAATTACGTCCAACCTTTTTTCCCCTCCTCTCCACCTTCAAAAAACAATTACAGCTTAGAAAGGATTCAGAATAACCTATTCCCCAAATGCTTCAGTTAATCTATTTCTCACCACGTGTGCAGAATCATGATTCCTGTGAAGAAACAGATCATGTGATTTCTGAGAACTCTAGAGTCTGGCTCAACAGGAACTTTTCAGAGAGTCACATATGTCAGGAGTAACCTTCCCTACTAGACAGAGGCCAAGTGGAGTAAGATGATTTATGCGAAGATCTTTCCCTGGATGCTCTTCTGGCTTCTAGCCTCAATTATGTTTAGCTTGAGAAATACGGACAGAAACAAGTAACTTGGAATGAAAGGTGAAAGTATGGCTCCTTGCTAATGTACAGAAGCTGAATTCATAAAAAGGACCTCATGATCTAAGGAATGTACTTGCTTATTCTTTTTGATAGGTTACAATACATCTTGATACTTTACTACTCTTCAAGTTGGGGACTTTGCAATACAAGGGAAACAAATTGACTCAGGTCACTGCAAAGAAAAGATGTTTAATGAAGGATTCACACAGTAGCAGAGCTAGCAAATCCCCAGGGCCTGAAGCAGCAGAACTTTTTGCATGCATTGCTCTCATATCCTCACAGAAATTATTCCCATCTTAAGGTAGAAACCCAGTTCCTATCAATACCTCCCCTGCTGTCCCTCCCAAGAAATGTTTCACATGATCCCTACCATCAAGGAACTTGCAGTCAAACTGTATTACCTCTAAAATAAAGAATGGCCTCATGATTCCTAACTGTCTGAAACCCCTAGTAATAAGCTCATTAATAGCAACGTCATTTAGGGGAAGATGCTTTGTACCTGTGACTAGCAGAGGTAAGCACAAGCAAAGTAAAATTCAAAATTGTAATGGAAAATATAAAATGGATTTTTTCATTAATGTTGCATTTACTGATTTTTTTAAAATTTTAATCTCAGTACTTACTTGACAAACAGCTCTGTTTTATCCCTCCCCCAGCTTTCAGGGCCACTTAAAGAAAACAACCTAGGATGTGTATTATTGTGCTCTAATTACAGTTGAGGGCACAGTGGCATGTGATTGTGGTATAATAACTAAAGCCCTGGAGTGCCTTTTTATTCCATTAAAAATGACCTTAGCTTTGGATCACAGAGCTTTGCATTGATTTGTCTCTTTTGTGGTTTCCTCTCCACAGATCTGCTTCCTCATACAGGGTGATGCATTGAATCGTGACACATGGGGGGGGGGTGTCAGTGAAATTAACTATCTTTCCCATGAGAAATAATTAATCCTTCAGCATTTGCTATTAACATGCCTCTGCTGTGAATGAATGAAGTTACATGAAGAGTATGGAAGTGGTGGAGCAGATGGGCATTACATAAATATCATTTAGTGCTCAGGATGGAGACAATAATAATTTTCTCGTCTGTAAACAGGAGGCATTTGGGCTGCAGGAAAGGAGATGCTGATACTTTCAGTTGCTGTTTAAAGAAATGGCTCTAATTGCTTCTATGGAAATTGTACCTATTTGATGCTAATTTAAATTTTGTTTGCTGCCTGTTTCATTAGGGTCTTTTAAAAGGTATGGTTAATATTGGACCTGATCGTGTCCTCTAGTAGGAAGACTTCCCAGAATTCTCTAGAATTGAGGAGGTGCCTCTGTTCTCAGCACAGGGAAGTATAGGGTCTCAGCTCACTTTGTCTCTGGACTGGATTCTCATTTGGGGAACAGGAGCTAGAAGGGGTGGCATAAACTGGGATCATTCAAATCAGTCTAAAAAATATCTGTGAAGGGCTTTCCTGCAAGCCGAGTTTTGTACTAGACAATGTGATGGGGACACAACATGGGTGAGAAAGCCAGCGATTCTTACCTTCTCCAGCTTAGAGAGTGTACTTGCACCCAAGGGGACATGGGCCAAAGTGTTCGCTGAAGTATTGTTTATAACAGTGAAATTTCAGAAGTGACCCAAATGCCTATCAGTCAGAGATTGCAAAATAAACTGTGATATATCTACACAGTGGAAAACCATCCTGCATTTGTAAAGAGTGAGGTAGATTTACACTTGAGAAGGTGTCTAAGACCTCTGATGTTACGTCTTGCTTTGTTTTTTCTCGGCCGCAAGGCGCGGTCTGTGGGATCTTAGTTCCCTGGCCAGGGATTGAACCACACCCTCGGCAGTGAAAGTGTGGAGTCCTAACCGCTGGACCGCCAGGGGAGGATCTGTCTCTGCTTCTTGGAGGAGGAGGGATTTAGTGAAGTGTCCTCAGTGAAAGGAAGACTTACTCTACAGCATTCTGAGCAGCTCTGGTAGTCTCACTAGCCGCCATCCACCAACTCAGCCATGTTAGAAGATATAATGCGGGGGAGGAGAAGAAGGGGCTGGAGGGAGAGCCAGAAGGAAGGTTCTAGCCAATACTCATCAGGAATGGCTTATCTGCAATTACATACAACTAACCCTGGCTATCTAAAGCCAAGGGGAATGAATTGGTGGGCTATTAGAGGTTCACAGTGTCCATGGGAGGCTGGAGGACTAAACTTGGAAAATATAGACAGGAGCTAAGTACCTGGCGGCACTGGGAGGGGGTGTGGTAATGGCACAAGAGAGCACAAAATCTCTCATGTGGCAATAAATAAAATCCAGTAACCCCATCATCTTTGTCCCATATTGACTCTGATTGGTACAGATTAGGTCACATGTGCTTGGCTGGCAGCGGGGAGAAAGGGAGAAAACAGTGTCCTCAGCTTCCACAGTGGATGGCAGGGCATCCGTAAACACAGCGCTATGGGAGCCCCCTGAGATAGGAATGTGGCGGGCAAGACTGAGAGTCCAGAGGGGTAGTGGTTACTAAGTGGGTACTTAATAGGTACAAGGTGCTGTTCTAAGCACTTTATATGGGCATTATTTACCAGTCAGAATAACTCTGTCAGTTAAGTATTATTATCACTGTTATTATTCCCATTTCACAGAGGCAGTTAAGCAACTTTCTCAGGATTGCAGAGATACTGACTTGGTAGTTTGGCTCCTAAGACTATATTTTTAAGGACTTGCTACTGCAGATGTCCACTCCTTACCTTTTTTTCTCCCCATTTCCCATAGGAATATGGAACACTGTAAAACACTGAATAGGAAATGTGTAAGACACATTATCCTTGAAGCAACCCAAAGGGTTTTTACAGCTGTAATCTCAGTTCTGCTTGTCACATCTCCAAATTTCGGGTGAGAAAATATTTTGATTCTTATTTTTCTGTCGTTAAGGGAAGCAATTATGAATTACATGACTTGCCCAAATGCCCTCTTGAGTAAGAGCTAAATTGAGACAAGAACTCAGAACCATTGAATTAACAAGTAACCAAATTCATCCCTCTTGTCAGGAAATTATAACTGCCTCCTTCAGTGAGGTGTCTAGAACCAGTCCTCATTTAAAAATAGACGCTATAAACTATATATCAGAATAAGTCATCAATCCCCCTTGTTTAAAAGAACCTAATGGCGCCATCACATTTATAATACACCCTTAACTCCTCATCAGGGCTATGAAGATTATAGGAGTGGCCCTGCCTCTTGGGCCTCATCTCTTTCTACTCTCTCCCATGTTCCTTGTCTTCCTCTTCTTTCCAAATATTCCAAACTAGTTCCTGCCTTGGGACTTGAACCACTGTTCCCTCTGCTAGGAATGCTCTTGGCCTACCCTTCGCATGGCTGACTTTTTGCCTTTCAGTTCTCCACTTAAATGATGCCTCGAAGACAACTTCCCTGAATGCCTGAACTAAAGTAACCCTCCCTCCAAACGCCCCCCCCCCACCCCGTGTTAATTTCCTGACAGCACTTATCAGCCTGGGGGTTTTCTTGTTTATCTGCTAGCTTGTCATCGATTGATGGAATCTCTTCTCTAGAATGTAAGCTCCAGAGGGCACCAACCCTGTCTGTCCTGTTCAAGACCGTATCTCCAGCCAGGACCCTCAACTGTATGTGGTGCACAAGTGTTCACAGAATAAATTATTTCCAGTTTACCCAAACATTCAGGTTTTCCCTTTACCTCTCAAAGTCAAGTAATTACGTCTGGATAGGCTCGGGGGAAAATTCCCCTACTTGTTGTATAGTATGAAATCCTGGGACAAAAGGTAAACTAACCTGCCTGAGTACATAGCAAGTTTGTGGCAAATATGGACTGAAACCTGAGTCTTTTCTCTTTCCAGATAGAGCTCTGTTCAGCACATGGGGCTGCCCACAGCCCGAATGAGGAACAGAGATGACCTTTGATTTATAAAGGTCTCTGTGACATCATCACGAGAGGCAGTGTGGTTACACAGAGGTGTTACCTCTCTGGAGAGGACTATGTTATCACTGGGATAGTTGGGCACCTGAACTTACGACCGCAACAGGTCCATTTGGACACTTCTCACGTGCTGTGCTCTATTTTAAGAGCTCACTGTGTATTAACCTATACAATCCTCACACAACCCCTATTACGTAGATACTATTCTCATCCCCATTTAGAGGTGGGGAATTTGAGGCACAGATGTTAGGAAACTTGCCCAGGGTCACATGGTTAGTAAGCTGTCGAGTAGGATCCAAACGCAGGTGTCCCACCCCAAAGCCCTCGCTTTTAACCGTGAGCGCTGTTTTGCCTGCTCTGGCCGTGAGGCGTACTTTGTCCCTTAACACGCCAGACCTGAGTGTCCACCGAGACAAAGCAGTCAAGAATCCTGGGTGAACTGGGAGACAAATAGGGATCAGTAGTGCCGTTTTCATCGATGCGGTATTAGCAGAAATGTCTTGCTCTTTTAGGCTTTAATTTTCTGTGTACAATGGTCCTCCATAAATGGCAATGAGAGAAACAGAACAAACATCACTGAGTCACCAGCTTCTGAGGGACTAGAGCGGTGCTTTATTGATGGCAGGTGTACGGAGCTTCCTGGAACATGCTGCTGACGAATAAAGACATCTTTCTGGCGTTAAGAGAGTGGCGCGTACGTGGATTCTGCTGGTCTGGGAGCGTGACACACTAAGGAATTGATTAAAGAGGAATGGCTCCTTGATTCCTCCTCTCAGGTTGGAACGTCTTGTTTAAGCTGCTCTCTGAAGCCGGAGATGGCAGGTGGGCTAAGGCACGGCTCCAGCAGAGTTCACAAGCAACAGAGCAACAGCATTCCCTCTCACCTAATTGGGAGCAGGCATTCCCTTTAGGTCAAGAGCTCTCTATTTCCTGACTGAATGGGGACAATTTTCTAGGCTGCGACTGTTGCCACGCTCCCCTTCTCAATCCCATTTAGTTTGCGATATTGACTCTTCCATTCTGAGAGTTACTGAAATTTCTTTCAAAATCAATCAAAGATAGAGTCCAGAAGAATGTATGTAGGATCTCAGATATAAAAAGAAATAAGCTGTCTTCAGGAAGATCAGGGTGCAAAGTGAGTATCTGGATGAAATATTTCATTTGGTAACGTAGGTTGGTGATGGGAATGCGGTATCTTCCTTATCCCCATGTTTTTAAACCAGATAGGATTACACGTTTTGGAATTTTCTAGCATAGCATCAGCTGCTTTGATAATGAAGTTTGGCCACAAAAGAGATGCTTTTACTCCTTCATAATCACATTTCAGACTGACTCTATCTAGACGTGACAAACCAATTGTCTCTCTGGTATTTTCTGGCATGGTACAGACCTACTGATACTTTGAGAGATGGATAACTGGCCATGGTTGGAAATAGGTGTGTCAGAAAGGGTTGTCAAATCTGCATGGAAACACTTTCCTCTCTATCACTGTGTAGCTAAAACCCAGCTAAACGTCCAGATTTTCTTATGGAAATACTTCTCAGTTTTAAGAATTATCATAAGTAATAAATTGAATTCCTGCTTTGTAGGAGGAAAAGCACATTAAATTAAGTTACATAGTTGCCCAATATTTTCAAACTAATTAGCAACTATACAAAATTCAAACCTATTTCTTCCTACTCCATTTCCTCCAGGCGCCCAATAAAAAACCACTAACAGCTAACGTTCATTGTGGGAAGCACATTTGAAAGACCATACAAATTTGCCCTTTGGACTGGTCACAAATGATCTAGAATCAGCAATTTTAAAAATGGTTCTACTCAAATAGTAGAAATAATTTGGAGTAGGAATTCGGAGGCTCGGATCTCCCTCCAATTAGCTGTTTGTCTTTTGGCAAATTGTCCAGACCCTCTGACCTCCAGCTCTCTCAGCTCTAAACTGGGAATAATAGTGTGTGCTGTCTGCAAACAAGGCTGCTGCCAGTATCATAGCGATATTTGTAAATTAAAATATGCTCTCCAAATGCAGGCTACTACAGACCTTAAATAGCTAAGCTTTGTGTCAAAGTTTTGTCCTTGGGCCATCATATTTCTCTAAGTGAAACTATCTGATTTTGTCTTTCAATGTTTTTTAAATATCGGCCTGAGAATTAAGAAAATCAAACTAAACAGACCTTTTGGATTTTTATTTCCAGACTCAGCCTGAGAATCAAAGTTTCTGGCACTGAGTAAATACTACTTACTCCAGTCTAGTAGTGGTGTCAATCAAAATGGTAACATTCCAAGTCTGTTAACATTATTATTAACAGATTTTTCCTTACACTGCCAATCATGCAACTTACTGGTGCTTTAAAAGGAGTTAAAAAGTAACCATTTTCTTTTCCTGCTAAGGTTTTCATCTAGTTAGTTCTGATTCTTTGAGGTAAATATAAAGCAGCAGTGGATATTTTATCAATAATAATATCTCTGCCTCAGAAAATATAAACAATAAAAAATATAAGCAACGGAGTAATTTCTGAAGATGAAATGCAAATGCGGGGTTAATTATTCTAGAAAAGCCAATTAAAAAGTAAATCCGGGGACTTCCCTGGTGGTGCAGTGGTTAAGAATCCAACTGCCAATGCAGGGGACATGGGTTCGAGCCCTGGTCCGGGAAGTTCCTACATGTCCGTGTGCCACAACTACTGAGCCGGAGCACCGTAAGTACTGAAGCCCGCGTGCCTAGAGCCCGTGCTCCACAACGAGAAGCCACCACAATGAGAAGCCCTCGCACAGCAACGAAGAGTAGCCCCCGCTCGCCGCAACTAGGGAAAGCCCCCGCACAGCAACGAAGACCCAACACAACCAAAAGTAAATAAATAAATTTATTTAAAGAAAGAATCCACCTTCCGATGCAGGGGACGTGGGTTCGATCCCTGGTCGGGGAACTAAGATCCACATGCCATGGGGCAACGACTGAGCCCACTCACTCCAGAGCCCTTGCGCCACAACTAGAGAGAAGCCAGCATGCTGCAATGAAAGATCCCTCATGCCTCCTGCATGCTGCAACGAAGATGCCAAGATCCCACGTGCCACGACTAAGACCCGATGCAGCCAAATAAATAAATAAATATTTACAAAAAAGAAGTCCCTGGTCTGTAAAAAAAAAAGAAAAAAAGTAAATCCAAATATTTTGTTGCCTCGATAACCTCATCTACCCCAGAAAATGTAAAGGTCAAAATCTCTGTCATATTAAACCAATGCTTCAAGTTTCCATTTTCAATACTCTTAGAGAAGCATAGAAATTCCAAATTCCCATATATATATATATATAAATTTTGCAATCACACAATCCATTGCCCTGATATTTATGGTTGACTTGCCCATGCCAGAAAGTCAGACATTTAAGGACATTAAAAATTGTCCTTCAGAAAAGAAGGCTCCGGTCTAATACTTAACTCTTTAGAGTGGCTAGGGAAGGTCTCTACCACCTAAACAGAAATCTCTCTGTCAGGAAGGCGTTGTTCCGTAGGTGATAGATCCAAGGAGATGCCTATTATTATCCCCTGCAGCGATTCAGTCGACTTGATGTGGGTTCAGAACCGGAGTTTGAGCTCCAGCCCAGACCCACAGGCTGAGTGACCTCAGGCAATTCACTGAACTTCTCAAGACTCGGCTTCTTCCATCTGTGAGATGTGAGTAATAAGAGCTTAACTCACAGAGTCGTTGAGAGAGTCAGATCACACATGAAACGTGAAATGCTAATAAATGCAGAGCAGATATAGTTCCTGACAGGGTAATTCAAGTTAAGTACTTGCTTTGATTTTACAAAGTGATTTACATGAAAACCAGTAAAGTATGAGCGCTTTTGCTCTCTCATTTTGTGCAACAGAACCTGTGTTCGTTCGTCCTAATGAACTCCACGTTTGGGAGGCATGCATTTAACTTTGAAACAGGCCTCACAAGATACTACAAATATAAAGTGTCCCCCAATTGTTTGCACCCTGGAATTATTGCCTTGTGCAACAAGCAGCAGACAGAAGTGGCTTGTTCACGTTCCTGTTTTCAGATGGTGTCAAAACACTGTACCTTTTCATACCCTATTCCACTGGTTTTCCATACATCCGTCCTCCCTACTCCAGGCAAGACTATTTGCCTGCCATCTTCCTCACACCATTTGATTGCTTCCTCTTCTATATTTTTAGATGTTGAATTTTTATTTCCCCGGTTACCCTCCTTACTTTAGAGCAACGCATTACTCTTACCCCCTTTAAGATCTACCTCTTCTGTACAACCTTCCATGACTGACTCCCAAGCTTCTTTGCTGATTTTGTTTTCAACCCCACATTTAGAAGAGAGTCATGCAAGATGCCATATTTCTGTAGATGTTGATGGTGTTTTAGAATACTACCTGAAACTAAGACTGGGTCTGCATAATGACAGTGGATCCATTAAATAATTTCAGTCAGTTCATTGCAGCTTTTTCTTTTAAAAACAAAACAAAACAAAACCCAGAAGTCCAAAAGCAGTCCATCCAGTTCCTATTTATGAAGAGAAACTGCTGTGAATCAGATAAAAAGCAAAGGTCACTCCAACTTAATATGTGTAGACATGAGTGTGTGTGTATGTATGTGTGCTTGGGATTGTCTCAGTTCCTTAACTCTTTAACTGCTTAATCAGTGGAGCATAGAGGAAATTCATTAGGTAGGAAATTGTAATCTGTGCTGCTGCTAATTTGCTGTGAGTCTTAGACAACCCACTGCAGGCCAGTCCTCTCCTGTAAAATGAGTGTGTCACACTAGCTGACGCATAAGGTCCCGCCAAGTATCTATGACCTATAGGCAAGGAGAAATCAGTAACCTATCTACTCCATATCATATCTGAAAAATACCTTGCCATTCTCTGGCACACCACTTACAGTGAATTTCAAGTTGCTTTAATTTTTTTTTGTTTTTTACTCTGACTTCTGGAGCTTTGGAAGGTAGCAGGAAACTATACAGGTGACCTTCCTGCAACAGGCCCCAAAGTGAAGCTGGGTCTCCCTGTGCCCGCTGCTGCTGTTCTGGGCAGCCTAACCCAGGGTTCTGGGTCAGCAGGTGCAAAGAACAGAATCTTAAGTCTTAAATCAAATCACTTGTTTTGACTAAAAGACCCTGACATACCTGTGGGCAGTTGATGGATGAGCTAGGGATTTTGAAAGCTTGGTAGACTTTCTAAGGCACTGAAGCGAACTGATAATGCTAAGTCTTACACAGAATAAATGCTTCATAATTGTTTATTGAATTACTAAACCAGATGGAGTAACGTTTTAAAGAGCAGTGATGGTGGGCCAATACCAGGAAGACAAAGTTTTATGGAAACAAGCATCAAGCCCTATTCTTAGGTTGATATTAATAATAAAAGGGCCTTATGTTTGTATAGATTTTCACAGATTACAAATCATTTACACATACTTATTCCATTCAATGTCTACCCCCAAAATGCCACATTCCTATATTAACACTTTTTAATAAATACAGACAGTATAGCTGTGATACAGATACTACAAACAACTTGCCCAAAGTCACACATCTCGTCAATTGCTGACTGAACTCAAGATCAGGTCTTCTGATTTTAAGTTTTGGGCTCCTCCTAGAATATATTAAGGTGCTGCGTGCAGCTAAGGGACCATGCGTGTTTAGATAGAGGAAGCCCTGTCTCCATCAAAATACCTTTGGTGAGTAGCAATCTTAACTCACCTTCATGAAAATACATCATACAGGACAAGACTAACACTCCTATTGAACTGTGTATTGGTAGGCCATATATGGAATACATATTCTATTCTGAGTATTATATTGTAAGGTTTGAAATGAAGAGTCATAAAGTAGAGAACTGCCAGGAATTTTTACTAGTGGTTAAAGTTCTGAAAACTATCCCTTACAAGGAGCAACTGAAAGAATTTGAGGCATTCAGTCTGGAGAAAGGTACATTGGCGGTGTTGGTGGAGGGTGGAGTGATTAGGGCAGGGAAAGTGTACATTCACTGTCTCCAGAGCTCTGAGCAGCTGCTGCATCAGAGGGATGAGCTGTATTGCTCCAGAGGCCAGAATAGAACTGCTGAAGAGAAATTACTGAGGTCATTTTTTAATTCACCATAAAGAAAAATTTCAAAAAATTTAAAGTTGCTCAAAAATTCAGTACATTTTCTTGTGAGGTATAACTTGTAACTAATCAGGGAAAGCTGAGTAGACCTACTGGTGTGGATGATATAATCATGATTTTGGCACTGGGTAGGAGGTTGAAATAAATGTTCTTTAAGGGTTTTTTCAGGGCCTCTAAGATTCTATGGTTTAACCTTTCTCTAAAATAATTAAGCTTGAACAGAGGGCAAAAACACATCTATTTTCATAACCTATGTTTCTAGCCGTACCTATTCTGAACTATCAGTGTTTACCTACCATATTACCCCCACACTTAGCAGCTTAAAAGATGTATCCTGTGAGTCAGACCAATGGAGAGGCCTCCACATTTTCTAATGCTCAGCTGGGAAGACTCAGCAGCTGGGGGGAGACTCAACAGGTGGGGTGAATAGATCGACTGGAGGCTGCAATCAAATTGTCTAGAGCTGTCCAACACAGGAGGCACTAACCCCACGTGGGTATTGACTACTTGAAGTATATCTAATCTGAACTTGGTTGTGTTCTAAGTGAAACATGTACACACACATAAACACACGTATACACATACTATTCCAAAGACTTAGTATGAAAACACATTAATAATGTGTACATTGATTACATATTGAAATAACAATATTTGGATAGGGGGTGAAACAAAATATATTAACCACATTAATTTCACTTGTTTCTTTTTAATTTTTAAAATGGGACTAATAGAAAACTTAAAGTTTTGTGTGTAGTTCATTCTTATTGGACATCATTGATCTCATGTATATGGTGGTTGATGCTGGCTGTTGACTGGCATCTCAGCTGGGTGACTGACTGGGGCACCTGCTGGTGGTCTCTCCGTGATGCTAGGGCTTCCCCGTAATATGGTGATCTCAGGAGAGCTGAACATTTTGTAACTGAAGACTCCAAAAGTCAGCTTTCCAGTGTGGAAGGTGAAAGCTGCATTGGCTTTTTGACTTAGCCGTGGAAATCACACGCATCACTTTGGCTGCATGCAGATGGTTACCGGTGTATATAAACCAATACAGACACGAGAGGAGGGGCACGCTGCAGTAGAGCATGCAGGATGGGGCCTACTGTTGCAGCCTTCTTGGAAAATACAATCTCCCACAACTTGTTGTGGGCATAGACCAACAGAGTTATGAAATACCCTTCAGATCTCAGGAGCCATTTCTGAAGTTTAAGTAAAGTCCTGGATGTGAGATAGATTAGAGTTCTTCTGGAGAGACCTTCAAATCTTAAAATTAAGCAAATATGTGATGCTCAGGAATTGCATTAATAGCCATTATTAAAACGGAATGTAGTTTAAAGTGCAAACTGTCCTTTAGGTGTTTAAAACGCTGTGCACATGCTAAGGAAACAACCATAAATCCAGGGTCGTAGTCACAGAGTTGAATCACACGACACAATGCTTCCAGGTTTTTTGTTGTTTTTGTAGTCTGTTTATCTTTCATTAACCGGTAGAAGAAGTATGTTCCTAATTCCTTAGAGATACATGTTCAAAACGGACTGGCAAAAATCTTTCCTTTTTCCAAATGTACTTACATTTTTCTTCGTTTAAGTTAAGCTCTTTGAACATCAATTAATAATTTATACAATGAACGTGAAGATGTGTGGTATGCGTTGGCTTGAGGATAATGCGTGATTTGTAACAAGCATTAAAGTATTTTGTAAGATGTAATTTATTTAATGCATTATCCTATATTTACTTTTTAGAGGGCATTGTGGAGCAGTGAAGCTGTACCCAGAGCATGAAATGTCATGAAGGTTAAATCAACATTGGGCTTTAGTCAAACAAGTGTAATTAGCCCAGAGGGCACCTAGTAACTATGGACTTCTCCAAATGAATGATTGTTGATTCTTGTGTGTATGGTTTTTTTTCTCAAGTAATAATAGGAATTGTCAATGTCAAGTTAGCATAAACATTCAGTTTGCATTGTTCCTTTTGCACCTCCTCTTTAGAGTTTCAGTTGGTCAGATTATTTGCACTTTGAAATTAATCTGCTAATACAAACTATTATTTTCATCTATAATTGATTTCAATATTAATCACTGAATAATTAATGATTTAATTTAAATTTAATTTAATATTAATTAATCCTCAAAATAAAAGTATATAAGTCCATTACTTTCTCCTGGGTTATATGTGGAAAGCACTTTTTGATATGCATCATTATAGATGATCTGATGGACAGTGAACTGAACTTGGCATTGGGAGTGGAGAAAATACAAAAGAACAAGAACAGCAACAACATACAAAACCAAAAATAAAAAATAAGCCTGCATTATTTGTAAAAGTTATCAGACTTCTGCACTGCTTCTTAATTCTGGTTGGCATTTTATTCCTCTTCATACAGCAACCAGAACACACTGAAAGATTTCCCTCTACTTCCAGAAAGGTGGCCAGATTCACCTGTTTGAAAAGCACACTGATATGGGCTGGATTTTACTGCACATAGAAGATGTTCAGCTCTGCTCCTAACATTTGCTTTCTAAATAACAAAGGCTCTTGAAATGAATCATGAAACTAAAAACAGGTTCTAGTACTTTTCAAAAGGATTTTCACTTATAAGAAAAACTTTTTGGCCTGTGGAACTTTTTACTTCATTCCATTTTCTTATACAAACAAGAAGGACCAACAGGTAGCATAGTATACTAATGTTTTCAATTTAGTATTATGGAGAGATGTGCTACAACCCAGTGAATTGAAGAGAAAGCTACATCAAATAACCTGAAGCAAAACTAAAGTCTTTCAGGTCTCAAGTTATTTAAATTAACTAATAAATGTATGATGCTATTAAAGTAAAGGTTAATAGCATGGGCTTTGGGTCATCCACACATAAGCCATATACGTTTCTTCATCTATAAATGAATGCAAGACTACCTAGTAGAATTTTGGGGAAGATTAAATAGGAAAACATAAATCAGTGGCTTAACACAACACATAGCAAGGCTTCACTGCTGTTATTTTGAGAATACAGTAGAATATCAACAAACTGCTTATTGAGGGAATGTACCTCAACATAATAATTGCTATATATGACATGCCCACAGCTAACATCATACTCAATGGTGAACTGAAAACTTTTCCTCCAAGATCAAGAAGAATACAAGTATACTCTTGCCACTTTCATTCAATGCAATACTAGAAATCCTAGCCAGAGAAAATTGGCAGGAAAAAAGATATAGAAAGCATCCAAGTCAGAAAGGAAGAAGTAAGACTGTCTCTTTTTGCAGAGGACATGACATTATTTATGGAAAACCCCAAAGACTCTACCAAAAAACCATTAGAACTAATAATCAAACTTAGTAAAATTTCAGGATACAAAATCAATATACAAAAATCTATTGCATTTCTATACGTTAATAAGAGACTATCAGAAAGAGAAATTAAGAAAGCAATCCCATTTACAATTGTTTTAAAAATAATAAAATATCTATGATATATTTAACCAAGGAGGTGAAATATCTGTACACTGAAAACTATAAGACATTGATGAAAGAACCTGAAGAAGACTCAAATAAAAGGAAAGATATTCTATGCTCATAGACTGGAAGAATTAATATTGTTAAGATGTCCATACTACCCAAAGCAATCTACAGATTCAATACAATTCCTATTAAAATTCCAATGACATTTTCCACAGAAATTAAAAAAAAGCAATCCTGAAATTTGTATGGAAGCAGAAAAGACCCAGAAGAACAAAGCAATATTGAAATAGAAGGATAAAGCTGGAAGCATCACACGTCCCGGTTTAAAACTATATTACAGGGACTTCCCTGGTGGCACAGTGGTTAAGAATCCACTTGCCACTGCAGGGGACACAGGTTCGATCCCTGGTCCAGGAAGATCCCACATGCTGTGGAGCAACTAAGCTTGTGCACCACAACCACTGAGCCTGCACTCTAGAGCCCACGAGCCACAACTACTGAAGTCCGCGCACCTAGAGCCTGTGCTCCGCAACAAGAGAAGCCACTGCAATGAGGAGCCCGCGCACCGCAATGAAGAGTAGCCCCCGCTCGCCGCAACTAGAGAAACCCACGCACAGCAACGAACACCCAACGTGGCCAAAAATAAATAAATAAATTTAAAAAGTAAAATTAAAAATAAGTATCAGGCAAAGAACTCAACTTAAAAAAAAATGATATTGCAAAGCCATAGTAGTCAAAAGAGTATTGTATTGGCATAAAAACTGACACACTGATCAATGGAACAGAATAGAAAGCCCAGAAATAAACTTATGCATGCATGGTCAATTAATGTATGACAAGGGAGCCAAGAATTTACAATGGGAAAAGGATAGTGTCTTCAATAGCTAGTGCTGGGAAAACTGGACAGTGACATACAAAAGAATGAAACTGGACCACTATCTTATACCATACACAAAAATCAACTTAAAATGGTTAAACTTGAACTTAAGACCTGAAACCATATGACTCCTAGAAGAAAACATAGAGGGTAAGTTCCTTGACATCAGTCTTGTCAATGGTTTTCTGATGACACCAAAAGCAAATATAATGAAAGTGAAAATCAACAACTTGGACTACATCAAAGTAAAAAGCTTCTGCCTGGCAAATAAAATCATCAACAAAGTGAAAACACAACATAAAGAATGGGAGAAAATATTTGCAAATCGTATATATGATAAGGGATTAATGTCCCAAATATATAAGGAACTCATAAACTCAACAGCAAAATAACTAACAATCCAATTAAATTGTGGGCAGAGGATCTGAATATGTTTTTTACAAAGGAGAAATCCTCTTTACGTGTGAGAAAGACACTAGCAAATAGAAAAAGGTAAAGCCAGGATTTTAAACTGGAATTTCAAACCTTTAACTCTTTCCAAAACAACAAATATTAAAAGTTGGGTGGGAGGGAAGGAGAGAGGGAGGGAGGAAAGACACAAGGGACTTCCAGGAAGCTATGCTGTCCTTGCATCCTTGTAAGCCTGACCCAGCATTCATTAACCCCTCTACAGTCTCCCTCTCTGCCCTTAGCCCAGTCATTAGAGTGTAGAAGATGTGGCTCTGGGCAGCCTGGTGGATTCCGTCCTGTGCATTGGAACATAAAGCATATTTTCACAGCATATCTGAGAATTCTGAAACGTTCTTGCCACCTCTGATGTCCTGGAAAATCTATCTCAAATAATCTCCAAATTGCTTTATTTATGGGGAATGAAGCCTGGTATTTGCAAACAGAAAAACGAGACAAACGAACAAGCAAACTTTGCTGGGAAACACTAGGATCTTGCTACCTAGCTTATCCAGGTTAAACATCAAAATCAGTTCAAAGCAAGAGGACAGGTATTAAAGAATTATGTATGAGATGAAAGGTGAACTGAGCAGCCAGCCCTGAGGTTAAAGCTCTCCTTGCAAAAGAGGTAAGAACGATTGACATTATTCTTATAGTAACTGAACTCACCCCATCTTTATGCTGGCTGTATTGCTATGGGGCATAGATTTTTGTCATTTCAGGTGCCTGGGGTTACTCTCTTTGTCCTAGGGAGGGGTCAGGTTTTCTCTGTGTATCCAGAATCTAAGCCAGTCAGCCCCAGAGACCATCGGAAGGAGTGGGATGGTAGAAAGCACAGGAATGTTGTGGAAGCTGTGGGGTTTCTTTCGAACTTTCTGGAATTTTTTTTTAAATTGACGTATAGTTGATTTACAACATTGTCTTAGTTTCATGTGTGCAGCACCTGCATATATATATATATATATATATATATATATATATATATATATATACAGTTTTTCAGATTCTTTTCCATTATGGGTTATTATTATATATATATATAGTTTATATATATATATATATATATATATATATAGTTTTTCAGATTCTTTTCCATTATGGGTTATTATATATATATAGTTTATATATATGTAGTTTTTCAGATTCTTTTCCATTATGGGTTATTACAAGATATTGAATATACAGTAAATCCTTGTTGCTTATCTATTTTATATATACTAGTCTGCAACCGTTAATCCCAAACTCCTAATTTATTCCTCCCCTACTTTCCCTTTTGGTAATCATAAGTTTGTTTTCTATGTCTGTGATTCTGTTTCTGTCCTGTAAATAAGTTTATTTGTATTATATTTTAGATACCTCGTATAAGTGATATCATACGATATCTGTCTTTCTCTGTCTGATTTACTTAGTATGATAATCTCTGGGTCCATCCACCTAGAAGCTATTCTTACAACTTGGCCCTGCCGGCATTTATTTGGTATGCGCTCGCAAGTAAAGGCTTTTTAGACACATCCTACACAGTTTCTGGAGGACAGGCACATACACAGAAGTCCAAGCTCATTCTGGTCATTTTAATTTATTCATGTATTCATTCTCAGTGAATGAATGACATGACACGTCCCGCACTTGAAGGCTTTTGCAGCTCAGAAGACCCCGGGTAATCTGGCTCCAGCCTCTTCCTCACGATGTGATAAAGGAACAAACTTCTCTGAAGGGCTTGGCCTCTGACTGGAATGGATGTGTCACAAGGCCTGGCTGAACTTCGTAGCTCTTCATATGGCCACAATCTGGCCTTGGATTCTCCCCATTACTTCCGTGAACAGGCCCCCCAGGCGGGCCCAGAGGGAGGATCATCCACCAGAACAAGGTGAGCCAGCTTGAAAATGAAACCGTGCACCTCAGATTGCGACTTGAACCCACGGTCTTTTAATTGAGATCACACACCTGGTCTCAAGACTTAATGAAGCTCATGCTCTTGAAGTCTCAGGGCGGAAAGAATTCAGTGAGAGACAAAGTGATACATAAGAAGTAGATCTAGGGGCTCCCCTGGTGGCGCAGTGGTTGAGAGTCCGCCTGCCGATGCAGGGGACACGGGTTCGAGCCCTGCTCTGGGAGGATCCCACGTGCCGCGGAGCAACTGGGCCCGTGCGCCACAACTATGGAGCCTGCGCGTCTGGAGCCTGTGCTCCCCAACAAGAGAGGCCGCGATAGTGAGAGGCCCGCGCACCGCGATGAAGAGTGGACCCCGCTTGCCACAACTGGAGAGGGACCTCGCACAGAAATGAAGACCCAACACAGCCAAAAATAAATAAATAAATAAAAGGAGTGGATTTATTTAGAGAGAAACATGCTCCTCAGACAGAGTATGGGCCATCTCAGAAGGTGAGAGTCCCCGGAATATGGTGTGGTTAGTTTTTATGGACTGGGTAATTTCATAGACTAATGAGGGGGAGTATTACTCCAATTATTTTGGGGAAGGAGTGGGGATTTCCAGGAATTGGGCCACTGCCCACTTTTTGACCTTTTATGGTTGATCTCAGAACTGTCATAGTGCTGGTGGGTGTGTCATTTAGCATATGCTAATGTATTACAATGAGTGCATGATGAAGCTCAAGGTCTACTGGAAGTTGACTTGTCTGCCATCTTGGATCAAGCTGGTTCTAACCAGTTTTTGTCATGCCCAACGGCTATATCATTCTTTTAAAGGTTGTGCCCTGCCCCCTTCCCTTGTGTTTCAAGCTCAGGACACTGAAGCTTAAAAGGCTGTGCATTTCTAACTTCTCAGGAATTAGGCGTCTCTTAGGAAATGGAGACTTTTCACTCAAGGCCTCCAGGTCCAACATTGACCATTGCAGGATGGCCTTATACTGAAAGTGGGCCCCCCCCCCCCCCCACCGGCAAGGAAAGCTGCCTATTGCCTCATGCTCAGCTCAGAAGTCCTCTCCTCTGATTAGTCTCTGGGATTAAGCCCAGTGTGGAGGTTGACTGCCTCTGGCTGATCAGCCTTTGAAATCTATGTACGATCTACTTGTTAGAGGCAATAGAGGGAGTAGAGGCTGCAGGGCAGCCTGGCTGGCTTTGTATACTGGCTCTTCTACTTCTTGCAGACAGCCTTGGGCAAATTACTGATTTTTTTTTTTTTTTTTTTTGCCTATTTTCTCATCTTCAAAGTGTGGAATAATAGGAGTGCTTACATCATAAGGGCACTGTGGCAGGAAAGTGAGTTAATTCGGGTAAAGTGTATAGAAGAGAATTAGTGTATTGATCAGAACTGGTCACCATTAGCTGGTATTTTCATCTAGAAATCTGGGAAGTTAGTCCACTTTCTAAAGTGGGAGTTGACTTTTTAGAACGAATCTTTTCTTGAAGGAATGAGATGGTAAAGAGAATAATAGGGCAGTGAGAGGGGAATCTTAGCTTGGGGTGCTGTGGGGATGGTCTGGAGATTTGAGCCATAGGGAAGGCTGAGAGGGTGGTGCTGGGGGTTAGGTTCTGGTTTCCAGGAATGGCAGGTCTGGGCTACATATCTTTGGTATCTTAGGGGTAACAATACTGGTAACTTTAAAAGGTGAAGGCAATATAGGTAAACAAAGTGAGACAGCTAATTATATTTACCTGAACTATAGTTTTGCCTAGGGTTACCTTGGCAGAACAGGATTAAATGAACCGTAAATTCCTTTGAAGCAGAAACTGTTGTCTCAGTGCTCACAGTGAGCTCTCAGTAAAGGTGTGCTGAGTGCATAGTAAATAATGAATACACAGCTGGAAGTCCAGGCTGAAGTTACTTGGTCCCTAAACCTGGCTTGGCTAAGTCCAGGGATGCCCTTTAGACGGAGCTTCAGGGATGCAGTCACCCCTACGTGTTCTTCCCCTTGCTGATTCAAGGTCTACCGAGAAAAAAAAGGGGCAGCTTAAAAAAAAAAAAGTTTAATATGGAGCAAATCGCAACTGTGTCTTTCTACTTCCATTAAGGATGCTCCATATTTTCTTAGGGTCAGCTAAAGGGATGGATCAGTGATGGTTATTCACACAATTTTCAGTTTCCTTCAGCAGGTTCTCTTTGTTTAATTATTATTTTTTTTTCTGAAATGAGATGGTAGTCAGTTGGAAAAATAAAAATAAAATCATTAACATCTTTACTGATGTGGATAGCAAGAGATGATCGCAAAGAAAAAGGCTTTCTAGATTGTGTGTTTACTGAGACATAGTTTTAGGTGACCTGAATTATCTTTTAACACTGTGCTGCATGTAATTTTGCCCCCACCAAAAACAACCTGTCAAACGAAATGCTTTAGTAACAATTAGTCGATTGTGACAATAGGAATGTAACAAACAGGCTAAAAATATGAGCATCCTTTGACAGTGAAAACCAAAGACAATCCTCCACCCAAAAAAACCCCTGAATGTAGCAAATAAATAGGAATTTAACAAATGATACCACAAAACAGCATACTTAAATTACATATAAATACATTTGGAATCAGTGGAACTGTAAGTGCTCTCTTTTTAAAAATAATTGGCAGGACTTCCCTGGTGGTCCACTGGTAAAGAATCCGCCTTCCAATGCAGGGGACTGGGTTCGATTTCTGGTCAGTGAACTAAGATCCCGCATGCCCCGGGGCAACCAAGCCTGAGCACTGCCACAACTACTGAGCACGCGTGCCTCAACGAGAGAGTGGGCTGCAAACTACAGAACCGACGTGCTCTGGAGCCCGCACACCACAGCTAGAGCGAGAAAACCTGCATGCCACAACTGGAGAGGAGCCTGAGAGCCGCAACGAAGAGACCTTGTGCCTCAGTGAAGATCCCTCTCCCGCAACTAAGACCCAACGTGTCCAAAAAAATAATAAAATAAAATACTTGGCAATTGACCTTTTTTGAATTGTACTTCTCAACGTCAAATATTGGGTTGGCCAAAAAGGTTGTTCGGGTTTTAAGTAACATGAAAATCCCGAACGAACTTTTTGGCCACCCCAACATTAGCTCAGGGATCAACAAACTTTTTCTGTAAAAGACCAGATCATCAATATTTTAGGCTTTGTGGGCCAACAGACCAAATCGAGTATAAATAGGTGGCACCTATATAGCAAAGAGAAAACAAATTTCCACACTTTTTATCCACATAATTAAATATATAATAATAATAATTGAGTATAATTTTTGTAATGCAAGTCTACTAATGAAAATAATGGATTTTTTTGTGTGTGTGTGTGTAACATTTTATTTGAGGTTCAACCTCACTGTTCTCTTATCATCCAATTGACTGCACATGTTTTCCTGTAACAATCATCCTTAGTTACTGGTGTCCTAGAAAAACGGGCTGTTGGCTGGATTTTGCCTGCTGGCTATAGATTGCTGATCTTTGCTCAGGAGAACACCAGCAAAGCATTGTCCATAAAACAGCAAGTGATAGTTAAACAGTAACAGCCCTTGGTTAACTGCTTCTCCATGTGCTGTTAGCTGGTAGTGGTACAGTGCACTAGTCTCCAAACCAAATTATAGGGAGTCCTTAACGTAAACTTGGGGTCTTTTAGTAAAGACTGAAAGTCATGTGAAAATGGTAGTAAGTATTTTGACGCAAGCAAAGGAACCCAGCACAGAGCAGTGTGAGGTAAGAACAGCCGACACAGAGAGGGGAGAAAAGAGCGAGTGGAGGGGGTTCCCTTCATGTGAGTGGTAGAGACATAGACTGTCCCTTGGTGACGAGGAACTAGAAATGTAGAGCAGATCCTACCCAGGATCGTTTATATTTGTGTTCAAAATACTTGTTATTAAAATGAATATCATTCTCATTCTAGAATCTGTGATGGCTTCAGATCCTTTTACCAATCTTTATAAGGTCCTAAAAAACATTTTAAGTGTTTGGTATCACAGTATCTTGGCAAGTTGTATGTCAGAGTCAAGATTCTGAGGTTCAAAGTGAGGAAAAAAGATGAGCAGCCTTGACCTCACTCTCTCATCTTCTCCTCCGGCCAAACGCTCTATTAACAGGACTGAAGTCTGTCTGTTACATAGAAGCTCTTAATTGCCCATATCAGGTTCTGTTTCACATACAATAATCAATTTAAGAAATTCTTTGGCCTGGGGCAGTAATTTATTCATTCAAAAGCCTTCAATAGTTTGTGTGAGCATTTAACCCCTTTTTCATATTTTTATTTTCTTAATTTTTATTGGGGTGTAGTTGATTTCAATGTTGTGTTAGTTTCAGGTATACAGCACAGTGAATCAGTTATACATAAACATATATCCACTCTTTTTTGCTTTAGATTCTTTTCCCATATAGGCCATTAAAGAGTATTGAGTAGAGTTCCCTGTGCTATACAGTGAGTTCTTATTTGTTTTCTATTTTATATATAGTAGTGTGTGTATGTCAATCCCCATCTCCCAATTTATCCCTCCACCCCTTATTCCCTGGTAACCATAAGTTTGTTTTCTATATCCGTGATTCTACTTCTGTTTTATAAATATGTTCATTTGTACCCATTTTTTTAGATTCCACATATAAGCAATATCATATGATATTTGTCTTTCTGTGTCTACAAAGCTACAGTAATCAAAATAGTATGCTACTGGCACAAAAACAGAAATATAGATCAATGGAACAGGATAGAAAGCCCAGAGATAAACCCACACACTTAATCTATGACAAAGGAGGCAAGAATATATAATGGAGAAGACAGCCTCTTCAATAAGTGGTGCTGGGAAAACTGGACAGCTCCATGTAAAAGAATGAAATGAGAACACTTCCTAACACCATACACAAAAATAAACTCAAAATGGATTAAAGACCTAAATGTAAGGTCAGACACTATAAAACTCTTAGAGGAAAACATAGGCAGAACACTCTGACATAAATCACAAGATCTTTTTTGATTCACTTCCTAGAGCAATGAAAAGAAAAACAAAAATAAACAAATGGGAGCTAATGAAACTTAAAAGCTTTTGCACAGCAAAGGAAACCATAAACAAAACAAAAGACAACCCTCAGAATGGGAGAAAATACCTTTTCATATTTTTGTGTCCCTCGGGGAAAAGCATTCTTTTTCAAGGAAAGGACTCAGGTAAAGAACTCAGACTGCAGGATTTGAATTTCAATACTACCCTGTAAGTCCTTGGGCCCTCACTTTTTTCCCCCTCATTATCAGTTAGCTCAGCTGTAGAATGGGGATAACAGTTCCTACCTCAAGGAATTTTTGTGAGCAGTAAAGGAGTTAATCCACATAAAATGCTTAGCATTCCGCCTGATACATATTATTATATATGCTCAATAAATATCAGTTATTTGTATGATGATGATTATTAAATTTACCTATGATATTTATCATAATGACAATATCATTTTTGACATCAAACAAATAGACAGTTAACAAATTCATTCACAAATATTTATCAGACATTTACTCTGTGCCAGGCATTACTGTAGGCAAAGAATATACATAGCATAAACACAACAGATCAGTATCTATAGTCTGTGATGGTAATAGATCAATATCTGTATCTATGATGATAAACGCTATGTGGAAAATTAACACTGGAGCAAGACAGGGAGTACTGAGGGAGGAGAGATTGCAATTCAACATAGGCTGGATGATCAGGGAAGTCTTCCAGGATATGGATAGCCTTTCCTTCTAAGGGGCTGAAAGACCTGGGTTAGGTTGCCAGAATTAGTGAATAAAAATACAGGATGTCTAGGTAAATTCAGTCTGGCATCCTGTATTTTATTTGGCAACCATGGCTGGGGATGGGGGATGAGGAGGGAGTCCTGAGAGTTTTGTTTGGGGATAAAGGGCGAGTAAGTCTCACTGATAAATTCCAGTGGGGTGGGGCTAAGGCGTAGTGTGAGATGAGAGGGAGAAAGTCCTGGGGCTCTGGGGCTTGTCTGCACTGCTGCCCAGGCCTGGGCCAGGCTCCCTTACTTGGAGGACTGAGGTTCTGTGATTTTCCTGATTCCTGCCTTCGAGTGGGTGGGAAGTGGAACAAGTGGAGCTTGGCTTCCTCTTAATTCCTGATGTCTGTTGCTTGGGGTCATGGAAAGTCAGACTGAAAATGATCTGCGGTGTCAGGTTAGACAATCCTCAGGAAACAGACCCAGAAACGTCAAATGAGTTGCTCAACTTTGTGAATATAGTTCCTCTCTGAACCTGCATTATTGATTTAGATGCTGCAGGGAAAATAAATTCTCCATATACAATTCTCCATCGTTTTCCCTCTCCAATTTTTCATCTAGGCTTTAGGACAGCACGATTTCCCCCAGAAGGAGGGTTTCAAAAGTGAGTAGTGGTAGCTTCTACCGTACAATGTAATTCTTCCAATGATTAAATGCTGTCTCTTACACACAGTGAGTGGACAGTTGTTTTCGTCTCAGCTTGGGACTATGGTGATAGTGTTGATTATTGCATGAAATTGAAAGATGGAGCCAGTTCCATGTTAAATAGGGGGAAAGGGGTTTTGT
Organism: Kogia breviceps; assembly: GCF_026419965.1. Classification (NCBI taxonomy): domain Eukaryota; kingdom Metazoa; phylum Chordata; class Mammalia; order Artiodactyla; family Physeteridae; genus Kogia; species Kogia breviceps. The sequence continues at coordinate 2,255,495 of NC_081322.1, forward strand.
TCGTTTTTGAAAGTTCAGTTTCTAGAGCCTAGTACATTGTAGGTACTCTGTAAATATGAATATGAATAATGGATAAGGATTTGCAATATTACAAGATTTTTTTAAAATCGAAACTTAATTTTTGTTAAATCACTTTGAAATAATGCTTATTTGTATGTTTCTGCCCAAAATAAGTGTGTTAGAGATGTTTTCTTGCAGATGCTGAAAGAAATGTATGTCATAGTGGTTCAGAGAACAGGTGCAGATAATCCTCACTTCACACTTCCTAGCCGTGTGACTTTTCCTTATCTTTGTACCTCAGTTCCCTCTTCTATAAAATAACAGCAATAATACTAGTGTCTCCTTTCTCATTAAATTCTTGAAATAAGTCGATACGTAAAAGGTTTAGATCAGTGCCTGTTGCCTACAAGGCACTAGAATGTTAGCCATTAATCTTTTCTTAATCTTTTATTAGTTCTAATACATTTATATATATTTCTTTGTTTGTTTTTTATTGGCCTCACCGAGAGGCTTGAGGGGAATCTTAGTTTCCCAACCAGGGATCAAACCCGCGCCCCCTGTAGTGGACGTGGGGAGTTCTAATCATTGGACTGCCAGGGAATCCCCCCTAACATATTTATATTATCTCCAGTATAATGCTTAGCACATTGTCTGATACCTAAAAGATTACTGAGTGACTAAATAATGTCCATATACTAGAAAAAATGTACACTATTTACTATTTAGAGTCCTTCTGAAGATATTGCACAAGAGTATAATATAATGATTAAAAATATCACTACTTGACTAGTCTGGTCGTTGATACCCTAGAGAGAGAGGAGGCTGAAGAATTACAAGGATGAATAAGCCTTTGTCATCGACCTCCCTTGAGCTGAAGAGCGAGCATTTTTATATGGGAAGGATGCACTGTCTTCCCCTTTTAATATGGGTCATGTCCACCTTGGCAAGTTCAGGGCCTCTGAGCTTTTGTTGTTGGGAATCCAAAGAAAATGCACCTCAGAGTGAGGTGGGAAGAGTGACTTGTCCAGATGTCTGTCTGCACCATTTTCCCGTCCACCTATGCCTATGCACAAAGTATACCCCAGAAGTAAGTAACTCCAAACTTAATCCATCACAACCTGGCTTTCTCTCTCCCATGCCAATAAGTACACTTTGGCCAGACGTATGGGTATGTTTCCTATTAGTCAAACCCAGTGATTCCTTTTCAGCACTCCCCTTGATTCTCTGAAGTGTTTCCAGCATGCTCTCCTTTGTGAAAGTACCATATGACTGGAATCTAAAACATGCCCCCCACCCCTACCCCAACTGTCTCCTCTCTCCTCACTTCCCTATAGTGGCTCCTCTTTATTTCCCTGTCATATATTTATGGTTCCCAGTGTTCTATATTTAGATTTCTTTTCTTCTTATAATTTCATCTTCATTCATGTTTTACAGTACCATATGTTAACTAGTGAAGTAGGCTAAATAATGGCCTCCAAATATATCAGGTCCTAATCCCTAGAACCTGTAGATGTTACCTTGTAGATACGATTAAGATAACGGTCTTGAGATGGGGCGATTATCCTGGGCTCTTCTGAATCATCCAGGCGGGCCCTCAATGACAACACTTGTGTCTTTAAAAGAGAGAGGGAGGGCTTCCCTGGTGGCGCAGTGGTTGAGAGCCCGCCTGCCGATGCAGGAGACGCGGGTTCGTGCCCCGGTCCGGGAAGATCCCACATGCCGCGGAGCAACTAAGCCCGTGAGCCATGGCCGCTGAGCCTGCGCGTCCGGAGCCTGTGCCCCGCAACGGGAGAGGCCACAGCAGTGAGAGGCCCGCGTACCGCAAAAAAAAAAAAAAAAAAAAAAAAAAGAGAGAGAGAGGGAGTTGGGGATGTGATATAGATAGCAGAGGAGAAGACAGTGGGAGGCGGAGATTGGAACGACAAGGTCGCAGTACAGGAGGTACCAGCAGGCATCAGGAGCCGGAAGAGGCAAGAAATAGACTCTCCCCGAGAGTCTCCGGAGGGAGGGAGAGCATGGCCTGCCGGCACCATGACTTTGGCCCAGTGATACTGATTTTGGAATTCTGGCCTCCAGAACTGTGAAAGGATAAAGTTCTGCTGTTTTAAACCCCAAGTTAAACAGCGGCCACAGGAAACTAATGCAACTAGAAAATCTAAAATATATGCCTGTAATTACTACCTCTTTTATGAGTGCCAGATCTACAAGATCAAAGACCTCTGGACATCTCCGCCAGATTTCCCATTTAACATTCGAGCTAGTCACCACTGAGCACTTGCAATGTGCCAGTACTTGCAATGTGCAACGTAAAGCCTTAGATAAATATTTTCTCATTTAATTCTCACACCATCCTGATGAGGTGAATACTTTGTTATCCTCACATTAGAATCAGGGACCCGAGACACAAAGAATTTAAGTAGCTTGCCCGAGACTGTAAAGATTCTAGAACTGGGATTTTGGTCCCAGTCTGGTCTGGCTTCAGAGTCAATCACTAAAGACAGTGCTCTGCTGTCCAGGCTCTCTGAGAATAGATCACTTTAGGGATTCAAACAACCTTTACAGAGCCCCTACATCCTGCTAGGCATTCTATGCCAGCTCTTTGCAGCCATGACCAGAGGCAATCTGTCGTTCTGTTCAAACTATCTGAGGCCAGAACACTCCCCAAATCTCATGCAATTTCAGAGTTAGACCTTACATTGTGAGGACGGTCTGAACCCGATCTGAATTACTGTTGCCTCCTAAAAGCCTCATGCTTATTAACAAACTCTGTTCTTAGGGTGCTGTGGCTGTCACGTTGCCGTGGTCACTTTCACTGGGTTGCTACTGGACCCTGGGGCAAAGTAGAGAAGTGGAAACTGCAAGCATCACCCTTTAGTATTTATAGAGTTCGACCTTCTGGGCCATGTGTGGTACATCTGGAGGCCCTGGGCCCTGGGCTGTCTGTCCAATATTCCCCTCTTGGTTCTTCCCTTATAGTTATTACTAGAAATGTGGACAGTAAGTACAATAGCTACAATACCTTAGTCATCTACTAGGTTCCAAATAGTCTACCTATGCTATCCATTTAACCCTTTCCACAATTCTGCAAGGAAAGTATTATTATTGTCATTTTAGAGACGAGAGAGCTCAGGCTTAGGGAGGTGCACTAATTTGTCCAAGCTCACACAGCTTCTTAGTGGCAGGGTAGAGTTAGGATTTAAAGAATCAGACAGTTAAAATGATTAAACTAGACTGAAACATTTCTTAACATAATCTAAGTTTCTTCTTCAGGTTGCCTTGGGCAGTGCTGAAGGAGGGGCAGGAGAGAACCAGGTACATGGTTCAGGAAGATTCCCCCTCCATTCCCCAGGGAGCCAGATATCATGATTTCTGCCTCTGAGATTGCCTTGTGCTTGGGCACAAAGGAGTTTAGTAATGACACTGATATTATTTTTATGATATATGTCTAAGCCTTTCTAGGATACAGAGTACTTTAGCACAAAAGAGCTCTTCTCATAAGTGGTGGGGAGGGTAGGACTTTCTTTCTCAGAATTCTGTGTTGGGATATCCCCTTTGTGAAGAGGAAGATTTCCTGTGAAGCTAAAGAAGTTTACTTTTTCAGGGACTCTAATTTGCTGAGGCATATGCTTTTGTAAAATTTGAAAAAGCAGAACATTTTAACCACATCAGTTAAGGAATATGGAATTCCATATGGAATTCCTCTCCACGTCCCTTCATGTTGGGTGGTGTCAGATTGGCTGTGGACATTTTGGGTATTTGGCTAATGGCAAATTGAATTGGGGATCCTTTTAGTTTGGGTTTGGTGGGACGTATATATTTATGTGGATTGCAGTCACTTCCAGGTATAGCTAAGTTCTGCTACCTGTCCTCATGCAGGAACACTTTCCAAAACATGCCCACTACCCGCTCATTTGCAGTCATGGAATGAAAACACAGGGTTAGAGGGTAAAATGTGATCTGAGCATATCCTTACAATGCCAGCAATATGGGGATACAGAGGACTAAAAAGGTTTGAAATGTTCAGAGCCAGAAGCCCATTTGTGGAAAGTTCTTCAAACCATCCCACGTGAAAAACTGCGGGCAAAGGTTTTGGTTCTCATGGATGTGGTTAACCCAGAAGTTCTCTCCTATCAGGAGATTCATGAGGGAGCAATTAGAGTATGCAACCTGAAAAAAAAAATTAGGAAAAATATACTGTAGGGTGTATCAGGAAGGTAATTAAAAACATTATTTTTATGGATTTTGTGATGTTTGTGGCATTTGTCAGCTTTTTAAGTGTAAAATTTGTGATTTCTTATTCTAATTAAATAGTCACATTTGTATCTATTATTACTATCTATTATCTGTTATTTTGCACTTTTTCTATGAAAGAGGGCTCCTGTAATTGTATAAGGTTCAGATCTCACAAATCCTGTATCTGCCTCTGTCACCATGGTCCTTAAAAATGCACTAACTGGGCTTCCCTGGTGGCGCAGTGGTTGAGAATCCGCCTGCCAATGCAGGGGACACGGGTTCGAGCCCTGGTCTGGGAGGATCCCACATGCCGCGGAGCGGCTGGGCCCGTGAGCCATGGCCGCTGAGCCAGCGCATCCGGAGCCCGTGCTCCGCAACGGGGGAGGCCACAACAGTGAGAGGCCCGCGTACCGCAAATAAATAAATAAATAAAATACTCTTTCTTTAAAAAAAAAAAAAAAAAATGCACTAACTAATCAGACCCTTCGCTTAAGGTTGGTGGCAGGAGAAAGATGGAAGAATCCAACCTATGGGCTGCCAGGGGAGAGGTCTTGGAAATGACCTGGGACGGGAGCTCCCAGGCTCTGGTGCGAATGATCAGGTCCCACACACTGCTGGGCCCCCATGCCTCACCCACACTATCACATTTTTTTCCAGCAAGGCTGGTCTAATGAGCAGGCAGCTGTCATCACTTCAGAGCAGCGAAGGCTTCCCCAACCTGCTACCGTGTCTCTTCTCTACCTCTTACAAGGCCTAAAATGTCAGAATTATAGGCACGTTCCTTTGGGTTCAAAAAGTTTTTCAGTCTTCAAGCAAATGTTCTTACAATCAATTTCATCATAAGTCAGTATTAAGTATCCCTTAGTCCTGAGGCTTAGGAGATGCTGAGGAGGAGGATGCGGACTTAACAAGTTTTGAACATCTACTATGTATCAGGTCTTATCATGTCTGGTCTCAGTTCATCCTCCAACAGAAGATGCTTAGAAGGGCCACCAAATATTGCCTGAACAAGATTTCACAGAGATTAGGGCCCAAAATAGTTAAATGACAAATTAAGAGACAAGGGCTTAAAAAATTTCGGGCATTTCACAATCATGCCTTGGGCCAGCCCTGCTTTTACTGTTTTTCCCCAACTCCCCCAAAATGCTTATTACTACTTTTCCTAATCGCACAGGGCAGGGTGGAATACACCCTACACTATGGAGGATGTAAAAAAAAAAAAAAAAAAAAAAAAAACCCTGGGCAATGAAAGTATGTTCATTTAGCATAAGGAACATAATTAGGATTAAAAGCCAAATGACACCTAGATTTCAACAAAAATCAGTTACCAAAGGAGAAAGGGTTTTCATGACAACTAGAACCAGACAGTTAAACATTAGCTTTCAATGGTTTGGAGTGTTTAGGTTTTGCAATGGTGTGGTTTGGAAGCTCTCCAGCAGAAAAACTATTTTCTTTTAAGAGGAGAGCTCTCTGTAATATTTTCTTTGCTGAAATAATGTGATCCTTAATGACATCTTATATGACCCATACTTTAAATGGATCCATTAGTTTAGCTGACTTCATTCTTACTAGGTTTTTACAGGTCAGCAATGAACTATCAACAGCATCCTGATAATTATCCTACTTACCCAAAGAACTGTTAGACTGCTGGTCTTATCTATGTTAAAAGGAAGCTGTTATATGTACCAGACTTCCTCAGTGAATAATACAAATCAAACTGAAATTCTGCAGAGAGGGCCAACACTGTGAGGTTTGAGAATGAAAAAACAGATTGAAAATGATGATGCTACCCTGTCTTCAGCTCCTTACTTCCTGAAATTCTGTGTTTTGTCTGGCACAGGAATGGCTTTACAGTAGAGTCAGCAGCATAACTAGTTGGGTGAGGAGAGGCTCTCTGGGTGGCTTTATCAAAATGTGTAGACACTCAGCATATGCAGTTAGTTACCTGGGTGATCTAGTTTGAGAAGCAATGGGGAAGGCACCTCAAGTAGCAACTAGTAAAGTTCCCAGTGGAAGTTAATTTTCTACAATTAGAGACTCATTCCTTTGCCTATGAAATCTTTAAGAGTCTGCTATTTAAATACCAATATAGTCTTTGTTTGTCACCTACCCCCAAAGCAAGACAAGAGTCTGATAGGAGGAGGGGAGAGAGGCATGTTTTTTACAACTGATGCAGAGAATTCCAGGAAGAAGAAAGGTGATGAAGTAGTAAGCTTGCTTTCTTTAAATGGCAAAGGGAGTAGGGAGTTAATGCTGTTCTCATCTAGTAATTTGTAAATGGGTCGTTGGGGCATACGGGTCTTAACATGTTCCTAGATTGTGGGTGTGTGTATATGTGGACCGAAAATGAAAAGGCTTACTATTAGATTCTGCCTCTCGTCAGCATAGTACAAAGTTCCTCAGGCAAAGGCATGGTTTATAATTAAAGGATTTCTGCATTTGCTAACTGCCCATGGCATGTACCCTTTCTTTCCAAGGCAAGCTTCTGAATTTCAATGATGTTTTATTATAAATCTATTTCTCATCAGGTTAGAGACTATCCCAAATAGCAGATTAAATTCAAGCTGCTCAAGTAGAATTGGATAGAGAGACTCATTTAGATGACCTTCTCTAAGAGAGGTCATTCTATCCTATATTAGGCAAAATGAAACATAAACGGGGCGTTTGACCCAAGGCACAATACATTTTTTGTCACTTGCTGCGGTGATAATGCAAGTTTTTGAATAGTTAGTCGTATGGTGGTGACTTTGTACATTAAACCAAGCAGAGATCAGACTGCATTGTCAAGGAGTTCAACAAAACTAGTATTGTTACCTCAGAAGATCAAGGGACACTCCCTCAGAAGAAATGAAGACTGAATAGACAAAGAGTTTAATATTTCGTCCCCTTCCTGCAACTTTTTGGGTAACTATTCTGAACTTGTATAAACTCTGCTAGAGATCCATCAGTGATCCAGAAAAGTAATGCTGAAAGGTGAGGGAAAGACCTACTGGTGACCAACAGGTTATGTTCCAATTCTTTTTAAATGTGCCATTTAAAAAAATGGCTGGTTAGCTGTCATTTTCCTATGTTAATGGTGCAATGTGATTATCAGTCTGCATAAACTACTGTACATAATTTTTTTAAAGAATAGGCAGGGTATAAATATAGGAATGCAATACTGAAAATGAAATGAAATGTATCACAGCACTCTGTCTCCTCCCCATGCCCTTTTTAAGGTGATCTCTTCCATCTCCATGTATTTGAAGACATTTTTATGCTGATGGATCTCCTCTTCTTTCTGCCTCCACTGTGGCCACCTTGTATTGGTCAGTGGCTTCTTTGATCACTATTCAGAGTGATAAACCCACTTCACAGTACAATCTACCACTTGAATATCTATATGTATGTCCATAAGAATCTGAGAGAAAATATCATGAAGTGATACGATGGCCTCTGATATTTTCTATTGCACACCATTCTATTTCACTGATATTGCAGGTCAAGACCACCAAAATGATTGTGTGGCCCAGCGTTTGAAAAACAGTAGTCAAAGCTAGCATCACCATTTGCCCGGATATCTGCAGCAGCTTGTTAGCTAGTTTCCCTTTTTCTGTGTTTTCCTCTTTGATTCCTTATTCCATAGAGCAGCAAGGAGGCTCTTAAAAGGTAAATCAGAACATGTAACTCCCCTGCACAAACACTTCAGTGGCTTCTTGCAGTCATAGCAAAGTCCAAACTCTTCACCATGTCCTACAAGATGGAGCCCTTGACTTTCTCTCCAGCCTTATCTCATGACCTCTCTTCTTCCTCAATGTGCTCTGGCCCTCCGGAACGTGTGTCAGTACCTCCGGGACACCAGATTCTTGCTGCCTGGGTATCAGATGCTCTGTCTGCCAGGAACTCTCTTTCCCCAACTTCTCATGGCTGGCTGTTGCTTATCCTTTAGTTCTTGGCTTAATTATTTTCTCTGCAGAGAGGCCTTTCCTGACCATCCCTTCTTATTATCTATCTCAGCCTACTGTTTGTACATGTACCACACTGCAAGAACGAGGAAAAAATACGGCAGCTAGAAAACTGACCAACTAACACGTAGGATGGGGTGGTGGTAGGAGGACCCTGACCAGGAAGTCGCACGGTTTTGGGGGCTGGGTCGTATTCATCTTAGGATCAAGAACTTGGAGTTTGGAAATGTGACTTTAGGTGAGGCATCTTGACTTTTTAGTTTCGTATCGAATCACATTAATTTTGAAAATGCTCCATGTCTCTATTGCACAAGAATGAAGTAAAGGAAGGATGTAGTTATACGTAAGCCAACAATTCAAAGAGAAGCTAACAGGTCCCAGAATTAGCGGTGACAGAGGTAAGCAAAGTGACAGGCCACACAGAAAGACAGTGCTCAGGTAAATGGGTCAGAGGCTGTTAGTAGGGCCAGCTCCTGCCAGCTGGCTGTTCTTTTTGAGATCTCTTCTTGGCTCAGAACTTAATTAGAGGGTTTTATGTGGTGTTTGAATAAGGAAGATGTTTCCATCTTCTCTAACTGTGCAGATCCTTCCTGTTACGGAGACCATGGATAATCTGCCAGTTTACTACACCGGCAGTCCTGTTGGAGAGGCACTGAAAACCTCTTTGTCCTAGGGATTAAAGGTCCCTCTTTCCACCCCAGCAGTTCCAGATCTACAAGCAGATTTTGTACATGGTGTCACCCCTCACCAGCAGCCAGCTGGAGGATGGAGATCAGGATATACCTGCTTTGGAGTCCAGGTGGGACTTGGAAAAAGATAAATTTGACTGGGCCTCAAGGTAGATGTCCTTAGAGAGAAGCCCCTGAAGTCAGATATTGGGAGCATCATCTGACCCTCCTGGCGCCTGATGCCCAGGAGAGCACCACCTGGCTCCAGGTACCCCCCCTCTGCCATTGGGGGCTTTCGCTCCTAAGCATTAGGGCCCCACTCCAGCTCCTGCGGTACAGCTAGCCCGCAAAGCACCAGGCATGCTTTGAGATACATCACCATGCACTTTCTCATTTCAGATTGCCCAGTCTACCCTTCCAGCCTGGCCCACCATAATAATCTTACGTTTATTCCTCCTCAGCTCAGCACCGGGGGATCGTTTCTCCAAATCCATGACAAATGTACATGTGGGTGTTTCCGTCCATATCTTTCTGGGCCCCTATAATTCCTCAACAGACCTTTGTGTTAACTATTTTGCTCCTCTCCACACCCCCTGGGGCTCAACCTTGAATGCAGTTTACTATGGCCCCGTCATTTTGAAGGGATTAAATGTCGCTGTGAGCTCTCATAGAAAAAAACCTGTCTTAAGAACTAGGAAAAAATATCTGTTTCCAGGGTTCCTGCATCTGACTCTCAACCTCATGATTTAATCACTTCAGTTTAGAATAATGCACTAAGCTATTTCTATGTCAGCCATCGACTTTTCCCAAGGAATGAATAATAAGGAAAATGTGGCATTAACTAAGGCAGCCTTGCCATGAGGTTAAAGGAACACAGACAGCTGATCTCTAGCATCTCTGGACCTTTGGAACAAACCTAGTTTCTCCCTAGGGCCAAAATTCTTTGAATTAAAATTTATTAAAAACAAAATGAACTGGCTATTTTTGGACTAGAGTTTGACCTTTTACCTAAATCCTGATTGAAAATGGTTTGTGACGTTCTGTAAGAGCAGCCATTCTTTTCCTTTCCCTCTTTCCCTTCCTTCCTTCCCTCCTTCCCTTCTTTCTCCTCCTTCCTTCCTTCCTTCCTTCCTTTCTTTCTCCTTCAATTATAATTCTGGAATAACGTAACAGATAAAAAATATAGGAAACAACTGGGAATTCAACAGCATTTCTGGAATTATGAGGATGATCCACTGACAGGCAAAGCAATAACAAAAAACAGACTTCAACTGGCAAAAAGCAGCAGATCACTCCCTGCAGGGGATGGTCAAGTCAGAAATTTGACTGTTTCATGTGTTTGGATAATGTAATCTAACACAGATGCTGAGACAGCTTATGCTATAATGATATCATATTTGCTATGTTCTACTTAATTGTAATCAGAGTTCAATTTCCTAGTGCTATTAAACATAGTAAAATACGTTGTAAGCATTTATTAGCCAAAATTGGATTTTAAAAAACAAAGTGGCATTGGCCCCAAGTGAAGGCAAATTGGACTGAGGCCAAAGATGAAGGGCGCCTTATGGATAAAGTCACAGAAAGAGACTAAAACTGGGGGCCCCTGCGTTGGAGAAGACTATAGTGCTCTTCAATGAGACACCACGTTTGTCCACAGGCTTTGAGAGAATAATTTACATTTCAATTTTACAACTGATATTTGTGATCAGTGCTTCAATTGGGTGTACAAAATCTTTAAGTGGAAGAGCATGATGATATCTCTGTGGGTTTGTGAATGTTGAATTGAAACCCCTATATTTCATTTCTGCTATAACTTCACAATGGCCAACAGATGATATGAAATGTTGCTGTCAGAGAGGAATGAACTGAAGGCATAATCAGAATCCTGTATGGTGGATGGATGACCACGATATCTTAGATTTTTGAAGAACTAAACAGACTTAAAATATACTGTCTCAGGAATAAAGACGCAGACGTAGAGAATGACTTGAGGACATGGGGAGGGGGAAAGGTAAGCTGGGACGAAGTGAGAGAGTGGCATGGACATATAGACACTACCAAGTGTAAAACAGAGAGCTAGTGGGAAGCAGCCGCACAGCACAGGGAGATCAGCTCGGTGCTTTGTGACCACCTAGAGGGGTGGGATAGGGAGGGTGGGTGGGAGGGAGGCTCAAGAGGGAGGGGATACGGGGACATATGTATATGTATAGCTGATTCCCTTTGTTATAAAGCAGAAACTAACACACCAGTGTAAAGCAATTATACTCCAATAAAGATGTTAAAAAATACATATACTGTCCCTTTGTTCTCATAAGTGTATTAGTATTTTCAGATCACATACTTTTTAAAATTTGAGCTATACAGTCACTATACTTAAATGTTCTAAGAAAATAAGAACAAAAGTTATCAATATGCTTATTACTACAAAATTTGAATAAGTAGTAACATAACATACTTATACAAGTAAATGTTATATTTTAAGTCTTATAGCTCATGTATGAAAGCACAATTTGAAATCTAAAACTGTTTATTCTTCATAAATCACTTGATTAAAAAACAGGATGTGGTGGAAACTTTTGAAGTACTCCCAGAAGCACTGAAGAATAAACAAGAGAGAAAAGTTAAATCTGCAATAAAATCCCATTAATCATATGTAATTGGGGCTTCAGAAAAATGAGTCATCAAATGATCATAAATTTGGAAACTGTTTCATGATAGCACTGAGGATATTTATTAAAATTTTAAAGTTGACCATATTGCAACTGAAAACATTATCTTCCTAAATAGAGAATTTTTACTAGAGACACACAGGACATATTTAGGCTATTTAATCTAGATTATTTGCCAGGTGATTTTTAGGTAACCATAGTGATCAGACCTTAAGGATTTACAAAAGGTTAATAGCAGCTGATAGCACTAGATTGATTCAACAGTCATTTATCTGTATTAATGAATAGGGAATGAGAAGGGATGTGGAAAAGAACAAATATCTAGAGAAAAAATTAGAGGAGATATAAGCAGATGTGTACACCCATAGGCTCACTTCCCACTACGGCTGTGACCAAACCCCCTCTCGCAAGACAGACAGACAGACAGACAGACACACACACACACACACACACACACACTGCAACTCACCGATTCAGGGGTTGTGCACTGCATTGGGATTTAAGGGAAGCTAAAGGCTCAGGCTACCCAGGTTTTAGTGCAGCTTAAAGTACAGTTTGCAAAGCGTCTGGTTAATTTGATCAATACAGGCATTCAAAATCAATAATGTAAGTTCCAGAGTAAATGTTTTGATCAAATCGGTCTTTAATTAAATTTAGAAGACAACTGAAATTTCCATTTTGCTCTATTAAACGTAAGAAGTTTAACCAGACATCTGGCTGTTTAATATCATGTAGATAAAACATCTAAATAATTACCTTGTTTTTCAATGTTTTAATCCAAATGTTTGCTATCTTTAGACACAAAGCAGATTAAGAGTCATGATAACTCAATTTCTCTGATTTAGGAAGAAAGTGTGACTCAAAATAATGATCTATCCAATAAGCAAAGGGTAATTACTTTCAGATCAGAAGTATTTAAAAGTCATCTCTACACTTGGTCTAGAGTTATAACATATAAAATAGAAAACATTGCAATGCCCTACATAATTATAATGTTATAGTCAAATTTAAAGTGAAATGTGACTATTCTTAATGTTTTATTTTTATGATTATTGATTTTATTTTTAAAATAATGAATTAAAAATATAGACATGCTACTCTGAGAAAGAAATGGACTAACCCTGCAGGAGTTTCCAGTGCTCCGGAGAGTTCAAGGTGCCGGTGTCACATGTACACACCTGTGACTGGTGACTTTCTCAACGAGCCCTGTAACCCAAAGAAGGACAGAGATAATGTTCCAAGACATGTCAGGAGTAGAAGACTAGAATAAACTAGACAAGTCACAAGTGCTCACAAGAAGAATTTATTTTTAACACACAGCAAAGTCATATATTCAGGGTCAGTGCAAGTACGTTGAATTACTGCTCACAGAGAACTCACGTTGAGTAGATGGGGACAGTATGGCTACCAAATTAATGCCAGTGGAGGGAAAACCAAATACCTTCAGAATTTTAATGGAAACCAGGGAGAGGTTGTGGAGCAAAGAATCTCATGTGCCATTTTTTTTTCTTTTTTAATATTGTAAAATGGCTTTCTGATAAGAAAAATTAAGAATGTCACTTCAGGGGCTTCCCTGGTGGCACAGTGGTTGGGAGTCCGCCTGCCGATGCAGGAGACGCGGGTTCGTGCCCTGGTCCGGGAGGATCCCACATGCCGCGGAGCGGCTGGGCCCGTGAGCCATGGCCGCTGGGCCTGTGCGTCCGGAGCCTGTGCTCCGCAACGGGAGAGGCCACAGCAGTGAGAGGCCCACATACAGCAAAAAAAAAAAAAAAAAAAAAAAAAAAAAAAAAAAAAAAAAAAAAAAAAAAAAAAAAAAAGAATGTCACTTCATTTATGCTAAACAATGACCTCATTGAGTAACTACAAATTTCAAAACCCGGAGGGCAGTTCTATTGCCCTTTACAGTTATCTAAACTGTGGCTACTCAATTATGTGTTAGTGCAAACTCGCTTTTAATCTCTAGGACCCTGGCTACAGTTGTGGCTTCTTAGAAATCGATCTCCAGTCAGAAGCTTCCATGGTTCAAATATTAACAACTTGGATAGCTCTTGCTTTCCCCCTACACCTTCTCAAGCAATGCCGAATCCACTAGCATCCTGAAGCCTTTCTTTTATTGGAATGTTAAACTTGAACCTCTTTTATCCCATATTGCTAGAATAAAGCCAGGTGTCTTAGTGCTTAGAGAGTCTACACTTGGTTTTCCCATTCATATTTTACTTAAGGAGCCCAGAATTTTCAAGGTGGTCAAATTTATCTTCCCAGAGTCCAACTTGAACAGTTTTAAAAAAAACCCCTGTCTTTTAAACGTGTTCATCCTCCTAGTAGCTTTTGGAAAAAAAACTTTAAGTATTATTTGTTGTGTTCAGCTTCTTAGACTTTCTAAGACAATGTGCTTTTTGGTTGCTTACAATATTCCAGAGCAATTTCTCCCAAACATCAGGATAACATTAATTGTGCTATTTAATTTATTTCTTTCTTTGCAGCAGCTAATTTTGAGGTGAGGGAAAGAAGAGGAAAAGACTTTAACAAAGAAAGTGATGGCAGAGGGCTTCCCTGGTGGCGCAGTGGTTGAGAGTCCGCCTGCCGATGCAGGGGTCACGGGTTCGTGCCCTGGTCCGGGAAGATCCCACATGCCGCGGAGCAACTAAGCCCGTGAGCCATGGCCGCTGGGCCTGCGCGTCCGGAGCCTGTGCTCCGCAACGGGAAAGGCCACAGCAGTGAGAGGCCCGCATACCACAAAAAAAAAAAAAAAAAAAAAAAAAAAAAGTGATGGCAGAAATGTTAAAAAAGAATCCTTTCAAACAAGGAAGTATATGCATTATTGAATCAGTGTATGGTCTAAGCATGTGAGCAAGTATATTTTTTGTAGCTGCTACAAATTCATATGGTAGTTATGCAATTTCTGAATTTGGCACAGTAAAATGGATATATACCATGTTTAATTATCTCTGAAATGTTGAAAGCTCATATAAATCAACTATCCGTGGCCAATACATATATCAGCATAGGTACAAGGTAAGAATTGGCTAAAAATGTATATGAATGAGCTTGATATACCCATAGAAGATGGTCTTTTTTCCCCCCTTTTCATAAGGTACACACATAGTTTGGCCAAATTCCTTTTAGAAAAGAGGAATAATTCATTCTATTCCCCCCCTTGTGCCCTTCTCAAAGCTTTACAAGCACCACAAGTAAACATCGACATTTTCTTCAGAGAAGTTAAACATTCTTCTAGTACAAATTGCAGAAGGAAAAACTCGTAATATGAATATGACTTTGGGGAAAAACAGTTTACTTACTCATATTTGGTAGGTTTTTAAAATACATGTATATTTCTAGTTTACATTTTGCCAAATGAATGTGACTTTTGAATGTCTCTTTCGTTTGGAGGAGAGAAAACAGTCTGGTCCGAGGGACTTGCAACATTGATTTAAACGGCAAGCGTTTCACCAAGATGTCAAAACAGGAAGAACTTCGGCATAATCGGCACTGATAGTAGCACAAGAAAATACTGGTTCGTCTTTCTGATGAAAAACTCTATTAAAGGATGATCTGTATTGAGTTTGATTTTAAGAGTGATGACACAGGGCTGTGTTGCTTGCATATTGAATTTCCTAAGCTCACTGATCTCTGACTGTGCAAAGAACTATTTTTATGTGGTCATATACTTCAAATAAATACTCTTAAAAATAAACTTAGGAAATGACACTTAGAAGATGCTCCACTGTAGAGTCCAGATGCTTTTATAAGATGTTCACAGGTGGGAATGCAGTCCATACAAATGACCCTCTGTGTGGCTAGAGGATCTCTTCAAACTGAATGATTTGTTGTCGATTATTTAAATACACTCAGAGATAGAAGATGAAACAGTGTGGTCCCAAGAAAGGGGTGCTGGCCCGTGACTGAGAGCAACTGAGTCTCGCTTTAACTTCTCCAGAACTAGCTATGTAAACTTACGAAAAACTGCCCAGACTTTCATCATCTCTAAAATTAGGACTGCACATTGGTCAGAATAATTTTGAAGATAAAATGAGATAGTACAGAATAAAAAGGTTTGAATAGTTTAAAATATAGAACTAACCTGTTGATTGCTAATAACCATACAAGTAATAAAATGATGGACTGCTATTCCCAAGACTAGAAGCTGTATGACTTAGGATGTTTCTGGCCTTTGATAGGCCCTGAATACACATTTATTTCCCTGAAAAAAGCATGGGGAGAGTCATTTTGAAAGCAGCATTCCCTGGGAAAACAGGTAATGTAGTTTCCCAAGCGAGTTTTAATTTTTACACGAGGCCCTTTAACTGACTGCCGTTCTACTGACACTAGCAGGACGGCAGAGAGCTCTCTGGTTTGCCCTGCAATGTGGACTTCCGCACGCACATGCCCGGAGAAGGACGCCTGTCTGCCCCTCAGTGGCCTCAGGAACCACTGGGCTTCGCCCTAGGAAGGTGGTGAACGGCAAGGAGGTGGGGAGTGGCCCACCTCGACACGTGGCCACTGCTCTGACCCCGGGGAAGGAGGGGGGCAAGGAGCTCCCGAAGGGTCCTGTTGCTTTTGGTGGAAAGGATCAAAGAACAGAATCAGGGGAGAGTGGGTAATCAGTGGAGAGCGTGGGCAGGGCTGGTGTGAAAGGGTCAAGAGCGAGACAAGAATCTGGGGAGAGAAAAGAAGTGGGTCTAACAGCAGTGCTCTGAGCTGTTCTCTCCTTCTGCATAGAGATTGAGGGAATCACTGCAGATTTGTTCGCTACTTATTTTCTGAAACCATTCCTGAAAAGGCAGGAAGCAGACAATTACGGGTGTGTGTGTGTGTGTGTGTGTGTGTGTGTGTGTGTGTGTGTGTGTGTGTGTGTGTTTCTGCCACTTCTGTAAGTTCCTTAACCTTCCTCTGCCTCATCTTCCCTATCTGGAAAATGGGGATGTGATATGCAGACCTCTGATATTTGGAGAAAGTTTGAAAGAAACGGTGTATATAAAATACTAAGCATACTGTCTGGCACATTATAACCAACTCAGTAATGGTATATTATTCAGGCCCAAACTGAATTTCTTCTTATTGTGCTAAGTCCACATTGATTGTCACTGTAACTTTTAAAGCAAGGTCAACTAATCATGTTTTTTTTTTTTTCTCAGAAATGTATGTAAAGTTTTCTTTTAAGGATTACAGATACAGACTTACAGCATTATATTGCCATAGATCTTTTTTCTTCCCCTTTTAGATGAGGAAAAGTAAATTATTTACCAAAAAGGTTCAGAAGCTAAAGCATAATAGACACACACACACGTATATGACAAGTCTGCCTCTAAATTTAATCCAAGGATAACGGTGTTGAGAGATGATCTTGCTTGTGAATGTGTTTGGAGAGTATTGACTTTCTCATTTGATAATTACTTTGGTTTCTAGAAAAAAAAATGCTTGCAATGGCAAAATTTGCAATTTCATGTAAGGATGAACATTTTTTTTTCTCTCCCGAATGTAAATATTATCTCAGTTGGAAGACGGAGAAGAGGGACAAAGAACAACAGATGCTTTCATGCAACAATATGTATCCAGTGGCCACTATGAATCAGGCCTATATGAATCCAGTCAGAGCACCATCCAGTGCTACCAAAAGTAAGAGATCCCAGATGCCCCAGGGCAGGAGGCGGTGGGTCTGGATTATGGGGATTTGGAAGGTTGCTGTGAAGGGAGAACCCGCGTGGGGATGGGGAATGCTTTGTTATAGGGTCAGGGAAGTGTGTCAGCCACAAAGCCCTGGCAGCTTGAGAGAAGGGGTCTTGCCCCACTGCTGCTGGGACTCATCTTTTCCCCTTGCACAGGGTCTGATGCCTCGCAGTCTCTCTGTATCTGGCCTCAGGCTCCAGTTCTGCCTCTCAGCCACGCCCTCCACTCTTGGGGGGAGGCCATGAGAGCAGCTGGGCAGAAAAGAGCAGCCTCTGCTGGGGAGAGGGTGCCCACCTAGAGAACCAGGCTGCAATGGCCCTTGTCAGTTCGGTGTAGAGTGTGGCTGGGCCCGTGTTAGGATCACATGGGAGACGCACTGAAGCGCAGATCCCTTTAGCCCGACAGAACAAAATCCTGGGCAAACACGAAGCCCCGGTGCTCAGAGGCTCTGAGACTCTTCTGACTTATTTTTTTCCCACGTTTTTTTCTGAAAAAGGGTTTAAGTACAAAATAATGGCAGTGGGGCTAACCCCTTCATTTTTTTTTTTTTTTAGTGCAGTGTACCTAATACATGATCTACTCCTTTGCCCTTGTTTTCAGGGGCAGAATTCATATTAGCCTTTGAGAGAAGCACTTTTTTTTTTTTTTTTTTTTCCTGTACGCCGGCTTCTCACTGTTGTGGCCTCTCCCATTGCGGCCATGGCTCACGGGCCCAGCCGCTCCGCGGCATGTGGGATCTTCGCGGACGGGGGCACGAACCCGTGTCCCCTGCATCGGCAGGCGGACTCTTAACCACTGCGCCACCAGGGAAGCCCTGAGAGAAGCACTTTTAACAGGCCTTTTCTTTTTCTTTCAAATCGTTTTTGCTGTTGTACTTGTCTTGCCTTCCAATGGGAGGTACTGGTAAGCTACAGGTATTCCATTCCTGCAAACGATGGCTAAACAGCACTCCCAGAGAAATGGGTCGGGTTCAAGGCCTGACCTCACCACTTATTAGCCACGAAAGGGGCAAATCTCTTTCCCTCCCAGTTCCTCTGTTTCCAAATCCCTTCTCAGCTGAGAAGAATATCTTCTCAACTGAAGATTAAATGAGGTGCTAGGGCTTCCCTGGTGGCGCAGTGGTTGAGAATCCGCCTGCCGATGCAGGAGACACGGGTTCGTGCCCTGGTCCGGGAAGATCCCACATGCCGCAGAGCGACTGAGCCCGTGAGCCATGGCCGCTGGGCCTGCGCGTCCGGAGCCTGTGCTCCGCAATGGGAGAGGCCACAACAGTGAGAGGCCCGCATACGGCAAAAAAAAAAAAAAAAAAAAAAAAAAAAAAAATGAGGTGCTAGGTGTAAAGACCTAAGCAGAGTACGGCCCAGAGGTGCCCAGTAAGTTCCTGGAAACGCCCCAATCTCCTTTCTTACCGTGGTGGTCTGTACAGCCTTGCTCAAACTCTAATTCTTTTACACTCTTCCCTTTGCTGACAGTGCTTTTCTCCTTCTTCCTCAACTACCAAGAAAAATCCACTTTTCATGATCTGATCCAAAGGACATCTCTCCTCCGGTCTTCTCCCCGGTTCCCCTGATCCTAGGGGGCCCACTGCTATTCTGTGTCACATCGTTCCTCTCTCATAACACATGCACAGCTGAAGCACGGTTCTCTCCTTGCCTGTCATGCCCACGAGACTGCTTGAAACTTAGTAATTCTGAAATCCTCAGCACTCAGCTTGGTGCCTGGCACCTAACAGGTGGTCAAGCCACAGACCTATATGTAAGCAGAATGGATGCATCTATGCATGGGTGGCTGGGCACATGAATGTGCTTCTGGGGAAGCGATGGGCCTGGGAGAACTGGGTGGTGGGTCGTCCTAGGGTCCCTTCCCCCGACCACCCCACCGTGGAGGCCGGCGCTGAGGGATCAGGGCCTGCGTCTGAGGTCCAGCCGGTTCCTCCGCTTTGAGAACGCAGCTCCGCAGGGCACCGGCAGGGGGCGGCGTTGCCACGCAGCCGGACGCTCCGCGGGTGACCGGCCCCCTCCCTGGCGCGCTGCTTCGGTGACGAGGCCGGGGCTCCCCCAGTTTGGAGGGGGCGGGCCGTTCTCCCTCACAGGCCGGGCGGCTGGGGTCGCGCGGGGCCACGGGCGGGAGAAGTCAGCTTCCCAGGCGCCTCCCTCTCTCCCCTTTCCCTCCCTCCTCCTCCCTCCCCCCCTCCCCCCCACCAGCCTCTACGCGAAGGAAAGCTACTCTCAGTTTGGAAAGAGGCAGCTAGCGGGCGGGATTGACGGCCCGAAGAAAGGGCGCGCTTTCTGGCAAAGACATGGGTGCGAGCGCGAGTGCGCGCGGACATAATGCTACACTCCTTTCGTGCCGCCGAGGCGACTGAAGTTGAGGGGCTAGGGGAGGAACGCTTGTGTCTTTTGAACTCGTACTATCGCGGGTCGTGGAAAACTAGCTCGTGTCACACTGACATTCGCATTCACTTGAAAAAGGCAAACCTGAGGGCCCGACGACGACCTCCCTTCGCCTCCTCACTTGTCGGCGAGAGAGCGCGCCGCCGAGCGTCCGGCCCCGCGCAGCGGTCCTTCGCGCGACCCGACGGCCGCGCGTTCCCTGCGCCGCGCTCCGGGCCCGCCTCGCTCTCGGCCACCGGCCGCGCGCCCGCCGGGCCGCCTAACGCGCCGCGGCGTCCGGTCGGGGACGCGCGCCGCGCCCCCGGACGCCCCGAGCCGCCCGTGCGCGGGAGACGGACTCACGCTCGGCCCCGCCCCCGCGTTCCGTGGGCTCGCCCGGAGTTCCCCGCGCCGCCCGAGATTTCGAGAATCGAAACCCGGGGAGCTTGCCCTGCCCCTTACGCGCGGCGCCTGAAGTGGACGCACGGGGAAGTGGACGCTTTAGTTCTCTCTGAGGTCCGGTTTATTAACGGAGTAAACGGCCTAGCCCTACACCACACAGTTTAAAAGGCGGGGGGGGGGCGAAAGAACCTCTGGAGCCCCGTCATTAAGCTACAATGACGCGCCATAAACGGCGAGAATTTTATGTTGGAAGCTGCTGCAGTTGCGCGACTTTAGCGGGGAACCAGTTGTGAGGGCCGTTTAGAACATTTGAGGCGTCGGAAGTGTTTCGTCGTTGGGGGGGGGGGAAAGAGGGGCGGGTCCATACATCAAATATATGTCTATGCACGTTAGTGCACACGGGAACCGCCGCCGGCTTCCCGCTCCGGGGACCGGGCCCGCCGCTGCAGCGTTAGGATCCGCAGGGTTCCGGCCGCCGGGCGGGTGGGGGCGGCGCCCTATGCAGATGAGGAGGGTGTGGCGAGCTTGCGGCGCCGGGCCCCGGAAGCGCAGAGAGGCCCCGGTATAAAAAAAGTACTGAGGACATTTCCCCAGCACAACTGCTAAAGCTCCAGAGACGGGAGCGTGTGTGGTGGCGGCGGCGGCAGCAGGAGCCGCCACCTCCGGGACCACCGCGGCTGAGGCGGCGCGGGCGGGGTGAGGGGCGGGAGTGGCCGGCGCGGGCGGCAGGGGTCTGGGAAGGACTAAGTCGCTCGCCGCTGACGGGAGCGCACTCGCGGCTCCTGAAGTGTTGCCGCCTCGCAGTTTCTCGCTCGCCGCGCTCCTAGAAGGGGCGGCCGCCTCCAGGTGACACAGACGGGACTCCCGCTTGCGCTTTCCAGATGCATCAGAGATACTTTTGGTGCGGGGCTGCTCTGCGGGGCGCGGCGCGCGCGGGCCGGAGGCCGCGGGGGCCTGGGGAGGGAGAGTCTCCGGGGAGCCCCCGAGGCGGGGGGCGAAGCGGGGAGAGGGCGCGCTCCTTCCTCCTCGGGCCCCTGTCCGCCTGTCCGCCGCGCGTCTCAGCGCGCTCCTTCCCCCCTGTTCTCTTTTAGGACCGACCAGGGCCCAGTGGCGTTCGGCGGGCACTTCATGGCGGAAGGCGAAGGGTACTTTGCCATGGCCGAGGACGAGCTGGCCGGCGGCCCTTACATCCCCCTGGCCGGCGACTTTAGCGGTGGCGACTTCGGCGGCGGCGGCGGCGGCGGCGGCGACGACTTCGGCGGGCACTGCTTGGACTATTGCGAAAGCCCCACGGCGCACTGCAACGTGCTGAACTGGGAGCAAGTGCAGCGGCTGGACGGCATCCTGAGCGAGACCATCCCGATCCACGGGCGCGGCAACTTCCCCACGCTCGAGCTGCAGCCCAGCCTGATCGTGAAGGTGGTGCGGCGGCGCCTGGCCGAGAAGCGCATCGGCGTCCGCGACGTGCGCCTCAACGGCTCGGCCGCCAGCCACGTCCTGCACCAGGACAGCGGCCTGGGCTACAAGGATCTGGACCTCATCTTCTGCGCCGACCTGCGCGGGGAAGAGGAGTTTCAGACTGTGAAGGACGTCGTGCTGGACTGCCTGTTGGACTTCTTACCCGAAGGGGTGAACAAAGAGAAGATCACACCACTCACGCTCAAGGTAAAGCTCCCCGAGAGGGGCCGGGGGCGGCGGCGGGCCGGGCGCGGGGGCGGCGCGGCGGGCAGAGGGGCGCATGTCTGCGGCCCGGACCCAGGTGGGCGCCCTGGCTGATTTTGCTTTTGAGTTTTTTTCCTGAATAAACCAAGGTGCGTGGACTGTGTTGAGTGTTTTAGCTGCTTCAGCTTCCGAGTCTTCTGCTTCCTCCTCTGCCCTGCTTTCTCTTCCTTCTCATTTTTTTTTAACTCTTGGCTTTCCTTGATTGAGTCGTGTCCAGAGGAGATTCTGATAAGTGGAAGAGTGAAGTGATGTGAACCTTTTTTTTTGAATCATTTGATGATTTAGTCTCTGGGAAAAGAGCAGCCTGCAGCGGAGGCTAGTCAATGTTCTTATTAATGTATTGGAGAATGTGAATAGATTTCCTAGCTGCCTTCACGTGACGCCGTGTGTTAAGCATATATATGGTGCTTGTCCAGGTTGGTTCATGTGTTCAGGATATAATGGGTCCCCTCCTCCTCACTTTGGTCCAAAGCTTTTTTTATACAATTAGTTAAAATTATCCGAGGAACCAGCCTCCCAGAATGTCTTAATTTAGTTCATATTTGATTTTAGGGGCAGAAGCCCTGGGGGGACCGGCAAGATACAGATCCTATCGGCTCCCTCAGCAGGAGGGGAACTGGGTGACTAGGGACAAGGGTGAGAGGCAGACCAACTTTCCCCTGTAGGCCCTTCTGTCGTTTGAATATTGTGGTGATATTGTGTGAATATTGTACTTATAAGATCATTCTCAAAAAATAACATTTCAAAAGTCAGGCATGATAACAGAACCTCTTAGTACTGTGTGTGCTATGTCTGCCAAAAGCCTCACACCATTATTTCTAGCCTCTTTCCCAGACGGCAAAACCACTCGTTAAATGTATTTCTTTTTGTTGTTGTTGTTTTGAGAAGACTGTTTAATGTTTAAGCCTGCAGGTAGTGCTTTGCTGAAACCTGAGAAAACAAAAGGGAAGGAGCAAAATAATTCTCAGCTGTGACGAGGATGTACTTATTTATTGATTATTTTTTTCTAGGTTTGCTTATCTTCTTGTTTTGTCTTTTAAATTGTAGGAAGCTTATGTGCAGAAAATGGTTAAAGTGTGCAATGACTCTGACCGATGGAGTCTTATATCCCTGTCAAACAACAGTGGCAAAAATGTGGAACTGAAATTTGTGGATTCCCTCCGGAGGCAGTTTGAATTTAGTGTAGATTCTTTTCAAATCAAATTAGACTCTCTTCTCCTTTTTTACGAATGTTCAGAGAACCCAATGACTGAAACGTTTCACCCCACAATAATCGGGGAGAGTGTCTATGGCGATTTCCACGAAGCCTTTGATCACCTTTGTAACAAGATCATTGCCACCCGGAACCCGGAGGAAATCAGAGGGGGAGGCCTGCTTAAGTACTGCAACCTCTTAGTGAGGGGCTTTAGGCCTGCCTCTGATGAGATCAAGACCCTTCAGAGGTATATGTGTTCTAGGTTTTTCATCGATTTCTCAGACATTGGAGAGCAGCAGAGAAAACTGGAGTCCTATTTGCAGAACCACTTCGTGGGCTTGGAAGACCGCAAGTATGACTATCTCATGACGCTTCATGGAGTGGTGAATGAGAGTACCGTGTGCCTGATGGGACATGAAAGAAGACAGACTTTAAACCTGATCACAATGCTGGCTATCCGGGTGCTAGCTGACCAAAATGTCATCCCTAACGTGGCTAATGTCACTTGCTATTACCAGCCAGCCCCGTATGTAGCAGATGCCAACTTTAGCAATTACTACATTGCACAGGTCCAGCCAGTGTTCACATGCCAGCAACAGACATACTCCACTTGGCTACCTTGCAATTAGGAATCATTTAAAAGTGTCCTGTGGGGAAGCCATTTCAGACAAGATAGGAAAAAAGAAAAAAAAGAAAAAAGAAAAAGGCGGAGTGACCCAGCCATGATTAGGGATATGTTTTGTGCAATGATGATCTGCTCCTGGTTTTAAACTTGGCAAAGCTTGTGGATCTTTTCCTAGGTATGGGAGCATGATCTCAAAATAACACCCCCCCCCCCGCCACCCCACCGCCAACCCTCCCTCCTCATTCTCCTACCCAGCTGGATTCTGTCCTGAAACAAAAGAGACCTGTCATTAAAAACAACCAGGTTCTCCTAAAATGACAAGGGAAAAAAAGCTTGATGACAATATGGGTTTGCAGTACCTGCTCCCATAGCTTTGCCATAGGAAAAAAAGACAAGTGGCGAGTTTCTTATAAGGCGGAATTCACAAAAGGGAAAATACAGAGGAAAAAAGGTCTCACTCCAACGAAATTAGCAATTCAGGAGTTCAGATAGTAACAACTGTACAGGAGGAAGGGGGACTCCAACATGGGGATTGCTATCTGAGGCTCGTAGCAAGTGCTTTCTGTGGAACTCTCGCATTGCGCTAATAGAAACGGCTTGCTCCAAATGAGCAGTAGTAGGGTGCAGTTCTCATAACAAGCAGCAGAACTTATGATGACACAATCCATTATTTCCAGCTGCGTGCATAGCTCGCATTTTTTAAATGTGAAAATGCAAGCAAAAACAGCTGTAGTGAAGAAAGTATGCTCAAGGACCAAAGATTTAACAGATAAAAATACCCAAGTAGAAAAGAAATAGTAGAATATATAAAGAGTTACTATATTTGTTACACACCAATATACATCAAAGTGCCTGTTGCCTTCTGAAAATTTGAAGTGGAAAAATTTTATGGTTTAATGACTATTTTATCAGGGACTCAAGAAGAACATAAAATAACACATAAGCTTGTGAATGGTGGAGGAGATGCCCTATTTTTTCTTGACAAATACTTGTATAAAATTAACCTTGTTGGTGTGATATTATCCTAGGTACATGTGTATGTGTGTGTATATTATGTGTATATATATACATATTTGTGATATGTGTATATACACACAATACATTGATTATGGTCTAGAAAAATGTAGCATATAGGAAATGTTTAAATACTGTGTGCTTTTATGTTTTCAACAGGATGACATGAGACGTGGGCATATTGCAGTGATGAATTAAAACCCACATCTAAAAAAATTAAAGCGAATGAAGGAGGAAAACAATTAATATATTTGATAGGAAGAGCAGAGATTATACATTTTTAGTGAGGTTTTTTTTTTTCCTTTTTTTTCTTTTTCTTTTTTTTGGGGGGGGAGTCATAGAATTCCACAAATGGGAGAATATTTGTTTGGCAGAGCACTCTTTTTTTATCCTAAACTGCCATTTTGATAGTTTGAACCCTTTTACTTTTTGTAATACTTGCATACCTCCATGGTGTATAATCCAGTGGATCATGGATCAGTGATAGTCTGTTTAAATCCCTGATTGCTAAAAAGAATTTCTGGTGATCTGAACACTACTTAATAATATTTAAATGAATTTTTTAAATGAATGCATTGTGCATTCCAGGACCACTAGAATTTAGTAAATGTGAAATGACCCTTTTTAAAGAGTATTTGCACGATTACTTAAAATTTATATATGAAATATATATTATATATAAAATTTTATAAATTCATGCCAATATGAAACATCTTTGATCTGTTTGTCACACTGCATTTAAGTATTTAGTACTGTACTTTAAATTCACTCACTTTGCATTCAGTCAGATCCAACTTTATTTTCTGTTTCCCAAGAGACCAGTTACACCTTTGTGAAATGAACAGTTCAGTGACAGCTAATCCTAAACCCATCACTTCTCTCAGCCCTCAGTTCCTTTGGACACTGGTCTTTGAAAATGTGTCTGTTAAAAACAAATCTAACACCCGAAAACCTTCCCTTTGTATTGTGAAACAGCTACACAATCCCTACCAAATCTAGTGGATGACTGCTTACTCTGATCCTTCCTGTGAAGAGTCAACGAGATTTTTGTCATCAGTTAAAGAGGGATTGGGGAAGAAACTAGCATCATCCTACTGGCAGTGTAATTTATTGGTTATCTGGGCATCCCTCAGATGCTCAAAGCTGGTTTAATCCATCCGCACTACCTTTCTTGTGCATCTTTCTTTGAAGCCTTAACCAGAACTTGATGGGTTTGCTGGAGCAGCATCCCTGTGAATGCTGTCCGAGCTGCCACAGCTACTGCACTGCCACTCACCGTTACGTAGGGAACTCTTACTTCTCCCACGTTGGCTCAGACTCCCTCACTCCAGCCCTGGCTTTGAAAATTTCATTGTAAATTCCCAGGAAATGATTCCATTTGCAGATTAAGCCTGATACTTAACTGTCAGCAACCAGAGCTCCGCCTCCTTACCTGTTTGGATGTTTCCTAAAAGAAAACTAAGGGAACGCTCGGGAACAGAGGAGGAGTAGCTGGTGATCTGCCTTCTTCCTTCTCATCCCAACTCTTGACCGATGAGTTGTCCACTATTTCAGAAAGAATCTGGAGGTCTCTGGCTCTGCCATAGCAACAACCTGGTGTTATTTTATGACACAGATTTTTGTTTGGAGGGGCCTTCTTGGAAAATACGCTTTTCAGTTGTTTTCTCAGATATTTATGTTCTTTTCTTGCTTACTCTGGGGCTGGTAGCATAGTTGGAAATGCCAGCACCTGGCATTCAGATAGAACAGGCTGTACTCAAGACAACCTTCAGCATTTAAGATTTATATAATTTATTTCCCTTTTGTATGCACTATAGTCTTGTGCATGTGTAGGTTAACAAACAGTGGAACATATGTCTCTCTCTGTGGATGTGTGGCCTAAACATTTGAATGTCTGGTGAGCGAGAGCCGTGTGTCATAGGTCAGAGAAAAGGACAGCTCTCAGTTCCTGATTAGTGCCTGTGATTTGCTTACCTTTGTGTTTATCTGGTCGAGTGTGCTGTTACTTTAAAGCAGGAAGAAGTTTTTTATCTTCTGGAGTCTCTTCTCACCTGTTCAGCCCGGCGTGTCAGAGAACACTTCACCTGTGACAGTGCCCTTTTAACAAGTTGACTTCATTTGCAGTAAAATCTTGTTGCCTCAAGACGTCCTACATCAAGATGGACTTTTCCCTTCCAGAAACGGGATCAAGTGTTTGCTCACTTTCATATTGGGTGGATTGTTTTAACATGGCTCCAAAATTGCAAGGATGAAAGAATGTCTGTAAAGCCAAGCCAAGGAGGAAACGCCAAGAAAAGTGAACATACCGTTTTTTTGCCACCCCTTTCTGTTTGCTGATCGTAGGTTGCCTTATTGTGCGTAAAGTTGTTTCCAATGCAATGCTTGTCAAATAAATATTGTGAACTATTTTGTAAATGAAATGTATTATGTTAAAAGCTCTCAGCAGTTCGAAAATAGGCCTTTTTGTTGTTTGAAGACAGCGTGTGTTAGATGAAACCAAAAAGCCAAAAAAAAAAGTAATTTCATATATACCACCTGTTGGAATATAGTCTTTCTTTATGATCTCTTATAGTATAGCCTTTTCAGCGCTAAGAAAGAATCTCTGTGTAATACTTTGTCGTAATAATGGCTTGCTAACAAAGTACATGGTCAAAGTACAAAGTTGGAAGATGTCAAGTAACTTGGCGAGACTGGCTGCAAATCCTTGCAGAATGGAGGATGCTCTGCCCACTGGCTGTCTCTCTCTCCGACCTCTCTACAACCATCGCCTGCTCCAAGAGGCCCCGATTGCAGCACGCCGCACCTGGGGTCACTCTTTTGGAATACTTTCACTTTAGTCTGTGTCACAGGCAGAAAAGGAGTTGCTGGAGAATGGACTCTTAAAAACTGACTTATTTGAATCAGCGCTAGAGGGAACAGATTGTGAATTTTGTTTACAGCATCCAATATTTGGATTTTTTTTTTTTGTAAATAAAAAGAAGTTATTTTTTTCTATTGATTTGTGCGTTGTTTTCCATCTCTGTGCTGGCTAAAGACCATATCCTCTGAATCCAACCTGTGTCCTTGAGGAAAGACGAAGCCATCTCTGACTGGCTCAGTCAGCTCCATTAGAATCTGGATAATGGGTGCCAACATTTTTGAGTCTGGTTGTGAGCTTAGCCGTGTTAAGTGACCCAGTCAGAGCTGTTTTCCAGGATCGGTAGAGACTCCTGGCTCTGGACTGTAGGTTTGCTGTAGCCCTGAGGGGGCCTTGGTTTTTAGGAGTAGCGTGAGTGTTGTGATTCAGTCATCAACCAGGGATTCAGTCATCCCTGGTTTTATATATATCATCCATTTGAGGCTCTGTAGTGTTATTCAGAGTGTTTGCCTCGGGAGGAAGGGAGTTTTGGAAGGCACGAATTGGAAGGGAAAGTGGAACAAAGAGCAAACACAGGATCTAATATGTTGTGCTTTGTATGCATATGCTGGGTGCAAAGATGTTGCCCTGTTGATGAGCGTTTCAAATAGGTAATCTCACCTGTCTAGATTGCCAGGGAGCATCCATTTATTTATTTATTAATGTTTCTTCTTTGTGTCATTTTGGAGACTTTCTCAGCACTAGTAGCATGAGAATTTGGGAAGCCTCAGCGATTGTAGGACACCCTTGTGGCTTTTAAAACCGTTGGAAGTCCTGACGTTGGACAGAATACATGCTTGGCGCTGGGGCTATGAAAGAGCCATTCCTGGTATTCAAAGGCAGTGTTCTGTCATATACATCATAAAATACACGGTGGCTATCTGGTTTGGTAGTGTTATTTGTGCGTCACTCTCTTCTTCCTTTGTTGCAACCTCTTCATTTTTTTACAACCATCCTTGCATGTCTGTGGTCATCACAGAGTCCTTTTTCAGCCAGGGTTGAATAAGGACAGTATATATTAAGCTCCTCCTGGACTTAGGTACACCCTGCTATTTCTAGTTGAATTACCAGACTGCACCTAGCTAAACCTGGAGAGAAGTAACACACCCTTCTTTTCCTTAGGAATCTTACTACCTTAACATTCAGTGGCTTTAAGAAGAAAAATAAAACACAAGAAATTAATACCCAGAAAGCAAAAACAAGGAAATTAAAAATCATAGTTTTAAAATATAAAGTAGAAAAAACTGTTAAAATCATCAGATACCTAGGAAATTAAACTGTAATTTCCTTCTTAGAACCAAGTTTGAAATAATGTGAATGTCCTGCGGTCTAATAGCAGATACAGTCAAGCAGGAGGAGGGGAGGAGAAATGATTTTAAAATGACAGTGGCTTTCACCAGCAAGGCCCAGGCCTTGGTTTCTAATGCTGTGCTCTAGGCCACCTTTGACAAATGGCTGGATCAAGGGCTGGGGCAAGGAATATACCAGAGGAACCTGGAGAATCTTAAAGTTCCAGAAAGAAAGGGTGTGCCAAAAAAAACCCCCCAAAACCCACAATGATGTGGGGTGAGGGGCATGTCAAAAGGACACAGGGGCCACCTGAAAGAACTCCAATGGCCAAGCTAGAACAATTTGAGGAAAAAAATAAGTCGTATTGGATTATAATGCAAAGTGTAAAATATCCATGCATCCACACAGAAATAGATGATTGCATAAATAAACAAATGGAGGCAAAAAGATAAATTTCCTGTGCAGAATTACAAATAATCCATGTACGTACCGCTCACTCCAGGAGGTGGAGTTTAACTCTACCTCTTAAGCACGGGCTGGGCATGGAAAAGGGTGAGAAAAGAGCAACTGCACCAGTGTAGAGACCTGACAGACCGTCTGAGCCATGGGATCATGGTCCCTGTCACCAGTGATAAATCATGAAGATAACAGATAGTTATGGCGTGGTGAAAATGGCAGCTTACCTCTGCAATCTTCCTCCCCAAACCCATAATGTCTAATTACGAGAAGAGCATCAGACAAATTTAAATTGAGGGGCATTCTGTAAACTATCAGACTAGTATTCCTTAAATCATCAAAACAAGGAAAATCTGAAAACTGCTACAGCCAAGAGGAGCCTTAAGGAGACATGACAGACAGCAAAATGTCATGTGGTATCTTGCATGGGATCTGGAGCAGAAAAGGACATT
Source organism: Kogia breviceps (assembly GCF_026419965.1). Lineage (NCBI taxonomy): Eukaryota > Metazoa > Chordata > Mammalia > Artiodactyla > Physeteridae > Kogia > Kogia breviceps. The sequence goes on from NC_081322.1 coordinate 2,285,100, forward strand.
AGGTAAAATCTAAGGGAATCTGACTAAAGTACTGTATTCCTGAAATAATGACATTTGTATATCTGTTTATTAGTTATGACAAATGTACCATGCTAATGTAGGACACTAACAGTGGGGAAAGGGGGTGTAGGGTATATGCAAACTCTCTGTACTCTCGTCACAATTTTTCTGTAAATCTAAAACTATTCTCAAATAAAACATTTCTTAAAAAAATGAAGACTGAGTGATTCTTCTTTGCTATTTCTAGGGAAGTGACCCCATTTGTAAAATGAAGAATAGTGAGTTTTATTTTTTTAATGTCTACCATACTTAAAGTGTTAGGAGAGCATATGAACCGGTAAAAATAAAATGATGTGTTTTACTCCAAAGTTTTAGAGAAGCTTTATCTACAAGTTTTGGAGAAAAGGAAACGGGTTGAAGAGGGCTGAGTTATAGGCAAGTGTTTTTCTGTCGAATAGCAGGAGAAGTTCATATTACCTTAGAGTTTTAAGGAAAGGGAATACTAAATGTAACCACAAACCATTGTGTAGATATCTATAAATGTGGAGTTTTAAAATGAGCAAGAGACTAAAATTTCATCGCCCTAATATACAGAAAACCCTGGGGAGTTGTTGAGGAACTCTTTGCGAGGGAGTAAATGATACGATCTTTTTCTAAATGCCAGGGGAGCCTAATAGTTCATGGAGTGCTGAAATGAATTATTATTGAATATAAATAACCACTTTCACAATTTACCTGCTTACCTAAGCTCTTTCAGCATATCAGGTTTTCTTAAAGTGAAGGGACAGCTGTTCTTATGTTTACCTTCTCACCTCAATCACTGGCATTAAAAATCGTTGAAAAATGCTGTTTTCAAAAATAGATGCCCTTAGTAATTTTTAAAAGCAGTCATTCCAGCTTTGCTGTTTATGAAGTTAGGACAAGGCCTGTGCTTTCTGCCGAGGGACATGGAACACCCCACCTGCAGGAATTTATGAGGGTGGGGTTAAGGTATTTCGAACCTCCATAATGGAAAGTTCCCTTTAGGATCCCCTTCAGAAACTATTGATTTTCCAGTACAGTGTGTACTTATCAGTAATGCCAAGATTTTGTGGCATCATCTGGCCATGTCATTAGAAAACGGCTGAAACCCTATTCTTTTTTTTTTTTCTTCTTTTAGCAAAATTCAACATAACGAGCTACACTAGGCACTATGGATAACGCCATTCTGTGCATTAATTCTGAATTGCGTAAGGTCTGGAGTATCTTCCTGTATATCTCTGCCAATAAGGTAAAGACGATCATGCTTCATTTGTTCTTTATTTTAATAGGAAATAATAAAAAAGTATTAAAATATCTGCATTTTAAAATCCAGTTATCAGAGAAGAGAAACAAATTCCATCAGGTTCAAGGCCCAAAGGCTGAATTAGAGTTTCCAGATTTTGTAAATAAAAATACACGATGCCCAGTTAGATTTGAAATTCAGAGAAGCCATAATTTTTTTTAAGTGTTAAGTATGTCCCATGCAATATTTTGGACATACTTATACTGAAAACTTATCTGTATTTATCTGAGATTCAAATTTAACTGGGAGTCCTGTATTTTATCAGGTAACCCTATAACCTATATGGGATTACAAAATAAGGCTGAAAAGGTTTCCTAGCATACAGTTAGAGTCCAGAACACTTTATAACTTGTTAATATCTAACTTCAGGTACCATGAAACACTCACTGCATTCACAGAGAGTATGTGTAGCAGCAAACCCTTTGCAACATGGTTCATTCATTAAATATTTGCTGAATGACTTTTATGTGTTTAGTTTGTGCTAGACTCTGAGACCCCAAAGAAGTGAAAGGACTCGTCCGTTGACCTTTAGAAGGCTAGGTTCAACTTACAAGTAGAACTTACTTGCTGAAATTTAATTTTTTCAGCTACCCTGGGGTTAATTACTCACGAGGCTTAGCTCTGCATGGGGTACCATAAAGAACCCTGTGGACTAATGGGGAGTCTGGACGAGGGTAGTAGCCCTTGAAATGTGCCTTCTTGGGAGCTTTCAGAGGCAGATCTCCCCACAGGTAGCCCCTGTGTGGACAGGCAGTAGCCATTTGCTTGTTTGGGCAGGAAAGGATAAAAAGTAGGTGTTTTGCAGTTTCTGTAGAGGGAAGCAAAAATTCTCCCTAAGCTTCTGGACACTTGCATCCTCTTTTCAAAACCACTGTGAAAATCTTTAGGGCTTAACTAGAATGCACCTTGAAATTTTATTGCCCTATAATCCTGTTTGCTGCAGCACATTAAAATTCCCTTGAATGTTTCTTATGTAACCGTGTCTGGTTAACTGTCATCTTGAAGTTATTACAACTTAGTCTTTGCTGCTTTTTTTTTTTCTCCAGAGCTGTGAAAGTCCTTTTCTCAGATGCTTCTAACACACCAAATGCACCACGCACCCCAGACCTTACCCCCTCCCAATTTGTGTAGCACCAGTTGTGTTGTCAGTCTGGGTATTTGTTTTGTCAGGGTAGAGATCTTATTTAAGGAACATTTCTAACTGTCATTGGTTATTTATGTACTCCCCTGGCCTGCATTGGGTATGAGAAATCCACAGCTTTCACCATCATCAAAACATTTAATAAATACTTTCTCATGCCCTTGGCTTGATGCTCTGTGAAGAGTTACAAAGGGTTGTACAAAGCTGGCTCCTTTCACTAGCAGTCTTAATTGAAAAGTGAAACAGGGATATGAACAAACAAATAAAACACAAAGCAGCAGTGAATTTGCCAAACTATGAGTGGCCAAGCTCGTTCCCACTTTAGAGCATCTGCTGGTTGTTCCAGCTCCTTGGAAAGCTCTTTCTCCAGATTTTTGCATCTCTTGTACCCTCACTTTATTATTATTATTATTACCATCATCAGTTATTGAAATGTTAGTTTCTCAGAGAGAGCCTCCTACTTAAAATAGAGTTTCCCTCTGGCATTTTTACCAAGTTACTCTAAGCCTTTATCCTAATTTTAGATGCCTATTATCAGTACATCTGTCTCTACCTGAAATTGTATTATAAATGGCTTTATTTCTTGATTTATGGTTCATTTGTCACCATAGAATGAAGCTCCATAAAGGCCAAGAACTTTGTGTAATTTACCACCATGTTCTTAAGTTCCAAAGTAACGCCTACTATGCAGGATATGCTTGTTAAATTTTGGTGAGTGAATGAATGACCAAACCCCATTTGGCTGAGGATGAGAGGTGCAGCGAAAATATCTATTGGGGAAGGTGGTAAAGAAGATGTAAAAAGGGGTCCAGAGGAGACCCGGTTGGAAAAATTCCAGTCTTGAGGTAGGAATGGAGCACCAAATAGGAGAGATATGGTGTCTGTGGGGATGTTTAGGGCAGGAGTCTTCAAACCTCTTCTTGGTTCCTGTGATCAAGCAGTTGAGAACAGTGGGCCAGCTTGTGTGGACGGCACTTATGTGGCCTGGTGCTTAGGACAAGAGTGACAGGAAGCCCACCTTCTAGTGCCCACGGGTCTGTTCTCTTTGTTCCCAAATCAAACCTCATCTGGCAGCCCGGTAAACTGAGGACTTCAGTTGTCCTGGGCCGTGACTAGCCTCTGTTTCATCACCTGCTACATCTCTCAGAACTCAGGAATCCCTGAGAGAAGTTTTCCAGACAACGAGTACAGAGACTGAGGTCTGTCTCCTCTTTGAAGTAAGGGTAGAGGCCAGTGTATAAAGGGAAGCGTGTTCATTAGCCCTTTCAGCTGATGAGACTGTTGGCGTTTCCACTGGCATCTTCAGCTGGTCAAGCCTCACGGAACAAACAGTCCTATCGTGGGGCGTTGTACGTGTCACGACCATTTGTTGCTGATGTTTCAGGAGTGTCCCAATTGCAGGATGCTGTTGTGTTGTCAGACCCAGTGCGTGCCATGGTGTTGCAGATGGTCACAGTAAGGCTTCTGATTCTAGGTGAGGTTTATAGAGCCTCACCTAGAATCAGAAGCCTTGCCAAAGATGTTGAAGATCTGGTGCAATAAGGATCCCGGACTTCGAGAAATCATTTAAAAGTTAGTTTCAGACTTTCATTATTGTCACTTGTATTCATTAAAACTCACTTGAACTCTCTCCATCTTGTCCTAAGTCCCAAACCACTTAAGCCATGGCGATTTTCATGAGAAGGGATGTCGGGAGGGAAATTGGTCGAGAGGAGTGAAACAAGCATGATATATTTCATAAAAAGTGCTGAGCATTTCATATAAAGCTCCATTATAAAGCAGGTAGGCGTGGGGCTTCTGAATCAACTCAAGGTTTGAAGAGCCAGTTGACGAAATCTCTAAAAGATGGGCATACAAACAGATAGTTTTTCCTCATGTCCATGAAAGGACAACCTTCGACAGTGTGTGCATGCCAGGATTCTGACTCCCAGCTCCACGAGAAGTCTTCCACTGCTCTGGCTCCCCGTCCCCTGCGTGTGCGTGCGTGTGCGCGTGCGCGTGCGCGTGCACGTGCGCGTGCGAGATCTTTCCCGGCCATTTGGAGGGAGGACGTGACGTTTGTTGAGTTCTTCCTTGGGGTCAGGATGCTTCGCACTTGACGTACGTCATCTATCATCTTGTTAATAGCTAATAGTACCAGCATCCTCACCACTTTACTGAGTAGGAAATGGAATTTAGGAGGGATTGAGTTCTAGCTCTCCAGCTGGAAGGGAGAAGAGGGAGGACCCCAGGGCGAGTCTTGAACTTCACGTTCTTTGCTCTGTCCTAACCTCTGCACCCCCTCCCACCCCTCACCCTCGGCTGTAGATGGTCACTTCTGCAGTTTCTCTGCATCCTCTAAACTGAAGAGCAGGAGAAAGAATGCGCAGCACAACCCAGCTGAGTTAGCGTGAACCCTAAGAAAAAGTGGTTCTACCATGTGAACATCTGTGAACAGACGTGCCTGCTCTGCGATAGCAGCCCTTACAGACAGTGTATATCAGTAGTACATGTTCAACTTGATTAAATAATTGTGTTTTCCACTTAATCATCAAAATAATCCTGAGAATTAGATTAAAGGGTATTAGGATAATCTCACTTTTAAGGTAAAAAAAAAAAAAATGAGACCCAGAGAGACAGAGCTTGTACATGAGACGTAAAGGCCTTTAGAACTTGTTCGGTGATTACCCAGAGGGAGACTATTTCTGCTTGAGACACACAAGGCAAATTGGTATCCAGGTCCTCCTACCCCCTCTGTCAGCCATCTATCCAAATGGCAGGTGCATCGTAGCAACGCAGCAGGTAGAAGATTCAGAAAGAGCATCTGAGCTTTTCTTATACGATGAGATCACGTAAATTGCCTATTGTGAGTGGATTACCTGACAAAAAATAAGCATGATTTAAATTTTTAGTTTGCACTCAGAATTCAGCAAACTACTGCAGTGCTGTCAAAGCTGTTTTCCGTATGTCCTATTACAGAGAATGGGCCACTTAATCTTTAAAAAGTGATTAATTAGCCTGGCTTACATCACGTCTTACTGACAGTGCTTGCTACCAGCTGGCTGCTTTTGAATCTGGGGTTTTTTTTTTTTCTTCTTCTTATTTGAAGAAAATGTCTGAAAGGAAAGGTAAAGAGTGTAATGAGGCATGCTAACCTCCGACAAAACTCTGAATACATTTCGATAATTCCTGAAATGTTCATTAGTTTTCTTGTGCTGCAGGCTGATCACACCTGTTTACTTTTGCCGCCCGAAACGTTCCTTAGCATTTTTCTCCTAGTCTGCAGTGTCTGCCTAATGATGCCACAAGCCCTTCTCAATACACAATGTCAACAGGATTCTTTGTCACTTGGTAAATAGTCGAGGGTGATTGGGGGCGAAGGGCAAGACCAGAGTTGAGGACCTGGATTCTAGTTCTGTACTAGTACTAGCTGATGTATTTCTAAGATGGCAATTAAGGACCCCCATTCATGTGATTTTTATTTAGCCTTGAGGGATGCAAGAACATCTGTAATTTTTACATAGTGTTTCTGAAGCACAGCTCTGCTCGGAGCCCCTGCTGTGCAGATGTCAATAGTGCCCACTCTACGTGACTTAGCCTAGACCTTCTAGAAAGCAGAGCCTGAGGCAGTGATTATGTTCCCGATGGCTTATTTGCCAGATGCAACGACAGGATGCTGAGGTAGGGAACAGGTGTAATTTGTTGCAACCCAGTGTGTCACCATGCTGGCTACTGCATCACAGGGTTTCACAAAGCAACACAATAGCTAATTCAGCAAGCGTGTTCAAACAGCAGGAGAGAATCCTCCAGAAAGTTTGAAAGGAGGCATTGTACCTTGGAGTAGTACATAGGAGAGAGAAAGGAAGGGAAATTTATCTCCTTGTCCTCCTTTTCCTACTGGTCAAGTTTTAGCCCTTGGGGAACTACCTCTTCTACATTTCCAGTTGTCTGTCTGGCCCCTGAGTGGCTGTTCAGGAGAATAGGTCTCCTGTCCTGCAGGGGGTGCTTCAGCCAATTCCAAAGGTAGAGTGGATTGGGCAACAGGTGGGGTGCTGACTCAGAAAGAGAGGGAGAAGGTGGTCAGGGTTTGTATTTGACCATGCAGTATCGCCACTGGAGGAGGGAAGAGACCACTGAGGGATTATTTCAGTATGTCAAGAAGATAGAGTTGAATTTAAAGAGAAGGTGGAAAATTGCAGGAGGATAGGAGCCATGCAGAAGGTATCAAGGAAAGAAAAATTAGTGTTGAACATTATTGATTGGCCCTTGACATCTCTTCCCATCTTCCTGTATTCTCCCCTATATCCCAGGAATTGGAAGACAAAAAATTCCATTTACCAGACTCCCTTGCAACTCGGGCTGTGGTTTTGCCAGTAGGAGGCAGTTGCATAAAATGTGGCAGAAAGGCCTTTCTTATGTCACTGTGATACCAAGTTCCTGGAGCTGTGTGTATTGGTGACAACAGTAGTTTTCTGCAACTCTGGATTGCAGCTATGGCTGTGTGATTTTATTTTATTTTATTTTATTATTTTTTTGCGGTACGTGGGCCTCTCACTGCTGTGGCCTCTCCCTTTGCGGAGCACAGGCTCTGCACACGCAGGCTCAGTGGCCATGGCTCACAGGCCCAGCCGCTCCACGGCCTGTAGGATCTTCCCAGACTGGGGCACGAACCCGCGTCCCCTGCATCGGCAGGCGGACTCTCAACCACTGCGCCACCAGGGAAGCCCCATGGCTGTGTGATTTTAAAACCAAGAGTCCAGTGGGGCCCTCTGCCTTCCCTTCTCTCAAACCTCACAAAGATTTTGTAGGTACCCTCTTTCTGCATTTAAACCCTTTATGAGTGAGATGTCTGGAGCAGTTTCTGCTTTCTGTAACACAACCAGACAGAAGCACTGAGAGCAAAGTAGGCTTTGTGGGAGCCTGATGCCCGGAGCCTCACTTTCTGCTCCTCATCTCCAGCCATCATCAGCCCCGGGATGGGAAGGGCCAGCAACGGCAAGGTTGCAGGGCTGAAAGGGCTCAGAAGATGGGGTCAAACTTTCAGGCTTCAATTCTGGTCCCACCAGAATTGCTTACAACATATTTACATGTTGCTTACAACATATTTAACTTTAGACAAGGTACTTAACCTCTTTGGATTTTTGTTTCCTCAATGTACAAATGGACTAGTAGTAAATAACTCTAAATAACTTAGGTCGTTGCTATACCGACTTAATGAGATAATGGGTATAACGTTTCTTTTAACAGCTGTAATATGTTTTAAATCTGAAAACTTTAAAACATCAGTACTTCAAGTAATCCATGTTGTAGATTGTCACCAAGACTAGAATGAACCTGCCCAAACGGTTCCAGACCCCAAGAGCTGTTGGCTCACCACTGCACCCCCAGTTGCTAATACAGAGCTTAATGAATGTTTATGGAATGAATGATTGACAGGTACTGGGCAGCTTATATGCGGACTGTGCGTTGCAGGTGGGGAAGTAAGAATAGACCAATGTTTGGTTTTATTCATGAATGGCCAACCCTCTCCTCTCTAGGGTGTGTGGAAAGCATTTAAGGGACTCATTGATTAAGTCTCGCCCCCTTTTGGTTGGTGACCTAATCAAGTGTTTGGGGTTGTCAGTGCATTTTCTTCAATATGAGTTTTTTTTAAATAAAGTTATTTATTTTCTTTTTGGCTGCGTTGGGTCTTCGTTGCTGTGCACAGGCTTTCTTTAGTTGCGGCGAGCGGGGACTACTCTTCGTTGTGGTGCGCGGGCTTCTCATTGCGGTGCTTATCTTGTGGCAGAGCACGGGCTCTGGGTGCATGGGCTTCAGTAGTTGTGGCACGTGGGCTCAGTAGTTGCGGCTTGCGGGCTGTAGAGCACACGCTCTGTAGTTATGATGCACGGGCTTAGTTGCTCCACGGCATGTGGGATCTTCCCAGACCAGGGCTTGAACCCATGTGCCCTGCATTGGCAGGTGGATTTTTAACCACTGCGCCACCAGGGAAGTCCTTCAATACATGTTTGAAGTACTCAATATGTAGTTTTCTTACCAAATCTAATTGATGCAATGGAGATCTGATTGTCAGGAACCTGTGGAGGATGTATGAATGTATACCTGTTTTTCTCACTTGTCTGTCTTATAAAGTGGTACCACAGAGAGTCTCAGTTTCCCATGTACCAGGATCTCCCCAGGACCTTGTTATAGAACTTGCTTTCCTTGCACATCTCCATCTCTAACCAGCTCTGTGGGTGATTTTGAGGCACAGAGAAGTGTGGGAACCACTGGTATGGTGGCTTCACACATTTTGTCTAGTGAGAAAACATTTTTGCATGACCACCTTACACTTGTGTAACAAACAATATATTACATGTACTTTGATTTGCATTACACAAGAGCATTAAGAATTATAGTATGACTCCCAATTTACATAAGAGGAAAATGATGAACCCCATCTTCTTACTCCAAAATACAGTGGTATTTCTGTTGTGCATCTAGTTCTGTAATTTCAGTACAGCCTTTGTCATTAATCAGCTTTGTTATTTGTTCCTCTACACCTCAGCTGCCCCTCTTACAAATAACTTGAGGGTGGGCTGGGAGGGAGGAGTGGGAAGCTGGGAGATTGGATGGGGAGTGGGCTAGTTTTTTGCCTTGATCTTTTTTTTTTTTTTTTTTTTTTTGCGTTATGCGGGCCTCTCACTGTTGTGGCCTCTCCCGTTGCGGAGCACAGGCTCCGGACACGCAGGCCTAGCGGCCATGGCTCACGGGCTTAGTTGCTCCGCGGCATGTGGGATCTTCCCGGACCAGGGCACGAACCCGTGTCTCCTGCATCGGCAGGCGGATTCTCAACCACTGCGCCCCCAGGGAAGCCCTTTTTGCCTTGATCTTGACTGAAAGAATAACATTTACAGGCAGGACACGTATTTTTGACTCGTCTCTCAAATTTAAAAATGTAATTCGTCCTTTTCTATAACAACAACCGCAACAGAAATCGATAGTTAACATTAGTTGAGCACTCATTTCAGGGCAGGCATGGTGCTGAGAGCTTTACATCCTTCGCTGACTCCTCAAAACAGCCTATAAGTCAGACATCATTATTGGCACCATATGCAAGAGTAGGAACTGAAAGAAGCTCAGTAGTTACCTAAAGGTACAGACTGTAAGTGGGAGAGCAGTGGGCCAACTCCAGAAGTTTAACCTCCACGGTGGCTTGCAAGGTGGTGATCCTGACCAATGCACAATGCCCCCAGGAAGTATCACTGAGTACAGGCAACTAGGTGGAGCTCATTATGGGGACTTTCTGGGACCCAATTGAATTTATTAAAAAGAGAAATGCTTCATGAATTGGTGCATTTTAACTGCTATTTGTAACAAATTATTTGCATGGCTGATACCAAAGTAGAGAAAAATTTACCTAAAATTTCCAAGGCCTCCTTCTATTCCAAAAGTCCCTGTTGTTTGCTAAATGATTAAAAAAGGAAAAAGATTAAGTAAATACCATACTTCCTCAAACCTTAGCACTTTTAATCTGTTCCTGACTAGTGTGCTGTCTAATCACTTGGAACTTCAGAGCTATTATCTAAATAGTTCACATTCTGACTCCAGGAGTTTTCAAAGTTGGGTTAGCATGATAACCTTTCTGGAGCAGGGAAAAAATCTTAGAATTTCTATGTTTAAATTTCACAATTTGTATGGAAACACAAAAGACCCCGAATAGCCAAAGCAATTTTGAGAAAGAAAAATGGAGCTGTAGGAATCAGGCTCCCTGACTTCAGACAATACTACAAGGCTACAGTAATCAAGACAGTATGGTACTGGCACAAAAACAGAAATATAGATCAATGGAACAGGATAGAAAGCCCAGAGATAAACCCACACACATATGGTCACCTTATTTTTGATAAAGGAGGAAGAATATACAATGGAGAAAAGACAGCCTCTTCACTAAGTGGTGCTTGGAAAACTGGACAGCTACATGTAAAGGAATGAAATTAGAACACTCCCTAACACCATGCACAAAAATAAGCTCAAAATGGATTAAAGACCTAAATGTAAGGCCAGACACTATCAAACTCTTAGAGGAAAACATAGGTAGAACACTCCATAACATAAATCACAGCAAGATTCTTTTTGACCCACCTCCTAGAGAAATGGAAATAAAAACAAAAATTAACAAATGGGACCTAATGAAACTTAAAAGCTTTTTGCACAGCAAAGGAAACCATAAACAAGATGAAAGACAACCCTCAGAATGGGAGAAAATATTTTCACACGAAGCAACTGACAAAGGATTAATCTCCAAAATATACAAGCAGCTCAGGCAGCTCAATATCAGAAAAACAAACAACCCAATCCGAAAATGGGCAGAAGACCTAAATAGACATTTCTCCAAAGAAGATATACAGATTGCCAACAAACACATGAAAGGATGCTCAACATCACTAATCAGTAGAGAAATGCAAATCAAAACTACAATGAGGTATCACCTCACACCAGTCAGAATGGCCATCATCAAAAAATCTACAAACAATAAATGCTGGAGAGGGTGTGGAAAAAAGGGAGCCCTCTTGAACTGTTGGTGGGAATGTAAATTGATACAGCCACCATGGAGAACAGTATGGAAGTTCCTCAAAAAACTTAAAATAGAACTACCCTACGACCCAGCAATCCCACTACTGGGCATATAACCTGAGAAAACCATAATTCAAAAAGAGTCATGTACCACAATGTTCATTGCAGCTCTATGTACAATAGCCAGGACATGGAAGCAACCTAAGTGTCCATCGACAGACGAATGGATAAAGAAGATGTGGCACATATATACAATGCAATATTACTCAGCCATAAAAAGAAACGAAACTGAGTTATTTGTAGTGAGGTGGATGGACCTAGAGTCTGTCATACAGAGTGAAGTAAGTCAGAAAGAGAAAAACAAATACCATATGCTTACACATATATATGCAATCTAAAAAGAAAAAATGGTTCTGAAGAACCTCAGGGCAGGACAAGAATAAAAACGCAGATGTAGAGAATGGACTTGAGGACACAGGGAGGGGGAAGGGTAAGCTGGGACGAAGTGAGAGAGTGGCAGGGACATATATACACTACCAAACGTAGAGTGGATAGCTAGTGGGAAGCAGCCGCACAGCACAGGGAGATCAGCTCTGTGCTTTGTGACCACCTAGAGGGGTGGGATGGGGAGGGTGGGAGGGAGACGCAAGAGGGAGGAGATATGGGGACATATGTATATATATAACTGATTCACTTTGTTGTAAAGCAGAAACTAACACACCACAGTAAAGCAATTATACTCAAAATAAAGATGTTAAAAAAGAAAAGTGGCTGAAACTTAGAGGCCTGGCATAAAAAGAATTTCTATTTTTAACTGATCCTTCGAAAAGTTTATATTCGCATATAATGCATTAGTGTAGTCGTGTGTGTTAAATCAATGACTAATTAAACAAACAGTTATTGAGGGTGGTCAAAAAATTTGGAGACCACCAATTTAGCCATTTTTCTTTTCTTATTTTTTGATTTAATTCTTATTTTTTTATTGGACTATAGTTGATTTACAATATTGTGTTAGTTTCAGGTGTACAGCAAAGTGGTTGGTTTATACATATACATCTATCCATTCTTTTTCAGATTCTTTTCCCGTATAGGTTATTACAGAGTCTTGAGTAGAGTTCCCTGTGCTCTACAGTAGGTCCTGTGGATTATCTATTTTATACACAGTAGTGGGAATATGTTAATTCCAATCTCCTAGTTCATCCTTCCCCCACCACCTTTACCCTACGTGAAGCTGGTTTTCTCTACAGTAGAAGTAAGGTCTGTGTTCTACTTGTCTATTGTTATGTAGCAAACTACCCCCCAAATAGGTAGTGTAAAACAGTATCAATATTTACTTTTCTCACAAAGCTGACGTTTGGGCAGGGCTCATCGGGACTGGCTTGTGTCCACTCCATCAGGATGGCTTGGAAGCTGGGCTGGAGGCTGTCCATTCACAGGCCGGCTGTTGATGCCAGCTGGGGTCTGGGAGAACTCAAACACTTGGAGACAAAAATAGCTGGGGCTCCTAGGCCCCTCTCTCTTTCTCTCGGTGGTCTCTCCACGTGATCTCTCCAGCATGGCAGCTTCAGCTTAGCTGGATTTATTATAGAACCGCTTAGGGTGTCCAAGGTGCATGTCCCAAGGGAGAGAGCCAGGTGGAAGCCCGATGACCTTTTCTAATCCAGCCTCTGAAGTTGTCCCGGTTCATCTCTGCCACATCTTATTTTTCAGAAGTAAATCACTGGGAATCAGACTCCACTTTTTGATGGAAGGAGTGTCAAAGGCTTTTTCCATGCTTTGCTTAACCTGACTGGGGACCATCTAACTAAATCTGTGCCTTAAGCCGCAGGCTGGATGTGAACCGGAGGGGCTGAGCTGGTCTCCAGACTGAGTGGATTAAACCCACCTGTCTCTCTTCCGTTCCTGCATCTCTACCCCGGCACCCTCACAGGCCTGGGGAAACTCTGCCTGGCTTCTAGCCCGGTCCAGGAGTATTTGAAAAGGCATTTGGAGGTGGAAATGGAAAAGAATATTAAAAATAGACTAGGTGACACCCCACTGAAGGGGAAAGGATGACTGGATTCCTTTTTTCTATTCAGATAGGCCTGAGAGGAAGGAGTTCAGGATCCTCCACCAAAAATATCATGTATGTCAAAATGTCATCACAGGTATGTATGTTAATTTAAAAATGCATACCCCTTCCTTCAAAAGGTCATGTCAATACTAGGTATGTGTGCCTATGAAAAAGCATGTATACTTTCCATCAAAAGGTTATGCCAATAATAGATACATGTTCTAATAAAACTATGTACTTTTGCTGTAAGCATTTTCCTACTTGTAAGTTAGTTGGTGTTCCTAAAAGTATAGCCAACGAACACTTGAAATCACTTTCTGTTTTGCTCCTCCCAACATCTCAGATAAAGTAAATTTATAACCAGGGATTTGAGTAAAATCTCTTTTCTGTACATAATAAAACACTAAAAAAGAATTCCCTCATGGTAACCTACTCCATTGAGGTGATAGAGCTAAATGCTTTGATTTATGTAACTTACATTTAAGTCATAACTTGTAAGAGCATGTCTGTTCCTGAAATTATTCTAATTTCTGGTCTAAAGACTAATAACAGCTTCCTTTGACATTTGATCAAGTAGCTTAAAACTTAGAAGCCAGAGAAGAATGAAGAACAGTTGCAAGTTGTTCAGAGGAGAGTCTTTAAGATGATTAAAGGGTTGAGAAATAAGGTCCAACAAAGTGTAATTTATTGAGATTATTCAGCTTTTACAGGCAGAGTTGAGGGAATGACTCAATCCGACTTCTGTTGACCAGAACTCTCCCCTGCGCCCCCCGTATACAGCTCTACGCCAAGTGATGCCATAATTGGGATTCTGGAGTAGTGAAAATTTCTGTAATGGCTTTGATTCTGTCTGTGTCCTCTGCCACCAAGTTTAAGCTCACTAAATGTAATTTTAGTGCTTTCTAATACTTGGAAAGTGGGTAATCCATAGGAGCCTTATTCTCAGAACAAGCCAGAAAATAGGGGATTTTTACACTCTAAACTCTCAAACAGGAAGGTGTCTTGTTGTTCATCTCTATCTAATTGAGCCAGGAGCTTAATTTTGGTTAGTTTTAGTAAAAAAATAAAAAGTCCATAAAAATCAAGTTTATAGTTAATAATTACAGTGGAGTTTCTAGGCTGGTTTTTAAAGAATTTTCTGTAGTGGTTGCTAATCAGTTTTTCTCACCCTAAATGACTTAAATATTATGGTACCTTAAAATGCTGAAGATAGAAGTGATCTGTATATTTCTTTGAAGCCTAGGATCTATGAATTTTCTTTTTTTAGTTTTTTCATTGATCTTAAGGATTTTTCCATATTCTACTTTAGAATGAAAACTGCTGTGTGGTTTATGTCTGTAAAAGACAAACTTAGTACTGTTCTGTTTGCAGAGAATTCATTGCATACTTATGTTTCTTAATTATTACATTAGGAAACATTGTCTTAGGGACTTTTTCCTGTAATCGATTAGTTTTGTATTTATTTTGATAAAGATAGCTGTTGCATCAGTACTTGACCTGTGTTGTGTAATACACATTCTTGCCCTAGATAAGTTTTGTCTCTGTGGTAAATGCATTGCACACAGAAAATACCTTAGACCCTACTTCTTCTTCTTGTAAATCAGTTCACTTCTGTGAGTTTCTAGTTGTGTTCTTATTATAATTGACTCAGCAATGGGAGAAATTTGTAGGTGGATTTCAAAAGACATTCCATCTAGCTGTGGTAGAAAGGCATTTACTTAAGGTATCTTGAGTATATCTTATAGGCCCAGATTTTCTAATTCTTAGAGTGATCAAACCTGATAGATTTCATATCTTCACGTGCCTGTGAATGCCCTACAAATAGATGTAAGGGTTATACTCAGCACAAATGTTGGGTGTTTGTATTTGCTTCACTGGGGCACATTTAAGAAGAATGTGCCAGTACCTAACTCAGGCACCTTAGCAATTTATAAGCTACTGTAAAAAATGTGGAGATCTCACAAACCATGGATACATATATCACATTCCTGGAATGCTTAACAAAGAGATATTTCCCTTTGATGATACTCAAGGAATTTTTTTTTTTTTTAGTTCACTATTATCACTTCTTTTTTTTCAGTTACTAACTTTTAAGATTATTTGGATTGAATTCATTTATGATTAGTCTCCTCTCTTCTCATAGAATGTCATGCTCATATGGTGGTCTGTCCCCAGGCAATCACCTTGTGCACTGGGGTGTTCTCAATAAGTTTGATAAAAACTTAAACTAGGATGCCAATTGGTATGGCCAGTCAAAACAATGGGAGACCCCTTTGACAGTGCCTTTGTAAGAACCGTCTTTCCTCCGTTCCTCAGCCCTGTGAAGTACAAAGCCATAAGGATCCTCAGCTCTCAGGAAGGAAAAAGTCATAACACCTGAGATGGCCGTAGGTCACCTTTATGATTCCATGAAGCTCATTGCTCCATTTCAGGCTCTGCTTCCTTTGGGACTGCATAATGAACTCTATGAAATTCTCCACCTGACTTTTGACTGCAGACTTGTAAGATGAGAGCATGAAGGCTTTCTCTCCTAGGACAAAAGATTGACGGAAGTGCAGGTTGCTTGTGAGACCAATCTCAGTTGCAGGCTGAAGACAGCTTATTTGTTGAATGTATCAAAATTTCATGGGATAACATTTGCACTCTCCCCAGCTAATTATTTTTTAAAAATTATCTGTCCTTTCTCTTTCCTGTTTCTTTTTGTTTGTTTTCCCTGAGTGTTTTCATTTTGTTTTGTTTCGATTTTTAAATATACTGATTCTTTTGGTGATTGGAGTTGTTCTAGGTAGGCCCAGACCCTTTAATAGACTGGTAAATCCTCTCAAACTGAAACAAAACAAAATTACACACGCACACATACACACACACACACACACACAACCACATAAAATCAAAATATATAGAAAGGAAAGTAAACTGTTATACAATTATTCTTGGGCCTCGGAATTATGCTCATAAAAGCTTAAGGCAAAGTGAAGGATGAAATCTAGACAAACTGGTACTAATGGAACACTTGCTTTCTGTCTTAAGAATTTATCTGAAACATTATGGGCACACTGAACTGCATTTTTAAACTTTGGTGCTAGGAGAGCTATCACTGAATGAAATTCTGCGTTGCATCATTTTGCAAAATGAAGAATTCTTTCAACGGACAGGAGATGATCTTTAATAGATCTCTTTCCAACTTGACCTATCTTTCTTTGAATCTCTTTGAGCATCAAGTGTATAATTTATAAAATAGAAATACTAATTTATCCCTGATAGGGTGGTCAGGAAAATTGAAAGAGAATTCGTGTAAGCTTGCTTTTTAAGTAAGAAAAAGCTCTATGTAAATTTTTAGAGGCTTGTGTTTCAGACTGGCACCTGTATTATATTTATAAGCCTTTAATATGTTACTATCATATTAGTTAATTTTCATAAAGGGGATGTCAGAAAAATTGGTGTCTAGTCCTGCCGTGTGGCTGAATTCCAAGGTGTGACTTTGTGAAGATCGTTGACTCCTTGGAACATCAGTTTCTTATTTATTCTCTCAGTATGGATTGAGTGCCTCTAGTGCGCCAGGCAGTGCTGTGGGCTCTGAGGAAACGGCATTGAAAGGCCGAGGTGGAGCTTGTGGAACTTGCGTCCTAGTGGGGAGAGGCAAGCCCCACGCAAAATGCATACATAGATACTAGGGGTTGTTAGAAGGTGGTTTAAGTAGTGGTCTGCCAAAAGCAAGAGCATGAGGAATGTGGAGGGTGGATTTTTCTTTTCCAGTTTTAATGAGGGTAGCCCGGGAAAGGCCTCACTGAGAAGCTAACTTTTTTTTTTTTTAAATGTTTATTGGAGTATAATTGCTTTACAATGGTGTGTTAGCTTCTGCTTTATAACAAAGTGAATCAGTTATACATATACATATATCCCCATATCTCCTCCCTCTTGCATCTCCCACCCTCCCACCCTCCCTATCCCACCCCTCTAGGTGGACACAAAGCATGGAGCTGATCTCCCTGTGCTATGTGGCTGCTTCCCACTAGCTATCTAGTTTTCATTTGGTAGTGTATATATGTCCATGCCACTCTCTCACTTCGTCCCGGCTTACCCTTCTCCCTCCCCGTATCCTTAAGTCCATTCTCTACATCTGCAACTTTGTTCCTGTCCTAGGTTCCTCAGACTCTTGTTTTTTTTTTTTTTTTTTTTTTTTTTTTTTAGATTCTATATATATGTGTTAGCATAAGGTATTTGTTTTTCTCTTTCTGACTTACTTCACTCTGTATGATAAATAAATGCTGGAGAAGGTGTGGAGAAAAGGGAACCCCCTTGCACTGTTGGTGGGAATGTAAATTGATACAGCCACTATGGAGAACAGTATGGAGGTTCCTTAAAAAACTACAAATAGAACTACCATACGACCCAGCAATCTCACTACTGGGCATATACCCTGAGAAAACCATAATTCAAAAAGAGTCATGTACCACAATGTTCATTGCAGCTCTACTTACAATAGCCAGGACATGGAAGCAACCTAAGTGTCCATCAACAGATGAATGGATAAAGAAGATGTGGCACATATATACAATGGAATATTACTCAGCCATAAAAAGAAATGAAACTGAGTTATTTGTAGTGAGGTGGATGGACCTAGAGAAGCTAACTTTTGAGGAAAGACCTCAGAAATGATAAGGGTAGAGCCAGGTGGGAATGAGTAGGGGCAGGGAATGCAAATGCATCTTGGCAGGGAGGCCAGTGTGGCTGCAGGTAAGTCAGTGTGAGAACGGAGCAGAAGATGAGGCCAGTGGTCGTGGAGGGGAGGACAGAGAGCATAGGGCCTTGTAGGCCATTTTCTGAGTGAGTAAAGGGAACATTAGAGGATTTTGTGTGATTTAGAGTGTAACAGGGTCTTTTGGCTGGAGAATATAAATACAGGGGTCAGGCTTTATCTTTTGAAGTCTCTTATAGTCTAGGTCCAAGATCCTATGATGCTGGATGTTTTCTCTCCCAATTCTCCCACTGTTATTCCAGGAGGAATAAAAGCTTGTTCAGGCTCTTCTTGGCCCACTGGTGGCACCGGCTGTTTGGCAGACTCTAAGAATTAGTTCCCTATGAATATGGGGTCAGTAGCGCCAGTTGAGCCTTCCCTTTCCCATGGCTTTCTAAAAATAATTTAAAAGAAGTTGTAATGCTTCAGAAGTACTAAAGAATTGATGATGATCTATATATAAAGGTTCGTGTCTGTGTGTGTGTGTGTGTGTGTGTGTGTGTGCGTGTGTGCGTGTGTATATCATGTATTTTGTTTTCAACATCTTTACTGGAGTATAATTGCTTTACAGTGGTGTGTTAGTTCCTGCTTTATAACAAAGTGAATCAGCTATATCATGTATTTCTGATCTCAGCACAAGTGAGAAGCCTAGTGCAAACCAACTTATGAACATCTAGGAAGACACCTCCCTGACTTTCCAATTCTTTACCAACCCACGGAAGGCTGCCCTCTGAATGTTCATATGAGCCTCCTGCCTTACCAATAGGTGAAAGAATTTGTCTCAGTGTGGTACAGTCACATGGGATTCCTGGATGAGGAACATGCTAGTTAATAAATTGTAGTCTAGTACTAAAACTATTTGCTATGCTAGTTTTATCAATTTGTTTTTACATGTGAACTCTCTAAATTCCTAAATACGTTGTTATTTTGGCAGTCAATATTTTGCACATGTGGTGACTTGGAGTACATCAAGCTTTCAGAAGGATAAGAGTCTAGTATGAAGTCAAGCGACTGTTGTTCTGTACATTCAAATGATGGCTGATGATAACTGATTAAAAGAATAAGATAATCTTGCCTGTTTTTTTTTTTTTTTCTAACATTGTAATTCAACCAAAGCTTCCTTATTTGGAAGTGAAATTTCTATATTTAGCAAGTCCACTAAGTTGGGTAGAGAAATAGAAACAACACCTCAAATTCCCTTATATTCTCTGAGAGGGAGAGAGAGAGAGACAGAGAGAAACAGAAAGACAGAGAAAGGCAGAAAGAGAAAGAGAAAGACCAATGTTCTCTGCAATGAATTTTTGTAGTTACAAAAGAAAACATTAACCAAAAGTATCAACATCGTTAAAAAAGATGTGGGTGGCAGTTACCAAAGGGCATTTGGAAGCTCTGTAGAAGGCCTTAGAATTCCCAAGAACTAAGTTTAATAAAGGAAAGATAAGAATGTCATGTTGAAATTCATTAAATCAACTTGGCAGGATATTCACAATTCATCTCATGCAAATGCATAAGACAGTTTCTCTGCATCGTAATGGATTGAAAACGACATATAGGTTGGTATTAAGTTTTAAGACAAAGTAGAAGCTAATTGTGACAGAGCAAAAGGAGCTATTAAAAAAATGACATTGTTTATGAAACATGAGGAAGTACCATGGACCTCTGGCCCAAAACAGTGACTGTCTTTATGCTTCTGGCTTGAGGAGACCAGGAACATGGGACTGCAGTGTATTATAAATATATTCATAAAATTATTTCCCAGGTTTACTGCTCACTTTGAGAAGTTGCTTTTATATGATTAATAGGAGGGGAGACACTAACGAGACTAGTGAGAAGATTCGTGAGTAAAAGTGATGATTAAATAGTTGGCTTTCCTGATCCTTTATACATTTTAAATTTCCTTCCACCCAGCCAATTAGTCAGTGATTTTGAAACTGTGTAGACAAGCATTCTTCTCTGATGCAAATCACTTGCACAAAAAGTTAGGAGATCCCAGAGATCGGAGCCTGAATCGTAGATGTCATATCCACAACCGCTGTGCCACCATCTACCACCAGCAAAGCCAGTGAGAGGTCCAGCTTTGATTTAGAGGTTGTTAGGTAAACTGTCTCACTTTTGAAAATCATCTCTTTTAATAACAATAGCAAGTACTTACATAGGGCTGTTATATGCCAGACATTATTTGACTGTATTTAATCCTCACATTGACCCTGTCTGATGTGTGTCAGTTAGCTTTCTATGTGTAAGAAGCCACCCTAAAGCTTAGTGGCTTCATCCATATCATTTAATGTTACTCACTAGTCTGTGGGTCAGGTGGGCAGTGCTGATCTAGGCAAGGCCAATGTGTCTCCTGGCAGCCTGGGGGTCAGGGGGTGGAGTTTTGATCATCTCAGGTGAGCTCTGTTCTATCTCTGGAGTCTCATGTGGGACCACTGGGCTGACTCACTGCTTCTGGTCCATGTGATGGCTCATCACCCAGCAGCATCCCGTTTGCAAGGGGGATTCAGGGCCTTGGCAGAGAGTGGAAGAGAGGAAGGTCCCTCGAGACCTGGTCTTGGAGCTGATGCAGTGTCACTTCCAGTGAATTCTGTTGGCCAAAAGAGTCAGAAGGCCAGCCTAGAGTCAAGGGAAAGAGGCTGCCCTTTTTGATGAAAGGAGCCGCGGGGGGTGTGGATGTTGAGAAGAGTCAA
Source organism: Kogia breviceps (assembly GCF_026419965.1). Lineage (NCBI taxonomy): Eukaryota > Metazoa > Chordata > Mammalia > Artiodactyla > Physeteridae > Kogia > Kogia breviceps. Next base: position 2,305,578 of record NC_081322.1, read on the forward strand.
GGACTGTGTCTGTTTGTCCCATCGAGCACAAGTGGACACAGCCGTTTCCGTTTGACAGATGAGAGAGCTGAGATACACACTTTCCGTGACACAAGGTCTTGTGGGATGTAAGTGTCCAAGTCAGCATTCAGACACCGGCAGGCTGACTCCACAATCCATGGTCTTAACCCATATGCTACATGTTGATTTTTGCGAGTGTGTTTCCTAGGTGTCACTGCTGCAGGTGTCGTGGATCACAGGAAGCCATTCTCATTGCCTTCTTTCACGGGAAGGACCTCTCACTCCCATGGTACCATCCATTCCACCCCATCCCCTGGACCAAAGGCTTTCAGTGACTGACACTTCTTTGCCCTTTAGTATTTCCTCCAGGTTTTTACTCTTTATCTCAAAGAGAAGAATCACGAGGTTTTTAAAAGTGGGTTTTAGCAAGGTGTTGCCTGGTAACATGCTTTTGTCATTTAGAATTCCAATAACCAAGGGTAGGAACTGTCTACGTACATTTTAAGATTATTTTTTAGCAAATTGCAAAATATTTTTTAAAAATTCTAAAATGAGCTCTTTCTTTCATTAGCATGTACAAATAACATGGGCCTTGACTCCTTGTTACAGTTGTTTCACCAGTAGGTAGCAAATGGTAGGTGTTCGGTAAGGCTGAATTAAATGGAGGAAGGAAGGAAGCCAAAATACGAATGATTATTAATACATATTTTTAAACATTGATTTTATCAGGTAGATTATACTCATTATACTCTTTACTTTTCAGAATCACTTTCTGTGTTTTTGTTTGTTCAGTGCCATTTTCTTTTCCCATTATTCCTGTTATACTTTATGTGTGTGTATGTAAATATATATATATATATATATATATATACTTGTGTGTGATACCATAATACTGTATCCAGATTTTAAAGAAATCCTTTGCTAATTTTAAATTCTCTTTCTCTACAGTTTCATATTATGACTCTCTTGATCTAGCAGCATTTCTAGTACTTGCATTAAAGTTTTTGAGACTAAAGAAACTTTCCACCCACATTGGGCCTCTACAAAGACAGAGGTCACCACCCACCCCTCCTACTCTCTGCTGCTCTTTTGAAATCTAATCCCTGGGCTCGACCTAGTGCTATGCATTCATTAGAACCCATGCAAATATGAGTGTTGAAAACTCCTTGAAGTTCTTTATTGGAACCTCTTCTCAGTTACCTGCTGAGTTGTTTGTGATGCTTTTCTCACTTTACCAATGGGAATTGAGACACAGACCAGGTAGGCAGCTTGTCAAATACAAAATCAAGGCCAAGGGATTGGGTAGCCAAGATAAGAACTGAAGGAACCCTCATTTTATAGCCCATTGTTCAAGAGACTAAGATACGTAGTTTGTAAGGAAAGAATAATGGGGAGAATAAATACAGCCTCTCTTAACCATGAATTGTGTGTGTGTATGAAGATTTTTGATTAGAACATACTAAAAGTTTGCTGTGTGGTTAGTTTGTAGAATTAATAGTGGAGACACATGATTATTAATAGGAGAAACATTTTATGATTCATCTCATAAGCATGTATGATTGCCTTCCAGAAACAGAGCTTATGCCTAGAAGGCAAAGAGCAAAATGAGCTTAAATTGATTTCTTCCCCTAGAGATTAGAATGCAAGTCACCAGAATGTATGAGAAGGGTCCCAAGTGAGAAAGCCTCTGAACAATGAGTTCTTCCTTTGTGATATTCCCTATTTTAACCCTAGAGTCTGTCCATATCCAGCAACTGGTCTCGGAATGTTTTCTATGAATATATTTTATTACACTGACATTCCTTGTCATTAAGAATTCTGAGTTTTCATCAAACAAGAAGTGGGATTGACTCCTGAGTATCACTGGCTCAAAAGTCTGTGGTCTTTCTGACGTGAGAAATCACTTTCTTTTGGGACCATTATTTTAATTATATTTTAAAATAATTAGTACCATGTATTCATACAGTTAGCTGCATATTTTGCCAATTTCTTTATCTGTCTCCACAGTAAGGAAAGAAATTGCTTCAGCGTGGGGGCCACAGATTTTCAGCATCCTTTTTCTGGATGCTTCACCACCCACAGCTCAAGGCTGGGAGTGAAGGAGGTGCCCTAGATGCCCTCACCACTGGACGCGCAGATGGGCGAGGACAAGGTGCGTGCTCAGAGAAAGTGTCAAAAAGCACACAAAATGTAAACGGCTTTTGCGAAAGACTTAACTGATTCAGAATCATTTCTTTCTTTTCAGTTGTAATTCTGAGCATTGCATTAGAAAGGGCCTAATAAGAGGGAGTGACATGTGTCTGAAGAATTACCTGACTGCTGCTAATATAGAAAGTAAATGAAATTTAAACACAACGATGACACACACACATCTGTGACAGCCTGTTGTGTAGCACTGTGTGGGTGACAAAGGCTTTTATCCTGATTAGCAGGGGAGAGTACAGCAGGGAGCCCTCTATAAATCAGCCGTTCTCTTTGTCATTTTCAATTTACAATGATCAAAATGCCTGACCAAGAGGCAGGATAATTAGTGTAGTCTTTCACAGACTTATAAAAAGAATTGCCTCCACAACAGTGGAGCTGTTGTTAAGAGCACAGATTCCCAGCTCCACTCAGATCCTGATGAATGAGGGCCTCCAGGAGAGTGCCCTGAAAATGAATATTTTTAGTAAGTTTGAAGGTGCTGTGTGTTAGCTGGTAGTTAGGAGGACCTAACAGAGTTCAACTCTGCCATCCACTGTGTTGAGATGAAGAGTTATTTTACCTCGTTTAAGTATCAGTGTCCTCCTCTGCAAAATCCGGGTGATGACAGTACCTCCCTCTGAGTGCTATTGTGAACACTGAATGACCTCATGTGTGCAGAATATTTATCACAGTGCTTGGCACAAGTGCTGGATAAGCTGCTTCTACGGCTGCTGTCATTATTGTCATTTTATCCAATGAGCGTGATGCTCGTGGTCCAGCCAGTTGCAGAAAGTCATGCATATAAATGAGAAAGGGAGTGATTCTAGGGAAAAGGATGAAGGAAAAGAAGCTCTGACACGTTGGATGAGGGCTGAGACATTCTAGGTTAGAGTCCATGGAGAAAATGGGCTTGGATAGAGTTCCCAGGGCAACCGAGGGGACCCAGTTCTGTTCGCATCCATGCTCCAAGTATTTGCTTTATTTTCCCCCTCTGGGGGGGAATCAGGTGCTCGGCTCATTTACCTTGAGAAGAAAGATTGCTGGAGGAACTGAGACATGATACAAGTTTAATCGGTCCATAATATTATTTTATTTTGTTTTATTTTATTTCATTTGGGATGTGCTGATAAGAGGGTAGTACCTTGCATGACCAGGTGTATCAGAAATATAAATATGTAGAGTTCTCATGACGTCAAATTCATTTATTTATTCATTAATTCAATACATATTTGTTGAGCACCTGCTATGCGCCAGCCACTGTTTTAAGCACAAAGGTTATATCCGTGAATAGTCTAGGTAAACACTCCTGTCCTCGCAGAGTTTATGCTCTGTGGGGGGCAGTTACTAAACAAAATAAATGAAAATTATGTGATGATAAAGAGAAATAAAAGCAAAGAAGGAAGATAGGGAGTACCGGCAGGGTGTATGTGTGTGTACGTGTGTGTATGCGTGTGCGCTCACACGTAAAGTGAGGCCAGATCGCGTGGGGCCTCGGTAAAGACTTTTACTTTAAGTGCTATGGGAAGTTTCTCACAGGTTTTCAGCAAACGGTATTTTAAAAGGATCCCTCTGGCTTTTGGACAGTACATTCTACGGAGGCAATGGAACTAGAAAGCAGGCTATTAAAATAAACCTAGAGAGAAATTATGGCAGCCCGGGCCAGGGCAGTGAGTGGAGGTGGGGACGCGTGATCTAGTTGGAAGGTGGAGCCAGCAATACCTGCTCATGGATTCAATGTAAGGAGTGAGGGAAAGAGAGGACTCAAGGGGGACTCAACTGAAATGTCGGAATTACCATCCCCTGGGATGAGATACACCGTAGGGGAGCAAGTTTTTAGGGGTAGATCAGGAGTTAAATTTTAGGCATGTTTAGTCAGAGATACCTATTAGCCGTCAAGTGGAGATGCTAGAAGCAGCCATCTGGACATAAAGGTCTGGGTCTCAGGGCAGGGACTTGGGTCAGAAACATGGATTTGGAGTTATAAGCCTACACACGCACGTGAGGCCAAAACGAAATGGCATCACCGATGGAAGGTCCAGGAGACTGGCTCAAAGTTAAGATCCTGGAATGAGTCAGCTGCAAGAGGTCAGGGACATGAGGAAAAACCAAATCAGAAGAGCGGCCAGCTACTGACCATGGCAGCAAACCAGGAGCATCTGTGTCCTGGAGGTCAAAGCAGACAGACACAGTTTCAGGGGAGGGGGTGATCTACTGTGTCAAATGTGACCGAGACCGAGAGGAGCCTTTGAATTCCCCACTGGATTCAGCAGAGTAACAGTCACCGGTGATTCTGTGAGAGCAATTTAAGTGGAGTAGTGGTGTGATAGATGGACTAGGGTGGATTCAGGAGAGAAGGAGAAGAATTGAATTAGAGAAAGAGAGAGAGAGAGTACAGATAAATCTCAGGGGGAAGAGCTTGGCTATAAATGGGAACTTAGAAGTAGGTAGGAGCTGGTGTGGGAAGTAAGAGTTGTTGCTTTAAGATGAGAAACAACAGGGTGTTTGTAAGCTGAGGGGAGTGATCCACGGGGCAGGAAAATTAGTGACATGGAACAGAGAGAGAGGTTCTCAGAAGTGTTGTGCCACTTCCCTCCCACCCAAATACGCTCAAACCTTCATATTCTTCTCCAGTCTCTGTTTCTATGCCCCAGGCAACAAAGCCAAGGCCCAAGGCCTTAGACAAACCAGACCACTTATGACTCTCTAAAGCCCTCAGGATCCTCAATCCATCTAGCCACATACAGAATTTTGTTTTGATTTTTGCTTTTGAAAAAGAAGGAAGGAAGCAAGGAAAGAAGGAGAAAAGGAAGGAAGGAAGAAAGGAAGGGAGGAAGGGGAGATAAATCATACTGTATATATTTTTGACAAATAGCTTTTTATTTAAACCTGCTTCCTCCTTTAATCTCTTTTAATTTTTATAACAACCCTTGGAGATGGGTATTATTTCCTTTTCCCAGATGGGTAAAATGAGTTTATAGTGATTAAATAACATCTTCAGGATCTCAGAACTCATAAGAGGCTGATTCAATTCAAACTCAGATCTATCAGACCCCAAAACACCAATTTCACAGATTTCTCTGACATAGTAGAGTCATGATAGGTCCATGGTTTGACTCAACCTTGGAAACACAGATTCAGCCCTTACTTGTTTGCTTACATGATTTCATCACCTCTGTAGCAGAGCCATCTTCAATTATGTGATTATTAAGCATCCCATGTTCCCTTTACTGAAAGCATTTGTTTCAAAGTCACATTTATTTTTCTATAAAAATGACCATCTCAATCAGTCAGTAAAAAAGAGGCGATCCTATGCAGAACACCGTATACACTTACCCTGTATTTACTGGATACATCTAGAAATAAGTCATTTTCTGAGACACAGAAGGACTCGTGTAATTTTACCCTTAAGAGGAGGTTAGCAGAAGGGTCTTATTCTGCCCGGACATTGTGAATATGATTGGAATAGAAAATGTAACAGACAGCTGCTGACAAGGGGCTTCTGGAACCAGTAAAAACTGAGTTTACTTTTGTGTGTCCTCTTAGCCAGTTCAGCCCCAGGTCTCTTGGCTTCCTTCCTGTTGGGATATCTTGCTTCTCCTTACCAGTCTGCAAACTATTAGAAGAGAGGATTTCTCTACTACTGTGTTTGGTGCCTTGAAACTCTCAGCTTTACAGAAATGCTGATTCTGCTTTCTCAGGAAGAATTCTCACAGCAGATATTTCCAACAACTTCTTCCTGGATGAGGAAGTCTTTTAGGGTATCCTTGCAACAAAAATGAGATGCACCAAAATGGTTTGGTTGAGTAGGTTGATAGAGTATAGTCAAGTCTTGACAATCAAACAGGTGTGTCAGCTACCAATTCGTCACAAATGGTGCATGATAGAAAAGAATGGCTGGGAAAAGTTAGGCAGCTGGTGAGTGCTTTGGAACACACATGATTCTTTACAGTCAAATAATCGGAGCCATACTAGGTATGTTGTCTTTGGAAAATTAAAAAAAAAAAAAAAAAGGTACTCAACAAACAGTTCATGAATACCTACCAGCTATAGACTACAAAGTGGTTAGATGAGTTTCCTTCTAGAATGCCCAGCCTAGTGGAAGAGACTGATAATTAGGTGATAACATAAACACCATAATTCCTACCATGAGACATTACTAAATGGTTATCTCCTCCAATCCCACCCCCCAAATCAGGGATGCTCCTGTTTAACAGTTTCGCAACCAACATGATGAGATATGTTATCATGGAGAAGAGGGAAAATAAAATTGTATTTATACTTTCTTTTACCAAAATGGAAATCAGATTAAAAGAGTTCAGCCAAATTAAACACAAAATTGAAAGTTATCAAAGCTAATCCATAGCTTGGTGACTGAGAGGACAGCAGTAGAATAAGGAATATGAAAAGAATATGCAAAAGTTGAATTAAGTAGTCTTATTTATAAGGCATTTGTTTAAAATCTAAATAAATTGTTTTTACTAAAGGAAAGGAAAAAAAAAATCCTTACAATTGAAAGTCAGCTCCATGACTCAATTTTTGTAAGTTTTCCTCTTTTCCTCAATCAGTTTTTTCCTTCCATTCTCTCTCTGAGGTTTGAAAAAGAGGTCATCCAAGATATGTGGTTTTCTTCTATTTCTTTCCCTGTTTGGGGATGTTCATGACAAGGTTTATTGGGTAGTATTCACATATTCATAAGCTACTAATCTTTGCGGTATTCTCTTACTTCAAAGAACTCAAGATATTTTTATACAGGGTAAAAAATAATTTTTCCCTACACTCCTGGGAGATATATAGTAAAAAAAAAAATAGGAGTTATAACTGAATTATTTGTAATGAGGTGGATAGACCTGGAGTCTGTCATACAGGGTGAAGTAAGTCAGAAGGAGAAAAACAAATACCGTATGCTAACACATATATATGGAATCTAAGAAAAAAAAATGTCATGAAGAGATTAGTGGTAGGACTGGAATAAAACACAGACCTACTAGAGCATGGACTTGAGGATATGGGGAGGGGGAAGGGTAAGCTGTGATGATGTGAGAGAGTGGCAGGGACATATACACACTACCAAAAGTAAATTAGATAGCTAGTGGGAAGCTGCCGCATAGCACAGGGAGTTCACCTCTGTGCTTTGTGACCACCTAGAGGAGTGGGATAGGGAGGGTGGGAGGGAGGGTGACGCAAGAGGGAAGAGATATGGGAACATATGTATATGTATAACTGATTCACTTTGTTGTAAAGGAGAAACTAACACACTACTGTAAAACAGTTATACTCAAATAAAGATGTTTAAAGCTGGAAAAAAAATAAAATAAAATACAGGATGTACACCTAAAAAAAAAATAGAAAGAAAATAATTAATGGCTTTTTCATCCAAGTTTCCCTAGTATATTAATAAAAAATGTATTCCACAAAGTTTATGGGTACATGACCATAGGCCTGATTACTTTATCTTACTTATCAACAAATTCTTATTGTTTAAAGAGAGTTAATTTCTTTTGATACTTGTTTTAAACTATACCTTCCTCTTTCATATTTGTAAAGAAGGATTATATAAATGTCACCTATTTAGCAGCACTAATATTACTTTTTTTTTAAATGCTTTTTTTGGATGCTTAGCTGCTAGTATTTTACAAGCTGAAGACTGCTCTTGTGCAATTTATTTTTACCTGTTAAGTCACTATTTCCACATTAATAATAGGGTAAAGATATCAGGCTTCAGTTTAGATTATGATAGTACCTAATGTCTTTTCCACATTTAGTTCAAGCAAGGAGAAAACTTCCTCTCTTGTTTTCATGGGAATTTTATGAATTCCAATATGTATATTTTTCCAGCTGTAGTATTTTAATTGAAATTGGAAATTACCAGATGAGATATCACTTTTCTTAAGAAAAATTTCCTAATACTAAATCCTAGCAGTTAAAGCTGACTTCAACTACTCAAGTGGCTTGATTTCCTTATGCTTAACATAGAATTTTAAAATCTTTTCTTCAGTTATTTCCATTGATACTTTTAGGTCAGTGAGATGTTAAATTATATTTTTCTCCTATAAGCCACCTTTTCATAAGTGGAATTTCCTTTTTTTTTTGGTATGTGTGTTATGGCCCTAAATAGGTGATTAAGATAAATGGAAGCTCTCTCGGTTAATATTGCTAAAATGAAGGCATTTGATCTGATACCTGTTTTTGATTGCAAGTGAGACTCCTTGATTGCAAATATTTATGTGTCCAAAAAATCCATGGTGGTGATGCATTATAGCAGCAAGTCTTAATCTTTGTTTCCTTTCAGTTAAATTGTTTCCTATTATACGTTTAATAGACTAGCTCAAACAGACATGCAGGGCTAAACGGAAGGTTGTGGAGCTCACATGGTACTTTAGAGTCATTAGAAGAGACTTCTTCCTGAACAATACCTCTTTTGTTGCTGTTGTTTTTGAGGAATCTCCTGTTGCTTCCAAGAAAAGGAGATAGTGGTTTTTTTTTTTTAGTGGGGAGCCTAAGCATGTGGGAGTCAGGGTATTTGTATCCACTAATTAATTCAGGGAGTCACTCCATCACCTGAGTTGAGGCTCTTCACCTGTATGGTGCAAGGCAGGATGAAAGTGAGACAGGGTGGGACCTGGGACCTGAGACCCTTTGCAGCAGTGCTTACACCTGAATAAACATCTCCTTGAGCAATAGAATACAAAGAAATTAAAAGGGACTAAAAATAATTGTGTCCATGTGCAGATGGGGCAAATTATGGACAAGATACAAAAAGACCAAAAACCCAACTGCTACTTCTGAAGTGACAGGAGCCAAAGCAGGTACTGCACATGCCCCCTGCACACAGCACCACCAAGGGAGTGGGCAAAACACCCAAGCCATCCCTCCAGCCCGACCCCCGGGCCCGCCCCCACCCTCACCCCATTTAAGGGACCAGCTCACCCCACCCCCTCAGGGAGCGAGCAAAGGAACTTGTTACTTGTTTTTGCTCCCTTGTGCCGCAGCAGGGACCCCAATAAAGGCTTGCCTGAATTTCTGCTCTGGCCTCTTATCAATTGCTATTGATTAAACAGTTCAAGAATGCACGCCGGTGTCTAAGGGATCCTGAAGGGATCCCTTCTATAGGTAGGGTTGGAAATTACCTTATTTTCTCTACCTTTACCTACAAGTTATCCATTTATTTTCCCCTGACTTTGTGGTTGATAAATCTTTTAAACAGCCTCTAGAAACTAGGAGAGATAAGAGTGTCTACTCCCCCAGGGAGCCAAATTTTGAAACTATTCCCATTCTGAGTATTCCCCCTTTTTTTTTTTTTTTTTTTTTTTTTTTTTTTTTAGTATTCCCCTTTTTGAGGGAACGTACCGAGTAGGTCTGCGGGCAGCTATTATATTGTAAGGCAGGATGCAGGCACTAATGATGGCATTCTCACCTAAGAGCCTAGAAAAGAATTGCCTCCATGAGTATATGGCAGTAGCAATGTAATTGTACCCCCAAGGAAATTACATTTAGCATCTATATATTTTGATGAAAAGCTGACTGGAAATGGAATTTCACTGTCTCATGACTCTAATTTAAAATATTGTTTGTTTCCTCCATCATGTATGCTTATTTCAAACTTCAAAATAAGGTTGATAAACTGTTCTATGAGCAGTTTTCAATCAGGCCATTCAGTTTAACAAAGTGAACAGTTAATAGTCTCAGATGTAGAATGTGTCACAATTAACCATGCTTTCATTTAAGTGAAGAGCTACAGTGACTGTCCTGAAGGGACATAGTGAGCCAGTGGCATAGAAAGAAGAGCCACCCAGGTGTCAGTTCTAGGAGTTGTAGATGTCACTGTCTCTAAAGTAAAAGTTCTCCTGTTTTCTGCAGGAGACAGCAGATACACTTCTTTTCTTGTGTGTCATGGAAACAGTGAACTTTTTTCTTATCCATCTTTCTTAGAACATGGTTCACTTTTAATGATGATGACATTTTTCTTACTGGCCTATGATACCTGTAAAGTACTACTTTTCTTAATGGAGATATCTAAGGATGTGAGAGAGAAACATGGAAAACATCTAAATGCGGAGAAATATCAGTCCCCAGTTCAAAAATTTGGTCCTAGGCAAATATCACTGTGAATGGAGATAATCTTTGTTGTCTCCTTTGTGCGATACAGAATACATTTTCAATATAAGATGAAGGGGCTTCCCTGGTGGCGCAGTGGTTGGGAGTCCGCCTGCCGATGCAGGGGACACGGGCTCGTGCCCCGGTCCGGGAGGATCCCACGTGCCGCGGAGCGGCTGGCCCCGTGAGCCGTGGCCGCTGAGCCTGCGCGTCCGGAGCCTGTGCTCCGCGACGGGAGAGGCCACAACAGTGAGAGGCCCGCGTACCGCAAAAAAAAGAAAAAAAAAAAAAATATATATATATATATATGTGTGATGAAAACATGAGTAATATGAAATTAAGAAAAGTCATAAGAGAAAGTTACATGATTCAGTTATATAAGATTGATCATTTTGTGCTTCTACTTATATATCTGAGATACTACAGAAATTAATGAACTGGCTTCTCTATTATGAAAATTAGAAGAAAGGCACTAACTTTGTATTTAGAAGTTGTATTCTCATTATACTGTAGAATTGGTTTCAGGAGTATTTTACCAAGAATATATTAGTGTATCAAAACTTACGAAGATGACTTTAAGAAAGGGAAAATGTACTCTTCTGCAATTTTAACCTTATCTTTGATTTTTTTGTTATTTATATATCCATCTCTCCTCCTGCAGATGAATCTGAAGTATTGGATATAGAAAGAATATGTTATTTAAGCTCATCTTACAGAGTTTTGGAAAAGATCAAAAGGCTGTTTTACCTTCCAGGGTTAGTTAATGGTAGCTTATGATTATAAGTTTATCATGTACTAATAGGGAGGTTATTTTAAAATGCCGTCTTGTGGGAAATCCAGTCCAAAAAGAAAATAACAGTTTTAAGTCCCAGGTCAATGGTAAGCATGCGTTACATTACTGGTTTAGTTGGAGAGTTCAAACCTTCCCCTTATGCTGTCTTTGGCTTTACATCTCCTGCTAACGCATCTTCTGAAAATCTGCTTGTGTCATTTCTGCTTCAGACGTTGTCACTAAGGATAAAAGGTTTTGAGTCTGCAATTGCAGGTGATTATGTTTATTCAGTTGGGAGAATAGTGGAATAATCTAAAAAACAGCACATTTTGTTTATATGTGTCAACTCCCACTTCCGTAGTTAATGGATTTTCATGCTCCTAGGATGTCATGTTACTGTCGTCAAACTCTAGTCATTCATTGATAATAACAATTTTATTGATTGCTTCAGCATCAGCTGACCTCTTGTGACTAAATAGCTTCACATAGCAGCCTTCATTCAAAAAATCAGACCTAGAAGTGCTGATATTTCTTTCTCATTCTATGCCCAAAGTCTCCATACATTTTTAGACTGAAATGTTGTCTTGAGATAGAGCTTTTCTTGAGATAGAGAAATGGAGCTTTGCTCCAGATGTTTAAGTAGTTTTTGTAGGCTTCATGATTCTTTCCATAGACATTTATTGTTATTTTTATAAGTGCCACTTAAGTAGCTTATGACTGAGAGTATTGCTTCTCCCAGGCCAAAGTTAGGACCCGTCTTCTCCCCGGGATTTTTACGTAAGAGTGACTGATACTCCCTGTTTCTCTCTCTGCAGCCCACTTCTCTGCTACCTTTAGGTGTTTCTCATTTCAGGAAGTTAATCATGAAATCTATAAATTTAAATTGAACTAAGCTGTGTGATCTCCATGTTGATATGAAAAAGTAAGAAAAGCCTATTGATCACAGCACCAAGTCAGTTAAATAGTGTTGATAATGCCTTCTTTGTAGTATTTTTATGATATACAAATGGGATATTTTTAAAAGGCACTTATTATAAGTATATTATTTAATTTTTTAAACATCTTTATTGGAGTATAATTGCTTTACAGTGGTGTGTTAGTTTCTGCTGTATCACAAAGTGAGTCAGCTATACATATACATAAATCCCCATATCCCCTCCCTCTTGTGTCTCCCTCCCACCCTCCCTATCCCACCCCTCTAGGTGGTCACAAAGCACCAAGCTGATCTCCCTGTGCTATGTGGCTGCTTCCCAATAGCTGTCAACTTTACATTCCGTCGTGTATATATATGTCCATGCCACTCTCACACTTCTTTCCAGCTTACCCTTCCCCCTCCCCATGTCCTCAAGTCCATTCTCTATGTCTGCATCTTTATTCCTGTCAGGCCCCTAGGTTCTTCAGAACCATTTTTTTTTTCTTTTTTAGATTCCATATATATGTGTTATCATATGGTATTTGTTTTTCTCTTTTTGACTTACTTCACTCTGTATGACAGACTCTAGGTCCATCCACCTCACTACAAATAACTCAGTTTCGTTTCTTCTTATGGCTGTGAGTAATATTGCATTGTATATATGTGCCACATCTTCTTTATCCATTCACCTGTCGATGGACACTTAGGTTGCTTCCATGTCCTGGCTATTGTAAATAAAGCTGCAATGAACATTGTAGTACATGACTCTTTTTGAATTATGGTTTTCTTAGGGTATATGCCCAGTAGTGAGATTGCTGTGTCGTATGGTGGTTCTGCTTTTAGTTTTTTGAGGAACCTCCATACTGTTCTCCATAGTGGCTGTATCAATTTACATTCTCACCAACAGGGCAGGAGGGTTCCCTTTTCTCCACACCCTCACCAGCATTTATTGTTTCTAGATTTTTTGATGATGGCCATTCTGAATGGTGTGAGGTGATACCTCATTGTAGTTTTGATTTGCATTTCTCTAATGATTAGTGATGTTGAGCATCCTTTCATGTGTTTGTTGGCAATCTGTATATCTTCTTTGGTGAAATGTCTATTTAGGTCTTCTGCCCATTTTTGGATTGGGTTGTTTGTTTTTTTGATATTGCGCTGCATGAGCTGCTTGAATATTTTGGAGATTATTCCTTTGTCAGTTGCTTCGTGTGAAAATATTTTCTCCCATTCTGAGAACTGTCTTTTTGTCTCGTTTATGGTTTCCTTTGCTGTGCAAAGAGCTTTTAAGTTTCATTAGGTCCCATTTGTTAATTTTTGTTTTTATTTCCATTTCTCTAGGAGGTGGGTCAAAAAGAATCTTGCTGTGATTTATGTTATGGAGTGTTCTACCTATGTTTTCCTCTAAGAGTTTTATACTGTCTGGCCTTACATTTAGGTCTTTAATCCATTTTGAGTTTATTTTTGTGCATGGTGTTAGGGAGTGTTCTAATTTCATTCCTTTACATGTAGCTGTCCAGTTTTCCAAGCACCACTTAGTGAAGAGGCTGTCTTTTCTCCATTGTATATTCTTCCTCCTTTATCAAAAATAAGGTGACCATATGTGTGTGGGTTTATCTCTGGGCTTTCTATCCTGTTCCATTGATCTATATTTCTGTTTTTGTGCCAGTACCATACTGTCTTGATTACTGTAGCCTTGTAGTATTGTCTGAAGTCAGGGAGCCTGATTCCTACAGCTCCATTTTTCTTTCTCAAAATTGCTTTGGCTATTCGGGGTCTTTTGTGTTTCCATACAAATTGTGAAATTTTTTGTTCTAGTTCTGTGAAAAACGCCATTGGTGTTTGATACGGATTGTATTGAATCTGTAGATTGCTTTGGGTAGTGTAGTCATTTTCAGAATGTTGATTCTTCCAATCCAAGAACATGGTATATCTCTCCATCTGTTTGTGTCATCTTTAATTTATGTCATCAGTGTCTTATAATTTTCTGCATATAGGTCTTTTGTCTCCTTAGGTAGGTTTATGCCTAGGTATTTAATTCTTTCTGTTGCAGTGGTAAATGGGAGTGTTTCCTTAATTTCTCTTTCAGATTTTACATCATTAGTGTATAGGAATGCAAGAGATTTCTGTGCATTCATTTTGTATCCTGCTACTTATACCAAATTCATTGATTAGCTCTAGTAGTTTTCTGGTAGCATCTTTAGGATTCTCTATGTATGGTATCATGTCATGTGCAAACAGTGACAGTTTTACTTCTTCTTTTCCGATTTGGATTCCTTTTAATTCTTTTTCTTCTCTGATTGCTGTGGCTAAAAATTCTAAAACTATGTTGAATAGTAGTGCTGAGAGTGGGCTAAGATTTCCTGATCTTAGTGGAAATGGTTTCAGTTTTTCACCATTGAGAACAATGTTGGCTATGGGTTTGTCATATATGGCCTTTATTATGTTGAGGTAAGTTCCCTCTTTGCCTACTTTCCGCAGGGTGTTTATCATAAATGGGTGTTGAATTTGGTTGAAAGCTTTTTCTGAATCTATTGAGATGATCCTATGGTTTTTCTCCTTCAAATTGTTAATATGGTTTATCTCATTGATTGATTTGCATATATTGAAGAATCCTTACATTCCTGGGATAAACCCCACTTGATCATGGTGTATGATCCTTTTAATGTTGTGTTGGATTCTGTTTGCTAGTATTTTGTTGAGGATTTTTGCATCTATGTTCATCAGTGATATTGACCTGTAGTTTTCTTTCTTTGTGACATCTTTGTCTGGTTTTGGTATCAGGGTGGTGGTGGCCTCGTAGAATGAGTTTGGGAGTGTTCCTCCCTCTGCTATATTTTGGAAGAGTTTGAGAAAGATGGGTGTTAGCTCTTCTCTAGATGTTTGATAGAATTTGCCTGTGAAGCCATCTGGTCCTGGGCTTTTGTTTCTTGGAAGATTTTTAATCACAGCCTCAATTCCAGTGCTTGTGATTGGTCTGTTTATATTATCTATTTCTTCCTGGTTCAGTCTCAGAAGGTTGTGCTTTTCTAAGAATTTGTCCATTTTTTCTGGGGTGTCCATTTTATTGACCTGTAGTTGCTTATAGTAATCTGTCATGATCCTTTGTATTTCTGCAGTGTCAGTTGTTACTTCTCCTTTTTCATTTGTAATTCTATTGATTTGAGTCTTCTTTTTTTCTTGATGAGTCTGGCTAATAGTTTATCAATTTTGTTAACTTTTCAAAGAACCAATTTTTAGTTTTATTTATCTTTGCTTTGTTTCCTTCATTTCTTTTTCATTTATTTCGGATATGATCTTTATTATTTCTTTCCTTCTGCTAACTTTGGGGTTATTTTTTCTTCTTTCTCTAATTGCTTTAGGTGTAAGGTTAGGTTGTTTATTTGTGATTTTTCTTGTTTCTTGAGGTAGGATTGTATTGCTCTAAACTTCCATCTTAGAACTGCTTTTGCTGCATCCCATAGGGTTTTGATCGTTGTGTTTTCATTGTCATCTGTTTCTGGGTATTTTTTTATTTCCTCTTTGATTTCTTCAGTGACCTTTTGGTTATTTAGTAGTGTATTGTTTAGCCTCCATCTGTTTGTATTTTTTACAGATTTTTTTCTTGTAATTGATATCTAGTCTCATAGCGTTGCGGTTGGAAAAGACACTTGATACGATTTCAATTTTCTAAAATTTACCAAGGCTTGATTTGTGACCCAAGATATGATCTATCCTGCACAATGTTCCATGAGGACTTGAGAACAAAGTGTATTCTGTTGTTTTTGGATGGAATGTCCTGTAAATATCAATTAAGTCCATCTTGTTTAATGTATCATTTAAACCTTCTGTTTTCTTATTTATTTTAATTTTGGATGATCTGTCCATTGGTGGAAGTAGGGTCTTAAAGTCCCCTACTATGATTGTGTTACTGTCGATTTCCCCTTTTATGGCTGTTAGTATTTGCCTATGTACTGAGGTGCTCCTATGTTGGGTGCATAAATATTTATAATTGTTATATCTTCATCATGGATCAATCCCTTGATCATTATGTAGTGTCTTTCTTTGTCTCTTGTAATAGTCTTTATTTTAAACTCTATTTTGTCTGATATGAGAATTGCTACTCCAGCTTTCTTCTGATTTCCATTTGCATGGAATAACTTTTTCCATCCCCTCGCTTTCAGGTTGTATGTGTCCCTAGGTCTGAAGTGGGTCTCTTGTAGACAGCATATATATGGGTCTTGTTTTTGTATCCATTCAGCCAGTCTGTGTCTTTTGGTGGGAGCATTTAATCCATTTACATTTAAGATAATTATTGATATGTATGTTCCTATTCCCATTTTCTTAATTGTTTTGGGTTTGTTATTGTAGGTTTTTTCCTTCTCTTGTGTTTCCTGCCTAGAGAAGTTCCTTTAGCATTTGTTGTAGAGCCGGTTTGGTGGTGCTGAATTCTCTTAGCTTTTGCTTCTCTGTAAAGGTTTTAAGTTCTCCGTGGAATCTGAATGAGTTCCTTGCTGGGTAGAGTAATCGTGGTTGTAGGTTTTTCCCTTTCATCACTTTAAATATGTCCTGCCACTCCCTTCTGGCTTGCAGAGTTTCTGCTGAAAGATCAGCTATTAACCTTATGGGGATTCCCTTGTATGTTAATTGTTGTTTTTCCCTTGCTGCTTTTAATATTTTCTCTTTGTATTTAATTTTTGATAGTTTGATTAATATGTGTCTTGGCATGTTTCTCCTTGGATTTATCCTGTATGGGACTCTCTGTGCTTCCTGGACTTGATTGACTATTTCCTTACCCATATTAGGGAAGTTTTCAACTATAATCTCTTCAAATATCTTCTCAGTCCCTTTTATTTTTCTCTTCTTCTTCTGGGACCCCTGTAATTCAAATGTTGGTGCATTTAATGGTGTCCCAGAGTTCTCTGAGGTTGTCCTCAATTCTTTTCATTCTTTTTTCTTTATTGTGCTCTCTGGTAGTTTTTTTCCACTATTTTATCTTCCAGGTAACGTATCCGTTTTTCTGCCTCAGTTATTCTTCTATTGATTCCTTCCAGAGAATTTTAAATTTCATTTACTGTGTTGTTCATTATTGTTTGTTTGCTTTTTCGTTCTTGTAGGTCCTTGTTAAATGTTTCTTGTATTTTCTCCATTCTATTTCCAAGATTTTGTATCATTGTTTTGTGGAGCTGTTTCTTAGCATTGAGATGAAGATCTCTGGGAGAGCTTTTGCTGTTTGACATTACATGGGGCTGATAGATCTCTGTTGTACCAACGTCCTGAACTCAGCTCTCCCACCTCAGAGGCTCTGGCCTGATACCTGGCTGGAGCACCAAGACCCTGTTAGCCACATGGCTCAGAAGAAAAGGGAGAAAAGGAAATAAATAAATAAATAATAATAAATAAAATAAAATAACGTTATTAAAATAGAAAAAATTATTAAAAAGTAAAAAAAAAAAGAAAGGGAGAAAGAAAGAAGAGAGCAACAAAACCAAAAAACAAAACCTCCAATGATAACAAGTTCTAAAAATTATACTAAAAAAAAGAAAAAGACAAAAAATAAATGAACAGTCAAAACCCTAGGACAAATGGCCGAAGCAAAGCTATACAGAGAAAATCACACAAAGAAGCACACACATGCACACTCAGAAAAAGAGAAAAAGGAAAAAAAAAAGAAAAAATATATTTAAAAAATTTAAAAAGGAAGAGAGCAACGAAATCAATAAACAAACCTACCAATGATAATAAGCTGTAAATACTAAACTAAGATAAACATAAACAAATTAAATGCAGAAAGCAAACCCCAAGCCTACAGTTGCTCCCAAAGTCCACCGCCTCAGTTTTGGGATGATTCGCTGTCTATTCAGGTTTTCCACAGATGCAGGGTACATCAAGTTGTTTGTGGAGATTTAATCCGCTGCTCCTGAGGCTGCTATGAGAGATTTCCCTTTCTCTTCCCTGTTCATGCAGCTCCTGGGGTTCAGCTTTGGATTTGGACCCGCCTCTGCATGTAGGTCTCCTGTTCTTTGCTCAGACAGGACAGGGTTAAAGTAGCAGCCGATTAGGGGGCTCTGGCTCACTCAGGCTGGGGGGAGGGAGGGATGTGGATGCGGGGCAAGCCTGCGGCGGCAGAGGCCGGCATGACATTGCACCAGCCTGAGGTGTGGTGTGTGTTTTCCCAGAGAAGTTGTCCCTTGATCCCAGGACCCTGGCAGTGGTGGGCTGCACAGGCTCCTGGGAGGGGAGGTGTGGATAGTGAACTGTGCTTGCACACAGCCTTCTTGGTGGCTGTAGCAGCAGCCTCAGCATTACATGCCCGTCTCTGGGGTCTGCACTGATAGACGTGGCTTGCGCCCATCTCTGGAACTCGTTTAGGCAGCGCTCTGAATCCCCTCTTCTCGTGCACCCTGAAACAATGGTCTCTTGCCTCTTCGGCAGGTCGAGACTTTTTCCCGGACTTCCTTCCAGCTAGCTGTGGTGCAGTAGCCCCTTCAGGCTGTGTTCACGCCGCCAACCCCAGTCCTTTCCCTGCTATCTGACCGAAGCCGGAACCTCAGCTCCCAGCCCCCGCCCGCCCCGGCCAATGATCAGACAAGCCTCTCGGGCTGGTGAGTGCTGGTCGGCACCGATCCTCTGTGCGGGAATCTCTCTGCTTTGCTCTCTGCACCCCTGTTGCTGCGCTCTCCTCTGTGGGCCCGAAGCTTCCCCCCTGCCCACCCCCTGTCTCTGCCAGTGAAGGGGCTTCTAGTGTGTAGAAACCTTTCCTCCTTCACAGCTCCCTCCCCAAGGAGCAGGTCCCATCCCTATTCTTTTGCCTCTGTTTTATCTTTTTTCTTCTGCCCTACCCAGGTACGTGGGGGAGTTTCTTACCTTTTGGGAAGTCTGAGGTCTTCTGCCAGCATTCAGTAGGTGTTCTGTAGGAGCTGTTCCACATGTAGATGTAGTTTTCATGTATTTTGGGGAAGAAAGTGATCTCCATGTCTTACTCCTCCACCATCTTGAAGGCGCCCCCCTATGAGTATATTATTATTATTACTATTATATCATTATGTTGAGTCAGTAAAAAATCAGTCAAAATAGATTGTTAGACTTTGTTTCTGAACATGATTGCCTGAGAGAAAACAAACTTATTTTCCTGACATAAACAGTGGAAGACAGAGTAAAATGTATGAAACCACTGTCATCAATCATTGAGCCACAGGCAGTGTAAGACTCTGTTTCCTGAGAGGAGCGAGACAAATGAAATTAATCCAACCACACAACCACCCTGGCTTTCTGCTTCAAAACACATTTTGGACTATGGTATGAGAGGGCTATCTTCTATCTCCAGCAGAGCAGGTTATTCTTAATGAGTTGAAGATACCCATATCAGAATTCAATGAGGTAGTGTTAGCTGGAAGTTGTAAAGTGGAGTTCTGAAAAGGATTGAGCTAAGCAAAACAATAACAACAACAACAACAAACAATCTGCATAGGGGTTCATTTGAGCCTTTGCTGAATCTTAATATGTGCATGTATTTGGTGAAATTCTACAAGGTAGGGCAAAGAACCAGAGAGCTGTAAGCTGAACACAGAACAGGGAGTTTTTGAGCTATATTCAGACACAGTGGAGAGTCTTTGTTGATTACACCCATCATAGACAACTTAGAAAGGTCATGCCTTTACAGTAGGACTAAACTACATCTAGAATAAAGATTACTCCCAACCCACTCTAACAAGGAATAAAAACAAGTATTAAAGGATCAAGTAATCCAAAAATAACTAAATTGCTTGCTAAAAGTAAGTCTCAATACTGTCAAAAAAAAAAAAAAGACAACTAAATCCAGATACTCGTTGTCATTACTCACAATGTCCAGCATCCACTCAAAAACTGCTATATGTGGCAAGAACTAGAATAGAGTAATTCATAAGCAGGAAAATAATCATTCAATAGAAATAAAACCAGGAGTCATAGAAATGACAGAATTAGCAGACAAGGACTTCTAAATGGGTCTTGTAAATAGTTCAAAAATTTAGTTCAAAACATGAACATAATGGGAAGAGAAGTAGAAAAGATAAAAAAGACAAAAATGGAATGAAAGACTTAAATGTGAAAAAATACAGTATCTGAAATGAGAAATCTATGAGATTCATGGATTGTTAGAAACTACAGAAGAACCCATCAAAACAGAAACCATCTAATCCAAAATGAGGCACATAGAAGGAAAAAGACTGAAAAAAGTAACAAAGAATATTTAGATCCCAGGAGTTGAAATCTGAAAAAAAAAGGTGTGAAGAATCTGAAGCCAGATGATCACAAAGAAAAACATGCCAAACCACATCATAGTCAAATTGCTGAAAACTAGTGATAATGAGAAATTAGAAGCTATCAAAGACACAAGAGGAAAAAGGATGATCTCAGGCTTTATTTTCAGAAGATGATGGAAAAACATCTCTAGCATGAAAAAAAAAATCCAATGAAGATATCCTTTAAACATGGAGATGGAATTTTTCAGACACACTGAAGCTGGAAGATTTTATTGCCAGCACATCTGCACTACAAGAAACATTATAGGAAGTTCTTCAGATGGAAGGAAAGGATACCAGATGGAAACTTGCATCTACATAAAGGAATGAAGAGTGCTAGAAATATTAAATATGTCACTAATAGGACAGGTATTTTTTCCAATTTAAAATATTTCTTTAGAATTTAGTCATAAATTAACTGTTTAATAAAAATTTATAACAATGTATTGTGAGCTTTTTAACATACATAGAAGTAAAATGTATGGTGACAATAGCACAAAGGACAGAAGTTAAGAAAGTGGAAGTATACTGTTCTACATTATGTGGTTCTTACATTATATGTGAAACAATATGATATCACTTGAAGATGGACTGTTATAAATTAAAGGTACATATTGTAAACCACAAAGCAATAATACAAAATAAAACCAAGAGGTGTAACTTGTAATGCACTAGGAAAGATAAAATGGACTAATTAATAAATTAAATTCAAAAAAAGGAATAAAAGGAAAAACAAAAGAAATATAAACAATAGTAAGATGGTGGACTTAAATTCAACCATAACAATAATTACATTAAATGCAGGTGGTTTAACTAATCGACTAAAAGAGAGAGATAATTAGATTGGGGGGAAAAAAACCCACAAAAAAACCAAAAAATAACCCCACTCAGCTATATTTGTTCTTAGCATTTAATTATTGTCTGATCATTCCAACATTTGTATATCTGAGTCTGATTCTGCCCCTTGCTTTGTCTCTCATTCTTTTTTATTTTTTTCTTGACTTTGAGCATGTCTTGTAATTGTTGTTGAAAATTGGATATGATGTATCCATAATAGGAGTTGAAGTAAATAGACCTTTATTGAGATTTTATGTTATTAATCTGGCCAGGGGTTAAGGTGTACTTAATGTTTGCTTTATCTGTTGGTACCAGAGGCTTCAAATTCCTCCAGTGTCCTTGGTTTTGTTTCCCCTGTTGACTTTTAGCTTCTCATATACTCCTTCTCCAAGAAAGACTGTGTCTTGCAGCTTTTAGCGGTAATCCAGTGTTAGTATACTGGAGGCCTGTTGAGGCAGTGGTGTGTGAGAGGGACTAATTCTATAATCTTATGATGAAATTTGTTTCTTAGTGAACCTGTGTCCCTGGAACCAGGTCCCTGAACCTGTGACCTTTACAAGTGTTTCTTACCTCCTCCCACACCACCACACTTGGGGGAATATAGGAAGACTAGAAAGTGCTGGAGTGGGGAAAATGTTCTCTTTCCCCAGTTGGATAAGTCTCTGTAAAGTCTTCCCCCTTGGAGAGTAGGTCTTTCTGATGAAGTATGCTCTGGGCATATTACACAATGATCCCTCCCCAGCTCTTCCACAGCCAAAAGGTACTCTTTCTCACGCCTTCACTATGAGAACCTGGTGGGATTCCTGGAGGTAAAACCCACAAAAGTCTGTAGGGCTCCCCTAAAAATACAGTCCTCAAAAGTTTCTCCCTGTCATGTTAATCCACACCAGCCTCTAACATTTCTTCATAATTATAATTCAGGTGTTTATACTAGCTTATGGCTATAGTTGCTGTGCTCTTGGTAAGCAGATCTTAGCTATGAATCTCTAAATTCACCTGTCTCTTCAGATTCTGGGGTAGCAGTTGCCAGGCAGCCTCAACTGGGTCCAAGAAAGGTTACTGATTTTCAATTCAGCTTTTTCTTGTTTTAAGGATAGATGATGCCTTCCATGCACTTTACATGTTGGATCTGAAACCAAAAGTCTATACTTTCTCTACAAGGAACATACTTAAATATAAAAACAGATAGGTTCAAAGTAAAAGTATTAAAAAAGATATACCAAGCAAACACTAATCTTCAGAAAGTTGAAGTGGCTATATTAATTAAACAAATGGACCTTTGAACAAAGAATACTAGCAGGGATAAAGGGGGAACATTTCATAGTGATAAAGGAGTAAATTCAAGACATGCAGTCCATAAGTATCTATGCATCAAATAACAGAGCTTCAAAATATTCAAGGCACAAGTTGAAAGTAAAAGTAACATCCACAACTACAGTTGGAGGTTTCAGCACTCTCTTCTTGGTTTTTGACAAAAAAGAAGATAGAAAATAAGGATGTGGAATACTCATTTTCTCACATATTGAAGTACAAGTTCAGTATAATCCCAATTACAATCTCGGTAGCTTCCTTTTTCTTTTGTAGAGGTTGGCAAGCTGATTCTAAAGTTTATGAGAATGCCAATAATCTAGAGTAGCCAACACCATTTTGCAAAAAGAATAACAAAATTTAAGGACTTAAAATACTTGATTTCAAGACCTACTACAAAGCTACATTATTATAACTATTGGCAAGAGGATAAGCATGTAAAGCAATAAAACAGAATAGAGAGTCTAGAAACAAACCTACACACAAAGGATTAATTGATTTTTTTTTTTTTTTTTTTTTTTTTTTTTTTTTGGTACGCGGGCCTCTCACTGTTGTGGCCTCTCCCGTTGTGGAGCACAGGCTCCGGACGCGCCGGCTCAGCGGCCATGGCCCACGGGCCCAGCCACTCGGCGGCATGTGGGATCTTCCCGGACCGGGACACGAACCCGTGTCCCCTGCATCGGCAGGCGGGCTCTCAACCACTGCGCCACCAGGGAAGCCCGGATTAATTGATTTTTGACAAAGGTGCCAAGGTGATAGAATAGTGAAAAGATAGTCTATTCAACAAATGGTGATGGAATAATTGGATAATACATATGAAAACATATGAAACTGATATAAATATTATATGTATTTATCATATACATAAATCAATTCAAAAGGGAATCACAGACATAAAGGCACAACACTTAATAAAGGAAAATCCTCATAAAGCTCGGACAGGTAAAGATTTCCTACTTCAAACATTTAAAAAGATGAACCATTAAAATAATTGATAAATTGGACTTCATCAATGTTATAAACTTGTGTTCTTATAAATAAAATAAGGCAAATCACAGACTAGATGAAAATATTCAAAAAACATATATTTGACAAAAACTTGTACCCAGGATGTAGAAAGAACTATTACAGCTCAGTAATAAGAAAACTAATAGCCCAATTAAAAGTGACAAAAGATTTAGACAAACACTTTAGAGAAGAAGGAATGATCAATTAGCACTGGAAAAGTCACTGAGAAAATGAAATTAGAATCACAATGAGATACCACCTCATACCTACTAGAATGACTACAATTAAAAAGACCAACAACACCAAGTGTTGGTGAGGAGGTGGAGCAAGTGGAAGTCTCATACATTGCTGGTGGGGATACAAAATGGAACAGCCATTTTGGAAAATAGTTTGGCTGTTTCTTATACCATTGAAGATGTATTCAAAATACAGCTCAGCATTTCTACTCAATATTTACCCTTAGGGAATTGAAATTACATGTGCACACACAACTTTAAATAAATGTTAACAGCATGTTTACTCATAATAGCTCCATACTGGGAAGTACATCTCAGAAACTGGTGAAAGGATGAATGAATTGTAGTATATCTTAGGATGGAAGATTATTCATCAATAAAAAAGAAGAAACTACTGATGGGCACAAGATCATGGATGAATCTCAAAGGCATTATACTAAGCAAAAAAAGCCAAACACAAAAGAGTACGTACTCATTGATGTGACATTGTAGAAGAAACAGATCTAATCTAGAGAGAGAGAAGCAGAACAGTGGTGGCCTGATGCTGGGACTGGTGTGGCTGACTGTCTGTGATGAGGCACCAGGACACTTTGTGGGTGGAAGTGGGGTGGAACTGTTCTGTATCTTGATTGTAGTCTAATATTTGTTTTACAAATGCATACATTTATCAAAACTCACCAGACTATCTATCTGTCTATCTATCTATCTATCTATCATCTCTCTCTCTGTGTTTTTCCTATATATAAATTATATCTCAATAAAGTTGATTACAAGAAATGGCTTATGAGCAATTGACTAACTTTAACCTACAAACTAATTTTTTGGGATTAATGAAAAGTAATGTGTGTCTGGAATCTTAAAACTTTCACATATGCTTTCATTTAATCCCTCTAATAAGCCAGAAATGTATATTTTATTTTTCTTACCTTATTAACAAAGAAATCCTTGCTTAAGATTACCCAAATTCTCATAGTTATTAAGGTTTGAAACTTTAGTCTTCCATCTTCTCTGTTCTTTCTTCTGCTGTAAGTGGCAGCCCTCTACTCCATTTCTGGAAGCAAGAGCATAGGACAGTATGATCTAACATTAAAAGTCATTCCTATCCTTCCTGGAGAGGAGTCTGTAACCATTAAGGGCCTTGCTACTTCTAATTTTAGAAAAGCAGACTAAGAGAGAGAGGTACAACAGAGCAGGTATATAAGGCAGTAACATAGTGAGGAAGGGACTCAAAGGATGGCCTTTGACATGGCTCCTTAAATTGAGATGCTGTGATTTAAGAAATCATTAATTAATAATATTCATCCTTAGGCCCGAACTTAATTAAGATCTCAAGTAACTTTTACTTGGGACGATCAACAGAGAAGAGAATTGCAGAAATGCACTTTTTATTGAAGAGAAAGTGACATTAATCTTCTAAGTTTTATTTAGCCATGAGCTTAGTTGGTGCTTGATTTTTTTCCTGTTTAAATAAACTTGGATAAGCAGTTGTATTGCAACAAAAAGTATGGTATTATAGCTTATTGGTAAAATCCCAGAAATTATTATAAACTGACTCTGTTCCTGACTTTCATCAGATTAGCGGTGGTGGGATTCTGGGCTTTCTGTCCCGTCTATCTATCTACCACCTATTTACCTATCTATCTTATTTAATCCCAAGAACCCAGTAGTATACATATGATTATCCTGAGTTTACAAATGAGAAACGCGAGGCTTAGTATAAATACACTTACTGCTTATTTGTGTTTCCTAGTTTTCTGTAATGGACACCTGCTGATTATATAATAAAAAAGTTAAATGTGCTTATTTAGTATTTACTATAAATTGAATTAAATTTATTTTTAAAAATTTTATGGGATTTTAGGGGAGTAATTTCTAACACTTGGCAAAAATTTAATGCTTCCATTCTGAACATATTTCACTTCAGAGGTGGGAATAATTTCGATCAAGTTAATAACTTTCTATAAATAGAATTCTATTTTCTCCTTCAAGTTTTAATATTAAATTACAATATATTTTGTAAAATATTTTAGGTTATGAAAAAGAAACCAAAGTATTCTTAAATTCTAATTTCTGAAACCATATTTTTATAAAAATGGAAAAGCAATAGAATAATACACTGATAGTAGATAAAGGAGGCTTCAGTATTGTGAAGAATAGTGCTGCAATTTTACAAAGAAGTTAATTTTCTCAGAGTCACACATCAGGCTACTGAGGGCCAAACATTTCCATTCTGTCACACCACCTGCATGATACTAATAAAATAGTATTTGCAGAGTGGGGATGTGATGTATTTTGTTTTGTTTATTTGCCCACAGTAGCATAAATGTCTAAAAGTACAACAAATGATGGTCAGGGGACAAGATGCACAGCATCTAAATAGCTGGTCTGCTTATTACTATCTGTCCCTATCCCTCTCCTACCTCCAGTAAAGTGTGACAAAGCAGTCCACAAATCTACTTACATGCGTCTGTTCTTATCACTCTGGACACTGCCATCTCACAGAAATAAATAGCTTGACCTCCACTGAAGTAAGGAGCAATACATTTACTGATTATTGGTATTCTCTAGTTTGCTGTAATGAACATCCACTGATTATATAATTAAAAAGTTAAATATAGTTATTTTCTACTATGAATTTCATTTGATTTATTTAAACAAATTAAAATTTTCAAAAGGAATGGCATCAAAAATTCAAACTGCTATAGTAAATGAACTAATTGAAGGAGTCACTGACACAGTCAGAACCATAAATTAGATCCTGGGCAGGTAGGATAGTTGTGGGCGAGTTCACTTACTATAACTCCTTCTGAGTGTCTCTGAAAAATTGTATCTATTTTCTTCAAAAGTGTTTAAAGCTGTTCCACGGTACATTCGGTAACTGTTAATACCTGCTTCACCCACCTGTGTTAGTGAGATAAATACTGAATCTGAAACACAATAGGTAAGATAATTTACAGTTTACTTTTTGAAGTTTGTATGATATTCTTCATTTGAACAAGTTCCTAAAAAAGGTTGAACTCATTTCCTCCACTGAAAAATATTGCTTAGCACTAGCTTTACAAGTTAGCTTCCCTGCTCTCCCCAGCTAAGCCACTTCATCTTCAGAAACATCTATTTCTGAATACTAATTTGATGAAAACCATTCTAGAGATGTAGAATCACACTAAAGGCTTTCTCCAAACATCTGGCTCTGCTCCCTCATGGGAGTGTTTTTCATGCAATTACATAAGGTGATTTAAGCAGACATTGTGAGTTGGAATGCAGTTTTCAACATTCTTGAAAGTTAGATAAATCTCAGGAAATTCGTAGTTGACACATCCAATTATCACCTTGCTGTAGTTTACAGTGACCATGGCCAATGTCAGTCTTTCCTGACAGGCAAGGGGGAGCTTAGTGATGATTAAATTATACACATAGAACATACAATTTAATGCTGGACTTAGTCCTCGTGAGCTTAGGAGTTAAATTATTTGGGGCAAAGAAGAAGTAATAGTTTTCTGGAAGTTTCTCTACCTCCAAAGGAAACCCCGGGCAGCAAATCCCATTCGTTTGTATTAAATTGTTCATCTGATGCTCGCACTAGAAGACTAGGGTTTCTTCAGTTGAAGAAATTAATTAAAGAAATTAATTAAATGAGAATTCAAATAAATATAACCTCAGTTAACTTTACTCTCTCTTTTTTTTTTCCTCCCTCCCTCCCTCCCTCCCTTCCTTTCTTCCTTCCTTCCTTCTTCCTTTCTTTCTCTTTCCTCCTTGCCTTCTTGGCTTTCATTCTTTCTTTTTTTACTTATAAAATACTTGAATGAAGAGATAGCAAAATTATAGTATCAGGAACTTAAATGTAAAAATAATTCTAATGTAATTTCCATGCAGCGTCCTAAGGTTAGTAGATTCTCTGGCAGAGCTTGTTACCTGGGCTCTTTTTAATGCTGTCCCAGGAAAAGCAATTTTAAAATGAAAGCTTGAGGTCCTGTGGGGTCTAGAATCACACAAGATTCTTTGATCATTACAAGATACTAACACAACAGACTAGAATTTCATTACTGAACATTTAAAAAAACAAGTTTTACACATATATATATGGAATCTAAAAAAAAATGGTCATGAGGAACCTAGGGGCAAGACGGGAATAAAGACACAGACCTACTAGAGAATGGACTTGAGGATATGGGGAGGGGGAAGGGTAAGCTGTGACGAAGTGAGAGAGTGGCAGGGACATATATACACTACCAAACGTAAAATAGATAGCTAGTGGGAAGTAGCCGCATAGCACAGGGAGATCAGCTCAGTGCTTTGTGACCACCTAGAGGGGTGGGATGGGGGGGTGGGAGGGAGGGAGACGCAAGAGGGAAGAGATATGGGGACATATGTATATGTATAACTGATTCACTTTGTTATAAAGCAGAAGCTAACACAACATTATAAAGCAATTATATATACTCTAATAAAGATGTTAAAAAATAAGCAAACAAAAAACAAACAAGTTTTAGACTGTAATTCACATCAGATTGTATCTCATGCTGACCTTTAGAGCAAAAAAAGATATCTTCTTGCAAGAAGAAAGGCCACTGGTTTAAGGAGAAAAGCTATTTTCTAGAGTGCAAATGACATTTTCCTCTGGTACAAGGGAGAAATGTGTTTTATATTTATCTGATTTTTATCTTATATTTAACATTCCTAAGTTAAGCTGTTTCAACAGTGTTGTCAAGAACATGATGGATTTAATTGTCATTACAATTTGATTTGTGGGGGGACTTTATAGGGAAGAGTGACCTCAGGAGGAGCTGGAAGTGTGGCATTGGGTTGTTGGTGACAGCAGGGGGTGGGTGTTGGGGGCTACTAGATTAGGAATGTCCTGCTGATGAGGAGGCTATTAGACCTCAGGAGAGCTCACCGCCAAAGCAAATCAAGTGAAAACAAAATAGATGGTTGAATGTAGCACTTTTGGGAGAGCGTCATCCACATTTAGGGGGCTGCCAAAGAAGCCAGCCTTGCTGTCTGGAAAGGAGTCAGAATGATAAACTTCTGATGACTGCAGAGTGACTGAAATGAAGTCTGTGGTTCTCAATGCATCTTCCCAGCCTCAATTCACCTGCAGTCTATTCTTAATAGCTAAGGGACCCACAATTGTGCCAGTGCTTGGTGGAGTGGGGAGCTTCAAGAATCAGAATCTTGGGAAAGTCTCACGTTGATCCAGATATGTCCTTATTTGGGGGTGGAGGTGGCTATCATTAAAGCATTGTTTGAATCAGATGAGCCATATTCTCATCCTGCTCAGGAAGGGTACTGCACATAACTTCAATTAAGCTACTTAGCCGAGGGGAGCAAGTCTGTGTACAATACTTGGTCGCTAAACTACCTTTAAAGCACGTGGATTTTTGTTCACCAAAGAGAAGCAGTTGTGTGTGCAAGTTTTGAGGGCAAGAGGAATTGCTCTGTGAAACAGAAGATGGGTTTAGCGCTCTGTGTGAGTGAAAGAGGAGAACTAAGACTAGTATCAAGGGGAGAGCAAAACTGGAGAGAATGAGGTTAACAGAGAGTGTTTTTTGCAGTAATTTTGAAGAGTTTTGTTTGTTGAGAGTTTGTAAAGTGGAAACATATACTATAGTGGGAAAATATTCTAAATATTTTTCAATTCTTGAGAGTGAATTCTACCAAACATTTAAAGAAGAGTTAATACCTATTCTTTTAAAACTATTCCAAAAAATTGAAGAGGAAGGATCATTTCCAAGTTCACTCTATGAGGCCAGCATTACCCTGATAGCAAAACCAGATAAAGACAGTACCAACCCCTCCAAAAATTAGAGGTCAATATCCCTAATAAACATAGATGCAAAAACTTCAACAAAATACTAGCAAACCAGTTCAACACCATGATCAAGTGGTGTTTATCCCAAGGATGCAAGGATGGTTCAATATATGCCTATCAGTGTTATATACCACATTATTGAGACAAATGATAAAAATCATATGATCATCTCAATAGATGCAGAAAAAGAATTTGACAAAATGCAACTTCCATTTATGATAAAAACTCTCAACAAAGTGGGTATTGGGGGAATATACCTCAACATAATAACTGTGTTGTACACCTGAAACTAATATGATATTGTATATCAACTATACATTAGTAAAAAAAAATTCTATTGGAAACAATCTCCTCTTTGGAAAAAAACAGCACCTTATTTTACTAAACAAAACAATATAAAATGAAGCAAACACCTCCTTCCCCCCATTTTTGTTCCTTCACAGATTACAGTCATATATATATATTAATCATTTTCTTTGTAGCAAGAAATATCCATGTTGTAAATTTTGGCTCAGTGTTGTTTCAGAAGATACATATTATAATCAGAAAAATTATTTTTAAACCAAATATTAATACTTAACATTTATTTAAATTCTGTCATATATAAGGCATTATAAGCAGTATAAAATTAGTTGCATTAATGAAAATAGATTATAATTTCAAGAGTAAATTTTAGGATAATATTAAATGATAATGATAAAAGGAGGTAGATGGTATATATATCAGTATGAACATATTAAAGTATGTTAATGGTACAAAGTATATTTAAAGCATAGTTGAACTTACTATATTAAAGTGTATTTACAGAACTTTAATTGAATGTTTTAATAGTTCATCAACTTGTGATACAGAATAAACTTCTGTGTGCTTTGGAATTACAGGAAGTGGTTTCTTCAAGAGATTTTTGATTAATGTTCCTAAAAAAGTAAGCTTGGTCTCTCTCCTGGAACTTGGATAAAGGTGCTATTTAATTCCTAGTCTATGGAATGCGTGGTAGGAATCCTGCCAAGCATCTTACAAACTTAGCTCTAGGTTATATATAGAGAGAATGGTAATTGGTAGCAAGAAGGTATACTGCCTTCCAATCTGGCACTGAACTTTTACATCTTGAGCAAAAATCCTGGTGTCTGTGTGTGTGTATGTGTGTGCGTGTGCGTGTGTGTGTGTGTGTGTGTGTGTACAGAACTAGAATCCTTACTAGTTCCAACTTTAGGCTGGAGATGGTTGCTTAGTTGCATAAATCCCTATGTAATTAATCATTTGCAAGATTAGTGCTGCCTTTTTCCATCTTACCATGGGGATAATTCCTTGAAAATTTCACACTTTTGAGATTAGATAGGCCTGCACAGTGCTGTCTAATCCAGTAGCCACTAGCCACACATGACTATTTATATTTAAATCTAAATGAATTAAAATTAAATAAAATTAAAAACTCAGTTGCTTGGTCTCACTAGACACATTTCAAGTGCTCAGCAGCTATATGTGGCTAGCAGCTGCTCTACTGGACAGTGCAGTGCAGGTCTGTGGCTGAAGGACATTTTCATCATAGTAGTTAGCTCTGCTGGACAGTGCTGAAGAAGACAAAATATTTTATAAAATAGTGCCTTTATAACTAGAATCCTATATCTTGATTGATTTCTCAAATAACAGAGTAAATAAAGTAGTGAACCAACAAAATAGTAAATAATAAATTTAAATGACTGTTATCCTAAAAGCATGAAATTAAATTTGTTTAATGTGGCATATATGGGTTTATATTAAAAGGAAGACACCTTTTATAAGGATTGGTAAAGCAATCCTGAAAGGAAACTTGATGATGTCCCCAAGTTGCATTTGTGTAGCTACAGCTAACACTCATGCAGCTCACAGGGACAGAGAAATTTCAAATTATTTGTCCAGTGCATTTTTTCTGTCATCTTCAAATTGTTGATTTTTTTTCCTGCTTCATTTGTTCAAAAGATATTGCAGAAGTAGGAAGGAAAATATAGTTCTCTACTTGAATAATGATAGTATTTTGCTTTCCTTTACCCAGTTTTTTTGGACTAGGTGTTAATTAGAGCATAGTTTTTATATTACAGAGAGGTATTTTCCCGGGCAAGATACTGTTGAAACTATGACCTATTGAGACTTTACCTGGATGACCTCTCTTAAATTTTGGAAGGTATACAGAAAAAAAAAAAAATGTCAACTTAGTTAAGAATAACGTGGTTTAATGTATCTTGAATATTACCTCATAGCATACAAAAATTGATATAAACATGAAAGATAACATTAAACTATTTTGGAAGAAAACATACAAGACTATCTTTGTGACACTTGGGGTAGGGAAATATTTCTAGCTATAAAGGAAAAAATTGGTAAATTGTATTATGTTGAGCTTAAGGACTTATGTTTATTAAAACATAAGTCCTTAAGTTCATATCATGAAGAAGGTGAGAAGGCACTCAGAATGGGAAAAGACACCAGAGGGCAGACAGCAGAAGCAAGAAGAACTACAATTCTGCAGCCTATGGAATGAAAACCACATTCACAGAAAGATAGACAAAATGAAAAGGCAGAGGACTATGTACCAGATGAAGGAACAAGATAAAACCCCAGAAAAACAACTAAATGAAGTGGAGCTAGGCAACTTTCCAGGAAAAGAATTTAAAATAATGATAGTGAAGATGATCCAGGACCTTGGAAAAAGAATGGAGGCAAAGATCGAGAAGATGTGAGAAATATTTAACAAAGACCTAGAAGAATTAAAGAACAAACAAACAGAGATGAATAATACAGTAACTGAAATGAAAAATATACTAGAAGGAATCAATAGCAGAATAACTGAGGCAGAAGAATGGATAAGTGACCTGCAAGACAGAATGGTGGAATTCACTGCCACAGAACAGAATAAAGAAAAAAGAATGAAATGAAATGAAGACAGCCTAAGAGGCCTCTGGGACAACATTAAACACACCAACATTTATATTATAGGGATCCCAGAAGGAGAAAGAGAGAAAGGACCTGAGAAAATATTTCAAGAGATTATAGTTGAAAATTTTCCTAACATGGGAAAGTAAATAGCCACCCAAGTCCAAGAAGCACAGAGAATCCCAGGCAGAATAAACCCAAGGAGAAGCATGCTGAGACACATAGTAATCAAATTGACAAAAATTAAAGACAAAGAAAAATTATTAAATGGAACAAGGAAAAAATGACAAATAACATACAAGGGAACTTCCATAAGGTTAACAGCTGATTTCTCAATGGAAATTCTACAAGCCAGAAGGGAGTGGCACGATATATTTAAAGTGATGAAAGGGAATAACCTACAACCAAGATTACTCTACCCAACAAGGATCTCATTCAGATTTGATGGAGAAATCAAAAGCATTACAGACAAGCAAAAGCTAAGAGAATTCAGCACCACCAAACCAGCTCTACAACAAATGCTAAAGGAACTTATCTGAGTGGGAAACACAAGAAAAGAAAAGGACCTACAAAAACAAACCCCAAACAATTAAGAAAATGGTAATGGGAACATACATATCGAAATTTACCTTAAATGTGAATGGATTAAAATGCTTCGACCAAAAGACACAGGCTTGCTGAATGGATACAAAAACAAGACGCATATATATGCTGTCTACAAGAGACTCACTTCAGACCTAGGGCCAGGTCTGAAGATATTCCCTGCAAATGGAAATCAAAAGAAAGCTGGAGTAGCAATACTCATATCAGATAAAATAGACTTTAAAATAAAGGATGTTACAAGAGACAAAGAAGGGCACTACATAATGATCAAAGGGATAAATCCAAGAAGATATAACAATTATAAATATATATGCACCCAACATAGGAGCACCTCAATACATAAGGCAAATGCAAACAGCTCTAAAAGAGGAAATTGACAGTAAAACAGTAATAATGGGGGACATTAACACCTCACTTACACCAATTGACAGAACATCCAGACAGAAAATTAACAAGGAAACACAAAGTTTAAATGACACAATAGGCCAGATAGATTTAATTCGTATTTATAAGACATTCCATCTGAAAACAGCAGATTACACTTTCTTCTCAAGTGCACGCAGAACGTTCTCCAGGATATATCATATCTTGGGTCGCAAATCAAGCCTTGGTAAATTTAAGAAAATTGAAATCATATCAAGCATCTTTTCTGACCACAACACTATGAAATTAGAAATCAACTACAGGGAAAAAAAGGTAACAAATGCAAACACCTGGAGGCTAAACAATACATTACTAAATCACCAAGAGATCATTGAAGAAATCAAAAAATACCTAGAGATAAATGACTGCAAACACGACAATCCAAAACCTATGGGATGCAGCAAAAGCAGTTCTAAGAGAGAAGTTTAGAGTATTATAATCCTACCTCAAGAAACAAGAAAAATCTCAAATAAACAATCTAACCTTACACTTAAAGGAACTAGAGAAAGAAGAACAAGCAAAACCCACAGTTAGTAGAAGGAAAGAAATCCTAAAGATCAGAGCACAAACAGATGAAGTAGAAACAAAGAAAACAATAGCAAAAATCAATAAAACTAAAAGCTAGTTCTTTGAGAAGATAAACAAAATCGATAAACCTTTAGCCAGACTCCTCAAGAAAAAGAGGGAGAGAACTCAAATCAATAAAATTAGAAATGAAAAAGGAGAAGTGACAGTGGACCCTGCAGAAACACAAAGCATCATAAGAGACTACTACAAGCCACTCTATGCCAATAAAATGGACAAAATGGAAGAAATGGACAAATTCTTAGAAAGATATAGCCTTCCAAGACTGAACCAGAAAGAAATAGAAAATATGAACAGACCAATCACAGGTAATGAAATTGAAGCTGTGATTAAAATCTTCCAACAAACAAAAGCCCAGGCCCAGATGGCTTCACAGGTGAATTCTATCAAACATTTAGAGAAGAACTAACACTCATCCTTCTGAAACTCTTCCAAAAAATTGTAGAGGAAGGAACACTCCCAAACTCATTCTACAAGGCCACCATCACCCTGATACCAAAACCAGACAAAGACGTCACAAAGAAAGGAAACTACAGGCCAATATCATTGATGAACATAGATGCAACAATCCTCAACAAAATAGTAGGAAACAGAATCCATGGACACATTAAAAGGATCATACAGTATGATCAAGTGAGATTATTTCAGGGATGCAAGTATTCTTCAATATATGCAAATCAATCAATGTGATACACCATATTAACAAATAGAAGAATAAAAACCATATGATCATCTCAATAGATGCAGAAAAAGCTTTCAACAAAATTCAACACCGATTTATGATAAAAACTCTCCAGAAAGTGGGCATAGAGGGAACTACCTCAACATCATAAATGCCATATATGACAAATCCACAGCAAAGATCATGCTCAATGGTGAAAAACTGAAAGCATTGCCGCTAAGATCAGCAACTAGACAAGGATATCCACTCTCACCGCTATTATTCAACATAGTTTTGGAAGTCCTAGCCATGGCAATCAGAGAAGAAAAAGAAATAAAAGGAATCCAAATTGGAAAAGAAGAAGTAAAACTGTCACTATTTGCAGATGACATGATACTATACATAGAGAATCCTAAAAATACCAGCAGAAAACTACTAGAGCTAGTCAATGAATTTGGTAAAGTTGCAGGATACAAAATTAATGCATAGAAATCTCTTGCATTCCTATACACTACCAATGAAAGATCATAAAGAGAAGTTAAGGAAACAATCCCATTCACCACTGCAGCAAAAAGTTTAAAATACCTAGGAATAAACCTACCTAAGGAGACAAAAGACCTGTATGCGGAAAACTGTAAGGCACTGATGAAAGAAATCAAAGGTGACACAAATAGATGGAGAGATATACCATGTTCTTGGACTGGAAGAATCAATATTGTGAAAATGACTCTACTACCCAAAGCAATCTACAGATTCAATGCAATCCCTATCAAATTACTAATGGCATTTTTTACAGAACTAGAACAAAAAATCTTAAAATTTGTATGGAGACACAAAATACCCCAAATAACCAAAGCAATCTTGAGGGAAAAAAACGGAGCTGGAGGATTCAGACTCTCTGATTTCAGACTATACTACAAAGGTACAGTAATCAAGATGGTATGGTGCTGCACAAAAACTGAACTGTAGATCAATGAAACAGGATAGAATGCCAGAGATAAACCCACACACCTATGATCAACTAATCTGTGACAAAGGAGGCAAGGATATACAATGGAGAAAAGACAGTCTCTTTATTAAGTGGTGCTGGGAAAACTCAACAGCTACATGTAAAAGAATGAAATAAGAATACTCCCTAATACCATACACAAAAATAAACTCAAAATGGATTTGAGATCTAAATGTAAGACTGGACACTACAAAACTCTTAGAGGAAAACATAGGAAGAACACTCTTTGACATAAATCACAGCAAGATCTTTTTTGATCCACCTCCTAGAGTAATGGAAATAAAAACAAAAATAAACAAATGGGACCTAATGAAAATTAAAAGATTTTACACAGCAAAGGAAACCATGAACAAGATGAAAAGACAATCCTCAGAATGGGAGAAAATTTTTGCAAACGAATCAACAGACAAAGGATTAATCTCCAAAATACATAAACAGCTCATGCAGCTCAATATTAAAAAACAAACAACCCGATCAAAAAATGGGCAGAAGACCTAAATAGACATTTCTCTAAAGAAGACATACAGATGGCCAAGAGGCACATGAAAAGGTGCTCAACATCACTAATTATTAGAGAAATACAAATCAAAAGTACAACGAGGGGGCTTCCCTGGTGGCGCAGTGGTTAAGAGTCTGCCTGCTGATGCTGGGGACACGGGTTCGTGCCCCGGTCTGGGAAGATCCCACATGCCGCGGAGCGGCTGGACCCGTGAGCCTTGGCGGCTGAGCCTGTGTGTCTGGAGCCTGTGCTCCGCAATGGGAGAGGCCACAACAGTGAGAGGCCCATATACCGGAAAAAAAAAAAAAAATACAATGAGGTATCACCTCACACCAGTTAGAATGGGCATCATCAGAAAATCTACAAACAACAAATGCTGGAGAGGGTGTGGAGAAAAGGAAACCTTCTTGCATTGTTGGTAGGTATGTAAATTGATACAGCCGCTATGGAGAACAGTATGGAGTTTCCTTAAAAAACTAAAAATAGAATTACCATATGACCCAGCAATCCCACTACTGGGCATATACCCAGAGAAAACCATAATTCAAAAAGACACATGCACCGCAATGTTCATTACAGCACTATTTACAGTAGCCAGGTCATGGAAGCAACCTAAATGCCCATAGACAGATGAATGGATAAGGAAGATGTGGTACATATATACAATGGTATATTAGTCAGCCATAAAAAGGAATGAAATGAGGTCATTTGTAGTGAGGTGGATGGACCTAGAGACTGCCATACAGAGTGAAGTAAGTCAGAAAGAGAAAAACAAATATCGTATATTAATGCATATATGTGAAATCTGAAAAAATGGTACAGATGAATTGGTTTGCAAGGCAGAAATAGAGACACAGGTGTAGAGAACCAACATATGGACACTGAGGGGGGAAAGTGGGGGTGGGGTGGTGGTGTGATGAATTGGGAGATTGGGATTGACATATATACACTAATATGTATAAAATAGATAACTCATAAGAACCTGCTGTATAAATAAATAAATAAAATACAAAAAAAAAAGAATGGGAAAACATACAGATACAGAACGGGAAAAGGTATTTGTAATACATGTAATGGACAAAGGATTTGTAACCAGAGTCTATGACTCCCCCAAGTCAATAAGCAAAAGTCAGAAACCCCAACAGTAGAACGGGAAAAAGCTATCAATAATATGACCTTCAAAAAGAGGATGCCCAATATCTATGACTAATAGATATGAAAAGTTGTCAGCTTTATTAATCCTCAGGGAAATGCAAATTACAATTATAATATGATCTTATGACATATGTATCAGAATGGCCATGACGAGAAACTGAACATACCAACTCTCAAATCCTGCTGGTTGGTGTGTAAATTTGATCAAACCTGTTGGAAAACTATTTGGCATTAAAACTGAGCCTATGCATACTCTATCACGAGCAGATCCACTCCTAGGTTTATATCCAACAGAAATAGGTACCAGTGTGTGCCAAAATGTACACACCAAAGGGCATACAGAAGAGTGTTCATAGCAGCATTATTGACAGGCACCCCAAACTGGGAACAGCCTGGGTGCTCATCAGGGTAAAATGGATTCTTCTTGGTCTATGTCTGCAGAGGAATACTATACTGTAGTGAGAATGAATGAACTCCAAAATTGCAACAACATAGGATACGTCTGATAAATATAATACTAAGTAAAAGAAAACAAGACACATTAGGGTACCTAATTTATGAATCCACTTATATAAAATTTAAAAATCGTGTAAACTCATCAATGGTATTAGCTAAATCAGGATGGTGGTTTCTCTTGAAGGAATAGTGATTAAAAGGGTAGTAGTTACATGGTGTGTTCACTTTGTATATACTTCTAATGAACACTTTTCTGTGTGTATGTAATTTTTCAATCAATTCAATACAACGCTGAGAAAACGAAGAACAGGTCATCAATTTATGACTTTGCTGCAGAGTAGACAGGCACCTGGGCCTTGGACAAAGTGCCTGTGTTGCTAAGTGCATCAAAAAAGATTTGAAGGGCTTCCCTGGTGGCGCAGTGATTGAGAATCCGCCTGCCGATGCAGGGGACACGGGTTCGTGCCCCGGTCCGGGAAGATCCCACGTGCCGCGGAGCGGCTGGGCCCGTGAGCCATGGCCGCTGAGCCTGTGCGTCCGGAGCCTGTTCTCCGCAACGGGAGAGGCCACAACAGTGAGAGGCCCGCGTACCACAAAAAAAAAAAAAAAAAAAAAAAGATTTGAATAGAAAGCCTACTTATTAATAAGCACTTTTCTCTTATGCAAAGAGACCTACAGAAAATACGAACATCTCCCATAAACCTGCAGAAAGAAAGCTTCCTGGGACCTCAGAAAACACTAAGGGAAACCTAATTGGTTCTATCCAGGACCCCTCAGCAGAGCTTTTGTTTTCTGAGCCCTAGCAGAGGCTCACAGAAAGTCTTCTCATTGTCTCAATCCCAGGGAAAGGCACTCTGATGCCACCAACACGAACGCGTGAGCAGAATGGGAAAGACAGGCCTGACTTACGTGAGAAATGCTTTCTGTTGTCACCTGCTGACCTCAGTGACCTCTGAGGCTGTCCGAATGATGGCTTGAGAAAGCCCCAGTGCAGCCGCTTACTCATGATACACCAGTGTGAGTTCAGAGAACTCAGAGTGGTGGTACAAAATGTACTTAGATCGTCATGGGCCCCCTTCCAGTGAAATGTCAAGCTGTGTGTGCCTAGGCATTTTGTACTTATACACATACACACACGCATACACTGTTTGTTAATTTATTCAACAGATGATTAATGTGAGGGTCTACATTGTGCAGGTCATTTATAGAGAGAGCAACATGGAACCTAATGCCATTGCTGGAAATGAACTCTAGTTTGAATTCTCTTGGGGTAAATGTCATGCTACCAATATTCTTCTCTAGTGCCAAAAATCTGCAAGTGAAAAACTGTATGCTCAATTAAGTCCAGAAAACCAGACTAGAGCTCCCAGACTGTACTCTTCACCGTTTGTATACTTTTTGCCAAGACAAGTTAAGTTCATTACCTTCTAGGACATTTCTAAGTATTAATATACACAAGTGAAAACAAACACTGCTTAATATTCTCTGAAATTAGCTGCAGGGTACTTACCATAGGAAATCTTCCTCCTGAAAGATATTAGGAAGGAAGAAAATACTTTTAAAGGAGAATTTTATTTTGAAGAAGCAAATTGCAAAAGAGTTTAAGAAGAATCACTAAGATGCATGAGGAAAATATTTGAAATAATTCCAAATAAAGGAACAGAGAACTTTTTATTACTTTGCAAAAAGAAAGATTATTCTGTTGTTTGATGGACTTGACTCATTAAAATCTACTTATGTAGGTGATGAACTTGTTGGGTGAGAAGCTCCCAACTTTTGGAGAGAAATGTGATAATTCTTTGAATGCTTCTGTCCATGACCTGGGGGTCCATGAAGAAGAAATTTAAGCCTTTAGCCACATTTCATCTATGAATATTGAGAAGGAGCCCCACGAGCCCCACATTTAATCCACATTCACTGAAAACACTTGTACCTTTTACACTCTGCTTATTCATGCCACTGGATTAACTAAGTACATAAGCTGCTGCTTTTAGCTCTGGTTCTCCTGTTTTCTGCTGGTAAAGGTCACACTGACTCATACACGAAACCTTTTGTTTATATCTCAGAGGTAGCTGACCCCATTGCACCTGCTTTTGAATATCTGGCAAGAGACAGGCTTGCAAATGAATATAGCTCTTTCAAGAAGCTGCTTATTTTCAAAATGAAATTAGCATTTCCATAGGTGCCAAACCGCTGGCAGAGGAGAATGGAGACCTTTGTGTGAGTGAAGACAGGTATATAGTCTTCACAGGAATTGTGACAGCATCTGCATGTTCACCTCACACTGTGAATGTGCCTCTAAATGATTGCTGAATGAATGAATGAAGAAATGAACTAGTTTCCTTTGCCCTGTTTTACCCAGTTGCTAATGTTTTATTCTATTTGCAGAGACCTATCTGATGATTATGTCAGGGAGGAAATATGATTTCTGCACTTCTTTTTTCTCAATACTACCTGCCCTTCCCCAAATATCAACCATACATGTTATATGGATTGAAATCCTTGCTATCACAGTGACTGATATTCAACCGTTAGAAACTCTCTTCCTTTTAGATTAACCAGTGCTTACACCTTTCAAATGACGTGAAAGTCAGCCAAAAGGATAAACCTGGAGGGTATTGAGGATTAATTGGGGTGCGGGTTTAAGTCACTACAGGCAATACCAAGAGGTTGGATTGCATTCTGGGATCTAGTGGAGAGGTTGGATTGCATTCTGGGATCTAGTGGAGAACCAGTGGAGGTTGGGGGGAAGGGAATACCGTGGACAAATGTGTGTTAGAAATAGTTTTTTGGTGGTTATGTGCAGAATTGATGAGAGAGAGTCTAGAGATAGGATGTTCAGTTCAGAGGCCATCCTAGTAGTACAGGCAAAAGGTAATCTGTGCTATTAGCCGTTAGGACAGTTGCTATCCCTGTGGGGTTAGTGACTGGGAGAGAGCATGAGGGGAGTTCTAGGGTATCGGTGAGATTTTGTTTCTTGATCTTGGTGCTGGATATTTGCAAAAATGCATAGAGCTATCCATTTTGTGCATCTTTCTGTATATATGTTACAGCTCAATAAAAAGTATAAAAGAAAGGTAATGATGCCTGAATCAAGGTAGTGGTAGTGAGTAAGAGGGAGTAATTTCTAGAGATAGGCACAAAGATTTACACAATGACTGAAAGAGGAGAATAGAGGAAAGGAGAGAATAAAAGGTGACTGAGATATTTCGTGTTAGAACTGGAAGATAGTTATTCCATTTAAAGAGTTAGGAATCTAATGAGGAAGAACTTCTTTTTGGAGCGGAAGTGATGAATTAGTTCCATACTGGATATTTGAGATCTCAATGAGCTATTTGGGCAGGACTATGCCATAAGCAAATATGAATACTATTTAGAGCTCAGATGAGAGTTAAAAATAGGAGTCTATCAGAAGTTATACAGACAGAAAAAAAAGCAAGTGGTTGAAACAGCAGAAATATAGGACATCCCTAAGAAAGTAAAGGAAGAAGACAATTGAGTACTAAAACCTTAGAAAACTCTATTTCAATATTTTGCCTATACCAGCCTAGTCTATGAAATAATAGTTTTGGTATAAAATGCACTTTCCAAATTGTCTTCAATTAAAAAATATTTTTGTAATTATATAAGAAGTTTATACAACGAAATAAATATTTTACATGGAATGACAGAAGACTGAAGGTAACACAGTTGTCTACGTAACATCTGCAAACGATTTGCCCCTTTGGTTTTATGCTTGTGTATTTTTGGCTTACAGAAATATGTATGTTTAAACATTTATTTAAGTTTTTTTCAAAGGTACCCGAACAAATGAGGTTAGTGATCTTTGGACATGGCAGATTAACCTCACCATTTGTACCTTCTTCTTGTTCATTTTATTACATTTGCACACTTTTAAGTAAGGTAAAATATAGGTATATCCTCAATGCATATTTTATAAAGAGTATAAATGTTAAAAACATTATTACAGTAAAATAATGCGATTGGAAAGTATGTTTTATTTAAAAATTCAGCCTCAGGGAGGGCACCAAAAAAAAAAGTTCAGGGAGTGGGCTTTTATTTTTGGATTTAGTCCTATTTGAAATGGTTTAATCAGTTCATTAATTGAAAGAGGCCTTAGAATGGATTAATGGAAAAGTTATAAAGAGAAAGTACATTCTTAAAATAAATTCTAAATAACCCTAAACTGTTCTAAAAGGTTTCCATTATTAATATGAATATTCTGGAAATGTTTGCTATTGTGCAATATACGTGAATTTTCTCTGTAAACACTGTAAATTTAGTCTTTCAGTCATGAGTTCTTTTGCACTGATGGATGTGCTGTGACGAACCCATTTAAAACAATGAGACACTTATGTTGACAAGAGTTTGCTTTAGCTGTCACATGCTGGAGATCAGTGACAAGCACCTACCTTGGCCGAGTGTCCCTGAGACAGTAAATATGCCATCCCTATCTAAATAACCAAGGTAGGAAGCTAGTTTCCTGTAGCAATTTGGTCCTAATAGGGAAGACTGGTTCATTGGATTTCTTATGTTTGAGGTGTGAATATTTTCAGAGTGCAAGGTAATTTCTGAGATTTGTAATAAAATGATATGTTAGGATTATAGGCTCCTGGAGAGCAAGATTTCTTTTATATTCCTTAATGCCACCTCATACAATCAATATTCTTTATGTTCCATAAAAGACACGCTCATTGCTTGTTGTAAAAAGGAAAGGTGACTGCTATTTTCAGTATTTCACTTATTTAAGGAAAATACACTTATATCTTTGATTCCCCCAAATACATACATTTTTACCTTTCAAACTAGGGAACTGGAAAATTTTGTCAGATGTACCAAGAGATAGTAATAATCAATCTAGGATCAATATATATGATGACTGTACAAGGCAAATTGAGACTTCCCTCTTCCTTAGGTAAAATGATTTTTATATTCTTAGAAGGATAAGATGATAGTATGCGTTTCTTTCATGGTCAGCCTCTTTCAATACCTAATACTCTACTAAGGTGCTTAAATATATCAGCGATGTGAAATATCCAGGGCAGAATTCCCATATATGACAAGAATTTTACTCCCCATCCATTCCCGAGCTTGTCCCCATTTTTCTAAAACCCTTCAGTACAATGAACACATTCATTACCGCCCCCCTTTGTTTCTGAGGCAACTGATGGACTCTACTCCAGACAACGACGATTCAAGATGTTAGAGGGAGCAAGGCCAGGACTGTCACTAGCCTTGCCTTTCAAAATGTTCCAATCACATATTAATCCTTTTCCACATAGTTGCCGGACAAATCCATTTTGACCCAGAACCAGAACGATGAAGCCAAATCTAGAATCATCCATTTTGGCTAAGGTCGCATCACTGGCAAATACATTTTTCAAAATTTCGTTTTGTAAGGAATTAAATCCAATTCCTTTCCACATGGGGAAAAGCCAACAACGAAAGCTGTTGATTGTAAAAGTGAGACCAAAGAGCCACAGGACATATTTATTTTGGAAAGAAACTTAAAAGCCTAAGAAATTAAACCATAAAACATTTTACACTGGTTTAGATTAAACCAACAGTTTAAAAGATAAATATTTTGCATTTTTTAATGCAGATGTCCAAGATAAAAATAGCTGTTGTGCTAGGAAAGCTCAAGATTACTGTGGAAAAGTCTCCATAAATGGTTCCCGAGGTATATGCAAAATGGGAAGCAGTGTCATTTTATAGGTTTTTTTTTTTTAAAGTGTTTTTCAGAGAAAATTAATTTTCAATATAATATATGTAGCTCGAGGGGAACTTGCAGAGTGAGGAACAAGGAAATAAATAACCTGAACTTGCTTTAGTGTCTGCCTCTGATCTGCTGAGGCTCCAACCTTGGCTGAGCTGAAATCTAACTTAGATGTCCTTCACTGCAGAGGATCTCTAAAGTAGTGAGCAGGTGGAGAAGGCTGGAGGGTGGATCTTGAGGGGCAAACTGAAGACACCTGGGCCAGACCACCAGCCAGTGATTAGATGGAAACCAAAAGATCCTGCTCCCCAACTGCAAGAGATCTACTTACCACCTCAAAGGCTAAAACATTTTTCTGTTTCCCCTTGTGCCTTAATTAAACTGGCTTATTTCTAGTTACTCTCTCATGGTTTCATTCATAAGGTAACCCGGTATGAATTTGAAGGTCATAATGATTTCTCTTGGCTTTCTTTATTTTTCTCAGTTTTAGCTAAAGTTCTATTTAGAGTGATTCTTATCTTTTGACCTCTTATTGTTGCCCTCTGGACCCTGGACCCTCTTTAAAAAAATTCATCTCTTAAGAATACTCTTTGGTATTGCCACATACTTTAATTGTTCTTGTGTTTGCATACACACATCTGTGTGTATGTATGTGTGTGTGTGTGTGTGTGTGTGTGTGTGTGTATTATCCTTATTCTAACACATGTCCACCATATATGTATATGTCTTTGCAAGAAAGTTTTTCTTATCAAGTCCATTTTGGTTATTTTTCTCACTGCTTTATTTTTTATTTTTGTTTTATTGAAGTATAGTTGATTTACAATGTTGTGTTAGTTTCAGGTGTACAGCAAAGTGATTCAGTTTTTTTTATATATATATATACATATATACACACATATATATATATATATATATATATTCTTTTTCAGTCTTTCCTTTATAGGTTATTATAAAATACTGAGTATAGTTCCCTGTGCTATACAATAGGTCCTTGTTGGTTATCTGTTTTATATGTAGTTGTATGTGTATGTTAA
The DNA here is from genome assembly GCF_026419965.1 of Kogia breviceps. Classification (NCBI taxonomy): domain Eukaryota; kingdom Metazoa; phylum Chordata; class Mammalia; order Artiodactyla; family Physeteridae; genus Kogia; species Kogia breviceps. The sequence goes on from NC_081322.1 coordinate 2,350,048, forward strand.
TCTCAAACTCCTAATTTATCGCTACCCCACCCTTTCTCTACTTTGGCAACCATAGTTTTTTTTCTATGTCTGTAGGTTTATTTCTGTTTTGTAAATAAGTTCATTTGTATAATTTTTTTTTTAGATTCCACATATAAGTGATATCATATTATCAAGGCCATTTTGAATTATAATTCGAGTATAAACAGGCTGACTAGTTTAGTAATGCTTGTAAATTTGAAAGCATTTGCCTCATTCATTCTCTGCATTATCAAATAAATGAATTAAAAAGGGACAGCCTCAGGGATGACTAATGAGCCTTTGGGTGATATTATAAAATGTCTAACTCTTTCTTAGATATGATCTTGAAGCTGGACATTGACTGTATCAAGATTAGAATGGTCGAGATTATCCTATCCTAGTTGGAGATGAAAATGTCTTTAGCTCTGAGACAAAATTATGTATCTTAGAATAACACTTATTTCTCATTACTTACCCATTCTTGGCTACCTACTTTGTGACTACCATAGAATGATATGATTTCCTCTTCACAATGTTGTAGTGTTAATAGAATTCTCTAGAATGGACCCAGTCTTAGACCATATATTTATCAACCCTTTAGTTAAAGTACAGATTCAACTCATCAATTCTCACATGTCTCATAAGTTGTGTAACAGACACTTGAGTGTTCCTTGGATCCCTTTTACCAGCTCTCGTCTCCCAGCTTTTGTGTGTGTTGCTGCTATCCGCTTGCACCTGTGATCTTCAGAGGCTTGCTTTTGGACACTGGAGCCTTCTTGCCCATAAGGAGAGCCAGAAGGCTGGGGAGTTTAGTAGAATATGATTATTATATAACTCAAACCTGTATAATAAGTCAATGTGATATTTTCTGTGTAATACAGGTGAAGAGTGTGGGTCCTAGTGCCTAATAGTCTCATTATATTTAGTATTTATGACATATAGGGTTTTGTGCATACCACAAAAAACATATTATGCATTTTAAGCAGACTTAAATACAGTGAATTATAATAATAGTTGTTGGAAGGGCTGGAAATCAGATGCTAGAGTGGTCCGTAGGGAATGGCTCACATAACACTATGAGATTCACATGCCAGGGGAAGCTGGGGAATCAGAAGGTCACCACTGAAGAGTGAGCTTGAGAACATTTGACCACAGCTGCAATCTGAGGATCAGTAAGGAAGGATTGCAGCAACTGCCTGAATACCGTATGGGGAACACAGCTGCCTCAGTGGCTAAAGTCTCTCAATACCCATCAGACTGGTGATTGGATGCTGGACTCTCTATCAACATTCCTGGCAGTAGGAAACAGCCAAAAGCAGTATGGAGATAAGATGGCCTCCACCTCATCTGTGCATTCCAGATATCTCATGATTGCTTCTAACTGTGAGACCAAAATCCTAGCAGGAGGAAAGGCTGAGAAGTAGAGTTTTAAGATTTCCAGTTATTCGAGTACCAAACAACATACTTGAAAGAGGTGGGAATAACTGCTGAGTGCTAATCTGGGCCACTATGTTCCCAAGGGTCATGAGTCACCATGCCGTAGGTGGCTGGGCACTGCCAAATCAACCGTGTTGCTCACAATACCAGTTAAAGATCACCTAGAATCGAGTGTTCAATTTCAAGTGTCACTTTTTAAAATATACATTGAAAACTAGTGTGTTGCTTTGGTAGCCGTTAAAATGGTAAGAGGTGTTAAAGCCACATCAAAACAAGTAAGGGTTGGGAATGGGAATGAAAATAACAATCTACAAACATCTGAGGACACAGGTATAGACTTGTTTTGAGTTCCACTGTGTGGTAGAAGGAAGGTCAATTAGGACAGGTTAACAAAGAAGCAGCTTTGGGTTGGGTTTTTCATTTGAATTTTCATTTAATATTTCTTTCAAATCTAAGATCCTATGATCCTTCTAGATATTTGCAGATAGATCTAGAGTCCCTTAGTACTTCTTGAAAGGTGTAATAAAGTATGATTTTAACAGCCCCTTCATTTTCATTATTTTTTTTACATGAATTCTACTCTCTTTTTAAAAAGGGGTGTGTAATATTTTCATCTCTTTTACTACCTCTGTTCATTTTATTTTATTCAAAAATTCAGTTTTCATTATATGTACTTAAATAATGGCTTTATGTCATACAAAATTTCAAGAGAAATGTGCTCTGAACTTACAAGGCTTTTTTCATTAATATTTTAGTGTTTTTTGAAAATACTTCACTGTTAAGAAACGAATATTCCAGGCAAAGTTGTAAAAAATAGAAGTGAAGGCATAGATCGGTAGTTTGGGCAACAGAGAATCAAAACGAATTCTAACAGGAAAAAAATTCAAAGTATATTAACAATTTGAAAAATAATAGTCCACAGCTCAAGTATTTTATGGGCAGAAGAAACCTAGACTACTGAATTGCCAAAAGAGAAACAGATGAAACTAGAGATCGAATGATTTTGCCATATGTGGTGTCAATAAATTAAGGCTGATGTAACTTTGGCCTGTTAAGGAAGGATCCTCATGGACCAGGGTGGAGGTGGTTTTAAAGCTTCAGCGGTGCAGTAGTCAGCTTTGGGTAGCTGCATTCTAGAAATAAATGATGGAGAAGTGCAGAGATTCAAGGAATCTGTTGGGTAAAAATAATTAAGAGACCTGAATATGGATACACAGGAATGATGAAGAAATTGTGCACTAAGTCTAAGAAAAGATTTTAAACGATGTAGACAAATGCCATAAATAAAATTCCTAAAATTAAAATTCATTTCAATTCATAACCAATTCATAACCAATCTGGGAAACAGCAGTAGAATATGTTTAAAAAAAAACACTTTTATATGAAAACTCTTGGGTTGAGCAACAGCTGAAAAATAATTCCCATCCTTTAAGGGAGAAATCGGAAAATAAACCTTTATCCCAAGTCAATAATTGCCCGAATGAGCAACACTTTACAAATCTCATCCCTTCCAATGTATGTTATTTGCTAATGGGAGAAAAGAGTATAAATAGTATCTTAAGAATGTGTATGCAAAATCAGACAAGCTTTAAATCAAAATGATTAGCACATGGACAAAGGGATATTTAAACACAGCAGTTCTAGACTCATAGACGTGGAGAACAGACTTGTGGTTGCCAAGGGGGAGGGGGAGAGGGAGACAGATGGACTGGGAGTGTGCGGTTGGTAGATGCAAATTATTTTATATAGAATGGATAAACAACAAGGTCCTAATGTAGAGCACAGGAAACTATATTCAATATCTTGTGATCAACCGTAATGGAAAAGAATATAAAAACGAATGCATATATGTGTATAACTGAGTCACTTTGGGGTACAGCAGAGACTGCCTGCCACAGCATTGTCAATCAATGCTACTTCAATAAAAAAATAAATACATAAGTTCTAATTTTGGTTATCTATGCAATATAAACAAAAGTATTTTTTCTTAGAAACCCAGGGTACTTTTCTCAGTGTACTTTAGTTCTGTTTCCTTAATTAACAGTGTTCATCCACTACCCCATCACTTGTGCACTGGTTTTCCTAAGCAGCATGTTTCAAATATTGAGCTGAGCCTGCTTGTCAACTATTGTGTGATCCTGAAAGTAATTAGCTTAACTACTTGCCCTTAGGCTGTGTCTCTTCTTGATGGCAAAACATTAGAAAAACAGTTGGATGTTTTGATCAGTCAACCAATTTGTTTTCCTACACATAGTTGCTCAAATAGACACGGAAGGGCAGAGGTGGAAAAAAAGGTCTCCATTAGGCCAGAGGTTATCAGCTTGTTGCTGTGACTTTGGAATATGAGATTTTCCTGTGGGGAAAGCAGAGGAGACCTGCTCTCAGTGAGGCTGGACACTGCATTGCAAGATCAATAACCATGCAAACATGTCCCTCTGAACCCATTACTTGCTATGTGCCAGGTGCTATATATACCTTATCATCAATTTTCTCAGCCTTCTGAGGTAGTTGATATTATTATATCATCTCCATTCTGCAATTAACTGGGGGTGTGCACTAGACACACACAGTATTCAAACCCAGGCTCTTAACCATCAGCTGAACCCTACTGCCTCTATTACTTGGCATGAGAAAGAGATCAAGTAGCACCATCACTTTATTACTCTGAACAGAAAACTTTGCTTACACTTAAAATGGAGAAAGGAATTAATGTCTTTGGGCTATGGCTGGGTATATGGGGGAGAGACTAAGGAAGTAGGTCTAGGTTGGATGCTATCAGAAAGAGGGGCAATTGTATGATTGGGCATCCCAATAAATCTGGCCTGTAGAAAGAGGAAACTAGGACCAAGACAAAGCTATAATTTGTAAAGAATTAGCAGTCACTCATTTGGGCCAAGAGAAGAGATGTTTGGCATTTTTATGGGTGCCACAATCAACTTGTTTTTGTCTTTGCTTTGATAAAATGTTGAATTAGCCTTGCTTCTTATTTTATTACGGTCTCAGAGTAACCTTGTCTGAAGTTGGTATTCTATTTATGTCCAACAGGACATAATAACACGGCTTAGCTGTGAATGCCAGGCCAACTTCTGAATGTCTTTGGTTGCTTTATTATTCCATCTTGATTTCTTCAGTAACTGCACATACCTGGGACCCCTTCTTTCTCTACCTGCTGGAGAAGCCAACCAGCCCATGCTTGGGAGATAAATTCATGAAGAGTTGAACTCAGTCATTTCATTGAAGTCCTTCAGATTTTTTTTCCCATTTGGAGGGAAGAACAATCATATTTTATAAAATAATAATAATATTTTATAGTGTAAATTGAGCTCCAATACTTTCTTAAAGCCCTTTTGCATTGAGTTTATTTTGTTTTCCTAGGAATAAGTCCCTCTTTGGGATTTTGGTTTTCTGATCATATTTGTACTGTCCTTTAGTGAAGTTGTTTTTTACTACTTAATACCTGCTTGTCTGATGCCTTGTTAGTCTGTCTGTCTTGAATGGTGTTTGTCTATAGGGAGAGGATAAGCCCGTAAATCTGTTCTCAAGTCATCCTGGGGGTTGATATGTTCAGAAAATTGCTTATCTGCTTCCTTTGGACAAACTTGGTCCCAGGTCACCGTTTCAAAACCTTATAAGGACTTCTTCCTCAATCTTGTTTTTGTGTTCCTGAGAATCGTTTCTGTTTTAGTTTCATCTACCCAGAATCAGGAGGTTTTGTCTGGTTCCTGATAGGTGATGGTTGGCCATTGACCAAGCTCCAGTGACAAAAGCTCACTCAAACACCCATCTCACAGACACGTTGTGAGCTCATGGCATCTTTTCAATCTAAAACTGTGCCTCTTCCAGGCCATACACCTGCTTGCTTTATGTTTTCTCACTGTAATGCTAACCCGTGTGCATACTTTTCTCTCGCAATTTCACCAAAGACAATTTGGAATTATAGTGCTCACCCCGGGGATCTTTTGATCTAGACAAAGTTGTTCCTCTGAGAGGCAGCTTAAACGAAAAAGAAACAAAATTTTGACTGTCCAATGGTCTACTTTCTTTACTTGGTATGAGGAGACTTCTAAACACAATTGGGACTAAAAAATGCCTCCTTAGAGATTCTTTAGCAAAAGCTGATGCAAAATGTAGGAAACATAACTCTTCTTGTGGAGCTGTTCCAATGCTTTCCTTCTATATTGCACTCTTTCCCTGACATCCTTTGCTTTAACCCTGACACTTGTTCAAGACTTTTAGAGTGATGATCACAAATTTCATGTCAGAACAGTTGGATGAAGAGATTGAACTTTTCTGGAATATTCTTTCATTTGGACACTGGGGTCCTGTTTGATTTCTCCTTCATGGGTACACAGGAAAGTTACATATTCCAGCTGCTTGGGAAGCTGTGTTGGACTCGTATGACTATGTTTTGGCCAAAGGGATACAGAGACAATGACGTATGCTACTTCCAGGCATGGCTATAAACCCCCCCTGCATAATCATCTCACATTCACTCTCACTTTCTTTGGCAACCTTGATAGCCACCTTTTTAAGATGGCAATGTCACAAAATGGAAGAAGCTTAGATCCTAAGTCATCACTTGGAAGAAATCTACCAGGAGGATCATCAGACCATAATGTAGGTGAGAAACACATCGTTACTGTGTTAAGGCACAGAGATTTGGGGGTTATTTGTCTCAGCAGCCGATATTATTCTTCCTCATTGATGCAGTGCCCAAGTAATAACTCCCTGGTCCCATTTTTGGACTGAATAGATAATAAATATGAAGACGGAAAAAGGTACTTGAGATAATAGAACATTATTTGGAGACAAAAACATATCTAGAAATCTAATGAGACAGCTCACTTCATACATTTTAAACTTAAACTTTGATACGTTGATAAAGTTTTATTAAGCAGTTTTATTATTTATTTTATTTTTTATTATTTTATAATAATATTAAAATAATAATAATAATTATTATTATATATTAATTATATATAATATATATAATTAAATATATATTAATATATAATATATAAATATAATTATATATTAATTATAATTATAATAATAATTATTATTAATAATATTTTATTATTTATTTATTAAGTTTTGTTATTTCATCTTTTATTAAGATGAAAATTACATCAATTCATATTAGTAAGTAGAAGTTTTTTGAAAGAAGGCTAATTTGGCTTTTGAAGATTTCTTAAGTGGCCGCATTGATTTAGCAAACATTGATTTGACACCTACTATGTGACAGGAAGTCTCCTAAGTACTGGTGATACAGCAGTATAAGAAGGAGATAGGAGACTATTCTAACGGAGAAGGAAAAACAAACAAATGAATAAACAATTACACTATTTATATTTTAGGAGGTTATGAGAATTGGATGAGAAATCAATCAGAAAAGGTGCTGGGGGGCTAGTAGAGAATCGTGCTTTTAGATAGGGTGGCCAGGGAAGCACTCAGAGGAGGCAGCTTATGAGCAGAGACTTAAGTGAGGTGGGGCAGCAAGCCCTAAGAGAGCATGATTACAGAAAGAGGAAGCAGACAAAGGCCCTGAAGTGGGAGGATGCCACACATGCTAGAGGAACAGCAGGAGGCTACTGTGGCCGTAAAGGAGCAAAGATGGGAGGGACTCTAGGAAATGAGGTCAGATGAGTGATGTGATTCAGATCCTGACCAGCCTTGTAGACCATTGTACAACTTCTGGTTTTTGCTTTGATGGGTCAAAAAGCCACTGGAGGGTCTTAAGCATGATGCATCAACTGATGTTCATTTTAACACAACCACCCTGGCTGCTGGGTGGAGATTAAACTATAGTGGGCAAGAAAGAAGGGGAGATACTGGTTAGGAGACTGTAACTGGAACCTGGATAAGAAATGGCGGTGACTTGGGCCAGGGTAGTAGCAGTGATGGTAGTCAGAAGACCCTGCACATATTTATTAGTAGGTCCAGCAAGATTTGCTTTTAGACTGGATGTGATGTGTGAAAAAAAGAGAGGAATCAAGAATGGCTCGAGGGCTTTCCTGGTGGCGCAGTGGTTGAGAATCCGCCTGCCGATGCAGGAGACACGGGTTCGTGCCCTGGTCCGGGAAGATCCCACATGCCGCGGAGCAACTAAGCCCGTGAGCCATGGCCGCTGAGCCTGCGCGTCCGGAGCCTGTGCTCCGCAACGGGAGAGGCCACAACAGTGAGAGGCCCGCATACCGCAAAAAAAAAAAAAAAAAAAAAAAAAAAAAAAAAAGAATGGCTCGAAAGGGGAGGATGGATTTGTCATGAACTTAGAAGGCTAAGACTGTGGGAGAATAGGTTTTGGGGGGTAAGAACAGAATTTCAGCTTCGGTTTTGTTAAGGTTGACATGCCTCTTAGACATCCCCGTATTCAAGAGAGCACCCACAATTTAACTTTACTAATATAACATCTTGAACAGTTTGCTGTTTGCTTGCTGTGTTATTCTTTCTTTCAAAGAGACTTTGATCTCCTTGAAAACAGGGATAATATTTTAGATTCGTTCTTTATCTTCCACATGGTCGAGCACAATTTTGAAACCCATCATTTCTCTGTAAGTCTGTTGATTTATTATGTAAAAACTCAGATGAATGTATAATAAATCAGACATGTGAATTGTTTCATGTAGACTATGTTTAAAAATTCATGTTAGTATTGTTTATGTGTTAGCAGTCTCATGTGCCTTAGTATTCAAAGAACAGAAGGAAAAAAAAAAATGTTTGGCAGATAGAAGAGAAAAACTCTCTAGCAATTAAATCCTGCATGGAAAATGTTACCTGAAGTGACTCCTGAACAATACACACATTTACAGGAAGAATCTCATTTGTATTAAGTCTGCATTTCAGCTCATTCACAATGAGAGCTCATGTCTTAGGAGGCATAGCCAGGAAATATGCCAGAGACCCAGGGACTGAGCCCAGTTAGGTGGGACCCTGGCAGGCAGGTATGTAAGAACAATCTTTCCTGCATCTTGCAAAGTTGATGGTGGGATTTTGTTACCACGCCAAGAGTTCAAAACCAAATTATGATGCAACGAAATGACTTAAGTAAATGGCTCTTTCTTTAAAGAAATCTCTCATTTGTGTTCTGGAAGGAAAGAGTTCATTTTATCATTTTCTTGTTATCGTTGAATAGAGTATTCAGCAAAGTAGCTTGGTTCAGGTATAACATAATCTGTGACCTTGTGAACCTAAATGTAAACACTCCCAGTGGATGCCAAATTAAACTGCTTTCAATCTGTCTCATTCTCTGATACTAATTCCCGGGCACAATAGGTACTTAATATGCACTGGTTGACTTGAATTAACTTGGTATAAAATGAAAAAATTATGTAGGGAGATGAGACTGTAACTTTCACCTTTCCATGGGTCAGGATAACTCAGAGAGAACACTCAGAAAAACTTGTAAAAAGTGACACAAAGGAAAGATTTTACTTCTTATGAAAAATTGGGAAAAAATACATATGGTATTGTTAAACTAAAAAATATAGCTTATGTTAGCTAGAAGACATCAGTTATGTTCAAATGGTGCATTTCGTCATTATTCTGTTAATTCAATTTCAGGTATTAAGTCCATGCTGAGACCAAAGTTAAGTCCAAGGCTATGATCTGGTCTTACATACACCAGGGGATTCCTCATGTTGGTATATGTCTCCCCAAACAGAGTATGTGACTAAGCACTGATATAAAGGCATGTGTTCATTCTTTCCTTCATTAATGACGTTATGGAAAGTTCTTATGCATTTGGAAAGGATAACATTTCCCCTCACCTCTGTACATTATTCCCTTAGTTGTACAGTTTGATTTATGTTAAGATTAGCTGGCTTGGCTTTGCCAGTTTTGGATTAATTATAAAAATGATAAATAACAACAGGCTTTTCGTTGTGGCTTGACTTTTTGTTTCTTAGGAGGAAAGATGATTACTTGGTATGACTGTTTTACAGCGTAACGAAGAATTCATTTAGGGTCCTGGGTTTGAGGGTAGGGGCAGGGTGACAAGTGGAACCCATTTTCTGATACTTTGCAAAATCTAGAGCCACTTACATGCTAAGGCAGAACCTCTCCAAGAAATTAATGTTAACATAGACACCTTTCTCTGCTAGATTCAGCTGAATGTTGTGGTCTTTGTTTTAATAAAGTAAAGTTTCAGGAAAGGATAAAAGTCCTGCAAAAGCAATTAGAATCAAAATGAGTCATAGTGCTAAAAAGTGAATTTGCTTGTCTCCATTTACAGTACATACGTCATTCCAATGATTCTTGCCTAATTAACAGTATCACCATGGTTTTTTTGTTACTGTCACAAATCTGTTATACTTCTCTAAGAGAATATTTTTAGTTTGAATTTTACGTGTGAGCTGATAAAAGGAGGCTAGGACTTTATTAAAAAAGAAACTTCACATTACACTATCATTTATTTTTTATGGAACTTAGTCTCTAAAATGTGCTTGTATAGAATTGTGTCCAGTCGTATCTTACAATTTCTGCACGTGAAGAAATGTGCCTATTTGTTTGGCTGAGGCCAAATATGTTCACTTTTTGTGTCTACATTTTGGTCACTAAGTCCAACTAAACTTTCTAATATAGAAGACTTTTCAGGAGACAAATGTCCAAACAGCTAATAAGTGTTATACCTTTCCATATTGGCTTAGCAATAAACAGGCAGGGAATAAAAAGGATTTCAATATAAAACCTTCACTGAAGCTGTGATTATTTTGAGCTAATCATATTAGAAATGCAGCTATTAAACTCCAAAAGAGCAAATCACTATTAGGAATGCAAAATAAACAGCAGTACATCATTCCTGACATCTGTAATTATTTATAATTCTCCTAAGTCCACCCCCCCCATTATAGGCAAGCTTAGATTAAAACCCTTAAGCATTTATTTGATATTAGTTGAGATCGCATTAATAGTTCTTTGCCAGAGAGCAAAGCAGCTGCCTTTCCAGTGGGACTCCGATGAGATCTTGACCCAGTTGACTTTGGGATGGTTGAACCCAATGGGTCTACTCCTTCATTTGCACGGGGAAGAGAACCTGGCAGGCACTTTGACTACACCGCCCATCTGCTCTCTAGAACTTAAAGGCACAGGTCCCTCGATCTCAATTCCTGTGGTAGGAAATCATACTGGTCCAGGTGCCCATTTCCTACAGAAACAATATGGAAAGACTCTGTACTCCTGCAAAATCATACTTCCTGGAAAAAGCCTTTTGGGTTTGGAACAACTATTTTGATAAGCTGAATGAGAGGGTGGTACCACACCAAGGAGCTGCCTGAATGAAACTAACGGTGTTTCTCTAGGAGTCTTTACAGAGCTACGTTTCTCTGCTACCTTCGGATGAATGGCGTCATCTTTGTGCAAGAATTGTTATCATTATTTCTTTCTGCTTTTTTCTTTCTGCCATGTATGGAGGTGAGAGGAATATAAGAGCGTGGGGGGAAGAGCTGGTTTTGCAAAGTCGAGGAGAGAGCTTACAGAGGGGTTGAGTGTAACTGCTATTAAAGCAACGGAGTCCGGAGAAGAGCAGGATTTGAGGGTGGTTTGCCTTGAAATGTGCTCTATATAAGTCCCCTATTCCATTTCTGCTCTGATGTCTTTAGCAAACTTAAAACTTAAAATTGCTCAACAATACTGCGTATGAGTGGGCTTCTCCAGGCAGAAGTTGAGAGTACGAGGGAACTGACTTCAGCGTTACGCCAGAGAGGAAAATCTTTTGGCAAAAGCAAATGAGGAGTAAAACAGACTGACCAGCAACTAGAATCTATTTTTGTTTGCCATGTAATTACAATTGGAGACACGAGCCAAGATATATTGCCTCCCCAGTACCTCTGCAGGAACGACTCCCAGCAGTGAACATGGAGCGCCATTTTAGGAAATGATAAACCTGGCACACTCCGTCTGCCTGGACACATCCAGAATATTCTGCTCCATTCTTTTAGCGTGAGCATTTTCCTGGGGCTGATGAGACATGGTGATGGCGGGAGACACATGTGGCCAGATTCTGACCTGAAGGAGGCAAATCTAGACCTGTTGTCAGAGAAAATTCCTGGAACTAGGAACACTTCAAGCTAGTTTGGGGAAAAAGAGGCAATGATGTTTGAAAAGTCCTTTCTCCAGAATGGACCTGCAGAATCATTGTGGATACTTGACCAACACAGCATATTTTCACGTTTAAACCCAAAGTGATACATGTGACATGCTACTCAATTTTGAAATCTTTATTATCTGAGCCAATCCCAGGCCATCAGAATAACCTGCTGACCACTAAAGTTTCTCAAATGCTTCCTTCACAACCACATATAGACTCCGTGAAGTCTTACCTTCCATTAGAATTTAACCCTGAAATGACTTGTCTAGTCCCCCCTATTTGTGTGGAGGGTTCCATGATGCTGTGATTAAACACTGTAGTGACTTTTTCAGTTTTTTCCCTTCAATGGAAAGAAAAATGTCTAGCTTTCAGTTGAACAGATTCAGAGCTGGTTTGATACTGATCTCCAAATAGATTTCAATTCAATGAAGCTAATACTGATTAATTCTTTGTATAATACAGGCTTTATGCTAGGTGCTAAAGTAACTTAGGGAATCTAAAAATAGTGTCTGTTGTTCAGCGATTCTTATGGAATTGGTTCCGATTTGTATAAACCTTCTCTCATTCGAAAGACTTTTGTAGTAGATAACTTGAGATTGTCTCTGTGAAGGTTCCCTACAGTATATTCACCCCATAGACTTTTGCCTTTATCAACCATGGTGGTCTAATGACAGTAGCAAAGGATCCTATTTTAGTTTTCTTTAAACATTTTTTTTATTGAGCATGTCTTTGACTTTTTTCACACTCATGGTCATTTATATGGATGTTGCAGAATATTAGGTCAGTTTATCCTGGCCCTCATGATGTATCTCAGCTCCTGAACTTTATCATCAATTTGGAAAATGAAAGTCACTTGTTACCAAGTGGTACTGCAGCAGTTTCTGTCTTTAACAGAGGATATTTTGTTTCATTTTTTTACACTTTTCTGAAATTTTATTTCTTTTTTTATTGAAGTATAGTTGATTTACAATGTGGTGTTAGTTTCAGATGTACAAATCAGTAAAGTGATTCAGTTATACATTTATATGTATTCTTTTTCAGATTCTCTTCCATTATAGGTTATTATGAGATACTGAATATAGTTCCCTGTGCTCTACAGTAGGTCCTTGTTGATTATCTATTTTATACATAGTAGTGTGTATCTGTTAATCCCAAACTCCTAATTTATCCTTCTCCCCCTTTCCCCTTTGGTAACTATAATTTTGTTTTCTATGTCTGTGAGTCTATTTCTGTTTTGTAAATAAGTTCATTTGTATCATTTTTTCTTTTAGATGCCACATATAAGTGATACCATATGATATTTGTCTTTCTCTGTCTGACTTACTTCTCTTAGTATGACAATCTCTAGATCCATCCATGTTTCTGCAAATGGTTGAGTAATATTCCATTGTGTATATAAACCACATCTTCTTTATCCATTCCACTGTCATGGACATTTAGGTTGCTTCTGTGTCTTGCCTATTGTAAATAGTGCTGCTATGAACATTGGGGTGCATGTGACAGAAGGTATATTAAGTGGTACACACTCTCAAGGGAGCACTTCCTTCCAGAAATGCTACACTCTATGTCCGTAATCCTGTTGGAAGAGCAGTGATTCTGTGTAACTCAGTCTGTGCAGGACTTGATTTGTTAGAACTGAGTCTGCATTACCAGTATTCTGTTGACCTCTATGGCAAGAGCTTTCCACTTGCATATTACAGTAGCCTTTCTAAAGAGATTTCTTTTTAAACTCCCATTATACAAACAGCAATACAGTCCTACTGCCTAGGTAACTTTCATTGGCTATTTAATGGTGAAATGGTAAAACTGACTTCAATCAAGGTTACCTTTATTCAATCAAGAATACCTCTGAGGGCTTCCCTTCCCTGGTGGCGCAGTGGTTGAGAGTCCGCCTGCCGATGCAGGGGACACGGGTTCGTGCCCCGGTCCGGGAAGATCCCACATGCCGGGGAGAGGCTGGGCCCGTGAGCCATGGCCGCTGAGCCTGCGCGTCTGGAGCCTGTGCTCCGCAACGGGAGGGGCCACGGCAGTGAGAGGCCCGCGTACCGCAAAAGAAAAAAAAAAAAAAAAAAAAAAAAAGAATACCTTTGAAAGTCTTCACTGAGAATTCTCCATAGAAGTAAATTCCATATTATATTGCCCAAGAAATTTCCAAAGTGGTGTGTATTCATTGCCTTTACTCGACTTTTAATTTAAGCCATTAAATTCTCTAAAATGTCCAATGTACAGTAAAAGAGTCCTTTTTAATACTGTCATGAGTTTACCAAGCGTGTGCATTCTAGGAGAGATCCTATCGTGAAATATCTTGAAGACATACCGATTGGGTCCCTCTTGATTGTTTTCAACACGGAGTAGTGTTTTCGGCATTTGGGTTTTGGGGATTCATCTCACCCCACACTCTTTGCTTTGCTCCAGCGTATTTAGTTTAATCAGAGTCCGCTCAAGTTTCACATGGAAACTCCAAGTCTGCTTATCAGGGTGCACCTGTTTGCCAGTTTAGGTTGAACTTATGATTGTATGACTTGCAGCTTATTACCTCCCTCGAGTTTATTTTTTCAACAGGCTGACGTTCTGGTGACCAGAAGATGTTGAGATAGCAGAAAATAGGCAGGGGATAAGCAAAAGTTCAGCAATATTTATTAACTGAGACTAGAACTGGTCTGAAGCAATTCTCTCTTCACTCTTCTATCCCATTTTTTTAATAATTAGGAACTCAAAAGGTTATAACAATATGAATAATATATAATGTTAATATTGTACTATATGTTACTTCTAGTTATCAATAACTTCAGTTTATCTGGTAAAATATATTTCTTGTGTAAGGTGTTGGCATGGAGAGGAAATATTGAGGAACTAGAATATGCAGTTTCTTCCTCTTGTACAATTGAAACTATAAGATCTCACTTGATAATAATATATTTAATGAGAGGACACAGCCTAATAATATACATTGTTAGGCACCAATTTATCAGAGTAACTCCTGGATGTATAAGAAAAGCTTCTTATATTCCTACTATGTGGATGGAAGAAATTCAGTTCAGAAACATTAAACACTAATTGATTATATGGTAGATTCTTGGAATACAACATTGAATAAGACGGACACCACCTCGTTCAAGGAACTCATGACTGCACAGGGGAATTGATCTAATCCCAACTAAATAGTCTGGGGAGGGGAGGCAGGCTTAGCCATCCATTGCTTCAACTCCCTGGAATAAAATCTGGCATTGCAACCCTTGAAAGAGTATCTACGATCAACATTTTCTTTTTGGAATTGGTTAGAAAACCATATAAATCAGACATCTGAAGTATGCACACAGAATTCTTGAAGCCATAAAGGCAGTGATTTTCCTTAGTTTGCATCTAATAAGATAGTAAAGCAGCCCACTTGACAGGAAGTGGGCTTCCCGAAGGCTCTGGCAGAGCCAGGTCTGCTGTACACAGAGCTGTACATTCAGAGAACAGCACTGTGTTGACACCCTGCAATAAATGGGGCTCCGCGGTTGCTGTTGCTGCCCCTACTAACTAAAGGAAGCACGTCCAAGATACCTTTTCCAGGGCTAAGATTTTAATGACTTTCCTTGGTTCTGGTGGTTCACTCTAGCACAGTACAGATAGCTCTTGGCAGCACATGTGGAAGCGTCATCCGTGGACCTCTGAGTGCCATTGTGGGGCTTCCAGGGAAGAGTGCCAAGTGCTTTTTACAGTCTCAAAACAGCCATGTTGGCTGGAAGGTGGAGATTGTTAATAATTTTTCACGATGAAGGCAATCTTTGATCTTCCTACATTTTTGCTTTGTCCCAGTTCACACTCCTTTTAAGAGAGCCTTAAAAGGAAGGCTCTCTTGGCACTCTAGAACCCTCTATTGGTAATAATAAGCATTTTTGCCTCAAGGGAGGTGTGAAGAGAGATGGAGATAAGGAGCACATCGTAGCCATTTTAGTTTTAACTTATTTTATGAAATGTTTCTCCCCCCCCCACACACAGTTTTTCTTTCAGGGGTTTAGCTGTGCTTCTGCTTTATTGATAGAGCACAACTTGCTAGGGAAATGGATAGAACGTTCGAGAAAGACATGAAAGATTTGGTCCTCAAATAAACAAACAGAAAATGTGTGAAGCACTTTGACAATAATGGAACGGAAATTATGAATATATGCATGTTTCTAGCATTTTATTCCTTCCTCACGTACCACCTGCTTCCACTTAACCTCAGAGGGTATGAGGTGTGAGAGTGTTTTATGCTCTCATGACGTACAATCAGAAAGAAATGGGGAGGAAAGAATGGGATCAAAGTAGAAGAGCTAGGGAATCTTTAAGGAGAAACATTAGGAAGCCCCTTTGGTGTGAGGAAAGTGGGTTGTAAGTAAAAGGACTTCATGGAGCGTTATTGTGGTCTATAGCGTCCCCGTTTGATATTCAGTAGATTGCATGTGAAAATTACGAGTAATTATGAAAGAGCTTTTTGTCTTCTGGACGGGATTTTCTCAACTGTCGTGCCATGCCAAGAAGCTGCATCACGTGAATAGTGAATGACCACTTACTGAGTCATCTATTCAAAGATAACTTTACTTAGTTTAGTATCCTTTCTGGGTATTTCACCTCATAAAGGTTTTCTTTAATTTTTATGGCATGTCTTCCATGGACCCCTTCAAAACAGAGCCTGACCAGGAGTTCAGGTGCCCTTGATTTACGGAGGGGGTGGTCTTCAGAAAAACCTCTCTAGGAGGGAGTGAGGCCGAGTAAGGAAGGAGAAAGAGGCAAGTGAAGATGTGGTTTCAGGTCAAGTCCAGTCTTGGTCTGATGTGTGGGGGAAGCTTTGGACTCTTCACTGCAGTGAAGAGTGCATCCTTGTACCATAATCACTCAGCCATGGGTGTGCTAAAGAAAAAATTATCCATGACACTTGTTACAGATGATAAGGCAGACTTTGTTCCTGGAAGATTACTACAATGGAGTTTTGTAGTAGGGAAAAGAGATCGGACTCAATTCTGACTCCAACAAGGACAAATGGAAATTTATAACCAAGGAGCAGGGTCAGCGGGTGAAAAATTACCAAGGAATAAGGGGTTTTTTTGTTTTTGTTGTGTTTTTTTTGCTAAACTGACTCAACAGAATTCTTGCTGCAGGCAGGCCAGGGTGATAAAGATAATATCAAGGGTAGGGGATGAGAAATGTCATCAGATAGAGGGGGTGGTCAGATACCAAGGCTGGAGGATTTTTGCCAAATGGACTAAGCCAGATTCTTGCTTGAACTGGATTCTACAGGGACAGACTGGGAGGCCCAAGGTCCAGCTAGTGGAGCAGAGGATTCAGAGGAGCCTGATGAAAGCTCAGGTAAGGGAGAGAGCCTTTGTCAGGTGGTGCATATCCCTCCTGGGTGAAGTGGCTTCCACGAGATCAGGGCAGTTTTCTGGAGGAGGGCAACATCTATGAGCTGGTAGCCACCAACACTCACTGAAGCTGGGGCATGGGTGGATTGGTAACGGTGAAGCACCAGGATTTGGATTTATAAGAGCTCTGGCACAGAGTTGGATCTGCACAAGGCAGATGAAGTTGGCATCTGTGTTGGGCCATTTAAAGAAGTATAGTATTTTTCGCTTCATGTCAGTCAGACCACGTGATATCTAGACTCCTTTACAGGGACCTTTAAGACTTGTGCCACAGTCTCCAGCCTCATTTAAGGACACTGTATTCCTCACATTTTATCGTTATCGTATACCAAGCTTCTTTGATTCCCTAAATCCACCATCCCTACCCTACTCCTTCCTCATAGGTACTTTCATTTGACTGTTTGCTACCATTCTTCTTGCCATAACTTAGATATCACTCCCTCCTGGAGGCTTTTCTTCGTACCCTGAATTAGGTTCGACATCCCCTTCCAGCCTCCTAAGGCACTTTGTACTGCCCTTCATAGTAATTTCCAGAATACATTTTAATTGCTCGTTGGCTTCTTTATCCGTGCATCCTTATAGACTACACGTCTATGAGGGCAGACATTAGCACCTGGCAAATAGTAAGTACATGCATTATGAATTTATATATGAATATACAGAATAAATTTAAAAAATATCTAAAATTGTCATATTTGTTCTTTTTTGTTTTTGTTTTTGTTTTTTTTTTTTGTTTGTTTGCGGTACGCGGGCCTCTCACTGCTGTGGCCTCTCCCGTTGCGGAGCACAGGCTCCGGACGCGCAGGCTCAGCGGCCATGGCTCACGGGCTTAGTTGCTCCGCGGCACGTGGGATCTTCCCGGACCAGGGCACGAACCCGTGTCTCCCGCATCGGCAGGCGGATTCTCAACCACTGCGCCACCAGGGAAGCCCTAAAATTGTCATATTTGTGAGGATGAATCTTTCTGTTAAAACGTACAATAATACAAAATACAGATTAACCCCCAGATCTAAAAGAAGACCTTCTAAGTCACATGTAAGTTTTGGCAGGATTAAGAGAGAGCTAGATAGTGAATCCCAATGATTAGGCTTTGGATTTAGGCAAACAATTTATCTCCCACACAACAGTAAATCTATTTTTCTAATGTATATGGCTACTGTCATGCCTAATAACATGCCCGTCTGTATGAAAGCGTATCTGCAATCGGGGTAGTGTTTAGCTTTGTGCATCATCCAAAAAGAAATGAAAAAGTCCAAGTATCACTGAGGAGGGCTATGATAGATGTCTACATCGTTTTTATCTTTAAAGACAAGCCATTCAGGAAAAGGCTGGGAACCGCCTGCCTAGAGCAAAACCGCTTCGTCGGATGGGTCCGGATACAAGCACTGGTACGGTGTGAGCTTTAAAGTCAGACAGGCTTTGGGTTTAGTGCCAGCTCTGATGCCAGGGTGACCTTGGGTGACACCATCACCATCCTCATTCTACAGGCTCGTCGTTTGTAACAGCTGTTGTGGAAAGTCAGTGAGATTATGCCTGCGATAGGCTGAACAGCGTATCAGAGCACAGTCAAAGCCCACGGCGTTTGCTAATTCACCATAACACACCATGGTGGGACAGCATGGGGTGGGGGGGCGGGTAATTGCTTAGCCTGCTGGATGTGAGACTCCTGTCCAGCCTCAGGAGGGGAGGTATCCTTAAGTAGAATGGTGGGGGAGTACAACGGACCACAGAATCCACGCATCGTCCCATTGTGCCTAGCTCAGACCTGCAGGTAGAGTGTCAGAGTGTAATGACCATTGCTACATCGATTGAGCATTCTCTGTGTGTCAGGCACTTTTTTTTTTTTTTTTTTTTTTTGCGGTACGCGGGCCTCTCACTGTTGTGGCCTCTCCCGTTGCGGAGCACAGGCTCTGGACGCGCAGGCCTAGCGGCCATGGCTCACGGGTTTAGTTGCTCCGCGGCATGTGGGATCTTCCCGGACCAGGGCACGAACCCGCGTCCCCCGCATCGGCAGGCGGATTCTCAACCACTGCGCCACCAGGGAAGCCCATGTGTCAGGCACTTTAACTTACACTCTCTCTAGTTTTTACATTGTGTGAAAATTACATACTATCATCTCAATTTTACATACACGAAAAATAGGCTCAGAGACATCAAAGGATTTGCCCAAGCTGCTACAGCCATGAAATGACAGAGCCAGGATTGGACCTAGATTTATCTAGCTGAAGGCAAACGTTGAGGTTAGTTTTAGAAAAAAAACATATTTGAGGGAAAAATGAAACCCAAGATCTCGGCACTGCCTTTTCTTTTCCTCCGGTCCTGTTAGCAAGCCATTAGAATGTCACTAAAAAGTAATTTTGTTATGATTTCCCTTGACCCTGGTCTCCAAGGTGACTCCACACCATATCTCATTCCAGCTTCTTTCTCTAAGTGCTGGGGAACAGATATGCTTTGGGTTCCTTTTGATTCGTTCTTTTTCTCTGTAATTTACTCTGCACTGTCCACCCATATACTGGATATACATCAACCTTACAACCACAGGTATCTATAAAGTGGAAGCATCTATTTAAAGATACTTTTTCTGACTCTTCATTTTATGTATTTGGCAAATGATAAAGATGTTCTCTGCACGAGAAAAAGGATACTACTGTATAAATGCTCCTTATTTGAGATGTGAAAGCAGTAACCTTTAATGCTTAATAATCTTATATCTATTCCATTTTCCCCTTGATTTATGTTGCTGTTTGACAGCTCTTTGTGGTGTGGAATATCAGTAAATGGGAGTATTTGGCATTAATCATTTTCAGTAGGAATTTTATTAGTCTTTTATTTTTCACCATATTGTAAATTTTCTGACATAATATTGTAAAGTTTGCTGACATAATTGTCTTATAATCAGGACACATCTCACTACTTTTTAACAGACCAACATAGCATCAGAAAATTCCAGGGCTAGACGGGATGCTAATAATTTTAAAATCTAGTTTCTCAAAGTGTATTCCAGTGTTCAAGGTTCTCACTATCTCCACCTTCTCTGTCAAACGATGACAAAATGTTTGCATGCTTAAGTGAACTGTGGAAACAGTGATTTAGGATGAATTACAAAGGTTTCTTCTAAGTATCTGCTTGGCTAATCCACACTGCCTCTCTAACAGGGAACACAGGGTACAGGATTGCTCAAGTTCACTGTGTTTAACCATCCCCCTTATCCCACTCCACCTCCGCCCGTCTTTCATGAACCATCTTGTGGGGCCAGTACGCCTCAGAATACACTGATCTATTCAAATATTTGTCTGCAGATTAGGAAACTAAGCCCCAGAGAAGTTAATTCATCACCCGCTGTGAGACCATGGGCACCTCCATGTATTCTTTACTTTTGTTGCTGAAATCTATTCACCTGTCCTTTAGGCCTGGGCGTAGCAGTCAGACTAGAGGAGGCTTACCTGCAGGCTACAGAAACTTTGGTAAAATCAAGTAATAGTCCGTAATATCAAGGAAGAATCGTTTCTGAAAAGAGAAATGCATTACAGAAGCGAAATCAAGACAGGAGTCTTAAAATTCTAATTTAAAATGAATGATGGTTTTTGATAATGGGATTTGACCCAGCTTCTTAGTTCAGGAAAGTATTTTTTAATCACTGGAAAAACTAGTGGATTTTTGGTATCTTGCATAAAATTTGATTTTTGAAATAATCAGAATAGTTCAACACATTTAAATGTGCTAAGTGATCTAGTTGAGATTACTTTTTGAAAAAATAAAAAGTCATTCATGTTTCCAGATTGTATTAATGTAACACTAATTCTTATAAGTTTTGCTTTTATTTATGGAGAAGCATTTAGTCAGGAGAGTCAAATAATTTTTAATATCTAGTTTATTTTGAAATAGAATGGATTATACCATTGGCAGCACGTGACCAGTTTTGGTAAAGTGCTTATTTTGGTGTAGTCTATAACAAGGCAATGTAGGAAAGAAGGATAAGGCTAAACTGAGAAACTACTTAACAACTGTCTTTTTTCATCATCTAATCAGGTAGGAGGAACAGCTGGCAGCCTCGGGTGCTCTTAGCATCTGATCACAATGTCCTTAGGGGTGTATGACACAGCAGTGAAGGAATTTCACTTTTGGCTTTGGCAAAAATTACAAAAGAAAAGTCTGTAAGCAGTGTTTTCTTTTATATCTGCAGTTCCTTCCTCCCCACTTCGCCCCCATTCTTCTTCCCCTTCTTCGCAGCATCCTTTAAGTGTAGCTTGCTGGGTAGCTTGGGTAGCTGCTAAGGAGTAGAAGAAAATGTATTTATCTTTCCTTTCTTCTCTTTACTTACCCGTCTAGTTAAATCATTGGTCTAGTTAAATCAAGAACGATATTTTATATTTGTGCAGAATATTGTGATATATATAGTACGTTCACAAGCATTTTTATTTAATTCTTTTTTTTTTTTTTTTTTTTTTTTTTTTTTTTTTTTTGCGGTACGCGGGCTTCTCACTGCCGTGGCCCCTCCCGTTGCGGAGCACAGGCTCCGGACGCGCAGGCGCAGCGGCCACGGCTCACGGGCCCAGCCGCTCCGCGGCACGTGGGATCCTCCCGGACCGGGGCACGAACCCGCGTCCCCTGCATCGGCAGGCGGACTCTCAACCACTGCGCCACCAGGGAAGCCCCTTTTATTTAGTTCAGGTAGGCAGAGCAGACGTTGCTAATTGTCTTTACAGATGATGAAAATGAGGATTAGGGAGGTCAAGTGATTTGTCCAGTTCACAGCTAAAGAACAACAGACTGGAATCAGAGCCAGGTATGCTTTTTATTTTAATGAAGTGTAGACTGTGTTTTTCTCCACTACAAAATGAATTCATATGTATTATATAATATTAGAAAAAGTAAAGAATAAGAACATGAGGAAAAATTACCTATTTCTCCAACATCCAGAGATAATCGTTCGTCTGTTCAGTTGTTTTAATATTTGGATTTTTTAAAAGTAATTTTGGTCAAATTGCATATATGCCTACATCCAAGTTTTTTTCTGGTTAACCTTTTTATATACATATTTTTAAAGGTTATTATAAAATATTTTTACTTGACCCTTTTGAAAATACAAAAAGTAGACTTACTAATTTTAACAAGTTAAGCTACGTAAGAGTCAATCATCTTCTACTCCTGACACCTGTTACCAGCCCTGTTGTCTAGCTTGACACCCTTACAAATCAGCATATGTAAATTAAACTCTATTTATTCCTAATTTTACATATGTAATATAACCATATAAACATATATAAACAAAATATGTATTACAATATATAAATGAGATCTTAACGTACATATCATACATTACGTGCTGGGGTTGTTTTTAGTGTGGTATTTCTTCTTTTAAGAGTTGCTGTCTCTCTGACCCTTTCTTTTTTGCTCTTTCTACATTGCAAAGACATCAAAAGAGGGTTCATGTAGTAACAATATTTATTAAAGACATAAATGTTCTAAAGTAGAGGAATGTAAAAGCAAATTATGATACCTTCAACATGTTGGACACTTTTTATAGCTTTTAAAGATGTTTATGATGAGTGTACTATACTATTAGGAAACACTTATTAAGTATGTAAAAAATTCCTAAAAATAAATTGGGAAGGAAATACGTCAGAATATTGACGGCACTTTTCTCTAGGTGACATTTTAAAATTCAATTCAAACTTTTTATTATTTTAAATAACCCAAATTATTAATAATAAAGAGACAAATTTTGAGATAGAGATATACAGGGATTCTCACCTGTGTATTTGCCCTTGATCTTTTCCTTGACTGTCCTACTCGGTGAAGTTTCTTATTTTTTGAACAGCCCTCTCCCTGTCTATGGTAATAATTCTAATGTGAATTATGAACCAATTTACTCTTTCTCTTATAGGATCCTCAAAGTTTACCTTTTTCCTTTAGTGAGCTGTTTATCAATTGATTAAGAATACTACATTTGGGGAGATTGGCTTTCTAAACCCCCTTTTGATTAAATGGACTCTGACAGAATATAAAAGAAAAAAACATTTACTTTCTTCATATACTAGATTCGTGTCTTTATCATATAATAGACGCGTTGATAATATTTAGCTAGGTTCTTATTAGTCATTTGGGCAATTAGGAGTACAGCTGTGGGGCACTGAATTAAGAAAAAACACATATCGAAAATCACTCAAATTTAAAAACTTTCCTTAAAAGCTTTGTGGTTGGCAGTACATTGCAAGACAGTTTAGGAAGTCTTGTAGGAGCTCAAGAATATACAAAGTAGCATAAGGTATCCTTTGCTCAAGCCTGGACATATCTCTTAACGGTACAAAAATGAATGCTTGGTCCAGTTTATTTTAAAATTTCTCCATTACTCTATAATGTGCAGAGTATATCGAAAGCATTCTATATCTCCTTTTTTTGTGAGATGTGCATCTTCTATGACAACAATTTGTAACCAAGGCAACCAAACCTTTGCTTAATGTCCTATACTTTAGTAAAATAAAATGCATGTCATTTTAAGTACAGTTTTTTTTTTAATAGAGATGGTTTGAGATTTTACTTCTAATGAAGATGAAACTGTTTATTATTCTATTTCCCACCAAATCACGTCTTTCTATGTGTTGAGAGGGACCCTTCTCAGAAATATGATTGCTTCAGGTCTGAGGAGCCATTCTTCTCTCCCTCTGCCTCCTAAGCTTGACACGTTAACAATTATTATCAGTTTTTGTTTTTGGTCTCCATCCATCTATGCGATTTGAACTTCCTTAATCCTGTTTGAAACACAAGTGAGTATAAATAAATAAAATATTCAAATTGAATAAGAAAGTGAAGCTATCCAAAAAATTCAGCCTGTAGAGACAATCAGCTGGACAGATTCAAGCTGAGTAATACTTTTAATTTTTTCCTAGTGGTTTCAGTGTCCCTCTGGATTATCAAAATTAATATTGATGCTTTCTGCTTCAGATTTGAAGACCGTAATAGATATATGCAATTTCCCAACATTCAGCTCTTCCAGGGTTCCATCGCCTGCCTTTTTATTTGTAAAGTATTTGATTTGTTGCCTCAGTTTATCCATGGAGGACCTTTGTGATGGAGAATAACTTTTCCAACTCTTTCAAAGCCTTCAGTATGAGTCTACTTTCATTTCAGATTGAGTTGATTTGTTCTGTTTTCGACCACCAACAATATAGTGTATTTGCTGGTTGGTTCATTCATTCAAAAGAATCTTTATGTCTTGGAAAGTGAGGAAGAAAGAAGGGAGAACAGAGATCAACTCTGTTCTGTGGATCTAAAGCAGAGGATCGAACACACAGTCTTCCTTGTTAATTTCTTGAAAGGGCGTCAGGAACTATCAGCCAGCAACCACGACTGTAAGAACTTTGTAAGATTCTCAAACTTGTTTTCTTTCTCCTGTTCATTAATTGTTAGTTCCTGTTATCCCCAACCGAGTGGCATTTAACAGCTTAAAGACATAGGATCGATGAGCTGGCCTCCAGAAGCTGCGAGACTGGGGGAGATTGGGGAAGGAATGGTAAAAGGAGGGAAATCATCCAACTGCTCAGCAGTTTGAAGGAGATGGAGACAATTGTGCAGGAACTGGGTGAGTGAATGGCAGCACTGAAGGAGAGCTCACTGGATCCCTGAAGTTTGTACCATGGAAGAAAGAAGGATGACGATGGAGATGAACCAGAGCTTGAGACTGGCCAGCGCTAACAATGCAAATGCCTGTATGATCTTGGCATACAGCATCCTTTAGTCAGCTTCCCCAGGCTAATCTTGGCTTTCTCAAATGCTTCCCTTCTTGGATAAGATCGCCAAGATTTTCCTACTTGCTCTTTTGACTTCACGGGATGTTGGGATAGAGAGACGGAGGTCACAGTCCTTTGTATGTAACGAGGCAGGATGCAGAGAAAAGCAGGGTGACCTCTTTGAGCTTTAGTTATTTTTTTTAATCTGTGAAGAGTAAATAATAGTATCTGTCTAGTAGTGTCTGTCAACAATCAAATTTGATAATCGCTGGTCCTACTTTGATTGTTCTTTGTCTTTTTTATTTACACTTCTTGTCTTCTTAGTTGGTTTGTAATATTCTTAAATACCAAGACACATCTTAAACCTGTTGTATCTCTGGTGCCTCGTACTATGTACTCTGGACTCTGGGACTCAAATGGCTCTTTATGAATGTTGTGTGCCCTTGGCTGGAAAATAACAATAGCCAAAACTTATGGAGCACTCACTGTATGCCTGTCTATATTGTAAGTATGTTGTGTAAGTAATTGCACGACGACATTGAGAGCAATTGATCACCATTTTACAGGTGAGGAGACTGAGGCCCAGAACTGAAATAACTTGACCAAGTGGTCCAGATGGTAATGTGGCTCCAGAAACCACTCCCTTAATCACTGTGCTCTACTGAGGACCACGTGGCATCCCTCACTAATTCCCTAAGTCATGGAAAGAAGAGGAAACATTTGTGCCTGTACACAATGGGCAAGGGGCCACCACTGCTTCTGAGACTGGAGTGATTTTTGTATGTGCTTCATGCCCAATAGCAGAATATGTTCTTCTTTTCCCAGGAAAGTACGAGAAATAATCTGACGGTGCAGATTCAGGAGCAAGAAAAGTGTGGATCTGTTGCTGCTGTTCTAGCAGTTGGCTCTTGCTCTTTTTTCTTTATTGAGTAGTTTCCACAGAGAAACTGTCTTGCTCTGCACACCTAAACAATAAGAATAAGACCAATCACAGCAGTGAAACACTCATACTAAAAATGTAGATCTATTCATATGCCATCACTGTTCATCTCATGAGTTTTCAAATAGAGGGAGCTGACTGTCATCATGTTCATAAATATATTATAGATTTGTATTATTTATTTATTTATTTATTTTTTGCGGTACCTGGGCCTCTCACTGTTGTGGCCTCTTCCGTTGCGGAGCACAGGCTCTGGACGCGCAGGCTCAGCGGCCATGGCTCACGGGCCCAGCTGCTCTGCGGCATGTGGGATCCTCCCGGACCAGGGCATGAACCCGTGTCCCCTGCATCGGCAGGCAGACTCTCAACCACTGCGCCACTAGGGAAGCCCCTATTTATTTTACATGGTGTCTTTTTCCTCAGAAGATCCTTAGGCTGTGCTGGGCAGAAAGAGGTGGTGGAATGGGAGGACCATGAACTGTAGGGACGGACAGATCTGTGTTCAAGCCTAACTGTACTGTGGATTAGCTGCATGAATTTGGTCAAGTTACTTACCTTAACTGAGCCTCCGGGGATGATAAGGCATGACTTGCAGGGCTCTTAGGAAGATTATGTTTTGAATTTCAAACAAGTTGTATGGACAATGAGAATTTTTCAGCTGCCCCAAAGTGAGCTTTGCTTACTTTATCAGTATGGCTGCTCATGGTTACCCAGACTCATGAAATCATTACACAATTACATATTTCCTTTTGGCTTCACAAACCTGAGCATAAGTTTCTTTCATGGTCTTAGAAAATTCAAATGACAACAATAGTTTTTTGTCTTGGGCACTAAATACAGCACCTCACCTCCAGGTACTCTTAGAAATCTGCGCATGTGCTAGTCCATGAATATCACAATTTTCTTATATGTTGCAGAATAGAAAAATATGATTATGTTGCTTCAATGGCTTAAAAAGAAGTTGTTGGGTTTTAATGAGTATTGTGAATCGAAACATACTCTGTGTTATCCAACATGCTGTTGTAAATGTTAGCTAATCAATGAAATTACAGCAATATTTTCTTTTCCCAGTATTGATGTGTTCCATACAGGTGGTATGATCAACCATCCCAGTTTCCTGGGTTATAGGACTGTCAGTGCTAAAACTAGGAAGGTCCTTGACAAACCAAAACAAGTTGGTCACCTTACATATAAGGGTGAGAGGGAACTGTGGTAATATCAGTTACATGAATCTATCTTCTGATAAATTCATTAAAATTTCAAATAACTGTTTTTACTTAGTTGCTCCTAAATGAAGTGACTGTGAATTTTATTTTCAACTTAAATTTCTAGGTTTTATACTGTTTGGAGCTTGTGTCAGAGTAGGTATAAGAAGTTATTAATGGGAACATATGTATATGTATAACTGATTCACTTTGTTATAAAGCAGAAACTAACACACCCTTGTAAAGCAATTATACTCCAATAAAGATGTTAAAAAAAAGAAGTTATTAGTCTTTTATCAAAATTAGAGAGAAAATTGTAGGTTTCAGTGGTTCAAGACCTAACCAGAAGATAATTCTAAGATTTTATAATTGGATTCCATTCCACATCCTTCTGCATCCCAGAAATGGCCATCTCAATGCCTGGGCCCATCGTATTATACTATTACTGTGTAATTTACAGCTAGAGTCCACTTTTTGCCAGGTTTTGAGCCATACCTAGATTCTAGAACAATTTGAGGGAAACTTATTTAAAAATAAAAAAGGGAAAACCCTCCAGAAAACTGTCACTACTTATCAAGAATAAGAGAAAACAGAAAATCTCAAAAAGAACAAAAGTAATTTTCTTTTCAGTATAGGATAATCCAATTCTCATTTTCTAATAAAAATGCACAAAGACTCAAAGATTGAGAGTTTGAAATTGAAATTAGTTTTTGTTCTTTTGGAGTGAGTCTTTGATGCCTTTAATGTGTTTCTTCTGTTCTCTACCAATTTAGTCCCAACTTAACATCTTGGAATCTTCATTATAATCCCACCTCTCTCTTCTGCTTACCAAAACTAGTTCTCAGAAACAACACAAAATTAGTTCACACTGCTGTGTAATAATGTAGAATTTAAATAATTATCCATCCTCTAGAAGTTCCATTTTAACATGAGAGAGTTTCCTAGTCTAAGAAACAGACCTCTAAAGGTATGATTCCAGTTACAAGGAATTCTAGGCAGTAGGAGGACAGAGGTGAACCTTGCTGTTACCTCTGAAATCATACCATGGAATAATCATTTTCCTGAGGAAAAATCAGGAAAGAGATTTTGCCTGGTCATGACTAAAGGCCCATATCTGAGTCCAGGTGTAACTTTGAATTACTTATCAACTACTTCTTCAGCAGCAATTCTCAATGTATATGAAATACATCGCCATCTTTGAATGCCTAGAGACCAGACTAATTTTTACATTCTTATTCTCTCAGGTTGACTAAAAATGCAGAAAGCTATGGCTGAAGCAAGGATCCATCACTGATACAATGAGAGAATGATGGTACCCGGGGATGTGCTGGTGAGTAGCCTTAATTCTTGCACGTCTGCATAAGCCCCTTGCAGCTGTGTGGCAGCCTGTGACTCTTCCCTGTTGGTGACATCTCAGCTGTGTTTTGTTAGGCAATGTAGGCTCTTCAGCCGCCAAGGGCATGATTAGTGATCAGTACAAGCCAGTCCTGGCAGTCCTATTCCTCTTTGCTTCTGTTTGGTTTAAGGGTAGATATGACTGAGTTCTGGTTACTGGGATGTAAAGAAAGGGTCCTGGGACAGATTTTCTCCTATGTTAAAAAAAAAAAAAGCAGAGCCTTAAAGACGGTTCTCTCCTTCTTTTCTTGAATGCTGCTGGGGGAGGGTGTGATGCTTCAGCTTCAGTAGACGTCTTGACATCATGGTGATATACCCAAGGACAAAACTACAATGCCCTGATGATGGTGGAACAGAAAGCAACTCAGATTGGTGCAGCAACTGTTGAGTTGCAGCAACTGTTGAGTTGCTGAATTGGGTGGTTTGTAATATACGTAGCCCCATGGATTCATTTCTCATCACCATTAACACCTCCATCCACTCACTTCCTTCCACATAAACACAGCAATTTAACAGCTGGCCTTTCCTGTTTTCCCTGTTCATTTTTCCTGCAAGCTTTAGTTTGGTCTTTTGTATTCTCCCTTGTTTTTCTTATTGCCAGATGTCTTTGATACTCAGGATTTTAGCTTAATTTGATTTCCATTTTGCACTTTCACCTGATTTCACTTCTCCATCATCTACTTTTGCTTCCTATTTGCAGCCATTCCTGATCTGTTTACCAAACCATCTATCTCTCTTCTTTACAACCCCAATGAATTAGGCATTCAAATGGACCAGCCCTAATAACTGGAGTTCCAGTGTCATTTAGTATCACGAATGATCACTGGAGTGCCTATACTTTTAAAGTGTTTGTTTAGTTGTCTATAAATACCTGACAAGAGTGACAGGAGGCATTGGTAGAAAGCACAAGATTAGTAGAATAAAACTGCACTAGAGGTTTTCTCACGTATGCTTCCGTATGTTACATAATCTATGAATGAAAAGATTCATAGACTCAAATAATGTAGCACTTTGAATTGAAATAAGAATATATAGCCTAAATTTCTGAAATCTCAACCATCTATGGCTACAAAATGAGGTTCAATCGTGTAATATGTTCAAATTAGCATACCCCAGGTGGCCTGATTGCTTGAAATCAGCTTTCTCTTAAGTGTGTTTCCTGCCTATTTTTTGAGATGCCCCATGAAAGAGCATTGTAGAACTTTTACATTTCTGCACTTGTGAAGGAATGCAGTTAAGTGATATGAAGTTGTATTCTGATGCTTCAGGGAGAATTATCTAAAAATTAAATCTTAATTGGGAAGTGAGAGGTGGGGTAGGAATGGATGCAAAAACAAATAAGGGCCTGGGATGCTTCTCTGCCCCTTTCTTGCATTACCGATTCTGTGTTTATCTTTGCTCAGCACTGATAATTCTTTACTGCATGAATCATTACAGTTACCTGTAAGGTTTAAGGAACCAACATAGAAACACCATGAAAAACCACAGGAGGAAAAAAGAATTACTAAAGCACAAGTGGGGAAATAGCATTAGATAGAACCATGTCATTTGAGAAAAGTTAAATTAAACAAGACACTAAAAGCAAAGCCCAAGAGGATTTTATAGTGCAGTGATAATAATAATAATAATAAAAATGGTTATGAAGAACCTAGGGGCAGGACAGGAATAAAGATGCAGAGGTAGAGAATGAACTTGAGGACACGGGGAGGGGGAAGGGTAAGCTGGGACGAAGTGAGAGAGTGGCATGGACATATATACACTACCAAACATAAAATAGATAGCTAGTGGGAAGCAGCCACATAGCACAGGGAGATCAGCTCGGTGCTTTGTGACCAGCTAGAGGGGTGGGATTGGGAGAGTGGGAGGGAGAGAGATGCAAGAGGGAAGAGATATGGGGATATATGTATATGTATAGCTGATCCACTTTGTTGTAAAGCAGAAACTAACACACCATTGTAAAGCAATTATACTCCAATAAAGATGTTAAAAAAAGATAAGAGTATATTTCAACAAATCAGTTATATATATTTTTAAAACCCTACACTTCTCACTGTGTGAAAAATATTGATAAATCCTTCTAGGAAAAATTTACTTTGCTAAAGGAAGCATGGGAAATTGTAACATATGCCAAATCTCTTGAAGAGGACCACTAGCAAATGACAATATAATAAGAAAAAAGGTTAGTCTCTGAATCTCAAGAAATAAAGCTTTTATCCACCCTATTTTTTTCCACGTTAGCAAGGAGTCCCTCAGAAGGATTCTTTAAGGTCTTTATTTTTTTTCCCCTATTGAATGAATGAAGAGAAAACTGGTCTTCAATGACCAGACAGGGACGATTTAACAATCTAGGTGAGACTAATTTAGTTAGACATCACTGCTATGGCCAAACTTTCCCCTCAGGACTACGGTGAGTTTGCATTCTTGGTCAAAGTGTCTGTTGACTAGTGAAATAGACACTGATGTAAACATGTTGAGGTCAGAAAGCATCATACGTAGCAATAGAGAAAGCCATTTACGTTTTTTCTGAATCTTTCTTTAAGAATCTGTGAAGTACAATGAAATATTTAGCACTAAATAGAAATGAGCTATCAAGCCATGAAATGAACCTTAAATACATATTGCTAAGTGAAAGAAACCAATCTGACAAGCCTACATATTTATGATTCCAACTCTCTGACATTCTGGAAATGGCAAAACTGAAAACAGTGAAAAGATCAGTGGTTGCCAGGGTTTTTAGAGGTAAGAAGGATAGATAGAGGATTTTCAGGGAGGTAAAAATATTCGTCTTGATGCTCTCATGGTGGATACAAGTCACGTTTTTTCAAAACTCATAGAGTATACAATATCAGAATCCTAATGTAAACTATGGACTTAATGTATCAGTATTAATATTGGCTCATCATTTGTAACAATGTACCACACTAATGCAAGATGTTAATAAGAGGGGGAACCTGCTGGAGTGCTAGGGGATATATGGGAACTCTGTATTTTCTGCTTAGTTTTCTGTAAATTTAAGACTACTCTAAAATAAAGTCTGTTAATTAAAATATTATAATAATATTTGCTATAAAATAAAAAGCTATGAAGAAGCTGAACTATTCAAATGCATGGGTCAGGACAACTTGCACTCTTATTAGTAGTAAACCTTTGGTCTTGATAGGATATGCCTAAGCCTTATCACTAATAATGTATTTATAAGGAATATTTTGGTAGGAGATGAAAAAAAGGGGCTCAAGGAGAATTATAGGGATGCATTAAGAAGTGAACACATTTTAAAGAGAGAAAACATACAGAAGTAAATCCTTCCAAAGTTTCATATTAGAGAAATTTTAAGGAATGTTTCTTCTTTGCATTTGAATGGCAGTATATATCTTGTTTAATTATAAAGACAAAGTTTAGAAGGGACCATGAGGAAAAGTCATAGTTAAGCTATAGTGGTGGTAGGATTACAGTAGAACAATTTCATTGTTAAAAGTTACCTCTTTCAGTATTGTGTTTTGATACTGCTTATTATTTTTTCCTGATTTTTATGCTTGTAGTGGAAAATTTGGAAAATATGGAGAAGAACATTATAGAAAACATGTCTCTCCTATGATCATTTCACTCAAATATAATCAGTATCAACATTTTGGTACATGTGCTTTCAAACTTCTTTCTCACATTTTCATTCATTCTTCATTTATTCATTTATCTTTCCTCGCTGTTTAAGAAAATGTTTGACTGTATCCCTGAGTGAGTTTCCTAAGGCTGCAGTAGTAACTTATTGCAAACTTGGTGGCTTCGGACAATAGAAGTTTCTTTTCTGACAGTGCTGGAGGCCAGAAGTCTGGAATCCAGGTTTTGGCAGGCCTGCGCCTCCTGTGGGGCTCTAGAGGACAATCCTTTGTTGCCTCTCCCAGTTTCTGGTGGCTCCTGGCCTTCTTTATCTTGTGGCTGCATCAGTCCAGTCTCTGCCTGCGTTTTCACGTGGCCTCCTCCTCTTCTCCCCGTGTGTCTCTCCTCTGCGTGTCTTTTATAAGGACACTGGTCATTGAATTAGGGCCACTGGGATAGTCCCAGGTGATCTCATCTAGAGATCTTAAGCTTAATTACATCTGTAAAATCCTTTTCCCAAAAGAAAGTCACATTCACAGGTTCTGGGGAATTAGGATGTGAGCATATATTTGGGGGGGCTGCCATTCAACCCAGTGTGCCAGCTATTATTGAAAATCAGTGGGTGAATGAGTTTGATTTTCTTTCTATATTAAGATTCTTGCAATAACGTATCTCATTGTTCTAAATTGCCCATCTTTTTACTTTTTTTTCATCTCTGCAATTCACATGCATTTTACAGATGATGGCATATCATGTTGTTAGCTTGTTTTTGTTTATTTGTTCTTTTTTTTTTTAGTGATACTTAAATTGTGCTGTACCTTACACTCAGATAAGATGAAATACACTATATTGCTTTTTTTAAAGAAAAACTTTTTTTAGATATGATTGACATGTAAAAAGCTGTACATATTTAATGTATACAACTTGATGAGTTTGGAGGTAAGTATATACCTGTGAAACCATCACCCCATCAGGCCATAAACATATCCATCACCTCCCAAAGCTTCCTCCTGCCTCCTTTATTATTATTATTATTTTGTGTGTATGTATGTGTAGTAAGAATACAGCATGAGATCTACCTTCTTAGCAAATTTTAATTTTATAATACCACATTTTCAGTTATAGGCACCATGCTATATAGTGAATTTCCAGAACTTATTTATCTTGCATAAATGCTACTTTGTACCATTTGACTATAACCTCCCCATTTTCCCCTCCACCTAGTCCCTGGCAACCACCATTCTATTCTCTATTTGCATGAGTTCAACTATTTTAGATTACACATATAAATGAGTTCATACTGTATTTGTCTTTCCTTGTCCAGTTTTTTTTCAACCCATAGCAACCCACAGCATAATATCCTTTAGGTCCATCTGTGTTGTCACAAATAGCAGGGTTTCCTTCTTTAAGGTTGAATAATATTATATCTACATACCGCATTTTCTTTATCTGTTTATCTGTTGATGGACATTTAGGTTGTTTTTATACTTTGGCTTTTGTGAATAATGCTGCAATGAACATGGGAGTGCAGGTTTCTCTTTGGGACCCTGATTTAAACTTATTTGGTAAATATCCAGAAGTGGGATTCCTGGAATGTATGGTAGTTCCATTTTTAACTTCTTGAGGAACCTCCATATTGTTTTCCATAATGGGTGTACCAATTTATATTCCCACCAATAGTGTACCAGGGTTCCCTTTTCTCTACATCCTTGCCAACACTTGTTATCTTCTGTTTTATTAATAACAGTCATCCTAACAGGTGTGAGGTGATATCTCATTGTGGTTTTTAGTTTGTATTTCCCTGTTAATTAGTAAAGCTGAGCACCATTTCATATACCTGTTGGCAATTGGTAGGTCTTCTTTAGAAAAATGTTTATTCAGGTTCTTTGTGCATTTTTTAAAATTTAGTTTTATTGAGAAATAATTGACATAAATCACTGTTTAAGCTTTGCCCACTTTAAAATCAGAATTTTTTTTTTTTTTTTTTTACTATTGAGTTGTATGAGTTTTTTATATATTTTGCACATTACCTTTTTATCAGGTAAATGGTTTGCAAATATTTTCTTCCATTCAGCAGGTTGCCTTATCATTTTGTTGATTGTTTCCTTTGCTGTGTAGAGGTTTTTAATTTGACGTTGCCCCACTTGTTTATTTCTGCTTTTGTGGCCTGTGCTTTGGTGTCATACATATCCAAAAAAATCATTGCCAAGACAAATGGAAAGAAGATTTTTCCCAATGCTTTCTTCCAGAAGTTTTATGGTTTCAGGTCTTACATTTAAATCTTTATATGTTTTGAGTTGATTTTTGTGTATTGTGTAAGATAAGGGTTCAATTTCATTCTTTTGCATGTGAATATCCAGTTTTCCCTGGACTATTTATTAAAGAGACTATCATTTACCACTGTGTGTTCTTGGTACCATTGTTGAAGATTTAGTTGACTGTATATGTGTGGTTTTATATCGGGGCTCTAATATGTTCCATTGGTCTGTATGTCTGTTTTCATGGTAGTACCATACTGTTTCAATCACTATAGCTTTGTAATATAATTTGAAATCAGGAAGTGAGATGCCTCCAGTTTTGTTCTTCTTGCTCTTCTTCTTTTGCTACTCTGGCTTCTTTTGTTGTTTCATATGAATTTTATGATTGCTTTTTCTATTTCTGTAAAAAATTGCCACTGGAATTTTGATATGAATTGTATTAAGTCTGTAGAGTGCTTTGGATAGTATGGACTAAATACCTTCAAGAAGAGTTCTATCAATTTACATTATTATCAATAATTTTAAAACAGGTTTTGAATATTGAGTACTTTTTAAATTGCCCAGTAAAAATGATAAGCCAGGATTTTAATCTACATTTATTTGTTTAATTTGACTACTTGCTAACCTCTTGTTTTTGTCGTTTTATTTTTTCTATGAAAAGATTGGTGTTTTTCTTTTAAATTTATTATTAAGTATGACTTGCTGAATATCTACCAAGTGCTTGTCAGTTACCAACCGCCACAAAGCAAACATTATTTTCCTTATTTTCTTCATGAGGTAACTGATTTGTAGGAGTGATTGATGTATTTTCTAAAAATATTAAGTTTATTAGTCTGAGAAATATTTTCCGGATTATTTCTAGTTTAAGAATTGCCTTTTCAATTTGTTTATGTTTCTTAACATTCAAAAGTATTTTTGTTTTTTTTATTTGTTTAATGTGGTCAGTATTATTGATTTTTTTTTCTATAAACAGTATGCTTTGCAAGGCCTTTCTTACCCCCAAGATCCATTAAATATTTACTTCTACTTTTGTCATACCTTTTTATAATTTACTTCTAATGCCACTGGAATTTTGATTGATCAATCCTAAAGCCAAACTGCAGGTCCCAGAGAAAATCTAATGGGTGATCTAGATGTGCTCAAGTGACCAGGAAAAAAAAATCCAATCCAGTTTTTTTTTTTCCTTTTGTGGGGGAAGAGTAAAGGGGCAGTGACCATCAGAGTTACAATTTTTTTTGGTTGGTCCAGCATTTTGTTGTCATTCTTGCTGTATCATGCTGGATTAGGACCTAACTGGAGTTTTCTCAAATCCCTGATTTGCCCAATACCTTTAAAAAAATTATTTGTCCTTTATTTATTGGCTTGCGACGTTTACTTCGTAATATAAGTTTTATACATACCAGGGCTTCCTTTATAGATATTGCAGCTATTCTGTTTACCTCTGTGATATATTTTTAGTGGTAACACATTATTAATTACTATGGCTTTAAAATGTATTTAGTATTTTTTAGAGCAAGTATCTTCAGAGCATTTTCTCCCTCTTTGTTCGTTCCCACAGTATTTCCTCTTCTCATCTAAGTTATTTTACAGTTGATTTGATAATGACTTGAGTATGATAAGAAAAAACATATACCTAATACTTTTCCTAGCCACATTTATTGTCTTTTATTTCATTCAAAATATTGTTTATTGAATGTCTCTTATGTGCCAGTCACTGTTTTGGTCGCTTGGGATGCAAACTTGAATAAGACAATTATGTTCCTGCCCCATCAAATTACATTTCAATTGGGAAGAAGAAGAATAAATGGGTTAATAAATACATATAGGCTATAATTTCAGGTAATAAGTGCTGTGAAGAAAAATAAAGCAGAGTAAAAGGCTAGACAGTGAGCAAGGGTTATTTTATGAAGGATGGCTGAGTAGGTTCTTTCTGAGGAGCTGGTATCTGAGCCCATGGAGCCAGTGTGTGGCATGGGGGAATCTGGAGGAAGCACTTGCTGGGCAGAGAGGATGGCAGATGCAAAGACCCCCAGGAAGGACCCAGGGTGTTATGCCCAAGGTATGGCATTGCTGCTTAAGTGGCTGGAGTGGAGGGCACCTGGACAGAGTGATCGGTGTGAGAGGGCTGGACAGATCAGTGGGACCAGGTCTTTTGTGGTCTCCTATGTGTTACAAAAAGGAGTTAGTTGGGGTTTTATTCCAAGCCACTGGAGGGTCTAGAACAGGGAATCAACATGATATAATGTGTGTCTTCTGGGTAGAGAAGAGAGAGCAGCTGGGGATCTTTAGCTCAAATCCAGATAAGAGATGCTGGCAGCCTGGGCCAGAGTTGCAGCAACAGGGTGGCGAGCAGTGATCTAATCCTGCATAGAGCAGGCAGGAATCGCAGCTGGGTTGGACGTGTGTGGCGGGGGATGGCGGGGTGGTAAGAGAGACCCCTGGGTGTCGGGCTGAGGGACTGTGTGGTGGCACCTTTACTGGGAAAAGGAAAAGCCTGGGCAGAGTTTCAACTGGCCATCCCAGTGGAGAGGTCAAGTACATACCCTGTGCGTCAGGAACTCGGCCAACATCAGAACCAAAGAAGTGAATTGGGCTGTCATCAGCGAAGGGAAGGGGAGGGAAGGAAGAGAAAGGAAGCAAGCAAGAAGACTCATCAAGACCAACAGCAAAGGGGGAGAGCCAGGTGGGAGTGATAAGTGCTGCAGTGTTGCAAGGAGGGAGAGGGCCCCTACCTCTCAACCCCATTTGCACAACTCAGTTCCCATCCAGGAACTGAGTGCTGGATTTAACCAGGTTGCTTTCACTGGAGCTGAGCTAGGGGAAGAAAAGCCAGCTTGGGGGTGGGTTCAGGAGAGAATGGTGGCAAACAGCAGAAAGAGAGTGTAGAGGACTCCTTACAGAAATCTTGCAGTGAGGAGGAGCAGAGGAGTGAAGGGAGATGGACTTAGGATGGGCGGGGTGGGGGGGCGTTTAATATGCGGCATTTTCTAGCTGATACAGGGGATTCGGATGCTGATGGCAGTGATCCAGGAGAGAAGGAGAAGCTCCTAGTGCAGGAGAGAAAGGGGATGGCGGCAGGAGCCAAATCCTTAACAGGCAAGAGTGACTGGGATCTCCAGTGCACGCAGAAGGTTAAGCTTTGGACAGGAGAAGCGGTGTTTATCAACTTTCATTTAAGTGAAGTCATCTCTATTTTAAGCAGCTCTTCTATGTAACTTATTCAGGAGAGCACACTTGTCTCTTATTGCTCATCCGGGCATTTATGATGATGTACAGGTAATCTGTGACTAAAAGAGCCATGCATCAATTGGCAAACCTGCAAACTTCCTATGACAGATTCATTTAAATCACCTTATTTGCAAAAGTGAAAAAACAAATCCAATCAACCTCTTAAATGCAACCTGGTCTGTCCAACTGAGCCCTCTAGGCATCTGCTGACTCTTCAGGCTACATTTTCCCATACTGAGCACACATTTCCGGTTTACGATTATCCTGTACTTGAATGTGCTACTGAAATGTAGGGGACACCTGCGGGAAACAAACAACAGATTGTTGCGTTTCGTGGAAAGCCTCAGGCCCAAAGGTCCTAACCTGTGCGGGCATTCACTCTGCATCCCTGGAAACCAAGTGCCAGGGGAGCACCGCCCTTCAGTACAAGCGACGCTGCCTGGGAAGCAGGGGGTTTCCAGACTTTTTTGCTTTCTGTTTAATGAGCATATTCTTAAAAAAATGATGGTTACCAGGGATTTTGTACTTATATTAGCACTTCCAGCTTGTGACAGACCTTTGCTTACAGGAAGTAAATTGGAGGCAGCGCACAGAATTGAGTTACAACGAAATAGTGTTTTCATTATTAAAATAGATTTTCACGGAATGCAACACCAGGTAGCCTGTGTTGGAATCAGATCATGTGGGTCCTCTAAAATGATAATGAGAATTATTCTCAGAAATTTCATCGGCATAAGTTACTTTGTTTGCTGTGTCTCTTTTAAGCTCCCCAACACATGTTTCTTATTATTAAGAGAAAGGCGAGTGAAAGTGATACTTGATTCATGTTTTAAAACAATTTTTATTGAACTATAGTTGATTTACAATGGTGTGTTAGCTTCGGGTGTACAGCAAAGTGATTCAGTTATACATACATACATTATATATACATATATATGATATATACATATTCTTTTTTAGATTCTTTTCCACTGTAGGTTATTACAAAATATTAAGAATAGTCCTCTGTGCTATACAGTGGGTCCTTGTTGATTATCTGTTTTATATACAGTAGTGTGTATCTGTTAATCCCAAACTCCCAATTTATCCCTCCCCCTCTTTCCCCTTTGGTAACCATAAGTTTGTTTACTATGTCTGTGGGTCTCTTTCTGTTTTTTATATAAGTTCATTTGTACCATTGTTTTTTAGATTCCACATATAAATGATATCATATGATATTTGTCTTTCTCTGTCTGACTTACTTCACTTAGTATGATCATCTCTAGGTCCATCCATGTTGCTACAAATGGCATTATTTCATTCTTTTTTTATGGCTGAGTAATATTCCGTTGTATAAATATACCATATCTTCTTTATCCATCCCTCTGTTGATGGGCATTCAGGTTGCTTCCATGTCTTGGCTATTGTAAATAGTGCTGCAATGAACACTGGGTGCACGTATCTTTTCGAATTAGAGTTTTCTCCAGAGGTATGCCTAGGAGTGGGATCGCTGGATCATATGGTAACTCTAGTTTTAGTTTTTTAAGGAACCTCCATACTGTTCTACATAGTGGCTGCACCAACTTACATTCCCACCAACAGTGTAGGAGGATTCCCTTTTCTCACTTTAAAAAAACATTTTTATTGGAGTATAGCTGATTTACAATGTTGTGTTAGTTTCAGGTGTACAGCAAAGTGAATCAGTTATACATATATATATACC
This sequence comes from Kogia breviceps, assembly GCF_026419965.1. Lineage (NCBI taxonomy): Eukaryota > Metazoa > Chordata > Mammalia > Artiodactyla > Physeteridae > Kogia > Kogia breviceps. Next base: position 2,389,011 of record NC_081322.1, read on the forward strand.
CACTCTTCTTGTAGATTCTTTTCCCATATAGGCCATTGCAGAGTATTGAGTAGAGTTTCCTGTGCTATACAGTAGGTCCTTATTAGCTATCTATCTTATATATAGTAGTGTGTATGTCAATCCCAGTCTCCCAGTTTATCCTTCCCGTCCTTATCCCCTGGTAACCATAAGTTTGTTTTCTACATCTATGACTCTACTTCTGTTTTTTTTTTTTTTTTTTCTAAGATTATTTTCCCATGTAGGCCATTACAGGGTGTTAAGTAGAGTTCCCTGTATTTTACTATCCATGGTCCTCTTCTTGAAGCTGATGGCTGCATCATCACTCAGGGTCAGGCTAAGCCTCCAGTCGTTATCATGGGGAGTGATTGCAAGTGTTAGAGGGGACATTTAGCAAATACCAACCAACCACGTCTCTGTAAGAGTGGCCAGAATTGCTTTCTGATATGATGGCTGCGACCATCTCAGCAGGCACCTGGTGAGAAATGCACTCACTTTGCCACCCACTGTGCAGGGTCTCCTGAATGACGGCCAGAGGAGCCAAAAAGCCTTCCGGGGTTTCTCTGCTCCCAACGCAATCAGACAGCCATTGAAAGGCTGAAATCTATGCCTCACAAAGACTCAAAATATCAACAGAAAGTCATGGGAATGCACATTTCTTACAGGAAAATAAAAGCATCTTAAGATGTGAAAACATCAAAATGAGTTATAACATTTGCCTATAGCTATTTTCCCCTGAGGACAACTCAGAGGTCCTGGGCATTGGTAAGGTTACATTTTATCTTGGATACACCAATCCTCCTTCTTCTTCTTATTGGTAATTAGAGATGGTGCTACTGCCTGTAGCAGCGGATCATTCCTGGCCTATCACCAAAAGGTATAGATCGGACAACAATTAACCATTAAGTGCAGTATCGCACCTGGATGCTAATACCAAATAACACTTAGAGGTACTCAAACACATTCCAAATAGAATTTTCTGGCTAAAAGGGGTTGTCTTATTGACATGGTGGTGGGTAAGGAGAGCTAACATTTACTGAGAAACTACTGGAATTGTCCCTGATCTTTGTATATGTTCTTTCATTTCGTTCTCTCAAAAATTTCTTCATACGTAAGAATCCTCTCTCCTATGCCAGGCATCGATGAAAGCCCTCAGATATATCAGTGAGCAAGGTGGACTTACTGCCTGCAGATTCAGAGCTTACAGTCCAGTGATGTAGACAATGATGATAGAATTAATACTATCCATTGATTGATTCTCATTTTACAGTCACTGCAGTAAGCATCTAATTCATCACCACTTGGCAAATGAGGGGAGCAAGGCTTACAGATTGAAGGGACTTGTATTAAGATTTGAAACTAGGTCTTGCTGTCCCCTCTGGGGACAGTTTGAATCTCAGTTCTGCTAGTTAACCACTGTGTGATCCTGAGAAAGTGACTTCATCTTTCTGAGTTTCCTGAGATGATGAATGAGGACAGTAAGATACCTTCCATCCTTTTCCATCTTCTACCTTACCCATATTACTCTTACATGTGTTAGAGGATCCCCATCTTTCAATTCTCAGTTTAGCCATTGCTTCTCAAGAAAGCCTTCCCTGACTGCTTGTCTCAGCCCCCAAGAATCTTTTGAGTGAACTTGTTCCATGGTGCCTTTTGGCATTCTCTTGTCATAGTACTAACTCCCTGCAGTGTGCCTGCCTGTTTATCTGCCTCAAGGCAAAAAGGTGAAGAGTTTAGCCAGAGGGGTCAACCGTGTTTCATCAAGCTCTGCTGCAGATGGGTAACAAGTTCAACACACCCTCTACTGCCTTCCCAAACTGGGCAACATCTATCTTGATTCTGCCATATTTGTGAGGATAAAAGAGAAGATCTGTCTTATTCTGGTATTGGGTAAAATGGCCTTTGAGTGAAAACTTAGTCAAGAAGTTAGCCTGAAGCCAGAGCCATGGCTAGAGAGGAAAACAAGGCCAGGTTGCCAGCGGCTGGGCAGGCAGGACTTTGCTGGGCAGTGCAGAGAGCCCTCCGTTCCTGCCCAGTGCTTCACCCCTCCTGGCACATTCATTCAGCACCTCAGTCTGCAGACTGATATATTTTTGATGAGGGAGACGTTAGGGAAATCCTGGAGAGTCAAAACAGACAGAAGACACAGTTCTTCTATCCTGAATCAATGGGACTCTTTGGGCCTGACCTTTGCCTTCCTGAAACCAGGGTCCAATCTGGTGCAAATCAATATTTGCTGATGCATAATTTCAGGGAGCAGTCTTGTGTTTTCTGTAGCAAGGTTGTCTTTCAATAAGATGACCAAGCGCGACCTTATAAGGCAAACAAATGAAATAAAACCTTCCAGACGACCACTGGAAATGTTTCTTCTTCTTTTTTTTTTTTTTAAACTCCAATACAGACCTTTCAGTGAAATGGCCTGACAGTTTTATGCGTTCCTTCCTGTTTAGCATGGCAGGGAGGGATGGAATTTGAGCTTGTTCTGTCTGAATTCAGGCCCACCATGACCTGCTGAAGTCACTTTCTCAAAATAAAGACAGACTTAAATAATAAACTTTAAAAAGTCATCCTAAACTAGGACTTCGTGGCATTTTTCTCTTCACCTGTAATTTTTTAAAATTTAGAGATTATAAAAATATAAAAACAATGAATTACAATTGCTCTGGATTATTCTAGAAGTATGTATGAATGTGTATAACCTATTGGAACTGCGACTGTATCGGGTGGGGTGGTGGAGAGAGAATCATAGAGCCTCCAGGGGGAGTTAGTGTCACTAAAGAATAAGTTTTAAAGATTCTTCCTATTACTTAGCTAAAGAGAGAACTAAATAAGATGTTCCAGATTGGCCACAGCAAGCCCTATATATCAGAGAGCTCTAGGGTTTTTCAGCTTATCTGATGAATACTTATTGAAAGGATAGCTTTTCATTCATTTCTTTTTAATAAGCTGTAATTTTAGAGCAGATTTAGGTTCCCAGAAAAATTGAGCAGAAACTCTACAGAATTCTCACGTACCTCCTACCCCGACACATGTGCAGGCTTACCCCACTCCCAACCTATCCCACCAGAGTGGTGCATTTGCCACAATCAATGAACCTACGCTGACACATCATAGTCACTGAGAGTCCACAATTTACATTAAGGTTCACTCTTGGTGTCGTATATTCTATGGGTTTTGACAAATGTATAATGACATGTATCTACCTTTGTAGTAACATACAGAATGTTTCACTGCCCTAAAAATCCCCTGTGCTTGCCTATTCATTTCTCCTTCCCCTTTAACCCCCAGTAACTGCTGATCTTTTTTACCATCTCCATAGTTTTTCCTTTTCTAGAGTGTCTTATAGTTGGACTCACACAGTATGTAATCTTTTCAGATTAGCATCTTTCACTTAGTAATATGCATTTCATACACTTCCATTTATTTTCTTGGTTTGGTGGCTCATTGCTTTTTAGCTCTGAATGCTGTTGTTTGGATGTACCAGTTTATCCATTCATCTGCTGAAGGGCATCTTATTCACTTCTAAGTTTTGGTAATTCTGAATGAAGCTGCTATAAAACATCCATGTGAAGGTTTTTATGTGGACATAAATTTTCAGCTCATTTGGGTAAATACCAAGAAGCACATTGCTGGGTCATACAATGAGTCTGTTTAATTTTGTTTAAAAAAAAAATGCCAAACTGTCTTCCAAAGTGGCTGTACCATTTTACAGTCCTATCAGCAATGAATGGGAGTTCCTGTTGCTCCACCTTCATGTCAGCATTTGGTGCTGTTCGTGTTTGGGGTTTTCACCATTCTAATAGGTATGCAATGGTATTTTCCTGTTTTTTATTTTTCCATCCAGTTTTGAGAGCTACCTCTTCAACGTGGGAGGGAAGCATGGGATCCAGCTGCCAAGAGTAACCAAGACTAGAGGAGGGGGGCTGACTGTGATGTTGGAGGTGGAGCAGTAAGCAGTCTTGGTCTAGAAGGGACCCCTGGGCTTGCTGAGTTTTTCCTAAAACACCGTCTAGAGCCCAGGGAACTAAAGGGAAGGTCAATTCCAAGTGATGGGAAAACTGGAAGAAACTGTGGATACTTTATAAATACACGCATTCCCTCAGCTTAGTAAAGCAATGTGTGACTTTACTGAGTCTGTGAAACCTGATGGGCATATTACTTTAGAATTGGTATTTGCAAAACATGCATCAGCTCTCCACAGTTTTATAGTTGCATCACCAGTGGTCCTTTGCTCACCAGGATCTCCAACTATGTCTTCCCTCACCTTGGAGGTCGATTTTATCAATAGGCATCTCAGCTGAACTCTTGCTATACCATTCCAGTCACCAGGTGTAATCAGATTAAGAAACTAAGGTCAGGGTCAGTCTATAAAATCAAACAATGTGCCCCTCTCTGTCTCTGCTAATTATCCTGAGGTGCAAAATCCCTAGGCTGTTCTTTCACTGTGAGTGTGATAATGGCCTTGAGCAAAGTAAGTGTTACAGTGGAAAGAAAGAGAAATGAGGAAGGAAAGCTCTCATTTAGTCTCTGTCAACACTCCTTCTTTCCTCTGGGCCATTGGCCCCTTGCAGAAAGGCTACCCTCCAAGCAGGTAACAGTCCATTCTTTTGTCCAGTCAAGTACTGAACAGGCTCAGCTTTGACAGGAAGCTCATTTGTCCTTATACTATAGTATATTTTGAAATTTTACCATCTCTGTTGGCTCTGTACTCATTTATGTGTTTATATAGACAGTCCTTACTTTGCAGGGTACCTTGTTACAGGGACTCGTGCATATTGAAAGTTGGCCCTTGTTCCCATGTATCTGAGATTTGATCTGATTTAAAAGCTTCGTACTTCACTGGGAAAATTGTCACCATCAGAAATAAAATTTCTCATCTTCTCATGTCTAAACCAACCCACACTTGCATCCATCTATCATTGAGGAAGTGTCCCTTCCTCCCATGGGTCACAGCATCACCTGGACTCTCCATCCCACCCTAGGGGAAGAAAGAGATACTACTTCAAAATATCCTCCATTTAACACCTTCAGTGATTCACCACTTTTTATCCCCCGTGCCTGTCACTTACCAGGACTTCACTCTCTTGGTTTTGAGACACTCGCTCTCCCGCTTTCCTTCTTACCTCAGTCCATTCTTGTTTTGGTATCTTGGCTGGCTCCTTCTTCATCTGCCTCATTTGGAGGAACTCAAGATTTGTCTCAAGCTCATCTTTTGCATCTCTAACCTTTGTCCCTGAGTGATCTCATCGGTGCCCAGCGATGTGAGCTCTCCTGTGCTGACGACTCCCACATTGCCACTGGAGTCCACATCTCTCCCTTGAGTGCCTTACTTTCAAGTTTCCATGTCTTCTGACATCTCCCTGTGGTGTGTCTTTGATTCTGCAACTTAACAGATCCCAAATGGAATTCTGGATTTTCCCCCTTCCATGTCTACCTTCTCAAACCCCTGTTCTTCTCCTTTCATGTAAAAAGCACTGCACTTTAGCAAGTTAGTCAAGCCAAAATCTAGGAGTCCTTCCTTTCTGATAAACTAGAGATCACATATCTTAATAACCCTTATGGATGCTACTTTGAAAATATATCTGAAACTCTCTTCTTTACTTCATGTCCATGGCCACCCTCTTAGTCCAGGCCCCCAGTGTCCCTCACCTCCGCGGACACATCAGCCTCTAACTGGTTTCTCCACTTTCACTCTTGTGCCTCAGCCTCTCCCCCCATGGCTGCCCCCACCACTCCTCAGGCAGCAGCAAAGGGAAAATTCTCAATGACAATCTGATAATGCCCTTCTCTTGCTTTTAAAATCCTGCAATGGCTCTCCTTATATTTACCATAAAATTCAGCCTTCCTCCCATGACCTAGACTGTCTTGCCTCACCTTGCTTAGCCCCTCAGCCTTACTTCTTCCCACTCTTCCCTTCACTTGTTCAAATATCACTGGTATTATGTGGAAGGGAGGGAGGGAGGGAGGGAGGGAGAAAGGGAAGATTTCCATTTTATAATAAAGAATTGAGGCCCAATGTAACACTAAGTAAATAGCAGAAATGAGATTCACCCTCAGCTCTGCTTTATTCCCTAGAGCTCTCCTATTTGCACTACTCCATTTGGTGTAATACAAGGCAAATACCAAAAGAACCTCTGTCCTATATAAAATCAAGAGTGTATTTAGAGAAAAGGGAACCCTCCTGCACTGTTGGTGGGAGTGTAAATGGATACAGCCGCTATGGAGAACAGTATGGAGGTTCCTTAAAAAACTACAAATAGAACTACCATACGACCCAGCAATCCCACTACTGGGCATATACCCTGAGAAAACCAGAATTCAGAAAGAGAGATGTACCACAATGTTCATTGCAGCACTATTTACAAAAGCCAGGTCATGGAAGCAACCTAAGTGTCCAATAACAGATGAATGGATAAAGAAATGACACATATATACAATGGCATATTACCCAGCCATAAAAAGAAATGAAATTGAGTTATTTGTAGTGAGGTGGATGGACCTAGAGTCTGTCATACAGAGTGAAGTAAGTCAGAGAGAGAAAAACAAATATCATATGTTAATGCATATATATGGAATATAGAAAAATGGTATTGATGAACCTAGTGGCAGGGCAGGAATAGAGATGCAGATGTGAAGAACAGACTTGTGGACACAGGGGTAGAAGGGGAGGGTGGGACAAATTGAGAGAGCAGCATTGACGTATATGCACTACCATGAGTAAAATAGCTAGCTAGTGGGAAGCTACTGCATAGCACAGGGAGATCAGCTCGGTGCTTTGTGACCACCTAGAGGGGTGGGATGGGGAGGGTGGAAGGGAATCTCAAGAGGGAGGAGATATGGGGATATAAGAATACGTATAGCTGATTCACTTTGTTGTACAACAAAAACTAACACAACACTGTAAACAATTATAATCTAATAAAGTTGTAAAAAAAAAAGTGTATTTAAGGAATTCATGGGATTTGACAAAAGAAAAATAGTTCCGAGTTCAGAGAGGCCTATCAGTTACTAACTGTGGAATTGTTAGCATACTTGTGAACCTCAGTTTCTTCATCTATAAAATGGACATAATAGATAATGGACTTCATAGCATGGGTGTAATGATTAAACGATAATGTGTTGGCATGGTTACTTAGCATTACTTGGTATGAAAAAGCTGCTAGTTTCCCCCTCTCCCTGACTCCTCCTGTTTTCAAAAACACTTTATATGTGTTTCATATGAAACCTATGACTCTCCTTGCCCAGCGATAGAAGAGACAGTACCTCCATTACAGCCACCATCACCAGCCCCTTTCAGTGAGCACCAGCTCTGTGCCAGGTGCTGCAATGGGTGCTTTACATACGTCATTTCCTGTAGCCTCCAAATACCTGAATCTGGGTTTCCTGGAAACTTTGGGAAGGTGTTTCTTCAAGAAAATTTTCCATAGTCAAGCACATTTCATAAATGTAGAAATTACATATTCCTTGTGGAAAGTTATAATATGTAACTTTAACTAGAAAATTAAAGATCTTGAGCAGTCTTGTATAAACAGTGTTTCATTAACTTACATATTATGGTGGAAATCATCCGTCCATGACTAGCATCTGTGTTTGTTTGTTTGATATTTGTGCTTAGCAACTGCTTACATTCTAAAGCCCTAGTGTTCTTTGGGACACGTACTTTGACTCTGTGTACTCGAGTTCTGCTCATGCTGCTTAAGATAAAATGTAAGTTTGGTAAAATTTTGCTTTCCAGACAACATTCTCTTCTTTTCTGCTTTCACCGTTGGGTGTTATTCATTGTTATCTTCTCTATTCATTTATGACTGTGACGGGTTGGTTTTCCTCTGCTATGAAATCTATTTCCTCCTTCTCTCATCACAGATCAGTCTGCTGTTCGTTATAAAAGTCAGCATTTCTACCGAGTGTGGGAAGAAAAGAAAATCTGATAAAGAGAGAGGGAAGGAGGGAGAAAGCTGGAGAAAAAAGAGAGAGAAAGGGGAAAAGAGAGAGAGGGAGAAAGAAAGCAGGAGAAAAGGGGAGAAAAAAGAGAGAGAGGGAATAATCTGTATAGAATTTGGGGGGAACGCTTGGGGAGATGATGACTTTTAGTCTAAAGTATGTTAAATAGGTTTATTTTTGTTAGACTGTTAAGCACCAAGTGTGAAAATAACAATGATTTATAGAGTAGTAATATTTTCCTCAAAACTAATTTTTCCTTATGATACTATTTTAAAACTTTCTCAAAATTTGTTCAGTTTTATGTAGGATCTAACCATGTCTCAAGGCAGGAATTGCTAGGGTTAAAATATAATAAAAGGGAGCAATGAAATAGTATAAGTTTTAAGGAACTCTTTAGGACAAGGATCTTATCCTATTTTTATTTGAATACAGCAAAATCATGACAGTATCTGGCGCAGAGTAGGTATTCAATACATATTCAATAAATAAATGAAGTTCTGTGCCATAAGGGTAGGGTCATATGTCCTAAAACCACAACTGACATAAATATGCTTAATAAGTTCTCTAGTGCCCCAGTTTTTCATCTATTTTAGAACTGGGCTTGGGTTCTTTTAGATTCGATTGTTACTATTAAGAGTGTCCAGGGCTTCCCTGGTGGCACAGTGTTTGAGAATCTGCCTGCCAATGCAGAGGACACAGGTTCAAGCCCTGGTCTAGGAAGATCCCACATGCCGCGGAGCAACTAAGCCTGTGAGCCACAACTACTGAGCCTGCGCTTCTGGAGCTTGTGCTCCGCACCAAGAGAGGCCACGATAGTGAGAGGCCTGCGCACTGCGATGAAGAGTGGCCCCAGCTCGCCACAACTAGAGAAAGCCCTCGCACAGAAATGAAGACCCAACACAGCCAAAAATAAATAAATTAATAAATTAATTTTTTTAAAAAAAGAGTGTCCAAAGGTAGTGTCCTTTGGACACTCTAAGTGTCCAAATAATTTAAATTATTATGTGTCCAAATAATTTAAATTATAAGTGTCCAAATAATTTAAATTATTATGCTTTTTATCATTTTAAAAAAGGGTCAGAATTTTGTTCTGACAATTTTTGGAAGGATGGTTGTCATTAAGCAGATTTAAATTACTATTACATTTGCACAGATGTCAAGGTATTGTCTTAGTCCATTCAGGCTGCTATAAAAAAAAAAATACCATAGACTAGATCTCTTAAACAACAAAGATTGATTTCTCACAGTTCTGGAGGCTGGGAAGTCGAAGATCAAGGCTCCAGCAGATTTGGTATTGTGTGAGGGTCAGCTTCCTGCATCATAGACCACTGTCTTCTCATTGTAACTTCACATGGTGGAAAGAGAAATAAACCCACTAATCCCACAAGACTCCACCCTCATGATCTCATCACCCCAAAGCCCCACCTCCTAATACCATCTCATTTGGGGTTAGGATTCAATATATGAATTTGGGGGATATATAAACCTTCAGTCCATGGCAAGATGCTTGATTTTGTTATCAAAGACAAAACTCTCTCACATTTCTTCATGTTTTCTTAGGATTCTTTACCTTGTCTTCTTACCTTCTTAGGGTTTCTTTATCTCCTCTCATAATTATGTAAGTGCTAAGCTTTCTTTTGTCTGTACTTCCCAGGAACTATTAGAGAGAATGGCTGAAGTAAGAAATTACTAGACAATGTGTTCAATGAAGATCATTTAATTCCTTAGGGAAAAAAAACATATGAATTAAGTTACTTTTATAACAAGCACAGTACTGGGTTTTGGGGGGATTGTGGTCAGTCTGGGCTGAGGTATTATTCAGCCACACCTGAGTAGTGACTTTGTTTTCTCCCCAAGATGAAGTTTTTCTTTTTTGGTATTGAACTTAGCTCAAGAATGAGGCAGGGCAACTGGTTGCAGTACCCAAAATAATGTAACTGTGAATGCAGAAGTTCTTCCACGATGAAGGTGTAAATACAAATAGAAAAAGGCCAGACATGGCACTTCCTCGCTTGAAAATCTAAGTAACGATAACATGATTACACGCCCTCTTCAGGAGCAACAGGGGCAAAAGAAAGTGTGTTCAGATACACTACATCTGCCTTGGTGATGAGACCAGCCGACTTCTGATAAGACTTGACATCTTCAGCTGAATGCATTGGAAACTTCACCTAATGTGTGTCTGTGGCAGCGGTGGGGGTTGTCTGTGTGTGTACATGTGTATGGTCTCTTCACACCAACTTGTGACCCATGAAACATAGCAAAATAAAATTCAAAAACCAAGTCTAAGAAGTGTATTTGGCAGGGCAGTTTGCCTCTGCGTACACAGGTGACATTAACAAAATGCTAACCAGTCATTATAAGAGGTCTGTATCATGCAAATAATTTCCGATTGAACTGAAGAGTCACAGAGTGCCAGGGGTGCTTACGTCATCTGCTTGCAAACATGAGCTTGCTCACCCCAGCCTGGGAGTGGAAACCGTACCAGCTGTGGCCACAGCTCCTTTCACTGTTGAGGATTTATATGTTAAAAGTCTTCTTTATGTCCAGCGCCATCTCTATCTCTATCTCTGCAACTTCCATCACCCTCTGCCCTTTGGGGAGACAAAGAACAAATTCAATGCCTGTTCTCTATGACAGCCGGCCATTCAATTATTCATTCACTCATTCAACAGACCTTTATTGAGTTGCAGCCATATGCAGGCACTGAGAACGCAAAGGTCAAAAATACCAAACCATGTTTCCAAGAATGCCCCAGTCTTTGACATCTGTTACAGCCTTGTGGAGTTTCTACTCTATAGGGTATCACCTCTTGTTCCTTTGGTCATTCCTCATGTGTCCCCATGCTAGGCTTCCTTGATATTCCTCTCTTTTGAATGAGCTGGAGTTTATCAAAGTTCTTCAAAGGACGGGCCCCTCAACTGCAAACAACTCTACAGGATTTGCTTGACCAGAGCAGAGGACACAGACCCTGACATCTCTCCCTCTCGGAGCTCTGATGAGATGATGCAATCAAAGGCATTTGTCAATCACATCACACATGACAGCAATG